>NC_141689.1:1269565028-1272185250 GCF_964263255.1 Lissotriton vulgaris
GGCGGGGCTTTGAAAAAGAATAATAACAAGAAGGCCAAAACTCAAGTGCACGAGGATCAGTAATTAGATCAGCACCAAAGGGTTATATCTACCCTGGAGTCTCCTCAGCCGCCTGGGCACTGATCTATGAGAACAACAGACATTGGAAAGTCGGCCAATTTTGACCAAGGAGAAGACTTTTGGGTTAAACTGTAGCTTGTCTTTACTGAGACCTGTCTGCCCATATATGACAGACTGAATTCCATAGAAGCTAGGTTGACCCATTTGGAAACACTCTTCTCTACCATGCATCCTGGGGACAGAATGCGGGATGAATGTGGGACAGGAACCAATGAGGAGCCTTTAATGCCAGTTAATGTTGCCCCTAACCCTGTAATACTAGAAGGTTGTAATGCTGTTGCGGAAATACCAATTGTCCAACCCTAAAATGATGGCCGATTAAGGAGAAATGATCCGCCAAACAGTCGGAAGAGCCAAATTAGGGCTGAGCAGGGCCAGGAAAGAGGCGGGGAGAAAATTTAAAAGCTAAGAAACAGGGCAAATACGCTACAGGATCCAATTGCCCTCCCTCGCCTAGACCTTCCCCCAGAGTCCACACCATATGTGGTGGTATTAGTAGGGGTCCCATAATTGAAAGAAGGGAAAAGAGAAACAGTTAGAGACCTCAAAAACAAATGCATTCACTGGCTGAGACAAAACAGGCCACTTCCAAACCAACTCTCCGGTGAGATCCTCTTCGCACGACATGTGGCTTGGGTAGGCACATGGGCGAAACAGACAAAGTACGATAGTATAGTGATCAATTTTAGGGACAGAAGGGCTGGTGACCACATTTGCCACTGGTCAATGGGAAGTCCAATAATGCAGATTCAATCCCTACGCCTGACCCATTTCTACCCGGCCGTACCTATCCCTGCTAACCCAGATAGAGCTTTTAGAAGGGAACTGTGGGAGACAAGGGACAACTTGACCAATATGCGCAGGCAGGAAGTGATATGTAGTTTGGGCCCCAGAATTGTACGCCAGACTTGGCTGTGTTTTACCATGGAAACCGTTTCAGTACTCTGGACCTTGTAGACTGACGGTTGAGGCGCAGCTTGACAACATCAGTTATTCCCGCAAAAAGGGATACTGATGTGGCAAACTTTTCCACAGTAGGAGCTGATCGTCTTGATGCACAGTATGGTTTCCAGAGCAGTGTGACAAAGGGGGTCACTATTAGAAGAAGGACTAGCGACAGTATGAGTATTCGGAGGAACGATGTAATTGAACCAGATGGGGTGATGTCAACAAAATGGCAAGATGAAATGGCAAGTTGAATGTGGAGGAGGGGAGACTAAGTGAAATATCCCAAATAGATGAGGGGACCTCAGTGCCAGCAGTCCCAGATGTGGAGGAAGGCCTTGGGGATGGATCGCGAGCGAAACAAGAAAATATCCTTATCCTCTCATGGAATCTTGCAGGGATCAAAAATAAATTATCATGCCCTGCCTGGGACACGTTTATAGGCAAACATTATATCTGTCTATTACAGGAAACCTGGGCTCTCTAAAGTAATAAACGAATTGGTTATGCTATATTTGATATATTGGCCACAAAAAGGACCAGGGGCAGACCTATGGGAGACCTTAGTATTTGGATAGGCACGCACGTTAGTGCAACAGCAGAGCATCTGCCCACGAACTCAATGGACATTCAATGTGTCCATTTAACATTGCCATCAAAAAAACGACTCTCTGTAATTAATGTCTACTCAAGGCCGACTCAGAATGGGTCAGAATCTATAACTGTTGAAAATCTTAGTAATTACTTGCCAACTTTAGACCCTGAGACCATTTTAATAGTCGGGGGAATTTAACTCCCAGTTTGAAACCTTAGATAATCAGAGTACCGGGTTTGATGAGGATAGTGAGAACCAACACTGAAACATAATGGAACCATGCATTCCTCCAGTTAGAGCATGGACTCCGTTGGTCCTCCAAATAAATTCCTTAACACTCTCCTTTTCCCTGAGGGCCTGTAACAGGAGGTTCAAATTAGATAGTCCGTGGCAAACTACGTTCAATAGAGAAGGGCATTGTTCAATCATAGATTATATTATGGTCGAATGTCGCTCCTGGGACAGGATTTCTGATTTCCAGATTGTCAGACGGAGAGACAGTGATCATAATGCTCTAGTAATGTCACTTGAGCCAGGAAGCTGGGGCCTGGTGAACAATTTTTAACCACCCCCACCAGCACACGAACTACTCCTGCTACATAACAATAGGAGGAGGGTAAAATGGCCCTATATTCAGGATTGCCCAGACAAATTGGCAAGTATCTATCAGCGGTTCGTGCCCAACCTAAGGGAAATGGCAGAGGTGGTGCAAATGGGTCCACAAGCAGGCCAGATGACCAGGCCGCTAGAAATCCATAGCCAGCTGACTGGTTGTCTCCTGGAGATGTTCTACTCAAAAGTTAGCGTAAAGGCAAAACCCCTCCTATCACATCCTTGGTATAACTCGTCTTGTCGAAGCACCAAGAAAGACTTATTGGACGCTATTAAAGCCAGGGATAGGACAGGTATCAAGGAACAGACATCTATATATAAGATTGGGGTGCCAACAAATGGGAGGAACTGAGAATTTCGCTCCAGAATAGAGATCTGAAATCATTCTGGGCCATAGTGAGTGGTGGTGGGCGAGAGCCTAAAGTGGCAATTGAACCTAATATAGCCCCATTTGTATGGGAGGGACACTATGGATCTTTGTATGCTTGTTCAAGTGAAGATGCAGTAGCATTTTCTGCTTCCTCCCCCACCCACGAGTATCAACTGGGTGGGGAACAGGAAATTACTCTTGCAGAAGTTGTTTCTGCAATCAACAAACTAGTGCCAAACAAGGCACCCGGACTGGACAGACTACCCAGGGACTTGTTTAGGTCCCAACCTGAAATATGGGCCCCCTATCTCTGTGTGCTTTACAACTCTATCCTGAGGGGAATGGATCCACCTGAAAGTAGGCGGGGGCAGAAATAGTACCCATTCACAAAAAAGGCTGCCCTCTCTTACCATCAAATTATAGGCCCATCAGTCTAATAGATAACAAGCAGAAGCTGATGGGTCGAAATATCCTGGATAGGGTGCAAGCCTGGATTGAGGAAAATGAGATCTTGAGTCCTCTCCAGGCTGGCTTTAGGGCAGGTACGTCAACCACTGACCAGTTATTTAGACTTCAGGTCCTGTATTGTTGAGAACCTATGGGCCAAGCGGCGCAGGGCACGCCTAATATCTCCGGGTTCACCTGCCTTGACAGACAGAGACACGAGACACTCTGTTAGGCGTAGAAAAGCAGGTTTATTAGCTGCAGCTAAGCACAGTTATCTAAGAAGTACCAAACAGGTAGGTTCTCTAGAGACTGCCACTACATTCCGTGGCATACAGTCTATTATACAGAACAAGTTTACAATGACAACTCCCAAAACACACAAAACTGACAAATAGGAATAGTTCAAAAACAAGCTATCGCATGTCTAAAACACACCCTCCTTTCAGACCCCGTGTGCTCTCCTCCTCTCAAGTTTAATCAACACTAGTGCCCGTAATTTAATTTACAGATGGTAGAACATGTGTAGAATGCTTCAAAGGATGGGCTGTGTAACAAGGGAACACACGAAAACAATGGTGAAGGCCAGTTAAACAAGATAAAGCAGAGAAGAATGGTGGGACTCATACAGTGGAGTAAGACATGGATTAATCAGCCTAGACATGGCTTTACGAACTCGGCCAGACCCTGACATCGGTTTTGCAAACATGGACAAGGGTTCTTTAACAGAAAAGACACGCAGCAGCTGAAAAAAGCAAAAACCCAATATTTACCGCGTAAGCCGTGCTGCCTGAGTGAGGCAACACAAAATGGCGGCTAAGTGCAAAATGGCGGCTAAATATGAAGCGAAGCCGGAAACTTCGTACCCTCAATTGGAGAGCAGTTAGTGTAGAGGGTGGCAGCCTATACCTTATTTTCGTGGACCTGAAGTCTGCATTTGACCTAGTGCCCAGGGGAAAACTGTGGAAAGTTCTTGCAGATCTAGGTCTGCCTCCTTACCTTCTGGATGTCCTAATCAGGCTACACACAGAAACTTATGCCCAGGTTAGGTGTGGGAGACAAGGAGAGCTTTCCAAACGGTTTCCGGTAGAAAAGGGAGTACGCCAGGTGTGCGTCCTGGCCCCTACCCTCTTCATTATTTATATAAATGGACTTGTGGATCACTTGGTGGGCATAAAGGACATTGATGCCCCGAGGCTGTCCTCAGGTCGGGTACCCGCATTGATGTTCGCGGATGACACCCTGTTGTTATCCAGATCGTCAATGGGGATACAACGCGTCCTGGACGGCTTTGCCAATTTCTGTGCACTAAGAGGATTGGAAATCAGTTTGGCCAAAACCAAGTTTATGATTTCAACCCTCCTAGTAAGACCCGCCAAAACCCTCTATTAGATGGTATTCCCCTAGAAAGGGTAAAAACCTTTGAGTATCTGGGAATCACGCTCGAAGAACACCTGAACTGGGGTACTCAGGTGTCAAAGGCAGCTCTTAAAATGGCACAAAAAGCCGGAGGGTTAACCAAAATGTATAGACTCTCGGCCCACAAGCCTACTGCACCTGCCTTAGAAATTTACAAAGTGCATGTTAGAGCAGCATCGATGTATGGAGCTGAGCTACGGGGGCACAACAAGCTTACTAACCTCACGAAGACTGAAAATACATTTATGAGGAACTTGCTGGGGCTGCCTGTCAGCACTCCTCTAATACCCCTCAGACTGGATTTAGGGCTCCTTCCTATTGAGGAGGAGGCAGCACTAAGGCCACTAATATTCTGGAGAAGACTATGGACTTCTCCTGAATTATCTGCCTATAAGAAAAAGTTTAGCAATGTCTGGGTAGATATTAGAGATAGTAAGCAAAGTAATTGTACAGAGTTCCCCAGAGTGAGCCGACTGAATGGCTCAAACTAACCTTTCTCTCATAGAGTATGACAGGGAAAGTGAATGATGTGAACCCTTTGCGGAATTAAGGATACCTCACACAAGTCACCGGTTGGATGACTACTGTCATCCCATCCGATGACCGTCCAGCGTCATCATTGGTTTCCTGCTCCTGCGACAGGCTGGCGGTGCAATGCCCGTCGGGCAGCACAAAGTGCTGCACTTTGGCGGAGTTCTTTTATTCCTTTGCCAATGGGTGTGTGAGTGTGAGGGGCCTAAAAAAGTGCAATAGTGAGCGTGAGTGTAGTTCTAAAAAAAGTCAGTAGAGTCCATTAAACAAAGTTTTAATAGCATGGCTCACTGCTTTATTAAAAAGGAAATTAAGGGATATTGAGGCGTGACGGGTAAGGTAATCAAGCCTCATTCAACCCTTAGTGTGAGTGTGGTCAACATGTTTCTTGCCTCTAAGGCAATTCATCAGGACCAATAGTGCTCATATAATTGCTTGCGGTCCCTCAGTAATAAGAGGAATCGAATATACGACCTGGATAGTGTCGTAAAATGACCCTTTCTTTATGGACCTCCCGGGAACTAGGAAGGAAACAAAAAAGGAGGTTATAGTCCCTGCTATGTCTGTGGCCCGGGTACATCATAAGGTGCCAAAGGGACGTGCTAGTGATGTATAACGGGATGTTGAGAGGATTACACAGACCCCGTCAGTATGTGACATTCATGTGAGAGAGTAGGTTAGAGGATAGAGTCAGACCGAGGTAATACTGCGTCCTGTATGTGGCTGGCATGCTCTAAGGGTGGCATGCATCATAGTTATTACCTTTATCGCGTCACACAACATGCCGTGTGTTGTGTCTAAATCACACAAGCATCAGTGAGTGTATTTGACCCCACATAGTAAGGTGACGTGAGGAATTTAAAAAAACATATTTATATAACAGTAAAACAGCAAAAGAGAAGAACCATTTGACACTCTGTTGATTGATATCGGTACAAGGTGACTAGCACCGGTGTGGGAAACGTTTTCAGCATAAATCACCACGCTCAAAGGGAAGGAGTAGACATTAGGAATCTTACCCGCTATTCCCGTATGAAGATTCCACAGGCTGACCTGGTGGGGCCAGCAACAAGTGTGGAGCACCTAAAAACGAGTAAGATTCACCGCGGGGTCAGGTAGTGATTGAGCGGCGCGGCTTACCGTATTGAGAAGTGCTGCTTGGAGTCCAGCCGCGGCGATCACAATCAAGCGCACGCGGAGGTCCTCAAGGGGGGTCAGGGTACCTTACCTCATCAGTTGCTGGCAGCAGGCTTCTAGACACCTACCTCACCCACGTCACGATGATAGCAGGACAGCCGGTGCACTCGCGAAGCTCCAACCGACTAATATGAGAGCGAGTTGCGCGGGCGCCATGGGGGCGTGTCCGTTAATGTTGCTAGGCAACGTAACGCGAGTGTAGAGAACGAAGATGCTCCTGCTCGGTTAGAGAGGCAAACATAGGCGCCATCTTGGAAAGGGAAAATAGTCACCTAAAACGCAATGGTGATTGCTGGGAACAGGACAATGAAGTCCGAATCAGGAACTATCTGGCTAACGACGTCCAAGGCACCGCATCATTAAGACCCAGTTCATCGGTGTGTAAACGATGTACCCATCTCTGTTCTAGTCTAAAGAGGGCTTGTTGGCTTATTGCTGGTTGACATTCAAGGACAGTCCACCGCATACTCTCTGTAGAGTGATTGTGCTCTTTGCAGTGTTCATAGAGTTTGGTGTGTGTCTTAAGGCAGCGGATATTGCTATTGTGCTCCATAATGCGCTGTTTCACAGAGCGCATCGTCATCCCAATATAGAGCATCTTACAAGGGCACATGAGAACATAGATACACCTTGAGCTATTACAATTGGTGTGTCTATTAATTGTCCATGTGAAGTCTCTTTGGAGTTCGATGGTTTTTCCCTGAATTGTCTGGGGGCATACTACGCAGGAGCCACAGCGGTAATGCCCAGTGACCGGTGGGAGGTCCCAGAGGGTCTTGACTGGTTGAGTGCTCATTTTCTTGGGGCGGGTATGGATCAGCGTGTCTTTTAGGTTCGCTGTCCTTTTGAATGCAAAGCGTGGGCGCGGTAGTTCCATCCCTGCGGAATTAAGAATGCCCCAGTGTGAGTTCACAGTCTTTTTTATGAACGTTGAGTGCTTGGTGAAAGAGGTCACGCAAGTAATAGTGTCATCTTGTTCTTTGGGATGGACTTCAAGTAAGGACTCTCTGTTGTTATTTAAGGCTCTTTTGAATGATGTCTTTAACAGTCGTGTAGGGTAACCCCTATCCTGGAGCTTGTGTTGTAGAGTCTTAGCTTCTTGCTTAAAGTTTTTGATGGAGCTGCAATTTCTCCGTAAGCGGAGGAATTGCCCGAAGGGTAAATTATCCCTCAGGGCCCTACTGTGGTGGCTGTTATAAGGGAGTAAACTGTTCCTGTCAGTATCCTTTTTGAAGAGGGTGGTACTGATCGTTGTCGGATCCAAGCAGATGGTTAGATCTAAAAATGGTATCGAAGTTTCAGAAATAGTGCCCGTGAATTTTAAGAATGAATCTTGTTCATTGATCCAGACGCAGAAAGCCTCGCAAGTTGGTCGGTCACCCTTCCAGAACACCAAAATGTCATCGATATATCGACGCCAACAAGTAAGATTTTCTCGAAACGGGTTGTGTTCTGGAGGGTAGATCCAGTTCTTCTCGAACGTGGCCATATAGATGCATGCTAGGCTCGGCGCAAAGGTCGAGCCCATCGAGGTTCCACGGACCTGATGGTATAGACTGGATTCATATCTGAAAAAATTCTCAGTGAGGGCAATGTGTGCCAA
The DNA here is from genome assembly GCF_964263255.1 of Lissotriton vulgaris. Lineage (NCBI taxonomy): Eukaryota > Metazoa > Chordata > Amphibia > Caudata > Salamandridae > Lissotriton > Lissotriton vulgaris. Next base: position 1,269,572,865 of record NC_141689.1, read on the forward strand.
CTCCATAATGAAGGCTATAGGGGTAGGGGACACCCATTCTTCTTGTTGCATCAATGAGTCGACCGCCTCTAGCGTGGCTTGTTGTGGAATATTCGTATACAACGCTTCCACGTCTAGGGTCAGGAGAAGGTCGATGTCTTCTCTTCCATCCATGTCATTGATCAGACGAAGGACGTCTCTGGTATCTTGTAAATAAGAAGGGATTAGTTTCACCAAAGGTTGAAAAAAGGCGTTACAGAGTTGGGACAGAGGCTCCAACACCGAACCGATACCGGATACGATAGGTCTCCCCGGGACTGGAGTGGTGCCCTTGTGTATTTTGGGGAGGGTGTAAAAATAAGGTGTGACCGGGTCCGTTGTCACCAGGAATTAGAGATAAAAAGATTCCATGGTTAAATCACATCAAAGCCGGTTTCCGTCCCGCACATTCCACGGAATCTGTTGTCCTCTCCGTGGTTGATGAGCTTAGACGCGGCGCCGATACTAATTCCCCCCAGGCCCTAGTCCTTCACGATTTTTCCGCCGCCTTCAACTGGGTCGACCATTCCATCCTTCTCGACCGTGTCGGGGGCGCCGGTTTGCGGGGGCCGGCCCTGGCCTGGCTCACCTCTTTTTTAGCAGGCCATACGCTGGCTGTCAGGCTGGAGGGGTTCCTAGCCCCTTCCTGTTCTGTCTCCTGTGGGGTACCCAGGGTTCTTCCTTATCCCCTCTTTTGTTTAACCTTTACATACATCCCCTTATTGTTGCTTTACAGGATGTGGAGGTCACGGCGTTTAATTACGCTGATGACCTCCAGCTTATTTTTAACCTCTCTTCTTCTCCTGACTCAATTTCTACAGTTCATTCCACCCTCACTTTCATCTATAACTGGATGAATCTTAACCAATTGAAGTTGAATCCTGATAAGACGGAGCTAGTTCTCATTGGTGGTCCCTCTAATCCCTGGTCCTCTGCTTTTTGGCCCCCTATCTTTGGTTCTCCCCCATCTCCCTCTGCCTCTGTAAAAACCCTTGGCATTAAAATCAGCCAAGATCTCTCTATGCGGCCCCAGATAAGCTCAGTGGTCTCCTCTTGCTTCCTATCCCTCAGAACCATCCACAAAATCTTGCGGTATTTCTCGGCTGAAGCTCTCAAACCTATTGTCCTGGCAATGATCTTATCCCGCCTGGACTATGGCAACGCTCTGTATGCTGGCATTTCAGCCTACGAACACTGCCGCTTGCAGCTCATCCAGAATCAAGCTGCTCGCCTTATTTACAGGCTCCCAAAATCAAGTCACATCACCCCTCTCCTAAAGACTCTCCACTGGCTCCCCATGAGGGAATGTTCGCTCTTCAAGATGGGCTGCCTGACCTTTATGTCCTTAGCCGGCACTGCCCCGCCTTCGTTAGATCCATAATCAACGCATATGTTCCTGGCAGAAATCTCCGCTCATCCTCCAAGTTCCTCCTCAATGTTCCCCGCTTTCGAAAGAAGAAATCTGGTGGCGCCAGATTTTTGAATCTTGCCCCCTCCTTCTGGAATGCTCTTCCTTTTGCAATTAGATCCATTCCCTCCTACATAGACTTTCGTGCAGCCTTAAAAATCCACCTCTTCTCTCTGCATATTCATCTTACACTCGACCCCCTCTCTCCCTCAGTTCCAGTCTTTTTCTATAGCGCAAAGAAACCGCTTGGTAGTAGAGCACTCTATAAAACCCTTTCAACTTCAACTTCATCAAGAAATACACCAGCAGGATTGGTCTGACAGAGTTGTGGGCTACCCCAGAAGTAGCTTGCGCAACAATAACTAAGGCCAACCTTGTGCACCATTGTAGGTAGTGCAACTTAACCCACCTACACAGGAGCACTACACTCGCAAGTTGACATCCCAGTTCCTCCACGTAAAAGTAGAGTATAAATTGGAACTGTTTTTGGATGTGATCTTCCCGGCCATGTCAAGGAAATTGTACATGCAGTTCAGGATGGATAGTTTGCCAATTAAATTTTTTACTTGCAAATTGGACACTAACCAAAGCACTGAGTGACCATCATGTAATCACCATCTAGAAAATGAAACTCATGTATTCTTTTTCCGTCTCAAATATCAGGCAGCACGCAGACGTTGGGTCAAACCTATTTGTAGGAACCTCGGATTCAGAGAATGCTCCACGGCTCTGAGAGTTCTAAAATTTGATACACACCCCGATAGTTTTTGCAGTGTCCCGCTTCTTAAACGCAATGTGGCTGAAGCGACGTAACTCCCTTATACAATGATTACCTGATGAACATTTTGCTATTGTATTTATTGATAATTATTGAGTCCTCATGATAACTACTTTACATGATTTAATAAGTTTTTAATTTAGCATATGTTTTTAGAAAATGTCTAATTTATTATTAACACTAAAGTCATTGTAGTTTGCCAGTTTTTAACCTATTCTATTCTTAATTGTATTGAATTTATGTCTTTTATTATGTGCTTTTATGGCCCTGGTGGCCGAAATAAAGTTATCAATGATGATGAATGATGATAATTGGTAATTCATTTTTATAAATTGGTAATTCATTTTTATAAATTGGTAATTCATTTTTATAAATTGGTAATTATTTTTAATTAAGTTTCTATTAGTATTGATAATTAATGTAATCTTATTTTAATATTAAATCATTACTTTCTCTACTGTTACACTCTCTGGAGTGGGAATAGTAATTTTTACCCCACGCTATCCAACGCTTTCCTTACTGTGTCACTCACTGGAGTTGGAATAGTAATTTTTACCCCTACACTATCCAAAGCTTTCCCTACTGTTGCAATCACTGGAGTGGGAATAGTCATTTTTACACTCCTGCTATCCAGCGCTTTCCCTACTGTTGCATTCTCTGGAGTGGGAATAGTAATGTTTACCCTCACGCTATCCAACACTTTCCCTACTGTTGCACTCACTGGAGTGGGAATAGTCATTTTTACCCCTACCCTATCCAACGCTTTCCCAACTGTTTTACTCACTGGAGTGGGAATAGTAATTTTTACCCTCTCACTATCCAAAAAATGCTCTACTTTTTTTTCATTACAATTATTATTTTTACATATTAAGCTTTTTTATATAATTTTAAGTATGTTTTATTCAATTGTTTATAATATTTAATTAGTTTTAAAAAATGTGATATTCTAGTTAACTATATTTTAACATTCTATATTTTGGATTCGATATTTTAGTACTTACCTGTTTGTAGATAGGGATTCTATATTCTGTACTTCGATATTTTGGGCATTTTATATTATGTCCCTCGATATTAAGACACCGAACCGATGTCTCGCAATCTGTCTCAAAATCAGTCATTGTTATACTACAGTATGAATTACCGAGTACACACACCTTGCCCCCATTTGTCGTTAGCAAACAAAATCATCATGGTGAATTTCCCAAAATTAGGTGTAAGGCAGGGGCCAGAGCGGGAAGACTCCTTGATCAACAAAGCGATCCGTTGGATCTGCCATGTCAGGGGCTGTTTCTCGATAATCTGAGAAGATATTATCAGCGCGCTCAGGTGTACATCACCAGGACAATCAGTTGATTACATTGAGCTGACACTAACAGGACCAGAATTGGTCGATAATCTACTCACTCCGGAATTTCACACTTGTTACCCTGACTCTTCGTCTATTCAATTCAATTCAAACATTCTATCCCCCACAGGTCAACTCAGCCACTATTAGTGCAAAATAGAAGACCGAGATGCCCTAATCTAGAACACAATGACTGACTTCAGGATGGAATCCATCGATACACCAGACCTCAGCCTCCCCCGCAGTCAGGGTGTTACTAGACTGAGTAGAGAACTCCTACGAATAGTGCCTAAATCATATGACAGGGGTTCCCAAACTGTTACAAGCACAGGTAGTGTTGCCAGTGATTTAAATGAGCTGGAGGGGACTCCACGACGTGAGGGTGCATACCCTACCATAGACTCTAATATCCCAGCACATAAAACTACTGCAATAGGACAATTAAGTATGGCCATAGTATCCTGGAACGTAACTGGACTAAATAAAAGCTAGAAGAATCGGATTGGCATAGCTACATAGACAAATTTGTTATGTCTTTTCCAGGAGACATGGTTACTTACACCTCCGCATAAGTCAGATTATAAAACATTATAAGAACGCCATTCCCACTCAGAGAGGGAGACCATTGGGGGCCTCGTAACCTGGATTAAAATAACACTGGTGATGAGATCTGGGAACTTTACTATAGATTCACCAGACCTGATGGCAGTTGATCTAAATGTTAATAATGAAAAACTGTTTTTATTTAATATATACAATAGACCAATTAGACAGACACTAAATTCTGAGATAATCAACACGTTAGGTCGCTCCCTAGATTTTACTGACCCTAGTGACAAAGTGATTATATGTGGGGACTTCAACTGTGCCTATGAGCCATTAAATGGACTAGAAAATGCTACAGAAGAAGAGGTTATGGCCTTAGACTTGCCTCAACTAGTGGCAGGGCCATCTAAACCTTGCACTAATGCTGCACTACAGATTACTGTAGAACACTGTCTAAGGGCATGTAACAGAAGGTTATTCAAAAATGGGGATGAAACTGACTTTCTTTATACTTAAAATGTGGCAGTACACAGTCCAAAATTGACTATATAATGCATAGCATCCATAGCTGGAGCAGAAAAGCGAGCTTTAAAATAGAGACGAGGGATGACAGCGACCACCGTTGTTAGACCTGGCATCATTGGCGTGGGTCTCCAATCCTCTCTTCTCTTCCTATCTTTTATATTGGTTAGATTTAGATGTTCTTGGCGCCAAGCCACTGCTAATCAGTGCCACAGCGGGAATGCTCCTTGTGTAAAGATGACTGTAGGAATTAGGATAAACTTCATGCCTAGATCTGGTTAGCATGCTCTAATAGCGAGTTATCCTCCATTTCACTGTTCTGTGTAGTATGTTCTAATAGCGAGTTGTCCTCCATTTCACTGTTCTGTGTAGCATGTTCTAGTAGTAAACTATCCTCCATTTCACTGTTCTGTGTAGCATGTTCTAATAGCGAGTTACCCTCCATGTCACTGTTACTATTGAGAATCTACCCATTCTCATAAGCCAGAATGGGCAGGTTGAGGATTATTTTCTATAATCCTATCTGACCCCAGGAACCTGATAGGAACTTCAAGTTTGATATGTTTATGCTCAGGAAATTGAGATACACCTTTTAGTAAGGACCGCTTATATATCCCATGTTCGAAAATGCATCTTCTGAAAGCGCAGTATTTTCTTGCCTAAGCTTTCCTGTAGGCTTTTTTAGTATGTGTATTGGCCGTCTGGTTTTGGAGCAGCAGGGCCAGCTGGTTCAGGCCTGGCTGGAGAGAGAGATCGGTTTTCAGAGCATGAGGAAGGGTGACACTTTAATCTGAGCAAGGCCGGGCCCCGCAAGGTGAATGATGGCTCCACCTCTCACAGAGGGTCTGATAGCAGATCGCCTCATTCTGAAAGGGCATGATGTTGCTTCATAAACCAAGGCTTACTGACCCAACCAAACTGGTTCTGACTGTATTGAGTGATTTGTTACTTTAGGAAACAAAGACTTTTTAGGTATAAAACGCTGCGCTGGAATTTTGTCCAAGTGTGTTCCTTCTGGATGTCAAGACAAAACTCTGTCCGAGTGAACAGAGGAAAGGACTTTGAAACTTTCACAAAGCTTGCTGAAGAAACTACTACCTGAGGGCCTGAATTTAAAATGGCTCCTGCTGAAGTCTCAAGGACATTAGACTTCATCCCGGCAGCCGACAGAATCCCTGTGCGAGGAATTCTGCTTGCAGGTGAGGCCTCCATCGAGTGATCTGGAGCCTCTAGTTCTACTGTGAGGAGCGCGGACTGAACACCTTCGCGGAATCTGTGTGGGCCGCTGCAGCTAAGAGAGAGCTGCCGCTGCTGAGAGCTCACCTGAATTTGAACCTTCGAAACCCCTGCTGAATCTGTGTGGACCACTGCAGCTAAGAGAGAGCTGCAGCCACTGAGAGCCCACCTGAATTTGAACCTTCAAATCCCTCGCTGAATCTGTGTGGGCCACTGCAGCTAAGAGAAAGCTGTAGCCGCTGAGTGCCCATCGCTGTGCCAGCCTGGCCGAGAACACAATTCGTCCTGTAGGCTGCCGCAGCTAAGAGAGAGCTGCTGCCACTGAGTGCCCGCACCTTTGCAAGTTTGCATCATCATGATTCGTCCTGTGGGCTGCCGCAGCTAAGAGAGAGCTGCTGCCACTGAGTGCCCGCACCTTTGCAAGTTTGCATCATTGTGATTCATCCTGTGGGCCGCTGCAGCTAAGAGGGAGCTGCTGCATCTGAGTGCCCGCAGCTTTAGCAACTTTGCATCATTGTTATCCGTCCTCTGGGCTGCCCTAGCTAAGAGAGAGCTGCAGCCACTGAGCGCCCAAACCTTTGTGAATTTTGCATAATCGTGACTCTTCCTTTGGGCCGCCACACCTAAGAGAGAGCTGCTTCCGCTGAGTGCCCGCAGCTTTAACAACTTTGCATCATTGTTATCCGTCCTCTGGGCCTCCGCAGCTAAGAGAGCTGCTGCCGCTCGGTGCCCGCACTTTTGCCAACTGTTCGCCATTGTGCTTTGTTCTGTGGGCCGCCGCAGCTAAGAGAGAGCTGCTGCTGCTGAGTCCCGCATCTTGTTCACTAGTGTCGAGGATTGTCATTATCGTCACGTGGGCTGCCGCAGCTAAGAGAGAGCTTCTGCCGCTTTGAGCCCACCACAGACCTGCAAGATGAGAGTCATCGGCTCCACCAGCCCGGGCCGTCGCAGCCGCGTACTGCTGCCGCTGAGAGCCTGCCTGTCCCCAAGTGCCCGAATCATTGTCTGTGCATGCTGCGGTCCTCTGCAGCCAGGACTTGTTGTCGCTGGGAGTCTCCTGTGACCGTCTTTGTTCTTCAAGAAGCTGCGTGCTAAGTCCTTTTTCAACGGCAGGTATTTGGTGCGCACCAGGTCATGTAGGCCCCAGCCTTGAACTCAGTCAGTGTCACGTTCTGTTTAATACGTAATAGCCTTTTTGAGTCCCTATTGGTTTAAGTGCATTGTAGCTTGTTAAAACGCTTTGAGAGTCTTGAGTTAAACCTTAGATAAATATACTATTCTTCTATACCTTCCTGAGTTGTGTCCTTTTGTGGTGTTGTTACTGCCTTGTTGTGCATCATCATAAATTCTTCCTACACTGCCTCTGAGATAGGCCTAACTGCTCGTGCTATGTTACCACAGGGGTTGTCAAAGAGGGTAGCCTACTTGCCCTGACTTAGGAAGAAGGGTCCCTATTTGGACATTGGCACCAGGCATTGCCAACTAGAGACCCCCATTTCTAACATTGGCGGTCAGTGGTGAGGATCAGGACTTGCATTTATTATCCACGTACAATAACTGGTAGACACCACTAGTGAGTGTAGACCAAAGCGCAGCCACAAGTTTTTTTTAGTTTAGTTGGTTGTTCTAGGATTGTATTGTTGATCGCAGCCATGAGAACTGCTGACTCCAATGCCTTGGAGGATCTCACCTTTGAGGAGGAAAGATTAGATACCTATACTGCCAGACAGCTGAAGTCATTTTGTAAGCAATTCACTTTCCCTGTGATAGGTCTCTCTAGAAAGGAGGAGTACCAGAAGGCGCTGAAGGCCTGGTGGGAAGCGAGAGAGTCCACTGGGGATGAAGAAGAGAATGCTGGAGGGCAGCAGGATGATGCAATAGAGGGGAGGAGATAGAACACCCTTCAATTCAGGTACTAGTGTATCCCAACGGAGCCTGACCCCAGAGGTGCTGGAGGACAGGGAGAGAGATAGGAGGCATAGTTTGGAGATGGCTAAATTGGAAGGTCAGAAGGACCTTGAGAGTAACAAGTTAGTCAGTGAGAAGAATCAATTGCCAATTGAACTTGAGAAAATGAAAATTGGACATGAGAGAATATTGAGGGAGATAGAGATCAGGGTGAGAGGTTTCCAGATCTCCCCCTCCGGTGGCAGCATACCTTTAGTAACTCCTGAGAGTAGAGTTTATAATCCTAAAGATGTCATTAAGGATTTTCACAAGAGTGAGGATATTGGGCAATGGTTTTCCACATATGAGATAGCAATGGTGTCCCACCAGGTCCCTGAGAAGGATTGGGGAGCGGGTTTGTGGGGACGCTTTGTGAGTGATGGTAGGGATACCCTGTTGGAACTGCCTGAGTAGAGCAATATGGTGTATGCCCATTTGAAGGAAGCTTTTATGACCCGTTATGGCTTGACTCCAGAAATGTACAGGCAGAGGTTTAGAACCTGTAAGAAGTTAGAGGGTACCCCATGGATTAAATGTGTCTTATTTCTGCAGGGCATTGGATAGTTGGGCAAAGTGGAAACCTTTGAGCAATTGTATGACTTGTTTGCGTGGGAGCATATTTCTAGTAACTGTATTCCAGATCTACGCCAGCACCTGATTGATAGCAAGCCGACTAACCCTGGGAAGCTTGCCGGGTGAGCACTAGGGTCCGCAAATGTTTTGTGGGAGACTTCGCCAGAGTTGGGCAGGGTCCCCAGTAGACCAGCGGGGAGACAAGGGTAAGCTGAGGGAGTTCCAGAGGAGGCCCCAGAGTAATTTCCAAGATAACCAAGCAGTAGTGTCCCAGCCTCCCCTGGAGAAGAAGCCAGTGTCCCCGACAGGTAGGCCTGTTCAGAGGGGTCCACTCACTTGTTTCAAGTGTGGTCAAGTGGGCCACCAGTATTATGATCCTCAGTGCACCCAGAGTGACCCCAATGCATCCCCTCGTGCACCAACCCATGCACCATTCTGCCAGATTGTTAGTGTAGCCCGGGTGGGCAATGGAGGTCCTAGGTGGGTGGGATCCCATAGAGTTAACCATTGTTTCATTAAGAGACTTTGAGAAGGTCCCTAACCCCACACTGCCTAATAACACTAAAGAGTACTGGCAGTGGGTGACCATCAATGGCCATAGGGTGGAGGCGCTCAGGGACACTGGAGCTAATGTGACTGCTGTCAGCTCCAGGTTGGTGTTCAAAGAGCAGGTTGTCCCCTATGCATTCGGGCCCGTAGTCTCAGCAGACAACTCAGAGAGCCAGTGTGAGGTGGCTTAGGTTCCCTTCGAGTGGGGGGGGGGGTCTCAGGAACTCTTGAACTGGCTGTGAGGTCTGCCATGCCTCTTGACTGTCTGTTGGGCAATGATCTAGAGAACTCTGCATGGGCTACGGTGGAGAGAAAGACACATTTGGAAATGTTGGGCCTGCCTGAGTGGGTAAGTGTGACCACACTGTCCATTACAGCTCAGAAGGGTGTTCAGGAGGGCCTGGAGCCTGAACATATGTGCCAGAACCCTGCCTTAAAGAGAAGGGTAGGGAGCATGAGAAACTAGCCCCCTCGGTTCCCACGCTCCCAGAGGAAGTAGACCCTGATGGGGATGACATTGAACCTATAGAGGAACAAGTGGCTGAACTGGGGGACCTCCCAGAGCTGACCCATTGGCAGCAGGAAGGGGGACCCTCCAGGGAGGAATTTTGCGAGCTACAAAGAACCTGCCCTTCTCCTGAGGAGGTGCGGCAACAGGCCACCACCCAGAACGCAGGTGATCAGACAGGGTCACATTGGATCTATTGGGAGAATGACCTCCTTTACAGCAAGCCTAAGGTTGCTGAGCCTGGTTCAGCCCATGTGCTGGTGGTACCCCAGCACTTCAGGACCTTCCTACTGGAGTTGGCTCATGATGTGCCATTGGCCTGACATCTGGGGTAGAGCAAGACCTTGGAGAGGCTGGCCACCCACTTCTATTGCCCCCAGATGTGCAGGAGCTCAGATGCTCACTGCTGGACGTGTGAGACTTTCCAGGCAAGTGGGAAGAGTGGGGGGAAGATTAAGGCCCCACTACAGCCCTATCTCTTTGTGAGTACCCCTCTGGATACCAAGAAAGCCATGGGCCACAGGTCTTGTTGGATCATGCCACCAGGTACCATGAGGCCATCCAGCTCAGCACAGTGATGGCCCCAGTGGTGGGACGGGCACTGATGGAGATTTTCTCCCGCATGGGATTCTCCTGAGAGGTGGTGTCCGATAGGGGAACTAATTTCATCTTCAAATACTTGAAGTCTCTGTGGGAGGAGTGTGGGGTAACATATAAGTTCACGACTCCTTACCACACCCAGGGTAATGGGCTGGTTGAGAGATTCCGAGGCAAGTGGGGCATCCTCTGGAGTGGCGGTAGCCGAGAGTGGGGAAGCTGCTGTTAAACACGCTGGGAATAATGGAAATTTTGTGAAACCGACAGGAGTAAACCCTTCAACCACGTTGGGATTGGGGTAGAGAGTATGCACATAACATATGGTATCCCAACTGGTATAATTTGGAGGCAATTAGTTAAGATATGTATAAAACATTATCAAAAGGAGATAAGGAGCCTCTTTTGGTATTTCACTTATGTGCGCATGGCATCATATTTATTGTAGGAGTAAAAGGGAAAGAAACACAAATCAAAAGAAATAATTAATAATTTTGCAGTTATTACAGCACTGCAAAGGACAATGTAACACAATTATGGAGAACCCAAATTGAACTCAGTGCAAGTGAGTGAGCGGCACGGTAGCAACACAAGTGACAATAATCAGCGAGGGCTGCGCAGGTGACTGGTGATTAATATATACAGTGAGTAAAAGACAGACAGAAAGGTTCCACATTTGTTTGACATTGACTTCGATAAGATAATGCAGGTATTTTTTTAGGAACCATTGAGTCTGGAGCGCCTATGTTCGCTCTGGGCGGTCGACGGCGTTTCGATCCTTTTCAAATCAGGATCATCATCAGGACTTGGGTAAGGTGCAGTGCTGTAAGAAAGATGGCTAGGGAAGGGTGTTAATTAGGGAATGGAACGGGAAAAGTACTAGGAGTAGGTGGGCTGGGACAGAGAGGGAGGGCATCAGCTGGAAGGCGTCGCTGCAAAGCGGACGGATGCAATTAAGAATGTGATGTGATTAAGCCCGTTGTCTGAGATAGACCAAGAAGGGATGAGTGGGGTGAGCCTTCAGGGGGACAAACAAAGACTGGTAACGAGAAACCAGGGGTGGTGACTCGTGTGGAGCAAGATGGAGTGTACAGGAAGGGCATAGTCGTCCTGGTGGCACGAATGAAAGGATCTGCTGTCTCGCTGGTTCATGCTGTGGTGCATACAATAGAGGGCAGGGACCGAAAGTGGATGTATGACGTTACAACGCATACTTTTACCGCGCATACCTTTACAACGCGGTATTTACAACGAATACCTTTACAACGCATAGCGCTTAGAGGTGCTGGATAGTGGTAAGTATAATTTTCTATTCCAACTCCAGTCCCTGTGGACACTAGGGAGGGTGTTGGATAGAAAATTAAACGTATTCCCTATCCTAGAGCGCCCCCAGCGCAATGCGTTGTAATGGTATGCGTGCTAATGCCTGCGTTGTAATGGTAGTGCGTTGTAAAAACTTTGTTGTAAACGTTGTATACCGCCGAAAGTGAGATAAGAGAGGTGGGTGATACTCCGGAGTGTGTGATTTATTTTGTGATAAGGGGTGAATAGTCCGGTCTAGAAAGAACATAAGGCAAACCGAGGGCAGGGTGAGTCTAATGCCCTGTCCGGTACCAGCTCAAGAGTCAGCGTGCGGAAGTTTGAATAGTAGACCCCCAAGGTGTGAGGGAGGGAGTGAGGGAGAAGGCGTGCGAACGTCGGGTGGGCGAGAATGGAAGGATTACATTTCTCACTAGGCCAGGCAGTGGTGCATCCAATGGAGGGCTGAAGCAGAAAGAGTAACCGGAAGGGTGGTATATATTACGGGGCGGTAGGGTTAGTATGTGATCAAAGGTACGGGCTGGAAGGAGCATAGGACATACCAATGGTGTTGGAACCAGAGGTCTCTGGTTGGCACAGGTATGCACTTTTGACAAGCAAGGACCCTCAGCTCCACGCCAGGGCAAGGGAACTACTCCTTCGAATAACCCCTGGTCACCCTCTAGGTAGTGTGGCGCGAGCAGACAAGACTAATCCTCAGGGCGATAGTAAGTTAAGCATTCATGATCACACACAGTAAACCCACTGACCCACCACAAATGGACACCAGTCGTATGATTCTATCAAAAATATGTATACTTTATATAAAAGATAGATTCTAGCAGGATTATAACAAGACCAAATAACGTTTAGTAAATTGAGGTCACCAGATTACAATAGGCAAACTTAGTCTTTCAGTGTTCGTTGTTTAGCAAGGTACGACGACAGGGAAATAAGAACGTTACAGACCCTGGATCCGATATGTTCTCGAGACGGAGTCCAAGTGTACCTTGCTGGTGGAAGTCCGAGGCGTTTCAGGCGCAGCTACTTGTGAGGGCGAACCCCGGACAAGGCCGACGGTTCTCCAGAGGATCTCTCTGGCTCAATCCCCCTCGAGGAGCGAGGTGAAGGAGCTAGACTGGGGAGGGTTGCGGCGATCCGGGATCAGTGCAGCTCACGGGGCGAGGCGCCGTTCAGGCCTGCGGGACGTACTACTTCTTAGCACACCGGGTCGTACTCATGGATCTGTGAGGGGCGTCGAGTCCGGGGGCAGACTGGTGCAGCACCAGGCTTCCTCTACCACGGTACGGGGAGGCCTTTCTTGAGGTGCGGCACGAGCCTTGGTATGCAGGAGCGCAAAGCGAGACAGTCGGGTACGTTACGATGTACAGACCGTCCGAGGCTATGAGATGCTCTTTGTGCAGATTCCGGCTGGAGAAGATGAGAGGTGCGAAGCTCGCTCCGTAAGCGGCGAGGTGACAGGAGAGCAGGTGGCCCGGCACTGAAGCGGAGAGCGGCTCAGGGATGAGCGGAGCTCTCTACGGCGGGGCGACCAAGCTCCGAGCAGTCACGACCTGGGAGAGGGCGAAGGCACCCGAGTCACAACTCTGGCGAGGGAATAATAACTGAGGCCCAACAGCAGACGGGCACAAGCAGATAGAACCCAATGGTCCTGGGGTTCCGTTCAGGGGGCAAGCTCTTGATCAAGCCCTTGGAGATCGTTTCAGGCACAAGTCTACAAGGTCCTATATGGTCCTTTCCTCTCCGTTCTCAGCAAGGCACCACTGCAGGCCAGTCTTACAGGATACAGACTGATTTCGGTCCTTCAGCTTCTCTTGGTCCTTCTAGTCAGGCAGAGGTTCGTCGTGGTCAAAACTGGATCTGATTTGTAAGGAGCGGAGCTCCTATATTTATACTGCATTTCTTTTCTCTTTTCAGGCCAGGGGGCCTGAGCCTGGTTGAACCCGGTTCTGAAGTACTTTGTTGACAGGACGCTGCCGTCTTCTTTCAGGGTGCAGGGTAGAGACATCAGACGATGGAGCCAGCATTGTGGTGGTGGAGCACGACCCTATTCAGAGTCAAGGACTACCCCGCCCACCCATCCTGGTGAGGGCATCCCATTCACCACCTTGAGCACCCGACTATTCCCCGGGAATCTCCCAGCCTTGTCACTCACACAAACCCAGACAGCAGATACACATCCTGGCAGAGGCGGGCTGAACAATTAGGCGAGCAAATGCTAACTTTCTAAAAGTAGCATTTGCAAACACAGGATATTAAAATAAACCTTACTAAAGGAAGTATTTTATTATTCTGAGTTCAGGCATACTAAACTCGACCTGCTACCGTGTTCCTTGAGCCTGCCGGGACTATAGCGTGTAATAGCTCCGACAGCTCATCTGGCCTACGAGAACAGGTAGCCCTTCGATAGTGAGGAACGAGAGAGGCGGTAATTCACTACCAGGACATGCCACACTCTAGGCTTGTCATACCTTACACTTACAACGCACCCTGCCCGTAGGCCTCCCATAGGGGTGACTGATATGAAGGTGAGGGACGGATCTGGGACTGGCGAGTGTGGGCACTTGCACAGTCAGCGTGACAGTATGGGACTGTACGCGGGGTGAGCAATGGCGGACCCGAGACATATCCTACAGGGCCGCTTCGGTGGTTGACGCAACCAGCGCTGCAGGCCCACTAGCGGCATTTGTATCTACAAGCCCCGGCACGTCTCGTGCACTTTACTGGGGACTGATAGTAAACCAAATAATCCAATCGTGGAAATCAATTACACATATACTTTACATTGGGAGCACTTGCACTGCGGCACGGGTCGGCCGTGGCGCAGTGCCCTGAGCATCGAACACCAGCAAAACATCTGAGGCGCATCAGCAAAAAGTGGAAGGGAGACTCACGCCAAGGTGCCAGGTCTAACACGTGTCCCCTCCAGCTAATAGGTGAGGAGAACTACCCTACCCCAGGGAGTTCCTCATCACAAAGGCGGAAAAACCTTGACAGGTCAGCATTGGCGTGGTCTATGCCAGGGCGGTGTTCCACCGTAAAGTCCATACTCTGTAGAGAAATGGACCACCTCAACTCAACAGTTTCGGGTTCTCACCCCTCATTTGCATCAACCATCCGAGGGGCCTGTGGTCTGTCTGAACTCGGAAGTGAGACCCAAACAAGTAGGGTCTTAGCTTCTTCAGGGCCCAGACCACAGCAAAAGCTTCTCGCTCAATCGCACTCCACTTCTGTTCCTGTGGAAGTAACTTTCGATGATGAAGGCCACAGGGTGATCCCAACCCTCCTCAGTCGTTTGTGAAAGGACAGCCCCTATCCCATGCTCTGAAGCGTCTGTCTGCACTAAGAACACTTTGGAGAAATCAGGAGCCAGGAGCACGGGCGCCGTGCACATGGCCTTCTTCAGGGTGTCGAATGCTTCCTGACAGGCGTTGGTACAGATCACTTTCCGGGGCTGCTTCTTCAAAGTCAGCTCTGTCAAGGGGGCAACGATGGTGCCGTATCCCTTGACGAACCTCCTGTAATACCCGGTGAGTCAGAGGAAGGCCCTCACCTCTGTTTGGGTCTTGGGGGCTTCCCAAGCCAGGATGGTCTGAACTTTGGGTTAAAGGGGCGCCACCTGGCCGCTCCCAACTTGGTGTCCCAAATACCCCACTGAACCCTGCCCAATCTGGCACTTGCTTGCCTTGATCGTGAGGCCAGCCTTGCGCAGAGCCGCCAACACTTCCCAAAGGTGCTGCAAGTGTTCCTTCCACGTTCTGCTGAACACTGCGATGTCGTCAAGGTAGGCGGCACTGAATGCGTCCAGTCCGACCAACACCTAGTTGACCAACCTCTGGAAGGTGGCAGGGGGGTTTTTCATCCCGAAGGGCATGACCCGGAATTGGTAGTGCCCATCTGGGGTTGAAAACGTTGACCTCTCTTTGGCCCCTTCAGTTAAGGCAATCTGCCAGTACCCAGACGTTAAGTCAAACGTACTGAGGTACCGAGCAGCTCCCAAACGATCGATGAGCTCATCAGCTCTGGGGATGGGGTGTGCGTCAGTCTTCGTGACCGAATTGAGTCCTCGATAGTCCACACTGAACCGTAGTTCAGGTGTGGCTCCCGGCGCTGCAGCCTTCGGGACCAAGACCACTGGGCTGGCCCAAGGACTGCTGGAGGACTCAATCACCCCAAGAGCAAACATCTTCGAGACTTCCTCCTTGATGCAGGCTCGTACCCTGTCAGTCATGCGGTAAGCCTTGTGCTTCACTGGTAAGCTGTCTCCTGTGTCCACATGATGGATGCACCAATCTGTGACACCCGGAACCAGGGAAAACAAGTCAGAGAATTGCCCCAGCAACTGGCGGCAATCACTCTGCTGCTCAGGGATTAGGGAGGATGAGAGGTTAACTCCATCCACTGACCCATCTCGCCGAGCACCACCAAGAGGTCCGGAAGAGGCTTGTCTCCTCCTCCATTCCATCATCGGTTGCCAACAGCATTGCCACTTCGGACCTCTCCAAGTGGGGCTTAGGGCGGTTAACATGTAGGACCCTCAAAGGGTTCCTGGGAGTTTGCAAGTTCACCAGGTAGGTGACAGGACTCTTGCACTCCACAACCTCAAATAGACCTGTCCACTTATCCTGAAGTGCACAGGGCTCCACTGGGGCCAAGACCCACACCTTTTGTCCAGGCTGAAGCTCTACCAGAGTGGCATTCTGGTCATACCACTGCTTCATCTCCTCCTGTCTGGCTTCCAGGTTTGCCTCGGCAAGTTGCCTGAATCGCCTGGTCTGGTTTCGGAAGGCCAGCATGTATTTATATACATTCTGGGGAGGTTTCCTGGGAGATTGCTCCCAGCCTTCCCTAACCAGACTCAGAGGTCCTCGGACCGGGTGACTGTACAGAAGCTCGAAGGGACTGAACCCGAGCGACTTCTGTGGCACCTCTTGGTACGCAAACAGTAGACATGGTAAGAGGACGTCCCACTTACGCCTCATTGGTCCTTCCAGACCCATAATCGTGCCTTTTAGGGTTCGGTTGAATCTCTCAACCAACCTGTTTCCTTGGGGGTGGTAAGGGGTGGTGAACTTGTACGTTACACCACACTCTTGCCAAAGGGACTTCATATATTTCGATATGAAGTTGGTGCCCCTGTCAGACACCACCTCTAGAGGGAATCCTACTCGAGAGAAAATTCCCATCAGTGCTCGTACCACCACGGGGGCCGTCACTGTCCTCAGAGGGATGGCTTCAGGGCACCGGGTGGCATGGTCCACCAAGACCAGGATGAACCTGTTGCCCAGGGCTGTCTTGGGGTCCAGAGGCCCCACAATGTCAATTCCCACTCGCTGGAATGGAGTACTGACGACGGGGAATGGTTGGAGCGGAGCCTTGTTCTTCCCTCCAAACTTACCACTTGCCTGGCAAGTCTGGTAAGTCCTGCAGTGAGCATCTGAGCTCCGGTGCATCTGGGACTAGTAAAAGTGGGTGACAAGCTTGTCATAGGTCTTGTCCATCCCCAGATGTACTGCTAAAGGCACATCGTGAGCCAAACCCAGTAGGAAGGCTCTGAACTTCTGGGGTACTACCAGCACACGGGCTGACCCAGGTTCAGCAGCCTTAGGCTCTGAATACAAGAGATCGTTCTCCCAGTAGACCAAGGGTTTTCCGGGCCGAGCGCCATTGGCCTGGTCTGCAGCCTGCTGCCGCATACCAGTGAGAGAAGGGCACATTTTCTGCTCCTCACAGAATTCTTCCCTGGAGGGACCCCCTTCTTGCTGCCAATGGGTCAGCTCAGGAAAGTCTCCCAGTTCGGCGATCTGTTCCCCGGTGGGCTCCAGGGCATCCCCATTGAGGTCTGCCTCCTCCTGGGCTGTGGGAACTTCGGGGACCGGCTGTCCATGTTCCCGGTGCCTCCTCTCTAAGGCCGGTTCCTGGGCATCTCCCTCAGGCTCCAGGACCTCTTCAACACCCCTACTGGCTGCCCTGGACCGCGTGGTCACGCACGACCATTCGGGTAGACCCACCATCCGCAGATGGGCCGTTTTCTCCACCTTTTCCCAAGGGGAGTTCTCCAAATCGTTCCCTAGCAGACAATCTACAGGCATGGAGGTCCTCACAACAACTTGAAGAGTACCTGAGACCCCCCTCCCTCAAAGGGAACCTGAGCCATCGGACACTGGCTCTCAGAATTGTCAGCATTAACAACTTTGCAGTAGGCGTGCAGTTCTACCTGCTCTTGAGACACCAGGTGCTGCCTCACTGCAGTCACACTGGCTCCTGTATCTCGAAGAGCCTCCGCTTTCTTCCCGTTGATGGTCACTACCTGCCCATATTTCTTAGTGTTACTGGGTAGGTAGTTCTCGGGGACCATCTCACTGTCTCCTAGTGAGACTAGGGTCATCTGAACAGGATCCCCACCCATTGGGACGGCTACTTCCTCCCCAAAGTTAACATTAGCTAGTTGCCGGGGTGGAGCACCAGTGGGTGCGGCATTTGTATCTACAAGCCCCGGCATGTCTCGTGCACTTTACTGGGGACTGATAGTAAACCAAATATTCCAATCGCGGAAATCAATTACACACATACTTTACATTGGGAGCACTTGCATTGCGGCACGGGTCGGCCGTGGCGCAGTGCCCTGAGCATCGAACACCAGCAAAACATCTGAGGTACATCAGCAAAAAGTGGAAGGGAGACTCACGCCAAGGTGTCAGGTCTAACAAATGGCAGCGTGAGTCTAGTGCCCGGTCCGTATGTTCAACAGAATCTGACGATGGGAAGCCTAAAAAGAGGGCAAATGAAGGAAAACATGAGGACTTGGGGGTGGGGTTGGGAGAGAACGGGAAGCAATGGGAGGCAAAAATACTAATCACTTACCAGAGCTGGTGGGGTGTCTAGTCGGCAGGGAAGGTCACCGGTCAATTGATCCGGATTTGGATCTGTGCAACCGATCCAGGAGGTGATCGGCGATCGGGGAGTGAATCTGGTAAGGCAAGGAGAAAACGGATCAATTGGTTGATCGGTCCGAAAAAGGGGTGGGTTGTAGAAACACGGGAGGAAAGGAAAGCGGAACGTACCTCCGAGCGGCGAGGTCTCTGTGGGTAAATGAATCCTAGCTTGCGTTGCCTAGGGAACGGCAGTCCAAGCCGGAAGAACAAATAGGATTGGTCAGGGGGAGGGGGAAGGTGACGTGGGGAGAAAAGCCGTGCTACGACTAATCTGGTAGGTTAACAGGGAGGAGCAGAGTCACTAGTTAAAGGGTAAAGGATCAGAGTGAGGGGAAAAAGGAGCCTGCATATAAGGAGATAGATGTAAGCAAAACATTTATTTTTGTAAGAAACAAATTCTGCCGGTGTACAGATGGCAATAAGGAATGAAACAACAAAATGAATATTGGGAAACATGTGCATTCATGGCAGACAAGTAGAGTATAAACCGAACCACTCGGGAGCAATTAAAGTAATTACAGAAGCAGTCATGTTAACAGTAACACAGGTAAAAAGGTTGGAGACAACATCAACATCGAAGCAGTCATGTTAACAGTAACACAGGCCAAAAAGGTTGGTGACACCATAAACATAGGCAGTGTTCATTAAACCGGTAGGAGGTGGAAAGGATGAGTCGAGAACAAGCGTTAAGGGGCAAACCTGAGCAATAGGGTTAGATAGGAGGTAGTTAACACAGCCTATTCGTGGAGCAGTCATAATAGGTTCATTTAACAAGCAATGATAAAGTGGTACCATGTGATAATATTGGAACATGAGCAATTTTGGTAGACATGAGGTAGTGAGCACAGTCTGTTCATGTAGCAGTCATAATTGTAAAAGAAGCGGTCACATCAGAATTGTTAGTATTTAATTCAATACTTTATTTCGGTCTACTTTGGACCATAAAAGTATATAACATAAAATACAACACATTACATTTTAAAATCATCGTCACAGCAATTAAAGAAATTAAACAATCTTGTCAATTATACCAAATAACAGGGATGGGGGAATTATTTCCACATTTCATCAATAATTTACAGATAAAATCATTTGTGTTTAAAAAATACAATAATTATTTATATAAGTATAAAAATAAACAGGGATATTAAAGTTAAAAACATGCATTCCATTAAATTTAAAATATTACTATACGTTCGATCAATCACTACTGAGATACTCCAATATAATGTTATAAAAATGGACAAGCAGAATTTTGAAAATTAAGTGGACTTATTACCTCCTTGTAACAGTTTAGATAAAGTGCTACTGCAATTACAATTTTAGACCATTTTTAACTCTAAGGAACATTACGTTCATAAGAAACCTGGACACACAGAATACTACCAGTCGAGTTGTATCTGATCGTAGAATCCGTTCTCCCTGTCTGCAGTGTCTTAAATTGAGGATGTTACATAAAGGTTTAATCCATCTTTTTCTCGAGTATTGATAAGCTGGGCAGAAAAATAAAATATGCATATCATTTTCTTTGACAGATGTAACATTTTTACAAAAAACACATTTGTCAGAATCTTTATCTTGTGCATTACTGCCCCATTTGGATTTCTTATCGTTGGTCTGCAAGACCCCATATCTAAATTTAAGATATAATGATTTTGGTACCAAGGGATTAACCTCATCTGAGAGAATTTCAAATTTAGGAGTATCTTTAAACTGGAGAAACCTTGTAGTCAGAGGTCTTAAACTGGTATCCTGTAGCAATGTATTACTTAAATAGATCCAGAATGAACGTTTTACTATTTTGCTATAGGATTTTGTTAACTCCTGAGGGTTTTCCCAATAGTTTAGTAATCCTATTCTTATTAACCAGGAGGCAATGTGTTTGAACCATAAAATATCTTTTAGAATACCAAAGGGCATTATCTCCTGTAGACCGATCTGTAATGGACAAGCTCGTCTGTTGTTCAAATTCTTATCCAAGACATAAGGGGACGTAACGCAGCAAGACTGTCGGTACTTTGTAGATTAATACTAAAAAAAAATGTACCATTGGTGTTCTATTAGGAAAGGATAGTAACCTTCGTAAAAATTTGTTTTCACCCACTTCAAAATTACGCTTGCAGTGTGGGCCTCATAGTTCTGCCCCATAAAGGGCTGCTGACTGGGCCTTAAATTTAAAGACCCCTATAGCAGGAGATGCAGCCTTAGAAGTACTCTCTCTATGTTTCTTTATAATAGGCATAGAATTTTGGAGCAAAACTAATTTATTTTTTTCCAATTGGGGTTTCCATGACATTTTGGAATCCAGCGTGATACCTATATAGTTAAAATTATTCACATACTCTAGTCTTTCGACTTGCAGTTCCAACTTTTTTCTAAACGTTTTACTTGGATTAATAGACATATAGTTTGTTTTGCTAGGGTTAATTTCAAGTCATTTTTTGTTACAGTATAAGTGAAAGCTGTTTATCAGGTTTTGGAGGCCACCGGGAGTCTGAGAAATTAGGATGGTGTCATCTGCGAAGAGTAGTGCGGGAATCACTTCCCCCCCTAACTTTGGTGAATCACTCTTGCTTCTTTCAAGGAAGGAGGGGATGTCATTTACGTATAAGGAAAACAAGGTTGGTGCCAGCACACAACCTTGTCGCACTCCACGCTTCACTGGAATTTCTCTTGTAAGTTCTCCTCGTGGTCCCCACCTTACTTTTGCAAAATTACTTTCGTGCAACCTGATAATTTGAACTAGTAATTCGATAGGTACTCCAAGATTTCTCATATGGATCCAAAGACTAGTTCTAGGGACCAAGTCGAAAGCAGCTCTAAGGTCCACAAATGCTACGTACAATGTACCCTGTCTAATCGTAATGTACTTCCAACATAAGCATTGAAATCTGAAGACTTGATCAATGATGCTGATCTTTTTTCTAAACCCTGCTTGAAATTTTGTTAACAAATAAACTTCTTCCATACAAGATGAAAGACGCAACAATATATGTCTGGCAAATATTTTCTGTGGAATGTCTATCAGACTGATCGGGCGATAACTCGCCGGAACAAGTCTATTCCCCTTTTTAAAAATCGTAATAATTTCAGCCCCTCTCCATGAATTCGGTATCGGGTCGAAATTCGCTATTGCATTACATAAAACATTCACATAAGGAACCCAAATTGTCAGGTCGTGTTTTAATAGGTCGCTGGGAATTCTATCACGACCCAGAATTTTACCAGATTTTATTATTCCTAAAACATAGTTAGTTTCTTTTAATGAAAAATGTAGAGTGGCTCCCTTTGCTAGCTCAATCATTTCACCCGTCAGATCACAATGGTCAGTATTAAGTTCAGTGTTGGATTCAGAGAAAAGCCCAGAAAAATGGTTAACCCAAGTATCTTCATCCAAATAGAGGTCTCTATGTTTACTACCTGACCTATTACTTTTCGAGATTAAATTCCAGAATCCTGCTGTAGTGTAGTTCCTATATTCCCAATAGGCTCTGTGCATTGGAATAACATAAACAGCAGTGTAGACGTAGGACTGAGGTCATCTAGGTCTCTACTGACTATGTTAGACTTAATTAGGTTTGCCAGCTAGCTCAGAGGTCACTAGAAACTTTCTCGAATGTTCAGGAAGGAGTTAACTTTCCTTATTAGACAAGAAGGGATTAGTTTCTGACAACCGCATAAACCTGACATCTTTGTTCCCTCAGAATAAAGAGTATATCTCTAGAGTCGTGTGAAAACAATAGACAACTATTTTACTCAGTCAATCGTGCATGCTTAATTTCAACAGGAGTGCAGAGAAATAAAGAGACGGGCGTTTTCAATGAAAGGTGTTATTTATTGAACAGTCTTCTTTCTCATGCAAGAGAAGTGAGTTGCCACAATTGCAATACTTATCATAAAGTAAAGTGCGTACAGTAAAGGGAGTATTATAAAATAATACTGTAAAAGCATTGATATGGTTTCTTAGCCATATGATACTTTAAAACGGATAAAATATATACATATATAAAAACATTGACTAACGTACTAAACTGGTGCTTCTAAGATACGCCTACCCTGGTGTACCTGACCTAAGCCTAATACGTGGGAAGGAGTAAGTAAGTTGCAGTTTAAGTTAAGTTGGTTTTTGCCAAGAATCTGAATCAAGAATTCTCTTAAGGTTTTAATCAGCTCCGTACCTTGGTTCTAGAATGAAGGAGGAATTGTATCTCTCTTTCGGGACTCGATCTCCCAGGAACCCGCAAGGGTGACTGGAAACACCGGAGCTGGAATTTCTCGGCAGGAGAAAAGACAGCGTCTCTCTCAGTGCGTCAAATGGGAGGGTCGGCTTCCTTCGGCACTCGCATCAGCTGGGCGTCGGGCTAGTAGATAGCAGCTCTGCTCCAAACCACTGTGTGTTTGCTTAAGGCAACGTTGGTATCTTTATACCTGGAAGGTGCCGGGTTTGACGTAAGGGTGGACATAAGACGTCACTAAGAACTAACAGTTCTTTCTGGACTCCAGGAGTTCTTGTTCAAATCAAAACAAAAGCAGGGAGATTTCCCAGGCTGCTGGAGGCTTGGTTTGTTTAAAGAACGTGTTGTACTTTCTAGGAGTCTATGGGAGTAGCCTTGCCGTATTTAGACTGCAGGAGCTATTACTAAATATGGACATGATTCTTATGCCTTTATAAGGATTTGTTTTGTTATAACCATATAAGAGCATGAATCAGGGATATCTAATTAGGGTCCTAGATAGATTCACGACACTGCTTGATCCTTTGTCTTGGCGGCATTTACAAGACCTGCTCATATCAAGACGCATTGCTAAATCCTGCGCAGACATAACCACCCGAGTAGTGGAGGCAGAGGAGCGTATTTCCGGTGCCGAGGACTCTTTAGTGAAACAACAGTCGGCTATTGAATTTCTCCAAAAGACTAAGGTGGATGTCGAGTGGAAGATGACAGATTTGGAGAATCGATCAAGGCGGTATAATTTACGCATCCTGGGCATTGCGGAGTCTAAAGAAGGGCAGGACAAAAGAAATGTCATTGTTGAACTGTTTAAGGAGGCTTTTCCGGACTTAAAAGATTGGAAATGGGAGACTGAGGTCATCCGGGAGCATAGATTTCCGTTTGTTCAACGCAGGAAAAAGGTGACCTTAGAGGGGATGTGAATCCACATCCCAGGGCAATTCTTATCTGCCTAAATAATTATTTGTTGCATGAGGCAATTTACGACCTGGCTCAACCAATAAGGAGGCGAGCTGGTAAAGGGTGTGAATTTTTTGTACGCCCTGATTTCTGTCCTTCTACAGTGCAACAAAGGTGGCAACTGAGGCAGTTGATTTCAGCCTTTCAATCTAAAGGTGGTCAGGCATTCCTCCTCAATCCTGCAAAATTAAAAGTGATACACAAAGAACAAGCTAGTTATTTCACCTAGGAAAATTCTGGCACAATATTTTTGGAAGACTATAGGTAGCGAGTAAAGTACTGTACCTGCTCATCGCACGATGTAATATTTCAGATGTTTTGCTCTCTTTCGGTGCAAATCTTTGTGTGCTTCTTCTTTTCTCTTCTCTCTCCTCTTTTTCTCATTTTTTTCTTGTTTTGTTTGCTTAGTTTTTTGGATCCTAAGAACCCCTAGTATTAGACTGAGTAAAGTTGGAACCATATATGATTCTAATATACCGTTGCTATTGGGTGAAAAAATACATGATGCACTGTTTCCATGCTTAGTTATAGGTATTTAGTTTCTAAAGATGATAGAGGGAGAGAAATTATAAAGCACTGGAAGAGATGTTGTAAGGTAGGGTGAAGGCTAGGTGGGGACCGGGGTGGAGGGGGAGCAGCGCGTAATCACTCTCCATAGCAGAGGACATGGTCCTTAAGCCCCGGTTTGGGTGGTGTGGGGGGAGGAAGGGATGGGGGTGTTCTGGGGGGGGGGAGGGTGGAGCTTTTAGGGGTAAACCCTCAGCTATGGGTTGTATAATCAAAAAAAGTTGAGCTTAAAAATTCAGGAGCTATATCAGGGTCTTATAACGGCTGAAGAGATTCTTATGCAGGGCATACATGATGGAGCTGATTTTGGTGAGTTGGCATCTGAAGTAGCTCGCTCCAAGGTAGGAATATATCTCCACTGGAGTCAGGAGGCTGCGAAAAAATATGTTATTAAACAGTAGCTAAACTATGAGTATGGGGAGGTAAGTGGCAGGTGCCTAGCCCAAAAGCTCAGAGTAAAAGAAGTGGTACAAAGAATTAATAATATCTTGGATTCTGGTGGGTGTTCCATTCAGGATGAGACTGGCATACTAGAGGTCTTTAAGAATTTTTATGATATACTATATGCTGGAGAACACTTTGACAGTCAAAAAGATGAAATACTTTTAAAGCGATATTGTGAACAGGGTCTTGGGGAAGAAGAAGCAGCAAGGTTAGATGTCCCCATTACGATGGCAGAGTTGGAACAGTCTATAAATGGACTAGCAGCCGGTAAGGCTGCCGGCCCGATAAATTGCCCTTGGAATTGTATAGATGTTTTTTCGGTGTCTTAAAGGCGGACATGTTAGTCACATTCAGAAGGGCACAGAGCGATGCTGCTCCTAAGTCCTGGGATGAAGCTAGTATTGTGTTCAGAAAAAAAGATTAACCTGCAGATCGCCCGGCATCATACCGCCCTATATCCTTGCTGAATACGGAAGGTAAAATCTATTCAAAGATTTTGGCCACTAGGTTAGCGGCGGTCCTTACTCCACTTGTGTCAATCCGTCAGCATGGTTTCATTCCTAATCGTGGAACTACAAATCATGTGAATCTGCTAATAACGCTATTTGACTATGCTAACGCTATGGGGGAAGCACTCAGCCTTATTTTACTAGATGCCGAGAAGGTTTTTGATCGAGTCTCATGGTGCTTTTTATGGGAGATGATGCAGCATTGTGGTTTTGGGCAACAGTACCTCACAGCTGTACAAACGTTGTACCGCCAACCTGTGGCCAGGATATGCACCATGGGACTCGAATCAGAGGCAGTGTCTATCCGGCGGGGCACCAGACAGGGCTGCCTATGCTCCCCATTATTATTCTCATTAAATATCGATCCGTTTTTTAAAAAGGATTGAATCCAGCTCGAGGATACAACCAGTAATTATACAACAGCAACAATACCGTGTTTTTGCTTACGCAGACGATGTGGCCGTAGTATCATCTAAACCAGCAGTGGCAATGCAGGAGATAGAACAACTTGCAACTGCAACAGAGTTTGGGGCTGTATCGGGTTATAAGCTAAACACTTCTAAGACTCAGATTTTATGTCTGAATGTTGGCTCTTATACAGATCAAAGGGTGTTACAAGAAGTTACTTATTTAGGAGTCCGGATAAGGATCTCAATGGCAGCGCTGGTTGAGTCTAACTGGGGGAAGCTGATGATGGGGGTCCGTAGGCAATTGAACCAATGTGAATGCTTGCATCTTTTGCTAGTAGGGAGATGCAATGTTTTAAAGATGATGATCCTGCCAAAAATACTATATTTTTTCAGATGTGTACCTTTGGAGATACCGCGAGTGAATCTTGCACAATTACAGTCTGTGTGTATGAGATTTATGTGGGCTCGTGGTAAAGCGCATAGGGCAATGTGCTATATGGTTCTACCCAGAATTGTTACCGGGTGGGCGGTACCCGATTTCACTCTCTACTATTACGCATGTATGTTACAACATATGGATATATTGCTTACAGGGGCAGGGCCTATAGACATTGCTGAGTCTCCTTCTATATACTATATGTTGTTAGGCTCTGAAGTAAAAAACTGTCTGTTTTTGAATATGGACTGGAGTCATTATAAACGTACAAGATTTAAAATAATTATCGCTGCATATAAAGTTTGGAAAGTTATAAAGAAGATGTATGCCCTAGAAAAAATATCCTGGTATACCCCACTGACAGCTACAGCCTTTTTCCCGAGTGTATTTTGGGATCGGATTATTTATAATTGGAGAGCTAAAGACATTATCATGGTTGGGGACCTGTTCTCGGCAAGTAGTCTTAAATCATTTGAACAGCTGAGGGAGCAATATCATATGCCCCAGGCGGACTTTTTAAAATATATGCAAATTAGAAATTATCTTCTGAAGGCTCGATGGAATATTCAATCTAATCCCATGATAGAAGCAAATAGAAAGGCAGCAGGAATAGGGACATTGTATACACTCATGCTTAGTACAAAGCCTAATGATTTGGAGGAGCAAGGTCGTAAATGGGAGATTAGACTGGGATGTCATGATATACATCTAGAGACTTCTATCGAATTGGCTAGACGATTATTTCTATCTGCTAAGTTATCCGCCCAGCATTATAAGACTGTTTTTTATCTGTATTTTACACCTGATAAGATTGCTAAATGGGGTGGGGATCAAGAGGGAAAATGCTTTCGCTGTGGGAACCCAGCTGCTGATGTTGTACATATTTTTTATGCATGTTCACAATTAAGCAGATTATTGGAGCAACTGGATAAGTTCCTAACTGAAATTCTGGGATCTCCTATACATGTGTCACCTATGCAGATTGTGTTGGGGGTAGAGATGGGTGCTGAGGCAGATGCAATATCCAGTAAGGATATATATTTGATTTTTTTAGCCACAGCTGTGTTAAGATTATGTATAGCTTCATGTTGGCTACAAAAGGACGCCCCATCATTTGAAGCTTGGAGGGCAAGGTTCTTTGCTATGTTTAATAT
Organism: Lissotriton vulgaris; assembly: GCF_964263255.1. Taxonomy (NCBI): domain Eukaryota; kingdom Metazoa; phylum Chordata; class Amphibia; order Caudata; family Salamandridae; genus Lissotriton; species Lissotriton vulgaris. Next base: position 1,269,599,856 of record NC_141689.1, read on the forward strand.
TGAATATAGTTCATATGCTCTCAAAGGCATCCACAAACGAAAACTGGGTCAGCAAATCTGGAGTGAAGTTATGTCCTTTTTGGATATAGACATGTACATTTTAATGTATGTTTATCAGTGGTAGCAGTATGATACCTCTACCATTTTCTTTTTGGTATTCTTTTTTCTTCTCAGTTTGACTATTACAATTTGTTATGAGATTGGTAAAAATGACTGTTAGGTGTATTCATTTATTTGTGATGCTTCCGCATGGGCCCAATTTCTTTCTTTCTGCCTGTTTCTCATGTATTTTCTAATAAAAAAAATAAAATAAAAAAAGACAGATTCAACTGGACCCTTAAGGACATGATTATGGGCCTAGGTGAGCCCATGAGGCGTAAGTGGGATGTCCTCTTGCCGTGCTGTTGTTTGCTTACCGTGAGGTGCCAAATAAGTCCTTAGGGTTCAGTTCCTGTGAGCTGCTATATGGTCACTCGGTTAGAGGGCCTCTGAGTCTGGTCAAGGAAAGCTGGGAGCAATTTCCCAGGAAAACTCCCCAGGATGTGCTTAGTTACATGCTGGCCTTCAGAAACCAAACTCGGCATTTCAGGAAACTTGCTGAGGCAAACCTTGAAGCCAGCCAGGAAGAGATGAAACGCTGGCACAATCAGAATGCCACTCTGATCGAGTTTCAGCCTGGACAAAAGGTTTGGTCATAACCCCAGTGGAGCCCTGTATGCTCCAGGATAGGTGGACCGGCCCCTTTGAGGTGGTGGAGCACAAGAGTCCTGTTACCTACATGGTGGACTTGCAGTCTCCTGCATGGTAACCGCCTGAAGCCCCACTTTGAGAGGTCTGAAGTGGGCATGCTTCTGGCAACAGATGCTGGTATGGAGGAGGAGAGCGAGCTCCTTCCTGACCTCCAGTGTGCAGGGAAGCGAGATGGGTCAGTAGATGGTGTGGTCCTCTCCACCACACTTACTCCTGAGCAACAGGGTTATTGCCACCAAGTGTTGGGACAAGTCACAGATTTGTTCTCCCTGTTTCCTAGTGTCACTTATTGGTGTGTCCATGACGTGGACACTGGGGACAGTCCTCCCTTTAAGCACAAGGCATACAGAGTTACTGAGCGGGTAAGGGCCTACATTAAGGATGAGGTTACCAAAATGTTTGCCCTTGGGGTGATTGAGTCCTCTAGCAGCCCGTGGTCCAGCCCAGTGGTCCTGGTCCTGAAAACCTGGTACCACCTCAGAACTTCGGTTCTGCATGGACTATCGGGCCTCAATTTAGTCACAAAGACTAACGTGCACCCCATCCCCAGAGCTGATGAGCTTGTAGATCGGTTGGGGGCTGCCAAGTACCTCAGCACATTTGATATGATGTCTGGGTATTGCTGTGACCGAGGGAGCAAAGGAGAGATCAGCATTCTCCACACCTGATGGGCACTACCAGTTCCAGGTGATGACCTTTGAATGAAGAATGCCCCTGCCACCCTTCAGAGTTTGGTCAACAGGGTGTTGGTTAGGCTGGAAGACTTCAGTGCCGCCTACCTGGATGACCTTGTAGTGTTTAGCTCCTCTTTGGAGGATCACCTGCACCACCTCTGGGCGGTAGTGATGGCAATGCGGAAAGCAGGCCTCACAATCAAAGCCAGTAAGTGCCAGATTGGGCAGGGTTCTGTAGTATATTTGGGGCACCAGGTGGGGAGCGGCCAGGTGGCACCCCTTCATCCCAAAATTGAACCTATCCTGCGTGGGAACCCCCCAAAGACTCAGACACAGGTGAGGGCCTTTTTAGGACTCACGGGGTACTACAGGAGGTTTGTCAAGGGATATGGCAACACTGTTGCACCCTTGACTGAGATGACTTCTAAGAAGCAGCTGAAGAAAGTTAATTGGACTGACACCTGTCAAAAAGCTTTTGCCGACATGAAGACTGCCATGTGCACCGCACCCGTGTTTCGGGCGCCCAACTTTTCAAATGAATTTGTTGTTTAGACAGACACCTCAGAGCATGGTATAGGGGCTGTTCTGTAACAGATCAATGAAGAGGGACTAGACCAACCAGTAGCCTTCCTAAGCAGGAGGTTACTTCCCCGGGAACAGAGGTTGCGTGCAATTGAGCGTGAGGCATTTGCTGTGGTCTGGGCGCTGAAGAAGCTGAAACCATACCAGTTTAGGACTCACTTTCGGGTTCAGAAAGACCACAGGCCCCTTAGATGGTTGATGCAGATGAGGGGTGAGAATCCCAAGTTGTTGAGCCGGTCCATTTCCCTACAGGGTATGGATTTCACTGTGGAACACCGCCCTGGTACTGAACACGCCAATGCTGATGGTCTGTCCAGATTTTTCCGCCATAGTGATGAGACCTCCCAAGGAGATGGATAGTTCTCCCCACTTTTCAGCTGGAGGGGATGAGTGTTAGACCAGGCAAAATTGGTGTGGGTCTCCCTCCTACTCTTCTCTTCCTATCTGTTACATTGGCTGGATTTAGATGCTCTGGGTGCCATGCCACTGATAATCAGTGCCACAGCGCGAATGCTCCCTATGTAAAAATGACTGTAGGAATTAGGATAACCTTAATGCCTAGATCTGTGTAGCATGTTCTAATAGCGAGTTACCCTCCATTTCACTGTTCTGTGTAGCATGTTCTAATAGTGAGTTATCCTCCATTTCACTGTTCTGTGTAGCATGTTCTAGTAGCGAGTTATCCTCCATTTTACTTTTCTGAGTAGCATGTTCTAATAGCGAGTAACTCTCCATGTCACTGTTTATTTAATTTATTTATTTATAAAGATTTATATAGCGTGAACAAGATCCCAAAGGATATCAGAGCCCTTTACAAAAGAATGGAAGGAAGGTAATAAATGCAATATCGACATCACGTAAGAATAACAAAAACTAATATTCACATGATTACAAGACAAAGGGGTCAGAGGCGAGTAATACAAACAACATGTACATAGTGGGCTACGAGGGGGCATGCGATAAGACAAAGAAGAACAACATCAACTGAGGGTCGAATGGTTGTAGGATCAATGACTTAGAGCAGATGATCCTAACCCAATTAAGGTAAAAAAAATTTCATTAGGAATCTTTTGGCCTCCAGTTTGAAAGCAATCGTGGAGGAGATTCCGCGAACTTCCGGTGGAAGAGAGATCCATATCTTCGGGGCAGCGCCGGAGAAGGCTCGGTGGCAGGTTCTCTTTTTGCTAAAGATGCATGGTTTCAAGAGGAAAGAATCACTATTGAGAATCTACCCATTCTCATAGGCCAGAATGGGCAGGTTGAGGATTACCTTCTATAATCCTATCTGACCCCAGGAACCGGATAGGGAGTTCGATGTGTTTATGCTCAGGACATTGAGATACACCTTTCAGTAAGGACCGTTTATATATCCCATGTTCGGAAATGCCTCTGTGTGTGTATTGGCCGTCTGGTTTTGGAGCAGCAGGGCCAGCTGGGTCAGACCTGGCTGGAGAGCGAGATCAGTATTTAGAGCATGGGGAGGGGTGACTCTTTGATCTGAGCAAGGCCGGGCCCGGCAAGGTGAATGATGGCTCCTCCTCCCACGGGGCGTCTGATAGCTTACCCCCTCATTTTGAAAGGGCAGGATGTAGCCTTCTAAACCAAGTACACCCTGACCCCATCAAATTGGTTCTGACTGGATTGAGTGATTTGTGACTTTAGAGAAAAAAGACTTTTTAGGTATAAAATGCTGCATTGGAACTTTGTCCAAGTGTGTTGCTTCTGGATGTCAAGACAAAACTCTGTCTGAGTGAACAGAGGAAAGGACTTTGAAACATTCACAAGCTTGCTAAAGAAACTACCCGAGGGTTTGAATTGAGAGTGCCTCCTGCTGAAGTAGCAAGGACATTAGATTTCACCCCATCAGGCATCGGAATCCGTCTGTGAGGAATTCTGCTTGCCGGTGAGGCCTCCGTCAAGTGATCCGGAGCCTCTTGTTCTACTGTGAGGAGCGCAGACTGAAAACCTTCGCAGAATCTGTGTGTGCCACTGCAGCTATGAGAGAGCTGCTGCCGCTGATACCCTGCCTGAATTTGAACCTTCGAACCCCTTGCTGAATCTGTGTGGGCCGCTGCAGCTAAGAGACAGCTGTAGCCACTGAGTGCCCACCGTTGTGCCAGCTTGGTCAAGATCAGGGCTGCCGCAGCTAAGCAAGAGCTGCTGCCGCTGAGTGCCCACACCTTTGCCAAGTTCACATCATCTTGATTCGTCCTGTGGACCGCGTCAGCTAAGAGAGATCTCCTGCCGCTGAGTGCCCGCACCTTTGCCTAGTTTGCATCATCGTGATTTGTTCTGTGGGCCGCCACAGCTAAGAGGTATCTGCTGCCACTGAGTGCCCGCACCATTGCCAATTTTGCATCATTGTGATTCGCCCTGTGGGCCGCCATAGCTAAGAGAGAGCTGCTTCAGCTGATTGCCCGCACCTTTGCCAATTTTACATCATCGTGACTCGTCTTGTGGGCCACCGCAGCTAAGAGGTATCTGTTGCCACTGAGTGCCCGCACTGTTGCCAATTTTGCATCATTATGATTCGCCCTGTGGGCAGCCACAGCTAAGAGGGAGCTGCTTCCGCTGAGTGCCCGCACCTTTGCCAATTTTGCATCTTCGTGATCCATCCTGTGGGCCACCGCAGCTAAGAGAGAGCTGCGGCTGAGTGCCCGCACTTTTGCCAAGTTTGCAGCCGTGTGGTTTGTTGTGTGGGCCGCGGCAGCTAAGAGAAAGCTGCTGCCCATGAGTGCCTGCATCTTGTTCACCAGTGTCAAGGATTGTCGCTTTCGTCACGTGAGCCGCTTCAGCTAAGAGAGAGCTGCTGCTGCTGTGAGCCCACCATGGAGCTGCAAGATGAGAATCATCGCCACCACCAGGCTGGGCCATCGCAGGCTCGTGCTTCTGCCACTGAGAACCTGCCTGTCCCCGAGTGCCCGAATCATTGTGGGTGCATGCTGCGGTCCCCTGCAGCCAAGACTTATGGTCACTGGGAGTCGGCCTGTCACCGTCTCCGCTTCTTTGAAAAGCTGTGTGCTGGGTCACCTTTCAACAGCAGCTATCTGGTGCGCACCGGGTCGCGTAGGCCCCGACCTTGAACTCAGTCAATGTCACGTTCTGGTGAAAACGTTATTGCCTTTTTGAGTACCTATTGGTTTACGTGCATGGTGGCTTGTTAAAACGCTTTGAGAGTCTAGAGTTAAACTGTAGATAAAGATGTTATTTTTCTATACCTACCTGAGTTGTGTCCTTTTGTGGTGTCGTTACTGCCTTGTTGTGCATGGTCATAAATGCTTCACACACTGCCCCTGAGATAGGCCTAACTGCTTGTGCTAGATTACCACAGGGTTGAGCAGGGGTTGTCAAAGAGGGTGGCCCACTTGCCCTGACTTAGGAAGAAGGGTCCCTATTTGGACAATAGCGCCTGCCATTGCCAGCTAGAGACCCCCATTTCAAACAACAGTCCATTATGTTTGGAAGTAATAGGTCAAACAATAAGGGATGCTCAATCAAAAATCTGCATGCAGAATGTGCACCCCTTAGAAGGGATTAACCGAAGATCCATCAGGTGGCCTAAGATCACAGGTAACATAGAGCTCACTAGAGAAAAGTGGTCTGCATTTTACATCCATGCGCATAGCCCTGGTCTCAAAGTTAGAGCCCCTTCCCTCTAAATATAATGGGAAGAACGCCAAACCCAACCCTAAGGCGAGAACTAAGGTAAAATCATGGTATACAACAGAATGTAGAAGTTCTAAGGCAGCTCTACTTGAATCAATAAAGCAGAAAAGTTTAGATTCAGTAAGGAACGCCAGGGATGCCCACCCGAAAACAGTGGCTACAGCCTAGAGGTATTGGGAGGAAAACAGTTTGCTGAGTTGTTGGCTTTTGCTGCCTGAAAAAGGTCAAGCCGAGTTCTTGAAAAATATAGCATTTGGGGACAAGGACCTGGTATGAAGGACGGAGCATTATATGGACTCAGCGGTTTGGACCGACCACTTTACTGACTTGTACTCCAGTTTCATCCCATTGTAGCCCCGAGTGGAGAGAGACAACCTATTAACATCGAGGGAGATAGTGGGGTGATTGTTTTCTCACTGTAAGAAACTGAGTATGCTGTAGATTCTATCAAACCCAGAAAAGCTCAGGGATTAGATAGACTCTCTGGTGACTTATTTGAACATAACAAAAAGGTATGGGTCCCTTATTTTAAAGCTCTTAGCAACTCAAAATGAGTTGGTGCTCTAATACCGGGAACATGGAAAGGGGCTGAAATTGTCCCAATCCACAAAAAGGGAAGTAAACATAAACCTGAAAATTACAGGTCAATTAGCCTGATCGACGTACTCCAAAAAATGTACGCCAGGCAGCTACTGAACTGGCTTAATGATTGGATAGAGACCTCTAGTATATTGTCCAAATATCAGCAAATTCAGATCTTGCACGAGTACAATAGACCAAGTCTTCAGACTCTTGAGCATTAGCTGGAAATATGTTAAGATCAGAAAGGAGCATATTTATGTGGCATTCGTTGATTTGAGAGCAGATTTTGACCTCATACCCAGAAGCCCACTATGGGAGTCACTTGAGAAACAAGGAGATCCCCCCAATTTGGTCATGCTGTTGAAAAGGCTACTGGAAGCTATGCTAGAGTCTGCTGGGGTATGAACGGGGAACTCACAAAGCCAATCCCGATAGAAAGAGGAGACAGGGGTGCGTACTTGCTCCCACCCTGTTCTCGCTCCTCTATATCAATGACGTGGTAAATCACTTACAAGATCAAGTAAATGACCCCCCCAAAGCTGAATGGGAACTTTGTACCAGCGCAGCTTTTTGCAGACAATACCATCTTGATATCACGGACCATAAAGGGGCTGCAAAATAAGAGCCCCGTCCAAAGGTTGAGCATCCTCTGCCTATATGTAAAAAGGATAATAGTAAGGCCCAGCTCTAGCCTCAAGGCTCTACTCATGGAGCCTGTGGGCAATCCTAACCACTTTTTCCAAACAGATGTTTCTATAATTTGCAAGAGCTCAAATTTTTTTCTAGCAAAGAATTAATAGAGTAACTACTTATGAGAAGTTGGCCTGATATATGATGTCTCCAATTCTGGGGGCACCTTGTATCAGTCCAAACAATCCCTTATGGTGATGGTTGTAAGTCAACCTTAAAGACAAGTTATCTTAACTGGTAGCATAGACTAAGCAGTCTAAGGCTTAACTCAAGAGGGCATGTGAAGCCAGCTGTTTTACCATATGCAATCCTGTAATATCAAATGAAAGGACACCACACAAGTTACATATTATAAAAATATATGTATTTATTCTCAGAATAATCCCCTTAACTCTTTATGAGTAAAGAAGCACAAGCGTTTAAACAAAAGCACAGTAAAACATATGAAAGCTGCACAATTATGGATGAGGCCAGTGGCCACTCAAACCATGTATCAAAAAAGTGGTATAAGTATCACTTTATGAACAGTGGTCAGGCCTAGGGCCTGGGGAATCGCTGGGACTACTCGGGACTAGCAGTGATGAAGGCGGGAGAAGCCCGCGGGATTCGGGTGCAGCGCTAAAAGCACACGCATGCACCAATGCAAAGTCAATGGTGCGTAAAAGTTATCGAGTTACAGTTTTAGTAGTCTTCCGACTGCACTAGGATTACCAAACCTGGATCAAATATATCAGTAAATGGCTATCTGAACGAGGGCGTCCCGACCTTTTTGCAACCCCAGAGCTTATCACCAAATCTGATGTTATTTTTGTGAAGAAGACCTTCATTGCATCTAGGTACTTAGCCCGGGAGGAGGCCGAACTAAAGAAAGACAGTGTCCGGAAACATGTGCTATTAAAAACCTCTCTACAAATGGAACCGTACCTGTCATGGCCCCTGTCAGGTTATGATCGCTTTCAGCTCACGAGGTTTCGCCTAGATCTATTCCACTTCTTATTGGCCGTACCGAGGGGGGCCCATCGAGGCAAAGTGTTGCCAGCTTGCGGCTGCGACGAAAACTCTCCGCAAGACCTGGCACACTTTTTATTCATCTGTCCCTTTTATCTTGTACCACGGAAGCTATATTTAAAAACAATCCTCAAACAAATGAATTTTACACAAATTCGACCAGCACTTTATTACCTCCAACTTTTAAGCTGTGATTGCACTTTATTTGTATGTAGCTTTTTAAAACTTGCAATCAAATTTAGGAGAAGCATGGAGGGGTAACTGTGTTGTTGTTGAGACAAATATTTTTAACCAACATAATTATTTATATCTACAATTTTTTTATTGTATATTCTGCTTGCTATCCTCTATTTTATGTGATTTTTAACAATATATGGATTTTATGTGTTAATGTAAGTTTACTGAAATGTGCTTTTATGGATGTTACTATGAACATTCGAATAAAGTTCTTTTGACTTGGCTTGACTTGACACTAGAGGTGTATACCCCTACAGGAGCACCGGCATTCATAAGTTACCTCACCCACAGGAAGCGGGTGCATAGGTGCCAAAGTGTGTCCGGTTTTGTCACGCAGTTCGATGGTGCCTGGAGATGAAGATGCTGCAGGCGTCCAGAAGAGAAGTGTCCGGTGCAATCCAAGGGTGGATCGAAGATGGAGAGTACCTGAAAGCAGAGGGGACAGAGTCTGGGTCACTCAGCAGTGACCAGGGTGGAACCAGGAAGGAACCAGGCAATGTCGGGCGCAATCAGGTGTTTGTTAAGAAACTTGACTCCGTTGCCACATGGACTCTGGGGCATCGAGGACGTCCAGGAGTGGATCACCAGCTGTGCCACAAAGGCTCTCGCTGTTGGCGGTGTTGGTTTCTGGATTGGAGCTAACAAGCCTTGGCAAAGGCAACCCATGCAGGATTCGAAGATCACTTCTTTCTTGGACTAGCAAAGTCAGAGAGGGTGCTTCTTTTCAGGGGAGTGAGGTCCAGTCTGGAGCAACCAGCCCAAAGGTGTAAATTCAAAGGTTCGTCGGTACTGGGGCCACTAACCAACGGGCAAGTGACCGGACCATTGCGTCAAGCAGGAAAATGCAGAAGGGCCCCACACAGCACTCGGTGAGTGTAGAGGGGTGAGCTTTGGTGCAAAAGCTGCTCAGGGCAGGAGCTTCTGAATTCACAATGCACAGATTCGAGGGAGCCTCGGGAGCTGCACGCTCAGCGCTTTGTAGTTTTTCCAAAATGGCCAGCCCCACGCTTCAGGTTGCCTCCACGGGTCTCAGCTCTGCAGGGACTGTGGATCGGTCTGTTAAAAGGCAGGCACGCTGGGTCTGTTGATCTCTGTTGCTTGAGTTCTGGCAGGAACTGTAACGAAGCAAACGTTGAGGTGCTGGATGGTGCCTGTTTGCACAAGTTGGTCACTCCTTGACCACAAGGGAGATTCTTCAGTCTTCTACGTCGAGTATGATGTCGAAGGGTCCAGAGTTTCATTTCATAAGTTTCAGTCAGGATAATATGAGTGCTTGGGCACTGCTCCCACCTTTATTCCAAACTGGGGGGCTGGATTACCTGCTAGGTCCCTCCTATGGGTGGGACCCAGGAAGGGGGTGGTTACACCCCTTTCCCTTTGTCCAGAGTCGCGCTGGGACTGGGGCTGGTGTGCCCCAGAACCGGTTTGCAAGGGGAAGCCTTGTGCTCCCCAGGCAGTGTTTAGTTTCTCTCAACCCTCCCTGCTACAATCCACTATCTCCTGTCTGGGGTGGTGTGACACCTTCCTGTGACAGGAAACCCTTTGTCCAGGCCTCCTCTGCCAAGTTTCGGTCAGCAGCAGGAGGTCAGACTCGTGTCAGTGGCAGCAGCATCCATTTTGTGATGCTGGGGCTCTGGTTAGGATTAACCGCGTTTAGTAAAGTAACATGTCTTCTCCCTCTAGAAGGGTGGAATGCTACCCCCATCGCCAGGACTGGCGAGGGGGTAGTATTCCAAGTTGTATGACACCAAACATGACATGTTTTGATAAAGGCAAACCAAAGTTAGCACATAACCGCATGGATTATAATGCACTTAATAATATTTGGTATGGCATTATCCCGGAACAGCTAAGGGAGTTGGTCCCGACAGCTGCAGACAGGCTCAGCTCATGCTAGAGCACCATCTCACATAAAACCAAGCACTCTGCCTTCAGGATTGTTAAGGCCTGCCATAGGAGTGACTTATAGGTATATATGTGTCCAGATAGGTTTAGATATAGGTATACTATATCTAAGCAAGGGGTGATTACACCACCTTGCCCCAGCTGAGTGATCAGCCAGTTGTGTCAATTTTGATAGCCAGCCAGGGGTGGCAAAAGATATGCTGCAGCCCCTGGTAGGCCTTGTATGCACCTATGCCCTGGGCACCTATAGTGCACTGTACAGGGGCTGATAAGGTGACCCAAGCCAATGTAGTTATGCACCTAGGGTAGATGGAATCCATTTTAAAGGGAGAGCAGATAGCCTGGGGCCCTGATTAGCAGGGAACCAGGCCAACTAAGTCGAAAACCAGCTAAACACAAGGCAATAAAAATGGGGTGACCATAGTCAGGTATCCACCTTCCTACACTACTATTGTATTATACGTCTATCTCAGCACTTCAACAGACTTATGACCGAGAGCTCAATACAATCTCTGAAGTGCACCATCAATCATCTTGGCACTAGATTCTTGCAACGAATCATGGGCACCAACGTCAAAATGGTGGCTAAATAACAGTCCTAAATATTTGAATTCCCTAACCATCTCCAATTGATACCCAGCCAGCCACCACCCAAACCCTGGGGGCCACCTCCTTCTCTTTGAAAAAAAACTTGTGGGCATATTATCAAGGAACATCGTTAAAATTATCACCGCTTTAGCGGCATGAAACTGACGCTAAAACAACTATAATGGGCTTGAGAATATGCCATGGAGAATTCCAATAGAAGCCCATGTTAACACCAAAGCATGGGCTTCTATTGGAATTCTCAAGGGCATATTATCAAGCCCATTATCGCCGCTTTAGCTGCAGTTTCCTGCCACTAAAGCAGTGATAATTTCAACTCCTTCCCTTGATAATATGCCCCATGGTCTTTATTTTCGCTGTATTGATCTTTAAATTGTTTCCCTTGCAGTAGTATTAGAAAGCAGCAAGTTGCCTCTGCAGGCTGACTAGCGTTATATCTATTAACACAGTGTCATCTGTGTGAAACAACGTCGAAATAGGCTTCATCCCAAACTTAGGGGGAATGTTTCTGGCCTGATTAAGGACTCCCAAGGCATCCACTATATAAATAGAAAACAACCGCAGAGCCAAAACATACCCTTTCCGTAACCCATTGGGGGTTGCTCATATTTCTGGACAAGGCCACATTACCCCCAATTCCACTCAAGTCCATGAGCCCATATGCAGTTGGACTACCAACTTCAAATGACCTGGTGCATTCTTTCATTTTGCTCTCTTTTCCCATAGAAAAGATCTATTAACCGTGTCAAACATTGCTGACAAAAATCAATGTACCACATGTAAAGTGGCTGCTTTCTTTTGAGGGTGTAATCTTACACCAGCAGCTTTAATATCACACAACCTCCTGTAGTTGAATACTCTTTTCTTAAGATCATTTGGAAGAAAGGGTAAATTCTAGCTAGGCACTCCCACTCTTCTAATTGACCCAGCAAATGAATTGCATACATTTTACTTTGGATATCCAACAATGTAATAATGCGATAGCTGCAGGGCAGGCCCCTACTCCCTTGTTAAACAATGATACCCTAACTCTACCTTTCCATGTTTCCTACGAATCATACCCCTCAATCATTTCTTCTAACAGTGGGACCAGGGTCTGTGCCCACTGGTGGGAGTAGTATTTAATATTATTTGAAGCAATGCCTTCTAACCCTTTTTAGGTCTCTCATCCCTACTTCAATGGGAAACAGCATTTACAACAATGTCAATACTACGCAGCTAGGTAGCAACGTGGTAGGTAAAATGACTGTGTTGTTACCATGCGTGGCATTACATCGCAAGACGTTTAAACGGCTTGCTCTAAGTGGCGTGCAACACCAGGGAATGTGTTGGATTTTAAATCCAACACCTTCCCTGCTGTTGTGCTAACTGGAGTAGTAATAGTAATTTATACTGTTCCTAAGTCCAGCGCACCACCTAGCACAAGTCGTTGAAACGACTTGCGATGCAATACCACGCGTGGTAACAATGCGGTTGTTGTAACGACTGCATTGTTACCTACCACCTGGTAAAAGCATGCGTTGTAACTTCAATACCACTAACTGTAGGGAGTGGAATGCTCTAACCCCCTCACCCTTACCATTAAAGCTCGTCCAGCTTGTACCCCCAACCCTCCCACCCTCATTGTTGGCTTTATAGAATTCTGAGACGTAATTGACCCACCTTTGTTCAGGAATTGGACCTACTGTCATATGTGTGGTTCCTCCAAGACTGCAGTTTTAAATACCTCAAAACCCTTTAGGCTGCCAGTGCACTTGGAAAAGATTGCCTTTGTCCTTAGGTTCCCTCTTACTCTCCATTTGATTTGCAGTATATCTTTCCTAAAGGCTTTCCTCTGCTGTCTTTGTACACTGCCCCTTTAGTCCCCCCTACTCTGAATGTCTCATGTATTCTCTTATTAGGCGTCGCTTTGGCCTGTGATATTTCAAATCTCAGAGGGTCCTCAGCGACCTTACTCCTGTTCAACCCTACGGCTGCCATATGCCTTATGGAAAAAATGCATTATTCAAAGGCCTGAACTGTGTGATGTAAGGGTGAGCTGGATAGCGCCTTTAGCAATTCTTTTATGCTACGTGTAATATGACATTTTAGTTTGACAGACCACACTATTTTACAGCCATTTTTACAGTCAAAGGGCAAACTATTGGCCATTAATGTCTTAGTGTAACCACCCTAAACAGTGAGAGAATAAAAGGCTTGTGATCACTGCTATCAAAAACATCCTCTAACAGATCCTTAACAATCCTGAAATACGGCAGTAATGACTACTTTATGTTCCTTAACTAGCTGTACCCGGGCGCGCGTTGCTGTGGCTCCGTCTGGTTAAATGTTAGTGAAAGAAAAGAGTAAGTGTACGTTTCTAATTGTGACTATTGTCTGTATGCGTCCCTTGTAGTTGTTGCGCAGCAAGCAAATCGATAGGGTGTGATTGGCCTTTCGATTAAAATCACGCGCGTATTTGAATCCAACGTTGTGTGTATATAAACATGCGCTAATGTTGCAAAGTAAACCAACTCCTCCCCCCTGCCTCCACCCACTTCCCGGTCTGCCATCCTGACAGAAACTGTTCATCCTAATATATGTAGACTATTGTCTCTATGTGTCCTTTGTTAATTTTGCAAAGTGAACCAACTCCTCCCCCCTCCCTCCACCCACTTCCCGGTCTGCCATCCTGACACCAACTGTCCATCCTAGTATAAGTAGACTATTATCTCTATGCGTCCCTTGTATTTGTTGCCCAGCAACCGTATCGATAGGGTCTGTTCGTCCTTTCGATTAAAAACACAAGTGCATTGGACACGCCCTTATTGTAATCCAACGTTTTGTATATATAAACATGTGCTAATGTTGCAAAGTGAGCCAACTCCTCCCCCCTCCCTCCACCCACTTCCCAGTCTGCCATCCTGACACCAACTGTCCATCCCAATATATGTAGACTATTGTCTCTATGCGTACTTTCTTAATGTTGCAAAGTGAACCAACTCCTCCCCCCTCCCTCCACCCACTTCCCGGTCTGCCATCCTGACACCTACTGTCCATCCTAATATAAGTAGACTATTTTCTCTATGCGTCCCTTGTAGTTGCAGCAACCAAATCAATAAGGTCTGTTTGGCCTTTCGATTAAAAACACGCGCGCATTGGACACGCGCATATTCAAATCCAACGTTGTGGCTGCAATTACTCAATCAAGAGTGTCGCTGTAGGCCCAAATCAGCACAGTTGGTTGAAAAATGACTATATTGTGCTAAAACCTCCGGGGAGTGATTGACTGACTAACTGAGGTGGAATCCAGGATCTTAGAGTTAGAAGAGGCAGTCACCACACTCCTGGCTAAAGTATCCACCCTGGAAAAGCTCACTGATGGGCTTGTGACCCACGTGGAGAACCAGAGCGATGTGCCTGCAGAAATAATCTCCGATTTGTGGGCTTTACTGAGAATTGTGAAGGTAATGACATATACAAAAGCTTGCTGGAGTGGCTTACCTCATGGATTTCAGTGGGAACTCTCTCTATATGCTTCATATTACAACGCACACACAGAGCCATTCTGCCGCGACCACCGCCTGGGCTAGACAGTGGTCAATTATTGTGCAAATCCTAATCTACCATGATGGCAAACTCATCCTCAAGTAGGCCAGGACGAATAAGAAATCTTATTTGAATCTCATCGAATTATGGTGTTTCCACGCTATACTTGGCTGGTCCAACAGCAACATCAATCCTTCCAGGTGGCCAAGGCACGTCTTCTAGATCTGAAGATTACATACATGCTCCAGTTTCCGGCTCGACTGCCAGTGGTCCATAACTCCTGCACCATGTTCTTCGAAATGCAAGAAGAGGTCTTTAATTAGACAGATGACATAAGATATCTTAAACCTCATTCTCCACCATGGCATGCCTCAGACTCCTCGTCTTAGGAATCCAACCGAATGCAAAAACAACAGAAAGATAAACTGAGACATTGGTCCAGGTCAAACATGGCACTGTAAGGCTGATGACAAGGAATGCGAAAAAGCTCCAGCAGCTGAGGCCCCTAACCCTCACAAATGACTGAATATGTTTGTCTGGGGAATAGACGTTGGGACGTTACCAATATTCTAGAGTTGCAGTATCTCGGTGCTACATAAGGACTGTTACATTAAGTGTTTTATTCATACCCTTCACATTGACACTGCGATGCAGGAGCATTTGGGGACCCATTGAATGGACTCTGTTTTAACCCCCTGTTGGGGTTGACACATCTTACTATCCACAACAGATGCTTCAGTTGTTATGAGGTATTGGGGTGGGGGTGAAAAGATCAATGGAGATTATGTTTTTTGTTCGTACCCGCTACTCAGACTTTAATATTTCAAGAAGATGTTCCTCTATCTTATTTAGACACCATTTTTGATCACTGCATTCCTATGCCGACACAGACGGATGAGGCCCCATCGGGTCAAGTACAAATTGTAATCTGGAATGTTAGGGGCATTTTAGAAATTGTTAAGTGTTGCATGAAACTCCGCCAGGCTAGGTGGATAAAAGCAGACATACTGCTGCTACAAGAGACACACCTCATGGGCAACTCCCTATCTGGCCCGGTTTGACTATGCATGTGTTTCACACAGGTTTCGTGTGGGGTTCCAGGGGAGTACAAAGGCAAAAACAATAATATATGGACAGAATGCAGAAAAATGTCATACATTCACCCCAGTACATAGATCTGGGCCTAAATGCATCGTTTTTTTTGCTCCCCATGCCATTCCAGTTTGAAACCAGCCATATGCAGAATAGTCTTGACCCTGCTCCCTATGGGAACACTCCAGCCTGAACTGTGAGGCCAGGTCCTCCCTGGAATGGAAACAAGAATTATGGGATCAGTTTTGGGGATTCACCGAAAATTTACAGACAGAGATATACAACCCTGGACAGGTTTGTCACTACCCTTTTATGTGAGATCTGCCATATTGAAGATGATCTTCCTCCAAAGACTACTCTACCATTTACGGTACCACGCTTATCCGGTTCTGATATCCTGGTATTGCCACATTAATGCTATACTAGGACAGTTCCTGTGGGGCAGAGGAACATGTCCAGTTGCACTGTGTACATGCTTCCAGGCCACATACTGGAGTGGAATTGCAGCTGCGGACATCCAAGCCTACCACGCTGCATCACACCTACAGGTACAGAATGACTGGTGGCATGGCTCCTGTGAGGATCCGGCATAAACCATAGAAAGATGGCTGCTTCATGACCCAACACTTACCTCATACTTATACACAGTATAAGTGCGTCTCTCTTGAGAAGTGCCAGTACACTCCCTTTCAAAATTAAAAAGAGATGGGACTCCGTACAGGGCAGTACTGGCCCATTTAAAGCACTGCTTATAGGGTAGGTCAGACATCCAGGCACTGCTGCCCATCACCAGAGTAATGGTACTTGGTGACAATCTCTGCAATGGATGGACTGGTGGGGGCGTATTATGCGCATAACATCGCTATGGCAGAATATACTGCTGCGCCACTTAGCAGATCTCCACGTTTTCTGTGGGCTGGATCAGTTAGGGATAGCCACCATTGGGGATGTAATACATGGCCTCACATTCACATCATTCTAAGACCTAAGAACAAAATATTCAATGCCACACTCCCAGTTCTATAGGTATTTACAATTTTGCCACACCATCACACCCTACATAACTACGAGTCCGCAACTTCCAGACTTTAATCCATTGGAGGCTAAACTCTTGATGATAGACTTAGGTGATCGCAAGATTACAAAATATATCAGTCTCTAATTACACAAAGCAACACCACACTGGAGACCCTGAAGACTTCCTGGCAGACAGATATAGGCCTCCAGATACTGATGAATGGACTGAAGCTCTGGATTCCCCCAGGGCAGCCATTTCATCACACTTAAGATTAATTCAATTCAAATATTTGCATAGTGCCTACTACACACGATATAGGTTATGGAGAGCTGGAATGATAGAATCCTCTTTTTGCACGCAGTGCCAGAAATATGAGGGCACATTCATACACACAGTGTGGACATGCACAGCTTTAGATGGGTTCTGGTCTGGGGTAATTGAGTGGCTTGCAGAAGTTATAGGATGGGAGCTCCCCAAGTCCCCTAGGTTAACACTACTTCATATCACCTATGTGATTGGAAGGTAATAGGTATAAGTGCCATTTCCTACGGTTGGGCCTAATCCACGCTGAACGGGACATAGCTAGGCTATGGAAGTCCGACATCCTCCCCGCGAGAAGGGCTTGGGAAAAAGGTATATATTTCTGCATGGGGCTATAAATATTAGTCTTTTGAGCATGCGGGTGCCTGCAGAAGCACATGAAAATATTGCGGCAGTGGGCTGAATCCTGCGGCCTTGTCCTAGTGCAATCAGCATGTATAGCCAATACCACAGATACTTAAATTCAGACATACAATCCAGTACCGTGATCCATCTTGTGAAACATTTCTATTGAAACATAGATATTACCCATGGGTAACATTATTAGACACAAACAAGCAACATTGCAGTGCATTACACTGTTATATTTTGTTTATAAAAAAAGTTGGGATGCAATATTATTCATGGAAATATGGCTATATATATGTAGCCCATTGGGCTGTGTGATCGCATGAAATGCAATTAAATTTGTTGTGAGGAAAAAAAGAAAGTAGCATGTGTCAGGCACTTGACTAGCCTTCATTGTTCCACCTTCATTGCCATGCTGTTCCCAGTTGCATCCTCTCACCTTTGAAAGACATAGCTGGTGATCAGATTGTACTGCTCTAACTGATGCTGCAGAATGTAGTAGTTGGAATTCTAACACGTTGGCACCTCCTGTACGAGGGCATTCACTGGTATTTTATTGGCACATTGTGTGATCCTCAACTGTTTACTGGCCTTTAAAAGAATGACTGAAATGAGTGCAGATTCTTCGTCAGGTGGCCAGTATGTTGCTGACTATGTCTTTTTGAGAAAGTCCAGCAGAGGTTGATGCAATTCAGCAAACACAGGACCCTAAAATATCCACCATCTTCCATGGCCCTGACAATATTACTGCCATTGTCTGTTGCAACAAATCCAATTCTGTGACCTCTGGGCCAAAGCCATTCAAACACCTTGCTTGCTGCTGAATGCCCTCCAAATTGTCTTCAGTGCTGAGACTTGTAGGTACCTGTTGATTAACCCCCAAAGTGTGCAGTGATACCCATGTAATCAGTTGTTGCCAACTGGTCCACATGTCTGTAGTCAGGTTGAAAGTGTGAACAACACTCTGTTGCATAGATTAGCCAACAATTTGCAGCATACCATTCTAGAGTGCTGGAAGGACAACTCTAACAAAATAGATCCTGCAGGGTACCTTTTTATTTTAAGCAGGTGTCTGCCAGATATCCTTAAAATTGCCATCCTACAAGATTAGAAAAAGTGAGGAGGTCCAGTGCTAGCATTTTAAAATGCTTCCAGTTGTACAAATGTACAGTTGGGTGGTTGCATTCATAGGGTCCTTCCAACCTAAACATGCCGGTAATAGTATCTTGAAGTTAAAGTTTTTTTGTTTGTGGTGCCACTGACACATGGGACTTCTGCAATGCGGCTGAGATGTCCGCATCTAAGTTTTTTTTACTTCTAGGGATTCCTGATGCCGGTGATAATGGCACATTAGAGAGGCCAAGGCTGCTTAGTGTGAAGCTGCCATCCTCTTCTTCCTCATAACCACTTTCTTCTTCCCTCACTATGAACTGAGTTGGTTTCCACCTCTTATCACCACCACAACTAGCAGATATCTTTTTAAGGTGCTCCACCCACTGGATTCTGTGATGTTTTTCTGATGGGATGTTTGGCTTCCAGTACTGTAGTGCATATTTAGCTTACCTCAAAAAATACTTCATTGCAAATAAAGCATATTGCAATGTTAACCTATTGCTTGGTAATTGTAAAGTAGTCCCAATCTGGGGAGTGTAGGAGAGTAGGATCTGCTTACTATGGTTACCCCCACTTTTTGCTGCTGTTTCACTGTTTTTGGACTTAAGTCTGTCTGGGACTCTGCTAACCAGGGCCCCAGCCTAGCTACTTCCTCTCTAAAATGATTGCATGTACTTTAGGTACACTCCAGTTTGGTTACCTGGGTAACCTTATGAGTCCATAGTGTATGGTACCTTAGGTACTAAGGGCATAAGTAACCCAGACACCACCCAGGTGCTGAAGCATATATTGTGCCACCCCTGAAAGCCTTCCAAAATAACACCACACGTCTGCCACTGCAGTTTGGGTAAGGTGGTGCATGCTCCCCTTACTAAGATATAGGTTACTTATATCTACCTTTAACTACTGACACATATAAACCTATAAATCATTCCTATGGCAAGCCTTATCAATCCTGAAGGCAGAGTGCTTGGTTTAGTGTGAGAGGGTGCCCATTCATGAGCAAGACCCCTCTGCAGCTTCCGGGATCTATTCTCCGAGGCTGTTCTTTGATGCAGCCAGACCATATACTCCTAAGTGCATTATAACCTGGCGGTAAATGCTAACTTTAGAATGGCTGCATCGAAACATGTCGTGTTTCGTGTCAAACACTTTGGAATCCTACCCCACGCCAGACATGGCAGGGGGAGTAGAATTCTACCCTTCAAGAGGTAGAGACACGTACACACTGGTCTACCCAAAAATAGTTTAAAAGAACCCTAGCATCACAAAATGGATGCTGTAGCCACAGACTCAGATCTGCCCTCCTGTTGCGGGACGAAACTCTGGCAGGTGAGGCCTGGACAATAGGGGCCCGATTCACAGAATGAACTTAAGACTAAATCCTAAACTTACTACTAATTGGTATTCACAGAATACACTTACTACTTTCGGGATTTACAGATTAAACTTACTACTTTTGGGATTCGCAGAATGAACTTACTACTTTCGGTATTCACAGAATAGATTTAAGACTACTAACTTTACGTCCGCACTCGGGCCGTAAATTCCGGCCCGGAGGCGGAGTTTCCGGCTTGGGGGCGGAGCTTACGGCCCGGAGGCGGAACTTCCGGGCCGGAGGCGGAGCTTATGGCTTGGAGGCGGAGCTTACGGCCCAAAGGTGGAGATTTCAGCAATGGCTAAATACCCACTTCTGAGCCGTAAGCTCCGCCTCCAAGCCGCAAGCTCCGCCTCCGGCGCGGAAGCTCCGCCCCCAAGCTTGAAACTCCGCCTCCGGGCCGGAATTTACGGCCCGAGTGCGGATGTAAAGTTAGTAGTCTTAAATCTATTCTGTGAATAACGAAAGTAGTAAGTTCATTCTGTGAATCCCGAAAGTAGTACGTTTAATCTGTGAATCCCGAAAGTAGTAAGTGCATTCTGTGAATACCAAATAGTAGTAAGTTTAGGATTTAGTCTTAAGTTCATTTTGTGAATCGGGCCCTAGGTTTCCTGTTACAGGGAGGTGTAACCACCTCCCAGACAGGCTTTAGTGAATTGGGGCTAAGCGGGGGCACTCAGAGAGTGCTTTTCAGCCAGAGCTGGGGGCACATTTGCTGTCCCTGTGCATAGTCCAGTTCAAACCTGTTGCAGAGGCAATCAGCCCCTGATCTGGCACGAAACTGGACAAAGGGAATGGTTGTAACCCCCCCCCCCCTCTTCCCATACCCTCTCATAGGTGGGTCCCCAGAGTATTTCCAACCCCCTTTCTGAGTATAAGTATGGGACCCCAGTCCTTAGGACTTCAGATTACACCTGGATGAAACTCTGCAACATATATCCTGGAACTTCAACATTCTACATGACTAGAAGACTGAAGAATCTGCCTTGGGGTCAAGGAGTGACTCCCCTGTTCAAAGTGGCACCAATGAAGCATTTGCCGGTCTGCATCTTCGAAGCTCACACTGGACTCTGAAGTACTTGCAGCCCAGCAAGAGGATTTCAAGACTTCTCTAAGGCCGACAAAAATCCCCAGCAAAGCTGAGACCCGCAACCCAAACGAGTGCAACTGGAGCTCCTAACTCCTGACAGCGTGCACATTTGCTAAGTGCTTTGACTTCCCAAGCTTTCCTGAAGTTGTGCTTTAAGTTACTTATAGCCCAAGCCCCAAGCATCATCTGCAACAGAGATTGTGGGTCTACACTACATGAGTGTTCCCTGGGCCTGCTTCTTGCATTTCTGCTTGAGGCTCCTTTGTGATCCCTAGTCCATTGAGTGGTGGGTCCCCTCGAAGGTAACTCTACTTTTCCTTGGGCTTTCCTGGTTGCTCCAGATGTGCCCTGACTCCATACCAAGTGCTGAGTCTGTCAGACCTTGCTGATCTGTTCCAAAGCCTATCTCTGCTTTCTGCATGGGTTGCTGTTGCCAAGGCTTGTTGGGTCCAATCCGGGCACCAACACCGCAGCATTCAACATCCTTTGTGGGGCAGCTCCAATCCAGCTCCTGGCCATCGTTGACATCTCTGGGACCTCATGGCTGAAGAGTCAAGCTTCACCTTCTTCACCTTCTTCACCTGCCATCGGTGGGCCTCCGCTCATCGCCTTCTTGGTCACTGGCTAGTGACCTAGACTCTGTCCCCTCTGCTTTTAGGTTCTTCACATCTCCGATCCAGGCTTTTATCTCTCCGGAGACTTTCCTCTTGGACGCCAACAGCCCTTTGCAGCAGATCGCAATTGAAAATAAAGACGAAACCCGACACGAAAAGACAGCTATGCACCCGGCTTCCCTGGGTGAGGTAACTCGAGTACTCCGGTGCTCACGTGGGTGTTGACTCTAGAACCTCCTAAAGGGGTTTGCTCCAAGTCTTCTTCCAAGTGTCCTTTATGTTTTAATTTCAAACCGCGACTTTCCCCATGGAAGTTAATGGTGATTTGCAGCTGTTTTTAGACCATACACTTGTCCCCCATGGGTCCCCTGTGTCAATACCTTGGGTGGTTCCTCGTAGCCCCAGCGGTTCTAAAGGTTCTAGGCCTTGTATCTATGCAAATCGTGGTTCTTATACCACTTTATTGATATATGGCTTGGTACGCCCTTAGGGCTCAACGTATATTGTGCTAATGAGATTGTAAAAACTGAATGCTACTGCCTTACCTGTTGCTAATCATTGTCCAGCTGACTGCGGTGTCCATCTGTCAGCGCGGACCTGCGTAGCAGTTTACAGTCTAGTCTTCTTCCTGGTTCCCTTTTCTCGGTACAAAACACCGGATATGTTACGTACGCGCAGCGAGTGCACCAGTAGCGCGCCGTAAGGCGTGCCAAAGGCAAGCCCACCTGCGCCCGTCAGTGCCGGAACGCGACCAATGCCAGAACCCCTGCTCAATCTTCTAGGCTGTCCTATACCCTAAATTAGCTTATGAGATGTAATCCCGGTGAGTGTCCCGCATTGAAACTAAAGATGGATTGCAAGAATTTCTCCCTGGGTTACTGCAATCGGTGCGGAGTTGTGCTAGGCATTTTCAACACAAACAGGTCCAGGGAAGAAATATAGTTCAAGAACACTAAGCTGGACAATGCTATGTAGGACGAGCTGGCTCTGCAACCCAATGCTCAAACAAAAAATCTGATCACTTATAACCCAAACCTATCAATTGTGTACTGGTCAATGCCAGGTCAGTAATCAAACACAAAAATGACTAGGAGTGCCTTATACAACTGGAAAATCCAGGCTTGATTTTTTTAAATGAAACATGGGCAAATGCCACTAGCAACCCTAACTGGTATCAGGTAGTTCCAGCAGACTACTTTGTTACCAGTATGAATAGGATGGGGACAAAGGGGGCTGGGATCGCCTTAATTTACCGAGCTTGTAATAAGGTGAGAATGATACCAAAACCACTATTGGATGCAGAGGCAATGTTTCTGAGCATAAAACTAAATAATATCGAATGTTTCCAAGGAATCTTAATCTATAGACCTCCTGGCCCCAGGCTATCTTTCATTACCACTCTCCAGACTCACATGGAATCTTACCTCAACATGAATTCTTTCACACTGCTGGGGAATTTTAATTTTCACCTAGAGGCAACAAATAATTCCGGCACTCTGCGCCTAATAGACATCCTAGCTAGTTTTGGGATGACGGAGATTGTACAGGAATCCACGAATCATGGAGGTCATACCTTAGACGGCATTTTTACTAATAGTGCCCACATTGAAGTGATCAGCTCGCTTCCCATACTCTGGTCGGATCATCGTGCCTTCACTTTACCATTAACATCTCTAATACTAACCGGTGCTGTAGAAACCGACCCCCTCTGAGCAAAGTACGTGCTTTGAAGAAAATATCCCACGAAGTGCTGACCACGGCCTTGAAGGATAATCTAATCTGTAGGGCAGATCCCAATGAGGCAGCTACTGACTTCAGTTATTGGATCATCCATGCAATAAATCGACTGGCACCTGAAGTTACCAAGAAGGCTAGGAAAAGACTGGTATCCTCTCCTTGGTACTCAGCAGAGTTTAAAACAATAAAAATAAAATGCAGACTTAAGGAATGCATTTGGCGATCTTCATATAGTTTGGTCCATTAGATCGAATATGGCTCAGTACTAAAAGAATATAAGGGAGCAAGAGTATCGGCTAAGACAGAGTACTTTACTTCCAGAATTCTAGAATCTACAAACTCATCAAAAGAACTGTTTAAAACAGTAACAGCATTGACAAAGATTTCACTTGTGCCCCTCGAATAAACCAAGTGGTCTCAGTCTGCTTTTTCACATTAAAGATACTGCGTAAGATTCTTTCTTTTATCCTGTTTTCCCTGAGGAAAATGGTGGTCCATGCCCTCATTCTATCAAAGATAGATTACTGTAATGCCCTGTATTTAGGTACTGGAGTGAAACAACTCAACAAGCTTCAGCCACTTCAAAATGCTGCAGCGCGAGTCTTGTATTGTCTACCCAAGCATCACTACACTTGGGCCAGCATTAAACAATTCCACTGGCTTCCGGTGAGACATTGAGTGGAGTTTAAAGCTCTATACCTAGTGCAAAAGCCCTCTATGGAGGTGGGGCGGAAGACATGCAATCATTATTCCCCCGATACATCCCATTGCGCTGTTTAAGGTCTATGGACACCGGGCTGGTTCTTCCTCCCAGGACGAAAAGGGTGGGTTGGGGAGGGAAACGCTTTTCATTCCTAGCAGCCAAATTATGGAACCGTCTCGCTGTGACTTCAGCCCTCACGCATAATCTTCAGGAAAGGCATTAAAACCAGGCTCTTTATGCAATGCTAATCACACTGCGACTCTCAGATCACTCTACCTAGGGCCAAGACTCCTCGGCATAAGTGCACTCTACAAATACCCTCAGTCAGTCAGTCAGTCACTAGAATATTGGCCAGCATATGCCAGGCCACCTTCTCACAGGGAGGAAAATATTATTAGCGTGCCACTGCCAATGCCTGAAGAGAGATAGATGGTTGTGTTGTTTGCCTCTCTATATGGTGTACTTTACCTGTGGTAGTGGTGGATGCAGATCTCAGCTGGGGTCTTACAAAAATGGAAGCCGGCAGTGGTGGTGGTGGAACCACATCCTTCTGAGCAGATCAAATAGGAGTCATCTCAATGCCCTTCATACTGACTATCACTGGCTCATCATCATCATCACTGTAACTTTCCAAAGTTCCCAGGCTTCATGGGACGTTTCCTTTTCCCTTCTCCCTCGAGCAGGATTCTGACTCAGCAAGGGTCCAATCTATGTCCAGATCATCAGAAGGGGGGGCTTGGAGACGATGGTGAAGTACCCTTTCTTTTTCTTGCTGCAGGTCATGAAGCCAATGGTTGAAGAAGAGCAACATCTCATTCAGCAGGAATCCTCAACCTCCTGCTCGGCTCATACTTTAGGAAGAACTGTTGCTAGCTGCATCTCTTGTTTACACTTTCTTGTGAAGATTGGGAACTTTGTGGCTTAGAAAAATCCAGTTCAAACTAACAGGTCATCACCATGACTACGGTAGCTTCATCACTTAGAGACACAGGCTTGGCCTTAGCATTAGTTTTGGATGGTAAAATTGATCCAGGATTGCAGCTCCCAGCATTTGACTGCCCAGAGGAGGGTGCAGGAGGTACTCCCAATTTCCTGTAAAAAAGGTGAAAGGTGGCACACCATGGAGGCAATATCCTTCTTCTCCTCAATTGCCACTTTCATGTAGGAACAGCCTTTTTTCTTATATCTGCCAGTTGCCACTTATCTGAAGAAGTAAAGGAGGCATCGGCAGTACTGGCAGTACTGTGTGTGATGTTTCTATTGCATTTAAATGCAAAAAAAAGGAAATCATTTAGTGAAATAGACATTTGCAGTTCGAATCCACAGATAATATAATTTAGGTGTGAGGTCATCACAATTAATTAATAATAGTCTATCAATTCCAACCATGCATAAAAATATTTCAATAACATCCATATTGGAAAGATGTTTTATGTGGCTTTAAGGGCTATGAGATGCCAGTGGTAGGCAAGGGAGCAGGTGAAAATGAAATAATCCTTAAAAAATTGTTGCAGCTGTGTGCCTTTGAGACACCTTTGGCAGGAAGGGGGTGCAGAGAAATATGGAATAAACATTAAAACAATTATTGCTGGTGTGAACCTCTGAGACAACTATGACAGACGGGGTGAGTGGCGGGGTGGCGGTTAGGGGGAAATGGAATGATCCCTAAAAGATTTATGCTGGTGTATGCCTATATCATACTGATGGCAGGCAGGGAGTGCAGGGGAAAAATTTAATGTTCCATAATAAGCTATTGTTTTTTGGGGGTTTTTGTAACTTATTTTTATTGACATTTTCCTTTTACAGTGACATGTTGTATCAAATAACATTCTCACAGAATACAGCTACTAGTATTTATCTCAGAATGCATTAGTAATCATGCAATTATTAGTCAAGTGTCCTGTCGCTATGGAAGTCGTTCTATAGGGACATGCTGAATATAACGGGGGGGTGAACTGGGGGGGGGGGATGTTCATGGAATGTGAGGTACAGAGAGCGGATGTGACCGAAGGGTGGTGTGTGCCCCCGTGATAGTGTAGTGTAGCAAGGTACCAAGGGTGGGGGGGACCCATACTCAGTCTAGGTACAAAAGGACGGCTTATCCTTAAGGCGCTTAGTTTGGTGCTGATGTCAGTTGGCTTTGAGTGTGCCCTATGGTGGGTATCCAAATGAAAGGGGTTGTGAAGTGCCCTCCTCATTAGACCCTCTCCGCACTACCTTTGGCAGAGATCCAACTGCCTGTTGTAATCTTGAATAAGAAGCATTGATCAAAATTTCAGAAAAGTTTAATTAGTTTGAAGTTTTTCTTTTGTTTTTTCAATGTTAATGCTTTTGCATGTATCAATAAAAGAACTTTTTCATGCTGTTTTTCTCAAAACCATTCAATTCGCTGATTTGATGAACACACATGAAATACAAAATTAAGAAAAAAGTTATCCTGTCCCAATGCATTTCGGGATTATATCCCTTCGTCAGGGGTGCTGGAAAAAGTTAAATGAATGTGCTTAAAATGTGATCAACAGCACACAAAATTGTCCAACAGTTAGTTCACAGTTTGTCTGTTATACTTTCCCAACACTAATAAAGCATTGACATTTGACGCTATGTTACATACAATGCTAATTGCCGTAATTTGCATCATGTTACATTATAGCCGAAAGTACATTGAGTTCGTACGTTATTGCTTTTTCTCTGTGAGATAGATTGTGCTAGTTCAATTAATAAATTCGATCAGGAATAGTCGTATATGGAACCTAGATCAGAAAATGGGAGTGGTTTGAGATCCAGTTATAAATGAAATTAGCGCAATTATAAAACTCACCATCTGTGTTATGCTGCCTTGTGAAGTTAGCATACAGATTCTGCGATCGGCAGGAAATTCAATTGAGACCTTAAAAAGTGAGAAGTGACACTCAAATTATAAAAAGTTTTTTAGTTTTTACCTGTGAGAAATAGATAAACATTGCTGCATGTTCATACCGTGTCTGAGATACCCGCTTAGTTTATCGATGCATATCATGGAGGAGGTGGAAACATCCTCTGTTTGAGATGTTGTTTCTATGAACAAAAGAAGGAATGATGTATGTGATAGTCTAAACATGACTGGTGTAATTTCCTAGGTGGATGGAGTAAGTCAATCCCCTTTGCTTTCACTTTCGAGAACCATGAGATTCGGAGGCAGTACTCTTTGTTGACCTTGAGGATTTTCGGTAAACTAAAACAATTATACACGGATATGTTAGGAGATGGTGATATCACTGTCTAGACCCAACTATAAATGTTACGCTTAGTATTGAACAATTACCTTTACATTCACTGTAGTGAAAACGTGAGATTCAGGGGCACACCCTTCATAAATTATGTAGGTGGGGGGTCCGGTAAAGGAGTAGCTGAAAAAGTGCACATATGATTGTTAATGCTCCGCTATATAGTGCAAACGACAAAAGCTTGGATATATGCGAGCCTAAATTTAAGTTTACCATTGTAACATGGATCATGATTTCATGCTTTTAACGATTATAATGATGTCTTCAAAAAAAGAGAACCGAAAATACAACTGCTCTTGGCGTGTGGGTATCTATGTGAAAAACGGAAAGGTCAGTTCAGGTTAATAGTCCTCAGAGAATTACTATACAACCCTGTTAGTGAAAGTAAATGAGTACCTGTGTCGTAAAGGTCGACCTGGTAAACGACGATTACACGATGCTCTGTGCGATGTTAACCACTCGGGTGGTCATATACAAAGTCTCAATACCTGAGATGAAAATAAGGGTAATATATTCAGTAAGAGGTTACAATAAGCTGAAACAAATGAATATAAAAGGAAACATGAATACCTAAACAGAGAGAAAACGCATCTGTTCAGTCGGCGTCTAGGTTGTAAAGGCGCGAATGTGTTCCTCCGCAATCTTGCCTGTGTAGATAGGTATGGAAGTTAAAGACGGACTGCGGAAATAGTTGAATGCTTGACAATGCTGTGATGAACAGAGAAGAGTTACTACTTGAAACGAATATGGTGGAGGGCTATGAATATAAAAAAAAAACTAAATGGGTTTACTACCTATGATGTTCTGTTGAATAAACCGGTGCCGAAATATGTATGATGTTGTAAGGGATATAAGCGCGATCTGCGATTAAATGCTCTAGTTAGTGGATCATAGACAAAGAAGAAATACTTTCTAATGTTTATGCTGAACTTGTTAATGATGGAAATACCTTTAAAAAAAGATAGATAAAAATAGCGAACAATGTAAATGCTGGAAAAGGAAACTGGGTATAAGTTCCGAATCGGATGGTAAATGTAAGGAAGTGTTATCTAGCTTGGTTGAAATTACGATAATTTCCTGGTTGGCTATATATTAGTATAAAACATTTCACATCAAAATGAATTATCTGCTTACTTAGACTTCACAATGACTTAGGTTTGAAAAATTGTACAGTATCCCTAGTTTAATGTCGTTTGTGTATACAGATGAATACCAAATAGTGTTTTAAGAGTAAACAATTCAATAATGTTTTTAGGATTTGTGGATTAAGGAGGATTCCTCTGAACTTAACAAGTCTCTGTTTATAAAAATTATTGAAAATCTAAATATTACAGAAAGCAAGACATGTCTATGTTGTCATTAAGACATTTTGGTGCTTGAGTTTGTAGAAAGTCTATTAAGCAAATTTCTCTTTGAGAAAGCCAAGTTTCATTTTTTCGGTCTGGCTTAAGTTGAATCTGTTCCAGGACTTGAAATCTTAGTTGCGGAATCGTATGTTTCATTTCTGTCCAATGAGTTACTAGACTCGATGTCAGGCTTTTATTCCGTATTCTACTCTTATGTTCTGTGATCCTGACTTTTATTTTTCGCTCAGTTTTCCCTATGTATAATTCTATGGTGGGGATCCGGCATTTGTGTCCGTGGTTCGTCCCTGTGGCAGTGTGGTTTGTGGTGTGTGAGGAACTCCCTCCGGGTCATCTTGGGCCATTGGTTGCCTAAATTGATGCAGTAGGATGGCCCAATCCATTGATATGGGGTGTTTACGCATCCCTTTCACCTCTTCTTCCCTCAACATTTCTTCCTCCTCCAATACCCATTTATTTCACTGCACCCACCCATGCAATGATCGGGGGCCTGTGGGGGAACGCCAGTGCATGGCTATGTTTGGTTTTGCTAATAAGATAGCTAGTGAGGCGAACCTGAGGAGTACTTTGTGTTGTTTCTTTCTCTGGTACATGCCCAGTGCACAGGCATCCCATGTATCTAAGAACGTGAGCCCAGTAAGATTTCTGAGCGCCTTATGTCTGTGTTGCCAGTATGAATGTAAAATGGGGCGGCTCCAGAACATGTTTTGGAAATCCGCCGCATGCAATTGACATCTGGGGCACAGGAACTGGGTTTTGGGATAAAAGCATTGGAGACGTGCAGGTGTCAAATAGGCCCTGTGTAGGAAATAAAATTGTATATTTTTAAAACGCGTGTTTCGGGACAACTTCTTGGGATATTCTAGAGCTTTTTGCCATTCCTTCTCGTGTAGAGAGCGGCCTAGTTCCTCTTCCCAAGTAGCCCTTAGAGTCTCTAGTGGTACGTTTCTGAGTTTCCAAATAGCTTTATAGAGTCATGTGACCAGGTGTCGTCCCAATCCCATATGTAAAATTGTGTGTATGACTGGGTGTGTAGGCGGTTTCCGTGTCGAGAGGTCGTGGTGTGGACGATAGTTTGCAAGGAGCTGGCGGTTGAGTAGGAATTGGCCCACTGGGAGATCATATTCCTCTGTCAGCCGTTGGAATGATCTAATCTGGCCATCCTCAAATAGCGACTCCGCATCAATGATGCCACAGTCTGTCCATGCCCGTAACAAGTGGGATGTGTAGTTGCGTTCCTATATGGGCCATCTGGCCAGAGGGAGGAGGGGGGAGTATGGGGCCCTTCCTGATGACATACGATGTATCCTTTGCATGCATTTGCATGCAACCGCAATGTGTAGGGAATATGTACGTCTAGGTTTGGTGCCCGGTTAGAGTAGCCATCAGAGTTCTTGGATGGGCACTGGACCGGTCACGGTATGCGTCTCTCCCAAGTGTCTGCCTGCCGTCCAGTAAGAAAGCCACTGTAATTGGACGGCCAAGAAATATGATTCGAAAGAAGGGGCAGCGAGCCCTCCCTATGTCATTGGTAGTTGTAGCTTTGCCAATGCTACCCTATGTCTGCTTGTCCCCCAGATCAGTGAGCCAAGGAGTATGTCTAAGTCTCTGAAGAAAGCTCTGGGCGGGATGATCGCTAGGTTCGTGAAGTAGTATAGCAGCCTCGGGACCATGATCATTTTGACGTTAGCCAATCGACCAATCAGGGCTAGGGGGAGGTTTTTCCAAAATCCTACCAAGGATCTGATGCCGGCTAGTGCCCTATGGTGATTACCTTCATAAATATCGATCGGGGTGTGATAGAGACAAATCCCTAGGTATCGGGGGGCCTCTGCGCTCCAGGCGATGATTTGAGCACCTAGTCGGACGACCCGAGGGGGGAAGTGCGGGTGCAGCGGATATACTGTAGATTTCTCCCAGTTGACTTGCAACCTAGAGACTCCTGCCAACTCTGTCAGTGTGGTCCAGATAGGTGTTAGATCAGCAGTTATGTCTTTGATATATATTAGGAGATTGTCGGCGTACATAGAAACACTGTGCGTGGTATTCGCTATGGGGATGCCCCACTGTTCCCCCTCCCGTCGCAGTTGTATAGCCAGGGGTTCCACCGCGAGGGCAATGACCAGAGGCAACCCTGCCTCGTGCCCCGTTGCACCACGAATTCTGGAGAAATACAGCTGCCTATACATACCCGTGAGGTGAGTTTGGTGTATAAGAGCCGTGTGTATGCCAAAAGAGTATAGCCGAGGCCTAGTCATCGTAAAACTGAGAAACGGTAATGCCATGTAAGGGTGTCGAAAGCCTTTTCAAGGTCTAGTATAAGGCAAGCTGCTCGGGGGTAGGTGTCCCCTATTTGATCTTGCACAATGAACAGCCGGCATATGTTCTGGGATGTGTTTCTGCCCTGGACGAAACCACATTGGTCGGGATGCACCAGGGGCCTTATGATTTGTGTGTATCTATCCACCAATATCTTTCTGAGGATCTTGCAGTCGGTGGAGAGGAGTGTGATGGGGCGATATGAGGCCATCAAATGTGGGTCACGGTTGGGTTTCAGGAAAGTTACAATGACCGATTCCCGAAGGGATTTCGGCAATTCCCCAGCATCTAGTGCTGCGACGTACATCGCCGCCCGTCTGGGGACCAGTAAGGGGGAGAAGGTCTTGTAGTATTCTAAGGGGAGTCCGTCCAGTCCCGGTGCTTTGTTGCGGGCTAATGCGCGCAGGGCCTGGGAGATGTCTGCGGGTTGTATCCTCGTATCTAGTGTCGTTTTATCTTTCCTCGTGATCTCGGGAATCACCAGGGGAGCAAGAAAGCTGTCTATTCTGTCCTGCTCAATGGGGGTTGGGTGCCTATATTCCTCCGAGTAGTGTTGGTGAAATGCCGAAAGGATCTGTTCCTGAGACCGCACTAGCTTACCATGGGGGTCTATCACCTCAGTGATAGGCTTCACCTCGCTGTCCTGTTTGGCTAACCATGCCAACAAGGTGCCGGTTTTGTCTTGTTTCTTGTGCATTCGGGTTGCATAGGACCTAAAGTTGTAGCATTGGAGGTCGACGCAGGCTGCCATGTAGTCCGTTCTGGCTTTGACTATCTGTGCCACCACCTCTTTCGAGAGCAAGTCCCATTTAGTAACAGAAGCGAGGTGCTTCTCAGCCTTAGTGAGTGCTTTCTCTAGCGTTCATCTCACTCCTGCGATTTGTGTGATGCATTCTCCTCGGGCTACCACTTTAAACGTGTCCTATTATATTAATGTGGAGGATGCTGTTCCTGCATTGTTCGTAAAATAGTCCTCCATACTCCGGCCCTGGTCATGTGTGAAAACCGGATCTGCTAGGCAATCCCGTGGGAGACGCCATGTGGGGACCGGCGGGTCTCCAGTTTAATTGCAGTATGTGTGCATCATGGTCGGAAATGACCCTCCCTAGGTAATCTGTTTGATGTACTTTGGGCAGGACTGCTGCTGAGCATACAAATCTATCCAGACGGACCCGAAGGTTATGTGGGACGGAGCGGAATGAGTATAGTTTGTTTCTGTGTGGCTGAATGTGTAGGTGGGGGTGGGAGCGATACAGTGTAGCGCTTGTGTGGTGTGTGAAGACCTCAGGTGTTAAGTGTTAGGATGCTAATGTCAGCATTGTTAGTCGTTACAGCCATATGAGGGTGTCAGTGTCTGTGTGGGAATGCTGCGCCTGCTGGGTCCTAGTGTCCGGAGGGTCCCTTGTGATGTGAGGGATGTAGTCGCCACCAGTTGGCTCTTGATAACTCGGCTCGAGTACCCTGTTGCAAATGGTTCCATGAGAAGGTGGGGTGAACTTGAACAGGGGAGACAACTACTAAAAGCTGGGGTCGGGAACGTGTCCCAATGCTGAGGACCCATTACAGTCTGCAGTGCATCCAAAACCACTCTCTCTAACTGGAGAGTGCCACAAGAAGAAACAATGAAATCAATGGGGGTGGCAGTACATGCTAGGTGTGGCGTATCACCGATCGGGCTTTCGTAGGATCTCATGGCGCTGTCTGGATTGTGTCAAATCATGTCTGTGGTGCAAGCGTTTCAGACTGGAGTGCAGGTTATGCAAGTCGATATGAAGTAGTTGTAGGATCAGTTCAAGCCGGGAATGAGGCTCCTTGGCCAACCATCATGGTATCAGCTGTGTCGGGGTGACCATGGGAGGTGTACCTGTGTCCACTGCAGAGATTGTTCCATCGCTCTTGTCCTCCTCTTCCGAAGTGAAGATATGTGGAGCTTGATCAATGTCCCCCTACTGCGAGGGGGTCTGTAGGTCGATCACCACTTGTATGCCCCCCCGCCTGTCTTTCATTAATTGATCTAGGTCCGGGGAGTCATGGGCACCGGTCCGGGACGTTGTCTTTGCCCCACTATTCTGTTGCTTTGGAATGCGTCTCCTTGTGCGTGGTGGTTTAGAGGTTGGGTCCCGCGTGTAATCTGTTTTGGATTGGTGCGTGCAGTGGCGGTCCACCCAGTCCTGTGTCTCTTCTGCACTCGTGTAGAAAGTAGCCGTACCATTGTAGAGTATTTTTAGGCGGGCTGGAAAGAGGAGCGACTACTGTATGTGGTTTGCCCGTAGTCGGCGTTTTACTTCCAGAAACATAGATCGTTGCTGTTGAAACGCCTGTGTGTAATCTGGGAATATCATTATCTGCTTGTTTTCCACATGTATGGGACCTGTTTGTCTGGCCACTCGAAGTACTGCGTCTTTGTCCCGAAAATTTAAGAATTTTGCCAGCATTGGTCTGGGAGGTGTTCCTGGTGGAGGCTTGTGAGCTGGCACTCTGTGGGCACGTTCAATGGAGAAAAATGCAGTTCTGTCTGCTGCGGGGGTGAACAATTTCAACCAGGTCTCCATGTATCCCAATGGGTCCGTGCCTTCCATTCCCTCCGGGAGGCCCAGCACTCGGATGTTGCAGCATCGCAACCGTCCTTCCAAGTCGTCTGTGTGCTCTTCAATAGTAGATAGGCGGTGTAGGACTTCTTGCATGGTAATTTGATGTTTCTTGATGGTAAGTTGCAGCTCAGCGAGTTCCTTCTCACCCTCCTTCACTCTGTCAGAGAGTTTACGATGATCGTCCCTTAGGAGGCTGATGTCTGTCGCAAGGGTGCCCAGTCGTTTCTCTACAGAGATCCTGGAGTGTTCGATGGCCGTCAATACTTGATCGAGCTTGTCTGATATTGATGGATCAGTCTGAGACACAGTGGAGGCGGCAGTAATCCTAGTGTTAGACATATGCTCAGGAGCGGTCTCCGGCACAGTGGTCTGCTGGGATGCCCTAGGTTTCCCCATACTGGCCGATGGAGGGGGGGCCTTTGTGGTGTAGGTGTCACAGACAGGCTTGTGGGTGGTGCACCGCAGTGTTAGGCCCGGGGGAGTCCGACGGGCTATTAGCACCCGGCCAGTAGGTAATGCCGGGTTGGTGGCCCTTTGAATTGGATGGGAGTTCCCGCTCCAGTTGTTCCCGAGCACGGATGCGCCTCTTCACTGGATTTGGCAGTGTATGTTGACCCCGGTAAGTAGGGAGCTGCAGGGGTCTTTGGTACAGCAGTTCTCATGGTGAACCCCCGGCGAGTTGTGGGGGGTTAAGATAGGCGATGAGCTTGGTTACTGTGCCGCCATGTTCTGGTTGAGACCCTCTGCCTCATGGTGGTGGGAGTGTCCCGGTATGGTTCCGCCCTTGGCCCAGAATCACTGCTTTACAGGGCTCGGGAGAGTATCTGGTGCTGCCGGTGAGAAGGGCACCGCAAAGTCTATGCTGGGGCTGTTCTTATGGTGCCCCTTCGGTGAGGTGTAGGGGCTGAGACAAGGAGCAATTGAAGTTCCTAAGCCGCAATGCTTAGGTCAGGCATCGTCTGGTGCAGTACATCAGAGTCTAGCCTCCTTGGAGTGGTGGGGGTTCAATAGATAGTCACACCCATGGCCAGGAGACTGGGGGCTCACCTGGGATCCACTGTGGGAGAGCGGCTCCCGACCGTGGCTCCAGCAGTTCTACTCTCTGCGAGTCTTGGACGCCATTTTAGGTCCAGGCGGCCTCGAGAAAGGAGCAGTCCTACCCGTTGCATCTTACGGTATGAGGTGGCGGACTCCTCCACCTGGTATCAGGAGTTCAGACCCCCACTGGCGATCCGCTGAAGAAGGGCCTCCACGAGGAGGTCACCAGCTCTCGACCTCGGTGTTGCTGGGTAGTGCAGGATCTAGCCGCCATCTACCATAACAGCGGTATGAAGGGTTCGTCTGGCCACTGTCGGGGCTCTAGCCCTGCCCTGGGTGTCTGTACTGCAACCTGTGGTGCGTCGGACCAATGGTAAGAGCGGGTAGTGCCAGGGAAGTCAGCAGCATAGGTTTGGGACCCCCTCTGCAGTTAATTTGTGACCAGGGAAAAGAGAGGATAGTATCTAACAAAACATGATAAAGTTCCCCGGTGGCCTATCCATACTTTCTCATATAGCGTAGCTCATATAATTATTCAAAAAAACCTTCAGATTAACACAGGTACACAATTTTTCTCATTTTTGATTTTTTATTCATTTTTTTCTTTGTAGTATATCAAAAAAAAACTTTTTTGTTTTATTTTTACTGTTTTTCCATATATATTCACTAATTCATCAGTTATACATATACATTTCACCATTAAAATTTAATAAGCAATTTATTTGTCTTTACAAGTCAATATATACATAAAAACAGGAATTTTTGCAATGAAGAACAAAGACCCTGTCCAGCACACACTTATCCACATTCACACTTACTCATGCATACATTTATGCACACTTCTTTTTGCAACCCAAAACAATTTCTAAGGTTGAGGTAACACAGGTATTAAGTGTGAATTTCCACGCCAGGTCTATGCGTTTCGGTGGGCTTGTACCACCTTCCCCTGGACCAACAAAGAAAAAGTTTTCTTAACGTGTGTGTACAGGGTACCTGAAATTACAAATATAATATAATGTACCTGTTGAGTGGGAATGCGAATTCCCGTTGACATGGTGTTGCGACTCAGTTAGGTATTTAGGTATACAAATACATAGAGAGACGGATCAGATGCTGTAAGTAAATTATGGTTCAGCTATACATAACCTTAAAACGCAGATAGAATGCCGGTTGAAGCTTCCACTTTCTATGTCTGGCAGAATTGTACTTATGAAGATGGTGGTTCTCCCGAAATTTCTATACATGTTCCATAACATCCCCCTCCCGCTTCCAGATAGCTTCTTCCAGACTCTCTGAACACACCTGATCTGGCTCCCTTGGGGGGAGGGGGGGGGGGGGGGGGGGGCGGCAAATGACCCAGGATACGTTGGGATACTATGACTTTGCCATACAAGAGGGGGGATTTGGGAGTCCCGGACTTCAGATTGTACTATCTTGTTGCGCATGCCAGTTTTGCCCACTCTTGGTACCATCCAGATGCACGTATTCCATATGGGAAACCTGAATCTAACTTGCCACTTCCCACTTCCCTTTCCGCCCTTCTGCCCCAGGGTTTTCCTTGTGACCCTAGGGGTATTCAGACGGTATCTACCACGAACTGAGCACGGAGTAAACTCTTGCAGATCATAGGACATGGCTCCCTGTATTTCTCTGACTTCCCTATAGCGTGCAATCCATAGCTCCCTATCACAGAAGAGAATTCTGTTTTGCTGGTACTTAAATCCTACTCCACCGTAAAATGTGGCGATTTGTTCTCGGATGGGCATGTGTTTGATAATGCAAGCAGAGACCGGGTGACCAAACTGACCTTTATGGACCAGTTTATTTTTACCAGGGTACGCAGGGCGCTGCGTGCTAAAATATCAGAATGCCGACTTTAGCCACAGTCCTTCGGACCTCAATCTCTCATTATTACTAATCCGGATGGGTCTCGATTGATATCTAAATTATATAAGACCTGTATGAGTCTAATTCCGTTCCATGATACGAAGATCCGGTTTGCCTGGGAAGCGGACTTAGGGCATCCGATACAGAACGACCAATGGGCCTTCTGCTGTGCACAAACTCGGGGAATTTCCCTCAACAGAGGCATAAGTGGATACACTTTAAAAACTTATGGAGAGAATAAATCACCCCGGCTAAACTTCACGTGATTGGTCCTTCCAGACCACAAAGTTGTAGAAAGTGCAACAGCCCTACCACTACTTTCTCCCATTTGACATGGACCTGCCCCAAGATTGAGAAGTTTTGGGTTGTCATTTTTGAGACATTGTTCCACATGATACAGCTAGGAATAGCCACTTCCCCAGAGGTTGCACTCCGGGTGTAAGTCCATAAAATGCCCAAGAAAACAAGGAAATTCATTGCTCTTGCGCTGCTTTTGGCTAAACGCGAAATAGCGCTTTAATGGGGCAACAAATTAGCCCCTACAAAGAGTAAATGCATGAATGAATGAATGAATAAATGAATTAATGTATTGTTTGGTTACTTTAAACCATTACATTAAAAACAAGGTGCAAAAGTTACAAAAGTTAAAAGAAAGAATCGTCATATTAAAAGAAAGTCTGTGTGATTAAGATCTGAATACTTTGGGTCTGAGCGGAGTGATGTCCGTAGCCTTTCTGCCCAACGTGCGTTATCTAAGTCTCTGGTCGTTTATCCCGAAATGGCCATCAGCTTCATACGAGTCTGTTGGATAAATTTGCCAAACGTGGCCATCTGTTTTACTGTATTCAGTGTGTATAATTGATGAACTGCCTCCTTTGCAGTGTGCGTCCCCAGTAGTAAAATGATTGGCCTAAGATAGAGGCTGCGAGCTACGCGCAGGGCCGGGCAGCAAAATAGGAGGTGAGCCAAAGACTCACGTTTGTATTCACAGAGTCTGCATCCCTTGATCGCTGATCCTATCGGCTTGGTGATGTATAATTGTTGAGTGGCAGGGGATGTAAAAACGGGGGCACCGGGCCCCAACGGCCTTCCTGGCTCCCTGTTCAAGGCGAACATAGAATTCTGGTCTGAGAATTTGACCCAACTGTACACAGAATGTTGGTTCCTGGGGGACGTACGGACTGGATATTTTAGTACGAGCTTTCCAGTAACGTATGGTTTCTCTTCACGGCCTCTGCCATGGATTGGCTAGTAAAGGTTAGCTCTGTGGTCTCATTTGTCTCATTGAGGTCTGACGTGAGGAAGGAAACGCTCTCAATGTCTGTTGTTTTTATCCTTTCTAGACCAGGGATATTTGCACAGAGTTTTAAAAGATTACTTCGGTTGAGAATGTCCCACTTGCCCTGTGAGACATATTCAGGGTACAGTAGTATTTTCCGATCTTGATTGTTTGTAAAGGTTGAATTGTGAATGGAATATACATCCTTCAAGTCGTTGGCCTGCAAGGGGATGGAAGTTGCCTGTGCCATGGTGACCGGGCGGACTTGTCCCTGATTTGGTAAGGCTGTTGTCTGCTGTGCTGTCGTCTCAGGGGGTGGTCAAGATGGCCAGGGGTTCAAGGCCCGATTCCCAATAGGCTCAAAGTTAGGCTCGAAGTTGCCTTGAGGTACCCTATGGGCTTGTTCTGGCATTATAAACAGAGTGATTGTTTTTTGGATATCTTGATGCGCTTGGGTCATTCCGCTCGTTCTTATCTTCAATTGTTCACAAAGCTGATGTTTTTATTAGATGGGCTGTGTGGTCTCTTGGTGGGACCTGAGTTACATCCCCGGCTTGTTGTCCTTGGGGATCCAGTGCGTGGTTTTCTTCGCTCAACGTTGAGGAGGCTGGCTGGCGGGCTGCCAGATGGTCCGCTATGCTCAGGTTAGTGTCAGGGTTGATTACGTTTGAGGCTTCTGACTATACCGAATTTTCTCCTGTCGTTTTAGTAGTGTTTAAATGACAGGCCGCGTTTTGAGTTTCGATGTAAGTGGTAGTCGTCTGGTTTTCAGGCAGCAACCATTGCCGGATCGAACCGTTGGTGAAAGATTTGTTTTTTCTCTGCTTGTTAAACTTTTTTAGATTTTTCTTATTTTTTCTAGAGACATGATAAGTTTCCGGGCTTGCCGGCTTTAGGGTGTGATGGAGTTCGAGATTATTGGAGCTGGGTTTTGCTCCAATCTCATCGACCATCGCTGTAGACTCAATGCCCAAGCTCTTCTTTTCTTGTGGAGAATCTATGTCGCTGATTTGTGAGTCTTTAATGTCTTTTGTGTTACAGGGCGCGTTGGTGTTTTGCTGTGCAGGTAAGTTGTTCTGATGCCTACTGACTTCGTTCTTAAGATCGTCAATTAGCATGCTTATTATGCTTGGTCATTTTTCTAAGTTAAGCAATATGGGGCTGCAACCGCAGCT
Source organism: Lissotriton vulgaris (assembly GCF_964263255.1). Taxonomy (NCBI): domain Eukaryota; kingdom Metazoa; phylum Chordata; class Amphibia; order Caudata; family Salamandridae; genus Lissotriton; species Lissotriton vulgaris. The sequence goes on from NC_141689.1 coordinate 1,269,638,417, forward strand.
CTCTGGTTTGGCTATTAAGGTTGTGTTAGCCTGGGCTCTATGTATTAGTGAGTTCAGGTGGTCCAGTTTGGAATCTATCCCAGAGATCAGCCCCGCAACTGCTTATAAAATAGTAATTTGAGGATCAAGTTTCTCTGCATGCATTATTGCCGCGTTTGCCATTGAGATAAGGGCCTCATTGATCAATGTTAAACGGTTTGCAATTAGTGGAGGCTTCTCGTCCTTGTCCACTCCTCCACTCCCGAGGCTTGAAAGATGCGCCTCTTTATCTTGTTCCGGTTACAGGATTTTGATGGATTCATGGGCTGGGTTTGTGGTGTATCACTGATTATAGGTGTTGTAGCTCCATTGGCTTCATGGGCCCCACTGGATTCGTAGGCCCCGATCGTTCCATATGTTGCGATGCTCAATTTTGGGTCCTCCGGCAGTTGAGGGGTCGAATTGGTTGAATTTGTGTAGGTAGATCTTATTGGGTCCATGTTTGCTATCAGTGATTTGGGTAATCTGCCCCCGTGAAGGGTGGTTATTTTAGGTGAAAGTGGAATAACTGGACGCCAAGGTAGTGTTTGGCTTGTTGTTTTCCCAACCTCTATAAACGTGTCAGTGGGTCTGGGGGATTTTCCCGAGCGTGGAGTGGATAGGGGGCTCAAGGCCCCACTACGTTTAATTTAGTGTGGGTGCTGTGAGGCAGATAAATTCTCTTATGTCTTTGTTCCCAGCTGGCCCAATTGTTATTTTTGTGGCACTGAGACTAGGCCTGTGGGCCATGGCATTGTCCGGGCTGGGAGTCTTTACTGGTGGAAAAGTGCTGATGTCGATGTCGATGATACAGGTGATACCTGTGTAATTGCGATGGCTCCTGTTTGTTCACCCTCCATAGGCCCTGGTCCTAGATTAAAGCTCCCTCTTCCCAGGGGGTATAATAACTTTGCCTTTTGTCTCCTTGCTGATTTGTGAGGGCGGGGCTTCTCTTGGTGTTGAATCAAGTTTTAATTTCTAGCCCTCAAGATTAAGGATGTGCTGGATTCGCAGGTAGAAGGTAGGCCTTAGATGGCAGACTTTAACCCCCCCCCCTTTTTTTTTTATTGGTTGAATGGTTGCAATTGGTCCAGTTGGTCCTGTTTGCTGGATTCGCGAGCAAAAGCTGATTCCTGGACCTAGGGTTTCCTGTGATAGGGTCTCCGCGTTTAGGATGGCGTGAGGTGGCGTGTTGGTTTAGATGTTGCTCTTCTAAGAGAAGCCCTTCCTGTTATTTGACACGATGGGGATAGCGGGTTAGAAACACCCAGCTGCCTCTCCTGGCTGCCTCTCCGGGTCGGCTGCTGCGGCTGCTCAGCTATTCAGCCCTTCCTAGCGATCCAAGCAATGGTGGTAGGATTGACGCAGAGTGCGGTGTAATTGGGTTAATTAGATGGCGCGCTGGATGGCACGCTAATAAACTCGGTTAGTTGAAGGGAAACACTGTTTTTAGGCTGTTTTTTGCCATTATTTACATTCCTTATTCCTTGTTGCTGCTTGTTGCCATACAAGCGGGTAGTTGCTCTTTTCTCTACACAGAAGCACACAGCTCGTCGCTCGTTGATCGCCGTTCTCTTCCGTGCTCACCACGCTTCCTCCCCCCATGTGAGCCAGAGGTCAAGCGGGTCGAGTTGAGTTGCAGCTGAGTTGAGTTGCAGCTGCTATGACTTTGAACTGCAGGCGGAGGCGTACTTTCTACACTTCTGCGCTTCTGATTTTCTGATTTTTAATTTATTAATGGGCACGTAGTGCGGCTGGGGAGGAAACTAGGGGGAGTGGTGCGGTGGGATGATGGAGTAGCTCACCTCGCTTCTCTCAACGCGGGCCCAAGCCAGTGCTCCTCCCGCTGCAGGTCGCCTGTTGCTTATTGCCTGCTAAAGCCGGTAAGGTGAAGCGTGCCGATGCCTGCTTTCTCCCGCTAGTTTGTCGGCTGAATCGGCTTTCTCCGGTTGACACTGGACAGCTCTGACTCGCTCTGCCTCGCTCTGCCTCTATGGTTCTGTTTGGCTGCGCCCGCTCACTCGCTCCTCCTCCAGCCCCTCATCCCGGGCCTGGGCAATTCAGCAGCAGCAGCAACCGCACGCCGACCCCCGTCTAGCAACCGGGTCTGGGGCAGCAGCCGAAGCGGTAAATAGAGCGGTAATCCGGCAGAGAATGGCGGGGCGGCAGACTCTCTTTCCTCCGTCCCTGCAACAGCTCCGCCTGCACAACGCGGCGCGAACAGCAGGCTCTCCCTACAAAGAGAGCTTGGTTTGCTAATCTCCCTCTTTGCAACACAAATTGAGAATTATAGGCCACATTACTTCCACCCAAGTCGTATTTACTGAGTCTGGACCCTAATGCCCTCACTCAAACCTCTGCTGGCATAGGCCCAACAGGTGTGGGTTGAACAGATGCCACAGGTGTTTGTATTATCCACGAGACATTATGTGCATTGGAGGGTGGGAGTTTGCTGGTTATGGATGATGTGTCAAGAGACAATTTAGCATTTGATGGCCATACATTGTAATATTGTGACTTCCCTTTTATTTCTGTGTGCCATGGTTTATGATAGCACCTTCTGCGTGGAACTGTTCATATATATATTTATTAGGAACAACTGTCAAGATATCATTTACTGTGTCTGTTTGAATAATGATAAATAACGTTGTTTTTTTTTTAAATGATGGTGTGAAGACTGATGAAAGAAAGCATGAATCTCAGACAAATATTATGGGTTAATTCACACGGTTAGGTAGCCAGTAATTAGTTCCAAACTTTTTATGGAGGCACAAACAATTGTAGTTTTAAGGCCAAACGTTTAGGCTGTCTAAAAATTTCTTAACTTTTTCTGTTTTTAAAAATTCTGCATTCACATTGCATACTATTTGGGAAACGTTTTCTACATGAAGTGAAAATCAGTACTAGTTTAAGTTATGAAATTGGCTTAATTGTGAGCAATACATATGATTATTAAGGAAATCGTTTTCTGCTGGGTTGCTAAGTGCCAAGATGCACTAGTTAAAGTAAAGTATAGCATACGAAGATATGATATACTAGTAGTATCTCTATCAATCGTTCTTTCTTTCCATGTGGAAAATATTTTCTCAAAGGAAAAAACAATTTTCATGCATCCCCATTAAAGTTGTGTGTTATGTCTCTACATTAGGCATGGGCGGAAAATCCGTTCCGCTCGCGGATTTTGCGGATTTTCGGGTAATCCGCAATCCGCGAGATTTGCGAATTTCCTGCAAAATCCGCAAATCCGCGAGCAGCGGATTTTGCTCGCACTGCTCGCACTGTTCGCGTGAGTTCGCGCCCCGCGAATAAGTGCGAAATTGCAGAAATACGATCTAAGCAAAACTGAAAGTAACTACTTACCAGGTTCAAAAGTTCAGGCACATCATTAGTAGCCATTTCCTGTAGTGCTTCCTGAGGGGCCCCTCCAGAGTTCAGTTGCCAGTTGAAACTATTATGTGACCCTGCTCTGAACCTCAGAATAGTTACACATATGCCACAAAGGTCATGAATTACAGCTAAGGGAGACAAGCAGGAGCCAGGCTGGAAGTTAAAATCCATTAATCAGCCCCTAATTCATTATTGTCAGTTGGGGCAGGGCAGGTGTTGTAACTAATTTTGCAACAATGAAAGCACTTAGCAAGTGCAAAAGATCACTAATCAGGGCGCACTAAGGAAGCAGGTGCCAGCGAAAAAAATATTCTGTGACACATTAATCAGCCCCAAATTAATTCAGGTCACTTGAGGCAGGGAAGGTGTGCTTTGCTTTGCCGAAAATAATGTACACTGGACAACCAGAGGGTGTGGTGATGAAACAGAGGGTGGCATGGGTGGGCCAGAGGGTGGCATGAGTAGTCAGAGAGTGGCAGTGGTGACAGAGAGTGGCAGTGATGAAGAAGAGTGTCCCAAACAGGTTGGACACGTAGAAACAACAAGTTCGCAAAACTTGCGACCCGACAGGTAAGTTCGCAAATTGCGAAATTGTAAAATCCCTCGCGAACTGGCAGAAACACGGGCGAACACAAAAAAAAAAAAATCCGCAAATTCGCGGGAATTCGCGGATTTTGCGGATTGCGAGTTCGCAAATCCGCAAATTCGCGGATTGCCAATCCGCAAAATCCGCTCATGCCTACTCTACATTTCCACAATATAAAGGCACATATCTGGCATTTGGAAGGAGCAGTTCTGTATATTTTCAAGGTGGGAAACTAACTGCAAGAAGTTTCAGAAAATCCACAAATTAAGTTTTTCATCCTGCTCATATGTTCACTCTTGCCAAAGCTGCTACTCATAATGTCGGCAGAATAGCTCCATTTATATATATGCACCTCCTCAATGTAAAATTCCACAAACTCAGTTACTGTTAATCAGGATGTGGAGTTTGTTTGCAATATGCTTTCTTTGCACAACATGTGTCTTTGAACAGTCGGTCATCTGCCTTGATGTAAGCCAATTGCACTCTAGATCAATCAATCAATTAGTCGACTTATATAGCACAACTTATCACCCACGAGGGTAACTAGGCGCTGGCAGGGTCCAGAGTCTCAGTTGACGGGCTAGGTTTTCAGCGTCCTATGGAACTCGTGTAGAGTAGGGGAGGTCCTGATTTGCATGGGGAGGCTGTTCCATGCTTTTGCTGTGAGGTAGGAGAAGGAGAATCCTCCTGTTCTTCTGTGTTGAGTGCAGGGGCATGGGTCAGTGCAAGGAAGGCACAGCAGAGGTGTCTGGAGGGTTTGTGCGATCTCTGGCAGTGGTTGATGTAGGCTGATCTGGAGTTGTGCAGGGATTTGAATGCATGGGTGAGGTTCTTGAGCTGGCATTTTTTCGGAGCCTGAAGTCAGTGGAGTTTTTTGAGAGGGGGTGATATGGGTGCGATTAGGGAGTTCCAGGGTCAGTCTTTCTACAACTTTCTGGATGGTCTGTCGTCTTTCAGCTAAGTGGGCCCCACACAGAGGGTGTTTTTGTAGTCTAGTCGACTGGTGATTAGGGCTTGGGTGATGGTGCATCTCGCGTCTTAGGATGATAATCTTACATAACATGTATAGGATGGAGAAGCAGGACGATGACACTGCATTAACCTGGGATCTCAAGGTGAGTTCACTGTCCAGGATGATACAGAGGATCATAATTGTCTTTCGGAAACAGGACCAATGTGAAATATTTACCACGTTTGAGGGACTTGTTTTAAAATCTGGATATTTCTTCTGTTTATCCTGCAAAATGTATTCAGGACCATCTGTTTGCTTTTCCGATCACAACAATAAAAATAAGTATTTTAAAAAGTATTAGTTACTATTTTTCTAGCTTATTTGTACAAGTACTGTTAAGATGGTTTTTGGTTATGTGCTGTCCATTTCATCTATTCTTTACAAATAAACTTACTTGGCTATTTACCCAAGAGCTGGCAACTAATATGCACTTTTACTGTTATTTTTCCAAAGTTAAATGGGGTTTTAGTTAAGGGCCAAGTAGTTAGTGAAGCCTAGTTGTACAAAATGTAAGCTTCGTATTAATTTGCAAGCTCAACAACATTGTTAACTTTTATTTTTAAAACAAAATAACACATGACATTTCATGGATTATGCACACATCACAGAATAGGTTACACATAGGCGAAAGCAGATGACTACAACACCCCCCCTCCCTGAAACAAAAAACTTAGCATCAGGTATTCTGTTGGTATGCCACCCCAAAGCAATGCCCCAATAGCAGGCAGTGAAAAGTCCCTTGTTGCACGCATATAAGTCCCTGCAAGATCTCTCAAGTTCATCCGTTATTTCCAGGGAACAGTATTTCAGCCATTTGCCCCAAATTCTACGACATGTTCTAGGGGACTCCCTTCTGGCATATGCACCTTTTTTGGTATTCATGTAGATATCCATAGCTCTCCTCAACTCATCTTTGGTGAGGCAAGCCTGCGACCCCCAGAACCTAGTCATATCTCTCTTAGCCACCACTAGACCGAGGCTACAGAAAAGCAGTTGTGACCAAGGGAAGTCTACATCATTGGGGATCCCAAAGACTAGTAATTTGGGATCAAGGGGGGGGATAAATCGCAAGTATCCTACCAAGTTCACCCGTGTGTGATAGAAGGAACACACTTCACCTGACACCTCAAACACTGGAGTGTCTGGGACCTACCCATAGCTTGAAGGCGGGGCCCATCATAGTAGACCCTGTGTAGTATCTTAAATTGTATTAGGCGCAGTAGAGATTTGATTGCCACCTCCCTCGGATACATCAGTGCGGTCTCCCAATCAATGTCCTCTAATCTCCCAAGATCCTTTTCCCAGACTTCCATGAACTTGCGGAGTGTATCAGGCATGTTGTTAAGCATCTTGCAGGTCAGGGAGATCGCCCCTTTACACAGCTCCTTGGTCAGGAGCCGGCACCTAAGCGGGGTCCATTCCTCAACGCCCTCTCCTGGAAGCCTCTCCGTACCCCAGGCATATTGTATTTGTGCATATTTTAAGAACTGATTAGAGTTCATCTCATATTCCTTCTGAAGCAACACAAACAGCATAATATCACCTCCCTTCAACAAATCCCTCACTTTGGATATGCCCAGCAAGTTTCAAGAACCCGAGCCCTGCAATTTCCCCATCTCTGGGAGTCATTTCTACACCAACTGTGGTGTTTATCTGATAGTTTTCCCATACCATCCAATCCTCTTCAATTGTCTTTCACAGGCCACTACGGGGACCTGTGTTGCCAGTAAAAGTTGTCTCGACCCACTGTCCCCATATAGGTATGTTAGGGTCCAGCGTAATTTTTGAGCTTTATGTGCTTGTGCGTTATACACACATGATATACAGTAAGGTTCTATGTGCAGTGTATTAATTGATCATTAGTCGGTGGCTACATATATTTTATGTAAAGTCTATACAAATCATTGGAAAGTAATCATAACATTCATGCATGAACTGTATTTGCTTAGAAACTATTTTCAAATATAACACTGGCCTAACTTTTACCCAGGCCCGAAGTGCACAAGTGGCATTTTTATAAATGTTTGCCAGTGTCCTGTTTTTTTCTCTCTCTTCAAGTGTCTTATCATCCCATTCATTAGGTTAAAATAGACTCATTGATTATTTAGACTGATAGACAACTAAACCTTTATTGGAATTTAGCTTTGGATATAGAAACTGGTGCAGAGGGTTCCTCCTGTACCAGGCAGATCGGATTGATGTTACATCCAAGATTGCCCAGATGTTTGTTCCTTTGTTGAGAGCTGGGGAACTAGGAAGTGTTCCTGCTACCAGAGAAAACTGTTTTGGGACTGGTGTGTTTGGTGAAAACTGTTATAGAGAAGCCTTCTAGAATCTTCTTCCATGCTTTGAGTCCAGCCAAGTGCCACGCATCATGCGTTAGACTAACACATTTCAGTGTGGTGGTCAGCATCACTGCACTGAAATGCGAAGTCACGCATAATAGCGCCTCCAGAGCTGTCAAGGAACTCTAGTAAATCACCACAATCAAGCAGCGAGACTGGAGCAGCTGCTGGCACCGTGTCCGCAGCTCTAGCAATTGTTAATGTTAATTGCAATATAGAAGGATTCCCTCCCCACACCGTTGGCCACTGCATATTTTTGGATACATAAAACAGCAGTAAGTCTGTGTGCCCAATTCATTAGCTACTGCCGTAGCCTTGGGTTGAGGTTTGTGGCACAAAACAGGCAGAGGTGCAGACACGTGATATCCTGCTGCCATGGCTGCGCAATCAAGGGATGTTTAATTGAAAAGTTTCCTCAAACTGCGACTGCGCTGGCAATGGCAGCGCTGCTGCTTGCATACCATGAATTATGTTAAAATATTCCAGCCATGTGAATGAAGGGAGCAGTCCGAGGCGCTGGCGTCTGAGTGAGTAGGTGCTTAGAGCACAAGTTCACATCACAATGGAGCCAGACCTGCCGAGCCAGGCCCAGAAACATAGCCAGACTGGCGCTTACCATTGGAGCAGTTGCCGCAGCCACACAAAGTAACAGAAATGCAAGCAGGCGGCAACCACACCAATTCCGGTCTAACCCCCTGCACGGCCTGCTGCGGCGTCAGCTAAGAACCCAGTATTCAGTTTGCAATGATCTAGTGACAGCCTACTGTGGGGCTGGGCAGCAGGCAGTGATGCACTCCACTTACTCGGCCAACATATCCTGCCAGGCCACAAAACCGCTAGGCACAATCTCCCGAGCCGCTGTTGGATGCTCGGTCAACACATCGATTATTGGAGAACTTGCCTGAGATACCTACTGCCATGACCAAGAGAGCTCTGGAGCCCCAGGCAACCCTAATCAGAGCAGACAGTGCCAGCGTGCAGTGACCACACTGTTGCGTGTCAACTTTCAGCACGGCCGGTGTACTTACTTTAGTAAGTCAAGAACCTAGTGTATTTAGTGCTCTGTGACTGCTGCACTCGCAGCCCACTGGTACATCTGGTGTTTTGGGGCTGGGCAGCAGGCTCTGGTGCTCCAACCGAAGCAGACACCGCTCAGAAGTGCTGGTAATCACCTGTATTAGAGTTAAACAAGCAATACTATAGTCAAGGCTAATAGTGTCCTTGTTGGCTGTAATGTGTGGCTCGCTCTCCATAATTCTGGTGTTTTCCATCAGTTTTAAGATCTTAGGGGCCGATTACGATAGCGGGAAATACGCAACCGCCGGTCGCAGATTTCCTGCCATCGTCCTGATTACGATTGCGATTAATGTGTGCCTCGCTCTCCATAATTCTGGTGTTTTCCATCAGTTATAAGATCTTAGAGTTTCTCGTTCCTCAAATGGGTGTAAATTATGATATTTATGTTTGCCTCGTCTTCACTACATGATTTTACTCACGACAAAATGTCACTCATAGTCATAGACAGTTCACTCATATTTACAGTGAAATTATGAAAACGTCACACGTAGCAATGTGAAACGTTGGCAGCTATGTAGTTCTCTTTAGGCTAGCAGATCGGACCTTCTCCTGACTTTGCTGAACGAAGACTTCTTCCTCAGAGTGTTGAGCTTCATGCTTTACCATTCATACTTTACCCCTTGAACCTTAAACTTGGTTTATCTGATGCTGAAATCTTCCTCATAGAATTTCCCCTTGCCACTTTCTATACTTTTTTTTAGAGGCGGAACGCCCCTTTATGGAACCTGCTTGGTTGATATTATGCCTATTGAATGCAAATTGATTCTGCATATTTTTCCTTATAATATGCAAATTCATACTCCATGATCATTTACATTTGTATGCTCTTGCAATATATTTTCATCAATTTTGTTGACTAATTTAATTTGTAACCTGAATTCAATTGTTAATAAAAACCCTTAAGATTTGGGCACCATCCTCTCTGACATTCTTGTGAATCCACAATCGTTTCACTGTATTTGAAATGTATTTAAATGTATTGCCAATGTTAACTCCTTTCTTACACTCCAAGTCCACAATCAAACGTCCATACGACCACTGGAGGAGAGATTTGAGAGTCAAAAAAGCTCGCTCTATCGAAGGGTTATCTGAGTTCTTAGCTATTGGCTAAGTAGCACATAATGTCTGTTGTATGACTGGCTACTGGCTCACTATCATAGATTTGTCACACAGAAATATTAAAATGCAATTACATTTACAACTGCAATTACAGAGAAAAGCCACTATTTAATTAGTAGCCAGATAATTAATGATCAGGTAAAGGCGCCTGCATAAATAAGAGATTTTGTACGCTTAAGCAGTAGGGTATGACAAGGTAAGTAGCAGAAATTCTGCACTGTATGGTTGGTGCTTGAGCAAAGAGTCATGAAACCCCATTATTTACCAGTAGCCAGCTGAAAAGCAGATATTTTGTATTATTTGTCTAATGGCCAATGCGGTTTGGGCCAGGAGTGGGAACAAAAAGTAAATGTTTCTATCTGCTTTCACCAAGTAGTATATTATCTCTGCTATTCATCTAGTGGCCAATTATATAGAAGAAACACTTCACTTATTTTCTAGTCCTTGGCTGAATAGCAGCTGCTGTCTCAGAATAAAGTTTTCTATTTGCATGGCACCAGCCAAATCTGACAGAAACTCAAGTATTTGAGTTAGCCAGTATATGTTTAAAAGTGTAATTTTTGTTTTTACTGAATGCCACTGACATAGAACATAATTCATGCCATGACCCTAGTTCCTGGATGAATAGTGACCCGTTTTTTAAAATTTCTATGGCTGTAATTCAAATCCCTTGTAATCTCTGTTATTTAGCTGGCAACCAGATACATTGTGATTCATTTGCTGGTTGATCACATTCATTAGAAGTGTGGCTCAATGATTAGAGCCGCAGCCCCTGATGCAGAGGTCTAGCCCGGGTACAGGGTTCAATTCCCTGCCTTGGCGGGTCTTGGGCTAAAAAATTCCACGGATCTGATAATTCTTGCCTTGGTGCCTATTCCAATCATGGAGTCTCACTTTGCAACTCTGGGCAATAGCTTGCTTAATCACCACAACGGCCTCCACAACGCTAAGTATGCCTGGCCTCCACCTTGGGGGTGCCCAGGAATGGACGCCTCACAAGGAAAGCCAGGATGGGTTCCACAGCGGTATTCGTACAACCGCCTTGAGACCCTTGCGGGTGAGTAGTGCGCTATACAAGTATCAATTTACATTACTCAATAAGAAGATGCAATTTAAAATACGGCTATGAACTCTAACATTCTACAATGAACATATCATGTAGATTGAATATATCTGATTATAGAAAATATTAGTAGTAACGTATCATCTGAAATGCTACTTTTGGGGCTGGGTCATAAAGGTAACTTAAACAGTTGAGTAATTTACCGTTTTGAGTACATTTTGGCTATTGACAAAATCCAGCACAACGCATGGCCAACCATTGATACATCAACGCCTCATAAAGAAAATAATGCAGATAGGGACTGCACATTATGAGTAGGGTGGAGATCTCTCCATGGTAAAGCATGGGAAAAATACAAGTTTTTTTAACTGTATAATAAATATTAACATATTGTTTTGTTAAACCTTAATGTAAATTCTTTATATATATATTGATTTTAAATGTAGACAAGTATTACAAAAAATGCTACTGCACTATTACATACATTTGGAATATTAAACTAAATTAACATTAACATTATTTTTACAATAATTTGTACTTTCAAAATAGGGTATTTATGTTTTATCATAAAAGAATCAATATTGACTGTGTTTATATTTTATATGTTAAATTATATTTATTTATATATTTTCTCTATTTATGTAATATTATTTCCTATGGGGTTTTCATTTAATTCCCTACCTCCATTATTTTCTATGAGATGGGTGTTGCAGCATCAATGGTTGAACATGAATGGTACAGAACGTGCTAGTATTTTATAAGTAATAACTTGTATTCAAATTTTGTTAGTAGCAAAAAGTAGAAAACGTACAAAAAAATTACTCATTGGTTTAAATTTTCTTTGTAAATTAAACCCATAAAATGTATTCCCATATTTGAGTAACATTAGAGCTATCAATCTTTTCTGCTGTTTCAAATACAATGTACAAAGAATAATATGAATTTCGTCTTTTTTTGGTCTCAGGACAGGTTAAGTAGTGTTTAGATTCGATTCTTAAAAAGCACCAATTTAAGGGAAAATTGTTAAAGACAGAGTTCCAAATCTAAACTCACAGTTTGTGCTCGGGGAGGATCAATACATTCCAAATTGCTCCCAAACATGACAGTGTTGTTACGAGATGGACCTGTTTGGGTAAATATTTCCATTTTAGAACTACAAACAGTAATACAGGCCCTAGAAGGTGATTCACTTGCCCAACAGTTCAGCAGAGGCTACAACATCTATTCACCTGGTGCAGGATCTCCCAACAGATAGAGAGATCCATCTTGTCTTCCAGGAATCTCAGAGCCATCAATGAAACTGGCCATGTGGTAGTGCTATTGAAAGCACTCAGGGGCAGATTTATGAGGCCCTTGCGCCACGTTTACGCCGCTGTTGCGCCACGCAAGGTGGCGTAAACGTGGCGCATCCCTACGAACGATTTACAACGTGACGCATCTAGGCAGATGCGTCACGTTGTAAAGCCCTGCGCCGCTTGTGGGCGTTCCGGCGCAGGGTGGGCGTTCCGGGGCAGGTGCGCCTCGCAAAAGTGGCTGAGTGAAATCTATGAGATTTCACTCAGTCACTTTTAAGCCAATGCTGCGTCAAAAGCCTGCGCCTGCTTGAAGCAGGCGTAGGTCTTGACGCAGCATTGTTAAAATGGGGCACCCCCGAGCCTTGCTGGAGCTGCGTCGCGCTTGCGACGCAACTCCAGCAATGTGCCACATTTCCGGCACAGATGCGTCACGCATCTGTGCCGTTTTTGCACCATGGTGCGCCGCATTATAAATGCGGCGCACCATGGCTGGCGGAGCTGTGGCGCACTGTGGCGCATGTTAACTGGCGCATCCCTGGGGATGCGCCAGTTAACATAAATCTGCCCCTGAGTCTTTGCTGAGTAGGTTCCATGAGTGATGTGCCTATTTGGCTAAATATATTGTTCTGTAAGTACAAACACAAAAACTGAAGCTAGTTCTTGCAGATTAAAAAACAATGTCCCCGACAACTGGGGAGTTTCCCCAAGTCTGTGGAGGCCATTGTTTGCTTTCCATACCTAGGATTCATGCCTGTCAGCTCCTGATAGTGAAAACAAGTGACTATTGCCCCTAACATAAATGTGGTAGTGCAACAATATTTACAACCTGTTGGTCCTGTGGTGGATGCACTTCCAAGTTAAGATTTTATGCTGGCAGAGCCACCTGAGATTTGGCCAACAGGAACCCAGTTATTCTCCACCTGTAAATTGTCCAGGTGTAATGCACATTTGAAAGAATTGTGCATGTTGCATTTTCAGGCAGAAGCACCATTTCACAAATTTCTAAATTACCTCTTTCACTATTGCTGGCCTAGACTTGGAAAAAGGATTTTATCACACCGCTTTCAACCCAAATGAAACAAAAATTTCATTCAAAAATTTGAGCCACGGTAGGGTCTTAACATTTCTCATTGCATAGGTTCCTGAGCAGGCTTACCAAAAAATGTGAAAAAAGCATTTGCCTTTTAAAGGCGAGAACCCTCACTTACCACACAGGTGACATGCTTCATTATTGGGTTCCCTCTTGCACACAGTGGCCGCAAGGCTAACTGTGTGGGCTACAGCTCTCCCACAGGGGAGGAGCATGAGGTGTTTTCTACTCCAATGTGATTTGAGAGTGAGGGGCAGAGTGCAAAAATTATAACATAAAGTGATTTAAAATCATCTCAACTAGGGAAAATATCTTTAATCCTATCCCTATGTACTTCCTGATAAACAAAACATACTTATGTGAACTCTATAAGGACCAGCTTCCATCTGGTTTTGTCTCTGTAAAAACAAAATCATATCTTCAGTAATACAATAATAGTTCTAAACACACATAACACAATTGAGTGTGCCCCCAGTGTCTGTGTTAAGAGCCAACACACCATCATTGTGGGAACACGCACACGTAAAGCTCAATGTCTCACCTCTAAGCAGAGCAAATTCTGCCTCTACCTTACAGAGGTCCTTTGTCTAAGTGCAGGTACCTACAGCGAAAATAAAATATATACAAACACTAGAAATAAAATTACCAGCGTGTATAAATGTTGTATCAAAATGTCTAATGAGAATAGGGAAAAGAGGCCAATCCCAAAAGTAATCTGTGCTTATGGTCTCATTACATACATGTTACCTAATCTCATAGAATTATATGCACACCATGCTTGGTATTAATTCTTAATTGTCCTCTAAACATTGTCTACACTATGTGTTCCAAATTATCCTCAACCATTCTAAATAGTCTCAATGTATGAGCGGAACTCAAACAGTATTTCACGCCATTTTTAACATAAACGGACAAGGCAAAACACAACGCCATCAGAGGTCTCAGTTTTTTCTAACCTATACCGTCTTTTCAGATGGAATAGGGCACCACTCACCTTAGACGCTGTCACTGTATCCGTGCATACAAACAAAGGCCAAAAGGGGAGGGCCTTCGCCGATAGCCCGCGTCTTAACGCAGAAATCCCTTTGTACAACGCCTTAAATTGTGGAGACGTTATATTGATGACATCCTGGTCATCTGGGAAGGTGACCAGGTGTCTCTAGATCTGGTTTCTCAATGGCTGAATTGTCAGGATTTCAATTTGAGATTTAGAGGAGAATCCAGTAAAAGCACGATATTGTACCTTGATCTCAGATTATATCCTAAAGAAGGCAAAATACATATTGAATACCAGAAACCTATGGCCAGGAACTCATTATTGAGTTATCATAGTTTTCATCCCCGAGCCTTTTGAATAATCTACCAATAGGACACTTTTTAAGGCTACGGAGAAACTGTAGTGAAGTGGCTAGGTATAAGATACATGCTGAAAATATGAGTCAAGAACTTTTGGTGAGGAATTATCCAGCTAAATTGGTACATGGAGCTGGGAAGAGAGCCCGTAATAACCATAGGGAGGCTCTGTTAGAAACTTCTGAAAAACCTGAGAACAACAGGATGGTGTGTGTTACAACCTATAGCAAATTGTCAGATAATGTCAAAAGGGCTGTCAACAAAGCTTGGCACATTCTGAATACAGGTACATTGACATTGGAAAGACCTCTCTTTGCTTTTAAAGGCAGTAATAAACTACGAGATTTACTAGCAAATACACAACCTAGATGTACAGAACAGGATAACAGGCAAGGCACACTGTGGGGTTCTACACCTGTAGTAAGTCATTTTCAGTGTGGCATGTGCTCTGTATGCCCTTTCACTAGGAATGTTACACAGTTGGACTTAGGTCTGAATGCACCATGGACATTTAATTTGCATACCAACTGTAACACAAGTGGTGTTATCTATATGATTAAGTGTCCAAGTCAATTGGTCTATATCGGCATGACGACCCATAAAGTGACACAGAGGATGGTGGAACATCACAGTGCGTTTCGCCTGCAAAAAAACCAACACACGCTTGACACGCCATTTTCTTGAGAAATCTCTTACAGAAGATGATTTAGTATGGGTGGTCATAGATAAACCAAGATATGACATTAATATGGGACCTTTAGACAAAGTCCTTTTTCGTAGAGAACAAAGATGGGTTTTTCGTATGAAGAGCCATATTTCGGGTCTAAATGAAGAAATTCTGTGGAATGCACTATAGCCACGTGACACTATAAACAATGCCTATTAGTAAGAAGTGTTATTCATCAACCACATTATTAATAGTCTGTCATATGGCTGGCTTGCACTATAGCTCTTGATTGTGATTCTGTGTACTGTATTGAGTGGTGATTCTGTAATTCAATAGCCTTCTGAACCTAGATATGAAACTTGGTCTCATTGAATATCGCACATTGAGGTAGACAGGAGAATATACACCGTGTTTGGATGTATATTTTCTAAGTATGGCTATGGTCTTTAATGCACATCTAAAGACTATCCTAAAGAGGCGGCTGCCTTTTTGATTCCACATGGTGCTTATTGGATGTTATGGAGACAAGTTTCCATGTTGAGCTTGTTTATGAAGAGTGTGTGATGTTGAGTTTCTATATATAGACTACATGCCCCAGAAGCCAGTGCTCTGATGTCGTTATTGCATGGTTGTTTTGTAGGGATAGCTGTGATGAATAGTGCTTCCAGTTTCAAAATGCATTTTCTGCTGGCACCTTGGCATGCGCATACCGCTTGGCTACACCCCGATTTGCCAGTCGCCTCCACGAACGGAAGTGGTTTTTAGTACTTCCAGGGCATGGTACCCGAGTTCCGCGTTAAGATGCGGGCTATCGGCGGAGGCCCTCCCCCTTTGGCCTTTGTTTGTATACACAGATACAGTGACGGCATCTAAGGTGAGCGGTGCCCGATTCCATCTAAAAAGACGGTATATCGGGTTAGGTTAGAGAAAACTGATACCTCTGATGAGGTTTTTTGCCTTGTCTGTTTATGTTAAAAATGGGGTGAAAAACTGTTTGAGTTCCACTTGTACATTGAGACTATTTAGAGCAGTTGAGAATAATTTGGAACACATAGTGTGGACAGTGTTTAGAGGACAATTAAGATTAAATACCAAGCATGGTGTGCATATACTTCTAGGAGATTAGGTGACATGTATGTAATGAGACCATAAGCACAGATTAATTTTGGGATTGGTCTCTTTTCCATATTCTCATTAGACATTTGCATACAATAATTATGCATGCTAGTAATTTTACTTCTGGTGTTTGTATATATTTTCTTTTCTCTGTAGGTACCCGCACTTAGACAAAGGACCTATGTAAGGTAGAGGCAAAATGTGCTCTGCTTATAGGTGAGACATTGAGCGTTACGGGTGCGTGTGTTCACAATGATGGTGTGTTGGCACTTGACACAGACACTGGGGGCACACTCACGTGTGTTATGTGTGTTTAGAACTATTATTCTATTACTGAAGATATGCTTTTGTTTTTACAGAGACAAGACCAGATGGAAGCTTGTCCTTATAGAGTTCACATAAGTATGTTTTGTTTATCACGAAGTACAGCAGAGTGACATGACAGTGGTCCTGATGAATGCCGCAAATTATATACCTGGCAGAAACATGTTGAACTAGTCAGATAGGTTATATTTTATTCCTATTGTTACAATGGCTTTTTATTTCATCCATTAGGTATACAGATTACAGATATTTTCCCTAGTTGAGATGATTTTAAATCACTTTATATTATAATGTTTTCACTCTGCCCCTCATTCTCATATCATATTGGAGTAGAAAACACCTCACCTCCTCTCCTGCGGGAGAGTTGTAGCCCACACAGTTAGCCTTGCGGCCACTGTGTGCAAGAAGGAACCCAATGATGAAGTATGTCACCTGCGTGGTGAGTGAGGGTTCTCGTCTTTAAAGGCAAATGCTTTTTTCACAATACACATTTTTTCTACACACATGAAGTTCGGTTATCCTTCTTGAGATGATATATAGTGGAGTGATGCTGTGAATGGTTATAATTTCTCCTATTTTCGACCCTGTTGTGAGATACATTACCAAAAACTGTGTAAGTCACTTTAAAACATTATTTAGTTTTAGTGATGCTCATTCAAGGTGAAAAACAGCTGAAGTGCCACGTAGGAGTTTCAGGAAGACTATCAGGAAGTATTTATTTTTATTTTCCTATAACTTAAAGATACTTTTGTGCCCCAAATTCTTACCCTCAAATCATCTAGTACCATATGAATGATATATGATCAATGTTTACTTCAAGCTGACAAACTAGTTGGGCTTTCATAGTAAGACTTAGAAGTGATCAAAATATTGAAACATGCTATTTAGTAGGTTTTGAAGACTATTGGTTTTATATGAGATTAGAAAGTTCACATCAGCAAAGAATAATGTAAGTATCTTTAGACCATAAAGGGTTTTTGCATCATCGTCACATGTAGACCAGAAGACGATGACCCCATTAACATGCAGTGAAAACAGACTGAGAGTCAAGACTCAGCCCTGGCAGACAAAATTTGTTACAGGAAACAATGTACGTCTCGTCCAGATCACCACACCTACCCTTCACACAAATATCTACATCTAATTGCACCAAACTATGCAATAAGCCTACAAGAATTTTTTTGTCATTTATTAACAAAGCTTATTTTGGGTTTGAGTACCAAATCTGATTTCAAGTTAACAAATATGATGCATATGTGAGATCTCATCAGTAATATATTTCTGGAGATCAGAAATAAATATATTCTTTCAAAACTATATCTTCAACTGTCCCAACATAACCTTCACTACAACAATCATGGGTCGATAATAGTCTCTGGTGTCCGGATGAGGGTAGGTCCCTCTCCCTGGAAATTGGAGGCTACCGCCTTCCGTCTCTGCTGCAGTTTGTTTGAACGCACAGTCTGAAGCCCTTCTCCCAGAACTTATGGGTTCACGAAAGGACGCTTACTCCCAAGCCGGCATATTGGCCACTTTTTCGAAAATTCTCGGAATCCATACCAAGGGGACGGTATACCCAAGGAATACATGTTGACCGTTCCCTTTGGAGTAGATTAAGTACCCCTTCACTCCGGTCCTGAAGAAACGCCACTCATCCGTTAAGAGAATATAGGAGTTTAACATGTCGACCTTTTAACTATACCTTCCAACCACTTTCACTCCACATCACACACACTGCGCTGCAGCAGGTATAATTTTCCTTGCCAACCTTGACTCAGGTAGTCTCTTTTTAGCCATAGCATTAGTGCCCAGTCATTAATGTACTTTTGGGACACAAACAGGTATTTTTAACACACCACTGACACCACTGTACTTACCATCTCACTGCCCAGTTGCCTCATCACATAGGGCCTACCGATTTACAAACACAAAAGACCTCCGGCAAAGAACCCCTTTGCGTGGCACGTTGGGCATTGCAGCGCCGGCCCACAATGAGCTGCCCTATGATGAAGCATGACACCCCTCAGGGTGTGTGAGGGCCCTTGCTTCTTATGGAGCTCCCCCTTCCCTACCCGCGCCCCTCTCCTACTTAAAAAAAACCCTGCCCTTTGCCTCCCCTTCCCCCTACTCAGGAACTGCAAACTACTTTGGTTAAGCGATAATAATTTGCCAAAGGTAGAAAATATGTGATCTTGTAAAACAGAAGTAGAATTGGTCTCAAACTCATTGGCTTGGATGTAAAAAGATCAGTCACAATATTACTAATAATAATAATAATAATCTTTATTCGACATATACAAATATAATATCACCATGAGAGAGACATTATCAGGAGCATAACAATGAAGATAGTATTCATAAAAACAGTCAGTGAGACATAAAAAGAAAAAAGATAAGAATGTGCAAAATCTTGACAAGACTGTTGTCCTTCTTGGACTCATAAACTCATAAAAGAGCCAAAGTAACTATGTGCAAAATACAGCGGCTAACAGGGAGTCATAGGCCTTTACGTACCCCTAGTAGTTCTTAGCCTTAGGGCTGATCTTAAAAAGTTTGAGACACAAAAGAGCATAAAAACATCTGAGGACAGCTTTTGAAAACAAAAAAGCAACACATGCCTTTTTAAATCTTAGTTTCCTTAAAAGCCCCTTGAGAAACACTTTTCTCGGGTATGAATAGTACGGGTATAGTAGAAAAAAGTGTAAGGTACGCTGTGGAGACCTATTGTAGAAGCCACAGGGACCTTTTTGTTCTATATATGATGTAAAACCAGCAGGTACAGCCAATAGATGGTGAAATAGATTCAGCCTAAAACGTATAAATAAAAATCTATAATGTGGACTGAATATAAGGGATAAATAAGGTTCCATGCCTTGTACCAACACTACTAAGGTGTGCTCTCTCTCACCGTGGGTTTTTTCAGCTGTCATTCCTCCCTTTGTGCCATGGCATGTTTAAAAAACAGATCTTTAATAAAAAGTTTTTCTCCTCCTCCCTCCTTATCATGATTTAGGAACAAATATGATCGGCCTACCGTAGTGAGGGTGTCCTTTACATATTTCAGCGCATACATTTTTAATGCATGGTCCAAGGAGAGACAGTCCTGGATTACCTATTAAATCCTGCCTCCTCATTGGACCAAATGTTCAACTAACACAATAGGGGTTTCAAAGCCACCATATCTGAGATGTACTTCGACCCCAATTCTTCATGGACAGTAGACGCGGGGGTGCTATGTGGGGCTTTCAGCAGGCGTCTAAAATAGCCATCTTCTTCACTTTGTAACTTGTTGGTCATCATGAATCCCCAAACCTCCCTTCCATATAAAACTTTGGAGCAACAGGAAGAGTTGTATAACTTTAAAATTGTCCCAAGTGAACATTTGCTTAATCTATGGGCGAAGCTTTCACTTGCTCCAGTGGACTTTGTCAGACCCAGGCACTTAACCTCTAATAAATGTTTAAAACTCAATTCATCATCAAATAAAATACTTAAATATGCAAAGTCTGGTACTTTACCTAGAGTGTGTGTGCCAACTGTATAGCTATTAGACTTCCTGAACTTCTTCCCCACATCCATTATATAGGATTTTGATAGGTTTGGGGACAGGTCCATCTCTTTCATAAATGCCACAAACCCATCTAATAAAAGCTGTAAGCCCGTCGGTGTGTGGGCAAGGAGAATCACATTGTATTCTTAAAGCAAGACTGGAACCATTTGAGTCTATCCTTTGGGTATCTACTTGTAGTGAGATCAGGGTGGAATCAAGGGCGTTGATATATAATGTAACCAGGAATGGTGCTAATATGCAGCCTTTTCAAACCCTTCTCGAACATTTAAAATGATGTGTGATATTCCCCTTGTGCGTGTATCTTACTGCAGCAGTGGTGTTCTTGTGTAGTACCACTAAGATGTTAATTAATGCTTGCCCCATCCAACCCCAGCTCTTCCAGAAGATTCCAAATTTTGCGGCGATGTACTTGATCAAAAGCTGCGGTGAGGTCCTTAAAGGCTGAAACCCGAGGAGCGGATGGCTGCGGAGCTCCACGCCTCCGTGTAGCCTCCCGTGACCCGTGGTCTGCGACCCCGTCCCCTGGAATGGCGGCAAAACGCTGACTGAAACGCTGCAGTTGGGATCCGCTTCTGTCTCTGCTCCGTAACCGACTTCGCCTTTGCGGGCTTCAGTGGGGGTGCCGTGTTTGACGTCCCATGGATGGTGCATGAAGCCGAGGGATGATTTTAGCCCATTTACAAAGCTGCTGGGAAGCTATTATTTACTTACGAGATTCAGTATCCAGGGTCCCGGTGCCTCGGCATTTCAACTTGCCTCGGACACTGCATCTTCGAGGCTTCTCGCTTTGAGCTCGGGGCAGGAGGCACAGAGTCTTTTTCTGGAGCTATCGATCATGGAGGCTCAGCTCTTGGCTCTCAGAGCTTAGGCGGCTTCTTTGGGATTTTGGTTCTGCTACTTTGGATGTTTGCACTGCCCCTGAGTTTTGAAGTGGTTGCTGTGACTGCGGCTGCAGCTGCCGTTTGAACTTTCGCCAGAGGCTGGAACCAGGGTTGAGGTGGAGGATTGGAATTGGAAATTCCTGCCGCAGGGTTGAGACAAAAAGTTTTGGAGCTCTCTACATTGTGTGCATCACTGTGAGTAACGCCTGGCGTAAAAAAAAAAAAAAACAAGCACAATAGTAGTATGGGGCAGTAACAGATCTACGGGTCACTTAGGGTGTAACAAAAGGACACCCAGACGAGAAGAAGTGGGAGGAATGTGGCCAGTGTGGCAGGGAAGGGAGTTTCCACATTCCTGGGTAGGGAGGGGAAGGGGGTAAATGCAGCGAAAAGGAATAGGTGCAATGGGTATAGCATTTTTTTAGTTCTATTATTAGGTACTCAATATTGATAAGATTTTTTTAGATGAAATGTAATACTTGCAACATCCTGTCAATTAATGTAAACGGAATGTTTCACAACGCTTGTGAAATGGGTAGTATCTCTTAGACCCCAGGTGTTCTTTTTTCAGTAGACTCATTTGAAGTCTATTAGTCCGAAGTTGTTTATTCCTAGATACTTCTCTAATGTCTTTTTTTTATCAGCAGGGGTGGCCCAGAGAGGGGTTGCTATTTATTTCTCAAGGGATCTAGCCTGGGAATTTCTACAGGCTCACAGAGATGCCAAGGCTAGGTGGCTATGGGTGGTGGCTAAATTGCAAGATATAATTATAGACTTTGTGAATTACTATTGCCCCATCCTTGATGATATTTCCGGGTTGTCAGAAATGTATGAATCTTTAAGGGGAGTCCCAGGACAGATATTTCTAGGAGGAGATTTTAATTATATTCAAGATTTGTCAAGAGATACTTCTAATAAAAAAAAGAAACAGCTAAAGCCTAAAACAAGATGTTTTGTTGAAGCACTCTTACATGAATATCAATTAAGGGATCCATGGCGTTATAGAAATACTGAAGGTGAATCTTTTACATGTTATTCCCACCAGTTTTGGACTGTATCCAGAATAGATTTCTTTTTAATATCTAGATCTTTTCAGATCTCAAGAACTCTGATTGGATGCAATCCGTTTTCGGACGACGCCAGAATTGAAATAGAGCTAGTACTTGGAGGAGTGGATGGGGAGAGTCCCAGGTGGCAGCTGGATCGCACCCTGCTACAAAACCAGGAATGGGTTTCAGAATTCAGAGAATGGATTATACAATTCTTTGAAATAAATGACAACACAGCTGAACCCTTCTCTGTTTGGGGCGGATTTAAAGCAACAGCACACGCCCAGATCATCGCGTACACTAGTGCTAAGGCAAGTGAAAGAAAGCTAAAAATAGACAAGCTTCAGTCAGACGTAGAGAGGGAATATACTTTGCAGCTTCATCATCATTCGAGCAAATTAGAGTGGGCTAAAACTCTTCTTCGTGATTTTTTTATTGCGGAAGAGATTAAAAGTTCAAAAGCCTTCCAACAAAAGGTCTACGAAGACAGCAGTTAGTGGGAATATTATTAGCTAACTCTACAAGAAAAAGGCAGGAGTCATCACTGATAGTAAAAATCCGTGATCCTCAGAGTGGGTTGGAGGAGGAGGATAGAGACAAGATCTCTAGGATTTTCCTGGATCATTTTGAAAAAATCTACTCTACGGAATATCAGGTAGAGGAAGCAATGATCCAGGACTACTTCGCAAATATATAAATCCCCAAAATCTCCGAAAACCGGATCAACCAAATCAGTCTTGAAATAAATACCCCTGAAATACAAGATTGTATAAAGGCAACTTCAGGGAGAAAGGCTTCCGGCCAGGACGGATTCCCAATTGAGTTTCATAATTTTTTTTTTAAAGAATCAGCAACTCTCTTGAAAAAGTAATATAATTATGTTAGGGTAGGTGGGCAGGTCCCTGTTGAGTTTAAGGAATCTACAATTATATGTTTTTATTAAAAAACACAAAAAATCAAAATGATGTTAATTCATACAGGCCAATTAGCCTATTAAATTCGGATTATAAAATCCTTATGAAAATATGGGCTGAAACATTTGTCCTCGCAGCCCAGGAGGTTATCCACCCAAGATCAGTCTGGGTTTATCAGAGGACGTTATATGGCAGCAAACACCGAGTTTTTAATCCAGGCATTGGACTATTTTAATATAAATTTGACCCGAGCCTGTATATTAATGATGGACGCATTAAAAGCGTTTGACTTGGTGAATTGGGCAGCACTATTCTACTCTTTCGGTCAATTTGGTTTTCCGGCCTCAATTATTAAGATGCTTTATAACATCTACGAGGGAGCATCGGCTCATGTAATAATCAATGCAAAACAGGCCGGTAAGATCAAGGTAAATAGGGGTACAAGGCAGGGCTGCCCGTTGTCCCCGTTGCTCTTCACTTTTTTTATCGAGCCTCTAGTAGTAAAGATCAGGGACAACTTGGCTATTCAGCCCCCTATCATCGGTATGACTAAATTAAAGTTGTTTGCCGATGATATTATTTTACATTTAATACCTAAAAAAGAAAATATTGAAAACCTAATGAGAGAGTTCAACATCTATGAAACGATAGGGGGATATAAAGTAAATCCCAAAAAAACTGAGGTCCTTGCATTAAACACTGATCTTCATTTTCTCCCTGTTGATCTGCAGGCCCAAGCTGCAAGGAGCGACCCAATGAGATACCTGGGCATATTCGTGACCACCGAAAATGATATGCTTTTGTCTATGAATTACATTAGAATGAAGAAAAAAATTAGGAATCTTATAGATCAATGGCTCCTTCTCCCATTATCAGTTATAGGCAGGGTATCATTGATTAAAATGTCGGTGCTGCCCTTGCTCATATTTCTGTTCAGTAACGTTCCCATTAAAATTAAGTTAGCTTTTTATAAAGAGCTCAAAACAATGCTGAGAGGTTTTATATGGGGCAATAAAGCTTCGAGAGTTAAACTTCCAGTATTACAACTTTCAGTTGAACAAGGAGGTTTAGCCCTACCCCATTTAAGGACCTATTACGAAGCTGCATTTTTTTTATATATTGGCAGGATTATTGAGGAGTAATCAGACAAGAGATAATGTTTTTCTTACAAGGATGTTACAAGAGGCAGGTTCCCAAATTCCAGTTTTTTTTTAAATTGCAAAGCTCCCAAAGAGGTCGAGATATAAGACACTAAGAGAATACGCCTCAACAATGTCAGTCCTTTTCAAAAAACATGGTACTGACGGCTCTCATTATTTAAGTTGAATTGAATGTACTCAAATAGGCCTCCCACTAAGCTTGAATCAAATTAAAAACTGGGAACTTTGCGGGCTCCGTGAGTTGAGACATCTGGTAGTCCAAAACAGGGTAATTAGCTGGCAGGAGGTAGTTGCTAGAACTAATGGTCCGTTGCGCCCGACCTTTTTTGAATATATGCAGACTTTCTACTTTATCAGAAATGAGATAAGTGGCCTTCTTAATGCTCCTAATGCTATACTAACAGCCCTGTATGGTGGAAAGAACAAAGGTATCGGATAATGGTACAAGATGCTTTATTGCTCAGGTCAAAATGTATTAGTAGATAGACATCTTGAGAAAATAAGTCTCTTTACACAATGCAATTTTTCCACAAAGGATTGGGAGGTTATTTGTCAGTTGGGAAATAAATCTTTACGTACTGCCAACTATAAAAGGATGTCCTTTCTATCTCACTGGTTAGCATATTATACACCGGCAGCTTTGGCAAAGATGTATCCTGAAGTTGAGAATAAATGCTTTAGATGTATGGCTAGTAGCCAGGGAGGATGGCATCATATTTTCTTCACTTGCCAGCAGTTAGAAACCTTCTGGAAGGGAATATTTTCTGATATCGAACAGGCTATTGGGAAATCTTTTTTACCAGCAGCAGAAGTAGCCCTGTTTGTTATATGCAAAGATAGGAGCAGGCTTAATAAAGCAGAAGTATTTATATTTATATCTTGTGCAGATGCTCGTTCCTTAATACATCAAAATTGGAAGTCCAGCGAGATCCCATCACATATAAAATGGTTTAATAAAATGAGAATATGTTTTTTTGAAAAGGCTTATACTGGCAGAGTGGGAGCCATTGGGAGATTTGAGAGGAACTGGAAATATTTTGGGAATCTAGAAGAAATGAAGGGAGGATGATTTGTGAAGAAAATCGAGAGTAGATGATTTTTTAATAACAGCCTTTTCATCTATGAATGTGATAGCTTTGGTTATTGTTTTTTCTAGAACATCTGCACTTTATTAGCACTTTCTTCTTACATTAGCTTGCACTATGCACTTTTTAAGATGGTACTTCTTTGTACTCTTCGCACTTTTGCACTTGCACTTTATTGCAGTGTTGCACGTTCTTGCATATTTTGTACATAATGTCCTGGAATTTTTTTAAATTTTTAATGATGTCGTTGGCTGTTTCTTCTATCTCGATGAACCTCCCTTTTATCTTTTCATTTTTTTATCTCTTGTCTGTTATTTAAGAAATTTATTGGAAATGTATTGATATTAAAATTTAAAGTGTAACATGTTTTGTACCTTTGGTTACCTATTGCTCTATTCAACAAAAAAAATATTAATAAAAAAGAGGTCCATAAAGGCTAAATAGAGTGACCCTGACTTGGCTATGGTGTACTTAGCAATACCGAGATAGAGATTACGGCATTGGTCGGACGTGGATTTGCCAGGGCGGAACCCATATTGCACGTCCATTATTATTCAATTGGTATATGCCCAATCAGCCAGCCTATTTAATACCACCCGACCCAGGACCTTCACTGTTACATCAATGAGAGATATCGGGCGATAACACTGTGGGCTATCCCTATCTCCTTTCTTAAATATCGGGACTATCATGGCCATTGGCGATGATGAGGGCATTTCTGTTGCAACTGCAGCATTAAGAACCCTCACTAGAAGGGTTCTTAATGCACTCACATGAAGGTGTGCCCATACCTCTGGGTTAGTTCGAAAGAGATCAGGTGGGATCCCATCTAGTCCTAGAGCTTTGTTCCATGAAAGACCATCAATGCCTGATCTCACCTCATCCAAAGGTGAAGGTAATGGGGTCAGTTCTCTGGAGAATAGTTAGAGCCTGTGTTTCATCCTCCCTGTGGCACTGATTGTACAGTCCCTAAAAATGGGCCTGCCATCGCTCTGTTAACCCCTTCCACGCTCATGACGAGCTGGGCTCGTCATGGCATAGCCTCCTCGCACGCTGATGACGAGCTCAGCTCGTCACGTAAAGTGCGGTTTTAAAAAACTCAGCACAGGAGCGGAATTGCGCTAGCGCGCATGAGGTTGAGATGTTGTAACTTACCCTTGGGTTATTCAAATCTTTAAAACATGGATTATTAATAACCCTCCCAAAACAGGTAGAATCCTTTAGCTCTGAGGCCTCTTCAATATACTCCAAAGCCTTCAATTGCAATTGGCGTTTCTGCGTCTTTACATTTTGCGGCAAACCGCCACACAGCCCCCATCTCTAGGTGATTGTTTGAGGGCCATCTTTAGGGCTCTCAGAGCCTACAAGCATTGCTTATCAAACCATCTTGGAGCCTCCATCTTGGGGGGTATGTGCTGGAACTGTTAATAGACTATCCACTAATTGTGCAATGGCCGTGAACGCCTGCACTAGTTTAAGACCCTGTGCTTCTAGATCAAGACATTTCAGGATCTCCTGCTTGCCTATATTAAAAAGGGAGTTATTATAGGTGGCAGTGTCAACCTGTGCCCAGCGTACCCGTCTACCTTAGTCAGTAGCGGATATCATTCCCCCCGGAAGTCTCTGTGATACTTGGTGGGGTTGAGGGGCAACCAGTGACATGGTCACAAGATTGTGATCACTAAAAATACCAAAACAAATGTTAAAAAAGGTTATAAATCTCCTCACTGCATGTGAAACAAAAATGAAATCAATAAATGACAAACAGCCTCTACCTTTGTTCGTCGGGGGCACAGTTGTACCTATGTCAGTGGCAATCAAGTCCATGGTATGGGTTAGGCCAAAGGTATTTAGCAAGACACTCAACTTCCTCTCTTCCTGTGTGTGTTTCATGTGTAGTCCCTTTTTTAACGTGCAGGTCAACCAGTCACAAAAAGTCACCCTCAAGTTGGGGCACAGATGGCAATTAAAGTCTCCACCCACAATTAAATGTGACTGTGCTAGACCTTCACTTTGTAGATCCTCCAACCCTCTCATTAGTTCATCGAGGGAGTTCACTTCCTGTGCCTGCAACTGTGCATTGTAGAAATTAATTAATGCCAGTCGATAAGTCTTACTTTAAAAAAATTAGTCCTTGTGCTACATCCGAGTCCCACAACATAGGCTTCCACCTCCCCAGTATCCATATATCTATAAACATGATTAACCCCCACTTGCTCTCCCTACGCTGGACCTTGGATCTGGACAAAAGAACGTTTTATAGCCTTCTAAAAAAAAATTGTTAACTGGCTTCCATGTCTCCTGAAAACATATTATGTGAAAGTTCCTAATACAATGGAGCCAATGCTCATCCCGGAACTTGCTAGCTAAGCCTGCTATGTTCCACAAAACTATTTTTAGATCACCCAGAGTTTGCCCCTCGTTTGAACAGGAAGGGGTGATGGTAGCCCTCTCTACACTTGCCAATCCCCTTTCAGTTTGAGCCATATATTTATATTCGGGTGTTGCACCAACAATTTTTTTCACCCTTCCATATAATTCATCAGCGGGTTCAGCCCTATCATTCACTGCTCTCCCTTTACTCACCCCTTCTAATAGTCAATCTATATCATTCATGTCCCTCAATGATGCAGAAGCATTTGTGAATTTTACGAGGCCCTTTTCCGAATAGAGCCCAATTCCTTCATAGTAGAACCTTGAAAAGCTGAGAGATTAGACGGGGTCTGTAGGAAAAACCCAGTGGTAGTGGTTTAATCCCAGACTCTACTAGGGATGACTGTGAACGGGGATGTAAAATCTTATGAATAAGTTCAGGGTACCTGAGGGTGACAATTACACTATCCCCATGGAATATTTTCATGGACCTACCAATCCATGCCACCCTTCTAGCCATCAGTATGTGTGTTTTGCTCAGATATTAAACCCAACATGTTTACCTAACCAGTTGGTGACTGGGACCCCCACCAGAACCACAGTATAAAGAAAGCTTGCTGGAGGGAGATCTATAATTGGCTAATTCAGGGTATTAGGGGCAAACTGAGTGACCCCACTAAGCACCCTGTCATATTACAAAAATAATCTATGGAGCTATACCTACCAATAAGCCCCAAATCTCGTCTTACCAAATTATCAGTCAGTTGGCAGTGAAGAAAAGTAAATTGTTTATTAAATGAATCATACTCTATAGAGGAGCCTCTCCGACATCACCCAGCCAGTGCGCAGAGAAGACTGCCAATTCACACTCAATACATGGCATATATACTTTCATTGCGTTACATGAGATCACCGTACATGGAAAAATACCAGTTGGCACAGTAGCTTAAAGGAACCATATATGGCACACAAAGCTTGTTTAGAAGTCTGCTTCTGCTATTTTTGGGGAGGGTCAGGAGAGGTGACTCCCTTCCGTCTCGGTGCCTGGGAGCACAGGCACGGCGCCTCCAGGAATGTGCTTATCACCTCTGAAACCAGATGCAACCTTGGGTCTTAGAACAAGAAAGAATAGTATGAATTCAGCTGCCTTGTGTGAATCAACTAACTGGGCCCTATTCGACTGCTGGAGGACAGCAGGTGACCGCTGCCTGAGCCTAATACATGTACAACAAAATGGCGTCTGTTTGGTTCTAAGTTCGAGTACAGAGGAATACAATGCAAGAGCGGAAAAGGAATTCCTGTATTGATGTAAATAATTATTCTAAACTACGATAAACGTAGATAAATTATGTATATAGATAGATACATCATGCTAACAAAAGATTACAATAAATGCAGAAAATCGATTCTATCCCTCAAAAAATCGTGGAGTTGATGTCCCCCCGGGAGGCCCCTTTTATATAGCTCACTGGTTGGGGCAGCCTGTCGAGCCAGTGTAGATGCCCCCGTGGCCTGTCCCACATGTCTTACCTGTGGTTACTAGAGGGTCTGGGTTGCGATGCTTGCCACTACAGAGGAAGCTACAGAAGGATTTAATTGATGAGCAACTTTAGTATTAGAGGCTGCAATCTGCATGAGTTGGGCGGAAGAGGGCAATGAATTTTCCATTTTGGAGAGCGTTGCCCTTATGTCAATAGGAGTTTTCGAGAATTCATTAAAAAAAATTTCAAAAGACAAGACACTGTCTCCACAATTTTTGTTTCAGGACCTCCACAAGTCTTCAGAGTCATTAGCAACGTTAGTGTCTGGGCCTTTAGTGCCCACACCCAACTGCTTAGGGATTGTTTTCTTGTGTACTTTCCGTTGTATTTTCGGGGCCGGAGGACCACTTAGGTCTGCACAATGAGTGATGAGCGAAGTGTGATCTGGCCAGCCGCATTGTTACTCAGGCTGGTACCCGTGTTAGGGCCCCCTACCTCTTCTACTTCCTCTATTTGCCTCTGGCCTTGATCATCCTCTGCTACCTCTTCAACCGCCTGGGCAACGCTCCCATCCAAGTGCGGTGCAGCTAAACCAGCCCTGTCCAGAGAAAGCCTCCTCTCTGCTTTGTCAATTTCTTTAGAAATTACCCCCACCGCTTTTATCAGAAAGGAGTCAATAGTACCTTTACTTAAATCCTGTTTTGAACATGTAGGGGCCCCTTTCCTCTTCCCATGGTGTGTTTGATCCTTCAGTCACCCAAACCCTCCTCTATACACCGGGCGTAAACAGAGAGGATGCACACAAAAAAAGTACTCACAAGTGCTTCGTCGATAGCCACTTCCTGCATGCTCCTTTATGCTTTCCCAATCAACAGTTGGCAGCCCAGACATGTCATTTCTCCCTCAAATGAGAATCACTGGTCCAGTAGTCTACAGCCAAGAGAGTTGGCCTGGCAGGACCTCGTACATCCGCAGACAGGCGCAGACTGGACCGGGCACGCCCTTGTGCGTCCCATGATGCGGGGTCCACAATATACTTTTAAAGTGCCTCCGAGCGCCGACACAGTGACAGCAGAGCCTCATGATGCTCAGCTTTGTGGGGCTTGGAGTCCCCCCCTGGCTGTGGCTGCTGCTGGTGCTCTGCTTTTCCACAGGCGGGTCCCGCTCTCCGGGGGTCGCAATGTACTTTTGAAGTGCCTATCGGTGTGGACGCAGTGACTGCAGCGCCTCCTGGCACTCAGGTTTGTGGGGCTTGGAGTCCTCCCCTGGATGTGGCTGCTGCTGGTGCTGTGCTTCTCTACTG
This sequence comes from Lissotriton vulgaris, assembly GCF_964263255.1. Classification (NCBI taxonomy): domain Eukaryota; kingdom Metazoa; phylum Chordata; class Amphibia; order Caudata; family Salamandridae; genus Lissotriton; species Lissotriton vulgaris. The sequence continues at coordinate 1,269,668,686 of NC_141689.1, forward strand.
GCGGCTCCCGCACTGCAAGGGCCACAATGTACTTTTAAAGCTCCCCGTCGCGGACACGGTGACGGCAGCGCCTCCTGGTACTCAGCTTTGTGGGGCTTGGAATCCTCCCCTGGCTGTGGCTGCTGCTGGTGCTCTGCTTCTCTACTGGCAGCTCACAGGACCTAGCACTTATCTGTTTCTTATATTTTATGCCCAGTTATTCATATTTATTAAAATAGCAGTTTAAATATATATGGACCTTTCCATATTAACCGCCAGGTAGAGTCAAGGGAAGCAAATATCATGATTTCCTCACCTCAAGCAGTTAATTTTATTATGTTCTGTATTACTTTGTAAGTCATTAATGCGTTAAAAAGTAATGTGTCAATAATAGGAAATGTATTTTCTTTTAAATATACTATAATCAAACTATTTGCCCTTGAATGAACCCTGAGTTACAGATGGATGTTGAAATTGTTCTTCTAGGCACACAATAAAGCAAATGTAATAACTTTTTTTCATTACAGTAGAACATATTCGCTTCTCAAACTATATATTCATGCAAGCATTGACATTTTCTTTTTTATGTCCCCGTAGACTTTGAAACAGCAATTTGCGATGGTAAGTTTACTCTTTTAAGAAAACCTTTGGAAAACAACTGTCTCCCATAGAACTTGTAATGTAGTTTATTATGTGCATAGTGACTCAGAGTGCATCCTGTTATTACCTATTTTCTCTGTGTAATGCATGACAGGCATCACTTGGTTTGTTTTGGTCATAGAAGGACATGTACATTTTTTGTGCGTTGTTTTGAAGTCTGGCAACTGTAATTATCAACTGAAATTTACCTAGCAGTGCATAGCGCCTTCAATTGATTTGTTCTGGTAGCATCTCTCTTAGAATTCACACACTACCTCTTTGTTTCAGTCATGCTTCTATTCACACAAGCAGCACTTTCCATTTTGTTTATTACTATTTGACATTGTTAACTTTATTAGGTCTGGTGTTCGCTAGGTCATTTGATTTTACTAACTCATAAGGGGGCAGGTTTACAATAACTGGTGCATCCCTGCATATTAGCAGGGATGCACCAGTTATTCTTTTTTTTTTTCTGTTTACAATCCAGTATACCAGGAGAGTCATTGATACTGGATGCGCTAGGGGGTGGCCCCAACTCAAACTCACAGTTCAGTGAGGATTGGTCATCAAAAGAGCTGCCAATGGTGGGTTGGATAGTTTGTTCTAATGTTAGGGCTTGTAATAGAGGACTAGGTGTAACATTAGCATCTTGGTTTAAATTTACAGATCGCTTGTTAGTGAGAGGTCCCTCTTGTCAATCGCAATCATCAAAGCCTGAGAAGGCATCGAATCTATTTGCGACTTCCAACGGGGTGAAGGGTAGCAGGTGATCCATCCTCCCATTTCCTACAAAGTGATCAAACCTCTTATTTTCATTTATTCGGCGCGTGAAAGGTAGAGTTTCCCACCTAGGTGCATTTTCAGCGATCATGGGGTCAGGTGCCTGCATCATATACCGGTTGTTAAATGGTATAGATGGTATGATCTGCGGACATGCTAGTGCCCCGGGATGGAATACAGGGTTCACTAGAGATCTCGGGTAAAAGTAAGTCAGATCACAGGGAACAATGGAATTACCAATGTTCCCTGGGATCCATTCTAGAATATATCTTACAGCCCCAGGATCTCTAAAATTGATGATAATTAGATCCCCCTTTATGTTTTTCACTCTGTTTCCCAACCAAGGGAGTCAGCGAACGTGCAAGATTTCACCATTGACGCTAAAGGGAAGTGGTCGATTTTGGTTAAGCCAGTGCATGGTTTTATTTTTAACTGAAAAAACCCTTCCATCTTACCATCCTCTAGTGTCGGAACCCCAGTCAGGACAACCACAAAAGGGACCGCTTCGGGGGGTAATTCGACATGGCGCCCCCTAGACTTCTCTGTCCTAAGTGGACTAGTTGTTCCCCTCTCCTCTCGCTTGCTTCCCATAAGAGGTTTGTTCCCTGCCTCGGGAACTTCACTAGATGTGCAAGGTAGTGATTGTTGGACCAGTTTAGGGGGTATTTCCCTCAGTTTTTTTGTATTTGTGGACTTACTAGTTTTATTTGCAACCGTCTCAACAGCAGGAGTGAAATATGGCAGTACTGTTACAGGGGGTGGGGCTAACTTCACAGGACCCTTAGATGGTGCAACTTTTTTGTTAACAGCCAATTCTAGAGCTCCCAACCTTTCTTCCACCCTCTTCCACCTCTCTATTATGGGTAAAACAAAGGACCTAATTAAGTGTTCAAAACCTTCAAGGGGAACAGCCGGCACTGTTGTCTTAGACGGACAGTTCAGGGGACCTGATGGTGTTGATACAATCAGTGTAGGGGTTTTGGAATTACTACAGTGTGCGTAGGGGCCGTAGAAATTTGAGCATTTGGTACAGTGGCCTTCAGGGTAGATGTAAGTATTGCGTTCACCTTGGTGGTTTTGCCGAAGTCAGAATGGTGAATCCTGCTTCTAAGCGGCTCACCACCCCTTTTCCTTCTCTTGTTAGGTGACGGGCCATAAACTTTAGGCACGGCTGGTTTCCTAGCCTTTTTTTTCCTAGCGGTCTCGGATACAGTCACAGGCTGCTCAACTATCACATCTGTACATGCGATGGGATCGCCAGGAAGGGATACAATATTCATAGATAAGCTGTTGGGGGAATCAAGTGGGAGAGGCGTATCACGTAAAAGTATAGGAACGTTGTCAGTAGAAAGAGTGTCCTCATTATCTATATGGATACTAGCACCAGGTGATGTGATACAGGGCAGACTATCCAAAAGAGGTCTACTTTTCAGGCACTCAATAGAGCGGCGCCGCTCCGCCCTGCGTTCAGCCAAAGCACTCTCCCTATCAGTATCAGTGACAGTTTTGAAGAAGTAGTTTTCAAGTTACCCTTGGTATTCCCAACAATGCCTCCAGAAATGGGTTTGTCTCGTATCTCAGTCAACGGTAAAGAGGCAAACAAATGAAATTACAAATAGTCCTACACAACACGTTAGAATATAGGCCCAGCCCGGCGTGGTCGTGCCTCAGAGGGCCCGCCCTTTGCCCGGGCTTAGCCTGGCGCATGCCTGCGCGCGTTCCCGCGACGCGTGGGTTGCTGTAATTTATGCGCCTCCTGGCGCAGGTATTCGCGGCTTCCGGCCGCTAAGGCTCCTGGGTAATGTAGTCCTCCTTATGGTCTCCCCCCACTGAGGCCGCGCTCGGGTGTTGGTGAGCTGCGGCGGCGGGAGGAGACCGTTAGCGGGACTGTGGTCGGCCGTGCGGGCACTGCTGGTGGTCCTTGGCCCCAAAATCCGATTTACCTCAGTGGCAGAATGCAGGTATTTCGACAGGCAAACAAAGGTACATCCCCCACTCCACCGGGGCTTCGCTGTAATTTATGTGCCTCCTGGCGCAGGTATACGCGGCTTCCGGCCGCTAAGGCTCCTGGGTAGATCCTTGCGCCCACCAGCACCTTGGTACTCGGATGAGCTGAAAATCCAACGTGCCAAATGTAAAGCCCTGGAGAGGAAGTGGAGGATGTCTTACTCCGCTCCTTCTAAAGTGATTTACAAAGAAGAACTAAAATTCTATCACGCAAACTGTAAACGTGCTAAGGCCTCTTACATCCCCTCCACAATCACTTCAGTGCAAAATTGTCCCCGGACTCTCTTTGCCACAGTTAAGAAACTCACAGGAGCTGATACCACTCCCGCGCTGCCGGCTTTAGATGGTATACAATGTAATGCCATTGCAGACTTTTTTATATCCAAGGTTGAGGGCATTTATCAATCTTTGGCCTCCCTTCCACCTCCAATTGATCTCTCTCAACCCGGTTCTTTCTGCAATGCTTCCGTCTCCCTTACTGAGTTCATTCACAACTGGACACCATTTGATGACTCCTCCTTCCTGTCTTGTTTAAAAAGCATCAGGTCAGGTTCCCCGCGGGACCCAGTCCCTATGAAGATACTGAAACAACTTGACCTTGAACCACGGAGATTCCTAATGAGGCTACTTAACATCTCTCTCACTGAATCTCGGGTGGAACAGGACTGGAAACATGCCATGGTCGTCCCCCTGCTTAAAAAATCTGGTGCTGACATCACAAATCTTGCCAACTTCAGGCCTATATCCCTGCTGCCAGCCTGTTCCAAAATATTGGAGCGCCATGTTAACACCCAGCTCAATGAGTTTGTTGAAAACGTGGGATATCTTCATCCATCCCAATCAGGCTTTCGCGCTAATTATTCCACTGAATCCGCACTCCTTGGGGTGACTGAGCGACTCCGACACGGTATCGATAGCGGTGAGACCTTTGCGCTTATTCTTCTTGATTTAAGCGCTGCTTTCGATACTGTGTCCCATTCCATCTTATTGGAGTCTCTCTGCTCCCTTGGTGTTGTTGGACCTGCGCTTGCCTGGGTGGCCTCATTTCTCAATGAGCGCACCTTTCAGGTTTTCTCAAACAAAGTTGAATCTGCGATTCACTCCTCTGCTTACGGCGTCCCTCAAGGGTCTATATTGAGCCCTCTGTTATTCAATATTTACATCAGACCACTTGCTTCTATCGTAGAGGGCGCCGGTCTGTCTATATACTCATATGCAGACGACACGCAGATTGTGTTTTCTTTGTCTAGCAGCAGGGCTCAGGACACTTCTGCCCTTAAAACTGGCCTTTCTCGTGTTGCAGCTTGGATGCAAGCGCATCTGCTAAAGCTCAACGGTGACAAGACCGAGGTGATCATACTAGGCAAACATAAAGATCTGTGGGGCTCTAGACACTGGCCCAGTGATATGGGTCCGCTGCCTACCCCCGTGCCTGTTGCTCGTAACCTCGGTGTCCTAATCGACGATAAACTCTCGATGAGGCAGCAGGCAACTAAGGTCGCTGCAATCTGTTTTAATACTCTACGCTGGCTGCAGAAGATCATATGGATGTTGCCTGAGTCCACTCGAAGAACTGTCGTACAAGCCCTTGTGATGTCCCGCATCGACTATGGCAATGTGCTCTATCTAGGAGCAGATAAAGCCACAATCAATAAACTCCAGGTTGTACAGAACTCAGCTGCTCGCCTGCTGCGCAATGTTCCACGTAGAACGTCCGCAATGCAAGCTCTGCGTGACCTTCACTGGTTAAAAATTTCTGATCGTGTGGTCTTCAGAACTTTGTGCTTCCTATTTAAGATTCGTCAGGGTTTTGCTCCCATCTACCTGCACAATCTTGCCCAGCCATATCAGCCTGGCCGCTCTCTTAGGTCATCCAACAATGGCAATCTTGTGATTCCTAGAATCCGACTGGCAAAAATGGGAGGCCGTTCATTCGCATATCTAGGACCTAAGATGTGGAATGCTCTCCCATTGGCGCTAAAAACAGAAACTAGTCTTCTTGCTTTCCGCAAAAAATTGAAGACTCTTCTGTTCTAAGTTCTTCGGTTCTGTTTTTCTTTTCTTTCAGCAATTGCTTGTTTTCTTGTTCAGTCTGTCCCTAGTGCCGGGAAACCCATTGCGGGTAGCTGTGCGCAATACAAGTTCAATAAATAAATAAATAATGTAGTCCTCCTTATGGTCTCCCCCTCACTGCGACCGCGCTCGGGTGTTGGTGAGCTGCGGCGGCGGGAGGAGACCGTTAGCGGGACTGTGGTCGGCCGTGCGGGCACTGCTGGTGGACCTTGGACCCAAAATCCAATTTACCTCAGTGGCAGAATGCAGGTATTTCGACAGGCAATCAAAGGTGCATCCCCCCAATTTGGCTCCAGATGCCTCCAAATGCCTCTCCCCCCTATTATCAGATCTCCTCCCCTCACCTTGCCTCTGGAGCACGAGGGCCAGGCTGGGTGCCCGGTTCACTGTCTGCAGGGGGCAGTCCGGGCAGTTCAAGCTGTCTAAACGCTGCGGTGTGTTGTTGCGTTATGGTATGACTTTCAAAACTTCATACAATGCACAGTGCTTGCCGCTTCCTCTCACCTCGCACGCCGACTGCTGCCGCTGCACTGCACTGCTCCTCGCCTTCAAAGCCTTCAAGCCTTCAGCCCTCCTGTGACACCAGTATGGCTTCTCGATTTTCACTGGCTTCTGTTTGGAGCGTTTATGCATTTTTTGCAGTTTGCGTTTTTTCCGATTTTGCAATTCCTGATTTCACTGCCGATTTCACTCCCACCCCCCCAGGATTCGCGGTTCCTGGGTCCGAGCTGCTGCCGCCGCTCTACTGCTGCTCTCCTGCTTTCCTCACTCCCGGTCCCGCTCTCGTGGGTATCACCCTCCCGCTCTCATGGGTCTCACAAGTTATTGTGTGCTGTGGCTCCGCCACCATGGATGCGCCACATTTACAATGTGCGTGACGCATCAGTGCCGTAAAGGCGGTGCATTGCTGGAGTTGCGTAACAAGCGCGACGCAGCTCCAGCAATGCTCTGGGGGGGCCCTATCTGTACAATGGTGCATCAATCCTTATGTCTGCTTCTAGCAGGTGCAGGATTCCGATGCATCATTGGCCCAAAAGTGACTGAGTGAAATCTTGTAGATTTCCCTCAGCCACTTTTAGGAGGCGCTCCTGCGCCGGAACGCCTGCTCTCGCGCAGGATCGCCTACTTCTGGCGCAGGGCTCTACAACTTGAGGTATCTCCCAGATACGTCACGTTGTAAATACCCCGCACCATGGCACATCTATTGCGCCGCCTCTGCATCACAAAAGTGATGCAACGGCGGCGTAAAAGAGGAGCAAGGGGCTTGTAAATCTACCCCAAAGTTTTTAGGAAAGCCATCTTGTTCCTTTGTATATCCAACACATGGTGACCAGGCAAGGTGCTGAAGGGTGAGGGATGGCAACCAAAGAACCCTTATAAAATGGAAAATGTTCAACAAATACAAATTACCCTGGGCACTCTGATATGTTACAAGGTAGGATTGTACAAATTAGTAATTTTATCATTCCAGTCTCTTTATTGAACCCACAGGCACTTCCTTAAATTCACGCACCAGTATAACTAGCCAAGTCACATTTTATTACAACCAACACATGTTTTTTGATACTTTCGTATTAGCCTCTGACTTAATCAGGGCTGTGAATAAATACATCCAAGATCAGCTAATTCCTAAAGCTAGACAGTGTATGTTGCCATCACCCACCAACAATAAGGTAAAAAGGACATAGCTTTCCAATATACTAGAAAATTATTGATATAGGGCACCATTCACAGAACTAACTTAAGATAACATCCTAAACTTACTACCATTTTGGTATTCACAGAAGGCACTTAGGGGCCCGATGTAGGTAATTACATTTTACCACTTCTTAAATACCGAATGATACCGAATCGGTATTTAAGAAGTGGTAAAATAGAGGGGGGGGGGGGGGGTGTAGGTAAAACAGAATCAGTAAATACCGAATCGTTAAGATTCGGTATTTACCGATTCTGTAAATACCGAATCGGTAATGCCCATTGATTCCAATGGGCATTGAAGCCCATAGGAATCAATGGACATTACTGAATCGGTATTTACCGATTCGGTAAATATCGATTTCAGCAAGGGTGCAGGGGGTGTCACTTTGACACCCTCTAGCACCCCAATTCCGGACTTGTGTGCCATTTGGTACAGAGACATGCCCTAAGGGCATGTTTGTGTGTCACATTGCACAGGTGTGCAAGCACAGATGTGCATGCACACCTGATTTTGGTATTTTACCACCCAATAGGATTGGGTGGTAAAATACCGATTCTAAAGGGCCTGTGGCACTCTTAGGAGTGCCACCTACATGTGGATTAACCGAATCGGTAAATATACCGATTCGGTATTTTACCGATTCTGTAAATTTACCGATTCAGTAAATTTACAGAATCGGTAAAATATAGGCCCCCTACATCTAAAACCCCATTTACCGGTCGGTAACGGCCGAATTCGGCCGTTACCGGCTGGTAAATGGCCACCTACATTGGGCCCTTACTCATTTTGGTATTCACAGAAGGCACTTACTCATTTCTGTATTCACAAAACTTAGGAGTCCTAACTTCAGGACTCCTAAATGCCTTCTGTGAATACTGAAAGTCTTAAAATTAGGATTTTTCTCAGTTTAGGAGTAGTAAAGTTAGGACTCCTAACTTTAGGCCTCCTAAATGACTTCTGTGAATACCGAAAGTCTTAAAATTAGGATTTTTCTCAGTTTATTAGTATTAAAGTTAGGACTCCAAACTTAAGGACTCCCAAATGTCTTCTGTGAATACCGAAAGTCTTAAAATTAGGATTTTTCTCAGTTTAGTAGTAGTAAAAATCGTAAAGTTAGGACTCCACTCCATGATAAGAATCATGGAAAATCACGCAGCAGCATCTGCTGCAAAAAGCTGACCACAAAATTGAGCACACACTTTATCAATCTAATTCATACCTCTGATGATACTCACTGCTCAGAAGAGAGCAGAATTGGATATTCCACCTTGTGACCCATAAAGTTAGCCTCCATGAGGTTATTCCGTGGAGTAAATTGGATAACTGATCTTTAGCTCCATTACTCTCCTTTGATAACTCCTGTTTGGCCACCTACAGACTGGCACACCTATCACATCTCATGTTAAGCTTGACTTTGATATACACTATACCTATGTGAAATGTTTTTTTTAAACTTTATTTTCTTTAATTGAATGGAAAAAACATGGAATTATACATCAGTTGTGAGACCAGATGGGCAGGATGAAGACAGCAAACCAGACATACTAAGGCAGAGATCTACATATCCATACAGACTGCATTTGGTCCAACTCCTTGCTATACCTCAACTCTTAGATCACTCCTTTAACGGGACCCATATTATAGTGGCCAACTCCTGCCTTCTTTTCCCCCTTAGAAGAAAAACAAAGGACTCCAAATTATACGTTGCCAACATCCTAGCTCTCCAATTAAAAAATGAGTTGGCTTCCAGACTTAATCATTGAGACGTAATACACAGCCGAATCATTGCCATCGCTGCAAACAGGAAGGAGGAAACATACCTAGATCTTTCACCCATCCAGGTATCCTCGCACCCCATTATCACCAGCTCAGGGGAGATTACAACCAGAATTTTCAGCTCCATTTAGATAAAATACTCAACTTCCTTGAGTAAGTCCCTCAGATTTGGACACAAATAAAACACCCCTATCACATTGGACGCTCGAATCCCACACCTACGACAACTATCACCCTTCCGCCCCCCACCCACTTTGCAATCTTTGCCGGTGTGTAGTATAGATCAAACATTGCCATATAGCTTTGAGTCTCTAAGCTACCAGAGACTTAAATATGGCTTGCCAGGTCCGATGAAGGCCTAATATCAACCCCAGTCTTACAAAATGTTCCCTTCCATTTAGTATTCTGTACATCAACATCGTCGATGTTGAGGTGTTGATAAACTGTACCTGTTCTCGCTCTCCTTCAAACTAATTCAATTAAAATAACCTTTTCAAACATTGTGGGAGTATCATGATGGTATTTATCAATGAAACTTCTGATCTGGAGATATTTAAAAAATCATGTGTATTTAAATAAAAAGTCTCCCTTAAAAAGAAGAAGGAAGCCATTTGCCCACCCGAACATGCGCCGCCTATATCCTTCAGGCCCAGCAGCTGCCATCTAAATATAACCTGGCCCTGAAAAATAGATGGCAAAACTCCAGCAGCCGTAAAGGGCGTATAGGTATTAGTATTTGGAATTGCCCATTTATAGCGAATTTCCCGCCAGATTGAAAACACAGCCCTGATTACTTTGAACCTTGTTTTTTTAAGTAACTTTGTTCAAGTATCCGCATTAGAATACCTTTAGCTGCCTCTCCCAAACCTATCTCGTAAATAGGCGGTCTGTTGGCTAACGGAACCTCTACCCTATCTCCTACCAACAATACTCCAAAATGTTGCAGCATAACTGACCAATAATACAATAAAATATTAAGGACCGCCCATCCCCCACTGTCTCTAGTGAGGCACATCCACTTGGCCGCCCTACGTCACCGACGGTATCCCCAGAGGAATCTAAAACAAATCCCCTCAGCCCTACCCAGACTCACTTGCAAAAACTCTAGTGGGATAGTTCTTAATAAATATAAAAAATTTGGGACGACCAACATTTTAAGTACGTTGCAGTAGCCATACAACGAAAGGTGCAGATGGTCTAATCTTTCTAACTTATTATTAACAGATTCAACCACTTGAAGGATATTCAAGGCAGGGATATTGGCCACTGAAGCAGTGATTTTGACCCCCAAATATATTGCTTCCGTAACAACAGGAACATCAGAGGGACACATAGCGGCTGATTGTACGACCTGAGTTTTATAAACATTCAGCTTATAGCCTGATGGTAGGCCAAATTGCTCAGCAACAGTCTTTAGAGCTGAAAAGGCTGGACCGACATCTGTAGTTAGAAGCACAATATTGTCCACATAGGCCAGCGTCTTATACTCTGTACCATTGACCCTAACCAGCAAAATATTCGGATTCCATTAGATTTTACTAAGAAAAGGGTCAATGTACAGAGCAAAGAGCAAGGGCGAATACGGACAACTTGCCTATTACTCCTGCCAATATTAAATAAACTGTCTCCTGCCCTGATATGCAAATTGTTGCAACTGGAGAAATATACAATGCCTGTAATGCCTGTATAAATTCGATATTAAAGCCCTTCCCATTAGAACCCCCAGGAGACCCTGTTGTCTCGGCGTCCAACAGGATCACTCCGAGGGGAGAACAGGACAATGACCCGCCGAACATGGTCGGGCGTATCCCTGCCGGGAATAAACCCATGCTGCCATATGGACACTAAAGGAGTAATAACCTCTGTGAGTCTAGTGCCTACATTTTAGAGTATATTTTGCTGTCTGTATTAATTAATGAGATAGGCCGATAAGATGAGTTGTTTAGCTCGGACTTGTTTTTTTTCCCTGAAAAGTACGTTCGTAGTTTTCCGCCAAGATTCAGGTATGACACCCTTCTGTGCCGCCCTAAAGACTGATAAAACGTCTTGATGGATTTCTTGGGAAAATGCCTTATAGAACTCCAGTGGAATAGCATTCGGGCCTGCAGCATTTCCATTGGCCAAGGACTGTATGGCCAGCTCAACCTCCTCCCAAGTAATTGGAGCAGAAAGTGCCTTAATATGACCTGTTGTGACTTTAGGTGTATCAATATCCTGCAGAAAGCCCTCAGCCAAAAACTCACTGAGCAATCTGGTACTCTCTTCCTTGTACTGCAAAGTATACAACTTCTCAAACACTTCCATGACCCCCTCCTGCGTGTCCTGAATGCAACCTTGCTGATCCTGAACTCTAGTGATTCGATTTGCCAAACTTCTCTGTTGTAGCCTTTTAGCAAGAACGCTGCCCTAATTTTCCCCAAATTTATGCATCATTGTACGATATTGGACATACTTCGCAGCCAAATCTTCACCAAAAAATTTCAATAATGTAGACTTGATTATAGCCACCGCCTGTTGACTCTGATCAATATTAAGGCCATCCTTAATTTTCTGTGTTAAATCCATCTCTGCAACCCGTAACTCCTCAACGTGTCCCTTGGTCTGCTCCTGTACAGTCTTCCAACGATAGGCTGCAAAGCTCTTAGTCTCAACCCGCACTGCAGCATTGAATGTGTCCCACACTATACAATCAGAAGCAGTTTTTCTGTTAATACCTAAAAATTCCGCTATCCATTTAAGCATGTGATCTCGATAATATTGGTCCAACAATAATTTTCTTTCAAATGTCCACGATCTGGGAGCTCTGACCAAGCGACACCAGGGGCACTCCACTATCAGCGAGTTATGATCAGTTATAATTCTTGGGGGTACTTCAACAGAGGCCCCCCTACTAGCTGATCAGACATAAAGAGATAGTCCAACCGGACCATTTTATTGTGGGGGGCAGAATAGTATGTATACCCATCATTATCTTTATTATGCCTGTACCAAAGACAACCAATCTGTGCTCTGAGACTAAAGTCTGAAGAGCCTTAAGGACTCTGGGTTTCCTACCAGATACTTTTTTTTATCACTTATAAGATTAAAGTTGCCCGCCAGATGAATATTCAGATACCCACACATAACCATAGGGTGCAGCCATGCTGCTAATTCAAGATTTAGACATTTCATAACTAAGTTTGAGCCATATATTGTGCAGATGGAAATAGGTCTGCTATTAATCATAATTTCGGCTACTGCCCATCTGCCTGCACTGTCCTCTTTGGATTTTTTACAGAGCCCAACTCCTCGTCTTAGCAGTATGGCCACACTTCTAATCATAGATGACTATCTAGAGCAAGCTACTAAATCAAAACCAGAGATTTTCAAACACTCCCGCTTCTCCCATGGTATATGTGTTTCTTGTAAACACAGAATATCTACTTGCATGATGTGTAAACTTTTGGATAGCAATGCCCATTTTTCCCCTTCATTTAGGCCACAAATATTCCATGTACTTGTACGCAACCTATCCCGGCCCATTTAAACAGAACACAAGACCTAATCTCAACTCAGAAAAAGAAAATGTTTTACTCACAAACACTAACATACCACCAAAAATGTTATTGCAGTTGTCACAACTATATTTTAAGACCAAAACCCTGCTAATCCCCCAGTCCCCACTCTTCAGCCAAAGCTTAACCCCTCCCTTTGCCCATACCCAACCCCAACCCCTGCCCCCAACCCTTCACCCCCCTTATGAGGCAACAGGACCTAGGTCCTTGTGATGGGATAAGCTGGCTTCCCCCACTCTCCCTAGGTCCTTCCTCCCATTATTGCACACCACTATGGACCTAAGCCAATACCAACCTAAAAAAATTCTAAATGAGAGAAGAATAAAAAAACCTTTCCATTAGCTCAAGCCCCGTCTTAATACCAGAGAAATCTAATGACCCCTGCAATGGTGAGCCACTAAGGGTAGAATTTTCAGCTAAATAGATTTCAAAAACTCCTTTGCCTGGATTTCCGATAGAAAGAATATCGTCTGGCTCTGCTGAATTATTTTCAACTTTGAGAGGTAGAGCAAGAAGGCTTGCGCCCCTTTGCTTGAAATACCACTATTAGCTGGCGGAGCTGCCACCTCCGCTCAACTGTTGCCGGACATAAATCCGGTCCAATGAAAAACTCACAATCTTTCCCTACCCTCTTCCTGTCTGGCTTAGCTACGTCATAAACTCTCTCCCTAGCCCAAAAAATATTTAGACAAATTAATATTGCCCAAGGCTTATCCCAAGCAGAGCCAGACTTCTGCCTTTGCTTGAAGAAAAAACGATGTGCTTGTTGAACCTACAGCTGCCAGTCCCACTGCTTTGAGTCCGGAAATGCTTCGGAAAAAAGTTCCACAACAAAGTGTCTGATGTCCGACCCCTCTCTGCTTTCCGGAATTCCTAAGATCCTAAATTATTCCCCCTGGACCTGTTTTCCACATCTGTGAATTTCCACAACATGTCATCCCTTTGTGCCTTAATTGAATCCGTAAGGCCTTTCTCAATTGCCAAATCATCCTCCAACGTAGGGATCCTTTCTTCAGCTTCTACGATTCTGGCACTAATGTCCAAGCATGTTTTGGCCACTCTTCAGATTGAATTCTGCATCCTGTGTACGAGCCCTCTTCCTGACCCATCTCTTCATGGTGCACCATGATAGTCTGATAAATAGTTGACAGTGTTATTTCTGTAGGAGACATCTGAGCAGCGTCTATTGTACTAGCTCCATCAGCAACAGCAGCATTCCCAGTTGAACCAGGCTGTGTAGAGAAGGAATATTCCCATATCATCGATCCCAGAGTCCCCGGGTTCTTACTTGACAAAAGAGCCCAATGATCTTTCAGTTTTATAACTTTGCAGACAGTACGGACCCCTTGAGGTGAAACTTCATATTTTGACGCTTTGTTGCACCACCAATCAGCGAGATTACTGTCGTCATCCGTCCACTCCTTGTCCGGGCCTTCATCCTCTGATGACCCTGAGTGGTCTGACATAGAATAGAATTTGTCTAACCCTTCGGGCTCCTTTACAAACCCATTACCGTCAGAAGGATACTTTGGATGAGCCTCTTGATCTGCTGTACTTACAAAATCACAAAAAAACACAGTTGATGGACAGAATGTAGAACAATGTCATACATTCACCCCAGTACAAGGATCTGGGCCTAAATCCATCGTTTTTTTGCACTCCACACCACCCTGGGTTAGACACCGGCTATATGCAAATCAGCTCTGACCCTGTGCCTTAAGGGGATAGTCCAGTCTGAACTACCAAGCCATGTCTTTCCCAGACCGGAATCAAGCATCCAAGGACCGGTTTCTGGCTATCAGCCTTCATCAGCCTGAATAGCTTGACTCCAGTGGTGTGGAGAGCCTGGGACTCACGTTTGAGTATACCCAGCACACTCGGGGTGAAAATTGCAAAAAACACAGTTGATGGACAGAATGTAGAACAATGTCATACATTCACCCCAGTACAAGGATTTGGGCCTAAATCCATCGTTTATTTGCACTCCACACCACCCTGGGTTAGACACTGGCTATATTCAAATCAGCTCTGACCCTGTGCCTCATGGGAACAGTCCAGTCCGAACTACCTAGCCATGTCTTTCCCAGACCGGAATCAAGCATCCAAGGACCAGTTTTTGGCTATCAGCCTTCATAAGCCTGGATAGCTTGACTCCAGTTGTGTGGAGAGCCTGGGACTCATGTCTGAGTATACCCAGCACACTCGGGGTGAAAATTGCAAAAAACACAGTTGATGGACAGAATGTAGAACAATGTCTTACATTCACCCCAGTACAAAGATCTGGGCCTAAATCCATCGTTTTTTTGATCCCCACACCATCCTAGGTCAGACGCTGGCTATATGAAAATCAGCCTTGACCCTGTGCCTCATGGGAACAGACCAGCCCGAACTACCAAGCCATGTCTTTCCCAGGCCGGAATCAAGCATCCAAGGACTGGTTTCTGGCTATCAGCCTTCTTCAGCCTGGATAGCTTGACTCCAGTGATGTGGAGAGCCTGGGACTCACGTCTGAGCATACCCAGCCCAATCGGGGTGAAAATTGCAAAAAAGCACATTTGATGGACAGAATGCAGAACAATGTCTTACATTCACCCCAGTACAAAGATCTGGGCCTAAATCCATCGTTTTTTTGCACTCCACACCACCCTAGGTCAGACACTGGCTATATGCAAATCAGCTCTGACCCTGTGCCTCAAGGGAACAGTCCAGTCCGAACTACCAAGCTGTCCAGGCTGAAGAAGGCTGATAGCCAGAAACCGGTCCTTGGATGCTTGATTCTGGTCTGGGAAAGACATGGCTTGGTAGTTCGGGCTGGACTGTTCCCATGAGGCACAGTAAGTAAGTAATCTTTATTTAGCATAGTTACTTAAAACCATTGCAATATAAAATGAATTAAGAACAGAAAGCATAAAACTACAGTTTTAAAAGACTCAAAAATTTTAAATTTAAAATGTTCACATTTCCTTGTGACCGATGTGCTTGTATTTGGACTTAATATTTGTAAGTTATTGCTCAGTGTCCTCATGAGCTCACGAAGTCGGTGAAACAGTCAGCGAAGTGGTGTCAAGTCGGTTAAATTGGGGCAGTTATGGTTTGGGTTTTTTGGCATCTTTTTTTCAACTGCCTTCAGAAATTTTACAAAGCTGCAGTTCAAGCCAGGGTCATTAGGATGAAAACATGCAAGGACCTCCGCCCTTCTAGTGCGGATCCCTTGCCGATTGAAGTGGTGTTTTAGCCAGCGTTTCCGTTCGTCCCGTAGTTTTTCACAAGAGCATATCAAATGCAGCATGTCCTCTTGTGCCAAGCCGCATAGCCGACAGAGGGGGTCAGCTTTGATTTTGAGCCAGCGTGGGAGATTTTGAGTACAAGGTAGCAGGCCCAACCTGTGCCTTAGAAAGCACATCTTGACACTTTTGGAGTAACCCTCGGCCAGATAGCGCTGTTGTGCTTTAGTTGTGTACGAATTCAGAGTCAACCAGCCATGTGATCTCTTCGAGAGGGTTTCCTTGTCTTGCAACCATGATTGTAATTTGATTGATTTTTTTACCAGTTTTTTAAAATTTGTATGACTTGTTGGAGTGTTCCAGAGCTGTTCTAGACCTGTATTCGTCAGGCTGCCCGTGAGGTACTTAGCTGCTGCTGAGGAAGGATGCTGTTCTAACTCCTTCCACAGGTGTTCATTCAGGGTTCCTTGTTTTGATTTCCTCTCTTTGTCCCAGGCTATCACGTAGGCTCCCTGCCTTGCCAGGGACTGTTGGTCGATACCAAATTCGAGCCTGATTTGAGCGGGTGAGGTTTGCTTGGGTAGACTGAAAATAATTCTGTAAGCTGCTGTTATAGTATTGTCAAGGATCTTAGCATCCCTTCCTCTGAGTACCTCACTCCCGTAAGTAATTGTTGGAAGAAGTTTAGCACGAATTACTTGCGTCAGGGGTAACAGGGATGGGCCAGAGAGTTTGTGATTTTGCGCCTTCAACGAAATCGCTAACGAAAGACCTTTCCCTCGTATGCTTGTTCTCTGAACCGAGAACTGCCCACCGTTGTCGATCTTCACTCCTAGATATTTGTATGTTGGAGTTTCTTCGATTCTTGTCGTGTTCCAATGCCATGATGTTGGTTTCCTTTTTTTCCTGCTGATGGTCATTGTTTGGGTTTTCCCCAAATTTATTGTAAGATCGTTCTTACTTGAGTACCTTTGTGTTGCGTCTAAAAGATGTTGAAGTCCTACCTTAGTGTGACTTATTAAGACAATATCGTCTGCGTATAGTGGACAAGGTAGCTGGAGCCCTCCTAGTTTAGGGGCGTGGGAATTGCAGCCATTTAGTATTGGGACAAGGTCGCCAAGGAATAGGTTGACAAGGCGGATCCATCCCCTATTTTTATCTGTACCCAGGTCTCTGTGTGCAGGTTGATGAGCAGGTCCAACAGGGGTCTCGAGATCCCCCAGTCGTTCAATTTAGACCACAAACGCTTCAGATTTACGTTATCGAAAGCAGCCTTGTAGTCGATGAAGCAGAAATGAATGGGCATTTGTTAGATTCTGCTTTGTCTATGAGCATACCCATGCTCAGGATGTTCGCCATCGTGCCTACTGACTTAGCGAAGCCTGTCTGATTGGCAGGGATTAAGGATCTCTCTGTACCCCAGGCTATCAGCTCTTCAAGTAGGGTACCTGCAAAGTATTTTGCCTCGTTATCAATTAAAGCCACCAGTCGGTAGTTATGTGGGGAAGCCTTATCTCCTGCCTTATAGATTGGGGAGATGATAGAGCCCCTCCAGGACCTTGGAATGGTGTTAAATTGTCGTATTTCCAGAAAGAGGGGTTCCAGGGCTGCTGCCCAGCCTGGCACATCTTGTTTGTAGAGAATAGGAGGTATGCCATTTGGCCCTGGCGCTCCCTCCTTTCTTCCTTTTTTGATTTGGTGCTGGATGGTGCTTTGTAAGTTCGGCAAGTTCACAATATCATTTGGAGTAAAGCATTCTGTGGGCCTTATGTCAGTAATTGATGTATAATTTTTATAAATGACAGGCTCGTAATGTTGGTTGTTCCTTTCAGTCTGACTAAAATGGGTGCTGAGAAAGCTTGCCCAGATTTCCTCTGAGATGTTTGAAGAAACCTCGTGATGCGCGGGTCTTATGAATGCATTTATTGATTTCCAGAATCTTGCTCCATCGTTCCGTTTGATATCGGAGTGAAGTCTTGCCCATAAATTGTCCTCAGCTGATTTGTTTGCTTTCCATTTTAGTTTTTTTAGTGTTGATTGTAGTTCTCGTAGATGGTTTTGCTTTACGGTATTCATGGGTTTCCGTTGGAGTTCTCTCATTGTACGGTAAATTAGAGTCTTTATGTCTTTAATTTTCCCTTGGTCTTCTCGAAAGAATTTGCAGAAACTTGCGTCCCCCAATTGTGACTGAAACTTGGGTCTTGTAGCATACATAGACATGGTACTTGTAAAATGTTCCCATTTTGTTATTTCACTATCCCCAGAGCGACTCTCGAAGTGCTGTTTTGCCCTTTCCACTAGCGTTCCATCCATTACTGATGAATATTTGATTTTTTTAAAGTTGATGGTTTGGATTGACTCTTTAGGCGCTTTTGATCGCTCAAAATTCAGCTTTATGATCTTGATGATAATTTCTGGGGGACAGTGATCACTTTCCTCGCTACAGCCAATCCGGTATGATATTAAGGACTGGAAAAAGGGTAATGATATAAAAGTATAGTCTAGAATACTGCTTGTTTTTGTTGAGTGAAAGGTTGCGACTGGGGGATTATCTCCAGAGGTCCTACCATTGAGGGCCCTTATGTTAAAGTTTTCCAGATCTTCTAGTGTCCTGTTACCTAATTTGTTTTTTTTGGATAACTGTGAGGTTGCTTGTGTTGGGATGTCCCAAATTGCGTTTTGTATTAGTTGTTCATCTTCCTGCGTCTCGCCCATGAGGTTAAGGTTAAAGTCCCCGGTAAGAACAACATTTGGTGTAGGTCTTTTCCTTATATGTGTCTCCATGAGGCTACAGAGGTCTTTAGTTGCTTTCCCTTTCCTTCTTGGGTTAATGTAGGCATTTATTAGAAGGAAATCGGTTTCAGTAATGCCTTGTTTGAGTTTTGGCAAGAGGATTTTTACAGCCAGGGCGGCTGTAGAGGATGGGCCATCTTCTATTGCTGTCAGTACACTTGTAACCAGTATAAAGGTTTCTAGGCCGCCTTTGGAGTGCACATATTTAGCCGTCCTACTTGCAGCTGCGTAAAAACGTAAGTAGCCATAGACGTTGGGGGGGTCTGCGAGCCATGTCTCTTGGAGTGCCACTATATCAAATTTTCTGATGTAATTCATAAAATCTGAGTCAGTTATTTTGGAAGCCAGGCCATTGATGTTCCATGAGCCTATTTTTAATGAGCCGTATACGTCTTCCTTTGGCTTGTGGCCAATTTGTCATTCGTTGTTATTTAGTGTTCTAGCAATCCATCCTGAGTCAAACATTTGTGTGTGTTCATCTGCAGTGGCTCCAGTGCTATTGATGTGTAGATCAATTTTGTTGCTCCCTGGTCCTACCGCTCCTCTGAGGACCGAGTTTTTTAGAGTTTTCATGATAGCTGGAGCTGCCGCTTTTTCCACTGGGACAAGAATGTCAGGGTACCTTGATTTGACATAAGGTTCTATTGTGACCCCCCAGGCCATGAGGCACAGGGTCAAGGCTGATTTGCATATAGCCAGTGTCTGACCTAGGGTGGTGTGGAGTGCAAAAAAACGATGGATTTAGGCCGAGATCTTTGTACTGGGGTGAATGTAAGACATTGTTCTGCATTCTGTCCATCAACTGTGTTTTTTGCAATTTTCACCTCGATTGGGCTGGGTATGCTCAGACATGAGTCCCAGGCTCTCCACATCACTGGAGTCAAGCTATCCAGGCTGAAGAAGGCTGATAGCCAGAAACCGGTCCTTGGATGCTTGATTCCGGTCTGGGAAAGACATGGCTTGGTAGTTCGGGCTGGACTGTTCCCATGAGGCACAGGGTCAAGGCTGATTTGCATATAGCCAGTGTCTGACCTAGGGTGGTATGGAGTGCAAAAAAATGATGGATTTAGGCCTAGATCCTTGTACCGGGGTGAATGTAAGACATTGTTCTGCATTCTGTCCATCAACTGTGTTTTTTGCAATTTTCACCCCGATTGTGCTGGGTATGGTCAGACGTGAGTCTCAGGCTCTCCACATCACTGGAGTCAAGCTATCCAGGCTGAAGAAGGCTGATAGCCAGAAACCGGTCCTTGGATGCTTGATTCCGGTCTGGGAAAGGCATGGCTTGGTAGTTCGGGCTGGACTGTTCCCATGAGGCACAGGGTCAAGGCTGATTTGCATATAACCAGTGTCTGACCTAGGGTGGTGTGGAGTGCAAAAAAACAATGGATTTAGGCCCAGATCTTTGTACTGGGGTGAATGTAAGATATTGTTCTGCATTCTGTCCATCAACTGTGTTTTTTGCAATTTTCACCCCGATTGGGCTGGGCATGCTCAGACGTGTGTCCCAGGCTCTCCACATCACTGGAGTCAAGCTATCCAGGCTGAAGAAGGCTGATAGCCAGAAACCGGTCCTTGGATGCTTGATTCCGGTCTGGGAAAGACATTTATTTTATTTGAGGGTTTATAACGAGCTAGGATCACCTCCCAAAGGAGTATCTCCGCGCCTTTGGCAACCTTCCAGCACATAAACAGTGGGTATATACAATATACACTAGTTTTGGAATAAAAATGTTTTTAGCTGTCTTCTAAACGGGAGATACTCCTTGCAAAGTCTCAAGGAAAGTGGGAGGCTGTTCCACAGCGTTGGGCCAGCAATTGAGAGGGCTCTTCCACCCTGTCTAGCCTTTTTTGCTCTTGGGACCTGCAGCAGAAGTTGTTCACTAGATCGCAAGGATCTCAAAGGTTTATAGGGGAAAAATTTGTTAGACAAATACACAGGGCCTTTCTTCTGGAGACACTTGTGTATAATGCAACAAGTCTTGTACTTCACCCTTTGCTTGACGGGAAGCCAATGCAGGGTGTTCAAGAGGGGTTTGGAGGGGGTGCGAGGGGGCTGGTTTAGAACAAGACGGGCCACGGTATTTTGGACTACCTGCAATCTGGCAGTTACTCCCTCATTTGCTGATAGAAGCAACCCGTTGCAATAGTCTCAGCGACTCAACACTAAGGCCTGCACTAACGTCCTCCTGGTTGAGTCAGGGAGCAAGGGAAACACTTTCCTCAGCATTCCGATGACATGGAAGCAGGACCCCACCACTTGGTTGCTATGTTGCTTCAGGGACAGCTCCTGGTCCAGACGCACACCAACATTTTTTACCACCTGCTTGGGCTCTGGGACTAGGCCAAGATCTTGCGGCCACCAGTCGGGGGACCACAGGAGTTTGGCCTCACCGAACAGCATCACCTCCGTTTTTGCAACATTGCATTGCAGGAAGTTAGATGCCATCCAGTGGGCCACTGCCTTCATCCCCTTCATCATACCATGGCTTGGTAGTTCGGGCTGGACTGTTCCCATGAGGCACAGGGTCAAGGCTGATTTGCATATAGCCATTGTCTGACCTAGGGTGGTGTGGAGTGCAAAAAAACTATGGATTTAGGCTCAGATCTTTGTACTGGGGTGAATGTAAGACATTGTTCTGCATTCTGTCCATCAACTGTGTTTTTTGCAATTTTTACCCCGATTGGGCTTGGTATGCTCAGACGTGAGTCCCAGGCTCTCCACATCACTGGAGTCAAGCTATCCAGGCTGAAGAAGGCTGATAGCCAGAAACCGGTCCTTGGATGCTTGATTCCGGTCTGGGAAAGACATGGCTTGGTAGTTCGGGCTGGACTGTTCCCATGAGGCACAGGTTCAAGGCTGATTTGCATATAGCCAGTGTCTGACCTAAGGTGGTGTGGAGTGCAACAAAATGATGGATTTAGGCCCAGATCTTTGTACTGGGGTGAATGTAAGACATTGTTCTGCATTCTGTTAATCAACTGTGTTTTTTGCGTACTTACAAAATCAGCACTTTGGCTATGCGACTCAGGATTTTGTTGAGCACAAATGGTCAAAGCTACCGAGTGCTGGACTACAGTTCCCATAATTCCATTGTCGGGCAGAGGTACCATTGGTTGGGATTCTCTATTGCCTTCACCTCCAATAGCGTTTTCACTGCCACCAGCCAGCATCATGCTACTGTTTGAGCCATCCCCGTTTGGTACCGATACGCTAGCCCCAGCCTGCTCCTGATATGGGGACCCATTTCGCTGGAGGGGCTAAACAAATAGACTCTTGCTGCATACAGCAGAAAAAGAAGCTGCGCCTGTCACTTTCGATACCGTATCGCTTGCCGTTTTGAATGCAGCCAGCTGCTCCCGCTTGTTCCCCTCCCCACTCACAGGGGTCTTCACTTTCCCCGCTTGTACCTTGAATAGTGCAGGCAGCAACTTCTTCCCTTTGCCTACTCCGGCAACAGTCAATTGCAGATTTCGAGCTGCTCTTGCCGCCATCTCATCAACTCCACGGGCAGCTTGCAGCTCCTTGCCCCCGCTGGCACCTTTACCAGGACTGGCTGCTCGCGCTATCAGCATTTTTGGCTTTCACGTTCTTAACCGGCACTTTCGGAGCCAATATTCCAAGTTGACACTGAGATGAACACAGGAGGCCAAAACAGTTTGGAGGTAATCCGAGCCAGGGTATTTTGCCCGGTAACTGTTTCTGTAACTGAGTCAAATGCCAAAGCATGTCATTTGATAACACCCCTTCTCTGCTGCATTAGATCTAAATCACTTTCTTCCAGCTTCAGCTCCCACCATTACAGCGATGACAGCAACCTTGAATAGGTGGAATTGTCCAGGAGATCAAGCAACACCAGCTCACAGAGCCGAGTGACCGGCCGCCATCTTGCCTCTTCTCCACATACCTATGGAAATTGTCAGTACAATGTACCTATGTACATTGTACTGACAACTTCCTTTGGTTACTCTTTCACACTGGCACCAGATTCAGTGCCTTAACTCATATGATAACTATATTTATTAGCATAAAATGAAGTTTACTACAGCATGTTCTCTTATGACATATTGACATAGCTCCCACCATTCAGTGAGTTGATACTTAGCCTTTCATGTCTGCCTAACGAGTTCTCCATGTAAGGCTCTACACAAGATTACTTACACTAGAGGCTCCCCCACATTAGTTTGGCCCCTTTTAAGATGGCGCCCATCATACTCACTGCCCTATGTGGTGCCGGTCACTGGCCATGGCAATCCATGTATTATGACCTTGACCTTTGCAACCCTCCCACTGACCTCCCATGTACTTCGGGAGGTTACTTTGCATGACCTTTTAATAATGAAGGGAGATTCACTTCTACGACTGACCCAGGACCATCTCACCTTCCGGATACACCTCAAGACATGGCTATTCGAGAAGTAGCGCCCCCCTCTCTCCCTTCAGCGTCTTGAGACCCTCTCAGGTGAGTAGTGCGCTCTATAAATGTATTGATTGATTGATTGATTATCCATCCTCCCCAATGGAGGCCCAGTCCATTCACCCCCTTCCAATGTGGTGCAAGTAATAAGTTGAAAATAACAAGCACAATCCTGGGGTCCGAAAATAACGCACAGAAGAAAAGACAAAGACACTGACAGTATCACACAGATCTAGCTGTGCGATAATCCCTTTTTAGGATGAAATCCCTCACCCACCGTAGGTGGCATGCTTAATAATTTGGGATTCTCCTCTCAGAGGAACCTAGTTCCTCTGAGAGCTACAACCCCCTCTCTGAGAGAGAGGCGCACAGGGAATCCCAAATGATGAAGCATGCCACATTCGGTGGGTGAGGGATTTCATCCTAAAAAAGGATTATCCCACAGCCAGATCTGTGTGATATTGTCAGTGTTGTCGTCCTTTCTTCTGTACGTTATTTTCAAACCTCAGGATTGTATTTGTTATTTTCGTATATTGAATTGGGAATGTAGCAGTGAAGCCCATGATACAGTTAAACCAAGTAAAAGTAGATATTTAGCACACCAGGTTCAAACGGTCAAGTATCACGTAATGAGAATTGTAATCATCAAGGAAATCGCTAAGATGCAGCATTTTTATGTGTGTACTCAATTAAAAATTAAGTAAAAAGGATAAAACAGGAATAAAGTGTGAGTGTAATAATGACTAACAATATCCACAATTTAAATAGATTTTGATTAAAACTTTGAGAAGAAAGTTAACAACAGGATGCTGGAGAATAAAGCACCCTTGAGTCGTAAGATTTTAACTACAGCTGGTCCCTGGTACAGGAAGAAGTGGACAGGAGCCTTTGCCTAATGATCCAGAATCAGCCAAGGAATTTTGCAATGGCACATACAAAGGATGGTCTTGTATCCGATCTTAAAATCCTTAGTGCGTCAAGATGGCTATGGGTCCCCAACTGTCAGCATTGTGGGAACCAAACATTTCCTTCTTGGTCTGTCGTAGGCTAGCATTGCAAAAAAGACATGGCCCATAGTTTTGTTTGGGTCGAGACAGGATGGGGCATCCCTTGGGCTGGCTGGTGTTGTTTAGCCAAAGGTTGGTAAAAGCATTGATGGGTAAGCAGCCAAACCTAAACTGGGTATACAATTTCCTGTCCCATGGCACTTTGATAATATCAAGATATTTTTCAAGGTATTTCGACAATTTTATGTTTAAAAAAACATAGGTTAAGCATCCATGACGAATCCTCGAATAGGTGGTCTGTTCTTCCCATAGCCTATATTGACGCTTTAGCTGGTCCTTTTAGTTCCGTGGTGGAAAGCTAGCAGGCTCATTAGGGAGCCCAATTGCTCCCCGAACAGTGTTAACATATTTTATCCACCATAGGTTTTCATCCTACCTTCACATTAGGATATAGTGAGTATGATTGCTTCTCTCACCTTGTAAGTCTCTCTCAAGCCGTTCCCATCATTTGTTTCAAGCTAATTCCTACATTTACAACACTTTTTAGTATTGTATTTCCAGCTAGCTAAAATTTAGCTTGGTCTCCCCATCCACCTAAGGTGGCCCTCTCTTTTTCGTAATTGGGTGAGTTTTACTAACAGACGCAGCGCTTGTTTAAATTATCCTGTGGTATCACTTTGTTTGTTTCTGTGGTTTAATTGGTCTTCACTCTTGTGATCCATGCACCGTCACTACCAAGGGTGGGCTCGCAAGTATGTGTGTTTCATGGATAGCACTTGTATTACTTTGGCTATGCATGCCTATAATTCAACTATTTGAAAGTTCTTTAATTAATTTATATATTCCCATTATAGATCACTGTTTTACCAATAGTGAAAGTATCATCTATTTGATACAATTTTATGGTAGTGATTTGATGAATAATCAAGATGATATTCCCAATCACTGTGTAGATTAGAAATTAAAGTCCTGATCAATTGCCCTTGATCAATTTCGACTACAGTGGCAAGACACATGTTGACCAACCTTTTCAGTATTTTAGGAGCTGATACAGACCACCACTTCAGGTTACTGCCATTACTTTTGATATTAACCCAGACAAGGGGACCCACTAAATAAAAATATTAAGGTACTCCTTATTAGCCTATTTGAACTCCCTCACTTCAACACCAATCTACACCCGAGAGCCCCTACACATGTACCCTCGCTTCACATACGGCAAGAATGAAGCTCTACGGCAAAGAGCCCCCTTGTGGGAGCCTGTTGGGCATAGCAGTGACAACCTTGCGAGGTGCAGGACCTATGATGAAGCATGACACCCATCTGGATGTGTGAGGGCTCTTGCTCCTGAGCATTCGGATGCCCCCATCTGGGTTCCCAGCTCTTAAGCACTTCCCTTGTTCTTTTTGTTAATTTCTTTAGGAACATGCGTACCCCTTTTTGTTTCTTATTTACTAATTGGAGCACGTATGCTGGACCTTCATGTGCTCCTTGTCCATTATTTGTATATAGCTGCTACCTTTTTTCTCATCACCCTCTTGCCTTTTAAGTGCTTTTAGTTTCAAGTATCCAAAACTGAAGCCAGTGACCAAGCAGCTCCACTAAAAGGACAGGGGGACTCGTTTACAGCAGAACTGATAATGGAATAAGAGGAAGAAAGAGAATAATATACTGTTATAAATTCTCAGTGTTGAAGCATTAGCTGAATGTCTTGTAACTACTCGAGATTTAGCAAAACTGTTTAGTGTACAATTAGCATATCACTAATATGAACATTCTGCTTTTTTATATAATGTTCATTTACTGACATTGTGGTAAAACTACAGAAACGCCTTACATGTTTTCTCAGCACTCTTGGTCACATGCTTTGTCCCCAAACTATAACAAATCTAATTAAGAACCACGTACCTCTGTTATATAAAGCACCCGGGGACATCAAACAGATGGCTGATTTGTCAGTGCGTCTCATGCCCTCTTATTCTGCATTTAGTGTAGTTTTCTGGAAAACGACCGCATTGAACTTTTCATCTCTGTTTTTTTGTGATGAAAGGAATTTTTAAGTTTAACCATGTGAATGTTTATCTTGAACAGTGTATCAGTTGGATGGGTTCTCATTGAAAAATACATAATTACATCACACACCCCTCACCCTGAAATAAAACTTTCAACAGAATAATTTTTAAAGCCACCGCCCCCATTCTTTTACAGACTTTCTGAGGAAATACATAGACTCAGTGCCAGTGGAAAATCCTTGCCTCCTCAAATTGACTGTATATAAATAAAGCTTTTATAGATCTCCTTGCTTGCCATTAAAAGGAGAAGATGCTATTGCATCCATTGCAAACAAGCCATTACTTAACCTTCTTCATTGCAAACCCCGCAACCTTGCGAATGAAATAAAAGGGGCTTTATTCAGTTGTCGCACTACTTCAGCCATCTTCCCTTGGCTCTTTTAACCACTTGCATGCTTGAATGGTTCCGTCACGAGCCACGGTTGGGCTGTGCTGGTGACGGAATGGTTCCGTCACGGCCCGGCCGCCATGCCTGCGCGACCCTGATTTTTTTTTTTTTGGAAAACCTTTATTTACAATTCAAAGTACACCGCTATTCAGCCATACATCCCGGAGGCTAGGCAGCATTAGAAGGCAACTTGGAAGTGTGCACAAAACAGTACAAGGAGCAATCAGGTTTAATTTTATAGTTTAAAATAAACTCAAGAAATAAAGTGAAACCGGAGAGGAACAAGGAGAAGAAGAAAAAGGGGAAGAAAGAAGGGGGAGAAGGAGGAGAAGATGGCAGGGCAAAGGAGTATAGAAAATCGGCAAGGCACATATCCAGGGGGAGAGGCAGGAATCTTAGCAACATGAAATAATCATTTCAGATAAGCAACCATGTGTAAGGGGAGCAAAAACAGGATTACTTCACGTGAATCCTGGGTTGAGGGGGTAACTATGAAAGACGAATTTCCGGTCGGACTTCCTCTGGGGGCACACAGATGTCACCTCTATATGAATTCCAGGCACCCCAGACCAGCCCCCACTTCTTAGGCTTACCCCGGGCTAAATAGACCGTTTTCTCCCGGAGCATGCACCAGTCCATATTGGTTTTCCAAAGACTCACAGTGGGGGGGGGGGCTAAGCACCTCACCTCTGGGCAATGTCCCTCTTGGCCACCATATTACCCAGGGTGACCCAGCGGGTCTGAGAGGTATTATAGTCGGTCGGACCCCACACATTCAGCAAGCAACGTTGAGCCTCCGCGGGCAAAATCACACCAGTCACGACTCGCATAACCGCATGCACTCGCTCCCAGTAAGAGGCTATGACATGGCACTCCCAAATAGTATGCATGAAAGTTGCTAACTCACCACAACCTCTCCTGCAAAGGCCATCATGAGAAAGCCCCATACGAATCAATCTGGGGCCAGTAACATACACCCTGTGGAGCACTTTCAGCTGGACCAAGCGCAGTCTGGCCGAGATAGCCACTTCCTTAGGGGAGGAAACCGCTGACTGCCAGTCCTCGTCATCCATCTCAATCCCATCATTCACCCAGAGGTCTCGCACTTTCACCAACAGATCCATCCGTACATTAATAAGTTTTTTGTAGGTCAGGGAGATGGCACTGTCCGGCATGTGTCCGTCCAACACTCTGTCCTCTAGCGGGGATGATTCGGGGACTTTGTCACCCGCAGGCAAGGAGGACGTAAGGGCATGTCTCAATTGTGCGTACCGAAAGTACTCCGTGGCTCCCAATTGAAATTCCGCCTGTAGAGCGGCAAACAATTTCATTTCCCCCCTGACCATCACGTCCGCCACTTTGGATATACCAATGAGGTCCCACCGGTCAAAACCTTTGGAATGCCACAGTTTCCCCAGCAAGTCAGAGTCATAAAGGGGAGTAGCCATGGTGAGCCTATCCTTCCACCCCAGTGCCTTCGTAACCGCCCTCCAAAGGTGCACCACAGTCCTGGTGGGGCCAGTCAATTTCCGGTCCAGAGATCTAGAATACAGCGCTCTGTAGTACATCCCGTCGTTCATGAGCCAGCGATCCATGGCATACCCAGGATTGACCACCGGTCCATAAAAGCCATGATTGATGGCCGCCAGCTATGAAGCACAGTAGGACCGGCGCACGTCAGGCAAAGCAATACCACCGTCATACCACGGAATGGTCAATTTGACTACGGCAATGCGCGGCCTACCATCCCACAAGAGGGTACGCTGTAGGCCCTCAATCTCCCTGAAATATTTGGAAGGTACTGGGTCCTGCGTGTTTTGAAGCGCATACAGGAATCTCGGCAGGGACATAATTTTGAACAATGCCGCACGGCCCAACAGGGACAGCGGCAATCTTTTCCAACCCTCCACGTCACA
This sequence comes from Lissotriton vulgaris, assembly GCF_964263255.1. Taxonomy (NCBI): domain Eukaryota; kingdom Metazoa; phylum Chordata; class Amphibia; order Caudata; family Salamandridae; genus Lissotriton; species Lissotriton vulgaris. Next base: position 1,269,697,011 of record NC_141689.1, read on the forward strand.
CCGAAGGCGTGCCAGAGGAGGGAGCAAATTGTTTGCGTATCGTGCCCGGGCATCCGTTGAAATATAGATGCCCAGGTACTTGAAGCCCTGTTGCGAGACCTGTATGGCACAGCCCCTAGGGAGACGCGGGGTGTCCCCGCGCAGCACGTAAAGGCAGGACTTGGCCCAGTTAATGACCAGGCCCGAGTAGCTACCAAAGGTACCCAGTACATCAAACGCCACAATCAAGGATCGACAGGGGGAGTGAGGTAAAGAAGAATATCGTCCGCGTATAGCGAAACGCGATCTTCAAACCCCGGTGACCATTTCATACCAGTAATATCAGGGTGAGTGCGGATCCAAGCAGCCAATGGCTCCAGCGCAAGAGCGAAAAGGAGCGGCAATAGCGGGCAACCCTGCCTGGTACCCCTGCGCAAGGCAAAGGAAGCCGACATTTGGCCATTAACCGTTATGTTGGCCATCGGGGAGGAGTAAAGAAGCCGAACACAACTGATGAAGTCGGGGCCGAACCCAAACTTAGAAAGCACCGCCCAGAGATAGTTCCATTCGAGCGAGTCAAACGCCATCGTAGCATCCAGCGAGGCCAGGACTGTTGGCCCACAGAGCATGTGCGCCCGTGCCATGACAGCGTGAAGCGTTCTAAGATTAAGGGCTGTGTTATGGTGAGGTATGAAGCCAGACTGATCCGGGTGGACCAAGTCCGCAATCACGCCCACGAGCCGATTGGCCAGTAACTTAGCCAGGATTTTGGGCTCGGCGTTTAGCAAGGAAATAGGGCGATACGACCTACAGAGGTCCCTTGGCTTCCCTTCCTTATGGATGACCACAATGGTAGCCAGGCGTTGATCCAGTGGAAGTTTGCCGGCGTCTCGAGCTTCCAAGAACATATTCCGCAGGGGCACGGCGATAGTGTCCGCCTTGATTTTATACAGCTCCACCGGGAGACCATTGGGTCCCGGGGCCTTCCCAGATCGCAAAGACCTTATCGCCAACGCTACCTCGTCAACCGTAATGCCGCGGTCCGTGTCCTCACGCTCAGTATCAGACAGGCAAGGGAGCTCAACCCCCTCTAAGAAGGAGGCCGAGTTCGATTCAGTCAGAGCGGAGACCGATGTATAAACCGTCTCAAAATAGTCGGCAAACGCCGCGGCAATAGCAGTGGGGTCGGTAACGACCAGACCTTCGTCGCCCAGGATCTCAGGCACCACACGAGAAGCCAGCTCCTTCTTGTCCAGCCAGGCAAGAAGCTTGCCCGCCTTATCTCCGGCGTCGTAAATCCTCCCTTGCTGTTCCCTGCCCATCGCCTTGGCCGCGTCCGTAGCAGTGGCACTATATTCCGACTGCTTCAGGGAGAGAGCATGGAGCAGTTCAGGTGTCGGTCCCAGCGCTAACTGGGAATTCAGGTCTGCAATATCCGACTCCAACCGCACCATGTCTTCATCCCGCCGTCTGCGCACCTCGGCTATCAAGGAGAAAGCCTCTCCCCTAAGGACAGTCTTAAAGGCCTTCCAAAGGGAAAGGGCCGACGTTACTGTACCTGTATTCTCCGTGAAATACAGATCAATAGCTTTAGCAAGGAGGTCATGAGTCTTGGGGTTGCGGAAATACCAGGGATTGACCGGTGTCACCCTAGTCGACGCCGCGATGCCGAAGTCAAAGGACACCCAAACCGGAGAGTGGTCCGAGATACCCCTGGCCATGAGGCGGGCCCCATAGACAGTCTGTGCCTGGGCCGAGGGCGTCAGAATATAATCAATGCGAGAGAGGCTACCGTGAGCCCCCGAATGGAAATTGTACTGTCGCTGGGCGGGATGTAAAAGTCGCCAACAATCAATGAGGCCCATGGTGCTCATGAAGTCTGGGAGCCATGATTGTGCGCTGCGTAGATCTCTGGACGGAAAACGATCCAAAGTGCCCGAAACCACAGAGTTAAGGTCCCCACCCAGTATTAATAGCCCCTCCGGGAGACCCAAAATGGCGCCACCAAGATCTTGAAAGGTAGCCGCTTGCAACCCCGGGGGGACATAAACAGAAACTAAAACCAGGGTGCGACCCTCCCATCTGCTCACCACGGCTACATAGCGGCCCCTATCATCAACCACTGTGGACTCCACCTCCAGGGGAAGAGACATGCGCACCATTATCCCCACCCCTCGAGATCCCGTAGAGAACCTGGAGTGGGCCACCATTTTGAACCCCTTTCTATTCAGAGCCTTACAAGTATTACCAACGAGATGAGTTTCTTGCAGGAGAATAATATCTGGAACACCACGTTTAATACGATCCCCCAACCCATTCACGTTCCAACTGAGTACATTCAAAGTCTTACCCCCCATCATCAAAGATGCCCGTCCCAGCCATCCCCCCCAGAAAGCAGCCACCGAAACGGTGTATTCAAAACAGTAGTACCCTCGCCATGAAAAAAGTAGGAAAAGAAGAGCTAAGGAAAAACACACAACCCAACCAACACCCACCCTTCACCCCTGCATTAGACTAAAAGCCACCCCAACTAGCAGTGTGCCTGTCGCCCCTTAAAACTAACCTACAAGAAGCCCCCAGAGGAGAAAGGAGACATCCTATCACCCCCCGTTACCCTCCAAAGTTGAAAAACAGGAAAAAGAAAGAAAAAAGAAGACAAAAGTCAATGAATGATGCCATCCGCAGAACCCTTCGCAGAAAGAAGGCCAACATTTTAAAGTTTATTCCTGGGAACCTGGACCTCCTGACGCCCCCTCCGACAGATCCTCTGAAGTAGACCGACGCTGAGGCAAAGTGTCCAACCAGTCCCCTGCAGCATCAGACAAATCAAAGAACAGCGTCCGATCTCCATGTTCTCTGCGCAGTTTCGCTGGGTAAAGCATGGAATATCTCAACCCCATCTCCCTCAGTCTTCGTTTCACACCCATAAAACTTTGGCGGCGTTTCTGGACGGCCTGAGTGAAATCGGGGAAGAAATTTATGTCCGCATTCTGAAACCGCACGGGCCGCCACTTCTCGACGCTTGTAGGATTGCGTCTCGGTCCCGGTAGTTGAATAGTCTGGCAATGATGGGGCGCGGGGACGCACCCAACTTCGGTTGGCCACCAGGCAGTCTGTGAGCTCTCTCGACCAAAAAGAATTTACTCAAGCCTCCAGGCGCCAAGTGCTTCACCACCAAGTCTTCCACAAACAAGTCCACGGCAGCCTCCTCCACACCCTCCGGCACACCTGTAATACGGACGTTCTGGCGCCGTGCCCGTCCCTCAAAGTCGTCAAGCCGGCGCGCAAGCATCACATTAGCGGCTTTTAAGTCCCGCAACACGGTCTGTATGTCCGACACATCAGAAGTCAAACTCGACGTCTTAATGTCGAGTGACTTAACCCTGTTGTTTGTTTTACCGAGGTCGGCCCTGATGAGATTAAGCTCAATCTTGAGGGTATCAACCTTGCTGGACAGCGTTTTGTGTTGGCTGTGCATCTCGGCCTTCACGCCAGCAATGGCTCCCATCACGTCCCGGAGGGTGGGTTTGATGTCTTCTGGGGACACGTCCCGCTGCGGGTCCTTGGTAGGACCCGATGCACCCGGCGAACCTCTGGAGTGAGAGAATCGTTCAGGGATGGTAGATTGTGAATGGAGGGAGGGTTTTCTGCTGACCCTCGGGGGCTTCCCTTTGTCTGGATCTCCCCTGCCCGCCATGTTGGGCGACGGGAATCATACGATCCAAGAGGGGGCAAGCCAACAGCACCACCTCCACTTGATCAAAGCCAACAAGTCCCTCCACCGTCCCCAGGGAACAGCAAACCCCCAGGGAGATCAGCAGGGCCACCTGACCCAGCAATTAGTTAGTCCCACTCGAAATGCCACCGAAGCGGGGCCCCGTCACAGCCCCAACAATGCCAAACAGCTATGGTGTCGTCGTCACCAGGCTTTACGATGGTGTAACTCGGTCCAGGAAACTCGGATCTTCAATCTGAGACCAGGCGCCACGTCAGCATCAACACCGCAATTGATTCCCACCGTCGTGGGACAGGATAGTTGGCAGGATCAATACGGAGGATCGGAGGGTCTTCGGAGCTCCGAGCTTACGCGGCCATCTTGGTTGCCCGCGAAGCTCCTCCCCGCGCGACCCTGATTTGGCGTCTGCGCGGTGCATTCTATTGAGCGGGCGGGACGTGACGGAACCATTCTGTCACAAGCACAGTACCACCGAGGCTCGTGACAGAGTGGTTCTGTCACGAGGATGGCGGCGCCGCGAGGCCCCCCTCCCCCCTAGCAACGCAGCAGAATTACCACTGCGGCCAAGGGGTTAAGGATCCAAGTGGCCTTCATTAACCACCCACTCAGTCAGTGTCCGCAGATGCGGCACCAGGAACAGGTCCTGCTCACACCACATACACTGTGAGCCCAGCAAAGAGCTCTCAGTGTTTTGGCAACATTGAAAAGAGTTTTGTTGTTTTGTGTGTTCGTTCGGTCCTGGTGCTTGATTCTTCTCTGAATGCAGCCAAACCTACATGAGCATGTCATTCTTTAGTTAATAAAATCATTGCACATTGATGCTCTTCATTTGTGCTTGATAGTGACGTCGAAGAGCCTTTTTAGGATACCTTGATGATGATTGACTTTGTCTGGTTTCTCAGTGTCCCAACTGATGTTGTTTTTGGCCTCGTGGGCATGGTGAAAATGGTTCTGGAACCTCCTGGCGTCCTCTTCCCTCTGTGACATAGTTGGTTTCTATTTCGCCTTGCAATCTGTTATGAAATGTGTTTCTTTTCTGAAATCTTTGCACTTTTGTCCTATGACTGGGAATTTACTCGAATTTACTCTCCTGGGGAAACAAAACCCCCTCTATCGGAAACTTAACTTTTATTTCTTTGAGGACATCGACCTGCGTGAGTCTACCTTGTGCTTTCTTTTCATGATAAATGCAGATTCCCTCTTTGCCTTTCCAGCTTCCATGTCAGCAGCTTTCCAATCCACTCTTTCATCAGCCCTTGCAGCCATTAGTATTTTCTCTAAACCGAGCATCTCCCTCAGCATGCGTCTTTTGAATGACTGAAAGGCAGCCATTGATGACTCTGAGGCGCATGGCTTCTTCGTCATTGAACTCATTAAGATTAGTGTTTGATAAGTTTGTCAAGTCTTTCAACAAAATCATCCATTGTTTTACCAACTTGATGTTTCACTTGATTGAAAATGTATCTTGAACAGTCTACAGTCAGCATCGGATTGAACTTGACTCCTAATGCTTCTTTGATATCACAGTATGATATTGTGTAAGTCTGTGAGATTTGCTTTATCACTTCCGTTATTCCATCATACACAAGGTTTTTTAAGTTTTTAATGATGATCTTGTCATCTGCTTCTTCTAGGGCAGGGGTTTCTAAACAACCACCTGCGGATCAACTAGTGCCCCCTACCACATGTTTTCAGGCCCGTAGAGTTCCCTGCCTGTAAGATGTCATGTGGCTCATAGAGTAAGCCTGGTTGAAATATGCTGCTGCTCTCGGATGGTGGCTCCACCTGCAAGTTTCCAGCCTCCCGGGGGAACACTTCACACCCACACTCTACTGCTGCTCTTTTGAAAGCAGGATAAAATGTAACACTAGGTCTAGTTTAAAAGGTGATGTTAAATGTTATAAAGCTTTCAAAACAGTAGCAACGCAGGTCTTCAATCAGTAGCAGCACACAATATGCTATCAATGACTGCCCTAGTAAAATTGTATTAGCCTACCTCCGCACTCCCTTTCCTTTCAACCTAAAGGTCCATCCCTCGTGCCTCCCCTAATCACCATGCTGCAAGACCTCTAGTTCGTGGACCTTGTCCAGCGGTGCAGAAAGCCAGGCAAGCAGCTGGTCTGAGACTACTCCTCCAGCACCCCAGCAACAGCTCTAAAACTATCTATTTTGTGATATTCTGTGTGAAGGCACTTGGTGCTGCAAATCCAAGGCTGGCTCTTGCTCAGGTGGCACCGAGATTGGTGCCCTAGGACCAGCTCACTCATGCCAAAGGATGGCCCTGCGCAATAGATAACAAATATATACTGAGCCCCGCTGAGGCAGGGAACACAACAGAGGGCATGCTATCCATGCCTTAGCTGTGGTAAAGGGGCTGCACCTGAGGGCCATCCATGGCTGGATATTGCTCATAGCCTAGCTGCTCCTGCTTCAGAATTGGGTCTCTTTCTCCAGCTATTAACAGGTACATAGGACTTTATTCCTAATGCGTGACCTTTGCTGTGTCATGCGCCCTTAGTCCAACATTTCTCTGAGAAACAACATGGGGAAAATTATTTTAAATGGACTGTGCTATTCAGCATAAACCAGCCAAAATCAGGTACCATAATTGAACAAATCCTATTGAGAAAGGAGGCCTATCTAATACTCAAATTTAACAGCACTCAAACTGGGTTGAATTCACTTTCGGAAATTTCGCGTCTGTAAAGTTTTCCACGCGATCTAACCACGAAAAACTACAACTCCAACAATGCCGAGTGCATGGTTCACTATGATGTAGGAGCCCCACACGGCCACACGGCTGCCAAAGTGTTCGCATTTCCTGGTCAGACAACGCAAGAGCGAGGTGAGTGTCAGCTAGGCTCTAAACGTGTTATGACAAACTCAACATCTTTAGCCCGAAACTAAGGAAATCTCCCCTTTATTCCAGCGTGACTGAAACACACGCCTTTGTGAACATCGCGGAGGAACTTAACCTTGGTCCCCGCCATTGACTAAAACTTCACACAGAGAACGACAAGGAGAAAACGGCATGGCGACCGACGTTCTCCGTTCTACCTTCTAACAATAGGTATGTCAAACACTCCCTCGCAAAACCTTATCAGTCCAGGGTGTCAAAGTCGATTCTAATACTGAGCACAACATTTGTGCCTTACAGGTATCATCGCAATTACACTGACCACCGAAAGGATCTAGACACAGCCTTACCGTCATAACAGACAGAGGTAGAAAACTTGTGCCTTTCTAGTCTGGAGTCAGTCACACTGTGCTGCTCCGGGTGGTTTAGTAAGCATGTGAATTAATTTTTTGCAGAACTGATCTTCTGTTATATTGAATGTCTTCGGCTCACAGCCCCTCGTGAACAATTGGACCACGAGACCATACCGCCTTTTCATGAAGGTAACTAGTCCAGTAACTCTTAGGAACCAGAGGGGGTAGAAAAGCGTCTAATTCCCATTTATTAAAACAAACTTCCTTTATATTCTTATTTGTATAGATCAACTACAATGAAAGAGCCCTTAGGAGAATCTGCGATTTTTTACAGATTCGAAACGCGTCGGCAAACGGCAGACAGGCACTATAAAATATCTGCCCCTGAAGGGATTATACATTATCTCTGAATTGATTGTAAAAGAAAAAATTCAATTCTTGTTGCCATTCTTTCACCTTGTGGGTTTCGTAGTGGTTTGAAATTTCGCAAAGAGTAATTATTTGTGGACATTATCACTATATTCTGTTGTAAAAGAAGTTTGTGCATAATTGATTGTTTAATTGTATATATGTTAATTGTATAGTAGTTGTAAATATGTCTTATTGTGTTTTGTAAAGCTTTTTGTAAAGTGTTCTTCTCGCCTTTAAAATAGGTAAATACTACTAAAACAAGTTCAAAAGGGTTAAATAAAATTACCCTTACAAACAATTGACTAATTTTTGTTTGTAGTCTCAAAATGTTCAGAGACTAAACGATTGAGAGGGCTAGCAACTTTCTTTTTTGTATGAGGCCCTCCCTTTTAGGGCACTGCAGTAGGGACTTCTGCAGGCGGGGAGAAATCGGAGTGTTCGATCTCAGCTTGTATGTGTTGGAACGACTGCGACGGGGCTGTAAGGGAAGCATTTGAAAGAGATATAAGGCCCAGAGTAGTACATTAATTTTAACAGCAGCCAGCCTCCCAAACCACGTCAAAGGTAATCACCACTAGCGGGTCAACTTTTTGCGGATGTGAGAGAGGAGAGTCATATAGTTCACTTCTGCAGTTTTAGCCAGGTTTTTGTAAAGAACCAGCCAGAGATAAGTGATATCCTATGCCACTCAGGCGTTGAAATTCACTGAAAACTGAAGTTTTTTTACCCACCACCCGGGGTTTTTTTACCCACCACCCGTTGTTTTTTTACCCACCACCCGGTGTTTATAGACACACACCCCCATATTCCCAACAATACACAAGACCGAGCAATACAAGCAATCTAACATACCAGGCTAGGATGACTGCTCAGTTGTCCTTAGCTCAGAGGCCAACTAGGATGGGGGACACGGAATCAATGGATTTACTTCCAGCCTCCCCGATAAATGTGCAACCTAGGGGAGAGATACATCTTAGTAACAGGTTCTCACCCTTATCACAGAAGGAATCCAATGATTGACTGGGCCAGGGACCTGTAATTGAGGGGAGGGAAAGAGACTGCCCTAAAACTCCCACAGACTCATGCAAATTTTTAAGTTGGAATGTGGCGGGCATTAAATCTAAAAGCGCTGATCCCATCTGGCTGCAATTTATAAAACGTTTCGACATTCTGGCGTTGCAGGAAACTTGGAATGCAGATTCTAGCTTTAATCTTGATGGTTTTCAAAGCTTCTCTACCCCTGCGATTAGAGGGACTGTGGGAAGATCTAAGTGCGGCCTACTTTTCCTTGTCTCATTAGATATTACTGGGTCATTTAGAAAATGTCATATTGAGTCAAATAACTTTCTCATCTTGGAGTGGTCCTGGTCTAATTAGAAATATATTTTGATAAACTTGTACAATGCTTGGATGGTCTTGAACATTTTAATATATTAGAACAATTTTTGTCAGCATATAAAGCCAATCACTCTTATTCGACAGAGATTTTTCTCATGGGGGATTTTAACATACACCCTTGCAAATGGGATTGTTATGGGGATGATTTAGACGGGCAGCTAAATAGCAAGGTACCTCATTTTGAACATGGTAAACAGGGAGAGGATCTGGAAGCTTTGCTTTCCAATATGAATCTATCAGAACCAGGTAGGGAGAGTGGTAATGAGAATGCACCTACCTTTACAGGAAGGGGGGTTAACTCTGTTATTGACTACATTTTTGTGTCACCCCCTTTGCTGACTATAATATTAGCCTATAGAGTAGTGATATCACCAGTTAGCGATCACAACCCTCTTGTTTTAGAATTGGACATAGGCGCCAAGATTACCACCAGGGCCCCGGGAAGGGAAGCACCACAAGCCATCTCTACAAAGGATCAAGGCAGACGGATAAAGTGGGACAAAATTGTCTCAGAGGCCTTCTTTGAAGAACTGACGGCCACAACTGAATCCCATATGGGCATCTGCCTAGATGATAATGCTGTGGGCGAGGGAACGATAACCTCCTTCTCAGCCATTTGTAAACAAATAGCAGGTAATCTAAACAAGGGGAGAGGGTCACACCACAAGAAAGCCCATAGATGGTTCGATAGCGCCCGTTCTAATGCTCATGAGGCCCTCCTGGAGGCACTTAAAAGGAGCCCGAGAGATCGAATTTTAGTTTCCTCTCTCCGTAGGGAGTACAAATTGGCAATCTCCCGTCGGAAACTGAAAATCAAAGAGGAAGCAGGGGATAGCTTACAGGATGTTGATGTGTTATGGGATAGCAGGAAGTTCTGGGCCATAATTAATCAGCCATTCTTTGCGGATAGCGACAGTCCAGACATGGCATGGGTAATTTTGGACGATGTTTGGCTTGGGCATTTTAAGAACATTTATGGTGACATGGACATGCCTGATCTAACATCTGTACTCCCAACTATCAGCTGTCCCAGGTCCCCCATCAAATTCGAATTAGAAGAAGTAGAAAGTGCTATCCGTGCTACTTCTAAAAATAAGGCCCCAGGCCCTGATGGGGTGCCTGCAGACCTTTTCATTATGTATCCTAACTTCTGGGCTAAAATCCTAACAAATGTATTTAATGCTGCAGCACTGGTGGGTTTTCCCCCATCCTGGGGTTCTTCAATTATCGTGCCTATTTTCAAAAAGGGGAGCCGTGGGGACCCCGCCTGCTACAGGCCAATGAATGGTGGGGGGATTCTCTCGAATCTCCAGTACGGTTTTAGGGAGCACAGGGGCACCATGGACCAATGTCTTAATCTTTACCTTCTGATCAACAAGTACACAGTGGCAAAGGAAGGCTTCCTATATCTCGGGTTCATGGATTTATCATCAGCCTTTGATATGGTGAACCGTTCTAAACTATGGTGTATCTTGTTAGATATGGGCATAGATGCTCCCCTAGTATATTTTCTAGCCTCACTCCATCAGGACCTAGCAGCAGCCGTCAGGGTCACACAGGACGGCAGGTGCACGGACCAATTTAGATCTAGACGGGGATTCAGACAAGGCTGTATCCTGGCTCCCCTTCTCTTCACGATCTACATAAATGGCCTGGAAAAATCTTTGGTCAGGGTTGGTGCGGACATCCCTAGTGCAGGAGGAACGGGTATCCCGGTCCTCCTGTATGCGGACGATGCCGTACTCATCGCCCGTACAGGTCTGGGTCTACAGAGGCTGCTGGACAGCTTTGGAAAATTTATGGATGCCCTAGACCTTAAAATTAACAGTAAAAAATCTCATGTTATGATTGCAGGGGCCGGTAGGAAGCCAAGGAACGTCAACACTTTTAGATGCCTGGGTGCGGAAGTTTCAAGGGTCCCAGTCTTCACGTATTTGGGGGTCCTATTCGACGAGAAAGGCAATTGGGGTCCCCGGGAGAAGCACAAAAGCAACATAGTGGCTAGATCCACCACAGGGCTTCTTAATGTTGCTAAAAGACTCGGAGCGAAACCCTTGGAACCCATGCTCAAAATCTATAAGGCTAAGTGCTGTGCAATTGCTTCCTATGGGGCATCGATTTGAGGATATGCTCATGTGGACAAAATTCAACTGGTAGAAAATAAGTTTTTTAGATCACTGCTGGCGGTACCTCAGTCGACCATGGCAGTACATTATGAACTAGGCATGGGATATATCACAGACCATCTTAAGGCAGCGCCGTTGATTTGCTGGGCAAAGACATGGCTGAATGAGGACATTACTCTTAATCATCTCATCCTCAAAGACTGTCTGGCCCTCGACAAGGCACATAGCATCCCATGGCTGGCATACGTTAGAGCGGCGTGTGTCAGGCTGGGACGCCCGGACCTGTTTACCACCCCAGAGGGAATCAAGAAAGAGGATCTGGGATGGATCAAACAGAATTTCCGAATCATGGCTGAGGCAGATAGGGAGGAGGCAGAACTTAAAAAATCAGGAGTAAGAAGCATTTATGCTCTGCAGTCCTCGCCCCATATAGAACCCTACCGTAGGATTGTAACAAAGCCATACCATCGCTTCTTGCTGACAAGGTTCAGATTTAACCTGATTCACCTTGTGGGTGATCAACAACATTGGGGCAAGCCATCTAATTCTCCACCATGTTCTTGCGACAACTTCTCGACACAAGACACTCTGCACTTAATTATGTTTTGTGACAAATTTGCGGAGGCACGAAATAAATTCTTGTTGCCCATACAAGGAGAAGCGGGTTTCTTGCAGGTGAGGCCTGCACTACTGTATTTGCAATTATTGAACAGTGTGCGGGTCATCTTTAGCGTAGCTAGTTTTCTGGTGGCTGCAGCAAGAGTGAAAAATAAAAGAACTCTACATATGAATTGAATTGAACCACATCCCCATAATCTCGGAACAGAAACTAATATAAATTTTAAACTGTTTTAATAGTGGTTTTAAGTACATCTGGAGATATTTTTGTATTAATTGTTTCCCCATGAACTATGTAATACATATTTTGTATATAAATGAATGTATGTACATTCATACATACATAGATGCTTGCTTTTAAATGTATATATTTTTTATTCTGTATGTATGTATTGTTGCTTCTTTTATGATTTTAATTAATCGAATAAAGAGTTTTTGACTGACTGACTGACACTGAAAACACATAGGTTTCAGGAACGTTATAGTTAGAAATTAGCTTTTAAAAAACCTTAGAAATTCACTGAAAACCCCCCACAGGTTTCAGGGATGTTATAATTAGTTGGAGATTTTACTCATAGTAAACCAGAGAAATTCAGCCGTTATAGTAAGTTAAGCTAACTATAACTCACGCCCCCGCAATGCACTGCTGATGACGTCACATATTTCATCACTCATTACAGGGTCAGTGACATCACTGATGACATCCCTGATAATATCTCAAATGGCATCACTGATGACATCATCCAATTAATATCTAATGCACCTCCTCACATCCCAATGTAACCTTTCATACACCCACTCTAAAATACAGATTACCATTCTTAGCTTAGTTAGCAGAGGCTTCTCACACAATATCATGGTGAAAGTGTTGATGAGCTATGAAGTGAGCAGATGATAGTAAGTTGAATATGTCCCCATGCCTAATAGACAGTGGTTCTATTCTATTTTATTTCTGGAATTGGTATGGTCCTCACTTAGGGGGCATCCATGGCCTAGTTGTGAGGGTGAATCGTAATTTCTGCTGTTTAGTGGGCCCTTCATCAACTTTTGGGAAAACACCAATTCTTCATTGCCTCTCAGAACTCCAGGTGGTCATGGATGCATTTGTCTTTGACAGGAGACTTTCATTGTTTTTATGCCTGAGTGGAGAAGCAGGTGCAACAGATCACTACCTTCTTTTAGGAAGGGAATATAACTTAGTTTACCTTTCTGGGGAAAAGATTAGTTTCTGTTTCTTTATAAGTTAACTTGGATGTAGGAAAAAACTCTTGCTAAAGATGATAATGCAGAACGCCTTGGAGGTTGCACGCTTGGCTGTGGTAGCCAGATAAGTGCTTTGAAGACGAATGAGACATAGTCCTAAATACAAAGATAAATGTGTTGTCCTGCAGTGATATTTTCAATTCCCTGCGGTCTTCACAGTAAAAATAATGGGGCATCAAGATGGAGTCCATTAACAAAATGTGGGTAAGGCATGACAATAACCGGGTAGCTTGGTACCTCTATGGAACACCTTGTTGAAGAAACATACATTGAAGTGTTTGCATGGTGTATAAAGCACTTCTAGTGATGTGGTTTACTTAATGTGGGTAATGCAGAAATAACAATAAGCATCATAGATTTTACATTGTGCAGAAAGCATTTCCTGTGACTAGGGCTTGCTGGTGCGCTGATAATAGTGTCCACCAAGAGCCTGTACGTTTCTTCAAGAAAATCAGTTCAGCATTGCCCAGCTTAATCATTCCATCCCCTAACCAAACCATACCACTGCTCCTTCAGAATTCCAAGGTTAAGTGTTGCCGTATATATAGGCTTTCCTGTTTTCAGTTTCTATTTTTGGTAAAATCTGGTGGGGTTTTTTCAGTGTTTTCAATATCTTAAAAAAAACAGTGTTTATCAGCGGTTACAATTTTCACACCATTAAAAACAGCAGAAACAGTGTTTTTCCAGTGTTTATTTGTTTTTTAAAATTTATTTTAAGAGTTTTGTATAGCGCGAACATGACCCTTAGGTATTAGAGCGCTTCACATTACATGAGGTAGATATAGTCACGCATTGTTGTAGTAATTTTCACAATATTATGAGGTAGGTACATATATGTCAATAGAGAGAAAATATCAATTAACACTTTTTAACCAACAAAAATTTCTACAAAGAATATATACATAGAGTATGACATAGGGTTAGTAGCAAAATATAATGTGTAACACAATTGATCGATTCTAAGTGTCTATTTCCTGTGTATATTTCAGTTCCAGTCCTTGAACATGAATTCTGTTGTCCCGCGCCTTGTCTATGGGAGGAACTTACTCATTAGGAAGATCTTAGTTTCCCGCTTAAAGGATGCTGTGTCTTCAATCTTTCTAATGTTTGGAGGAAGTGAGGTCCAGATTCTAGGGGCTGCTCCTGAGAAAGCTCTGTCGTACGTTTTCTTCTTCCGGAAGATGGCTGGTCTCAACACAAGCTCCTTTACACTCTTGGCCGGTCTGTTCCCTCCAGATAGTTTGATTTTCTGAGCAAGGTAGCTGGGTGTATTGTGGTGGAGCTCTTTGTGGGTTATGCATGCCATTTTTAGCTGGATTCTGGCTTCATATGGTAGCCAGTTTAATGCTTTTAGGTGTGGTGATATATGGTCAAATTTCCTTGATACGGTGATCAGTCTTGCGGCTGCATTGAGACAAGCCTTCAGTGGTGCTGTTGAAATTTTTGGTAGCCCTGCTAGTGTCGTACATCCATATTCAATCCTAGCAACTGAACTGCCAGTTTGAGATCTGCTTTAGATATGAATGGTTTCACTTTTCTGATGTAGTTCAGATGGTAGCGGGCGCTTTTTGCCATTGAGTTGATATGGGCTTTCATGTCTAGTTTCTCATCTAGTGTGATTCCTAGTGTTTTCGCTGAGCCAACTAGGATAGGGGTGCAGTTTATAGCTGTGATCATATTGGACCATTCCTTCACTCCTGTGTGTTTCTTTGGTTGTGATATTAGTAAGAATTCAGTTTTTTGTGCGTTTAGTTTCAGATGATTGTCAGTTAGCCATTGTAATGCCATTTTTTAGGTCTCATTCATTCTCAAGATCTCTTCCCTGGATGTGATCTTGATGTAAATCTGGGTGTCATCCGCGTGCATGTGATAGGAAATGTTTGTCTTTCGAAGGATTTCCGTGAGAGGTTTGATGTAAAGGTTGAACAGTGAAGGCGATAATGTAGAGCCTTGAGGGACTCCAATTGAGTTAGGGCATGCTGGTGAGAGTGATTGGTTGACCAGGAATCTTTGTGTTCTATTGTGAAGGAATGATTCAAACCATTTTAGCACATTTCCAGCCAGTCCCATCCTATCATGCAGCCTGTTCAGTAATTTTTCATGATTTACAGTGTCGAATGCTGATGATAGGTCAAGGAGGATAAGTAGACATGTCTGATTACGGTCTAGTGCCTGTAGTGCGTCATCGACAATATGTAGGATCGCTGTTTCTGTGCTGTGTCCTGTTCTGAATCCTGATTGGCAGTCATCTAGTAGCGAGAAATTGGCAATGTGTTGGCTTAGTTGCTTTTGTAAACATTTCTTGATCAGTTTGGATAGTATAGGGATGTTGGTCACTGGGCGAAAGTTATTTGGATCTGCTGGGTCCGCTGTCGGTTTCTTGATGATGGGGACGACTTGACCTGTTTTTAGGCAATCTGGAAGTATCCCTTGTGATAGAGAGGCGTTTATTATTTTTGTCCAAATGGGGATCACAATATGGTTTATTTCTTTGACGCATTTTGAGGGTAGTGGATCACTATAGTGGTTGTTAGGTTTGATGTCTGATAGTGTTTTGGCTATGGTACTTTGATCAAGTAGTTTGAAGTTAACCCATTGTGCTTTATTTTTTGTCCTATTGTGGGTATTTTCCACGGTGCTGCGTGTTTGGCTGTCCGTATTGCCAATGTTGTCAGCCTCTTTCCTGAGCTCTCTTTCTAGTGTGTTGGCCTTGTCTGTAAAGAATGTTGAGAATTCTTCACAGCTTATTTGCGTTTTTGTAGTTTCTTGGCTGGTTTTAGATAATTTATTGGATTGTTGTTTTAGAATCTCGAATAATTTCCGAGGTCTGTTTTTGGCGCTATCTAGTTCAGATCTGATAAATTCTTTTTTGGAGTTTAGTATCTTTTTGTTATATTCGCTTCTGATTCTTCTGAGGGATTTCAGTTCGGGCGATGATGGGTGTTGCCTCCATTTTCTTTTCGCTAGTCTTAGTTTCTCCTTTCTTCATTCAGTGTTTCACTGAACCATTGGGTTTTCACCGTCTCTGTGACTCTTTTCAGTTTTAGTGGCATCGTGGTGTTGACTATATTCGTTACTGTTTTAGTGTAATGATCTGTAAGTTCCTCCACGTTCTGTAAGCTGTTTGGTGGATTCAGGTTCTTCTCACAGCTTTCTACTAGTAATGCTATATTCGGATCTTTAGTATCTCGCATCCATTTCTTGTGTCTGGTAGGTTGTATGGTCTTGTTCTGTTTCATATTGTTTATCAGGAAGGTTATGGCATGGTGATCTGACCAGCCACACGGCTCAATTGATAGAATTGAGGTATAGTTGGTTTTTTATATTATCCAGTCTAACGTGGCTCCTTTTTCGTGTGTTGGCTGTGTGCATGCTTGGTTAAGATTTAACTCCGTTAGAAGGTCTTTCAGAGCGTTAACCTGTTTGTCGTCATTCTCATTCCAGTGTAAATTAAAGTCCCCCAGAACAATGTTATTAGTTTCAGTATTGGCGTCGGTGGTGATGATT
Source organism: Lissotriton vulgaris (assembly GCF_964263255.1). Classification (NCBI taxonomy): domain Eukaryota; kingdom Metazoa; phylum Chordata; class Amphibia; order Caudata; family Salamandridae; genus Lissotriton; species Lissotriton vulgaris. The sequence continues at coordinate 1,269,713,259 of NC_141689.1, forward strand.
TCCATTAACTTGTCTATGAAAGTAGTATTATTAAACATTATAATGTTTTGCTTTTATTATTGCTTGCTTTCTGAACTGATAGTGCATGTGTATAAGCAGTGTGCATACAGGGTGTAGGAGGTTCAAATACATTTTTCAAAAATCAAATTTATTGTAGTACACCACGCAATACTTCTTTAGAGAGTCTTTGGTCATGCACATCCGCTCTTTCCTTCCCATGTAAACATTTATCTGTGAAAAGGCCCTCTCAACATTGGCACTTGAGACAGGCAAGGCCAAAACAGCCAGTACACAATTTGCTAACTCTGGCCACTAACATTGTTTCCATTCCAATACTGGTGCACCTGAATATTGTGAATCTCTAGGACAGGTTCTGCAAAACATGCGTTGAACTGGGCGCATAGGCCCTCAGTTTTCGAAGCGGTCAAAAATTAAGCAGTTCTTTAGAATGTCTGTAGAAAATTCCCATTTACAGAAAGGATCCAGAACTTGTACAGAGTACCTCAGTGAGGCTTCATTGACTTCAAATGCCATGGTTGGTGAAGGGACATTTCTATTCATCATTGCCAGCCATTTCTCACACACTGTAAATTGTAATTTCCTGAATTTCTCTTCAACATTTCTCTGCTTACCAAGTAGCAAGGATTCTAACATGGAACATGTTTCAGTGCCAAAGTCACTAAAAGTGTCACCTAGCCAACTCACAAGGAGATGTTTCACATATCACTAATTACGATGAACACTTGGTAGACAAAGATGTTTTCAGGCTCTAGTTTTTTCATTAAGTTCACTACAGAAATCATGTTTTCCTATAAAAATCTAAGAATGCAGTAGAGTGTACTTTTCACATCAGTATAAATATGCGACCAAAGATCCTCACATTTTTTGACTTTTGGCATCATCAATAAGTGCAAATTCTGTAAACTGTCGCCACATGGACTGAGAATCACCGGGTAAATGACACAGTTGGGATTAATCTTTCATTGATGCCACACAAAGCACAAATGAGAAATATTTGTGTTTTAGTTCCTGCGCATAATGAAACAGTGCACCAGAATGGACTACAAAGTCAACAGCATTTTTCATTAACTCTGAAGATTGTAAAGATGCTTTCAGCATACCATCTTGCAAATGGCAAGGAACTCTTACAGGGAAGCACTTCAGCTCAGGTATTGATTTTGACAGGTCATCACACAATGTTTTCATATATGTAGCTGAATACCTACAAATACAAACAATATCCTCAAATCTTTCTTGAACTTGGTAAGAACTTTTAGCAGCAGCATTACAAGTAACACTACATTCCATGTTTTCTAGACATCTGGTGTCCTGTTTTCTCAACTTTCCCAGATGCTTGGTGACAACACTCTTTTCACATATACCTGGCACTACACCTTGCATTGAATGTTTAAAGCCAAGGGTATTTGGCAATTCATCTACTATCAATATTGACTCTCTAGAAAAGGGGGCTGATGTATCAAAGGGTTTCACCCCATTCTTTGTTCGTGGGTAAATGTGAAAGTACACATTGGGAACAATACGTATGAAACCAGCCATTTTACCAATCAGCGTAAGAATCAAATGCATTTCCTGATTCTCTACAGTTCATAAAATAATTAAATAAGACCTAAAACAGGCTTCTAAACCCTGTATCTTTAGACCAAAGACCACAACATTGAAAAAAACAAAAGGAAGAAGAAACAATATTTTAGTGACATCCTTAAACAACAAAACTCAAGAGGAATAATGTTAGCCCAGTCTTTCTTGCTGATGCCTTATGTAACAAAGTTACACTGTATTGTTCCCTTCAGGAAGAAATACAAATGACTCTTTCACTCACCTTTTTCTTTCTTTGAATGGCATTTAGTTTGTGGTTGCAAAGATGTTTTTTCAGTGTTTATATGTTTACACTGGTGAGGGCTATTTTTCTTTTGGTGGGGTTTTATCAGGTATTATAGGTTTAAACCTAAAACCGGACAGCCTACATGTAGACTATGTAAATATTAATATTTTCATACTAGAGCATTTGCTCCCTATGAAATCTGCAGAGATTTGCAAGAATCCACTTAATAAAAACATGTGGACCTTCAAATACTTCCCTCAAATAAAAAAAAACAAAGGCAGAGCTCTCTACTTTATATGGAAAGAAAGAAATGAAAAATCCCTTGCGTGAATAGTCAAGTACTTTTTTCCAGATGGTATCAAATCTGTTACTTTTCTTTTTTAAATTAAAGAGTGCTGTTTCATGTCCAAAATATTTCAGATGCATCCTTAACACTATGTAGTTTTCAGGTCTCGCCTAGGCAGCGCACATGCGCTACTTTAGGAGATGACCTTTTGGAATCGGTCAGAGCTTTTAAAGCACTTGTGCTTGTGGCTGCATCCACCTTGCGGGAGCGAGCAGCGGTTGCCAGGGGCTATCTGTTTCCAATTAGCGTGACCACGCACCCTTCAGCTCTCTCACTGCAAGGTGGATGATTGCGTCCACAAACACGAGTGCTTGAAAAGAGGTGACCGAATCCGAAAGGTCACTCGTGCTCCCTTATCCCCTATCATTACCATTGAGGAGGCGAGGCCTGGTTCTTCTTTGATTTTAATAACTATTTAATGTATGTAGCATGCAACTGTATTTAAATGTATATAATCAATAGTATTCTTTGTTTTACAATTCAAATTTGAAGGTCTCTTTCTGGAGCATTTTCCAAAAATGTCTGATTTTCTCCTAATAGGTAACTGGTGGGCATGCTTTGTGTTTATTTACTGGATGCTGTTTCTGTTCTTTATCTTTAGGTTAGAATACATAGAGGTCACTTCATTGTAATTGAAAAAGGTAAGAATTATTCTTTCAGCAGGCGGTACCTGGACCAGCCTGCTAGCTCATTTCACTGCGTCTGTACTAACCGGCTTTTGTATGTTGCTCATTTTTGTTAGTGTCAAGTCTTTTTTATGTATTTTTTAACACCCTGTTCTTCAAAACGTACACATACCATTAAGCACCCTGAAACAAGTGTCTCTGGAAATTGCCTGGCACTGTATTGGCACTAACATCACACTGCTATAATATTAACATGCTCCTGCCTCTGCATGTCTTGGCTTCAAGGGAAGACACACGTTTCTGTTCCCCTTCTGCTTGCTTCGGGCGGAATCTGACACTGACACCTACCACACTGGAAAAGGTCATTGTTGCTTGCACTTTTGTTTGAATTGCTACAGGGAAGCCAATGAGAGTTAAATCCATTTACTTTTTTTGTTGCCTAAGCACCATGGAATTGGCTCTAGAGATGGCGCAGATAGGAAGCAGCACATGCTGGTCTGTTTCCTGGCTCTTTCAGTTAGCCCAGTCCCTAATAAGTGGCTGCTTTCCTCGAAGGGCAGATTGCCCGAGCCAGGGCTTTCTGAAAGGAATAGCTGGGGTCGGAGTTTGGGAGTTTGGGGAGGCAGGGAGACAAAGGAGACTAAAACAGTGAGTGCCGACAAACCTAGATTGGCGGGGTGCAGTTTAGGGACCTGGCAACAGGCTGCCCCACACTCCAGGTGTGGCCTAGCAGGCCTGCAGCTTTGGCTCGTTTGTGCGTCCGATTTACAAGACAGGGCGGGAAAAGAAGAACTATGTAATAGGACGGGGGTTGGGGAATGCAGAGTTCTTTGTTTCCTCCTGTAAGTCTTTGTCATGGTTTGGTCCAGTCTCCTCATTAAACAAGCATTTGCAATGCAATAGGTCTCAAATTTAAGAGAGTTTAAGCTATTGGCATTGTAAATAACAATGCCTTTATCTAGATTTTAAGACCCAAAACATAAATAAAATGCATTGCAAATGCTTGTTTGAGTTGGAGGCTATTTATTTTTTGGGATGGGAATGCGACTGTTCCCTGAGTGTCAATAACTGTTATGAAGACCATATTTTGTGGCCCTTACATCATACTAATCCAGCAAACACAAAGAGGCCTAACCCCATCCCAGAAACAGTTTTTTAACGTGGTGGTAAACACAAAGCCTTCCTTCATGAAGGGTGTTGGACTATCATCCATACCTTGCCTAAAATGCTGCTGGCACTGTATGAAGGTTTGTGAATCAATAGTTTGTCCAGATGTTTTTCTCTATGTCAGAGAGAGGAAACTCTACTGATGCCACTCATGTTAAGTTCCACTGTTATGTGGCCCTTCAGAACTGTTTAGCACAAGTCAAGTATGATTCTCTATGTGGTACAAGTCTGGTTATATGAAGAAAATAGATACATTTTGGATGGCCCTGGTTTATCATGGTATACTACGGGTGATGATACATTTTTCCAGGACAGTCGAAGTCTATTGACTGCAATCATGAGGCTGAAAGGTGGAGATAAAACACTAAAGTGAGGGAGGATGAAGGCAGGCCTCACTTTAGAAATTCAGCAAGGACTCTACCAGCACATAAGCTTCTGTTTAGTTCTTCCTGCACACTGCTAGTTAGTAGATGGTTGTGGTGAGGGAAGGATCTGTATATTCTGATGTTCAAGGTGAGGAATTCTCCCTGCTGTCTGTTTTTGATTACTGCTTCACGAAAGCTGTTGCTTGCCAAGTGCTGAGATCTCATACTTGATTCGCCCTGATTTTTGATTCTCCTGTTAGGAACTAGCACCAAAGCTACCTATTGTCTGCAAAATCTCTTTGCTGAAAGGGGCAGTGTCTGAGGAAGAGCCAAAACATTTCCAGATAAGATGTTTTTGTTACCTTAGCTTTTGTGGGTTTGTCATCTTATAACGCTGGGGAAATGAGAAATATTATATAGTTTATTAAGGTGGCCAGAGACTTTTCCAGTCTTCTTGTTGTAAAATAAGAAAAGCAAAGTGGGGCTGTGGCTTGACACTGTAAAAAATTAACATTTTGTCAACATGTCTCCTCCATTGGTTGATTTGTTTATCAGCCCTTTGGACTTCGTATGTAAATGATGTAGTTTTTGTGTATGCTTAACCGTTTCCGTGCATCGGACGGCCACCAGCCGTTTGACGCCATGGTGGGCATGTTCGGAGGACGGCCCGGGGCCGCCTAAACCGCGCACACATCAAGTTTTTCAGCACCGCAGGGGAATTCCAGCCGCAGCGAAGCGATTAACCTGGGGTTACCAGTTATGATGGGGCGGGTACCATTTAGCCTACACTTTGCTTTTGATACATTCAGTTAATTAGCCTTATTTTATCTAATTTCTATAGATGTTGTTAGCAGCATGAATGATATGGAACTTGTTTGTTTCTACAGACATTAGTTGTTTGTATCTGCAAGCATTAGTTCCCTTGGTCAAAAATGTTTAATGTATATTTTTGTTCTGCTTTTATTGAATTTCACATTATTTCTGTTTATGTGCGATGCAGTATGCACTTCATTACAGCAGTGTAGTTAGTCCTTTCTTAATGTTCACATGTTTTATGATTATTACACTTGAGTATAGTGGTGAGACTTGGACATTTGTTTTTGTCATGGTTGCACCACTTTTGCGGCACATCCATGGCACAAAATTCCAGTCGATATTTACAAAGTCACTCAAGAGGCTATTTGCACCCCCTCGAGTGACTTGCACTGCATAGAGTTACATTTCTTTTTGAGAGGCATTCCATGGGTGGAATATGGGCGTTCCCATGCATCCACCCATGGATTTCATGCAATACCAGATTTACAAAGGTTTGTCAACTTGGAACTGCATGAAATTGCTGTGCCTCCCAGAGGATGGCGTAAGAAGGAAAAACACCTTTTTACCTCCAAGTTATTTTTTGAGGGATTGTATCCATTCCTGTGCCAAAACGTTTATATAGATATACATAAAGAAAGGAAGCAGTCTACTCATGTGTTGCCTATAATGTTGGCACCATTTGATGAATCTGCCTGACACTTTAACAATACTACCACTTTTAGACTTGTTTGCACATGAAAAGTTTTGGGTTAATCCATCAAGCGGGGACGGAGTAAAAAAAGAGGGCCCAGAAACCATTTTCCCCAATAATTTTCCCATAACAATTTTAGACAGCTTTAGGCCAAATCGCTGAAGGGATTTCCACCATATTTGGAAGGAAGTTAGATCTAGGTCAAGAAAAGTGCTTTATGTAATTCACCGTAAAACCATTCAGTAATTTTTGAGCAATTAATGCTCAAAAACATTACATAGCTCTGGACTGAGTCTCCGCAAATCCCAACAGATCTCAAACTGAGATCTGATTAGCTACCACCACCTCAACAAGGAAGTGGTGGCAGCCATTTTGGGAATAAAAAAAAATAAGACCTTAGGGGTCAAAAGATTTTTTTAAATTTTGCTGCAAATTTGCTGGTGACCTGGGAATTTGCTGAAAAATAAAAAATAAAAAAGTGTTTGTTTTTCACGCCCCTCTATCAGGGTGTGACAGTGCCTGAGGGAGGAAACATTTATTTTTATGGATGGGAGGACATGCAAGCCCTCCCCCCTTGGCTGATTTCTTCCCGAAGACCCAATTTCTGGGCCCTGATGCATTTCTGAAGGGGCATGCGGCCCACCTCCATGGGCCAATTGCAGTCCATCCCCTGAGGCTCGGCTCATTGTTGAAGGGGAGGAAAGCACATGACCCCCTTCCCTGGGCCGTTTAGGCCATGGGGACCCCATCGCCCAGGTCTGGTGGGTTTCTAGAGGGAGAGAGAGTCACATGATCCACTCCTCAGTTCTCTAAATACCCCAGGGAGATCAGTCCTGGTAGTGTAGCAAAGAGTAGTCAGACTTTGCTAAAGGAACGTGCGTTAAGCAATTCAGGTTGCAAACATGGAGGATAAGTAATTAAGATGATTTGAAAGAAATCTACCATTAATTTATAAAAGTAGTCTTTTATAGAAATTCAGACACTAAAATCACTACAATTGAATGCTTATAATCAAGAGTTATGGATTTTAGAAGAAACAATAAATCAGAGCAATTCACTACTGTAAACCTTTACCATTGCGGTCAATGGGAAAAAGCACTTTCGACAATTGTTCATTTACAGGTTTAATTACTTGGAACCCACGGAAGGTTAAGGTTATGCAGATCCCAGAGACAAGCCACAACAGTTAGTTTTAACTAGCCCGAGAGGCTCGGTGCATAGTTATCCTGTCTGTACTTGGTATTGAAGCAGGAACAGCGGGATAGCTTGGTTTACCACTTAGACTGTGCTGGAGAGGAAAGCGAAGCAAAAGGTCAGCAACAGGGCCATTGCTGTGGTCGGTTGAAGGTGCTCCGTGGTTCCCTCTGGTTGATACGTCGAGTAAAGGTGGTGGTAACTGAACTGGTCACCAACACGCCTTGGTGGTGATAAGGTAATCAAGATGATACTTTGATGTCTTGAGGTCTGGGGGAAAACGGTAGTCTACTTGCATACAGAACTACATTTCCCACAATGCACTGGACCATCTACTTTTGGACAATCCCTCAAGAGGCATGATGGCCAATGAATCTTTGGTTCCTGGACATTGGTTTTACCTGTGGTTGCAGGGGACATGTGCTTCTAGTCCAAGGGAGTCTGGAGGTAGTTTTTGCTCTCGAAGGGATCCCTCTGTCTGGGGGAGTCTCTGGTCTTTGGTCCAGGATAAGTTACACTCATGCAGTTCCAGGAGAGTTGTCACAGGTGCAAAGTATCCTGCCTTTGGTTTGTGTAGCTCCTCTTGTCACAGATGCTGTTTTTTTTTCTTTATCCCTCTTTGCAGTCTTCATAGATTTGAGGTCGTGGTGTCATTGGTGTCCCTTAAATCGAGGATTTAGGGTGTTAGGGGTGTGGTTGCAAGTGGCCAATAGGCTACTTGCCCCTGTATCTAATCCACCCCTTGATGTGAACACCTAGGTATGTGTCATCCTTTCAACCCAGAACCCTCTATGTTGACACTTCTAAAAATGCCAGAACCCTTCCTTGGCTGTACAGACCAGGTACCTCACCCTAGAGGTGTAGCTAGCTTTCTGGGGGTGTATATCTCCTGACTAATTTTCCCATGTGCCTTGGTGCAAATGTGCCTGGGGCAGGGGAAGGGCAGCTTCCTCATTTGGGGGTCAGTCTGCATGCATATCAGAGGCGGTACATGCTTTGAAGCTTACTGCCTTCATATGCCACTTCACTAGCCATCCTCTCAGAGAGGGAGGTGCTCCATCCCAGCCATGCCTTTGTTGGTGACTCCTGAGAGTGTTCAGAGAATGTAGCACACATAGGAAGAGGAAATTAGGAAGAGAAATAAAGGTATTTTGCCTCTTCGTGCCTCAACTAGGGAGGAGTAGCATTATGATGCATTCCGAGGTCTACCAGTAATGGTAAATCAGGGAATGCAACAATATCCATGGGTGGGTATGTGGGAACACCCACGCTCAACCCCTGGCAACGCCTCCCTGGGGCAGAGTAACAAAATGCAGTGATTTGTGATGTGTTGCATTACTCTAGATTTATCAAGCCATGCAGGGCCACAGAAGGTGTCCTTATGTGGCTTGATAAATCGGATTTCGTAGTTGTATCACCCTTGCATCCCCTGGCAAGGTGCAAGTGCAACACAACTCTTTGATAAATGTCCCCTTAAATCACTCCCAGCGAGCGGGAGTTTCCAAAACTGAATATGGGCTTGAGATCTGTTTCCATACCCACCGTGATGCGAGTGGGGAAACAGACCTAAACATCGTTATTGCCTGGAGGGAGCAACATTATTAGCTGGCTCGCACTGCATGATGGGAACCCTTGCAGCCCCCAAAGAGCTTATTGTGGGTGCCATTGGATGGAACAAGGGCACCCACCTTTTAAGGCACTGTGCCCTGAGGGATGGGGTACTGTGGCCAAACTCTTCCCATGGAGTAAGAGCCACTTGCCCTCTTCCATTGATTTTAATTAGGGACCATAGGGGATGGGGTTCATACTCAGGGCCCTGCCGCATCCCTCCCCTTTATTTTTAATATTGGCCTTGGTGGATGGGTTCTCCAGGGCCTTACAAGGTTTGAGGAGGGGGTCTGCATGGCCCCTTTTCCCTTTAATTTGAATAGTGGCCCTAGGGGATGGGGTCTCCGGGGCTCAAGAAAGCTTGGAGATGGAGGCCATAATCCCCCCTTAAAAAAAATGAGGTCCGGGAGATAGGGTCCTTAAGACCTAATAAAGCACACGAACGTGGGCCATGCAGCCTCTCGTTCACTTTAAAATAAATAAGACCCTGGGGATGGCGAACCAAGGTCATATGGAGGGTTGGAGACAGGAACCACATTGCCTCCCTCCCCTTTAGAATATATTTGGCTCTGGGTGGTGGAGTCCCCAATGCCATGTAGGTTTGAGGAGAGGGGTTATCCGTGCCACATCCTTTGGAAAAAAATCTGGGTAATGGGGCTCCCAGGGTCAGGCCCTCTGGCCACCCTTCCACTGCTCTCGACCAAAGGGCATGTCTGGTGTAGGTTTAGCTGCGCTTGTGGGGTTGGCTACAGGGCTTGGCCACAGGCCAGGGTTTGTGGCCAACCCTACGCTGTGCATGTCCAAAAGCCATACACAGCATGGGGTTGGCTGCTTCCAGTAGCCAAGTCCCTGTGGCCTAACCATCACCATGAAGAACCAAATGCTCTGCATACTTTGGGGTTGGCTGCCTTTAAAGGGCTTGTCCAAAAGGCCAAAGGTCATGCGCAGCATGGGGGTGGCTGCATGCAAGGAGTTGGTCCCAGGCCCTGCAGCCAACATGACACTGTGCACGACATTCGGAGTTTATGCAGGTTAAACTTGCGCATGGTGATTAAATTTTACTTTGTTAAAAAACATCTAGAAATTCACTGGAAAAAACTAAGTTTTAAGTAATGTTATTGTTAGGTGAAATATTCAGTAACAATGTAACATTTTACACTCTAAAAAACAGTTTAGCTATCTCAGGAAACTGCAAATCGTGCCCTAAAGTAACTATAACTCATGCCCTTGCCATGCACTTGTAATTATCCACATATAACATCACTCATGACATCTTCTATACATCATGAACATATCATTGCAGATGCAGGGAATTTCCTGGGGATTTGCATTCCACTGGAGTTCTTTCCTCTAGGCTAAAGACTGGTATTGTTCATTGGACAATGTAGGAGCCACTGTTTGGATTTGCTCACGGTTCGAAGATTTTACTCCTACTTGAAACTAGTTTGTTTTGGAGGAGAAAAATGGTGTCCTGCTTACTTTCCTCATTTGTCTGTCAATTTGATGGAACCTCTTCATTTGTTAGATGCTGTAGTGTCAAAAAAACGACTTTCTCCAAACTAAGTTGTCCACTCACTGTCTCCTGTATCTGTTTCCTCTGCCTAATCTAGCATTAATTCCAGTTTGCTCTGGTTTGTAGTCAGCAGGTAAGTCGCTGTCCGACCTGGTTCAGGAAACCTTCCTTTTGGCTCCCCAATGTTCTTGCACGACTAGCAAAGCTTTTATGATCAGGGATGCATTTTGTTGCCTGTTGGTGTGTCTTGTTTTCCTGCAGATTGAATGGAGACAATCCTTCTTTGAATTGTAATCAATTGTCTGTAACATTCATTACTCTGATTTCCCTTTCTCGTACCAGCACTGATACTGATTGGTTACCTTGGCACATGTGGTAAGCCAACCAGTGTTGATATAGAACCTAGACAAACCCACCAGGTGTTTGGATTGATTTTCTAGGCATGCCTGTGTTTACACCATCACACTGACTGAGGTATGTACTGAGAACTTGGAGTCACATTAGGGTAATGCAGATTATTAGTATGTAATCTGTTCAATCAGTCAAAATAATCTTTAATCGGTTAATTAAAACCATAAAATATAAATTACACCAAAAGGCACTGATTCATATCTAAGGTTTAAATCTGAATTAGCAAAGGTTAAATGAATCCGAGGTGTCATTAAGAAATATATAGGTATACATTAAAAGCGCACAGCAAGTTAGAGAAAACATCATCAGAAAATGACCAGGAATGGACATAATACACAATATAGCAATCTATCCCTTCTTTTTCTGATCCTCATTAAGTTCATTAAAAACCTTTCGACTTTAAAACAGACATATTTGTTAATTAATATTTGTGAGAAAAATTAGGCAGGTCTGGCCTGAATAAAGTGCTTCCCTCTTAATAAAGGAAAATGAATTATCGAAGTGGTGCTCCATCTTATTCACAAAACAAGATGAAATGTAAGGTATCCTGGTCTGAAAAGTTATCACAACAACAAGGACCTAGATACTCAATTTTGTTACAACCTATAGGATCTGCCAGAAGTCAGTGAAGTAAGTTCAACCTGAAATGGGTCAGTCAGCAAAAGGCAATGTATCTATTCACTTGAACCCCCTTGTGACTGTAATAAAGGAATCTAGATAGTTGAACAGTTAAAACTAAATCTTCTAATAATCAACTGCTTTAGGGTGTCAGATATGTGCTTCTCACTCATTAATTTCCTGAAACCTACACTCCTTCCCTCTGAAAACTCAATCGCACACTTGGGCTTCTCAGAAATTGTTAAACCAATATTAAAGACAGTATACATGAGTAACCAGCCAGGTCTGTCTAAAGGTGATCCCCCTACAGCGTTACAAATTATAAAGGCCATAAAAATAACATGAGTAATATAGTGGCCGCAGGTAGGGAAAACAATTATTGGTCAGCCTAAAGGTTGAAAATTTGCTGGTTTGCATAGGAGCAGAGGGTCATATTTTCAAGGAAATATCGCCACTTTTCTGCCAGTAAAGCGGCGATATTCTTATCGCAATATTCTCAAGCTCACGCTAAAAACGTTTAGGGACAGATTTTAGGCGAAATAGACCATTCGAAAGATTGCAACTTCTGTCAGCGATAAATATCACTATTGACATGCAAGGGAGGCGTTACCTTGCAAGATCTGACGTTAAACCAAGATTTCCCTATTCAGAAGGGGCTTCCTTAATTCCAGGGGACATAATAAACTGGCTCTAACTGCAACTTGAGGCTGTGTTTTAATACCAGAAAATATCTGGTCTTAAAATGGAGATAACCATTGGGGCCTCATTTCAACAGGTTTTGTTGCTGGACCGCGCTGCAAGCAATGTTGCTGCGCTGCCCTAGTGCAAAATTACAGGGTAGGACTGCGCACCATCAATAAGATAGTGCGCATTTCTGTGCCTCAGTCATGAAAAGTTTTGCAGCGCTTTGACAAGACAGTGCTGCAACACTTTTCACTATGCCTTTCTTGCAACATCATGGATGCACTGAACTAATTGGACAGCGCTCCATGACGCAAGTAATGACAGACATGTCAAAAATCCTGACGTATCTGTCTGTGCTAAAGTCACGCATTGCTGCAGTTGTGTCACAACTGTGAAGCAAATCCAGCAATACATGGGGCCAGCCTATCCCTGTGCCACTGCATAACCCTTACACCTGCCACCAGGCAGGCATAAGGTAGTGACGCAGTGCCGTTCTTGAGGTGTGCCAGGGTGTCGGCGCAGTTGGAGATCCATCGGTGGCGGTTGCACGCTGTGTTGTCATCGTCTGTAAGCGTTGCCAGAGTGGCGGTACTGAGGGAGTTGAGGAGACTTCCTACGGTGGCCTGGATCCAGCTGCGAGTGGTTGAGATGATGACATTGGCATACAGTGGGCAAGGTGAAGACGTGATGTATCCAATGATGGTCAGTTCAGGAGAGTCAGGTGTTGAAGCTGAAGTGGAAGCTACGCTGGCAGAGGTGACGTGGTTGACTGTGTGTCCTGCTATGTGGCCAGTTGAGGTGAGGTGCCACTTGCATCCGATGTTGGAGACCTTCCCCCAGAAGGCGGTGTTGTTCTGCTCACTGGGGTTGTCCAGGTGGAGCTTGAGATAACCGAGTAGGATGTTGTCAGTGGATGGGAGAATCTGGAGTACAATGAGGTCAACAATGGTATTTGAGAGGGTACCGCAGTGTATGTGCTTCGGCTTGTTCCGGATCTGGGAGTTGAGCTGGGGTCCATGGTCACCTTTGGGTCATTTGAGTTTGAGGTCACTCAGTGTGACTCTTCAGGTGATGGCAATGCCTTGTCCTTGATCGTCTTGCTGATCCTTGCGGGTGATGCTGCATCCGTCAATGATGGCGAAGTCCAGTCCAGAGCAGAGGTTAGTCCTGGCAGGCAAGGTGGTGCCAGGATTGATGGCAAGGAGAGTGCTGCCATCGTAGCGGCGGAGAGTCCAAGAGGAAGGCCTCCTTGGTGCTGAGCACAGTCCAGGGGCAGATGGATGCAAGTGGGCTAGCCTATGGTTTGCCTTTGGCACATAAGACGCCAGTACATCATCAACAATGCCACTTTAAAAAAGCAGGTACCTTTACTTTCCTTTTGATTACAACGCATTGTGAGGTCAGTAATGGTGTAATTTAAATTATTTTGGGTGAGTATGTATTCCAGTTGTAAAATATGGAAATTGGGGGGATGGGGGGTTTGGGGTAAAATATGAAAATTTGGGTGTGCTATGGGAGCCCAAAAAGGTATTTCTGGATTCACGGTTGGATATGGGGTGTAAAGGTTGGTTTGGTGTTACACTCACTGAAGTGGGAATAATGATATTAGTGTCTCCACTATTCCACACCTACTCTACTGTTGCAATGTGCATAGTATTAGTATGTATTGGAATTGAATGCAATGTTATGGCATGCTTTGCAAATACGTATGTGTCTTTGGCACACAAGTTGTATGTTGGCTGTGCATGTGCACACAGCGGCCAACATTGAGAGGTGCTTGGGGGGCATGTTCTCCATGCAGGCTGTCATGCAGCCTGCATTATGAACAGGGAAGCATGCATGACTGCTTTGTGTGGCCTGATTGGGCTGAAAAAACTGTCATGGCGAACTTGAGCGGGCATCACATCATGATAACCTCAGTTACTTATCATCATGTGATGATTGTTCCTCTTTGCATTGCTTGAGGCAGTGGGGCAATGCTCTCCCGCCATAGCGGAAGGGACGCCACTGGGGGGCGTCATCTATGTGTGATAGGCCTGAGCGACTCACCCCATGGCCCCACTGTGCTGCACACCCCACCTTCTCCTTACCTGTACATTGACACTGTGGCACAATACATTGCACTCTCTCCGAATCTGTGTCTCAGCCAGCAGGAGCATCAGCCAGGTGTGATTTGATTAGACTAGGTACAGCAGTCACTGGCTTGTCCACTGGTGGTCCTCTAGATGCAGTTGATGCATCAGAGTCCTCCTAGGCGTGACGTTGCGGCGCTCGCGCAACACAAGTTCGGTGTAGCACAGGGGCCTCACCCACCACAGAGTACGGCAAGTCCAACATCATCCGAATTATGATGCAGTTAGATGGCACAAACAGTTACTATTACCCTCCATGCGGACTGATGTAGTGGTGGATCGTAGTATGCAATACTTACCTCACTTCGTTGGTGCGCATGAGCACCTCTACCATTAACAGCTCCAAGGGTCGCAAGGTGGTCTTCTCACACAGGTCAGCAATGTGTCTCTATGCATCCCGCCAGACTTCACCACCAGGTACGGGCGATCGCCGCGCATCAATGTTTAACCCACGGATCATAGACTCCACATCCCACTTTAGGCTCCAGACGCAGGTCCAGCGGGGTATCAAGGATCCAGACACAGGTCCAGCGAGGCATCATGGCTCTCATCCTGGGCATCCTGGATGTTGGATGGCTGCAGTGGTCGTTTATGTGTGCTGCACTTGTTCCTGTCTGCTACATTCAGCATGTTATTGTATTTTATGCCTATTTACTATTGGCGGTTGACTGATAGGCAATTTGTTGCATTAGAGGCAAGAAAAATTAAAGTTGGGCTGACTAACATGAGTTTTGTTGCTGCAAATGGGTCTATCGCTAGTTATTGCCCGCTAAAACAGAAATTTCTTTTGTCATCGCGCTGATGTTAGCGTGAGTTTTCACACCCGTTTCCTGTTACTAGAGTTAGGCGGCAATGACAAAACTACTGATAACTTGCGTTGGTGATAGTTATCGCATGTTCTTGAGAATATCCCCTAGTGTGAGATCAGTTCAGCTGAAATCAGCCCACACTTTTTCTTCACCCCATATTTGCTTTTCTGTCTTTCTTCCTTCCACTTTTTTCTTTCACCTCTTCTTCTTATGTTTTCATTCCTTACTCCCTCTTTCTATCACTGTTTTTCTTTATTTCGTCCTGCTTTCCTCCCTGTCACTATCCCACCTTACTTTCTTTTTCAGCCCTTCTTTTTCTTTGGCCACCTTTGTTACACCGTCCCTATTTCTTCCTCGTTCCCCTCAGCTTTGATTCATGTGTACAATGCAATCAGACTAATCCAATCACCAGACACAACACATTCCAGACATCACCCTGCACACTCCTTCCCACAGCACACTCACAAGCCCCCTGACTCACAGGAGCTAGAAATAGACTTGAGAAAAAATAAATGTCTGATGTTGAAAATCTTCTTGCGCTGCAGAGGCTCTAACATCTCTAATAAGACAAAACCCTGCCTCTGCACCTGAAACCTGACCTGTGATAGCCACTGTTGAGTATTCACAGCTCTAATGAACAGCCTCAAGCCGCTACTACAGAACCCAGGTATTTTAATACTCAGATACACACAAAGTTGTGCAAATGCTTTGGCTCTTTCAATGCACCTCCAGCTGTCCTGCAGCATCCTAGTGATGATCCAGTCAGCAGTGTTTTCAATGTGTCACAGGCCCTGTTGGAAGGAAAGAAATGGACCCCTGGGCTGCTGTCTGAATGATAAGATACAGCAACATTCAGATCAAGTGGCTCCATAGGACTCTGGGCCCCGGTACCACTGCACCTGCAGCACCAATGGACCTGTGCATCCAGTAGCGAGACCCACACCCAGCTGTGCCAGAGCCTCTCACTCGTGATATGCAGCGCCCCCTGCTGTTCTTCTGATGCATCACATTTCTCCCCTACACCCAGCACCTCCCTCTGCTGTGCTAGGACAGGAGCCCGCGCCTGTTACTGGGTGGTACTGGACGCGACACACAGTCATGCCAGCATGGACGAGCCGTGAAAAGCACTTTGACGCCTCGTCAGGTGTCGTAAACGCTATATAAATAGAATTACAAGATCCTGCACCCTCTGCATCTCCTCACACAGCTCTGTCAGTGCACCTCTACCCAGACCCACAGCTGCCCGAGCTACTCCGACCATCTCCCTTTGTGCTGTCCTTCAGCGTTTAATATCTGTGAATAAACCATTAACCGCTGCCTCCATAATACACTAGCGGCAGATTAATTTTTAAAGAGAGCCTTTTCACCTATGCAGAAGTGGCTGTTAATCATCCATGCGAGGATCCTGCAGTGCATTGTACTCTGGGGCAATATCGCCTAGAGTGAAGATGGGATTTTTCTGGAGCTAATGTGCCGATCGCCAGGAATCGCCGGATAACGCAGGATTTACTATCGCCATTACGCATATGTTATCGGGGGTTTTCACGGCCTAACCCTGGTTCTATCACCATGTAGCGTTGGCTTGATAATACGGCACATACATGGCAATAGATTTCAGGGTTAAGCGCGATAAGCAAACTGCCGATAACTTGCATGGCGATAGTTATTGTCCGCCCTTAAGAATATCTCCCTCAGTGTTTACTTTTTTAAAAACAGCTATACCCATGTCCCGCTTTTTGAGTTCCTTTTAGAAAGACCAAACAGGAAATGTCTGATGGTGCCACTAGAACATGGCACCCATTCAGCATTATCTTCAGACTCCTTTGGAGCTGGCTATCAAGGACTTATTATTGTACATTCAGGGGCGTATCCTAAATTGGTGCAGGAGGTACAGTGGCTCTGGGGCCCAGAGAGGCCCACTAAACCCTGTTTATTGGTGCCTTCTCCAAACACAGTAGCCATGGGACCAAGGGGCATATTATCAAGACAGGCGATACAATTATTGCTGTTTTAGAGGCAGAAAACTGCCGCTAAAACAGCGATAATGGGCTTGATAATATGCTCTATGAAATTCCATTTAAAGACCATGTTAGATGTCCTTCACATTTAACATGGGCTTCAATTGGAATTCTATAGAGCATATTATCAAGCCCATTATTGCCATTTTAGCGGCAGTTTTCTGCTGCTAAAATGGCGATAATTTTATCGCCTGTCTTGATAATATCCCCCCAGTTCCTTACTTGCATTAGGGTCCATGAAACACTGGCTACGCCACTGTGTACTTTACTGTATTCATTTTCTAGTCATATTAAGGCTTTTTTCAAGTTCCATAACCTTTCCCAGCAGTATTTCTGACAACTGATCTGATTGGCACAATAAAGTGACAGTTTTGATTGAAGGTTACCCTGTACTTTTCAGTTGAAATATTGTGGGCCCACTACATTCTTCAAGTGGTCAAGGAAGGTCTGCACCATGGTGGATATCGATTAGTCGAATCTCTGTTTATCACTTATTAACATTAAGGGGCATATTGCAAAGGATGGTGTTAAAATTATCGCCGGATTAGCGGCAGAAAACGGCCGCTAAAGTGGCGATAATGGGCTTTATAATATGCCCTGGAGTATTCCAAAAGAAGCCCACGTTCACACCAAAACATGGACTTCTAATGGAATTCTCCAAGGCATATTATCAAGCCCATTATCGCCGTCCGCTAAACCGGTGATAATTTTTAACGCCATCCTAGATAATATGCCCCTAAGACTCTTCAAAAATATGCATCTGAAACACAGGCCCTTATTAGGGACTTTTGCTTCCCCAGAGTCGTCTTAACTCAAATGAAGCTGTGTTTACATTAATATATGTGCTCCATACATTACGATCTCTAATGAGAACTGAAATTGCAGCTATAAAGGAACTTGAAAAACATGGGAGAGAATAGGCAACCAGTTGGATGTTAAACACTATTTGAGTCATTATGTCCTGATAAACATGTCTGTCCCACGACTATTTCAATGCTGTTTACAAATAAGTGTGAACATTCAAAGTTTTTTTCAAATACGTCTTTTATTTTAGGAAACATGGGCAATATCAAACCAGATATGTGGTTTTAGCATTTAGATTGCTTTGTTGAGCTCTTCTGTGCAGGGGAGGGAGAAGCAATCCAGTGCACATGTGAGTGTATTACTCAACTGATTATATAATCAGGAACAATATCCTTGGTTTCAGTGACCTCTAGAAGCATTTTAATTTCAGAGTTAAACTGGTTTATGACATTAATGCAGAAATTGGTACAAAAGGGGGTGGTAATGGACGGAGCATCTGAACCAATCAAACACTCACACCCAGTCAAAAGATCTGGGTTTAATCCATCACCATTCTTTAGCCCACTCTGCCATCCAAGTTCAGACATGGCTATATGCCAATCAGTCTGACCCTGTGCCTCATGGAAACAGTCCAGCCTGAACTGCCAAGCCATGCCGTCCCGGGACCGGAAACAAGCTTCAGAGGACCGGTTTCTGGCATTCCAGCCGTCTTCAGCCCGTCCTGCTTGAATCCAGTGGCAAAGTGAGCAAGGGACTCACGTCTGAGCATACCCTGCCACACATATGGCGGCCAAAAGCGGTACAAAAGGGGGTGGTAATGGACGGAGCATCTAAACCAATCAAACACTCACACCCAGTCAAAAGATCTGGGTTTTATCCATAACCGTTTCTTAGCCCACTCTGCCATCCCAGTTCAGACATGGCTATATGCAAATCAGTCTGACCCTGTGCCTCATGGGAGCAGTCCAGCCCGAACTGCCGGGCCATGCCTTCCCTGGACCAGAAACAAGCTTCCGAGGACCGGTTTCTGGCATTCCAGCCGTCTTCAGCCCGCGTGCTTGAATCCAGTGGCAAAGTGAGCAAGGGACTCACGTCTGGGCATACCCTGCCACACTTATGGAGGACAAAATCGGTACAAAAGGGGGTGGTAAGGGACGGAGCATCTGAACCAATCAAACACTCACACCCAGTCAAAAGATCTGGGTTTAATCCATCACCGTTCTTTAGCCCACTGTCATCCAAGTTCCGACATGGCTATATGCAAATCAGTCTGACCCTGTGCCTCATGGGAACAGTCCAGCCCGAACTGCCAAGCCATGCCTTCCCTGGACCGGACACAAGCTTCTGAGGACCGGTTTCTGGCATTATAGCTGTCTTCAGCCCGGCTTGCTTGAATCCAGTGGCAAAGTGAGCAAGGGACTCACGTCTGAGCATACCCTTCCACACTTATGGGGGCCAAAAGCAGTACAAAAGGGGGTGGTAAAGGACGGAGCACCTGAACCAATTAAACATTCACACCCAGTCAAAAGATCTGGGTTTAATCCATCACCGTTCCTTAGCCCACTCTGCCATCCCAGTTCAGACATGGCTATATGCAAATCAGTCTGACCCTGTGCCTCAAGGGAGCAGTCCAGCCCGAACTGCCAGGCCATGCCTGCCCTGGACCAGAAACAAGCTTCAGAAGACCAGTTTCTGGCATTCCAGCCATCTTCAGCCCGGCTTGTTTGAATCCAGTGGCAAAGTGAGCAAGGGACACACGTCTGAGCATACCCTGCCACACTTATGGCGGCCAAAAGCGGTACAAAAGGGGGTGGTAATGGACGAAGCATCTGAACCAATCAAACATTCACACCCAGTCAAAAGACCTAGGTTTAATCCTTCACTGTTCTTTAGCCCACTCTGCCATCCCAGTTCAGACATGGCTATATGCAAATCAGTCTGACCCTATGCCTCAAGGGAACAGTCCAGCCCGAACTGCCAACCCATGCCTTCCCTGGACAGGAAACAAGCTTCCAAGGACCGGTTTCTGACATTCCAGCCGTCTTCAGCCCGGCTTGCTTGAATCCAGTGGCATAGTGAGCAAGGGACTCACGTCTGAGCACACCCTGCAACACTTATGGCGGCCAAAAGGGGTATAAAAGGGGGTGGTAATGGATGGAGCATCTGAACCAATAAAACACTCACACCCAGTCAAAAGATCTGGGTTTAGTCCATCACAGTTCTTTAGCCCACTCTGCCATCCCAGTTCAGACATGGCCATATGCAAATCAGTCTGACCCTGTGCCTCATGGGAACAGTCCAGCCCGAACTGCCAAGCCATGCCTTCCCTGGACCGGAAACAAGCTTCCGAGGACCGGTTTCTGGCATTCCAGCCGTCTTCAGCCCGCTTGCTTGAATCCAGTGGCAAAGTGAGCAAGGGACTCACGTCTGAGCATATCCTGCCACACTTATGGCAGCCGAAAGCGGTAAAAAAGGGGGTGGTTATGGACGGAGCATCTGAACCAATCATACACTCACACCCAGTCAAAAGACCTGGGTTTAATCCATCACCGTTCTTTAGCCCACTGTCATCCTAGTTCCGACAAGTCTATATGCAAATCAGTCTGACCCTGTGCCTCATGGGAACAGTCCAGCCCGAACTGCCAAGCCATGCCTTCCCTGGACTGGACACAAGCTTCTGAGGACCGGTTTCTGGCATTGTAGCCGTCTTCAGCCCGGCTTGCTTGAATCCATTGGCAAAGTGAGCAAGGGACTCACGTCTGAGCATACCGTGCCACACCTATGGCGGCCAAAAGCGGTACACAAGGGGGTGGAAATGGACGGAGCATCTGAACCAATCAAACACTCACACCCAGTCAAAAGATCTGGGTTTAATGCATCACCGTTCATTAGCCCACTCTGCCATCCCAGTTCAGACATGGCTATATGCAAATCAGTCTGACCCTGTGCCTCATGGGAACAGTCCAGCTCGAACTGCCAAGCCATGCCTTCCCTGGACCGAAAACAAGCTTCCGGGGACCAGTTTCTGGCATTCCAGCAGTCTTCATCCTGGCTTGATTGAATCCAGTGGCAACATGAGCAAGGGACCCACGTCTGAGCATACCCTGCCACAATTATGGCGGCCAAAAGCGGTACAAAAGAGGGTGGTAATGGACGGAGCATCTGAACCAATCAAACACTCACACCCAGTCAAAAGATCTGGGTTTAATCCATCACCGTTCTTTAGCCCACTCTGCCATCCTAGTTCAGACATGGCTATATGCAAATCAGTCTGACCCTGTGCCTCATGGGAACAGTCCAGCCAGAACTGCCAAGCCATGCCTTCCCTGGACCGGAAACAAGCTTCTGAGGACCGGTTTCTGGCATTCCAGCCTTCTTCAGCCCACTTGCTTGAATCCAGTGGCAAAGTGAGCAAGGGACTCACATCTGAGCATACCCTGACACACTTATGGCGGCCAAAAGCGGTACAAAAGGAGGTGGTAATGGACGGAGCATCTGAACCAATCAAACACTCAGACCCAGTCAAAAGAGATCTGGGTTTAATCCATCACCGTTCTTTAGCCCACTGTCATCCTAGTTCCGACATGGCTATATGCAAATCAGTCTGACTGTGTGCCTCATGGGAACATTCCAGCCCGAACTGCCAAGCCATGCCTTCTCTGGAGCGGACACAAGCTTACGAGGACCAGTTTCTGGCATTGTAGCCGTCTTCAGCCCGGCTTGCTTGAATCCAGTGGCAAAGTGAGCAAGGGACTCACGTCTGAGCATACCCTGCCACACTTATGGCGGCCAAAAGCGGTACACAAGGGGGTGGAAATGGACGGAGCATCTGAACCAATCAAACACTGAGACCCAGTCAAAAGATCTGGGTTTAATCCATCACCGTTCTTTAACCCACTCTGCCATACCAGTTCAGACATGGCTATATGCAAATCAGTCTGACCCTGTGCCTCATGGGAACAGTCCAGCCCGAACTGCCAAGCCATGCCTTCCCTGGACCGGAAACAAGCTTCCGAGGACCGGTTTCTGGCATTCCAGCCGTCTTCAGCCGGCTTGCTTGAATCCAGTGGCGAAGTGAGCAACGTCTGAGCATACCCTGCCACACTTATGGTGGCCAAAAGCGGTACAAAAGGGGGTGGTAATGGACGGAGCATCTGAACCAATCAAATACTCACACCCAGTCAAAAGATCTGGGTTTAATCCATCACCGTTCTTTAGCCCACTCAGCCATCCCAGTTCAGACATTGCTATATGCAAATCAGTCTGACCCTGTGCCTCATGGGAACAGTCCAGCCCGAACTGCCAAGCCATGCCTTCCCTGAACCAGAAAGAAGATTACGTGGACCGGTCTCTGGCATTCCAGCCGTCCTCAGCCTGGCTTGCTTGAATCCAGTGGCAAAGTGAGCAAGGGACTCATGTCTGAGCATACCCTGCCACACTTATGGCGGCCAAAAGCGGTACACAAGGGGGTGGGAATGGACGGAGCATCTGAACCAATCAAACACTCACAACCAGTCAAAAGATCTGGGTTTAATCCATCACTGTTCTTTAGCCCACTCTGCCATCCCAGTTCAGACATGGCTATATGCAAATGAGTCTGACCCTGTGCCTCATGAGAACAGTCCAGCCCGAACTGCCAAGCCATGCCTTCCCTGGACTGGAAACAAGCTTCCAAGGACCGGTTTTTGGCATTCCAGCCGTCTTCAGCCCGGCTTGCTTGAATCCAGTGGCATAGTGAGCAAGGGACTCACGTCTGAGCACACCCTGCAACACTTATGGCGGCCAAAAGGGGTATAAAAGGGGGTGGTAATGGATGGAGCATCTGAACCAATAAAACACTCACACCCAGTCAAAAGATCTGGGTTTAGTCCATCACAGTTCTTTAGCCCACTCTGCCATCCCAGTTCAGACATGGCCATATGCAAATCAGTCTGACCCTGTGCCTCATGGGAACAGTCCAGCCCGAACTGCCAAGCCATGCCTTCCCTGGACCGGAAACAAGCTTCCGAGGACCGGTTTCTGGCATTCCAGCCGTCTTCAGCCCGCTTGCTTGAATCCAGTGGCAAAGTGAGTAAGGGACTCACGTCTGAGCATATCCTGCCACACTTATGGCAGCCGAAAGCGGTAAAAAAGGGGGTGGTTATGGACGGAGCATCTGAACCAATCATACACTCACACCCAGTCAAAAGACCTGGGTTTAATCCATCACCGTTCTTTAGCCCACTGTCATCCTAGTTCCGACAAGTCTATATGCAAATCAGTCTGACCCTGTGCCTCATGGGAACAGTCCAGCCCGAACTGCCAAGCCATGCCTTCCCTGGACTGGACACAAGCTTCTGAGGACCGGTTTCTGGCATTGTAGCCGTCTTCAGCCCGGCTTGCTTGAATCCATTGGCAAAGTGAGCAAGGGACTCACGTCTGAGCATACCGTGCCACACCTATGGCGGCCAAAAGCGGTACACAAGGGGGTGGAAATGGACGGAGCATCTGAACCAATCAAACACTCACACCCAGTCAAAAGATCTGGGTTTAATGCATCACCGTTCATTAGCCCACTCTGCCATCCCAGTTCAGACATGGCTATATGCAAATCAGTCTGACCCTGTGCCTCATGGGAACAGTCCAGCTCGAACTGCCAAGCCATGCCTTCCCTGGACCGAAAACAAGCTTCCGAGGACCAGTTTCTGGCATTCCAGCAGTCTTCATCCTGGCTTGATTGAATCCAGTGGCAACATGAGCAAGGGACCCACGTCTGAGCATACCCTGCCACAATTATGGCGGCCAAAAGCGGTACAAAAGAGGGTGGTAATGGACGGAGCATCTGAACCAATCAAACACTCACACCCAGTCAAAAGATCTGGGTTTAATCCATCACCGTTCTTTAGCCCACTCTGCCATCCTAGTTCAGACATGGCTATATGCAAATCAGTCTGACCCTGTGCCTCATGGGAACAGTCCAGCCAGAACTGCCAAGCCATGCCTTCCCTGGACCGGAAACAAGCTTCTGAGGACCGGTTTCTGGCATTCCAGCCTTCTTCAGCCCACTTGCTTGAATCCAGTGGCAAAGTGAGCAAGGGACTCACATCTGAGCATACCCTGACACACTTATGGCGGCCAAAAGCGGTACAAAAGGAGGTGGTAATGGACGGAGCATCTGAACCAATCAAACACTCAGACCCAGTCAAAAGAGATCTGGGTTTAATCCATCACCGTTCTTTAGCCCACTGTCATCCTAGTTCCGACATGGCTATATGCAAATCAGTC
The DNA here is from genome assembly GCF_964263255.1 of Lissotriton vulgaris. NCBI lineage: Eukaryota > Metazoa > Chordata > Amphibia > Caudata > Salamandridae > Lissotriton > Lissotriton vulgaris. The sequence goes on from NC_141689.1 coordinate 1,269,737,168, forward strand.
TGACTGTGTGCCTCATGGGAACATTCCAGCCCGAACTGCCAAGCCATGCCTTCTCTGGAGCGGACACAAGCTTCCGAGGACCAGTTTCTGGCATTGTAGCCGTCTTCAGCCCGGCTTGCTTGAATCCAGTGGCAAAGTGAGCAAGGGACTCACGTCTGAGCATACCCTGCCACACTTATGGCGGCCAAAAGCGGTACACAAGGGGGTGGAAATGGACGGAGCATCTGAACCAATCAAACACTCAGACCCAGTCAAAAGATCTGGGTTTAATCCATCACCGTTCTTTAACCCACTCTGCCATACCAGTTCAGACATGGCTATATGCAAATCAGTCTGACCCTGTGCCTCATGGGAACAGTCCAGCCCGAACTGCCAAGCCATGCCTTCCCTGGACCGGAAACAAGCTTCCGAGGACCGGTTTCTGGCATTCCAGCCGTCTTCAGCCGGCTTGCTTGAATCCAGTGGCGAAGTGAGCAACGTCTGAGCATACCCTGCCACACTTATGGTGGCCAAAAGCGGTACAAAAGGGGGTGGTAATGGACGGAGCATCTGAACCAATCAAATACTCACACCCAGTCAAAAGATCTGGGTTTAATCCATCACCGTTCTTTAGCCCACTCAGCCATCCCAGTTCAGACATTGCTATATGCAAATCAGTCTGACCCTGTGCCTCATGGGAACAGTCCAGCCCGAACTGCCAAGCCATGCCTTCCCTGAACCAGAAAGAAGATTACGTGGACCGGTCTCTGGCATTCCAGCCGTCCTCAGCCTGGCTTGCTTGAATCCAGTGGCAAAGTGAGCAAGGGACTCATGTCTGAGCATACCCTGCCACACTTATGGCGGCCAAAAGCGGTACACAAGGGGGTGGGAATGGACGGAGCATCTGAACCAATCAAACACTCACAACCAGTCAAAAGATCTGGGTTTAATCCATCACTGTTCTTTAGCCCACTCTGCCATCCCAGTTCAGACATGGCTATATGCAAATGAGTCTGACCCTGTGCCTCATGAGAACAGTCCAGCCCGAACTGCCAAGCCATGCCTTCCCTGGACCGGAAACAAGCTTCCAAGGACCGGTTTCTGACATTCCAGCCGTCTTCAGCCCGGCTTGCTTGAATCCAGTGGCATAGTGAGCAAGGGACTCACGTCTGAGCATACCCTGCTACACCCATGGCGGCCAAAAGCGGTACAAAAGGGGGTGGTAATGGACGGAGCATAGGAACCAATCAAACACTCACACCCAGTCAAAAGATCTGGGTTTAATCCATAACCGTTCTTTAGCTCACTCTGCCATCCCAGTTCAGACATGGCTATATGCAAATCACTCTGACCCTGTGCCTCATGGGAACAGTCCAGCCCAAACTGCCAAGCCATGCCTTCCCTGGACCGGAAACAAGCTTCCGAGGACTGGTTTCTGGCATTCCAGCCGTCTTCAGCTCGGCTTGTTTGAACCCAGTCGCTAAGTGAGCAGGACGGAGCATCTGAACCAATCAAACACTCACACCCAGTCAAAAGATCTGTGTTTAATCCATCACTGTTCTTTATCCCACTCTGCCATCCCAGTTCAGACATGGCTCTATGCAAATCAGTCTGACTCTGTGCCTCATGGGAACAGTCCAGCCCAAACTGCCAAGCCATGCCTTCCCTGGATAAAAAACAAGCTTCCGAGGACCGGTTTCTGGCATTCCAGCCATCTTCAGCATGGCTTGCTTGAATTCAGTGGCAAAGTGAGCAAAGGACTCACGTCTGAGCATACCCTGCCACACTTATGGTGGCCAAAAGCGGTACACAAGGGGGTGGGAATGGACGGAGCATCTGAACCAATCAAACACTCACAACCAGTCAAAAGATCTGGGTTTAATCCATCACCGTTCTTTAGCCCACTCTGCCATCCCAGTTCAGACATGGCTATATGCAAATGAGTCTGACCCTGTGCCTCATGAGAACAGTCCAGCCCGAACTGCCAAGCCATGCCTTCCCTGGACCGGAAACAAGCTTCCAAGGACCGGTTTCTGACATTCCAGCCGTCTTCAGCCCGGCTTGCTTGAATCCAGTGGCATAGTGAGCAAGGGACTCACGTCTGAGCATACCCTGCTACACCTATGGCGGCCAAAAGCGGTACAAAAGGGGGTGGTAATGGACGGAGCATCGGAACCAATCAAACACTCACACCCAGTCAAAAGATCTGGGTTTAATCCATAACCGTTCTTTAGCTCACTCTGCCATCCCAGTTCAGACATGGCTATATGCAAATCAGTCTCACCCTGTGCCTCATGGGAACAGTTCAGCCCAAACTGCCAAGCCATGCCTTCCCTGGACCGGAAACAAGCTTCCGAGGACTGGTTTCTGGCATTCCAGCCGTCTTCAGCTCGGCTTGTTTGAACCCAGTCGCTAAGTGAGCAGGACGGAGCATCTGAACCAATCAAACACTCACACCCAGTCAAAAGATCTGTGTTTAATCCATCACTGTTCTTTATCGCACTCTGCCATCCCAGTTCAGACATGGCTCTATGCAAATCAGTCTGACTCTGTGCCTCATGGGAACAGTCCAGCCCAAACTGCCAAGCCATGCCTTCCCTGGACCAAAAACAAGCTTCCGAGGACCGGTTTCTGGCATTCCAGCCATCTTCAGCATGGCTTGCTTGAATTCAGTGGCAAAGTGAGCAAAGGACTCACGTCTGAGCATACCCTGCCACACTTATGGCGGCCAAAAGCGGTACACAAGGGGGTGGAAATGGACGGAGCATCTGAACCAATCAAACACTCACACCCAGTCAAAAGATCTGGTTTTAATCCATCACCGTTCATTAGCCCACTCTGCCATCCCAGTTCAGACATGGCTATATGCAAATGAGTCTGACCCTGTGCCTCATGGGAACAGTCCAGTCCAAATTGCTAAGCCATGCCTTCCCTGTACCGGAAACAAGCTTCCGACAACCGGTTTCTGGCATTCCAGCTGTTTTCAGCCCGGCTTGCTTGAATCCAGTGGCAACGTGAGCAAGGGACTCACGTCTGAACATACCCTGCCACACTTATGGCGGCCAAAAGCGCTACAAAAGGGGGTGGTAATGGACGGAGCATCTGAACCAAGAAAACACTCACACCCAGTCAAAAGATCTGGGTTTAATCCATCACCGTTCTTTAGCACACTCTGCCATCCCAGTTCAGACATGGCTATATGCAAATCAATCTGGCCCTGTGCCTCATGGGAACAGTCCAGCCCTAACTGCCAAGCCATGCCTTCCATGGACCGGAAACAAGCTTTTGAGGACCGGTTTCTGGCATTCCAGCCGTCTTCAGCCCGGATTGCTTGAATCCAGTGGCAAAGTGAGCAGGAGATTCAGGTCTGAGCACACCCTGCCACACTTATTGCGGCCAAAAGCGGTACAAAAGGGGGTGGTAATGGATGGAGCATCTGAACCAATCAAGCACTCACACCCAGTCAAAAGATCTGGGTTTAATCCATCACCGTTCTTTAGCCCACTCTGCCATCCCAGTTCAGACATGGCTATATGCAAATCAGTGTGACCCTGTGCCTCATGAGAACAGTACAGCCCGAACTGCCAAGCCATGCCTTCCCTGGACCGGAAACAAGCTTCCGAGGACCGGTTTCTGGCATTCCAGCCATCTTCAGCCCGGCTTGCTTGAATCCAGTGGCAAAGTGAGCAAGGGACTCACGTCTGAGCATACCCTGCCACACTTATGGCAGCCAAAAACAGTACAAAAGGGGGTGGTAATGTACGGAGCATCTGAACCAACCAAACACTCACACCCAGTCAAAACAACTGGGCTTAATCCATCACCGTTCATTAGCCCACTCTGCCATCCCAGTTCAGACATGGCTATATGCAAATCAGTCTAACCCTGTGCCTCATGGGAACTGTCCAGCCCGAACTGCCAAGCCATGCCTTCCCTGGACCGGAAACAAGCTTCCGAGGACCCATTTCTGGCATTCCAGCCGTCTTCAGCCCGGCTTGCTTGAATCCAGTGGCAAAGTGAGCAAGAGACTCACGTCTGAGCATACCCTGCCTTATTTATGGCGGCCAAAAGTGGTACACAAGGGGGTGGAAATGGACGGAGCATCTGAACCAATCAAACACTCACACCCAGTCAAAAGATCTGGGTTTAATACAACACCGTTCATTAGCTCACTCTGCCATCCCAGTTCAGACATGGCTATATGCAAATCAGTCTGACCCTGTACCTCATAGGAACAGTCCAGCCCGAACTGCCAAGCCATGCCTTCCCTGGACCGGAAACAAGCTTCCGAGGACCGGTTTCTGGCATTCCAGCTGTCTTCATCCCGGCTTGATTGAATCCAGTGGCAACGTGAGCAAGGGACTCACGTCTGAGCATACCCTGCCACACTTATCGCAGCCAAAAGCTGTACAAAAGGGGTTGGTAATGGAGGGAGCACCTGAACCAATCAAACACTCACACCCAGTCAAAAGATCTGGGTTTAATCCATCACCGTTCCTTAGCCCACTCTGCGATCCCAGTTCAGACATGGCTATATGCAAATCAGTCTGACCCTGTGCCTCATGGGAGCAGTCCAGCCCGAACTGCCAGGCCATGCCTTCCCTGGACCAGAAACAAGCTTCTGAAGACCGGTTTCTGGCATTCCAGCCATCTTCAGCCTGGCTTGCTTGAATCCAGTGGCAAAGTGAGCAAGGGACTCACGTCTGAGCATACTCTGCCACACTTATGGAGGCCAAAATTGGTACAAAAGGGGGTGGTAATGGACGGAGCATCTGAACCAATCAAACACTCGCACCCAGCCAAAAGATCTTGATTTAATCCATCACCGTTCTTTAGCCCACTCTGCCATCCCAGTTCAGACATGGCTATATGCAAATCAGTCTGACCCTGTGCCTCATGGGAACAGTCCAGCCCGAAATGCCAAGCCATGCCTTCCCTGGACCGGAAACAAACTTCCGAGGACCGGTTTCTGGCATTCCAGCCGTCTTCAGCCTGGCTTGCTTGAATCCAGTGGCAAAGTGAGCAAGGGACTCACGTCTGAGCATGCCCTGCCACACTTATGGCGGCCACAAGCCGTAAAAAAGGGGGTGGTAATGGACGGAGCATCTGAACCAATCAAACACTCACACCCAGTCAAAAGATCTGGGTTTAATCCATCACCGTTCTTTAGCCCACTCTGCCATCCCAGTTCAGACATGGCTATATGCAAATCACTCTGACCCTGTGCCTCACGGGAACAGTCCAGCTCAAAATGCCAAGCAATGCCTTTCCTGGACCGGATACAAGCTTCGAGGACCGGCTTCTGGCATTCCAACCGTCTTCAGACTGGCTTGCTTGAATCCAATGGCAAAGTGAGCAAGGGACTCACGTCTGGGCATACCCTGCCACACTTATCGCGGCCAAAAGCGGTACAAAAGAGGGTGGTAATGGACGGAGCATCTGAACCAATCAAACACTCACACCCAGTCAAAAGATCTGGGTTTAATCCATCACCGTTCTTTAGCCCACTCTGCCATCCCAGTTTAGACATGGCTATGTGCAAATCAGTCTGACCCTGTGGCTCATGGGAACAGTCTAGCCCGAACTGCCAAGCCATGCCATCCATGGACCGGAAACAAGCTTCTAAAGGACCGGTTTGTGGCATTCCAGCCGTCTTCAGCCCGGCTTGCTTGAATCCAGTGTCAAAGTGAGCAAGGGACTCACGTCTGAGCACCTCCTGCAACACTTATGGCGGCCAAAAGCGGTATAAAAGGGGGTGGTAATTGATGGAGCATCTGAACCAATAAAACACTCACACCCAGTCAAAAGATCTGGGTTTAGTCCATCACAGTTCTTTAGCCCACTCTGCCATCCTAGTTCAGACATGGCTATATGCAAATCAGTCTGACCCTGTGCCTCATGGGAACAGTCCAGCCCGAACTGCCAAGACATGCCTTCCCTGGACCGGAAACAAGCTTCCGAGGACCGGTTTCTGGCATTCCAGCCATCTTCAGCCCGGCTTGCTTGAATTCAGTGGCAAAGTGAGCAAAGGACTCACATCTGAGCATACCCTGCCACACTTATGGCGGCCAACAGCGGTACACAAGAGGGTGGAAATGGACGGAGCATCTGAACCAATCAAACACTCACACCCAGTCAAAAGATCTGGTTTTTATCCATCACCGTTCATTAGCCCACTCTGCCATCCCAGTTCAGACATGGCTATATGTAAATCAGTCTGACCCTGTGCCTCATGGGAACAGTCCAGCCTGAACTGCCAAGCCATGCCTTCCCTGGACCAGAAACAAGCTTCCGAGGACCGGTTTTTGGCATTCCAGCCGTCTTCAGCCCGGCTTGCTTGAATCCAGTGGCAAAGTGAGCAAGGGACTCACGTCTGAGCATACCCTGCCACACTTATGGCAGCCAAAAACAGTACAAAAGGGGGTGGTATTGTACGGAGCATCTGAACCAACCAAACACTCACACCCAGTCAAAACAACTGGGTTTAATCCATCACCGTTCATTAGCCCACTCTGCGATCCCAGTTCAGACATGGCTATATGCAAATCAGTCTAACCCTGTGCCTCATGGGAACAGTCCAGCCCGAACTGCCAAGCCATGCCTTCCCTGGACCGGAAACAAGCTTCCGAGGACCCATTTCTGGCATTCCAGCCGTCTTCAGCCCGGCTTGCTTGAATCCAGTGGCAAAGTGAGCAAGAGACTCACGTCTGAGCATACCCTGCCTTATTTATGGCGGCCAAAAGTGGTACACAAGGGGGTGGAAATGGACGGAGCATCTGAACCAATCAAACACTCACACCCAGTCAAAATATCTGGGTTTAATACAACACCGTTCATTAGCCCACTCTGCCATCCCAGTTCAGACATGGCTATATGCAAATCAGTCTGACCCTGTACCTCATGGGAACAGTCCAGCCCGAACTGCCAAGCCATGCCTTCCCTGGACCGGAAACAAGCTTCCGAGGACCGGTTTCTGGCATTCCAGCCGTCTTCATCCCGGCTTGATTGAATCCAGTGGCAACGTGAGCAAGGGACTCACGTCTGAGCATACCCTGCCACACTTATCGGGGCCAAAAGCGGTACAAAAGGGGTTGGTAATGGAGGGAGCACCTGAACCAATCAAACACTCACACCCAGTCAAAAGATCTTGGTTTAATCCATCACCGTTCCTTAGCCCACTCTGCCATCCCAGTTCAGACATGGCTATATGCAAATCAGTCTGACCCTGTGCCTCATGGGAGCAGTCCAGCCCGAACTGCCAGGCCATGCCTTCCCTGGACCAGAAACAAGCTTCCGAAGACCGGTTTCTGGCATTCCAGCCATCTTCAGCCTGGCTTGCTTGAATCCAGTGGCAAAGTGAGCAAGGGACTCACGTCTGAGCATACTCTGCCACACTTATGGAGGCCAAAATCGGTACAAAAGGGGGTGGTAATGGACGGAGCATCTGAACCAATCAAACACTCGCACCCAGCCAAAAGATCTTGATTTAATCCATCACCGTTCTTTAGCCCACTCTGCCATCCCAGTTCAGACATGGCTATATGCAAATCAGTCTGACCCTTTGCCTCATGGGAACAGTCCAGCCCGAACTGCCAAGCCATGCCTTCCCTGGACCGGAAACAAACTTCCGAGGACCGGTTTCTGGCATTCCAGCCGTCTTCAGCCTGGCTTGCTTGAATCCAGTGGCAAAGTGAGCAAGGGACTCACGTCTGAGCATACCCTGCCACACTTATGGCGGCCACAAGCGGTAAAAAAGGGGGTGGTAATGGACGGAGCATCTGAACCAATCAAACACTCACACCCAGTCAAAAGATCTGGGTTTAATCCATCACCGTTCTTTAGCCCACTCTGCCATCCCAGTTCAGACATGGCTATATGCAAATCACTCTGACCCTGTGCCTCACGGGAACAGTCCAGCTCAAACTGCCAAGCAATGCCTTTCCTGGACCGGATACAAGCTTCGAGGACCGGCTTCTGGCATTCCAACCGTCTTCAGACTGGCTTGCTTGAATCCAATGGCAAAGTGAGCAAGGGACTCACGTCTGGGCATACCCTGCCACACTGATCGCGGCCAAAAGCGGTACAAAAGGGGGTGGTAATGGACAGAGCATCTGAACCAATCAAACACTCACAGCCAGTCAAAAGATCTGGGTTTAATCCATCACCGTTCTTTAGCCCACTCTGCCATCCCAGTTTAGACATGGCTATGTGCAAATCAGTCTGACCCTGTGGCTCATGGGAACAGTCTAGCCCGAACTGCTAGGCCATGCCATCCATGGACCGGAAACAAGCTTCTAAAGGACCGGTTTGTGGCATTCCAGCCGTCTTCAGCCCGGCTTGCTTGAATCCAGTGTCAAAGTGAGCAAGGGACTCACGTCTGAGCACCTCCTGCAACACTTATGGCGGCCAAAAGCGGTATAAAAGGGGGTGGTAATTGATGGAGCATCTGAACCAATAAAACACTCACACCCAGTCAAAAGATCTGGGTTTAGTCCATCACAGTTCTTTAGCCCACTCTGCCATCCTAGTTCAGACATGGCTATATGCAAATCAGTCTGACCCTGTGCCTCATGGGAACAGTCCAGCCCGAACTGCCAAGCCATGCCTTCCCTGAACCGGAAACAAGCTTCCGAGGACCAGTTTCTGGCATTCCAGCTGTCTTCATTCTGGCTTGATTGAATCCAGTGGCAACGTGAGCAAGAGACCCACGTCTGAGCATACCCTGCCACAATTATGGCGGCCAAAAGCGGTGCAAAAGAGGGTGGTAATGGACGGAGCATCTGAACCAATCAAATACTCACACCCAGTCAAAAGATCTTGGTTTAATCCAACACCGTTCTTTAGCCCACTCTGCCATCCCAGTTCAGACATGGCTATAGGCAAATCAGTCTGACCCTGTGCCTCATGGGAACAGTCCAGCCCAAACTGCCAAGCAATGCCTTTCCTGGACCGGATACAAGCTTCCGAGGACCGGTTTCTGGCATTCCAACCGTCTTCAGCCTGGCTTGCTTGAATCCAGTGGCAAAGTGAGAAAGGGACTCACGCCTGGGCATACCCTGCCACACTTATCGCGGCCAAAAGCGGTACAAAAGGGGGTGGTAATGGACGGAGCATCTGAACCAATCAAACACTCACACCCAGTCAAAATATCTGGGTTTAATCCATCACCGTTCTTTAACCCACTCTGCCATCCCAGTTCAGACATAGCTATATGCAAATGAGTCTGACCCTGTGCCTCATGGGAACAGTCCAGCCCGAACTGCCAAGCCATGCCTTCCCTGGACCGGAAACAAGCTTCCAAGGACCTGTTTCTGACATTCCAGCCGTCTTCAGCCCGGCTTGCTTGAATCCAGTGGCATAGTGAGCAAGGGACTCACGTCTGAGCATACCCTGCCACACTTATGGCGGCCAAAAGCGGTACAAAAGGGGGTGGTAATGGACGGAGCATCTGGACCAATCAAACACTCACGCCCAGTCAAAAGATCTGGGTTTAATCCATCACCGTTCTTTAGCTCACTCTGCCATCCCAGTTCAGACATGGCTATATGCAAATCAGTCTCACCCTGTGCCTCATGGGAACAGTCCAGCCAAAACTGCCAAGCCTTGCCTTCCCTGGACCGGAAACAAGCTTCCGAGGACCGGTTTCTGGCATTCCAGCCGTCTTCAGCTCGGCTTATTGGAACCCAGTTTCAAAGTGAGCAAGGGACTCACGTCTGAGCATACCCTGCCACACTTATGGCGGCCAAAAGCGGTACACAAGGGGGTGGAAATGGACGGAGCATCTGAACCAATCAAACACTCAAACCCAGTCAAAAGATCTGGTTTTAATCCATCACCGTTCATTAGCCCACTCTGCCATCCCAGTTCAGACATAGCTATATGCAAATGAGTCTGACCCTGTGCCTCATGGGAATAGTCCAGCCCGAATTGCCAAGCCATGTCTTCCCTGGACCGGAAACAAGCTTTCGACAACTGGTTTCTGGCATTCCAGCATTTTCAGCCCGGCTTGCTTGAATCCAGTGGCAACGTGAGCAAGGGTCTCACGTCTGAGCATACCCTGCCACACTTATGGCGGCCAAAAGTGGTACAAAAGGGGGTGGTAATGGACGGAGCATATGAACCAAGAAAACACTCACACCCAGTCAAAAGATCTGGGTTTAATCCATCACCGTTCTTTAGCACACTCTGCCATCCCAGTTCAGACATGGCTATATGCAAATCAGTCTGACCCTGTGCCTCATGGGAACAGTCCAGCCCTAACTGCCAAGCCATGCCTTCCCTGGACCGGAAACAAGCTTTTGAGGACCAGTTTCTGGCATTCCAGCAGTCTTCAGCCCGGCTTGCTTGAATCCAGTGGCAAAGTGAGCAGGGGACTCAGGTCTGAGCACACCCTGCCACACTTATGGCAGCCAAAAGCGGTACAAAAGGGGGTGGTAATGGACGGAGCATCTGAACCAATCAAACACTCACACCCAGTCAAAAGATCTGGGTTTAATCCATCACCGTTCTTTAGCCCACTGTGCCATCCCAGTTCAGACATGGCTATATGCAAATCAGTCTGACCCTGTGCCTCATGGGAACAGTCCAGCCCGAACTGCCAAGCCATGCCTTCCCTGGACCGGAAACAAGCTTCCGAGGACCAGTTTCTGGCATTCCAGCCGTCTTCAGCCCGGCTTGCTTGAATCCAGTGGCAAAGTGAGCAAGGGACTCACGTCTGAGCATACCCTGCCACACTTATGGCGGCCAAAAACAGTACAAAAGGGGGTGGTAATGGACGGAGCATCTGAACCAATCAAACACTCACACCCAGTCAAAACAACTGGGTTTAATCCATCACCGTTCTTTAGCCCACTCTGCCATCCCAATTCAGACATGGCTATATGCAAATCAGTCTGACCCTGTGCCTCATGGGAACAGTCCAGCCCGAACTGCCAAGCCATGCCTTCCCTGGACCGGAAACAAGCTTCCGAGGACCCGTTTCTGGCATTCCAGCCATCTTCAGCCCGGCTTGCTTGAATCCAGTGGCAAAGTGAGCAAGGGACTCACGTCTGAGCATACCCTGCCACACTTATGGCGGCCTAAAGCGGTACACAAGGGGGTGGAAATGGACGGAGCATCTGAACCAATCAAACACTCACACTCAGTCAAAAGATCTGGATTTAATGCATCCCCATTCCTTAGCCCACTCTGCCATCCCAGTTCAGACATGGCTATATGCAAATCAGTCTGACCCTGAGCCTCATGGGAACAGTCCAGCCCAAACTGCCAAGCCATGCCTTCCCTGGACCGGAAACAAGCTTCCGAGGACCGGTTTCTGGCATTCCAGCCGTCTTCATCCCGGCTTGATTGAATCCAGTGGCAACGTGAGCAAGGGACTCATGTCTGAGCATACCCTGCCACACTTATGGCGGCCAAAAACAGTACAAAAGGGGGTGGTAATGGACGGAGCATCTGAACCAATCAAACACTCACACCCAGTCAAAACAACTGGGTTTAATCCATCACCGTTCTGTAGCCCACTCTGCCATCCCAGTTCAGACATGGCTATATGCAAATCAGTCTGACCCTGTGCCTCATGGGATCAGTCCAGCCCGAACTGCCAAGCCATGCCTTCCCTGGACCAGAAACAAGCTTCAGAGGAACCGTTTCTGGCATTCCAGCCGTCTTCAGCCCGGCTTGCTTGAATCCAGTGGCAAAGTGAGCAAGGGACTCACGTCTGAGCATACCCTGCCACACTTATGGCGGCCAAAAGCGGTACACAAGGGGGTGGAAATGGACGGAGCATCTGAACCAATCAAACACTCACACCCAGTCAAAAGATCTGGGTTTAATGCATCACCGTTCATTAGCCCACTCTGCCATCCTAGTTCAGACATGGCTATATGCAAATCAGTCTGACCCTGTGCCTCATGGGAACAGTCCAGCCCGAACTGCCAAGCCATGCCTTCCCTGGACCGGAAACAAGCTTCCGAGGACCGGTTTCTGGCATTCCAGCCGTCTTCATCCCGTCTTGATTGAATCCAGTGGCAACGTGAGCAAGGGACTCACGTCTGAGCATACCCTGCCACACCTATGGCAGCCAAAAGCGGTACAAAAGAGGGTGGTAATGGACAGAGCATCTGAACCAATCAAACACTCACACCCAGTCAAAATATCTGGGTTTAATCCATCACCGTTCTTTAGCCCACTCTGCCATCCCAGTTCAGACATGGCTATATGCAAATCAGTCTGACCCTGTGCCTCATGGGAACAGTCCAGCCAGAACTGCCAAGACATGCCTTCCCTGGACCAGAAACAAGCTTCTGAGGACCGGTTTCTTGCATTTCAGCTGTCTTCAGCCCACTTGCTTAAATCCAGTGGCAAAGTGAGCAAGGGACTCACGTCTGAGCATACCCTGACACACTTATGGCGGCCAAAAGTGGTACAAAAGGGGGTGGTAATGAACGGAGCATCTGAACCAATCAAACACTCACACCCAGTCAAAAGATCCGGGTTTAATCCATCACTGTTCTTTAACCCACTCTGCCATCCCAGTTCAAACATGGCTATATGCAAATCAACAAACACAAAACGGTGGAGGGGGACCTAGGGGAGATTTAAAGACCAAGCTCTGGGTACTATCCCCAACAGAACCAATATACAACAAAGGTACCAGAGGGTCTCAGGTAAGTGTGCCCATAAATACAAGAAACCAGACCAGAACTCACCCTTACAACCAGGTAATGTCACAGAGAGCTCTCCGTGGACGAGGACAAATACCCATCAGTCACCATTCGGATCCGCCCTTCATCATTTGGGATTTTATCCGTACCACCCGTCAGAGATTATTGGTACTCTCCTAGGAGGTCAACCCGGTGGTAGGGGGTATCCTCACTAGAGTAAAGAGACGACAGTGTGGTGTACCACTCGATGTAGGTGAGTGGTAGACAGGATGGGACTGGGGTGTGCAGTGCAAAAGAAGGTGTGAAGGAAAAAAAAGCCAAAAGAAGTGGGTTTAAAATTGGTTAGGAATAAGCACCAAGCAAAGATTTATTCTAATTGTGCTTACCGTACCAATGTTAAAAACAGTGCGCCCGCTGACTGTCCAGTTATGTGGACGGTCTCAGGACAATGTGGTCGACTAGTTTCAGCAATTCAACGACTCATTTTGTCATTGCTTTCTTCAGGACCAATAACTACAAATAAAAGCTACTACACCATGTGAACAAAGTAACACCCTAGAAACACAAAACAAGTGCAAACAGTCACCTGTACGTTCTGGGTGTCCTTACAGTCTGTGCAAAACACTAAACATGTAAGGTCAGATGGCCTCACCCCACCTGGCTGTGGCTCAGGGGAAGAATGAAGCACCGCTCTAACCGTCGGTACTCCTGGCCGGCGTCCTGGCCATCTGGGGAGGTGCAAATCAGTCTGACCCTGTGCCTCATGGGAACAGTCACCCCAAACTACCAAGCCATGCCTTCCCTGGACCGGAAACAAGCTTCCGAGAACCGGTTTCTGGCATTCCAGCCGTCTTCAGCCCGGCTTGCTTGAATCAAGTGGCAACGTGAGCAAGGGACTCACGTCTGAGCATACCCTGCCACACTTATGGCGGCCAAAAGCGGTACAAAAGGGGGTGGTAATGGACGGAGCATCTGAACCAATAAAACACTCAAACCCAATCAAAAGATCTGGGTTTAATCCATCACCGTTCTTTAGCACACTCTGCCATCCCAGTTCAGACATGTCTATATGCAAATCAGTCTGACCCTGTGCCTCATGGGAACAGTCCAGCCCGAACTGCCAAGCCATGTGTGAGAAGTTGGCCTGGTATATAATGCTCACTAATTCTAGTGATCACTTTGTACCATGCCAAGCAACCCTTATGATGATTGGTTGTAATTCAACCTTGTAGACCAGTTATCCTAGTGGTAACGTGGACAAAGCAGTCTTAGGCTAAACTCTGAAAGGCATGTGAAGCCAGCTGTAATACCATACACAACCCCCTTGAATACCAAATGAAAAGGACACCAGACAGATATATATTGAAAATATATATTGATTTATGAACTATAAAATCCCCTGGACTCTTTATGAGCACAGAAGCACAAGCGTTAAATCACAAGACAGTTTAAAATACACAAAAGTTGCAAAATATGGATGAGCCCTAGGGGCCACCTAAACCATATACTAAGAAAGTGGTATAAGAGATACCAATTGGAATGGGAACAGGCCTAGGGCCTTGGGAATCGCTGGAGCTATTCGAGACTAGCAGTGACTAAGTCGGGAAAGGCCCGCGGGACTCGGGTGCAGTGTTCAAAGTGCACGCACTTTCCAATGTAAAGTCTATGGTGCGTAAAAGTTACACAAAGTTAGTTTAAGGGCACTTCCACTGAACGTAGAGGAACAAAACTTAAGACACCGACCCTAGAGGTGTGTACCAGTGTAGGGACACCGGCGTTGCAATGTTACCTCACACACAGGAAGTGGGTGCACAGGGTCGAAGTGGCATCGGGTTTTGACACGCAGGTTCTTGGCGCTTAAAGCTGAAGATGCAGCAGGCGATGTGAAGGAGAAGTGTCCGGTGGATCCAAGGGTGGATCTGAAGTGGTGAAGACCTGAAAGCAGAGGGGACAATGTTCATTGTCACTGACCAGTGACCACCGTGGAACCAGATTGGAACCAGGCAAAGTCGGGTGCAAACAGGTGATGAGGTGTTGCTTCTCTCTACAGCCACGTGGACACGAAGAGGTCAAGGACGTCCAGGAGTCGATCACAAACTGTCCCTTGAAGGTTCTAACTGATGGCGGTGTCGGCAACTCGATTGAAGCAAACACGCCTTGGCTAATGCAAGCCACGGGGAAAGTGAAAAAGGCTTATTACTCGGACCAGCAAGATCAGAGCGGGTACTCCTTTCCACAGGAGCGAGGCAGTTCTGGAGCAAGAAGACCCACAGTGTAAATCGTAGGTTTCGTTGCCAAGATGGCCGCTGACCACGTGACAAGCGGCCGGGATGGCGAGTCGAGTGGCACAAAACAAAAGGGCCCCACGCAGATCGTGGAGATGCTGGAGGGCTGATCTTTGGTGCAAATGCTGCTCGGTTGTGGGGCTACTTAAACTTCAAAGCACAGAGTCGAGGTTGCCTCGAGTGCTGCGCAGTCAGCGTCTCGGGGGTCTTCTAAGATGTCTGCTCCCACGTCTCTCGGTGCCTCCACGGGTCCCTTCTTTGCAGGGACTGTGGATCGGGCTGTGAGAAGTCTGGGAAGCTGGGTCTTGTCAGGCTCTGCACTCGGGCTCCGGCGGGAGGCGGCGGCAAAGCAGACGTCGAGGTGCTGGGTGGTGCCTGTGTTCACAGGGTGGCCCTTCCTAAGCCACAAGGGAGATGCTCTTCAGTCTTCTATTCATCAGAAAGTCGAAGTCCAGTAGTCTTCTTAGTTTAAAGTTGATTTCAGGATGATCTGAGTTGCATTGGCACTGCTCCCACTCTTATTCCAATCTGAGGGGTGGATCTCCTGCTAGGTCCTTCCCCTATGGGTGGGACCAGGAAGGGGGGTGGTTACACCCCCTTTCCTTTGTCCAGGTCTCACTGGAGCTGGGGCTGGGCTGCCCCAGAACCGGTTTGACCGGATTATGCAAGGGGAAACCTTGTGCTCCCCAGGCACTGTCTGGTTTCTTTCAAACCTCCCTGCTACAATCCACTATCTCCTGTCTGGGGTGGTGTGACACCTCCCTGTGACAGGAAATCCTTTGTCCAGGCCTCCTCTGCTGAGTTTCGGTCAGCAGCAGGAGGTCAGACATGTGTCTGTGGCAGAAGCATCCATTTTGTGGATCTGAGGCTCTGGTTAACTTTAACCGGGGTTAAGGCTACACATATGTCGTGTCCCTCTAGAAGGGTGGAATGCTATCCCCGTCGAAAGAACTGTCGAGGGGATAGTATTCCAATTCGTATGACACCTTACTCGACATGTTTTGATAAAGCCAAACTAAAGATAGCATTTAACCACGAGGATTATAATGCACTTATGAGTATATGGTATGGCAATATCCCGGAACAGCTTAGGGAGTGGTTCCCGACAGCTGCAGACAGGCTCGGCTCATGCTAGAGCACCATCTCACATATTTCCAAGCACTCTGCCTCCAGGATTGATGAGGCCTTCCATAGGAGTGGCTGATAGGAACATAGGTGTCCAGTTTAGGGTTAGATATAGGGAGACTATATCTAAGCAAGAGGTGATTACACCAACTTACCCCAGCTGAGTGATCAGCCAGTTGTGTCAAATATGGAGGCCAGGCCAGGGGTGGCACAATACATGCTGCAGCCCCTGGTAGGCCTTGGATGCACCTATGCCCTGGGTACCTATGGTACACTGTTACAGGGGCCAATACGGTGAACCAATTCCAATTGTGTTATGCACCTAAGGTACATGGAGTCCATTTTAAGGAGAGAGCAATCAGCCTGGGGCCCTGAATAGCAGGATCCCAGGCCAACTAAGTAAAAAACCAGCTAAACACCAGGCAAAAAGTTTGGGGGTAACCATAGTCAGATATCCACCTTCCTACATAACCCCCCCACCCCCCAAACAAAAGGAGATAAGGCTATCCTTGTCCAGGTAAGCCTATATTGCCTAAGTGGCCATATAAGGAAGTACCAGCTCTGGCTTGGTAACCCCCTGTTTCATGGTCCACTAAGCAATCCCTCACCCTAAGGGTATCTGAGGGTCTCCACCATAGGGAATCTCTACCTGTGGTGTGTCTTTGCAAAGTCAAAGGCTGGTGTTGAGATGGAGAACTGAAGTGAGTCTCCTCTGTAGGGCTCAGCTTCCTCCAATCACTCTCCACCATGTGTGCCTTTCTTTCTTTGACTGAGTTGCACTGTGCTCTCAGGGTCAACCTCTGGCTATCTAAAGCTGGAGGCTGAGTCCCTCTGTTTGGCTTACTGGAGGGACAGTTCAGGTTTGGGCCCTTAGGGTCCCAGGTTTGGCTGTGCCCAACAATATCCATCTGGGGGAGGTCCCTAACTACTTTTAAGGGGGATCCCTCAGGAGTTTTCAAAGTTTGCACTTCACTAGGGCTACTAGTTTCGGTGCCCCTAATCTGTTGATGGGGGTGCTTTATTTGACAGGGGGCCCTTTGGGTCTCACTGTCCTTCTTGTCCTCTGCAGCCCTGGGCTGAGTAAGGCAAGGTAGAGAGGGGCAGGTTACCTGCTCCAGACTGGGTCCCACCTGAGAAGGGTCCACTGCCATCAGAGGCTCTGTTAGGCCAGGCCTAACAACCTCTGGGACAGTTCCTTCATCAGGGGTAAGATCAGTTCCCTGAGGAGGCTGATCCTTTCCTAAAGTCTGGTGGGAGGGAGATTTCTCTTCCTCCTCAATGCTCTCTGTTTGGGTGGAGTGATCCATCATTTCAGGCTTCACTACCCATGTATCAGTTTGAGTTTGGGCTGTGGTCATCACAGCCCCACCAACCTTTTCAGGAGGAGACTCAGTTTGGGTATGGGCTGTTACTAGTACAGCCCTGCTACTCTTTTCAGGAGGGACGTTATCTAAAGATGGGGCTGAGGTTTGCCCAGCCCTCCCAACCTTTTCAGGAAGGACATCTTGGATTGGGGCTGTAGCCATCACAGCCCCACTAACCTTTCCATGGAGATCTACCATTTTAGAATGGGTTTGTTGTTCAATCTCAGCCCAGGCTGAGATTTCCAAATCATTACCCAGTAGGCAATCTACAGGCAAGTTTGCTGACACTGCCAGACTCTTTGGGCCAGTGACACCTCCCCAGCTAAGATTGATTACCGCCATGGGATGATTGGTTTCTATGCCATCAATGTTTGTCACCTGATATCTGGCATCAGGTAAAAGTTGCCTTGAGGGGACCAGACATTCAGCCACCATGGTGATGCTAGCCCCTGTGTCTCTGAAGGCCTCAACTTTCAAACCATTGATGAGGGGCTCCTGTCTATACTTGCTCAAAGTGTTTGGGCAAGCAGTGAAATTGGCAAACCCCATGCCAGTCTCATAGACAAGAGTATCTGAGTTAGGGGACCTGGATAGGCCAGAGTCCACCTGTCCTCCAAAAGTAAACCCACCCAAATTCTTGGGGGTGCTCCCACCACCTGGGGGACCACTGCTAACAGTGACAGGAGGTGTTGGAGCCTTACCTGGAGGTATATTCTCCTTATTGCCATTCTTGGGACAACAGCTATCTGTTTTGTAATGCCCCACCTGTTTACAGGTATGACAATAAGGCTTTTTCTGGGTTGTAGAAGTGTCTTGGGACCCACCCCCATTCTTGGAGTTTTGGGGCCCTGAGGAAGTCTTTTCCTTACTTTTATCCCCACCCTTCTCTTGAGGCTTGGTAGTCTCTTTCTTTTGGTCACCACCCTGGTTCTTAGGCCTGATCCTGGTTCTGACCCATTTGTCTGCCCTCCTACCCAATTATTGTGGGGAGGTCAGATCAGAGTCAACCAGGTGCTGATGTAGAAGCTGATTTTGACAATTACTTAAGATTTGCTCTTTCATAATTAAATTATACAATCCTGTATAGTCAGTAACCTTACTTCCCAGCAACCAGCCCTCCAGAGGCTTAGTGGCACATTCAACAAATTCAGACCAGTCCTGAGTCTGTGTCTTCTGGGTATCTCTGGACATTAACCGGTACTGTTCAGTGGTTAAGCCTAACCCATCAATCAGAGCACTCTTCAGGACCATGTAGTTTCTAGAATCCTCATCACTAACTATGAGGAGTCTGTCTCTGCCTCTACCTTCAAAGGAGAGCCACAGGATTGCTGCCCACTGCTCCTGAGGGATCTGCTGTACCATGCAGGCTCTCTCAAGTGCAGTCATCCATTTGTGGATGCCATCCCCAGCTTTGTAGGGGGGCACAATCTTACTCAGGTTTCTTGTATCAAAAGACCTGTCTTTATCCTTCTGGATAGTGCTGCCACCAGTGGATCCTAATCCACTCTCTCTAGGCTGTCTTGCTCTAGCAAGTTTCTCCTTGGCCAGGGCAACCTCTAACTCTTGCCTCTGGATCCTAAGCTCAGCCTCTCTCATCTTGGCCTCATGTTCCCTTCTCTGAGGGCTAGTCATTTCCTTTCTGGAGTGACCATGAGAACCTCTAGAAGCATGGGAGTTGTCAGAGTCACCTGAGTGAGTCCTTCTCCTCCTAGGCTTCTGGTTAAGTCCACCTGGGGGTCTGAATGGGTTGTTACCTGATTCATTCCCAAGTAGGCTTAAGTTAGCCTGGTTCAGTCTACTGACCAGCACCTGACTATTTCTGTCATCATCTGACTCACTGCTTCCCCCTTCTTCCTCTTCTTCCTCTTCCTCTTCCTCCTCATCAACCTGAGGAGCTCCAGTGATGGGGCTTCCTCATCTACTAGGATGATAGGACCAGGGGTGTCTACAGTGTCATCCTCTGAAGGATGGCCTCCTTCAGCATCCCCTGTGGGGTCTGCCTTAGAGGTCTTTAGAGTCTCAGACTGGTCCAAGATCTCTCTAAGGTGGTCTGTGGTAGGGGAAGGCCCTGTCCTCAGACCCCTTAAGACACAAAGCTGTCTTAATTCCTTAAAGGAAAAAATAGCAAATTTGGATGGTGCCCTTGGAGGGTCACTCTCAACAGGGATGTTCCCAGTGGAACCCTCTGCTCCAGACATTGCTCTAGTGTGGGTGGATGTGTTGCAATCTACCTAAACTGGTGTTTACCTACCAAACATATCTAGTAGTTGTAGTCAGGGTGTGCTACTCCCTTTGCTCTACAACAACTAAGTTCAGTAGAACTTAAGTATACTAGTCTTGTTTTATATGTACCTAGCAGGTACCTGTATGATCTTTCAAATGATAATCTCAAAGATTGTAATGGTAAAACAACAGCAAGCTCAGATCCCAATCCGCTGCTCACCAATGTGAGAAGTTGGCCTGGTATATAATGCTCACTAATTCTAGTGATCACTTTGTACCATGCCAAGCAACCCTTATGATGATTGGTTGTAATTCAACCTTGTAGACCAGTTATCCTAGTGGTAACGTGGACAAAGCAGTCTTAGGCTAAACTCTGAAAGGCATGTGAAGCCAGCTGTAATACCATACACAACCCCCTTGAATACCAAATGAAAGGGACACCACACAGATATATATTGAAAATATATATTGATTTATTAACTATAAAATCCCCTGGACTCTTTATGAGCACAGAAGCACAAGCGTTAAATCACAAGACAGTTTAAAATACACAAAAGTTGCACAATATGGATGAGCCCTAGGGGCCACCTAAACCATATACTAAGAAAGTGGTATAAGAGATACCAATTGGAATGGGAACAGGCCTAGGGCCTTGGGAATCGCTGGAGCTATTCGAGACTAGCAGTGACTAAGTCGGGAAAGGCCCGCGGGACTCGGGTGCAGTGTTCAAAGTGCACGCACTTTCCAATGTAAAGTCTATGGTGTGTAAAAGTAACACAAAGTTAGTTCAAGGGCACTTCCGCTGAACCTAGAGGAACAAAACTTAAGACACGGACCCTAGAGGTGTGTACCAGTGTAGGGACACCGGCGTTGCAATGTTACCTCACCCACAGGCAGTGGGTGCACAGGGTCGAAGTGGCGTCGGGTTTTGACACGCAGGTTCTTGGCGCTTAAAGCTGAAGATGCTGCAGGCGATGTGAAGGAGAAGTGTCCGGTGGATCCAAGGGTGGATCTGAAGTGGTGAAGACCTGAAAGCAGAGGGGACAATGTTCAAAGTCACTGACCAGTGACCACCGTGGAACCAGATTGGAACCAGGCAAAGTCGGGTGCAAACAGGTGATGAGTTGTTGCTTCTCTCTACAGCCACGTGGACACGAAGAGGTCAAGGACGTCCAGGAGTCGATCACGAACTGTCCCTTGAAGGTTCTAGCTGATGGCGGTGTCGGCAACTCGATTAAAGCAAACACGCCTTGGCTAATGCAAGCCACGGGGAAAGTGAAAAAGGCTTATTACTCAAACCAGCAAGGTCAGAGCGGGTACTCCTTTCTACAGGAGCGAGGGCAGGTCTGGAGCAATAAGACCCACAGTGTAAATCGTAGGTTTCGTTGCCAAGATGGCCGCTGACCACGTGACAAGCGGCCGGGATGGCGAGTCGAGTGGCACAAAACAAAAGGGCCCCACGCAGATCGTGGAGATGCTGGAGGGCTGATCTTTGTTGCAAATGCTGCTCGGTTGTGGGGCTACTTAAACCCTAAAGCACAGAGTCGAGGGTGCCTCGAGTGCTGCGCAGTCAGCGTCTCGGGGGTCTTCCAAGATGTCCGCTCCCACGTCTCTCTGTGCCTCCACGATTCCCTTCTTTGCAGGGACTGTGGATCGGGCTGTGAGAAGTCTGGGAAGCTGGGTCTTGTCAAGCTCTGCACTCGGGCTCCGGCGGGAGGCGGCGGCGAAGCAGACGTCGAGGTGCTGGGTGGTGCCTGTATTCACAGGGTGGCCCTTCCTAAGCCACAAGGGAGATGCTCTTCAGTCTTCTATTCATCAGAAAGTCGAAGTCCAGTCGTCTTCTTAGTTTAAAGTTGATTTCAGGATGATCTGAGTTGCATTGGCACTGCTCCCACGCTTATTCCAATCTGAGGTGTGGATCTCCTGCTAGGTCCCTCCCCTATGGGTGGGACCAGGTAGGGGGGTGGTTACACCCCCTTTCCTTTGTCCAGGTCTCACTGGAGCTGGGGCTGGGCTACCCCAGAACCGGTTTGACCGGATTATGCGAAGGGGAAACCTTGTGCTCCCCAGGCACTGTCTGGTTTCTTTCAAACCTCCCTGCTACAATCCACTATCTCCTGTCTGGGGTGGTGTGACACCTCCCTGTGGCAGGAAATCCTTTGTCCAGGCCTCCTCTGCTGAGTTTCGGTCAGCAGCAGGAGGTCAGACATGTGTCTGTGGCAGGAGCATCCATTTTGTGGATCTGAGGCTCTGGTTAACTTTAATTGGGGTTAAGGCTACACACATGTCGTGTCCCTCTAGAAGGGTAGAATGCTATCCCCGTCGACAGAACTGTCGAGGGGATAGTATTCCAATTCGTATGACACCTTACTCGACATGTTTTGATAAAGCCAAACTAAAAATAGCATTTAACCGCGAGGATTATAATGCACTTATGAGTATATGGTATGGCAATATCCCGGAACAGCTTAGGGAGTGGTTCCCGACAGCTGCAGACAGGCTCAGCTCATGCTAGAGCACCATCTCACATATTTCCAAGCACTCTGCCTCCAGGATTGATGAGGCCTTCCATAGGAGTGGCTGATAGGAACATAGGTGTCCAGTTTAGGGTTAGATATAGAAAGACTATATCTAAGCAAGAGGTGATTACACCAACTTACCCCAGCTGAGTGATCAGCCAGTTGTGTCAAATATGGAGGCCAGGCCAGGGGTGGCACAATACATGCTGCAGCCCCTGGTAGGCCTTGGATGCACCTATGCCCTGGGTACCTATGGTACACTGTTACAGGGGCCAATAAGGTGAACCAATTCCAATTGTTTTATGCACCTAAGGTACATGGAGTCCATTTTAAGGAGAGAGCAATCAGCCTGGGGCCCTGAATAGCAGGATCCCAGGCCAACTAAGTCAAAAACCAGCTAAACACCAGGCAAAAAGTTTGGGGGTAACCATAGTCAGATATCCACCTTCCTACACCATGCCTTCCCTGGACCGGAAACAAGCTTCTGAGGACCGGTTTCTGGCATTCCAGCCGTCTTCAGCCCGGCTTGCTTGAATCCAGTGGCAAAGTGAGCAGGGGACTCAGGTCTTAGCATACCCTTCCACACTTATGGCGGCCAAAAGCGGTACAAAAGGGGGTGGTGATGGAGGGAGCATCTGAAACAGTCAAACATTCACACCCAGTCAAAAGATCTGGGTTTAATCCATCACCGTTATTTAGCCCACTCTGCCATCCCAGTTCAGTCATGGCTATATGCAAATCAGTCTGACCCTGTGCCTCATGGGAACAGTCCAGCACGAACTGCCAAGCCATGCCTTCCCTGGACCGGAAACAAGCTTCTGAGGACCGGTTTCTGGCATTCCAGCCGTCTTCAGCCCAGCTTGCTTGAATCCAGTGGCAAAGTGAGCAAGGGACTCACGTCTGAGCATACCCTGCCACACTTATGGCGGTCAAAAGCGGTACAAAAGGGGTGATAATGGACGGAGCATCTGAACCAATCAAACACTCACACCCAGTCAAAAGATCTGGGTTTAATCCATCACCGTTCTTTAGCCCACTCTGCCATCCCAGTTCAGACATGGCTATATGCATATCAGTCTGACCCTGTGCCTCATGGGAACAGTCGAGCCCGAACTGCCAAGCCTTGACTTCCCTGGACCGGAAACAAGCTTCCGAGGACCGGTTTCTGGCATTCCAGCCTTCTTCAGCCCGGCTTGCTTGAATCCAGTGGCAAAGTGAGCAAGGTACTCACGTCTGAGCATACCCTGCCACACTAATGGCGGCCAAAAGCGGTACACAAGGGGGTGGAAATGGACGGAGCATCTGAACCAATCAAACACTCACACCCAGTCAAAAGATCTAGGTTTAATCCATCACCGTTCATTAGCCCACTCTGCCATCCGAGTTCAGACATGGCTATGTGCAAGTTAGTCTGACCCTGTGCCTCATGGGGACAATCCAGCCCGAATTGCCAAGCCATGCCTTCCCTGGACCAGAAACAAGCTTCTGAGAACCGGTTTCTGGCATTCCAGCCGTCTTCAGCCCGGCTTGCTTGAATCAAGTGGCAACGTGAGCAAGGGACTCACGTCTGAGCATACCCTGACACACTTATGGCGGCCAAAAGCGGTACAAAAGGGGGTGGTAATGGACGGAGCATCTGAACCAATAAAACACTCAAACCCAATCAAAAGATCTGGGTTTAATCCATCACTGTTCTTTAGCACACTCTGCCATCCCAGTTCAGACATGTCTATATGCAAATCAGTCTGACCCTGTGCCTCATGGGAACAGTCCAGCCCGAACTGCGAAGCCATGCCTTCCCTGGACAGGAAACAAGCTTCTGAGGACCGGTTTCTGGCATTCCAGCCGTCTTCAGCCCGGCTTGCTTGAATCCAGTGGCAAAGTGAGCAGGGGACTCAGGTCTGAGCATACCCTGCCACACTTGTGGCAGCCAAAAGCGGTACAAAAGGGGGTAGTAATGGATGGAGCTTCTGAACCAAATCAAACACTCACACCCAGTCAAAAGATCTGGGTTTAATCCATCACCGTTTTTTAGCTAACTCTGCCATCCCAGTTCAGACATGGCTATATGCAAATCAGTCTAACTCTCTGCCTCATGGGAACAGTCCAGCCCGAACTACCAAGCCATGCCTTCCCCTGACCGGAAACAGACTTCTGAGGACCGGTTTCTGGCATTCCAGCAGTCTTCAGCCCGGCTTGCTTGAAGTCAGTGGCAAAGTGAGCAAGATACTCATGTCTGAGCATACCCTGCCACAATTATGGCGGCCAAAAGTGGTACAAAAGGGAGTGGTAATGGACGGGGCATCTGAACCAATCAAACACTCACACCCAGTCAAAAGAACTGGGTTTAATCCATCACCGTTCTTTAGCCCACTCTGCCATCCCAGTTCAGACATGGTTATATGCAAATCAGTCTGACCATGTGCCTCATGGGAACAGTCCAGCCTGAACTGCCAAGCCATGCCTTCCCTGGACCGGAAACAAGCATCCGAGGACCGGTTTCTGGCATTCCAGCAGTCTTCAGCCCGGCTTGCTTGAATCCAGTGGCAAAGTGAGCAATGGACTCATGTCTGAGCATACCCTGCCACACTCATGGCGGCCAAAAGCGGTATAAAAGGGGGTGGTAATGGACGGAGCTTCGAACCAAATCAAACACTTACACCCAGTCAAAATATCTGGGTTTAATCCATCACCGTTCTTTAGCCCACTCTGCCATCCCAGTTCAGACATGGCTATACACAAATCAGTCTTACCCTGTGCCTCATGGGAACAGTCCAGACCGATCTGCCAAGCCATGCCTTCCCCGGACCGGAAACAAGCTTCCGAGGACCAGTTTCCAGCATTCCAGCAGTCTTCAGCCTGGCTTGCTTTAATCCAGTGGCAAAGTGAGCAAGGGACTAAGGTCTGAGCATACCCTGCCCCACTTATGGCAGCCAAAAGCGGTACAAAGGGGGGTGGTAATGGATGGATCATCTGAACCAATCAAACACTCACACCCAGTCAAAAGATCCGGGTTTAATCCATCACCGTTCTTTAGCCCACTCTGCCATCCCAGTTCAGACACGGCTATATGCAAATTAGTCTGACCCTGTGCCTCATGGGAACAGTCCAGCCCGAACTGCCAAGCCATGCCTTCCCTGGACCGGAAACAAGCTTCCAAGGACTGGTTTCTGGCATTCCAGCCGTCTTCAGCCCGGCTTGCTTGAATCCAGTGGCAAAATGAGCAAGGGACTCACGTCTGAGCATACCCTGCCACACTTATGGCGGCGAAAAGTGGTACAAAAGGGGGTGGTAATGGATGGAGCATCTGAACCAATCAAACACTCACACCCAGTCAAAAGATCTGTGTTTAATCCATCACCGTTCTTTAGCCCACTCTGCCATCCCAGTTCAGAAATGGCTATATGCAAATCAGTCTGACCCTGTGCCTCATGGGAACAGTCCAGCCCGATCTGCCAAGCCATGCCTTCCCTGGACAGGAAACAAGCTTCTGAGGACCGGTTTCTGGCATTCCAGCCGTCTTCAGCCCAGCTTGCTTCAATCCAGTGGCAAAGTGAGCAAGGGACTCAGGTCTGAGCATACCCTGCCACACTTATGGCAGCCAAAAGCGGTACAAAAGGGGGTAGTAATGGACGGAGCTTCTGAACCAAATCAAACACTCACACCCAGTCAAAAGATCTGGGTTTAATCCATCACCGTTTTTTAGCTAACTCTGCCATCCCAGTTCAGACATGGCTATATGCAAATCAGTCTGACCCTCTGCCTCATGGGAACAGTCCAGCCCGAACTACCAAGCCATGCCTTCCCCTGACCGGAAACAGACTTCTGAGGACCGGTTTCTGGCATTCCAGCAGTCTTCAGCCCGGCTTGCTTGAAGTCAGTGGCAAAGTGAGCAAGGGACTCATGTCTGAGCATACCCTGCCACAATTATGGCGGCCAAAAGTGGTACAAAAGGGAGTGGTAATGGACGGGGCATCTGAACCAATCAAACACTCACACCCAGTCAAAAGAACTGGGTTTAATCCATCACCGTTCTTTAGCCCACTCTGCCATCCCAGTTCAGACATGGTTATATGCAAATCAGTCTGACCCTGTGCCTCATGGGAACAGTCCAGCCCGAACTGCCAAGCCATGCCTTCCCTGGACCGGAAACAAGCATCCGAGGACCGGTTTCTGGCATTCCAGCAGTCTTCAGCCCGGCTTGCTTGAATCCATTGGCAAAGTGAGCAATGGACTCATGTCTGAGCATACCCTGCCACACTCATGGTGGCCAAAAGCGGTACAAAAGGGGGTGGTAATGGACGGAGCTTCGAACCAAATCAAACACTCACACCCAGTCAAAATATGTGGGTTTAATCCATCACCGTTCTTTAGCACACTCTTCCATCCCAGTTCAGACATGGCTATACACAAATCAGTCTGACCCTGTGCCTCATGGGAACAGTCCAGCCAGATCTGCCAAGCCATGCCTTCCCTGGACCGGAAACAAGCTTTCGATGACCGGTTTCCGGCATTCCAGCAGTCTTCAGCCCGGCTTGCTTGAATCCAGTGGCAAAGTGAGCAAGGGACTCACGTCTGAGCATACCCTGCCACACTTATGGCGGCCAAAAGCGGTACAAAAGGGGGTGGTAATGGACGGAGCATCTGAACCAATAAAACACTCAAACCCAATCAAAAGATCTGGGTTTAATCCATCACTGTTCTTTAGCACACTCTGCCATCCCAGTTCAGACATGTCTATATGCAAATCAGTCTGACCCTGTGCCTCATGGGAACAGTCCAGCCCGAACTGCGAAGCCATGCCTTCCCTGGACCGGAAACAAGCTTCTGAGGACCGGTTTCTGGCATTCCAGCCGTCTTCAGCCCGGCTTGCTTGAATCCAGTGGCAAAGTGAGCAGGGGACTCAGGTCTGAGCATACCCTGCCACACTTATGGCAGCCAAAAGCGGTACAAAAGGGGGTAGTAATGGATGGAGCTTGTGAACCAAATCAAACACTCACACCCAGTCAAAAGATCTGGGTTTAATCCATCACCGTTTTTTAGCTAACTCTGCCATCCCAGTTCAGACATGGCTATATGCAAATCAGTCTAACCCTCTGCCTCATGGGAACAGTCCAGCCCGAACTACCAAGCCATGCCTTCCCCTGACCGGAAACAGACTTCTGAGGACCGGTTTCTGGCATTCCAGCAGTCTTCAGCCCGGCTTGCTTGAAGTCAGTGGCAAAGTGAGCAAGATACTCATGTCTGAGCATACCCTGCCACAATTATGGCGGCCAAAAGTGGTACAAAAGGGAGTGGTAATGGACGGGGCATCTGAACCAATCAAACACTCACACCCAGTCAAAAGAACTGGGTTTAATCCATCACCGTTCTTTAGCCCACTCTGCCATCCCAGTTCAGACATGGTTATATGCAAATCAGTCTGACCCTGTGCCTCATGGGAACAGTCCAGCCCGAACTGCCAAGCCATGCCTTCCCTGGACCGGAAACAAGCATCCGAGGACCGGTTTCTGGCATTCCAGCAGTCTTCAGCCCGGCTTGCTTGAATCCAGTGGCAAAGTGAGCAATGGACTCATGTCTGAGCATACCCTGCCACACTCATGGCGGCCAAAAGCGGTATAAAAGGGGGTGGTAATGGACGGAGCTTCGAACCAAATCAAACACTTACACCCAGTCAAAATATCTGGGTTTAATCCATCACCCTTCTTTAGCCCACTCTGCCATCCCAGTTCAGACATGGCTATACACAAATCCGTCTTACCCTGTGCCTCATGGGAACAGTCCAGACCGATCTGCCAAGCCATGCCTTCCCCGGACCGGAAACAAGCTTCCGAGGACCAGTTTCCAGCATTCCAGCAGTCTTCAGCCTGGCTTGCTTTAATCCAGTGGCAAAGTGAGCAAGAGACTAAGGTCTGAGCATACCCTGCCACACTTATGGCAGCCAAAAGCGGTACAAAAGGGGGTGGTAATGGATGGATCATCTGAACCAATCAAACACTCACACCCAGTCAAAAGATCCGGGTTTAATCCATCACCGTTCTTTAGCCCACTCTGCCATCCCAGTTCAGACACGGCTATATGCAAATTAGTCTGACCCTGTGCCTCATGGGAACAGTCCAGCCCGAACTGCCAAGCCATGCCTTCCCTGGACCGGAAACAAGCTTCCAAGGACTGGTTTCTGGCATTCCAGCCGTCTTCAGCCCGGCTTGCTTGAATCCAGTGGCAAAATGAGCAAGGGACTCACGTCTGAGCATACCCTGCCACACTTATGGCGGCGAAAAGTGGTACAAAAGGGGGTGGTAATGGACGGAGCATCTGAACCAATCAAACACTCACACCCAGTCAAAAGATCTGTGTTTA
The DNA here is from genome assembly GCF_964263255.1 of Lissotriton vulgaris. Taxonomy (NCBI): domain Eukaryota; kingdom Metazoa; phylum Chordata; class Amphibia; order Caudata; family Salamandridae; genus Lissotriton; species Lissotriton vulgaris. The sequence goes on from NC_141689.1 coordinate 1,269,765,685, forward strand.
ATCCATCACCGTTCTTTAGCCCACTCTGCCATCCCAGTTCAGAAATGGCTATATGCAAATCAGTCTGACCCTGTGCCTCATGGGAACAGTCCAGCCCGATCTGCCAAGCCATGCCTTCCCTGGACAGGAAACAAGCTTCCGAGGACCGGTTTCTGGCATTCCAGCCGTCTTCAGCCCAGCTTGCTTCAATCCAGTGGCAAAGTGAGCAAGGGACTCAGGTCTGAGCATACCCTGCCACACTTATGGCAGCCAAAAGCGGTACAAAAGGGGGTAGTAATGGACGGAGCTTCTGAACCAAATCAAACACTCACACCCAGTCAAAAGATCTGGGTTTAATCCATCACCGTTTTTTAGCTAACTCTGCCATCCCAGTTCAGACATGGCTATATGCAAATCAGTCTGACCCTCTGCCTCATGGGAACAGTCCAGCCCGAACTACCAAGCCATGCCTTCCCCTGACCGGAAACAGACTTCTGAGGACCGGTTTCTGGCATTCCAGCAGTCTTCAGCCCGGCTTGCTCGAAGTCAGTGGCAAAGTGAGCAAGGGACTCATGTCTGAGCATACCCTGCCACAATTATGGCGGCCAAAAGTGGTACAAAAGGGAGTGGTAATGGACGGGGCATCTGAACCAATCAAACACTCACACCCAGTCAAAAGAACTGGGTTTAATCCATCACCGTTCTTTAGCCCACTCTGCCATCCCAGTTCAGACATGGTTATATGCAAATCAGTCTGACCCTGTGCCTCATGGGAACAGTCCAGCCCGAACTGCCAAGCCATGTCTTCCCTGGACCGGAAACAAGCATCCGAGGACCGGTTTCTGGCATTCCAGCAGTCTTCAGCCCGGCTTGCTTGAATCCATTGGCAAAGTGAGCAATGGACTCATGTCTGAGCATACCCTGCCACACTCATGGCGGCCAAAAGCGGTACAAAAGGGGGTGGTAATGGACGGAGCTTCGAAGCAAATCAAACACTCACACCCAGTCAAAATATGTGGGTTTAATCCATCACCGTTCTTTAGCACACTCTTCCATCCCAGTTCAGACATGGCTATACACAAATCAGTCTGACCCTGTGCCTCATGGGAACAGTCCAGCCAGATCTGCCAAGCCATGCCTTCCCTGGACCGGAAACAAGCTTTCGATGACCGGTTTCCGGCATTCCAGCAGTCTTCAGCCCGGCTTGCTTGAATCCAGTGGCAAAGTGAGCAAGGGACTCACGTCTGAGCATACCCTGCCACACTTATGGCGGCCAAAAGCGGTACAAAAGGGGGTGGTAATGGACGGAGCATCTGAACCAATCAAACACTCACACCCAGTCAAAAAATCTGGGTTTAATCCATGACCCTTCTTTAGCCCACTCTGCCATCCCAGTTCAGACATGGCTATATGCAAATCAGTCTGACCCTGTGCCTCATGGGAACAGTCCAGCCCAAACTGCCAAGCCATGCCTTCCCTGGACAGGAAACAAGCTTTCGAGGACCGGTTTCTGGCATTCCAGCCGTCTTTAGCCCGGCTTGCTTGAATCCAGAGGCAAATCGAACAAGGGACTCACGTCTGAGCATATCCTGCCACACTTATGGCAGCCAAAAGAGGTACAAAAGGGGGTGGTAATGGACAGAGCATCTGAACCAATCAAACACTCATACCCAGTCAAAAGATCTGGGTTTAATCCATCACCGTTCTTTAGCCCACTCTGCCATCCCAGTTCAGACATGGCTATATGCAAATCAGTCTGACCCTGTGCCTCGTGGGAACAGTCCAGCCCGATCTGCCAAGCCATGCCTTCCCTGGACCGGAAACAAGCTTTCGATGACCGGTTTCCGGCATTCCAGCAGTCTTCAGCCCGGCTTGCTTGAATCCAGTGGCAAAGTGAGCAAGGGACTCACGTCTGAGCATACCCTGCCACACTTATGGCGGCCAAAAGCGTACCGCTTTTGGCCGCCATAAGTGTGTCAGGGTATGCTCAGGGTGAGACAGCTTCCCGGGCACACACAGCCGCACCCTAGCACTTCACAGGTCTTTAAAGACCATTTGCACATTAATGAGGCCTTGCTGTTGTTTCACCCTTTCTAAGAGCCCCTGCAGCTTCACTCTGCCTATTGCTTAAAGATTCATCCCCCCCAAATTTTTTTTAACCCCTTGAAATTGGCTCTAGTTGCACCTCTGGCCTACATCAGTAACTGTTAGTGAAGTTGCCCATCTAGTATGTATGGCTTTCGTGTTCAGGATGCTGGCCTTTGTGAATGCTTCAAAGGCTCGGTTGGGAGTCACAACAATTCAGCTTTTTCTCTGAGCTAATGATCTTTCCTTCACAACAGCTGTCTATAATGCAGTCAGTAGGTTTTATGAAGGTGCAAACGCATTTCAGCATTGGAGTACAATTTTTTTTTAGTTTTTTTGTGTCCTCATTTCGCTAAATAACTTGATTTGTTAATACTCTCGTCCTTCTAAGTCTTGTTTTGGAGGACGGAACCAAAGACCATAGAACTAGGCCATTGCACCTTCACCCACAAGTATACAGCTGTTTGCAATTCCATCTCCACACTCACTAGACCAACCCTGTAAATACGGAGATAATATGGCCAACAGAGTAGATGGCATAATCATCAGAGTCACATTTCTTTTTCTCGCCACTTTACCAATGGAGCCCACACGCTCTCTCTCTTCTTTTTTGATCGCACCCCATATCCGATTCACTAACATAAATGACACTCTTAAAATATTCAGAAAAGATCGTAGATTTCCCAGATTTCCATAGTTTACAAATTTCCCATCTTCCTAACAAGACTGCATAATATAAAAAATTGGATTCCACAGCAGAAATTTGCATTTCTTGATCCAAACTAGATCCAAAAAAGATTAATCTAATTGTTATTTTTCGTTGTATTCCGATGATTTCTTCCTGGAAAACGTTAATCAGGTTCCAAAAAGAAAAAACTTTTGAACATGACATAAACAAATGTATATCATCCGCCTAGTCTGTGTACACCTGAGACATGTATATACCTTGCCAGTAACCTTCAATAGTTTTACAGGGGAACAATATACCCGATGAGTACTAAACAAATGATTTTGTTTTAGTGGTGCGGACTTTACTACTTTACGCAATGTGACATAAGAATTGCTACACATTTGCATAAGGTCTCGATTGTCAAGTTCTTCACCCCACAATTTATGAACTACTGTTTCGGTATTTCCATCGCCTCCACAAAAACCTAATACCAAAACGATATTTCCTTATGCCACTGTCCGGTTCTCATTACCTGATAAGAGTTTTCATCTTCACTCTCTGCCCAGTCTTGCCTTGCCCACCAGGCACTAAGTTGATAATATTTAAAGCTAGTCAGCAAGCCGTTGGTACAATCACTCAATGCTTCCCAGCTCATCAAGTTATTACTAACCTTAAGGTCTGCCCAGCGAAAAATGCCACCTCTTATAAAGGGTTGACTCAGTTGATCCCTCAAACAATCCAGTGTACCAGGAGAGTCCCAGATTGGTGCCCATGTTGAAAAATAAGGGATTCTCAATTGTTTTTGGACGTACATCCATGTTTTCAGGGCGGACCTTAAAATTTTGTCTGACTTTAAAATTTATTTGGGGGTTTCCGTACTTAAAAAGAAAACCAATTTGACCATCAGATACATCAATCAATAATGCCTCAAAAAGCATGCCTATTGATGAATTGTCTACTTTGTTGGCCAGCATATGGACATTTGTGAATTGGAAGGCGTAAGAATATGCAAGGATGACCAGTAATGTCAATCCTCCATTGTCTAATCTCCTAACTAATTTTTTCCAGGAAATCCTCGGGCCTTTAAATGCCCAGATAAAATGTCCTATCCTCCCCTGTAGTTTTCCTATGTCTTTCTTTTGGAACGTCAATGGGATAGTATTAAATAAGAATGTCTCTCTTGACAGAATGATCATTTTAATAAGCTTAACCCTACTATAGATTTTAAGAGGTACGTTTGCCCACTTAGAGAGTAAACATATGACATCGTGACTGACCTTCTTCCAGTTTACTTTTATAATATATTCCATCCTCTGGGTTATTTGTATTCCAAGGTATCTTATTTGGTTCTTTGCCCCACAACTTACCACTCCCTGGTTCCAGTCCATAATCTCTGTTTTCCCCGGACTCACTTTATACCCTGAAATATAGTCAAAGACCTCCGCCTTCCTCATCAAATTTGGGTTTGCCTCCTGTGGGTTACTTGTGTAAAGCAACAGGTCATTAGCATAGAGTCCTAACTTAACTTTGAAACTGCCCAATTTGAAAGGAGTAATAGCCATGTCAGACCTAATCAGGTTTGCTAGCCTCTTGATATATATATTAAAGAGAAGCGGGGAAAGAGGGCAACCCTGCCTTGTACCTCTAAATATTTCGAACCATTCTGACAACCTCCCGTTTATTAGGACTCTAGCTTTAGGGCAATGATATAAGGTTTGAATTGTCAATACCATATTTGTTGGAAAACCAAAACTTTGCAAGGCCTCCCATAGGTAGGGCCAATGTAGCTGGTCGAAGGCCTCAGCTGCGTTCACTGCCACAATTGTTAGAGGCAGCTTCCGAGCCTCCACCAAGTCAATAACTCATAATAACCGGAAGGTAAGCTCATTCAATTGCCTCTCGGGAATAAAGCCCCTTTGGTTAAGGTGGATAACCTCCTGTATTACAACCCAGAAAAGATCTGATAGTCTGTATTTAATAGTGAAATCGGCCTGTAAGAATCTATCTTTCGTGGATCTTTATTCGTCTTCTGGATCATAGTGACTGTGGCTTCTAACCAGGATTGGGGGACCCTTTTCCACCAAGATATACCTTATTAAATAGAACCACCTGAAGAACAGGGATTACAATCTCTATAATACAGAGAAATACTTCTACGGGGAGGCCATCCAGCACAGCTGCCTTTCCCTTAACCATTTTTTTAGGCATGGGCGGATTTTGCGGATTCGCAATCCGTGAATTTGCGGATTTGCGAATTTACGGATTGCGAAAATCCGCAAAATCCGCGAATCCCCGCGGATTTTTTTTTTGTGTTCGCACGGGTTTCTGCAAGTTCGCGAGGGTTTCGTACAATTTCGCAAATTGCGAACTTACTTGTCGGGTCGCCAGTTTTGCGAACTTGTTGTTTCTACGTGCCCAGCCTGTTTGCAAGCCTTTCTTCTTCACTGCCACCCTCTATCACCACTGGCACTCTCTTTGTTCCCCCATGCCACCCTCTGGCTCACCCATGTCACCCTCTGTGTCATCACAGCACCCTCTGGTTCACCAGTGTACATTATTGGGGGAAAGCAAAGCACTGCCATCCTCTGTCAGCAAAGGCACTCTGGTTCACCCATGCCACCTTCTGGCTGGGTACACCCATACCACCCTCGGTGTCATCACAGCACCCTCTGGTTGACCAGTGAGTGTACATTATTGTGGCAAAGCAAAGCACACCTGCTAAGTGCTTTAAGTTTTGCAAAATTAAATTACAACAACACCTGCCCTGCCCCAACTGACATTATTGAAGGCTGGCACCTGCTTGTCTGCTCCCTTTACTTTGTGTTGCAATGTACATTTTTTTTAACAGGATCTTTGTTGGCAATGGCATACTTGTAACTATTCTGTGACTGTTAGAGCAGGGTCACACAATAGTTGCAAGTAGGCAACCGAATTCTGGAGGGCCCCTTCAGGAAGCACTACAGAGAATGGTTACAAATGATGAGCTTGAACTTTTGCACCTGCTCATTGCTTTTGCTTTTGCAAAAATCGTTTTTCTGTAATTTCGCGCTATTCGCGAGGCGCGGCGTCGTGCGAAATCGACCGTGGAAGCCGCAAACTCGTGCGAATTACCCCAAGGTCGAGTATGGGTGCCGCCATTTTGTTTGCGTGACGTATTTCCGTTTCCGCCCGCTATGTGTAATCTCGCGTAATGAGCGCCTTGCGAATACAAGTACGCACGAGTTCGCGAGAGAAATCGCGTGCAAACTTACTTACGCGCTCGTGATCGGGCAGCCATCTTGTTTTTCATTCATTCCTACGTGTCTGGGCATGGTGTTTCTATCCTCTCTATATCTCTGCCAACCTTTGCTTGTTTTAATATTTTTTGAATCTATTTAAATTATTATCTATCCCTCTAGTTTTCTAGCTATATATTTTTGTGTTTTAGGCTACTTTTGTTTACTTTTCAACTACTTTTTTAAACTTTTATTTTCATCTTCCCTAGTCTTATTCTTTTTCAGTTTTTCTCCTTGTTGCTACCACCTGCCCAGACCATGGTGAAGCCAGCAGTCAAGCTGCCCAAGATGGGCCCGCAGCCCGTGCCCGGCTCCCGTGTGGCCGTTTGAGGGTGGAAATGGTGGTGCCCAGGGACATCTTCAGCCCTGAGGAGGTGGGCGCACTGTTTTACTATGTACAGCGCCGCCTCCCCACGACCATCGCGGCAGGCGGCAATATCGCTGCTGGCTACAACAACCGCCAGGAGCGGCGGAAGCGGTGGGAGCAGGTGTGCCGGGCCCTGTTTGACATCTCGGGGGTCCAGCGCACCTACAACTAGGTGATGCAAATTAGTCTGACCCTGTGCCTCATGGGAACAGTCCAGCCCGAACTGCCAAGCCAAGCCTTCCCTGGACCGGAAACAAGCTTCCAAGGACTGGTTTCTGGCATTCCAGCCGTCTTCAGCCCGGCTTGCTTGAATCCAGTGGCAAAGTGAGCAAGGGACTCACGTCTGAGCATACCCCGCCACACTTATGGCGGCGAAAAGTGGTACAAAAGGGGGTGGTAATGGACGGAGCATCTGAACCAAGCAAACACTCACACCCAGTCAAAAGATCTGTGTTTAATCCATCACCGTTCTTTAGCCCACTCTGCCATCCCAGTTCAGAGATGGCTATATGAAAATCAGTCTGACCCTGTGCCTCATGGGAACAGTCCAGCCTGAACTGCCAAGCCATGCCTTCCCTGGACAGGAAACAAGCTTCCGAGGACCGGTTTCTGGCATTCCAGCCGTCTTCAGCCCAGCTTGCTTCAATCCAGTGGCAAAGTGAGCAAGGGACTCAGGTCTGAGCATACCCTGCCACACTTATGGCAGCCAAAAGCGGTACAAAAGGGGGCAGTAATGGCAGAGCTTCTGAACCAAATCAAATACTCACACCCAGTCAAAAGATCTGGGTTTAATCCATCACCGTTTTTTAGCTAACTCTGCCATCCCAGTTCAGACATGGCTATATGCAAATCAGTCTGACCCTGTGCCTCATGGGAACAGTCCAGCCCGAACTACCAAGCCATGCCTTCCCTGGACCGGAAACAGACTTCTGAGGACCGGTTTCTGGCATTCCAGCAGTCTTCAGCCCGGCTTGCTTGAAGTCAGTGGCAAAGTGAGCAAGGGACTCATGTCTGAGCATACCCTGCCACAATTATGGCGGCCAAAAGTGGTACAAAAGGGAGTGGTAATGGACGGGGCATCTGAACCAATCAAACACTCACACCCAGTCAAAAGATCTGGGTTTAATCCATCACCGTTCTTTAGCCCACTCTGCCATCCCAGTTCATACATGGTTATATGCAAATCAGTCTGACCCTGTGCCTCATGGGAACAGTACAGCCCGAACTGCCAAGCCATGCCTTCCCTGGACCGGAAACAAGCATCCGAGGACCAGTTTCTGGCATTCCAGCAGTCTTCAGCCCGGCTTGCTTGAATCCAGTGGCAAAGTGAGCAAGGGACTCACGTCTGAGCATACCCTGCCACACTCATGGCGGCCAAAAGCGGTACAAAAGGGGGTGGTAATGGACGGAGCTTCGAACCAAATCAAACACTCACACCCGGTCAAAATATCTGGGTTTAATCCATCACGTTCTTTAGCCCACTCTGCCATCCCAGTTCAGACATGGCTATGCACAAATCAGTCTGACCCTGTGCCTCATGGGAACAGTCCAGCCAGATCTGCCAAGCCATGCCTTCCCTGGACCGGAGACAAGCTTTCGATGACCGGTTTCCGGCATTCCAGCAGTCTTCAGCCCGGCTTGCTTGAATCCAGTGGCAAAGTGAGCAAGGGACTCACGTCTGAGCATACCCTGCCACACTTATCGCGGCCAAAAGCGGTACAAAAGGGGGTGGTAATGGACGGAGCATCTGAACCAATCAAACACTCACACCCAGTCAAAAGATCTTGGTTTAATCCATCACCCTTCTTTAGCCCACTCTGCCATCCCAATTCAGACATGGCTATATGCAAATTAGTCCGACCCTGTGCCTCATGGGAACAGTCCAGCCCGAACTGCCAAGCCATGCCTTCCCTGGATCGGAAACAAGCTTCCGAGGACCGGTTTCTGGCATTCCAGCCGTCTTAAGCCCGGCTTGCTTGAATCCAGAGGCAAATCGAACAAGGGACTCACGTCTGAGCATATCCTGCCACACTTATGGCAGCCAAAAGCGGTACAAAAGGGGGTGGTAATGGACTGAGCATCTGAACCAATCAAACACACACCCAGTCAAAAGATCTGGGTTTAATCCATCACCGTTCTTTAGCCCACTCTGCCATCCCAGTTCAGATATTGCTATATGCAAATCAGTCTGACCCTGTGCCTCATGGGAACAGTCCAGCCCGATCTGCCAAGCCATGCCTTCCCTGGACCGGAAACAAGCTTTCGATGACCGGTTTCGGGCATTCCAGCAGTCTTCAGCCCGGCTTGCTTGAATCCAGTGGCAAAGTGAGCAAGGGACTCACGTCTGTGCATACCCTGCCACACTTATGGCGGCCAAAAGCGTACCGCTTTTGGCCGCCATAAGTGTGTCAGGGTATGCTCAGGGTGAGACAGCTTCCCGGGCACACACAGCCGCACCCTAGCACTTCACAGGTCTTTAAAGACCATTTGCACGTTAATGAGGCCTTGCTGTTGTTTCAACCTTTCTAAGAGCCCCTGCAGCTCCACTCTGCCTATTGCTTAAAGATTCATCCCCCCCCCAAAAATTTTTAACCCATTGAAATTGGCTCTAGTTGCACCTCTGGTCTACATCAGTAACTGTTAGTGAAGTTGCCCATCTAGTATGTATGGCTTTCGTGTTCAGGATGCTGGCCTTTGTGAATGCTTCAAAGGCTCGGTTGGGAGTCACAACAATTCAGCTTTTTCTCTGAGCTAATGATCTTTCCTTCACAACAGCTGTCTATAATGCAGTCAGTAGGTTTTATGAAGGTGCAAAACGCATTTCAGCATTGGAGTACAATTTTTTTTTTGTTTTTTTGTGTCCTCATTTAGCTGAATAACTTGATTTGTTAATACTCTCGTCCTTCTAAGTCTTCTTTTGGAGGACCGGACCAAAGACAATAGAACTAGGCCATTGCGCCTTCACCCACAAGTATACAGCTCTTTGCAATTCCATCTCCACACTCACTAGACCAACCCTGTAAATACGGAGATAATATGGCCAACAGAGTAGATGGCATAATCATCAGACTCACATTTCTTTTTCTCGCCACTTTACCAATGGAGCCCACACGCTCTCTCTCTTCTTTTTTGATCGCACCCCATATCCGATTCACTAACATAAATGACACTCTTCAAATATTCAGAAAAGATCGTAGATTTCCCAGATTTCCATAGTTTACAAATTTCCCATCTTCCTAACAAGACTGCATAATATAAAAAATTGGATTCCACAGCAGAAATTTGCATTTCTTGATCCAAACTAGATTCAAAAAAGATTAATCTAATTGTTATTTTTAGTTGTATTCCGATGATTTTTTCCTGGAAAACGTTAATCGGGTTCCAAAAAGAAAAAACTTTTGAACATGACATAAACAAATGTATATCACCCGCCTACGTCTGTGTACACCTGAGACATGTATATACCTTGCCAGTAACCTTCAATAGTTTTACAGAGGAACAATATACCCGATGAGTACTAAACAAATGATTTTGTTTTAGTGGTGCGGACTTTACTACTTTACGCAATGTGACATAAGAATTGCTACACATTTGCATAAGGTCTCGATTGTCAAGTTCTTCACCCCACAATTTATAAACTACTGTTTCGGTATTTCCATCCGCCTCCACAAAAACCTAATACCAAAATGATATTTCCTTACGCCACTGTCCGGTTCTCATTACCTGATAAGAGTTTTCATCTTCACTCTCTGCCCAGTCTTGCCTTGCCCACCAGGCACTAAGTTGATAATATTTAAAGCTAGTCAGCAAGCCGTTGGTACAATCACTCAATGCTTCCCAGCTCATCAAGTTATTACTAACCTTAAGGTCTGCCCAGCGAAAAATGCCACCTCTTATAAGGGGTTGACTCAGTTGATCCCTCAAACAATCCAGTGTACCAGGAGAGTCCCAGATTGGTGCCCATGTTGAAAAAATAAGGGATTCTCAATTGTTTTTGGACGTACATCCATGTTTTCAGGGCGGACCTTAAAATTTTGTCGGACTTTAGAATTTATTTGGGGGTTTCCGTACTTAAAAAGAAAACCAATTTGACCATCAGATACATCAATCAATAATGCCTCAAAAAGCATGCCTATTGATGAATTGTCTACTTTGTTGGCCAGCATATGGACATTTGTGAATTGGAAGGCGTAGGAATATGCAAGGATGACCAGTAATGTCAATCCTCCATTGTCTAATCTCCTAAGTAATTTTTACCAGGAAATCCTCGGGCCTTTAAATGCCCAGATAAAACGTCCTATCCTCCCCTGTAGTTTTGCTATGTCTTTCTTTTGGAACGTCAATGGGATAGTATTAAATAAGAATGTCTCTCTTGACAGAATGATCATTTTAATAAGCTTAACCCTACCATAGATTTTAAGAGGTACGTTTGCCCACTTAGAGAGTAAACATATGACATCGTGACTGACCTTCTTCCAGTTTACTTTTATAATATCTTCCATCCTCTGGGTTATTTGTATTCCAAGGTATCTTATTTGGTTCTTTGCCCCACAACTTACCACTCCCTGGTTCCAGTCCATAATCTCTGTTTTCCCCGGACTCACTTTATACCCTGAAATATAGTCAAAGACCTCCGCCTTCCTCATCAAATTTGGGTTTGCCTCCTGTGGGTTACTTGTGTAAAGCAACAGGTCATTAGCATAGAGTCCTAACTTAACTTTGAAACTGCCCAATTTGAAAGGGGTAATAGCCATGTCAGACCTAAACAGGTTTGCTAGCCTCTTGATATATATATTAAAGAAAAGCGGGGAAAGGGGGCAACCCTGCCTTGTACCTCTAAATATTTCGAACCATTCTGACAACCTCCCGTTTATTAGGACTCTAGCTTTAGGGCAATGATATAAGGTTTGAATTGTCAATACCATATTTGTTGGAAAACCAAAACTTTGCAAGGCCTCCCATAGGTAGGGCCAATGTAGCTGGTCGAAGGCCTCAGCTGCGTTCACTGCCACAATTGTTAGAGGCAGCTTCCGAGCCTCCACCAAGTCAATAACTCGTAATAACCGGAAGGTAAGCTCATTCAATTGCCTCCCGGGAATAAAGCCCCTTTGGTTAAGGTGGATAACCTCCCGTATTACTCTAGCAAGCCGAGCTGCTATGATCCCAGAAAAGATCTGATAGTCTGTGTTTAATAGTGAAATCGGCCTGTAAGAATCTATCTTTCGTGGATCTTTATTCGTCTTCTGGATCATAGTGACTGTGGCTTCTAACCAGGATTGGGGGACCCTTTTCCACCAAGATATACCTTATTAAATAGAACCACCTGAAGAACAGGGATTACAATCTCTATAATACAGAGAAATACTTCTACGGGGAGGCCATCCAGCACAGCTGCCTTTCCCTTAACCATTTTTTTTAGGCATGGGCGGATTTTGCGGATTCTCAATCCGTGAATTTGCGGATTTGCGAATTCTACGGATTGCGAAAATCCGCAAAATCCTCGAATTCCAGCGGATTTTGCGGATTTTTTTTTTGTGTTCGCACGGGTTTCTGCAAGTTCGCTAGGGTTTCGTACAATTTCGCAAATTGCGAACTTACTTGTCGGGTCCCCAGTTTTGCGAACTTGTTGTTTCTACGTGCCCAGCCTGTTTGCAAGCCTTTCTTCATCACTGCCACCCTCTGTCACCACTGGCACTCTCTTTGTTCACCCATGCCACCCTCTGGCTCACCCATGTCACCCTCTGTGTCATCACAGCACCCTCTGGTTCACCAGTGTACATTATTGGGGGAAAGCAACGCACTGCCATCCTCTGTCAACACTGGCCCTCTGGTTCAACCATGCCACCCTCTGGCTGGGTACACCCATGCCACCCTCGGTGTCATCACAGCACCCTCTGGTTGACCAGTGAGTGTACATTATTGTGGCAAAGCAAAGCACACCTGCTAAGTGCTTTAAGTTTTGCAAAATTAAATTACAACAACACCTGCCCTGCCCCAACTGACATCAATGAAGGCTGGCACCTGCTTGTCTGCTCCCTTTACTTTGTGTTGCAATGTAATTGTTTTTTAACAGGATCTTTGTTGGCAATGGCATACTTGTAACTATTCTGTGACTGTTAGAGCAGGGTCACACAATAGTTGCAAGTAGGCAACCGAATTCTGGAGGGCCCCTCAGGAAGCACTACAGGGAATGGTTACAAATGATGAGCTTGAACTTTTGAACCTGCTCATTGCTTTAGCAAAAATCGTTTTTCTGTAATTTCGCGCTATTCGCGAGGCGCGGCGTCGTGCAAAATCGACCGTGGAAGCCGCAAACTTGTGCGAATTACCCCAAGGTCGAGTATGGGTGCCGCCATTTTATTTGCGTGACGTATTTCCGTTTCCGCCCACTATGTGTAATCTCGCGGAATGAGCGCCTTGTGAATACAAGTTCGCACAAGTTCGCAAGAGAAATCGCGTGCGAACTTACTTACGCGCACGTGATTGGGCAGCCATCTTGTTTTTCATTCATTCCTACGTGTCTGGGCATGGTGTTTCTATCCTCTCTATATCTCTGCCATCCTTTGCTTGTTTTAATATTTTTTGAATCTATTTAAATTATTATCTATCCCTCTAGTTTTCTAGCTATATATTTTTGTGTTTTAGGCTACTTTTGTTTACTTTTCAACTACTTTTTTAAACTTTTATTTTCTTCTTCCCTAGTCTTATTCTTTTTCATTTTTTCTCCTTGTTGCTACCACCTGCCCAGACCATGGTGAAGCCAGCAGTCAAGCTGCCCAAGACTGGCCCCGCAGCCCGTGCCTGGCTCCCGTGTGGCCGTTTGAGGGCGGAAATGGTGGTGCCCAGGGACATCTTCAGCCCTGAGGAGGTGGGCGCACTGGTTTACTATGTACAGCGCCGCCTCCCCAGGACCATCGCGGCAGGCGGCAATATCGCTGCTGGCTACAACAACCGACAGGAGCGGCGGAAGCGGTGGGAGCAGGTGTACCGGGCCATGTTTGACATCTCGGGGGTCCAGCGCACCTACAACTAGGTGACCCACCGCTGGACAGATCTCCTGGACCGGGAGCGTGACCTGCTCGACCTGCTGGGAGTGGAGGTCCCAGGGCTTGGTGAGTAGTAGTAGCAATTTTTTCATCACTCACTACTCTGTTTTTTCTCCTGCTCTGTGTGTTATATTGCAAATGTTTGTTTTAACTTTTTTGCAAAGAGCAATAATGCTGCCGAATACATTGATAGTAGAGGTATGTTTGTTTTAACTTTTTTACAAAGAGCAATAATGCTGCCGAATACATTGATAGTAGAGGTAAATTAATATTTCAAAATCTTCTGTTGAATTCAGGTGCACTGCTCTCCTTCTCTGTGGCGGTGCCACTGCTTATTTGTTTTCTATTTTGTGTTCATTTAATTGGGCTGAGTAATGTATGAGTGTACTTTACAGAACTGCGTAATGCTAGACACAAAGGGGCAGATTTACAAGCCCCTCTCGCCACGTTTACGCTGCCTTACCTGACGCAACAGCGACGTAAACGTACCGCATCCCTGCGAGTCATGTACAACGTGATGCATCTAGGGAGATGGGCCACGTTAAGGCCTGGGCCTGCGCCACAATGGGTGCGTTCCCGCGAAGGGGGGGAGGGGGGGGGGGGGGTCAGGAATCTGTGCGCCTCGCAAAAGTGCCTGCATGAAATCTCCAAGATTTAACGCAGGCACTTCCGCGACGCTGCTACGTCAATTCTTTATGCCTGCTTGCTTGAAGCAGGCGTAAGGACTGATGCGGTATGTTGAGTATTGGGCAGCCCTGAGGATTGCTAGAGTTGCATCGCTCCTGCGACGCGACTGAATCATTTTGTGTTAATCATATTCTTAAAGAGCATTGGTTACAGATTATGTCTTTTTTTCTTCATATAGTTGGTCGTACTAAAACATCCAAACCATCCAGGAGTATGCAGGCTCTACTGGCCCGGCAACGGAGGCTGGATGCCACTGTTGCAAAATATCGCTGGAGGGGGAAGACACGCAGTCCAGTACATCTAATGGGACACCTGCATCCTCCTCCGCGCCCCCACGTTCTTCCGGTCAGCGCAGTGCTCCGGCGGTACGGAGCCGGGCTGGCAGACGCCACCGCCGAGCAGCAAAGGCTGTCCCTCACAGTACTTTCAAGGCTCGCTTGCACCGTGCAACCAACAGAGTGTCCGACCTGGAGGCGGAGGTCCGCAAGTTGAAGGAAAATCAAAATTTGTTGGAGGGCCTCCGCTTAGACCACGCCATCCTCCGGGAGCAGTACGATGCCCTGGCCCTAAGGCATGATGCCCTGGAGGCCAAAGTCCACAGCATGCATCCCTGGAGTGTCCCTTGTCCCTTTTTTAGAGACTTTTGGGGGGTGGGAATTGGGAGTTGGGGTTTTTGGGGACTTTTGAAGGACTATATATTTGTTGGGGTTAGGGAGGGTCTTGCAGGAGATTATTTTGTTAGGGATATAAAAATATACTTTTTCAAACTTTATCTGAGCATACTTGTTTTTTACTACTTCTGAGCCTGGTGGGTGGTGGTTTTGCAGTAAGTTCGTTTTACTAAACACTGTCATCGTGTTGGTTCACGTGTAATTGGCCAGATGTTTTCCAAAGTAAATGCCTGTCACAGAGTAAGTTAATTCAAGAGTCCTCGGACTTTACTAGTACCACTGTCACTCTCTCGCCTCTCCTAATACTCCATTATACTACCTCCCACCCAAATGCTTATCTTACCTGTAATTTGTGTTTGAGGGCTGGCTCCACCTGGAATTCATAGTGTCCTAAAGCGTTTTGCAGCAGGGCCCCAACTGGAGTTTCCCGGCGTGGATTTTCTGCAAAACAAAAGCAATCAACATTAGAAATGTGGCAGCGGTGCTCACAGACCCCAAAACCCACACCCAAAAACCTAGAAGCCCCACAGACAGCACCCCTAAGACAGGCAAGCGAGCAATAACGCCTAAACGTTCACGTGTAATTGGCCAAATGTTTTCCAAAGTAAATGCCTGTCACAGAGTAAGTTAATTCAAGAGTCCTTGGACTTTACTAGTACCACTGTCACTCTCTCGCCTCTCCTAATACTCCATTATACTACCTCCCATCCAAACGCTTATCTTACCTGTAATTTGTGTTTGAGGGCTGGCTCCACCTGGAATTCACAGTGTCCTAAAGCGTTCTGCAGCAGGGCCCCAACTGGAGTTTTCCGGCGTGGATTTTCTGCAAAACAAAAGCAATCAACATTAGAAATGTGGCAGCGTTGCTCACAGACCCCAAAACCCACACCCAAAAACCTAGAAGCCCCACAGACAGCACCCCTAAGACAGGCAAGCGAGCAATAACGCCTAAACGTTCACGTGTAATTGGCCAAATGTTTTCAAAAGTAAATGCCTGTCACAGAGTAAGTTAATTCAAGAGTCCCAGGACTTTACTAGTACCACTGTCACTCTCTCGCCTCTCCTAATACTCCATTATACTACCTCCCATCCAAACGCTTATCTTACCTGTAATTTGTGTTAGAGGGCTGGCTCCACCTGGAATTCACAGTGTCCTACAGCGTTCTGCAGCAGGGCCCCAACTGGAGTTTCCCGGCGTGGATTTTCTGCAAAACAAAAGCAATCAACATTAGAAATGTGGCAGCGGTGCTCACAGACCCCAAAACCCACACCCAAAAACCTAGAAGCCCCACAGACAGCACCCCTAAGACAGGCAAGCGAGCAATAACGCCCAAACGTTCACGTGTAATTGGCCAAATGTTTTCCAAAGTAAATGCCTGTCACAAAGTAAGTTAATTCAAGAGTCCTAGGACTTTACTAGTACCACTGTCACTCTCTCGCCTCTCCTAATACTCCATTATACTACCTCCCATCCAAACGCTTATCTTACCTGTAATTTGTGTTTTGGGGCTGGCTCCACCTGGAATTCACAGTGTCCTAAAGCGTTCTGCAGCAGGGCCCCAACTGGAGTTTCCCGGCGTGGATTTTCTGCAAAATAAAAGCAATCAACATTAGAAATGTGGCAGCGGTGCTCACAGACCCCAAAACCCACATCCAAAAACCTAGAAGCCCCACAGACTGCACCCCTAAGACAGGCAAGCGAGCAATAACGCCTAAACGTTTTCACCTCCCATTTCCTCCCAACCAATTTCATCCCTTAATAGACCTTGCCAGCAATGGCCCAGCCAAGACCCGTAAACCCAGGCGCAAACAAGTTTGACACCCCCAAACAGCCAAAAAGCAAATCTGGGAAAAAAGCCACTCTTAGCAAAATGTATTTACATGAGGACTCACTACTTCCAGTCCCTCTTTAGGTGACTCGTCAACGTAAGTTTCTTCATTGTGCGAAATCCAGGCATCAGCATTACGGGAAATGGATAGAGTGAGTCTGGAGGAGGAGAATAGACGACCAGGACTGAGTTCTTGTCAACTTGTGAACCTGAGGAATGCTGCGGCATCAAAATCAAGACAGTTCTGCTGATGGGCTTGTTGTTGTGATTGGGTGATTACAGTTTTGTTGTGAATGTGATCAAGCACTTGATAAACAAAGAAAGACAGACACACAGGAATAAAAGTGAATAAGGACGAAAAATAAAGTTAGTGATTCATTGACTCATTTTCAGAACTCGCTGTCAGGGAAGCAGAACTCATCCTCAAACTCTGCAAATTGAGTCGGTAGTACTTCTGGTAACTGAGGAAAACTTCCCTCAGGTAGGTCGGTGTCCTCTTCTTCCTGTGTGCATTCTCGTACTTTGTAATGTGGTGGTATGAAGTGCTGGTTCATCTTTATCATCGTGAGCCGCTCCACATTTGCGGGCAAGAGGCGGGACCTTTTGGACGTCACAATGCCACTAGCAGAACTAAAAACACGTTCTGAAGACCCGCTTGCGAGTGGGCAAGACAAGTAATTGATAGCCAGGTTGGTGAGCTCTCGCCATATGTTTCTTTTCCCATGCCAATACGCCAATGGGTCCTCTGTAATATTGACCGCTGTTGAGTCATCCAGATAGGCCTGCACCATTGAAACAATGTTCTCCCGGATTCCTGTACTTTGCACTTCTGTGTCCTTTCTGGGACAAGCAAACCCTAGCTGACTTAGCCAATCCTCTTCAGACATATCGCCTGGGCCTGGTGCAGATGATATGGTTGCTGGTGTGGTTAACGGCTCAGAGGAAAAGTCACTCACTTCTGCCACAGGCACAGATGCAGAAGTGCTTTTTTGGGACGCCTGATGGCCTGCTGATTCACTAGTAGTACTGTCTTCTTCTACAGTTCAAGTTCAAAACAACTTTATTTCGATTCATAACGAATCATAAAAAGCACATAGACACAAAATGCATGATTAAGGGGTACAGTTACAAAAAATGTCTTCTTCTACAGTTTCCTGCCGGTCTCTTTCAAAACGAATGGCTGACTGAGCTAGCCAACCTTTGTACTCTGTAACATCTGATGTTTCAAAAGGAATTAATACTTTGCCAAACAATGCCTTTTTGTAACGTGGATCCAGAATAGTAGCACAAATGTAGTGCAGTTGTTTCTTGATATTTACAAGCCGTTCATTGCTAACTAGGCGTTGTAATAATCTCTGCGCCAACTCATATGCTTCATTCTTTCCAGCATCCTTTAATTTTGAAGACACCGCCTTGACTTGGTGCTCGAGCTTCAGCAACAATGGGATAGCTTTTCCCAAATTACCGTCCTCCCTGCTGACTTCACGCGTGAAGACCTCAAAAGGACGAAGCATGTCTGTCAGACTTTTAACTAGCTGCCATTGCTCCACCACTAGCATCAGTTCTGTCGTAGCACCACCCAGGTTGTAGACATACTTATTGACTACTGTAAACAGCTCATGCAGACGCTCAAGCATGTAGAAGGTTGAGTTCCAACGTGTTGCCACCTCCTGGATAAGTGCTTTCACTGGCATTCTACGCTCTTTTTGCTTGCGCCTCAGCTCCTTCCGGGCCTTAAAAGAATGGTTGAAATGTGTGCATATTCTTCTGCAGATGGTCAGTATTTTGTCGACTGCAAGTTCTTTTTTCAAGAACTTTTGCACGACCAGGTTTATACAGTGCGCCAAACATGCCACTCTGAATTAGTCACCGTTCTCCATGGCCTTAACTACATTGCTGCCATTATCAGTGGCAACATAACCAACCTTGCATTTTCTTGGGGGCAGCCAATGCGAGACCTTTTTGTTAAAGTCATCCAAAATGTTGTCTGCAGTATGACCTTTCTCCAAGCCAAACATGGCTAATGTTGCATGTTTACGAGCACCCTTAAAAATCTCGACCAAGTCACCACCGGCATTTATCTGTTTTGCAACCCCTGAAAAAGAGACCCAGTGTGCAGTGATGCACATGTAATCAAGGGCTTGGCAACTGGTCCACATGTCTGTTGTCAGGTGTATAGTGTGAACAGCACTCTTCTGCAAAGCTTCCCCAATCAACTCAAGCACCTCTTTATGTAGTTCTGGAACAGCAACCCTGGCAAAATAGAACCGCTAGGAACCTTCCATTTAGGGGCCAGTGTTGCCACGAGTTCAAGAAAACCCACACCTTCGACAAACGAAAAAGGGAGAAGGTCCACCACTAGCATTTTAGCCAGCTTAGTGTTATGCAGGTGCACAATTGGGTGGTTGCGTTTAAATGGCGCATCTGAGGAGAACATGGCTGTAATGGTGCGCTGGACAAATTTACTGGATGATGCTGATGACTTCTTCGACCCAGTTGTGCTCAGTGTTGACATTTTCCGCATTGGTGTGTCTCCCAGACTCTCAGTGTGCCTCCTATGTGTTGCGGAGGGTGTGGTGCTGCCAGGGGTACTGGGTGCAACCGGACAAATGTCTGACGCTTCTTCTACCTCCCTGTCATCTTCAGATGAAACACCTAGTACGGGTATATTTTGGCCACTTGCCCTTTGGGATTGCTTTCCCTTGATGTTTGCTAGGTGCCCAAACCATTCGACAGCGTGCCTTCTTTTAAGACTACCTATCTGGCCTCCGGTACCATAGTTGGTACCAGTCTTACCACGGCTAACTCTAGTCTTACAAATGGAACAAATGGCTATGTAATCATGCTTTGCATGGACACTAAAAAAGTTCCAAACTGGGGACTGGAAACTTCTGGTTTTGCCGCACGAGGTGATACTGCCAATGCCAGATGAAGCAGTGGTGGATGATCCTTGCAGACATCTACTGGGTTGTGCAATTATTGCAGCAACCCTACTTGAGGGAGTCGAGCTGGATGGAGGTCCCCTCTGGGGAGAAAATATGGGAGCTGTAGGTTTTGTTGAACTTGTTGTACTACTTGACTGCGTTGGTGGTGCTACCAGTGCCACGTCGCCAGGGTCACGCTCAGCATGACATCGGGATAGGGTATAAATGATTGTCTGCTGCATGGCCGGTGTGGCTGGAATGACGTGTGTGATGACTAGGTCATTGCTGTCATCCTGTTCATCAACATCAGAATGCACCACTTCATCAAGTCCGACGTACGGATCCATAAGTATGAGCTTTCCGGGGCCCTTCCTTTTAACATTTGATACCTTTCTCAGCTCATGGTGTGCCTCCCTCTCAGACGTCGGAGATGGTTGCCAATCTAGATCCAGATCATCTGATGGAGCGGGGCTTGAAGAGAAACTTCTACACACCCCCCTTGATCTTTTCCTTGCTGGGGAGCTGGGAGAAAATGAATCATCAGGAGGAGTGGCTTCGTCTTCCTGACATGATACCCTGGCTCCAAAGTCAATTTCCTCCTGTGCCCCTACTTCTGGAAGTACAACCATTGTGGGCACTTGCACCGCTCCATGCGCCGCTACATGGGCCTCTTCACTGACCTCTACTTGCAACTCTCCATGGACCTCTCCTTCTCGGCCTTCTCCTTCTCGGCATTCTCCTTCTCGGCCTTCTCCTTCTCGGCCTTCTCCTTCTCGGACAGCTCCTTCTCGGACAGCTCCTTCTCGGACAGCTCCTTCTCGGACAGCTCATTCTCGGCCAGCTCCTTCTCGGCCAGGTCCTTCTCGGCCAGCTCCTTCTCGAACAGCTTCTTCTCTGACAGCTCCTTTTCGGACAGCTCCTTCTCGGACAGTTCCTTCTCGGCCAGCTCCTTCTCGGCCAGCTCCTTCTCGGACAGCTCCTCCTCGGACAGCTCCTTCTCGGACAGCTCCTTGGACAGCTCCTTGCGTATGTACTTGTGCTTTTACTAGTAGCCCATGCAGTTGTTGTTGCGGCTTTGGTTGTTGAATAGTACTTGTGAGATGAGTTACAACCTGTGTTGATTGTGTGCTGCTACTTTCTTGTGATGAGCCAACATCACTGGTCGTTGGTGATTGAACCACTAAACAGGCTACCTGTGCAGCACTCATGGTGGACTTTTGTTTTTTCCACAAAAATATAGTGGTCGAGGCAACAGTCTCCTTGGTAAGTGGTGCCACTTGCTTCTTCTTCTCCTTAGTAGAGACATCTATCTTGCAAGAAGAGCTACGGGCACCTCTTTTTGGAGCCATCTTCTTCATATGTCGGAACAGCAGGCCGCAGCAGGACTTCTTCCTGGCACTGATGCTCAACGATGATGCGGAGTTCTTGACTTTGTGCACCTAAAAGCAAACGAAGACAGGGGAACATCAGTTAAATATATGTTGCATATGTAGAGCTTCAATTAATAGTTTGCAAGTAGGCATTTATGAATACACACGTGCACACCACAACATGGAATATCAAAAATAAGAATTGCTAAATTTTTGGGAAACAGGCATTTAACATTGATCCAAGAGAGCCCCAGAGAGGGTTGTAGTTTGTTGTACCACTGACTCCCCCTGGGCACAATGGGTGAAAGCAAGGCAAAATGGGTGCAGGGCTATGGCACAAAGCTCACTGCCTGCCTTTAAAATGGCCGCTTGACCCCCATCCACATGGCCAGGACCATGCCTCAAAATGGCCCCCACCAACATAGCCAGCCCCCAACCTCTCCTCCAAAAAGTCAAAAAACACAACACAAATCACCACAATCCAATGCCATCCATCAAGTTTCAGAAGGTTTATGCTGCCTGCTGGTGGTTTTCTGGTGCAGAATTGCAATTTTTGCAATTTCGCGAGAGCGAGATTGTTGCTTCACGATGCGAACGTGGCGAAAAACCCGCAAAATCCGCGAACAGACCGATTCTGGGCCCCCTGGGCATAATGGATGAAATCAGAGCACACTGGGTGCAAGCCTATGGCACAATGCACACAACCTGGCTTCAAAATAGCCCCTAGACCCCCACCCACACGGGACCAGGCAATAAAATGGCCCCCACCCACGTAGCAAGCCCCCAACACCACCCCAAAAAGTCGTAAAACACACAAAAATCACCACAATCCAATGCCATCCATGCCCTGAGCAGAATCATGTTAAAATTCAACAAAACAGTTGTATCATGCACCCATAACTAAGCCTGGTCCAACTGGATACTGTGGCTAGCCAGTAGCCACTATATAATATTTTACTTAATGTTTTGAAAAAAGTTCCAAAATTGTAGCTAATGCCCCAAACAAACATCAACTTATCAACTTACTTGTGAAATCAAATTTCTAATCCAAAAGTAATCCAAAGAAAGTCAAAAAGGCCTCAAATCCAAATATCCAGCAGCATCCACAATAAGTAATCCTTCCCAGTCAAGATCAAATTCAAAATGGACAAAGCAATGGGAGGAGCTTGCTGGACAGGAACAGGAAGAACTTGGTGACGGGGGCACTTCCTTCACCCCCCCACACCCCCCCCCACAAAATGGACTCCTTGCAATTAATTATGGTGCCTGCTGGTGGTTTTCAATTCATGTGCAGAATTGTAATTTTTGCGATTTCGCGAGTGCGAGATTGTTGCTGCACGGGACGCAAGCAGTGTGAACACAAGCAAAAAAATCCGCAGCTCGCGAACTTGCAGATTTTCGGTAAATCCGCTGGAGTTCTAGGCCCCCTGGGCATAATGAATGAAATCAGAGCAGACTGGGTGGGCCTATGGCACAAAGCACACTGCCTGACTTCAAAATGGCCACTTGACCCCATCCACATGGCCAGGACCTGCAGGACCATGCCTCAAAATGGCCCCCCACCAACATAGCCAGCCCCCAACACCACCCCAAAAAGTCAAAAAACACACACAAAAATCGCCACAAACAAACAACATCAACTTATCAACTTACTCGTGAAATCAAATTTCGAATCCAAAAGTAATCCAAATGGCCTCAAATCCAAATATCCAGCAGCATCCACAAAAAGTAATCCTTCCCAGTCAAGATCGAATTCAAAGTGGCCAGGAAATGGACTAAGCAATAGGAGGAGCTTGCTGGACAGGAACAGGAAGTTGGAGACTGGGGCACTTCCTTCACCCCACCCCAATGGGAGGAGCTTGCTGGACAGGAACAGGAAGATGGAGACTGGGGCACTTCCTTCACCCCTCCCCAATTGTAATTTCGCGAGTGCAAGATTGTTGCTGCCCGCGCCGCGGGCCGCGAGCAGTGCGAACACAAGCAAAAAATCCGCAGCACGCGGATTTGCCGATTTTCGGTAAATCCGCGAGAGTTCGCGGATTGCGGATTTACCGAAAATCCGCAAAATCCGCGAGCGGAACGGATTTTACGCCCATGCCTAATTTTTTTACACTGAGCCCTTATCTTCCCCTCCATAATCTCTCCTCCTAAGGTTTTCTCTTGTTCAAAAGATAGCCGAGGGAGGGTTGTTGACAAAAGCCACTCCTTTATTTCCACTTGGCTAAGTACAATATCCTCTTTATATAACTCCTGCATATATCTGCAAGCCTCCTTACACATATCTGAATTAATATTCAAGGGGACTCCCTGTTTTGCCACTGATTAGTTCTAGATTGGAATACAAATGTGATTTATATGCAACGGTACAGTGTCGCCTTTGTTGAAAGTTAAATATGCGTATCCAAATTTGTGGTGTTAACACATTTGTAAGTGATTTGAAGCTAGTATGTCCACTTGTACTGATTGCGAGATCTGTGTACGTTCTGATGTCCAATGTGTGCTTGAGAAGTCTGGATGTATTAATTCATAAAACAGTTTTTCCCATTGTGCATAATCTTGGATGTATGTTCTACCTGAATGTAGAAAGCCCAAAATGATTGTAGCTTGTTTTATAGTGTTTGGTGGATGCAGGAGTGCATATTACCCTAGGAAATGCAGCTCTAAGCTGTTGCCTTTTGATAACTCATATCCCAAGAAGAGGACAGTGTGAAAGGCAATCTTTCTTTTCTGGAAATTAGATTTGTATTCTAACACATCAAATCCCATAAAGATCCGATCTACCATGTCCAGGTATGTTTCTGAGTCATCATCTGTAAGGTATATGTCATTGACATAGGACAATGCTACTGGGTCAACATTTTCTAGTACTCATGTTACATGGGCAGATAACAGGCCTGGCCAGTTCATATAATGTAGGGGCAATCAACAGAATTGTTTTACTGACCCACGTTCAGTAAATACTATCAAATACCTGGTTCCGGGCACTATATTTTGCAAGAAAAAGCCATTTGAAATATTGAATGCTTTTTTAAATTTTTTGTGCACTATGTTGTTTAAGAGTGCTGTCCAGTGTGAATTTTGTACTGCAGATGTGCCAGTGTGACTGTTTAATTGCCGGTTGTCTAAAGCTAAGTGGTATGAATGACATAGTTTTGCTACTGGAAACAAAAGATTGTTCATTGGTGAGATACAAGGCTCAATGATGACTTGATATTCAAGTTTGTTTAAAATGTCTCTAACTGGGTATTTAGCTTCATGTTTAATGGGGAATTGGGGTTGCACTTGTGGGCTGGACCTTATGAGTATTATGTGATAATGGGAATCCTAATTGAAGCCTACATGGTTGCAATGGTTGCAATGTAATTCCGGAATCGTTCAAGAGTCCATTCCTTGTCATACGCTTGTTTGCCTACTTTAGGAACAAAGATGGAGAAATATGGAAATATCACATTTTCCCTGTTGGGACTTCACATACAAACTCAGGTGGCCAATCTTTTTCAGCCAAGAGAATTTCATAGCCAAATGTCAATTTCTCCTTAAAGAGAACTTTAATAGTATGTGTATAGCACCTTCAATTTGGAGTTGCAAAATATATCATCTGCCTGGATAGCTTAAACTGTTTTTTAGACCTGAACAAACTCATTAGTTGCTCTTGCCACCAGAAACTCTTGAAGGTTCTGGTGAACTATTGTGGTGACCTGTGGCCCACTGTCTAGCAGAGTCTAGCTTGTTCAGAAGACATTTCCCTAAAATGTATGGCATATTTGAGTGAAGTACCTCCCACTTTCTCCTCTTCGAATTTAGAATTCTGTCACAGATGTTTTTCTTCCTTTTTTATGGTGATGTCTGAAGAGCATTGTGAGACACTTCACCGATTTACACTCTGATCGTCCTCCTTACTCCAAGCATTTTTCACATGATTCCTGAAAGGAACAAGAAGGACGTGGATCGGCATACTGATACCTATTAGACGGCTTCATGCCAGCCAATTGAGATTCATTAGGTCTGGCTCCAAAATGAGCAAGACTAATAGATGTATAGGTTTCAGCAATCATTTTTGGTAGCTTGCGCACCTGGTCAATGAGAGCCACCTGTGTGATGCGTTAGCTTACTGCATATGCTGCTGCTTCCCATCTGTTATAAACTTAAAATTATTGAGGCATCGGGGCATAATTGCTAATCAGTTTCATCTCCAAATCCAGAGCCCTGCATTTATTTTGAATCTGTTTCAGCACATCTAGCAAAACAGCTATAAATGGTGTACTATGAGTGATGGTATAAAGTGCAGCAAAAACTGTGCCCCATGGGGCATATTTTTCCATTTGGGGAACAATCTAGAAAGGTAGGAACATTGTGAGGATTCTAAGTTGGTCTTGGGGTCCCATCTGGAGAGGCACTGCTTCAAGCTTATTTGTTTTTTTGTGCAATCCTTAAATGAATCTCCTCCTGTCTAATGGGAACCTTATCCATAGTTGCTTATATAGTAACTGGACTAATTGCTGGCATTGTTAAATTTGTTTGTGCAGCATAACAAAGTGTGTCATAAGTCTGTATAGTCTAACTAGACCTGTGTAAAGTGTGCAAAGCTCTTCTGCTGTGAGTGCTGATAACTGTTAATATGGTGTTTAGCCTGCTAAGAATGGCCATGTTACCCCATTGTTGCTGAGTGGACCTCATCTAACGTTTGCTAGTGGATGTGGTAAGGCTCCTTGAAACCAATGTGTATGTGCCTGAAATTTAACTTTTATTTCGGAAATCGTGGTATACACTCAAAATATCGAGTTAAAAATATCGATTTGCATTAATATCGAATGAAATATATAGAATGGACATAATATCGAATGGACAGAATATAGAGGTTGAAAATATCGAATAGAAGGTAAGTAATATCGATTTTTAAAATATAGAAAGTCAAAATATTGATGTAAGTAATATCGATTTTTAAAATATAGAAAGTCAAAATATCGAAGTAAGTAATATCGAATTTTAAAATATAGAAAGATAAAATATCGAAGTATATAATATAGATATTAAAATATATCGAATTTTTAATAATATCTAATTTTTGTAAGTGTTTTTTTATGTTATTTAATTTTGTTTAATCTAATTCTGTAGCGGGTTGTGGGTTTATAGAGGAAATGAGTGGAAAGTCATTTAATTTTAATTAATTAAAAATGTTAATTTATTTATTGCTATTTATTTTGAATTAGTTGTTAATTAATCTTTAATTGGTAAATATTAAATTTTTAATTGGTAATGTATTTTTATTAATTAATTATTGATAATTATGTTACTTTAATTTAATTATTCTCCGTAACGGGTTGTGGGTTTATAGGGGAATAGGGTGGGAAGTAATTTAATTGTAAATAATTAAGTATGTTAATTTTTTAATTGGTATTTATTTTGAATTAACTATTAATTATTTATTGATTATTAATTTAATTGGTAAT
Source organism: Lissotriton vulgaris (assembly GCF_964263255.1). Lineage (NCBI taxonomy): Eukaryota > Metazoa > Chordata > Amphibia > Caudata > Salamandridae > Lissotriton > Lissotriton vulgaris. Next base: position 1,269,792,038 of record NC_141689.1, read on the forward strand.
TAATTTGTATTATTTGATTAATTGATAATTATGTTCATTTTATACATTTATTTCTGGTAGCGGGTTGTGGGATTATAGGGGAATAGGGTGGGAAGTAATTGAATTGGAATTAATTAAATATGTAAATTTATTTATTGGTATTGATTTTGAATTGTTAATTAATTATTAATTAATTAATTTGTAATTGGTAATTTAATTTTATTAATTGATTATTTGATAATTAAGTTAATTTTTTTAATTTATTTTCTGTAGTGGGTTGTGGGTTTTTATGGGAATAGGGGGGAAGTAATTTAACTGTAATTCAGTAAATCATGTTTATTTATTATTTGGTCTTTATTTTTTATGTAATTAGTAATTAATTTGTATTAATAGGTAATTTATTTTAATTATTAATATTAATTTGTATTTTTAATTGATTATTAATGTTTAATATTAAATTGGTAATTTATTTTAATTAATATTTTATTGGTATTGATATTTAATTAATTTGTATTAATATATTTAATCTTTACTTTTCCTACTGTTGCACTCTTTGGAGTGGGAATAGAAATTTTTACCCCTACGCTATCCAACGTTTTCCCTACTGTTGCACTCTCTGGAGAGGGAATAGTAATTTTTACCCCTACGCTATTCAACGCTTTCCCTCCTGTTGCACTCACTGGAGTGGGAATAGTAATTTTTACCCCCCCCCCCCGCTATCCAACGCTTTCACTACTGTTGCACTCACTGGAGTGGGAATAATAATTTTTACCCCTACGCTATCCAACGCTTTCCCTACTGTTGAACTCTCTGGAGTGGGAATAGTAATTTTTACCCCTACGCTATCCAACGCTTTCCCTACTGTTGCATTCTCTGGAGTGGGAATAGTAATTTTTATCCCTACGCTATCCAACACTTTCCCTACTGTTGCACTCACTGGAGTGGGAATAGTCATTTTTACCCCCGCGCTGTCCAACGCTTTCTCTACTGTTGCACTCACTGGAGTGGGAATAGTAATTTTTACCCCTACGCTATCCAACGCTTTCCCTACTGTTGCACTCTCTGGAGTGGGAATAGTAATTTTTACCCTCCCGTTATCCAATGCTTTCCCTACTGTTGCACTCTCTGGAGTGAGAATAGTAAGTTTTTACCCCTCGCTATTCAACCCTTTCCCTTCTGTTGCACTCACTGGAGTGGGAATAGTAATGTTTACCAGTACGCTATCCAACGCTTTCCCTACTGTTGCACTCAGTGGAGTGGGAATAGTAATTTTTACCCTCTCATTATCCAACGCTTTCCCTACTGTTGCACTCTCTGGAGTGAGAATTGTAATTTTTACTCCTCACTATCCAACGTTTTCCCTACTGTTGCACTCACTGGAGTGGGAATAGTAATGTTTATCCCTACCCTATCCAATGCTTTCTTTACTGTTGCACTCTCTGGAGTGGGAATAGTGATTTTTACCCTCCCGCTATCCAACGCTTTCCCTACTGTTGCACTCTCTGGAGTGAGAATAGTAATTTTTACCCCTCGCCATCAATGCTTTCCCTACTGTTGCACTCACTGGAGTGGGAATAGTAATTTTTACCCCTACTCTATCCAACGCCTTCCCTACTGTTGCACTCATTGGATTGGGAATAGTAATTTTTACCCCTCCGCTCTCCAATGCTTTCCCTACAGTTGCACTCTCTGGAATGGGAATAGTAATGTTTACCCTCTCGCTAGCCAACGCTTTCCCTACTGTTGCTCTCTCTGGAGTGATAATAGTAAATTTTACCCTTCTGCTATCCTATGGTAAAAATATTGCATATTTTTTTATTAATATTACGTTTATATAGATATATATATATTTAAAAATCAAAATGTATGTTTATTGTTTTGTAACGTAAATTAATTATTTATTAATTGTAAGGTAATATAATTATTTTAAATATGTTTAAGTTAATTATATTTAATATTTTATTAATTTATAATTATTTTAAAGCATTTAAAAAAATTCGATATTTTGACTAACTGAGGGCCATATGTATGAAGGTACCCATTTGCAAATCTCAAATAGCGATTTTTAAGAAATCGCTAATTGAGATTCGCAAATTGGTATGTATGTGGAAAATCACATTTTTTTGGGCGATTTCTTAAAATTCCTTAATTGCGATTAGCAAATTGTGAATCACAATTAAGGAATACTTTCTGATTAATTTCTATGGGCCATGAGGCCCATAGGAATGAATGGGAAGTTATTCTCAATTTGCGATTCGCAATTTGAGAATCGCAAATTGAGAATAATTTCAAGGGTGTAGGGGTGTCCAAAGGACACCCTGTTGCACCCATGAAATTTGCATGGGTGCACATGTGGTGCACATACATGCCCTAAGGGCATAAATGTGCTTCACAGTGCACTTTGAAAAATGCAAAAAAGTGCATTATTCAAGGAATTCGCAAATTACCACCAACTTGAAGTTGGTGGTAATTTGCGCTTCCTTAAGGCCAATTTGCATTTTTTTAATGCTTTTTACATTGCATTTAAGGAATCGCAAATTGTGCTATTCCATAAATGCAATAGCAAAATAAGGAATCACAAATTTTGCGATTCCTTATTTTGTACGCAGACTTGCTTAATACATACCATTAGGCCAAATTGCTTTTGCAAACACCGAAATTCTGCGAATTTCGGAGTTTGCAAATTAAATTTGGCTTGATACATATGGCCCTATATATTTTACAACTATATTTTTGATTCGATATTTTTGTACTTACCTGTTTGGAGATAGGTATTCGATATTTTTGTATTCTATTTTTTTTATTCAATATTGTGGTAATTGGATATTAGTGACATCGATATTGTTTCATTGATCTGAAAACCTTCATACGCTCAGTAATTGTTTGCTCTTACTGCTTCAGTGTATGTGTGAAAAACTCTAGTGTTGGCTTCTACTGTTGGAAATGCTATCAATGAATACAATACCTCTGTTTTATATGTTTCATGGCCCTCTATCATAAAGGTAACATCTAATCCCATAGGAGGAAGCCCATAGTGTTGTAACATCTATGTTTCTGCATGTCTGCAAATTAGTGGAATAACCACTGGTCCTGCGTTAGCCATTTTGACAAATGGAATTCAGAAAAGGGAAACTAATTAACAAAAACACAAAGGTATCCCATCTGGAATATGGATGGATTGGGAAACACTGAACTGTAGTCAGTTTGCCAGGTGGCAATACACCCACTAATGTGGGTGGGAAGGGAAAGTGACCCTTTTCTTTATAACCCTCATTTACTCTAGTTGTGACATGCTTCATCATCGAGTTCACCCTAATTCTTAAAGTTTGGGGTGGGCTCAACCATATTACAGAGAGCACTTATAGAAGTACTCACCCACTCCTTTATTTGTGGGGTGGGAGAGAAGGTTAAACAATTGTATATATGGCTAAAGGATATAATGGTCCTATGACCATAGAATCACAACATGTTTCAGCCCTTTCCTATCGGCCTATGTAAGGTCCTGGGCTTTCGTCAGGGTGGGTAGCAATGAAGTCACTCCCCGAAGACATGAATAATGTGTACATGCAGTTTGCATGTGAGATAATTGCAAACAGGCATATACTTGCGACAACATCATGAGAAAATTATCTACAAGAAAAACTTCACAGTGCAGTACCCATGCAACAAAGTGCCTATAGTGAAAATCAATGTTTTTACACTTAGGATAATGTTTCATTCAGTGATCTCAGTGATTTCAAACCAGACATACTCACTCATAAACCCTTTGAGTTCAATTAGATATAGTGGCAAGTAAAGGTGAGTGAATTGAATGTGGATTCACACATGTGGTGTCATCCGCACATTTAAACCCTCAACGTAGGGCTGCTCACACATACACCAACATCCAAACCTTCTTATGTAAACAGTATATACTTTTTTTTTAATATTATGTACAATTTCGTTTTTTTGGGGGGTAATAGAGTCACTCATCCAATTTTAAGTGGTGCACTTGCTCCCACGGGGGTATGAGAGGGAGGTCTTGTAGTCACACACAATATACAGAAAAGAAGAAAGGCCAGAATATTGTTAAGTAAGATAAGACTAAGGAGGGCTAGTGAGCATGGAGGCAAAGCTCCGTCAAAGTAAGCATCTGGCTATATCTCGGACACGGAGAGCAAGAAAATATTGTAAACTTATTTTGTTAAAGGTCCCGTTCCTGCACAGAACCTACTGTCAAGGTCAGGTCTCCTGCTTGTGGTAGCCAAGAAAGATTTGGTGCTCAGTTTAAGTACTGTGTCATTTCCGAGACCTGGAACAGAGTTTCTGTGTGTAGCCCCGCCCTAACATGGAAGAAAGTGAATTGGTGCAGCGTGGAAGCTCATCCAGGATCAGGGTCTGGACGTGCATCTTTCTTCATTCTTAATGGTGGCACAGAACGTCTGTGTGAGGGCCCGCCTGTTGGGGCGTGGAATGAGCTCATACATTGTGTATCGGAGGCTTGTTCACTGTGTCACGAGTTGTCAAGGGTGGTGGTCAAGCAACTTTTAGTTGATGTAGCAACATGGCCGCTCCCTCGGAAGAGAGGAGGGTCAATGTTAGGAAGCGCGTGTGGGATTATTACACGTACAACCTGAGATCATATTAGTTGCTGCACAGAAGTAGATCCCCATAAATGGAGAATTATGGATAATGTAGTTCAATGTAAAATGTCATTACTCTAGGGAGTGCCTTGTTAACCATGTACGGTATTAAATAAATACTATGCTAGGAAATTACGTCATATTTCCAGTGCATGGGACCAAACAACTGGTTCACAGATTGAAACAAGGTTATTTTTGTCCATGTTTAACAGTGAAGTGCACATATCTAAAAATATGGCATGTGCATATTAGCAGCTTGTAGTGGTGACTTACCAATTAATTAGAAACATGGCCAGTACATTTAGGGCACTGAGAGTGCTATGAAAGGTATTGCCTGAAAAGGTAAAAAGGCAAAAAATGCAAAAACACACAAAGTTTCCATCTGCTGAAAGTCGTGGTTGCCATGTCTCAAGTAGATATATCCAAGTATCTATAGATTGGATTTCAGCCAGTCAGACACCACATGTGTGAATCCTCGTTCAATTTGCTCACCTTTACTTGCCACTGTATCTAATTGAACACAAAGGGCCTCATTTATGAAAAGTGACGCATCACTGCGTGAAAACAGCCATACGTCACTTTTCATTGCGCCCTTCTTGTGACAGTAATGATGCAACATATTTACAGTATGCCGCACCATGTCGCAAGGAGTTACAGATACGTCAGTATTTCTGATGTATCTTTAGGCGCGAAAATGACACATTGCTGGAGTGTGTCAAAAAGTGACGCAACTCCAGCAATGGGTAATTCCACATGGACAAGTCCCATTTCAAATGTGCCTGCATCAGTCTCACACCTGCTTTGAAGCAGGCGTAAGATAGTGACGCATTTGCGTCTTAGAAGTGGTGCAGTGAGATCTCACGAGGCTTACTTGGATCAGAATGCCCACCCTGCATACATTATATCTGGTGCATTTATAATGTGGCGCAGAGGTTTACAAAGTGACGCATCTACCTACATGCGTCACTTTGTTAATATGACACAACATGGCACATTTTTTCTGCCGCTGGTGTGTCACAAAAAGTGACGCACCAGCGGCGCAAAAGTCACTCAGGGGCTCATAAATAAGCCCCGAAGGATTTATGAGTGAGTTTGTCTGGTTTGAAATCACTAGGATCTCCGAACGAAGCATTATCCTAAGTGTAAAAACCTTAATTTTTACAATAGGCACCTTGTAGCTTGGAAACTGCTCTGTGAACTATCACTGCAACGGTACGCCAATCTCTGGCTTTACAGCAGAAATTACAGTTTGTACTCCTGTACTATGTTTTATCATGCAGGTAATTCCCTCATGATGTTGCAGCAAGTATATGCCTTTTTGTCATTTTCTCACATGCATTTTGCATGCACACGTCATTCATATCCTAGGCCGATAGGAAAAAGTTGAAACATGTTGGTGTTCTCGGGTCATAGGACCATTACATCTTTTAGCCCAATATAAAAAAATGTTTAACCTTCCCTCCCACCCCACGACTAAGGATAACTTCGGAGTGGTTAAGAAATGTTATTTTTAAAGTGACGCCTCCATACACCCATGCTTCATAAGTGCTCCCTGGAATATGGTTGAGCCCACCCTGACCTTTAGGAGTTGGGGTGAACCTATTGATGAAGCATGTCACTATAAGAGTGGGTGAGGGTTGCATAAAGAAAAGGAAAAGGGTCAATTTCCTTTCCCACCCACAATATTGAGCATGTTGGCACCCGGCGTACTGACTACTCCCAATTTCTTCATTGTTTCCAAAGTACCCATCAATGGTTCTAGAGGGGATACTTTTGTGTTTTTGAGTATATGTCAGGGAGGACGCATCCCTTCTATCCATTTCATTGAGGACCTCTCTACACTTCTAGGGTTTCCACTCCGGATCCCTAACCTTGTGTAAAAGGAAACTATATGAACAGCCTACAGACAGAAAAAGGACTTCCCTATTTATCTCAGGAGGATGTTTCCCTGACACCACAGACATCTCTGTTAAAGGTGACTGAGGACTTTGGGCACATGCAAGAAAAACATCTCAGGCGACCCATTAAATAAGCAACTCACCTATACGAGTGGCGGTGCCATGTTGTATGGTTCTTACTAACTTAGCAAGACTGTACGTTAGGGCAACTTATACATCAAAACTATGGGGACTAAGTTCGCACATGCCATCAGAATATGTTGACCTAATTCCTGGCTATCTCCGAGTGAGCCATCTGGCCCTATAAAACTTAACATGGTATCTGATGAAATCTGCAACCTCAGAATATTACAAAAAGTATTCCCCCACTGTAATCGCTACAGCAGATTTACCCTTTTGTTGTTATCTCAGGCATGCCCAAAGGTGGACACAGGAAATTCACAAATTGGCCTGTGAAACATTTATTGAAGCAATTAAATTCTTTTGTGAAATGCATGTGGTGCAATGATTTCACAAGGAGACAAAACATTGCAACCAGCATTACAAGAATGGTGAAACGATGAATAGTTCAACCATTATAATTATTGCAATGATTATATGAAGATATATAATTGTACTACTGTTTAGCACTACTTATCCTAGAGAGCATATTAGGAGTGTGGTTCTGCTAGATACCTTTAAGTGGTCTAACTCCCCATGTACCTGTGTTGTTTTTCATCTGGAAGCCCGTATGGTGTAGAACAGGCAACTGTCCTCACAGGACAGTGATGAGCCAGCTGGATTGGAATTCAGACACGGCGACCAGGACAATCTATAGAAATGCTTCTCTGCTAGCTACGCGGCACTTCATATAATAAAAATTGACTCATTTGCACTCTCTATGAGTTCTGATCCAGCTGTCAGTTATTGCGTATTCTACAGATTAAGAGGGAATAGAGTCAGAATATCGAGTTGGAAATGTCGACTTGCACTAATATCGACTTTGAAATATCAAGACACAGAAATATCGACGGCAAGAATATTGTGAAGAATATCGAGTTTAGATGCATTTCGTACTTTTGAATATCCTCAGAAGGCGTACAGCTTATATACCTCACAGAGATATCAGTACATACACCTCCATCATGCCCTATGCTCCCACACACCAAGTGTCACAGTAATCCCGGAGTGCTCCCCAATAGAAGATTATTTGTTACTCAATCCCATTGCGGAGAAACCCACATACACAATTTACTGGAAAATGATAAACAATATACCCGGTCCCTTTGTTACTCTCAGAGCAGCCTGGGCCCGCGACCTTGGGAACCTCGATGAGGAGGACTGGAAGGATGCACTCCAGGGGCCCAGGGAGATCACTATCCGTTCTAGGTTTAGGCTCCTACAGTTCAAAATCCTTTATTGCACATACTATCCTCGCACCCACCTGTATACATTGGGAAGTTGTCTGTCGGCACTTTGTGTGTGGGGTTGTCAACAGGAGGGCTCCTTCTTTCATACCATTTGGGAGTGTCCGGTGATCAGTTCTTACTGGGTGAAAGTTATGGATACAATGTCTAGGGTAGTGGGGTGCCAGTTCCGATGGACCCAAGTGACTACTTTTGTTGATCAAGGGGGACAATGACTGGACAAGATATGTGGAGCTTTGGCTGACCCTGGCTGAAGAGGTAGCGAAACAGAATATTGCTTGGTTCTGGGGGGTGCGAGCGCCCACTCTATGGGAGGATTGGCAGCGGGACCTCGACTGGTGCCAAAGAGCAGAAGAAAAGATATACAAAAGCAGGGGGTGCACAAAAAATTTAAGAAAATATGGGCGCCCTGGCGCAAATATAGAGAGGTGGTGCCCTCCTGGAGGAGTAGTCAATTTGAATTGATGAAAGACACTTTTGTTTCCCTGATGTGTAATTCAGAGATGATGCCTGAACTGTTCCCCAATGGGCTATTTGTAAACGGTGTTGTATTGTATGGCCTTATGGACACTGTTACTAATAAAAAAGATTTTAAACAAAAGAATATTGAGTTAAAGGTAAGAAATATCCTTCTTTAAATATCATTAATATCGTTTGCAAAAATATTGTTGTTAAAATATAGTTTTTTTAGTTTGCTTTATCTATTTTAGTATGTATTTTAAATATATGGTTTTTAATATGTGTTAATTTTTTAGTAGTTCTTAATTTTATTTTAATAAAATTGTGCATTTTAGTTCTGTAGCGGGTTGGGGTTTATAGGATAATAGGGTGGGAAGAAATTGAATTATAATTCAATTATTATTATTTTTTATTAATTAATATTTATTTATTTATTATTTTGTACTGATAATTGTGGGAATTAATTTAATAATAATGTTTATTAATTGTTCGTGAATTCTTATTAATTATTTGCTAATTATGTTAATTGTGCCATTTTTATAGGCGCCGGTTGTGTGTTGATGGAAGTAGGTGAGAAGTAGCTTTATTTTAATATATTTAGTCATATTTTTTATATAATATTTATTTAATTTTATTTCATAGTGTAAATTGTAATTCATTTAATAATATTTTGTATAATTTGTTTGTTAATTGTTATTAATTAGGTAATACATTGGTAATCAGTTATGTTATTACTGTCAAGTTTTTAGAAATGGGTTGTGGGGTTTATGCTAGGGGAATAGGGTGGGAGGTAATTTATTTATAAATAATTAATTATTTGTTAATTAATGTTAAATAATTAGTTAAAATGTAAATATGGCAATTGTGTAATTAATGTGATGTGTAAGTTGTGGAGTTTATATTGGTAAATTGTGGGAAGTATTTGTTTTAAATAATGGTTTGTGGTTAATTCATATTAAATGATTAATGTAAAATGAGTTATAGAAATTGTGTAATCATTTTTAGGTGTGTCTTGTGGTGTTTACCTGGATAGTGGGTGGAAACTAATTTAGTTTAAATTAATTAATCCTTGCTTGAACAATAATATTAATTTATTACTTGATATATACTTTTGGTAATTGTTCTTATTTTGTTTGTAGATTTTGGTTCTATAGGGGTTAATGTTTGGTTAGTATATCAATTTTCATCTGTTTTAATGTGTTTTCTAATTAATAAAATGTGTTTAATTGATCAATATTTGTGTTAATTATGGAGGTACACTTTTTTATTTAGATGTGTCTTTTAAATTGTGTGGTGTTATAGTGCAGGTAAAAAAAGTAATATATTTATGTATTATTAAATGTTGATTATAATATTTTTCTAATGCAAATTATTTATTTGTTCATTATTTTAATTTTGTTTAAAATGAATCTTTGTATGTAATTTTTAGATTTTTGTAACATTATAATATGTTTCTATGTTTTGTAATTTTTATATTTTTCTATATGTGTTATTCTTTGGTTCTGTTTTGTATTGTAATTGATATTTGTTTTGTTTTTAAATTAGAATTTTCCTCAGTGGGTATAGTAATTGTTTTCCCTCCACTATCCAACACTTTCCCTACGGTTGCACTCACTGAAGTGGGAATAGTAATTGTAAAACCTCCGCTATCCAACACTTTCCTTACTGTTACACTAGCTAGAGTGGGAATAAAAAGTTTTACTTCTCTGCTATCCAACATATTCCCTACTGTTGCACTCACTGGAATGGGAATAGTAATTGTATCCCCTCCGTTATCCAACACTTTCCCTACTGGTGCACTTTTTTTTCTCCTCTGCTTTTCAAAACATTTGCTTCTGTTGCACTCGTTGAAGTGGGAATAGTGATTTTTACACCTGACCTACCCAACACTTTCCCTACTGTTGAACTAATTGCAGTGGGCATAGTACATTTTTCCCCTCTGATATCCAACACTTTCCCTACTATTGTTTTCATTGGACTGGGAAATTTTAATTTTTACCTCTCTGCTATCCAACACTTTCGCTACTGTTGCACTTGCTGGAGTTGAAATAGTAGATTTCAACACTTTCCCTACTGCTACATTTGCCGGAGTGGGAGTAGTATTTTTTTACCTATTCCATATCCAGCACTTTCCCTACAGTTGCAGTTGCTGGAATGGGAATAGTCATTTTTACACCTCCGCTATGCAGCACTTTTTCTACTGTTGCCCTCAATGTAGTGCAAAATATAGGTTTAAAATATCAAATATTTTAATATTTTAATTTATATTATACAAAATGTTTTAATTCATTTTTATGTTACAGGGGTATGTATATATATTTATTATAATTGTTGATATATTTATAACATTTTCATATTAATTAAAATTATGGGGCCGATTACGGTGGCGGTAAATCCTTGAAATTCCCACCGCCAAATTAGGATGACGGTGGGTAGGGAAAAGGTACCTCGGCGGATGGAAAGACCGTCCGCCTTGGTCCCGCAAGGCGGGCCTTTTCCGCCCGCCTTGCGGGACCAGGTACAGGGGGTCAATGGAGGCAGTTCCATGCAGGCACCGCCGTGGGCATTACGATGCCTGTCAGAATGAACAACTGCTGTGCTGCTGACATGACTGCCATTAAGCTGGACAGTTTCCTTAAATGACTGCTGCCTACTGTACTGACCTCTCTCCCTCTTGCTTGCGTAAGAAGGACTGTACCTGTAACCTGTATCCAGAACAGTCAGAGTGATTCCAAGGACCAGTCTCTTCTAACCAGCACCTGGACTCTGCAGCTATGAGTCCTACCCTGCCAAGTCGTGCCACCCCAGTAGTGGAACCATGGAAGTGGGCCTGAAGGTACTCTCCAACACATCTGTGGATCCAGCAGATCCAACACATCGTCTCTGCTGTGAAGATTCTTCCAGTGCAGGGTCTCCCCATCTACCTTGCAGCCTGCGCCCCATTGTAACTGAAGCATGCCCTTGCATCACAAACCTCCCATCGACTGCAGCCTTGATCACAATGCAGGACTTTACATTGCAAGCTCAGCTGTCTCTTTGGAACCATCAGTGAGCGGCGCATCTTTGATACAAGACTTCACATCGCAAGCTTACCTTGTTGACAATGAAGCAGAGCCTTACATTTTATTTATTTATTTGGTGTTTTATATAGCGCAAACATGACCCCGAGTAGGGTGTCAGAGCCCTTTATATTTTCATTTTCAAAACAGTCATGTTACCAAGTCATCAGTTGTTGTACAATGATTTGCAGCCTCTAGTTCCCCAAGACTAACATATTGCCTTACCTTTACACCACATCCTCTGTGCAGGACCTTAAATTGGTCCTCAACCAGGATTTAAGGTACTCTTGTTCAGCTGGCCTAACTGAGTCCCTCTAGCCAGCACGTGCTCCATTGTGGTTGCCCCTAACTTGTTACTTTATCCCACTCTGGTGCAATCAAATATTCAGAGTGAGTGTTTTGTGATTTTTGGTGCTATTTTCACTTACATATTTGAAGTTGCATGTGCCTGGATTTATTGACTGGATTTTAGTCTTTTTTGTCTTGTTTTATTTATTAAAATGCATTCTGATTTTCTAATCTGGTATACTTTTTGTGGTGTGTTTTCATTATGTTTCTGTGTGATGTCTTTCACAAATATTTTACACATGGCCACATTGGCTTTGGGCCAAGCAACCTGAGTGTTGAGTAAAGGTTAATATAGGGTTTGCTTGTGACTTCACTCTGACAAGGATAGCAGGTCATGCTGGAGTAGAGTTTTACCCACTCAACCTATAAATCAATGCCTTACATCTAGGTATAGAGCCTGGCCAATTTAGGGCTTAGTCGAATAATGTGTCTACTGTAGGGACCTGTTTTGGATCTCATGGCCACAGGTTCTAATCCTGGCGGGTCCACTCAGGCTTTCATCTTTCTGAGGTTAATAACATGAGTACCATTAAGTTGGGTAGCAATAAACATCTGGTATTCAGCGCTAAGATACTCTTCTACATTAACATGCGGTTGACAAATGTACATGTTATGTTATGTAAAAAATCCTTACATGCAGTCAGCATGCTGGTGTGCCTCAGTGGCTTTCCTTGGCTGTATCTCTCCACTCGCAGCTGAGGTGGGCTATTTCTGCGGCCAGGTCTACACTGCAGCTGTGTTGCGAAGACACAATGGCATCGTCGCTGCCACTGAAAATTACATGTATCTGCCTCAGAACGGGATTTTCTTAAAGAAAATTCCTTCCGCAGCTGATAATAATAGATATTTTTCTCTTACAGGGTTTAGTATCAATTCCTTGTAATTAATCAGTGTTGATTCACCATGTACATTCTCACTCATTTACTCACTTATCTTCATATCCCGGTGGTGGATTCCTTTTCAAAATTTTAAATTAAGTCTTATCCTGCTCTTCACTATAAAAGGGAATTCCATGGTTAGTCCATCAATGTCACAATTGTTCCCGATTGATTGCTCGCCCACTAGACTTTGTTGACTCCGTGTTTCCTCCAGTTCATGTTGTTACTCTTCATTCCATTGCCTTGTCCTTCAACCTGGTTCGCAAGAAGGTTTTTCTGGCTGCTAGTGTCTGATCATTACTAAATTATTTTGGAACAGGAAAATCAAGTTTTACGCTGGAAAGGAAAGTAAATCCAAATAAAACTTTGTACCAGTTTCTGTCATTTTTTGTGACTTTGTACTGGCTCAAAGTGATGGTTAAATCGGTATAGAGACAAAATATCGACTCCAAAATATCGACTGGACATAATATCGAGTTTTTAATATAGACTGGACAAAATATCGACTGGACATAATATCGACTACAAAAATATCGTTTTTCAGGTAAGTTAAGTAATATCGACTGTATAAAATATAGATAGCAAAAATATCGATTTTTTTATAATATATAATATTTTATAGTGTATTTTTATGTAATACTATGTGTGAATAATGTGTATTAATGTTATTAAATATTTTATTACATGAATTTTGTTTTGATAATAATTGCGTAATGTAATTCTGTAGCGGGTTGTGGGTTTATAGGGGAATAGGGTGGGAAGTAATTTAATAATAATTAATTAATTAATATATGTTTGTTAATATTTTTAATTAATAATTAATTGATAATTAATTAATATTAATTAGTTAATTAATTAATATAATTTTGAATATATTTTGTATTAGTAAATAATTGTTAATTAATTAATTGTAATTAGTTAATTACATTAATTAGAGTACATTTTTTATATATATAATTTTGTGTTATTTTTAAGTAATTAATTTTGATAAAATAATATTAATTATTAAAATAATTACACCTAATGTTCTAATATATTTACTTTATAGTTATTGTTAATTAATAATTAATTGGTAATTAAATAATATTGATAAATTTTGGGTAAAGGAGCATTTTTAGGGTTCAGGGTCAGTTTTCAGTTCATGGGTAAAGGGGTATTTTTAGGGTTCAGGGTCAGTTTTCAGTTCATGGGTAAAGGGGTATTTTTAGGGTTCAGGGTCAGTTTTCAGTTCATGGGTAAAGGGGTATTTTTAGGGTTCAGGGTCAGTTTTCAGGTCATGGGTAAAGGGGTATTTTTAGGGTTCAGGGTCAGTTTTCATTCATGGGTAAAGGGGTATTTTTAGGGTTCAGGGTCAGTTTTCAGGTCATGGGTAAAGGGGTATTTTTAGGGTTCAGGGTCAGTTTTCAGGTCATGGGTAAAGGGGTATTTTTAGGGTTCAGGGTCAGTTTTCAGGTCATGGGTAAAGGGGTATTTTTAGGGTTCAGGGTCAGTTTTCAGGTCATGGGTAAAGGGGTATTTTTAGGGTTCAGGGTCAGTTTTGGGTTTTTGGGTAAAGGGGTATTTTTAGGGTTCAGGGTCAGTTTTGGGTTTTTGGGTAAAGGGGTATTTTTAGGGTTCAGGGTCAACAAATAAGATTTTAAAAAATTATTTTTATTATTTTCATTTATTATTTTATTATTATAATTTAATTTAAGTCGTTTTAAGTATATTTTAGTAATTAAAATTTAATATTAATTTAATTTAACACTGTTTTTAATAAAGTCGATATTTTTTACATCTATATTTTTGTTAACGATATTTTGTACTCGATATTTTTGTACTTACCTGTTTGTAGATACAAACTCGATATTTTGACTGTCGATATTTTGTCCACGATATTTTGGCAAGTCGATATTTTGGCAGTCGATATTATTTCAGTGATCCGGTTAAATCTGGCCCTTAGCGTGAAGGTCTGGCATCCCAGCCTCAACCCTTGCACTCACAGGAAGTGAATGACAATCAAACTGAAAACCTTTTTTGATAATTTTGCTCGACTTACTTCACCTCATTTCTTCTTTTCTACAACTCTATGTGCCCATGAACCTCCGTCTTAATCTCATCTCTGTTTAACTCACCTTTGCCGACCTCACCTCATTCTCAACATGCCCAATATACCTCACTCAACTTCATCTCTGTCCACCGCTCTCTCATAACTTTGTGTTTTGTCATTCTCTGTGCCTACTTCTAGATCTCTCACTCACAGTCCCCTTTCTCTACCTCAACTCTCTCTGTTCCCCACTCCTTCCACTGTATCTCACTGTTCTTTTTCCTCCAGACTTCCCTACATCTAATAAAGACATCTAGCCCACAGATTTCTTACGTGTGAACTTCCAGGCGTCAGTCTGGATCCAGAAGATTTTTCTTAACAGTATCCCTGCGAGTTGGTAGATGGTGTCTGTCGACTCTACGTGATGTTGTATGGTGTCGAGTTTGTCTCTGTGATGTCTCTGTTGTCTATATAGGTTTCACCTTAGCGCTCTGAAGTCAGTTCTTTTCTTTCTGCACCAGTCAGTACAGATACATTGAAGAGAGCTTCCCCTTGTCATGTTTTGACAGACTTTTTGTTGATTTCTGAGTTATTAACATGTCCAAAAAGACCACAGGGTTTAACCTGTGTGGCTCCTGTCTCCGCACCATGTTGGTTACGGACCCCCATTTCGTGTGCCTTTGGTACTTGGAGCACTACAACGACCCAAAGTCGTGCTCCGGGCAATATCGCTTTTAGGGACCGGTCCTTAAAGCTGCAAGTGGACTGGTGTCTGGTGACTCAGGCATCTCCTCGGAGACCTTGATTCTGCTTCTGGTCTTCGTTGAGAGGAAGGTCCATGCACCACTCTGGGGATCAAAATCTTCGTCCTACCATTCGAAATCTTCAAAGTGGTGAGGTAAAAAGCACTATAAGAAACACAAGAAGTCAAACCATGCTTTGAGTTCTCTGCATCCACCACCCAACGGGACGGAGGAGTCTCGGCGTATGAGGCGCCCCCACTCCACAGAGTGCCTGGTCAGCTCTGTGGTTCCCTCACTTTACAGGGTAGAAGCAACACCCGCCTAGATAAAAGAATGTTATGAAACCATGTGCGCATATTTGGGTGGCCTGACCCTGCCGGTGTGCCTTCAGGCAATTTATGGTGGGTCACAAGCACTTTCACTTTGCCATGCTCCCCTTTGACCTCACCATTGCCCCTCACGTGTTCACCAAGGTGATGGCGTTGGTCGTAACTCATATATGTAGCTCAGGGGTTCCCGTCTTCCCATCTACAACGAGTGGTTGTTAAAAGCGGGCTCACCCAAGGTAGTCATCTCCCACCTCAAGACTATGGTGAGCCTCTTGCATTCACTGGGATTCATTATCAATGTGCCAAAGTCACACCTGGCTCCCTCTAAGATGCTCCCTTTCATCAGGGCCGTTGTGGACATGATGCATTTTTGGACCTATCCTCCCACTCGGCAAGTCCATGATATTCAGGCTTGATGCTGATGTTTCAGCCTTTAGCCTGGATTTAGGTGAGATTAACTCTGAGGCTGCTGGGTCACATGTCCTCTTGCATCCTGTTGGTGAATCATGCCAGATGCCACATGCATTTTTTAAGGGAACTGCGAAAGATCTGCTGTGGTGTTAGACAAACCACAATTGGGTTAGAGACAGACTCCTTTACCTTCCCCAAACAGATCTCAGAGTAGAGACAGGTGCGTCACTTTTGGATTCTGGACTTGGCTGGAATAACAGGGCATAGCCTGGTGGTTCAACACCTGGCCGTTTCTCTCCATGCCAGGGTGATTGAACTCAGCCATCAGTGTCCAGCAAATCACGTGTGGGGTCTCCATGCAGGGGTGGTGCAAGAACGGTTTCAGAAGTTGAGAGAGCCTTGGTTAAATCTGTTTGCCTTAGTCAAGAACATGCAAATCAGCAGTTTTGCGCATTGAAGTTTCCAAGGCAACCCCTCGCTCGGCTTCACTTCTAGTCTCAAGTGGAGCTCCAGCCTCCCTTATGCCTTTCTGCTCATACCACTCTTGTCCAAAAGTGCTCAAGAAGATTAGGAGTGACCGGGCACAAGTAATTCTAATGGCTCCAGACTGGGCACTGAAGAGTTTGGTGTCCCAAGCTTGACAGGAGTGGTATGGGAGAAAGGCATAAAGGAGGCCAGAGCTCCGCTCAAGACGAAAAGCATCTGGAAAATGCACAGCTGTCTGGGAACAGGTCTCCGGACTTGTGAAGGGCGAGATCAGCAATTGTGCATTGGACCAGTTTTTATTGGGCAATGGGAAGCCACGGGTTATTGAGCAACTGTATTGCAGGAGAACGGAGTATGTCTCCATTGAGGAGTCGAACAAGCATTTGCCACACCCAGCTTGTGGTGTAGAGAGTTATATTTTTAGGGTCTAATGGTTAGCCGGAAAAGAAAAGCACCCGCAGGGGTGTTGGGGCCACTAGATTTTTTTCAGGAATGTTGTAGGGATGTATGTATCAGAGTGATACCAGTGATAGACAAACTGGTGCTATGCAGACAGATAATACAAATCGAAATGTGGGGAACTGAATCTACCAAATTCGTACACGGGGATCAAGACTGTCAAACAAATTTGAGACTGTTCATCTGCTTATATAAGTCAAAATAGTAGCAAGAAAGGAGTTTGTGAGTGGAATGGAATTGGCACATTCATTATTTATCTTTTTTGGTACAGCCTGTCAGAGACCTACATCTAATCTGCTTGCATTTTACCAGTGGATGAGTCTTTATTAGAAATTAGGTTTCTGGTTGGCAGATGTATGCACCCTTTCCAAGTAGGAACCTTGGTCCTTGACAGGGTTATTCACTACACAACCTAGATTATCCTTTTATCACCCTCTCGTAGCTTAGAAAAGAGCAGTCAGGCTTAACTTAAGAGCCAATATGTAATATTTTATAGGTCCAGTACTTATACCCATGTGCCTTTGAAGTGGGGGAGGCTTCAAAGAAATTGTTGAAGTCCACAGAGGTCCACCTTTCATGCCCTGGCTCCAGACTCACCACAAGAGGGCATGCAGCCCTTTGTTTATAGGCAAGACACAGCCTGTTAGGTGTAAGGGTGTGCTGTGTCCAGCCCCTTACTTCCATTCTCCTAGGAAGATCCAAAAGTCACACCTAAGAGCCCTTTGTATATGGGTGTCTAGAGGGAATACTCAAAGACCAGCTGTCACCCAACACAGACTGAACAGAGACAGGCAGCTGGCATCAAATGGATAAAAAATTAAATGGTAACCTTCTAAAAGTGCTATTTGCTAAAATGTAATTTAAAATCCAACTTCACCATTAGTTGTAATTTTAAATTGTGAGAACAGTGGCAACAAACTTGAAATGTCTATCCCTCCACAATTGAGAATTGCACTCAAAAGATGAAATAAGTAATCCCCATGTTATTCTATTGGAGAGATAGGCCTTACAGTAGTGAATAACAAAATTGGTAGTTTTTCAATACCAAGACATATAAAAGTACATAGCACCCTGCCCTCAAGGTTATACAAGACCTGCCTTAGGTATGTCATATGTATAACAAAGGGAAGATTTTGGCATGACAAGAGGGTTTACTTGCCAGGTCGATGTTGCAGTGTAAACGGCACACACAGGCTCTGCAGTGGCAGGCCTGAGACATGGTTGAGGGTCTACCTATGTGGGTGGGACAGACAATGCTGCAGGCCCACTAGCAGCATTTAATTTACAGGCCCTGGGCACGTGTAGGGCACTTTACTAGGAACTTATAAGTGAATTAATTATGCCAATTAGGGATGGAACAATATTACCATGTTTAGGGGAGAGAGCACAAGTACATCAGCACTGTTTAACAGTGATAAAGGGCACACAGTCTTAAAACCAGCAAAAACGAGGTCAGAAAAATGGAAGGAGGCAGGCAGTCAAAATGTTGGAGAAGACCACCCTAAGGCTGATAGGAATAACACTCTCCCACTGGCAACTATGCATATAAGTAACTAGAGGGGAGTGCGATTAGTTGTTTTCCACGAGAATATTACTGGGTCAAAACAATTAAAGCAAAAAATTTTTTAAAGGTAATTTTATATAGGTGAACATAGGCTTACTTTACTTACCTCCACATCTGTATACCTTGTACATGGATGTGATATTAAGAAAAGGAAATCTATTCTTACCTATATGCATTTACCTTCTCAATATTTTGGCCATCATTTTTTGACCCCTTTGTATTGTACTCCTCAATGTTCTCTCATGCATCCTCTAACAGCAACAGTCTAGAGGTGCTTTAAAAGAGGTGTGCTCTGGCAAGTGCCATTGGGTATATTTAACTTTTCCTTATAAGTCATCAGAAGCGTTCATGATAGAGAACCTTTTCTTAACTGTTTTTCTGTGTTTAGCTTTGTGGTTTTTTTTGTTAAATATTGGAACCCATGCATGTACAGTGAATGTATTTTTCACTATCACCATATATGAAACTGGTTTCCTCAGTGTCAGACAATAGGGACAAGGAAGAAAGATCATGAGGCAATACAAATGTAAATACAGTTCTGAGTCCAATTCCTCCTCATCACAGAGCTACACATATCTACCTTTACCTCCTTCACCTCTGGCCTATGCGGATAAAGGAAGGTAATTCTTTGGTTGAAGATTAGAGGTAAGTAATCAGGTTGTAACATACTGCTTTTCTGCCTCTCGTCTAAAGCATTTATAAGGTACTTTGCATTAGGTGTACTCAAATGTGTTGTATGTGATGTTATATTGGTCCTGTAAAACTGTTAAGAAAAAATATGTAACCCTGATATGTTTTTTTTCTTGCAGACATGTAGGGGGTGCAGTTGTGCAGCTCCAGCAACATAAGTAGAAATCGCAAATAAGATCAAGGCAACATCAGCACTTATGGACGAAACTGTCAATACAACACCTTATGCTGTACAGTTGTAATAAACTTCCCTCACTGTGCTGAAAAATTGAGTGGTTGTTGTCTATACTGTAATTTCCATATCTCACTGGATAGCATAGATGGTTTAATTTTTAAGAGCCTTGAAGGAATGTTTTTAATCTTTTAGGAGACATAATGGCCAAGTGTAACTGCTGATAGAACATAAAAGTTGGAAACACAAATGCAGGCATCTTCAAACAGTAAACAAATTGAAGTTCATAACCACTTCCCCCAGCTGTCTGTGCGAGCATCCTATGTGGAGAAGTGTGGCTCACGGTGTAGAGCAGGCAGACCTGGAAGCTGAGGTCAGACCCGGGACCAGGGTTCAATTCCCGACGCAGCAGGGTCTTGAGCTCAAATGTTCACGGACTCGATAATTCTCGCTTCGGTGCCTGCTCTAATCATGGGTTCTCACTCTGCAACTCTGGGCATTAAGCTTGCTTAATCTCCACAATGGCCCCCTGCGGCGGGATGCCTAGCTTTCACCTTGGGGATGCCCTGTAGGGGCTATCTCACAGGGAAAAGCCAGGATGGGTTCCCAAGGCAAGCGCCGGGAAACCTCCGGGTAGCTGTGCGCTCAATAAATGCAATAATAATAATAATAATAATGGACCCTCCCACCATTCATCCTCTCCAAATTAGTCATGAAGCAAGATCCTATGGTGTTAGAATGGTCATTGTTCATTCTCAAATCACAATGGCATCAGTCAATAAAATGCTCAGCTCTTTGTTTACCTTGCATTATGTGTAATGCATACAGTTCATGCTGGTCCACAGAGCAATCTTATCTTTTTTGCATATTAATACCCATCACCCCACATAATTTGCCACGCTTCATTCTTCAAACCATTAGTCTCTTTAATGGGTGATATAATTCATTGTTTGTCATCCTTCCAGAGATGGCCCATCCAGGCACACCTACACTCTTATTTTGTAGGGCTGTCTTAAGAGGAATACACAACGCCCAACTGTCAACTAAAGTCAGGCATGTGACCCAGAGACATGCTGCTGGCACCAAACAGCTAAGTCAGGAAAATGTCAACCTTCTAAAAGTCTCATTTTCAAAATTGTAATTAAAAATCTGACTTTGTTATAAGAGAGGGTTTTCATTACAATTCAAAAGACAGCAAACATGAATTAGTTTCCTGTTCACATTTGGAAGTAACAGCTGATTATATGTAATTAGCCAACGCTAATTTTATTATCTGGTAAGAGGTAGGCCTTGCAGTAGTGAAAAGCTAATTTAAGAGTTTTTCACTACCAGGATATGTACAACTTAAAAGTTATGTCCTACATTTTCTAAATACACTGCACCTGCCCTCTTGGCTATTCAGGGCCTACTTAAGAGTGACTTATATGGATTAAAAGGAAGGTTTATGCCTGGCAAAAGGTTTATTTTGCCATGTTGACATGGCAGTTTAAAACTTCACACAAAGGCTGAAGTGGCAGGCCTGAGACATGTTTGAAAGGGTTACCTAAATGGATGGCACAACCAGTGCTGCAGGCCCACTGCTAGCAAATAATTTGCATGGCCTGGGTACGTGTTACCACTTTACTAGAGACTTATAAGTCAATTAAATGTGCCAATTGGGTATAAGTCAATGTTCCCATGTTTTAGCCCCTTCCAGGCTCATGACGAGCTCAGCTCATCATGAGGCACAGTTGAGCTGCACTCATGATGAGCTGAGCTTGTCATGACCACACCCGTTTCTATTGACCTTCAGCATGGAATGAGGATCACTATAGCAGCCAAGGTGTTAAGGAGTGAGCACTTGCACTTGAGCTCTGGTTAGCAGTGGTAATGTGTGCAGAGTGCTAAAGCCCAAAAACAAAAATCAGCAAAAATGGAGAAGGAAGGCAACATCTTTGGGGGATGTGCAATCTAAGGCTGACAGGTCTATCAAGGAGAACAGTTTGTATATACACAGTGAAACAGTGCCATATTATCCACATGCGGCACTTCCTACCACTGCTATAAGCAGAGCTGCAAAATCCGATTCATCACAATGGATCTATGAGGTCAAATGAGTGGCTAGGGGTGTACATCGAACAGCGATATTGTACTACATAATGTCCAGTTCCATTCAAATAGCTAAGTACTAAAGATTTCTTCAACTGAGCGCTGGTTTGATTACAAAGAATTTCTATAAGAAACTTAGACGTAAAAATAAGTATTTGGAAAGTCTTGATTAGAGAATTATATCCCCATTTCTACAACTGTAAGTAGAGAACCTCACCTTAAAGTCACTTGGAAAGGTACTGTTAGAGCTGTCATTAATATGAAGCACATGAAACAATTAGTTTTTTTATACAACTAATCTTTGGAAGAAATGTAAAGATATGTGTTTGAGTCCCATCTACCTTGTGAATAGGCTAAACCAAGGACATTATTATTCTTTTTGTAGATGGTATAGGAACGATGGTGGGTATGTTAACAGCAGCTGAGTAAATAATGCTTGGTTTCCACTGTTGGAGCCTCTGCCCCATACAAAAATGATACCTTACTTTCTGAACTGCCCCACTACTGCTCCTAACTCACTCTTGATGGCACATCTGGCCTCTACGCTCATAGTCCTCCCAGACATCCTCTTGAATCCAGAAAGCACCTGTTGACCCCGCAAGTCGTAAGACCCTCTACAGGGCCCACATGAAATACACACTCTGACTCACATTTTAGAGAAGTCCTGTTCAGGTATCCCTCTCAATGGCATATTCGGACCCATTTGAAATTCCTCATTATGACCACCCTAGAAGGAGCCCCATTTTAACTGACCTAAAAGCAGCCCTATCCAGGCATCCCTCTGCCAGCCTCATCCATACCCACATTAAAAGGGCAATCTAGACCACCCTATAAGAAAACAACATCCACTCTAAATAATATTAGTTTTTACTAAAACGTCTACCTTCATGCTGTCACCTAAGGTCTGGCATGATCAAGGGCCGCTGGTGTTAATGAGTGTTGGGTTGTTGACCTATCATTAATGGAGGAGGAGGGGGGAAGATACACCGGGCAGTTTAATGCTTAGAGCAGTAGGCTGTCTGCAGTGAAACAGCCGAGACTGTGTTTATTTAGAGGGAGGGAGGGAGAAAAGGTGGATGAAGGGTGTGCTACTGCTCATGTACCGATTGGTTGAGGACTTCCTCGCCCTCAGAGTCGAAGTCAGTACAGTGGCGTCAGGAGTGGTAGGTATGGCCGGTGTCAGTAGTAGTAAGAGGAATACTTTATTCCATATTCAATACCATCAAAGTGTGCATACACAGGGCAATACAATAAATACATCAAAATACATTTTTAAAACATCACATGGCTCCTGCAGAGTAAAAAGGAGCAAATGCTATAAAAAAATTATTTGACTCCTAGCTAGTCAAAACTTCTCACCCTCTCTAGGGCTTATCCACCAACACGCAAGATGGAATTTTTGACCACTCCTTTCCCAAACACCATATATTTGGTCTTATTAACATTAAGCTTCAAGCCCATTGACACACAAATATCAGTAAATTTGTCAACAAGGAGCTGAAGCCCCATCGGTGACTTAGGGATGAGAAGGGAGACATCTGCAAATCAGAGGAACGGTACCTTATTGCAATTCTGAACAGGGGAATCATTTCTGCAGTTCATCAGAATATTAACCATGTGATTTATATAGAGGATGAAGAGAGTGGGTGCAGAATGCATTTGGTTAATTCTCCCATGTGGCCGCACCGTACCTACCATAGTTGTAACTGTACAGAAAGATAAAAGATGAATAAGTCAATTAATCAACACTTTATTTCATATTAAAAGTTCAAACACGAAATAACAAACATTTCAATAAATTACCATAAAAGACATACATTCTTAAAAAGAAAGACGAAAGACTGGCAAACCACAATACCCCTCAGGTGACAGTCTTTCAAATACTTGGGGGTTTGGGTTGCATTGCTCTCTGATCTCGTCTTGTCCCTCAACATAACTCCGCTGGTGAAAAGAGCTAAGGAAGACCTTTGCAAATGGCAGATGCTACCACTGAATCCCCTAGGGAGGGTTGCCCCATTCAAAATGATGATTCGCTCCAGATTTCTCTTTGTCCTTCAGAACACCCGCTTCTGCTTCCCAGGATACATCATATGGAAAGTGAATGTCCAGATTAGTGTTCCTGTCTTTGATTTGATTTATTTCTGAAGCATTGTTCAACCATCCTGTTATTTGTAATGTTTGGTCTTCTTGTTTTTTTTGTTTTTCTCCTGCTTTGCAGCACGCTGTATATTTAATTGGCTTATGTATGTTTTGTATATGTTATAATTATGCTATGAACTTAATGATAATAAAAATGTATATAAAAAAAGAATCTGGTATCTCACACCCTCATGCTAAATCATTGGAAAGTAGATTAAGATAGACTTTCCAAATCAGATGTTTTGATTTGTATAAGTCTCCAGGAACTTTTTCTGGTCCTGGATCCTTAGCATATTTTAAAGAACATAAAATGGTTCTGGCAGTATCCTCTCGGCTAAAAATATTTGCTGGGCTATGAGCTTCTGTAGTGTCATGACAGAATGTCCCTGTGATGGTCATTAGGTTGCAACAGGATATAAGGTATCTGTTGCCTTTATTACATAAAGTTCAGAAAAGTGGGATACCCATTTATCAGCTGGTATATGATTTCAGTGGCTTTTTTTGTTATCTCCTCTAGTTTGGGTCACTGTTCACCAGAAGAGGCTATTATAATTTTTTTTGACTGCAAACCGCATGTCCTCCCAAATGTTGTCACCCCAGTTCTTTTTGGCAAAGTTTAACAAGGCTTTGTAAGTACGCCTGACTAGGTCCATTAGATCCCCATCATCGCCTAACACAGCGGATCTTAAGGAGCTTTTGGCTAGCTTACAGGTGAGATCACACCATTTTATGTCTTAGCCCAAGGCTGGCTTCTTGTGAACCATAACTTTGTAAAATACCTGTTCTAGCTCTTTCTAGCGTAGATTGTGTATGCTCAAAATAGGGATTTCTTATTAATTTACCCCTTCATAATTTGTCAGAAACTTGGTATGAAGGTCATATATCTGTGACAACAACTTTGAATTCGACAACTCTGGGCAAGGAGACATAACGTTGACAATTGTCTAAAACATGTTCAGGCACTATTGTATAACATGTTTTTGGTTCTCTGGAAAGTGATACTCCAATCAATGATACAGTCAAGGAGTCATGATCACTGTCAGGGCACCTGTCCACTTTCTTATCTGCCCAAAGTGGCTACAATCTCATGTCTAGGATAACAAAATCAACGACACTCGTATGATTGCCTCTTCTGAAGGTGTGGGCTCAGTCAGGGTCAGAGGTAGTGCATCCATTACATTCCCTCAGCCCTCTGGCAACTGTCAAGGAACCTAGTTTAAATCCAGTGGCCATAAAATAAACTTGGGGCTTCTCAGTTAGTACCCTAATACCACTTAGTCATCTTCCTCTTCTGTGACCTCACTGATGTAAGAGGAATGTTTATAGGATGTATTAAAATCTCCAGCCAATATTATTTTAGCATTTGGATGCAAGGAATCTAAAAATCCTTCAAGAACAGATACGATGGGGAATTCGATACAGGCCACCGTTGATCTTACATAAATATTTAAGAGTACCAAGTCCAAACCTGAGGGAAGAGTAACTTGAACCCTCATTAGATCTGGGCATTTAATTGCAGTGGGGTGCATGATCAAAATACATTATTATTAATTAGGATCAAACGACCCCCAATTGCCCTCCCAAAGTGCTCCGGGAGTTTGGCTTCCACACTAAAGATAGTGTAGTAAACCCATCAACAAAAACGTTTTCAGTGGCCTAAGTCTCTTGAAACATACATCATCGTATTTATCAATATACCAATCAGGGTCAACCAGTTGAGACAGAATTCGTGCCAAGTTCCAAGATATTAGAATGATACTGGGTTTTGAGTGAGTGACCTCAAGACAGCTGTGGTCAGAGGGCATGGAGTTGCACCTACAAGTATGATAGTTGTGCCATCATCCATTCTACCGCCTTTAGATCTATGACTGTCGGAGATTTTATCTAACCTACTCAGACATGACGAGATATCTGGGGATATTTTTTTCCATCCACTATCCTCATTCACCTCTGGAATCACAGAACATCCAATGATATCCATCCCTAGTTTTCAATTACTAATGTTAGGAAAATCGATAGATCACCTATTGGGTCAACTGCCATTCTTTCTAATACAGCGCTAGGAGGTGTGCAAGTAGACAATACAGACTGGATGCTCAATCACCTGCATTCAAATTTGACACATCATTCGCTCTGGGGCAAAAGAGTGCACATGAAAGCCTTCAAGCAATGATATTTACAGATAGTAACGGGCATGGACGTGTGGTAGATGGCACAATAGATATCGTTTCCTTGAGCTTGGGCAATATGGGGACTATATCCGCAGTGGGTTCAGGGGTCTCACAGTGGTGGTCTAGAATAGTGGAACTTGTTGAATGTGCAGTAGTTGGTACTGACAATTTTTAGTTTTTAAACATATTGGAGACCCTTGAGGGTTTATCCTTCTCTTTGTTAGAGTTTGGAGTTAGAAGGGACTCCACCTCTTCAATTAATAAATATATATCAGCCAGTGTGCTGGTATGAGAATGCAAAGCAGCTACAGGTTTTTTATGACCTCGCTTTCTGGGTTTCTTGGCACTAGCTTCAGGCCTAAGAGGGTCACCAGCTTTCCTTTTGCCCATGGTAAAAACTAAGATAATCACCTTCGCACAATACAACAGGCAAATAAGAAAGGGGAATAGTGAAAGATAAAAGTTGTAATTAGCTCAGACTCAGGGAAAGGTGAATAAGCTTCTGTCTCCACCCCTAGTCAGCACGGTACCAGAACACTGTTACAACTTCGCAGATGCATAAATAGCACCGCTGTAGATGGAATACTGGTGAAATAGAGACAAACATCTGCCAGTGGGGGTTGACCACTGATGTTGGAGGGCGGCTGGCCTCCTCTAGTCAGTGACGGGCAAGGACTGTCCCAGGTGCGGCCTGTGCACTGCCACTGCTTGTCCCGCACTGCGGGGCCTCGCAGCTGGCTTTATTCACCTCTGGGTGCCAGGAAATAAGGCAGTGGAGAAGCGGTGGAGCTTGGGGCTGTGGTCCGGCCCTAGGCTCATGTGAAAACAGGTACCACGCAGCGGTCCCTGTTGCTGGGTTTATGCGCCACTGGGCATAAGGAAAGAGGCAGTAGAGAAGAAATGGAGCCTGGGGGATGTGGTCCGCACCCCCGTCATATGAAAACAGGTCCAGCACAGCGGGCCACGTAGCTGGCTTTATGCACCTCCAGGCACCAGGAAATGAGTCAGTAGTGAAGTGATGGGGCCTGGGGGCTGTATTCTGCACCCCTGGCTTGTATGAAAACAGGTACCACACATCAGGGCCTTGTAGCTGGCTTTATGCACCTCCGAGCACCAGGAAATGAGGC
The DNA here is from genome assembly GCF_964263255.1 of Lissotriton vulgaris. Classification (NCBI taxonomy): domain Eukaryota; kingdom Metazoa; phylum Chordata; class Amphibia; order Caudata; family Salamandridae; genus Lissotriton; species Lissotriton vulgaris. The sequence goes on from NC_141689.1 coordinate 1,269,819,092, forward strand.
AGGAGAGAAGCAATGGGGCCTGGAAGCTGTGGTCCACACGCCCGGCTCATATGAAAGCACATCCAATACAGCGGGCCTCATGGCTGTCTTTATGCGTCTCCAGGCACCAGGAAATGAGGCAGTAGAGAAACACTGGCACCTGTGGTCTGTGGTCCACACCCCCGGGTCATGAAAACAAGTCCTGCATAGCAGACCTCGGATCTGGCTTTATGCACCTTGGGTGCCAGGAAATGAGGCAGTAGAGAAACGGTAGTGCCTGGAGGTTGTGGGCCGCAGCACTGGCTTACATTAAAACAGGTGCCACACAGCAGGCCTCCTACCTGGGTTTAGGAGCCTCCAGGCTCCAGGAAATGAGGCAGTAGAGGAGCTGTGGCATCTGGGTGCTGTGGTCTGCACCCCTGGCTCGTATGAAAACTGGTCCCATGCCGCGGGTCCTCGTGGCTGGATTTAGGTGCCTCTGGGCACCAGTAAATGAGGCAGTAGAACAGCAGTGGTGCCTGGTGGCGGTGGTCCGCACTCCCGGATTGTATAAAACAGGTCTCACACAGCAGGGCATCATAGCTGGCTTTATGTGCCTCCAGGCACAAGGAAATGAGGCAGTAGAGAAGCGGTGGAGCCCGGGGGCTGTGGTCTGCACCTCCAGCTCGTATCAAAACAAGTCTTTGTCAGTAATGCAGCATAGTTCCATTATCGGCGCAAGATCCCCACCCGCACAAAAGTAGAAAAGGCATGCATAAATAAATACACAACACAACTTTTTTGTTTGGAGAAAATATGGCTGCAGGTTTATTCCATACAAAAGTATGCAAATTATGGTGGGTTATCACACGGGCGATCCAAGGGCAGGTAGCCATACTAACGTATGCTACCGTGCCCGCCTGATGAGCCAAGCACTGTGGAAACCCAATCAGCGCTACCCTCATAGGGGTGATCCCCTTACTGGATCACATGACACATTGGTCCCTTATTACTCACGCCCCTTTCAGGGCTGAGTGTAGCAAGGCAAGCCCCCTGTTGTTCAGTCCCACACCCGCCCTAAAGGACTAACGGGGCACCAACGTCATTGTTCCAGGACCCTCCCCTGAGGCTCCTGTGATTTGCCTCTGGCACCCCTATTGTGCACTTGCAGAGGTATCCTTCTGTACCCAGACTGCTTCCAAATCGCCCTGTAACTCTGCCTGCAACGACAAAGAAAACATTACAACATCCTCCAACTTCTCTTGCCTGTGCTATGCCGGGTATGTGGTAGGGTGGGAGACGGCGAGTCGGGCAGCAAAGAGGGCCAACAGTAGTTGAAGGAGGCCTAAATACCCCTCCCCATTCCCCGGCACACTGGACATGACGTGTCCAGTGCGCCCTGTAAGGGGACTCCTCCTGGAGTCCGGCAGAAGAAAGAGGGGAGGCGCCTAAATGCCACTAAGGCAGAGGTCTTCAAACTTTTTTGCTCTGAGCACCCCTTACCCAAAATATTTTGAAGCCGGGCCCCCCTCCAAAACGTTATGGAAAGTCTTGGGTAATTGTGAGGGTTAGGGCTGAGTGCAAGGACTGGGGCTTAAGGGATAATATCAGAGGCACTTTTTGAGTAGCTCATACTTCACACTAAATGTTAGATGTATAAAAGAGCAAACCCATACAAACTGAACTACATAAAAAACACTGCTCCCATTAAATGAGGTCCTCATGCTCTTGGGTCCCAATGCAATTTCGTCTTCTGTACTAATGGTCGCTTTAGCCATGAATAATAGGTGATTCACTCTGTCTTTCACCCCTTACCCACCAAATCTGCCCCATACTCCATTCCTGTAACAGATTCTCTGTCCCTTACAGAAAAATGAGCGCCCATGTGTGAACTACCTCATCCCTAACGCTCTCTTAATGTCTTCACACCCCTGGGTCCTAGTTCCACTGCAGCACCAATGATACCTACTCTTCTACCCATTCCACTGGCCATTATTTCCAGGCCTGAAACCCAAAGCAGACTGTCTGCCCCTTTGTTTTGAAAAAAGGAGGAAAATATACACATTTTCCCCCCATAGCTTGTAATCTGCACCTTAATTCTAACAAGCAAAATGGCTCCCCAGCCTTTGTGCTAGCTCCATGCCCTTATTTGTGTGCATTAGCCCCTCGCACGTTTGTCACAGTGCCAATGCAGCTGCTGTACTAATAGTAGTGGTGGCCAAAAAAAGAAATTTGAACCTGCATTTCTGAACACCTTCTTCAGGCATCTCTCTGCGGATGGGGGAAGCTGTCTCATTCATAAATGAAAAAATCTCTTCCACATAGCGTGTCCCCCTCTGGGCCATCTCTTTTGATGCTATCCATGGATTTCACTCCTTTACTCTTCCTCCTGGGCCATTACCCAGACACCACAGATGTTCGGGCGATTGAGCCTCTGAATATGACCCCTTTGGCTCTTCCCTTGTACCCTCTCAACTCACCTGCAAGGACATCTGCACGTGAACAGAGGCCAAACTTGGCAGGGGTACGAGGACTAAGGTGCCCATTTGTTTTTAATTTTGCAAAGACTTCCCATAACCTTTGTTAAAAACAACAATCCCAGATGTGTTAATGGGGACATGGAGGTACCTCTGCGTGAGAGTTGAAGGAGGGTGTCTAATGTGATTTAATTTATGAAATAACTTGAAGCATCATGATGACATAAAAAGAAATCTTTTTTGGAGGCGATGTAAGGATGTTGAGTTTTGAAAAGTGTACTTTTAATGGACTTAAAAAAATGATTCCTGCTATAGGTACAGTCTGGTTAGCTATTACTAATATGTATTTTTTTAAAGCACTGGTTTTATCTTATACAGCGCGCTGGAATTATGCGATTCTGCAGCTGTGACATTTTTCGCATATTTATGGGTTTGCAGATTTGCCACATAATCCCCACCTGCAGTATTACATGCAGATTTTAAAATATTTGTTTGAAGCTCAAATGGATCTAAAGTTACTAACAACATGGTGACGTGTTTGCACGCATTAGAAGCCTCTTCAAATGGTGACTGGACAACTTTCAGTGGCTTATTTCTGTATTTGCTGTTAAATTGGTACTAATAAGTTGAAATCTTTGCCCAGACAGTACTACCAAGTAAAAAAAAAGGTAAAAATGATTATGTAATACTAGTAAAAATGTGCCGCATTATACTGCATAATTTGTCTATGCCCAGACAGTACTACCAAGTAAAAAAAAAGGTAAAAATGATTATGTAATACTAGTAAAAATGTGCCGCTTTATACTGCATAATTTGTCTATGATGCTCCACTGCCACATAATTTCATTGGCCCTGATGTCATACACAAAATCATTGTGTGGCAGCCTATCTTATACAGTGTTTAATATAATTGTAATGCCCTACATATTCACATTGCTTTCTGTTACATGCTGGGACCGTAAAACATTATAAATACACGTCGCTATTATGTGTGGCACCACCCTGCATTCAGGTTTTTGACTCTGTTCTCATACAGATATCTTCGGGGATCAAAATAAACTAGTTTCATAATATGAAGATGTGCAGGTCCCATCAATTTATTTAACACCTCGTTTGTCACTTGTTGGCGTGAGCATTATTTTAAATGCAGCTGCTGAACTTGTAAATACAATAAAATACTTACAAAATAGTTTGTTGCTTTTAGCCTAGCTGTTGCCTTCGGGACCCCAAGATTCAGGATCCCAGCTGCCTTACTTTCCTCGACACTTCAACAGTCATGTAAATGAAGAAGGCCTGGAAATGCGCAAAATAAACAAACTTGCTCTTCCAGGCCATCTTCATGGCTAAGTACTTAATGAGGCATCTGCGCCCCCCTGGGACTGCCGCCACAGACCCCCAGGGGGCGCGCCCCACACTTTGAAGACCTCTGCACTAAGGGCTGGCCACCCACCCAGGTGGACCCCTGTTGGGGCCGCAAGCAGCAGTATAGTTCCATTATTGGCGCAAGATCCCCACCCGCACCAAAGTAGAAAAGGCATGCATAAATAAATACACAACACAACTTTTTTGTTTGGAGAAAATATAGCTGTAGGTTTATTCTATACAAAAGTATGCAAATTATGGTGGGTTATGTTACGGGCGATCCCAGGGCAGGTAGCCGTACTAACCTATGCTACCCTGCCCGCCTGATGAGCCAAGCACTGTAGAAACCCAATCAGCACTACCCTTATAGGGGTGATCCCCTTACTGGATCACATGACACATTGGACCCTTATTACTCACGCCCCTTTCAGCAAAGCAAGCCCTGTTTTTTCAGACCCAGAACCACCCTAAAGGACTAACGGGGCACCGACATCATTGTTCCAGGACCCTCCACTGAGGCTCCTGTGATTTGGCCCTGGCACCCCTATTGTGCAACTTGCAGAGATATCCTTCTGTACCCAGACTGCTTCCAGATCGCCCTGTAACTCCGCCACTGCTCTGGAGGCGGCCCCCGTCGCCTACTGAGCCCCCCAACAACCAAACAGCGCTTAAAACACTTGCAACCGGCTCCTTCCAGTGTCTCTTGCATGTCCAAGAGGATCAGGTCTATTCCAACCTGTGACAAACGAACCATATCTGCATCAAAATAGCCTTCCACCTTCATTTGTATCAGCTCATGTCTGATAAACCCAAAACCTCTTTGGTCTGTTAACTGTTAACTAGGCATGAGCGAATTTTGCGGATCTCGCGTTCGCGAATTTTGCGGATTTGCGGATTCGCAATCCGCAAAATCCGCGAATTCCCGCGAATTTGCGGATGTTTTTTTTTTGTGTTCGCCCGTGTTTCTGCCAGTTCGCGAGGGTTTTGTACACTTTCGCAAATTGCGAACTTACCTGTCGGGTCGCAAGTTTCGCGAACTTGTTGTTTCTACGTGTCCAGCCTGTTTGGGACACTCTTCTTCATCACTGCCACTCTCTGTCACCACTGCCACTCTCTGACTACTCATGCCACCCTCTGGCCCACCCATGCCACCCTCTGTTTCATCACCACACCCTCTGGTTGTCCAGTGTACATTATTTTCGGCAAAGCAAAGCACACCTTCCCTGCCTCAAGTGACCTGAATTAATTTGGGGCTGATTAATGTGTCACAGAATATTTTTTTAGCTGGCACCTGCTTCCTTAGTGCGCCCTGATTAGTGATCTTTTGCACTTGCTAAGTGCTTTCATTGTTGCAAAATTAGTTACAACACCTGCCCTGCCCCAACTGACAATAATGAATTAGGGGCTGATTAATGGATTTTAACTTCCAGCCTGGCTCCTGCTTGTCTCCCTTAGCTGTAATTCAGGACCTTTGTGGCATATGTGTAACTATTCTGAGGTTCAGAGCAGGGTCACATAATAGTTTCAACTGGCAACTGAACTCTGGAGGGGCCCCTCAGGAAGCACGACAGGAAATGGCTACTAATGATGAGCCTGAACTTTTGAACCTGGTAAGTAGTTACTTTCAGTTTTGCTAAGATCGTATTTCTGCAATTTTGCACTTATTCGTGGGGCGCGAACTCACGCGAACTCACGCGAACAGTGCGAGCAGTGCGAGCAAAATCCGCTGCTCGCGGATTTGCGGATTTTGCGGGAGATTCGCAAATCTCGCGGATTGCGGATTTCCCGAAAATCCGCAAAATCCGCGAGCGGAACGGATTTTCCGCCCACCCCTACTGTTAACCCTTTTGCATGAATGCTCCACTGCTTCATTAGACTTGACCCCATGCCAAGACAAGCGTGGTACTATTTCCGACCACAAAAGCTTCCATTGGCCCATGCACTTGCTGATCTCCCCCAAGTCAGTCTTCATAGCTTGTAGGAGAGCGCCCCTGCCCATTGTAGTGAGATTGTTGCCTCCCAAGTGGATGATCAAAAAGTTGGGAAAACCTTCCCGCCCAGCCATGCCCTGTTCTAGTCTGTTCAATAGGCTGGCCAACCTCATGCCAGGAAAACCCCACCAGACAAACTTGGTGTGTGGGAACTTTTGCATCCACTTCCTGTGTGCAGCCCACAGAGCCAGTCTGGCGACGAACAAGTGGCCGATCACCCCCACTTGAAATCCTGGTAAAATAAACAGATGCCATTTTCGCACACCAAATTTTTAATAGTTTTTTGTGCTTGTAAAATGCACTACATGTTATGCTGATCAGCTTCACTGCGCACTTGTTATACACATGATGCCTGGATAAGTCACTGAATTACATTGCACACAAATTATTTACAATTTCCCCTTGTAGCCGTGAGCGGAGCACCAGTTCAACACGTATTACCCGCCCACCCAAGGACGAATGTAGCGCTTAACCCCTTCCACGCTGATGACGAGCTGGGCTCGTCATGGCGTAGCCTCCTCGCACGCTGATGACGAGCCCAGCTCGTCACGTAACATGCGTTTCCGCAAAACTCAGCGTACGAGCGGAATTCCGCTAGTGCGCATGGTGTTAAAGCAGCGGGATTCCCAGTGTCCTACTTTCTTGATGCTTTCCTGCCCCATGCCCACCTTAAATGCTGCAGTGGCCACCCCAATCCTAAATGAGTGACATGAAAACTTCTTGTCAGGAAGGGCAAGTCCTGCCCACCTGAGGCAAGCACACATGACCTTGTCCATTGGAAATTTGGAGAGGGCCACCTGATCCACATGTGTGAACAAGTAACCCAGGACATTGGGGCGGACCGCAAAGTAATCTTTGACTCTCGCAACAGGCAGTATCTGTGGTCCCCCACTGGCATTAGTATTATGTTCATTCCCTTGCCAGCTTGATCCGTTTTAGGCCTTCTGAGGTGAATCACCAGTTTGCCTGACATTTTCACATCGTCGGTGCATAATGCATCCCCCAACTGGTCAGTTTTTGCCCTAGACACCAGTTAGCTAATTCTCAATGCCCCAAAGAATGCGAGGCAGAATGCCGCCGCAAAGAGTCGAGCCTCAAACTGTGAGAGGGTAACCTGTTCCACAATGTCCAACATGGCCCTGGATTGTGTGAAACTCAATGGGCGCCCAGGTATCTGGGCATCCGACTTCTTCCCTGGCCCACCCTTTTAAAGCCGCCCTGATCAAAGAAGATTTTGTGGGATCTTGCTCTCCCCATAACTTGACGTCATGGGTTATTGCTGACAAATGACCCCGCACTCATGAAAGACTCTTGCCTGTTTTTTAGCCCATAGTACGAAGCCCACACCCGTTGCTCTAAAGGATGCTCTGCTTGGCCTAGAGTCAGTGACATCTTCTGGAAGGTGGCGAGCTGATTGCTGTATCTATTTCTGGTCTCTGGTGCGAGCGAACGTTCGCTCATCGCTCTTAGTTCTTGTTCTATTGTAGAAGTAGCCAAAGCTGCACAGGGAAAGGGGTCATCGTCGCTCTTGCTTGCGGCCAGGCCTCCCGGAAACAGAGCCACTGAAATCGAGAGAGAGCATCAGATGCTACATTCTTGACCCCCTCGATGTGTCTTGCCCTAAATTTGACATTACAGCGCATGCAGACCCTGAACAGCTCCCTCAAAAGGAACAACACCAGAGGGCATTTGGCTGTCTGCCCAATAATGGCTTGTACCACCGCCAGGTTGTCAGACCAGAATACGACCCTCCTGGCTGACAGCACTTCTGCCATAAGTGAAGTGCGATGACAATAGAGAACAGTTCTAGTACTGTTATTTTTGTAGTATCTTCTTTTTTCGCCAAGCATTGGGCCACTTGTGTGTGCACCACTCGGTGTCCATTATAGCACCAAAGCCCTCTCTGCCTGACGCATCCGTGAAGAGGCAAATCTCTGGGCTACCAGCCGAGGGGTATCTCCAGATGACTATGCCATTAAAGCTCAGCAGAAACTCATGCCACATGAGAAGGTCCTCTTTTAAACCCCTTGATAATGTCACCATGTGATGCTTTCTATGCATGTTGGCTGTGGCCCTTGCTAGTCTCCTTGTGAAGACTCTGCCCGTTTGTACAACTCTGGCAGCAAAATTCAGCTTCCCCAAGAGGCTCTGAATGGCACCCAGAGGTGCTATGACTTGCCCAGGAGTGTCTGGATATCCAGCCGCAGAGCCTGCACCTTCTCAGCCGGGAGTCTGGACACGCCCTTGACTGTTTCCATCTCGATGCCCAGAAACGGGTTCATCACCTTCAGTCAGCAACTTTTAGTCCGCATAACTTCATTCCGCATACCATTATCTCGCAAGTACTTTTATTCCGCAGAATATTACAACGCATGTCATTATATCTTATATGCTTTTATCACGCATGCTTTTACAACAAAATTCTTTGTAAAAGCATGAATGGTAAAAGCATATGTTTTTAAAATTTAAGTGTAAGGTAAGTGTATGGTTTAAGTTTGGGGGTGTTGGGGTATATGTTTTAGGGGTTCAGGAGTATTTTAAGGGTGGGTTTGGGTTATGGGGTACAGGGGTAATTAAGGGTTATGGGGTATGTTTGCATTTTGGGGTACAGGGTTAATTTTAGGGTTCGGGGTAGCTTTGGATTTTGGGGTACAGGGTTATTTTAAGGGTTATGAGGTAGCTTTGGGTTTTGGGGTACAGGGGTATTTATAGGGTTCAGGGTTTGGTTTGGGTTTTGGGGTGCAGGGGTATTTTTAGGGTTCAGGGCTAGGTTTGGGTTTTGTGGTACAGGGGTATTTTTAGGGTTCGGGGTTAGGTATGGGTTTTGGGGTACAGGGGTAATTTAGGGGTCAGGGCTAGGTTTGGGTTTTGGGGTACAGGAGTATTTTAGGGTTCAGGGCTAGGTTTGGGTTTTGGGGTACAGGGGTATTTTAGGGTTCAGGGCTAGGTTTGGGTTTTGGGGTACGGGGGTATTTTTAGGGTTCAGGGGTAGGTATGGGTTTTGGGGTACAGGGGTATTTTTAGGGTTCAGGTCTAGGTTTGGGTTTTGGTGTACAGGGGTATTTTTAGGGTTCAGTGCTAGGTTTGGGTTTTGGGTACAGGGGTATTTTTAGGATTCAGGGTTGGGTATGAGTTTTGGGGTACAGGGGTAATTTAGGGTTCAGGGGTAGCTTTGGGTTTTGGGGTACAGGGCTAATTTAGGGTTTAGGGCTAGGTATGGGTTTTGGGGTACAGGGGTATCTTTAGGGTTCAGGGCTAGGTTTGGGTTTTGGGGTAAAGGGGGATTTTTAGGGTTCAGGCTAGATTTGGATTTTGGAGTACAGGGGTATTTTTAGGGTTCAGGGTTAGGTATGGGTTTTGGGGTACAGGGGTCATTTAGGGTTCAGGGGTAGCTTTGGGTTTTGGGGTACAGGAGTAATTTAGGGTTCAGGGCTAGGTTTGGGTTTTGGGGTACAGGGGTATTTTTAGGGTTCAGGGCTAGGTTTGGGTTTTGGGTACAGGGGTATTTTTAGGGTTCAGGGCTAGGTATGGGTTTTGGGGTACAGGGTATATTTAGGGTTCAGGGCTAGGTATGGGGTTTGGGGTAAAGGGTCATGCTGGGGGTAGTGTTTTAGGGTTTTGGGTAGTGTTGTAGTGTTTGGTCATGCTAGGGAAAGTGCCATAGGGTTTAGGGTAGTGTAGTGCAGGGTCATGCAGGGGTAGTGTTTTAGGGTTTAGGGTAGTGTTGTAGCGTTTGAGTAGTGTAGGGTCATGCAGAGGGTAGTGTTTTAGGGTTTAGGGTAGTGTTGTAGCGTTTGAGTAGTGTAGGGTCATGCTGGGTGTAGTGTTTTTGGTTATAGGGTAGTGTTGAAGTGTTTGTGTAGTGTAGGGTCATGCTGGTTGTAGTGGTTTAGGGTAGTATTTTAGTGTTTGTGTAGGGTCATGCTTGTTGTAGTGTATAAAGGTTGTGTTGTAGTGTTTGTGTAGGGAAGTAGAGTGCTTCATGGTAGTGTTGGGGAGTCGTGCTGGGTAGTGTAAATATAGGTAATGGACTGTGTGTTAAGGGTGGGTGGTGCAGGGGTTCTACTTTAGAGTGTAGTGTAAGGTAGTGTAGGATAGGGTGCTCTTACTTTCTTTAACAACTTTTAAAACGAGTATACATTTAACATGCATGCCTTTTCATTTTAAAGGCATGCGTGCTAATGGCATATTCGTTATAAAAGTATGCGTTTTTTTTGTTTGCGGCCTAATGGTATTTGCGGGATTTTTTTTGCGGACTAATGGTATGCGGGATGTTTTCATGCGGGATAACGTCATATATTCCCAGAAACGTGAGGATCTGCGCTAGATCCTCGGTTTTCCCCGACGCCAAAGCCCCCCCCAAGTGCCCTGACAGCTTCTGAAAGTGATGCAGTGCTAAGCTGCAATCTTGGGTCCCTGCTTTCCCTATGAAGAGGAAGTCATCCAGGTAGTGCATGACTCCAACTGAGTTGTAAGACCAGGTGAGTGCCCACTGTAAGAAACGCCTCAAAGTAAGCGCAGGAAACCGCACAAGCCATTGTCATGCACTTATCAAAATAAAATTTGCTCTGCCATTTGAAGCCCAGAAGATGGTGACTCTCGGGGTGTACTGGAAGCAGGCAGAAGGCTGACTCTATGTCCGCCTTGGTCAGCCATGCCTCTTTCCCTGCTCTCCTGACCATGTCAACAGACATGTCCTAAGAACAGTACGACACGGAGCACGTACCGTCCTCCAGCCAGTGATTAACTGAATTGGCGTCTGAGTAGGGCAAGTGATGAATGAGGGGGAAAGAACTGGGTTGCTTTTTGGGGACCACCACTAGGGGAGAGACCAGGAAGTTTTCCGGGGAGTGGGTGTCAAATGGCCCTGCTACCCTCCCCAAAACCTTCTCCTTCAAAATCTTTTCATGCACCACATGTGGAAGTTCCCTGGCTTACCTCAGGTTATCTGCATCCCTGCACACTAGTGGCCCTTGGTATGGGATCTTGAAACCATCCATGAAACCCTCAGCCAGGATCCTGCTGTCCTCTTTGTTGGGGTACACCCTGAGCATGGGGATGAGGGTGTCAATGCAAATAGGTGAGGGGCCCTTACCTGAGGAAACCTCCTCTAGACCCGTGGCTGGAGGTAAGGGGGAGACTGGGCCAATGGTGCTAAGAGGGACTGGCAGAGGAAGGGGGTATGGGAGGGGACCACGCTACTCATCTTGTTAATTGTCTGGCTTGCTGGCAGCTGGCATATTGGTACATGACGCTGCTGGGTGACTGGCGCCACACTTGCTGCAAATATGCCCAAACTTGCAGGTCTTTCCCCACGAGCAGGACCCTGCGTTGTACAGTCTACAAGAGTAAGTATTGAATTGTTTGCCCCCGCTTCCCTGCTGGCTGCCTCCCCGGCCTGCACGAAAGGACTGTCGGAAAGGGCAATTCACCAGAAGTTTCTCTCCCTTGTAATTTCCTTGCCCCTTTTGTTTTTTTTGTGGCACTCTTGATATCTGCTGTAAACTTTCCCATGTGCTCAACCCAGAGCTGGATTTCCTTTTGGTCCCAGCTCAAGTCTGGACACATTGCCATCCTCTTGCGGAATTCGCGATCATAATTGCACCACCCGATGCCCCCTGTTTTTTCTGCCTCGTCATGGATTACGCGAAAATACTGCCACATTGCGGGACCCTGCTCTGGAAATTTCTCACCCACCACTGATGCCAATATTGCAAAAGCATACCCCCAGTTAATAATTGTCTTCTCTGGCCAAGTCTGGGACTTTACCTTCTTATTTTCGTCCTTCCCCCCATTTTCCTAGTGTCTTGAGCCACTCCCCATGCATGAGAAGGGTAAAGATTTCCACAAATTCCCGCCTCCAGATCCTTCCTCAGCTGCCAGCGGTATCTCCCAAGCCAGAGAGCAGCGACTCGATGTTAACGCTGCTACTGTGATGAGGTGCACTGTGGACCCTGTGTCTACCTTGCCTGCCTCTGCCGGTGCCGCCGGCTTGGGAGCGTTTAAGGATTTACCTGACAGCGGGGCAGTTACACCTGTCAGACTGGGACTGGGGGAGGGGGGCTGCTGATCGCTGTAAGGTGGGTGCAGGCAATGATAGCGCGCTAGTGATTGTGCTGCCACTCCCGGCTGGGACCTCCCTATGGTCGCCTAGCCGTTTGCGCTGCGCACCCCTGCTGAGACCTTGCTGCTGCACCATCGGCTTCTGAGCCCGGAAATTCTGGACCCCACGCATTGCCAGCCACTTCTCCCCACACTTGCACAATGGATGGTGCACTCCCCCCTCTAGGAGCCTCAGCCACAGGCGTGGGAGTAGGTACTGTGTCCACAAGCGCGATTTAAAGTCATCCAAGATGCACAACACGGAGTCCATCATCTTACCAATTTTCTCAGAGTTTGTGTCGCTAACTGTGATTGGTGGTGACGGTCCAGCCGGGATGACCGCAGGCACCGATGCTTGTGTGAGGGAAATCACCCTGACCTTCGGCTCAAGAAGAAATTCCTTGTTAGTCGGCCGGCGAGCACGTTTCAACCTCCTGTGAGCGGCCTCAGCTGGCACTGCTGTAGCCGCAGAAGGCACATTCTCCACTACCCCAGAGTCTGCCTGTTCCTGGGCATCACCAATTATCACAGGGGGAACCCATTAAACCATCTAAGCATCTGGGAAATTCAACTAAACTGAGCAAAATGATGCCTATGGTAGTGTTCTCAGAGAAGATTAATATAGGACAGATATAAAAAATTATCTGTCCTGTGTTTTTGTAAATACTCCTTGACTTAAGTTTACTTTGTATTAATTCATCTAGTAGCTATCTAGAAAATTCAATAAATCCAACAAACAAAAAAGTGGTTTGCATAACTTTTTAAGTAAACCATGTCTTTTTTCATAAGGAAAATTAATTTTCACTTTTTCTGTATCTTTTTGACTTTTTTCTTTTCGAACATGTATATACACATTTATCACATTTAACATGTATGTAAATACAATATTTACAATATAAAGGTAGACATAACAAAGCAACAAAACTTTCTCTTGAACCGTTTTTGTGATTCAAATGTCCCATTATTTAAACAAGGAAATCTATGGCACTCAATTACACAACCTTATTTCTTTATCTTGGTCACCACATCCAATTGAAATGAAGCCTGGGAAGCTAAAATGACTTTATACTTCCTTTCTTAAGGCACTAATCAAGTCTTTTTGATTCAATTTCAACATTTTATATTGGTGTCAGAATAAACAACAGTTGACGCGTTTCAGCCTATGAAATATTCAGGCCTCTTCAGGACTTTGGGCAAAGAAAATACATTTACCTGCATACAAATGCAGTCTGAATCATTTGTACAAATTAGCCGGCAGGTCCCGCACCTACCCAATTGCGGGGGCTTTTAGTAAAGGAAAGCGCCCCAACCACGAGTATCTCCAAAAAGTCGAATATGGCTCGAATTCTTCACGGTGAAGCCCAATTACTCAAGGGTCTCAACAGCATCCACGCGACCCAGGACAGCGCTGGTCATTCTTTACCAGGGGCTTAAATCCCGACTATGAAGCAAAATCCTATTCTGAGAGCAATCTCCGATCTGTTCATGCCGCGGTGTTCCCGGGCATCAAGCATCTCTTTGGCCCAGGAGACTCCTCTAGCCTTTGCCATATCCTTTTCATCTGCCTGATTGTTTCCTGCGACTTGCCGGGCTGTGACTCTTCCACCGTGGTGAGTTGGGAAAACCGGAGAGGAGGGGATCTCTGGCTATCCATGCCTCTGGGTCGTCGTGCAGAAACCTCACTCGGGTCCTGCAGAGATAAAGGATCTTGAATATGTGACCCCTTGTGCTTACTGCTGGCCAGTGGGTTCCACCCCTCCCCGTCAGCTCTGTTCTGTCAGAGTCCCTCCCACTTGTCTTTGGCCAGAACTTACGTAAGTCTTTGTTTCCTGGCTCACCCTAGCGTGACAAGCGTTTAAGTTGGTTTCGGACGTTTATTAACGGTTGACCTTGTGAAAGGGGGGGCGATGTCCATGTTTGCAGGCAAGAGCAGCAAAAAAGGGGGGTGTGGCTTCTCTATGCTGCAAACAGAAACAAAAGTTAGGCACTTATCTGCCCTACCGGTCACTCCCGGGAGGCAATGTGACTGCGGAGGTGGGATACAAGGAGGTCCAAAAGGACGAAAGGTTGGGGGGGTGGGGTAAGGGTGGCGGTGTAAACGAGGGGGGGTGTTCTCATGTTCCATGTTTACCTGAACTGCTTCTGCTGTGACTTGCTCTTGGCTGGGGCCACCGTCTAGCGATTGTCTGTTCCCCTTCCTAAAAGAACAACAATTAGTGCGAACCTACAAAGCAGTTTGGTAACACCCATTTCCTGCCTCCCACACCGCTGCTGAGCCCCGCCTCAACACTCACTGCAGGCCGACCGACACATCCCCGCAGGGGACACAAATAAGAGGGCGGCCACCGTAGTGCCACAAGATGGCGGGGAGAGTATATATTCCTCCCCCGCCCACCGAGCGGCCTCTTTGTCCGCTTTCCCCTCACCCTGACGCCGTTTCCCTCCCTTCCGCATACCCGGCGCTTTCAGGGTGGGGGGGGGAAATGTTTCTAATCTTTTCTCATTTTTGTTGCAGGCGGAGTTACAGGGCGATCCAGAGGCGGAAAGGTACCCGGGAGTACCCTCTTCAGGAGCACAAAGGATGCTGAGGCCTAATATCCCCAGGATGTCTGTGCGGTGGACCCGGGGGGTACGACGGCGCCCCGCTATCCTACGGGCGGTTGGAAACCTGTACAACCGGGGGTAGCTTGAACGCTCCGCCCCTCGTAGGGGGGTTGTGAGCAAGAGGGTGGACCAATGGTTCGCCGGAATTGGGAGGGGGTTTCTCTTCCCATAACCGCTAAGCAACGATTATCTAAGGCCACGTTGAATATTGGCCCATCAGGCGGTAGGTCGTGAGGGGCGGCTTGCCTATTGGATCGCCTGGAAGATAACCCACCTTGTTGGCATTGTGTATATGCTAATAAACCTGCAGCTACTTTTCTCTAACTAAAAAGTTGTCTTGTCTGCTTATTTCTGCGAAATGCATGTTACTGCGAGCGGATTGGTGAGTGGGCCGATATTGGCACTATGCTTCCGGCGTTAGCGTGTTCCGGATCGACCTCCTGATAGTGATGCGCTAACCGTCGGTGAACCTTGGTGAGAAAATTGACAAACATTAGGTCCTCTCTGAGTAAACCACTCGAGGCATCCCCGCCCGGGGACAAGAGGGGTGTCTCCCTGCTGTGCGTACGACCGCAGCTATGTGATAATTGACCCCCAGGCATGGACCCTCATCAGAGGAAATAGGGAGGGCTTGCTGATGGCAGGATGGGTGGGGGTAGGGGGGTAGGGGGGCTGTGTTTTTGTTTACCTCCAATTATCCGCGGTGCCTTGCTCCTGCACTGAACGACCATCCGACTAGCGGCTATTCCCCTGCCGTAAAAGGAGTACGATTAGAACAGCACATATAACTGTGGCTTGGAAATACACCTACACCCAACCATGCCCCCCCCCCAACGGCGGCAGCTGAGCCCCTCAACAACACTCACTGCTGCAGACGAATGTGCGCGATTACACGGGCCTGTGCCCTCCGTCCCTCCTACCGCTTGGTTCTCTGGCGATATATCTGTAACCATGGTGATAAAAAGAAAATGGTTATGAACCCCCAAGAGGTTTTGCATGCGGTGTGCCCCTCCCTTCTAGTGCACCCCTGACTCATGTCAGCACCATGCACCCAGTGCCCCATGGTACCCCTCCTCAAAAAGTGCAGATCCCACGATGCTTGTCCCCCACAAATATCTCTGCGAATCTGCTGCCCTGTCCTGCTGCTTGCTTTGCCTTCGGCTAAGTGCCTGCTCTTGCTGTCTTAACAAAATTTCTGAGGGTGGCAAAAGACAGTTCAAGTTATTTCACATTAGCAGCATCCTGGACATTCCCAGCATCATGCACCACAAGGCAGCACCACCGTACAAGTTGTCAAAAGTGTAATGGGGTGGAGGGTAGGGGGGATGTGCACAAGACCTCCGTTGAGCGCCGTGCCCCGCTCTTAGGGTTGCCCAGGCGAGTCAACTTCAACTTGCACAAGTTTTTTTTACACAAACAAATTACACAGCGCAACCTCGACTCGAAGATATTGAAGCGTCATAGTCCTATTACGCCCCCCATACCCCATGACATCAGGGAGATTGACACTGTGCCCAAGGTGCTGGCCTGGGGGAGGCAAGCTGTTGAAGGCTGATTAGGCTAGCCCCCCCTACACCCCCGCATTGAGGCGTGGTTCCCTGTAATCCGCATTTCACAGCTGGTGCACGAGATGCCCTCACCCCTGGCACCCGCACCCACCGAAGCTGGAGGCCACACCGCCAGGCAGCGCATAGGCCCACTGCATGATGTGGCTCCAGAGCTGTGGCCCACTGACTTTGATGGGCTCTAACTGGCCCACCCATACACGATAAATGTTGCTCCCTACAAGGCCATGTGCCCCAAGCTGCCAACCCAGGACCATCAAGGGGGAGCTGGTGCGGGGACGCATACCTTCCTGTGAGAGATCCCCCCTCCCCCTGCAGTGCGGCCTCCTTCATTGGCCGCACCAGAGAAAACACCCCGGTCCACTCTCTTAGGAGGGGGGCTAGGGCAGCCTACGCGAGGGAGCAATCACCAAACTGTGCCCTGTCTGCTCCTGCCCCGCGTGTCAACGCCAGTCTCGGGGGGTGGGGGGTGGGCTCACCATGAGCAAAACCGGTTGTATGCGGGCCATACGATCACATGGCCGCAACATGCCATTTATGCATGCTGCCACTTTGGATGAGGCTTCATGGTTCCTCATGCAGGCAGATACCAACTATTTGGCCACCTCTTACTTAAAGCTGGACACTCCCGTGGACCCAGCCCCGCCACATTGACCTGCCGACGTAGGCGCAGACTCATGGGAGGAGGAAGAGGGGTCTGTGACCCCCTCATAGGCGTTGAGGGTGGGCTTGATAAATATTGTATCTCCGAGCCTTTGCGGCACCGACCAGCCCTGGGACTATACTGTATTTCTCTTTGCGCCCCTACTTGGGAGGACAGGGCCGTGGCTGTGTCCCCACCCCCATGGCCTCTATCGGATGCCCCCCAACACGACGCCTCTGCGCGCTGCAGGGCCATATCTCCTAGACATTGACGCCATAACTGAGGGGGGTGGCTGGGATTCCTGTGCCATCCACTGCATGCCACACACAGGCTATAAATTTTATGCGCGCCGTATAACTAGTGGAGAAAGAACCGCGGCGAAGTCCGAAAACATTATTGCACAGGTGGCCAAAACTAGGGGGTTGAGGGGGGGGGGGGGCGCGCCTCTGCCCCCCTCAGCCGTCCTCCAGATGCAGCATCGGATTGGGAAGGCGGGCAGTCGGGCATTGGCCGATGGGCCGGTCCTCAGAGTCACCTGTGGGCCGGTTTTTGTTAGCTCTGTAAACTGGCCCACAGAGCCTTAAGCTCTTCTCCACCCGGCCACTGTAATGTGTAGCCAGCATCATGGGCAGACAGGCTCGGAGGGGGTAGCTTGCAGGAACATCGCTCCTCAGTCAGTATTCTGGCCACTGCAGACTTTAGCTTGGCCCCAGTGGGCTGGGGCAGACGTTCAGAAGCAGTGGCTCACTTCCCTGCTGTGCTGCTAAACTAGGGCGCCTGGCTGTGAGCAGGTTATACGGCCGTTGGGCCATTAACAACTTAACTCCCTGGAGCAGCAGCAGCAGCTCTGTGCTTTACTTCACTTCTCCCCTGCCAGGCCATCGGCCTAAGGCTATACTTTTCTGGGGAGGAGGAAGAGTAAGGGAAGGGGGCCGCTGGGGGCCTGTTGTTGGCACTTCAGCGCCAGAGTCTTTCAGGCCTTGGTAGAGTGTGCTGTATGTTTGCACAGGCCTTGCTGCAAAGCATCTTTCTAGGTTCGAGTCCCAGCCTCAGCTCAACATCCTGTGATTCTGGGCAAATGACTAATTGCCCAAGGTCTAGAACAAAAATGTATATGATCTTTTTTAATATGATTGGTGCTCATATAATCCCCGCCCTTGGGCCGATTTCACGCTTAAACTACAATAAAAAATAATCTTCTGTTTGCCATGTTTTAAGATTTTCAAAGGCTGGAATAATATTGAAAGAGGATTTATTATACAATAATAAAAATCTCCCTATTCCTCGTGACTTGGCTTTTCTGCCTTTGTTTAGTGTTTAACTATCTGTCATGGATCATTAAAGCAGATTTACACCTAATTTTAAACTCAGTTTACCTTATGTTTATTGTTTAAAGTACATATTTATCGGAGGAGAAAATACCAGCGTTAGGTGATTTTCTTCATTTTCCTACAACCAGGACATTAAAATACCAGTAATGCTGGTTATATAATGGGCAGGTGGCAAACATAGCCACATCAGGAGTTGTGGCCTTGGAGCCATTTTATTTCACTTTACCCTCCCAACCAAAATGTAGTGCTTCTAGCTTTCACAAATGTTTCTGGCTCTATGATCTTTAAAATATGTAATCTTTCAAACGTTTCTCTAAAAATGAGCCCAATGAGATTAGCCAAATGCTGTTTTATAAATGCATGAAATTAGCAAATGTGGGCCACTTTTTTAAGGGGTGCCGGGCAGAATTGTGATCCCAATCCGACCCTGTCCAGATTTATATGGTGCAACGCCTCTGCGTGACTACCGCAGGGCGCTGCGGCAAAGACTCGCTGCCTCAGCATTCGCCAGGCACTCGCCATCGAGGGGTAGATACCAGCACCCCTACACGCCACTTGCTACCTTCCGGCGTTCAGAGCCTACTATAGACAAAGCAGGCGCATGCCGCGCCTGCGGCAAGGTCAGTGCATGGGGTATTCATCAGCTTAGTACACGCTGCATGAATGCCGCTGACCGCGCGACACTCAGGGGAGCATGGGCGGGACAGCGCCCTAGTCCCACACGACGGGGGAGCAGAGCTGGTAGCGCGTCAACCCCTCTGAGCCGCCCTCCTCGCCAACAGCCAATACGGAGGGCTCACCTGGGGGAGGGGGCGTCCCTCGAGTATAAAGCAGGCCCAGCAACTATGCTCAGCCTCTATGAGGACCATCACTGAGCTGACCATGTGATACAACCTCAACTGTGACAAAGCGTCACACACCAATAAGACAACCTAAACAGCGACTACAAAATTCCAAACGAATATGGAGTAATGAGGCTATTGCCTCGGTATCCAAAAACTCACCACTGTCAGAAGGTATCTGACAGGAGAAGACAAGAATCAGGTGCTCGGCCTCTTTGTCCCGCGCCTGGTTCCCTAGGCTCTGCGCTGTGTTGTCTCCTGCCTCGCCGCTTTCCTGTTTCCTACGGTCGTTGTGTTTTCAATGGCGGTGAGTCGTTCCCTCTCGTGGCAGGCAGGCCCCAGGTCTAGCGATGGTTCAGTTTAGGGCACTGTTACCACTTAGCGTGCGGTCACGCGATTGCAGTTTGTTAGTAAGGGGGCATTGCGGGTGCAGGTTCTTTGTGCAATGCCCTTTGTTTTGGTGCAAATAGTCTGGGGAGGCAGCGGCACTGTGCAGAGGGAATTCCGCCGCTTGAGGTCTGGTGCCGGTGGGAGCGAGGAGTTCAGGCCGGGGACTCGGTGTGAGATGAAAACGCGGCGGTTCCTTTGTACAGAAATCTCTCCGGTCAGGGTGGCTTCTGATTCACCCTGGTTAGTCTAAACACACTGACATTTCCCGAAAGTCTCTTGCTTATGGTGGGGTATTTGTCAGAAGCACTGTAGCAAATGGCTTATTGGAGCTCAGGGCATTGATCAGTTTTCTGAATGTAAAGTCAGTAACTGTTCTCCTCGCATAGCCAGGGGCAGAATACTCTAGGCTTTAGCTGCGGCACAGAGAGTTGCTGTTTATGAATTGTGAACTGTTGTGAGGGCATACTGGGTGGAGTTGAGGGGGCCTGCCGGGCGGATAGCATGAACAGTCCTTGGCCATAGAGGTCCGGTCTTGCGTCGATGTGATGTGTCCGACGTTCTGCTGTTTGCTCTGCTTACGGTGAGTAGGGATGAGAAGCGTTTTGGCAAGTTTCTTTGTCCGGGTGTATGTGGGCTTATTGGTGCTGGCTCCGGCGGGTTACCTTCTTCTTCGCCAGTCACTCTCCTTGTCCCTCGGTGTCTGCGTTGGTGTCTCCCTCCACGGTCCTGTTGCCCCCAGCGTTCCATAAGCGTGAATACATTCTAGGCGCTTGTTGGTGAACACATTCTAGGCACTTGTGGGTTCTCCCCTACCGTGTCCTTGCATACGTAGATGCTTGTGGTAAGGCGGGGCTTCGAGCGCGGTTTCCATCATGTTTAGCCTGGCGTTGAGGGTTGATGAACGGGTCAACACAGCACTGTATAGGCCTACTGTCGTGTGCGTGCATCTGTGTTTAGCTATTAAATATGCGGGGTGTCTGCTACCCCGAGCATAGCAGTGAACGTGGGGGTTTATGTTTTGGGAGTAATGTGGCCGTTCTGTAGGTCGATGTTTCCATGCTGGGTACGGTGTCCATGGTGTTGGCAAGCGGGTAGCCGAGTCGCATCGAAACCCCTGATCTCTAGCACTGAGTCTGGGGGGACTCGGTAGGCACTATTGTCCGGTGTTGGACAGCGAGGGTGGAGGTCAGAGCAATAATGGCCCTTAGGGTGACCAACCGTCCATAAATTTCACGGAAAGTCCGTAATTTTGGCTGTCTGTCCGTTGTCCGTGAAAGATTCTTTAACGGACGCCATTTGTCCGTAATTTTAACCGGGCACAGCTTGCCCCCACCTCCCTTCTTGACTCCGATGCTGTATGAAAGCTCAGACCCCCAGCAGCACTGTAGAGGCACAGCGGGATGGCAACCCTCACACCTCCAGCCCTTGATGAGCTGTTAAGAGGTGCTTGAAGGTGACAGAGGGAGGGCCTGCAGGTTCAGGAGCAGGGGGCATCCATTCACATGCAAACAGCCCTGAATGCGTCTTGTATCTGCTATTTATAGGGGGGCTCACACATTCGATTTCTACCCAGGGCCCCAAACATCCTAGACTCAGCCAGATTACACCCCTGATTACACCGAGGCAGCACCTGCTTCTCTTCTCCGAGCTTAGTTACTGTCACTAATTTGTAAGCAAACCTCGGTTCTTCAAACATGCATAATGTAATACAATAAAGAAATGGCACAATCGCACCCACACTGATCAACAAAGTATGGAGGACAATCAGTTCAATCAGTTCTCTTAGAGTGTCTCCTGTAAGTACTGTATATCACAGTGGGGGATGGCATTTTGGACAGAGAGCCTGTCTTCTCGTTGTCTTGTGCAGGAGGGGGCGAGAAGCCCAAGATGATACTAGAATACTGCATGGCCACCCCTGTGCCCACCCTGGTGGATCACGTTCCCAATCCTGTGATGGCTCCTGTCCCCCCATGTGGTGGCTCCAGTCCACCCCCCGCCTGTGATGGCTCCTGTCCCCCATGTTGTGGCTCCAGTCCACCCCCGCCTGTGATGGCTCTTGTCCCCCCCTGTGGTGGATCCTGTCTCCGCCCTGGGTGGCTTCTGTCCCAGTCCTGGAACGGCCCCTGCAGCGAGGGTGAAGTTCTTGATGGGCCTCTTCTCAAAAGGGCTCAGCTCAAAATTAATATGGAAAGGTGGGTGTGTAAGTAAGTGAAGGGATGTGTGATTGGCTGGATGAATTAGTGAAAGGGTGAATGGATGAATGAAAGAATGAATAAATGGATGATGAGAGAGGATAGATGTATTTATGAGTGAGGGGAAGGATGGAGAGAAAATGTAAATAGCTGGATGGAAGGGTAGCTGGATGATTAATGAGGGGAAAGATGGATGAGGGGAAGGATGATGGATGGAGGGGAAGGATGGATGGATGTATGAGGGGAAGGATAAATGGATGAGGGGATGGATGGATGGAGGGGAAGGATGATGGAAGGAGGGGAAGGATGGATGGGTGAGGGGAAGGATAAATGGATGAGGGGAAGGATGGATGGATGGATGGAGGGGAAGGATGGATGGATGAGGGGCAGGATAAATGGATGGGATGGATGGATGGGTGAGGGGAAGGATGGGTGAAAGGAAGGATGGATGAGGGGAAGGATGATGGATGGAGGGGAAGGATGGATGGATGAGGGGCAGGATAAATGGATGGGATGGATGGATGGGTGAGGGGAAGGATGATGGATGAGGAGAAGGATGGATGGATGAGGGGCAGGATAAATGGATGGGATGGATGGATGGGTGAGGGGAAGGATGGGTGAAAGGAAGGATGGATGAGGGGAAGGATGATGGATGAAGGGGAAGGATGGATGGATGAGGGGCAGGATAAATGGATGGGATGGATGGATGGGTGAGGGGAAGTATGGATGAAAGGAAGGATGGATGAGGGGAAGGATGGATGGATGACGGGAAAGGATGGATGATGAGGGGAAGGATGGATGGATGGATGGATGGATGATGAGGGGGTGGGTGAAAGGATGAATGATGAGGGGAAGGGTGGATGGATGGATGATGAGGGGGTGGGTGAAAGGATGGATGGATGGATGATGAGGGAATGGATGGATGATGAGGGGGTGGGTGAAAGGATGAATGGATGATGAGGGGAAGGATGGATGGATGATGAGGGGAAGGATGGATGGATGGATGATGAGGGAAAAGGATGGATGGATGATGAGGGAAAAGGATGGATGGATGATGAGGGGAAGGATGGATGGATGATGAAGGGAAGGATGGATGGATGATGAGGGAAAATGATGGATGGATGATGAGGGGAAGGATGGATGGATGATGAGGGGAAAGGATGGATGGATGATGAGGGGAAAGGATGGATGGATGATGAGGGGTTGGATGGATGGATGATGAGGGGAAGGACAGATGGATGGATGGATGGATGATGGGTGGGTGAAAGGATGGATGGATGGAGAGTGGGTGAAAGGATGGATGGATAAGTGGGTGGGTGAAAGGATGGATGGATGGATGATGAGTGGGTGGGTGAAAGGATGGATGGATGGATGATGAGTGGGTGGGTGAAAGGATGGATGGATGAGTGGGTGGGTGGATGGTGGGTGGGTGAAAGGATGGATCAGTGGATTGGATGGTGGGTGGGTGAAAGGATGTATGAGTGGGTGGGTGGATGGTGGGTGGGTGGATGATGGGGGTAGGTGGATGAGTGAAATGATGGATGGATTGATAAGTGCAAGGGTGAATGAATGGACATATGAGTGAAAGGGTGGGTGTAAGGATGGATGAGTGAGTGAAAGGGAGGGTAGATGGACAAAAGGATGAATAGATGTGTGAAGGAGTGAAATAATAGATGGATGAGTGATAGGGGCAATGGATGGATTCATGAGTGGATGAGTAGATGGATGGATGGGTGGGTGGATGGATGCATGGATAGAAGGCTAAGTGAAAGGGTCGATGGAGAGAGAAAGGGAGGATGGATGGATGACTAAAAGAGTGGATGGGTGGAAGGATTAGTAAGTGAAAGGATGGCTGGATTGGTGAAAGGGTAAATGGCTGAATGGATGAGTGAATGGATGGATGGGATGAAGAGTGGATGGATAAGTGTACAGATGGATAGGGTGAAAGGGTGGGTGGATGGATGGATAATGGAGGATGAGTGAAAGGATGGATGAGGAGATGGATGAAGGGATGGATGAGTGAAATGATAGATGGAAGGATACATGAAGGATAGGTTTGCAAATGGTTGAATATGTTTGGAAATGGCTGGGCTTACTTATATACTATTGCACGACCTCTGATGTGTCTGTAAAACGTACCTATTGTCCTGATGTTTTGTCCTGAATTTTGACCTCCTGTCCTGAATTTGTGTCCTGAATTTTGACCCTTTGTCCTGAATTTTTACACTCACCGTCCTGAATTTGCACCAATGCCAGTTGGTCACCCTAATGCCCCTGGAGGCGCCATTCCTCTTTGTCCAGCTTGTTATGCGTCTATTGCAGGGTCGCGGGGGCCGGAAAGGAGTTGTTTTCAGGACGAGGGAGCAGCACGGGCCAGGAGCGTGCAGATCTTAGGTGGGGTTTTGTGCGGCTCCTGCGGAACTGTGGTTCCGCCCGGTCCTTTTTTGCGGCATGTCTGCTTGATGAGACCGGGGAGCAGCTCTCCCTGCAGCGTCGGCTTCCTGGGGGCCTACCGTCAAGGAGCCGCGTCTTGCGAGCGATCTGCGCTTTGTCGCGTATGGAGAGGATGCATTCACTCGCCTATAGGGCAAACGGAGTGGTTACAAGCGCATCCACATTCCGTGATCCGTCATATCACTTGCGATTGTGTTACTGCATTAAGTATCCCGCGCTCTTTATTTTCCGATCGCTTTGCTTTACGATATAGGACTTGGGCTCTTTCCACCAGCAGCACCGGTAGGAGGGGCTCAGGTTGTCATGCTGCGCAGGCAGGGAGATAAGTCAGGCGTTTTCATGGTTCTTTTCGTACTCGATTACAGGGTAACTTTGGTAGCCACTATGCGCCTAGGAGATGGTGGAGAACAGCTGGATTATTGGGCTGGACACTAATCAGGGAAGCCATTTTGAGTGCCAACCTTCCCGATCCCCTCCATTTGCCAGAAGGGCTGTGGGGCTGCGCCAGGTCACCAGATATCCCACTCCGCCCCGACTAGGGTATGCTTTCAAGGTGACCCGTAACGGGGCGAGCGCCTAAGGCGACCCTGGTACGGGTTTCTCATTGGCTAAATTTACGACAATTCGTAATCCTAAAACTGGGTGGCGGACGAAGTTATCGCCACCTGGTTTATTCCCTCCTTTATTCCCCCCTTATTCCGTCAGTGTTACGAGTGATGTAGCTCAGTGGTAGAGCGCATGCTTTGCATTTATAGGCTTCGGTACACGGAGGACCGAGGGACTGATGCGTCAGGGACGGGGCGCAAGTAATTATTGGACGTTCAGTGGTAATGGCAGAGGTGTTTTGCCACAGAACTTTGCATACCTGCTACCTTCTGGGTGGCTCCAATTTTACCATTGCTATGCGCGCCCAATTAGTTCAAAAAGTAGGTCTTATTCCAGTCAGGCCGCGGCGTAGCTGAGCTAGATAGGGCGTTTTATGAAGGGTGCCAACTTAGTGCCGGGGCATAATGTGAGAAGGGAGTCCTAATAGCAGGCAAACTCCTTCTGTCAGTGTCGAGGTCGCTGTATGGTTTTTGACGTGCTCAGTACTACGTTTGCGTGTGTGCAATGCTTGGGTTTGGGTGTCCTCTACCCCTAGTTGTCCGCAGTTGACGGCCAGCTTAACCGTTTTACTTTGTTTGGTTTCGTGCATGAACCTGCAGGGCATTGGGCAGGCTTATACGCAGTGCGTGGTTCGTATCCCAGTTTTCAAGGTTATTTAGTTATTTAAGTTACCATGGTTCTGGCTGGGTGCTCGAAGCCGCCAATGTACACTGTTTCGCGTTTAATTAGGTCTGGGCTATGAATATTGCAGGTTGTTTTCAGGTTTGCGGGCGACATATCCCTGCCAGGGCAATGCAGTGTATTTGACCAATGAAGGGTATTTTGATTTAGGCGAAGGCAGGACAAACTGTTGGGCTGTTCGGAGGTTCTTTCAGCTTGACGTAGCATTCCTCAGTGGGTATCTACGTCAACAGATGGTGCTGCCCCCTATCCCTTCGTACAAATTCTTTTCAACTTGAACATACTGCACGTTTTAGCCAGGGTTCAGGGTCACTAAGCGGGTGAGTTAGCTCAGCTGGTCATCGCCCTGCTGCATTTGGGTGAGAACTAACAGGCGGAACACATAAGGAATTTTAAACAGCTTCCGTTAATTTATATGCAGGGAGGGATGCCTGGAAGTCTTTTAAAGGCATTTAGTTGAGACCCTTCACCAGCACCTCCCTTCCAGCTACATGTTTAGCCAAAACAGGAACCCAGTTACTGGGTCCCAGTAGCATGTTAGGGGTGGGGGTCACAAAGAGGTCAACTATGTTAGTGTGCGGCTACTGCAGCAGCTAACATAGTAATGGGTCTCTTTCTTGTAAGAGCCTGTGTAGCGTTTCAGAAGGCATCAGAAATCATACACTTCCCCTGCCTCCAACCACGTTACCGTGTGCTTGTGTCTCGGAGGTGAAATCGTAAACGGGTACAGCATGGGTGATGTGATAAAATGACTGAGTCCAGACCCTGCATAGCCAGAATTCTTACCTCATAAGACAATCACGATTGTGACCAGATTGTTGCCCCAATTATGGTGTTTCTAACATCTTAGTTCGCTCCACTGAGATCGTCGTGCTAATTGGTATTAGGAAGGAAAACAAGGACCGATTGTAAGCATGAGTTAGAAAGGCGGATGTATCAACAGCAACAGATAGAACTCTGTCATCTATCAGGGGCTATGGGGGTCTCTCACGGTCGCCTGTCCATTAATTGCTGTAACTTGGTGATTTACATGACCTTTAACACAGCAAACATGCATAAGTACTTTCCCTTTCAAATATTAGAATCTTTACTTCCAAATCTCAATGGTTGTTCTCTGTACTGTGTGATGAATTTGTTGTTGTTCTCTTGACAAATTTACATCAGCAGAGATATTTCAGTTTCGAGTGACACTTGCTGGGAACGAATTTGCCAATTTTCACCCAACCAATCTGTGCTTCGATCTGGCGGCCTTTTCACATCTGCTGAGTTTCGAGGTCAAGTAATATCGGTGGGGAGAGGCTACATCGGGCGGTTTCGAGCAGCCAAGTAGGCTGGGTTTCGGCGCGCCTACCTCAGAGCACTACCTACTTCATGCTTTTCTGGTAGCTATAAAGCGCCAGCTGTAAAAGGTTTTCAGAGTGCTTCCATGCATATATCCCTTGCATGCTCTACAGTCTATTGATAGATGCCTGGGCCCTGTGTTATCCATATGACGCCTCCTAGAAGCTGCTTGCGCTCTCTGTCTCTCCATAGTGCCCGCATGTGACACCAGCTAGCGCCAGACACCCGCATCACTCAGCAGCCGCTTAAAACCGCCTGCGCCACGATATCACCCTTTCAAAGTCCCGGTAGGTGGGGCCTTTAATCCGATACTAAAGTTGCTGAAATTTGAGGTCAACAAGTGGAGCGTGACCAGTCAGCACCCACAACAGGCCCAGCGATGTCACGAAGCGTTTAAACTTCACTAGTGCGACACGAGGTCATGCCTAGGTTTCACAGGGGAGCAGCCATTAAAATTCGAAATTAAGAGTATCCCTAAAGTAAACATAATTTACCAAACGGGTATTTTGAGTGGCCTTGAGTAATCCCCACAGTAAAGGGACTGGCATCATTGTTTATAATGTCACGCATGTTTGCCACGGGGATTAAAATTCTTTCCCTGGCTTGTAAGCTGAGCTGTCATCTGTGATACAGCCTTCATCGGTATGATGGAGAGTGAGATATGAAACCTTAAACCATCGCAGCGTCTTTTACACTTCCCTTCCAACTATGCGAAGTAATTTCAAGCAATAAAACTTAATAGATCTGGTGGGTGAACGCAGCCATAACAGATATTTAAGACAACGGGCAGCTATGGTGTAGAGCACGTGGAAAAGGCACTGCAGTATTATGCAGTAAACCACATCACTTTCAGGACTGTCCATTTCGGAGGTTTTGACATATTAATGCAATATCATTCAACTAAACGTGCCAACATTCTGAAACTAGAAAACAGAAGAAATGCTGGCCCTCGAGATGATTTTACCTCACAATTTATGAGAATACAAACAAGGAGAAAGCCTTTTGTTTGTATGGGTTATTTTATTTAGACCCTTTTTATCAATTTTTGATCATTTTAGGAAATATTTAAATGGGTGAGAAAACACACTAAATACAAACATTTATATTATTTACAACTATCATGCATACAATTATCATACACCTATCAATAACAAACATATATACAAATGAATCCACATTTATGTACAAGCTTCTTTTACAAGAGAAAAAATAATAACAATTCGACCATCACAAATAGTTAATCTTTGCGAGAATTCAAATCATTAAAGTGCCCCACCAGGGTCAAAAAAACAGAAAAAGGCAGCAAGCAATTGAATTGAAACTCTTCAATTAGTTAAAGTTGATAAATAACTGGAGGTTTTGCTAAATCAAAAATGCCTATTTGCCGGTTTGCCGACGCGTTTTGAATCTGGATACAATCTCAGATTCTCTTCAGGGCTCTTTCAATGTAGTACTCTTTTTGAGTGGATAACGCGACGCGTTTCGAATCTGGATACAATCTCAGATTCTCTTCAGGGCTCTTTCAATGTAGTACTCTACAAAAAGAAAGGAAGCTTGTTTTAGCCACCAGTTATAATAAAGTATCGACCCCCTAGCTAGACAGAAAATCGCAGGATTTTATTACCTTTTTGAGTGGATAACGCGGTCCCGCGGTCCAATTATTCGGGTGGAATAGGGCTTTTGGTTTGGCAGTGATTCTGTTAAAAAGAGTATGTGAATGGGAGTTGGTTACCAGACCATTCAGAGACGCACAGTTACAGTGGTTCCACAACTGAAAAGCTTACATGTCCTACCTTGAGTTGTTATAAACGGGGACGCTACTGTTTCTTTTCACACTGTGAATTCTTCGCTCACAAGGCAAAGTCGCTACAGTCTGAAATGCACAAACATGTGCTGTGCTTAATACAAGTGGCTTAACTAGAAAATTCACTTGCGGAATTACAAAGGAATACAGTGGGACATACCTGGAGGTTTTAATAAAGGAACCGCAATGGTTACTATTGCGCCGATTCCAGGAATTCCTTTGCTGGCGGGCGGGGAACAAGCTGAAAGCTCCTCCGCGGCGTGCCACAAGGCGTGCTTCAATCGCGCTGATTTCTTAAACAATTATCTCAAATTATTAAGCGCTAAGACGCCGCATTTTCTCTGCTATAGTTTAAAGACATGCTGGCACTCACCTCAATTTCCAACTGATGGACCAGGAAATGCGAACTCATAGGTGGAAAACCACCATGTGAGGTTCCTACATCATGGAAAGCCCGCCGCTCGGCATTATGGTCAATGTAGTTTCACAGGCGTGCGTTGTGATTTTACAAACGAGAAATCTCGGATAAAGAGTTGAGCCCCGTTTGGGTACTGTTAAATTTGAGTATCAGATACGCTTCTTTCTTTAGTAGCATTTGGTCACTGTTTGTGCCCAAATTAGATTGATTCAGGTTGAACAACACAGTCCACTGGAACTCGTTTTCCCCATGGTTGTGGTCAATGAAATGTTGAACAAGGGGCGCTGTGAGCACCTTGTTCTTGATGCGTGACCTATGTTACGTCATGCGTGTGTTGGCTTGTTGATTTGTCTTGCCTATATAAATTTTTGGATAAGGACAAATAATGGCATAAACCACATTCTTGGTTCTGCAATTGGTGAAATTCGAGTGGGTCCACGTCGTGGTAGTGTGGCGGAAAATTTTTCCTTCAATGGTTGTATCACATGCGATACAATTCCCACATCTGTGGTGGCCCTCTATTGGTTTGAGTCCCCATTTGGACAATAAGTCGCTTTTCGGTTTTGATGTTCTGATGTCTGCCCGGACTAGTTGCTGGCAGACATCAGAACATCAAAACCGAAAAGCGACTTATTGTCCAAATGGGGACCAATTGCAGAACCAAGAATGTGGTTTATGACATTATTTGTCCTTGTCGAAATATTTATATAGGTAAGACAAATCAACAAGCCAACACACGCATGACGAAACATAGGTCACGCATCAAGAACAAGGTGCTCACAGCGCCCCTTGTTTAACATTTCATTGACCACAACCATGGGGAAAACGAGTTCCAGTGGACTGTGTTGTTCAACCTGAATCAATCTAATTTGGGCACAAACAGTGACCAAATGCTACTAAAGAAAGAAGCGTATCTGATACTCAAATTTAACAGTACCCAAACGGGGCTCAACTCTTTATCCGAGATTTCTCGTTTGTAAAATCACAACGCACGTCTGTGAAACTACATTGACCATAATGCCGAGCGGCGGGCTTTCCATGATGTAGGAACCTCACATGGTGGTTTTCCACCTATGAGTTCGCATTTCCTGGTCCATCAGTTGGAAATTGAGGTGAGTGCCAGCATGTCTTTAAACTATAGCAGAGAAAATGCGGCGTCTTAGCGCTTAATAATTCAAGATAATTGTTTTAGAAATCAGCGCGATTGAAGCACGCCTTGTGGCACGCTGCGGAGGAGCTTTCAGCTTGTTCCCCGCCCGCCAGCAAAGGAATTCCTGGAATCGGCGCAATAGTAACTATTGCAGTTCCTTCATTAAAACCTCCAGGTATGTCCCATTGTATTCCTTTGTAATTCCGCAAGTGAATTTTCTAGTTAAGCCACTTGTATTAAGCACAGCACATGTTTGTGCATTTCAGACTGTAGCGACTTTGCCTTGTGAGCGAAGAATTCACAGTGTGAAAAGAAACAGTAGCGTCCCCGTTTATAACAACTCAAGGTAGGACATGTAAGCTTTTCAGTTGTGGAACCACTGTAACTGTGCGTCTCTGAATGGTCTGGTAACCAACTCCCATTCACATACTCTTTTTAACAGAATCACTGCCAAACCAAAAGCCCTATTCCACCCGAATAATTGGACCGCGGGACCGCTTTATCCACTCAAAAAGGTAATAAAATCCTGCGATTTTCTGTCTAGCTAGGGGGTCGATACTTTATTATAACTGGTGGCTAAAACAAGCTTCCTTTCTTTTTGTAGAGTACTACATTGAATGAGCCCTGAAGAGAATCTGAGATTGTATCCAGATTCGAAACGCGTCGCGTTATCCACTCAAAAAGAGTACTACATTGAAAGAGCCCTGAAGAGAATCTGAGATTGTATCCAGATTCGAAACGCGTTAGCAAAACGGCAAATAGGCATTTTTGATTTAGCAAAACCTCCAGTTTTTTATCAACTTTAACTAATTGAAGAGTTTCAATTCAATTGCTTGCTGCCTTTTTCTGTTTTTTTGACCCTGGTGGGGAACTTAAATGATTTGAATTCTCGCAAAGATTAACTATTTGTGATGGTCGAATTGTTATTATTTTTTCTCTTGTAAAAGAAGCTTGTACATAAATGTGGATTCATTTGTATATATGTTTGTTATTGATAGGTGTATGATAATTGTATGCATGATAGTTGTAAATATTGTAAATGTTTGAATTTAGTGTGTTTTCTCACCCATTGAAATATTTCCTAAAATGATCAAAAATTGATAAAAAGGGTCTAAATAAAATAACCCATACA
Organism: Lissotriton vulgaris; assembly: GCF_964263255.1. Taxonomy (NCBI): domain Eukaryota; kingdom Metazoa; phylum Chordata; class Amphibia; order Caudata; family Salamandridae; genus Lissotriton; species Lissotriton vulgaris. The sequence goes on from NC_141689.1 coordinate 1,269,850,135, forward strand.
AACAAAAGGCTTTCTCCTTGTTTGTATTCTCATAAATTGTGAGGTAAAATCATCTCGAGGGCCAGCATTTCTTCTGTTTTCTAGTTATATTAGGTCCAGCTGATCCTCTGTCCCAGGACCAAACTCCGTCTTGTATACAAACATTCTGAAACAGCACTCTATCCGTAAAAGCATATTTTGTCCTTATTTTAGTCCGGGTCCAATGCCACTGAAAGCATCACAAAATCCACCAGGTAACTATTATGACGCAAAGGTGTCTTCATGTTTTAAAAGCATCATAAAGTTAAGTTTGGTATAATTCATACTAATGTCAGTAACACAATTGCTAGGACTTCTACTATTTGATTTTCTGTAATGTGAGATGACTGTTGTGGCCTATGCCCTTAACATTCTGGCGCCGAACGGAGCTGGAATTAAGGTAATGAATCGTAACAACATCTGCTGTAGTTGTAATGTAACAGTTCCATCGTTAAGTCGGAGCGAGTTTATGTATACATTGAGAATGCATCCATCTGGAGGAGTGAGCTCTGGTGGTACATACATGGCAGAGTGTGCGGTGGAGTGACATGGCTGTATACGTTATGTAACATATTGTTAGTTAATATATCTTGTTGTACTAGCAGTGCACAGAAAAGCTCAAACTAAGTTGGAATTGTGGTCATATTAAAAATGTCGTTTAGGGGTGCCAGTCGAAACAGCCCCTGAACTTGTTTCCATCAAGGAAGCAATACATGCCCGACAAGGCTTCGTGGTGAACAACTATAATAGCTCACTGTCGCCACCTTCTGGCTATCTGGCTATCAGCCCCTTACAGAGAAGGAATTGGTTTTAACACACATATATTCAAATATGAGAGTAAAGATTCTGAACACCAAGTGCTCTAGCAGGCGGCACAGCCCCTTTCCTGGCTCTCGCTATAAAAATCGATTATGCAATGCATGGTCGACAAGCACGTCATCCTGAATGAGCTCTTCACAATAAGTACAAGAAATGACAGGTAATAATAGTACAAAAGCAGACGTTAGTTACATGAGGTAATGTGACAATTGTGAAGCAAACAAAATACATGAGGTAGCAAACAGTGCATTGCAGAAGGGATAAGTGATAAGTGTGCAGGTTGCATGAGAGACAAAGTACAATTGGAGGTAAAATACTGCAATATGTGCTAGACACTCAGCGGTTACGGGCATCTGCTAGTTTGTGCTCTTACCAATCTCAAATAACGATCTTGCAGTGATTTGCCAGTACATTCACTGTCATGATTATTACAGCACTGTACATGACTGTCATAAGCCCACCACTTTGCTTGGAAAAATATCACTGGTTTGGTAAGAGGTGTGGCTTTTGTAACTAAGGGCGGGGCCTAGGAACCGTATCCAAGCAATCCCCATTAGAGGTGCGGCTTATGTAACTAAGGGCGTGTCCTAAGAACCGTTCTATGAAATCTCCATAGTGGTGTGGTGAAGGGTACTATGATAGAGGTGCACTAAACACCGATGGAAAGTAGCTAGGTGGGTGGGGGGCTCTGTCATCGACGGGGGCCTCCTCCAGAGCTGTGGCGGAGTACAGGGCGATCTGGAAGCAGATGGACAGTAGGGGTACCTCTGCGGCAGAAGGATACAGTCTAAATACCTCTGCCTGGCACAGTAAGGGTGCCTGAGCCAAAAACCTGGAGCCGAGGGGGTTCCAGGAAACAGCGTCGGCGCCCCGTTAGTCCTTCGGGCGGTCGGGGGGCATGATCCGACCGGGGGTGTGCCTCATCGCTCCGCCCTGACAGGGGGGCGGGAGTATAACGAAATAAAATGGTAATTTACTGCACCGTCAGAGCATTGACTCGCCGTGCAAGATGGCTCCTTAGGCATGCGGGTCAGCAAGGGGCCGCCGCATTGGATCACCTGTAAGATGACCCACCTTATCAGCTACCTGTTGTACGAAATAAACCTGCAGCAGTGCTTTCCCACAAATATGTCTCATGAGTTTTCCTTGGTATATAAGTGTTAATGTGCGCAGTGCGGAGCGAGCGCTGGCGGTGTGGGCACTATGCCGCTGACCGCGCGACACGCAGGGGAGCATGGGCGGGACAGCGCCCTAGTCCCACACGACGGGCGAGAAGAGCTGGTAGCGCGTCAACCCCTCTGAGCCGCCCTCCTCGCCAACAGCCAATACGGAGGGCTCACCTGGGGAAGGGGGCGTCCCTGGGAGTATAAAGCAGGCCCAGCAACTATGCTCGGCCTCTTTGTCCCGCGCCTGGTTCCCTAGGCTCTGCGCTGATCCCACCCTGAACCCTGACTCAGCTGCAGAGCGGCGGGCGAAAGTTGTGAATTTGTTAATGGTCATGTTTTGTGTTGCAGGCGGAGTCACAGGGCGATCTGGAAGCAGATGGGACAGTAGGGGTACCTCTGCGGCAGAAGGATACAGTCTAAATACCTCTGCCTGGCACAGTAAGGGTGCCTGAGCCAAGAACCTGGAGCCGAGGGGGTTCCAGGAAACAGCGTCGGCGCCCCGTTAGTCCTTCGGGCGGTCGGGGGGCCTGAACCGACCGAGGGTGTGCCTCATCGCTCCGCCCTGACAGGTGGGGCGGGAGTATAACGAAATAAAATGGTAATTTACAGCACCATCAGAGCATCGATTCGCCGTGCAAGATGGCTCCTTAGGCATGCGAGTCAGTGAGGGGCTGCCGCATTGGATCGCCTGTAAGATGACCCACCTTATCAGCTACCTGTTGTACAAAATAAACCTGCAGCAGTGCTTTCCCACAAATATGTCTCATGAGTTTTCCTTGGTATATAAGTGTTAATGTGCGCAGTGCGGAGCGAGCGCTGGCGATGTGGGCACTAGTGATGTGTAGAGCCCTGCTAAAAGACACAGAGAGCCTGCAACTGCTCGCTCTCCACACATGTGCCGCTCGCTGATGGTTAGTCCACAGCATAAATAACACTCCCAAGTGGGCCGTGTGGCAAGGGCGATCCTCGCTCGCCTACAGGCCAACCACAAGACCCTGTGTGTTCTTGCCCTGCACATCCCACCAAAGGGGGGCATAAACTTACATCGGGCCAAGATGCCTCTCATGAGCTCACGCCCCCCCCCATGGCAGACCGTGCCATGGCCCCTGTGCAACCTGGTACTGCCTAGGGACGGGGCAGGGGGGCTTGCTGAGCTGCACTCACCGTGAGGATGATGCTAAAGAGTGAAGACGTGCCCTCCCGTGGAAGCGAGTGGGGAGGCACCTAAATGCCACTATGGGGTGGCGGCGCTCTCAGGTTGCCCCCTGCGGGGGCCGCGGGCAGCGGGATTAGTATGCCCTAGGACACACATGCTGTGATCCAGGGCTTAGTTAGAAAATCTCCATACAAAAAACTGAAATGGGGCAGGGTCCCGATTGTATCTCTGAGGAAGTGGGTGGTGGTGAGGGGGCCAAGTTGGGGGAGGACTAAGGTAGCTCGTTCTGGAGCTTGAAGACTGGTCTTGAGGAAAGGAGAAAGGAGATGGAGAACATGTGCAACAGTATGTTTAAGCGCAGACAATTTTCTCACTCTCTTTCTGTCAGATTTAAAAATGTATTTTCTAATGGCGGATGTTTGGACTGCAATGCATGACTGCTGGAATAGCAGACATTTGGCAGCCCATCAGTACCCCTCCCTCTGACTACCTCAAACAGTGCAGGGGGGCTAGGGAGGGGCCACTATGAGCCCCACCGCTGGCCCAGGCCTCCCTTCACTAAATTTAGAACGTGTTTTATAGTTCCACAGATGCTTGGTGAGTGGGACTTTACTTGCCCACATGCTGACTTTGATAGCATTTTGGTTTAGTTGTTAAAAGTATTCTTTAGGTTTTGGAGAAAAATAGCAGTCAATGATAAGATTCTTTGATTCATCACCATATGGTTAACTAAATCATTTGCTGAACGGAAACATTGAATATAACAAATGCATTGTTTGTTGTAATACAGCTATAAATGATGAGCCAACTCTTGTGGATTCACTTTGCTATTATTTTTTATTTGTTTTCTGTTTCCCATTAAAATTAGGCTGATGTTGATTCAAGGGCAGGCGCTGTATGCCATGGTAGAGGTCTGCTCTGATTTCATACCATCTATCTGTGTGAATGCCAACATTTCAACTATCTTTCAAATGCACTTCCTCCTTTCCAGGCAGCAGCCAGTGCAGGATTTCTTATTTTTCCTTGGGCTCAAGTCATTTTAATGCACGGAGGTATGCAAATTGCCAGTGTAGCAATGTTGCATTTGTTTGCTGACCACACTACCTGTTTACAATAGACCGGGTTAGCCACTGGTGTTAAAGTGGGTTTGAGGCCATTGAGTCATTTTTTAAATTTCTCTAATAAGATTTCTTGATACTTAGGGCCAGATGTACGATCATAGTATATTGTGACTTACAAATTGCGACAAATTGCGAGTTTCAATTTGCGAGTCACAAAATGCTATGTACTACAGGATTTGAGAAGCTGTTAACGATTCCCAGTGTGGTTGCAAATTGCATGCCTCATGAATATTAATGAGGCTGTCGCAATTTACGGCCACTTTGGGTATGGCTAGCACTCCCAGGGATGGTGGCCTGCTGGGGTCAGCAGACCTCCATGTCTGGGACTGCTTTGAAATAAAGCAATTTCTTTTTTAATGCAGCCCGTTTTTCTTAAAGGACAACGGGATGCATTTGAAAAATATAAATAATTTTTAATTTTCATTTTTTATTGGCCTGGGACCCATTCCTTTTTAGGAGTACTTTACCACCCTTCCAAGAAGGGTGGTAAACTGCTAGTGTTTTATTACCACAATTGCTGTTGCAAAACATTCTTACATAGCTTTTGGAGTCGCTATTGGGAAGGGAACGCTCCTTCCTAATAGCGAGTCCCTAAACCCTATTTTGCTAGCCTCAAATTGTTTGCGACTCGCAAAATAGGATTGGTACATGGGGCACACGTTGTTTGTGCTTGCAAACATGCCTAAAACCCATTTGCGACCACAAAAAATGGTTGTACATCTGGCCCTAAAACTTTAGAATGAACTGTGTTGTTTCCTAAATTTTCAGGCAACAAGAAAAGCTCCAAAGCCTTCCTTAAATTCCGACTTGGTTGCTCACTCATTCATTGCCCTACCACTTTTAGAAACCACCTGCAGCCCGGACGTGACGTACAGAAGTGGCAACTAGCATAAATATCATACATTTTTACTGCTTTTGCCATTTGATTGTTTGTATTATTTACTACATGATTGTGGGAAAGATGAGTGAAATTATGTCAGGATTTCAAATTTCCATAGTTGCTGTATTTTCAGATTTTCGTTGACCTTATGTGTGACATTTTCGTGTTTTCAGTGCACTCACGTATGGCATGTAAGTGACTTATATCTACATTATCATCAGTTTAACAGAGCAGGTATGGCTGTATAATGAGATCAATTGTAGGAATGTTGTCAAATGCGATGAAGCCTTAAAGAGATGCAATGACCCGAATGTACCTTTGCCAATCTACTAGATACCTTTTCTAGTCTAACAGGATCAACTTGGATTTGTGGTGCCATAATAAACAATGTCTATTTTCATGCTTGTCTGGATCCAATTTCAGAAATCTTGCAGCATTTGTACCATCAATTAACAGAGAGCAAAATGTCAGCCTATAAATCATTGATTTTTTATTCACATATCTATATTTTTTTAATTTTTATTGAAGATAGAGACATCACAATACAAATTTCAATCATAATATGACTTTGACAGGACAAAAATGCAAAGCAATCATCCACTAAACCTATGGAAATAATAGTCATATAAAAACATCAGGAGTAATGGGGGATAAGGGGGGAGAGGGTGATTCTTTGTGTTGCTCACATTTTAATCCACCAGTGTTACAGCCATTGTTTGAAGGAACTGTCCTTTACCTAATTTATTTTAAAGCCTTTAACCAATCAATTGCCTTTCACACCGCACACAAAGGACAATTAAGGTACAAGAGACGTTTAATAAATGTAAATCAAAATGCACAAACTATAACAGTACAGACCATAATACATCTATGGTACCAATGCAAGGGGAAATATCAATGGCATTTTTAAGCAAGCGTAATAAAAATAAAAATAAAAGCAGAATGAAATACAAAAGAGTTAGACACTCTGGAAATGGGTTTAGGTGTCATGCCTTCAATGAGAGAAAGCGGGGACTTGGAACAAGTACGAGTTAATTGAAATATTTCTCAAAATATCACCGTCTAGACAGGGGAGGCTCCTCCGTTATGGCAGAGGAGTGTCACCCCCCTGCTGAGAGCCAGCAGAGACAAAGGAGAAAAAAAAAAAATTTTGGTAAAACAATGTAATTATCATTTTATTTTTTGTTCGGCAGGCTGCCAGTCAGGCAGAGGGAGTGGCGGGACCATCCATACCGAGACTTACACTGCACCTGCAGCACCAGGGATTGGTGGGCACTGCTAAGTGCGCATGACGATTTGTCCGGCGATCTGGGGCCAGCCAAACCATCATGCTCACTTAGGGCAGTATTTTGACTGAGGTAGTCCATCGGACCGCTGTAGCCATAGCGGCGGTGTGGGAACTGCTGTATAGGTGGTCGGACTGCCCCAATGTAACCTGGGTGGTCGGACATTGAGGCAGCAATATACAGTGGCCCCGCCAAACATATTACTACTTTTCTCACCACCACACTTTTCATGGCGATGGAAGCACGATGGCAGTAAGGAAATAATAATAATAATATTTTGTCATGGGTTGTCGATGATAAGTCTTCCACAAAAGAATAACAAAAATCCTAGCCCGAACCCCAGTTCAGCTCCAACGGGTATTGAACAACTATTGCTCCTTTATGACCATCCTGAGTCTAAGAGTCAATATAAAAAAAACATATGTTATGCATGCTGGCATAAAGGGGAAAAAACCAAAGAAAATTTACGTGGATAATTCACCCCTCGAAAGAACAAACACGTATCCTTATCTAGGTATCATTATCGATGAGGCATTTAAATGGAAGGAAGCTATCAACTCCCGCAAATTGGCCTTCATAAGAACTGTTGGTGCACTAAAGGCTTTTTCTCTTCAGCTTGGCAAAAGACCTCCGACTGAGATGATAAAAATATACAACGCCAAATGTCTCAGTACAGCAACCTTTGGAGCAGGGGTTTGGGGAGGGGCAAATGTAGACCAGCTCCAAAAAGTTGAAAATTCTTTCCTAAGATTCCTGCTGGCCGTCCCAAATAGTACAACTATTATGGCTGCCACCTCGAACTTGGTTTGGATTACATATTTGACATTATTAAAATCCAACTGATCATGTTGTGGCGCAGAATCTGGGCAACGGACCATTGCCAGCTCACAAGACCAATAGCCCTAGATTGTATGAAACTTGAGAACATGAGAAAGATAAGATGGTTGGTCTATGTGAAAACATTCCTCACAGACATTGGATACGCAAGATTTTTTGATGATCCCTTATCGGTAACAGACATATCAAAAAAGAACTAAAAACACTTTGTCTGTCTCACCTATCTCAAATGCGGTTGTTGAGCGAAATAGGGAAGTCATCAGTCCAGCAATGTTTATTAAAAAAGTTTGTCCCCACTATTCAACCATACTTACAGTACAATTTAAGTCAATATGAAAGACACCTGCTCACCCGTTTTAGGTTTAATATATATCACCATATGGTTTCATTTCCTAACCAAAATGACTGGTCACTTAGGGCCCGATGTACGTGGCCAATACCGGTCGGAAACGGCCGAATTCGGCCATTTCCGACCAGTATTTGGCCTTTTGAGATGTGGGGGACCTTTTATTGTCCGATTCGGTATTTTACCAATTCGGTAAAATTACCGAATCGGAAAAATACCGAATCGGTAAGTTTACCGATTTTTAAAATTCGGGATGTAGGTGGGACTGCTTTCAGTTCCACAGGCCCTTCAGATTCGGTATTTTAACACCCAATCCAATTGGGTGTTAAAATACCGAATCCAGGTGTGCATGCACATGTGTGCATGCACACCTATGCCATGTGACAGACAGACATGCCCTTAGGGCATGTCTGTGTGCCACATGGCACACAAGCCAGTATTGGGGGTGCTAGAGGGTGTCAAAGTGACACCCCCTGCACCCTTGCAGAAATCGGTAATTACCGAATCAGTAAATACCGATTCGGTAATGCACATTGATTCCTATGGGCTTCAAGGCCCATAGGAATCAATGGGGGATACCGATTCAGTATTTACAGAATCGGAAAATACCGAATCTTACAGATTCGGTATTTACCGATTCTGAAATAGCCACATCTCCCCCCCTCCAATTTACCACTTCTTAAATACCGAATCGGTATGATTCGGTATTTAAGAAGTGGTAAATTGGAGTTTACCTACATCGGGCCCATAATCTTTCCGTCTGTCCTTGCGACTCAATGTCTTCACAGTCCACCATTCATGTTCTCTTTTTTTGTAAATTTTATGTACCATTACGCAGGCGGTGGATAATACCACTCCTAAAGGTTTTAAAGATCCATAAATGCCGCCCGGCCTATTTGGCCTTACAGTTTTTGGAAAACGACCTGATGGCAAAATCTATTGCACAATTTCTTAAACTGTGTGTCAGGCACCGAATGAACCTCTGAAGAGTGTCTGAATAGTCTGTGCGAAACAAGAAGGACTGATAAAAAACTGTTTTTTAAATATTTCATGAAATTAGAAAGAATGAGAATTTTAATATTTTACTGTGTTTTTATGTACTTTTATGGTTTTTCAAAAAATAACGGAAAACCAAATAAAGATGATTTGATTTGATTTGATTTGAACAAAAGTATTCATCAATGACCAACATGAGGTGATGTCCATTTCCTAGAGGCCCAAAGAATTCCACTGCAACTCTCTCCTGGGCTTGCGCAGGAAGGTCAGACATTGTCAGATTAGGCTGTGTCATCCAAGGAGATAAACAGCTACAAAGGTAGCATGATTTCAGCTCTTTCTGAACTCGTTTATCTAGGTGAAGGAACCACACTCAGTCTGTTAGAGTTCTCTTGGTGGCTACAATGCCACAATGTTCATCTTTGACTAATTCAATGACTTGCTGTCTTAGTCTCTCAGGTATGATGTTTCTAAAGCCTCTTAATATGATACCCTCTCGAGTGATGGATAACTCATTCTGTACATTTCGTATCTTTTGGAATTCAACATCATCAGCACAAGTTTGATTGTTTTTCTTCCAAGATTGCATCATAACGAGATCTTTGAGGATAAGCATGCCTATATTTGCTTTGGTTTTGTAACCCTAAAGAGTTAGGTCCGTCAGGTCATGGGGTAGGCTGGACCCTTTTTAAACAAACACCACAAGATATGCCTACACCACCCTTACTTCTACACAATACTACTTATAAAGGCCAAACAACCACTTTTATAGTTTGACCAGGTATTTTTATTTTCTACCATTCATTTTTTTTTTCTTTCAAGACTTTTTTTGCATTGATGTCAAAAAAGGAATAACTGTAAATTTATATATTTACACTTCTATACATTACAACTTATAAACATTAATAGAACAATACATATATACACTAAAGAAAATTTACAACATCATACATCCCAAAGCAAAATTCCTAAACAAAGACAGCTGCCAGCAGGATAGTTAAATACAATGTAGACATGCACATATAGGGAGTTCCACCCGCCCCAACTTTATGTGGAAACAGGTTGTTCTGCGAATGAGAGCAGTGGTGAATCAAAGCACAAGGTTGAATGACTGATTAACTGGTATTGCACAGTTGAACCTTGACTGTTTAATGTACTGTCTTATTGTTACGCACAAACACATACTCGTGCATCTATATAGCCATTTATTGGTGCATAGCAAGCATGCACTGGGTATTAATACATGTGTGAACACCGCCCATCCCTGGGGGAACGCGCACGGACACCCTCCCTGCTAAAGCCATCTGCGTGGGATAGCTGCATTGTGCTGCCTTCAGTGCACACAGTTGTGCAGGTGACTGGCAGATGCAGCACTGCAACAGACCGTGGACTGAAGGATTCTCACATGAAACAGCAGAAAGAACACTATTACCATTTGAACTGACTGACGTGCATAAGATGGCAAAAGCCCAATCATGGTTACTTATCCAAGAGAGGTTAAACAAGTGTTGTCCAAAGTGGGAGCCCGGGGCGTGTTCATTTTCTTTTTACTGCAGTGTCTCAACCCAGGCACTACCGCGAGGGAGGGAGAGTGAGGAGGGAGTCAGGTGGGATCAAACTAAAGCAGATGGTGATGGGAAAGCTGAATGGCTACACACTGTTCTATGTGTGCACCAGGCAGCTATACAGTGACAGCCTAGCAGAAGTGGTGGTCCGGAGCTCTAGCAGGGGCCAGGCTGTGGCTCCACGGATGTTAACGTTGAGCCTGTATTGGGCCCCCACTGCTTTGGCTCGGCAGGTCTGAATGGAAGTGCGGGGGTGGTGGTGAGATGAGAAGTAACGGACTGCGGGAGGGGAGTGGGAGCCATGGGAACAAAATAGTGTTGAAAGTAATGGGGCCAGTAGCCATGGAAGTATACAAATGATGACATGGCCGTCAGGAGGAGGGACTAGCAAGGCTAAAACCAATGAGAAGGTAGCATTTAGGACATGAGCCAATAAAAAAGGTGGGAGGAGAGTGGGCGGAGCTTACACAGAGCTTCCACGCCATACACAATACTGCATGCCTCCCAAAGCGAGCAGCGCATGCAGTGCAACGCTAGGATCAACCTAAAAACTGATTCAAAATCAATCAATGCAATGTAATAGTTGCCCTTGCAGATTACAACAGTCCTCCAGTAGAACAAGAAAAAACAAAAGTCCTGGTCAATAGTAGAAACTTTCCTGCGGTAACTGACTTGGAAGGAGCTCAGAATATCATTTGGTGGGAGCCCGGGGCGTGTTAATTTTCTTTTTACTGCAGTGTCTCAACCCAGGTACTACCGCGAGGGAGGGAGAGTGAGGAGGGAGTGAGGTGGGATCAAACTAAAGCAGATGGTGGTTCGAAAGCTGAATGGCTACACACTGTTCTATGTGTGCACCAGGCGGCTATACAGTGCCAGCCTAGCAGAAGTGGTGGTCCGGAGCTCTAGCAGGGGCCAGGCTGTGGCTCCACGGATGTTAACGTTGAGCCTGTATTGGGCCCCCACTGCTTTGGCTCGGCAGGTCTGGTCCCGCAGGATAGAAGAAGAGGGGCTTACTCTTAGCCATTGCTGTCTTCGCCATGGTGAGCTGTGCAGTGCCAAAAGCTGGAGGAGGCGAGGGGTCCAGGCATGGCAGTGGAGGCAGAGAGAGAGGTGGGTGACTGACTAAGGCACTGAATGGAAGTGCGGGGGTGGTGGTGAGCTGAAAAGTAACGGACTGCGGGAGGGGAATGGGAGCCATGGGAACAAAATAGTGTTGAAAGTAATGGGGCCAGTAGCCATGGAAGTATACAAATGATGACATGGCCGTCAGGAGGAGGGACCAGCAAGGCTAAAACCAATGAGAGGGTAGCATTTAGGACCTAAGCCAATAAAAAAGATAGGAGGAGAGTGGGCGGAGCTTACACAGAGCTTCCACGCCATACTCAATACTGCATGCCTCCCAAAGCGAGCAGCGCATGCAGTGCAACGCTAGGATCAACCTAAAAACTGATTCAAAATCAATCAATGCAATGTAATAGTTGCCCTTGCAGATTACAACAGTCCTCCAGTAGATCAAGAAAAAACAAAAGTCCTGGTCAATAGTAGAAACTTTCCTGCGGTAACTGACTTGGAAGGAGCTCAGAATATCATTTTTAGCTATTCAATTCTGGATTTTTGCCAACACACAGTGGCAGATGAAATTTTGAAGATAATCTACTAAATTGATATGTCTATTACTGATTGGTTGTGATCTGTCACCTTTTTCTAAATGGCTAAATCTACAGCCCCCTTCCAAGAGTTAGAGATGGTAAAAATGCAGAGGGGCCAACCCTACCCCTCGTAATGGCATTTAGAGATTGAGCAATATCTGAGATGTCAAACATTTGTGTAGAGGGAGTAGAGGAGGGTAAAGCCCAAGTGGAGTCCGGAGCTTTGCAGGAGGAGTCATGAGAGTACAATTTGTGGACGTAGGCATCCAGGCAGAGGGAGTGTCATTCTTGCGGGTACCAGTGCAGATGAAGTGCCACCCCGTGTAACCAGGAACCAGAATTTGGAAAAGTCCCTAGCAAAATACACATTGTTAAGAGCTCTTCACCTCTGATAATCCCAGTTCTTTTTACCCTTGATAATAGCCATTTTATAGGCCTTCCAGATCAGGGGAATGTGTACTGTATCCTTTGTTTCAATGGCTTTAACTGAAGAGCGATTAACCTCTTCGCAATTCTTGTTCAACCAAGAACCATTTTTTGGTAGTACCGTTCCATTTAGGTGCATCAGAAATGGTGAAATGAGCAAGAATTATTATTATTATTATGTTTCTTATATAGCGCCTGAATCGACCCCCGAAGGGTTATCTCCGCGCTTGCCTTGGGAACCCGTCCGGGCTTTTCCCTGTGAGATAGCCCCTACAGGGCATCACCAAGGTGAAAGCCAGGCATCCCGCCGCGGGGGGCCGTTGTGGAGATAAAGCAAGCTTAATGCCCAGAGTTGCAGAGTGTGAACCCATGATTAGGTCAGGCACCGAAGCGAGAATTATCGAGTCCATGGACATTTGAGCTCAAGACCCTGCCGCATCGGGAATTGAACCCTGGTCCCGGGTCTGAACTCTGCTTCAGGGTCTGCCTGCTCTAACCAGTGAGCCACACTTCTCCACTCAAAGAAATCCTTGTGGGTGAGCATCAGATGAGCTGGAGTGCTGGTTAAGCCTCCCTTTACCTGTACAAAGACTGCTTTAAGATCATCATCTACAGCTGATACTATATCAGTGTGAGCTGTCACCCAATGACATTTGTCCGATGACATAGCAATGTCCCTGGTATGAGAATTTAGATTGGGAACAAAGGCGAGGCCCTTGCAGAGAGTCTGCATGGACAAGGAGAGAGGGTTATGGTACCTTTGTAGTCTTTTGAATACAACTATATAAAATATATAATTGACAAATGTCAACAGCCTTAGGTCAACTAAAGTATAGTCGATCCTGCTTGCACCTTCAAGTTTGTTGTACATGTGTTCTCCTTTTGAGTTGGATTTTGTCCTTCCATTGAAGGCCCTTAGCCCAAAATCTATGGTTAATGCCTTTACTTGGAGGACTACTTGAGACCATCTGTTAATAGGCAGGACATTCAGAGAGGAACTGCCCATGCAGCGTCCGAATCTCTAGTGAACGTCAACAGTGTCGAAGGGCTCACATGTTATATATATTAAAATCACCATCCACGATACGAAAATGTTGGTAGGAGCGTTGTTCAAGAATTATTTAAAGCACTTTGAGGGAGTGTTAGACCTGGCATCCTTGGTGTGGTTTTAACTGACTTTTTGCCTCTGCCTCCTGTGCTTTTGATGGTATGCTGGATTTCATTTTTGCTTGTTTAGATGCTTTGGGCACTTTGCAACTCCTGATCAGTTTCAAAGTGCAAGTGCTCCCTGAGTGAATTGTTATTGTGATTGGTTCTCCCTGATTGGCATATTTGTCTTACCAGTAGGTGCCTAGTAAAGTGCACTGAGTGTTCCAGGGCTGGTATTTCAAATGCCACTAGTGGGCTTGCAGCACTCATTTTGCCACCCACATGAGTAGACCTAAAAAGACGCCTCAGGCATGCCACCGCAGTGCCTGTGCGCAGTTTGTTAACAGCCATGCTGACCTGGCCAGTGCCCCACTTCCCAGGCCTTACCCTTTTCTTACACATAGGACACTCATATCGGAAGCCCAAGGTACCTCCCTGGGGAGGGTGCAGGGTATGTGAAAGGGAGGACATATACTGTTGTGTGTAACATGTCCTGATAGTGAAATATTGCCAATTATGTGTTTCACTATTGAAAGGCTATCTTGCCCACAGGACAGAATGGGGAATGCTGTGTAACAATTAAACAATCATATCTTCCTATAGGAGTAAGATAAGGAATTAGAGTCTGGTATTCCTGAACTCAGAATTTAATAACACATCTTTTGGGAAGGATGGATTTTCAATTCTGTGTTTGAAAATAGCCCTTTTAGAAAGAGGCTGTTTTCTCGTTCAACCTTTATGTGTGCCTCTGCTGGTTTATGGATTGACTGTTTGGCTTGAGAGTGACTGGGCTGGGGTGGCTCCAAGAGTCTGGGTGAGTCAGCACTAGGCTGAATAGGCCAATCTGCATTTGGAGTGGTGGGAGGAGTAGCACCTGGGCCTGATTAGGACTGTGCCTGCCTTCCACTATGCTGGCTCCACCCCCTGCGGTGTGTCTGATGACCCTGGCTGACGCTAACAAAGGAAGTTGTGCACTGGCAGAGTGCACTCAGAACTGGTTTTGACTGGGTCCAGGACCCCTTACACCTCGAGTACAAAGACTTTTGGAGTATAAATATGAGAGCTAAAACCCATGAGATTTAGATCATTCCTGGAGTTCAAGAGGAACCTTTGCCGAGGAGAAGAGCTGGTGAAACTGATGAGAAGGACTGCCCATGCTGTGTGTTCTGGGGCTAACCTGCAGTTGCTATTCTGCCAAGGAAAGGAGAAGGACTTTGCTGTGTCCCCTGCTTGAAGAAGATCTTCAAGGGTCTAAGGAGAGCTGCCTGCTGTTTTGAAGTCCCAGGAACAATAGAACTCCACCCCTAGCTCCCCTGAACTCTGTTGGGTGAGTTCTGACCTGCATGGAGTGCCTGACCCAGTTGTAGGGCCTCTGGAGGTTGTTGCTGCTGTTTTGGGAGCTGGAAGAAGCATGAAACAAACTGCAAAACCCGACATATCGCTCTTCTTGCGGCATGTTTCACCAGCGCATCTCGACGGCGCAAGAAGATTTCCATTGCATCGCCATGCTACTGCGAAGATCGTCACAGCACCTGTCACCACTGCAACAACCAACGCATCAAGGGATCGTGGCAGAAGAGGACCGATGCTGCGTCATGCAACGCCGCCACATTGATTGCCATTGCATCACAAAGATCCACGCATCGTACCTGTGTGAGACGCTTTCCCGACGCATCACCAGCGAAATGGAACCGGCACGAAGACTCGACGTGTCGCTTCCCTTCCAGACCATAATCGACGCAGCCCATACATTGCATGCTTCGGGGCTGTCGCATCGCCTCCTGAGGGTCTCAGGAGTGATGCATCTCTTTGTTTTCCAACGCTGCAGCTGTTTGTCTGGGGAACTTTTGTCACATCTACAGGTACTTTAGTGAAAAGTCACGCATCTATTGATTTCTTTGGCACAAGTTCTTGAACTCCTTTTAAAGTAATTTGAACTGTGAATGTTGGAATGTTGTTGTTCTGATCTTGTGTAGTTCAGATATAGATCATTTATTTTTCTAAACTTGTGTGGTGTCCATTTGAGGTGTTTTCACCGTGTTACTGTGAGTGTTGGTACAAATACTTTGCACATTGCCTTTGGGATAAGCCTGTCTGCTCGTGCCAAGCTACCAAGGGGGTGAGCAGGGGTTATCTAAAGTGTGTATCCTCCTTACTCTGACTAGAAGAAAGGGTCCCTATTTGGTCTGTCTTAGTCTCTCAGGTATGATGTTTCTAAAGCCTCTTAATATGATACCCTCTCGAGTGATGGATAACTCATTCTGTACATTTTGTATCTTTTGGAATTCAACATCATGAGCACAAGTTTGAATGTTTTTCTTCCAAGATTGCATCATAATGAGATCTTTGAGGATAAGCATGCCTATATCTGCTTTGGTTTTGTAACCCTAAAGAGTTAGGTCCATCAGGTCATGGGGTAGGCTGGACCCTATTTAAATAAATACCGCAAGATATGCCTACACCACCCTTACTTCTACACAATACTACTTATAAAGGCCAAACAACCACTTTTGTAGTTTGACCAGGTATTTTTATTTTCTACCATTCATATTTTCTTTTTTCTTTCAAGACTTTTTTTGCATTGATGTCAAAAAAGGAATAACTGTACATTTATATATTTACACTTCTATACATTACAACTTATAAACATTCATAGAACAATACATATATACACTAAAGAAAATTTACAACATCATACATCCCAAAGCAAAATTCCTAAACAAAGACAGCTGCCAGCAGGATAGTTAAATACAATGTAGACATGCACATATAGGGAGTTCCACCCGCCCCAACTTTATGTGGAAACAGGTTGTTCTGCGAATGAGAGCAGTGGTGAATCAAAGCACACAGTTAAATTACTGATTAACTAGTATTGCACAGTTGGACCTTAAATGTTTAATGTACTGTCTTATTGTTACGCACAAACACATACTCGTGCATCTATATAGCCATTTATTGGTGCATAGCAAGCATGCACTGGGTATTAATACATGTGTGAACACCGCCCATCCCTGGGGGAATGCGCACGGACACCCTCCTTGCTAAAGCCATCTGGGTGGGGTAGCTGCATTGTGCTGCCTTCAGTGCACACAGTTGTGCAGGTGACTGGCAGATACAGCACTGCAACAGGCCATGGACTGAAGGATTCTCACATGAAACAGCAGAAAGAACACTATTACCATTTGAACTGACTGACGTGCATAAGATGGCAAAAGCACAATCATGGTTACTTATCCAAGAGAGGTTAAACAAGTGTTGTCCAAAGTGGGAGCCCGGGGCGTGCTCATTTTCTTTTTACTGCAGTGTCTCAACCCAGGTACTACCGCGAGGGAGGGAGAGTGAGGAGGGAGTCAGGTGGGATCAAACTAAAGCAGATGGTGGTGGAAAGCTGAATGGCTACACACTGTTCTATGTGTGCACCAGGCAGCTATACAGTGCCAGCCTAGCAGAAGTGGTGGTCTGGAGCTCTAGCAGGGGCCAGGCTGTGGCCCAACGGATGTTAATGTTGAGCCTGTATTGGGCCCCCACTGCTTTGGCTCGGCAGGTCTGGTCCTGCAGGATAGAAGAAGAGGGGCTTACTCTTAGCCATTGCTGTCTTCGCCATGGTGAGCTGTGCAGTGCCAAAAGCTGGAGGAGATTGCGGGGTCCAGGCATGGCAGTGGAGGCAGAGAGAGAGGTGGGCGACTGACTAAGGCACTGAATGGAAGTGCGGGGGTGGTGGTGAGCTGAGAAGTAACGGACTGCGGGAGGGGAGTGTGAGCCATGGGAACAAAATAGTGTTGAAAGTAATGGGGCCAGTAGCCATGGAAGTATACAAATGATGACATGGCCGTCAGGAGGAGGGAGTAGCAAGGCTAAAACCAATGAGAAGGTAGCATTGAGGACCTGAGCCAATAAAAAAGATGGGAGGAGAGTGGGCGAAGCTTACACAGAGCTTCCACGCCATACTCAGTACTGCATGCCTCCCAAAGCGAGCAGCCCATGCAGTGCAACGCTAGGCTCAACCTAAAAACTGATTCAAAATCAATCAATGCAATATAATAGTTGCCCTTGCAGATTACAACAGTCCTCCAGTAGATCAAGAAAAAACAAAAGTCCTGGTCAATAGTAGAAACTTTCCTGCGGTAACTGACTTGGAAGGAGCTCAGAATATCATTTTTAGCTATTCAATTCTGGATTTTTGCCAACACACAGTGGCAGATGAAATTTTGAAGATAATCTACTAAACTGATATGTCTATTACTGATTAGTTTTGATCTGTTTTTCTAAATGGCTAAATCTACAGCCCCCTTCCAAGAGTTAGAGATGGTAAAAATGTAGAGGGGCCAACCCTACCCCTCGTAATGGCATTTAGAGATTGAGCAATATCTGAGATGTCAAACATTTGTGTAGAGGGAGTAGAGGAGGGTAAAGCCCAAGTGGAGTCCGGAGCGTGGCATGAGGAGTCATGAGAGTACAATTTGTTGACGTAGGCATCCAGGCAGAGGGAGTGTCATTCTTGCGGGTACCAGTGCAGATGAAGTGCCACCCCGTGCAACCAGGAACCAGAATTTGGAAAAGTCCCTAGCAAAATACACATTGTTAAGAGCTCTTCACCTCTGATAATCCCAGTTCTTTTTACCCTTGATAATAGCCATTTTATAGGCCTTCCAGATCAGGGGAATGTGTACTGTATCCTTTGTTTCAATGGCTTTAACTGAAGAGCGATTAACCTCTTCGCAATTCTTGTTCAACCAAGAACCATTTTTTGGTAGTACCGTTCCATTTAGGTGCATCAGAAATGGTGAAATGAGCAAGAATGCACTCAAAGAATCCTTGCGGGTGAGCATCAGATGAGCTGGAGTGCTGGTTAAGCATCCCTTTACCTGTACAAAGACTGCTTTAAGATCATCATCTACAGCTGATACTATATCATTGTGAGCTGTCACCCAATGACATTTGTCAGATGACAGAGCAATGTCCCTAGTATGAGAATTTAGATTGGGAACAAAGGGGAGGTCCTTGCAGAGAGTCTGCATGGACAAGGAGAGAAGGTTATGATACCTTTGTAGTCTTTTGAATACAACTATATAAAATATATTATTGACAAATGTCAACAGACTTAGGTCAACTAAAGTATAGTCGATCCTGCTTGCACCTTCAAGTTTGTTGTACATGTGTTCTCCTTTTGAGTTGGATTTTGTCCTTCCCTTGAAGGCCCTTAGCCCAAAATCTATGGTTAATGCCTTTACTTGGAGGACTACTTGAGACCATCTGTTAATAGGCAGGATATTCAGAGAGGAACTGCCCATGCAGCATCTGAATCTCTAGTGAACGTCAACAGTGTCGAAGGGCTCACATGGTATATATATTAAAATCGCCATCCACGATACGAAAATGTTGGTAGGAGCGTTGTTCAAGAATTATTTAAAGCACTTTGAGGGAGTGTTAGACCTGGCATCCTTGGTGTGGTTTTAACTGACTTTTTGCCTCTGCCTCCTGTGCTTTTGATGGTATGCTGGATTTCATTTTTGCTTGTTTAGATGCTTTGGGCTCTTTGCCACTGCTGATCAGTGTCAAAGTGCAAGTGCTCCCTGGGTGAATTGTTATTGTGATTGGTTCTCCATGATTGGCATATTTGTCTTACCAGTAGGTCCCTAGTAAAGTGCACTGAGTGTTCCAGGGCTGGTAATTCAAATGCCACTAGTGGGCTTGCAGCACTCATTTTACCACCCACATGAGTAGACCTAAAAAGAGGTCTCAGGCATGCCACCGCAGTGCCTGTGCGCAGTTTGTTAACAGCCATGCTGACCTGGCCAGTGTCCCTCTTCCCAGGCCTTACCCTTTTCTTACACATAGGACACTCATATCGGAAGCCCAAGGTACCCCCCTGGGGAGGGTGCAGGGTATGTGAAAGGGAGGACATATACTGTTGTGTGTAACATGTCCTGATAGTGAAATATTGCCAATTACGTGTTTCACTATTGAAACGCTATCTTGCCCACAGGACAGAATGGGGAATGCTGTGTAACAATTAAACAATCATATCTTCCTATAGGAGTAAGATAAGAAATTAGAGTCTGGTATTCCTGAACTCAGAATTTAATAACACATCTTTTGGGAAGGATGGATTTTCAATTCTGTGTTTGAAAGTAGCCCTTTTAGAAAGAGGCTGTTTTCTCGTTCAACCTTTATGTGTGCCTCTGCTGGTTTATGGATTGACTGTTTGGCTTGAGAGTGACTGGGGCTGGGGTGGCTCCAAGAGTTTGGGTGAGTCAGCACTAGGCTGAATAGGCCAATCTGCATTTGGAGTGGTGGGAGGAGTAGCACCTGGGCCTGAATAGGACTGTGCCTGCCTTCCACAATGCTGGCTCCACCCCCTGCGGTGTGTCTGATGACCCTGGCTGACGCTAACAAAGGAAGTTGTGCACTGGCAGAGTGCACTCAGAACTGGTTTTGACTGGGTCCAGGACCCCTTACACCTAGAGTACAAAGACTTTTGGAGTATAAATATGAGAGCTAAAACCCATGAGATTTAGATCATTCCTGGAGTTCAAGAGGAACCTTTGCCGAGGAGAAGAGCTGGAGAAACTGAAGAGAAGGACTGCTCATGCTGTGTGTTCTGGGGCTAACCTGCAGTTGCTATTCTGCCAAGGAAAGGAGAAGGACTTTGCTGTGTCCCCTTCTTGAAGAAGATCTTCAAGGGTCTAAGGAGAGCTGCCTGCTGTTTTGAAGTCCCAGGAACAATAGAACTCCACCCCTAGCTCCCCTGAACTCTGTTGGGTGAGGTCTGACCTGCATGGAGTGCCTGACCCAGTTGTAGGGCCTCTGGAGGTTGTTGCTGCTGTTTTGGGAGCTAGAAGAAGCATGAAACAAACTGCAAAACCCGACATATCGCTCTTCTTGCGGCATGTTTCACCAGCGCATCTCGACGGCGCAAGAAGATTTCCATTGCATCGCCATGCTACTGCGAAGATCGTCACAGCGCCTGTCACCACTGCAACAACCGACGCATCAAGGGATCGTGGCAGAAGAGGACTGATGCTGCGTCCTGCAACGCCGCCACATTGATTGCCATCGCATCACAAAGATCCACGCATCATACCTGTGTGAGACGCTTTCCCGACGCATCACCTGCGAACTGGAACCGGCACGAAGACTCGACGTGTCGCTTCCCTTCCAGACCAGACTCGAAGCAGCCCATACATTGCATGCGTCGGGGCTGTCGCATCGCCTCCTGAGGGTCTCAGGAGTGTTGCATCTCTTTGTTTTCCAACGCTGCAGCTGTTTGTCTTTGGAACTTTTGTCACATCTACAGGTACTTTAGTGAAAAGTCACAAATCTATTGATTTCTTTGGCACAAGTTCTTGAACTCGTTTTAAAGTAATTTGAACTGTGAATGTTGGAATGTTGTTGTTCTGTTCTTGTGTAGTTTAGATATAGATCATTTATTTTTCAAAACTTGTGTGGTGTCCATTTGAGGTGTTTTCACCGTGTTACTGTGAGTGTTGGTACAAATACTTTACACATTGCCTTTGGGATAAGCCTGTCTGCTCGTGCCAAGCTACCAAGGGGGTGAGCAGGGGTTATCTAAAGTGTGTATCCTCCTTACCCTGACTAGAAGAAAGGGTCCCTATTTGGTCTGTCTTAGTCTCTCAGGTATGATGTTTCTAAAGCCTCTTAATATGATACCCTCTCGAGTGATGGATAACTCATTCTGTACATTTTGTATCTTTTGGAATTCAACATCATCAGCACAAGTTTGAATGTTTTTCTTCCAAGATTGCATCATAATGAGATCTTTGAGGATAAGCATGCCTATATCTGCTTTGGTTTTGTAACCCTAAAGAGTTAGCTCCATCAGGTCATGGGGTAGGCTGGACCCTATTTAAATTAATACCGCAAGATAGGCCTACACCACCCTTACTTCTACACAATACTACTTATAAAGGCCAAACAACCACTTTTATAGCTTGACCAGGTATTTTTATTTTCTATCATTCATTTTTTCTTTTTTCTTTCAAGACTTTTTTTGCATTGATGTCAAAAAAGGAATAACTGTACATTTATATATTTACACTTCTATACATTACAACTTATAAACATTAATAGAACAATACATATTTACACTAAAGAAAATGTACAACATCATACATCCCAAAGCAAAATTCCTAAACAAAGACAGCTGCCAGCAGGATAGTTAAATACAATGTAGACATGCACATATAGGGAGTTCCACCCGCCCCAACTTTATGCGGAAACAGGTTGTTCTGCGAATGAGAGCAGTGGTGAATCAAAGCACAAGGTTAAATGACTGATTAACTGGTATTGCACAGTTGGACCTTAAATGTTTAATGTACTGTCTTATTGTTACGCACAAACACATACTCGTGCATCTATATAGCCATTTATTGGTGCATAGCAAGCATGCACTGGGTATTAATACATGTGTGAACACCGCCCATCCCTGGGGCAACGCGCACGGACACCCTCCCTGCTAAAGCCATCTGGGTGGGGTAGCTGCATTGTGCTGCCTTCAGTGCACACAGTTGTGCAGGTGACTGGCAGATACAGCACTGCAACAGACCGTGGACTGAAGGATTCTCACATGAAACAGCAGAAAGTACACTATTACCATTTGAACTGGCTGACGAGCATAAGATGGCAAAAGCCCAATCATGGTTACTTATCCAAGAGAGGTTAAACAAGTGTTGTCCAAAGTGGGAGCCTGGGGCGTGTTCATTTTCTTTTTACTGCAGTGTCTCAACCCAGGTACTACCGCGAGGGAGGGAGAGGGAGGAGGGAGTCAGGTGGGATCAAACTAAAGCAGATGGTGGTGGGAAAGCTGAATGACTACACACTGTTCTATGTGTGCACCAGGCAGCTATACAGTGCCAGCCTAGCAGAAGTGGTGGTCTGGAGCTCTAGCAAGGGCCAGGCTGTGGCTCCACGGATGTTAACGTTGCGCCTGTATTGGGCCCCCACTGCTTTGGCTCAGCAGGTCTGGTCCCGCAGGATAGAAGAAGAGGGGCTTACTCTTAGCAATTGCTGTCTTCGCCATGGTGAGCTGTGCAGTGACAAAAGCTGGAGGAGGCGAGGGGTTCAGGCATGGCAGTGGAGGCAGAGAGACAGGTGGGCGACTGACTAAGGCAATGAATGAAAGTGCGGGGTGGTGGTGAGCTGAGAAGTAATGGACTGCGGGAGGGGAGTGGGAGCCATGGGAACAAAATAGTGTTGAAAGTAATGGGGCCAGTAGCCATGGAAGTATACAAATGATGACATGGCCGTCAGGAGGAGGGACTAGCAAGGCTAAAACCAATGAGAAGGTAGCATTTAGGACCTAAGCCAATAACAAAGATGGGAGGAGAGTGGGCGTAGCTTACACAGAGCTTCCACGCCATACTCAATACTGCATGCCTCCCAAAGCGAGCTGCGCATGCAGTGCAATGCTAGGCTCAACCTAAAAACTGATTCAAAATCAATCAATGCAATGTAATAGTTGCTCTTGCAGATTACAACAGTCCACCAGTAGATCAAGAAAAAACAAAAGTCCTGGTCAATAGTAGAAACTTTCCTGCAGTAACTGACTTGGAAGGAGCTCAGAATATCATTTTTAGCTATTCAATTCTGGATTTTTGCCACCACACAGTTTCAGATGAAATTTTGAAGATAATCTACTAAACTGATATGTCTATTACTGATTGGTTGTGATCTGTCACCTTTTTCTAAATGGCTAAATCTACAGCCCCCTTCCAAGAGTTAGAGATGGTAAAAATGTAGAGGGGCCAACCCTACCCCTCGTAATGGCATTTAGAGATTGAGCAATATCTGAGATGTCAAACATTTGTGTAGAGGGAGTAGAGGAGGGTAAAGCCCAAGTGGAGTCCGGAGCTTTGCATGAGGAGTCATGAGAGTACAATTTGTGGACGTAGGCATTCAGGCAGAGGGAGCGTCATTCTTGCGGGTACCAGTGCAGATGAAGTGCCACCCCATGCAACCAGGAACCAGAATTTGGAAAAGTCCCTATCAAAATACACATTGTTAAGAGCTCTTTACCTCTGATTATCCCAGTTCTTTTTACCCTTGATAATAGCCATTTTATAGGCCTTCCAGATCAGGGGAATGTGTACTGTATCCTTTGTTTCAATGACTTTAACTGAAGAGCGATTAACCTCTTCGCAATTCTTGTTCAACCAAGAACCATTTTTTGGTCGTACCGTTCCATTTAGGTGCATCAGAAATGGTGAAATGAGCAAGAATGCACTCAAAGAAATACTTGTGGGTGAGCATCAGATGAGCTGGAGTGCTGGTTAAGCCTCCCTTTACCTGTACAAAGACTGCTTTAAGATCATCATCTACAGCTGATACTATATCAGTGTGAGCTGTCACCCAATGACATTTGTCAGATGACAGTGCAATGTCCCTGGTATGAGAATTTAGATTGGGAACAAAGGGGAGGTCCTTGCAGAGAGTCTGCATGGACAAGGAGAGAAGGTTATGGTACCTTTGTAGTCTTTTGAATACAACTATATAAAATATATTATTGACAAATGTCAACAGACTTAGGTCAACTAAAGTATAGTCGATCCTGCTTGCACCTTCAAGTTTGTTGTACATGTGTTCTCCTTTTGAGTTGGATTTTGTCCTTCCATTGAAGGCCCTTAGCTCAAAATCTATGGTTAATGCCTTTACTTGGAGGACTACTTGAGACCATCTGTTAATAGGCAGGATATTCAGAGAGGAACTGCCCATGCAGCGTCCGAATCTCTAGTGAACGTCAACAGTGTCGAAGGGCTCACATGTTATATATATGAAAATCACCATCCATGATACAAAAATGTTGGTAGGAGCATTGTTCAAGAAATCTTTAAAGCACTTTGAGGGAGTGTTAGACCTAGCATCCTTGGTGTGGTTTTAACTGACTTTTTGCCTCTGCCTCCTGTGCTTTTGATGGTATGCTGGATTTCATTTTTGCTTGTTTAGATGCTTTGGGCACTTTGCCACTGCTGATCAGTGTCAAAGTGCAAGTGCTCCCTGAGTGAATTGTTATTGTGATTGGTTCTCCATGATTGGCATATTTGTCTTACCAGTAGGTCCCTAGAAAAGTGCACTGAGTGTTCCAGGGCTGGTAATTCAAATGCCACTAGTGGGCTTGAAGCACTCATTTTTCCACCCACATGAGTAGACCTAAAAAGAGGTCTCAGGCATGCCACCGCAGTGCCAGTGCGCAGTTTGTTAACAGCCATGCTGACCTGGCCAGTGTCCCACTTCCCAGGCCTTACCCTTTTCTTACACATAGGACACTCATATCGGAAGCCAAAGGTACCCCCCTGGGGAGGGTGCGGGGTATGTGAAAGGGAGGACATATACTGTTGTGTGTAACATGTCCTGATAGTGAAATATTGCCAATTACGTGTTTCACTATTGAAAGGCTATCTTGCCCACAGGACAGAATGGGGAATGCTGTGTAACAATTAAACAATCATATCTTCCCATAAGAGTAAGATAAGAAATTAGAGTCTGGTATTCCTGAACTCAGAATTTAATAACACATCTTTTGGGAAGGATGGATTTTCAATTCTGTGTTTGAAAATAGCACTTTTAGAAAGAGGCTGTTTTCTCGTTCAACCTTTATGTGTGCCTCTGCTGGTTTATGGATTGACTGTTTGGCTTGAGAGTGGCTGGGGCTGGGGTGGCTCCAAGAGTCTGGGTGAGTCAACACTAGGCTGAATAGGCCAATCTGCATTTGGAGTGGTGGGAGGAGTAGCACCTGGGCCTGAATAGGACTGTGCCTGCCTTCCACAATGCTGGCTCCACCCCCTGCGGTGTGTCTGATGACCCTGGCTGACGCTAACAAAGGAAGTTGTGCACTGGCAGAGTGCACTCAGAACTGGTTTTGACTGGGTCCAGGACCCCTTACACCTAGAGTACAAAGACTTTTGGAGTATAAATACGAGAGCTAAAACCCATGAGATTTAGATCATTCCTGGAGTTCAAGAGGAACCTTTGCCGAGGAGAAGAGCTGGAGAAACTGAAGAGAAGGACTGCCCATGCTGTGTGTTCTGGGGCTAACCTGCAGTTGCTATTCTGCCAAGGAAAGGAGAAGGACTTTGCTGTGTCCCCTGCTTGAAGAAGATCTTCAAGGGTCTAAGGAGAGCTGCCTGCTGTTTTGAAGTCCCAGGAACAATAGAACTTCACCCCTAGCTCCCCTGAACTCTGTTGGGTGAGTTCTGACCTGCCTGGAGTGCCTGACCCAGTTGTAGGGCCTCTGGAGGTTGTTGCTGCTGTTTTGGGAGCTGGAAGAAGCATGAAACAAACTGCAAAACCCGACATATCGCTCTTCTTGCGGCATGTTTCACCAGCGCATTTCGACGGCGCAATAAGATTTCCATTGCATCGCCATGCTACTGCGAAGATCGTCACAGCGCCTGTCACCACTGCAACAACCGACGCATCAAGGGATCGTGGCAGAAGAGGACCGATGCTGCGTCATGCAACGCCGCCACATTGATTGCCATCGCATCACAAAGATCCACGCATTGTACCTGTGTGAGACGCTTTCCCGACGCATCACCTGCGAACTGGAACCGGCATGAAGTCTCGACGTGTCGCTTCCCTTCCAGACCAGACTCGACGCAGCCCATACATTGCATGCGTCTGGGCTGTCGCATCGCCTCCTGAGGGTCTCAGGAGTGATGCATCTCTTTGTTTTCCAACGCTGCAGCTGTTTGTCTTGGGAACTTTTGTCACATCTACAGGTACTTTAGTGAAAAGTCACGCATCTATTGATTTCTTTGGCACAAGTTCTTGAACTCCTTTTAAAGTAATTTGAACTGTGAATGTTTGAATGTTGTTGTTCTGTTCTTGTGTAGTTTAGATATAGATCATTTATTTTTCTAAACTTGTGTGGTGTCCATTTGAGGTGTTTTCGCCGTGTTACTGTGAGTGTTGGTACAAATACTTTACACATTGCCTTTGGGATAAGCCTGTCTGCTCGTGCCAAGCTACCAAGGGGGTGAGCAGGGGTTATCTAAAGTGTATATCCTCCTTACCCTGACTAGAAGAAAGGGTCCCTATTTGGTCAAAGGTACCTACCTACCTCTGCCAACGAGACACCCCTATTTCTAACAGGGAACAAGATGTCATACCTCTACTAAACCCTCCTACATAGACATTAAAGATAGTCCAATGTTAAGTTGGATACCCAAAATGTCCGGTGAATCAATATTAGGTTGGTGAATTTGACAGTTGAGAAAGGCTCTAACCCACTGACAAGGGATTTCAGGGATTACAAAATTAAGATAATCCGACCTGTGGATCCAGTCCACAGACAAATGCTATTATTAATTTCAACATGCAGTAGCCAAATAAAATTGATGTAGGCGTGCACTACGATAACTTGCCACCCAACTTGCACGAGCATGTGGTCTGAAGGCTAGACTGCCGCCTTTGGTGCTGGAAACCAAGGTTCGAGCCTCGTGGTCGCGTCCACATCCTGTGATTTTGGCAAATCACTTTATCTCCCTTTGTCCTTGTGTAAAGTTACTTAAGCAGTGCTTTTCTAAAGCACTCCCATACCTTTGGGTCTGGTTCGCGCTATATAATCTGCATTTAAACAAAAAATGTTAACAGGGGCAAACAAACTTCTGGGATTACAGCACAGTTTGCATTTTACAATGAACATCAGATATTCAGACACGACAACGGACAGCCTTATGCGTGGTATTTAGTTTGCACAAGAGAATGGGAATGTTCTGATTGGCGTTCTGGTCTTTCTATTTTACTGCTCAGATCAGAACATCAGCACATTTGAAAGTCACAAACACTCTGCGGATCTCTCACTGAGCACGGTGGGAGTGGCTTAGACTCATGTCGGGCACTGGGCAGCTTAAAGTTGTAATGCAGTTGCTTTCGGATGCTTTCAGTTGCTATCCTCAGGAACAAGGGACACATCGTAGATTAGATTCTCAAAGAGGAGGGACTTCGAGTCCCATAGGATACAGAGACTTTCCTGTTCAGGGAATGAGACAGTCGCACCTTTGGGGAGCAGAAATGGCCACACGTTTGGTTTTGTAGAGACGAGAAAAAAACGTTGGTGGTTCACCACATAGGTGACTAGCGCGTGTTTGTGAGACCTGCTGCTCAAGCACAGATTACTGTTGTTTTTGGAAAATGCAGAGCCAATGGTGAGGTCCTTGGGTCACGCAATAGTAGCAGTGCTTAATTTGAGTCAATGGTTTCAGGTGCTCAGAACCGGCACCTATTTACCAGCACCTGGGCTTATGACAGTCTGCCACATTGTGGTGCTGTCTTGCTAATTTAGGTATTAGCACAACAACAGCTGTGTGTGATGGTTAGTAGCTGTGTTTGTAATGTCATTGCAGTGGCCTCCTGACCCGAGCCCCGGCACATATTGGTTTACAAATTAAGCCAGACTCCTGCCTACTCTTCCAGGCACCATTCCTCATGGCAGCATTTGAAAAACCATGCCCTTGATTATTAACTTACTAAAGAAAGCACGTTCTCAGCATGCAGAGCAGTCCTGCAGATCACAGCAACAGCAGGCCTCCAGCCTCATACCTCGAGACTGAACCCGGCTCTGTGGAAGAGTTCAAACGTTTCCGGCCCCTGACTTAATCCTTTCTGATGCAGGAATCAAAGGGCATCCACTTAGAATCAAGATAAACTTGATAGCTTTCACGTGGCCAGGTTAGGTCTTTCGACAGTTGGGTATTTGAGATCACGGGAAACGATCCTCTCAGGGTTGTACAGCGCTACAAATGTTGAAGAGAGACGATAATGTCCAAAGGCACATTCCTAAGCTGCAGTCCAGACCCACGGGAACAAATATTATGCCACAGTGTCTGTCCCTCTTCACGTGTTCCTCACTGGCATCCCTTCATTTTACCCGGAAGCTCTTCAACTTTCTCTCAGTTGAGCTGAGAAACGGGCGACCCCCTGCTCAGATGAGAGCCGTCTAAATGCTAAGATGAAACGTGGGGTGTTTTGAGACCGTCTTACTCATTCCTCTTTGACGTTTCAATGTTGGTGAACTCTCATAATTCATGCTGGTCTGTTCCAGAAGTAGCCACGAGGCCGAGGCCTACTCCTGCTACTTGTTTCAGCACGAGAAAGGATGTCAAAGTCTCACTAACAGTAATCAATGCCTTTTTTAAGTACATTAGGATATCGTGTGGTGTGCAAAGATTGTAATGTAGTACAACATGATCGTTATACAGCTATAGTTCAGAAGATAATTACATGATAGTGTTGTTATATTCAATTGCAACCTATGATAGCAGCTATACCTGGCTCGGTATAGCTGTCCCTCCGGGCACCGATTTGTGCTGATACAGCTCTGAGTTTCCTGTTATTTAACTGTTAAGTTCATTCAGGATCAATGTTTCAAAATAAAATAGTTACTCCTTATTCTTGTGTATTTCATTTATTAATCATGAGATTATTTTTCTCAAGAAACGTTTTCCATTATTTCTCATGAAATCCAATGCATTTCGGCAGTGTCATTCTGCCTTCATCAGGGAAATAGTAAATCTACAAATTAAAATTAAAAAAACACAGTTTTAATCCATTTGCTTATAAGGTTTATACCATCTCTGTAAACTAAACATTTCTAGGTTTACCAGCATTTCATAATAACTGAATAGACGAGCTATTTGTATGCACTCATTTACATTCTCCTTAGCGTTATTGGAATCGTTCTAACTTGATTTGTGCTGTGTCGGGCGGAGGTTGATTCTTTGCTCGCAATTGCTGGCAGCGCTTTGTTACAAAGTATCTAAAATTGCCGGTTGTTGCTTTCTGCCGTCCGTGCGGCGCATTGTTACAAAGTGTCTAAAAATGCCTCGCGTTACGCGCTGGCGGAATCTTCTCACACCGTACTGAAAGTTATGACACATAAACACACTTCTGCTAAGCGGAATATCATGGCTAAACTAATGAAAAATTTACGCGCTTAGTCGCTTAAGGCAGTGGTTTGCTTACTTTCTCGGCGTTTCTGTTGCTCGCGCCATTCCTCTGCGGACTGCTTGAGGTTACTTCCGGTATTACGCCCCTGGCGCCTGCGCTCTATTATGCTCGCTCTAATCCGTTTTTTTTTTTTTTTAAATGCTGGTTTGGTTTCCCTAGCTTTATTGGTGTTCTGGTTTAGGGGATCTGAACCAGTGCTCGTTGCCACTATGTTAAAGTGCCGCTACTGAGCTTGCACTATGCAAATATACTCAACAGTTACCTGTACTTTAATAATGTTTTACACAATATGAATAATTCAAATGTTTATAAGTAACAAAGAAATTCTGTTCTTTCGTTGAGTCCCCCGGGCTTCAAACTGCCCAGGTTGTAAATCCAGTAATTCTCCTGTTTTAACAGTTTGGTTTTATTCATGGATCCATCCAATTTAGGCAGTGTTTCGAGTACGCATACTCTTAGTTGGCTGACATTATGTTGCTTTTGTGTGAAATGTTCCGCCACACTGGTTTTCTGGGATTTGAGTCTGATGGTACTCTTATGTTCATTTATGCGGACTTTGAGTTTTCGTTCGGTATGTCCTACGTAAACGTCTCCACAAGGACATTTGATCATGTAGATTAAGTTGCTTGAATCGCATGTTGCGTTCACTCTTAATGGTATGGGGTGTCCCCTTTGTGGATGTGTTATACTTGCTCCTCTGATGATATTGTTGCATGTATTACAGTTATAACACGGGACAGTGCCCCGAAATGATTTTGCTGTGTGCTTTTCTTCCTGTGGTTTTAAGAAATCCGCTAAATTTTTTGCACGGGTATGTGCAAAAATTGGTTCCTCCGAAAAAATTCCTTTAAAGTCTGGTTCCATTATGAGCATTGGCCAATGCTTCTTGATTATTTGTTTAAATTGAGTGCTGACTGTGGAGAATTTGCTGACGCATGTTATGCGATTGCTGGATGTGGATGTTTTCCGGACTAATAGCTCTTGTCTGGATTTCTGTTGGGCTCGTATTGTTGCATTTTGAGTGATGTCTGGGGGATATCCCCTTTCGATGAATCTTTGTTTCATTTCATTCATTTGTTCTTTACATTTGGAAGCGTCTGAGACCACTCTCTTCACCCGTAGCATCTGAGAGTAAGGGAGGTGTTTCTTGAGGGCTGGGGGATGGTGACTATTGTATTGCAATAGGTTATTCCTATCTGTTTGTTTGCGAAATAGGTTTGTGGAAAATTCCTCCGTTTCTTCCGTTATTTCTACATCAAGATATTGAATTTTAGATTCTTGGATGTTCCATGTGAATCCGATTTGGTCAATTTGTCCGTCCATGATTTGTAGTTGTTGTTGAAGTATGTTCTGGGAACCTTTCCATATCAAAAAGATATCGTCTATGAATCGTACATACGTGACTATGTTGCTGTTCCAGATCATGTCTTGAAACACGTGCGTTTCTTCGAATGCTGCCATGAACAGATTTGCGTACGCCGGGGCGGTGCAATTTCCCATGGATGTTCCGCTTTGTTGCATGAACCATTTTTTGTTATGTTCAAAGTAACTGTTATGCAGTGTGAACTGCATAAGTTCTAAAAGGAAAACTTGTAGATCTTGTGAATATTCGCTTCTCAAGAGGGCGCTTTCAATAGCTTCCAGACCTTGTTGATGCGGTATTGATGTGTAAAGAGCTTTTACATCGATGGTAGCCATTATCATACTTTCATCTGGTTGAATGGAAGATAATTTGATGAGGAAATCTGTGGTATCTTTCAAATATGATCTGGTTTTCAACACCAAAGGTTGTAGATATCTGTCCAAGTACTTCCCTATGGGTTCATGGATGCTATGTTTGGTAGACACGATAGGTCTGCATGGTGGTTTCAATAAATCTTTATGTACCTTGGGCACTAGGTAGATGGTTGGAGTTTTTTGATGTTCTTGAGTGAGATATTTGAGTGTTTTATCCGTAATGGTTCCCTGATCATGAGCTTTCTGAACTATGTTCAACAAGATTTTTTTGATTTCTGTTGTTGGATTACTTCCAATTTCCATGTATAAGTTTGTGTCACTTAGGTGTTCATTCATGGAGTTTTGGTAATAGGTTTTGTTGAGGATAACTGTTGCACCCCCTTTATCCGCCTTTTGGCATATGATGTTTTGATTCTCAGCTATAGATTTCAGGATTCCAAATTCTTTCTTGGAAGTATTCATTTTATGCGATTTTTGTTTGGTGCTCAGTTGTTTTAAATCCTTACTGCATAGTTGTTCATATAAATCTATAGTTTTGTGGCTAATAGGAGGCATGTATGTACTTTTAACCTTTAATCCCTTTAGTTCATCTGTTTCCATTGTGGGTTGTTTTTCCACAATGTTTTCAAAGAAATGTCTGAGGCGAAGTTTTCTTGTAAGTTTAAATAGACTTACTTCCAACTCTAAAGTATTTGTGTGGGCTGTTGGAACAAAGGATAGTCCTTTTTGGAGAGTTGCTATTTGGATTTTACTGAAGTTATAATCCGATATATTCAGCACTAAGCTTTGCTGGTCTGTTGTTGTTTCTTTCTCTCTTTCTTGGTTAGTGTGGACCGTGTTTGTGGTTGGTTGGATCCTGTTTCTCTTTCTACGTCCCCTCCGGAGTCTTCTGTATCTATCCGGCCTTCCTCTAAAAAAGGAGCCGCTGTTGATGTTGAGGCTTGTTCCTTGGTTTGTGTAGTTTTTTGAGGAATGTTTTTCTTTTGGGTTATGCTTTCGCTGTCCGTGGAAGATGTGTCGGTGTGAGAAGTATATCCTTTGGATTGTCGTTTTCTTGCATATACCTCGGCCCATGTGTAGACTTCTTGTAATTTGTAATCCAAAGTATCTCGTTTATACTTGCGTAACTTGCGCTCATTGATTTCTTGGGTGTGTTTAATTAGTTGGGTGTTGATATCCTCTAAGGTTGCTGTTAGTTCTTCTGGTGTACATAGTTTGGCCATTTCTGCTTTGGTTTGTTCTATTTCGTGGGTAAGTTCTTCTAATATTAATGCCAGTTCTTCTATGATTAGCAAGATAAGGTCTAAGCTGCATTTGTTCAAAATTGCGAACCATTTTTCCGTGAAGGTTTTGGAATTTTTGCATAAACTGGGTTTGAGAGCTATCCTGAGGCCTCTAGGTATCCTTTGAGCTTTGTGGTATTTAATCATAGTGGATGCGTGCATTCTCTGGTTGATCTCCTTGCGGGTTAAGTATAGTAGATGTCTTAATTGTTGTTCCTTGTTTTTAGAGTAAACTGGTTCTTTACTTGATGGTTGAATTAATGAATACATTTTTTCACTTGCGTCTGTTGCATATGCAAATGTTTCTGCCCTCCTGTCTGTGGAGGCTGTGATTTCTTCGTATTGCATTCTTAGTTTGTTCTTCAATGGTTTTGTGTGCGTGCTTCTATCCTGGCCGGCGGGTAAAGTAATATACTAAAGGTGTAGGGTAGAGCACAGCTTATTTAAACTGAAAGGTAAATGTGGTTTTCGTGCCTCCGGAGCTCTCTCCCCGTCTGGAGAGATATGTTTGCAACCTATGATAGCAGCTATACCTGGCTCGGTATAGCTGTCCCTCCGGGCACCGATTTGTGCTGATACAGCTCTGAGTTTCCTGTTATTTAACTGTTAAGTTCATTCAGGATCAATGTTTCAAAATAAAATAGTTACTCCTTATTCTTGTGTATTTCATTTATTAATCATGAGATTATTTTTCTCAAGAAACGTTTTCCATTATTTCTCATGAAATCCAATGCATTTCGGCAGTGTCATTCTGCCTTCATCAGGGAAATAGTAAATCTACAAATTAAAATTAAAAAAACACAGTTTTAATCCATTTGCTTATAAGGTTTATACCATCTCTGTAAACTAAACATTTCTAGGTTTACCAGCATTTCATAATAACTGAATAGACGAGCTATTTGTATGCACTCATTTACATTCTCCTTAGCGTTATTGGAATCGTTCTAACTTGATTTGTGCTGTGTCGGGCGGAGGTTGATTCTTTGCTCGCAATTGCTGGCAGCGCTTTGTTACAAAGTATCTAAAATTGCCGGTTGTTGCTTTCTGCCGTCCGTGCGGCGCATTGTTACAAAGTGTCTAAAAATGCCTCGCGTTACGCGCTGGCGGAATCTTCTCACACCGTACTGAAAGTTATGACACATAAACACACTTCTGCTAAGCGGAATATCATGGCTAAACTAATGAAAAATTTACGCGCTTAGTCGCTTAAGGCAGTGGTTTGCTTACTTTCTCGGCGTTTCTGTTGCTCGCGCCATTCCTCTGCGGACTGCTTGAGGTTACTTCCGGTATTATGCCCCTGGCGCCTGCGCTCTATTATGCTCGCTCTAATCCGTTTTTTTTTTTTTTTTTTTTTTTTTTTTTTTTTAAATGCTGGTTTGGTTTCCCTAGCTTTATTGGTGTTCTGGTTTAGGGGATCTGAACCAGTGCTCGTTGCCACTATGTTAAAGTGCCGCTACTGAGCTTGCACTATGCAAATATACTCAACAGTAAAGCGGCACTTTAACATAGCAGGTATAGCTGCTATCATAGGTTGCAAACATATCTCTCCAGACGGGGAGAGAGCTCCGGAGGCACGAAAACCACATTTACCTTTCAGTTTAAATAAGCTGTGCTCTACCCTACACCTTTAGTAGTTTGTTATATTGAATTGTGCATTTCTTTAGGTCAAATTTGTGTTCCTTCACTAATTACGCATTATTTCTCTCCGTTAAAAATCTGCAGGTGTAGGCCCATTACTGACTTCTACTTCAAGAATTCCCCGCACCCGAATGTCTACACGACGTGCAGATGGTAAGATAATATGCTTTACTAGTCAAAAATCAAATATTGTTCAATGAATGAATATAAACCTGTATTGCTGTTGCAATTGTACAGCTCTTCATATTCATAAAGAGGCACTGAAGTGTTCTTGCAGACAGGTAGATTACTGGTCTGTGGGAGTGCGTGGTTGGAAGAGTGTGTTTCTGTCATGTGTCCTATATGGGTAGTGTTTGAGTTTGTGCACGTAGACTGGAGTTGTACTCTAATTGTGCCTAGGGTTGGGGCTGAAATGAAAAGAAGCAAGGGCAATGCTTAACTTGTGTATGTGTTTGCCGGTGTTCTGCACACAATTCCTAACACAGGGATTTATTTATGAAGGTTTACCACATGACGACGCTGTCAGACTATTCTTGAGCCGAGAACTTAAGACGATTGTTTACAAATGTTAACATTTTTAGGTCTCGCGACCTATCGATGTGCGCAAGCGCCTCGAGCGGAGCGAGAATTCAAGTGGCGAAAACATCGTGAAACCAAAGGGCTTTCAGCCCCGCGGTTTTCATGCAGTTCCCGTGTACATGCACGCGTATCGCATGCAAGCCCAGCCTCTCGCATTCCCAGGCTCTCCCGCCCCCATCCGGCATCAGGCTTCTCCTCCCCTAGCAGCACTCCTCCCACACCAGCAACTCCCCCCTCCCACACCAGCACCTCCCCTCTCTCACCGCAAACACAGCCTTGCCCTAGCAGCACTCCTCCCTCACCAGCACTTCCCCCCTCCCACACCAGCACCTCCCCTCTCTCTCCCCGCAAACACAGCCTTGCCCTAACAGCACTCCTCCCACACCAGCACCTCCCCTCTCTCTCCCCGCAAACACAGCCTTGCCCTAACAGCACTCCTCCCACACCAGCACCTCCCCCCTCCCACACCAGCACCTCCCCTCTCTCTCCCCGCAAACACAGCCTTGCCCTAACAGCACTCCTCCCACACCAGCACCTCTCCCCTCCCACACCAGCACCTCCCCTCTCTCTCCCCGCAAACACAGCCTTGCCCTAACAGCACTTCTCCCACACCAGCACCTCCCCCCTCCCACACCAGCACATACCCTCAATTTGACGAGGGCTGAGACGTAAGCCTCTTGTTGTAATTCTGTACTGGTACACACTCGCCTTTGCACTTCAAGCGGGGTCCCAAGTCAGACAGTATTTGCCCATATGTATATTGCACATGTGGTGTTTTCCCTTGTGCAAACTGCATCCCATGTGCAATTTACTCCGATTTTCAGTAGGTTTAAGAAGCAAGAAATGTAAGTGTGCTGACCGAGAAGCGAAACAAAACGTGCAAAACAGAATTTCGTATTATTTCCAAACAATTCCAAAAACAGATCAAAAGACCAGCTGCCAATTGATCCAGTTAATTTTTGTATCGATGACGGCAGCAGAGAAGGCAGTGAAATGTGCACTGTGCTGAATGAAGAACATTAGAACAAGCTATGAAAGGTAATACTTTCATGACCTGCAGA
Organism: Lissotriton vulgaris; assembly: GCF_964263255.1. Lineage (NCBI taxonomy): Eukaryota > Metazoa > Chordata > Amphibia > Caudata > Salamandridae > Lissotriton > Lissotriton vulgaris. The sequence continues at coordinate 1,269,885,813 of NC_141689.1, forward strand.
GCTCTGGCTCAGCTTTTGCCCAGTATTTGACAAAAAGAGTAACACCTCCCTACTTCTTCCATACTTGCATTGTCGTGAGGTAACTCTACCGATAGGCAATGGATTGTTTTACCGGCTGTTGCTGTATGCAGAGTCAACAGACGTGTTCTCTAATGCAGATTGTGGCTTTTGATTCTAGGCACAGCACTATACGATACAAGGGTCTCCACATTTCTAACAGCATACAGGCCTTCCTGGCTTCCATGAACTGACAAACTTCCAGCCCCAAAGCAAGCCTCCCGCCACTGGCAGTATCCTCCTCGTGCAGCCCTGGGCAGTGAAGGGTTAATGCTTATCTCCGGGACGCTGGCACAGCTCATCCACAGCAGTGACTCATCTGCCCATCACCGGCAAACCCCTCCAGGCCCACACTCCCCCACCCTAGGGCCATTCCGATTTCCAGAGTAGGTAGGCAGGGACACGGCCACATACGATTTCATGACACCTGCACCTGCCCGCACACCTACCAACCAGATAGAGGCCGGTATCTATGCATCAACCACACCAGCCACCTCCTCACGCAGGCTGCACCCCCACACAGAACTCCACATGAAAGCCACACACACTTCAAAGGCTCCACACCCCGCCACCCGTCTGCACTTCGCACTTTCCGACTTCCCCTCCCACCTCCCACGGCTTTTCCCATTCACGCACTCGTTACCATTTGCTCCCGAGCCGCATTTTCCTCCCCCCCCCTAATCTTAGCAATGCCAAGAGCTTGTTTTCCCCAAGGTCTCTGACTCGATTTCATCTTGTTCTCGTGCTCGCCAAGGATGTTTCATAGTGATCAGTTTGTGCCTTTGATTTCTCCAAAGAGAGATCCGAGTCCAAGGGCTCCCTGGTAGTATTCTGAAGCAGGCAGTGATGTCTTTCGTATAATCCTGCAGCAGCAGCTGAATGACCCCTTAGTCGGCGGTGCCTGAAGATCTGCCAGTGTGGGGAAGTCAACTGTCCTTTGCTGTGCTGAAGAAGCTGACTCAGGGCCGCCTCTCTTTTCAGGGTCTTTCTAGAGCTTTATTCTTCGCAGACGTGTATTTGTTGTTGTCTCATCATCTGTGCAGCACCCACCACAAGTGAATTAAATTATTAGCATCTTACACAGTTGTTTTTGACACCAAGACTCAATCAGCCAGTGTTTTCGAAACACCAGCAGACCTGGCGCTCGATCTTCGTAGCACTGCATTTCAAATAAAACCTATGCTGGGAATATATGTTTATATGCCAGAATTAGGAGGGAACTTCACTCTGCCTTATGTAAATATAATACCACCGAACTTCCAACTTGCCACTCACCCACGCAACGCCACTCACCCACGCAACGCCACTCACCCACGCAACGCCACTCACCCATGCAACGCCACTCACACACGCAACGCCACTCACACACGCAACACCCCTCACACATGCTACGCCACTGACACATGCAACGCCACTCGCACATGCAACGCCACTCACTCAAAGCAACGCAACTCACTCACACAACGCCACTCACACACGCAACGCCACTCATCCACGCAACACAACTCACACATGCAACGCCACTCACACATGCAACGCCACTCACACACGCAACACAAATCACACACGGAACAACACTCACACAGGCAACGCCACTCACACACGCAACGCCAATCACACAGGCAACGCCACTCACACACGCAACGCCAATCAAACACGCAACGCCAATCACACACGCAACGCCACTCACACACGCTACACCACTCACGTTGCCATTAGGTCTCGCAGTAGGAAAGTTGGAGCCATTACCATTGCAAATAACAATGCCTTTTATTTTTTTTTCATTTTAAAAACATAAAGGGCTTTGTCATTTACAAAACCAATAGCTCCAACTTTCCTACTGCGAGACCTATTGGCAACGCCAGTGCTTGTTAGTGTTGTGATAATTAGTAGTTACCGTTTGTACTCACGTTTGGTAGCCCTGGTGAGGCTAGAGGGTGAAGCAAGCTGCAGTGGCATTCTGTGAAATGTTTGGTCCCTGTCATTTATATTTTAACACATCAAGTACTGAACAAAGGGTATTGAAAGGTGAGCATTAAAGTAAGTGAACAGTTCAGTAAACTGTGGTGCAAGGGTGCCTGTGTTGTAAGCAAGATTGTTTTGTGCAGGAAGGGAAACAGACCCTTTCACCTTTCTATGTGTGATGCAGAATGCAGCGCCCATAGAAAGAGGAAGTAACCAGGAGAAATAAAGATTCTTCTCCTCATTTTGCCTCAACTGGGGAGATGTCGCATTTTATACATTCCCAGCTTTACCAATAATGGTAAATCTGGGAATGCACCAAAATCCATGGGTGGATGAGAGGGAACACTTATGCTTCACCCATGGAATGCCTCCCTGGGGCTGAGTAACGCAACACAGTGATTTGCACTGCACTGCGTTACTCTGATTTAACAAGCCTCAGACGTCCATGCAAGGTGGCCTTGCGTAGCTTGATAAGTTAAACTTTAGAGTTGCATCGCTCTTGCACAAAGGGGCGTGCCGCAAGAGCGACGCTGCCATCTTAATTGTGTGTGAACCTGCCCTCTCAGAAGCTCATGCTTTCATGTATTAAAGTGAAAACTTGCAATTCCCACAGAAGTGGCAGATGAAAAACTCATGTCAATATACATTGTGCCGGGTATGCCCAGACGTGGGTCCAAGGCTCACTGTGCCACTGGATTCAAGCTAGCCTGGCTTATGTGGGGTGATGCCGCGAAACCGGTCCCAGGTGCTTGATCCGGTCCAGGGAAGTCATGGCTTGACAGTTCGGACTGGACAGTCTGGACTGTTCTTATGAGGCACAGTGTCAAGACTGATTTACATATGGCTGCGTCCAAACTAGGGTAGCATGGTGAGTAAAAGAACGTTGGATTTAACCTAGATCTCTTGACTGAGGGTGAATGTTTGATCTGCTCTACATTCCTTCCATCATCTGTTTGTCTTGTTTTCTCACCCTAGTTACGCCGGGTATGCCCAGACGTGGGTCACTGTGTCACTAGATAAAATCTTGCCTGGTTTATTAGGGTTGATGACCCAAAACCGGTCCCGGAATGCTGGTTTCCGGTCCAGGGAGGAACTGGATTGGCAGTTCCGGCTGGACTGTTCGCTTGAGGCCCAGGATCAAGACTACAAACTGGGGTGGCATGGTGAGCAAAAGAACAATGGATTTAACCCAGATCTCTTGACTGGGTGTGAATGTTTGATTTGCTCTCTATTCCGTCCATCATCTCAGTGTCTTTTAATATACATTACACAGCAGGTTGCAGAAGATGCCCAATGGGGAGAGGGCAACTCATTTGAAGGAAGTGTATGCCACAAGCTGTATTATGTGGTTGTGGGGCTGCCCGTTGGTGGCCGAATGGCGTCTATTGCATTATTGCTTGTAGTTTTTATTCAAGAGCAATGGAGCAGCTTTCTATATGAACTATAGGAACATAAAAATGAATAGGCTACACACCAAGCTTGTAACGTCTGTATTCTTCAACATATGAATATGCTCTGAATGCATTATATCATAACCTTTTTAATCACACCTTAATACCTCAGAGCAGATTACCTAATTCTCATTTACAGTCCACCCAGAACTGCGAGGGTCCTAGTGCGTATAATATCAACAACACTATATCTCCTTCTTTGTTATATTAAAGTTACAAACATGAGCATCCTCTTTGCGCAATGAGACTTTGAGGTGCTCTCACTGGTCTTCCAGATCAGGTGGTATGATGTAGTTGAGTTACATCTTGATTATGCACCAATGATAAATGCTCAGATGTGTGACCTGGATATTTAGGCAGAGTCACCTTGGTTGTGCTCTCAGGAGGTGATGAACGTTGAGATAGGTGTTTAAAATTGGAGGAGTCCTTTCTGGTGAACGTTCCAGGTTGATGCCCTGTCACCATATTTCCTTTTGCATGTCACAAGCATCAAAGTGTTGACAACGAACAGGGTGTCTGTGTTCTGCTTCCGTTTCTGTTTTACCAGTACTGAGTCCCCTCTATGGAAAACTGTTTTTTGGAAGTGTCGGCACTGCTCTGCATATGTTTTCTTTTTGCACTTCTGGGAAGTAAACATGACATAAACCATAACGGCAATTAGCGATCAATCCGATGTCCATTGTGGAAGTTTGATTCTGGTGATGGCTCCTCAAAATAGCAAAGTGACAGGACTCTCTTGAGTTGTGGAATAAGGAGTTGATCAACAGGCTCAAAGGGCTTGACACAAGACTTGATTATTATTGATTCCCTCAATTGGTGCTCCCAGGATTACCTTCTTGAGGGTGCCTATAAATCTTTCAACACACCTCTGGCGGGGCTTCTGATGCATGACAATGAGTCCGACAAGAAACTCCTTGAGTTCTTTGCTCTTGGAAGGTGGGCCATTATCAGACTTGAGAATAGCGGCGATGCTCCATGCGGCAACAATGTCATCAAGCTGCTCAATGACTTTGTCATGGGTTGTCGATGATAAGTCTTCCACAAAAGGAAAACACGAGTATTCATCAGTGACTAACTTGAGATGATGCCCATTTCCTGGAGGCCCAAAGAAATCAACTGCAAATCTCTCCTTCGCATGCACAGGAAGGTCAAACATTGTCAGAGAATGCTGCGTCACCCTGCGGGATAAACAGTTATACATCTGGCATGATTTCAACTGTTTCTCAACTCGTTTATCGTGGTGAAGGAACCACACAGTCTGATGAGGCTCTCTTGGACACCACAATGTCTATCTTTGGCTATTTCAATGATTTGCTGTCTCAGGCTCTAAGGTATGTTGATTCTCGAACCTCTCAACATGATACTGTCTCAATTGATGGATAACTCATACTGTACAGTTTGGAACTTTTGGAATTCAACATCAACAGCAAAAGGTCGAATGCTTTACTTCCAAGATTATATTTTGATGTGGTCTTTGAGGATGAACATGCCTTTATATTGTTAGGAATCGGGTCTAGTCCTCTTTCAGTGACCATGAACTGTTATCACATGGGGGTTCTAGGGGCTCCTATTTTCCCTCCCGTCTACGTGACCTTGTCAATTCTTATTTTTGGAGCTGTTAGGTACGGAGGAGTCACGGTGTTTTGTTTCTACAACTGGTTTCGTTTTGCACGGCTCCTCGTCACCTTGCTCCATGTTGTTATACGCGGATATGACGTTTTAGGTCATTCCACAATTAGGTCCCAATTCCAAGTGCCGGTTTTAACGTTTGTATCGAAATGGGTAGGGGTTTTTTGTTCATACCGGATTTGAGGCATGTTTTTCCCCTAATACTAAAACGTTACGGAAGACACCCTACTTGTACTAGTCTACTGTCTGTTTCCAAGAGACGTTATCTTGGTTCAGAATCACCTGCTGACCTATTTCTTCACAAAGCCAAACCTGTACCCTCAACTGGCGAGTGCAATGTGATTGTTTTAATAGGACATGGTCACTGGTGTTGGGGTATCTGGCTAAGATATACGACGTTGTGAAGTGTGTTTTCTCTGTTTGTCCAGGTGCAGAAGCATGGAGAAGGGAGCAATGAACTCATTGTTCTACAGGGGTGGAAGACTTGGTGTCTCCTCATATTCCACCCCCTTTTCTGGTTCATTGGTACACTCATAGTTAACATCTTGTGAGTGACCCGTGGGTCTGGGAAGTGGATTGGCACATACCTCGTTCCTGCAGTGTGTGGGTTGAGTGGACGGAATCCAACAGAATAACAAGCCCACGAAATATTACACTGCCCGGACGGGTATGGATGTGGATACAGGAGTTCTCCCGGGTGGGGGCGATGATGTCCCTACATGCAAGACGTGATGGGGGCTCTAATGGCTTTACAGGCTCAGGTACAGGACTTACGTCAGGAAAATGTGGGCTTAAGACAGGAACTTGGGGCCGTGAGGGCTAGAGAACTGTCACAAACTAGGGGACATGGTCCTGTTATACAGCCTGCAACATCCCAGTATGGGGGAGGGGCGGGACAGAGTACCAGTGGGAGTGGGGCTCCTATAGCGGTTACCGTGACATCCCCTGTTTCTGTTCCTTTGGCTCCCCCTGAGAGGTTTACTGGGGATAGTGAGAAGTTTGGGATGTTTATGAACCAGTGCCAATTACATTTTATGTGCAAGCCTGGCGCTTTTCCCGATGACTCTGCCAAAGTCGCTTTCACTATCTCATATCTGGCTGGCACCGCTGCTCAGTGGGCTATTCCCTTGGTAGAGAGCGATGACCGAGTGCTGTACAATTATACTGCTTTCAAGGAGTTGATGCGGGGATTGTTCGCTAAGCATGCTTTTATGCAAGCGAGCGATACGGAGCAATTGAAGCTACGGCAGGGCAGACAGGATCTATTAACATACATATCCTCGTTTAACCGGTTGGTGTCCGAGACTCATTGGCCGATGGAGAAGCGGACCTCCCTGTTCTATCAGGGTCTTTGTGAGGAACTCAAGGACGTGGTATCACAGGTGGTGGATCCACCCGATAACTGTGCTGCGTTCATAGACCTTGTTGTAAAGCTAAACCATTGACTATCGGAGAGGCGTGAGGACCGTAATCGTTTCCAGGTATCCAGGGGTAGCTATGTGAAACCTGAAGTTAAACCACTTGGGGAGCCTAAGACAGCACCTGAACCTATGGAGATAGGAGGAGTAAGAGGGCCCTTGACCCCTGAGGAAATGAAAAGGAGAAGAGAGTTGAATCTCTGTTTGTATTGTGGTCAAGGAGGCCATTTTGCCAGGGAATGCCCTGTCAAACCGTCCAGAGTTGGGTATGAGAAGAAGGTAGCGTTTGTCCAGGTGGAAGGATGCTCGACAAAGGAGGAGGAGCTGAGGGGACAATATGATGTACTGGGGGCAATAGATCTGGCCCCTAGGCATTTTATTATTACGGCCCATCTTCTGCTTTCCGTGCACAATCGAGTGCCGGTGTCTGTGTTGTTGGATTCCGGTGCCACCGGAAACTTTATTGATATTTCTTTGGCGGATAAACTAGGGATTCCCTGTCACTACAAGGAACAACCAGAGCCGGTGAGAGCCATAGATGGGACTGAACTAACATCAGGATGTATCACCCGTCAAACCGTTCCTTTACGGTTACTGTGTGATAATGGGCATACTGAAACAGTGTTTTTTGACTTAATCGATGCCCCTTCTTTCGGTTTGGTGTTGGGGTTTCCTTGGCTGCAGGAACACAATCCCAAGATCGATTGGGTGCAGCGTTTGGTGACGCTGGATTCCCCCTTTTGTTTGAGACATTGCTACAGAGAGGCCAGTGAACGGATCACCCCTTTGTCATGTGCGGTGGCAGAGGTGGGCTCTGTTCCACCGCAGTATTACGCTTTCAGTGACGTATTTGATAAAGGACAGGGTCAGGGTCTTCCCCCGCACAGGTCATTCGATTGTAGGATTGATTTGGTGCCCGGTATTCCTTTGCCATGCAGTCGCATAGATGCATTATCAGAACCCGAAGAGCTGCACCTTAATGAATATCTAGACGAGATGTTGAAATTGGGTTTTATCCGCCCCTCATGTTCGCCTGTGTCATCTGCGATTTTCTTCATACCGAAGAAGCAGGGGACGTTGAGGGCCTGTGTGGACTATAGGACCTTAAACAAGGCCACGGTGAAGAACAAATACCCTCTTCCACTCATCCCCGTGTTGTTGGAACAGCTCCGCAAAACCACGGTGTTTACCAAATTGGATTTGCGGAGCTCCAAACTTCTTATCCGTGTTTGACCCGGGGATGAATGGAAGACGGCTTTCAAGACCAAACATGGGTTGTTTGAATACTGTGTAATGCCGTTTGGCCTATGTAATGCGCCAGCGGCATTCCAGTTCTTCATCAATGAGGTCCTTAGTGAATACCTGGACAGAACTGTCATCGTCTATCTGGATGACATTCTGGTATTTTCGGAGACCGGTGCTGAACATCAAGAACATGTGACACAAGTGCTACGGAAATTGCAGGAACATCATCTGTATGCCAAACTAGAAAAGTGTCAGTTCAGCACCTCTGAGGTGGAGTTCTTGGGATTCATCATCTCAGCAGACGGTATTCGAATGGACCCGAAAAAGATACAGGCGATCGTGACTTGGCCCATTCCATCTACAGTTAAGCAAATTCAGGTGCTTTTAGGGTTCGCCATCTTTTATCAGCGTTTTATATCTAATTTTTCCGATATAGTGGCACCCATGACCTGCCTGTTGAGGAAGGGGGTTCCCTTCGTTTGGTCTACTGAGGCTCAGGACGCCTTCCAGCTGTTACTCAGGAAGTTCACGTCAGCACCTGTATTGACGTACCCTGATCCTGCCCTGCCGTTCTTTGTTGAAACGGATGCTTCTTCGTGTGCGGTGGGTGGAGTGTTATCCCAACGGGAGGAGGGTACCGGCCATATTCACCCCATTGCCTTTTTTTCTAAGACCTTGCTTCCGGCAGAGCGCAACTATACTGTGGCCGAGAGGGAATTATTGGCTGTGAAACTGTCCTTCGAGGAATGGCGCCATTATTTATGGGGTGCCCGGCATACTATTACGATCTATACCGACCATAAAAACCTGGAGTTTTTTCGGTCTGCCCGAGCTTTGACTCCGCGTCAGCCACGGTGGGTCCTATTCTTTAACAAATATGACTTTGTTTTAACATACAGACCTGCTGCACAGCAGATCAAATCTGACACTCTTTCCCGGATCCATGTTCATCCAAGAGAAGTGAGTTCCTCGAAGGAAGATAGACCGATGATCGATGATCGAGGGTGAGAGGATCATTGGAGTCATAACAGCTGATGAAAACAGCAGGTCTGGGAGCACACCGCTGACCTATCAAGCAAGGGTCGCCCCTGGCATTCTGGGTAATGCAGTCTCTGGTAGTTTGCCTCGTAGTAGTGTTATCGAGTGTTCCGCCAAGGTTGGCGCAAATGTGCTGATCTCTAGACACCGGTGTTTCAGGTTCATTAACCTTCGTCAGTAGAGATTACAGACTAGTTTTAGGGGTTTGCTGGATAGGTTGCCGAAATCATCTCAGGTCTGGTACCGCTCACTGGCGCGCAGGGCATCAACCACGAGCTCGTCAGCTCCATGACTCACGGGAGTCCATTTGAAGAAAACAGCAGGTCTGGGAGCACACCGCTGACCTATCAAGCAAGGGTCGCCCCTGGCATTCTGGGTAATGCAGTCTCTGGTAGTTTGCCTCGTAGTAGTGGTCAGCGGTGTGCTCCCAGACCTGCTGTTTTCTTCAAATGGACTCCCGTGAGTCATGGAGCTGACGAGCTCGTGGTTGATGCCCTGCGCGCCAGTGAGCGGTACCAGACCTGAGATGATTTCGGCAACCTATCCAGCAAACCCCTAAAACTAGTCTGTAATCTCTACTGACGAAGGTTAATGAACCTGAAACACCGGTGTCTAGAGATCAGCACATTTGCGCCAACCTTGGCGGAACACTCGATAACACTACTACGAGGCAAACTACCAGAGACTGCATTACCCAGAATGCCAGGGGCGACCCTTGCTTGATAGGTCAGCGGTGTGCTCCCAGACCTGCTGTTTTCTTCAAATGGACTCCCGTGAGTCATGGAGCTGACGAGCTCGTGGTTGATGCCCTGCGCGCCAGTGAGCGGTACCAGACCTGAGATGATTTCGGCAACCTATCCAGCAAACCCCTAAAACTAGTCTGTAATCTCTACTGACGAAGGTTAATGAACCTGAAACACCGGTGTCTAGAGATCAGCACATTTGCGCCAACCTTGGCGGAACACTCGATAACACTACTACGAGGCAAACTACCAGAGACTGCATTACCCAGAATGCCAAGGGCGACCCTTGCTTGATAGGTCAGCGGTGTGCTCCCAGACCTGCTGTTTTCTTCAAATGGACTCCCGTGAGTCATGGAGCTGACGAGCTCGTGGTTGATGCCCTGCGCGCCAGTGAGCGGTACCAGACCTGAGATGATTTCGGCAACCTATCCAGCAAACCCCTAAAACTAGTCTGTAATCTCTACTGACGAAGGTTAATGAACCTGAAACACCGGTGTCTAGAGATCAGCACATTTGCGCCAACCTTGGCGGAACACTCGATAACACTACTACGAGGCAAACTACCAGAGACTGCATTACCCAGAATGCCAGGGGCGACCCTTGCTTGATAGGTCAGCGGTGTGCTCCCAGACCTGCTGTTTTCTTCAAATGGACTCCCGTGAGTCATGGAGCTGACGAGCTCGTGGTTGATGCCCTGCGCGCCAGTGAGCGGTACCAGACCTGAGATGATTTCGGCAACCTATCCAGCAAACCCCTAAAACTAGTCTGTAATCTCTACTGACGAAGGTTAATGAACCTGAAACACCGGTGTCTAGAGATCAGCACATTTGCGCCAACCTTGGCGGAACACTCGATAACACTACTACGAGGCAAACTACCAGAGACTGCATGACCCAGAATGCCAGGGGCGACCCTTGCTTGATAGGTCAGCGGTGTGCTCCCAGACCTGCTGTTTTCTTCAAATGGACTCCCGTGAGTCATGGAGCTGACGAGCTCGTGGTTGATGCCCTGCGCGCCAGTGAGCGGTACCAGACCTGAGATGATTTCGGCAACCTATCCAGCAAACCCCTAAAACTAGTCTGTAATCTCTACTGACGAAGGTTAATGAACCTGAAACACCGGTGTCTAGAGATCAGCACATTTGCGCCAACCTTGGCGGAACACTCGATAACACTACTACGAGGCAAACTACCAGAGACTGCATTACCCAGAATGCCAGGGGCGACCCTTGCTTGATAGGTCAGCGGTGTGCTCCCAGACCTGCTGTTTTCTTCAAATGGACTCCCGTGAGTCATGGAGCTGACGAGCTCGTGGTTGATGCCCTGCGCGCCAGTGAGCGGTACCAGACCTGAGATGATTTCGGCAACCTATCCAGCAAACCCCTAAAACTAGTCTGTAATCTCTACTGACGAAGGTTAATGAACCTGAAACACCGGTGTCTAGAGATCAGCACATTTGCGCCAACCTTGGCGGAACACTCGATAACACTACTACGAGGCAAACTACCAGAGACTGCATTACCCAGAATGCCAGGGGCGACCCTTGCTTGATAGGTCAGCGGTGTGCTCCCAGACCTGCTGTTTTCTTCAAATGGACTCCCGTGAGTCATGGAGCTGACGAGCTCGTGGTTGATGCCCTGCGCGCCAGTGAGCGGTACCAGACCTGAGATGATTTCGGCAACCTATCCAGCAAACCCCTAAAACTAGTCTGTAATCTCTACTGACGAAGGTTAATGAACCTGAAACACCGGTGTCTAGAGATCAGCACATTTGCGCCAACCTTGGCGGAACACTCGATAACACTACTACGAGGCAAACTACCAGAGACTGCATTACCCAGAATGCCAGGGGCGACCCTTGCTTGATAGGTCAGCGGTGTGCTCCCAGACCTGCTGTTTTCTTCAAATGGACTCCCGTGAGTCATGGAGCTGACGAGCTCGTGGTTGATGCCCTGCGCGCCAGTGAGCGGTACCAGACCTGAGATGATTTCGGCAACCTATCCAGCAAACCCCTAAAACTAGTCTGTAATCTCTACTGACGAAGGTTAATGAACCTGAAACACCGGTGTCTAGAGATCAGCACATTTGCGCCAACCTTGGCGGAACACTCGATAACACTACTACGAGGCAAACTACCAGAGACTGCATTACCCAGAATGCCAGGGGCGACCCTTGCTTGATAGGTCAGCGGTGTGCTCCCAGACCTGCTGTTTTCTTCAAATGGACTCCCGTGAGTCATGGAGCTGACGAGCTCGTGGTTGATGCCCTGCGCGCCAGTGAGCGGTACCAGACCTGAGATGATTTCGGCAACCTATCCAGCAAACCCCTAAAACTAGTCTGTAATCTCTACTGACGAAGGTTAATGAACCTGAAACACCGGTGTCTAGAGATCAGCACATTTGCGCCAACCTTGGCGGAACACTCGATAACACTACTACGAGGCAAACTACCAGAGACTGCATTACCCAGAATGCCAGGGGCGACCCTTGCTTGATAGGTCAGTGGTGTGCTCCCAGACCTGCTGTTTTCTTCAAATGGACTCCCGTGAGTCATGGAGCTGACGAGCTCGTGGTTGATGCCCTGCGCGCCAGTGAGCGGTACCAGACCTGAGATGATTTCGGCAACCTATCCAGCAAACCCCTAAAACTAGTCTGTAATCTCTACTGACGAAGGTTAATGAACCTGAAACACCGGTGTCTAGAGATCAGCACATTTGCGCCAACCTTGGCGGAACACTCGATAACACTACTACGAGGCAAACTACCAGAGACTGCATTACCCAGAATGCCAGGGGCGACCCTTGCTTGATAGGTCAGCGGTGTGCTCCCAGACCTGCTGTTTTCTTCATAACAGCTGATGACTTCCCTTCTCTTGTGAAAGAGCGGTTACGTCAGACGGATTTGGCTCCTTGGTTAGCATTACCCCAGGTGGTATCTCAGGATGGGTTGTTGTATCATGAGAGTCGGTTGTTTGTTCCCCCAGTATTGAGAGAGTTGGTTCTGGAGTGGTGTCATTCCTCTGCATTGGTGGCACATCCTGGGATGCGGAAGACAAAGGAATTATGTTTGAGATGCTTCTGGTGGGAGACTTTGGCGAGAGATATCCAAAATTATGTGACCGCTTGCCCTGTTTGTGCCACTAGTAAGACTTCACACAGTAAGCCCGTTGTTGTTCTGTTCTTGTGTAGTTTAGATATAGATCATTTATTTTTCTAAACTTGTGTGGTGTCCATTTGAGGTGTTTTCACCGTGTTACTGTGAGTGTTGGTACAAATACTTTACACATTGCCTTTGGGATAAGCCTGTCTGCTCGTGCCAAGCTACCAAGGGGGTGAGCAGGGGTTATCTAAAGTGTGTATCCTCCTTACCCTGACTAGAAGAAAGGGTCCCTATTTGGTCTGTCTTAGTCTCTCAGGTATGATGTTTCTAAAGCCTCTTAATATGATACCCTCTCGAGTGATGGATAACTCATTCTGTACATTTTGTATCTTTTGGAATTCAACATCATGAGCACAAGTTTGAATGTTTTTCTTCCAAGATTGCATCATAATGAGATCTTTGAGGATAAGCATGCCTATATCTGCTTTGGTTTTGTAACCCTAAAGAGTTAGGTCCATCAGGTCATGGGGTAGGCTGGACCCTATTTAAATAAATACCGCAAGATATGCCTACACCACCCTTACTTCTACACAATACTACTTATAAAGGCCAAACAACCACTTTTGTAGTTTGACCAGGTATTTTTATTTTCTACCATTCATATTTTCTTTTTTTATTTCAAGACTTTTTTTGCATTGATGTCAAAAAACGAATAACTGTACATTTATATATTTACACTTCTATACATTACAACTTATAAACATTCATAGAACAATACATATATACACTAAAGAAAATTTACAACATCATGCATCCCAAAGCAAAATTCCTAAACAAAGACAGCTGCCAGCAGGATAGTTAAATACAATGTAGACATGCACATATAAGGAGTTCCACCCGCCCCAACTTTATGTGGAAACAGGTTGTTCTGCGAATGAGAGCAGTGGTGAATCAAAGCACACGGTTAAATGACTGATTAACTAGTATTGCACAGTTGGACCTTAAATGTTTAATGTACTGTCTTATTGTTACGCACAAACACATACTCGTGCATCTATATAGCCATTTATTGGTGCATAGCAAGCATGCACTGGGTATTAATACATGTGTGAACACCGCCCATCCCCGGGGGAATGCGCACGGACACCCTCCTTGCTAAAGCCATCTGGGTGGGGTAGCTGCATTGTGCTGCCTTCAGTGCACACAGTTGTGCAGGTGACTGGCAGATACAGCACTGCAACAGACCATGGACTGAAGGATTCTCACATGAAACAGCATAAAGAACACTATTACCATTTGAACTGACTGACGTGCATAAGATGGCAAAAGCACAATCATGGTTACTTATCCAAGAGAGGTTAAACAAGTGTTGTCCAAAGTGGGAGCCCGGGGCGTGTTCATTTTCTTTTTACTGCAGTGTCTCAACCCAGGTACTACCGCGAGGGAGGGAGAGTGAGGAGGGAGTCAGGTGGGATCAAACTAAAGCAGATGGTGGTGGAAAGCTGAATGGCTACACACTGTTCTATGTGTGCACCATTGATCTAAGAGGGGGGTTCAACCCGAGGAATCCACATGGGACCTGGGTACTATATGGTGTAGGAAAGAAGGGTCCCAGTAGAGGTGTTAAACATTTGCTTGCATTTATTATAGAAAATTCAAATATAATGACATACAATGTCAGTTAATCACAATGTATGATCCATATCATTTGGTCAAATAAAAGTGCCCCAAGAAAGGAAAGGGGAGGGGGATAGCGTGATGCTGTGCAGGAAATAGGACAGTGAGGGAGTAAAGTTCGTGACAACTTATATATTGCAATATTACTTTTGAATGCAATACAGTTTTAAGGCTTCAGATCCCTGAGCCAAAGAAGTTGGGGGATTATAACATATCCCAAAGGTTTAGACTATTTCTGTTGACACCGAAAAGTTCAGAATTATAGGGGAGTGTCAACCGAACAGAACATAAAAGTAGCCGTCGACGTTTCGACCCCACGCTACACCTGTAGGCGTATGTCTAGCCTTACATCGGGGTCTTCATCAGGACAGGGTAGTCAACAAAGGAGCACTACAGTATCTAGAAATATAAAACAATAAGGTATAAAAAACCGACTAATAATGTCAAAGTTACCGGAGTGAGCGGTAAACACATTACTCACACAATTACCATGGGCATTTGTGGGCAAACAATTGCAAATATTGTGAACAATGTTTTAAGAAATAACACACATGAGAAAAGAATCACAACCTAAGGTATACATTTCTAAACAATTCCGTATAACCCGTGAAGGGTAACAAGTTAGTTGAAATATTATCTGGCGTATACAGGATAACACACAGAAACACAACATCCTGACTCGACCAGGGGAGACCAATTAATCCCATACTAAATAGTGACCTCTAAGGGTCACATCGACCATCTTCTTTTGGGTACCATGTCAGAGGTAACGTACGGACAATGGTAAATCAGGCCCAGAATGTAAGAGGGAAGAGAGGAACTGGGGTTGCTAGCACAATTCAAATAGACCACCAAGAAACATACCTGCTCAGTCCGAGCAAGTGGCAAGATTATATTCTCATTTGTTATCGGGTGATTAAGCTGAATCTATGGACAAGATGACAAGTATTAGTGGACTGGGTCACATTACTCAGATGGAATCAGCATGTTGTGGGGATCGGGGCTTACCTCTATTATCACCCAAGGTTAGAAATGACGACGGTGCGTCACTGAGGGTCGCCTTAGATGTGCCGCGTCTCTAAACAGAGAAACAGGGATTGGAAAATTTTGAGACCCCCTTAAAGGTATATTGACAATTACCAGACAAAGACCCTTCCCGCAGACCACGCCCACTTGCTTGCATTCAGCAAACGCGGGAAGGCTGGGACTGTGAGCTCTGTGACCGTGATATCAAGGTACGATTATCCCCTTCTCTCCTAAATGTTCGCTACCGACTCCAACGGGCGTATTTTTAACTTATCTCCCTTCCCCCGCTTCATAGATGCGGCGGTTTTGAAACGATCACTATGACGCCCCGCCGAGTTCTGTGTTAAGGACACTTTAACCCTTGTGGACCATCTAGGTGAGCATTTATCCCGTTATATGATGTGACTTTATGTATACATTGATGGTCTATCCATTGAAACTCATTCATTCGCCCATAGATTAACGCGGGTCCGTATCTCTTCAACGAGCGACGTCCATTCGCAAAAAACTGCCAGAGGTCGCCTTCTGTAACTCCGTGTATTGAGATACAAAGGTGAGATTTATTTCTCTCGGACTGGTAATTGTCAATATACCTTTAAGGGGGTCTCAACATTTTCCCATCCCTGTTTCTCTGTTTAGAGACGCGGCACATCTAAGGCGACCCTCAGTGACGCACCGTCGTCATTTCTAACCTTGGGTGATAATAGAGGTAAGCCCCGATCCCCACAACATGCTGATTCCATCTGAGTAATGTGACCCAGTCCACTAATACTCGTCATCTTGTCCATAGATTCAGCTTAATCACCCGATGACAAATGAGAATATAATCTTGCCACTTGCTCGGACTGAGCAGGTATGTTTCTTGGTGGTCTATTTGAATTGTGCTAGCAACCCCAGTTCCTCTTTTCCATCTTACATTCTGGGCCTGATTTAACATTGTCCGTACGTTACCTCTGACATGGTACCCAAAAGAAGATGGTCGATGTGACCCTTCGAGGTCACTATTTAGTATGGGATTAATTGGTCTCCCCTGGTCGAGTCAGGATGTTGTGTTTCTGTGTGTTATCCTGTATACGCCAGATAATATTTCAACTAACTTGTTACCCTTCACGGGTTATACGGAATTGTTTAGAAATGTATACCTTAGGTTGTGATTCTTTTCTCATGTGTGTTATTTCTTAAAACATTGTTCACAATATTTGCAATTGTTTGCCCACAAATGCCCATGGTAATTGTGTGAGTAATGTGTTTACCGCTCACTCCGGTAACTTTGACATTGATAGTCGGTTTTTTATACCTTATTGTTTTATATTTCTAGATACTGTAGTGCTCCTTTGTTGACTACCCTGTCCTGATGAAGACCCCGATGTAAGGCTAGACATACGCCTACAGGTGTAGCGTGGGGTCGAAACGTCGACGGCTACTTTTATGTTCTGTTCGGTTGACACTCCCCTATAATTCTGAACTTTTCGGTGTCAACAGAAATAGTCTAAACCTTTGGGATATGTTATAATCCCCCAACTTCTTTGGCTCAGGGATCTGAAGCCTTAAAACTGTATTGCATTCAAAAGTAATATTGCAATATATAAGTTGTCACGAACTTTACTCCCTCACTGTCCTATTTCCTGCACAGCATCACGCTATCCCACTCCCCTTTCCTTTCTTGGGGCACTTTTATTTGACCAAATGATATGGATCATACATTGTGATTAACTGACATTGTATGTCATTATATTTGAATTTTCTATAATAAATGCAAGCAAATGTTTAACACCTCTACTGGGACCCTTCTTTCCTACACTATGTGTGCACCAGGCAGCTATACAGTGCCAGCCTAGCAGAAGTGGTGGTCTGGAGCTCTAGCAGGGGCCGGCTGTGGCTCCACGGATGTTAATGTTGAGCCTGTATTAGGCCCCCACTGCTTTGGCTCGGCAGGTCTGGTCCCGCAGGATAGAAGAAGAGGGGCTTACTCTTAGCCATTGCTGTCTTCGCCATGGTGAGCTGTGCAGTGCCAAAAGCTGGAGGAGGTTGCGGGGTCCAGGCATGGCAGTGGAGGCAGAGAGAGAGGTGGGCGACTGACTAAGGCACTGAATGAAAGTGCGGGGGTGGTGGTGAGCTGAGAAGTAACGGACTGCGGGAGGGGAGTGTGAGCCATGGGAACAAAATAGTGTTGAAAGTAATGGGGCCAGTAGCCATGGAAATATACAAATGATGACATGGCCGTCAGGAGGAGGGACTAGCAAGGCTAAAACCAATGAGAAGGTAGTATTTAGGACCTAAGCCAATAACAAAGATGGGAGGAGAGTGGGCGAAGCTTACACAGAGCTTCCACGCCATACTCAATACTGCATGCCTCCCAAAGCGAGCAGCGCATGCAGTGCAATGCTAGACTCAACCTAAAAACTGATTCAAAATCAAGCAATGCAATGTAATAGTTGCCCTTGAAGATTACAACAGTCCACCAGTAGATCAAGAAAAAACAAAAGTCCTGGTCAATAGTAGAAACTTTCCTGCAGTAACTGACTTGGAAGGAGCTCAGAATATCATTTTTAGCTATTCAATTCTGGATTTTTGCCACCACACAGTGGCAGATGAAATTTTGAAGATAATCTACTAAACTGATATGTCTATTACTGATTGGTTGTGATCTGGCACCTTTTTCTAAATGGCTAAATCTACAGCCCCCTTCCAAGTGTTAGAGATGGTAAAAATGTAGAGGGGCCAACCCTACCCCTCGTAATGGCATTTAGAGATTGAGCGATATCTGAGATGTCAAACATTTGTGTAGAGGGAGTAGAGGAGGGTAAAGCCCAAGAGGAGTCCGGAGCTTTGCATGAGGAGTCATGAGAGTACAATTTGTGGACGTAGGCATTCAGGCAGAGGGAGCGTCATTCTTGCGGGTACCAGTGCAGATGAAGTGCCACCCCGTGCAACCAGGAACCAGAATTTGGAAAAGTCCCTATCAAAATACAAATTGTTAAGAGCTCTTTACCTCTGATTATCCCAGTTCTTTTTACCCTTGATAATAGCCATTTTATAGGCCTTCCAGATCAGGGGAATGTGTACTGTATCCTTGTTTCAATGGCTTTAACTGAAGAGCGATTAACCTCTTCGCAATTCTTGTTCAACCAAGAACCATTTTTTGGTAGTACCGTTCCATTAAGGTGCATCAGAAATGGTGAAATGAGCAAGAATGCACTCAAAGAAATACTTGTGGGTGAGCATCAGATGAGCTGGAGTGCTGGTTAAGCCTCCCTTTACCTGTACAAAGATTGCTTTAAGATCATCATCTACAGCTGATACTATATCAGTGAGAGCTGTCACCCAATGACATTTGTCAGATGACAGAGCAATGTCCCTGGTATGAGAATTTAGATTGGGAACAAAGGGGAGGTCCTTGCAGAGAGTCTGCATGGACAAGGAGAGAAGGTTATGGTACCTTTGTAGTCTTTTGAATACAACTATATAAAATATATTATTGACAAATGTCAACAGACTTAGGTCAACTAAAGTATAGTCGATCCTGCTTGCACCTTCAAGTTTGTTGTACATGTGTTCTCCTTTTGAGTTGGATTTTGTCCTTCCATTGAAGGCCCTTAGCCCAAAATCTATGGTTAATGCCTTTACTTTGAGGACTACTTGAGACCATCTGTTAATAGGCAGGATATTCAGAGAGGAACTGCCCATGCAGCGTCCGAATCTCTAGTGAACGTCAACAGTGTCGAAGGGCTCACATGTTATATATATGAAAATCACCATCCATGATACGAAAATGTTGGTAGGAGCGTTGTTCAAGAAATCTTTAAAGCACTTTGAGGGAGTGTTAGACCTAGCATCCTTGGTGTGGTTTTAACTGACTTTTTGCCTCTGCCTCCTGTGCTTTTGATGGTATGCTGGATTTCATTTTTGCTTGTTTAGATGCTTTGGGCACTTTGCCACTGCTGATCAGTGTCAAAGTGCAAGTGCTCCCTGAGTGAATTGTTATTGTGATTGGTTCTCCATGATTGGCATATTTGTCTTACCAGTAGGTCCCTAGTAAAGTGCACTGAGTGTTCCAGGGCTGGTAATTCAAATGCCACTAGTGGGCTTGCAGCACTCATTTTTCCACCCACATGAGTAGACCTAAAAAGAGGTCTCAGGCATGTCACCGCAGTGCCAGTGCACAGTTTGTTAACAGCCATGCTGACCTGGCCAGTGTCCCACTTCCCAGGCCTTACCCTTTTCTTACACATAGGACACTCATATCGGAAGCCCAAGGTACCCCCCTGGGGAGGGTGCGGGGTATGTGAAAGGGAGGACATATACTGTTGTGTGTAACATGTCCTGATAGTGAAATATTGCCAATTACGTGTTTCACTATTGAAAGGCTATCTTGCCCACAGGACAGAATGGGGAATGCTGTGTAACAATTAAACAATCATATATTCCTATAGGAGTAAGATAAGAAATTAGAGTCTGGTATTCCTGAACTCAGAATTTAATAACACATCTTTTGGGAAGGATGGATTTTCAATTCTGTGTTTGAAAATAGCACTTTTAGAAAGAGGCTGTTTTCTCGTTCAACCTTTATGTGTGCCTCTGCTGGTTTATGGATTGACTATTTGGCTTGAGAGTGACTGGGGCTGGGGTGGCTCCAAGAGTCTGGGTGAGTCAACACTAGGCTGAATAGGCCAATCTGCATTTGGAGTGGTGGGAGGAGTAGCACCTGGGCCTGAATAGGACTGTGCCTGCCTTCCACAATGCTGGCTCCACCCCCTGCGGTGTGTCTGATGACCCTGGCTGACGCTAACAAAGGAAGTTGTGCCCTGGCAGAGTGCACTCAGAACTGGTTTTGACTGGGTCCAGGACCCCTTACACCTAGAGTACAAAGACTTTTGGAGTATAAATATGAGAGCTAAAACCCATGAGATTTAGATCATTCCTGGAGTTCAAGAGGAACCTTTGCCGAGGAGAAGAGCTGGAGAAACGGAAGAGAAGGACTGCCCATGCTGTGTGTTCTGGGGCTAACCTGCAGTTGCTATTCTGCCAAGGAAAGGAGAAGGACTTTGCTGTGTCCCCTGCTTGAAGAAGATCTTCAAGGGTCTAAGGAGAGCTGCCTGCTGTTTTGAAGTCCCAGGAACAATAGAACTTCACCCCTAGCTCCGCTGAACTCTGTTGGGTGAGTTCTGACCTGCCTGGAGTGCCTGACCCAGTTGTAGGGCCTCTGGAGGTTGTTGCTGCTGTTTTGGGAGCTGGAAGAAGCATGAAACAAACTGCAAAACCCGACATATCGCTCTTCTTGCAGCATGTTTCACCAGCGCATCTCGACGGCGCAAGAAGATTTCCATTGCATCGCCATGCTACTGCGAAGATCGTCACAGCGCCTGTCACCACTGCAACAACCGACGCATCAAGGGATTGTGGCAGAAGAGGACCGATGCTGCGTCATGCAACGCCGCCACATTGATTGCCATCGCATCACAAAGATCCACGCATTGTACCTGTGTGAGACGCTTTCCCGACGCATCACCTGCGAACTGGAACCAGCATGAAGACTCGACGTGTCGCTTCCCTTCCAGACCAGACTCGACGCAGCCCATATACGAGCATGTGGTCTGAAGGCTAGACTGCCGCCTTTGGTGCTGGAAACCAAGGTTCGAGCCTCGTGGTCGCATCCACATCCTGTGATTTTGGCAAATCACTTTATCTCCCTTTGTCCTTGTGTAAAGTTACTTAAGCAGTGCTTTTCTAAAGCGCTCCCATACCTTTGGGTCCGGTTCGCGCTATATAATCTGCATTTAAACAAAAAATGTTAACAGGGGCAAACAAACTTCTGGGATTACAGCACAGTTTGCATTTTACAATGAACATCAGATATTCAGACACGACAACGGACAGCCTTATGCGTGGTATTTAGTTTGCACAAGAGAAAGGGAATGTTCTGATTGGCGTTCTGGTCTTTCTATTTTACTGCTCAGATCAGAACATCAGCACATTTGAAAGTCACAAACACTCTGCGGATCTCTCACTGAGCACGGTGGGAGTGGCTTAGACTCATGTCGGGCACTGGGCAGCTTAAAGTTGTAATGCAGTTGCTTTCGGATGCTTTCAGTTGCTATCCTCAGGAACAAGGGACACATCGCAGATTAGATTCTCAAAGAGGAGGGACTTCGAGTCCCATAGGATACAGAGACTTTCCTGTTCAGGGAATGAGACAGTCGCACCTTTGGGGAGCAGAAATGGCCACACGTTTGGTTTTGTAGAGACGAGAAAAAAACGTTGGTGGTTCACCACATAGGCTAGCGCGTTTTTGTGAGACCTGCTGCTCAAGCACAGATTACTGTTGTTTTTGGAAAATGCAGAGCCAATGGTGAGGTCCTTGGGTCACGCAATAGTAGCAGTGCTTAATTTGAGTCAATGGTTTCAGGTGCTCAGAACCGGCACCTATTCACCAGCACCTGGGCTTATGACAGTCTGCCACATTGTGGTGCTGTCTTGCTAATTTAGGTATTAGCACAACAACAGCTGTGTGTGATGGTTAGTAGCTGTGTTTGTAATGTCATTGCAGTGGCCTCGTGACCCGAGCCCCGGCACGTATTGGTTTACAAATTAAGCCAGACTCCTGCCTACTCTTCCAGGCACCATTCCTCATGGCAGCATTTCAAAAACCATGCCCTTGATTATTAACTTACTAAAGAAAGCACGTTCTCAGCATGCAGAGCAGTCCTGTAGATCACAGCAACAGCAGGCCTCCAGCCTCATACCTCGAGACTGAACCCGGCTCTGTGGAAGAGTTCAAACGTTTCCGGCCCCTGACTTAATCCTTTCTGATGCAGGAATCAAAGGGCATCCACTTAGAATCAAGATAAACTTGATAGCTTTCACGTGGCCAGGTTAGGTCTTTCGACAGTTGGGTATTTGAGATCACGGGAAACGATCCTCTCAGGGTTGTACAGCGCTACAAATGTTGAAGAGAGACGATAATGTCCAAAGGCACATTCCTAAGCTGCAGTCCAGACCCACGGGAACAAAGATTATGCCACAGTGTCTGTCCCTCTTCACGTGTTCCTCACTGGCATCCCTTCATTTTACTCGGAAGCTCTTCAACTTTCTCTCAGTTGAGCTGAGAAACGGGCGACCCCCAGCTCAGATGAGATCCGTCTAAATGCTAAGATGAAACGTGGGGTGTTTTGAGACCGTCTTACTCATTCCTCTTTGACGTTTCAATGTTGGTGAACTCTCATAATTCATGCTGGTCTGTTCCAGAAGTAGCCACGAGGCCGAGGCCTACTCCTGCTACTTGTTTCAGCACGAGAAAGGATGTCAAAGTCACACTAACAGTAATCAATGCCTTTTTTAAGTACATTAGGATATCGTGTGGTGTGCAAAGATTGTAATGTAGTACAACATGATCGTTATACAGCTATAGTTCAGAAGATAATTACATGATAGTGTTGTGATATTGAATTGTGCATTTCTTTAAGTCAAATTTGTGTTCCTTCACTAATTACGCATTATTTTTCTCCTTTAAAAATCTGCAGGTGTAGGCCCATTACTGACTTCTACTTCAAGAATTCCCCGCACCCGAATGTCTACACGACGTGCAGATGGTAAGATAATATGCTTTACTAGTCAAAAATCAAATATTGTTCAATGAATGAATATAAACCTGTATTGCTGTTGCAATTGTACAGCTCTTCATATTCATAAAGAGGCACTGAAGTGTTCTTGCAGACAGGTAGATTACTGGTCTGTGGGAGTGCTATGGTTGGAAGAGTGTGTTTCTGTCATGTGTCCTATATGGGTAGTGTTTGAGTTTGTGCACGTAGACTGGAGTTGTACTCTAATTGTGCCTAGGGTTGGGGCTGAAATGAAAAGAAGCAAGGGCAATGCTTAACTTGTGTATGTGTTTGCCGGTGTTCTGCACACAATTCCTAACACAGGGATTTATTTATGAAGGTTTACCACATGACGGCGCTGTCAGACTATTCTTGAGCCGAGAACTTAAGACGATTGTTTACAAATGTTAACATTTTTAGGTCTCGCGACCTATCGATGTGCGCAAGCGCCTCGAGCGGAGCGAGAATTCAAGTGGCGAAAACATCGTGAAACCAAAGGGCTTTCAGCCCCGCGGTTTTCATGCAGTTCCCGTGTACATGCACGCGCATCGCATGCAAGCCCAGCCTCTCGCATTCCCAGGCTCTCCCGCCCCCATCCGGCATCAGGCTTCTCCTCCCCTAGCAGCACTCCTCCCACACCAGCAACTCCCCCCTCCCACACCAGCACCTCCCCTCTCTCACCGAAAACACAGCCTTGCCCTAGCAGCACTCCTCCCACACCAGCACTTCCCCCCTCCCACACCAGCACCTCCCCTCTCTCTCCCCGCAAACACAGCCTTTCCCTAACAGCACTCCTCCCACACCAGCACCTCCCCTCTCTCTCCCCGCAAACACAGCCTTGCCCTAACAGCACTCCTCCCACACCAGCACCTCCCCCCTCCCACACCAGCACCTCCCTTCTCTCTCCCCGCAAACACAGCCTTGCCCTAACAGCACTCCTCCCACACCAGCACCTCTCCCCTCCCACACCAGCACCTCCCCTCTCTCTCCCCGCAAACACAGCCTTGCCCTAACAGCACTCCTCCCACACCAGCACCTCCCCCCTCCCACACCAGCACATACCCTCAATTTGACGAGGGCTGAGACGTAAGCCTCTTGTTGTAATTCTGTACTGGTACACACTCGCCTTTGCACTTCAAGCGGGGTCCCAAGTCAGACAGTATTTGCCCATATGTATATTGCACATGTGGTGTTTTCCCTTGTGCAAACTGCATCCCATGTGCAATTTACTCCGATTTTCAGTAGGTTTAAGAAGCAAGAAATGTAAGTGTGCTGACCGAGAAGCGAAACAAAACGTGCAAAACAGAATTTCGTATTATTTCCAAACAATTCCAAAAACAGATCAAAAGACCAGCTGCCAATTGATCCAGTTAATTTTTGTACCGATGACGGCAGCAGAGAAGGCAGTGAAATGTGCACTGTGCTGAATGAAGAACATTAGAACAAGCTATGAAAGGTAATACTTTCATGACCTGCAGAGCTCTGGCTCAGCTTTTGCCCAGTATTTGACAAAAAGAGTAACACCTCCCTACTTCTTCCATACTTGCATTGTCGTGAGGTAACTCTACCGATAGGCAATGGATTGTTTTACCGGCTGTTGCTGTATGCAGAGTCAACAGACGTGTTCTCTAATGCAGATTGTGGCTTTTGATTCTAGGCACAGCACTATACGATACAAGGGTCTCCACATTTCTAACAGCATACAGGCCTTCCTGGCTTCCATGAACTGACAAACTTCCAGCCCCAAAGCAAGCCTCCCGCCACTGGCAGTATCCTCCTCGTGCAGCCCTGGGCAGTGAAGGGTTAATGCTTATCTCCGGGACGCTGGCACAGCTCATCCACAGCAGTGACTCATCTGCCCATCACCGGCAAACCCCTCCAGGCCCACACTCCCCCACCCTAGGGCCATTCCGATTTCCAGAGTAGGTAGGCAGGGACACGGCCACATACGATTTCATGACACCTGCACCTGCCCGCACACCTACCAACCAGATAGAGGCCGGTATCTATGCATCAACCATACCAGCCACCTCCTCACGCAGGCTGCACCCCCACACAGAACTCCACATGAAAGCCACACACACTTCAAAGGCTCCACACCCCGCCACCCGTCTGCACTTCGCACTTTCCGACTTCCCCTCCCACCTCCCACGGCTCTTCCCATTCACGCGCTCGTTACCATTTGCTCCCGAGCCGCATTTTCCTCCCCCCCCTAATCTTAGCAATGCCAAGAGCTTGTTTTCCCCAAGGTCTCTGACTCGATTTCATCTTGTTCTCGTGCTCGCCAAGGATGTTTCATAGTGATCAGTTTGTGCCTTTGATTTCTCCAAAGAGAGATCCGAGTCCAAGGGCTCCCTGGTAGTATTCTGAAGCAGGCAGTGATGTCTTTCGTATAATCCTGCAGCAGCAGCTGAATGACCCCTTAGTCGGCGGTGCCTGAAGATCTGCCAGTGTGGGGAAGTCAACTGTCCTTTGCTGTGCTGAAGAAGCTGACTCAGGGCCGCCTCTCTTTTCAGGGTCTTTCTAGAGCTTTATTCTTCGCAGACGTGTATTTGTTGTTGTCTCATCATCTGTGCAGCACCCACCACAAGTGAATTAAATTTTTAGCATCTTACACAGTTGTTTTTGACACCAAGACTCAATCAGCCAGTGTTTTCGAAACACCAGCAGACCTGGCGCTCGATCTTCGTAGCACTGCATTTCAAATAAAACCTATGCTGGGAATATATGTTTATATGCCAGAATTAGGAGGGAACTTCACTCTGCCTTATGTAAATATAATACCACCGAACTTCCAACTTGCCACTCACCCACGCAACGCCACTCACCCACGCAACGCCACTCACCCACGCAACGCCACTCACCCACGCAACGCCACTCACACACGCAATGCCACTCACACACGCAACACCACTCACACATGCTACGCCACTGACACATGCAACGCCACTCACACATGCAACGCCACTCACTCAAAGCAACGCAACTCACTCACACAACGCCACTCACACACGCAACGCCACTCATCCACGCAACACAACTCACACATGCAACGACACTCACACATGCAACGCCACTCACACACGCAACACAAATCACACACGGAACAACACTCACACAGGCAACGCCACTCACACACGCAACGCCAATCACACAGGCAACGTCACTCACACACGCAACGCCAATCACACACGCAACGCCAATCACACACGCAACGCCACTCACACACGCTACACCACTCACGTTGCCAATAGGTCTCGCAGTAGGAAAGTTGGAGCCATTACCATTGCAAATAACAATGCCTTTTATTTTTTTTTCATTTTAAAAACATAAAGGGCTTTGTCATTTACAAAACCACTAGCTCCAACTTTCCTACTGCGAGACCTATTGGCAACGCCAGTGCTTGTTAGTGTTGTGATAATTAGTAGTTACCGTTTGTACTCTCGTTTGGTAGCCCTGGTGAGGCTAGAGGGTGAAGCAAGCTGCAGTGGCATTCTGTGAAATGTTTGGTCCCTGTCATTTATATTTTAACACATCAAGTACTGAACAATGGGTATTGAAAGGTGAGCATTAAAGTAAGTGAACAGTTCAGTAAATAGTTGTTTCACCCTTTGCGCAATATGGTAAGTGTTTTTGTGTCCTCGGTGTGTGTAGCAGAGAATTCACCCCCACGTCACTGCAAGTGTAAACATAGGTATTTGCAACTCTTTCAGGAAATGTATGAAATGTGCCAAAGTCACGCACCCATGGAGAAGCATATGATCTCAGTAGGATTAGCACCCGTTAGATAGAAATGATGGGCCATATTTACCAAATAATTACGCAGCGCAGCAAGCCACCTTACAGCGCTGTGTGATAGGGGAAGGGCAGGAATGCGTTGTACTTACAATAAAGGGCGCATTCCTGTCATTTACCCGCACTGGCGCAAAATTTGTTGCTTAACGCCAACGCAGGCACCCTTGCACTGTGGTGCAAGGGTGCCTGTGTTGTAAGCAAGATTGTTTTTGTGCAGGAAGGGAAACAGACCCTTTCACCTTTCTATGTGTGATGCAGAATGCAGCGCCCATAGAAAGAGGAAGTAACCAGGAGAAATAAAGATTCTTCTCCTCATTTTGCCTCAACTGGGGAGATGTAGCATTTTATACATTCCCAGCTTTACCAATAATGGTAAATCTGGGAATGCACCAAAATCCATGGGTGGATGAGAGGGAACACTTATGCTCCACCCATGGAATGCCTCCCTGGGGCTGAGTAACGCAACACAGTGATTTGCACTGCACTGCGTTACTCTGATTTAACAAGCCTCAGACGTCCATGCAAGGTGGCCTTGCATAGCTTGATAAGTTAAACTTTAGAGTTGCATCACTCTTGCACAAAGGGGCGTGCCGCAAGAGCGACGCTGCCATCTTAATTGTGTGTGAACCTGCCCTCTCAGAAGCTCATGCTTTCATGTATTAAAGTGAAAACTTGCAATTCCCACAGAAGTGGCAGATGAAAAACTCATGTCAATATACATTGTGCCGGGTATGCCCAGACGTGGGTCCAAGGCTCACTGTGCCACTGGATTCAAGCTAGCCTGGCTTATGTGGGGTGATGCTGCGAAACCGGTCCCAGGTGCTTGATCCGGTCCAGGGAAGTCATGGCTTGACAGTTCGGACTGGACAGTCTGGACTGTTCTTATGAGGCACAGTGTCAAGACTGATTTACATATGGCTGCGTCCAAACTGGGGTATCATGGTGAGTAAAAGAACGTTGGATTTAACCTAGATCTCTTGACTGAGGGTGAATGTTTGATCTGGTCTACATTCCTTCCATCATCTGTTTGTCTTGTTTTCTCACCCTAGTTACGCCGGGTATGCCCAGACGTGGGTCACTGTGTCACTAGATAAAAGCTTGCCTGGTTTATTAGGGTTGATGACCCAAAACCGGTCCCGGAATGCTGGTTTCCGGTCCAGGGAGGAACTGGATTGGCAGTTCCGGCTGGACTGTTCGCTTGAGGCCCAGGATCAAGACTACAAACTGGGGTGGCATGGTGAGCAAAAGAACAATGGATTTAACCCAGATCTCTTGACTGGGTGTGAATGTTTGATTTGCTCTCTATTCCGTCCATCATCTCAGTGTCTTTTAATATACATTACACAGCAGGTTGCAGAAGATGCCCAATGGGGAGAGGGCAACTCATTTGAAGGAAGAGTATGCCACAAGCTGTATTATGTGGTTGTGGGGCTGCCCGTTGGTGGCCGAATGGCGTCTATTGCATTATTGCTTGTAGTTTTTATTCAAGAGCAATGGAGCAGCTTTCTATATGAACTATAGGAACATAAAAATGAATAGGCTACACACCAAGCTTGTAACGTCTGTATTCTTCAACATATGAATATGCTCTGAATGCATTATATCATAACCTTTTTAATCACACCTTAATACCTCAGAGCAGATTACCTAATTCTCATTTACAGTCCACCCAGAACTGCGAGGGTCCTAGTGCGTATAATATCAACAACACTATATCTCCTTCTTTGTTATATTAAAGTTACAAACATGAGCATCCTCTTTGCGCAATGAGACTTTGAGGTGCTCTCACTGGTCTTCCAGATCAGGTGGTATGATGTAGTTGAGTTACATCTTGATTATGCACCAATGATAAATGCTCAGGTGTGTGACCTGGATATTTAGGCAGAGTCACCTTGGTTGTGCTCTCAGGAGGTGATGAACGTTGAGATAGGTGTTTAAAATGGGAGGAGTCCTTTCTGGTGAACGTTCCAGGTTGATGCCCTGTCACCATATTTCCTTTTGCATGTCACAAACATCAAAGTGTTGACAACGAACAGGGTGTCTGTGTTCTGCTTCCGTTTCTGTTTTACCAGTACTGAGTCCCCTCTATGGAAAACTGTTTTTTGGAAGTGTCGGCACTGCTCTGCATAGGTTTTCTTTTTGCACTTCTGGGAAGTAAACATGACATAAACCATAACGGCAATTAGCGATCAATCCGATGTCCATTGTGGAAGTTTGATTCTGGTGATGGCTCCTCAAAATAGCAAAGTGACAGGACTCTCTTGAGTTGTGGAATAAGGAGTTGATCAACAGTCTCAAAGGGCTTGACACAAGACTTGATTATTATTGATTCCCTCAATTGGTGCTCCCAGGATTACCTTCTTGAGGGTGCCTATAAATCTTTCAACACACCTCTGGCGGGGCTTCTGATGCATGACAATGAGTCCAACAAGAAACTCCTTGAGTTCTTTGCTCTTGGAAGGTGGGCCATTATCAGACTTGAGAATAGCGGCGATGCTCCATGCGGCAACAATGTCATCAAGCTGCTCAATGACTTTGTCATGGGTTGTCGATGATAAGTCTTCCACAAAAGGAAAACACGAGTATTCATCAGTGACTAACTTGAGATGATGCCCATTTCCTGGAGGCCCAAAGAAATCAACTGCAAATCTCTCCTTCGCATGCACAGGAAGGTCAAACATTGTCAGAGAATGCTGCGTCACCCTGCGGGATAAACAGTTACGCGCCGGAGGTGCGTTGCAGGCCTGGCCCCCTGCCATAGCCGGACGGACAACTACGCGTACCCGCAGGATTTCCTGTATCTCCCTCAGGCCAACGGAGGTGACTGAGGCTGCGATCAACACCCAGACGAGGCGGTGAGGATTGAGGAGGATCCCGACCAGAGCCTAGCTGAGAGAGCAAGATCCGAGGTATACGGAGGCCCACCAGGTTCCGAAGTTCCGAAGTATCTACGTCACGAGTCCAGTCCAGTCCAGTCCAGTCCAGAGTTTTCCGAGGCCTTCCGTTCCGTGCTTCCCAGTGAGTACCATTGCCAGGGACGCATCTAGACATGCGCATTAATTTGTGCCGGTCAAGACGGGTTTGGGTACACAGACCTGGTCTGCACTGTTTAGCAGTGTATCTGTACTGTTTAGCAGTATATCCTGTCTGCACTGTTTTAGCGGTGTATCTGTACTGTTTAGCAGTACATCCAGTATCATGCAGTTAGCTAGTTTTATTCTAATCATTGTTGTTCGTTTTAAAATGTTTTAATGTGTTTTCAAAATGTCGTGGTATGAGTGATTGTTCGATCTTCATTATTGTGATTATTGTGTTAATTGTGTTCAAATTCGAGTAAGAATCAAGTAGCCTGATTTTAAGATGCCGTTATTCTCCAAATTAAGACAGATAAAAACTAGAAAAGGGATACTCGAGGAAGCTGTTCCCATTCCACCTAGGGACACTCCAGGGTACTTTATGTACCACAAACATGGCTTCGATGCCGTTTTATATCTCGATTTATGGGTAGACTACACCAAGGATCTAGCAGAGAATCAGAGATGGCCCGCTGCTGGGACATGGGATGCAGATTGCATCATGAGAGTAGAAGAAGCATTATGGAAAAAGAAAGCCAGACAGTCACAGACAGATGCCATTGAATTATGGCGTAAAGAATCGCATAGACGTACAGAAAAAGCACACAGAAAAGAAGAGAAAAGTAGAGAGGATTCAGAAAAGGCCCGAGAAAACGTATTAGTTGAGGAAGGTATCCGAGTAAAAATAGAACAAGTAGATAGACAACGAAACACCCTTATGAATGGTATGTATCCTCTCCTGGCCGAGGGTTTACCTAAGGCCACCCCGGAAGTACCAAAAGATCTGCCACCTCCATTGCTCCCGACTAAAATGCATCACAAAACCGCAAAGGACATTTTCCTTTCTTCCTATCTAGACGATGTAGCCCCTGAATATGTTAATACAGCACCGCCACGTACACCTCCTACTGGCGGCGCTCGACCCCGAGATAGTCAGCCCCCACCTCCGCGACCAGCTACTCCTCCTCCCGTTCCAACCCTTCCGGCCGTTCTTCCACCTCTTCCTGCACCTATTCTTCCTACTTTACACCCAACGAATCCCTTCGGATCCGGCGCCTCAGGAGGCGCGTCCGGAGGGGCAATGGGTTTCCAAACCCCACCACCAACACATCGGTGGACTTATAGGGATCTAGCACAACAACGTACACCTCAAGCAGCCGATTTTGACATATATAAAGAGCGCCTTGCAGACTGTAGATATGATCCAGTACCTGGTAAAAAGAATGACGACAGAATGATGCTCGCATCAGTACGATTGCGACGAGTTACAAACTTTTTATTGACACTACCTGGAATGGTCGATCATCTAGATAGAATATATCATTTTGTTCAAACAGGGGTAGGCCCTGAAAGTATTAGCGGGGCCATGGACTACCAAAAAGTTGATACTCAAGGCAAGATATTACGGTTTTTTATAAACTGCCTAATAAGAGAAATGGATAGGCCGGGTGCAAACCCGGAAGAAATAAAAGCACTTCATAGATGGGGTCAGAATATAGCAGACGGGAATCATGATAAACAGGCTTGTATAGAAAACATGTACCGAAGGATCAGAAATGCAGTAATAAAGATACATGAAAGAAGACAGCCAGCACCAGAAATAGATTCAGACAAACTTGAAACCTCGGGGGAGGAGGACGCACCAGAAGAGACAGCAGAACAAGCACAATTACCAGTGAGAGAAATGATAGCTTATGTAGGTAAAGGAAGATCCTATAATAATTCAATGCGTCCAGTACGTCCAGAAGGTAAAAGAATTTTTCAGGAAGCCATGTCTAATCCGAGAACTCCTGAACACTTATTTCAAGCCACTGACAACAGACTTCGAGAACGAATGGGGTACCATGTACTCGATTCTATGGACGAGCAAGAATTAGCTAGGTCAGCAGTGCAATGGGCTGACAATCCTGAGAAATATAGTGATGATGCGTTAGCACACACATTTTTGAATATGACACCAAGCGAACAGCGTTTAGCTGGTACATACATGATACAACACCTACTCATACTGTATAGAAGCCAACATTCCGATCCAGGTCCCCTGCCCGATATATTAGCAGAACTGCTCATGAATAAATGGAGAGGTCTAGGTACCGATCTAATTAAAGTAATTCTGGAACATCGGCACAGATATAGTGCCTTCCTGTGTCCACAGCCTGATTCAGCACACTCCATGGAAAGAAAAATGTATTACATAGACAGACAGAATCCGTTACGAGAAGTGCACCCAGTTCAGAATGCTGATAATACGCTTAGACGCGTGTTTGTGTACACGCCCATAACTAAAATTGAATTATTGGAAATGAAAAAATTAGTACCCAGCCATGACAAAGATCCAGCAGGTTTTCACCGTGAAATAAAAGACATGTTACTCATGGGTGATTACACCTATCCTGACCTTATGAAAATATTGAAAGTACTATTGCCTGCCGGTATTTACGAGAAACTCAAAGAAAAAGAATGGGAAGTGGGAAATGCAAAGATTGATTGGGCTGCATTAGAAAATGAAGAAAATACCCGAATTCCAGGCCTAGGGCTTGGAGATAAAGTCAAAGCGTTACCAGGATTGTTAGTACAAGTGTTGCCACGTTTATTAACTACGAAAAAGGAAGACTGGGGTGCAATCTCAGCCTGCAAACAGAAACCCGATGAAGACACTAGTGATTTTTATTCTCGATTTGAAAAATGTTTTGGTATCAACAGCGGCCTGAAAGCAAGTAGCGAATCATATCCACATCTTTTTGTAACAAAATTAGTCGAGAATTCCCTGCCCCAGGTTAAGAACAGAGTACTGAAAGTCGAAAGCACTTGGCAAGCTAATACCCCTTCACAAATGTTACAAATGTTACAGTACCAACAGAATAGAATTAGAGAAGAACAAGAACACGAACAAAGACGTATGAAAGACACGAAAATGAAAATGTTAGTTGCCCAGTCAGTTCCAGCTGACGGTCATAAAAAGGTTACGACCCAGCCCAGTAATTTGACGGCTCCTGTAAAAGGGGTTTGTAACTATTGTAAACAGCCAGGTCATTATATAAACGATTGTGCAGTTCTGAAACACAATATCTCCACGGGTAAGACCAAGGAGAGACCGCGTCCACCTAGACAAGATCAAGCCCAGCAACAAGTACCACAGAATATACAGAATATACCGCCTATGCCAGCTTCACAACAGACCGTAGCAGTACCACAGCCACAGCCTATTGCCGCAACACAAAATACGACACAACAGATGTACCAGTATGCACAAAATGACTACCCCGATTATCAGCGATACACATGAAACAGCCTAGAGAGGGACGTTGGCTTGCCTCTTATTGAGGTTCGTGTAGATCAAGAGGGTCCTTATGTACACAGTCAAGTATTAGGGAAAGACAGAAAGTTTCTAATTGATACAGGGGCAAGCAGAACAACGATTAGTCACAATGAGGTTCCAGGGGCACCCCTCTCAGGCTCACAGAATGTTTCCCTTGGATTTTCAGGAAAACCTATTATTAACGAAGTATCGCAACCTCTTCCTCTTGCAGTTGGTCCTTTGACACGGACTACAGATTTATTGCTTACAAAATCATGTCCAGAAAACTTGCTAGGTATAAAGACACTGAAAGCTCTAGGAGCTATAATATGCTGTTCTCCGGAAGGAGTACGATTATTCTTGCGAGATTTTAAAGGTCACTATGTATTGAGAGACATGGATCACCGGTTACAGAATGTCCCTGCACATTTGTGGGCACAAGGCCCCACTGATGTAGGTTGTATGCACATTACACCATATCGAGTCACACTCAAAGCAGGAGTGGTATTACCACGAATTCGACAATACAAGTTACCTCCAGATGCTGTAGTGGCTTTACTGAAAATCATTGACGAGCTCATTGCACAAGGAGTGGTCGTGGAAACCGACTCCAATGTATGTAATTCTCCTATCATTCCAGTTCTTAAACGTACTGATCCAAATGCACCACCTGTTTATCGATTAGTTATTGATCTGCGCGAATTGAATAAATGCATTGTACCACAGTATCCCGTGGTTCCAGATATCTCTTCATTACTGACAGCTATTGATTCAGAAGCGACGTTCTTTACTGTAATTGATCTCAAGAACGCCTTCTTTAGCGTCCCAATCGATCCGGAAAGCCAATACTTGTTCGGATTCTGTTTAAATGGACGAAGTTTCAAATTTGCACGCGCACCTCAAGGATTCACAGAAAGCCCCAGCATCTATAGCCAAGCACTGAAAAGACAACTCGACAGTATCCACATGCCAGTTAACACCGCCCTGCTTCAGTATGTCGATGATCTGCTGATCACCGCCCGAAGCGAACCCGAATGTGAAAAAGCGTCACTGACGGTTTTAAATTTCCTGGCTGACAAGGGGCACAAGGTATCCCCTTCGAAGCTGCAATTCTGTGTTCAGCAAGTTGTGTACCTTGGTCACTTGCTGTCCAAAGTGGGGAGACAGCTCACACCTGATCGCATCCAGTTAATTGTAAACATGTCACCGCCCAAGACACAAAAGGAGGTGCGGGCTTTTATAGGCCTCACTTCGTACTGCAGACAATGGATTCCCCAATATGCATTACTAGCAAAACCACTCATTCAGTTGACAACCCAGGAGGCAGCGACATCGACTGTCCTCCCTTGGACTCAAGAACATACACAAGCTTTTGAAGACTTGAAGAAAGCCTTATGTCAAGCACCTGTTTTAGCAACACCATGTTACAGTAAGCCTTTTACACTTTTTGTCACAGAACGTGAAGGTACTGCCTTGTCAGTACTCACTCAGGAACAAGCAGGTTCACACAAACCGTGTGCTTACTTTTCTAGCACATTAGATCCAGTAGCCCAGGCTCTGCCTGCGTGCTTGAAATCAGTTGCAGCGACAGCTTTAGCAATCAGACAAAGCGATTCCATAGTACTAGGACATCAATTGATAGTGCAAGTTCCACATTCAGTGGAAGTTCTTTTAAATCGTACACAGACCCAACACTTGACCATAGCAAGACTGACAGGTTATGAATTGACATTGTTTCAACCACACATAGAAATCAGACGCTGTAGTACATTACATCCTGCCACACTTTTGCCATTAAATGGCGAAGACCCATTGGCACATGATTGTATTGAAGTCATTACTATTACGACGAAACCCAGACAAGACTTGACAGACGTTCCATTACCAGATCCAGACCTGACACTTTATGTGGATGGTTCATGTATGAGAACAGGTACAGGTGAATTAGTGGCCGCCTACGCAGTCACGACAGACACCGAAGTTATTGAAACAAATTGTATCGACACCCTGTCAGCTCAAGCAGCAGAGCTCATCGCTCTGACACAAGCCTGTATTCAAGCCAAAAATAAGAAAGTTAACATATATACTGATTCACGTTATGCATTCGGAGTTGTTCACGACTTCGGAGTCCTCTGGCGAGAGAGAGGTTACTTAACTTCTCACGGTGCCAACATTCAACACGGTCCCCTCATTCAAGCACTGTTAGATGCAATACATCTGCCTACTGCAATATCTATCATGAAGTGTAAGGCACATACAAAAGTCACCGATACCATCTCCCAGGGTAACGACCTGGCAGACCGAACAGCTAAGCAAACTGCTCAGAATCGAACTCATGTAACTGACGTGACAAAGACAATAGTTCCGACATCGACACATTGTATGACAGTCAGGGATCCCGCACATGATGTAATTGACATACAGACACATGCTACACCAGATGAAATCAAGAAGTGGACTGAACTAGGAGGGATCCAAACAGATCAGGGATGGATGACGAAGGGAAAATCTACATGGTTTCTCCCCGACTCTATGGTTCAAGTCATCATTAACACGATACATAGTCCAGCACACCTAGGAGAAAAAGCCATGCTAGACAGTATTCAACACATATGGTTCAATAAAAACTTACGAGCAGCAGCCAAACAAAAAGTGCGTACTTGCATGATTTGTTGTCAGTTCAATCCAGGTAAAAGCATTCCCGTAGAGCAAGGTGGATTTCAGCCTCCCGATCACCCTTTTGAAGTCCTCCAGATGGATTATATCCAGATGGAACGTTGTCGAGGATTCAAATATGTCCTCGTAGTCATATGTGCACTTTCCCGATGGACAGAAGCATATCCAGTCCCAGATTACACTGCTCCGACCACTGCCAAGCAGCTGGTTCGCGAATTCTTCCCACGGTATGGTTTGCCCCGTATCGTGTACTCAGATAACGGTCAGCCATTCTCATCCGAGCTTGTGAAACACATTACACTCCTGTTAGGCTACCAATGGAAATTCCACTTTGTCCGGCATCCCGAGGCAGCAGGTCTCGTGGAGCGCCATAATCAGACTCTGAAAATCCGACTTTCAAAAATCTGCAGAGAGAAAGGCGTTGACTGGATAGTAGCTTTGCCAGTTGCCCTTTTTTATATGAGAATGGTAGCGCATTCTCGAACCGGGCTATCCCCGTATGAGGTGGTCTTTGGTAGGCCACCAAATATGTGGGGGACGCCTATACCTCGTAAAATCACAGATGTTGACTGTATTATGCTGACAGATTACCTTGCCTCCTTGATGTCTGCACTACAATCTTGTCGTTCACAGGTAGCTGCAGCCTTTCCCGACAACACCGAGGTGAAGCCCCATGAAGTGGTCCCTGGAGATTTTGTTTTTGTTCGCAATTTTGATCGAAGAAGTCCGCTGGAGCCCCGCTGGCAAACCCCGAAATTGGTTCTTCTGACGACGAGGACTGCCGTAAAGGTTGAGGGCAGAAAAGGGTGGCTGCACTCGAGCCACGTCAAAAAGTTTCACGGACTCCCTTCGGACTTGAACTCTAAGCCCTGCCCTCCTCCACAGACTGACTCAAAACTCCCCCTGGTTGAGAAAACCGCCTCCGAGGAATATAGACTGAAACTACGGTCTAGCAAGTCAGACAGTTTAATTGTTTAAGTCCTCCCCTAGGTGAATCGGTTAAATTAGTTTCTGACATGTATCCCCTAGACCGAGATAGAGGGAGAGATAGACAGAGACAGCTCAAGAAACGTGCATATTGTAAATCACTTCGTAGTCACTGTATAGTGACATTATTGATTATGTTTTTTCTAAGTCTTCTGATTATTACTGCAAGTATATTACTGCATATCTATTACCCTATTTTCAAGCGTGCACAATCTGCTTTCAACGTCACTGCCGAACATTCTTTCAGCGAATTACCTCCGCATGAATTGTCTTACAGACTTGCGCTGCGCAACAACACATTCATTAGTATGTTACATCACTCCCATCTGACCAACAACGCTACAAATTGTTGGATATGTGGCCGACTCCCTCCCTACCAGAAATACAAGGGAGTTCTGCCCCTCTTTCCGTACCCGTTCACACACAATGGCTCATGTGGTGCATGGTTTAGATTGATCAATTCTTTAGACTCAGATACTGTTGTTTACGAAGGAAATTGGGTTTGGGGAAACCTGAACTTAGTTTTGCTTAGAGCCTGTTACCCTGACAAGAAGGGACTTCCCACCAGGACAGGAACTGATCTAGAAAATGAAGTATATGGATTAGGTAACTATACAATTAACCTCATGATTCTGAATGTTGAATCCGAAGCTGCACCAGTCTTGCCTGCTATGTCAGTATTACCAGTCACAGGTGAATCATGTGTTAGAAAGAATGGTTCAGTACACTTAGGTCATAGTAAATGCACTACTGTGGTCGAATTCAGTGATCAAGGCAAGTCTACATTCCGAGCTACTCGTCATTCCTACTTCATTTGTGGTCATACCGCATACATACGCTTACCTCTAGATTGGGATGGTACCTGTTACATTGCATTCCTACTGCCACCTGTTTTCCTAGCTCCTCCTGATTATCATAGAAATACCCATCTAATAAACAATAGACTCCGGAGAGATCTCCCGATTGTCGATTATACTGAAACTGCATGGGAGCAATACACAGACTTCAATAAAGGTTTCTTTCCCTACTTAGGTGCTGTCTTTAATAGTAAACTGATACGCAAATTAACTAGAACCCTCGAAGCAGTAGTGAATGAAACTACTTCCGCCCTAGGCAACTTAACAGAGGAGCAGTCTGCGATGCGGGTTGTTGTTCTTCAAAATCGTCTTGTCCTTGACGTCATCCTAGCCGATAGGAGGAGAGCCTGTAGAGTCATCGGGTCGAGCTGCTGTGTTTTCATTCCAGAAAACGCGCCATCAGTATACAAAGCCATAACGCGTCTTCATAAGATTGCAAGTTTGATACATCAGAATCCAGGCACCTGGACTTGGTCCGGTTGGTTCTGGACAACGTTGACCGCCTGGGGATGGAAGGTCCTATCCTTCCTAGGCATTGCCCTTCTCATAGTATTCAGTTGCTGCCTGTGTCTACAATGTGGGCCAGCGATCTGCGGCCTGTGTGCCACATCATGTATTCCACATTCAAGTTCCCATTCAAAACGCCATAAGAAGAAAGAAGAGCAAATGATGTTACGTGAACAGATTGATCGATTCATGAGGATCGATATATCATGAAGGGTCCGTAGGGGACAAGGAGGGAATGAGGAAATATGAATTTTTATGATCAATTGTGTCCCCTATCTTAGACCCCAACGACTCCGTGTACACACTACAAGTACATGTATGTTCCCTCCACTTCCAGCTATGAAGACGCAAATACATTTGCGTCCAACGTTAACATGTCCTCTTTCAGATCCACCATGAATGGGTCGAATATTCCGTTCCTAAGTATGCCTTGCCAACGTCTTTATGTGGTGTACTTTACACATTTTTCAGCTCTGGCGAAGTAGGCCCTGAATTCTACCATCGAGCCTTTTCCTGCCTTCTGACTCTGAATGCTTCAGCCTGAGCCTGCATCTGTATCCGTGACCTTTGTCTTACTCCCTGCGCGGCTAACGGTGCTTGGCTCAGCCTGTTGCCTGCCAAGAGGGTATTCAGCCTTCAAGTTATCTGCTCCGCTCCTCGAAAAATACATTCCTGTCTAGTAGTTTCAGTAAACATCCTTCCAGCTGCAGAGCAAAGAGCCCGGCCTCACTGTCTCCGTGCAATTAATTCATAGCTCCTGTTACCATGGTAGGCCCATGCCCCCTCGCATCTCATGCAGACACGTAGACGCTTATACACGCACTAACAGTCAGTATAGAATAGCCTCTGCCCGAGAGACCTTTCCTTCCAGATAATACAGTTCCTTAAACACGAGATATTAGATACGATTTGGGATTAGGTTGATCTGACATCCCAGACTTCTGTCTCCTCATGTAGGGCTAAATGTCAAGTCACCCTCCAGTTACACATCAATCACACGTCATGCTGCCTACGCGCGCATCTCTGTCATGTATTTCTGCTGACACTGCAGGATTCTTTCATGGATCCACCCACTTGTGACATCTTGTTAATGACGTTTCTAGTACACGCCTTCATGCACGCCTATTGTAACGCCTTTTCATTACGTATGTGTACTCTTATCTCTCCTCTCAGCTGTTACGCCTTCTGCATCTGCCTTTACTGTAATGCATTGACTATATATATGAATGATTGTCAATAAAATATTGTCTGTCAGTCCCTTCCCGAACCTACGTGGTGACGGAATGGTATGCCACCTTTGGTTCAAACCAAATACCAATTCCTTTTTAAGGAATAAAACCCCTTTATAAACCTCAAATATCACAGATTTTGCCTCTTCATTTTGACTGAGTTATTCTTATTGAACTTTACCGCATAAATTAAGTATAGGTAATTTAAATTTACCACAAGGTGCTTGATCCGGTCCAGGGAAGTCATGGCTTGACAGTTCGGACTGGACAGTCTGGACTGTTCTTATGAGGCACAGTGTCAAGACTGATTTACATATGGCTGCGTCCAAACTGGGGTAGCATGGTGAGTAAAAGAACGTTGGATTTAACCTAGATCTCTTGACTGAGGGTGAATGTTTGATCTGCTCTACATTCCTTCCATCATCTGTTTGTCTTGTTTTCTCACCCTAGTTACGCCGGGTATGCCCAGACGTGGGTCACTGTGTCACTAGATAAAAGCTTGCCTGGTTTATTAGGGTTGATGACCCAAAACCGGTCCCGGAATGCTGGTTTCCGGTCCAGGGAGGAACTGGATTGGCAGTTCCGGCTGGACTGTTCGCTTGAGGCCCAGGATCAAGACTACAAACTGGGGAGGCATGGTGAGCAAAAGAACAATGGATTTAACCCAGATCTCTTGACTGGGTGTGAATGTTTGATTTGCTCTCTATTCCGTCCATCATCTCAGTGTCTTTTAATATACATTACACAGCAGGTTGCAGAAGATGCCCAATGGGGAGAGGGCAACTCATTTGAAGGAAAAGTATGCCACAAGCTGTATTATGTGGTTGTGGGGCTGCCCGTTGGTGGCTGAATGGCGTCTATTGCATTATTGCTTGTAGTTTTTATTCAAGAGCAATGGAGCAGCTTTCTATATGAACTATAGGAACATAAAAATGAATAGGCTACACACCAAGCTCTGTAACGTCTGTATTCTTCAACATATGAATATGCTCTGAATGCATTATATCATAACCTTTTTAATCACACCTTAATACCTCAGAGCAGATTACCTAATTCTCATTTACAGTCCACCCAGAACTGCGAGGGTCCTAGTGCGTATAATATCAACAACACTATATCTCCTTCTTTGTTATATTAAAGTTACAAACATGAGCATCCTCTTTGCGCAATGAGACTTTGAGGTGCTCTCACTGGTCTTCCAGATCAGGTGGTATGATGTAGTTGAGTTACATCTTGATTATGCACCAATGATAAATGCTCAGATGTGGGACTTGGACATTTAGGCAGAGTCACCTTGGTTGTGCTCTCAGGAGGTGATGAACGTTGAGATAGGTGTTTAAATTGGGAGGAGTCCTTTCTGGTGAACGTTCCAGGTTGATGCGCTGTCACCATATTTCCTTTTGCATGTCACAAACATCAAAGTGTTGACAACGAACAGGTTGTCTGTGTTCTGCTTCTGTTTCTGTTTTACCAGTACTGAGTCCCCTCTATGGAAAACTGTTTTTTGGAAGTGTCGGCACTGTTCTGCATATGTTTTATTTTTGCACTTCTGGGAAGTAAACATGACATAAACAATAACGGCAATTAGCGATCAATCCGATGTCCATTGTGGAAGTTTGATTCTGGTGATGGCTCCTCAAAATAGCAAAGTGACAGGACTCTCTTGAGTTGTGGAATAAGGAGTTGATCAACAGGCTCAAAGGGCTTGACACAAGACTTGATTAATATTGATTCCCTCAATTGGTGCTCCCAGGATTACCTTCTTGAGGGTGCCTATAAATCTTTCAACACACCTCTGGCGGGGCTTCTGATGCATGACAATGAGTCCAACAAGAAACTCCTTGAGTTCTTTGCTCTTGGAAGGTGGGCCATTATCAGACTTGAGAATAGCGGCGATGCTCCATGCGGCAACAATGTCATCAAGCTGCTCAATGACTTTGTCATGGGTTGTCGATGATAAGTCTTCCACAAAAGGAAAACACGAATATTCATCAGTGACTAACTTGAGATGATGCCCATTTCCTGGAGGCCCAAAGAAATCAACTGCAAATCTCTCCTTCGCATGCACAGGAAGGTCAAACATTGTAAGAGAATGCTGCGTCACCCTGCGGGATAAACAGTTATACATCTGGCATGATTTCAAATGTTTCTCAACTCGTTTATCTTGGTGAAGGAACCACACAGTCTGATGAGGCTCTCTTGGACACCACAATGTCTATCTTTGGCTATTTCAATGATTTGCTGTCTCAGGCTCTAAGGTATGTTGATTCTCGAACCTCTCAACATGATACTGTCTCAATTGATGGATAACTCATACTGTACAGTTTGGAACTTTTGAAATTCAACAACAACAGCAAAAGGTCGAATGCTTTACTTCCAAGATTGTATTTTGATGTGGTCTTTGAGGATGAACATGCCTTTATATTGTTAGGAATCGGGTCTAGTCCTCTTTCAGTGACCATGAACTGTTATCACATGGGGGTTCTAGGGGCTCCTATTTTCCCTCCCGTCTACGTGACCTTGTCAATTCTTATTTTTGGAGCTGTTAGGTACGGAGGAGTCACGGTGTTTTGTTTCTACAACTGGTTTCGTTTTGCACGGCTCCTCGTCACCTTGCTCCATGTTGTTATACGCGGATATGACGTTTTAGGTCATTCCACAATTAGGTCCCAATTCCAAGTGCCGGTTTTAACGTTTGTATCGAAATGGGTAGGGGTTTTTTGTTCATACCGGATTTGAGGCATGTTTTTCCCCTAATACCAAAACGTTACGGAAGACACCCTACTTGTACTAGTCTACTGTCTGTTTCCAAGAGACGTTATCTTGGTTCAGAATCACCTGCTGACCTATTTCTTCACAAAGCCAAACCTGTACCCTCAACTGGCGAGTGCAATGTGATTGTTTTAATAGGACATGGTCACTGGTGTTGGGGTATCTGGCTAAGATATACGACGTTGTGAAGTGTGTTTTCTCTGTTTGTCCAGGTGCAGAAGCATGGAGAAGGGAGCAGTGAACTCTTTGTTCTACAGGGGTGGAAGACTTGGTGTCTCCTCATATTCCACCCCCTTTTCTGGTTCATTGGTACACTCATAGTTAACATCTTGTGAGTGACCCGTGGGTCTGGGAAGTGGATTGGCACATACCTCGTTCCTGCAGTGTGTGGGCTGAGTGGACGGAATCCAACAGAATAACAAGCCCACGAAATATTACACTGCCCGGACGGGTATGGATGTGGATACAGGTGGGGGCGATGATGTCCCTACATGCAAGACGTGATGGGGGCTCTAATGGCTTTACAGGCTCAGGTACAGGACTTACGTCAGGAAAACTTGGGCTTAAGACAGGAACTTGGGGCCGTGAGGGCTAGAGAACAGTCACAAACTAGGGGACATGGTCCTGTTATACAGCCTGCAACATCCCAGTATGGGGGAGGGTCGGGACAGAGTACCAGTGGGAGTGGGGCTCCTATAGCGGTTACCGTGACATCCCCTGTTCCTGTTCCTTTGGCTCCCCTGAGAGGTTTACTGGGGACAGTGAGAAGTTTGGGATGTTTATGAACCAGTGCCAATTACATTTTATGTGCAAGCCTGGCGCTTTTCCCGATGACTCTGCCAAAGTCGCTTTCACTATCTCATATCTGGCTGGCACCGCTGCTCAGTGGGCTATTCCCTTGGTAGAGAGCGATGACCGAGTGCTGTACAATTATACTGCTTTCAAGGAGTTGATGCGGGGAATGTTCGCTAAGCATGCTTTTATGCAAGCGAGCGATACGGAGCAATTGAAGCTACGGCAGGGCAGACAGGATCTATTAACATACATATCCTCGTTTAACCGGTTGGTGTCCGAGACTCATTGGCCGATGGAGAAGCGGACCTCCCTGTTCTATCAGGGTCTTTGTGAGGAACTCAAGGACGTGGTATCACAGGTGGTCGATCCACCCGATAACTGTGCTGCGTTCATAGACCTTGTTGTAAAGCTAAACCATTGACTATCGGAGAGGCGTGAGGACCGTAATCGTTTCCAGGTATCCAGGGGTAGCTATGTGAAACCTGAAGTTAAACCACTTGGGGAGCCTAAGACAGCACCTGAACCTATGGAGATAGGAGGAGTAAGAGGGCCCTTGACCCCTGAGGAAATGAAAAGGAGAAGAGAGTTGAATCTCTGTTTGTATTGTGGTCAGGGAGGCCATTTTGCCAGGGAATGCCCTGTCAAACCGTCCAGAGTTGGGTATGAGAAGAAGGTAGCGTTTGTCCAGGTGGAAGGATGCTCGACAAAGGAGGAGGAGCTGATGGGACAGTATGATGTACTGGGGGCAATAGATCTGGCACCTAGGCATTTTATTATTACGGCCCATCTTCTGCTTTCCGTGCACAATCGAGTGCCGGTGTCTGTGTTGTTGGATTCCGGTGCCACCGGAAACTTTATTGATATTTCTTTGGCAGATAAACTAGGGATTCCCTGTCACTATAAGGAACAACCAGAGCCGGTGAGAGCCATAGATGGGACTGAACTGACATCAGGATGTATCACCCGTCAAACCGTTCCTTTACGGTTACTGTGTGATAATGGGCATACTGAAACAGTGTTTTTTGACTTAATCGATGCCCCTTCTTTCGGTTTGGTGTTGGGGTTTCTTTGGCTGCAGGAACACAATCTCAAGATCGATTGGGTGCAGCGTTTGGTGACGCTGGATTCCCCCTTTTGTTTGAGACATTGCTACAGAGAGGCCAGTGAACGGATCACCCCTTTGTCATGTGCGGTGGCAGAGGTGGGCTCTGTTCCACCGCAGTATTACGCTTTCAGTGACGTATTTGATAAAGGACAGGGTCAGGGTCTTCCCCCGCACCGGTCATTCGATTGTAGGATTGATTTGGTGCCCGGTATTCCTTTGCCATGCAGTCGCATGGATGCATTATCAGAACCCGAAGAGCTGCACCTTAATGAATATCTAGACGAGATGTTGAAATTGGGTTTTATCCGCCCCTCATGTTCGCCTGTGTCATCTGCGATTTTCTTCATACCGAAGAAGCAGGGGACGTTGAGGGCCTGTGTGGACTATAGGACCTTAAACAAGGCCACGGTGAAGAACAAATACCCTCTTCCACTCATCCCCGTGTTGTTGGACCAGCTCCGCAAAACCACGGTGTTTACCAAATTGGATTTGCGGAGCGCCTAACTTCTTATCCGTGTTTGACCCGGGATGAATGGAAGACGGCTTTCAAGACCAAACATGGGTTGTTTGAATACTGTGTAATGCT
This sequence comes from Lissotriton vulgaris, assembly GCF_964263255.1. Taxonomy (NCBI): domain Eukaryota; kingdom Metazoa; phylum Chordata; class Amphibia; order Caudata; family Salamandridae; genus Lissotriton; species Lissotriton vulgaris. Next base: position 1,269,930,437 of record NC_141689.1, read on the forward strand.
GTTTGGCCTATGTAATGCGCCAGCGGCATTCCAGTTCTTCATCAATGAGGTCCTTAGTGAATACCTGGACAGAACTGTCATCGTCTATCTGGATGACATTCTCGTATTTTCGGAGACCGGTGCTGAACATCAAGAACATGTGACACAAGTGCTACGGAAATTGCAGGAACATCATCTGTATGCCAAACTAGAAAAGTGTCAGTTCAGCACCTCTGAGGTGGAGTTATTGGGATTCATCATCTCAGCAGACGGTATTCGAATGGACCCGAAAAAGATACAGGCGAACGTGACTTGGCCCATTCCATCTACAGTTAAGCAAATTCAGGTGCTTTTAGGGTTCGCCATCTTTTATCGGCGTTTTATATCTAATTTTTCCGATATAGTGGCACCTATGACCTGCCTGTTGAGGAAGGGGGTTCCCTTCGTTTGGTCTACTGAGGCTCAGGATGCCTTCTAGCTGTTACTCAGGAAATTCACGTCAGCACCTGTATTGACGCACCCTGATCCTGCCCTGCCGTTCTTTGTTGAAACGGATGCTTCTTCGTGTGCGGTGGGTGGGGTGCTATCCCAACGGGAGGAGGGTACCGGCCATATTCACCCCATTGCCTTTTTTTCTAAGACCTTGCTTCCAGCAGAGCGCAACTATACTGTGGCGGAGAGGGAATTATTGGCTGTGAAGCTGTCCTTCGAGGAATGGCACCATTATTTATGGGGTGCCCGGCATACTATTACGATCTATACCGACCATAAAAACCTGGAGATTTTTTCGGTCTGCCCGAGCTTTGACTCCGCGTCAGCCGCGGTGGGTCCTATTCTTTAACGAATATGACTTTATTTTAACATACAGACCTGCTGCACAGCAGATCAAATCTGACACTCTTTCCCGGATCCATGTTCATCCAAGAGAAGTGAGTCCCTCGAAGGAAGATAGACCGATGATCGAGGGTGAGAGGATCATTGGAGTCATAACAGCTGATGACTTCCCTTCTCTCGTGAAAGAGCGGTTACGTCAGACGGATTTGGCTCCTTGGTTAGCATTACCCCAGGTGCTATCTCAGGATGGGTTGTTGTATCATGAGAGTCGGTTGTTTGTTCCCCCAGTATTGAGAGAGTTGGTTCTGGAGTGGTGTCATTCCTCTGCATTGGTGGCACATCCTGGGATGCGGAAGACAAAGGAATTATGTTTGAGATGCTTCTGGTGGGAGACTTTGGCGAGAGATATCCAGAATTATGTGACCGCTTGCCCTGTTTGTGCCACTAGTAAGACTTCACACAGTAAGCCCGGTGGTCTTTTGCAGCCCTTAGAGGTCCCTCCTACACCTTGGCATACCATCAGTATAGATTTCGTAACTGACCTTCCATCCGTGTCGGGATTTACTGCCATTCTGGTGGTGGTAGATTCATTTACAAAAATGGCGCATTTCATCCCGCTATCCAAGATCCCAACGGCGAAGGAGATGGTTTGGTGTTTATGACCTCGGTTGTGAGGATACATGGACTACCATCTGTAGTAATATCTGACAGGGGGCTCAGTTTGTGTTCAATTTCTGGACGGAGCTTTGTTTGGTGCTCAAGACGGAAATACGGTTGTCATCCGCGTATCATCCGCAGTCCGATGGTCAGACCGAGCGCACCAACCAGACCGTGGAACAGTACTTACTTGAGGAGCCTGATTTTGTCCCTGTCATGTGACTGGGTGACTGCTCTTCCCATAGTGGAATTTGCCTATAATAATAGTCTGCATGCCGCCTTGGGCATGACTCTTTTCTATTGTTCATTGAGGTATCATCCTAGATTGTTAGCTATTCAACCCACTGGGCATGTGCCAGCCATTGATGACGTGTGTTAGAGGTTGAGTGACATCTGGGAGGTGGCAAGAGTGCGGTTGCAGGAAGCTAAGGCGGATATGAAACAGCAGGCAGATCGGCATCGGGCCCCTGCCCCGTTATCGGGTGGGGTACCGGGTTTAGCTAGCTTCTCGTAATCTGAGAGTGCAGGGGTCCCGTAAATTGCAACCTCGGTTTGTGGGCCCTTTTGCGGTGGTTCAGGTGATCAATCCGGTGGCTATGAAGCTCCAGTTGCCACAGGACTATAAGGTCCACCCCGTATTCCACATATCATTGTTGAAACCCTATGTCCCTCTGATCAGGTGCTGCCCCCTCCCGCTCCCTTGGTGGTCGATGGACAGGAATAGTTTGAGGTCTAGGCTATTCTGGATTCCAGACGTAGGAGAGGACACCTATATTACCTGGTGGATTGGAAGGGATATGCCCCTGAGGATAGGACGTGGGAGCCGGCTGGGGGGATGCATGCGCCTCGCTTAGTCGGGTTGTTCCATAGACAACATCCCCTGAAACACTGCCCGGTGGGGAGGATCATGGGGGGGGGTACTGTTAGGAATCGGGTCTAGTCCCCTTTCAGTGACCATGAACATGACCTACCAGTTTCGGGATATTAGTCGGTCCTACCTTACTGTCATTGCTTGTTATTGCTAATGTCTGGGTTCCTGGTTGCTGTTCCCTGGTTCCTGTGTTTTGCTGGAGTTTTTCCGATTATTCTCACGGGCTCGTGAAAATTGTGGATCCCTTTCTGGAGCTCGAGTCTTGGGTTCCTGAATCCCTTTCCTTTCCCTTGCCTTCCTTGTTTAGTTAGTTAGTGTCCCTATTTCCCTGTTTTCTGTTTCGACCCGGTGCTTAGGGAAGCTCCTGTTCATATCTGGGTTGGGTTTCTAGGGGCTCCTATTTTCCCTCCCGTCTACGTGACCATGTCAATTCTTATTTTCAGAGCTGTTAGGTACGGAGGAGTCACGGTGTTTTGTTTCGTTTTGCACCGCTCCTCATCACCTTGCTCCATGTTGTTATACGCGGATATGACGTTTTAGATCATTCCGCGATTAGGTCCCAATCCCAAGTGCCGGTTTTAACATTTGTATTGAAACGGGTAGGGGTTTTTTGTTCATGCCGGATTTGAGTCAAGTTTTTCCCCTAATACCAAAACGTTACAGAAGACACCCTACTTGTACTAGTCTACTGTCTGTTTCCAAGAGACGTTATCTTGGTTCAGAATCACCTGCTGACCTATTTCTTCACGAAGCCAAACCTGTACCCTCAACTGGTGAGCGCAATGTGATTGTTTTAATAGGACATGGTCACTGGTGTTGGGGTATCTGGGTAAGGTATACGACGTTGTGAAGTGTGTTTTCTCTGTTTGTCCAGGTGCAGAAGCATGGAGAAGGGAGCAGTGAACTCTTCATTCTACAGGGGTGGAAGACTTGGTGTCTCCTCATATTCCACCCCCTTTTCTGGTTCATTGGTACGCTCATAGTTAACATCTTGTGAGTGACCCGTGGGTCAGGGAAGTGGATTGGAACATACCTCGTTCCTGCAGTGTGTGGGCTGAGTGGACGGAATCCAACATATATGCTTTGGTAGCATTACTAAGCTGTTCAATGGATAGAGCTGATGGTGTGCTGAACCACACAATAAAATTGATATACTCTTCATTCCCTTTGTCTGTTGATCTGTGGCGATGTAGCAGCACTCTTGAAAAGTAATCTGCAGGGTTTTGATCTTTTACTGACTTGTGCACAATCTTACATTGTGCTCTTGCAGGTGCATCCATCACCTCTTGATGAGAGAAGGCATCATAACTTTCAGGTTTCCAACAATAGTGAGCAATGCCTGGTGGCCTGTAATGATATTGAAACGTTTCCTACATAGAAATACATGAAAATGTTTGCAGGCCCTAACTACAGCCAGACTCTCCTATTCCATCTGAGAATAGGCATGTTCTTGTTCAAACAGGCTTTGGTGGCATAGGCCACAATGTGTCACTGAGCATTTGGATGTCCATTGTGTTGAGCAAGAATGACCCTCAGCTCCACCAGGCTCGTGTCTACCTTGATCTCAGTTCAGTTCAAATACTGTATTTTGGCCACCTGGGCCATGAAAGTACACACAGTAATAAAAAGACATAATAGATAAAAATACAGTTTGACAAAAAGCAGAGTCACATTAAAAAAAATGAAAATAGTACTCTCCGGTAACTGATTCATAGCAAATATTAAAGAAGGTCAAAGGTAAAGGCATGCAGTATGTGCAAGAGTGCACTAATTTACATGAGGAAGTGCACAAGTGATACAACAGTGTGATGCCAGAAAAACAGTGCAAACACCATCATACTACTGATGGCGGGGAAAAAGCCTTTCTCCTAAGTATCCACATAGCACCTAGGAATTTGGCAACAGAGATGGCAAATACGGGGCACCTATCCACTCTAAGTATGCAAAGAGCAATACGGTGACTGTATACTCCTAGCAACCTGCATATAGGGGCTAGAAAAGTTCTACAGTATAAAGCGTAAGCTGCTCATTCAAAAAATACAGGTGACGTGCTCTCCTCAAAGGAGTTGCAAGCTGAGTAAGCATACGGCTCCTCCATTAGCCAGTTTGGGAGTGAACACTCTATATGATAGGGTGCCCACTCTAAACTGAAAGTATAACTTCCTGTCCAGTGTGACAGACACCTAGTCCTAAAACAACTCATACCCAAAGGAGGGCTTAAAAGCAATGAACTCACTTTATAACTCGCAATTCTAGACACAATCCTCTACTCTCTTTATGAGGTTAGAGGCAAAAGTACATTCAGTAAACTTAATAACACAGAGTAAATTAGCATATTATACGTTGAGCTCTAGGGGCATACCAAACCATATATCAATAAAGTAGTATAAGAACCACGACTTAACTGGACACAAGGCCTAGAGTCTGTAGAAGTGCTGGGTCCACAAGAAACCACCCAAGGTAGTGACAAAGGGGGATCCACAGGGGACGCGTGCACTGTGTGAACACAGCTGCAGATCGAGGTTGACTTCAATGGAGAAAGTCGCAGTTGGAATTTTAAAGAAAAAAGAAAACTTTGGAGAGGACTTTGAGGAAACGCCTTTAGACTTAAGGGGTTCTAGATCCAACACCCATGGGAGCACCGGAGTACTCGAGTTAACTCACCCAGGGAAGCGGGGTGCATAGGTGTCTTTTAGAGTCGGGAATCGTCGTGGTTTCCAATGGTGATCTGCTGCAAAGTGCTGCTGCCAGTGAAGAGGAAAGTGTCCGGGTGAATCCAAGCCACGATCAAAGATGTGAAGAAACTGAAAGCAGAGAGGAAAGAGTCTGGGTCACTAGCCAGTGACCAGGAGCACGATAGGCGATGCCCACCGATGTTGGGTGATTTCAGGTGAAGGTACAACTTGACTCTTCAGCCATGAGGACCAGGAGACGTCGACGATGACCTGGATCGGGAATCGAGCTGTCCTACACAGGATGTCAAGTGCTGCGGGGTCAGCGCCCGGATTGGGAGCAACAAGACTTAACAACAGCAACCCATGCAGGAATCAGAAAAATGCTTTGGTGCAGACCAGCAAGGTCTGAGGGACTCACTACGCAATGGAGAGTCAGGGCACATCTGGAGCAACTAGGAAAGCCCAGGGAAAAGTAGAGTTGCCTTCTTGGGGACCCACTAGTCAATGGAGCAGGGATCATGAAGGAGCCTCAAGCGGAAATGCAAGAAGTGGGCCCACGGAATCCTCGTGGAGTGTAGGCCCACAATTCTTGGTGCAGATTGCGCTTGGGCTTGGGCTACAAGTAGTCCAAAGCAGAACTTCAGGAGATGTCGAAAAGTCAATGCACTAGCAAATGTGCACGGTTACCAGGGGTTCCGGTTCCAGTTCACTCGTAAGGGCTGCAGGTCTCAGCTTTGCTGGCGACCCGGGTCCGCCTCAGAGAATCCTCTTCCTGTGCTGCGGGTACTTCCGAGTCTGTCAGGAGCTTTGTGGATGCAGCCGTCAAATGCTTTGTTGGTGCCTGCCAAGCAGGGGAGTCACTCCTTGACCCCAAGGGAGATTCTTCCGTCCTCTAGTCTTTAGTAGAGCGTTGAAATTCCAAAATTCAGTTTCAGAGTTTCGTGCAGGTGTAATCTAAGGTCCTGTTGCCAGGGTTCCTCACTTATACTAAAGAAAGGGGTTGGACATACTCTGAGGACCCACCTATGGGAGGGTCTGGAAAGAGGGGTGGCTACACCCATTTCCATTGTCCAGTTTCGCACCAGAGCAGAGGCTGAGTGTCCCTGCAACCGGTTTGCACTGAACTATGCACAGGGACACCAAATGTGCACCCAATGCAGACATCAAAGCACTCAGAGTGCACCCACCCAGTCCCAATATGCACCCACCCAGTCCCAATACACTAAAGCCTGTCTGGGAGACCTCCCTGTGACAGGAAATCTATTGTCCAGGAGCTTTGGTCAGCAGCAGGAGGCTAAACTTGTGTCTGTGGCTGCAGCATCCACTTGTGATGCCATGGCTCGTTTGAACTATTACCAGGTAGACCGGTTACATGTCTCTCCCTCTAGAAGGGTGGAATCCTACCCCCGATGCCAGGACTGGCGGGGGGGGGGTAGGATTAGAAAAATGTTTGATACCAAATATCAAATATGACATGTTTCCATGCCGCCATTCCAAAGTTAGCATTTACTGCAAGGTTCTAATGTACTTAAGATGATATGGTCTGGCTGAATGACAGAAGAGCCTCAGAGAATAGATTCCGAAAGCTGCAGAGGGGTCCTGCTCATGCATAGCACCCTCCCACATGAAATCCAGCATCCTGCCTTCATGATTGGTAAGGCCTGCCATAGGGGTGACTGATAGGTTTATATGTGCCATGATTTATGGTAGATATAGGTAACCTATATCATAGTAAGGCTTCCCAGGGGTGGCATATACATGCTGTAGCACCTGGTAGGTCTATGGGGTACCTATACCCACATTACCTGGTGTACCATATACTAGGGACTCACAAGGGTACCCCAGTAGCCAAACTGGAGTGTACCTACAGTACATGCAATCAATTTAGAGAGGAAGCAGCTAGGCTTGAGTCCTGGATTGCAGGGCCTTAGCCAGACTAACATCGAAAAACAGCAAAAAGTGGGGGTAACTATAGTAAGGAGATACTCTACTACTAAACCCCCTCAAACGCAGGGACATTAATCTAACCTTGACCAGTTGAGTCTTCATGTTTTAAGTGGAAATATCTGTGGCGTCCAACTGCATTGGTATGGTTACTCCCAGGTCTAAGTTCCACTGTATAGTCCATCACCTGTAGGGAAATAGACCACCTCAAAAGTTTGGGATTTTCACCCTACATCTGTTTTAGCCATAAGAGGGACTTATGGTCAGTCTGAACAGTGAAGTGAGTGCCATACAAGTATTCTTTAGAGTCCAAACCACAGCAAAGGCCTCCCTCTCAATAGCTGACCAACGTTTCTCTCTAGGGGTCAGCCTTCTGCTAATAAAAGCAACTTGCTGGTCCTGACCTTCATCATTCAATTTTGACAGCACATCCCTTACCCCCAACGCAGATGCATCTGTTTGGACAATGAAATCTCTGGAGTAGTTGGTACTTTGCAGAATTGGTGTAGTGCACATGGCCTGCTTCAGGTCATCAAATGCCTTTTGACAGTTAACTGTCCATTGAACTTTCTTTGGAATTCTCTTCTAAGTTAAGTCATTCAGGGGTGTCACAATAGATCCCTACCCCTTGACAACTCTTCTGTAGTACCCAGTCAGGCCCAAGAAAGCTCTGACCTGAGTCTGGGTAGTTGGAGCAACCCAGTCCATGATGGTCTGGACTTTGCTCTGCAATGGTTGAACCTGGCCTCCACCTACAAGGTGGCCCAGGTACACAACCTGACTCTGCCCTGTCTGGCACTTAGTAGCCTTAATAGTTAGGCCTACTTTCTGCAGGGCCTCCCAAACATTTCTCAGGTGGGCCAGGTGATCCTCCCAGGTGGAGCTAAAGTCAGCAATATCATCTGAATATGCTGCACTATAGTCTTCCTGTCCTGTTAGGACTTTGTTCATCAACCTTTGAAAAGTTGCAGGTGCATTTTTCAAACTAAAGGGCATCACCATAAATTGGTAGTGCCCACTAGGGGTAGAAAATGCTGTTTTGGGCTTTGCATCATCAGCTAATCTGTCTGTCAGTAGCCAGCTGTAAGATCAAATGTGCTCAGAAACTTGGCTGAGGCCAAAGTATTTATAAGCTCATCTGCTCTTGGGATTTGATGGGCTAGTGACTACATTGAGACCCCTGTAGTCAACACAAAACCGCATCTCTCTCTTACCACCCTGGGTGTGAGGTTTTGGTACCAAGACCACTGGACTAGCGCAAGGGCTATCTGAGGGTCCAATAACTCAAATCCAACATCTTCTGGACTTAGTCCTGATACAGTCACTGAAATGGTAAGGTTGCCTGTAAACATTATTTTTAACTGCCCCAGTGTCCACTTCATGAGTGCACCAGGTAGTCTGACTAGGAGTCAGTGAGAACAAGTTCCTATACTGATTGAGCACCTGTCTACAATCAGCTTATTACTGAGCAGTGAGGCTGCCTGCCAAGGCTATACCAACAATTGACCCATCATCAGGGTGTTGTGAGAGCAGGTCAGGGAGTGGATCATTCTCTTCCTCCTGTCCCTCATCAGTAGCCATGAGCAAGCCCTTGAGCAACAAGACTTAACAACAGCAACCCATGCAGGAATCAGAAAAATGCTTTGGTGCAGACCAGCAAGGTCTGAGGGACTCACTACGCAATGGAGTGTCAGGGCACATCTGGAGCAACTAGGAAAGCCCAGGGAAAAGTAGAGTTGCCTTCTTGGGGACCCACTAGTCAATGGACCAGGGATCATGAAGGAGCCTCAAGCGGAAATGCAAGAAGTGGGCCCACGGAATCCTCGTGGAGTGTAGGCCCACAATTCTTGGTGCAGATTGCGCTTGGGCTTGGGCTACAAGTAGTCCAAAGCAGAACTTCAGGAGATGTCGAAAAGTCAATGCACTAGCAAATGTGCACGGTTACCAGGGGTTCTGGTTCCAGTTCACTCGTAAGGGCTGCAGGTCTCAGCTTTGCTGGCGACCCGGGTCCGCCTCTGAGAATCCTCTTCCTGTGCTGCGGGTACTTCCGAGTCTGTCAGGAGCTTTGTGGATGCAGCCGTCAAATGCTTTGTTGGTGCCTGCCAAGCAGGGGAGTCACTCCTTGACCCCAAGGGAGATTCTTCCGTCCTCTAGTCTTTAGTAGAGCGTTGAAATTCCAAAATTCAGTTTCAGAGTTTCGTGCAGGTGTAATCTAAGGTCCTGTTGCCAGGGTTCCTCACTTATACTAAAGAAAGGGGTTGGACATACTCTGAGGACCCACCTATGGGAGGGTCTGGAAAGAGGGGTGGCTACACCCATTTCCATTGTCCAGTTTCGCACCAGAGCAGAGGCTGAGTGTCCCTGCAACCGGTTTGCACTGAACTATGCACAGGGACACCAAATGTGCACCCAATGCAGACATCAAAGCACTCAGAGTGCACCCACCCAGTCCCAATATGCACCCACCCAGTCCCAATACACTAAAGCCTGTCTGGGATACCTCCCTGTGACAGGAAATCTATTGTCCAGGAGCTTTGGTCAGCAGCAGGAGGCTAGACTTGTGTCTGTGGCTGCAGCATCCACTTGTGATGCCATGGCTCGTTTGAACTATTACCAGGTAGACCGGTTACATGTCTCTCCCTCTAGAAAGGTGGAATCCTACCCCCGATGCCAGGACTGGCGGGGGGGGGGGTAGGATTAGAAAAATGTTTGATACCAAATATGACATGTTTCCATGCCGCCATTCCAAAGTTAGCATTTACTGCAAGGTTCTAATGTACTTAAGATGATATGGTCTGGCTGAATGACAGAAGAGCCTCAGAGAATAGATTCCGAAAGCTGCAGAGGGGTACTGCTCATGCATAGCACCCTCCCACATGAAATCCAGCATCCTGCCTTCATGATTGGTAAGGCCTGCCATAGGGGTGACTGATAGGTTTCTATGTGCCATGATTTAAGGTAGATATAGGTAACCTATATCATAGTAAGGCTTCCCCGGGGTGGCATATACATGCTGCAGCACCTGGTAGGTTATGGGGTACCTATACCCACATTACCTGGTGTACCATATACTAGGGACTCACAAGGGTACCCCAGTAGCCAAACTGGAGTGTACCTACAGTACATGCAATCAATTTAGAGAGGAAGCAGCTAGGCTTGAGTCTTGGATTGCAGGGCCTTAGCCAGACTAACATCGAAAAACAGCAAAAAGTGGGGGTAACTATAGTAAGCAGATACTCTCCTACAAAACCCCCTCAAACGCAGGGACATTAATCTAACCTTGACCAGTTGAGTCTTCATGTTTTAAGTGGAAATATCTGCGGCGTCCAACTGCATTGGTATGGTTACTCCCAGGTCTAAGTTCCACTGTATAGTCCATCACCTGTAGGGAAATAGACCACCTCAAAAGTTTGGGGTTTTTACCCTACATCTGTTTAGCCATAAGAGGGACTTATGGTCAGTCTGAACAGTGAAGTGAGTGCCATACAAGTATTCTTCAGAGTCCAAACCACAGCAAAGGCCTCCCTCTCAATAGCTGACCAACGTTTCTCTCTAGGGGTCAGCCTTCTGCTAATAAAAGCAATTTGCTGGTCCTGACCTTCATCATTCAATTTTGACAGCACATCCCTTACCCCCAACGCAGATGCATCTGTTTGGACAATGAAATCTCTGGAGTAGTTGGTACTTTGAAGAATTGGTGTAGTGCACATGGCCTGCTTCAGGTCATCAAATGCCTTTTGACAGTTAACTGTCCATTGAACTTTCTTTGGAATTCTCTTCTAAGTTAAGTCATTCAGGGGTGTCACAATAGATCCCTACCCCTTGACAACTCTTCTGTAGTACCCAGTCAGATAAACTTGTGCCCAGAGGCTGTCTGGGGATCCATGGGACCAACTAAATTAATACCACCCCTCTCAAAAGGAACCCCCACCACAGGTAGTGGTATCAGGGGGGGCCTTTGTAGTACCACCTGCCTTACCACTGGCTTGACAGGTGACACAGGAGCGACAAAACTCCTTGGTGTCTTCAGACACATGGGGCCAATGAAAGTGAGGGACAATTCTGCCCCAAGTCTAGTTTTGGCCCAGGTGTCCTGCTAGGGGAATATCATGGGTTAATGTCAATAGGAAGCCCCTGAACTTCAAAGGTATCTCCACCCTCTTGGCTGCACCAGGCTTTGGGTCTCTACTTTCTGAGTACAGGAGTCCATCATCTCAATGAATCGTATGGGTGCCACTAGCATTCCCAGCAGCCTCAGCAGCAGCCTGCTGTCTGAGGGGTTCGAGAGAAGGGAAGATCAGCTGCTCTTGACTCAGATATGCCCTGGAAAGGCCCCCTGTCCCCAAGAACTCAACCTGATCAGACTCAAGGTCATTTGGGACAGTTCCTTCTTCAGGAGAAAAATCATCTCCCTCAAGAGACTGATCTTCACTCTGAGTCAGAGGGGAAGGCCCTGCCTTAACCCTACTGCTTCTTATCTTGGAAGGCACCTGGTCCATTTTTCCTGGATCCAGGGCCTGGTCAGTTTTAGACATTTTGGCCTGTGACCTAGTCACAGCAAACACATGTGCAGAGATCCCGAACATTTCTGCATGGCTCCTGAGCTCCTCTTCAGACCAGGCTGAAGTCTCTAAATCATTGCCAAGCAATCATTCAACAGGGAGGTCTGCACTTGCCACAACTTTCTTGAGGCCAGTTATCCCTCTAGAGGAGTAATTAACAAATACCAGGGCATGGTAGGTCTTGACATTGCTAGCATTGGTCACTTGGTAAAGTTCACCAAGTATGATCTGCCCAGGATCCAAAAGGTCTTGTGTCACCATTGTGACACTTGCCCCTGTATCCCTGTAGGCATTACACAATCAACATGATATATTATTTTCAAGCTTTTTCCATGGCAGGGCATTAGATTCTCCGGGCAGGATTTCGAACCGGGCTTTCATGAATATATTTTTATATTTCCAAGTCCAAGCTGTATTCAAATATTTTTGCGGACTCTTTTTCTGGAGTGGGAATAGTAATTTTTACCACTACGCTATCCAACCCTTTCTCTACTGTTGCACTCTCTGGAGTGGGAATAGTGATTTTTACCCCTACGCTATCCAACCCTTTCTCTACTTTTGCACTCTCTGGAGTGGGAATATTAATTTGTACCCCTACGCTATCCAACGCTTTCCCTACTGTTGCACTCTCTGTAGTGGGAATAGTAATTTTTACCTCTACACTATCCAACGCCTTATCTACTGTTGCACTCTCTGGAGTGGGAATAGTAATTTTTACACTTCCGCTATCCTACGGTAATAATATTGGATATTTTTAAATTATATTATGTTACTATATATATAGGTTTTAACAAATATGATTGTAATTTTTTTTTTATAACTTTCATTAATTATTTAATTATTATAAGGTCATTTAAGTATTTTTAGGTATATTTTAGTAATTAATTTTTAATAATAATTTAATTTAACATTGCTTTTAATAAAGTCGATATTTTTACAAACTATATTTTTGTAAACAATATTTGTTACTCAATATTTTTGTACTTACCTGTTTGTAGATACAAAATCGATATTCTGTCTGTCAATATTTTTTTTCCGATATTTTTGCTATTCGATATTATGTCCCTCGATATTATGTCAGTGATCCGATCTACATACAGGGCTAACCCTCCCTTTGCTCTGCCCGATCTGCCCTCTTGGGCTGGGACAAAGAAACATTTATAACCCTCTAACTGGTAGGGTGAGGAATCAATCGCCCACGTCTCCTCTTTTTTTTGTAACTGTTTATTTAGACCAAGCATGTTTCCTTTTGACCAGGGACTCTTTGTCACTTATTACAGATAAAATATGGTTAAGGACTCAAACGCTGAGACCACCTCACTTCCCTCCACTGTGGGTTCTAAGCAATCTTGAATCTGATTATTGCCTTTTACTATTAGGGTTCTATAGAATTCCTGGGCATTGATTTTGGACCACTTTAATCGTCTCCCCTGATCCGTTGGCCGCACCTCGGTGTCTGCCAGATCATTCCTTACTGAGAGACCATTGTATAAAATTTCAAGAATTAGGGGGTTGTGGTCACTAAAAGGACTCCAATCTATTCTCGCCTCTTTAAACTGCTCCTTAGCAAAGGTAGATATTATCATAAAATCTATAATAGATGAACAACCTCTGCCTTTAAATGTAGGTATTAGAGTACCATCTTGTCCCAGGACCACCAAATCTATTGTAAGTGTGAGGGCATTGGTGTCTAGTAGCTTCATTAATGAAGTGCCCTCCTTATTCTGGTCAAAATGTGGTCCGCGTTCTCTTGGGCAGGATGACCAGTCCGGGCTTACAGGGAAAAGTTTTGGACAGAGGTGACAGTTAAAATCCCCCATAACGAGGGCAATTGGTTCCCCACCCCCTTTCCTTTGCTCAGTTTCTTGGTTTAATCTACACTCTAATTCCTGAATAACTACGTTATTCCCATCTAAAGGCCCTGAGTTGTAGAAAATTAGATCAACAACCTCAGTCCTTGCCCTAGGAATAGCGCCGCCTGGAGAGTGTGTGAGGTCCAGGGTGGTTGTGTCCATGTGCCTTTTAAGTCAAGATCTACATGGTAAACAGACAAAATATCGTCTACAAAATATCGAATGGACATAATATTGAGTACAAAATATAGACTGGACAGAATATCGAATGGACAGAATATAGACATCAAAAATATTGTTTTGAAGGTAAGTAATGTAATATTGAATTTTAAAAAATAAATAGTAAAAATATTGAAGTATATATTATAGGTTAGTAAAAATATCGAACATTTATTAATACCGAATTTTTTATAGTGTATTTTATGTGTTAAAAGTGTTTATTTATTTTATAATGTAATTTAAATAATTAATTTGATGTTATTTAAATTTTGCGTAATTTAATTCTGTGGCGGGTTGTGGGTTTATAGGGGAATAGGGTGGGAAGTAATTTAATTATAATTAATTAAATATGTAAATTTATTTATTGGTATTTGTTTATAATTAATTAATATTACATTTTAATTTTGTAATTAATTAAATTTTAATTGCCAATTAATTTAATTTAATTTATTAATTGATAATAATGTTAATTTAACTAATTTAATTTCTATAGCGGGTTGTGGCTTTATAGGGGAGTAGGGTGGGAAGTAATTTAATTATAATTACTTAAATATGTTAATTTATGTAGTGTTATTTATTTATAATAATTGATAAAGAATTGTTATTTGGTAATTAATTACATTTTAATTGGCAATTAATTGTATTTAATTGATTAATTGATAATTATGTTAATTTAACTAATTTAATTTCTGTAGCGGGTTGTGGGTTTATAGGGGAATAGAGTGGGAAGTAATTTAATTATTACTAATTACATATGTTAATTTTTATTTGGTATTTACTAGATTTTAATTGTTAATTAACTATTTAATTACTAACTATTTCATTGTTAATTTGTAATTAATTAGTATTAATAGATAACTAATTGTAAGGATTACATTAAATTAGTATTTGTAATTAATTAATAATTATAACATATTAAATTGGTAATTACTTTTAATTATTTTTTTATAGATATTAATATATATATATTTTTAAATGATATATGAAGTATCTTTATAGTTCAGTTCAAAACAACTTTATTTCGATTCATAACGAATCATAAAAAGCACATAGACAAAAAATACATAATTAAGGGGTGCAGTTACATCGGGTTGCAGTCGCAGTTAAAATAGAGCAATTAAAATATTTACACATTTTTTTAAAAAAGCAGCAATTTATCAATAATTCCATAGGGTGTTGTCAAGACTTTTAAATTATCTATTTCCAGAACGTTTTTTGAGGCGGAAAGCAGCTACCAAGAAGTTAGCGACACTAAACATATTTAGTGGTGAGTCTAACCTTTTTAAGTAAAATAGGGCAGGCTTGATTTGGACGAACCCCTTGTTCTTAAGCAGTGGGACAATATACTTTTTCCTGGGCAGATCATATATACCACAGAAGAACATAAAATGAGCAGTGTCCTGCAGAGAAAAACCGTCACATTTACAGGCCGCTAAGTCCTCTGGCTTGGCCCATACCTTAGAGTCATTTAACAGAAAGTGAATCTGGTTAAGTCTTAGTTTGGTTAATAACCAGCGATGTAATGGAATAGACACTACTGTTAAATAAGGTTCAATGGCCGGTGTAGTTTTAGAAATATAGTGCTCCCTCACTGTGGGTTTCGCAAGCTCACAGCTCTCCCGCTCCATTTCTCTCACTTTAAAAAAAGTCGATTTGAACCATTCCAGGTCATTCTTAACGATGCAGTCTGGTTTATGGAAGAGATCTGGGCGGCCCAGGGAAGTTAGTGTTTTATTAATATATGCTAGCCACGGGATATTTTTCATTTTGTCCAGAAGTAGGCAGTCTCTCATGATTGTGTGGTTCAGAGTTAAGTTGGAGTTCAGCCATGTTTTTAACCACATCAAGATAGGGGATTGTTTGATGATGTCACTAATGTACCCCTGGCCTAGTTCCATATGGACAGAGAAAGTGGCTGTAGATTGAGGTAATCCTAGAAGCATACGTAAAAATCTGTTTTCTTCCATCTGTATTGCTTCTATATTGTTCGAATAACCCCAGATGGAAGCCCCGTACCTTACTACTGATATTGATTTCGCTCTGTAGAGTGCCAGCATTGCTTCCGTGGGCTTACCACCCAGACGTTTTGAGAAGCCGACTATGGCTGCAGCTGTTCTTTTCATGGCATTGGTTTTGACGGATATTTGAGGTGCCCACGTACCCTTATCGTCGTATACTACCCCCAGGTAGGTAAAAGTTCTCACTTTGGAAATAGAAGTGTTAGCACAGTAGAAAGTCTTCAAGTCCTTATTTTTTCTGCCGCCTACAGCCATAACATGGGACTTGTCTGAATTGATTTTTAAACCAAGGGAGGTCATAAAGGCATCGAAGGATGTCAATAGTCTTTGTAGCCCAAGGGGGGTACGTGCCACGAGCACCGCGTCGTCCGCGTAAAGGAGGACCGGGGTGGACAGTCCGCCAAAACGCGGGACGTCGAGTGTTGCCAGCTCCAGTGTGGATTCAAGGTGGTTAATATAGAGTGTAAATAACATTGGGGCGAGAATACACCCCTGTCGCACCCCTCTGGTAGACTTGAATCCAGCTGTGCAGGCTCCTTCCTGTGTCATCCTGATGGATGCTTCTAGGTCCCGATGGGCCTCAGCCAGAAAATGAACCAAGGTAGGGTCCATCCCCAGTTCCAAGAGGATGTCCCACAGCCTGGACCTGTTCACTAGGTCGAAGGCTGTGGACAGGTCCATGAACCCTAGGTAGATTGATCCGCTGGCTGCCATAGTGTATTTGCCTAGGATCAGATGTAAGTTGAGGCACTGGTCCTCCGTCCCTCTTCCCTTTCGAAACCCGTATTGGGCATTTGATAAGATGTTATTGCTGCCAGCCCACTCGTCGATCCTTGCCAGTATCACTTTCCCCAGGATTTTGAAAGACGAGTCGATAAGTGAGATGGGGCGGTAGCACCTCGGGTCTCCCCTCTGGCCTTTCTTGAAGATTGGAATGATGGTGGCGTGTGACCAGGAGACAGGCAAGCTATGTTTCATGGCGGCATTGAAGACGTTGGTCAGGATGTTTGCCCAGAAAGAGACATTGGCCTTGAACATGTCGGCTGGAACGCCATCTGGGCCTGGCGCTTTCTTCCCTACTGTGTTGGTTATGGCCTTTTCAACTTCTTCCATATTAAAGGAGAGTGCTGTCTTGGGGGAGTTAGATTTGAGGATAGTCGGTGTTTCGCATATTTGGTCACTCCCATAGATGATTTTAAAATGAGCTAACCAATCCTCTTCACTGATGTTGGCCTCTAGGATATCGTTAGCTTCTCCAGAAAACAGGGGATTGTTTATAATGGCCCAGAAGCTGGAACTGTCTCTTAGAGTGGCTTTTTCCATTAGTGAGGCCCAGGCATCCTTTTTGAGAGCTTCTTTGCGTTCATGAATGATATTATAATATTCTTTTCTTAGTCTGGCAACTTCCCCTCTGTCCCTAGGTGATTTTTTTAATTCATTCAGGAGGCAAGTGTGTGCTTTCGAGCAGGCTTTATTGGACCAGCCCTTGGTCGGTCGAGTCTTCTTCCTAGATTTAACTGTGAGTTCATCAGAAATTACAGCACACAGGGTATCAAAGGCGGTGATTACATCCTCTCCCTGTTTAGAATTGTCTTGGCAAATATCTAATTCATTGCGGGCTTTGCTACTTAGAGTTTCGAGGAACTCAGATGGGACTACTTTGGACCATTTCAGCCTTCTTCCTTGGTCCGTGGGCCGCACAGCCAGCTCGGGCATTTTGGTTGTTCCCTCCTTAAGTAGGCCCGCAGAGCTGGCAAGCTCAAGGATGACTGGATTATGGTCACTGAACGCAGCTACAACTGCGTTGTAAAAGAAGACCCAGCTTAATATTCCAGGGGAAACAAAGATGTAGTCAATAATGGATTCGGAGTTTCTAGCACTGTAGGTCATGACCCTTTCCCTGTAGGTATTGAACCCCGGTTCGTAGAGGTCCACATTTGCTAGGAGGTTTTCTAGTGCCAGTCCTTTAGGGTTGTGTTCAAAGTGTTGGTAGTCGCCTGAGGTAGGGCAGTCAGTGTCTTCAATGTGGCAGGAAAGCCTGCAAAGATGAGTGTTAAAATCCCCCATAATTATAATGTGCAACAAAGTGGTTTGACGTTCTTTAAAGTTAATCAAGAAAGACTGTAGAGAACAGAGATGCTCAGTGGAGTGTCCGTCTACTACAGAGTTATAAAAATTAATGAGGATGTATTTATGACCATTGGCTAAGCTGATCTCTAGGCACAAGAAGTTGGGGGAGTTAGTGGTTATTTGTTTAACAGTCCCCGCCAGATGGACAGTAATCAGAATCATAAGGCCCCCTTTGTCCCTCCCACAGGAGGATCTAGTAGCTGGGACAAAGTAAGATGTGAACCCAGGAACCCAGAAATTGCTGTTGCAGTCCCAGGTTTCTTGCAGGGCTATGAAAGTATCTACTTTCCCTACTGTTGCACTCACTGGAGTGGGAATAGTAAGTTTTTACCCCTACGCTATCCAACGCGTTACCTACTATTGCACTCTCTGGAGTGGGAATAGTAATTTTTACCCCTACGCTATCCAACGCTTTCCCTACTGTTGTACTCTCTGGAGTGGGAATAGTATTTTTTACCCCTACACTATCCAACTCTTTCCCTACTGTTGCACTCTCTGGAGTGGGAATAGTAATTTTTACCTCTACGCTATCCAACGCCTTACCTACTGTTGCACTTTCTGGAGTGGGAATATTCATTTTTACCCCTACGCTATCCAACGCTTTCCTTACTGTTGCACTCTTTGGAGTTTGAATAGTAATTTTTACCCCTACGCTATCCAACGCTTTCCCTACTGTTTCACTTTCTGGAGTGGGAATAGTAATTTTTACCCATCCGCTATCCAACGCGTTCCCTACTATTGCACTCTCTTGAGTGGGATTAGTAATTTTTACCCCTATCCTATCCAACGCTTTACTTACTGTTGCTCTCTTTGTAGTGGGAATAGTCATTTTTACCCCTACACTATCCAACGCTTTCCCTACTGTTGCACTCTCTGGAGTGGGAATAGTAATTTTTACCCCTGCGCTATCCAATGCTTTCCTTACTGTTGCACTCTCTGGAGTGGGAATAGTAATTTTTACCCCTACGCTATCCAACGCTCTCCCTACTGTTGCACTCTTTGGAGTTTGAATAGTAATTTTTACCCCTACGCTATCCAACGCTTTCCCTACTGTTTCACTTTCTGGAGTTGGAATAGTAATTTTTACCCCTACGCTATCCAACGCTTTCCCTACTATTGCACTCTCTGGTGTTGGAATAGTAAATTTTACCCCTATGCTATCCAACACTTTTCTTACTGTTGCTCTCTCTGTAGTGGGAATAGTAATTTTTACCCCTACACTATCCAACGCTTTCCCTACTGTTGCACTCTCTGGAGTGGGAATAGTAATTTTTACCCCTACGCATTCCAACTCTTTCCCTACTGTTGCACTCTCTGGAGTTGTAATAGTAATTTTTTCCCCTGCGCTATCCAACGCTTTCCTTACTGTTGCACTCTCTGGAGTGGGAATAGTCATTTTTACCCCTACGCTATCCAACACTTTCCCTACTGTTGCACTCTCTGGAGTGGGAATAGTAATTTTTAACTCTACCCTATCCAATGCCTTACCTACTGTTGCACTTTCTGGAGTGGGAATAGTAATTTTTAACCCTACGCTATCCAACGCTTTCCCTGCTATTGCACTCTTTGGAGTGGGAATAGTATTTTTTTACCCCTACGCTATCCAACGCTTTCCCTACTGTTGCACTCTCTGGAGTGGGAATAGTATTTTTACCCCTACGCTATCCAATGCTTTCCCTACTGTTGCACTCTCTGGAGTGGGAATATTAATTTGTACCCCTACGCTATCCAACGCTTTCCCTACTGTTGCACTCTCTGTAGTGGGAATAGTAATTTTTACCTCTACGCTATCCAACGCCTTACCTACTGTTGCACTCTCTGGAGTGGGAATAGTCATTTTTACCCCTACGCTATCCAACACTTTCCCTACTGTTGCACTCTCTGGAGTGGGAATAGTAATTTTTAACTCTACCCTATCCAATGCCTTACCTACTGTTGCACTTTCTGGAGTGGGAATAGTAATTTTTAACCCTACGCTATCCAACGCTTTCCCTGCTATTGCACTCTTTGGAGTGGGAATAGTATTTTTTTACCCCTACGCTATCCAACGCTTTCCCTACTGTTGCACTCTCTGGAGTGGGAATAGTATTTTTACCCCTACGCTATCCAATGCTTTCCCTACTGTTGCACTCTCTGGAGTGGGAATATTAATTTGTACCCCTACGCTATCCAACGCTTTCCCTACTGTTGCACTCTCTGTAGTGGGAATAGTAATTTTTACCTCTACGCTATCCAACGCCTTAACTACTGTTGCACTCTCTGGAGTGGGAATAGTATATTTTACACTTCCGCTATCCTATGGTAATAATATTGGATATTTTTTAATTATATTATGTTACTATATATATATGTTTTAACAAATATGATTGTACATTTTTTTTTTACTTTAATTAATTATTTAATTATTATAATGTAATTTAAGTATTTTTAGGTATATTTTAGTAATTAATTGTTATTAATATTTTAATTTAACATTGTTTTTAATAAAGTCGATATTTTTACAAACTATATTTTTGTAAACAATATTTTTGCTCAATATTTTTATACTTACCTGTTTGTAGATACAAAGTCGATATTCTGTCTGTCGATATTTTTTTTCCGATATTTTTGCTATTCAATATTATGTCAGTGATCCGATCTACATACAGGGCTAACCCTCCCTTTGCTCTGCCTGATCTGCCCTCTTGGGCTGGGACAAAGAAACATTTATAACCCTCTAAATGGTAGGGTGATGAATCAATCGCCCACGTCTCCTGTAGAGCTATTATGTGGAAGCCGCAGATATACTTCCTCCAATCCTCATTTTCAAATTCCCCCCCAGTCCCGCTATATTCCAAGACAGTAGCAGAAGCACTGCCCTAATTGATTTTCCTCCATTGAAATCCTGGTCATTTAGCCTGGGTTCAGACTTCCTTAGCTGCGTCAACCCATAGTCGCCTTCTCCTCCCGTTGTTATTTGGGGTTCTTCCGTTATCTCTTCTTTGTGACTTTCCCTGGTCCCCTTTTCATTGTGTTCAGTTCCTCCCCTTGTACCCACCCTTTCTGGGCTATTTCCTAGTGGGGGTAGTCAGTTGTGTTCCTCAAGAGATTGTAGCGGACTGAATCTGTTTGTCCACTGGGGGTAATCTAGGTTTGGCATAAACTGACCTATTTGGTCATGCAATCTGACCCATTGTCTGGCTAGTGCCCTTCCTATGCTACGGTTAGAATAGGTCTGAGTATGAAAGAACTGTCTCTTTGGATAGAAATATCCCAGTGGTAAGGTGCGTATGGTACTGGTCTGATTCCTGTTTGGGTTACTTAGGATATAATCCACTAGATTGGAGTACCTAAAATTCACCACAATACAGTCCCCTGTGATATCTTTTCTTCTACCACCTAGCCAATTAGCTCGTCTTACGTGGAGAATCTCCCCACATTCCCCACCTTTCAGAGGCCTATGTATATTCAGCCATTTGATGATCTTGTTTTTCAATTCTGAGTGTGATTCTTTCTCAGCAGCCCTAAATTCAGGGGCCCCAGCAAATACAATACCGTAAGGGCATGCTTCAGGGGGCAGGTTTATGTGTGGTGGGAAATTTTTTGGTCTGTCATTCGGTGGGTGGCCTATTTGATTTGTTTGGGCCAGATCTTGGGTTATGGAATTCCCTGTTTGCCCCGCTTGCGTACATATATGTTGTTGGGCCTTATCTATATTCTTATTGCTCTCCTTTTGATCATTCTCCCTCTCTAGAAAATCATGTACTTGAGCAATGGTACATTGCACATTACTAACGCAGCTGTTTTTACCCACCATTTGACCAACTGGCGTAGTGGTTGATTGAATAGGGTCTGGGATGATATTACTGCTTGTGGGACCCTTTAACTTTCCCTGTTTAGTCAATTCATTTGCAATTTTATCAAGCTTGCTGATAATTGATTTTAGCTGGCTTATGATAAGGGATTCAATGTGTTTTTTTAGGTCTCCAATTACCTCGTCTATCCAACCTGGTGGAACTGAGTGGAGTGGTGCTACTTCTACAGTAGTCACATCATTATTGTCTTTTAGACGATGTGCATTTGCGGTTCGTTTATTTTTTCTATGTTGTCCCTTTCTACCGCCCCGTTGTTTGGGTGTTTTGTGTGTGACTGTATTACTGTCCCTGTCTCTACTACCAACTGGGTACAGGGGATACCCTCAGCTGAGTTTCCCAATAACTCAGTTTGAGAAATTTCTGATGTATTTAGATCCCTAGGTTGTGTGGGTGTAACTAGGATAGGTATTGGGGAGGTGGACAGGCTCCTCTCCATACGCTCAATCTCCCCATAGACTTTCCTCAGCATCAAGTCAATGGCAGTGGGTTTTAATTTACGAGGCAGGACTTCATTTGGCTCTAAGCCTACAGCATCAGGTGTACAAGGTAAGTGTGCTTTATTTGTGGCCGAGCGCGTTTTTGGTGGTTTAGACATAGTGAAAATCAGAGGGGATGCAAGTATTTACAATTACTACACTATCCCCTGTTATTGGCCTTCCACGGAGAAGCTAGTATATGGGCTCTCCCAGTTGTGGGTCACACTATACAAGCAAATCAGTTCCTTCCCTTCTCACCACTACCAAAGAGTCTGTAGTCTAATGTTCTAGTCGTCCTAGACAGTCAAATCAGTAAATAATGTGGTCATGATGTCAATCCAGTCGGAAAAGTTCAATGCAAAGTACCTTTTCAGGGAAGTCAAGGGGGGTGGCTCAACCCGGCCTCCTCTGGCCTCGGATGGCCACAGACGTCCCGCCCTTTGCCCGGGCTTCGCTCAGCGTCCCACGAGGCAGGGCTGATGCTGAACTTATGCGCCTCCTGGCGCGGTCGTTTGCTGGTCGGGCCGCTAGGGCTTCTGGGGGTTGGAGTCCCCTAGCCTGCTCTCCGCACGGCGGCCTTGCTCAGGTGACAGGAGCGGAGCGAGGCGGCAGGAGTCAGGTGGACAGCTGGCAGAATGCTCCGCGGGTGCAGGCAGCGGCAGCGACAAGCTCTCTCCCCACGCGGCAAACAGGTAGATTTTACCGAGTCCCCCACTCAGCAGGGGCTGACGCTGAACTTATGCGCCTCCTGGCACGGTAGTTTGCTGGTCGGGCCGTTTTGGCTTCTGGGGGTTAGAGTCCCCTAGCCTGCTCTCCGCTCGGCGGCCTTGCTCCGGTGACAGGAGAGGAGCGAGGCGGCGGGAGGCAGGCAGACAGCTGGCAGGATGCTCCATGGGTGCAGGCAGCGACAGCGGACAAGCTCTCTCCCCACGCGGCAAACAGGTAGATTTTACCGAGTCCCCCACTCAGCAGGGGCTGACGCTGAATTTATGCGCCTCCTGGCGGGTCGTTTGCTGGTCGGGCCGCTAGGGCTTCTGGGGATTGGATTCCCCTAGCTTGCTCTCCGCTCGGCGGCCTTGCTCCGGTGACAGGAGAGGAGCGAGGTGGTGGGAGGCAGGCGGACAGCTGGCAGAATGCTCCGCGGGTGCAGGCAGCGGCAGCGGACAAGCACTCTCCCCACGCGGCAAACAGGTAGATTTTACTGAGTTCACCAGTTCAAATGACCCCTTCTTGATGGTAGGTTAAAGACAACCTTTATAGAAAGCTATCCTAGTGGTAGCTGTGGAGAGCAGCCTTCAGGCTAAGTCTTGGAGGAATGTAAAGCAACTTGTTTTACCAGTCTATAATCTCGTGAATAAACAAATGAAAGGAGAACCACACCAGGTATATATATAAAATATATGTATTTATTCTAAACACATCCCTCTAGTGTCTTTATGAGGCTAGAGGCAAAAGTACATTCAGTAAACTTAATAACACACAGTAAATTAGCACAATATACATTCAGTTCTAGGGGCTTACCAAGCCGTATATCACTAAAGTGGTATAAGAACCACAACTTAACTAGACACAAGGCCTAGAGCCTGTAGAAGTGCTGGGACCACAAGGGATGCGTGCACTTTGTGAACACAGTTGCGGAAAGAAAAAAGACACTTCGGAGAGGACTTTGAGCAAACCCCTTTAGACTTAAGGGGTTCTAGAGACAACACCCACAGGAGCACCAGAGTTCTCGAGTTACCTGACCCAGGAAAGCCTGGTGCATAGGTGTCTTTTGGTGTCAGGAATCGTCGTTTCCAATAGCGATCTGCTGCAAAGTGCTGCTGCCGGTGAAGAAGAAAGTGTCCGGGGGTATCCAAGCCTGGATCAGAAATGTGAAGAACCTGAAGGCAGAGGTGACAGAGTCTGGGTCACTAGCCAGTGACCAGAAGCACAATAGGCGGATGCCCACCGATGTCGGGTGATTTCAGGTGAAGAAGGTGAAGCTTGACTCTTCATCCATGAGGACCAGGAGTCATCGACGACAACCAGGATCTGGAGTCGAGCTGTCCTTGCCGGATGTCGAGTGCTGCATTGTCAGTGCCCAGATTGGACCCAATAAGCTGTGGCAATAGCAACCTGCGCAGGAATTAGAGAGCTTCGGTGCAAACCAGCAAGGTCCGAGGGACTCACCACGCGGTGGAGAGTCAGGGCACGTCTGATGCAACCAGGTAAGCCCGAGGAAAAGTAGAGTTGCCTTTGTGGGGACCCACTAGTTGACGGACCAGGGATCGCAAAGGAGCCTCAAGAGCAGAACTTCAGGAGAGGTCGAGAAGTCAAAGCACTAGCAAAGGTGCACTGCTACCAGGAGTTCCGGTTCCAAGTCACTCGTGAGGGCTGTGGGTCTCAGCTTTACTGGGGATGCGGGTCAGCCTCTGAGAAGTCTGGAAATCCTCTTCCTGTGCTGCAGGTTCTTTGGAGTCCGTCTGGAGCTTCGGAGATGCAGACGGTCAAATACTTCATTGGTGCCTGCCAAGCAGGGGAGTCATTCCTTGACCCCAAGGGAGATTCTTTCGTCCTCTAGTCTTTAGTAGAGCGTCAACATTCCAGGATTCAGTTTTAGAGTTTCGTCCATGTGTAATCTAAAGTCCTGTTGCCAGTGGTTCCTCCCTTATACTAAAGAAAGGGGTTGGACATACTCTGGGGACCCACCTATGGGATGGTCTGGAAAGGAGGGTGGCTATTTCCTTTGTCCAGTTTCACACCAGAGCATGGACTGAGGGTCCCTGCAACCGGTTTGAACTGGACAATGCACAGGGATATCAAATGTGTCCCGAGTGCAGACATCAAGGGACTCTCAGAGTGCATTAATTCAGGAGAGAGGAGCACTCCAAGAAATATCCCTCTTTTAAACTCACGTTCTATTTTTGAATTTGACGTACTACAGGGGCTGACCTGCTGTCAAATCCTGCCAATTGAACATCCCACCAAAGTACAAGTCATAGGACTTGACCTCTGTGTACATTAGCCTAATGCAGTTGCTGTATTTACATTTATATACACATATTTATGTTAATTCACAAATCAACATGTGATGTAACAAAAAAACACCTCTTAATTCAAACACCATAGAACATAAGCATATGCTCTTGATACGCAAAATCGTGTTTATTTTGTTGCAGTCACAGAACAAAATTAAAAACACACTTATTTCATTTTCCATTGCAGTCCATGATGTCAGTCCTTTGAAAGCCTGCGCAATGCATTTAGGGCCTGACTGGCCCTTCTTCAGGTGATCATTTCTGTAACAATACAAACAATGTAAACAATACATTTTTTTGTAATTCAACTGCAGGAAAGCATAATTCCCAAATCAACAGCGAATGTCTGACAAAATATCGAAAACAAAAATATCGATATACAAAAATATCGGACCAAAAATATAAAAGTCAAAAATATAGGAATCCTATCCCTAACAAGGTAAGTACAAAAATATTGAAAATAAAATATAGAATGACAAAAATATCGTTTTTTGTAAAATATTGTTTTTTTAAAATATAATAAAAAAGTAATATTAACAAAATAATACTTACAAATGTAATAAACATATTTAAAAATGTACTATAATATTTAAAATTAATACATAATGTAATACAAATTAATGTTAATAAATATATAATACATAATATATTTTTCATTAATAATAACTCTAAATTAATTATTGTCATAACTTAAAAACAAATAAAAATTTAATAAATTACTAATACATTTATTTACATAAAATATTCACATAAATAACAATTATTAACAACATAATACTAATAAAAAAAGCTAAATACATTTTAGATAGCGTATGAGTAAACATTACTATTCCCACTCCAGAGAGTGCGACAGTAGGGAAAGTGTTGGATAGCGTAGCAGTAACACTTACTATTCCCACTCCAGAGAGTGCAACAGTAGGGAAAGTGTTGGATAGCATAGGGGTAAATATTACTATACCTACTCCAGAGAGTGCAACAGTAGGGAAAGTTTTGGATAGCGTAGGAGTAAAAATTACTATTCCCACTCCAGAGAGTACAACAGTAGGGAAAGTGTTGGATAGCGTAGGATTAAAAATTACTATTCCAACTCCAGAGAGTGCAACAGTAGGGAAAGTGTTGGATAGCGTCAGGGTAACAATTACTATTCCAACTCCAGAGAGTGCAACAGTAGGGAAAGTGTTGGATAGCGTAGGATTAAAAATTACTATTCCAACTCCAGAGAGTGCAACAGTAGGGAAAGTGTTGGATAGCGTAGGGGGTAACAATTACTATTCCAATTCCAGAGAGTGCAACAGTAGGGAAAGTGTTGGATAGCGTAGGGGTAACAAATACTATTCCCACTCCAGAGAGTGCAACAGTAGCGAAAGTGTTGGATGGCGTAGGGGTAACAATTACTATTCCAATTCCAGAGATTGCAACAGTAGGGAAAGTGTTGGATAGCGTAGGGTTAACAAATACTATTCCCACTCCAGAGAGTGCAACAGTAGGGAAAGTGTTGGATAGCGTAGGGGTAACAATTACTATTCCAACTCCAGAGAATGCAACAGTAGGGAAAGTGTTGGATAACATAGGGGTAAAAATGACTATTCCCACTCCAGAGAGTGCAACAGTAGGGAAAGTGTTGGATATCGTAGGGGTAACAATTACTAATCCAACTCCAGAGAGTGCAACAGTAGGGAAAGTGTTGGATAGCGTAGGGGTTTAAATTACATACTTATAAATTACATCTATCAATTAATTAATTATTTAAAATTAATAACCAATTAATTAAATGTATTTACCAATTAATAACAATAAATGTATGCTTCTTACTAATTAATAATTAATTCTACATAATGAAATTACTTCCCACCCTATTCCCCTATAAACCCATAACCCGCTACAGAACATATTTATCAATTAATTAAAAATAATTACCAAAATAATTAAATATAATTACTAATTATTTTTAATTAATGTATGATTCCTACCAATTAATAATTATTTAAACATTATTACATTACTTCCAACCCTATTCCCCTATAAACCCATAACCCGCTACAGAACATAATTATCAATTAATCAATTAATTAAAATTATTTACAAATAATTCTCAATTAATTAATTAATAATTCCTACTAATTAATAATTAGTTTAACATAATTAAATTACTTCCCACCCTATTCCCCTATAAACCCATAACCCGCTACAGAACATATTTATCAATTAATCAATTAATTAAAATTAATTAAAAATTAATTCTCAAATAATTAATTAATAATTCCTTCTAATTAATAATTAATTTAACATAATTAAATTACTTCCCACCCTATTCCCCTATAAAACCATTACCCGCTACAGAACATATTTATCAATGAATCAATTAATTAAAATTAATTTAAAATTAATTCTCAATTAATTAATTAATAATTTCTACTAATTAATAATTATTTTAACATAATTAAATTACTTCCCACCCTATTCCCCTATAAACCCACAACCCGCTACAGTACTAAAAGACAATATTTAATTAAATTACATTAAAAATAAATAATAAAACATAATAAATACAATATAATATACACAAAATTTATTTAAAAATCGATATTAGTAACATCGAAAATATTTATTTTGATATTATTGACATCGATATTTAAAACTTCGAAATTACTAATATCATACTAATATCGATATTAAGACTGTCGATATTACTTACCTTCCATATTATGTCCCATCGATATTTAAACTTCGATATAATTGTATATCGAAATTTAAAACTCAATATTTTGTCTGTGTACCATCAACAGCACATTCCACTTTTTATGTACAGAGAAATTGAGACATTGTATTGTTGCCATCTTTCTAATAATAACCTAATAATAACATGTCATGCTTGAGAAAGAAAAGATCAAGACAAAGGTAGTGATAACTGGTGCTCAAAACATAATCCAGTGAAAAAAATTCGTGAAAAACCGACACCAAATCAGTCCCATGCTGAAATAAGCTCAGACCTATTTCGTTTATACTGTCATGGACCCTAAAAAGAATCACATCCAAAATATTAAAACCGAGTGATCTACTTGCCATCTCCAAAAAACTAACACCAAAGGACTACAATGAACTGACCTTAAGTGGTAGTACATGGTCCTCTTTTGTTCAGTGTATTACACAAGTTTCTACCTGGTGCAGGATCTACCACCTCTATCACTTGACATTTTCATTGGGCTATAGAATGCCAGATTTTCACCCAGTGTACCACTAAACTACTCTTGATGTTGTTATTGTGAATGGTACTCTTGTGTTCAGAAATGTGAGTCTTTATTTTTCTCTCTGTTTTGCCTAAATAAAGTAAGCCACATGGACATTTTATTCCATATATTACATTTTTTGAATTGCAATCTGCATTGTTTTAAACGTATCCTCTCGCCTGTCAATGGGTGTTGATTGCCATCTCCACTAATCACGTTGTTACAAAGAACACAATTTGTTCCTTTATATTCTTTTACAGTTTCTGCTGGTTACGTTAACATTTCTTTCTAATTTTTTGATCTTCTATAATCAAATAGTGGTTTTTCTTTGAATAAATCTTTGAAATTGCTTTCCATTTCCAAAATTTCCCATCGATTGATTGTAATATTTTTGAGATGTCACGTGCAAGTGGAATATTTTGATACAAACACCTATCTGGTCATTTTAGTTTTATATTGAATGTTTAAAAGACTTGTGTATGATGTTCCTCGATCATACATAGATGGCTGATTCAGCGAGTCGCGACGAAAGCACCGCTTGAGCAGTTTTACCTTCACCGAGGAGCGATATGGTGTGTCCCATAGATCATATGTTAACCACTGAAAATTAACATGGTCTGCATAGATATTAACAATTTAGATGGTTTATTTACAGAAGGGACACAGTGATTTATCCGCGCTTTGTGTGCTGTTGTCGCACTCTTAATTTAGGAGCCCTCCCAGGCCCACATATCTCTATTGAGTCCTCAATGCAGGATTTTGGTGCCCACATGTCATCACGGTCCTGATGAAGACCCCGGTATAAGGTGTTAATCAACCTATGTCGCAACATTGGGTCGAAACGTCCACTTTCCTTTTTTCATAAGGCTAACCCTTGAAAAAACAGAGACAATATTTATTGTGTTTCAGTTATGTGGTATAGCTATTTAATACCTACATGGAGAATTAATGTACAATTGGCTTGACATCTTGAAAGCCTTATTTATTGTGAATTTGGCATATGATTCCACCCTTTTTTCCATGCTTTTTCCGCAATCACGTATCCTCACCCAATTCACTTACCCCTTCTTCTTTCTCTGTCCTGTTGGGCACCCTTTGTATATATGAAAACTGTATTTTGTGACGTATATGTGTATTATTCAATTATGTGGCAGTGTGATTAAATAACATTTGCCTGCATACTATTCGTGCTACAGATAATTGCTATTTGGATACTTATGTGTTTAATGTCCAGTTAATCTTCAGTTACTGGGGCCATTATAGATTGTACTAGTATTCACCCAGGTCCCAGTACCATTGGGTCTACCCTTTTTATGTTTAACACTCAGAATTGTTGTCAGCAGCCTGTGTATCTGTTAGATAACCCAAAGGTGTGAAGCAGGTACTCCATTTCAAAACATAATCAGTCTGAGTTAGATGAACAGAGGCTGAGAACACAAGTGGAGATGTGGGCAATAAATCTGCTTTATCTGTGCTAGTTTGTTTGTTACCCTGTTTATTGGGTCTCTTGAACATCCCAGGAATTGTCATTTTTCTTGCTTTGATGTTTAATTGTAGGGGTACTAGGGATTCGTGGAGGGGAGGTGATAGATGGGAAAGCGAGTATCTCTTTATGTTCTTGTAACAGATTATCAATTCTGTCAAGAAGGCTAGAATGAGTTTTCTTGATTTTCTTTGTTTTTGTCATAGCTGAACCTCCCTCCGTAGCCTTCCTCTCCACCATAATTACCACGGACAATCCAAGAACAGAACTGCCACTCTGTATTTCCCTATAACTCTGTGGATAACTTTCAAACATGTTGATATCTGGCACCCATCTAGCAACTCCTGGAACAAACATTTTGGAATAATTTACAAACATGGTGAGATCTGGCACCCATCTAGCAGCTCCTGGAACAAACATTTTCATAATTTTCTACATGGCAGTCTCTTTTGTTATCTGATCTGCAAAGGCATTTCCCCTCCCCACATCATAAGTAATTGCTTTATGGGCGCTACACTTCACTATTGCCAACCGTTTGGGAAGGGTCAAGGCTGTCAAAAGCTGTTCTATCAGCGCCCCATTCTGAATCTTAGTGCCATGTGAAGTCAAGAATCCTCTTTCTTCCCAGAGGCTTCCAAAATTATGGGCCACCCGAAGGCACACTGGCTGTCAGTGTTAATATTGACAGTCAGTCCTTCACTCAATTCACATGCTCGCAAAAGGGCTATCAGCTCAGCAGCCTGCGTGGATAGGTAAGGAATTCGTAATGTCTCAACTACAGCGCGCAGCGTGGTAATAGCATATGCCCCTATAGTGGTGCTATCTGACAATTTGAAACAAGAACCATCGACACATGGTTCCCCTTATGGATCAGATAAGGGAACATCAGTCAAGTCTACCTGTCCCTTTGTCTCTTCCTCATTACGGAATAAACAATCATGGACATCTGTGTCCTCATCGTCATTAGGGAGGGGGCGTAACGTGGCTGGGTTCAGAATGGTCATGTTCACACAAGTGCAGGAATGCACACCAATGTTTTCAATGATCGTCCATATTAATCCAAGAGTGCGTGCTGAACTGGTATGGCGCTTTGCCCTGGTGGCACGCAAATAATTGATCAAAATAAGAGGCGTGACTTTTTCACCCCAAACCAGTCGCACAGCTGAATGCGCAGCGCTTTCAATTAATCCATGTTTCTTCATGTATTCAATGCTTTGACTCAGAATGGCACATCTTTTGATAGTAATATGAGTTGCAAATCGAGTCAATTTGTAACCGGTCAGACGAGCTCTGGTAAGGTGCTCCGTCTTTGTCATATTCAGAAGTACATCCACAGCATGGGGTACCATTACTGTGAGTTCATGGTTAAGAACGAGCCCAACAGATTGTCAAATAGAGACCGTCAGAGCGGCGGCGGCCCTTAAACAACTTGGGAGGGCTCTGGCGACCGGGTCAAGGGAAGCAGAAAAGTAAGCAAACAGCCTCTGCTTACCTCCAAAAGCTTGAGTTAACACAGAAAGCGCTCATCCAGCCATTTTGTGTACGTACTGCACGAAAGGCTTCTTATAATCAGGCGTAACACTTGCAGAGCAAAAGGCAACTTTTAATTGTTCATAAACATGCAGACATTCATGTGTCCAGGGCAAGGGTTCATGTACATCTTTAGTTGTTAAATGAAGCAGGGGCTGTATTAGTAAAGAGTAAGCGGGTATGTTATGTTAAAAAATGAGTTAAAGCGCAAAACAGCTGCCCCAGCAACGGAGCGTCCCGGCGCTGAACCTAAACAGTACCTGAGGGGAGGGGGAAAACCGCAGAAGAATTAGATGACGAAGAAAAGATGGGGTTTAAGTTCCTTTCGAAAGGTAGTCAGGTTGGTCAGGGTGCGGATATGCAGAGGCAAGGAGTTCCAAAGTTTTGCCCCTAAAACTTTGAAAGAGCGGCCGCCCATTCTGCAAAGCTTGGTTCGAGGGACCGTCACCAGGTGCTGTCCCAGCGAGCGCAAGGTGCGCTGGGGAGTGTAGGGTACTAGAAGCGGGCGTAGGAGTTCAGGGCCGTCTGAATTAAGAATTTTGAATGCAGTGGTGAGAGTTTTGAATTGAATTCGGGATTCAATTGGCAGCCAGTGTAATTTCCGGATGGTGGCTCTGGCAGAGCACCTGCGCGGAAGGCCAATCACAGCCCTGGCGGCCGAGTTCTGAACTCGTTGCAACCGTGCTAGTTCTGTTTTATTCGCCCCTAAGAATAGAACATTGGCATAGTCCAGCCGAGCAAGGATAATGGATTGGATGATAAGTTAGCGAATTCTGGAGTCGAAGAAACCCAGTATCGGACTGAGACTCCTCAGTAGACCCACACACGTAGCTGCCAATTTCTTTGTGTGGGACTGGAAGTTGAGTGAGGAGTCCAGCCAGACGCCTAGGTTCTTCACAACATTTTTTGGCATGGGAGTGGGGCCAAGCAGAGAGGGCCACCAATGATCGCTCCAGTGACCGGGGTTTTTACTGAGGAGAAGCACCTCAGTTTTCCCAGCATTCAGTTGAAGGCAGCTGCGCGTCATCCACTGCGCAACTGCCGCTAAGCCATCCCTGAATTTAGCAGCCGAAGTTGATGGGCCCTCAGAAAGAGTGATGACCTGCTGTGTGTCGTCGACGTACGACACCAGTGTGAGGTCCCACTCTTTTGCCACTACTGCAAGAGGCTGGAGGTAAAGGTTAAAAAGGGATGGACTTAGCGCAGAGACCTGAGGGACTCCCTGTTTGATGGAATGGGGTTGGGAGATGTATGGTGGGGCTGAAACTCGAAAGGACCTGTCCTTCAGGAAGGACCGGAACCACTCGAGGGCGAGCTCATCGATCCCTATGGCCTCAAGTCGTTTCAGCAGGATATTGTGTGAGACCGTGTCAAAGGCCGCGCTGAGATCCAGCAGGATCAGCGTGGCACTTTGACCGGCGTCCAGAACGCCCCGGAGGTGTTCAGTGGTGGTCAACAGGGCCGACTCAGTGCTGTGACCTGGCCTGAAACTATTTTGGGATGGGTCCAAGACGTGATTTTGCACCATGTGATGGGATAGTACTTTGTTCACATGGGCTTCTGCCAGTTTGGACGCCCATGGGAGCAGCGAAATGGGTCTGAAGTTTTCTGGCTTTGTGGGATCCAGTGTGGGCTTTTTAATGGTAGGGGAGACCCATGCTAGTTTCCAACAGGTGGGAACCACAGCTGAGGAAAAAGAAAGATTGAGTAGGCTAGCAAGGGGGGGGAGAAAGAAATCAAGTGAGTCCAAGAATTTGGCTGGTCTCATGGGATCTGTGGGGGAGCCAGACTTAACCTGTCTGCACAGTGTAGCAAGGTCGTCGAGGGATATGTCAGGTATTCTTGACAGTCTAGACATACCAACCGCAGGTTTGAGAGTGTTTAGTGAAGCAGGCTCATCTTGTGGAAAAGTGATGTAGATCTTCCTCACTTTTTCAATGAAAAAGGTGGCAAGGTCTTCGCACTGTTTCGAAGAGGTAATACAGGAGACTGGGTTGGAAGCATTTTGGAGGTTTTGAACGAGTTTGAAGATCGTTTTGGTGGGGTTAGAGCTTAATTTGATTTCCTTTGCATAAAAGGAGGCGCGGGTGGTGCGAATCGCTTTGTGATACATTCGTAGTTTTGATAGGTAGAGGACTTTATCGCTATCCAGATAGTTTTTTCTCCATCCGCGTTCAGCTTTTTTGCATTCCTTCCGCATGGTTTTGAGCGTCTCATTGTACCATGGATTTGTAGGGGAACTGCGGGTTTTGGTCCATGTAGCCGGGATTAAGGTGTCAAGCCCTGTGACGATCCAGTCGTGGAAGGCAGCATAGGCTGTATTAATGTCACTGTTCTCGTCAGGGGGGTAGAACTCTCCCAGGTTTTTAATTAGGTCCTCAGATGAGAGTTTATGCCATGGCCTTTTGTAGCACGGATTAGCAGCAGATTTAGTGGGCGGTTTTTTCGCCGTAAGGATGAGTCTGATAAGGAAATGGTCGGTCCAACCCATAGGTTCAGGGGGATCGGCCGTAGCTTCTAAGATGTTGGTAAAAACAGGGTCTAGTATATGCCCAGCAATGTGAGTGGAGGAATGGACGAGAGAGTTTAGCTGAAGGGCCGTAAGATCAGCCAACAGGCTTTTAATGGTGGGGTCAGTAGTGGAATCAAAATGGAGATTAAGATCACCCAATATGGTGAAGTTGGGAGAGGAGACTACCAGAGTGTGGGATATTTCTAGGAGTTCATCAATGAACCTAGCAGAGGGACCAGGCGGCCGGTAGATATAGAGCCCAGAAAGGGCAAATTGAGGGCATATAGAGATCTTAAATCGTGCGCATTCGCATCCCCAGATGTCTTCTTTCGTAAAGGAGCAATTTTATACAGTTCGGTATATAACAGCTATCCCACCTCCCCTAGAGTCTCTGTTTATCAATTTTATGGAGAAACCATTGGGCAGTGTGAGGTTCTGGATGCTAGTCTGCACATCATGGAGCCAGGTTTCGCATAGAAACAGAATGTCTGGGTTTTCGTCCGTTAAAAGAGTATGGACTTCCGCATGGTGTTTAGCGAGGGATCTGACATTCAGTTGGAGGACCAGAAGGGGAGAAAGGTTAGGCGCCGTCGTTATGCAGCTAGATAAGCTAGGCTTAGGTGTAGTGAATTTACAGGACTCACAGTGAAGTGCTGTTTGTCCGAGGCAGCCTCCGAGCTTGTCGCATCTGGTGCTGGGATTCAATGCGAGGAGACGTTCTCTGTCATAGCAGATTTTAAGCTGAGGATTTTGTGCAGGGGGACTGGCGAGAGGCGATGTCTTGGCGATGACAGGCGCAGACGGGCTTGCCTTAGGCGCGCCTTCGGCACGCAAACGGCGCTCCCGCTGCGCTCGTCCGCAGCGCTCGTCCGCTGCGCTTCCTCCAGATGCACATGTTTTATAGGGGGAGAGGTGGGAGGGGGCGTGGCCTCGAGGGGCGTGGCCTCAGTAACTGCCAGGTAATGGCGTCAGCTGTTTTGAAGGCAAGTGAAACGCGTCTGCGCTAAGCTCCGCAGCGTGAAAGATAGTTAAAAACAATTCAATTATGTGACACTCAAGTGGGTTTTTAAAAGAGCAACAAATACAAGAAAGCAGTAACTCTCCTGGCTTCCGCCTCAGGAGTAAAGGTCTAGGCAGGTCGCTAGTGGTCAGCACCTACTTATACCATGGGAGGGGGCGTGGCCTCAAGGGGGCGTGGCCTCAGTAACTGCCAGGTAATGGCGTCAGCTGTTTTGAAGGCGAGTGAAACGCGTCTGCGCTAAGCTCCGCAGCGCGAAAGATAGTTAAAAACAATTCAATTACGTGACACTCAAGTGGGTTTTTAAAAGAGCAACAAATACAAGAAAGCAGTAACGCTCCCGGCTTCTGCCTCAGGAGTAAAGGTGTATACAGTTTCGACAATATGAGGTGAAAGCACACACATCCCTCTGTGTCATAAGGACAGGAATCTTAACAATGGCATTCATGTGTTAGCTCTGACCTCCTTCGACAGCATGTGACCTAAATAGGTGACCTGCTGTTGACAATATTGGAACTTGGAAAGAGACACTTTATGTCCTTTATTCACCAAATGCTTCAACAATGTTACCGTGGCATCCCGACAACCCTCTTCAGTATCGGAGGCTATAAAAATGTCATCCACGTATTGCAATAATACATTACCTGTGGGAAGAGAGAGAGTCCAATTGACTTTTCAAAGCCTGACTACAAATCCTGGGACTTTCAGTGTAACCCTGAGGAGCTCAACACAATTAGAAGCTCCTACCAGCCAGAGCAAACCAAAAAGATACTTACTATCTGGATAAATTGGAATACTTAAGAAAGCATTTTTCAATTCAATCACAGGAAATAATTTCGCTGTGGGAGGAATCATCGTCAAGAAAACGGTGATTTCTGAAACCTTTGTAAACTGGGGGAATACTATCTTATTAATCTCGCGCAGATCAATCACAAAGCGATAGACATCAGGACGTGCATCATGGGAATCCAGAGGTGCCTTCTTAGGAACAGGAAGAATAGGGCTATTGTATACATTTACTACTGTCTCCTCAACCACCCGACTTAATTAGGTCCTGTATAATCTGCATCAAGGCCTGTTCCACAACTTGTGATATTTTACTCTGGGGAATACAAGGGAGTGTAGCATTATTCTTGACCTTTATAGAAACTGGTAGTATCTGCAACAACCCCACATCCATATCCCCTGTGGCCCACAATGAGGACGGCACATCCTTAATTCCAAACACTGTTTTGCACTAACCACATTAGGTCCAACAGTCATGTAAACACCATGTGGGGAATAGTAGCATGTAGCTTTTTCAACAAATCCAATGCTAATAAATTTCCCCCACAATTTGCCGTCAACGAAAATGAGGAGTCCACAGTGAAACGGCCAACAGTCAAAGCAAGAGGTTTGGTAATAGGGCTCATAACCAGTACGCCTGAAAAACCTACCAAAACAATATTACTATAAGACAGGGCTGCCTCTGGGACAAGTGAACAGGAAACAGAGCTATTCATTGCACCTGTATCCACCAAAAGTTTCTGTGCCAAACCATGCAAATCTGCTGTGACATAAGGACCGCGCTGAACTACAGGGACTTGGACTGGTCCCTTGCCCTGTCACTGGCTGGCCTAGCCATAGGACATCTCTGCAGCTTCATTCATGTCATAATCATCATGATAGTCATCAAAATAGTTCTGATCAGAGCGACCCCCCAAAGATGCACCTGCATGAACCTTACGCCGACCAACCTCATCACAACCCCTTCCACTCAAACCATGCCCTCTAAGTACTGCAATTGTCAGTAACAAACCTGGACACTCACTTCACCAATGTCCTTCCTTCTTGCAATATGCACACTGATTCGACCATAAGAGTGTACCACCTCTACCGGTACCCAGCAATTTCTGAGCCAGACCAGTACCTCATCCCCTTCCGGACCCTCTTGCAACCTGCTACAGAAATAGCCTCGTTTTCAAATCCTTACTCTTCTTCTCCACCTTGTCCTTTTCCTTATTTTCTCGATGCTCATAGTACAGAGCCATACTTAATATCACCGAAGGGGAGAAGGTAATCCAAGTGCTCTCCGAAGTATAATTTACTATTTCAACTCCATCCTGGGCAACAGTAGGGAAGGTGCTGGAACGGTAAATCATACCATTCCTTAGGTTGGAGAGCAATTTGGTGCAAGTCAATATAATGACTTGCGATGTAATAGCATCACATTGTAACAATGCGGTTGTTGTAATAACCGCGTTGTAATGCTAACCTGATGTAACAACTGCGTTGTTAAGGTTTTTTCCCTTGCTGCGCTGATGGCGAGTGTTGCTTTTTCTGGACTCGGCTCACGGTGTTGCTCGCTGCGGGGACTGAGCTGTGAAGAGAGGTGTGGGGGGAGGCTGCAGCACGACTCAGTTGGGGCCGCCGCACTGCAGCAAGGATCAGCTTTGCGGGCCTCAATGGGGGAGAGAAAGATTCATGTTTACAGCTCGTCAGGGGATCCACCATCGAGCGACAGACACAGCAAGGACATGCCAACCAGGGCCCCCTTATGACGCCGGTAAGGAAAAGTGAAGTGAGCCTCTGAAAAAGTTAATAGCAGCCTAGGATGTGTCTCCAGGCATAAAGTGGTTACTGCTCAAAGTAACAAGGAGTCCAGGGAAGGGTCATTGTGCAGTTTTACCAGGTATACATTGAGGAGCACAGATATTTGGGGAGGAGGGGCAATATTCAGAACGATCTTGTGGAGAGAAAGATCTCCTCTGCTCCTCTACCCTCCCTGAAAGCAACAAAAACAAGTTACAAAATACCATGTGCTCCCCCTCAGTCCTCCCAGGTTTCTCGTGATCATGTGTAAAAGAATCTCCTAGGGGGAAAAGGCACAGAAGAAAGCATATACCAGGCATATGAAAAAGAAGACAGAGAATATACAAATAACTCCATCACTCCACTCGTATTTGAAAGTCATAGCCCAAGCTCAAGGACATGATACCTTGATGGCCTCTCCCTCACTATCATTGTCTCATCGTTTTGAGAGAAGAGCTGCCTAAAAAACTATGGAGGACACAATTTCTGGTAACATTCAGGAAGATGCCCTATTATTAGAGAACAGGTTTGACCCTAAGCCCTACAATCTCTGATAGCCATTTGTTGGTTCAGAATGGATCAGTTATTGTGGATTTTAAGCGGACTAACAGCCCTGAACTGAAAACATTTCAATCCCATCTATTAACAGAGGTCAGGGAGAAGTTTGAGATTTGTGAACTAAATCAGAAAAAAATGTAGGGTACGGTTGAGGCTCTTTAAGTTAAGATTTATAATGTGGTGGGAAGAGTCTGGGTCATGGAGGTCTCATTAGAGGACCTCTCCAATAAAGTAACTCCCAATAAGGGAGAGATACAGAGCCTTAAGAACAGTGAGAAAGAGCTGAGAAATAAATTGGAGTCTTTAGAGAATAATGCTAGAAGAGCCAATATTCGAATTCTGAATGTGCCTGAGGGCCTCGATAGAGGAGACATTAGATGCTTTGTGATCAATTTTCTGAAAGAATTTAATATGGAAATTGATCAAAGTTTCCTAGAGGAGGATATCCAAAGAGTACACAGGGATCCTTTCACGAGGTGTTCGGATATGGAAAATTGAAAAAGGATACTTGGGAATTTTAAATCTTACACCTTAAAAGAAAAAATCCAGAAGCCCTCAAAGCAAGAGTCTTTAAAAAAGATGGCTGGTCTTTCCGTATTAGATCAGATATTTTGCCTGCCAGGCAGGGCAGGCAATGGGAAATGACCAAATTCATTTAGGAATTGACGGAGATGGGAACTACCGCAAACATTTGATTCCCAGCCACGCTGGGGGTGATGCGAAATAATAAAATGTCCAACTTCAGGGTCCCAAGCGAACTTACAACATTTATTGAACAGATTAAGGCACAATAAGTATAATTCTCAATATTTCCATCCTAGCATAGCATAGCAAGAGAGTTCATATGATGTAACATCAGTATACCTCTAGTGTACGGCGAGCGTTACCCCGGGTGGGGGCGACTTCAGGAAGTGGGGACTCACAGGAAAATGTAACTAAAGCCCTTTTGCACTGGGTGAGGGAGTATGTGGAAAAAAAAAATAATTTGTCCTCCTTTGTCATTTTCAGACTAGGATCCTTTTTTTCAGTCATGTAAGTCTCCTAGTCTGATTGGAAGAACTAGGTGGTCAGGCATTTATTTTTTAATTTACTGTTCACCTCATCGCGAATTTGGATAAGTCCATGTTTTTAAAGATTCTATCCCGGAACGTCAATAGTCTGAGGGTTCCAGCAATAAGGAGGAAAATCTTAGAGTATTTGAGAATTAAGGCTTTAGATGCTTTCTTTATTCAGGAATCACATTTGGCCAAAGAAGAATGGCCTGAAATCTTAAGGGGTCAGCAATGGATTGAGCATTGAATATACACTTTACAGTCCTGTACGGTGAAAGGGGTTGGCTTCTTTTAAAAAAATTCCTCCAATGTTTGGTTGGATTTTGTGGGATATTATGACCCTAACCTAGATGACCCTGCACCTTTAGGCACCCTATTTTCACACTTAGTTGACATTAGTGATCCCATCATATTGGGAGGTGACTTTAATGTTTGTCTGGATCCAGCACAATATACGACCTCTAACAGGACAGCGTTGTCAATCCCTAATATTAGAGGGGCTCTGAAACAACTGATAGCTATCACCTTGTATTCATCTGCAGGACTATGAGCTACAAGGGTGGGATAGAAGGGGTAAATTTCACTTTCTGCAATAAAAAACACGGTCATTGTTCCAGGATAGATTTCTTATGGTAGATTTAATTATTAGTAAAAACATTAGGAAGGTCACGCATGTTCCTGAACATCTATCAGATCATTCTGCAGTTTCTCTCAAGATTATGTTCAGAGATAAAGCCCCCCTGCAACGTTGGACAGTAAATCACATGTTGCAATGGTGAAAAATCCTAGAGCGGCCACAAAGGCGTTTTTCCTTTTCAACCCTATAAATATTTTTTGGGATACATATAAGGCGTTCCTTGGAGGCATTCTATCCAGCCCAGGTTCTGACCATAGCTAGACGGACAGGGAGGAAATTAATATTCTAAAAGTCATCCTAAAAAGTCTCCAAAGTATTTTGGCACAGGTACCTACCCCTTTAAATATAGTTCAAATCTTCTTTGGAGGTTATAGTAAGGCGGAAATGGGAGGCCAGCAGGTTATCCCATTATGAATGTGGGGAGGGGTGTGAAAATTATTAGCTTGGAAGATCAAAACTAACCAGTCCAGAAACTTAATAAAAGACCTAAAATGCCTGAATTCAGGTAACATAATTTCGGAAGCCTGCAAAATTGAAAATGCCTTTGTACAGTTTTTTCAAGACCTGTACATGGAGGATGTAGCATCCCTAGGAGCAAATTTAGGCTTTTTTCAAGATTTACAAGATTTAGACCTCCCACACCTTCAAGGGCTTTAAGGGAAAAACTAAATAGTCCTATTTGTATGGAAGATGTTGAAAAAGCCATCAGTAGCTTAAAGAAAAGGAAAGCGGCAGGCCCAGACGGTTTTGGGACCTATGGAATAATTGGGAAAAACAACAGGCCTGTGATGGGTTTTGTCTCGTTTTCTCTTTTCTTCATTTATGTTTTGTTGCCTCTGTAAATATTTCTCCATTTTACTTTTGTAATTTGACTGGTCCAATGATTAACAACATGATACACAGTTAGCTTGAAAAGGAGGCGGGCGTCCCCCCGCTCATTGGTTCCATGGTACAAAGCTCAGCACCTGTTTAAAGGGGTTGTTTCCAGGTTGGCAGCACTTAAAAGACTCAGGATGTTTATACATCCCTCTCCTGAATGAGAGGCTGAGATCTTTCATCCAGCTGCAGCTCCTTGGATCCTTTGACACAAAATACAAGCATTGGCAAATGAGGACTAAGTAAATAAATAAATAAATAAATATAGGGGCACAGATCCTCCGCAGATCTGACAGTCCCTGCACTGAAATCCGATTGGCTGCCAACACTTCAACCAGACATTCTTCATCCAAGTCCCAATAACAATGGAAAAAAATAAAGAAAAACGGCTGGGGTAGGAATACCCTGACACTATGTGTGGTGGTGGGGTCCTACAGTGACCCTTCTGGGGATGAAACATTTTTTTATTCCCTAATTTTGCTGCAAAATCACAGATGGATTCATGTATCCACAGCAAAATTGAAAAAAGAAAACAGTGCAGGTTTTTTTATGTTCCCCGGGTAGGCTAGGTCCCAGGAATAGACTTATGAAATTCAAGTGCTTATACAGTAGTACATTCTAGAAGCAAATGTGCCTGGAGACAGTGCACTTTGCGCCCTGTAAAGTAAGCTGCTCATCTTTTAGTGTAGTGACTCAAACACCTGGGGGCATATCATCAAGGTCGGCGTTAAAAATTATTGCTGGTTTAGCAGCAGAAAACTGCCGCTAAAGTGGCGATAATTAGCCTGATAATATGCTCTTGGGAATTCCAATGGAATCGCAGGTTCACACTAGAACATGGACTTCTATTGGAATTCTCAAGGGCATATTATCAAGCCCATTATCGCCGCTTTAGCAGCAGATTTCTGCCGCTAAACCGACAATAATTTTTAACGCCGATCTTGATAATATGCCCCCAGGTGTTTGTTTTAAAAAGGCTGCTGAGAAGTGAGTGAGGCATGGCTTTTTACCTGTCAGTGATCCGCTTCAGGGAGGCAGTTGTGAAGCTCTTTGTACATTTATCGAAAAATAGTTATGAGGGAACCCTACTCACAACGGAACCAGGGTGCATGTGTTATAATTAAAAACAATGGTTCCCGTGGAATAATACTGGGAATGATAATAAATATTGTGCACAATCGCAATGAACAATTGGGTTATGGTGATATCAAAAGGAGAAGAACCTTACACGACTTAGTGTTAAATGTAGACAAAAATAACTTATATAGATATATGTCAAGTCAAGTCAAGTCAAAGTATGCTTTATTCGAGGTTTCACTCATAAAAGCAGGTACATTCAACAATTTAAAAATACAATTAAATTTACAGTTAGTTATATTAAGAACTAAAGCATTCATTTTACAATTATTGACTTGAATTACAATTCCAATTTTTAGGAATTTGAAGCAGTGCAAAATAAGCAATTTGTTAAAAATAATACAAAAATTAAAATTTGCCTGGTTAAAACAATTTTATGGGTAAAAACATAGGCATAAAATGCAGACAAGTTAGTTGGACAGAGAATAGTCAGGTGACTAGCAGTCTCTGTCTGATCGACCATGCCCATCCAAGATACTTGGCAGTAGCTATTGATAGCCATGTCAGATTGTTAGTGCGTATAATATGCAAGGCAACAGTGCTGCTGGTGGTTCCCAAGTTCTTACACATCGGTGTTAAGCAAGTACGCCGTGAATCAGAATAGGCTGTGCAAGAAAATATAAAATGACCAATTGTTTCTTTGGCGGTACCACAAGCAGGGCAACTGTCGCTCGCTCCACCGTCCCATTTTGCTGTCAAAACTCTGAGGGGAAGTGCACCTGCTCTTAATTGGAAAAGGAGCTTTCTAGCACCAGGCCTTGTTATGATGTCCCAATAGGGTTCCAGGCAGGGATAAAGTTTAGCTTCTAGGAATGTTCCAGCCATAGATCCTGTACTCGAGCTACCGCAGCTCCAAGAGGCTACCTTCTCCCAGTAAATTTCTTTTAAGACTCTTTTAGTCGGAAAAGGCAATCTCGCTGGATCTGCCCAAAGTGAACTCATACCAAGCTCAGTCAAAATTGCACTGAGTGATTTGAGCCACTCGATTTTGTGAACTACATCTGCCTTAATAATGTCTAGGAACCCCTCGGCATAATGGGAAAGCTCAGGAGTCGTCCAGAGCCTTCGCCAATACAGAATCGGTCGAAGCCTGACCAAGCCGGTAACCGCTTTTCTGCCCAGATCATACCTCAGGGGCAGCAAGGGAGTACTTTTAGGTACACCAGTTATTGCCCGGAAAAACTTATTTTCCTAGGTTTGAAGTGCAGCCACCTTCTCAAACCCCCATAGCTCAGCACCATAGAGAGCGGAGCCAAGAGCCTTTGCTTCATATACCTGGAGAGCAGGCTTTACAGGTTTAGTCAGGGATTTTCTATGCTCTGAACTGATAGCACCTGACAGTTGTCTGTGTCTCAGTGTGGCAAGATCTATATGCTGGCTCCTTCTCTTCTTACTCGATATATGTGAATCCCCAAATATGTGAAATCATTCACCATCTCGAGAGGGCGGCCATTCATAATAATTTTAGATTTGAAGCTACGTTGGGGGTTAAAAACCATAAGTTTTGTTTTGGCCACATTGACCTCTAGGCCATGCTCCCCACAGAATAGATCAAAGATGGGCAAAGCACTCTGGAGACTGTTCGGAATCTTTGATAGGATGAGCGTGTCGTCTGCGAACATTAAAATAGGCATTTTTATGCCAGATCGTGAAGGAGTATCCACCTTTGCAGACAACATACGGGCTACAGCGCCATTAATGAATAGTGTAAAGAGGGTGGGTGCCATTGAGCAACCTTGCCGGACGCCCCGCTCAACCGGGAAGTCCTCAGTCACCTTACCATGTCCCCCCACTGAATCCTGGCAAAGTTTGTTTCATGAAGTCTTATTATCAGTGACAATAGTTCTGTAGGAACACCCATAGTCTTGAGGACTGACCACAGCTTGGACCGTGGCACTAGGTTGAAAGCAGCCAGCAAGTCAACGAAGGCTGCGTATAGACTGCCCCCACCCAGTACCACGGTCCTCCATTGCAATAAGGTAAAGTGGAAAACCTGGTCCACCGTGCTTGTGGACCTACGGAATCCCGCTTGGAAAGGTGACAGAGCGTTGTTCTCCTCTGCCCAGTCAAGCAGCCTGTTCACAATCACACGCCCCACTACCTTTTGGATGGTATCAATAAGGCTTATCGGTCTGTAATTGCCAGGCTGTGATCGATCAGCCTTCTTAAACACTGGTATTATTACCGCACCCTTCCTGGATGTCGGTACCTCTGCACCCTGGGCAATAGCGTTAATAAGAAGGTAGATGTACTTACACCAGCGTTCCTTATCGTTGATAAAGACGTCCGCTTGTACTCCATCTGTCCGGGAGCGCGCCCACTGGACACAGAGCTCAAGGCCGCCATGATCTCTTTTGAGCTAAAGGATCTATCTTTAAAGTGGGTTGAACTCATACCCCCCAGTGTGGGGACCTGTTTAGGCTCAGCATACTGTTCCTTAAAGTATTTTACCCACTCCTCTTCCGGAACGTTGTTACCTGGTGGCTCGGGTTGCCCCTCACTACCCCAGTTAACAATGCTCCAGAATAACCTAGAATCGTTCCTATCGCAGGCTACTTTTAGCTCAAACCAGTGATGCTCGTCCCAGGCTTTCTTTGCCTTCGCTATACTAGCCTTATACTCCTTTCTAGCAGAGCGAATAGCAATGGGCTGTCTCCCTTTTATGGCAGCTCCTAGGGCCAGTCGTGCTTCCCTGCAGTGGGCATTAAACCATTTTGCTTGTTTGGGGGCTCCCGCTCTAGTGACTTTTACGGGCTTCAGAAAGTGGTTTTTGATTACACAAAAGAGAGTATCATGAATTTCAACCACAGTACTCGACCCAGAACTAGAGGATTTAATGTGTTCTAGGGCTACTATTGCTTTATCAGCCTCACAGTTATTGTTGGCAATGGCCTGCTGATTGGTCGCTACATTTACCCACCTTAGCCTGCACATGTCATTTGTAGGGACAATT
Source organism: Lissotriton vulgaris (assembly GCF_964263255.1). NCBI lineage: Eukaryota > Metazoa > Chordata > Amphibia > Caudata > Salamandridae > Lissotriton > Lissotriton vulgaris. Next base: position 1,269,975,080 of record NC_141689.1, read on the forward strand.
AAGGGAGGAATATTTATTTAAACATTTGTAAAGCGCTACAAAGGCCCTTGGGCATCTCGGCGCTGATATCTGCAAAATTCAGCCCTAAAGGAGGATCTACTTATTGGTCAAATAACCAAGTTTTGAGTTGTTTTCGAAAGGACCACAAAGAGGGACTGTTCTTTATGATTAGCGGCAAGGAGTTCCAGAGCTTGGGTGCGGAAACAAGAAATCTTCTGTCACCCCATGAGACCAGTTTGGTACGGGGTACTTCCAGCTGGAAGAGATCAGAGAACCGCAGGGACCTAGCGGGCCGGTAGGGGATGAGTTGTTGAGTCAGAAAGGCCGGTCCCTGGTTGTGCAGTGCCTTATAGACAATGCACAGAGCCTTAAACTTAGCTCTGTTCCTAATGGAGAGCCAATGCAACTCTCTGATAGTGCTCGAGACTGATTGGAATTTGGGAATGTTACCCAACAGTCGGGCAGCGGCATTTTGAATAGTCTGCAGCTTGTTGAGGACTCTCTCTTGGGCATTCAATAATAGAGCATTAAAATAGTCCAAGGTGGATAAGACCAAGGACGTGATCAAGGTTTTGCCAGCTGAAGTAGGGAGAAAAGGGAGGATTTTTTTGATGATTCGTAGTTTATAAAATGCGGAGGAGGCAATCTGATTTGCATGAGGAAGAAAAGTAAGCCTGTCATCAACCATGACACCCAGGTTCCTCACCTTGCTGACTGGGGTGGGCGGTGAACCCATGGACTGTGGCCACCAGCGGGAAGACCAATCTGGGGATAAGTGTCCAAAGATGACCACCTCGGACTTATCCGAGTTCAATTTGAGGCAGTTGGCGGCCATCCAACTTCCTATAGCCTGCATGCCCAGATTGAAGTTATCAGCCACTTTTTGTCCGTCATTTCTGATGGCCAAGACCAACTGGGTATCGTCAGCATAGGAAGTAAGGCTCATCCCATGAGCTCTGATGGTGTTGGCAAGGTCTGACACGTATATATTAAAAAGTGTCGGACTCAGGGATGAGCCTTGGGGGACTCCGCATGGCAGGGACAGGGTGGTAGATTGAAAAGGCCCTATGGTGACCACCTGAGTCCTTCCGGCAAGGAAGGATGCCAGTAGGGTCTTAGCCTTATGCTTAATCCCCAGATCTTCGACACGGTCGATCAAAATAGCATGATCAACCGTGTCGAATGCTGCTGAAAGGTCCAACAATATCAAGACCGCAGTGCCACCCGCATCACGAATGATTCGGATATCCTCTGTGGCCTTGATCAGGGCCGTCTCCGTCCCATGATGTTGGCGTAAACCAAACTGAGAATCATCCAATAAATGATGGAGTTCTATAAAGGCTGACAGTTGGGCGTTTAAGGCCTTTTCGACAACTTTGGCCAGGATGGGCAAATTGGCAATCGGTCGATAGTTCTTGAGCTCAATCCTGTCTAAATTTGGTTTTTTCAGCAGTGGCTTCAGTAATGTCTTTTTTAGGTCAGCGGGGTAGACTCCTGTGGTAATCAAAGTATTACATATATTAGTGATGGCTGGGAGCAGAACTTCCAAAACTGGTAGCAATACTTTAAAAGGGCATGGGTCAAGGGCAGAGCCTGATTTAATAGGTGACAAAAAATCCCTGACCTGAGTAATAGAGACCTCCTTAAACTGAGATAAAGAAGGACCGGTTGTGGAGGGACTCGCCTTCTCAGAAGTAATATTTACAGGCGTTTTTGCGGAGCTAGCAAAGACAGCATAGATATCATTAACTTTGTCATAAAAGTAGTTGGCCAAAGCATCACAGAACAGTTGGGAGGAGGGAGGTTGGAGGTTAGGTAGACAACCAGCCAATTGTTTAGTTGTCTCAAACAATGCTTTATTTGAATTTTTAGAAAGTTCAATTTTTTCCGAAAAGTACTTCTTCTTGGCATCTAGGATCATATTTTTGTATATGATAACGGAGTGCTTGTAAATTATTTTGGCCTCTTCGGAATAGGGACATTAGAGCCTATGGGCCCTTTGGTGGGAGTCCACCATTTGTGCTCGGTACACAGAGGATTGTGGTCACTCTCGCTCCTCCACACAACCTCCATGTCACAGACCAACGGCCGTAATTTCAGGCTACATAAGACATAGTCAATTCTGCTTTTATGGCGCCCGTTGTCAAATGTACTAGACCCATTTTTGTCACTTAAGGTGTTCATACTAATGACATCCTCGGTCCAGCGTGCAACTGATTTCAGCTCTAATTTGGAGACTCCCCGTTGCATATCTTCTTCGTCCCCGAGAAAATTGTCATCTATGGCTAAGGGTTCAAATGTTCGATTAAAATCACCTGCAATGACAATGTTATTATCTTGTGAATGAGTATCAAGGAGGGAACCCAAGGCCGCTAAAACCTCTGACCTCCCACCCTTAATGCTCCTTACATAAACATTGTAGATGTCAAGCGACCCCAGAGTGTCAGAGCTCATTCTGATTAGTTATATGTCTCTGTGAGAGGTGTCTATTACCTTGACAGCTAATTTTAAAGTCTGACGGACCCAAATGGTTAAACCACCCATAGGTCTCCCCTTTGGTCCCTTTAGTGCTGGTACAGAGTAATTCAGGTATCCCTGTGCAAAGGATGGATCGCATGACCATGTCTCCTGGAATATACATAAATCATAAGAATTAACAAAAAAAAGCCAGTCGCCAGAGTCCAGTTTAGAACCCAACCCAGCAATGTTCCATGAGAGTAGTTTTCCCACATTGGCCACACTGTCACCCGGGGCTTCAGTAGAGGGTTTACATGGTTCACCAAAGACGAATCTTGTTCTGTTTCCTTTAGCAGACCTTGATGTTGATTAGAAGCAGTATTAACCCCTCTCCCAGGATCTGGCTCAAGGTTAGGGCCTACTAAGGAGGTAACATCACACACTTCAGAACTAGGTGAATCATTTCTTACCAGTCTGTGCATACCCTCCCTTTCATTGGTTGCCATCCAATTCTCACTACCTTCTATCTGTAAGACCAATGATTGTCAGTCAATATTGTCTAGACCAGAGTTAAACCTACTACATGGTCTTACAGGGAGTGCAGGGGTGGACACCAAGGTGTGGGGGCATGTTTTTCTCAGCTGGATCTGAGAAGGAGATGGGGCACTACTTCTAAACTCCAGTGCGAAAAGGTTTTCTGCAAGGAATGGGGATTTCAGAGTTAGGTCTATAGAGTCACCTACAAAATTTTGGGAGCTCAATCTCTTCGCCTCTACAATATCCTCCCTAATCACCGAGCGGCATACTCTAACATGGCGCAGCCAATGAATGGCTTTGTTGGTTAGAGAATCCGGGGGCTCGCTATTGCCAGGCTTTCCCTTCGTTAGTTTCGGAACATTGGTCATATATATTTTATTCTTAGAGGAGTGTACTTTATTATAGAGGCTACTTGGTTTGGGACCCAAGTTATTTGGCCCTAAGGTTGGTGGACCCTCAGAGACTTTGGCCGAGTATAAATGGGGACCAGCTAGCCCATTGATAGTTTGTCTTGTTGTTTGGCCGCACCCCTCTCCTCTAAGGCCTTCGGGGGCTGGCCTGTGTTCCTCAATTTTGGGGCTAGGCACCCGGTGTTTAATCCTGCTATATTCCCCTGTCTCTGGGTACTATATTGGTTCGGGGTTTTAACTAGGGGTGCTTTGCTTACGACGTCAGTACGTGTTTGAGCTGGATTACGTACTGGCGGAGCCACTTTACTTGTTAGTTTTGGTACACCTTTGCGTTTTTCAGTGATCATCGAGGTTACATTTACGATCAATGACCTCAAGGCCTCTATTTCATCCCTTAGTAAGATAACTAGATTGAAAAGAGTACCAACGTCCATATGCAGTATCTTATCCCTGCTACTATTGTTGCTAAAGTGAGGAGGAGGCTCTTCATGGACCTCAGCCAAAACTGCAAACCTGTGTCCCAAAAGTACCTGCGGGGCTGAGGCCAATGGCTCAGTCTCACTGTCGGAATCAGGGGGAGTAGTCCTGCCTACTGAGCTAACAGATTCACTTGGTGCAATTAAACAATCCTCTGTAGGATTTGCCATACTTACTTTAGATTTACGTATCTGTTTTGCCTTGAACATGGCTGGTATTTTAGGATGATCATTTGAAGCATTGGATAGATTCAAAGTGTCCGCACCATTATCAGTCGCAAAGGTCTCTATTTGATCGACAACGAGGATTTCTCTACACTCATTCACAAGGGAGTCAATACGATCCATGACGTCACTATCTGCTGCTTGGCATGCCTTTTTAGATACTCTCTTCCCCTTGTGAAGCTTTGATGTATTGCCTGCCCCGTTCCCCCCCTCCATCGCTTTTTGTTTCCCCATGTAGCTAGGGTATACGGGGAGTTCGTCTTTACAAAAAATACAATGTATTGCCCCTAAGGCAAAACAGTCACAGTAAGATAATCAGTTCCTCTTACGGCTTTTGCTGGTGTCGTTGATCCATTTTTTCGGGGGGATGTTAGAGATGTAGCCCCTCCCATCCCAGACCGTCCCCGGACAGCCACAGACGGCCCACCCTTTGCCCTGGCCTAGCCCGGCGCGGTCCCGCGCGAGTCCCGCGATGCGGAGGAAGCCTCCTCTGTTTTCAGCGCCTCCGGGCACGCAGAAGCTGAAAATGTGCCGCTCCGCCTGCTGGGAGCTGTAGTTCGCCGGCGGCCGTGCAGGTGGATAGCAGCAGCGGCGGTCGGAACAGTCAGCGTGTGGTCCCCAGTGGCGGCGGAGTGTGCCCGGTGAGTCTTTCCTGCACCCTTGTGCTTGGTGTTATGGTCCCCCGCTCCTCCGTGGGAGCCTCCTCTGTTTTCAACGCCTCCGGGCACGCAGAAACCAGAAATGTGCCGCTCGGCCTGCTGGGAGCTGTAGTTCGCCGGCGGCGGTGCAGGTGGATAGCAGCGGCGGCGGTCGGAACAGTCAGCGTGAGGTCCCCAGTGGCGGCGGAGTGTGCCCGGTGAGTCTTTCCTGCACCCTTGTGCTCAGTGTATATAAAATAATTACACAACTGAACAGTGCATTGTGTCCCCAGTGAACATGGAACCTACAACACTTTGTGACAACATTGTAACAATTATAAAGGGTTTCCAAAACAGTATTAAAGTCGACCATCCAAAGAGATCTGTGATAGGAATGGTTCGCTTTATTTTAGTCTAAGGCGTTTTGACCCTTGTGGGGATGAAGGGTCTCTTCAGGACCTAGTGATATACGGACATCTAAAAGGTAAAGAAGGAATATTGTAACTGATATGAGCCTTAGGGGCAACAGCGTTACTGCATAGGGGGACTAGAAAGAACCTATACCTGAAAGGATGATGGCCTGTCATTGTGATATGTGTGCACCACAGGAAGTGAAGAGTGATAACAAAAAAGTAACTCACATGGGACCCAGTCGGGCACTGCACATGTGGTAAAATAAAATGAGCATTTGATATTTAATAAAATAAAATAAAATAAAATGAGACAGGGATAAGCACAAAGTGACTGGTAACTCAGCATGTCAGTCGCTGGTATAATACATAGAACTTACCCCAGTGATGGGAAGGAGAGAGATGACAGACGAGCTGAACTGCAACTCGGTGCATCCGCTGGATCAATCGTTCATATGTTCTGGATGTGCATATTGTAAAGTCTATATAAGTGAGATAACGTCTGATTAAGGTACTGGCAGCAATTATATGTTAACGCCATAACAGAAGCTTAAGGTTATATTTACCTGGCCTCACAGTGGTTATCCTTATTCAGTTTGGTTGGAAAGGGTGTCTTAGCTTTAGAGAGAATGATGTGGAAAGGTCACGACAATCTGTGTACCTGTAACATGACTTCATACCTGACGTTCACTGGATTTACATTTACATTTGTGCAGGCAGTGCATTTCATGTGTATCACAGCCAGTGCCTCACTTGCACCAGCAGCCTCAACACACGTGGCCTCCGCACACTGGCCTGCGAGTGTGCCACCGCTCTGCAATTTATACTATGATTAAACAGTTGGAAGGACCTACCGAATGTAAAGTAAACATTGGGAGTGCTCGCGTCCCAACCACTGCAGTCCTGTAAAAAATTGGAGTAAGGGTTGACCTGGTCCAAGTCCCACACTCAAAATGCTTCCCAGATTCCCACTCTGTGCGAAATGGGGCTCATATGCAGAGGACCAAGCATTTCTGTGTCATTGTTCTTGGGGTCTTTCTTGGAGGTGTGGGTGTTGTGATTCCCAGCAGGATACTTAGACTTCTTTTGGTGTGCACTGCTGGGACTGGGTCTCGGGGCTCTCTGCATCCACAGATCTAGAGATTACTAGAATCTGAGGCACCCCTAGGCTGCGGTCCCCCTTTCCTGGATGACTGGGTAAGCTGGTGCTCTGCCAGATATGTCACGCTAAGATTCATCATCCATGCATCCTAATCCTGTCAGCCTCTCCATCTTCTTGTGAGTGGATGGGTTTCAGCAGCATATAGTTAAAATGCACAGACCTGGTGATGTGATGCTAAATCTCTACATATTGTACTAAAATGAAGTACACTGTGCAGAGAGTCAAGTGAGATTCAGATTGATATACAGAGGCAAAACAGATAACCCGAATGCTCCATTCTGTGGTAATGTGGGTAAGCAGTACGTTTTTATTTCATTTTCATTTAATTTATTGGTTTTCTTAGAACAGCCAACAGTGAGACTCAAGAATGAAGGAGTACATTGTACATTTCACACATTATCCAGAGTAAAGACAGTAGGTAACCATTGTAGTCTGATTAATCATCTATACATCATGACTGAGAATTAAACATCGTCCAAGGCATATCTGTAACACTTGTTTACCTGTCAGTTAAGTCAACATGATGTTGTTGTAACTAGCTGGGGTGTGAATAATTGCGTCAGCAGCATTGTTATCTGCTGATGTAAGTAACTGAATAATCTTGTCCAGCGTTCAAACAGGTGTCACAGTAACTTAACTAGCTGTGGTGCATAGATACGTTTCATATGTCTCCCAGAAGTTTTTAGGTCTGTTATGTGGGGGGAGTAAGTCGCTGAAAAGTTCTGTCTGTGTACTACAATATGTCATGTCACGTGTGATCGTAGGGACTGGACCACAAGACCAGTTGATTGCTGTTGGACCTGGCATAATTGGCGTGGGTTTCCCCTCCATTTTTGGCCTCCTATGTTTTTGCTGGTTTTAGATGCTTTTGGGCACTGTGCCACTGCTGTTCAGTGCCACAGTACAACTGCTCCCCATTGTAAATTGATGTATGGATTAGTAACTCCATGATTGGCTTACTTGTCAGACCCTAGTACAGTGCACTGCGTGTGCCCAGGGCTTGTACATCCAATGCTGCTGGTGGGCTTGCAGCACTGATTGTGCCACCCACCAGAATAGTTGGTAAAGTATGTCTAAGGTTTGCCATTGCAGAGCCTGTGTGCAGTCTGGAACTGCCACTTGCCAGTCCCTAAACATTCCCTTTTTAATATATTAGTCCCCCTATGGTAGGCCCAAGGGCAGGGTGCATTGTAGGTAAAAGGTAGGACATGCCCTGATGTGTGTGGGATGTCCTAATAGTGATTAACAGCTATTTTCGTTTTTCACTATTGCAAGGCTACCCGTTCTCAATAGGCCAGAATGGGCAGTTAGATTATTACATCTTATAATCCTAACTGACTCAGGGAACTAGGTAAAAATTTGAGTTTAGTATGCCTGAACTCAGAAAGATGAAATGCATCTTTTAGCGAACTTGGTTTTAACATTCTGTGTTTGAAGATACCAGTTTAGAAAGTAGGTATATGCTTGCCTAACTATCCAAGCCTACTTCTGCTAGGTTGTGTATTCCTTGTCTGGAGTTTGGGCAAAAGGGGATGGGAGATTCCAGGAGACAGGGTGAGTCAGCACAGTGCTGAAAAGAGAGATATGCATGCGGATGAGAGGGAGGAGTTGCACCTGGGACCCAAATAGGGCTTTGCCTTCCCTCCACAATGCTAGCTCCACATCCTGTGGTGTGCCTGATGTCCCTGGCCTACACTGTCAAAGGAAGAGAAGGAGTCCTGTAAACAAAGTGCTCCAGGACTGACCAGAACTGGTTTGGGTTAGGTACAGACACTCTCTGCCTTCAGAGACAAAGGATTTTGGTGCTTAAAAGGGGGACCCAGACCCCAGAACTTTAGATCACTTCTGGGAATCAAGACCAACCTTTGCTGAGGAGAAGAACCAGGAAGCTGAAGGAGGAGACTACCCCTGTGCTGTGTGTTTGGGGGTTGGCCTGCAGTGGTTGCTTCATTGCCAAAGACAGGAGAAAAGGACTAAGTGTTATTTCTATCAACTTGAAGAAGAATCTCCAAGAGCTTGAACTAGAGCATGCGTCCTGCCTGAAGTCTCAGGGATACAAGACTTCACCCCTTCTGTTTGCCTGCATCTAGAACTGCAGTTTTAGCTGCTGCAGAGGAACTTGCAACACCGATGCAGGCGAGGGACGCTGACTTCTGTACCAAAGCCGTGAGCGCTGCTCCGACTTGCACTGTAGACCGACACCGGCCGCCATGCCACATCGACGCCGGCGAGCGACGCCGTAACTTGCCCAAAGCCGTGAGCACTGCTCCGACTTGACGCCTGCTGCTGGGCCGCATTGACTCCGAAGTTGACATCGACATCGCAGAGCCAATCCTCAAAGTGGGTGACCGAGAATCCATTGACAGCGCAACACCATAAGGAACTGTGGTTTTGGCGCCATCGTGACATCACCTGCCAGACGCAGTAAGGAACCGTCATTTCACCTCCCATACGCTGCAGTAAGGAAGCGAGTCTACACCTCTCCTAGGGTCGTAAGGAACTGACGCCGCCCGATGCCAATAAAGCCGCAACTCCCAGATGCTGTGAGCTGTCTTTGGTTTTTCATTGCTTTTCCCAGGTACTGTTCTTTGGGGTCTGTTTGACTCCAGGCCCGATGCTGCACACCTCTCTTTCAGCGCCGTACTTTTGGATTTCTCCTGTCACGACATTGTGATAACTCATGTTAGAGTTATCTGTTGCTAAAGACTAATTTTAAGTGAACAACCTATTTTTAATTACAGTATTGTGGTTTTTTTTCCGTTTGGTCTTGTGTTAAGTCTATATAAAAAGACTTATTTTTATAACATAACCTGTGTGATGTCCATCTGTAGTGTTGTCACTGTATTACTGTATGTGTTCACAAATGCTTTACACACTGCCTCTGAGATAAGCCTGCCTGCTCGTGGCAAGCTACCAAGGGGGTGAGCAGGGGTTGTTTTAGGAGTGTAACCCCTTACCTTGACTAGACACAAAGGTCCCTATTTGTTCAAAGGTACCCACCTCTGCCAACTAGAGACCCCCTAAATGTAACAATAGCCACCCTACGTTTGGCAATTAACAGTCCCATATCTACTTGACAATGGACTCTCTTTGGTATTGATTTAGAGTAGCCCAATAAGGCCAACACTGGATCAGGGTCCAAGGTTAGCTTAGAAATTTGTTCAAGTTCTTTGAAGACTTAAACCAAAAAAGCAGAGATACCAGGGCAGGTCCAGGCTAAATGGAGGAATTCCGCTCAGTGTACTGCGCAGCGGTCACAGGTTGAGTCTCACCGTAATCTGTATTTTTACAGTTTCTCTGGGATGTAATATACCCTATTAAGGTATTTAAAATATACAAGTCTGTGCCGCAATAGGGCCACATAGTGTCAGCTATTTCTATTTTCAAGTCCCATTGCAATGCTAAACGGGTCTTGGTGTAATGGTTCACTCCATATTACATTGATGAATTATAAATTGTAGGTACGATTCATTTAGGGGATTTTCCCATGATGGTGTGTGTTAAGGCAAGTAGTTCTGGGGGTTCAAGGTATTCGTCTCCTAGAGTAATCGGCTGCACGTGTTGTATTGTATGGAATCACAATTTGGTCAGTGTGGTGGGTTCTGGTTCAAGAGGGGTAAAGTCTTCCCATGCTTTGACCACACAATCTGTAAACAATTTGCCTACTGTCTGTATGCCCAGAGTTCCTGTTAACCCCCCTTTCCTTACAAGGTGGCAGCCACAAGCACCAATGAAGTAGGGTAGACGGCGAATACAGGATCGCGCCCGCTTCTGGTTGCAATAGGTGGTGCCAGGCATACTTCGTGGCGTTAATCGAGCCCAGTATGCCTATCCTCCGGTCCACGTCTTTAAACAGCAAGGCGGGGAGTGGGAGCGGTGACCAACTTCTGTTTCTATTCGAAGGTGTGGGAAGTCTGGAGAGCTGTGCATCCAATGGTATGCATGGGCACTCCTCACAGCCCTGTAATATAAATCGAAATCTGGTGCTCCCAGTACTCCCATATGACCAGTATCTGCCAGTTAATGCGTGATTGTTTACCTGCTCAAGATACCTTGATTATCAGTGTGTTGAGATGACTGAAAAATGCACGCAGGAGTACCATAGGGATATTGGAAAATAAAAACAACAGACTCTGCAACACTACCATTTTCATGATGGAGTATGTGTGGACTTTTATACCCAAATATCTCACCATGTCTGTGGTCCAATGTAAAGGATAATCCAGGTCAATTTGGGGTGTGCTCGGTGTAAGTTGAAAGATAATGGATTTCGGCCAGTTGACATGGAGACCTGACAGGGCACCAAAGCGCACTACCTCACGTAAGACTGCAGAAAAGGTTGTTTTTAGGGTTTCTAACATATAAAAGTTTGTCATCATTGTATGTGGAAACTGTAATTTTGTAGTTTGGATAGCATATACCTCGATGCTGGTGATTTTCCCTTAGCGCACACGCAAGAGGCTCTGCCACGCGTACAGCAGGGGAAATAAGGTGCAGCCTTGTCGCGTACCCCTTGTAATGCATATGGGCTCAGTCAATATATTGCCAATTTTGATTCTGGCCGTGGGTCTATTGTAGAGTGTGCCTATTAATTGTAGGAAGATTGGTCCCACACCCCGCCTAGTCAGTACTTGTGTCATGAAAGGCCACTCTACAGAATCGAAGGCCATCTCTACGTCTAGGAAGACAGCCACTGCTGACATCTCTGGTTTGGTGTGCTGTAGAGCCCCGGAAACTGTATGTAAATGATATGTCAAATTTCTGCCTGGGACAAAACCCACTTGTTCCAGTGCAACTAGCAGTGGGACCAAAGGGACCAATCGATTCGGGAGAATTTTTGCGAATACTTTCATGTCCACGTTTAGCAATGACTGTAGGCGATAAGAGGCGCAGTCCTCTGGGGGCTTACCTGGTTTAAGGAGGGCAACTATCACTGCTTCCATCATGGAGGGTGGCATAGTTCCCTTAACACACATGTAATCAAATAGAGTAGCCAGCTGTGGAAGTAGTTGATCTATGAAGGCCATATAGAAGGAAACTGTCAGTACGTCCGACCCTGGAGTACTTCCCGCTCTCATACTTGACAAAGCTGGTAGGATTTCGTCACATTCAATGGGTCCCATGAGGAACTCCCTGTGTGTGTTAGTGAGCCATCAAAGTTGTATGTGTGCTAAATAATCTATAATTTTCTCTACTGAGGCAGCACTTCGAGTTGCATATAGTTCTGTATAGTATTGACAGAATCTGTCAGCCACCTTGGCAACCTCAGTTAAAATCTCACCTTCTGCTGTCTAATTTCGGGCATCTGTACTTTTCCCCTACGTTTTTTAATCAATTGGGCTAAGACTGACCCTGGTCTTTATCAATCACACCATACGCCCTCGCTGTTGCATATTTACCCAGGTGTTTAATTTTGTCATCAGCTGTCATATGATATGCCTCTAGCAAGTTCGAGAGTTCCCTCCTGACGGTGTCATCCTTATCCGTCAATTGGAGCCGTTCTGAAATCCAAATTTTCCCCTTTAAGTCTGTTAGGCGTTTTCGTGTAGAGCAAAGGACCCCCGAGTGTTTTGATATTGTGACACCCTTATATAACTTTAAAAGCCTCCCAGACAACTTGGTGGTCGTCCACAGAACCCAAATTCTTATCAAAAAAAGTATCTATTGTCTCAGTCAGTTCTTCTTTGAACACCGCGTTCAATAGTGAGTAGGGTGGAAACCGCCATGTGAATGTGGGAATATGCCTGTGAGGAGTGTCTAGCACCAGTAGAATTGGCAAGTGGTCTGAGAGTGTGCAGGTTAACACCTGGCACGAGTGGACCCTGTCAGCTAGCCAATAAACAATACGGGTATGTAGGTTAAGGTATGCTGAGTAGTGTATGAAGCCTCCGTGATACAGATTTTTCATGCGCCAAATGTCGTTGAGATAAACCCTGGGCGAAGTACTGCACCACGCTCGTGTAGTTTGCGAAGTTTGTGCTACTTCGCACTACACGAATTGTACGTAGCACAGAGCAAACACGCGTAGCGTAGCGGTCATTTTTCTGCTTGCTTGCGGTCCTCAAAGTCGAGTTGGCGCCCGCAAGGGAGCAAAACGACATCCCGGCGAGACTTTTTCCTCGTTCACGATCAGCAACATCAAGTTGTCGATAGCGAGCGTGGAAAATAAACCTCCCGGCGAGATTCTCAATGCGGGGAGGTCAGGTTTCTTATTGCGAGTAGTCGCGTATGCTCGTGACCGCTCGTGATGAACAGCATTTTGCACAGTACACTACGCAGCTCGCGTAGTTATGAGCAGCTCGCGTAGTGTGAAGTGCACTTTGCCTAGCTAGGCCTAGCGTTACTAGGCGAACTACGCCCAGGGTTAGTTGAGATCAAACCTGAACATTGCACACTCTACAGCCCTAGCTGCTGCTGAAGTGTGCCTCTCTGAACCACCTGATTTATCTAGTCTTGGGTTCTGAAATACATTAAAATCACTCCTCCAAAGCTGCTCACCCTCGCTGAAGCTGCCTAATCTGTCAGACAACGTAGAAAAGAATTCCGGGTTGTTGAAGTTAGGTCCGTATATATTTACTAAGAGTATATCCATGCCCTTCCCACAGCAACTCGAGACCGCGTATCTGCCTGCTGTGTCAGTGATAACTGGATTGAGGGTGAGGGACGACTTAGGGTTAACCCAAGTAAGTACACCTCGTGCATGTGTGATTAAGCCTGTGTCATGAAAGTTGCCATACAATCCTCTGCAGCGTAAATTAGGGGAGTTGGGAGGGAGGTGTGTTTCTTGCAGTAAGGCTACATCTATTGCGTGTCTCGTCAGATGTGAAAGGACCCACATGGTCAGGGGAACATGGCAGCTGGCTAACACCGGTCGGAAGGATGACCGGGCTGCAGAGAGACTGAGTCATGTGGAGATTTGGTGCTATGATGTAAGGCAAGGTGGTGTGAGCGGTGCTGTTGTGCCTTAAATCCTTAATAACCTGTATAATTGAGCAACTGAGCCGGTTTGTAACTAATGCAGGACATGACCCTGCCTCCTTTACCAAAGAAACTGAAGTTGGGAGGTGCGGTGTAATAGATGTTTTTAACGCCTAAGTATGTTACGGAACCGCATTTACAATTGTTTGCTTCCTCCCCCTGTAATGCTGGTCAGTCCTCAGGATCGGTTTGTTGCCAGGGATGGTGCACCTCCTGATCTATCCAAGCCTACAAGCCGTAATGGCAAAGGTCAGTGGAAGGATCAAGTGGGGGAAGGAAAGGGAGGGAACAGCAGGGAAGGAGATCTGGAACGAGAAAGAAAAGTACACCAGATTGAGAACACCTTCTAGATATGTATCACATAGACTAAACCTTATCTATGATTGACCCCTACCAGGGGTGGATGCACCTCATTATACCTGAAAAGATAATGAAACTTTCTTTGTAATGGTTGTTGGTTGGGTTGACGAGAATGCCATATGTATGGACAGGTATGGAATGATATAGCTGCAGGGAGGAAACAAAGAACATATAGCTACATTCATAAGCATAATCCTAGGTGTCAGATAAAAACAGTAATAACCTTACAGCGCTATCATTGACCAGGAACCGACCCTTATCTAGACTCCACCTCACTTCACTGGGATAGAGCGTAGGCTCCTACCACTCTTATCAACCCCTGTTAAAGATAGAGCCAGAAGAAACACTATAATGTGACTTTAAACATCCTCCATACATATAAACAGCAATCTGTAACATTGACCACCGCAGTGGAAACACAATCTGTGGACCCACTTTAAGTAAATGGTCTTAATAGTTCCCAGCGCTATAAACAATAGGGTAATTTGTGTAATGCCTCTTACACCAAAGAGTTTTATGCAATTGCAGGAAATAACTTAGAGTACCTCAAGGAAGAAAAAACGCTCTTTGGAGTGAACACAATTGAAATGAGGAATCACTCTAATCCAATAGGACCGCTACTTTGCGGACCCCACCGCCGGCAGAAAATGCAGGCTGAAACAAATCCAAGCCACTAGTCCCTCACCGCTAGCCGGTGACGCTAGCCGAGGTAATGCTCAGGGGAAAAGAAACAGAGAAGTAGATAACCCTCACCGATAGCCGGCAACGCTAGCCGAGGATATCCTCAAAAAGTGAACCAGCCTCTGAATGAGCAGCCGCTCTCCAACGGAGGTTGGTTTTGCCACAGGAATAATAAGTGGTGCAAAGCACCCTTACCCCTCTCACAGGACAGGAAGAAAAAGAACTGCAGCACAAAACCCAGGGACGAAGAATTTCCGACGCTGGTCTCTGGACTCCATTGCCCTTTATGCCGTCTTCTCGTGACGTCTTGACGTACCGTGCAAGTGCTCATGGGATTTGTAGTTCAGGACCCCGGCGCTGAACATACTCTGGGAATGATTCGTCATGAAGGTGCGCTAGCAGTATTACATCATGACACCCCCGTCATTTGGGTTACGAAGCCAATCCAGAATTTACTGCAATACACGGCTCTGCCCCTGCCTCCCTTGTAAGCTGGAGTCGGGCGGCTTTGTTAAAGCATGCTCGGCTCAGCGTGGTCAGGTTATATGGCCCCTGGAGAAGCACAGCAAGGAAGGTGGGGAGTCCGCTGGGAGGCCCACGCTGCAAATTGAGGGTGGTGAAGAAATTGCAATTTCCACTGCGAGAGGGGGTGTCTGGGAATCTCTAGGACTTTCCTCTTATACAATATCGCCCCTAGTGCCTCTGGAGCAGTTGTCTTACTTTAATCAAAATTTGGGGGGATGGAGAAGGATTGAGTGTTGTGTGCTTCACCGTCCAAAATGTGTGTTGATAACACGAAGTCTTTAAGAGGTGCGTGGGCCCCTACATTGAGTCAAGACCAGGAGCAGGACCAAAACACAGTGGAGGTGTTGGATGCTGTGGCAGACCCAGGGGTTGTAGGGGGATCTAGGGGTATTCGGAGTGCACAGCCTGTGTTGGCTGCAAGAAGCAGATACCTTCTATGCCCTGCCCCAGAAAACAAAGAGTGCTATTGGGAAAACAAAACAAGTGAGTACGCCCCAAGCTGTAACACCACTTAAGAAACCCTTGAAGGGAGGCAGAATTAAAAAGTGTAGGACAAAAGAAATAGGACTTGCATCTAAACCGCCCCCTTCTCTCAGGTCCTACTTGAAAATCATGCAACATGTAGCAGGCTCAGTAGGGATGGAGAAATCCCCTGGTTGCTGGATGTAGCGACCACAGTGAATTGCTAACTTTGGAGAATCGTTTTGCTCCTCTTGTAGACAGCGGGAGGAGGGTTTGGAGGAACATATAATTAGCCCTGCAGGAGTTTCCACTACCCCCTGGCAAATTCCATCCACGTTAATGGGACAACCTGTTGAGAGGAGGTCCGGGGACAGTGAAGAAGGGGCATGGAACTGTGATAGTCCCTTAGAAGGCGTTCACTTAGTGACTCAATTGACGGATCTCCTACTTGGCATGAGGCAGGACATTTTTCTTAGGTTTGAAACCTCTGAACAGAATCAGAAAGAGATTCAAGTAAAATGTGGGATGCTCGAACAAAAGATTGATGGGATTGTGCGGCGCACGTTGGAAATTGGAGAAGGAGGTGAAGGTATTGGGGGAGGCCACGGGAGCAATGCTAAGGAAATAGCTAAGGAAATAGCTGGCCTCAGAGATGGGAACAAGTCCCTACAAGAAGATCTGGAAAGTTTAAGATACATGACAGGCTCAATAATATTCGCATTTTAGGGGTATCTGAAAATGCTGAGGGGTTGGACACTAAAAGCTATATATGTAAGTTATTGGGAGACTTGTTACCATATGCACACTTTGCATATGATGAAAAGAGTGGCTCATTGCTGGCTTGGAAAGCTAATGACATATAGAGCTCACAACCAAATCTAAAACCTTAGAGAAGATGAGACGGGTGATATAGTTGACACCAATGCTAGTATGGGGCGGGAAATCTCCAGACATATGAGCCATCTGTACACTGAAGCCACTTTTCCTAGGAAGGCCAGTATAGAAGGTTTTTTTAAGGATATTGAACTCCCAAATTTAAGTGAAGATCAGAAGAGGGTGTTATCAGTTGAGATAACAGAAGAAGAGATTAGACAGCAGTTCAGAAAAATGGTTAGAAGGAAGGCCGCTGGGCCTGATTGTCTCCCAACTGAGATTCATCATTGCCTGTTGGATGAAGTAATATCAGCACTTAAGCAAGTGTTTAATTTAATTTTAGGTTTAACTCTTTTTGTTTTATTTGAAAACTGCACCTGGAAGGCAAATGATTCAGAGTAGACAGTACAACATCAGCAGCAATAATATACATGAAAAGTGTACGGATATTGCAAGAGGGAAGCTTTATGACAGTCCAGTACTCATTAGATCTGTTGCTGCGTTGATTTGTAAGGAAAAAGAGCAGCGTGCCAACCAGGGGGGAACCCCCCCACTCCCTCCCCCCAACTTCCCCAAACCCCTTCCCCGTCCCTCCCTGTCCAGTGCTCAAGTCAATCTCCTCCAGTGTCGCCCCATCAGGCCTCAATTCGAGGTCCCGCTATTTCCCCTCCACGTCAGACCTCGCCCTCCGGTTCCGTGAGACGTAACAGGTGGATATACCGTGGGCATGTAAGTTCTCTGAATTCTGTGATCAGTAGAGTGCGGAATGGTTGCCAAAGCTCATCAAATTGGTCTGTTTCTCCGGCTAATGTAAGAGACATCTTCTCCATCCCCAACACCCCCCCATAGCCAGTGAAGCCAACCTATAGTGGAAGGGATGGTAGCAGTGCGCCAGTGTCCCAGGATGTTTTGGATCGCCGAGCCTAGGGCGATGGCCATTTGGCGTCCTCTTCGAGAGCGTAGGGGGTATGTTAAGGAATTAGGGAGCCCAGGTATGATGTAGGCAGGAAAGCGGGGCAGTTCGGTGTGGAAATGTGTATCTACGACGTCAATCACTTGTGTCCAATATGGTTGAATCAGGGGACAGTCCCATAGAATGTGCAGTAATGTGCCCAAGTGTCCGCAACCCCTCCAGCCGCTCTTGTCTTTGCTATGATCCATTTCACTAATGCGTTCCGGCGTATAGTACCAGGATGTGGTCACCTTAGTTAGTGTCTCAGTAAGCCCTGAGTGGTAAGCTGAGTGTCGCGCTCAGTAGGATATTTGGCTCCATTCTTTGTGGCTCAGGGTCCTGCCCAGTTCCTTCTCCCAAAGCTCCCTTCCCGGATTGTAAAGATGGGTAGATTGTGGTTGGAGGAATTTGTAAATGTCAGATATGAGTTTGGTGTCTGAGGTGCGAGTCAGTAGCCATCTCTCGTACGGCCGGAAGTGTCGGTCGGCTGTCTCTCTCACTTGCGGCTGTAGGGCCCAATGGCGAACCTGGAGGTAACGCATGCGCTCTGTTTCAGGGAAGTTGTATTCTTGTCGGAAGAGGGGGAAGGGAAGCACCCCCTCCGGACCGTAAATGTGACGGAGGCAGCAGCATCCCGATGACCGCCAGTGGATATAAGCCCCCTTCTCCATACTCGGGGTGAAGTCTGGGTTGTCGACTAGAGGCGTTAGCAGTGAGGTAAAGGTGGTGAGATCGTGTACCTCGTTAGTGGCGTCCCACGCTTGCAAGGGGACCCGTGTGACAAATGAAGCGTAGAGATTAGCCGGTCGAGCTGCTTTGTGAAGGAATGGCATTTCCTGAAGTGGACGTCCCGCTATCGCTTGATCCTGGAATAGCCAGGGTTTCTCAGACTCCCACCTGCTCCATTCTACCAATAACGCAATTGCGCAGCTTGGAAATACTTGTGCAGGTCTGTTATTCCTAACCACCCCCTCTTCAGGGGCAAGCATGGACAGGGCCTTTTGCATCCTCGGCTTCAGGCTTTGCCAAAAAAAGCGGGTGAGATCTGCCTGCGTTTGCCGCTGCCATCCCGTGGGTGGTCGAAGCGTCAATGCACGGAAAAGGTACAGAATTTGAGGTAGAATTGTCATCTTGACAGCCGCAATTCTGCCCAGCCACGAGAGGGGAAGGCTTCTCCACCGGTCCAGCTCCCTGCGAACCTTCTTCTGGAGCGTGGCGTAATTAACCGCTGTCATTGAAGGAAGTGTGGAGGTCAACTGGATCCCTAGGTAAGGCACTGCCTCCGACGCCCACTGGAGGGAGAGGGTGGTTTGCAGGTATTCCCTGGTGGAGGGTGTCAGGGAAAGGTCAAGGGCCAGTGATTTATCAGCATTCATTTTAAAGCCGGCCACGGCCGGTAAATTCTCCAGTTCCACCAAGCTTGCGGTGAGGGCCGTCCGCTAATTGTCAAGTGTGAGCAAGACGTCATCTGCGTGGAGGCTAATGGTATGTGTGTAGCCACCGAATTTTATCCCTGTCACCGCGGTGTTTTGGCGGATCCTCTGGGATAGTGGCTCCATATAAAGGGCAAAGAGCAGGGGCGACAGAGGGCAGGCCTGCCTCGTGCCCCTCTCGATGGGAAAGCTCCGGGAGCTGTAGCCGTTAACTCGGACCACTGCTGTAGGAAATGTATAGCAATTAAAGATGAAGGTGCTGAATTTCTCACCGATGCCCATTTTCTTCAAGACCAGCTCTAGGTATGGCCAATGGACGCGGTCGAATGCCTTTTCGGCGTCTACTGCCACTAGCATACGTTCCCCGGGGGTTCGGGAGGTCTACTCTATAAGGTGACTAACTCGTTTGGTGTGGTCGACCGTTTGGCGGTCCGGTATGAATCCTGCCTGGTCAGGGTCTATGAGGCCCGGCAAGTGGGGGCTCCGGCGGGCCACCAAAATGCTCATGTACAGTTTGAGGTCGATGTTAAGAAGCGAGATAGGGCGGTACAAGCTGCATTTAGATTTGTCCTTCCCCGGTTTGGGGATGACTGAGAGAGACTCTCGCAAGAGGTCTTGGGGGATAGCCCCAGGTTCCGAGAAGGTGTTAAACAGGCGGGTCCGGCTAAGATAGTGCAGAAGGATTTATAGAAGAGTCCCGTGAAACCGTCAGAACCTGGGGCCTTTCCCGGTTTGAGTTTAGCTATGGCCAAAATCACTTCCTCTATGCGGATGTCTCTGTCGAGATATTCCGCCTGCAAGGGCTCTATGGAGGGGAGTGCCACCGAGTCTAGATACTCGGCCACCGACCGGCCGTTGAGATGATCCCCGGCATAGAGAGAGGTGTAGAAATCTCGGACCGTGCCCGCTATGTCTACATCTTCCGTGACCGTCGCTCCATCGGGCTGGAAAGCTCTTTTACCATCTGGTGGTTTCGTAAGACCCGGAGTCTGCTTGCCAGCAGTCTACCGCACCTTTCCCCTCCCGTGTAATAGGCATGTCTCAGCCGTAGGGCTGCGTATTCCGCCTGGTCCGTGTCCAGCGCGGACAGGAGATGTCTGGCGGCTTTATTCTGTCTCCAAATCCGTGGGGCCCCTGTCCATTGGTGGATGCGTTCTAACTCCTGCACCTGGTGGGTAAGCTCGTCCCCAGAGCACTGCCTTCATGGCTGCCCAATGTGTAGCCTGTGTTGTGTCTCCGTTTTCGTTGGGTGACTGGTAGTCGTGGATTGCGTCCTGAATGCGTTTCACTACCTCTTGTCTATGTAGAAAAGTGTCTCGGAGGCGCCATACCCTGAGGGGATTTGAGGCAGGTGGCAACGTGAGGGTGGTGGTAACCGGCGCGTGGTCCGAGAGTGAAAGCACTCCTATCTCTGTCAAGGTGGCTAGTGTGCAGACCGGGCCAGAGGCTAAGAGGTGATCCAATGTAGCGTAGGTCTTATGTGCGTTAGAGTAATAAGAATATTCTCTGTCATTGGGGTGAGTACGACGCCAGAGGTCATGTAGGTCCAGCTCAGTGAGGCGGTCTGTGCAGGTGGTGGAGGAAAGTCCCGGCCTGGGGAGAAGGTTGAGCTGATCTATCTAAAGCTGTTTTAAACACCATATTGAAGCCCCCCCCAGTATGATGTGTCTTTCTGGGGTGGCCGTGATGTCTGTCAGGGCTGAGTGGAGGAAGCGCTCTTGGCCTTCGTTGGGACTATAAATGGACCCGATGGTGAACAGTAGGCCTCCCAGAGTAAAGCGGTACGTCAACAGCCTTCCTTTCTGTTCTGCACATTTGTGTAAGACTTTACCTTTAAATGCCTGTGCTACTAAAATCGCCACTCCACCGGTCTTATTGGGGCCAGAGGAAAAGAGCTGAGTGGGGAATTTCCGGGACCGTAGTCGGGGGCAATCACGCGCCATCAAATGCGTTTCTTGCAGAAAGCAGATGTCTGCCCGTGAGTTTTCCAGCAGGGACAGAATGGCACGCCTTTTGACAGGACTGTTGAGACCCCGTACATTCAGGGTTAGAATTTTAAGAGTGGTAGGTGGCATGGTGTCTATGGGAATTGGACTGGCTGATTAGCACGCCTGATGAGGTGTGAGACGACAGGGTCGGGTTACGACCATTGTGTATAGAACGGAGCACTGGACAACCCACCCCCTCTCTCACCCATCCCTCTCCCTGAACCAACCCCCACCGTCCCCACCAACACCACAAAACATCCCCAACCCCACCAAAGTCCTCCCCCCCACCCCTTTTTGGCCCCCCAACCTCTCCAGAACAATCCCTGAGAAAAGAACTACTCATAGTCTCGGGCCTACTTGTGCATAGCGCAGGTCCGTAGGAAGTCATTGTAGAGGGTTACTTGGCAGCGGCCGAATCGGCGGCTCCCCGACCCATCCCCCCCGACAGAGCTATAGTGTGAAGTTATACCCCTGGATAATATTGTCTTACAGTTTGGTCGCTGTGTTATCTGCTACTTCTTGCACAGCTGCCTCCTGTTCTTGAGCGACTGTGGCAGGGTCAGGTTTCGGGATGGACCTCGGGGATCGCCTCCGCCGTACTGTCTGCCATCCCTCTCCTAGTCGCCGTAGGGAGCCATCTTGTGTTCTGCTTGGGGATGCATCCCTAGATCCTGCTTCTTTCGGCATGTCAATGTCCAGTAAGGCACAAGTGTCGCGGAGTGACTTGAGTTGGTGCAGCGATCCTTTCCACCTAAAGATCAGACGAAATGGGTGTCCCCAGGAGTAGGGTATTCCGTTGTCTCTCAGAAAGTTCATCGCAATCCGGAAAGATTTATGTTTCTGTAGGGTGAGGGTGGAGAGGTCTTGAAACAGGGCTATGGGTTCATCCCTGAAGTGATTTGGTTGTTTCGCTCGGGCCTCTCTCAGTATACGCTCTTTCAAGTGGAAGTCCGGGAGGAAGGCCAGTATGTCTGGGGGGGGGGGGGGGCGGTGCTCTTTGTGCCATACCATCTCTATGGGCACGGTCAATCCGTATCTCAAACTCCTCAGACTCCCCCAGGATCTCCCGGAATAGATCATGCAGATATTCGACCATATTGTTCCCCTCAGACTTCAACGGGACTCCACGGACCCGTATGGTTTTCCGCCGAGAGCGGTTCTCAAGGTCTTCTGAGTGCGCCTGCAGGTCCACTTGCTGGTCTTGAAGACGGAGAATCTCTTGTTGCAGCCCCTCCACCTCCATGTTGTGGGATTGATCTGCCTCTTCCACCGACGCCACACGCTCGCCCAAGCCATCTAGATCTCGACGCAGCTCCTGTTGTTCCCCTGCCAATTCCTGCTTCAGGGCTTGGAAGTCCTCCCTCACGGTGTTAAAGAGGGAGGCTAGGAAGGCTTTGGTGATGGGAGCAATCTCGTCATCCTGCCCCTGGGGGCTAGCTGGAGTCTTCGGGGACGCCGTTGTCTGGGCTTTCTCCCCTTTTGGCGCGTTTTTGTGGAGAAGGTCCACGATATTACGGGTTCCCTTGCGTCCCGCGTGTGCCATGTCGCCGGTGTATGGGGCCTTAGGTGCCCTGGCGTGAGAGTCAAGGAGGGCTTAGGTGGCACTACGGTGACGTCGGGTATAGCTCCTGCTAGGGCGGTTCAGCTGTCACGGAGTCTCAGGGCCCGTCGTGTGGTAGGTGCTGGGGTCGATACGTGGTCTTGTGCGGCCGGTGTGGCCGGAGATCATCCGGCGGTGCGCCGGGTCCCAGCCAACTATCAGGGCCAGGCGCAATGTCTAGCAGGAGGGCTAGTGGGGCACCTTAATTTGGCACGGCAGTGATGAACTCTTTATTTCCGGTCATGCACTTCGTCCTCGGCTGCAGAAGCAGTGCAGGTAGGGAGAATTCACTAGAAGGAAAGGGTGCTTAGGGGTTCAGGGCCGGAGAGCCTTGGAAGACATGTCCGATCAGGCCGCCATCTTGGCCTCACCCCCCCAAATTTAATTTTAAAAGACGTAGAAGATCCACCGTTACTTTGGGTAGAGGAAACTGTAACACTAATCCTGAAACCGAATAAGGACCCCATGTTGGCTGACTCATATCCTTACTGAATACTGACTACAAAGCTTTTGATGGGGGTATTGGTCGCTAGGATTGCCAAGGTCATTAAGTGTACATTACACAATGATCAGAAAGGTTTTATTCCAGGACGGCAGCTTAATGAATTAACTATTCTAATGCTTGGAGTAGTAGATCTGGCTGAAACGTATAAATTACCTGTGACCGTTGTGGCAGTGGATGCTGCCAAGGCTTTTGACCAGGTGCATTGGCTATACCTCAGGGAGGTCTTAAAGAGATTTGGTTTCCCAAGTAATCTAATTAAGGATGTCCAACTTCTGTATCGCCTGCCTAGAGCAAGGGTGCTTGTAAATAATGAGTTAACAGATTGGTTCAGTATTTAGCGTGGAACTAGACAAGGATGCCACTTGCCCCCTTTTGTTTGTTACGTTTATCGAACCATTAGCGACATGGATTAGAAAGGAAACTGCCGTAGTTCCATTCAGATACAGGAATTTAGAGGTTAAGTTAGCCCTTTATGCTGATGACCTCCTACTTTATACTTGGAACCCACAGGTGTCTATTCCCCTATTAATGATCAAAGCAGAAGTATTAAGGAAAATCTCAGGATATAAGGTTAATACAAACAAGACTTTAATTATGGAATGGAATCAACCTAAGCAACAGCCGCTGGTAAAAACAAACATGCGTTACCTTGGCATTACTATAACCCAGAAATTGGCATATGTCACTGTGGTGAATTGGAAAAAGATCGCTGGTAAGGTGGGCAAATTTACCTATCAACTTATATGGTAGGGTAAATCTTATCAAGATGGTGATTTTACCCAAAATTACTTTTTTGTTTAATTCTATTCCATTATTATTTTATAAAAGAGAGATAACCAAGCTTCAGAGAAGGTTGGGCAGCTTTATTTGGGCATCCAAGGGCTCTCGCATATCGTGGAAGAAATAAAGGAGGAGATTGGAGAAGGGCGGGCTGGCTCATGCAGATTGTTGATATACGGGCATGCTATTTCTTGAAGCATTGTCGGATGCTCTTAAGCAAAGTTGACAGTTCTGCAGTAGGAATTATTTTTGGAGCAATACTTGGTGATTTGAGGGAGGGACAAGATCAATTTTTGTTTAAGTTTGGAGACCCCAAGTTCTTCATAATAGTAAGGCTATTTTCTTTTGTCCTCATCTTCACCAAGACTTTCACAGATTTAACAAGCCAAATTACACTCTTTTATTCCTAATGGCCCCTTGGCTCACTATTTCCGTCTAGGCCCCTTGGCCTTCCTCACGAATTTGAGGGTTGGTGTAATCATTGGACCAGAATAAAAAAAATGTAAAAAAGAGAACTCCTGGAGCTTGGTTGGAACTATTGGGACTTTAATTAAGTAATCGGGTATCTGTGCCGTGCCCATTTTGTGAAGTGCTGCCAGATGTTAGGGGGGTCATCACTTCCGGTGTCTAGTTCCAATCTTGACATATTAACTGCCGCTCTAAGTCAGACTTCTTGATTGGGGGGACTAGGAGATTTCCAAAGAATACATATCTCTCTTCTTGCTACAAGAATTAAGTACAACATGAGTGATTTTTGACATTGAGAAAACGCTCCCATTGTTTGTTCATTCATTCCAAAAAAGACTTGAGATAAATCTACTTCCAAACCGATGTCAAAGATGGATGACAATGTGTCTCCGACATCCTTCCAGTAAATGGCTATGGTTGGGCATTGAAAAAAGATATGCAAATCATTTGCCTTTATTTGGGCACATCTAGGACAGCTTGGTGGCAGATCTGGGGCAAATTTCAATATTTTTTCTGGGGTGTAATATAGTCTGTTTATTACAAAGAAATGATTTTTTTTAAGTGTGGCCGGTTTGACATATTTATATAGAATCTTCAGTGAAGTGTCAAATAATTCTTCAATATTCAGGATAACTGATATAGAATTCCACACTAATACTAAAGGTGGCGTAGTGACTTCCTCTGCTTCTTGGATTTGTGTGTACCAAAGAGCTATCTCTCTCTTCCTTGGGCTAGGGTCTTGTAGTAACATTTCAACTTCCCAGTTGCCTAAAATGTCATCTGCTTCTGATTCATACTAAGATTTTAACTGAAGGTATTTAAATCTCGAAAACTGGGGACCTATCTTAGCTTGGAAAAATTCTCACGGAAGAATGCCCTCTGAATCAACCAAATCTGACCATCTAACCATCCCTTCATTTTTTATTGACATCGTCAGGCTATCTTTCAAGCAGGGTTGTGTCCCAGGAGAGTCCCAGATTGGGGCAAAATCCGAAAAATATCCTAAGCCTCAAATGTTTCTTATTTTATACCAAGTGGAAAGTGCAAATTTTAACACCTTGAGCCTAACTCTTTTGAAAAATCTTGGTGCGCCAAATTTGTGTAAGAAGCCACCAGAAAAGCCCCCCTCCTCTACCATAACCATTTCCCAGAGTACTCTGCCCCATGCCGATTGCTCAGGATACGTTAATAACATCCTTATACCCTTGAACTGAAAAGCAATCAGGTACCAATTTATATCCGGCAGTGCCAATCCTCCCTTGAGGAGTTTCCTCCTCAGCTTTTTCCACAACATCCTGGACTTTTTCTTACCCCAAACAAAGGTGCCAATTTTTCCCTGTATTTTGTTATTACCTTTACTAGGAAAGTTTAGAGGGATTGCATGAAACATATATGTGAGGTTAGGCAGCACTGAAATTTTAACTAAATTGACCCTCCCGTAGATGGTCAAAGGGAGGTTTTTCCATTTAGCAAACAAAATATCCAGATCTTTCTCGATTTTGGCCAGGTTGATCAGCGGAATTTTATCTAGTTCCTTGACTACCTTTATTCTAAGGTATCTAAGTTCTCTGATTTCTAATCCGTTCCTATAGACTGTATTCCAGCACATTATTTTGGTTTTATCTGGATTACCCAGATTACCTGAAACCTTGCCAAATTCCCTCAAAGTACATTCAAGTTGTGGTATAGAGTGATCTGGGTTGCTAGTGTAAACTATAATGTTGTCGGCATATAATGCCAGTTTACACTCATAAGCTGAGCATTTAAAGGGAGTAATAGCGTTGTTCAATCTAATGGTCTGTGCTAGAGGTTCTATATATAAATTGGATAGAAGAGGGGACAGGGGACATCCCTGCCTGGCCCCCCTCTGGATTGAGAAACTCGGGGCCAAAGAACCATTCAATAGAAGAATCTTAGCTGAAGCATCTGCATAGCAGTGCTTCACCGTCTGTATAAGTATTGGGCCCAAGCCCATAATCTCTAATTTTCCCCAGAGATATCTCCAACATACCCGATCAAAGGCTTTAGCAGCTTCGATTGCTACTACTGCTAGAGGGTCAGCCTTAACAATTGCAAGATCAATATTGCCAATGAGCAGCTGAGTTTGCTCTTGAATAAGCCTGCCTGGCATAAAGCCCTTCTGATCTGGGTTAATTAAGTTAGATACCAATTTCGCCAATCTCCCTGCTAAAATGGCCATAAAGATCTTGTAATCGGCATTTAGCAGGGAGATTAGGCGGTATGAGTCTGGAGCCAAGGATTTTTTTCCAGGTTTTAAAATTAACACTAGCGTAGCCTCACTCCACGATTTTGGCATCACCCCCTGGAGGAATATATTGAATTAAAGAGAGTAATGAGGACGTGCTGGAGATCTTCCTGTAATAATTTATATTTTCCATTGGGGATGGCATCTAGGCCGGCAGCTTTTTTATTTTTGGCTCTTTTTATTTGGGTTATTATTTCCTCAATTGTTATGGGGGCATCAAGTATCTCTCTAGAGGTCTCAGTGAGAATAGGCAGAGATTTATTTGCTAACAAGGAAGATATCTCTGCCTGAGTAGGCTCAACATGCTCTTTATAAAGTTCCAAGAACAATAAAAGTAAAGTGTTTTGTATATCTTCCTGGTTGGATGACTTATTGCCACTGTTATCTATAATTAATTAATTTATGTCATTTTTGGCTCTATCCATCCTAGCCTTCCAGGCGAGGAGTGGCCCCACCTTCTCACAATATTCATAGTGCTCCATATTCCTAGATTGCCACTGTGCTTTGCATTTTTGATCCAAGAGTAAAATAAATTTTTGTCTAGCCTCCTCTAGCTTTTTATCTACCAAATCAGAGTTCCCCTGATCTCCTAAACTAGGACTGCTTCTTTCTGCCTCAAGGGCAGCAATCGCTCCTTCTAAAGCTTGAATGTCTTGAGATTTTTGCCTGTTTTTGGAACTTATTAGGAAATGCAGCTGACCTCTCAAATTGGCCTTGTAGGCATCCCATACCTGTTCTATAGAAGTTGATCCCAGTTAGAAGGCAAAACATTCTGAAGTAGATCTACTAATTAATTCTACAATCTCTCTTTCAGTAAGCATTGCTCTATTCAATGTCTATCTTGGACGTGTGTATTTCCCACTGATTGCATAGACAATTATTAGGGGGCATGGTCAGATAGGTGTATTGGCTGGATCGAGATACTTGTAATATTATTTAGGTTTTCTTTATTTACCATCATGTAGTCGATCCGGGAGGAGTGTCTATACCTTTTACTAAAATACGTAAATCCCTGGGTATTTTCTTTCTTAGATCTCCATATAGCTGCTAAATTTAAATTTAGCATTAAGTTTTTCATTACCCTGCATGATTATGAGGTTGTAATTGTGTGCTTTAAATTAGAACTATCTTTTTTTTTTTTTGGTGCAAAACATCTATTGAGCATTGTCAGGATTACACAGCGTCACGCCAACAACCCAGAGTCTGGCCGCTATTAATGCATATATACAGGACGAGCAGTGACAGAAGTATAACAGTGCGAATATAATCGCGCAAATCAGTATCATTAAAGTGACAAGTGCAGCGTCAACATAGCTAAATCAATGTGCCTTGCATTTTTTGTTATTTTTGATCAACATTTACATGTGCAGTATCTCGGTGAACTCAGGGAGGGGGGGGGGGGCGCAGGCCAGGCGCGGGATCAGTCACAACAGGCCGTGTGAGGCGTGCAGTCTGCATAGCCATGAGTCCACAAACGTAGTGATAGTGTGTCCCATCACCGGAGGCATTAGGCCGGGAGACGCCAGGGTAGTATCGTGGGAGCATGAGCAGTCCACAGACATTGTGGCTAAATCGGGTCAGCCCGGGGCTGTCATCTCAGGACCAAGAAACAACACAGCAACGTTTCATCATCTCAATATCAATCGCTGTCACCTTCTGGGGGGTCAGTTATCAAATAGCTTTGCAATGGGGCCCAAATGTCAGTAGGCCTAGAAGTAGGTGGCAGCAGTTCGGAGTAGGTATGCAATTGTTCTTGACAGTACACCATGTCACTCATCCAATCCTTAAACTTGGGTGCCCTTCCCCTCCCCCACCTACAGGCCACCCTGCGTTTAGCCAGAAGCATAGCCAGTGCCACATATTTGCGGTGAGCCGCCTGAAGAGGCTCAACATACCCCAGTAGAGCCACCAATGGGGACGGGTCCACTGTCATGTGTATCATCTTGGATAGTGCTTGAAACACCTGGATCCAGTAGCGGCTCACCTCGGCACAACCCCACGCAAGGTGAAGGAAATCAGCCCCAGGAGCCCCACACCTGTCGCATGTGTCTGTAGGCCTCAGCTGTAATCTGTGTAGGCGCGCCGGTGTGTGGTACAGTCTGTGTAGGAATTTATAGTGAATTATCCTATAACGGCTGTTAGAGGATATGCGCTCGGTCTGTTGCAAGCAGGATTCCCATTGTTTGTCCGTTAGGGTCATGGCCAGATCCTGTTCCCATTTGCCCCTGGCAGGTAGAGCAGCGTAAGTCATGTTGGCCCGGACAGATTTATAGAGCGTGGACACCAGTTTATTGGGATTATCGTGCAGTAGTAGGTGCTGTAGGGGAAGAAGTTCGGGGGGCTCGTGTGGGAAGTCAGGTGTAATGGCCTGCAGCCCGTGCCGGAGTCTGATATAGTAAAACAGGTCTAGAGGTGTCGGTTGTATGCCCTCATATAGCTGGTCCTTGGTACGAAAGGTGCCATTACGATACAGGTCTCCCCATGTAGTGACATGAATTTTTTAAAGCAATTTTTGAAAGCCAGCCTCCTGTAGGAGTGGGAGCTGTGGGTGGTAGGTCAGTGGCAACAGTGGAGCATATAGGAAATGCAGGTCGAGCCTCAGAGTGATGTAGTTCCACGCCGTCACGGTACTAGAGACCGTGTTAGGTGTTTAATCTCTACCTTCAATCCGGGAGTAAAAAGGACCTTCAATGGGGGTCGGGTGGGCCAACCAGTGTTCAGCCGCCAGTTGAGACATATATCTCTGCTGACGTACCCAGAAGTATGCATAGTGGGCCTGAGCAGTCCGATAATAAAGTTCGAAATCCGGAACACCAAAGCCACCCTGTGAGTATGGTCTGACCAGGACTTCCCACTTGAGCCTGGGTGCCTTCCCACCCCACACCAGTTGGAGCAATTCCGAGCACAGCAGGCGAAAAAAATAGGGTCCGGGATGAAACGGTATGTTCAGAAACAGATACAAAAGCTGAGGGAGTCTTACCATTTTAACTAGTGAGGCCCTCCCGGCCATGGAAAGGGGAAGTGTGATCCATCAGGAGATATTATCACTTATCTTATCCATCACTGTGCCATAATTAGCACGCATCAACGCCTCTCTATCTTTTTCCACATGTATGCCCAGGTATTTAAAATCGCCTTCACACCAAGCAAGCGGGAACTCCAGCAGGAATTGACGTGTCGAGGCAGTAAGCGGGAAGATGCAAGACTTATTCCAGTTAATTTGGACTCCCGAAAGGGCACCGAACCGTATAAATTCCCTGAGTATGGGATGCAGGTTGTCGTCTGGGTGGCGAACATAAAGTGTGATATCATCAGCATACATAGAGATAAGTATCTGTCTCTGAAAACAGCGTAGTGCACTATCTCGATGATGTTGATGTAGTTTAGCAGCTAGGGGTTCTGTGGCTATAGCAAAAAGGAGTGGGGAAAGGGGGCAGCCCTGCCTAGTCCCCCTGGAGACCGGGAACTCCGGAGACAGTTTTCCATTGATGAGGACCCTGGCCACTGGACGTGTGTATAATAATCGAATTGAATCTCTGTGTGTCGCTCAGCCACCCCAAGGACACATCTGCCAGATAGTCGTCCAGTGTAAGTTCACTAGTTCTGCTAGAGGAGTACAGCGCACCATAGTGTCGCACAAACTAATTCAGGATTTGCGTGGTGTCCCTGAGGACTAGCCCTTCAGCAGTCTCCAGTTCCAGCACAACGGTCGGCGAACGCATGAGCTTAACCGTTGTCGCCAGGGCCTTCCCTGGTCTCTCACCCTCCCCATATCATCTGGCCACCCAGTACTTGTTTCTGAACTTCACCTCCTGAGCAGCCTCCTCAGAGTACTCCGACAGCTTCTCCCGTATGTCAGCGAGGGTTGCATTGTCAGGGTTTGCTCTGAGGCTTTCCTCTGCCCTTCGTAGGTCAGACTCCAGAGTGCGTAATCTATTCAGTATACTCTTGAGTACCCCCGAGCCTTTCGAAATACAGAGACCTTGGAGCGTGGCCTTTATGGCGTCCCATATGGTCTCAACGTCCTGGACAGAGTCTTTATTGCGTTTAAAGAAATCTAAACATTCCTCCCGGAGTTCCTCCTGGAATTCCGAGTCTAACAGCATAGAGGGTTGCATACGCCACGCCGTTACTGGGGGCCCCAGTTCAGAGCCGTTCAAAGTAATAAAGACAGGGGAGTGGTCGGAATATGTTCTGGGGAGGTGTGACGTGTGAACCAGTGTCGTATAATGGTGTGGGGTCAGGAGTATATAGTCGAGTCGTGCCCATGAAATGTGTACCCTCCCTCCTTGCCCCGCAGTGTGAACGCCAGGCGTCTAAAAGCTTATTACCGGCAATAGTTGCCCTAAGGACCTCTCGCCCGTTAGTATAATGGTGGGGGCGGGATGTGACCTATCCAGGGGGGGTGCAAGGTCGTATTGAAATCTCCTCCCCATATGAGGTGTTGCGGTCCTGTCTCCACTATCGCCGCCCATAAATCAGTAAAGTACTGTGGGTCATCTATGTTAGGCCCATAACAACACACAAGCGTCACTGCCATACGTCCCAGCCTACCCCACAGTAAGCAGTACCTCCCCTGAAGGTCAGCCCTGGAGCCAGCCAGATGGAAAGGCGTAGTCCTCTTAATCAGAATGGCCGTACCCCGCGCATATGAGGAGTAATTAGCGAAGACTGTGTGTGAAGCCCATCTACGTCCAAAGGCGCTCGATCTATGGGACGCAAAATGCGTTTCCTGTAGGAAAGCAATGTAAACTTTGTGGCGATCCAGGTAGCTCAATACATGTCTCCTTTTCCTATGATCCCCCAACCCCCTCACATTCCAAGTAATCACATTTAAGCGTGTGTCTCCCATGTATATTCTTGTACAAATATATGCAGGATCAAAGTGTGTAGAGCGGCGTAGTTACCATCAGCGATGAACAGGCCACCGCCAAATCGCACCCGCCCGTGACACCTAGAGGAAGCATGAGTCTCAAAACTGAGTGAGCACCCTCACCACCTGCGTCCTGTCCCAGCCACGGACAGTGCACACCACTCACATCTGGCTTACCCATCTCCCGGCCAAATTCAAGTCGCCCCCCACAGAGGCGGAGCAGCGAGTTCAAGATACTTAATGCACATGTTATAAACTGAACCCCAACAGTTCCCCCAACTCGACCCCCCACCCGCCTCCCCCCAAAGAGTCCCAACAAAAGGACAGGACCTGTAGAAAGAAAAACATTCCTCAGCAACCATCCATGTAGGACTAGACTACCCGGCTCTGCTAAAGGGAGCCATATCCTGCCCATTGCATTCTCGCCTCGCCAGGCCACCAGTCCCCCACCCCCCACCCGCTGAAGCTTCCCCAACTTGCCAGTACCCCAGGCCCACCCCCCACCCACATACCAAGCAAAACAAAGAAACAGCCAACAAAAATAAACAAGAGTCAATGTTATTGGGGAACACCCAGTAGGGGCCATCCGAGGTGCACATTCTACCACCCCCAGTCCTCCCACTCCGTGCAAGTCCACCCTCAGTGTCTCTATCTGGAGTAGAGAGGGAGTAAGGGGGTGGGGGCCTGGCATACATTACCACCTGCAGTCCAGCACCCGTCCATGGCTCCCCAGGTGCAGCCGTAGCCACTGCATATAAGGATGGGACCCACTGTGCAGTGAGTTAGTGAAGACGATCCAGTAGAGTGCGGGATCAACAATAACACAAAGCCATCCGTCGATTATTCGGAACCAGATGCATGTAGGTCTTCAGCTTCCGCAGGTCGTCTACTTCCTTTAGGCAAAGTCTTAATGTAGTCTTCAACCTGTTGGGGGTTGAGAAAGAAGTGTTGTGTGCCCTGGTGGGTGACTCGTAGTTTGGGTGGGTACAAGAGGGCATAATCAATGTTCAGGTCCCGAAGTTTTCTCTTGACCACAAGGAACTTCCGCCGTTGTTCTTGAACCACCGGGGTAAAGTCTGGGTATATGGAGAAGGACAGGTTTGGGCTTGGGTCCAAGGGAGCGATGAGCGCGTTCCACAATAAATTGGTTCGAAAGAGCTTCTGCTTCCACTGCTGCAGTAAGTAGCTTCTCAATGTACAACTCCATCTTCCCCGTGTTGGTTGATTCTGGAATGCCCGTGACGCGAATGTTATTCCGTCGACTCCTCGCTTCCAACTCCTCATTTTTGGCGGCAATCACCCTTAACACATTGTCCATTCTAGCAAGTCGGGAGTTATGCGCCGCCGTGGTGTCGTCGTTCTCAGATATCCGGCGCTCCACCTCTGTTATGCGCTCTTCGTGTACATCCATCTTCTGGACTATACCGTCCATTCTAGAGGAAAGTCTATCCACTTTGTCAACCACCGTTGCGAAGCCCTGGCGCATCTCCTGCAGCATGGTGGCTATATCTGGGGCCGGAGGGGTTGACGTTGAGGCCTCCGTGACCGGGCTCCGGAGCTGTATAGCGTCCCCCGTGTGTCGTGTCGCCTTTTTCTGCAACGTGGGTTCAAACTGCAGCCTGGGCTGGCGACTGTCCGGCTTCCCCATTTCGGCAATGGGAAATAAAGAGCTGCCGCGTCTTAGCGCTATCCCCACTTCAGCTGGAGAGGAGTGGGTTGAGGAATAGCGCCCTCCCTCGACTAGGCGTAGTGCAGTGGTGCCCCTGCCTCAAATGTGTCACTAGGCAGGGGGGGAAGCGTGTCTTCAAGGCGACCCACTGTGAGGAGGAGTGCAGCACGGGCGTATGATGGTATCCCGGTTCAAGGTGCTATAGCACCAGCCAAAACGTAGCGCCTCGAGTATACATCTAGGTGCACCAAGCTGTAGGAGCCATCCGCCTGTGTGTAGTTGTGGCCAAGATAGGCTGTTTAGTCTGTGCGCAACAAGGATAGGATCAAGCCGTTGCAAGTCCGGGGCACACTGCAGGTATGTGCCGGCAGTCTAATATGGCGCTGGAAGTGCGCGCCTATCGCAACAGCAGAGGTGCGGTGAACGGGGCGAAACAGCGGCAGCACCGCACCACCTCTATTCCCGCGTCACAAGCAGCACTTGCCTCGTGGTTCACCTTCGCCGTTTCTCGGACGGTGTGCCGATGTCGCTCCTGCCACCAGTACTGACTGCGCCGCCCGTCAAGGCCGGCCGGCCTGCTTGCCTTGTGGCGAGCCTCGGGCTCGCGTAGTCCCAGGAGCCGAGTGCAGGCTCCAAAGCGGCAGGGCACACGTCGGCCGGGGGGCTCCGCTGGCTGTAATTTCTGAGCCCAAGGGAGTAGAGCCCTCAAACTTGCACCGAGTGTGCAGTGGCACTTGCTGCCCCTCCGTGGGGATTTTCAGGCGGGTGGGAGCAGGGGAAAGAGGATCAATGTCGGATTTTCATGCCAGGCTGCTGGAGCCTCACGAAGGTGCGGCCATTCAGCTTGTGCGCCCTCTAGCGCCACCCAAATTAGAACTATCCTTGTCGGGGTCAAGCCTAATGTTGAAATCTCCACCTAAAAAATAAAAAAATAAAAAAAATAGTAAGGCTAAAGATTCTATTGGGAGCACTGAAAGCATGGGTCCTAATTTGTAAGAAATTGGGAATTTCTTACTATTAGTCTAGGGCCCCCGATTTGGGAATCCCCTGGGACCCCTGAGTGCCTGGACGATTCTCGTAGCCTCCCTTTAAGGAATGGGAGCATCTCCTGCAGGGGAGATTTGAAGGCCGTACAGAGTTGGATGAGTGGGGATTCTTGAATGTAATTACAGGGGGTCAACTCACCAGATTCAATATTACTAGCTTTCTGCATGGTGGGGGTGCCAAGACTGGAATGAAGAGGAGGAGGATTCCTGGTTAGACCAACCAGTAAGATCTGGCATAGTCAAGAAGGAGGTAGCCTTGTGGTAGATTAAGGTCGAAGACGTTTTACAGAGTGACGCACAGAGGCTCTGGGGAGAGTTTATACCAAATATAAATTTTAGGGAAACCTAGAAAGTCTTCTTTACCCTACTCAGGGAAACTGTGAAACCTGCTTTCTTAAAATGGAATAATCTTTTCACTGCATATAGGGTATACTGGTCTCCAGCAAAACTCGAGAAACTTTCAGGGACTCCCTATGAATACCCAAAATGTAGAAACACAGCTGCAGATGATTTTCATTTTCATATGTTTTTAACATGCCCATATATTGTGAAGTTTTGATCAGAGGTATGCAAATTTCTTACTGAAGTTACAGGCACTCTAGTGAGGGTAAGCCCTGCCCTGGTGTGGTGTTTTTTTGAGTTTGGAACAAGAACGATAATGCGATTAGTAGGCCAGATGCAAGATTTTTTTTTTAATGTAATTCTTTTAGGTAGACAAGAGATTTGTAAATTTTTAAAGTCAGATGTTCCACCTCTCTTACTGGAATGTAAAAAAAGCATTATATATACACACACAAGTAAACAGGACCTGTTATTTGATCCAAGTAGTCGAGAGAAAACATGGGTAAAGCGGTTGATTGGTTTCAAAGTTCGAGTTCCAATGATTAGGCCAATGTTAGCCATCGGTCCTATTTTCTTCCATGCTAAGGGTGCTCCAGGGAAGGGTGGAAGTGGAAACGGCTGCTCTCTCTTGTGTTAGAATGACTCCAACCTGGCCTGGATCACCAGTACAGGAAGCGAGTAGTGCCAACAAGTGAACTGGCAGAATGAGGACAAAAAACAAAACAAAGATATGAAAGGACTTTACAAACTTTTCTGTAATCGTTCAGTCCTCTAACATTCCATGTAAGTGTACTAAGAGTGTCCACCTTTGTCTCCTGACTGCTTTAAGTCATGTGCGTCATGTAATTGGTCAATGTAGCCATGGTGGGATTATGTATGATACAGATTTGCAGTATAGCAGGTGTGAATGTCTTCTGGTACATTACGCCGTCTGAGTCTCATTAACCCACCACCCCCCACCCACATCAGGACACCCCCAACCTTGACCTGATGAAAAATTCCCCAATAGACCCCCAGTACAATACTTATGAAGTACTGTCCAGAACAGCCATAAACCATCCCACCCTCACAAACAAAAACTATTCCAATACCCCAAGGGTGTGTTTCACTCGTAGGTGGCCAACAGAAATCTGTCAAAGAGCGATGTTTAGCTATCAAACCCCTCCACACACAATCAAACTAAAGCAGGAAGGAATACATTTCCCACCCCCGGTAAACATGAGTTGCTCAAGGACTGACCAAGTCTACACCCACCAATCGACCCCCGTTTTCATTTTTGAATTAGTTTGCTTACTAGCAACAGCCTACTTAGACCATCTTTTTGTCTCATAGGGTCATCCAACGATATATGGTTGCCCGCCCTAGTCCTGATGAAGACTCGCACGGCCCAGGCTTAATTCACCGTGAGGCCAGAAGTCGAGTCGAAACGTCGACGCTCTTGTTGATATTCGACCAGGACCTATATATTATACCCCCCCTTTTGTGCACTAGAATCATCAGATATATAGGTTTTTGTAATGATTTAAAATTATGGTTAAATTGATTTATGGTCAGGTCTCAATATAGGGATGATTATTGATCCTTCGCTCAAACTATAAACTGTGTTTTTATGTTACTCTCTTTGCAATTTCCTTCCTTTTTCTTATCACCAATATCACTACACTTTTCTAGTTTTGCACGCTCCTCTTGGGGCAACCTTTATGACCTACATGTATTGTATAAGTTATTCATATTGTCTAATAGTGGTAGAAAATGAATAAATCACCACTGATTTTGTCTTTTTGGCTGTTGCTTTGTGAGATTATTCCACTTTTTGAATTATGAAATGCTGACTATCTGCGACATTGCAAAATATTAGTCTTTGGACCCTTGTTTCTTAATACAAGTCTACACCCCAGTAGGGCTCAGGGCATTTAACCAGGGGAGGGAGAAACTACAACAGGACTTCTGTGCCATAGCCAGGTACCATATAACCAACCATTACCCCCCCCCCAAGATCCGTAAAATCTCCTAAATGGCTTTGTCTTACTCCACCCCCCACTTATGCACAATTCTTATCTGTGTTGCGGTCATGCAAGAGTTCAGTCCCGTTCATCCTTGGAATCTCCATTCGCTCCGGCCGAGACACCTCTATCCGGACTGCGTTGCTGTTCCCTGGTCCAGTCGTTCATGTTTTTCTGTAGGATCTTGGGGTCTGTAAAAATTTGCGACTGTCCTTGGCAGTTAACACGTAGGCGAGCAGGTTACATCATTGCATAGTCTATATTATGCTCTTATAATTGCCTCTTGAGTGGCCTCCTGGGAAGTCTGGAAACAGTGAGAGGATGTAACCTTCGTAGTGTAAGGTCTGTTTCTCTCTGGCTACTCTCAGCGCTGCATCCCTGTCGCTGTAATTTAGCAACTTTGCAATTATTAGCCTTGGGGGGGCACCAGGTGGCGGGCTAGGGCCCAGAAAGTGATTTGCTCTCTCAACCACAAACATGGGCGAGAAGATGTCACTACCAAGGAGCGTGACCAGCAATTTCGCTATGAATTGTTCCAAGTTGCCAGTCGGCGTCGATTCCGGCAGGCCAGTAATTCTCAGGTTGCTCCTCCGCAATCTCACTTCTAGGTCTTTGGCTTTATCTTGCAACTCCTAAAGCGTCTTATCTAGTTGTTTGTGGCCAGTGACCAATTCTGTCTGCGACTCCTTGACCTCTGTGATACGCCGTTTGGCCATATCAATGCATTCCCTATGCTGTCAAACCTCTTGGACATCCTGTCCATGAGATAGGATAGAGAATCCATCTTCCTGCCCAAGACAGCTAATGAGTTTTTTAGACCCTTCTCCATCGAGGTAAGCATGGACTTTATATCGCCGTCCCGTGTCTCCCGGTCTTGTTCTCTACCAATTTCCCCTTCCTCAGTAAACGTTGCACGCTCTCTTGGTTTGCGTTGCTCAAATGTTAATTTTATCTGTGTTCTGTCCGTTCTGCCCATACTTGCCAGCTTTGGTTGTTATCACTGAGGCAGGAAGCCCCAGCGTAGTTGTAACCAGCACTCTCCTGGTGTGTTGCAGGTTAAGGCATGTATTGGGCTCTAAGACCAGTCTTGGTTTGCTGCCTGCCACTCCGGGAAGACTGCTCGACAAGACCAATCACTCCAATGCCCATAGCCTCACTCCCACTGGATCTGTTGTGGCCCAGCACACCCCAGTGCTCTCAGTCAGCAGCAGTGCACTACTGCGCACCTCCCCGGTGCATTCTGGCAGGCTCCCAGCCACCATTGATCGCAAACAAGCAAGTGGAGCTGGAGGGGACACCTCGGTCTCTTTAATTATAAAAGAAAACATTGCAGGAGGGGAGGGAAGGGGCCCACGGAGCAGCAGTATCACTCAGCCACAGAAGTAGTACAGCTGGGGTTGACGTTTTTATAGCATCTCTACCAATTCCAAGGGTAGGCCTGTGATCAAACTAAGCCCCGCAGTACTGCCCAGTATAAAACGTCATCCTCACAGTTTGGAGCGCACAAAATGGTGGGTCCTGCCTTGCACCTTTCCTCGTGTGTTGTCTCCATCAACCTTGTTTGCCAGGGCAGTCCGATTAATAGAACCTCTAGGTAGGGGGGAAGAATCACTGTGGGTCCGCCGATTCTCCACCTAATCAGCGCTCCTGGACGCTGCTATACTAGAGCTCCAATCTCAGAGCGTTCACCAGTCGTGGCCCCGTCCCAGGTGTGCGCGCTGTCCTACCACCTCCCGCTGGTAATGAGGTAGGCGCCGATCGCTCCCCAAGCCCCGAAGATGATCACAGGGCTCCGAGAGTACTTTACGCTATTCCACAGTTCCGGCCGGCACACCAAGG
Organism: Lissotriton vulgaris; assembly: GCF_964263255.1. Lineage (NCBI taxonomy): Eukaryota > Metazoa > Chordata > Amphibia > Caudata > Salamandridae > Lissotriton > Lissotriton vulgaris. The sequence continues at coordinate 1,270,013,038 of NC_141689.1, forward strand.
CACAGCACCCAGTGAGGTCCTCAGCCGGTGGGCGTGTGTAACTACCAGAGGCCAGTGCTTCGAGGCCTGATCTGCCTTCCGCTGATGACATCCGTTCAGCCCACACTTTACCCCCAAATGTCAGGGGCAGCTCAAACCACAGCAGAGCTCCTCAGCTGTTCTTAATGCTCCATTAATGAATTGGCGCTTTCTGCCTATGTCAGATTCATTCAGGATTGCGGGATGGTTGTTTGAAGCTCTTTTCCTAGGCGGCGGCCATTGGCGGTGGCAAACCCCGCCCCCCCTGCAGTTAGTCCTATCAGAGGATCATGATAAGCATTTGTTGTTACTCATAGAAGCAATAAATGAGACACTCACTCAATTTGTAAAAAGAACATTGAATTTCATGTACATTTTTAGTCCAATAACTTTGTTCAACAGTAAGCACTTTTTATGATAGCAATTTTCTAAGTTTGCAATAATGTAATACTTTTATCCGCAATTACGCGCCATTGAAGTCAATAGGAAAAAAGAGAAAAATGCATATACTTTCGCAGTTAGGTTTCTAACTTCCCCTTTGGGATTTAGTTAATTAGCATTGTCAGGACCAAGGTTCCACCAGCAGGTTCCCTGTAGTGTCTAAGATTCGGCCGGTTGATTCAAAATGAGAGACTGACATACCTCCACTGGTACTGAAGTGGCCTACATTCTAGTTGTATGTGTGCATGTGAAAGATTAAAATGCCATCATAGGCAGTGAAGTTAGCCCAATGCTCCATGCTGTGCAGTGTATTGGACAAAAGAAAAAAGGTGAATAGCACAAAAATAGACCAGTGGCGGAAGGCTACTAAATAAAACCCCTTACAACTAAGAATTAGTATGTAAAAAATTCAAATGTTTTTGGTTAATAGTAGACCTATTAATACTACAGTCTTGCTACCATTGGCCAAACTATGACAATGGGTGTTTGAATGCATGACTGTGACTGGTTAAATATACCCATTTTCAAACAAAGAGATGCAAAATAAAGTAATTAGTTCATCCTTTGACATCAATATCTATTTGTCTCTTTCTGAGATGAATTACATAATTGTTACAATCCATGGGATGCAACCGAATTTTACTACTGTATCTTTCAAACTTAGCTTCCTTTATGCTAGAAGAATTTCTAGGAAACCTACATTTTCAAAGCACATAAGGACTGTCAAGCCTTTCAGCCTAAACATTTGTTGTGTCCTTTATTTGATCGTATCGATTCCATAAATGTTACTCCCAGCTTAATTTGTAACAGATCATTTTATCCAAGAGGGAGAAAAAATCATGGGCCTTATTTATGAAGACCTTGCGCCACAGGTGCGTCACTTTTTCCCATGTTAAAAGTGACGCACCGGCGGCGCAAGGCCTTCATAAATAAGGCCCCATGTTTGTTCTACAGACATGCAAGTAATTTAGGGATCACAGCTACAACCCCTGGCTTGCCCCTTTTGACTCCTGGCACTGACTTCAGAGGTGGAAAAATCTGTGCCTACAATGCAGGGGTGGCTCGCCTGCTCAGCCTCCGCCTGCAACCTCTTTATTTTCTGCTCATTTTGCATTACAGTCCCAGTGAATAATAGTCTATCATTCACCATTCACAATTAGTAAATTAAAGAGTGGAGCAGACCGATCTGGTTTGGGACCTAGGATAGGCGTAATGTGTAACTCCTCGTGCTGAATTGGCTGAATGTGGTGACTCCACATTACTCTTTTAACACGAAGATCCAGGCAAATTCAGCCAATTTCCACGTTGTAGAACTATTGCCTGCGAGGTTCTAAAATGTGAGCCTAAGCAATATTTGGCATCCACAGCAGCATTTGTAATGTGAGTGGTCAGGACGTGTACGTTTGCTGCCGCTCGAGTAGATTTTCTACTCGAGCGGCAGCAAAAGCAACTTGAATGACTGCGCGCTCTTGCACACTGCATTGAGCCATTCGTGCTGAGTTTTCAGCACTGCTCCTTACAATACATTGCAGTGCCAGCAGCACCTCATGTACAGATTCTGGCCTTTGGCGGAAATCTGGGAATCTTGCAGAGTTTTTATGCAGCTCCATGGAATTACGCAGAGTGAAACTAAGTGAGTTCCACCCACCAACAATGAGGCCTTTATGGCATCTTAGTTGAGAAGACAAAATGCTTTAAAATATATGTTGTGTATGTGTGCATGCAGGTAAGAGAAAGTCTAGATAAAGAGCATATGTGTGTGTTAGCTGGGATTGTATGTGTGAGTGAAAGTGAGTGAGTTTGAAAATATAAGAAGTCAGAGTTAGACTGAGCGAGCGGGGGGAGACGAGCACCTTACCTGCCGCACAGACGCCGCCACCGCCAGGAGTCAAACAGAGTCAGCCAGGCACCCTGTAGCACGCTGCCACCGCCAGGAGTCAATTTCCAGCTGACTACACGCGCCGCCGCTCCGGGACTACAGTTCCCGGCAGCCTACGCGGCGGCGCGCTTCTCTGTCACCGCGAGGGCGCCAGGAGGCGCACATAAGCGGCGCATGAACCGGCGGAGCGGGGGAGACGAGCACCTTACCTGCCGCACAGACGCCACCACCGCCAGGAGTCAAACAGAGTCAGCCAGGCACCCTGTAGCACGCCGCCACCGCCAGGAGTCAATTTCCAGCTGACTACACGCGCCGCCGCTCCGGGACTACAGTTCCCGGAAGCCTACGCGGCGGCGCGCTTCTCTGTCACCGCGAGGGCGCCAGGAGGCGCACATAAGCGGCGCAGGAACCGGCGGAGCGGGGGAGACGAGCACCGTACCTGCCGCACAGACGCCGCCACCGCCAGGAGTCAAACAGAGTCAGCCAGGCACCCTGTAGCACGCCACCATCGCCAGGAGTCAATTTCCAGCTGACTACACGCGCCGCCGCTCCGGGACTACAGTTCCCGGCAGCCTATGCGGCGGCGCACTTCTCTGTCACCGCGAGGGCGCCAGGAGGCGCACATAAGCGGCGCAGGAACCCGCTTTGCGGGATGCCCGGAGCGAAGCCCGGGCAAAGGGCGGGCCCTCTACGGCCCTCATCGGCAGGAAAAGGCAGGAGCAGGGCCAAGACCGCTGCCCAAAATCACCCAAGTAAGTGCAGTAACCCCTTCATTGCTGTAATTGTCTGGATCATCATATTGACTTTAATCCCAAGGACCAGCATTGTTGATACTAACATGTCTAAAGCTAAAGCATCTTCTGCTCCACTTAATACAATAGACAATTATATGGTACAGAAAGTTGCCAAAATTAATCAGAATAGGAGATCATCTTTGGGTCTTAGCTATTCGCCGGACTTGCTCATCGACAATACGCCTCTACCACTCTCAGTTCTTGACATTAGTAATGAGGTTTTCCAAACCCCAGATAACAACCCACTGACCCAATTATTAGTTGTAATTAACGAACCAGCTCCTGAATGTACAACTGATATTGAAAGTATTACCTTAGAAGAGGAAATCCCTACACCGGTTCCAGCCCCTAGAGTAATAAAGGGTAGGGGGAAAAACATACCAAGAAGGGGTGCACTTCGATCAGGTAAAAAATGCCTTGAGGCCTCGTCTCAGGAGAAAACTGGAGACGATATTGGGAACAATGGGAGAGGAAGAGTTCATCTGGATGAAGATCAATTCAAAAAGCTACTGAATGCCATAGATAATAAAATTAAAACTATCACTAAACCCCTCCTAAGTAAAATTGACCTGCTTACAGCAGAGGTCACCAGATTGGGATCACTTTTGCAAAAAACTATAGAAGAAACACCAAAGACTGTTCCAATAAATTTGGCTATGGCAGATCCGAAAAATAGCAAAGCCGCAGTTGGGCCAGATATTACAACAAACACTTCCCAAAATACCACGTGCAGGCCTGGCCAAGGGGGAGAGGGGATGGGAATTTTAAACCCAGCTACCATGGATGAGGATTCTGCAAGGCCCGCCTCTAGAAGTACAAATGAGATAGAGAACACAGATAAAGGGCCTGTAGAACTAATAGTGGAAGCTTCCCCACTAATATTGGTTTTAGCAAATGTTCCTCAATTAGAACCAGGACAAGAGGAGAATATCCCTTCTTTGATAAATAAATCACTTCATTGGTTATCAAAGAATATGGCTTTCAAACCAGGAGGCAGGGAACAGCTGGCACAGGAAGTAGTAAAAGCTAGAAGGGTTGAATGGATCGAGGGTGGCATTAAAAAGTTTAGGGGGGATTGCGTGGTGTTGCACCTCTCAGATCCCGAAGTCCTACCAAACATACTAGCTAATATATACCCCCCGCCCCCCAGCGTAGATCTACTGAAATAGTGCCATTAACGTTGGATTTCTTTTATACAAAAAAGGGAAATAATATAAATCCAACATTGTTAAAAACTAAATGGAACCCTGTAATAAGAAAAGCCAAATACCCTGCAAATAAAAATAATTGGGGAATTGCGATAGAAAATAGGTTCTCTGCCATATCAGGACTAAGCCAATGTGACTGACTGGAAAATCCGATGAACCTAGGGCAACCAAAGATTGCAGAGGTCAAACACGGGAATTCTAGTATTCTCATGACAAAAGAAACAGATTGTGTTGAAACTAAGATATCTGAACCTAGAGACTACACTTTTAAACCAGTAGAGAACTGCTTATTAGCTGTTCGCTCTGGTATTAATCTAGTCGAAGTAAGGACTCCACCTGGTGCGCCTTCCCCTAACCTGACTATTCCCTTAAATAAGAGGAATATGGAAAGGGAAAGTTGCATCAAGATCATCTCATGGAGTATTGCGGGTATCCAACGTAAAATAGAGACTCCAGAATGGTGTGACTTTATAGATTCTTATGACATTGTGCTGTTACAAGAGACATGGTCAGTGTCACCAGTTTTTTGCTTGGGCTTTTTAAACTTTTATGTGCCCGCGAAGAAGAATACAAAGGGACGCCCTTCAGGGAGTCTAACTATTTGGATACGGCAAGCCCTGCAATGCACTATTAAGCAGAACCATATCTCTAATAGCGACCTACTTTCTATACTGCTCACTTGTAACGACGGTTACAGGTTGGCAATATATAACATCTACGCAAGGGGAACCCAAGGGGGTATATCCTCAGACATAGTAGGAGCTTTATATGTTGATCTAGAGATGTTATCTACTCAGTACATTATCTTGGTGGGTGGAGACCTAAACACAACATTTGAACCCTTAGGCTGTGAGGATAACGACCTGACATATGAAGAAGACACCAAATGGGGAATTCCTCAGTTAGACATTCCGGTGGTTAAAAAATGGTCAGAAGTAGCTATACAGGTTAAAAGTTTATGCCTATCCAGAGGATTGAGGGCAGCCAACGGTCGCACTCCTTCTGATTTACAGGGTAGGCATACCTTTGATAACCTAAGATCAAGTAGTAGGATTGATTATATTCTGATAGATGTTAGAGGCTGGAGTAAAGTGATCGACATGCAGGTCATATCTAGGTTGGAGAGCGATCACAACCCTTTGTCTTTACTATTCAACCTAGAACAAAAAATAATGATACAAAATCCAGCTAGGAACTTTATGACTTCAGATGTTGTTCCAACAAATAATCTTCGTCATGTCAGATGGGCAACTTTAGTAGGCAACGCAGAGGATAGGCAGGTCCTTGAGGGGCTAGTTACTGATGAAGTCGCCAGACTACAGGTTTTAATGAATGATGAAAATTTTATAGAGATGATTGAAGAGTCACAGCCAAAGTTCTTTGCTAGTATCCAGAAGCTATTCTTTAAAACAAGCAAGAAGAGGAAGGGTATTGGACCACCCATAAAGAAGGGTTGGTACGACCAATCATGTAGAATAGCAAGATATAATCTTAGTATCGCATTAAGATCTAAAACGGGAGTTTTAAATGCCAGGGACGAATATAGAAAAACCCAGATTAAGGCAAAAAAGCAATGGGATGAGAATCTTTGGCTAGATTTGAAGAAGGCATGTGTTGATAAACATCAGAAAGAGTTTTGGGCCATATTAAAGTGGGGCTCAGAGGGTGTAGCTGAATGCCCGAAAAATCATGTCCCTAAGGAGTCCTGGGTGGACTTTTTCAAACCTAAATATGCTGACAATTCAGGTCTTCAGGCTGTCCCCCTTCTAGAAAGGGTATTTTTTGCTAATGAATTATTCTCATTAAAAGATGTACACGAGGCAATGGATGGAGTGACCAGAGGCAGGGCACCAGGAATTGATGGCATACCGGCAGATGTTTTTCTATTAGACAGAGATAGCTGGTGTAAATACTTTGTATGGCTTGGAAACGCCATCGCTCAGGGGGCAAAGATACCAGCAACATGGAAAGGAGCAGAAATAATCCCAGTCTACAAAAAAGGGGACAAGGCTTTACCAAGCAACTACAGGCCCATCAGCCTTATTGATTGTGCCCAAAAATTGATGGGCAGGCTGGTTCAAAACAAGACACAAGCCTGGATAGTTGATAAGGACATCCTTTCCCCTTATCAAGCGGGATTTCGCCCTTTAACCAGCTATGTCGACCAGGTGTTTCATTTCCTAACTATATACTGGAAAAATGTTACCCTGCTAAATGGTCCCCTGTTCGCTGTTTTCGTTGACCTAAAGTCCGCGTTTGATTTAGTTCCTCGGCAAAAACTCTGGGATGTTTTAAGGGATTTAGGAATAAGTCCGGAATTATTAACTTTGCTTGTAAGGCTCCACGAGAACAACTATGCCCGGATAAGGTGGGGAGCCCAGGGAGAGGTCACGGAAACCTTCCCTGTTGAGAGAGGCGTGAGACAGGGTTGTGTCTTGGCCCCCACGTTATTCTCCCTTTACATCAATGGCATTGTGGACTTTCTGAAGCAAGTTCCGACGGATGCTCCATTACTAGACGGGAAGCGAGTTCCAGTACTAATGTTCGCAGATGATACCCTGCTGGTCTCGCGGACCCCTAGTGGTCTACAAAAGACAATAAACGCTTTTGGCGATTTCTGACGGATCCGGGGCTTAGAAATAAACACAACAAAGACAAAATTTATGAATCTGAATCCCTCTAAGAAATTCAAGGGGAAAATGGTTTACAATGGGGCTTTCTTGGAAGAAGTGGATGCCTTCACCTATCTAGGCATCTCCCTGAATGCTAGTATGAATTGGAGATCCCACATGGACTTTGTACTGTTAAAATTTAATCAGTTGGCAGGGGCAATAGCCAAAAAGTATAAATCTTTATTTACAAAACCAATACAGCCAACAATGGAGATCTATGGCATGAAAGCCCTGGGTGCATGCCTTTATGGATCAGAACTTTGGGGTTTCACCAATTTGAATGCTTTAACAGTGGCAGAAAATAAATTCCTGCGGGGCCTAATCAGTGTTCCACAGAGCACCCCCTCAACTCCTCTCCTTTACGACCTGGGGAGGAAAAGGATTGAGGACATGATCAGACTGCGTCCCCTCGTATATTGGAGGCGTATAAAATCCACTCCGGAGTTGAGACATTACGCAGCTGCCCTACTGGATGTCGATAACTCTGACACTTTCCATAAAGTAGTTTGGCTAAAAGAAGTGAGGAAATTACTTCAAAAATTGCACCTTGAACACTTGTGGTCCGTAACAGACCCAGATGACTTTCCTTCAAAGACTACATTAAAAAAGTTATACTGGGACGTGATAAACAATGCTGCACTGACCTCTAGTCAATCTCCTGCCTTGACATCCCAGTTCCTAGAGATAAAAACTTCCCCAATGTTTGAACAGTATTGGGATTTGATCTCCAAGCCTCTAGATAGGAAATTGTTTTTCCAGTTCAGAGTTGGCACCTTGCCCCTAAATGCATTTACTGTTAAATGGTCCCCAGATAATGTAAACACATGCTTCCATTGTAAATCCCATGTAGAAGATATTTTGCATTTCTTATTTGTATGTCCCCTATACGCTGCCCCAAGGAATAGATGGTTGAAACCCGCATGCAGAAACTTGGGTACAAGGAGATGTACAGAGGCTTTTAGGGTCCTGAAATCAAGCTGTGCCCCTAATCTTGCAATTGCTGTGGCTAAATTCCTGGGATGGGCTTGGATAATACGCACGCGCACTTTAAAACTCCTATGAACTACTTGAGCTTCCTTTGGGCTGTGATGATATTCTTTTTAAAAAATGTGTACATTTTAAAAATTGTTATTCGCCAACAAAGTACAAATGTATGGTATTTAATACGTTTTTATTATTAGATTAGTATTTATTCTGTCTAGCTTAGGGATGCAAGCTTTTATGACAATGTTGTCGAATAAAGTATTTAAACTTGAAAACTTGTTAGACTGAGCGAGAAAATCCAAATGAGTGGGTCAGACTAAAAGTTAATACAAGAAACTGAGTGAAAGTGAATGAGTGTGCGTGCGAATTGGGGAGCGAGAGTGTGAGTGAATGAGAGTGAATGTAAGCAAGTGAATGTAAGTAAGAAATAGTGAGAATGTGCTGTTATGTTCACAGGTTTCTTCTGGACCCAGATTTCTTCTTGATTCATAGAGACGCTAAGACAAAATTCTGGCTCTGGAATAGTGGAGTCAAAACGTGCATAAAGATACTGGTGCTGCCACAATGAAGTCAATTTGGCATGGGGCACTTGTTGAAAAATGCTGTAATACTGGGGAGAAACCCCTACCACCAGTGGCATAACAGATGTTGTGTATACCTTTAAATACTTTGCAGGGGGACCCCGCTCGCCGGCCCATCACCTACTACATGTGCTCAGGGGCCTGGAGCTCAGGCCCCCAAACACCACAGGGGCTGCAGGAGCTTATGTTACTCACTGCCTGCCATCACTTTCTCCCCTTCTAAAAAATGTCAGACTAGCTCACTTTGCTCTCTTACTACAAACCAAGTGAATGGTACCTTGACATTTCATGTCGGCACCTTAACATATACGATGTATAAAATAGACAGCTGTTTGTGTTATATAAATCATGCAGTTATTATCTAACTTCAGCGATGTCACTTATTGTGATATCATCAGGGATAAGCTAATGTGACATCACCTTCTGTGACAATTCATGGTCTAAGTTCGTATAATGTCACTTCCTTTGATGTTACTAAGGTCAAAGGGTGTTTGATTTCACAACCACTTCCCCTAGTTTTTTTATGAATCAATATCCATGCCTACAAATACTTTGTTATAGTAGATTGCTGTGTTTTTCTTATTTAATTGGGGGTGTGTTTTTTGAATACACAACTGTTTCATTTCCATTTGATCCACCTGTAAATGACTAGTGGAGAGTCTGCCATGGGCCATTTATTTTTTTGATGCACACATGCATTTTACGCAAAGTAGGTATGGGTGGTCCTGTAAACATGTATCCATCACATGTTACTTAATGGTTTAACAGTCAAGATGTCTTTATTCGATTTGCATCATAAAAGACATAATACATAAAAAAGAACAGTTCATACATTTTTACATATAAGATAATAAATACGTAATTCTTTAACATTTTAGTTCAACTTCAGAATTTTTGTAGAGGATCAATTCACTTTTGCCATATGATATGAGACGATTTTAATGCAGAAGCCAAGTGAACTTACAAAGCTTCCTTGGCCTAACATCACCCTCAACTGGTAGCCCTGCCTTCTGGAATATTGTTCTCCAACTCCTCATCAATGTTCCTGTTATCATGCTACACCTGCTTTCAGCAGGAGGAAAATGTCAGTAAATGTGTCCTTATGTGTCAGAGAAAAAACACTATAAAAGTATGTTTATTCCCCAATCTCAGTACAAATCTCATTATAGGAATGGGGGTGTGGACAGCCAAGATGGCCGTATTGACGTTATCCACGATGGCTCTGCTACCACAGCTCAAGAAAATAAGGTTAATGGGCACCTTCGACAAACATTGTCTCTGATACTCACTTCCACTCACCCAGTGAATCCTGCTGTTGCATGTTCATGGTGGTGATGGAGTATCCGGATGGCAGCGGATGGTGGGAGCTCTGATGAAGGGAGGGCATTATCAGTGAGACTCCCAGCATCGGACTGACGGATCCCATGCAACATACCTCACAGACCGACCATGCCACAAACAGCTATGAGCAGTGTCTGGCCCTCCCGCTCACTGAGACGCCCGGAGCAGCCGCCGACTTTCCTCCAAATGACATTAAGTGAGTAGCAAACGACAAAGGCCACACTACAGTGACAGTTTCCACTGATGTAGCATACCTGGGTGGGAAACCCAGGACCCCTGGACCTGGAGAGGGGTGCCGACTCCAAGGAGACGTCTGCGGAGGTGCGGGGCAGTACTGGGAATCATTGCTAGCAAGGCGAGAAAGGGCAACCAAAACTTCACAACCGGCCTGACCTTAAGTTGGCACCCACACACTACAGGCCATAAACAGAGGGCAGCCCAAGGCGCCAGAGAGAGACAAATTCAGTGCCAGGGAGGCAACATGGCAAAAAAGTCTAAACATTGGGCATTCAACTCCTCATGAAGGCCCAATGAGATAGAGCTTCTCCTTTGGCAGTTATAGAATGGAAACGCAGTAGTCAGAGACATGGAGGGAGACAAGCGGACTCTAGAGCACGTGTGGCAGAACGGTGGGGAAAATGGAACCTCCAGAAGTGGGGCAACTCATTGAGCCATAGTCCGGGAGCCAGTTGGGCCACTCAAGATCCAGAAGTGCACCAGGGAACTGGCTCAAGGTGACGGATAGATACACACATGTAGGGTCTTAAAGCGAAACCCTGACACACTCGGCAAAACGATCAGGGCAGCCCTGATCACAAGACAAAGGCAAAACACAGACCCCCCCCCCCCGTAAAAGTGCCTCCTACAACCCCTGAACACTGTCCTGACAGGCATAGATGCAATTGAGACTCTCTCTATGCAGCTGCTGAGGAAAAACAACCAACTACAGAATACAGAAGGGTAGAACAACATTGCGCTAACCAAAGAAAATCTACTATTCTCTCTGCATGAATTCTAACAAGAACTAAGAGAGGAACACAAGGCAGCTATGTCCACCTCTCTGGAAATGCTTCATGACCGCCACAGTGGCAGACTAATCACACTCTAGCAGGATGTGGACTTGGTGGGGTCCAGGGTGATGGATATGGAGACCAAAACTTCTCATCTTGAACAACAAAGGGACCAGATGGAAACAGTCAACAGGAACTTCAAAATTAACTGCAAGTGGTTCTTCTAAAAACTGAGGCTGTAGATAATTGGTCCAGGCGAGACAACATTACAATTCGGATCCTTGTGGAAGGGGCAGAGGGCCAAAACCTTGAGGTCTTTGTAACAGGACTCTTCTCCGAAGTCCTAGGAAGGACAATCATCAAAATCAAACTGGAGAGAGCACACAGGGTGCGGAGGCACATCCAAGTTGACAACCGTCACATGAAATGTAAATGTAAATGTAAATGTGCTTCGATTTATATAGCGCGCTTTAACCCAGGGGCCTCAAGGCGCTTGCTTAGGGAACCCGTCCTGGTATTCCCCTGTGAGATACCCCGGCCGGGTATCCACAAGGTGAAAGCCAGGCATCCCGCCGCGAGGGGCCGTTGTGGAGATTAAGCAAGCTATTGCCCAGAGTCGCAGAGTGTGAACCCGTGAGTCGAGGAGGCACCGGGACGAGAATTATCGAGTCCGTGGAATTTTTAGCCCAAGACCCGCCGAGGCGGGGAATTGAACCCTGGTCCAGGACCGATCTCAGATTCCGGGTCTGCCGCCTCTAACCCCTGAGCCACACTTCTCATGATGAAAGACATCTTTGCAAAGCGACACACTTTTAAAACTAAAGAAGCAATGATACAAGCAGCCAGGAAACTGGACACAGTGAAGTTTTCTGAGATATACATGTGAACTGTACCAAGAAATAGCATCAGCAACCCTAGCACGTCATCAACAATTTAGACCAGTCATGGAAAAACCCAGACAAGACAACATTAGATATTGCTGGAGCTACCTATTCGGCTTGGGTTTCGAATTCTGGAACAAAGCACACCACACCACCAAAGTGAAGGAGACCCTCACAACATTGGGGATCCTGATACAAGAGGATGCCAATTGCTCTGACAGAACAGAGCACACAGGGGCAAGGAGAAGGGGCCCATGGCAGGGACGGTGCCCTTTTCAATCGCAAAGAAAACTATGATTCCCTGGAGTTCCACGAACATGATCAATCTACTGGGCCCTCTCTATGCAAACGGAAACGCTATTGCACCTGAAAGCGTGAAATTGGGATATACAGACACCACCGTATCAGTATTAGGGTCTAAATGCTCGCTGATTCGTGCCTTCATCCCGAGTATCCCATGATCCAGCAAAACCCACAGACAGTTACCAATAACACAATGTCGCGTAAACCCACTACAACACGCTCTGGAGTCGTTGGTACCAACCGTCTCAAACAGAGATCACCCAGGTACTTTGGTAACCAAAATGGTCCAATTCACCTTCAATGCTCTATGGATATCACATGCGTACAATGGACTGGGGACAAATTAATCGAACATTTTCTGTTTTATGGTTCGATTTTCCTTTTACAGGGTCCTGGGGGATGGGGTTGGCACTGTGGGAACAACGTTGAGCTAGGTAGGGGTGGTAGGGGCTGAAAGAGGCAGGTGATTGAGGAGGGAGAGGGAACAGAGGGAAAGGGACACTCAAAAGGGAGAGGGTGTGGTCCGTCGACTAGACTGCCGACTTTGGTGCTAGAAAGTAGGGTTCGAGCCTCGGGGTCGTGTCCACATTCTGTGATTCTGGGCAAATCACTTAATCTCCCCGTGTCTGAATTTGCAACATAACCGGTGCTCATGTGAAGCCCTCCAATATCTTCGGGTCGAGTTCGCTCTACATAAAATCTGCAAAATAAAAAAATACTGGTAAAGTAGATATAATTGTTACTATGGTGATTACTACACTCTCATGGAATGTTAGAGGTATAAATGCCCATTCCAAACTTCAGAGGATTTGGAAATACCTTACAGATCAACACTATGATATAATAGCATTGCAAGAGACTCACCTCAAGAGATCGGAAGACAACAGATTAAAACACAAGTTGCATCCGTTGATATACACATCCTCAGCCTCAAGCATAAAGGAGTAGCCGTGTTCTTTCATTCTTCTCTGAAGTTTCAACCAGAGGACTATAAAACAGACAAGGAAGGGAGAGTTGTATTTGTGAAGTGCTGCATCCGGGGGTAGCTATGTACAATCGCATCAGTCTATGACCCCAACACTAACAAGGCTGCGTTCATTAACAATACACCAACTCTGTTGGGAGATTTGCAGCAGGAGACGTCATCATGATGGGGGACTTAAACCTCACCTGGCATTTGGTGTCAGACAGCATGCACCCACACAGATCCCCCACGGGTAGCTTCTCGAAAAACCTGAAGCAATTGATTCAAGAAATGGGTCTTATCGATGCCTGGGAGGAGGTGCACCCAGAAGACAGAGATTACACTTTCTTTTCTCACATCATTCATACCTACTCTGTGCTGGACTATGTATTCTTGAGTCAAGCCCTAAGTAAATATTTATTATTATTGCATCTTGTATAGCACAAACAGCTACCTCCAAAAGAGGTGTCCCGGTGCTGACAGCGATTGTAGGCGGTTGTACCTGGTGGGGGAGGCTCTAAAGTAGGCTAAAGAGCCTGGTTTTAAGAGAATTCCTAAATAGAGGCTCCAAGTTAGCCTTTTGGAGATGCTCCGGCATGGAGTTCCAGAGAGAGGCGGTTTTAAAAGCAAATGAGCGACTGCCTCGTCTTCCTTTTTTGAAATGTGGAATAGCTAAGAGTCTCTGGTGATTCGATCTCAGAGTCCTGTTTTGAATATATTTGGGTAGTCTTAGTTTTAAGTATTTGGGGCCATTGTCACTGGTAGACCTATAGGCAAGGATTAGAGCCTTAAACTGGATCCTCTTTTTAACAGGCAGCCAATGTAGGCCGCACAGATGTAGCGAGATGTGATGGTGGAGTGGAACGTTCCTGATGAGCCTGGCGGCAGCATTTTGAATAGCCTGTAGCTTTCTGATGAGATAATCTGGGAGACCCAAGTATAGACTGTTGGTATAATCCAGCTGTGAAGTAATCAGTGCATGCACTACGGTTTTCCAACAGTCCATTGGTAGGAGATGTAAGAATCTCCTTGGGGTTTTCCGCTTCCAGAAGCATGCGGACGAGACTTGACCTCTCTGGGCTTTCCCTGAGAGGGCGGAGTCAAATTTGAACCCTAAATTTCTCGCCAATGAGACTGGCAGAGGAGGGGGTTTAAGTTCCGTTGGCCAACAAAGTTCGGCTTTTGGTGGTGATGGCTGGTAAATTTAAACAGTTGTCTGTCATCCAAGAAGAAATGTTAATCAGACACTGATTGAAGTTGGTGAAAACTGCCTCAGAGTGATCCCTGAAAGACAACACCAGCTGGGTGTCGTCAGCGTATCAGACCAACTTGACACCATGTTGCTCGATGATTAAGGCAAGTGGAGCGAGATAAATATTAAAGAGGGTTGGGCTCAGGGTCGAGCCCTGAGGGACTCCACAAACAAGCGGGCGGATGGAGCATAAATGAGGGTGTAGACAGATTTTCTGGGATCGGCCCTCGAGAAAGGAGTAGAACCACGTTATGCCGGTGCTCGCCATGCCCATCTGCTCAAGCCTCACCAGAAGGATCAGGTGTGAGACAGTGTCAAATGCTGCGGACAAGTCCAGCAGCACTAACATTGCATACTTTCCATGATCCATGGTTTCTTGTATCGTTTCTGCCACTTCCAGTAGAGCTGTCTCTGTGCTATAACCTGCTCTGAATCCAGACTGGGAGTCATGTAGGAGGTTGTTCGATTCAAGGTATGCTGAAAGTTGTTTCTGCTTTTCCTTCTCCAAGATCTTGGCCAGAGCTGGCAAGAGGGAGGTCGGCCTGAAATTCTTTATTTCAGTCGGCACAGCATCACATTTTTTCAGAATGGACTGTACTAGTGCGGTTTTCCAGATAGATAGATAGGTGCTGGTGCTTAAGGAAGCGTTCCAGATCTGGTTTAGTGAGGGGCCCAGTGACAGGGTGAGGGAGGTAAAAAACTTAGCTGGACACGGATTAGTTGGAGATCCAGATTTGACTTTGACAAGTTGTTTAAGGGAGGCTTCAGAGCTCAATCTGGTGAAATTTACACCAGATGTTTAGGTGGGGCCGGGGTAGGGGGTTTTGTTGGGATAAATGCAGAGTATATTGCCTTGATTTTATCCTGAAAGAAGCCATAGAGGTCCTCACACAAGGCAACAAAAGGTGCAATAGTGCATTTCAAGGCCTCTGGCTTGATAAATCCTTGGACAATACTAAAAACGTTGGCAGAATTGTCAGAGGTAATAATTTGATCAGCCAGAAAGTCCCTAATAGTGTGGTATTTTAGTTTTTAAATTGTTTTAATGCTGCTGTGTAGGCGCTCTTAGTCTCAGTGTCATATGTTTTCCGCCATGTCCGTTTCAACTTTTTACAGAGACTTTTCTCTTTGCGGAGTTTATCTGTAAACCAGGGGTGGATGGTTTGGTTCTAATCATTTTCATATTTCTAATCGGGCCACTTTGTCAAGAGCTGTGGTAATCCAGCCATTTAAAGAGGAAGCATTATGGCTAGGTTCCCCTGTAAGCAGCAGAGGGGTGTTTGAAAGTACTGGTCCCATAGATACCAGTGAAACTTTCCTCAAATTCCTTTTATCTTCATATTTGGCTTTCATTGGATCTCTGCGGCTTGAACCAGCGAGAGTGAATGGTATTAGGCGGTGATCTGACCATGTGAGGGGGATAGGATTTGCCACCTTCAGAGTTGGGACATTGGTTAAGATCGGGTCAAGTAGATGACCAGCTTTGTGAGTGGGAAGAGCAACCCTTTGGGTAAGGTTTAATCCCATTGGGGAGTCTGACAGCTGAGAGGCTAAGGGACAGTTATCATTGTCCATGTGGACATTAAAGTCACCCAGGACAATGAACTTTGCGTGTCTCAGTGAAAGATCAGCGATCAAATCGCACATCTCCAACAGCTCAGACGGCTCACAGTCTGGGGGCATGTAGACCAGTAGTCCAGCAACAGCAAAAGTGGGGGAGATTTTAATATGGAAGGACATTGCTTCAATTTGTCTGGTCTGATCAATTCTTTGATATGAGATATCACAGTGGTCTATTGGGATCACAGCAATCCCACCCCCCTTCTGCTCCCCGTCCGGTTAGCTGTGACTATTTTATAGCCTTCTGAAATGGCTAGCAGTATATTGGGGTTGGAGCATTCCCTCAACCATGTTTCAGTAAGAAACATGATGTCAAGAGTTTTTGATTTAAGTGTTAGCCAGATGTCATCTCTGTGCTTGGAGAGAGATCGACAATGGATTAGACATGCCTTGATAATGGGCCCATCGGCTGGTGTCCATGATTTAAACAATGTTTCTACACTGATGCCATTATGTCTGCAACCTTGGGTCTGTCCTTTACTAAGAGAAAAGGTGCATGCCTTGCAATATCCCTATAAGCCATCACCATCTAGTTTAATGGTTCTTGGACCAAGGCTTGTTGGCAGGGTGCCACCTCCCATGGACAGCTCAAGCAGTTATGCCTGGACCAGACAGTTCTGGTAATACGGTCCAGACAGGCAGAGTGGCTGGCACTGGACGCGGACGGGTGCAGACGGGCTTACCTTGGGTGCGCGTCCGCTGTCCTTTCCTCTTTAAATGGGAAGTGCCTGTTACAAGAGTTCCACCCACTATGGTGTCAGAAGGCGGCTGAGCTGAGTGTTGCTGCCAACCCCGCCCTCCACACAATCGGCAGCCTACCGTGGTGGAATGGAGCAAGTGGTGGTATGAGAGTGCAAAATGTGCAAAGTGCAATACAGGCTAAAATAATTTAAAAGCACAGTTTTAAAAATAGAACGCTTTGCCCCTCAAGAAATTCCCCACAGTCGGTAGCCGCGAAGCGGCCCTAATGTGAGTCGCTGCACGTCCGCTGTCCCATCCGCTTTAAATGGGAGGCATGCGTTGCAAAAGTTCTGCCCACTATGGTGTTAGAGAGCAGCTGAGCTGCGTGATGCTGCCCACCCCGCCCTCCTCGCAATTGGCAGCCTGCTGAGGTGGCCGGAGCGAGTGGCGGTAAGAGAGTACAAAATGTGCAAAGTGCAATGCAGGCTAAAAGAATTTAAAAACACAGTTTTAAAAATAGAACGCTTTGCCCCCCAAGAAAATCCCCACAGTTGATTGCCGTGAAGCAGTCCTACCTTGAATCGCATAAATACACCAGAGAAGCTATAATGCATCTCATCCTCATATCTGACCATGCCAGAGTATCCATCTCATTGGAGTGGAGCAACTCTGTGGCCAAAGTTAGGCAATGGTTCTTCCCGGATGCATTGGCCCGTGACAAAACACTGCAGGATACACTAAGAATGAACATCAGGGATTACTTCCAACTAAACAACCCTCAAGATACCTCACTTACTAACAACTGGGACGCATTCAAGGCAATAGTGAGGGGTCAAAGTTTGAACTTGATGGCCGCCCTTAACAAATAAAGAACCACAGAACGGCTGACACTAGAAGGGGAATTGAGAACCCTAGAACAAGCCCATAAACCTAACCCCACTCTAGCCCTCCAAAGAAAGGTCACTGCCGTGAAAGGGAAACTAAATGCGATTTATTTTAATACGGCTGAACTTACACTACTACGCCTCAAGCAGACATCTTATGAGCATGGCAACAAGGTCAGATTGCATCTAGCCTGACAATTAAGAATCAGAAGAGAGAAAGATTATATTTATAGACATACAAGAGCTCTCAGGAGCCACAATGCAGGAAGACCTAGGAAAAGCTCAAATATTCAAGGAATTTTATACTTCATTTTACTCTGCAGACCAACCCAACACATAGACACAACTAGACTATCTTAGCTATGTAGATCTTACACAAGTCACACCAGCCCAGAATGAACAACCAGGAGAACCAAAATCCGACGAGGAAGTACGTCAGGCAATAGGGACCTTGAAACTACACCAATCCCCAGGCCCAGACAGCTGACAACCCAATTTTACAAAACCTTCAGCGCAGAGTTAATCTCCCACTTGACCAATCTCATTAATCATATTGCAGACACCAAGCAGGTAACTCATATCATGCGTGAAACCCTTATCACAGTAATCCCTAAACAAGGGAAAGACCCACAACATTGCAGTTTCTATCATCCCATAACACTCCTCAATATAGATGCCAAATATACTCCATTGTACTGGCCAACCGATTAGAGAACGTGGTGCCGGGCTTGATTCATTCAGACCAATCCGGCTTCATCAAGGGCAGACAAACACACAACAATGTACGAAGAGTAATCCACTTAATAGGGAAATCTACCAAAAGCAGATTCCCGCAGTACTGCTTGATGTAGATACCAGGAAGGCATTTGACAGAGTGGATTAGTCATTTCTATTCCATGCCCTTCAGAGATTTGGCTAATGCAAAAGGTTTTAGCTACGATTTGGGCTCATTTTTAGGGTTGGGCGGAATTTGCGTAGTCGCACTACGCAAGGCTCTGTGAAACGGAAAAAAAATCTTCGCGAGCACGCAGTGTTCCTCAAACTCGTGGAATTGCTTGTTCCACCCGTTCGGGATGCTTTTTTCCAGTTCGCAAATGCTTTTTGCGTGTTCGGGGGGAAATATCTTGTGAACACGCATTTTCAAAGCACGAACAAGCAAAAAATTCTGCAAAACTGCGGATTGCGGAAAATATTGTCGATTCCGCGTTCTCCGCGGAATGCGAAATTGCCCACATTCCGCCAATTTTGCAAGCGGAAAGGAATTTACCACCCAGGCCTAGTAATTTTGCCACTCCCAGTGCCAGAATACTGATCAATGGGATGAGTTTGGACTTCTTTTTGCTGACCAGGGAGACAAGACAGGGGTGCCCACTCTCCCCACTCCTCTTCAAGCTTAGTATTGAACCCTTAGCCACAAAGATAAGAGAGAACCCGACAATCAGGGGTATTACATTTGGTCTCAATGATCACAAGATCTCACGGTTTGCTGATGACATGTTACTGACACTTACTGACCTGCAGTGATCCCTGATAGCACTTCAGGAGGAGCTGGGACGTTTCGAAGTGGTGGCAGGTCTCCGCATCAACCTACCCAAGCACTTTCTCCTTAACCTAACATTGTCAGAAGCGGAGTTGGGAGCACTAGTGGCTACAACGTCATTCCAGTGGGTAAAAAAGGAATGAACATACCTAGATAAAAAAACTGGCCCCCACGATCTCGGTTGTTTGCAGCTAACTGCCCACTTCTCCTACATCACTTAAAAGCCGATCTCAAGAGATGGTCACCAATTTACCTGTCCTGGCTAAGCAGAATACATGCCATTAATAGGTTGTACTACAAACACTTCTATATCTGTATTAGAGATTGCCCATCGACCTGGACAGGGAATACCTACAGGGTGTCCACACACTCCTAAAAAAATATATTTGGCAAAATAAAAGGCCTTGTCTTCACTTTCTCCTCCAGAAATCAAAGGATATGGGAGGACCGGTATTTCTTGACCTGGTTCTCTACTATAAAGCGGCCCAGCTATGAGTAATCACAGATTGGTCGCAATCTGAGTCGGACAAACATTGGCTGCACCTGGACAGGGCTATATCAGGAAGGGAAACCGAAGTTAGACCGCCCCTCTAATGCCTACATAAGTAACCCCAAGAAAATAACCCTGAAAGCCTGGGATGACTTACTAAGACAGATTGCATGGACAATGTTTCCCTCTCCGTTTACCCCCAGACACCATAATCCAGCTTTTTCACCAGCATTATAGCCAGGGCCCTTTGATGGATGGAGGGAATGGATATCTAACCTTTGCAGACATTTTTCACAACTCAGACATACCAACTTTTGAAAACTGCCAACGCAACTTCCACCTTCTGAACACAGAATATTTTCACTACGTTCAGCTACGTCATTGGGTTATACAACACGAGATTCGAAAAGGTGGACCAGGGATCTGATGCCACTAGAACACTTCCTGTTGCACACACTACCCTCCAGGCCACCATGCCACCATGCCACCTCCAATTCTGGGAACGCCCACTGGGTCATGACATCACGGATGCACAACGGAAGGCTCTATCGGAAGATATAAGGCGGCACAATCACTCCCTGGAGCAACATAGCGCCCACTATAAGATACTCTATGACTGCTACCTATACCGCACCTAATTATAAAAGATATTTCCCAACACATCAGACCTCTGTTGGAGAAGGTGTGGGATACTAGGCAATTTTTGCCACATATGGTATGATTGTCTGACAAATTGTCCCTTTGGACTGAAATCCTAACCCAAATTAAAGAGATTCTGGGTTATCCTATACCAGACACCCCTGATGATTTCACGCTTCTAAGCCTGCAAGATGCATGTCTGAAATGTCACACTATGGCAGACCATGCAATAATGTGGCTCTGCCTTGGGGCAGCTAAGGCGGCGATTCCCGCAGCCTGGAAGAAGAAAGATGCCCCAGCCCGACACAATGGCATGCATGACTGTGGCAAGCATTTATTATGGAGCGAATGAGCGACATTTATAGAGATGACTTTAAAAACTTTGAATACGCTTGGGGCCCCATGATCAGTTATCTATCTAGAGGACTCCCACTGATCACCTGTCCCTCGAGGGTGAAAGCATTGCACCTCTTCCACCTCTATTTTTTTTAAAAGAAGTGAGTGGACACACCGGGTTATGTGTACTAATACTTCATGAGTAACCTAGACATGCCTATTTTGATAAATCATTTTCCACCCATTGATATCTGATATGTGTTATTTATTTTTATATTTGATATTTGTTATTTATTCTCAACTTTTTATCTCTTTACATTTTTTTATATAAACACATTTTTGTTATTTTTTTGGTACAAAAGATAATTTTACATATAATACATTACAGTGATTTCACATTAAATAGTTCTTAAAATATCATCACAGATTGTAACTTAATCCTTAAACGCAGAAATTAATTCCTTCAATGCGTTTCCGCCGTTCGCCTTCCTCAGGAATTCTGCATTGTTGTTTTCTACATCAACAGTGGCTACAATGATGAAAAATAATACTTTAGTATTCGATCTTATTCAGTATCTTATTCAATCTCCATGTCTAGCTGGTTACTTCTGTCACTTTGTCTTTATCTATGATTCTATTTATCTGATATAATTGTGAATTCTCCCAAGTGATAGGCAAGCCCTGCCTCGCTGGGTGCTGTCATATCTACATATACATACATTTATTTACAAACCTTGTACATTACTTTACATCTATTTCATCTTTCTATATTATTATATACAATATATACATCAATATCCAAATTATTCAGTAAAACGTATACATTCAGACATACTTAAACGGTCTCTTGCTTGCAGATGGAAGCTTCATAGGTGTCAAGATGGCTTATTGTAGGGTAAGGGGCCCGGGTAAATTTAGAGGGAGAGATATGCTTAACAAAAAGGTGCATCCCAATTCTATCTTATGTGCTCTAAGTCCTAAAAGATTAACTGACAGTATTTTTCTTTCTACACTCACAGTTTTTAGTATTCTAGTACCTTATTTAATGCAACGTTGATGCCTCAGTTAGGTATACGTGTTAATTCGTAACAGAATGACAGAGGTCCAGATTCTTCCTTCCTGAAAAAGGGAGATGTGCCTGTTAGCCTATGTTTATTACAATAAGATATTTCTGTCTCTATGCTACTGATCGGATGACAATGGGTGTTTTTTACCTGCGAGGTGGCGTGGCTGCCTAAGGGTCCTGCTGTCGGGTTAATGGGATACTTCTATTGCGATAATCAGCGTGCAACGCTGCGGTGGTTTAACATATAAGAAGACAATACATGCACATCGTTTGGGTTTAAGTTCAATTCATTACGGCTTTTGCTACCTTCTGCTTGAAAGTAGAAAAATTTACCTGAATTAAATCCTTGGGGTCTTTAAATGTAGTTTAAATGGCGGTTTCTGATATCTTATGTTCTGATGCGGTCTTCTGTGGATTGCCGCCTCCTTATATTTGACTATGTATCTTAAAAAACAAAGAAAGTGTATGTTCTAAGTTATTTCTAAATTTAATAGGTTGGCCGTGCTGCACTATTTACGCGTCTAACTAATTATGCTTCTTTAACATACCTGATTTGTTGACGGAAGGGCTTCTACGCGTGCCGCTGGCCCTGTTGTGTGTAGTCCTTACGCTGGTTCAGTGGCCACAGAAGACCGCATCAGAACATAAGATATCAGAAACCGCCATTTAAACTACATTTAAAGACCCCAAGGATTTAATTCAGGTAAATTTTTCTACTTTCAAGCAGAAGGTAGCAAAAGCCGTAATGAATTGAACTTAAACCCAAACGATGTGCATGTATTGTCTTCTTATAGGTTAAACCACCGCAGCGTTGCACGCTGATTATCGCAATAGAAGTATCCCATTAACCCGACAGCAGGACCCTTAGGCAGCCACGCCACCTCGCAGGTAAAAAACACCCATTGTCATCCGATCAGTAGCATAGAGACAGAAATATCTTATCGTAATAAACATAGGCTAACAGGCACATCTCCCTTTTTCAGGAAGGAAGAATCTGGGCCTCTGTCATTCTGTTACGAATTAACACGTATACCTAACTGAGGCATCAACGTTGCATTAAATAAGGTACTAGAATACTAAAATCTGTGAGTGTAGAAAGAAAAATACTGTCAGTTAATCTTTTAGGACTTAGAGCACATAAGATAGAATTGGGATGCACCTTTTTGTTAAGCATATCTCTCCCTCTAAATTTGCCTGGGCCCCTTACCCTACAATAAGCCATCTTGACACCTATGAAGCTTCCATCTGCAAGCAATAGACCGTTTAAGTATGTCTGAATGTATACGTTTTACTGAATAATTTGGATATTGATGTATATATTGTATATAATAATATAGAAAGATGAAATAGATGTAAAGTAATGTACAAGGTTTGTAAATAAATGTATGTATA
Source organism: Lissotriton vulgaris (assembly GCF_964263255.1). NCBI lineage: Eukaryota > Metazoa > Chordata > Amphibia > Caudata > Salamandridae > Lissotriton > Lissotriton vulgaris. The sequence goes on from NC_141689.1 coordinate 1,270,036,014, forward strand.
TGTAGATATGACAGCACCCAGCGAGGCAGGGCTTGCCTATCACTTGGGAGAATTCACAATTATATCAGATAGATAGAATCATAGATAAAGACAAAGTGACAGAAGTAACCAGCTAGACATGGAGATTGAATAAGATACTGAATAAGATCGAATACTAAAGTATTATTTTTCATCATTGTAGCCACTGTTGATGTAGAAAACAACAATGCAGAATTCCTGAGGAAGGCGAACGGCGGAAACGCGTTGAAGGAATTAATTTCTGCGTTTAAGGATTAAGTTACAATCTGTGATGATATTTTAAGAACTATTTAATGTGAAATCACTGTAATGTATTATATGTAAAATTATCTTTTGTACCAAAAGAATAACAAAAATGTGTTTATATAAAAAAATGTAAAGAGATAAAAAGTTGAGAATAAATAACAAATATCAAATATAAAAATAAATAACACATATCAGATATCAATGGGTGGAAAATGATTTATCAAAATAGGCATGTCTAGGTTACTCATGAAGTATTAGTACACATAACCCGGTGTGTCCACTCACTTCTTTTCAAAAAAATACTATACCTTGCTAGGGTTTATCCTTTAAGGCAGGGGCCCCGTTTTTTCCAAAAAGACCTCTTCCACCTCTAACCAGTGAAACCTTCTCCACTAGAGCACAAACCATGAGATACATCCACAGCCCCACATCACCCATGTCTCCCGGTCGTCCCTGTTTTTTTGCTTTTAAAGTTTGTTTTCTTTCTTTCCCCTTCTCACCTTTTCTCCCAATAGCTGTAATGCACTGCCAACATTTTTTTCTCATTAGATTGTAGTTAACAGGAGGGAGAGGGATGGGGAGGAAGGGAGGGTTCAGTTTGGGGGGGGATGTTGAAGACATTTTATAAGCATCTTGGTAATTCTCGAACAGGTATTCAAGCAAGATAATACCCAGAGGGACCGAGAAACACTGTACAAGGATATAGATACAAGGCAGTTCTAAGGGATGACTCTGACTTAATGTACTAACATGCTTTGGGGCATAAGCATCATTGTTTTTTTGCAATCACAAAGGGGCAGATTTGCAGAATCTGCCCCTTTGCGATCACAGTTTTTGCAGCTAATTACTTAAATAGCGATTTTTGCATTTGGGATGCATTATTCCAATGCAAAAATCGCTATTTAAGTACTCACAAAATTTGCGATTACTTAAATTGTGATTCCATTTAGGGAATCGCAAATTGCAATTCCCTTAATGCAATGCAACAAAAAAAGAAAATTTCGATTTTGCTTCTAAGAAACGCAAATTACTATCAACTTAATGTTGATGGAAATTTGCGAAAAAATAAAATGCATTTTTCAAAGTTCCACGTTGCACACATACATGCACTTGGGGCATGTGTGTGTGTGCAACATGATTTTTAATTGCACTTTCATGTGTGCAGCAGAGTGTCCTTTTGGCACCCTTGCCCAGTTGAAATTGTGTGCGCAATTTGCGAGTATCTATTTGATACTTGCAAATTGTGCATGCAATTTTAATTGATTTCTATGGGCCTCTAGGCATCATTGGGAAGCCTTATTTGCGATCCGCAATTTGCAAGTCGCAAATTAGGAATGTGTAGGAATCTCATATTAATTTGCGATTCCTACATGCATAAGGAATTGCGATTCCCAAATTGCGATAACTTAAAAATTGCAATTTAGACAACGCAATTCCTAAGTTTGATGCATGTGGCCCTAAACGCTTTTATAAATCAATAAAAACAGAATTGCTAAAAAAAATCTCATTATAGGTCCATTTTGCTCTGAGTATATTGGTTGGCATTGGAAAATATGTCCTACATCTCCACACCAAGAATCTAATGAACTCAAAACAAGGCCCTATGGGTTATTTTCCTACTTCTTGACGATCAACAGTTAAGGGAGTCACTAAAATCTACCCTGGAATAGCCAATATTTTTGGGATCTGGTAGCATATAGTTGGTTGGAGCTTCAATATGGAATAAAATGCAAATCCTCCATACCAGTATTTTTGACTAGGTTAAAAAATATCCAATCCTAATACTTTTTCTATATGTTCAAGAACACAGAATTCTGTCTATTTAGAAATTGTGTTTCTGATTGGCAGAGGTATGCACCATGTCCAAGTAATAACCACAATTCCTGTCCGGGCAAGTCTTAACACAACTAAAATTATTCTTTGCTCACCCTCTGGTAGCTTGCGCAGAGCAGTCAGGCTTACCTTAATAGGCAATGTGTAGGGTTTTCGTTGAACACTTAAACAGTAAAACTATTAAAGCACCACAAAACGATGAATAATGTTATAAATAAAACAAGAACAAAAGAACAAAAATCCATTGTGTAGAAGTTGTGAAATTAATTTTTAAAGATTAAATGCAAAAAAAGTACTTAGAAGCAGTAAGCGTCGGACTCGGATAAAGTCAAGCATTCAGACCAATTGTGATGGAATGCTGACTGGATAGAGGTACCCACTTACACCAGCTGAACAAATGTACCTTGAGCCTTACTTTGAGTCGACAAAGATGTGGGGTGCAGCCGAGTGATGCGTCAGTGTTCCCCATGCAATTGGGGTGATGCACCAGATTTGTCCATGCATTGGAGGCAATTAACAGTTCCATAAGCAATGCTCTGTTTTTGAGGTATGGCTCTTTCAAATGTGATGAGCCTAGTTCACACTGTAGAAGCAATGTGTTGATCTTCTCCACACAGTGACAGCAATGCATTGGTTCCTGAAGAGGCAGTCCTGGATGCAATGTGGCCGTTTTGAAAGTGATGCACCAATCCTGCTTCAGCAACAGTAGCAAAGCATTGATTCTGCTCTCACAGGATGCATCGGTTATACTGGAGCAAAACAGCTAGGCATATTTCCAATGGTCCAGGACTGGAGTCTCACCACTTGGCTGGACAGACTCACAAGCAGTAGAGTTCAAGTGTTAAAGTAGGAGCGTTGTAAGTGTTTTGAGTACCTGAGATTAAAAACAGAAGGAAAGCCAGCAAATCCTTCGAGTCATCCTGGGTTCAAGTAATGCAGATCCAATCATTCTCACCCAGGCAAGAAAGAGCAGCAAGCAGCAGTGAAACACAGAAAAGCAGGAGTTCAGCAAACAGAAGTCCAACAGTGTGGCAGTCCTTGAGTAGCACAGCAGTTCCTCTTCTTCCTGGCAGAGAAGTCATAGGTCCAGATGTGTACTGAAGTTATTGTGACAGGGGTCCAGTACTTCTACCTAGTTGTTCATTTATTCATTCCATTCATTATCTGTATTTGGTCTGTTTAAAAAATAGACCTTAAAAGTACTTAGAAATATTGTTCATAACCGTAATTACACATAGAAATTTAAAAATAATCTATACATATGAACAGTTTATAAAGATATATATTCACAAACAGCTTTAAAATTCCACAGTGCATCAAATAACCACACTTGAAATATGCAGGAAGTGCTAAGCCATATTTCATATATGATTCTGACTTAATTATCCGATCATAGTTTTTCTAGCTCTAATGGCATCTTTTAAAAAGCACAAACACAATAAATGGTTTCAGATGAACTTAGAAATTGAAAGTGGAGGAGAGCTCATCTACAACATCAGAAACCTAGCCTCTGTAAAGGAGGTGTCAGAAAGTGATTTTGTGCAAAACTGTGCAATTTGCAAAAGACCATGAAGTGCAATAGTAATTGCACAGAGTGATTGGTGCAGGGACAAGTGGATACCCTTGGGTCTAAAAATGTTTACAAAAATAAGGACCAATGTATTAACCCTGCTCTGAAGCAGAAAAAAATGGACCCCTCTTATCTTGACAAATCCAAGGATAAGTACAGAGAGTCCTCTGTCTATAAAAGACTACAATAATTCAAAACCAAGGGTTTAGCTAACTCTATTTTCAATCTTGTGTTTGCACGATAATCCTTACATAATATGGTCACATCCTCCCTGACATTTTTATGTATACAGCAGGGGTCAGGGAACCAAGTAGATAGACCCAGGTATCCAAGGATATCCTGAATATAGCTCAACCAAGGTATGGAGTACACCTTGTCCGACCTTAAGCAGCCAAGTATGAGATCCTTACAAAGTTTAGCTACTGGACTCAGCTAAATGCTAACCCATAATAAAAGTGGGGCCAGTTGAATCTTATCTGCAATAAATCCCTGTTTTAATTCAAAGTGGGTAATAAGGCTGGAGGCGGACTGTGGTAGATTCAGCATCAAAATCTGCAAAGAACAGCTTTTCATAAAAACCCCAAACTCCTGCACCATAAGTAGCTACGCTAATGCACTACGAATTATATACCTTCAGAGGGGGTAACACTGTCCCACTAATATCCGGCCTGATTATATTAGCATATTTACTTAATTTAAGGCTAGCCTGGGCAAGATGGAAGTTCCACAAATCTGATGAACTAAAAGTTAACCCTTGATAACAAACGTAGTCAACGCTCATCTGTCCATGCCCATTGATAATAATTGTATTTAACCTTAGTTTGCCCACACCACAAAGCATAGCATGTGACTTGGTATAATTCGTTTTAAAGTTCAGGTTTTGCATAAACGAAGCAAAGCAGTCAGTCATTCAGTCAAACCACTTTATTCGATTAATTAAAATCATACAAAGTAAAAAACACATACATTTTTAAAAAAACACAAAAACTCAATTATTTACAAATATTTACATCAGAGAGGCACCATATTTTTAAAAAATCAAAAAGAATCATCCACTGTTACAAAATCCCCCCAAATCTCAAATAAAATGAACATGGATCACATACTGCTTCAACTCTAAAATAATTCATATCATAATAGCACTAGGAAATCTTTTATTCCTTAACCTCACACCAGAAACCAAAAAAACTGGCAATATTAAAAATGGACCATATATCATCTAGCAATTTGAAATCCCTTTCCTCTCAAAAGAGGGACTAAAAACCGCAGTCGGATGGAATCATAAAAACCACAAAACATGATGAAATGCAGTGTATCTTGAATAGAACAATCATCACAATGACACACAGTTAACTCTTCTGGTTTACACCATCCAGACAGGTTCCCCAATGAAAAGTGAATTAAGTTAAAACAAAACCTCATCAACAGCCATCGGTGTTAAGGTTTGGTCGGTATTCACCTGTTACAACGCATTTTTTACTCCGCACTACCACTACAACGCGGGCATTACAACGCATACCGTTACAACGCATTGCGCTGGGGGGCGCTCTAGGATAAGAGGTAAGTTTAATTTACTATCCAACACCTTCCCTAGGGTCCACGGGGACTGGAGTTAGAATAGTAAATTATACTTACCACTATCCAGCACCCCAAAGCGCTATGCGTTGTAGCGGTATGCGTTGTAAATACCGCGTTGTAATGGTACGCGGAGTAAAAGTATGCGTTGTAACGACATACATCCGGTTTGGTCACAATTCTTAGGTTTGGTTCAATCAGGGGGGAAGTACTTAATAAAAAAAACCGAGGGTTTTTGTAACTCTACGTCCACCAGCTCTAACATTTGTAAATTCAAAAACTGTGATCTTACCAATTTTACATCTTCCTTTACAATCCCGTCTGGGTTGTTGTAGATGTCAACCCGCCCCAGTTTGTTAAACTTAGATTTAATGTATGACAGCCAAGGAATTCTTCTGGCCTCATCTAGAGCAATACAGTCCCTTAAAATGTAATGATTCAATGTTATCTCTGGATTAAGCCAAGTTTTAGTCCAACATACTAGAGGGGCCAATCTCAGCTGGTCAGTCACGTATCCCTGGCCTAATTCCTGATGAATGGAAAAAGTCGGGGTAGATTGAGGTACCGACAAAAGGGTGCATAAAACTTATTTTCAGCCAATTATACTTATAGCCCCAAATGGCAGCGCCATATGTGGAGATAGCCAGACACTTGGATCTATAAATAGCAAGAATTGCATCAAAAGCCCGTGCTCCCAACCTCTGTGGGAACCCCACTAAGGCTGATGTCGATCTAACCACCGCATTTTTCTTTACTCTAAATTGGGGAACCCAGGACCCCTTATTATCAAATACCACCCCCAGGTATGTAAATGAGGACACTTTAGATACCGAAGCTCCATTACAAAAAAAGGTCTTAACTTTTCTGTTATGGCAACCAGCTGTCATTACATAAGGTTTGGACATATTCACTACCAAGTCCAGAGATTTCATATGCGCTCCTAAAGCATCTAACAGTCTCTGGAGGCCTATAGCCGTACGGGAAAGAAGCCGAGTATAGGAGGACAGGAATAATTCTGTTCCCTACACGGGGCGTATCCGGACTAGCTTCAACCAGGTCTTTTTCTATGTCATTTATATAAAGTGTAAAAAAGAAGCAAAGAAGTCCACCTGATGTCTAAGAGCATTTGGAGTGAGGGCTACCAATATCGCAACGTCGGCATACAACAGCGCAGGAATTGGGGAACATGCAATTCTAGGCATGTCTGGGGGGAGGAGGATAAATAAACTGTTAAATCATTAATGTACAAAATAAATAATAAAGGTACCAATATGCACCCCTGCCTCACACCTTTCTTCAATGGAAAATCGTGTGAGAGCTCACCATAAGAATTTAAGCGAAATCTAGCTGAAAGATCTAAAGTAGGGATTAATATTTTACAGTCCTTTCCTTTGGAGACAAGATCCAAAAGCGCCCAATCATGTATGTATAATTCCATCTCCCTGTTTAGGAGTACAGTTTTATATTTAGTATGTGTCAGGTAGATTTCACTCCTTAACCTGGGGCATGCATTTAGTACTTTTCTCCGCTTTAAGTTTGCTTGGGAATAGGCCCCAATAATCCATCTCCATCTCGGATCCTATTTCGATGTGCAAATTGTCTTTAAACCTTTTGCTGCTAGGTCTCCCCGTGCTCAACCTTATTTTGGCTATTTGGGGTAGTTCGAGCTCAGGCCGCTGTAACATTTTATCCACCTATGGTATCCATGCCAAATTTGCAACCTTTTCTTCCAACATCATGGGGCTGTTAATGGTACCGGGGTTTGTGGATTCCCCTGAAGAGGGCATAGAAATTAGCCAAAATACAGCAAAATGTTTTTTTTTTGGGGGGGGGGGCAAAACAGTGCTGCACAAGAAAGCATATGCATGTAGAATTCGCTATTAAAATGGCGATTCCTAGACATTCCTTAATTGCTACTCGCAAAATGCTAGTCTCAATTAAGGAATGCTGTTCCATTCATTCCTATGGGCCTCCAGGCCCCAAAGGCATGTGTGTGCACAACATGAAACTTAAAAAAATGCACAAACTGCATTTTTAAAAGTTTTCGCAAATTACCATGAAGTTGAACTTCATGGAATTTTTTCAACTCCTATTAGCGAAATTGTTGATTTTATAACTTTGATGCATTGCATTTAAGGAATCTCAATTTGGGATTCCTTAAATGCTATTGCAATTTAAGGAATCACAATTTAGAGATTCCTTAAATTGAGATTTTTGCATTTGGGATGATGCATCCCAATGCAAAAATACCAGTCACCAAGAGGCAGATTGTGAGAATCTACCAGGTGGTGTCCGGTGTTTCCTTTGATGCATGTGCCTGCTGGTTTTTTCCCTGCAACGGTATCAACAAAGTAATTCTGTGCTGACATCACCATCTTCCCAGCTTTTAGGGACAGGCTGACTTTTGTAGAAAAACCCATTTTGTACACAGTTTTGGCATTTTACTGGGGCATAGCCTATTTATGCTACTTTTTGGGCTTTCAACTTCTTTCTAATTAGTGGTAGAAATGGTTCTGAACGCAATAATAGATCCTGCAAAGTTATACATTTCTAAAAATCATACAACATTTTGATTTAAGTGAGGGATCATTTGTGTAGATCCTTCAAGTTTTTTTATAGAAACTAACAGTTGAAAATAAGAAACATTGAAAATGATTTGAAGAAAATAGCCATTTGGGCCAACATTTTCAACTGTAACCTTTTTTAAGTATGACAGATTTTTTAAAGCAATATACTGTTACATCCAATGGACCCTTCAGTTTGTGGGGATATATAGGATTTGTAGGCTCACCAAGAACCCGAGGAACTCAGAGCCAAGAACTGAGCAGTGTTTTGCAATGTTTTTTCATTGTGTATTAGATATATCGCAATTTATTTGGTAAAATATAAAGAGTAAAAAATCGGTACCAAGGACACCAATATATTTCTGAAATGGTGAGGAAATAGAGTCTAGAAGCATTATCTATTTGCAATTCTCCAAAATTGTGGCAACCAATACTAGCATGTGAAATATAGGAAATTTTTCAAAGTGGCATCTTTTTTACACATTGTCTTACATTTTGAAGACAGAAATGCATAGAAAGTCAATAGGTAATAACAGTGACAGGAAACTGGCCAAAACTGGCCAAAACACAGCACAGACACCAAATTTTTGCACAGAAAACTAACAGTTTTGTTCAAAGTGCCTAACTGTGGGTTTTGAACCCTAGCTCTTTCAGAACCTAGGGAAACCTGACAAACCTATAAAAAAAATTATTAGACACCCAGGGAAATCCGGGAGGGGGTGACTTGTGTAGCTCCCACTAGGTTCTGTTACCCGGAATCCCTTGCAAGCCTCAAACTGCAAAAAAACACTTTTTCCTTACATTTCTGTGATGGAAAGTTCTGGAATCTTTGTGCATCCACACAATTCCACCCACCCCGCATTCCCCAAAACTGTCTAATAACAATGGTACCTTGCTTGTGTGGGTAGGTCAAGTGCCCGCCCAGGAAAAAGGCTGAAACGCAAATTGAACACACCACATTTTTACAGTGAAAACTGACCCTTTCTTATCAAATGCATAGCTGTGGATTTTGAACCCTAGCTCTCCTGGCACCCAGAGAAACCTAGCAAACCTATACATTTTTTAAAGTAGACACCTAGGGGAATGCAGGAGGGTTTGACTTGTGTGGGTCTCACCAGGTTCTGTTACTCAGAATCCCTTGCAAACCTAAAACTCCATTTAAAAAAAACACATTTTCCTCACATTTCTGTGATGGAAAGTTCTGGAATCTGCGTCGATCGACAAACTTCCACCCACCCCGAATCCCCAAAACTCTCTTGATAAAAATGTTACCTCACTTGTATTGGTAGGCTAAGTGCCCGTGACAGGAAATGGCCCAAAACACAAAGTGGACACACCACATTTTTACAGTAAAAACTGACCCTTTTTTTGCAAAGTGCCTAGCTGTGGATTTTTCACCCTAGCTTTGCCAGCACCCAGGGAAACCTAGCAAACCTATACATTTTTTAAAACTAGACACCCTGGGGAATTTAGGATGGGGTGGCTCATGTGGCTCTCACTTTGGGTCCACAAACTTCCACCCACCTCACATTCTCCAAAGTCTCACAATAAAAATGGTACATCACTTGCGTGGGGTGGGCCAAATGCCTGAAGCTGGGAAGGGTCCAAAAATTATTGTGAAGACATCAAAATGACCAGGTTTTGAAAGGGGTATCTGGGGGAATGCTGGGTGGTAGGAAATTTGTGTAAGCAATTTGTGTTTTCACTGTAAAAATGTGGTGTGTCCACGATGTGTTTTGGTCCATTTCCTAGAAGCGGGCACTATTGCTATCCAAACAAGAGAGGTACCATTTTTATTGGGAGACTTTGGGGGATGCAGGATCAATGGAATGTTGTGGATCCACACAGATTCCAGAACTTTTCATCACAGAAAAGTGAGTAAAATTTGTTTTTTTTCAAAGTTTGAGGTTTGCAAGGGATTCTGGGTAACAGAACCTGGTGAGAGCCACACATGTCACCCCCTCGTGGATTCCTTTGGGTGACTAGCTTTAAAAAATACACAGGATCTATAGGTTTCCTTATGTGCTGACAGAGCAAGGGTCCAAAAGCCACAGCTAGGCACATGGCAAAAAAGGGTCAGTTTTCACTGGAAAAATGTGAACTGTCCACATTGCGTTTTGGGCTGTTTCCTGAAGTGGGTACTAGGCCTAACCACAGAAGTGAAGTACCATTTTTATCAGGAAAAATATTTGGGGACTGCTGGGTGGGTGGAAATTTGTGGACCCACGCAGATTCTGGAGGCTTCCATCACCAAAATGTGGGGGAAATATATATTTTTTACAAAATTTGTGAGGGCAAGGGATTCTGGGTAATACATTCTGGTGATAGCCACACAAGTCTTTACATCCTGGATTTGCCTGAGTGTCTAGTTTTAAAGAATGTAGAGGTTTGCTAGGTTTCCCTAGGTGCCGGCAGAGCTAGGGTTCAAAATCCACTGCTGTGTTCATGTTGCATTTTGGGCCATTTCATGTCGCTGGCACTAGGCCTACCCGCACAAGTAAAGTACCATTTTTATCAGGAGACTTGGGGGAATATTGACTAAGTGGCCCCTCTTTGCTCCACTTAGATTCCAGAACCATTTACTACAGAAATGTGAAGAAAATTTAGAGTTTTTCACTACGTTTGAGGCTTACAAGGGATTCTGGGTAACAGAACCTGGTGAGTGGCACACAAGTTGTCCCATACTGGATTCCCCTTGTTGTCTAGTTTTAAAAAATGTACAGGTTTGCTAGGTTTCCCTAGGTCCCAGCTGCGTTAGGGCCCAAAAAGCTAGCCACTTTGCTAAAAAATGGGCAGTGCCTAGTGGGCTTTCTTCAGCCTGGAAAAGGCATATCAGGGGCTATTGGCCTGATATGCCCCCAAGTGTGGCAGAAAGACTGCAGCTATATTTTGGAGGGGTGGGTGCATTCTGGGCAGGCCCCACCCCTATGTTTAAAAAAGTCAGCATAATCCCTGGCACCTAGGGGGCTCTCTTCCCCGCTTGTGTGTGTGTGGGGGGCAGATCAGGGCCTATTGCCCCCATATGCCTCCTGAGGGGTAGAAAGGTTGTGGTCATTTTTTTGGGATGGGAAAGTTGGCATGCCCATTCTGGCTATCCCTCACCCCCTACATTTTATACAAAGCGTAATCCCTGGTGTCTAGTGGGCTTTCTGCCCCCCCCAGGGCCAGGTCAGTGGCTACTGCTCCATATGCTTCCTAGTGGGTCAAAAAGACTGTGACATTTTTTCTGGGAGTGGGGCACTGGAATACGTATTCTGGGCAGCCCCTAACCATAAACTTAAAAAAAAATCCCTGGTGCCTAGTGGCTTTACTGACTGCCCTGGGTAGCAGATAAGGGGTTATTGCCCCATCTGCACCCCGGGGGGAAGAATGACTGTGGCAATTCTTTTGGGGTAGGGTACTGGCATGCCTATTCTGTGCAACCCCCACCACTAAATATAAAAAATAATATTAATCCCTGGTGCCCTAGTGAGCTCTCTGCCCCCCCCAGAGGCAGTTCAGGGGCTACTGCCCCCATCTGCCTCCTGGAGGGGCAGAAAGACTGTGGCATTTTCCTGGGGTGTTGGGGTGATTGGCATACCCATTCTAGGCAGCCCCCATCCCTGAACTTTAAAAACATATCCCTGGTACCTAGTGGGTTTTCTGTCCTCCGGGGGGCAGATAAGGAGTTATTTTTCCGCTCTGCCTCCTGGCGGGCAGAAAGTCTGCAGCATTTTTTTGGGGAGGGTGCGTGCTTTGGAATGCCCATTTTGAGCAGCCACCACACTTGAAGTTTGGGGTAAAAATCCCTGGTGCCTAGTGGACTTTCTGCCTTCACAGGGGGAGATAAGGGGCTATTGCCCCTTCTGCCTACCGGGGGGCAGAAAGACTGTGGCAATTTTTTGGGGGTGGGGGCATTGGCAAGCATATTCTGGGCAATCCCCAAACAGGGACCCACTTGATAATAAACTTGGTTCCTCTCAAAACACGAGGGATACCAGATCATATATAATCTTTATATATTTAAATTTTTTCAAACTTATAACCTATGGTTAGGGTGGGCCTTAGCCCGCCCATACCGCCGAGGTTACACCTTACGGTCCTGACGAATGCCTGTTTAAGTCATAACACATAGGCAGGAACATGTTGACCACTTCCTAGTGGACTTCGCTGAACAATCTATTCAGCCCTAATGTCCCACACTTTGTTTTTAACTATGTCTGATTGGCTTTTAATAAAATGTATTCTTTGAAACAATCGTGACATTTTTAACACTCACTTGTTACTATTCACTGCACACGAACTACTAGCTTCGCAGTAGTTCTGGAATTAAAGCAGACCAGGGTGGTACTTGGCCTCTCCGGGTAGGGCCCAATGATGGAGCATGACACAAACTAGGTTGGTGAGTGAGGGCTTTATAAAGAACCTAGGTTTTTTTTTTCTTTGTGCTCTACCTTTATTGTATAAGTAAAAGGCACACTCGTCTGTTGTTATGATGAAATTTACCTTGAGGAACTGAGAGTGTTCCTGTATATACACTCTTCCCTCCCTCTCGTTGTTTCTCAACAAATCCTTTCCTAAAGAGCCAGTTGCCGGATCCAAGGAAAAACCCCACTGCATATTATAAGAAATTGATAGAGGCGGCCTCCTCCACAGTGAAGATGCTAGCTGACAGTTATTTTTTGGTTGTTGGTACCAGTGGATATATGGAGACCAGTCCATACGCAGGACAATGCCTTGGAGCTGGGTGGCATATGGGATGAGATCAGAGCATGGGATAAGGAGCGCAAGCTTGGTGAGAAGCCCAAAGTAGAGCTATTGGCTTTACCGGGGCGTATTATCACCTACATGCACTCCCTTATCCTATGGTGGGTTACTGAGGCAGGTTACTCCAAAAGGTTCTGATGATAGGGACAGCACCCCATGAGGGAGGTTCGACCCATCTATCATCCTGAAATTCCGGAACTGCGCAACTCCACACATACTGTAATACGACCGCGAGTCAACGCTCGGTTTCAAGAGCAATGGATCTGCACTACTTGAAAAAGGAACGAGGTCCTTTCCCTAAAGAGTCAGTTGCCGGATCCAAGGAAAAACCCCAGTGCATAATATAAGGAATTGACATAGGCGGCTTCCTCCGAAGTGATGACGCCAGCTGACATAGTTTTTTTTTTGGCTTGTTAGCACCAGTGGATATATGGAAACAGGCCCAAACGCAGGATCATGCACTGGAGCAGGGTGCACATGGGCCAAGATCAGAGCATGGGATAAGGAGCGCAAGCCCTGTGAGAAGCCCAAAGCAGAGCCATTGGCTTTACCGGGGCGTATTATAGCCTACATGCACTCCCTTATCCCACGGAAGAGAGTGGATTAAGATAAGTTGACTGCGTCTCATGAGAAGAAGGACAAGAGTGTGTTGGAGTTCTTTACCAGATTTGAAGGGGTGTTTCTAGATTTTATTGGTCAGGATTTGTCACAAGAGGGTGGTGTCCGTTTGTTTGTGAACAGATTTGTCACTAATTTGGTCCCTGAGGTTGCAAGCCTCGGAAAGTACCTAGACGACTTCCTCTCCATTGGTCATATTGAGAATGGCACAGTATTATGAGCATAGAGAGAATAAGGACAAGGAAACTGTAGAGAAGAAGTCAAAAGATATGAAGACGAGGGTGTTGATGCAGCAAGTGGCAAGAGGAAGGGGAAGAGGACGTGGTTCAGGTTCAGGTCCACGGTCATCTCGATCTAACAGGGGTGGTGCTTCAGGTGCACGTGTGGCACCCAACCAATGTGTGTACTGTAAAAAAGACGGATATTGGCGGAACGAGTGCCCAGGACTGTTGCAGGGAGGTGGGGCTCCAAAAGGTCAGTGTTTTCAGAGACGTGGAGGAGGAGGCCGAGGGGGATGCAGTCAGAGGACATGTCTTACAATAGACAGAGCGGGAACTATTTTGACGACCCTCTGGGAAGACAATACTACCATGACGATTATGATATGGCCGAAGTGACGAGGTTATCTCACAGTTATGACAGCCAGGGGCAGGGCAAGGGACTAGTTCCGGTGCCTGTTGATCAGCGTGGACCTTATGTTACTGCAGATCTACGAGGTACTACTGAAAAAAATTGTGTTGATACAGGGGCTATGAATAGCTCTGTTTCCCGCTCACTGGTCCTGGGGGCTGCTCTGTCTGGCCACAACAATGTTTTGGTGGGTTTCTCAGGCATACCAGTTGTTAGCCCCTTTTCCAAGCCTCTCGCTTTGACTATTGGCCCCTTTACGGTTGACTCACCATTTCTACGAACGTCAGATTGTGGGAGAACTTACTAGGACTGGATTTATTAAAAAGGTTGCATGCAACAATTTACTGTTACCCAGACGGTGTTTGCATGACTCTTGGTCTGCAAGTGGCTTGTGACAAACAATGCCTTGCCAAAGATGCCCCCCTTCCTCCTGAGTTCCGAGATGTACCACACATGCTATAGTCTACAGGTGATACTGATGTGGGTTTGCTTCAGATCCCGCCAGTCTCTATACAGATCAAGGATAATGCAAGATTGCCCAGAATTCCCGAATACAAGATATCTTAAGTAGGATAAAGGGCTTTGTTGAAAATAATACAGGAATTGATTAAGTCTGATGTGGTTGAAGAGACAGCAGCGAATGTGTGCAATAGCCCTAGTCTCCCTACCCTAAAAAAAGAACAATTGGACTCTTCTGATGCCCACCCTGATGTTTATCGTTTTGTCACTGCCCTTAGAGAGGTTAATAAAATTGTGGTTCCCCAGTATACTGTGGTCCTTGACATTACAACGATCCTGACCATGATTCTTTTCAGTGATAGATTTGAAAAATGCTTTCTTTAGTATTCCAATCCATCCAGATAGCTGATATCTATTTGGATTTGCACTAGCCAGTCGGAGCTTTAGATTCTGTCGTGCTCCACAAGGCTATACAAAAAGCCCAAGTATTATGGTAATGTGTTGCATCAATACGTTGATGATCTCCTAGTGGCATCGGACACTGAAAAAGGATGTAAAGAATCTGTGGTTAAATTACTACTGCATTTGACACACCATGGACACAAGGAGCTCCATAGCTAAGTTCCAATATTGTCGACTGGAGGTCACCTACTTAGGATACCTACTGTTAAAGGAGGGTTGCAAACTAACACCAGAGCGCATAGCGGCTATCACTATTATGCCTGTTCCTAAGACGCAAAGCGAGGTACGCACGTTCCTGGGGATAATTCGGCATTATCTGCACTGGATCCCAAACTTTTTCTTACTAACAAAATCCCTTCTGTACCTTACCATTAAGGACGTGCATGAATCCCTACCTTGGACACCTGCATGCCAGCAAGCTTTTGAACAATGAAAGGTTGAGCTTTGTTCTGCTCCTGTTCTTGGTACTCCTGACTACCAGAAGTCTTTTGTGCTCTATGTACATGAGGCAGACGGTTGTGCGCTTTCTGTTCTAACACAGGGTTTCGGTGGTAAGGAGAGACCCTACGCCTACTTCTCCGATATTCTTGATAATGTCGCCAGAGCGCTCCTGAGTTGTCTGAGAGCTGACGCAGCAGTGGCGGTATCTATCAGACAATCAGCAGGGCTCATTCTTGATACGGACCTCACAGTTATGGTACCTCATTCTGTGGACATGCGTTTGAAGAAGACAAAGACGCAGCACCTCACCAGTGCGCGTCTCACTGGATATGAGCCAACATTATCTGCTCCGCACATTACCATCAAAAGATGCGCTAACTTGAACCCAGCCACATTAATACCCCTCCCTTTTGGAAGAAAAGGACAATGATATCCATGATTGCTTATTTCAGACCGAGGAGGAAACAAAGGGATGGGTAGACCTGACTGATGTTCCCTTATCTGACTCCCAAGGGGAACTATACGTTGATGAATCTGGGTTCAAATTGCCGGATGGCACTACTACTGCTGCGTACGCAATCACCATGTTACACACTGTAGTTGAGAAATCTCACATTCCATACCAGTCGGTCCAAGCTGCAGAGTTAGCTGCCCTCCTAAGGGCCTGTGAATGAGGAACTGGCTGTTAATGTCTAAACTGACAGCCAGTATGCGTTCAGGGTGGCCCATCATTTTGGGTAACAATAACACTATGGTAGGGTAGGACCCGGGGAATGTTTAAAGACCAAACTCTGGGAACAGCCCCAACAGATACAGAACAACAAAATAGTGCCAGAGGGTCTAGAAGAAAAGGTGGGTTTATAGTGTGCGAAAAACAAACAAACAACAAATGACCCATACGCTGACCTATAAAGGATGGTATTCAATGACAACCTGATAGATGGTCAGAGATACCCATCAGTCACCACTCGGAACCGCCCTTCATCATCTGTGATTTTTCAAAACCATCTATCCAGCTGTGTTTTTTTCAGACAGAAAGAGACCAAGATGTAAATAGATCTCTTACACTGAAAAAACAAATAGTATGGTATACCACTTCTCGAAACAAGTGAGTGGTAGAGTGTGGTGTGCCTGGGGGAGTGCAGTGCAAAAAAACTTGTACGTGAAAAAATAAAATAGAAAGGTGTGACTAAAATTGGATGAGGGAGCATAGAACAAATTTTATTCGGATGATACTCACTCCGCCAATATTACAAATTTGTTAGGACAGCTTGAGAAATGCGCTGTCTAGAAATGGAACCAGGTCGACATGTTTCAGCAATACGTGTACATAGTTGTCCTTGCTTTCTTCAGGACCTTACAACAAATGAATGCTACTGCAATTATAAAAGAAATAATACGTGACAACTAAGAAACAAAGTTCACAGACAAGTACTGAGATCACCTGCTGTTTCCAGGTGATGAGTCTTGTCTAGTTCCTTACAGTTTATGTCATTCACATAGCTAGTAAGAAGTGAAGACCTCACCCCACCTGGCAGTGGCTCAGGAGTAGAGTGAAGCATCACTCTAACCCTCGGTACTTCGGAGCCGGCGTCTGAACCGACTCCCAGTCAGTTCAGACGCCGTCTAAACCTCCCCAGTCCGTTCAGACGCCGGCTCCGAAGTATGATACTCCGCCAATATTAATTGTCTTATCTGTCTAAGACACAATCCTGGGAGGGGCACCCCTACACCTGCTGGTAATTTTGCACCACCTTCCTTTCCTTTCAAGTTTCTTCAGATGGATTTTATCGATATGGAACTAGTAAATAATTTGAGCTATGAACTAGTGGTAGTTTGTGCATTCTGTAAATGGATTGAGGCTTACCCCACTAAGGAGAATACAGCCATGGCAACAGCAAAGGCACCTTTAAAACAGTATTTCCCATGCTACGGATTGTCACTTGTGATCTGGAGTGACAATGGGAGCCATTTCAATGCCAAAGTCATTGATTTGGTGTGCAAGGGCTTGTAAAAAGGGTAGAAATTCCATGCAGTTAACCACCCCCAATCAGCAGGCCTTGTTCAGAAGTACAATGGTACTCTCAAGCTAAAGCTAGTGAAAATTCATGAACGTACAGGATTGCAATGACCAGATGCGTTGCCCTTAGCATTTTTATCTACAAGAGTAAACAGGTGCTACTCGCCACTCGTACAGCTGTCAAACTAGACAGGCGGAAGCACTGGGACCATGCATCGCACCTAAAGAAGGGCCTCTGCCGCTTCCATACATCGACTGGGTTCTAGATGGGATCACCGACCAGGTAGGTGTGCTGGTTCCTCGCTTCGCTCCTTTCTCCGACGCCCGGTTGAGAGGGGCACAGATGGACGATGAGAGTGACGAGGCCTTATTCGAGGTGATTACCCCTGAGATAAGGGCCGCCCGGATGCTCCAGCTCCTGGTGTATAAACACCTGAGTCCAGAGGCCCAACTGAATGTGAATTCTTGTCTCTGTGGATGAGCAAGTGCCTGGGCGTATCAGGTAAAATCTGCGGCCCGACCGAAGTACAGTGCACCAGCAGGGCAATCCAAGAGCTATGGAATGACTTGAGCTAAGGGTGTAGGTGCTGTGTGTTGGATTCCCAGACACTGCAGGAACGTAGTATGGCCCAATCCACTACCCTGAACCAAATGTCGCCCATGAGGTATATAACCATGAGATAACACTGGAGCCTAGGACAGGGGGTGGGAAAACAAAACAAAGGGGAATGGACGTCAGAAGGCTTCACCCAGACCTGGACTGCAGACCAACACTTGCCACCACCTCCACGCTTCTGTACCTAAGGAGTAATGCACACAATTACTTCTAAGTCCAAATACCTACTCAACAACCTCCCTCCCTTTCCATAACCACACTCCGCCATATAGAAGACATGATCTCCTTACTTGTTGGCAATACAGGATCAGCTTCGGGAGGTCCCGGCAGCAGAGAGAGCACAGAGTCTGCTGGAGGAGATTCTTAGTCCAGGAAAGTGTCACGGTAAAGCACTCCTTCACTCGGGGACTTTCAGATTTAAACACAGGTTATTGGGGGGGAAAGCCTTACTATGGGCATAAAAACCCCCCTAAGGACTGTCCTTATGCTAATATATACGGGCCTTGGACAAGTAAGGTACAAAGGAAACAAAACACAGCATCAGAGATTAGTAGCGTTCTTCGTGGTTTTCAGCGCGTCGGAAAGCAACCAAGCAGCCCATAACCATGTGGACTGCCTACACTGAATGCGGAATCCCAACGCGCTACACAGCGTCCATGCAGCGTCTTCCGAGTTACTCCCGCAGTGTATCCGCAGACGACACGCTTCTTCTTGCGGTAAGTGTCCGAGGGGGCTGGAGCTCCAGTATTCCTCGATGATCCAGACAAAAAGTTCCAATGGCAAGGTACAAGGTTCGGGAAGAAACTAAAGAAGCAGAGTAACACGGAGGGGAAAGGACAGGAGGTAGAACACGGCAACTGAAAGTGAAAACAGGGAAAAAACTAGTAAGGGAACACGAGCCCGTGAACCCAATTTAAACGGGAGCTTAGTACAACAACCCAGCACCTGGAACCCAATGCAAAAAGATACCAAGCACTGATTCAAGGGTGGGGTCGATCTTTAAACACTTCAGGGCAGGTCATGTGATGGCAAGGCATGGCCATAGAAAGCGGACTAGACCTAATTTCCTAACACTGTGTCTCTGGGGCCTGCTTTAGACTAGAGTGTAGAACACTGGTGAACTCCCCTCGATGCTGAACAGGATCATTAAGGGTATTTGCCCAGGAGGGAGTTTGCCCGATCCTGAAAGAAGAAGGATTTGTTTCTCAGTAAAGGACGCAATTGTTTCCAGCAAGGGTTGTGGTCATGCAGTTCCTCCATGGGAGTGCTTAATGAACAATAGGAGCCTGTCTGTGAGGCTCTTAATGGACACAGGAAAGAAGAATACCCCTCTGGTCAGTTGTATTTGTGGCTCCAATTCTTAAAAGTATTTTCTATGTACCTGTTTGGTGGTGCAATCATGAGAGAGGAGCATCCTCTCTGCGATGCAGCAGAATGGTCCATGGTGGTCCAGTTGGTCTACTGGAAGTAGGGTAGTGGTGGTGGTGTTTATTTTTATGGTGACAATAACACTATTTGGGGTAGTCTGGTATTTAGAGGAACAACACCCTGTGCATACTTTAATAGGGACTACCCCGGTTCCAGCTGAGCACTCGTTTATTACATTCGCCCCACATAAAGAAAGACATAGACAAACTTACAAGTAGAATGCATTCATCCAAATGCTTCATCAAGCACATAGCACTACTAATGCCAGGAAGTATTAGGTGTGTGGACTGCTCCCCTCAGTTATGCATACAAATGACTTACTGATATTGTTGCCCTTGTCATTTCTAGGTAGCTGTGAAGCCTAGTTTCAACTGCTCTCTATGGTTTCTATGCCTTTCTATGCGGATGCAATGAAAATTACTCAGGCTGACTATGAGGCAGTTTTAGATTATATAGTGGTACATCAAGGATATACACCTGGGGCAGATGGAAAGGAGGGTACCATACACCCTGACGCTTGTATAAATGTTTTCACAGTCCCCGAAAATTTCACATGGTTACAAAATGAAGTACTAGACTAGAATGTCACATGGTTACAAAATGAAGTACTAGACTTACAATGTCACTAAATACTTTAAATGTTTCCAAGAGTGTAATATCACTGCAGATAAAGCTATGCCGGTTCATTTGATAAATGCAACAGCTAGTTTCTGTGTTCAAGGGTCTGGTAATGTTTCTGTAGGACAGCTCCATTGTAAATACACATACCAATTGAATACCACTAGTAGTAACCTCTTGCTGACACCTCCCAATGAATATTTCACATGGGGGGAACAAGCTTATACCTGGCTTCCTAGAGGGGGGTCTGGCCGGTGTTATCTCTCCTTCCTTCTGCCACCTGTTTTTCATGCACCATCCAATTACCACAAATATCATAAGTTGCATTATAGGGACCTTCCTGTGCACCAGGTTAAAGGAGTTGTCAATACAGATGAAATTGGCCAAACAGTTACCTCCCTACAACAATTCACCGATATAATGAAGGGTATTGTTCCGTTCTGGGGTCTGTAGGAAGGGGGAGACTCTAGTTGGCGCAGTGCAACACTAGCGACAAGCAGGGACTCTCTCTTCCTCGTCAGGGCTGAGGGTTACCTTCCAGACAACCTCTGCTTACCCTCTAGGTAGTGTGGCTTAAGCAGTCATAGGCTAATCTTTGGGGGCACATAGGGTTAAACACTTGCAATATTACACCTTCACAACCAACCCACCACACAACGAGACCAAACTGTATTCTGTAAAAATATATATCTTTATATAGATTTTAAGCAGGCTTGTGAATACAGTTAACAAACTTTCCAATATTGGTTCCAAATTACTTAGTTCAAGTTGCCACAGTTCTTTCTAGCAATAAGCGTT
Source organism: Lissotriton vulgaris (assembly GCF_964263255.1). Classification (NCBI taxonomy): domain Eukaryota; kingdom Metazoa; phylum Chordata; class Amphibia; order Caudata; family Salamandridae; genus Lissotriton; species Lissotriton vulgaris. The sequence continues at coordinate 1,270,056,656 of NC_141689.1, forward strand.
CTTTAGGGCCTTCAGGCCGGTTCAACAAAGTTCTTGTGGAGCGGGCGGCTTCCAGGGGAGCTGTCCCACGTCGCGTTGCCTTCCCGGGGTCGCTGTTCGTTGCGGCTCTCAGCCGAGCAGGTCACGGGTCATCCGGGGCAGCGGTGTTCTGTGGCGGCAGGGTCCTTCCTTTGGCGTTCGCTCCGACCCTGGAGGCGGTGGCCGGGTGTTGGCGGCAAGTGGCAGTACGGTCCTCAAGTGCAGGACGTACCCAGCCAAGTGCCGGTGCAGCTGTGCGCTCACAGCTGAGCTGTCGGGCAAGATACCGACTCAGTGGATTCTCACAGGGCAATTGTCCGTCTTTGCAAGTGGATTGGCTGCTCGTGGCGCAGTCAACTCGAGAGCTCGGACCGGACGGGTCCTCCTTTGCTTTGCTCTCGGGCTCCCGGTGCAGTTGCGGTCACGGTGTTCGGGCCAGCGGCGGCTGGACCTCACTTTGCTTTCGCTGTTGCTTTGGGCCCCGGTCACGGTGGTCAGGTGGATGTCGTTGCCTTGGAGGAGATTCCTCCGTCGGTACTGCAGCGATAAGCAGCACCCACAGTCGCTTCCTTCAGGGTGTAGCGCCCACTGGTCCTGGGGCGCTGGTCAGGGGGCAAGTTCACAGCAAGCCCTTGGAGATCTCTCAGCAGAGTTTGGCACAAAGTCTTGTAAAGCAAAAGTCTTCTCGTAGTCTTTCCTTTCTCCTCTCCTTCGGCAGCAAGGCACCAGACACAGGCAAGAGACAGCACCCTTCCTTGTCCTTCACGGTCCTTCTCGTCGGGCAGAGTTCCTTCTGTAGCCCAAACCGGATCTAACTTTCAAGGAGCAGGGCTCCTTCTTTTATAGGCCATTTCTTTTGTTCTCGCAGGCCAGGGGGGCCTTTGCATAGCCACTTTCAGTCCTTGAGTACTCCGGCGGGTGTAATCCGGCTTCTGCTTTCAGTGTGAGGGGCAGGCGCATCAGACACCCAACAGGAGGTGGAGCCAGCATTGTGCGGACAGGGGCAGCCAGAGTACCTCGTTGATGGGGCTTCGCCCTTCCTGGGCCAGATGTCGGCTGAGTCATCAGTCGCTCCCCAGGAGGGTGGAGCCAGCATTGTGGTGGCAGAGCACAGCAAGATCCAGAGTCAAGAGCCACTCCTACCTCCCACTAAGGTGTAATCTGCGCATTCACCACCTGTCATCTCCCCCGCCCTGTCACTCACACATCCAGACAGTCAGATACACATACCAGCAGAGGCGGGCTGAAATGGTTAGGCAAGCAAATGATAACTTTCTAAAAGTAGCATTTGCAAACACAGGATACTAAAATAAACTTGACTACAAGACATATTTTATCATCCTGAGTTCAGGCATACTAAACATGACTCGCTACCATGCTCCTTGAGCCTGCTGGGATTATAGCGTGTAATAATTCCAGCAGCTCAGTCTCGCCTAATGGAGCAGGTAGCCTTCAATAGTGAGCTACGGTTTTGGTTGTAAGTCACTACTAGGCAATGCCACCCACATCAGGGCTTGTCCTACCTCACACCTACAACACACCCTGCCCGCAGGCCTACCATAGGGGTGACTAATATGTAGTCAAGGGAAGGTTCAGGGGCTGGCAAGTGGGTGCACTTGCCCAGCTAGCGTGACAGTACGAGACCGCATGCGGGTTCTGCGGGCGCAGTTCCCAGACACATCTTTACGGCTGCTACGGTGGGTGGCGCAACCAGCGCTGCAGGCCCACCAGCAGTTTTGTCATCTACAAGTCCCGGCACTCTCTAGTGCGCGTTACTAGGGACTAACAGTAAATCCAACGCACCAATCATGGATACCAATCGCATGTACAATTTACAGTAGGGAGCACTTGCACTGCGGCATGGGTCAGCCGTGGCGCAGTGCTCTGAGTATCGGAAAACCAGCAAAACATCGGAGGCACATCAGCAAAAAGTGGAAGGGAAACTCACGCCAAGGTGCCAGGTCTAACATGTGTCCCCTCCAGCTGAAATGTGGGGGGAACTACCCTTCCCCAGGGAGTTCCACATCACTAAGGCGGAAAAATCTGGACAGACCGTCAGCGTTGGCGTGATCGGTGCCAGGGCGGTGTTCCACCGTAAAGTCCATACTCTGTAGAGAAATGGACCACCTCAACAGTTTCGGGTTCTCACCCCTCATTTGCATCAACCATCTGAGGGGCCTGTGGTCCGTCTGAACTCGGAAGTGAGACCCAAACAAGTAGGGTCTTAGCTTCTTCAGCGCCCAGACCACAGGAAATGCTTCACGCTCTATTGCACTCCACCTACTTTCCCGTGGAAGCAACTTCCTACTTATGAAGGCTACGGGTTGGTCAAAGCCCTCCTCAGTCATCTGTGAAAGAACAGCCCCTACACCATGCTCTGAAGCGTCTGTTTGCACTATGAATTCCTTGGAGAAATCAGGAGCCAGGAGCACGGGCGCCGTGCACATGGCAGTCTTCAGGGTGTCAAAAGCCTTCTGACAGGTGTCAGTCCAAATCACATTCCTGGGCTGCTTTTTCGAAGTCAGCTCTGTCAAGGGGGTCACAATCGTGCCATAGCCCTTGACAAACCTCCTGTAATACCCAGTGAGCCCCAGGAAGGCTCTCACTGCAGTCTGGGTCTTGGGGGGTTCCCAAGCCAGGATGGTCTCAATTTTGGGTTGCAAGGGTGCTACCTTGCCACTCCCAACTTGGTGTCCCAAGTACACCACTGAACCCTGCCCAATCTGGCACTTGCTTGCCTTGATTGTGAGGCCTGCTCTGCGCAGGGCCATCAACACTTCCCAGAGGTGTCGCAGGTGTTCTGGCCAGGTGCCACTGAACACCGCGATGTCATCCAGGTAGGCGGCACTGAACTCGTCCAGCCCAGCCAACACCTGGTTGACCAATCTCTGAAAGGTGGCAGGGGCATTCTTCATCCCAAATGGCATAACCCGGAACTGGAAATGCCCATCTGGTGTCGAGAATGCCGACCTCTCCTTTGCCCCATCGGTCAAGGCGATCTGCCAGTACCCAGACGTCAAATCAAACGTACTGAGGAACCGGGCAGCCCCTAGCCGATTAATGAGCTCATCAGCTCTGGGGATGGGGTGCGCGTCAGTCTTCGTGACTGAATTGAGTCCTCTGTAGTCCACACAGAACCGTAGTTCGGGTGTGGCTCCCGGCGCAGCAGCCTTTGGGACCAAGACCACGGGGCTGGACCAAGGACTGCTGGAAGACTCAACCACCCTGAGGGCAAGCATCTTGGAGACCTCCTCCTTGATGCAGGCCCGGACCCTGTCAGTCACTCTGTAAGCCATATGCTTTACAGGTAAGCTGTCTCCAGTGTCCACATCATGGACGCACCAATCTGTGACACTCGGAACCAGGGAGAACAGATCTGGAAACTGCCCCAGCAACTGGCGGCAGTCCTCCTGTTGTTCGGGGGTCAGGGTGGGTGAGAGGTTAACTCCATCCACTGACCCGTCCTTCTCACAGGCCACTAAGAGGTCAGGAAGAGGCTCCGACTCCTCCTCCATTCCGTCATCAGTTGCCAACAACATACCCACTTCGGACCTTCGTAAGTGGGGCTTGAGGCGGTTGACATGTAGGACCCTCAAAGGGTTCCTGGGCGTCTTCATGTCCACCAAGTATGTCACGTGGCTCTTGCGCTCCAAAACCTCAAAGGGGCCTGTCCACTTATCTTGAAGGGCACAGGGCTCCACTGGGGCCAGGACATACACCTCTTGTCCAGGTTGAAGCTTGACCAGAGTGGCATTCTGATCGTACCACCGCTTCATCTCCTCCTGGCTCGCTTCCAGATTTGCCTCGGCAAGTTGTCTGAAGCGTCTGGTCTGGTTTCTGAAGGCCAGCATGTAGCTATATACATTCTGGGGAGGTTTCCTGGTAGATTGCTCCCAGCCTTCCTTTACCAAACTCAGCGGTCCTCTCACGGGGTGACCGTACAGTAGCTCAAAGGGGCTGAACCCTAGGGACTTCTGTGGTACCTCGCGATATGCAAAGAGCAGGCATGGTAAGAGGACGTCCCACTTACGCCTCATTGGACCTTCCAGGCCCATGATCATGCCTTTCAGGGTTCGGTTGAATCTCTCAACCAACCCGTTACCTTGGGGATGGTAAGGTGTGGTGAACCTATACGTTACGCCACACTCCTGCCAAAGGGACTTCATATACTTGGATATGAAGTTGGTCCCCCTGTCGCTCACCACCTCTAGAGGGAATCCTACTCGTGAGAAAATTCCCATCAGTGCACGTCCCACCACGGGGGCCGTCACTGTCCTCAGAGGGGTGGCTTCAGGGTACCGGGTGGCATGGTCCACCAAGACCAGGATGAACCTGTTGCCCATGGCTGTCTTGGGGTCCAGAGGCCCAATGATGTCAATACCCACTCGCTGGAATGGCGTACCGACCACAGGGAAGGGTTGGAGGGGAGCCTTGTTCTTCCCTCCGGTCTTCCCACTTGCCTGGCAAGTCGGACAAGTTCTACAATGAGCGTCTGAGCTCTTGTGCATCTGGGGCCAGTAAAAGTGGGTGACAAGCCGGTCATAGGTCTTGTCCATCCCCAAATGTCCTGCTAAAGGCACATCGTGAGCCAGACCCAGTAGGAAGGCTCTGAACTTCTGGGGTACCACCAGCACACGGGCTGACCCAGGTTCAGCAGCCTTAGGCTCTGAATACAGGAGGTCGTTCTCCCAGTACACATAATGTGTTTTGGCCTGAACACCATTGGCCTGGTCTGCAGCCTGCTGCCGCATACCCACGAGAGAAGGGCATTCTTTCTGCTCCTTGCAGAATTCCTCCCTGGGGGGTCCTCCTTCTTGCTGCCAATGGGTCAGCTCAGGCAGGTCCCCCAGTTCGGCGATCTGTTCCCCTGTAGGCTCCAGGGCATCCCCCTCAAGGTCTGCTTCCTCCTGGACCGTGGGAACTTCTGGGACCGGTTTCCCGCGTCCCCTGCGCCTTCTCCCTAAGGCCGGTTCCTGGGCCTTTCCTTCAGGCCCCAGGACCTCTTGATCACCCCTACTGGCTGCCATCGACCGGGTGGTCACGCACGCCCAGTCATGCAGACCCACCATCCGCAGGTGAGTCGTTTTCTCCACCTTTTCCCAAGGGGAGTGCTCCAAGTCATTCCCTAGCAAACAGTCAACAGGCATGGTTTTTCTCACACAGACCTGCAGAGTACCAGAGACCCCCCCCCCACTCGAAGGGAACTTGAGCCATCGGACACTGACTCTCAGAATTATCAGCGTTGATAACCCTACAGTAGGCATGGGGTACAACCTGCTCTTGAGACACCAGGTGCTGCCTCACTGCAGTCACACTGGCTCCTGTGTCTCTAAGAGCCTCAGCTTCCTTACCATTGATGATCACCACCTGCCCATACTTCTTAGTGTTAGATGGCAGGTAGTTCGTAGGGATCATCTCACTGTCTCCTAGCGAGACCAGGGTCATGTGAACGGGATCTCCACCCCCCGGGACCATCATTTCTTCTCCTAAGTGAACACTAGTCACTTGACGGGGCGGAGCACCAGTGGGTGCGGGTTTTCCAAATAGGCGACACTTGGGGTCACTGGATATGTGCCCAGGTTCGCCACATTTGTAACAATTGAAGGGCCCCTTTGGAACAGGTTTACCTGTCGGGCCCCCATTCTGCTTCGGGGGTGGGGGAGGCTGAGAACCTTGCTGCTGGTTCCCCTGGGAACTACTTTGGGGGCCCTTTTGGAACCCTTTCTGTTTTCCCCCCTTGTCCCCCCCACTCTTCTGCTGGGGACCCTGCCCACTCTTGGCGGAGTCTCCCACGGGACCCTTGTGGACCCTGGTGCTGAGCCAGCGGTCCGCCTCCTCAGCAAGCTTCCTCGGGTTGGACAGCTTGCTATCGATCAGGTGTTGGCGTAACTCAGGAAAACAATGATCAGACAAGTGCTCCCATGCAATCAAATCAAAGAGACCTTGAAAATCATTCACTTTGCTACCCTTCACCCAACCATCCAGTGCTCTGCAAAAGTAAGTCACATACTCCACATACGTATTCCCAGGCCACTTAGTACATCCCCTAAACTTCTGTCTATACATTTCAGGGGTAAGCCCGTACCTGTTCATTAAAGCTTCTTTCATGTGGGAATAGGATCTCTGATTTTCAACGGGCAAATCTAGCAAGGTATCTCGCCACTCGCTAAGGAACCTTCCCCACAACCCTCTCCCCAATCCTTGTCAGGGACCCGGTGGGAGGACATGGCTACCTCGTATGCCCTAAACCACTGTCCTATGTCATCCCCCTTAAAGAACTCCTTAACTACGTCCTTCGGGATGTGCACTCTTGACTCTACCTGCACTGGCGATGTGCTGCCACCAGAGGGAGGATGATCCAAGCCTCTTTCTTTCAGGCTTATCTCCCTCATTTTTACTTCGTAATCCATTTGGTGCTTTCGCTCTTCCAGCGCCATTCTTTTGGTTTCAAGCTCCAGTTGGATTTTTAATTCTGCCAGCTTTCCCTCGTGATTCCTTGTTTCCTTCCTGTCCGCCAGCTCCTCTGGCGACAGGCCTTTACCAAAGCTGTGTACGCTGTCCTGCCTTTCGAGGTCTATCAGATCCCCAAGTGCATTCTGCTCCTCAGTTGCATCTTGCTCCGCGAGGGCGTCTTGATCCTCCGGGGTCTTTCTGGACTCTATCCAGGCTTTCATGGCCTTGTAGAACTCTGGCTTGTTCTTGCAACCAGCGTGAGGAACCTTGAGTTTCCTGCAAAAGAACTTCAGTTCATCCTTGGTGTATTTATCCAGCTTTGCGGCGTCCCACTCCACCTCCAACACCTCGGAGGTCGTGGATTCCGCTCCATCCAGGCTCTTCGTGCCCGGCATGGTTTCCACACTCGGAATCTTCTTTTCGGCAAAATTCAAAAGCAAAGTCTGTGGCTAAGTAACTGGGCTGTAATCACTGTGCAGTGGTCAGAAGCTTAGGTATAAATATTGCAAATGTAGATTCGAACAATCCTCACCGCTGCGTCCAATGTAGGAAGGGGGAGACTCTAGTTGGCGCAGTGCAACACTAGCGACAAGCAGGGACTCTCTCTTCCTCGTCAGGGCTGAGGGTTACCTTCCAGACAACCTCTGCTTACCCTCTAGGTAGTGTGGCTTAAGCAGTCATAGGCTAATCTTTGGGGCACATAGGGTTAAACACTTGCAATATTACACCTTCACAACCAACCCACCACACAACGAGACCAAACTGTATTCTGTAAAAATACATATCTTTATATAGATTTTAAGCAGGCTTGTGAATACAGTTAACGAACTTTCCAATATCGGTTCCAAATTACTTAGTTCAAGTTGCCACAGTTCTTTCTAGCAATAAGCGTTCTTTAGGGCCTTCAGGCCGGTTCAACAAAGTTCTTGTGGAGCGGGCGGCTTCCAGGGGAGCTGTCCCACGTCGCGTTGCCTTCCCGGGGTCGCTGTTCGTTGCGGCTCTCAGCCGAGCAGGTCACGGGTCATCCGGGGCAGCGGTGTTCTGTGGCGGCAGGGTCCTTCCTTTGGCGTTCGCTCCGACCCTGGAGGCGGTGGCCGGGTGTTGGCGGCAAGTGGCAGTACGGTCCTCAAGTGCAGGACGTACCCAGCCAAGTGCCGGTGCAGCTGTGCGCTCACAGCTGAGCTGTCGGGCAAGATACCGACTCAGTGAATTCTCACAGGGCAATTGTCCGTCTTTGCAAGTGGATTGGCTGCTCATGGCGCAGTCAACTCGAGAGCTCGGACCGGACGGGTCCTCCTTTGCTTTGCTCTCGGGCTCCCGGTGCAGTTGCGGTCACGGTGTTCGGGCCAGCGGCGGCTGGACCTCACTTTGCTTTCGCTGTTGCTTTGGGCCCCGGTCACGGTGGTCAGGTGGATGTCGTTGCCTTGGAGGAGATTCCCCCGTCGGTACTGCAGTGATAAGCAGCACCCACAGTCGCTTCCTTCAGGGTGTAGCGCCCACTGGTCCTGGGGCGCTGGTCAGGGGGAAAGTTCACAGCAAGCCCTTGGAGATCTCTCAGCAGAGTTTGGCACAAAGTCTTGTAAAGCAAAAGTCTTCTTGTAGTCTTTCCTTTCTCCTCTCCTTCGGCAGCAAGGCACCAGACACAGGCAAGAGACAGCACCCTTCCTTGTCCTTCACGGTCCTTCTCGTCGGGCAGAGTTCCTTCTGTAGCCCAAACCGGATCTAACTTTCAAGGAGCAGGGCTCCTTCTTTTATAGGCCATTTCTTTTGTTCTCGCAGGCCAGGGGGGCCTTTGCATAGCCACTTTCAGTCCTTGAGTACTCCGGTGGGTGTAATCCGGCTTCTGCTTTCAGTGTGAGGGGCAGGCGCATCAGACGCTCCACAGGAGGTGGAGCCAGCATTGTGCAGACAGGGGCAGCCAGAGTACCTCCTTGATGGGGCTTCGCCCTTCCTGGGCCAGATGTCGGCTGAGTCATCAGTCGCTCCCCAGGAGGGTGGAGCCAGCATTGTGGTGGCAGAGCACAGCAAGATCCAGAGTCAAGAGGCACTCCTACCTCCCACTAAGGTGTAATCTGCGCATTCACCACCTGTCATCTCCCCCGCCCTGTCACTCACACATCCAGACAGTCAGATACACATACCAGCAGAGGCGAGCTGAAATGGTTAGGCAAGCAAATGCTAACTTTCTAAAAGTAGCATTTGCAAACACAGGATACTGAAATAAACTTGACTACAAGATATATTTTATCATCCTGAGTTCAGGCATACTAAACATGACTCGCTACCATGCTCCTTGAGCCTGCTGGGATTATAGCGTGTAATAATTCCAGCAGCTCAGTCTGGCCTAATGGAGCAGGTAGCCTTCAATAGTGAGCTCTACGGTTTTGGTTGTAAGTCACTACTAGGACATGCCACCCACATCAGGGCTTGTCCTACCTCACACCTACAACGCACCCTGCCCGCAGGCCTACCATAGGGGTGACTAATATGTAGTCAAGGGAAGGTTCAGGGGCTGGCAAGTGGGTGCACTTGCCCAGCTAGCGTGACAGTACGAGACCGCACGCAGGTTCTGCGGGCGCAGTTCCCAGACACATCTTTACGGCTGCTACGGTGGGTGGCGCAACCAGCGCTGCAGGCCCACCAGCAGTCTTGGCATCTACAAGCCCCGGCACTCTCTAGTGCGCGTTACTAGGGACTAACAGTAAATCCAACGCACCAATCATGGATACCAATCGCATGTACAATTTACAGTAGGGAGCACTTGCACTGCGGCACGGGTCAGCCGTGGCGCAGTGCCCTGAGTATCGGAAAACCATCAAAACATCGGAGGCACATCAGCAAAAAGTGGAAGGGAAACTCACGCCAAGGTGCCAGGTCTAACAGGGTCCAATGTTTAATAGCAGTGACATGCGTCGCCTTGCCAGAGTAGTTGAGGGAGTCATTAACACTACTGCTGGTACACTGACTAATATTACAGTTGAGCTGCAAGCTACGAGACTCGTCTCGCTTCAAAATCAGATTGTTTTAGATGTCATTCTAGCTGACAGGGGTGGAGCATGCCACGTCATCTGCAGTAGTTGCTGCGTTTATACACCGATAGTGCCCCGACTGTATATTCTTCAATACAGAAATTACACAAACTTGCCTCTGAGATTCACCAAGACACAGGTTCATGGTCCCTCACAGGGTAGCTCTGTGGTCTGCTGGCTTAATGGGGCTGGTAGATAGTTATTGTCCTAATAGCCATCGCAGGGGTCATCTTTGCCTGTTGTTTGTGCATCAATTGCCTCTCAGCCTGTTGCCTGTATAGTCTGAGTAAGCTCACCACCAGCATTACACTGCCCAAACAGGATAATAGGTACTCCCCCATGATGATGCAAGAAATTCAATGATGCTGATTGACGAAGGAATATTCGAATATTAAATGACGTTTCTTTCATGCTCGCATTTGCTTTGATTTCGTTTTGCAATATGAATGACTATGTAATTCTCCTCATCCCACTTAGAGTTGTAAAGAACCTGCCGGATAGCAATAAGGCTTTTAGCCACATATGCTAAAAGGAGGGTCAGTTAGGTTTGAAATTCCCCTTCCCGTTGTGCACTTACACATGCTATATTAGGTTAGCAATATGTGGCTTAACAGACGCCATTTGTATTCACGTTATGCAACCCACTGAGTTATCCTCGCAACATGTAAACTTTAGTTTGCTTGTGTGACTCCATTTTGTATTCCGCAATCAATAGTAAACAGCTTGGGCTGTGCTCGTACTAGGCCTTATTTTTAATCCGCTTGCCTCAGTAGCACACTGTGTTTTGTTATTATTTTTTCTCTCCTGTTCAGGGCTGTAACCCGACTTGCTAATGAACTGATGTTCTTTCTTTGCATTCCAATCTCAATGTGTAGTTCTGCTTTCACGTTAGGAGATGCTTAGCCTCTGCACAGTGGCCTTCGGCTACTGATAGTGCACCCATCTGGCAGGTGTTAGCTCATCACTCTGTACCTCCTTTGTTCATGCCCGGCTCAAGCTGGTAACTTTCCATTAGAGGCATGGGTGAAGCCTCCAGAAGGGTTTATTATGTATTAGCAAACCCTGGGGCGTCAGTCCTCTCTGCAGCCATCTTAGTGGTAAATGCTTGACTGGGCTCCTCTGCAGAGTATATGCTGAATAAAGTAAGTTCGTATTCTCTACTATCTGACTGACTCTTCATTTTGGGGAAGGCATAGCCGGTGGTTGTAAATGATCCGCGAGGCACTAGAGGGCCCCGTTCTTCAGAGAAACAATGACGTTTGGGGTTAAAGCTGTCAACGTATCTGAAAGGCGGCAAGGGGATAGACAAGGTAACTCTCTGCGGTTGCCATCCAGGTTCATAGAGAGCCTCCATTCTGTTTGAACTATATCATTACTTATGGCACTAACGGCCCATTCTAGCAACTGGTCAATTGAAGTTGGTTTTACCAGCAGAGTTAAAAACAACTCCGCAATCGCCCACTTTTTTCCTACCCATGATTAAGGCAGGGGACCTGTATACTAAGGGCATGGGTAAATAACAGCAAACTTACACAGAGTCCTGAAGCAAAGTAGAGACCATGGTTCAACATTTTAAATTGTAAACAGTACCTTTCAGATGTTAATTCAATTTCCAGAAGTGGCTTGGTATCTTTGGCGACCTCAGATCAAATTGGAGGTTTGACTGTAAAGGCCTCAAAAGAGTGGGCCCTGCCCAACCTCGAACAGCCGCTGATGGGCTCAGACAGGCCATCTCTTTGCCCGGTGTTTTCCCGGGCACGTCTCACAAAGCGGGGACTCCCAGCAAAAAAAAAAAAAACACACCTCCGGGTGCGGGATGAATGGCGTGAGCGGCGGCTGACGTGTCTCTGGTTCCTATGGTCCTGCCCCCACCAGCACAATCAAGCCAGGAGTTCCACAAAGCGAGGGTCCAAGGCAAAAGAAATGCATTATTTGGGCATGGGATGAATGGTGTGAGCAGCAGCTGCTGCAAGCGTCTCTGGGACCTGTGTTCCTGCCCCCACCAGCAGAGTCAAGATGGGGGTCCAGTTGTTCTTTTGCGGTGGGGGGACTTGAAAGAAAGCTTTGAAGGGCACAGAAGTCCACCCTTTCTGCAGTGGTTCCAGACTCACTACAGGGTGGTATGCTGCCCTTAGTGTATGAACAGGGCACATCCTATCCAGTTGCAAGTGTAAGGCTCCTACCTCTCATCTCCCAGGATGGTCCAATGTTGCTGGGGTGTGAATTTACCCTAAAAAATTAAAAGACAAGAGGCGTTTTGACAAACAGAAACATTTGGTTTAATTAAACACAGCAGCTGCGAGGCAGCACTCAGAGTCGGGTCTGTAGACTGTCTCAGAGTACAAGGGTGTTCAGCCGATTCTTATACATTTCACAAAGTATAATAAAACAAATACACATTCTCAAAAAGCACTTAAATCTGGACCTAAACCAGGAAGAATAAATATGATTATCTGATAGGGACAAAAGGTGGCTCTCGTTCTTGCATAGATATCGTGGGACAAAGTGTGTTTGTCCAGATGTCCCGCATGGAGAGTGTGTGATCAGTGTGCATGCTGTATCCTGATTGGTTGAGTGTTCCTACCTACATATGACATCTACTTTTGTGGTATTTTGGGTATGTGAGCCCCTTCGACCAAAATAGTTTTTTTAGAGCCAGTCTCCTTAGACTTGTTTGTGGTGCAGCTCCCTTTCTGGGGAATCAAATTGATCTGGGTTCTCCCTGAGCGTACATTTGTCCCTGGGTTCAGTGTAATTCCACCTATAGCATGTCTATCTATAAATATGGGCGCGGCTTGCAGGGACTGCCTAATCATGTATCTTGGGCTGGAAGTAGCTGGGGATGGATTTGACAACAACAATATAATTTCTATATTGAAAGTACATCCAACACGATGATCGTCACTATGGGTACATACAGTACAATCATTGCTATTACAGGTACATATCGCTTGGTCATTGCTATTAAGGGCACATACACTGGCATTACTGGTGTTGCAAGTACACAGGTTGTCATTACTGTGATCGCGGGTACATATAATCATTGCAGGCACTTTGGCTATGGTATACATTGATATCATAAGATTACATTAATCATCCTTAGTAAATGTATTGTGGTTATGGCATACTTTGACATAATGAGTTTTGAATTGATCAACTGTTGTTGTTGTATAGCTTTATTTCGAAATGTTTCATTTCATAAAAGCATTACAGTAAAAATCAATGTGAGCATAAAAACAGTTATACATCAAAACTGACAAAATCTCAAGAAGGGTGCTAAAAATATACAACCTAATAAATAACATCCTTTCTAAAAACATTTGTGCAAGTATAAAATTAACAATTTCTGATAGGAATGATGGTGAAGGGACACATACAAAAAGCAACCAGGCCACTGGAAATGTAGATTGGCATCCTTACTGGAGGATCTTTCTCCTCGCGGTTCTTATCCTCCAAGCCCACCCCAGAAATTTTGCCAGGCCACAAGCAAATAGTGGGTGAGGGTCTGATCTTAACAGCTGTAAGGCCTCCAAATGTGACCGAGTGCCCAGCCTCGCGCAGAGCGGTTTCAGCCATCTGCGACGGGGAGCAGCGTAGGCTGGGCATTCGAACAACAGATGGGGGATAGATTCATCCCTAGTTGTACAGAAAGGGCAAGTTTCTACGGTTTGCCATGGTGGTTTCCATTTGGCTGTCCTTGTGCCTAAGGGCAAAACCCCGGCCCTAAATTTGAAATACAATGCCCTATCTGATGGATTCAAGATCACATCAAGGTAGGGTTCTCTGAAGGGACGGGATTTGGTAGCCAAAAACTCCTCAGCTGATCTACACAGATTCGGTTGGGTCACTCTCTCGTTATCCACCCACAACCAGAATATTTTCTTTAGCAGCTGTTTGGGTGGCGAAGATCTACTGGCCCAAGCATCATCCAGGCCTAAGTCACAAAGGAGGCGCTTTACACCAAGGAGCCAACCGATCTTATGCCAGCCCGGGGTTGAAAGAAGTTCGCTTAGTGCATCCGCATAGCTTGATAGTTCAGGGACATTCCATATACGGGCCCACAGAAGGAGGGGACGTAGCTTGGCCTGATCAGCTATGGATCGTGTTCCTGTATCGAGTAGGAGGGGTAGAGTGGGAGAGCTATGGGGGAGCCGCATTAGATCTTTGTGGAACTTAATCTCCAGATGGAATAGGGTATCAGATTTCTGGGTACCCCACAATTCAGCCCCGTATAATGCCGCACTCACAGCCTTTGCCTTGTAGATGTCGAGTATCACCCCGATGGGTTTAAGGGGTGAGGCGCGATGCTCTTTTAGGAGAGCGCCCGTGACCCTCCTATATGCCAAGATGGATTTTTGGTGATGCGCCTTCCAAGACATGGTGTCACAAAGTCTGATTCCTAAATAATCGAATTCCCTGACCCTTTCTAAAGGTACTGCGTCTATAGATGGCGGGTAGACTGTCTTCCTGGGGGGATTCAGCACAAGGAACTTGGTTTTGTTGATGTTAATAGCCAAGCCCCTTGTGTCGCAGAAGCCCTGGAACCTCGTTAACAGAGTTTGGAGGCCCTTCGGGGATTTCGAAATCAGCAGGGTGTCGTCTGCGAACAGGAGCGTTGGTATCTTTCTGCCCGCCAGGGAGGGAGCATCTGCTGGTAGTTGGAGAAGGTGCTCTACCACTCCGTTTAGATATAGAGAAAACAGAGTGGGAGCTAGCACACACCCCTGCCGGACGCCCCTGTCAACAGGAATCCGGGATGTTTTTTGGCCCTGCTGACCCCATCTAATTTGGGCAAAGTTGTTTTCGTGGAATTTGATAGTTAAGGCTAACAAATACGCGGGCATGCCCATACCCTCAAGTACAGCCCACAGTTGGTTGCGTGGAACAAGGTCAAAGGCAGTCCGTAAATCGATGAAAGCGAGATACAGACTGCCCTTGCCCAGTTTGACCACTTTCCAATAAAGCATTAGGAAACGGAATGTCTGCTCAATCGTGCCTGTTCCAGATCTGAAGCCGGCCTGAAAGTCAGACAAAACCTTCATTTCCTCGGCCCACTGCAAGATCCTACCCAAAACTACCTTCCCAGCTGCCTTCTGGGTGGAATCAAGCAGACTTATGGGTCGGTAGTTGGCTGGATCGTCCCTGCAGCCCTTTTTAAAAATGGGGACAACTTCCGCACCCCTCCAAGAATCCGGGAAACCGCCACCCACCATTGCCTCATTCAGGAGTTTAGCAATGTATAGGCTCCAAACCTCTACGTTGCTACGAAGCAAGTCACCAGGGACTCCATCTGGGCCTGCCGCCTTGTTGGGGACAATACACCTGATTGCTATCTCCACCTCCCTAGATGAAAAAGTGGGGCCAGGATGAGAGCTATCAGCTGACACTATATGACTAGTAATCCTACTTGGGCCCAATACCCCCAGGGAGTTAGAGTAGAGTTTAGAAAAGTGGGCCAACCAAACCTCCCCTGTGATATTACATGTAAGCAGGGAGTCAACAGGCCTGTCCCTTCCTCTAATCAGAGCCCAGAAAGCCCTTGAGTCCTTTCTAGAGCCAGCCTCCATTAAATCGCTCCAGAAGTTAGTTTCGTGAGTGACCTTTGCCGCAGCTTGAGTCTTCTTGTAGTTTTTCCTAGCTAGTGAAATCAAAGCTGGGTCTTTAGCACTGACCGCCACGATTAGTTCACTTTTTGCTTGGCGGCAAGCGTGGGTGTACCATTGATCTCTACCCCTAGTCTCGTTTCTCGACTTGGACCCCCCCCTCCCCACAGGAACCAGAAAAAGATTGCTAAGTGATACAATAGTCTCCACAAATGGCACGAGGATAGGAGAGTCAGAGTCCAGCGTGCCTGCGATGCACTTGGCTTCCATCATTATGGACTGTACTTGGGCCATTCTTGTAACATCAGAAGCAACCTTAGCCCACTTCAGTCGCCTCCCGCAGTTAGATGGAACAACTTCGTGGGATGATTTCCAAGTTGGCCGGGATGATGCTGTGGCCCCTAGATCCCACGGGAGAGCAAGCGAGAGGATCAAAGGATTGTGGTCACTATCCGTGGATTGTTGGACAACCATATCAAGGGCATATTCCCACAGGTTGTAGTTTAGCAGCACGTAGTCGATTCTGGAGGTGTGTCCAATCCTGTTAAATGTGTGTGCACCCCCAGTATCTGACTTGCAACGGCCATTAGTGGCTCTGAGGGCGTATTCCAAGCAAAGTGCGTTAATATCAATAGCATTCTGTGTCCATTTCCTGATGGGGTCGAGAGCAAGCAAGGGAATGCCTCTCTTGGCATCGTCCTCCCATGTGTCCAAAATGTCATCACTGGCCAGAGGCTCGAAACAACAATTGAAATCCCCGGCCAGAATAGTGAAGGAGTCAATGTTACAGCCAGTTAGCTCCTCTTCAACTCCAGTTAAAGACAAAGGGCTCGAGTTCCCTGCCCTGGCCCCCCTTAAGTACAGGTTGAAAAGCTCTAGGGTCTTGCCCCCCGGGCATTGAATAGTGAGTCTCAAAAGATCTGGGGATGGTGAATTTATTTGTTTTACTGTGAGCCCCAGCGATACACTAACCCAGATAAGAAGGCCACCAGAAGGACGGCCTTTACTGCCTTTGGACCTGGAGGCCGGCACATAGTAGGTGGTAAAGCCGACCCTGTGCACGGGCTCCAGGCACCAAGTTTCTTGTAAAAGGCAGATCCCAAAAGGCTCCATAAAAGAAATCCAATCAGGTTTGTCAAAATTCCGAGCAAGCCCTGCCACATTCCAGCTTAAAATTTTAAGCTGGGGAACACCTGTCAAGGTCTTGCCAGACTGTGGCTCAGAAACTGGAGAGATGACATGGATAACATCGACCCTGGAAGATTGGAGAGAAGCTGTAGGTGGCGAGACATCAGGGGCAATCAGGTTTAAGGCTAGGGGAGTAGTAGGAGGACAAACAGCTGAGGAAAGGTGCACCAGATCCTGTGTAAAGGGGGCCTGGATTGAGGACTGGGTAGGAGGGGAAGTACTAATCACACCCACGGTAGCCGCCAAGGATGATCTCCCCGTCTCCAATACAAGACCATTGGGATTACTTGGTAGTGCTGTTGCTGGTGGCGTTAGGAGTCAATCGACATCCTCCAGGCTGCCAAACCTATCTGAGGTTACATTTCCAGGCCAACCACTGTTTGGGTTAAACACAGTGGGAAGGAATCCCCAACTAGGCTGTTGGGGGACTGTAGGCCAAAAACCCCCCTGCGGACATACAGCACGGGGGGGATAGAAGAATGACAAAGGCCTAGGAGCAATAGATGAACCCCAATCTTGGTTCCCAGGAGACCAGATGTGTCTGGCCGTATACACATCATCAAAAGTTACGACTATACAGTCACCGGGGGTCGATTTCCTCGTGGTGCCCACCCATGGAACTCTTCGTGTCGTTAAGACTCTACTCCTCCTACCATTGGGGATAGGTCTATAAGTGTTAAGCCAGTGCATAACTTTATTGCGTAGGGAATGCTGGTCTTCGTGTTGGCCATTCACCAATTCCGGGACACCCGTCAAAACCACCATATAATCATTTGCTTCCGGAGGAAGGTCGATGTAACCTCCTCGAAAGTTGCTCCTGGTATGAGGACCCCTAGCAGAATGAGTAGGGGGTTTATTCCGGGGGGCCTGGACGGGACGGGAACTAGAGCTAGCTGGGTTCTGAACTCTCAGTGTGGCTGGTGTAGTGTTGTTCCGAGGGGCCTGGGCAGGGCGGGAACTAGAGCTAGTTGAGTTCTGGGCTCTCGGTGCAGCTAATGTAGTGCCAATATGAGATTGTGTTGCTGGAGCATTTAAGGTGTTAGCCCTGGCCTGGGGGGGCAGGTTTGCAGTAATGAGACTCCTGGTGCGGGGTTTGGGAATAGGGTGGGTAGGACAGGGCAGAGTGGGATTAGGGGGCAAACCAGGTATAGCTGTAGGAGGTGGGGTAGGAACCTGTGTAACCATATTACTATCAATCAAACCCTGGCGTTCAAGGCCTCTCAGGCCAAGAGTGGCCAAGGCGATAATACTTTTCTCCATCTCAAGGAGATTGTTCTCTATACGAGAAAGCCTTAAATCCAGGGGAGATAGAAGATTTTTTAGAGACTCCCAAACCACTCCTATAAATTCCCTCTCCCTCCCTTCTTGATTTGTCCAACCCGTGTCTGATCTCTCAGGATGTGGGGTGCCTCCAGAATCTAAAGGGACTTGCCCCACGATATTTTCACCACAAGGAACCAATGGGGAGAGGAAAGACATAGCCGGACTGGCATCAGCTATTGTGTTATCACTGGTGAGCAGGTTGGCACCCTGCATTGGCAGTTTTTTCCGGGGGGAAGTTGGGCTAGGAGAACGTTTTCTCTTATTGGAATTCACCGGAAAGTTATCGAGACCGCCATATGAGGTGGAGGCCAGAGATATATCAAGTGATTGCGGGGAAGAAATAGGGGGAACAAGAGGACTACCCTCAACAGTGAGCGGGCCGTCAGGCGGAGCAGGTAGACCTAGAAGTGGAGAGGGAGTGGGCAGAACAGGCATAACGTGGACATCAACCACCGCTATAGCACCCTCCCGCATGCAAATGCGATTAGGGGAAATAGCAGTAGCTATGTGTCCAAGAGAGGATTTCTTATGGGAGGCAAATTCGAGTGACAGCTTCCTGGCCGCTTCCAGGTCAAGGGACACTCTAGTTTGCAGTTTATCAATTTCATGGTCTATCGCCTTGGTTGTCCGCGTAATGAAGTCGTCCATAGGCCCGTTGTGGGCCAACCCTCCCTTGGCCGCCCTGTTACGTGTAACGCGGGTACACATGTGGTCTTACTGTGGCTAGCAACCCGGGCAACAATAATGGGCAAACACAGAATGCGAGGCAAGAGTGTAAGAGAGGGGGCCCAGACCAGACCGCTCAGACCTCGAACGGCCTCAAACGGCCCGCTCTTTGCCCGCTCTTCGCCCCGGCGCTGCGTCCCGCGCTGCGGGAGTGCTGCTGAAATAAGTAGTTAGCCGGGACGGACAGGGGGGCGTGGCAGCGGGGAGAGCGGACCGGAAGTGGAAGGACGGTCTTGCAGGGACTCCTGGGCAATGGAGTCCCCTGCACGCTCGCAGCCCCGCTGACCACACTCACCCGGTAGCCCTCTGAAGTCCCTCGGTGCAACCCGGTGTCAAGGGTCGAGGCGGCACCCGCGGAGCGGGTGCGGCGAGTAGTAGCTGGTGGCTGGTGTCCAGAGAAATGCCGCTGTGGCTACAAAGGTGCGTCTATGCTCAGGGCGTCCCACGAAGGCAAGGGCGACAGGGCTTCTTCAATGCTGCAGGGGGGCGGGGGGCGGCTGCGGGGAGAGCGGACCGGAAGTGGAAGGATGGTCTTGCAGGGACTCCTGGGCAATGGAGTCCCCTGCACGCTCGCAGCCCCTCTGACCACACTCACCCGGTAGCCCTCTGAAGTCCCTCGGTGCAACCCGGTGTCAAGGGTCGAAGCGGCACCCGCGGAGCGGGTGCGGCGAGTAGTAGCTGGTGGCTGGTGTCCAGAGAAATGCCGCTGTGGCTACAAAGGTGCGTCTATGCTCAGGGCGTCCCACGAAGGCAAGGGCGACAGGGCTTCTTCAATGCTGCAGGGGGGCGGGGGCGGCAGCGGGGAGAGCGGACCGGAAGTGGAAGGACGGTCTTGCAGGGACTCCTGGGCAATGGAGTCCCCTGCACGCTCGCAGCCCCGCTGACCACACTCACCCGGTAGCCCTCTGAAGTCCCTCGGTGCAACCCGGTGTCAAGGGTCGAAGCGGCACCCGCGGAGCGGGTGCGGCGAGTAGTAGCTGGTGGCTGGTGTCCAGAGAAATGCCGCTGTGGCTACAAAGGTGCGTCTATGCTCAGGGCGTCCCACGAAGGCAAGGGCGACAGGGCTTCTTCAATGCTGCAGGGGGGCGGGGGGCGGCAGCGGGGAGAGCGGACCGGAAGTGGAAGGACGGTCTTGCAGGGACTCCTGGGCAATGGAGTCCCCTGCACGCTCGCAGCCCCGCTGACCACACTCACCCGGTAGCCCTCTGAAGTCCCTCGGTGCAACCCGGTGTCAAGGGTCGAAGCGGCACCCGCGGAGCGGGTGCGGCGAGTAGTAGCTGGTGGCTGGTGTCCAGAGAAATGCCGCTGTGGCTACAAAGGTGCGTCTATGCTCAGGGCGTCCCACGAAGGCAAGGGCGACAGGGCTTCTTCAATGCTGCAGGGGGGCGGGGGCGGCAGCGGGGAGAGCGGACCGGAAGTGGAAGGACGGTCTTGCAGGGACTCCTGGGCAATGGAGTCCCCTGCACGCTCGCAGCCCCGCTGACCACACTCACCCGGTAGCCCTCTGAAGTCCCTCGGTGCAACCCGGTGTCAAGGGTCGAAGCGGCACCCGCGGAGCGGGTGCGGCGAGTAGTAGCTGGTGGCTGGTGTCCAGAGAAATGCCGCTGTGGCTACAAAGGTGCGTCTATGCTCAGGGCGTCAACATTATCATGGCTGTATGGTTTATGGCTGTTGCCTACAGTAATATTACAGGGACTGCATTTATTGGCAGTGTTGCTACTCTTTTGCATGTTTTGACTAGTGTACACATTACATTACAGGGATTGCATTTGTTAGAATTATTGTTATGATGCAAACTGTTGTTATCATATACACTGTAATTACAATGGTTGGTATTGGCAGTCTTATGCACACCTAAAGCTCCCTGTGTGCGTGGCTATCTAGAACAAATAAACGAAGCCCAGGTGTCACTCAGCCCAGACTGAACAGAGAGCAGCAGAAGGCACCAAAATGGCCAAAGTCATTAAATGTCAAATTTCTAAAAGTGGCCTTTGCTATACTAATTTAAAATCCAACTTCAAAATGAGTTGAGATTTTAAGATGAAAGTCCAGTGACACCCAACTTGAAAAGTCTTTCACTTCCCAAATAGAGATCACACTTAAAAGATGTAATAGGGTAATCAAAAGTGTTATCCAATGGAAGAGATAGGCCTTGCAGTAGTGAAAAACAACCAAGACATGTAAAACTTAAGAGTACATGTCCTGCCCTTTAAATACATTGCACCCTGACTTTGGGTTATATAGGCCTACTTTAGTGTTGACCTGTATCTATTGAAAAATTGACAATTTGGCCCTGGGAAGAGGTTTTCTTTCCAGGTCGAGACAGCAGTGTATAACTGCACAAACATGCTCTACAGTAGTTGGCCACAGACCTGGTTGAGGGGCTACTTATGTGGGTGGCACAATGAGTGCTGCATGCCCACTAATATAATTTAGTTTACAGATCCTAGCCACCTGCAGTGCACTTTGCTAGGGACTTATAAGTAAATTAAATATACCAATTGGGGTTAAGCCGATATTACCAGGTTTATGGGAGAGAGCACAAGTACTTTAGCATCAGCAGTGGTAAAGTGCACAGAGTACTAGAGCCAGCCAAAATGAGATCAGACAAATGGAGGAAGGCAGGCACTAAGTTTAGGGAAGACCACCCCAAAGCTGTCAGGTCACGTTTGGGATAGCCCTACATAAAGTAAGGTCTGAAATTGCATCATGCAGAAAGGATGATTGTTTCCAAAAAATGATTCTCACAAACACATTTTATATGTTTCTTGCTGCACAATCTGTTTCCCTTATGACTTTTACATTTTTATTTTTAGCAAATAATCTGTCCTACAAATTTGAACCGGAAAGATGAATTTTCGGTGCAGATTTTCCTCAAACGATTAATGCATTAGTTGCCTAATTCTGATATGTAGTTCCTACTATAATAGACAACTTTTATTTTTTAAGCATTTCTGTTTCAAATTGGAAACCATTTCAAAGAATGTCAGACAGGCAATATCCATCAGAGAAAAGAAAGTATGATGTAGATGCACAGAATGTTTTACACCGTTCTACTCCAATCTAACAAAATTAGGCCACATAACACTTCCTATCAAGAATCTGATTAAACAAACTTTGGTGTATTCAGTACTGCTTAAACCTAACCCATCAACTTGTATTAACCCATTTGAAATATTAACATATTGTTAGATGATCCAAAACATAGTCTAGATACAAAATTAAAAAAATGTTGCAAGTCACTTCTGCTTTTCTTTGCCCAGCTCCTGTTGACACAAACCTGTTCTCTTCTTCGCACTTTTTTGCAGTCTTCACAGATCCGAGGTTCTAGTTCCAGGGGTGAACGATAAATCCTACATTTGGAGGTATTATGGGTGTGAGTGCATGTGGGCTAAAGGCAATTTACCTCAGTAGCTAATATGTTCCTCATGTGAAGACACCTGGGAGAGGTTGTCACCTTTACATATCAATAAGTCTCTATTCTGCCACTTCTTAAAATGTTTGAAACATTCCTTGTCTCTACAGACCAGGTAGCCCATTCTGAGTGTGGGGCTAGACATCTGGGGGTGTATGCCCTCTGACCATGTGATGTCCTGCCTGCATGGATCCAGATTTTCCTGAGGACAGGGAGAGGGTGGCTTTCTCTTTGAAAGTCAGCCTGCATGCATACCAGAGGCAGTAAATGCTTTGAAGCTCCCCACCTTGATCTGCCACGTCACTAGCCATCCTCCCAGAGATGACCTCCTTCCTGGCCAGGCCTTTTTCTGACTCCTGAGTGTGTTCACACTGCCTGGCAGGAGATCAGATTCCTGTCTGGCTGTTGAAGGCTGCCAGCCAGGCAACACGAAAGGCTATGGCAATGAGGTGGTCAACCTATAGGGTAGCCGGCTAAGTGCATGCCATATCAGCCTCAACACTGGAATTGTGACAGGGAGCGAGAGGCACGTTGTGTGATACCAAACATGACCATTTCAGCGGTACTGTAATGGAGCTGATGACCTAGATTGTGCCCGAGTGCCCACTCATGTTCTCCTATGGACTGCAAAACCCCTTAATGGAAAGGGTCACTATAGGGTCATATAAACTTGCATTTATATGTCTCAACCTTTAATATACTGCACCCTGCCTTCTGGGAATAGGAGGCCTATCTTAGGGGTGACTACCATAAATTAAAGATAGTGCCTTGAACTTGCAACACGTGGTGAGGGCAGAGTTGAGCTGTAGTAGTGTGCACTGTTCCTGCAGTCTGTAATAGCAGGCTTGCTGTCATCTGTTTTCTTAGGTCACTCAGGGTGGTGCAAATAGTACTTCAGGTCCTGTTGATCCCTCTAACACCCATGCCCCAGGAGCCCTTTGTACCACTTTATTGGGCACTTATAAGCAGGTTAAAGTCTGTGCCAATTGAGAGTACCAATTTGCTACATCATGTTTTAGGGCAAGAGCACTGGCACTGGGGCCAGGTTACCAGGCTTTTGTGCACTTTCAGAGTCATAAACAAGCAGTTAGTAGTCTAAATGGAGGCAAAAGGTGGTGTGAAACTTGCAAGAAAACTGTTTTCCTACATATATTCCCCCCAGCTAACACGTCTAGGAGTCTCAACCCCACTCGGGGTGAGATTTCTTGACTTGTCCATTGAGAACACCTCTTGCAGTCACACAGGATCGATTACGCATCACGCATTACGAGGGGGCAGAGTGAGGTCTCCGTCGTTTTTCCCTACATCTCTGACCCCGTTTCTGCCCTGTAACCAGCCTGTAACTGCAGTCGCGATCCGATCCGATCCGCTAGTTGGCAGTGGGGGGTCATGAGGGGGTCGGGCAGCCGCTCCCGAAGAGATCCATTCAAAGCGTGTAACAAAAGGCGGGCAGGAGGAGGATCCAAAGTGATCCAGTAGGTCTTAAGTTACCACTCAAAGGAATAAATGGGAGGTCCAGCCACAGTCGTAGCCCTCGTTAATGTAGACAACAAAAGGGAACTGGGCTGTTCCTAAAGGTAAAGGAAAGAAAAGAAGGTCACTAAGGTGTAAGGGGTAGTACTCAGAAGTGAGCTAACCCTGGGTTTCCAATATGTTGGATATAATGGCCTCACACACCCTTCTTGCGAGTGTCATGCTTCATCATAGGCAATGCTCCTCGTTGGGCAGGCGGTGCAATGCCCAACGGGCACACCTCGAAGAGGGGCTCTTTATAGGAGATCTTTTATCCAAATGCCTATGGGTGAAGTGTGGGTGAGGGGCCAGGACAGAGTAGATGGTGTGGCTGAAGATAAAATGATTCAGAAAAGGGGGGTGGTGATGGACAGAGTATCTGAATTAAGCAGAACACTCCTACCCAGTCAACAGATCAGGGCTTGATCCATCACTGTTTTTTAGCTCACTGCACCATCTTAGCGTAGAACATGGCTACATGCAAATTAGTCTGTCCCTGGCCCAGTGCATCATGGGAACAGGGCAGACCAAACTACCAAGCCAATTCTTTTACTTGAAAGGAAACAAGCTTCCGGGTCCGGTTTCTGGCATTACAGCCGTCTTCGGCCCGGCTTGCTTGAATCCTGATGGTGCTGTGAGCAATGGACTCATGTTTGAGCATACCCTTCCACGCTTATGGTGGACAAAACGATTCAGAAAAGGGAGGTGGTGATGGACAGAGTATCTGAATTAAGCAGAACATTCCTACCCAGTCAACAGATCAGGGCTTGATCCATCATCGTTTTTTAGCTTACTGCACCATCCCAGCTCAGAACCTGGCTACATGCAAATTAGTCTGTCCCTGGCCCAGTGCATCATGGGAACAGGGCAGACCAAACTACCAAGCCAATTCTTTTACTGGAAAGGAAACAAGCTTCCGGGGACCGGTTTCTGGCATTACAGCCATCTTCGGCCCGGCTTGCTTGAATCCTGATGGTGCAGTGAGCAAGGGACTCATGTCTGAGCATACCCTTCCACGCTTATGGTGGACAAAATGATTCAGAAAAGGGGGGTGGTGATGGACAGAGTATCTGAATTAAGCAGAACACTCCTACCCAGTCAACAGATCGGGGCTTGATCCATCACCGTTTTTTAGCTCACTGCACCATCCCAGCTCAGAACCTGGCTACATGCAAATTAGTCTGTCCCTGGCCTAGTGCATCATGGGAACAGGGCAGCCCAAACTACCAAGCCAATTCTTTTACTGGAAAGGAAACAAGCTTCCGGGGACCGGTTTCTGGCATTACAGCCGTCTTCGGCCCGGCTTGCTTGAATCCTGATGGTGCAGTGAGCAAGGGTCTCATGTCTGAGCATACCCTTCCACGCTTATGGTGGACAAAACGATTCAGAAAAGGGGGTGGTGATGGACAGAGTATCTGAATTAAGCAGAACACTCCTATCCAGTCAACAGATCAGGGCTTGATCCATCACCGTTTTTTAGCTCACTGCCCCATCCCAGCTCAGAGCCTGGCTACATGCAAATTAGTCTGTCCCTGGCCCAGTTCATCATAGGAACCGGGCAGACCAAACTACCAAGCCAATTCTTTTACTGGAAATGAAACAAGCTTCTGAGGACCGGTTTCTGGCATTACAGCCGTCTTCGGCCCGGCTTGCTTGAATCCTGATGGTGCAGTGAGCAAGGGACTCATGTCTGAGCATACCCTTCCATGCTTATGATGGACAAAACGATTCAGAAAAGGGGGGTGGTGATGGACAGAGTATCTGAATTAAGCAGAACACTCCTACCCAGTCAACAGATCAGGGCTTGATCCATCACCGTTTTTTAGCTCACTGCACCATCCCAGCTCAGAACCTGGCTACATGCAAATTAGTCTGTCCCTGGCCCAGTGCATCATGGGAACAGGGCAGACCAAACTACCAAGCCAATTCTTTTACTGGAAAGGAAACAAGCTTCCGGGGATCGGTTTCTGGCATTACAGCCGTCTTCGGCCCGGCTTGCTTGAATCCTGATGGTGCAATGAGCAAGAGACTCATGTCTGAGCATACCCTTACATGCTTATGGTGGACAAAACGATTCAGAAAAGGGTGGTGGTGATGGACAGAGTATCTGAATTAAGCAGAACACTCCTACCCAGTCAACAGATCAGGGATTGATCCATCACCGTTTTTTAGCTCACTACACCATCCCAGCTCAGAGCCTGGCTACATGCAAATTAGTGTGTCCCTGGCCCAGTGCATCATGGGAGCAGGGCAGACCAAACTACCAATCCAATTCTTTTACTGGAAAGGAAACAAGCTTCCGGGGACCGGTTTCTGGCATTACAGCCGTCTTCGGCCCGGCTTGCTTGAATCCAGATGGTGCAGTGAGCAAGGGACTAAAGTCTGAGCATACCCTTCCACGCTTATGGTGGACAAAACGATACAGAAAAGGGGGGTGGTGATGGACAGAGTATCTGAATTAAGCAGAACACTCCTACCCAGTCAACAGATCAGGGCTTGATCCATCACCGTTTTTTAGCTCACTGCACCATCCCAGCTCAGAAATTGGCTACATGCAAATTAGTCTGTCCCTGGCCCAGTGCATCTTGGGAACAGGGCAGACCAAACTACCAAGCCAATTCTTTTACTGGAAAGGAAACAAGCTTCCGGGGACCGGTTTCTGGCATTACAGCCTTCTTCAGCCCGGCTTGCTTGAAAACTGATGGTGCAGTGAGCAAGGGACTCATGCCTGAGCATACCCTTCCACGCTTATGGTGGACAAAACGATTCAGAAAAGGGGGGTGGTGCTGGACAGAGTATCTGAATTAAGCAGAACACTCCTACCCAGTCAACAGATCAGGGCTTGATCCATCACCGTTTTTTAGCTCACTGCACCATCCCAGCTCAGAAATTGGCTACATACAAATTAGTCTGTCCCTGGCCCAGTGCATCTTGGGAACAGGGCAGACCAAACTACCAAGCCAATTCTTTTACTGGAAAGGAAACAAGCTTCCGGGGACCGGTTTCTGGCATTTCAGCCTTCTTCGGCCCGGCTTGCTTGAATCCTGATGGAGCAGTGAGAAAGGGACTCATGTCTGAGTATACCCTACCACACCTATAGTGGCCAAAAACGATTTAGAAAAGGGGGTGGTGATGAACAGAGTGTCTGAGTTAAACAGACCACTCTTACCCAGTCCAAAGATCAGGGCTTGATCCATCACCGTTATTTATCTCACTGCCCCATCCCAGCTCAGAACCTGGCTATATGCAAATCAGTCTGTCCCTGGCCCAGTGCATCATGGGAACAGGGCAGACTAAACTACCAAGCCAATTCTTCACCAGAAAGGAGACAAGCTACCGGGGACCGGTTTCTGGCATTTCAGCCTTCTTCGGCCCAGCTTGCTTGAATCCTGATGGAGCAGTGAGAAAGGGACTCATGTCTGAGTATACCCTGCCACACCTATAGTGGCCAAAAACGATTTAGAAAAGGGGGTGGTGATGAACAGAGTGTCTGAGTTAAACAGACCGCTCTTACCCAGTCCAAAGATCAGGGCTTGATCCATCACCGTTATTTATCTCACTGCCCCATCCCAGCTCAGAACCTGGCTATATGCAAATCAGTCTGTCCCTGGCCCAGTGCATCATGGGAACAGGGCAGACTAAACTACCAAGCCAATTCTTCACCAGAAAGGAGACAAGCTACCGGGGACCGGTTTCTGGCATTTCAGCCTTCTTCGGCCCGGCTTGCTTGAATCCTGATGGAGCAGTGAGAAAGGGACTCATGTCTGAGTATACCCTGCCACACCTATAGTGGCCAAAAACGATTTAGAAAAGGGGGTGGTGATGAACAGAGTGTCTGAGTTAAACAGACCACCCTTACCCAGTCCAAAGATCAGGGCTTGATCCATCACCATTATTTATCTCACTGCCCCATCCCAGCTCAGAACCTGGCTATATGCAAATCAGTCTGTCCCTGGCCCAGTGCATCATGGGAACAGGGCAGACTAAACTACCAAGCCAATTCTTCACCAGAAAGGAGACAAGCTACCGGGGACCGGTTTCTGGCATTTCAGCCTTCTTCGGCCCGGCTTGCTTGAATCCTGATGGAGCAGTGAGAAAGGGACTCATGTCTGAGTATACCCTGCCACACCTATAGTGGCCAAAAACGATTTAGAAAAGGGGGTGGTGATGAACAGAGTGTCTGAGTTAAACAGACCACTCTTACCCAGTCCAAAGATCAGGGCTTGATCCATCACCGTTATTTATCTCACTGCCCCATCCCAGCTCAGAACCTGGCTATATGCAAATCAGTCTGTCCCTGGCCCAGTGCATCATGGGAACAGGGCAGACTAAACTACCAAGCCAATTCTTCACCAGAAAGGAGACAAGCAAGACAATATCACCGATGACACCAATGAAACACACAGAGAGTAGGCAACAGGAACAGGGATAACAAAATAGTAAAGAATGAAAGAATGGAACAAGGGGATCTTATGCCCTCCACAAGAGTAGTAATTTGTTCTTTATTGAGGGTAGTTGTAGCACGGTTGATTGTATGTTTGATAAACGGGTCTTTATATAATTTTTTACTGTTCAGGCTATTTTGTCGTCGTGACTACATGCTTGTTTTCAAACGCGAATAATTGAGCAACAGCAGCACCTGTTCTTTTTTTTTTTTTATTTTTCCAACTGTGTTACCTGGCATGAGATCACCAGTAGCAAACTATAGATCTAGAATTCACTGAGCTTTGCCCAACTTTACTGGAACTCTTTCCCGGCCAGTCAGTAATTTGAATACTTTTAACAAAGGACACACTATATCACACAATGACTTAGCCTGGCCATTGTATAATGGTTATAATGGTTATTCAGTAGTTTTAACGTATGTAGGAAAACGCGCCTTGAAAGATTCTTGAACCAAGACTTGGACTATGGTATTTTGTCTAAGGATTTAGCAAAGACATTGCACCTGCTGTATAGCTGATGCACTTTAATATACATCTGCCCTGCGACTATTGCAGAGGCTGCAAAGGCTGATAGTTTTTCCTTATCTTAGGAAATCACCCGAACAGAAAGTTTGAGAGGCTCCTGGTAGGATAATGGGAAAAAGCTAGGCAATAGAGTCAGCTACTGGCAGGAAGAAGATAGCAAAGACCAGCAAAATAGTTACATCTGCAGCAGATACTTGTACATTGGCAGCGATTGACAATTTAATCGAAGAGGTGGAATCCATGCTAGCAAAAGGGCACCAAGGGCACCAAAAAGATTTCCACAAACCTCAGTAAACGAAGTAAAGAGAGTACCACAAAACAAAGCACAGCACTACTAACACCTCCAGTAATCGTACATCAGACCCAAGTGACTCTTACACCTATGCAAGTTAATCCCTCCCCAACAGCCTCTCCCAGGCAAGATATCATAGGGAATGATAGCAGTCTGGTTAACATTTCACACCGCACACCACCACAGCTGAAACCTGGCGTTCCTTGCACAAATAGGTTTATCCCCTTTATGGCCCTATCTGACAAAGTAGTGGAAGACCAACACCAATATTGTCCCAAATTATTAGAGTTGGCAACTGTTGCTCCAATGTAAAAATAGTGTACTCACGTACCCATCAGATTATTAAGGACATGAGGGTTGAAGTAGTGTCCCTGAGAGCGCTGATAGAGGGACTCACTACATTAGTCAAATCATTATTGCAACCTAGTCCTCCTCCTACACTTCCAGCTACACGAGAGCCATGCGCTACAGCAAGGCGACCATAGCCGATATCACAAGGCATGAGGAACACTATCTTACACACAAAGCAAACACCTCTCAGGGGCCAATTTATAACCACTGGCACCCACAACCACCGCCAGTAGCCGCTGCTTACCCTAATCAAATATTCTCTGATCTTGATGGGAATCATGCAAACTGCCCTTTTGCACGAGCAGGTTTGCATGGTACACTTAACTACCAGAAGGTTTGGGTGAACAACCGAAATATAGAATCCAAAATATAGACAGGACAGAATATTGACTCCAAAATATAGACTGGACAGAATATCGAATTACCAAATATAGTTAGTCAAAATATCGAATTTGGGGTAGGAAATATCGATTTCCATAATATCAAATTTAAAATATAAAAGATTTCCATAATATCGATTTTTTTTGTGTTATGTATGGTAGTATATGTATTAAAATTATGTATTAATTTTGTAATGTATGTTTAATTTTCTTAAAGTAATGATTGTTATGTAATTTAAATTTTGCCTAATTTAATTCCATAGCGGGTTGTGGGTTTATAAAGGATTAGGGTGGGAAGTAATTTAATTATAGTAAATTAAATATTAATATTTATTTATATGTATTGATAATCAATTGATTGATAATTAAATATTAATTGGTAATTCATTTTTATTTATTGATTAATTGATAATTATGTGTTATTTATTTATTAATGAAATTTAGTTAAGCGCGAACAATTGCCCGTGGGCGTCTCGGCGCTGCTACTTCTGCAAAAATTCTCCACGACTGGTTCTTTAGGGGATCACTGATTAAACAACCAGGTTTTCAGCTTTTTACGGAATGAAAAAAGGGAGGGGCTGGTCCTGATGAACTGAGGTAATGTATTCCACAATTTTGGTGCCGCGACCAAAAAGCGGCGATCTCCCCAGGAGACTGTCTTGGTGCGTGGCACCACTAGTTTGTTGAGGGTAGAGGATTGAAGTAGTCTCGAGGGGCGGTAAGGTGTCAACTGGTCTTTAAGGAACTGGGGTCCTTGTTTATGCAATGATTTATATACGATGCATAACGTCTTGAACTTGATGCGGTTTCTAATTGGGAGCCAGTGATAGTTTCTGATTGTATCGGCGATGGGTTTATGTTTGGGGGTTCTAGAAAGTAGTTGGCTGCCGCATTTTGTATAGTCTGCATTTTATTGATTACACGGGTCTGGGCATTGGCAAATAGGCCATTGAAGTAATCCAGTGAGGATAGCACTAGGGAACTTATCAGGGTTTTGCCGGGACTATCGGGTAGGAAGGGGAGAATTTTCCTTACTAATCGTTGCTTATGAAAAGCTGTGGCCGATGTCTGATTGGCATGGGCAACAAAATTAAGGCCATTGTCAAAGACAATTCCCAGGTTCCTTACTTTAGAAACTGGTTTAGGAGTGGGTTGTGGGTTTAAAGGGTAATAGGGTGGGAACTAATTTAATTGTAATAAAGTTAATATTTCTTTTTATTGATATGTATTGATAATTAATTGCTTGATTAATACATTTTTATTATTTGGTAATTATTTTGTATTAATTGATAATTAATTTTTATTAATTGGTAATACATTTTTATTAATTGATTAATTGATAATTATGTTAATTGTATTATTCATTATTTGGAGTGGGTTGTGAGTTTATAGAGGAATAGGGTGGGAAGTAATTTAATTGTAATTAAGTACAAATTTCTTTTTATTTCTATGTATTGAGAATTAATTGATAATTATTAATTGGTAATTCGTTTTTATTAATTGGTAATTCGTTTTTTTAATTGGTAATTAATTTGTATAAATTGGTAATTATTTTTAATTAATAATATATTGGTATTGATAATTAATGTAATTTTATTTTAATATTAAATCATTACTTTCCCTACTGTTACACTCTTTGGAGTGGGATAGTAGTTTCTACCTCTACGCTATCTAACACTTTCCCTACTGTTGCACTCTCTGCAGTGGGAATAGTAATCTTTACCCTCCCGCTATCCAAAGCTTTCCCTACTGTTGCACTCACTGGAGTGGGAATAATAATTTTTACCCCTACGCTATCCAATGCTTTCCCTACTGTTGCACTCACTTTAGTGGGAAGAGTCATTTTTACCCTCTCGCTATCCAACAAATGATCTACTTTTGTTTACATTGCATTTATTATTTTTACATTTTAAGCTTTTTTACATTATTTTTAAGTATGTTTTATTTAATTGTTTTTAATTTTTAATTACTTTTATATTATTTTTAATACATTAAAAAAAATTGATATTCTAGTAAACTATATTTTAACATTTTATATTTTGGATTCGATATTTTAGTACTTACCTGTTTGTAAATAGGGATTCTACATTCTGTACTTCAATATTTTGGAATCGATATTTTGGGAATTCTATGTTATGTCCCTCGATATTAAAACACTGAACCGAGGACTTGCAATCTGTCTCAAAATCAGTTATTGTTATACTACAGTATGAATTACCGAGTACATACACCTCGCCCCCATTTGTGGTTAGCAAACAAAATCATCATGCTGAATGTCCCAAAATTAGGTGTAAGGCAAGGGCCAGAGCGGGAAGACTCCTTGATCAACAAAGCAATCTGTTGGATCTGCCATGTCAGGGGCTGTGGCTTGATAATCCGAGAGGATATTATCAGGGCATGCAGATGTACATCACCAGGACAATCAGTAGATTACATTGAGCTGACACTAACAGGACCAGTATTGGTCGATAATCTACTCACTCTGGAATTTCGCACTTGTTCCCCTGACTCTTCCTCAATTCAATTCAATTCAAACGTTCTATCCCCCACAGGTCAACTCAGCCACTATTAGTGCAAGATATAAGACAGAGTAGCTCTAAACTAGAACACAATGACTGACTTCTGGATGGAATCCATCAATACACCAGACCTCAGCCTCCTCCGCAGTTCAGGGTGTTACTAGACTGAGTGGAAAACTCCTCTGAATAGTCCCAAACTGTTATAAGCACAGGTAGTGTTGTCAGTGATTTGAATGATTTAAATGAGCTGGAGGGGACTCCACGACATAAGGGTACATACCCTACCATATGCTCTAATATTCCAACACATAAAACAAATGCGATAGGTCAAACAAGTATGGCCATATTATCCTGGAACGTAGCTGGACTAAATAAAAGTTTGAAGAATTGGATTGGCATAGCTACATAGACAAATTTGTTATGTCTTTTCCAGGAGGCATGGTTACGGTATAAAACATTATAAGAACGCAATTCCCACTCAGAGAGGGAGACCATTGGGGGGGGTCTCGTGACCTGGATTAAAATAACACTGGGGATGAGATCTGGGAACTTTACTATAGATTCACCAGACCTGCTTGCATTTGCCAATTTTGCATCATCGTGACTCGTCCTTTGGGCCTCTGCACCTAAGAGAGAGCGGCTGCCACTGAGTGCCCGCAGCTTTGCCAACTTTGCATCATCGTTATCCCACCTCTGGGCCGCCGCAGCTAAGAGAGAGCTGCTGCCGCTTTGAGCCCACCATGGAGCTGCAAGACAAGAGTCAACACCACCACCAGCTCGGCCTGTCGCAGCCACATGCTGCTGCAGCTGAGAGCCCGCCTGTCCCGAGTGCCCGAATCATTGTGGGTAAATGCTGCGGTCCCCTGCAGCCAAGACTTGTTGTCACTGGGAGTCCTCCTGTCACCGTCTCTGCTTCTTCGAGAAGCTGAGTGCTGCGTCCCTTTTCAACGGCAGGTATCTGGTGCGCACCGGGTCACTTAGGCCCCATCCTTGAACTCAGTCAGCGTCACATTCTGGTGAATACGTTATCGCCTTTTTGAGTCCCTATTGGTTTACGTGCATTGTAGCTTGTTAAAACGCTTTGAAAGTCTTGAGTTAAACCTTAGATAAAGACACTATTCTTCTGTACCTTCGTGAGTTGTGTCTTTTTGTAGTGTTGTTACTGCTTTGTTGTGCATGGTCATAAATTCTTCACACACTGCCTCTGAGATAGGCCTAACTGCTCGTGCTACGTTACCACAGGGTTGAGCAGGGGTTGTCAAAGAGGGTAGCCAACTTGCCCTAACTTAGGAAGAAGGGTCCCTATTTGGACATTGGCACCAGCCATTACCAACTAGAGACCCCCATTTCTAACATTGGCAGCCAGCGGTGAGGATCAGGACTTGCATTTATGATCCACGTACAATAACTGGTAGACACCACAAGTGAGTGTACACCAAAGTGCAGCCACAAGTTTTTTTTATTGTTTGGTTGGTTGTTCTAGGATTGAATTGTTGATCGCAGACATGAGTATTGTTAACTCCAATGCTTTGGTGGAAGGAAATATTAGATACCTATACTGCCAGACAGCTGAAGTCATTTTGTAAGCAATTCGCTGTCCCTGTGATAGGTCTCTCTAGGAAGGAGGAGTACCAGAAGGCGCTGAAGGCCTGGTGGGAAGTAAATAGAGTCCACAGGGGATGAGGAAGAGAATGCTGGAGGGCAGCAGGATGATGCAGTAGAGCAGGGGAGATAGAACACCCTTCAATCAAGGTACTAGTGTATCCCAACGGAGCATGACCCAAGGGGTGCTGGAGGACAGGGAGAGAGATAGGAGGCATAGTTTGGAGATGGCTTAATTGGAAGGTCAGTAGGACCTTGAGAGTAAGAAGTTAGACATTGAGAAGAATTGATTGCCAATTGAACTTGAGAAAATGAAAATGGAGCATGAGAGAATATTGAGGGAGATAGAGATCAGGGTGAGGAGTGTCCCGATCTTACCTTTAGTAACTCCTGAGACTAGAGTTTATATTCCTAATGTTGCCATTGAGGATTTTCACATGAGTGAGGATATTGGGCAATGGTTTGCCACTTATGAGATAGCACTTGTGTCCCACCGGGTCCCTGAGAAGGATTGGGGAGCGGGTTTGTGGGGTCGCTTTGTGAGTGATGGTAGGGATACCTTGTTGGACCTGCCTGAGGAGAGCAGGATGGTGTATGCCCATTTGAACGAAGCTTCGATGACCCTGTATGGTATGACCCCAGAAATGTACTGGCAGAAGTTTAGAACCTGTATGAAGTTAGAGGGTACCCCAGGGGTTGAAAGTGTCTTATTTCAGCAGAGCAATGGATTGCTGGGTAAAAGGTAGCAAAGTTGAAACATTTGAGCAATTGTATGACTTGTTTGCATGGGAGCATATTTCTAGTAATTGTTTCCCAGAGCTATGCCAGCAACTGATTGATAGCAAGCTGACTAATCCTGGGAAGCTTGCTGGGTGAGCACCAGGGTCTGCAAAGGTTTTGTGAGAGACTTCACCAGAGGTGGGCAGGCTCCCCAGCAGACCAGTGGGGGGACAAGGGTAAGCCGAGGGAGTTTCAGAGAGGGCCCCAGAGTAATTTCCAAGGGAACCAAGCAGTGGTGTCCCAGCCTACCCCGGAGAAGAAGCCAGTGTCCCTGACAGTTAGGCCTGTTCAAAGGGGCCACTCACTAGGTTCAAGTGTGGTCAAGTGGGCCACAGGTATTATGATCCCCAGTGTACCCAGAGGGACCCCAATGCATCCCTTTGTGCACCACCCGTGCACCATTCTGCCAGATTGCCAGTGTAGCACGGGGGAGATGGAGGTCCACGGTGGGTGGGATCCCATAGAATTAACCATTGTCTCACTAGGAGACTTTAAGAAGGTCCCTAACCCCACACTGCCTAATAACACTAAAGAGTACCGCCAGTGGGTGACCATCAATGTCCATAAGGTGGCGGCTCTCAGGGACACCGGAGCTAGAGTGACTGCTGTCAGCTCCAGGTTGGTGTCCAAAGAGCAGGTTGTCCCCCATGCATTCTGCTCTGTAGTGTCAGCAGACAACTCAGAGAGCCAGTGTGAGGTGGCTCAGGTTCCCTTCAAGTGGGGGGGGTCTCATGAACTCTTCAAGTGTTTGTGAGGCATGCCAAGCCTGTCGACTGTCTATTGGGTACTGATCTAGAGAACTCCCCATGGACTACGGTGGAGAGAAATTCTCATTTGGAAATGTTGGGCCTGCCTGAGTGGGCGTGTACGACCACTTGGTCAATTGCAGCTCAAAAGGGTTTTCAGG
This sequence comes from Lissotriton vulgaris, assembly GCF_964263255.1. Taxonomy (NCBI): domain Eukaryota; kingdom Metazoa; phylum Chordata; class Amphibia; order Caudata; family Salamandridae; genus Lissotriton; species Lissotriton vulgaris. The sequence goes on from NC_141689.1 coordinate 1,270,091,724, forward strand.
AGGGCCTGGAGCCTGAAATTATTGCCCAGGACGCAGCCTCAAAGAGAAGGGGTAGGAAACATGGGTAGCTAGCCCCCACGGTTCCCACAGTCCTTGAGGGAGCTGACCCTGAGGGGGATGCCCTGGAACCTACAGGGGAACAAGTAGCTGAGCTGGGGGATGTCCCAGAGCTTACCATTGGCAGCAGAAAGGGGGGCCCTCCAGGGAGAAATTTTTCAAGCTACAAAGAACCTGCCCTTCTCTTGAGGGGGTCCGGCGACAGGCCGCCGCCCAGGCTGCAGGTGATTAGACAGGGTCACATTGGATCTCTTGGGAGAATGACCTCCTTTACAGCGAGCCTAAGATTGCTGAGCCTGGGTCAGCGCATGTGCTGGTGGTACCCCAGCGCTTCAGTACCTTCCTAATAGAGTTGGCTCATGATGTGCCATTAGCCTAACATCTGGGGCGGACCAAGACCTTGGAGAGGCTGGTCACCCACTTCTATTGGCCCCAGATGCGCAGGAGCTGAAATGCTCACTGCTGGATGTGTGAGACTTGCCAGGCAAGTGGGAAGAGTGGGAGAAGATTAAATCCCCACTAAAGCCCTTTCCCATTGTGCGTACCCCATTCGAGAGAGTGGGCATTGATATTGTGGGACCTCTGGATCCCAAGACAGCCATGGGCCACAGGTCTTGTTGGATCATGCCACCAGGTACCCTGAGGCCATCCAGCTCAGGAAAGTGACTGCCCCGGTGGTGGGACAGGCACTGATGGGGATTTCCTACCGCATGGGATTCCCTGGAGAGGTGGTATCCAATAGGGGAACTAATTTCATCTACAAATACATGAGGTCTCTGTGGGAGGAGTGTGGGGTAACGTATAAGTTCACCACTCCTTACCTCACCCAGGGTAATGGGCTGGCTCAAACTGACCCTTAAGGTCATGATTATGGACCTATGTGATAAGTTGGATGTCCTCTTGCCATGCTGTTGTCTGCTTACCGTGAGGTACCAAAGAAGTCCTTAGGGTTCCGTTCCTTTGAGCTGCTATATGGTCACATGGTTAGAGGGCCTCTGAGTCTGGTCAAGGAAGGCTGGGAGCAATCTCCCAGGAAAACTCCCCAGGATGTGTTTAGTTACATGCTGGTCTTCTGAAACCAAACTCGGCGGTTCAGGAAACTTGCTGAGGCAAACCTGGAAGCCAGCCAGGAAGAGATGAAACACTGGCATGATCAGAATGCCACTCTGATCAAGTTTCAGCCTGGACGAAAGGTTTGGGTCATGGCCCCAGTGGAGCCCTGTGCGCTCCAGGATAGGAGGACCGGCCCCTTTGAGGTGGTGGAGCGCAGGAGTCCTGTTACCTACATGGTGTACTTGCAGTCCCTAAGGAACCCCTTGCAGGTCCTGCATGTTAACTGCCTGAAGCCCCACTTTCAGAGGTCTGAAGTGGGCATTCTTGTGGCCACAGATGCTGGTATGGAGGAGGAGAGTGAGCCCTTTCCTGACCTCCTGTGTGCAGGGGAGTGAGATGGGGCAGTAGAGGGTGTGGTCCTCTCCACCGCACTTACTCCCGAGAAACTGGGTTATTGCCGCCAACTGTTGGGACAGTTCACTGATTTGTTCTCCCTGTTGCCTAGTGTCACTGATTGATGTGTCCATGACATTGACACTGGGGACATGAAGTTCCAACATCGTTTATTCTGGAATGTGTCAGAATACCTTTGTGTGAGAACTTTTTCCTATTTCAAAATTGTTTCTTCCAACAACAGAAAGGGGTGGCCATGGGCGCAAATTTTGCCCCAGACATTGCGAATATTTATACCGCATGCTTCGAGGATGAACACATATGGCACACTTCCAATCCATTTTCTTATAACATCCGTAAGTGGCTGCGTTATATAGATGACGTGTTTATGGTATGGCATGGCACTGCTGATCAATTGAACAACTTTCACCAGTGGTTAAACTCTAGAAACACCAATTTACAGTTTACAATGGAACATAACACCCAAGAGATGCGTTTCTTGACATTACTATCAAAATAAATACCAACCATCAGTTGTACACCACTTTGTTTACTAAGAAAACAGCCATAAACACCCTTTTGCGCTACACAAGTCATCACCCTCAGGCATTAAAAGATGGATTACCGTTTGGGCAATTTCTTCGCTTACGAAGAAATTGTACCTTTAAAGATGACTATTTCAGTGAGGCAAAAAAACGCAAGGATAAACTACAAGTTTGTGGCTATCCTTTCAGATTACTGAGAAAATCAATGAAAAGGGCCTGGTATAATAACTGTGAGGCGCTTTAACTGTCAACAAAAAAAAAAAAAAACGAACATTGTCTGTGTGTCAACATTTGCACACACTCTAATGCTATCAAGAGAATTGTTTGTAGACAATGGAATTTACTTCAATCTATCCCTGAATTCAAACAAAAACCTTTATTTGCATTCAAAAGAGGCACCAATTTACAGGATAGGCTGATACATGCCTATGAAGATACTTCACCAGCAAACACTATTGACAATATGAGGCAAATAATCCCACTAGTTGGCCACCACAAATGTAATAACTGTGCGGCATGTACCACTACTAAAACTGTGAAAACCTGTAAAATCAACGATTTTAACTTTACAGCGAAAACCTTCTCCAACCGTAATACCACAAATGTGGTTTATTGCAATCAATGCCCTTGCCTATTACACTATCTACGTAAAACTATCCAGCCCATAAAAAACGGATCCTGCAACATCAGTCGCGGATCAGATGTAAGAAAGATAACGCACCTCTGGTTGAGCATTATCTGCAATTGGGCCATAAGGAAACAGACATGCTGTGGTGGGTCCTAGAGGTTATCAGACTCAACAAAAGACAGAACAACATTGACAGGGTTCTCTCATTGAAAGAAGGCAAACTCATCTGTTTAAAGGATACCATTAAACGTGGTTTAAATTCAGTTACTGAATGGCATGCTTTAGCATGCCTACCTTAATCAGTTTTTCTGTCCAGATATTTCTTTATCGAAAGGTCCTAGAATTTGTTCTTTCACTGAATGCCTATTCCCTTCTTAGTTTATTGTTAGTAAGGTTACACTTTTAACCACATTGACTGTGAATAGATTACATCTGTATTACACGATGTTAGATTGGATGTATATGCCATATGGTTCGTCTGACCTGGGATTGGATTTGCTTTCAAGCTTGAAGCCTTTTTTCAAGTTCCACATATTTGTGTATTGCGGATGTTTTATTATCAGAAGAATGTCTTTATTGCATCCTTGATAGGCACATGTCTGTTATGCCTTTGTCTATACTATCACGTATTCAGTGATCTTATATATGGCTCCATCTTGTTCTTATAGTGACGTTCGTGTTTGACATCTTGTTAAATTTTGGCCATAAATTTTGGCAACTTACGGTGTTTACTTTATACCGTTCATTACATTCTATACCCTTATTCAAAACATCTCCTGTTGGGTTGAATTGTTATTATTGCCCTGACCTTTTCCAATATGGCGGCCACGGTGCAGTTCTATTCTGCGCTCCAATCTGAGTTTTAAATTAGGTTAACACTAGCACCTGTTGCTTGTTAAATTGTGGACATGATTTTCGGCAACTTGTGGTTTATATTTACACCTTTATTCAAAAATATTTTTTGGGTTGAATATATAGCATTACCCGTACCTTTTCCAATATGGTGGCTAATGTGCAGTCCTATTTCATGCTCTAAACGGAGCTTTAAATACAGGTAATACCAGCATTGGGTGCTTTTGCCTCCTGTTTGCTGTTTGGATTTCTATTGCCGATCACATAGAGAGACTGAAGGTAAGCCTCCAGTTGTAGGCTCGTAGGTACTCTGTAAGGATTCTGTCTGCAGGTCCTCATTAATTTTTGTCTCTCTATTGTAGAATAATACTTAAAATTTGAAGGCCCAGATGATTTCGCTCTACCCTTTTGGATCGAGGTAAACAGTTCCGTCTGTTCGGATTTAAACTTTATAAATCCACGCTTGGTATTGTATGTGATATGATATAATTTACTTCCCCAGATTTTCAATTACTCATTCTTATTCCGTGGGCAACAGTAACAATGCAACGTATTCTTTGGCCTACGTGTAATCCACACAGACTTATAGGTAAATAGTTTTGTCTATTTGCTATTAAACGATACAAATCCACGCTGGATATGGTATGTGATACGATATAATTTACCTCCCCAGATTTTTAATTGCTCATTGTTAATCTGTGGGTCGCATCAACAACGCAAAATATTCTATGGTCTACGCTTCTTTCACACAGACCTTTAGGTACGTCTCTGACTCGACCTATATGATATGTACGTTTGTTTTACTGCTTCGTCTAAATCTTGGCTGGTAATATGTTGTTTAAAATCCGGGCTTTATTTTGTAGATTGCCTGTGCTCAGCCTTGACAGCTTCCACCACTGAAACTGAATTAACTTTGGTGTGGTTTATCGTTGATATGAGGTATCTATTGCTTCATTAAGTAATTTTGATTATACACATATTTCTCGATTTTCTTGAGTAATTGTGACACTTATATTTAGGAGTAGCTGTATTCACTCTCCCTGAAATGGAATTGTGATCGCATTAGAAAATTAACGTTTTCCAGCACCTTAATCGAGGTAAATTGTTCCCCTCTTGATCACACAAGATCTCTTCTGGTTTTAAAACACCCACAAACTTGAAACTTTCTGCTCTAAATCAATTAGGTTGTACAACTAGAGTTTTGAGTATAATGATCATAATGGATAGTTTTAAGCAGATCGGTTCAAACAGTAAGTTTCATTATGTTCTGTGTCTATGTTTATATGAAATGGGAATTGTATTCAAGTATGTAAATAATGAATAACGGCAATGTATGTATGAATTCTTGACCGCATCTATTTGATAAATTGTATTCTCTTGATGAAATTGATGTTTGTGAATTCTCACGATATTACCACAGTTATTAGATGATGTTTTTTAGACAATTGCATTTACTAAACCTTTATTACTGTGATTATGGAATATCTATATATGTTGCTACAAGCAGACATCTCTATGAAGTATGAATACTGTTATATATGATATATGATATCTTTATGGCTAAATAATATGCCATCTTTTTATGTAACAAATTGTTCTCTGGTGAAGTTTGTTTTTTGTCACTAGTGTTGTTTTGTTTTGTCACAAAGGTGTTATAGATAAAATTTAAAATAGTAGATATGGATGTGTAACTGTAAATATTTTTGTTTCAGATTACACTTGGTTTTATACAGTATACAACTGACACCAGTCCTGAAGATGGTCTCAGAAAGTATTATCTAGGAGACCGAAACGTCAACCTCCGCCTCATCCTTGCTTTATGTTACTTATGTAGATTTTGGATAGGCGTCTTTTAGGTTCTGTTGAGTCATTCATTAACAAATTCTTTTTGTGTACCTGCAGACCTAATCAATTTTGAATCATTTATATCTGTATATGAAATCAATCTTTTTACCATTATATTTTCTTATATACCTTTGTGTTTGTTGTCTATCTACTTTTTATGTGTTTTGATAAATTGTGTCTATATATAATCAATAATTCATTTTGATGAATTAATTTTCCATAACGATCATTAAATTATCCTTCCTAGTTAGTTTGAATCACTAATTATCTTCTAAACAAACTCCCTTGAAGGCACTTAGACCTCGCTACTTAATCACCCAAGCCCTTAAGGGTATTTTGGGTTGCTCACTGTTCTATATTCAGTCCTCCCATTAAGCACAAGGCTTACAGAGTGACTGACCGGGTAAGGGCCTACATTAAGGATGACGTTACCAAAATGTTTTCCCTTGTGGTGATTGAGTCCTCTAGCAGCCCGTGGTACAGCCCAATGGTCCTGGTCCCAAAAGCAGCAGCGCCTGGTACCATCTCAGAACTTTGGTTCTGCCTGGACTATCGGGCAACAATTCAGTCACGAAGACTAACGTGCACCCCATCCCCATAGCTGATGAGCTCGTAGATTGGTTGGGGGCTGCTGTCTGGGTATTGCCTTGACTGAGGGAGCAAAGGAGAGATCAGCATTCTCCACACCCAATGGGCACTACCAGTTCCAGGTGATGCCTTTAGAATGAAGAATGCCCCTGCCACCTTTCAGAGATTGGTCAACAGGGTGTTGGTTGGGCTGGAAGACTTCAGTGCCACCTACCTGGATGACATTGCTTAGCTCCTCTTATGAGGATCATCTGCTCCACCTCTGGGCGGTATTGGTGGCACTGCGGAAAGCAGGCCTCACAATCAAAGCCAGTAAGTGCCAGATTGGGAAGGGTTCTGTAGTATATTTGGGGCACTAGGTGGGGAGTGACCAAGTGGCATCCCTTCAGCCCAAAATTGAACCTATCCTGGCGTGGGAACCCCCCAAAGACTCAGACACAGGTGAGGGCCTTCTTAGGACTCACAGGGTACTACAGGAGGTTTGTCAAGGGATCTGGCAACACTGTTGCACCCTTGACTGAGCTGACTTCCAATAAGCAGCTGAAGAAAGTTAATTGGACTGACACCTGTCAGAAAGCTTTTGCCGCCCTGAAAACTGCCATGTGCCAACTTTTCAAAGGAATTTGTTGTCCAGACAGACACCTCAGAACATGGTATAGGGGCTGTTCTGTCACAGATCAATGAAAAGAGACTAGACCAACCAGTAGCCTTCTTAAGCAGGAGATTACTTCTCCGGGAACAGAGGTGGCGTGAAATTGAGTGTGAGGCATTTGCTGTGGTCTGGGCACTGAAGAAGTTGAACCATACCTGTTTGGGACTCACTTTCGGGTTCAGACAGACCACAGGCCCCTTAGATGGTTGATGCGGATGAGCGGTGAGAATCCCAAGTTGTTGAGGTTGTCCATTTCCCTACAGGATATGGATTTCACTGTGGAACACGGCCCTGGTACTGAACACTCCAATGCTGATGGTCTGTCTGTCTAGATTCTTCTGCCTTAGTGATGACAACTCCCAAGGAGATGGATAGTTCTCCCCACTTTTCAGCTGGAGGGGATGCGTTTTAGACCTGGCACCATTGGCGTGGGTCTCCCACCCTCTCTTCTCTTCCTATCTTTTACATTGGCTGGATTTAGTTGCTCAGAGCACGATGCCACTGATAATCAGTGTCACAGCGCGAATGCTCCCTATGGGAAAATGATTGTAGGAATTATGATAACCTTAATGCCTAGATCTGTGTAGCATGTTCTATTAGTGCGTTATCCTCCATTTCACTGTTCTGTGTAGCATGTTCTAGTAGCAAGTTATCCTCCATTTCACTGTTCTGTGTAGCATGTTCTAATAGCAAGTTACCCTCAATGTCACTGTTTATTTAATTTATTAATTTATAAAGTTTTATATAGAGCGAAAAAGATCCCGAAGGATATCAGAGCGCTTTAAAAAAGTATGGAAGAAAGGTAATAAATGCAATATCGACATCACGTAGGAATAACAAACAAGAATCATCACATGATTACAAGACAAAGGGGTCAGAGGCGAGTAATACCAACAACATGTACATAGCCGGCTACGAGGGGGCACGCGATAAGACAAAGAAGAACAACATCAACTGAGGGTCTAATGGTTGTAAGATCAATGATTTAGAGCAGATGATCCTAACCCAATTAAGGTAAGAACTTGTTCATTATGAATCTTTTGGCTTCCAGTTTAAACATCAATCGTAGAGGAGATTCTGCGAACTTCCAGTGGAAGAGAGTTCCATATCTTCGGGGCAGCGCCGGAGATGGCTCAGTGGCAGGTGTTCTTTTTTGATAAAGATGCATGGTTTCAAGAGGAAAGAGTTACTATTGAGAATCTACCCATTCTCATAGGCCAGAATAGGCAGGTTGAGGATTACCTTCTATAATCCTGAAAACGCTGGATTTTCTTGCCTAAGCTTTCCTTTAGGCTTTGTTAGTATGTGTATTGGCAGTCTGGTTTTGGAGCAGCAGGGCCAGCTGTGTTAGACCTGTCTGGAGAGAGAGATTGGTATTCAGAGCATGGGGAGGGGTGACTCTTTGATCTGAGCAAGGCCGGGCCCGGCAAGGTGAATGATGGCTCCACCTCCAACGGGGCGTCTAATAGCAGAACCCCTCATTCTGAAGGGGCAGGATGTAGCCTCATAAACCAAGTACACCCTGACCCCACCGGACTGGTTCTGACTGGTTTGAGTGATTTGTTACTTTAGAGAACAAAGAATTTTGAGGTATAAAATGCTGCACTGGAACTTTGTCCAAGTATGTTTCTTCTGGATGTCAAGACAAAACTCTATCCGAGTGAACAGAGGAAAGGACTTTGAAACATTCACAAGCTTGCTGGAGAAACTACCAGAGGGCCTAAATTGAGAGCGGCCCCTGCTGAAGTCTCAAGCACATTAGACTTCACCCCGTCAGCTATCGAAATCCCTCTGCCAGGAATTCTGCTTGCCGGTGAGGCCTCCTTTAAGTGATCCGGAGCCTCTAGTTCTACTGTGAGGAGCGCAGACTGAAAACCTTCACTGAATCTGTGTGTGCCGCTGCAGCTATGAGAGAGCTGCCAGCGCTGAGAGCCCGCCTGAATTTGAACCTTCGAACCCCTTGCTGAATCTGTGTGGGCCGTTGCAGCTAAGAGAGAGCTGCTGCTGCTGAGAGCCCGCCTGAATTTGAACCTTCAGAACCTTCATTGAATCTGTGTGGGCCGCTGCAGCTAGGAGAGCTGTAGCCACTGAGTGGCCGCCATTGTGCCAGCCTGGTCAAGATCACCATTCATCCTGTGGGCTGCCGCATCTAAGAGAGAGCTGCTGCCGATGATTTCCCGCACCTTTGCCAAGTTTGCATCATCGTGATTCATCCTGTGGGCCACCGCAGCTAAGAGGTATCTGCTGCCACTGAGTGCCCCCACCGTTGCCAATTTTACATCATCGTGATTCGCCCTGTGGGCCGCCGCAGCTAAGAGAGAGCTGCTGCTGCTGAGTGCACACACCTTTGTGCCAAGTAGGCTAAGAGTGATCTGCTGCCGCTGAGTGCCAGCACCTTTGCCAAGTTTGCATCATTGTGATTCATCCTGTGGGCCACCGCAGCTAAGAGGTATGTGCTGCCACTGAGTGCCCCCACAGTTGCCAATTTTGCATCATCGCGATTCGCCCTGTGGGCGGCCACAGCTAAGAGAGAGCTGCTGCTGCTAAGTACCCACATCTTTGCCAACTTTGCGCCATAGTGATCCATCCTCTGGGCTGCCGCAGCTAAGCGAGAGCTGCTGCTGAGGGCCCACACTTTTGCCAACTTTGCACCATTGTGGTTTGTCCTGTGAGCCGCGGCAGCTAAGAGAGAGCTGCTGCCCATGAGTGCCTGCATCTTGTTCACCAGTGTCGAGGATTATCGCTATTGTCACGTGGGCTGCCGCAGCTAAGAGAGAGCTGCTGCCGCTGTGAGCTCACCACAGAGCTGCAAGACGAAAGTCATCGCCACCACCATTGCAGCCGTGTGCTGCTGCTAATGAGAGCCTGCCTGTTCCCGAGGGCCCGGATCATTGTAGGTGCACGGTGCAGTCCCCTGCAAACAAAACTTATGGTCACTGGGAGTACGCATGTCACCTTCTCCGCTTCTTCGAGAAGCTGCATGCTGTGTCCCCTTTCAACAGCAGGTATCTGGTGAGCACCGGGTCGCGTTGGCCCCGGCCTTGAACTTAGTCAGTTTCACGTTCTGGTGAGTACATTATTGCCTTTTTGAGTCGCTATTGGTTTACGTGCATTGTGGCTTGTTAAAATGCTTTGAGAGTCTTGAGTTAAACCTTATATAAAGATATTATTTTTCTATACCTACCTGAGTTACGTCCTTTTGTGGTGTTGTTACTGCCTTGTTGTGCATGGTCATAAATGATTCACAAACTGCCTCTGAGATAGGCCTAACTGCTCGTGCTATGTTACCACAGGGTTGAGCAGGGGTTGTCAAAGAGGGAAGCCCACTTGCCCTGACTTAGGAAGAAGGGCCCCTATTTGGACATTTGCGTCAGCCATTGCCAGCTAGAGACCCTCATTTCTAACAACAGTCCATTATGTTTGGAAGTAATAGGCCAATCAATAAGGGATGATCAATCAAAAATCTGCATGCCAAATGTGCACCCCTTAGAAGGGAATAACCGAAGATCCATCAGGTGGCCCAAGATCACATGTAACATAGAGCTCACTAGAGACAAGTGGTCTGCATATAACATCCATGCGCATAGCCCTGGTCTCAAAGTTAGAGCCCCTTCCCTCGAAATATAATGGGAAGAACCCGAAACCCAACCCTAAGGCAAAAACTAAGGTAAACCCATGGTATACAACAGAATGTAGAAGATCTAAGACAGCTCTACTTGAATCAATAAAGCAGGGAAGTACAGATTCAGTAAGGAATGCAAGGGATGCCCACCGAAAAACACTGACTACAGCCAAGAGGAATTGGGAGGAAAACAGTTGGCTTGTTCTTTTGCAGGCAGCAAAAGCCAACAACTCAGCAGAGTTCTTGAAAAATATAGCATTTGGTGGCAAGGACCTGGTACGATGGACCGAGCATTATATGGACTCAGCGGTTTGGACCGACCACTTCACTGACTTGTACCCCAGTTTCGTCCCATTGTAGCCTCGAGTGGAGAGAGACAATCTATTAACATCGAGGGAGACAGTGGGGTGATCGTTTTCTCACTGCAAGAAACTAAGTATGCTATAGATTCTATCAAACCTGGAAAAGCACAGGGATTAGATAGACTCTCTGGTGAATTATTTAAACATGACAAAAAGGTATGGGTCCCATATGTTAAAGCTCTTAGCAACTCAATATGAGCCGTTGCTCTAATACCGGGAACATGGAAAGGGGCTGAAATTGTCCCTATCCACAAAAAGGGCAGTAAACATAAACCTGGAAATTACAGGTCAATTAGCCTGATAGACGTACTCCAAAAAATCTACGCCAGGCAGCTACTGAACTGGCTTAATGATTGGATAGAGACCTCTAGTATATTGTCCCCATATCAGGCAGTGTTCAGATCTTGCACGATACAATACAATAGACCAAGTCTTCAGACTCTTGGGCATTAGCTGGAAATATGTTAAGATCAGAAAGGGGCATATTTATGTGGCATTTTCTTGATTTGAGGGCAGTATTTGACCTCATACCCAGAAGCCTACTATGGGAGTCACTTGAGAAACAAGGAGATACCCCCAATCTGGTCATGCAGTTAAAAAGGCTACTGGAAACTATGCTAGAGTTCACTGGGGTATGAACGGGGAGCTCACAAAGCCAATCCCGATAGAAGAAGGAGAAAGGGGTGCGTACTTGCTCCCTCACTGTTCTCACTCTATATCAACGACGTGGTAAATCACTTACAAGTTCAAGCAAATGACCGCCCAAAGCTAAATGTGTACTTGGTACCGGCGCAGCTTTTTGCAGACGATACCATCTTGTTATCCCGGACCATAAAGGGGTTGCAAAATAAGAGCCCCGTCCAAAAGTTGAGCACCCTCTGCCTATATGTAAAAAGGATAATAGTAAGGCCCAGCTCTAGCCTCAAGGCTCTACTGATGGAGCCTGTGGGCAATCCTAACCACTTTTTCAAATGGATGTTTCTATAATTTGCAAGCGCTCAACATTTTTTTCTAGCAAAGAATTAATAGAGTAACTACTATTGCATTATACATCTATCTCAGCACTTCAACAGACTTATGACCGAGAGCTGATTCCAATCTCTGAAGTGCACCAGCAATCATCTTGCCACTAGATTCTTGCAACGAGACATGGGCACCAACGTCAAAATGTTGGCTAAATAAAAGTCTTAATTATTTGAATTTCTTAACAATCTCCAATTGATCCTCATCCAGCCACCACCCAAACCCTGGGGTCCACCTCCTACTCTTTGAAAAAAAAACATGGGGGCATATTATCAAGGAACAGCGTAAAAATTATCGCCGCTTTAGCTGCAGGAAACTGCGGATAAAACAGCAATAATGGGCTTGATAATATGCCAAAGAGAATTCCAATAGAAGCCCATGTTAACACCAAAGCATGGGTTTCTATTGGAATTCTCAAGGACATACTATCAAGCCCATTTAAATCGCTTTAGCAGCAGTTTCCTGCCGCTAAAGCAGCAATATTTCCAATGCCTTCCCTTGATAATATGCCCCATGGTCTTTATTTTCGCTGTATTGATCTTTAAATTGTTTCCCTTGCAGTAGTATTAGAAAGCAGCAAGTTGCCTCCGCAAGCTGACTAGCGTTAGATATAATAACACAGTGTCATCTGTGTGAAACAACATCGAAATAGGCTTCATCCCTAACTTAGGGGGAATGTTTCTGGCCTGATTTAGGACTCCCAAGGAATCCGCTATATAGATAGAAAACAACAGCATAGCCAAAACACACCCTTGCCTTAACCATTGGGGATGCTCATCTTTTTGGACAAGGCCACATTACCCCCAGTTCCACTCAAGTCCATGAGCCCATATGCAGTAGGACTACCAACTTCAAAAGACCTGGTGCATTCTTTCATTTTGCTCTCTTTTCCCAGAGAAAATATCTATTAACCGTGTCAAACACTGCTGACAAAAGTCAATGTACCACATGTAAAGTGGCTGCTTTTTTTGAGGGTCTAATCTTATGCCAGCAGCTTCAATATCACACAACCTCCTCTAGTTGAATACTCTTTCCTGAAGATCATTTGGAGGAAAGGGTAAATTCTAGCTAGGCACACCCACTCTTCTAATTGACCCAGCAAATGAATTGCATACCTTTTACTTTGGAAATCCAACAATGTAATCAAGCGATAGATGGAGGGCAGGCCCCTACTCCCTTTTTAAACAAAGATACCCTAATTCTATCTTTCCATGTTTCCTACAAATCATGGCCGTCAATTATTTCTTCAAACAGCGGTACCAGGGTCTGTGCCCACTGGTGGGAGTAGTATTTAATATTATTTGAAGCAATGCCTTCTAACCCATTTTAGGTCTCTCATCCCTACATCAATGGGAAACAGCATTTACAACAATGTCAATGCCACGCAGCTAGGTAACAACGCAGTCGTTACAATGACTGTGTTGTTATCATGCGTGGCATTACATCGCAAGACGTTTCAACGACTTGCGCTAGGTGGCGTGCAAAACCAGGGAATGTGTTGGAATTTAAATCCAACACCTTCCCTGCTGTTGCGCTAACTGGAGTAGGAATAGTAATTTATACTATTCGCAAGTCCAGTGCACCACCTAGCGCAAGTTGTTGAAATGACTTGCGATGCAATACCAAACGTGGTAACAACGCGGTTGTTGTAACGACTGCGTTTTTACCTACCGCGTGGTAAAAGCATGCGTTGTAACTTCAGTACCACTAACTGTAATGAGTGGAATGCTCTAACTCCATTACCCTTACCATTAAAGCTTGTCAAGCTTGTACCCCCAACCCTCCCACCCTCATTGTTGGCTTTATAGAAATCTGAGATGCAATTGACCCACCTTTCTTCAGGAATTGGACCTGCTGTCATATGAGTGGTTCCTCCAAGAATGCAGTTTAAAATACTTCAAAACCCCTTAGGCTGCCAGTGCGCTTGGAAAAGATTGCCTATGTCCTTAGGTTCTCTCTTACTCTCCATTTGATTTGCAATATATCTTTCCTAAAGGCTTTCCTATGCTGTCTTTCTACACTGTCCCTTTATTCCCACCCTACTCTGAATGTCTCATGTATTCTCGTATTAGGCGTCACTTTGGCCTGTGATTTTTCAAATCTCAGAGGGTCCTCAGCGACCCTACTCCTGTTCAACCCTACGGCTGCCATATACCTTATGGAAGAAATGCATTATTCAAAGGCCTGAACTGTGTGATGTAAGTGTGAGCTGGATAGCACCTTTAGCAATTCTTTTATGCTATGTATAATATGACATTTTAGTTTGACAGACCACACTATTCTACAGTCATTTTTACAGTAAAAAGGCGAACTATTGGCCACTAATGTCTTAGTTTAACCACCCTAAACAGTAAAAGAATAATAGGCTTGTGGTCACTGTTATCAAAAACACCCTCTAATATATCCTTAACAATCCCGAAATGCAGCAGTAATGACTACTTTATGTTCCTTAACTAGCTGTACCCTGCCACGCGTTGCTGTGGCTCAGTCTGGTTAAATGGTAAAGAAAAAAAAGAGTAAGCGCACGTTTCTAATATGTTTAATTTCACAATGCTTGTGGGTATACAATATGTTTGTGTGACTATTGTCTGTATGCGTCCTTTGTAGTTGTTGTGCAGCAAGCAAATCGATAGGGTGTGTTCGACCTTTCGATTAAAAACACACGCGTCTTGTACACACACGTATACGAATCCAGCGTTGTGTATATATAAACATGGGCTAATGTTGTGAAGTAAACCAACTCCTCCCGCCTCCCTCCACCCACCCCAGTCTACCATCCTGACAGCAACTGTCCTTCCTAATATATGTAGACTATTGTCTCTGGAGAAGTGTGGCTCACTGGTTAGAGCAGGCAGACCCTGAAGCAGAGGTCAGACCCGGGACCAGGGTTCGATTCCCGACGCGGCAGGGTGTTGAGCTCAAATGTCCTCGGACTCGATAATTCTCGCTTCGGTGCCAGACCTAATCATGGGTTCACACTATGCAACTCTGGGCATTAAGCTTGCTTAATCTCCACAACGGCCCCCCGCGGCGGGATGCCTGGCTTTCACCTTGGGGATGCCCTGTAGGGGCTATCTCACAGGGAAAAACCAGGACGGGTTCCCAAGGCAAGCGCGGAGATACCCCTACGGGGGTCGATTCTGGCGCTATATAAGAAATGCAATAATAATAATAATGTGTCCTCTCTTAATGTTGCAAAGTGAACCAACTCCTCCCCCCTCCCCCCACCCACTTCCCGGTCTGCCATCCTGACACCAACTGTCCATCCTAATATAAGTAGACTATTATCTCTATGCGTCCCTTGTATTTATTTCGCTGCAACCAAATCGATAGGGTCTGTTCGTCCTTTCGATTAAAAACACGAGCGTATTGGACACGCCCGTATTCAAATCCAACGTTGTGTATATATAAACACTTGCTAATGTTGCAAAGAGAACCAACTCCTCCCCCCACTCTCCACCCACTTCCCGGTCTGCCATCCTGCCACCAACTGCCCATCCTAATATATGTAGACTATTGTCTCTATGCGTCCTTTCTTAATGTTGCAGAGTGAACCAACTCCTCCCCCCTCCCTCCACCCACTTCCCGGTCTGCCATCCTGACACCAACTGTCCATCCCAATATATGTAGACTGTTTCTCTATGCGTCCCTTGTAGACGTTGCGCAGCAACCAAATCGATAGGGTCTGTTCGGCCTTTCAATTAAAAACACGTGTGTATTGGACACACGCATATTCGAATCCAACGTTGTGGCCGCAATTACTCAATCAAGAGTGTCGCTGTAGGCCCAAATCACCACAGTTGTTTGGAAAATGACACTATTGTGCCAAAACCTCTGGGGAGTGGTTGACTGACTAACTGAGGTAGAATTCAGGGTCTTAGAGTTAGAAAAGGCAGTCACCACACTCCCGGCTAAAGTATCCACCCTGGAAAAGCTCACTGAAGGCCTTGCGACACGCGTGGAGGACCAGAGCGAAGGGCCTGCAGAAATAATCTCTGATTTGTAGGCTTTTCTGATAATTGGGAAGGTAATGACATAGACAAAAGCTTGCTGGAGTGGTTTACCTTATGGATTTCAACGCACACACAGAGCCATTCTGCCGTGACCACCACCTGGGCTAGACAGTGGCCCATTATTGTGCGAATCCTAATCTACCCTGATGGCGACCTCATCCTCAAGCAGGCCGGGACGAAATGAGAACTCTTTTTTGAATCACAGCGAATTATGGTGTTCCAGACTATACTTGGCTGGTCCAACAGCAGCATCAATCCTTCCATGTGGCCAAGGCACGTCTTCGAGATCTGAAGATTACATACATGCTCCAGCTTCCGGCTCGACTGCCAGTGGTCTATAACTCCTGCACCATGTTCTTTGAAATGCCAGAAGAGGTCTTTGATTAGACAGATGACCTAAGATATCTTAAACCTCACACTCCACTGCGGCATGCCTCAGACTCCTCGTTATAAGAATCCAACCGAATGCAAAAACAACAGAAAGGTAAACTGAGACATTGGTCCAGATCAAATATGGCATTGTAAGGCCGATGACAAGGAATGCAAAAAGGCTCCAGCGGCTGAGGCCCCTAACCCTCACAAATGACTGAATGTGTTTGTGTGGGGAATAGACGCTGGGACTTTACCAATATTCTAGAGTTGCAGTATCTCGGTGCTAAATAAGGGCTGGTACATTAAGTGTTTTACTCATACCCTTCATATTGACACTATGATGCAGGAGCATTTGGGGATCCATTGGATGGACTCTAGTTTAAGCCCCTGTTGAGGTCAGCACAGCTTACCATCCACAACAGATACTTCAGTTGTTATGAGGTATTGAGGTGGGGGTTAAAAGATCAATGAGGATTACGTTTTTTGTTCGCACCCACTGCTCAGACTTTGATATCTCAAGAAGATGTTCCTCTATATTATTTAGACACCATTATTGATCACTACATGCCCATGCCGACACAGACGGATGAGGCCCCATTGGGTCACGTACAAATTGTAAGCTGGAATATTAGGGGCTTTCTGGATAAAGTTAAGTGAGGCGTGATACTCCGCCAGGCAAGGCGAATAAAAACAGACATACTGTTGCTACAAGAGACACACCTCATGGGCAACAAAACTCCCTATCTGGCCCGGTTTTACTATATGCATGTGTTTCACACAGGTTTCGTGAGGGGTTCCAGGGGAGTACAAAAGCAAAAACAATAATATATGGACAGAATGCAGAAAAATGTCATACATTCACCCCAGTACATCGATCTGGGACTAAATTCATAGTTCTTCTGCTCCCCATGCCATTACAGTTTGAATCCAGCCATATGCAGAATAGTCTTCTCCCTGTTCCCTATGGGAACAGTCCAACCTGAACTGTGAGGCCAGGTCCTCCCTGGAATGGAAACAAGCATTATGGGACCAGTTTTGGGGATTCACTGAAAATGTACAGACAGAGATATACAACCCTGGACAGGTTTGTCACTACCCTTTTATGTGAGATCTGCCATATTGAAGATGATCTCCCTTCCAAGACTACTCTACCATTTACGGTACCACGCTTATCCGGTTCTGCTATCCTGGTATCGCCACATTAATGCTATACTAGGACAGTTCCAGTGGGGCAGGGGAACATGTCCAGCTGCACTGTGTACATGCTTCCAGTCCACATACTGGAGTGGAATTGTAGCTGCGGACATCCAAGCCTACCACGCTGCATCACACCTATGGGTACTGAATGACTGATGGCATGGGTCGAGTAAAGATCCGGCATATGCCAAAGAATGATGGCTGCTTCATGACCCAACACTTACCTCATATTTATACACAGTATAAGTACGTCTCTCTTGAGAAGTTCCAGTACTCTCCCTCTCAAAATAAAAAAGAGCTGGGACTCCGTACAGGGCAGCCCTGGCAAATTTAAAGCACTGCTTATACAGTAAGCCAGACATCCAGGCACTGCTGCCCATCACCAGAGTAATGGTACTTGGTGACAATCTCTGCGACGGATGGATTGTTGGGGACGTATCATGCGCATAACATCGCTATGGCAGAATATCCTGCTGCTCCACTTAGCAGATCTCCGGGATTTCTGTGGGCTGGATCAGATAGGGATAGCCACCATTGGGGATGTAATGCATGGCCTCACACTCACATCATTCTAAGAACTAAAAACTAAATATTAAATGCTCCACTCCCAGTTCTATAGGTATTTACAATTTTGCCACGCCCTCACACCCTACATAACTACGAGTGCATCACTTCCAGACTTTAATCCATAGGAGGGTAAACTCTTGATGGGAAACTTAGGTGATCGCAAGATTTCAAAAATATATCAGTCTCTCATTACACAAACCATCACCACACTGGAGACCCTGAAGACTCCCTGCCAGACAGATATAGGCCTCTAGATACAGATGAATGGACTGAAGCTCTGGATACCCCCGGGGGCAGCCATTTCATCACACTTAGGACTAATTCAATTCAAATATTTGCATAGAGCCTACTACACATGATGTAGGTTATGCAGAGCTGGAATGATAGAATCCTCTTTATGCTTGCAGTGCCAGAAATATGAGGGCACCTTCATACACACAGTGTGGACATGCACAGCATTAGATGGATTCTGGTCTGGGGTAATCAAATGCCTTGCAGAAGTTCAATGATGGGAGCTCCCCAAGTCCCCTAGGTTAGCACTACTTCATATCACCTATGTGATTGGTGGTAATAGGTATAAGCGCCATCTCCTATGGTTGGGCATAATCCATGCTGAACGGGACATAGCTAGGCTATGGAAGTCCAACACCCTCCCCGCGATAAGGGCTTGAAAAAAAGGGATATATTTCTGCATGGGTCTGGAAATATTAGTCTTTCGAGCATGCAGGTGCCTGCAGAAGCACATGAAAATATGGCAGTGGCGGGCTGAATCCTGCGGCCTTGTCAAAGAGAAATTAACGTGTGTAGCCAATGCCATAGATACTGAAATTCAGACATACAATTCAGTACTGTGATATATCTTGTGAAACATTTCTATTGAAACATAGATATTACCCACGGGTAACAATATTAGACACAAACAAGCAACATCGCAGTGCATTACACGGTTATATTTTGTTCATAAAAAAAGTTGGGATGCAATATTATTCATGGAAATATGGCTATATTTATGTAGCCCATTGGGCTGTGTGATCACATGAAATGCAATTAAATTTGTTGGGGGAAAAAAAAGGAAGTAGAATGTGTCAGGCACTTGACTAGCCTTCATTGTTCCACCTTCATTGCCATGCTGTTCCCAGTTGCATCCTCTCACCTTTGAAAGACATAGCTGGTGATCCGTTTGTACTGCTCTAACTGATGTTGCAGCATGTAGTAGTTGGAATTCTAACACGTTGGTACATCCTGTAAGAGGGAATTCACTGGTATTTTATTGGCACATTGTGTGATCCTCAACTGCATACAGGTCTTTAAAAGAATGACTGAAATGAGTGCAGATTCTTCGTCAGGTGGCCAGTATGTTGCTGAATATGTCTTTTTGAGGAAATCCAGCAGAGGTTGATGCAATACGCCAAACAAAGGACCCTAAAATGTCCACCATCTTCCATGGCCGTGACAATATTACTGCCATTGTCTGTTGCAGCAAATCCAATTCTGTGACCTCTGGGCCAAAGCCATTCAAACACCTTGCTTGCTGCTTAATGCCCTCCAAATTGTCTTCAGTGCTGCGACTTATAGGTAGCTGTTGCTTAACCCCCACAGTGATACCCATGTAATCAGTTGTTTGACAACTGGTCCACATGTCTGTGGTCAGGTTAAAAGTATTAACAGCACTCTGTTACATAGATTAGCTAACAATTTGCAGCATACCATACTAGAGTGCTGGAAGGGCAACTCTAACAAAATAGATCCTGCAGGGTACCTTTTCATTTCAAGCAGGTGTCTGCAAGAAATTCTTAAAATTGCTATCCTACAAGAATAGAAAAAGTGAGGAGGTCCAGTGCTAGCATGTTAGAATGCTTCCAGTTGTACAAATGTACAGTTGGGTGGTTGCATTCATAGGGCCTTTCCAGCCTAAACATGCCGGTAATAGTATCTTGAAGATAACGTTTTTTTGTTTGTGGTGCCACTGACACATGTGACTTCTGCAATGCAGCTGAGATGTCCGCATATAAGTTTTTATTACTTTTGGGGATTCCTGATGCGGGTACATTACAGGGGCCAAGGCTGCTTAGAGTGAAGTTGCCATCCTCTTCTTCCTTATAACCACTTTCTTCTTACATCACTACGAACTGAGTTGGTTTCCACCTCTTATCACCACCACCACTAGCAGATATCTTTTTAAGGTGGCCCACCCACTGGATTCTGTGATGTTTTTCGGATGAGATACTTCATTGCAAATTAATCATATTGCAATGTTAACCTATTGCTTGGTAATTGTAAAGTAGTCCCAAACTGGGGAGTGTAGGAGAGTAGGTCTGCTTACTATGGTTACCCCCAATTTTTGCTGGTGTTTCACTGTTTTTCGACTTTAGTCTGGCTGAAACTCTGCTAACCAGGGCCCCAGCCTAGCTGCTTCCTCTCTAAACTGATTGCATGTACTTTAGGTACACTCCAGTTTGGTTAGCTGGGTAACCTTGTGAGTTCCGAGTGTATGGTACCTTAGGTACTAATGGCATAGGTAACCCAGAGGCCTACCAGGTGCAGAAGCATGCATCGTGCCACCCCTGGAAGCCTTCCAAAATAACGCCACAGGTCTGACCCTGCAGCCTAGGAAAGGTTTATGCATGCACCCCTTACTAAGATATAGGTTACCTATGTCTACCTTTAACCACTGAACCATATAAACCTAGAAGTCACTCCTATTGCAGGCAATATCAATCCTGAAGGCAGAGTGCTTGGTTTTGTGTGAGAGAGTGCCCTTGCATGAGCAAGACCCCTCTGCAGCTTTCAGAATCTATTCTCTGAGGATGTTCTGTGATGCAGCCAGACCATATACTCTTAAGTGCATTATAACCTCACGGTAAATGCTAACTTTAGAATGGCTGCATCGAAACATGTTGTGTTTGGTGTCAAACACTTTGGAACCCAGCCCCCCCACCAGTCCTGGCAGGTGGGGGGTAGAATTACACCATTCTAAAGGGAGAGACATGTACACACTGGTCTAACCGAAATTAGTTTAAAAGAACCCTAGCATCACAAAATGGATGCTGTAGCCACAGACACGGGTCTGCCCTCGTGCTGCTGGATGAAACTCCGGCAGGGGAGGCCCTGACAATAGGTTTCCTGTCACAGGGAGGTGTAACCACCTCCCAGACAGGCTTTAGTGTATTGGGGCTGGGTGGGGGCATTCAGAGAGTGCTTTTCAGACAGTGCCGGGGGCACATTTGGTGTCCCTGTGCATAGTCCAGTGCAAACCGGTTGCAGGGGCAATCAGCCCATGCTCTGGCATGAAACTGGACAGAATGGGTGTAACTACCCCTCTTCCCAGACCCTCTCATAGGTGGGTCCCCAGAGTATGTCCAACCCCCTTTCTTAGTATTAGTATGGGACCCCAGTCCTTATAACTTCAGATTACACCTGGACGAAACTCTGCAACATATATCCTGGAACTTCGACATTCTACATGACTAGAAGATGGAAGAATCTCCCTTGGGCTCAAAGAGTGACTCCTCTGTTCCAACTGGCACCAACAAAGCATTTGCCGGTCTGCATCTTCGAATCTCTCACTGGACTCTGAAGTACTTGCAGCCCAGGAAGAAGATTTCCAGACTTCTCTAAGGCCAACACGTTCCCAGAAAAGCTGAGACCCGCAGCCCAAACGAGTGACTTGGAACTGCACTGCAACCGCACTTCTTGTTTCTCAGTCAAAGCGGTTGGACGCCCCAGGGCAGCTACTTGCGCTCTACAAAAACCATTTTCATTTCAACTGGAACTCCTGACAACGTGCATATTTGCTAAGTGCATTGACTTTCCGAGCTTTCCTGAAGTCGTGCTTTGAGTAACTGGTAGCCCAAGCCCCAAGCATCATCTGCAACAAAGATCGTGGTTCTACACTCCATGAGTGTTCCTTGGGCCTGCTTCTTGCATTTCTGCTCAAGGCTCCTTTGCGATCCCTAGTCCATTGACTGGTTGGTCCCCTCGAAAGTAACTTTATTTTTTCTTGGGCTTCCCTGGTTGCTCTAGACTTGCCCTGACTTCATACAAAGTGATGAGTCTCCCAGACCTTGCTGGTCTGCTCCAAAGCCTATCTCTGCTTTGTGCCTGGGTTGATGTTGCCAAGGCTTGTTGGGTCCAATCCGGGCACCAACACCGCAGCACTCAACATCCTTTGTGGGACAGCTCGAATCCGGCTCCTGGTAATCGTTGACATCTCTGGGACCTCATGGCTGAAGAGTCAAGCTTCACCTTCTTCACCTGAAATCACCTGCCATCAGTGGGCCTCCGCTCATCGCCTTCCTGGTCACTGGCTAGTGACCTAGGGCCAGATGTAGGTAAATCTCAATTACCGATTCATAAATACCGAATTTTATCGATTCGGTATTTATGGATCTGTAAATGAGATGTGGGTAAAAATTCTGTATTTTTTACCGAATCGGTAAGGTTCGGTATTTACCGATTCGGTAAATACCAAATCGGTATTTGCTATTGATTCCTATGGGTCTTGAAGCCCATAGGATTCAATAGCAAATACTGATTCGGTATTTACAGAATCGGTAAAAATACCAAATTGCTAACTGGGACAGGCTGTCACTTTGACACCCTGTTGCACCCCTGTAACTGGCTTTTGCGCCATGTGTCACACAGACATGCCCTTAGGGCATGTCTGTGTGCCACATGGCACAGGTGTACATGCACAGATGTGCATGTACACAAGAATTCGTAATTTACCATGCAATTTTATTGCATGGTAAATACCGAATTCTTAAGGCCCTGTAGCACTGTTAGAAGTGCTACCTACATCTCGAAATACATATTCGGTAATTTTACCGAATGGTAATTTTACCGAATCGGTAAACTTTACAGAATCGGTAAATTTACTGATTCTGTAATTTTAACGATTCGGTAAAATTACCAATTCGGTAAAATTACCGAATATGTCAGTTTTTTGTGCCCCTACATCTCCATAGCCCCTTACCTGTCGGAAACGGCCGAAAATCGGTATTTTTGGCCGATTTCAACCGGTAAAGGGCTACCTACATCTGGCCCCTAGACTCTGTCCCCTCTGCCTTCAGGTTCTTCACATCTCCGATCCAGGCTTGGATCTCTCTGAACACTTCCCTCTTGGATCCCAGCAGCACTTTGCAGCAGATCGCAATTGAAAATGACGACAAAACCCGACACGAAAAGACACCTATGCACCCGGCTTTCCCGAGTGAGGTAACTCAAGTACTCTGGTGCTCCTGTGGGTGTTGACTCTAGAACCTCCTGATTCTAAAGGGGTTTGTTCCAAGTCCTCTTCCAAGTGTCCTTTATCTTTGAATTTCAAACTGCGACTTTCCCTATAGAAGTTAATGGTGATTCGCAGCTGTGTTAGACACTGCACTCGTCCCCCGTGGGTCCCCTGTGTCAAAACCTTGGGTGGTTCCTGGTAGCCCCAGCGGTTCTAAAGGCTCTAGGCCTGGTATCTATGCAAGTCATGGTTCTTATACCACTTTAGCGATATATGGTTTGGTACACACCTAGTGCTCAACTTAAAAAGGTAAATACATTTTGTTGAATGAGAAGTACAATAATGAACTCGAGGTTGTTTTAGATAATACCAGGGTATAGTTTCAATGTTTTGTAACCATGATACCATTTATAATTTATACAATCATCACACAAAGATTTATATTAGTTTAATTTGAATATTTATTTTGTCACTTTTACATATAATTTTGGTGATCTTATTGGACGAAATGTCACTGTAATATAGATAGCACTACAATAACCATAATGCCCTTACTGTAGGAGGAGGATGTCGATGTAACACATGAGCTTTAAAAACGAATAAGGAAATGGGGGCGGCACTGTGAACAAGATCTCAGTAGGAGATTGAAACGCGTTGGTGTTTGGAGTGTTTGGAGTTGTTGAAAATAAATACTTTGGATCAACTTTAACGGATTATTGGTGTGCGACCCAACTTCTTTTCATCTGAGAAGAAATTTTCATATTGACGGCGGTCTGCTCGACCGCGGGATTATGCACGGCTGATAAGTAGCGCCTGGACCGCGAAACGAGCACTAAGTGTTTTTTTAAACTAAAGTGGACTGTGGCGATCACCGACATAACGAGAAGCAAAGGAGGTCCATTAACTTCCCCGAACCGCGAACTGAGGAGGGATACACGAGCTGAGTCCAAGCTGAGGACGCGCCCGACTGCCGGAAGGAGGAAGGGGGCGGTAAGCGTACACCTCTTCTCATTAATGGGAGGGAAGTACACAGAAGTTTCCAAATTGAATTGCAATGAGCAACATGTCGGTCAGCCCGTGACAGATCACTTATGAGAGGCGTAAATAAAATCAATACCACTGCATAATGATTTCAATGTAAATCAGGTTGATAAGACGCAGAACTCCCCAAGTGAGTCACGACAAAAATCAGAGAGTTTACAATACGGCAAATAATTCATCATTTGTAAAAACTCTAAACAGACAAATATAATGAAATCACGTGATGCAAAAAGACAAACACTGTAAGGCAAGCCGGAATTTTTTGAAACGGGAGGAACGGAAGGAGCAGATCCCAGATTTAATAAAAAGACTGATGCAAGGACAACATTGAAAAATTGGGAGAAAATCTCCAAAAAAGAAATTAATAAGTGCTGGGAAGTCACCACTTTAAAGAAATACATAGAGGTACAAAGAGTACCAAGAGGTTTGAGAATTCACCTAATGCCAAGTCATCAGGACTCGAGCACTGACTTCCTAATTAAGCATATCAAAATATCACTACAAAAAATCAAAAGCCAAGTCCAAGAAATGGAAAAGGAAATTGCAACACTTGATCTATCACCTGATTTGGAGAAGTGTGGCTCAATGGTTAGAGTGGCAGACCCTGATGCAGAGATCTAGCCCGGGACCAGGGTTCAATTCCCCGCCTCGGCTGGTCTTGAGCTCAAAATTCCACGGACCTGATAATTCTCGCCTCGGTGCCTATTCCAATCATGGAGTCCAACTCTGCAACTCTGGGCAATAGCTTGCCTAATCTCCACAACGGCCCCCACAACGCTAAGGATGCCTGGCCTCCACCTTGGGGGTGCCCAGGAGTGGAAGCCCCACAGGGAAAGCCAGGATGGGTTCCACAGCGGTATTCGTACAAGCGCCTTGAGACCCCTGCGGGTGAGTAGTGCGCTATACAAGTATCAATTTACATTTTACATTTGAAAAAATTCAAAGCAGAATTGGAAAAACAAATTGAATCTCATGAAGACTCAGTGCAAAATTGCAAGTGTATCAAGTTCCTAAGAGATAAAAAGGACTACAGTGAAGGAAGAATTTTTACATATGCGAGACAATTCGACCACCTGCAGCAACAAGATTATAGCCAAAGCAATGCGAGTACCTCTGACAGCTTATCATCAAATGTATCAATTGAACAAAGTGATGAAGAAATCACATCAGTCAGAAAGCAGTCTTTTTGGGGGGATACGCGGCTGGTCCTGAAACTACACCAGTGGGACCAAACAAGGGGATTTTAGCCGCAAAATCGAGGACGTGACTGTGGAAAATCAAGAAGCAAAAAACAAGGAGAGGAAAAAGGGGCAAGTAGCGGGAGAGAGTGGGAACACTCACACGCAGCATGTGATTGAAGAACACATTTTAGAGGAAGATCAGGCACTGACTGTCATCAACCTATCAAGCCGTCAGCTAACAGAATCAGAAAGTACATTATTAAAGAAAGACTTAAACTTTTGCTCAAAAGTGCACCTAGATTTTGCACAAACAAGAATTGACCTATCCAAGTATGTGTGCAAGGTCAAATTATCCAAGCTTTTCAAAGAGAAAGAATAAAGTTTGAATTATAAGAAGAAAACACCATTACCTAAAGGTACAACAAGCGCAACTTTATTGGCCAAAGATTCTGAAAGTTACCTGACATTGATGAATTTAGATATTGTTAATGAATCTCAACAAACAACATTGGAACAGACCTGTACACAATTGGGAGCCGGCTTGAGTCAAAAAAAGCGGAAATCACAATTTTACCAGCAATTTCCACCTGGCAACAAAGTGGATATTTTTTATGAAGCCGTAATACAGGATATTTATAAACTAAAAAAACTGTGCTATTTTGACAATCTGAAAGCAGAAGAATGCAAAGCACTTACAACTTTGAGTCATGTTAAAACTATTGAAATCAAGATGACGGATAAAGGTGCAAATGTCATCGTATGGGACAAATTGGAATATGCAAAAGTAGCCTACGACCAATTACAAGATGAAGTGTACAATAAGAAATTACCAGCCGATCCAACAAAGCAAATAAAAGAGTCATTGGATAAAAAATTGAAATAATTGCTAGATACAGGTCTGGTTGACTTTGATGAACACAAATGTTTCACAGTGGATGACCCGGTGACCGCAACTATTGATTTTTTACCCAAAGTACTTAAGAATCGAACTACACAAATATCTCACAGTGGATGACCCGGTGACCGCAACTATGTATTTATTACCCAAAGTACATAAGAATCGAACTAGACCACCTGGGCACCCGATTGTCTCCGCTATGGGCTCCTATTTTGAACCAATAGCCAACTATCTGGACTTCTTTTTACTTCTGTATGTTTCAAAATTAAGTTCTTTCAAACAAGACACAACGGATATGTTAAAACAACTGAATGGAATTTCCTGGAAATCATCGTATAGACTGATAACGATGGATGTTGTATCTTTATATACGAATATAGACCATGAGCTTGGAATTTCAGCCTGTAAATTCTTTCTCCAGGATAGAAACATGCACTATTCACGTCAAAACATCATGTTGGAAGATATGATGATACTATGCCTGAATCAAAACATTTTTTTAATTGGGGATGAAATCTACGCCCAAACAAAAGGGACGGTTGTGGGTTTTTCCTTTAGCCCAAGTTTTACCTGTCTCACCATGGAGTGGTGGGAACAGGAATGGGCGTGGCAAGCTGAAAGTGACACTATGTTGAATATAGTAATACTGTGGTTGCGCTATATCGACGACCTCCTCATAGTGTGGGATGGTTCGGAAGATAAATTTAAAGAATACTTTGCAATCCTCAATTCATCACCTGCAAATTTCAAATTTACATACGAAATAAGTGACAATAAAATATTCTTCTTGGACACTGAAATTTATATCAAAGCCAATAAAGTACATACCACTCTGCACAGAAAGAAAACCGCAACCAATGCAACCTTGCAGGCTAGCAGTTTCCATCAGCAGTATTTATTTGAAAACATCCCATATGGAGAATTTTTAAGACTCCGTAGGATATGTTTGAAAGAATCACAATGGGATAAAGAAAGCACATCCATGACTCAAAGATTTGAGAGGAGAGGATACTCGAAAAGTCACATAAAGAAAGGCTGGGAAAGAGCAAGCCAAAAGGACAGAAACACCTTTTTGCAAATGAGGAAGAATCAAGAAATTAAAGAAAGTGACAAAGAAGTAATTAGATTCATAACAACCTTCTCAAATGAATCAAAATGAATTAGGGATATCCTAAAGAAAAATTGGAACATTCTAAAGATGGATGCCACTATTGGTCCGATTGTGGGTAACACGCCCCAAATAATATATCGTGGAGCACCGAACTTAAAAGACCGATTAACTAAGAGTCATTTTTTCAAAGAGGATAAGAAAGTATGGTTGAAAGGAAAAGGTTTAAAAAAATGTTACAATTGCAAAGTGTGTCAGATAGGCAAACCAATCCAAGAGGTTATGTTATCAAATGGATAAATCTGTAATATTGCTGAACTTATCACATGCATGACACCGTATGTAATCTATGTAATTGAATGCCCGTGTCAATTAAAGTATGTGGGCAGCACTAAGAACAAACTGAAAAAAAAGGATTTTGGAACATGTTAGGGCAACCATACATCAGGACAGGAGTAATGCAGTTGCCAAACACATGGAGTCTCATCATACCAGCGAGTGGAAAAGTTTAAAATTCTATGGCATTGACACGGTAAAAAAAACAGCGAGAGGAGGAAACAGAGAAATCATGTTGAGAAAGAAAGAATCAAGATATATTCTCAGTCTGCGAACCATGACTCTGTATGGTCTGAATCAGAGAGAGGAAATGTATATACATTTGTAAATAGACATATGGACAGACAATATCATGAACTTTATGTAAATATGGCAGAGCAGAAACAGATGCGTCTTTTCACATCATAAAATAATTTTGTTTAGGTTTAATTTTATTAGTGAATTGATTATAGTGCACAAGTTTTTTCACAAATAATCTAGAATTGTGATGACAAATGATTTGGGTAAGTTGTTAAAAAGTTAAATGAAAAATGGCCACGAGAGGTAAACAATGAGGCACAATATGATGCACAATATTGTTAATACCAGAGATAGTGATCTTGGGTAAAGATACAAAGGGCCACTGGAGGCATTAATTTAAAAAGGTAAATACATTTTGTTGAATGAGAAGTACAATAATGAACTCAAGGTTGTTTTAGAAAATACCAGGGTATAGTTTCAAAAATGTTTTGTAACCATGATACCATTTATAATTTATACAATCATCACACAAAGATTTATATTAGTTTAATTTGAAGATTTCTTTTGTCACTTTTGTATATAATTTTGGTGATCTTATTGGACGAAAATTCACTGTATTATAGATAGCACTACAATAACCATAATGCCCTTCATGTAGTAGGAGGATGTCGATGTAACACATGAGCTTTAAAAACGAATGAGAAAATGGGGGTGGCACCGTGAACAAGATCTCAGTAGGCGCATGGGTGTTTGGAGAGTTTGGAGTTGTTGAAAATAAATACTTTCGATCAACTTTAACGGATTATTGGTGTGCAACCCAACTTCTTTTCATCTGAGAAGAGATTATCATATATATATATATATATATATATATATATATATATCCATCGCATCCAGGAACCCATTTAAGAAAGGCCACATGGAAGTTGGTATACCACGTAGTTTATTGGCAGCATGCTGGTAGCAGATTACAGCAGGAAAGTCACCTCCAATTCAGTAAGAGCCAGACGCGTTTCGGGAATAACCACATCCCTTCTTCTGTGGCTTTAGGAAGTGCAGAAATGAGCTCGTCAATGTTCTCTGTTTATTTAAAACACCTGCCTCACCGAGACTCGATGGGGCGCGGCCGTCAGCACAGCCTTCTGGATGTTGAAGTTCTACAAGTTCATTCAACCCGGATGGGTGCACAGTTCATTTCAAAATATGCATGAATAATTCCCCAGTGGGTGGTGGTGAAAGCCAGCCATCTGTCACCTTGCTTTCTCGCCGCCAACCGTGTCAAAATGCACGCTACCTGGAATCGCGCACAATTTTATATTCCATCCTTGCTGCCAAACACTCGCCGAGTGCCTGCATAGGACCCGTTTGTTGTTGAACGGGGGGGCCTTCCTAGCGACCGGGACCGGCCGTTTAAACATCCATCGCATCCAGGAACCCATTTAAGAAAGGCCACATGGAAGTTGGTATACCACGTAGTTTATTGGCAGCATGCTGGTAGCAGATTACAGCAGGAAAGTCACCTCCAATTCAGTAAGAGCCAGACGCGTTTCGGGTCACCTCCAATTCAGTAAGAGCCAGACGCGTTTCGGTCCCGGTCGCTAGGAAGGCCCCCCCGTTCAACAACAAACGGGTCCTATGCAGGCACTCGGCGAGTGTTTGGCAGCAAGGATGGAATATAAAATTGTGCGCGATTCCAGGTAGCGTGCATTTTGACACGGTTGGCGGCGAGAAAGCAAGGTGACAGATGGCTGGCTTTCACCACCACCCACTGGGGAATTATTCATGCATATTTTGAAATGAACTGTGCACCCATCCGGGTTGAATGAACTTGTAGAACTTCAACATCCAGAAGGCTGTGCTGACGGCCGCGCCCCATCGAGTCTCGGTGAGGCAGGTGTTTTAAATAAACAGAGAACATTGACGAGCTCATTTCTGCACTTCCTAAAGCCACAGAATAAGGGATGTGGTTAGTCCCGAAACGCGTCTGGCTCTTACTGAATTGGAGGTGACTTTCCTGCTGTAATCTGCTACCAGCATGCTGCCAATAAACTACGTGGTATACCAACTTCCATGTGGCCTTTCTTAAATGGGTTCCTGGATGCGATGGATGTTTAAACGGCCGGTCCCGGTCGCTAGGAAGGCCCCCCGTTCAACAACAAACGGGTCCTATGCAGGCACTCGGCGAGTGTTTGGCAGCAAGGATGGAATATAAAATTGTGCGCGATTCCAGGTCGCGTGCATTTTGACACGGTTGGCGGCGAGAAAGCAAGGTGACAGATGGCTGGCTTTCACCACCACCCACTGGGGAATTATTCATGCATATTTTGAAATGAACTGTGCACCCATCCGGGTTGAATGAACTTGTAGAACTTCAACATCCAGAAGGCTGTGCTGATGGCCGCGCCCCATCGAGTCTCGGTGAGGCAGGTGTTTTAAATAAACAGAGAACATTGACGAGCTCATTTCTGCACTTCCTAAAGCCACAGAAGAAGGGATGTGGTTAGTCCCGAAACGCGTCTGGCTCTTACTGAATTGGAGGTGACTTTCCTGCTGTAATCTGCTACCAGCATGCTGCCAATAAACTACGTGGTATACCAACTTCCATGTGGCCTTTCTTAAATGGGTTCCTGGATGCGATGGATGTTTAAACGGCCGGTCCTGGTCGCTAAGAAGGCCCCCCCGTTCAACAACAAACGGGTCCTATGCAGGCACTCGGCGAGTGTTTGGCAGCAAGGATGGAATATAAAATTGTGCGCGATTCCAGGTAGCGTGCATTTTGACACGGTTGGCGGCGAGAAAGCAAGGTGACAGATGGCTGGCTTTCACCACCACCCACTGGGGAATTATTCATGCATATTTTGAAATGAACTGTGCACCCATCCGGGTTGAATGAACTTGTAGAACTTCAACATCCAGAAGGCTGTGCTGATGGCCGCGCCCCATCGAGTCTCGGTGAGGCAGGTGTTTTAAATAAACAGAGAACATTGACGAGCTCATTTCTGCACTTCCTAAAGCCACAGAAGAAGGGATGTGGTTAGTCCCGAAACGCGTCTGGCTCTTACTGAATTGGAGGTGACTTTCCTGCTGTAATCTGCTACCAGCATGCTGCCAATAAACTACGTGGTATACCAACTTCCATGTGGCCTTTCTTAAATGGGTTCCTGGATGCGATGGATGTTTAAACGGCCGGTCCCGGTCGCTAAGAAGGCCCCCCCGTTCAACAACAAACGGGTCCTATGCAGGCACTCGGCGAGTGTTTGGCAGCAAGGATGGAATATAAAATGGTGCGCGATTCCAGGTAGCGTGCATTTTGACACGGTTGGCGGCGAGAAAGCAAGGTGACAGATGGCTGGCTTTCACCACCACCCACTGGGGAATTATTCATGCATATTTTGAAATGAACTGTGCACCCATCCGGGTTGAATGAACTTGTAGAACTTCAACATCCAGAAGGCTGTGCTGACGGCCGCGCCCCATCGAGTCTCGGTGAGGCAGGTGTTTTAAATAAACAGAGAACATTGACGAGCTCATTTCTGCACTTCCTAAAGCCACAGAAGAAGGGATGTGGTTAGTCCCAAACGCGTCTGGCTCTTACTGAATTGGAGGTGACTTTCCTGCTGTAATCTGCTACCAGCATGCTGCCAATAAACTACGTGGTATACCAACTTCCATGTGGCCTTTCTTAAATGGGTTCCTGGATGCGATGGATGTTTAAACGGCCGGTCCCGGTCGCTAGGAAGGCCCCCCCGTTCAACAACAAACGGGTCCTATGCAGGCACTCGGCGAGTGTTTGGCAGCAAGGATGGAATATAAAATTGTGCGCGATTCCAGGTAGCGTGCATTTTGACACGGTTGGCGGCGAGAAAGCAAGGTGACAGATGGCTGGCTTTCACCACCACCCACTGGGGAATTATTCATGCATATTTTGAAATGAACTATGCACCCATCCGGGTTGAATGAACTTGTAGAACTTCAACATCCAGAAGGCTGTGCTGATGGCCGCGCCCCATCGAGTCTCGGTGAGGCAGGTGTTTTAAATAAACAGAGAACATTGACGAGCTCATTTCTGCACTTCCTAAAGCCACAGAAGAAGGGATGTGGTTAGTCCCGAAACGCGTCTGGCTCTTACTGAATTGGAGGTGACTTTCCTGCTGTAATCTGCTACCAGCATGCTGCCAATAAACTACGTGGTATACCAACTTCCATGTGGCCTTTCTTAAATGGGTTCCTGGATGCGATGGATGTTTAAACGGCCGGTCCCGGTCGCTAGGAAGGCCCCCCCGTTCAACAACAAACGGGTCCTATGCAGGCACTCGGCGAGTGTTTGGCAGCAAGGATGGAATATAAAATTGTGCACGATTCCAGGTAGCGTGAATTTTGACACGGTTGGCGGCGAGAAAGCAAGGTGACAGATGGCTGGCTTTCACCACCACCCACTGGGGAATTATTCATGCATATTTTGAAATGAACTGTGCACCCATCCGGGTTGAATGAACTTGTAGAACTTCAACATCCAGAAGGCTGTGCTGACGGCCGCGCCCCATCGAGTCTCGGTGAGGCAGGTGTTTTAAATAAACAGAGAACATTGACGAGCTCATTTCTGCACTTCCTAAAGCCACAGAATAAGGGATGTGGTTAGTCCCGAAACGCGTCTGGCTCTTACTGAATTGGAGGTGACTTTCCTGCTGTAATCTGCTACCAGCATGCTGCCAATAAACTACGTGGTATACCAACTTCCATGTGGCCTTTCTTAAATGGGTTCCTGGATGCGATGGATGTTTAAACGGCCGGTCCTGGTCGCTAGGAAGGCCCCCCCGTTCAACAACAAACGGGTCCTATGCAGGCACTCGGCGAGTGTTTGGCAGCAAGGATGGAATATAAAATTGTGCGCGATTCCAGGTAGCGTGCATTTTGACACGGTTGGCGGCGAGAAAGCAAGGTGACAGATGGCTGGCTTTCACCACCACCCACTGGGGAATTATTCATGCATATTTTGAAATGAACTGTGCACCCATCCGGGTTGAATGAACTTGTAGAACTTCAACATCCAGAAGGCTGTGCTGACGGCCGCGCCCCATCGAGTCTCGGTGAGGCAGGTGTTTTAAATAAACAGAGAACATTGACGAGCTCATTTCTGCACTTCCTAAAGCCACAGAAGAAGGGATGTGGTTAGTCCCGAAACGCGTCTGGCTCTTACTGAATTGGAGGTGACTTTCCTGCTGTAATCTGCTACCAGCATGCTGCCAATAAACTACGTGGTATACCAACTTCCATGTGGCCTTTCTTAAATGGGTTCCTGGATGCGATGGATGTTTAAACAGCCGGTCCCGGTCGCTAGGAAGGCCCCCCCGTTCAACAACAAACGGGTCCTATGCAGGCACTCGGCGAGTGTTTGGCAGCAAGGATGGAATATAAAATTGTGCCGATTCCAGGTAGCGTGCATTTTGACACGGTTGGTGGCGAGAAAGCAAGGTGACAGATGGCTGGCTTTCACCACCACCCACTGGGGAATTATTCATGCATATTTTGAAATGAACTGTGCACCCATCCGGGTTGAATGAACTTGTAGAACTTCAACATCCAGAAGGCTGTGCTGACGGCCGCGCCCCATCATGTCTCGGTGAGGCAGGTGTTTTAAATAAACAGAGAACATTGACAAGCTCATTTCTGCACTTCCTAAAGAAACAGAAGAAGGGATGTGGTTAGTCCCGAAACGCGTCTGGCTCTTCTGAATTGGAGGTGACTTTCCTGCTGTAATCTGCTACCAGCATGCTGCCAATAAACTACGTGGTATACCAACTTCCATGGGGCCTTTCTTAAATGGGTTCCTGGATGCGATGGATGTTTAAACGGCCGGTCCCAGTCGCTAGGAAGGCCCCCCCGTTCAACAACAAACGGGTCCTATGCAGGCACTCGGCGAGTGTTTGGCAGCAAGGATGGAATATAAAATTGTGCGCGATTCCAGGTAGCGTGCATTTTGACATGGTTGGCGGCGAGAAAGCAAGGTGACAGATGGCTGGCTTTCACCACCACCCACTGGGGAATTATTCATGCATATTTTGAAATGAACTGTGCACCCATCCGGGTTGAATGAACTTGTAGAACTTCAACATCCAGAAGGCTGTGCTGACGGCCGCGCCCCATCGAGTCTCGGTGAGGCAGGTGTTTTAAATAAACAGAGAACATTGACGAGCTCATTTCTGCACTTCCTAAAGCCACAGAATAAGGGATGTGGTTAGTCCCGAAACGCGTCTGGCTCTTACTGAATTGGAGGTGACTTTCCTGCTGTAATCTGCTACCAGCATGCTGCCAATAAACTACGTGGTATACCAACTTCCATGTGGCCTTTCTTAAATGGGTTCCTGGATGCGATGGTTGTTTAAACGGCCGGTCCCGGTCGCTAGGAAGGCCCCCCCGTTCAACAACAAATGGGTCCTATGCAGGCACTCGGCGAGTGTTTGGCAGCAAGGGTGGAATATAAAATTGTGCGCGATTCCAGGTAGCGTGCATTTTGACACGGTTGGCGGCGAGAAAGCAAGGTGACAGATGGCTGGCTTTCACCACCACCCACTGGGGAATTATTCATGCATATTTTGAAATGAACTGTGCACCCATCCGGGTTGAATGAACTTGTAGAACTTCAACATCCAGAAGGCTGTGCTGACGGCCGCGCCCCATCGAGTCTCGGTGAGGCAGGTGTTTTAAATAAACAGAGAACATTGACGAGCTCATTTCTGCACTTCCTAAAGCCACAGAAGAAGGGATGTGGTTAGTCCCGAAACGCGTCTGGCTCTTACTGAATTGGAGGTGACTTTCCTGCTGTAATCTGCTACCAGCATGCTGCCAATAAACTACGTGGTATACCAACTTCCATGTGGCCTTTCTTAAATGGGTTCCTGGATGCGATGGATGTTTAAACGGCCGGTCCCGGTCGCTAGGAAGGCCCCCCCGTTCAACATCAAACGGGTCCTATGCAGGCACTCGGCGAGTGTTTGGCAGCAAGGATGGAATATAAAATTGTGGGCGATTCCAGGTAACGTGCATTTTGACATGGTTGGCGGCGAGAAAGCAAGGTGACAGATGGCTGGCTTTCACCACCACCCACTGGGGAATTATTCATGCATATTTTGAAATGAACTGTGCACCCATCCGGGTTGAATGAACTTGTACAACTTCAACATCCAGAAGGCTGTGCTGACGGCCGCGCCCCATCGAGTCTCGGTGAGGCAGGTGTTTTAAATAAACAGAGAACATTGACGAGCTCATTTCTGCACTTCCTAAAGCCACAGAAGAAGGGATGTGGTTAGTCCCGAAACGCGTCTGGCTCTTACTGAATTGGAGGTGACTTTCCTGCTGTAATCTGCTACCAGCATGCTGCCAATAAACTACGTGGTATACCAACTTCCATGTGGCCTTTCTTAAATGGGTTCCTGGATGCGATGGATGTTTAAACGGCCGGTCCCGGTCGCTAGGAAGGCCCCCCCGTTCAACAAAAAACGGGTCCTATGCAGGCACTCGGCGAGTGTTTGGCAGCAAGGATGGAATATAAAATTGTGCGCGATTCCAGGTAGCGTGCATTTTGACACGGTTGGCGGCGAGAAAGCAAGGTGACAGATGGCTGGCTTTCACCACCACCCACTGGGGAATTATTCATGCATATTTTGAAATGAACTGTGCACCCATCCTGGTTGAATGAACTTGTAGAACTTCAACATCCAGAAGGCTGTGCTGAAGGCCGCGCCCCATCGAGTCTCGGTGAGGCAGGTGTTTTAAATAAACAGAGAACATTGACGAGCTCATTTCTGCACTTCCTAAAGCCACCGAATAAGGGATGTGGTTAGTCCCGAAACGCGTCTGGCTCTTACTGAATTGGAGGTGACTTTCCTGCTGTAATCTGCTACCAGCATGCTGCCAATAAACTACGTGGTATACCAACTTCCATGTGGCCTTTCTTAAATGGGTTCCTGGATGCGATGGATGTTTAAACGGCCGGTCCCGGTCGCTAGGAAGGCCCCCCCGTTCAACAACAAACGGGTCCTATGCAGGCACTCGGCGAGTGTTTGGCAGCAAGGATGGAATATAAAATTGTGCGCGATTCCAGGTAGCGTGCATTTTGACACGGTTGGCGGCGAGAAAGCAAGGTGACAGATGGCTGGCTTTCACCACCACCCACTGGGGAATTATTCATGCATATTTCGAAATGAACTGTGCACCCATCCGGGTTGAATGAACTTGTAGAACTTCAACATCCAGAAGGCTGTGCTGACGGCCGCGCCCCATCGAGTCTCGGTGAGGCAGGTGTTTTAAATAAACAGAGAACATTGACGAGCTCATTTCTGCACTTCCTAAAGCCACAGAAGAAGGGATGTGGTTAGTCCCGAAACGCGTCTGGCTCTTACTGAATTGGAGGTGACTTTCCTGCTGTAATCTGCTACCAGCATGCTGCCAATAAACTACGTGGTATACCAACTTCCATGTGGCCTTTCTTAAATGGGTTCCTGGATGCGATGGATGTTTAAACGGCCGGTCCCGGTCGCTAGGAAGGCCCCCCCGTTCAACAACAAACGGGTCCTATGCAGGCACTCGGCGAGTGTTTGGCAGCAAGGATGGAATATAAAATTGTGCGCGATTCCAGGTAGCGTGCATTTTGACACAGTTGGCGGCGAGAAAGCAAGGTGACAGATGGCTGGCTTTCACCACCACCCACTGGGGAATTATTCATGCATATTTTGAAATGAACTGTGCACCCATCCGGGTTGAATGAACTTGTAGAACTTCAACATCCAGAAGGCTGTGCTGACGGCCGCGCCCCATCGAGTCTCGGTGAGGCAGGTGTTTTAAATAAACAGAGAACATTGACGAGCTCATTTCTGCACTTCCTAAAGCCACAGAAGAAGGGATGTGGTTAGTCTCGAAACGCGTCTGGCTCTTACTGAATTGGAGGTGACTTTCCTGCTGTAATCTGCTACCAGCATGCTGCCAATAAACTACGTGGTATACCAACTTCCATGTGGCCTTTCTTAAATGGGTTCCTGGATGCGATGGATGTTTAAACGGCCGGTCCCGGTCACTAGGAAGGCCCCCCCCTCAACAACAAACGGGTCCTATGCAGGCACTCTGCGAGTGTTTGGCAGCAAGGATGGAATATAAAATTGTGCGCGATTCCAGGTAGCGTGCATTTTGAAACGGTTGGCGGCGAGAAAGCAAGGTGACAGATGGCTGGCTTTCACCACCACCCACTGGGGAATTATTCATGCATATTTTGAAATGAACTGTGCACCCATCCGGGTTGAATGAACTTGTAGAACTTCAACATCCAGAAGCTGTGCTGACGGCCGCGCCCCATCGAGTCTCGGTGAGGCAGGTGTTTTAAATAAACAGAAAACATTGACAAGCTCATTTCTGCACTTCCTAAAGCCACAGAAGAAGGGATGTGGTTAGTCCCGAAACGCGTCTGGCTCTTACTGAATTGGAGGTGACTTTCCTGCTATAATCTGCTACCAGCATGCTGCCAATAAACTACGTGGTATACCAACTTCCATGTGGCCTTTCTTAAATGGGTTCCTGGATGCGATGGATGTTTAAACGGCCGGTCCCGGTCGCTAGGAAGGCCCCCCCGTTCAACAACAAACGGGTCCTATGCAGGCACTCGGCGAGTGTTTGGCAGCAAGGATGGAATATAAAATTGTGCGCGATTCCAGGTAGCGTGCATTTTGACACGGTTGGCGGCGAGAAAGCAAGGTGACAGATGGCTGGCTTTCACCACCACCCACTGGGGAATTATTCATGCATATTTTGAAATGAACTGTGCACCCATCCGGGTTGAATGAACTTGTAGAACTTCAACATCCAGAAGGCTGTGCTGACGGCCGCGCCCCATCGAGTCTCGGTGAGGCAGGTGTTTTAAATAAACAGAGAACATTGACGAGCTCATTTCTGCACTTCCTAAAGCCACAGAATAAGGGATGTGGTTAGTCCCGAAACGCGTCTGGCTCTTACTGAATTGGAGGTGACTTTCCTGCTGTAATATGCTACCAGCATGCTGCCAATAAACTACGTGGTATACCAACTTCCATGTGGCCTTTCTTAAATGGGTTCCTGGATGCGATGGATGTTTAAACGGCCGGTCCCGGTCGCTAGGAAGGCCCCCCCGTTCAACAACAAACGGGTCCTATGCAGGCACTCGGCGAGTGTTTGGCAGCAAGGATGGAATATAAAATTGTGCGCGATTCCAGGTAGCGTGCATTTTGACACGGTTGGCGGCGAGAAAGCAAGGTGACAGATGGCTGGCTTTCACCACCACCCACTGGGGAATTATTCATGCATATTTTGAAATGAACTGTGCACCCATCCGGGTTGAATGAACTTGTAGAACTTCAACATCCAGAAGGCTGTGCTGACGGCCGCGCCCCATCGAGTCTCGGTGAGGCAGGTGTTTTAAATAAACAGAGAACATTGACGAGCTCATTTCTGCACTTCCTAAAGCCACAGAAGAAGGGATGTGGTTAGTCCCGAAACGCGTCTGGCTCTTACTGAATTGGAGGTGACTTTCCTGCTGTAATCTGCTACCAGCATGCTGCCAATAAACTACGTGGTATACCAACTTCCATGTGGCCTTTCTTAAATGGGTTCCTGGATGCGATGGATGTTTCAACGGCCGGTCCCGGTCGCTAGGAAGGCCCCCCCGTTCAACAACAAATGGGTCCTATGCAGGCACTCGGCGAGTGTTTGGCAGCAAGGATGGAATATAAAATTTGCGCGATTCCAGGTAGCGTGCATTTTGACACGGTTGGCGGCGAGAAAGCAAGGTGACAGATGGCTGGCTTTCACCACCACCCACTGGGGAATTATTCATGCATATTTCGAAATGAACTGTGCACCCATCCGGGTTGAATGAACTTGTAGAACTTCAACATCCAGAAGGCTGTGCTGACGGCCGCGCCCCATCGAGTCTCGGTGAGGCAGGTGTTTTAAATAAACAGAGAACATTGACGAGCTCATTTCTGCACTTCCTAAAGCCACAGAAGAAGGGATGTGGTTAGTCCCGAAACGCGTCTGGCTCTTACTGAATTGGAGGTGACTTTCCTGCTGTAATCTGCTACCAGCATGCTGCCAATAAACTACGTGGTATACCAACTTCCATGTGGCCTTTCTTAAATGGGTTCCTGGATGCGATGGATGTTTAAACGGCCGGTCCCGGTCGCTAGGAAGGCCCCCCCGTTCAACAACAAACGGGTCCTATGCAGGCACTCGGCGAGTGTTTGGCAGCAAGGATGGAATATAAAATTGTGCGCGATTCCAGGTAGCGTGCATTTTGACACGGTTGGCGGCGAGAAAGCAAGGTGACAGATGGCTGGCTTTCACCACCACCCACTGGGGAATTATTCATGCATATTTTGAAATGAACTGTGCACCCATCCGGGTTGAATGAACTTGTAGAACTTCAACTTCCAGAAGGCTGTGCTGACGGCCGCGCCCCATCGAGTCTCGGTGAGGCAGGTGTTTTAAATAAACAGAGAACATTGACGAGCACATTTCTGCACTTCCTAAAGCCACAGAAGAAGGGATGTGGTTAGTCCCGAAACGCGTCTGGCTCTTACTGAATTGGAGGTGACTTTCCTGCTATAATCTGCTACCAGCATGCTGCCAATAAACTACGTGGTATACCAACTTCCATGTGGCCTTTCTTAAATGGGTTCCTGGATGCGATGGATGTTTAAACGGCCGGTCCCGGTCGCTAGGAAGGCCCCCCCGTTCAACAACAAACAGGTCCTATGCAGGCACTCGGCGAGTGTTTGGCAGCAAGGATGGAATATAAAATTGTGCGCGATTCCAGGTAGCGTGCATTTTGACACGGTTGGCGGCGAGAAAGCAAGGTGACAGATGGCTGGCTTTCACCACCACCCACTGGGGAATTATTCATGCATATTTTGAAATGAACTGTGCACCCATCCGGGTTGAATGAACTTGTAGAACTTCAACATCCAGAAGGCTGTGCTGACGGCCGCGCCCCATCGAGTCTCGGTGAGGCAGGTGTTTTAAATAAACAGAGAACATTGACGAGCTCATTTCTGCACTTCCTAAAGCCACAGAATAAGGGATGTGGTTAGTCCCGAAACGCGTCTGGCTCTTACTGAATTGGAGGTGACTTTCCTGCTGTAATATGCTACCAGCATGCTGCCAATAAACTACGTGGTATACCAACTTCCATGTGGCCTTTCTTAAATGGGTTCCTGGATGCGATGGATGTTTAAACGGCCGGTCCCGGTCGCTAGGAAGGCCCCCCCGTTCAACAACAAACGGGTCCTATGCAGGCACTCGGCGAGTGTTTGGCAGCAAGGATGGAATATAAAATTGTGCGCGATTCCAGGTAGCGTGCATTTTGACACGGTTGGCGGCGAGAAAGCAAGGTGACAGATGGCTGGCTTTCACCACCACCCACTGGGGAATTATTCATGCATATTTTGAAATGAACTGTGCACCCATCCGGGTTGAATGAACTTGTAGAACTTCAACATCCAGAAGGCTGTGCTGACGGCCGCGCCCCATCGAGTCTCGGTGAGGCAGGTGTTTTAAATAAACAGAGAACATTGACGAGCTCATTTCTGCACTTCCTAAAGCCACAGAAGAAGGGATGTGGTTAGTCCCGAAACGCGTCTGGCTCTTACTGAATTGGAGGTGACTTTCCTGCTGTAATCTGCTACCAGCATGCTGCCAATAAACTACGTGGTATACCAACTTCCATGTGGCCTTTCTTAAATGGGTTCCTGGATGCGATGGATGTTTAAACGGCCGGTCCCGGTCGCTAGGAAGGCCCCCCGTTCAACAACAAACGGGTCCTATGCAGGCACTCGGCGAGTGTTTGGCAGCAAGGATGGAATATAAAATTGTGCGCGATTCCAGGTAGCGTGCATTTTGACACGGTTGGCGGCGAGAAAGCAAGGTGACAGATGGCTGGCTTTCACCACCACCCACTGGGGAATTATTCATGCATATTTTGAAATGAACTGTGCACCCATCCGGGTTGAATGAACTTGTAGAACTTCAACATCCAGAAGGCTGTGCTGACGGCCGCGCCCCATCGAGTCTCGGTGAGGCAGGTGTTTTAAATAAACAGAGAACATTGACGAGCTCATTTCTGCACTTCCTAAAGCCACAGAATAAGGGATGTGGTTAGTCCCGAAACGCGTCTGGCTCTTACTGAATTGGAGGTGACTTTCCTGCTGTAATCTGCTACCAGCATGCTGCCAATAAACTACGTGGTATACCAACTTCCATGTGGCCTTTCTTAAATGGGTTCCTGGATGCGATGGATGTTTCAACGGCCGGTCCCGGTCGCTAGGAAGGCCCCCCCGTTCAACAACAAACGGGTCCTATGCAGGCACTCGGCGAGTGTTTGGCAGCAAGGATGGAATATAAAATTGTGCGCGATTCCAGGTAGCGTGCATTTTGACACGGTTGGCGGCGAGAAAGCAAGGTGACAGATGGCTGGCTTTCACCACCACCCACTGGGGAATTATTCATGCATATTTTGAAATGAACTGTGCACCCATCCGGGTTGAATGAACTTGTAGAACTTCAACATCCAGAAGGCTGTGCTGACGGCCGCGCCCCATCGAGTCTCGGTGAGGCAGGTGTTTTAAATAAACAGAGAACATTGACGAGCTCATTTCTGCACTTCCTAAAGCCACAGAAGAAGGGATGTGGTTAGTCCCGAAACGCGTCTGGCTCTTACTGAATTGGAGGTGACTTTCCTGCTGTAATCTGCTACCAGCATGCTGCCAATAAACTACGTGGTATACCAACTTCCATGTGGCCTTTCTTAAATGGGTTCCTGGATGCGATGGATGTTTAAACGGCCGGTCCCGGTCGCTAGGAAGGCCCCCCCCGTTCAACAGCAAACGGGTCCTATGCAGGCACTCGGCGAGTGTTTGGCAGCAAGGATGGAATATAAAATTGTGCGCGATTCCAGGTAGCGTGCATTTTGACACGGTTGGCGGCAAGAAAGCAAGGTGACAGATGGCTGGCTTTCACCACCACCCACTGGGGAATTATTCATGCATATTTTGAAATGAACTGTGCACCCATCCGGGTTGAATGAACTTGTAGAACTTCAACATCCAGAAGGCTGTGCTGACGGCCGCGCCCCATCGAGTCTCGGTGAGGCAGGTGTTTTAAATAAACAGAGAACATTGACGAGCTCATTTCTGCACTTCCTAAAGCCAGAGAAGAAGGGATGTGGTTAGTCCCGAAACGCGTCTGGCTCTTACTGAATTGGAGGTGACTTTCCTGCTGTAATCTGCTACCAGCATGCTGCCAATAAACTACGTGGTATACCAACTTCCATGTGGCCTTTCTTAAATGGGTTCCTGGATGCGATGGATGTTTAAACGGCCGGTCCCGGTCGCTAGGAAGGCCCCCCCGTTCAACAACAAACGGGTCCTATGCAGGCACTCGGCGAGTGTTTGGCAGCAAGGATGGAATATAAAATTGTGCACGATTCCAGGTAGCGTGCATTTTGACACGGTTGGCGGCGAGAAAGCAAGGTGACAGATGGCTGGCTTTCACCACCACCCACTGGGGAATTATTCATGCATATTTTGAAATGAATCAATCAATCAGTGACACTTATAAAGCGCGCTACATACCCGTGGGGTCTCAAGGCGCTGGGGGGGGGGGGGGGGGGGGGGGGAGCCGCTACTGCTCGAACAGCCAGGTCTTCAGCTTCTTCCTGAAGGAGAGGTGGTCTTGGGTCAGGCGCAGGTCGGGAGGGAGGGAGTTCCAGGTCTTGGCGGCCAGGTGGGAGAAGGACCTTCCTCCTGTAGTCGCTCTTCGGATGCGGGGGA
Organism: Lissotriton vulgaris; assembly: GCF_964263255.1. NCBI lineage: Eukaryota > Metazoa > Chordata > Amphibia > Caudata > Salamandridae > Lissotriton > Lissotriton vulgaris. The sequence goes on from NC_141689.1 coordinate 1,270,134,373, forward strand.
CGGCGGCGAGGGCGTGGTTGGCTGATCGGAGGTGGCGTTTGGGAGCGTAGAAGTTGACTCGGCTGTTGAGGTAGCTCGGGCCTTGGTCGTGTAGGGCTTTGTGTGCGTGGGTGAGGAGGCGGAAGGTGATTCTTTTGTTGACGGGGAGCCAGTGAAGGTCTCGCAGATGTCCGGAGATGTGGCTGGTTCGTGGGATGTCGAGGATGAGTCTGGCTGAGGCGTTCTGGATCCGCTGGAGTCTCTTCTGGAGCTTGGCGGTGGTCCCGGCGTAGAGGGCGTTGCCGTAGTCCAGTCGGCTGGTGACGAGGGCCTGGGTGACGGTCTTCCTGGTCTCGGTGGGGATCCACCAGAAGATCTTCCGTAGCATGCGTAGGATGTTGAAGCATGCCGAGGAGACGTTGTTGACTTGCCTGGTCATGGAGAGGGAGGAGTCCAGGATGAAGCCCAGGTTGCGTGCATGGTCTGTCGGTTTGGGTGCGGTGCCCAGGGCGGGAGGCCACCAGGAGTCATCCCAGGCGGAGGGAGAGGAGCCCAGGATGAGGACCTCCGTCTTGTCTGAGTTCAGTTTCAGGCAGCTGGTCGTCATCCACTCGGCTACCTCTTTCATCCCTTCGTGCAGGTTGGCTCTGGCGGCGGCGGGGTCGTTGGTCAGGGAGAGGATCAGCTGGGTGTCGTCGGCGTAGGAGATTATGCTGAGGTTGTGTTTGCGTACGATGGCCGCGAGGGGGCTCATGTAGACGTTGAAGAGGGTGGGGCTCAGAGATGATCCTTGGGGGACGCCGCAGATGACTTCGGTGGCCTCTGACTTGTACGGTGGTAGGCGGACTCTCTGTGTTCTCCCGTCGAGGAAGGAGGTGATCCACTCCAGCGCCTTGTCCTGGATTCCGACGTTGCTGAGGCGCCGTACTAGGGTGCGGTGGCAGACCGTGTCGAATGCCGCGGAGAGGTCTAGGAGGATGAGGGCCGCTGTTTCTCCATTGTCCATCAGGGCTCGGATGTCGTCGGTGGCGGCGATGAGGGCGGTCTCGGTGCTGTGGTTGGCTCGGAAGCCGGACTGTGAGGGGTCGAGGGATCCGTTCGTCTCGAGGAAAGCGGCCATCTGCTTGTTGACGGTCTTCTCGATGACTTTGGCTGGAAACGGGAGGAGCGAGATGGGGCGGTAATTCTTGAGGTCGGTGGGGTCCGCTGTTGGTTTCTTGAGTAGGGCGCTGAGTTCGGCGTGTTTCCAGCTCTCGGGGAAGATGGTGGTGTCGAGGGATGTGTTGATGATGTCTCGCAGGTGGGGTGCGATGACAGCGTCGGCTTTGTTGAAGACGTGGTGAGGGCAGGGGTCGGTCGGTGATCCGGAGTGGATGGAGTTCATCGTGCGGATGGTGTCTTCGGTGCTGATCGGGGTCCAGGCGTGGAGGGTGGTGGTGGGGGGTGGTTGTTCGGTCATGGTGTGCGTTGGTTGGTTGTTGAAGCTGTTGTGTATGTCCGCGATCTTGTTGTGGAAGTATGAAGCCAGGGAGTTGCAGAGGTCTTGCGATGGGGTGATGTCGTTGTTTCCTGCGCTGGGGTTGGAAAGCTCTTTGACGATGTTGAAGAGTTCCTTGCAGTTGTGTGCGTTGTTGTCCAACCAGGAACCCATTTAAGAAATGAACTGTGCACCCATCCGGGTTGAATGAACTTGTAGAACTTCAACATCCAGAAGCTGTGCTGACGGCCGCGCCCCATCGAGTCTCGGTGAGGCAGGTGTTTTAAATAAACAGAGAACATTGACGAGCTCATTTCTGCACTTCCTAAAGCCACAGAAGAAGGGATGTGGTTAGTCCCGAAACGCGTCTGGCTCTTACTGAATTGGAGGTGACTTTCCTGCTGTAATCTGCTACCAGCATGCTGCCAATAAACTACGTGGTATACCAACTTCCATGTGGCTTTTCTTAAATGGGTTCCTGGATGCGATGGATGTTTAAACGGCCGGTCCCGGTCGCTAGGAAGGCCCCCCCGTTCAACAACAAACGGGTCCTATGCAGGCACTCGGCGAGTGTTTGGCAGCAAGGATGGAATATAAAATTGTGCGCGATTCCAGGTAGCGTGCATTTTGACACGGTTGGCGGCGAGAAAGCAAGGTGACAGATGGCTGGCTTTCACCACCACCCACTGGGGAATTATTCATGCATATTTTGAAATGAACTGTGCACCCATCCGGGTTGAATGAACTTGTAGAACTTCAACATCCAGAAGGCTGTGCTGACGGCCGCGCCCCATCGAGTCTCGGTGAGGCAGGTGTTTTAAATAAACAGAGAACATTGACGAGCTCATTTCTGCACTTCCTAAAGCCACAGAATAAGGGATGTGGTTAGTCCCGAAACGCGTCTGGCTCTTACTGAATTGGAGGTGACTTTCCTGCTGTAATCTGCTACCAGCATGCTGCCAATAAACTACGTGGTATACCAACTTCCATGTGGCCTTTCTTAAATGGGTTCCTGGATGCGATGGATGTTTCAACGGCCGGTCCCGGTCGCTAGGAAGGCCCCCCCGTTCAACAACAAACGGGTCCTATGCAGGCACTCGGCGAGTGTTTGGCAGCAAGGATGGAATATAAAATTGTGCGCGATTCCAGGTAGCGTGCATTTTGACACGGTTGGCGGCGAGAAAGCAAGGTGACAGATGGCTGGCTTTCACCACCACCCACTGGGGAATTATTCATGCATATTTTGAAATGAACTGTGCACCCATCCGGGTTGAATGAACTTGTAGAACTTCAACATCCAGAAGGCTGTGCTGACGGCTGCGCCCCATCGAGTCTCGGTGAGGCAGGTGTTTTAAATAAACAGAGAACATTGACGAGCTCATTTCTGCACTTCCTAAAGCCACAGAAGAAGGGATGTGGTTAGTCCCGAAACGCGTCTGGCTCTTACTGAATTGGAGGTGACTTTCCTGCTGTAATCTGCTACCAGCATGCTGCCAATAAACTACGTGGTATACCAACTTCCATGTGGCCTTTCTTAAATGGGTTCCTGGATGCGATGGATGTTTAAACGGCCGGTCCCGGTCGCTAGGAAGGCCCCCCCCGTTCAACAACAAGCGGGTCCTATGCAGGCACTCGGCGAGTGTTTGGCAGCAAGGATGGAATATAAAATTGTGCGCGATTCCAGGTAGCGTGCATTTTGACACGGTTGGCGGCGAGAAAGCAAGGTGACAGATGGCTGGCTTTCACCACCACCCACTGGGGAATTATTCATGCATATTTTGAAATGAACTGTGCACCCATCCGGGTTGAATGAACTTGTAGAACTTCAACATCCAGAAGGCTGTGCTGACGGCCGCGCCCCATCGAGTCTCGGTGAGGCAGGTGTTTTAAATAAACAGAGAACATTGACGAGCTCATTTCTGCACTTCCTAAAGCCACAGAAGAAGGGATTTGGTTAGTCCCGAAACGCGTCTGGCTCTTACTGAATTGGAGGTGACTTTCCTGCTGTAATCTGCTACCAGCATGCTGCCAATAAACTACGTGGTATACCAACTTCCATGTGGCCTTTCTTAAATGGGTTCCTGGATGCGATGGATGTTTAAACGGCCGGTCCCGGTCGCTAGGAAGGCCCCCCCGTTCAACAACAAACGGGTCCTATGCAGGCACTCGGCGAGTGTTTGGCAGCAAGGATGGAATATAAAATTGTGCGCGATTCCAGGTAGCGTGCATTTTGACACGGTTGGCGGCGAGAAAGCAAGGTGACAGATGGCTGGCTTTCACCACCACCCACTGGGGAATTATTCATGCATATTTTGAAATGAACTGTGCACCCATCCGGGTTGAATGAACTTGTAGAACTTCAACATCCAGAAGCTGTGCTGACGGCCGCGCCCCATCGAGTCTCGGTGAGGCAGGTGTTTTAAATAAACAGAGAACATTGACGAGCTCATTTCTGCACTTCCTAAAGCCACAGAAGAAGGGATGTGGTTAGTCCCGAAACGCGTCTGGCTCTTACTGAATTGGAGGTGACTTTCCTGCTGTAATCTGCTACCAGCATGCTGCCAATAAACTACGTGGTATACCAACTTCCATGTGGCCTTTCTTAAATGGGTTCCTGGATGCGATGGATGTTTAAACGGCCGGTCCCGGTCGCTAGGAAGGCCCCCCCGTTCAACAACAAACGGGTCCTATGCAGGCACTCGGCGAGTGTTTGGCAGCAAGGATGGAATATAAAATTGTGCGCGATTCCAGGTAGCGTGCATTTTGACACGGTTGGCGGCGAGAAAGCAAGGTGACAGATGGCTGGCTTTCACCACCACCCACTGGGGAATTATTCATGCATATTTTGAAATGAACTGTGCACCCATCCGGGTTGAATGAACTTGTAGAACTTCAACATCCGGAAGGCTGTGCTGACGGCCGCGCCCCATCGAGTCTCGGTGAGGCAGGTGTTTTAAATAAACAGACAACATTGACGAGCTCATTTCTGCACTTCCTAAAGCCACAGAAGAAGGGATGTGGTTAGTCCCGAAACGCGTCTGGCTCTTACTGAATTGGAGGTGACTTTCCTGCTGTAATCTGCTACCAGCATGCTGCCAATAAACTACGTGGTATACCAACTTCCATGTGGCCTTTCTTAAATGGGTTCCTGGATGCGATGGATGTTTAAACGGCCGGTCCCAGTCGCTAGGAAGGCCCCCCCGTTCAACAACAAACGGGTCCTATGCAGGCACTCGGCGAGTGTTTGGCAGCAAGGATGGAATATAAAATTGTGCGCGATTCCAGGTAGCGTGCATTTTGACACGGTTGGCGGCGAGAAAGCAAGGTGACAGATGGCTGGCTTTCACCACCACCCACTGGGGAATTATTCATGCATATTTTGAAATGAACTGTGCACCCATCCGGGTTGAATGAACTTGTAGAACTTCAACATCCAGAAGGCTGTGCTGACGGCCGCGCCCCATCGAGTCTCGGTGAGGCAGGTGTTTTAAATAAACAGAGAACATTGACGAGCTCATTTCTGCACTTCCTAAAGCCACAGAAGAAGGGATGTGGTTAGTCCCGAAACGCGTCTGGCTCTTACTGAATTGGAGGTGACTTTCCTGCTGTAATCTGCTACCAGCATGCTGCCAATAAACTAAGTGGTATACCAACTTCCATGTGGCCTTTCTTAAATGGGTTCCTGGATGCGATGGATGTTTAAACGGCCGGTCCCGGTCGCTAGGAAGGCCCCCCCGTTCAACAACAAACGGGTCCTATGCAGGCACTCGGCGAGTGTTTGGCAGCAAGGATGGAATATAAAATTGTGCGTGATTCCAGGTAGCGTGCATTTTGACACGGTTGGCGGCGAGAAAGCAAGGTGACAGATGGCTGGCTTTCACCACCACCCACTGGGGAATTATTCATGCATATTTTGAAATGAACTGTGCACCCATCCGGGTTGAATGAACTTGTAGAACTTCAACATCCAGAAGGCTGTGCTGACGGCCGCGCCCCATCGAGTCTCGGTGAGGCAGGTGTTTTAAATAAACAGAGAACATTGACGAGCTCATTTCTGCACTTCCTAAAGCCACAGAAGAAGGGATGTGGTTAGTCCCGAAACGCGTCTGGCTCTTACTGAATTGGAGGTGACTTTCCTGCTGTAATCTGCTACCAGCATGCTGCCAATAAACTACGTGGTATACCAACTTCCATGTGGCCTTTCTTAAATGGGTTCCTGGATGCGATGGATGTTTAAACGGCCGGTCCCGGTCGCTAGGAAGGCCCCCCCGTTCAACAACAAACGGGTCCTATGCAGGCACTCGGCGAGTGTTTGGCAGCAAAGATGGAATATAAAATTGTGCGCGATTCCAGGTAGCGTGCATTTTGACATGGTTGGCGGCGAGAAAGCAAGGTGACAGATGGCTGGCTTTCACCACCACCCACTGGGGAATTATTCATGCATATTTTGAAATGAACTGTGCACCCATCCGGGTTGAATGAACTTGTAGAACTTCAACATCCAGAAGGCTGTGCTGACGGCCGCGCCCCATCGAGTCTCGGTGAGGCAGGTGTTTTAAATAAACAGAGAACATTGACGAGCTCATTTCTGCACTTCCTAAAGCCACAGAAGAAGGGATGTGGTTAGTCCCGAAACGCGTCTGGCTCTTACTGAATTGGAGGTGACTTTCCTGCTGTAATCTGCTACCAGCATGCTGCCAATAAACTACGTGGTATACCAACTTCCATGTGGCCTTTCTTAAATGGGTTCCTGGATGCGATGGATGTTTAAACGGCCGGTCCCGGTCGCTAGGAAGGCCCCCCCGTTCAACAACAAACGGGTCCTATGCAGGCACTCGGCGAGTGTTTGGCAGCAAGGATGGAATATAAAATTGTGCGCGATTCCAGGTAGCGTGCATTTTGACACGGTTGGCGGCGAGAAAGCAAGGTGACAGATGGCTGGCTTTCACCACCACCCACTGGGGAATTATTCATGCATATTTTGAAATGAACTGTGCACCCATCCGGGTTGAATGAACTTGTAGAACTTCAACATCCAGAAGGCTGTGCTGACGGCCGCGCCCCATCGAGTCTCGGTGAGGCAGGTGTTTTAAATAAACAGAGAACATTGACGAGCTCATTTCTGCACTTCCTAAAGCCACAGAATAAGGGATGTGGTTAGTCCCGAAACGCATCTGGCTCTTACTGAATTGGAGGTGACTTTCCTGCTGTAATCTGCTACCAGCATGCTGCCAATAAACTACGTGGTATACCAACTTCCATGTGGCCTTTCTTAAATGGGTTCCTGGATGCGATGGTTGTTTAAACGGCCGGTCCCGGTCGCTAGGAAGGCCCCCCCGTTCAACAACAAATGGGTCCTATGCAGGCACTCGGCGAGTGTTTGGCAGCAAGGATGGAATATAAAATTGTGCGCGATTCCAGGTAGCGTGCATTTTGACACGGTTGGCGGCGAGAAAGCAAGGTGACAGATGGCTGGCTTTCACCACCACCCACTGGGGAATTATTCATGCATATTTTGAAATGAGCTGTGCACCCATCCGGGTTGAATGAACTTGTAGAACTTCAACATCCAGAAGGCTGTGCTGACGGCCGCGCCCCATCGAGTCTCGGTGAGGCAGGTGTTTTAAATAAACAGAGAACATTGACGAGCTCATTTCTGCACTTCCTAAAGCCACAGAAGAAGGGATGTGGTTAGTCCCGAAACGCGTCTGGCTCTTACTGAATTGGAGGTGTCTTTCCTGCTGTAATCTGCTACCAGCATGCTGCCAATAAACTACGTGGTATACCAACTTCCATGTGGCCTTTCTTAAATGGGTTCCTGGATGCGATGGATGTTTAAACGGCCGGTCCCGGTCGCTAGGAAGGCCCCCCCGTTCAACAACAAACGGGTCCTATGCAGGCACTCGGCGAGTGTTTGGCAGCAAGGATGGAATATAAAATTGTGCGCGATTCCAGGTAGCGTGCATTTTGACACGGTTGGCGGCGAGAAAGCAAGGTGACAGATGGCTGGCTTTCACCACCACCCACTGGGGAATTATTCATGCATATTTTGAAATGAACTGTGCACCCATCCGGGTTGAATGAACTTGTAGAACTTCAACATCCAGAAGGCTGTGCTGACGGCCGCGCCCCATCGAGTCTCGGTGAGGCAGGTGTTTTAAATAAACAGAGAACATTGACGAGCTCATTTCTGCACTTCCTAAAGCCACAGAAGAAGGGATGTGGTTAGTCCCGAAACGCGTCTGGCTCTTACTGAATTGGAGGTGACTTTCCTGCTGTAATCTGCTACCAGCATGCTGCCAATAAACTACGTGGTATACCAACTTCCATGTGGCCTTTCTTAAATGGGTTCCTGGATGCGATGGATGTTTAAACGGCCGGTCCCGGTCGCTAGGAAGGCCCTCCGTTCAACAACAAACGGGTCCTATGCAGGCACTCGGCGAGTGTTTGGCAGCAAGGATGGAATATAAAATTGTGCGCGATTCCAGGTAACGTGCATTTTGACATGGTTGGCGGCGAGAAAGCAAGGTGACAGATGGCTGGCTTTCACCACCACCCACTGGGGAATTATTCATGCATATTTTGAAATGAACTGTGCACCCATCCGGGTTGAATGAACTTGTAGAACTTCAACATCCAGAAGGCTGTGCTGACGGCCGCGCCCCATCGAGTCTCGGTGAGGCAGGTGTTTTAAATAAACAGAGAACATTGACGAGCTCATTTCTGCACTTCCTAAAGCCACATAATAAGGGATGTGGTTAGTCCCGAAACGCGTCTGGCTCTTACTGAATTGGAGGTGACTTTCCTGCTGTAATCTGCTACCAGCATGCTGCCAATAAACTACGTGGTATACCAACTTCCATGTGGCCTTTCTTAAATGGGTTCCTGGATGCGATGGATGTTTAAACGGCCGGTCCCGGTCGCTAGGAAGGCCCCCCCGTTCAACAACAAACGGGTCCTATGCAGGCACTCGGCGAGTGTTTGGCAGCAAGGATGGAATATAAAATTGTGCGCGATTCCAGGTAGCGTGCATTTTGACACGGTTGGCGGCGAGAAAGCAAGGTGACAGATGGCTGGCTTTCACCACCACCCACTGGGGAATTATTCATGCATATTTTGAAATGAACTGTGCACCCATCCGGGTTGAATGAACTTGTAGAACTTCAACATCCAGAAGGCTGTGCTGACAGCCGCGCCCCATCGAGTCTCGGTGAGGCAGGTGTTTTAAATAAACAGAGAACATTGACGAGCTCATTTCTGCACTTCCTAAAGCCACAGAAGAAGGGATGTGGTTAGTCCCGAAACGCGTCTGGCTCTTACTGAATTGGAGGTGACTTTCCTGCTGTAATCTGCTACCAGCATGCTGCCAATAAACTACGTGGTATACCAACTTCCATGTGGCCTTTCTTAAATGGGTTCCTGGATGCGATGGATGTTTAAACGGCCGGTCCCGGTCGCTAGGAAGGCCCCCCCGTTCAACAACAAACGGGTCCTATGCAGGCACTCGGCGAGTGTTTGGCTGCAAGGATGGAATATAAAATTGTGCGCGATTCCAGGTAGCGTGCATTTTGACACAGTTGGCGGCGAGAAAGCAAGGTGACAAATGGCTGGCTTTCACCACCACCCACTGGGGAATTATTCATGCATATTTTGAAATGAACTGTGCACCCATCCGGGTTGAATGAACTTGTAGAACTTCAACATCCAGAAGGCTGTGCTGACGGCCGCGCCCCATCGAGTCTCGGTGAGGCAGGTGTTTTAAATAAACAGAGAACATTGACGAGCTCATTTCTGCACTTCGTAAAGCCACAGAAGAAGGGATGTGGTTAGTCCCGAAACGCATCTGGCTCTTACTGAATTGGAGGTGACTTTCCTGCTGTAATCTGCTACCAGCATGCTGCCAATAAACTACGTGGTATACCAACTTCCATGTGGCCTTTCTTAAATGGGTTCCTGGATGCGATGGATGTTTAAACGGCCGGTCCCGGTCGCTAGGAAGGCCCCCCCGTTCAACAACAAACGGGTCCTATGCAGGCACTCGGCGAGTGTTTGGCAGCAAGGATGGAATATAAAATTGTGCGCGATTCCAGGTAACGTGCATTTTGACATGGTTGGCGGCGAGAAAGAAAGGTGACAGATGGCTGGCTTTCACCACCACCCACTGGGGAATTATTCATGCATATTTTGAAATGAACTGTGCACCCATCCGGGTTGAATGAACTTGTAGAACTTCAACATCCAGAAGGCTGTGCTGACGGCCGCGCCCCATCGAGTCTCGGTGAGGCAGGTGTTTTAAATAAACAGAGAACATTGACGAGCTCATTTCTGCACTTCCTAAAGCCACAGAAGAAGGGATGTGGTTAGTCCCGAAACGCGTCTGGCTCTTACTGAATTGGAGGTGACTTTCCTGCTGTAATCTGCTACCAGCATGCTGCCAATAAACTACGTGGTATACCAACTTCCATGTGGCCTTTCTTAAATGGGTTCCTGGATGCGATGGATGTTTAAACGGCCGGTCCCGGTCGCTAGGAAGGCCCCCCCATTCAACAACAAACGGGTCCTATGCAGGCACTCGGCGAGTGTTTGGCAGCAAGGATGGAATATAAAATTGTGCGCGATTCCAGGTAGCGTGCATTTTGACACGGTTGGCGGCGAGAAAGCAAGGTGACAGATGGCTGGCTTTCACCACCACCCACTGGGGAATTATTCATGCATATTTTGAAATGAACTGTGCACCCATCCGGGTTGAATGAACTTGTAGTACTTCAACATCCAGAAGGCTGTGCTGACGGCCGCGCCCCATCGAGTCTCGGTGAGGCAGGTGTTTTAAATAAACAGAGAACATTGACGAGCTCATTTCTGCACTTCCTAAAGCCACAGAATAAGGGATGTGGTTAGTCCCGAAACGCGTCTGGCTCTTACTGAATTGGAGGTGACTTTCCTGCTGTAATCTGCTACCAGCATGCTGCCAATAAACTACGTGGTATACCAACTTCCATGTGGCCTTTCTTAAATGGGTTCCTGGATGCGATGGATGTTTAAACGGCCGGTCCCGGTCGCTAGGAAGGCCCCCCCGTTCAACAACAAACGGGTCCTATGCAGGCACTCGGCGAGTGTTTGGCAGCAAGGATGGAATATAAAATTGTGCGCGATTCCAGGTAGCGTGCATTTTGACACGGTTGGCGGCGAGAAAGCAAGGTGACAGATGGCTGGCTTTCACCACCACCCACTGGGGAATTATTCATGCATATTTTGAAATGAACTGTGCACCCATCCGGGTTGAATGAACTTGTAGAACTTCAACATCCAGAAGGCTGTGCTGACGGCCGCGCCCCATCGAGTCTCGGTGAGGCAGGTGTTTTAAATAAACAGAGAACATTGACGAGCTCATTTCTGCACTTCCTAAAGCCACAGAATAAGGGATGTGGTTAGTCCCGAAACGCGTCTGGCTCTTACTGAATTGGAGGTGACTTTCCTGCTGTAATCTGCTACCAGCATGCTGCCAATAAACTACGTGGTATACCAACTTCCATGTGGCCTTTCTTAAATGGGTTCCTGGATGCGATGGATGTTTAAACGGCCGGTCCCAGTCGCTAGGAAGGCCCCCCCGTTCAACAAGAAATGGGTCCTATGCAGGCACTCGGCGAGTGTTTGGCAGCAAGGATGGAATATAAAATTGTGCGCGATTCCAGGTAGCGTGCATTTTGACACGGTTGGCGGCGAGAAAGCAAGGTGACAGATGGCTGGCTTTCACCACCACCCACTGGGGAATTATTCATGCATATTTTGAAATGAACTGTGCACCCATCCGGGTTGAATGAACTTGTAGAACTTCAACATCCAGAAGGCTGTGCTGACGGCCGCGCCCCATCGAGTCTCGGTGAGGCAGGTGTTTTAAATAAACAGAGAACATTGACGAGCTCATTTCTGCACTTCCTAAAGCCACAGAAGAAGGGATGTGGTTAGTCCCGAAACGCGTCTGGCTCTTACTGAATTGGAGGTGACTTTCCTGCTGTAATCTGCTACCAGCATGCTGCCAATAAACTACGTGGTATACCAACTTCCATGTGGCCTTTCTTAAATGGGTTCCTGGATGCGATGGATGTTTAAACGGCCGGTCCCGGTCGCTAGGAAGGCCCCCCCGTTCAACAACAAACGGGTCGTATGCAGGCACTCGGCGAGTGTTTGGCAGCAAGGATGGAATATAAAATTGTGCGCGATTCCAGGTAGCGTGCATTTTGACACGGTTGGCGGCGAGAAAGCAAGGTGACAGATGGCTGGCTTTCACCACCACCCACTGGGGAATTATTCATGCATATTTTGAAATGAACTGTGCACCCATCCGGGTTGAATGAACTTGTAGAACTTCAACATCCAGAAGGCTGTGCTGACGGCCGCGCCCCATCGAGTCTCGGTGAGGCAGGTGTTTTAAATAAACAGAGAACATTGACGAGCTCATTTCTGCACTTCCTAAAGCCACAGAAGAAGGGATGTGGTTAGTCCCGAAACGCGTCTGGCTCTTACTGAATTGGAGGTGACTTTCCTGCTGTAATCTGCTACCAGCATGCTGCCAATAAACTACGTGGTATACCAACTTCCATGTGGCCTTTCTTAAATGGGTTCCTGGATGCGATGGATGTTTAAACGGCCGGTCCCGGTCGCTAGGAAGGCCCCCCCCGTTCAACAACAAACGGGTCCTATGCAGGCACTCGGCGAGTGTTTGGCAGCAAGGATGGAATATAAAATTGTGCGCGATTCCAGGTAGCGTGCATTTTGACACGGTTGGCTGCGAGAAAGCAAGGTGACAGATGGCTGGCTTTCACCACCACCCACTGGGGAATTATTCATGCATATTTTGAAATGAACTGTGCACCCATCCGGGTTGAATGAACTTGTAGAACTTCAACATCCAGAAGCTGTGCTGACGGCCGCGCCCCATCGAGTCTCGGTGAGGCAGGTGTTTTAAATAAACAGAGAACATTGACGAGCTCATTTCTGCACTTCCTAAAGCCACAGAAGAAGGGATGTGGTTAGTCCCGAAACGCGTCTGGCTCTTACTGAATTGGAGGTGACTTTCCTGCTGTAATCTGCTACCAGCATGCTGCCAATAAACTACGTGGTATACCAACTTCCATGTGGCCTTTCTTAAATGGGTTCCTGGATGCGATGGATGTTTAAACGGCCGGTCCCGGTCGCTAGGAAGGCCCTTCCGTTCAACAACAAACGGGTCCTATGCAGGCACTCGGCGAGTGTTTGGCAGCAAGGATGGAATATAAAATTGTGCGCGATTCCAGGTAGCGTGCATTTTGACACGGTTGGCGGCGAGAAAGCAAGGTGACAGATGGCTGGCTTTCACCACCACCCACTGGGGAATTATTCATGCATATTTTGAAATGAACTGTGCACCCATCCGGGTTGAATGAACTTGTAGAACTTCAACATCCAGAAGGCTGTGCTGACGGCCGCGCCCCATCGAGTCTCGGTGAGGCAGGTGTTTTAAATAAACAGAGAACATTGACGAGCTCATTTCTGCACTTCCTAAAGCCACAGAATAAGGGATGTGGTTAGTCCCGAAACGCGTCTGGCTCTTACTGAATTGGAGGTGACTTTCCTGCTGTAATCTGCTACCAGCATGCTGCCAATAAACTACGTGGTATACCAACTTCCATGTGGCCTTTCTTAAATGAGTTCCTGGATGCGATGGATGTTTAAACGGCTGGTCCCGGTCGCTAGGAAGGCCCCCCCCGTTCAACAACAAACGGGTCCTATGCAGGCACTCGGCGAGTGTTTGGCAGCAAGGATGGAATATAAAATTGTGCGCGATTCCAGGTAGCGTGCATTTTGACACGGTTGGCGGCGAGAAAGCAAGGTGACAGATGGCTGGCTTTCACCACCACCCACTGGGGAATTATTCATGCATATTTTGAAATGAACTGTGCACCCATCCGGGTTGAATGAACTTGTAGAACTTCAACATCCAGAAGGCTGTGCTGACGGCCGCGCCCCATCGAGTCTCGGTGAGGCAGGTGTTTTAAATAAACAGAGAACATTGACGAGCTCATTTCTGCACTTCCTAAAGCCACAGAAGAAGGGATGTGGTTAGTCCCGAAACGCGTCTGGCTCTTACTGAATTGGAGGTGACTTTCCTGCTGTAATCTGCTACCAGCATGCTGCCAATAAACTACGTGGTATACCAACTTCCATGTGGCCTTTCTTAAATGGGTTCCTGGATGCGATGGATGTTTAAACGGCCGGTCCCGGTCGCTAGGAAGGCCCTTCCGTTCAACAACAAACGGGTCCTATGCAGGCACTCGGCGAGTGTTTGGCAGCAAGGATGGAATATAAAATTGTGCGCGATTCCAGGTAGCGTGCATTTTGACACGGTTGGCGGCGAGAAAGCAAGGTGACAGATGGCTGGCTTTCACCACCACCCACTGGGGAATTATTCATGCATATTTTGAAATGAACTGTGCACCCATCCGGGTTGAATGAACTTGTAGAACTTCAACATCCAGAAGGCTGTGCTGACGGCTGCGCCCCATCGAGTCTCGGTGAGGCAGGTGTTTTAAATAAACAGAGAACATTGACGAGCTCATTTCTGCACTTCCTAAAGCCACAGAATAAGGGATGTGGTTAGTCCCGAAACGCGTCTGGCTCTTACTGAATTGGAGGTGACTTTCCTGCTGTAATCTGCTACCAGCATGCTGCCAATAAACTACGTGGTATACCAACTTCCATGTGGCCTTTCTTAAATGGGTTCCTGGATGCGATGGATGTTTAAACGGCCGGTCCCGGTCGCTAGGAAGGCCCCCCCGTTCAACAACAAACGGGTCCTATGCAGGCACTCGGCGAGTGTTTGGCAGCAAGGATGGAATATAAAATTGTGCGCGATTCCAGGTAGCGTGCATTTTGACACGGTTGGTGGCGAGAAAGCAAGGTGACAGATGGCTGGCTTTCACCACCACCCACTGGGGAATTATTCATGCATATTTTGAAATGAACTGTGCACCCATCCGGGTTGAATGAACTTGTAGAACTTCAACATCCAGAAGGCTGTGCTGACGGCCGCGCCCCATCGAGTCTCGGTGAGGCAGGTGTTTTAAATAAACAGAGAACATTGACGAGCTCATTTCTGCACTTCCTAAAGCCACAGAATAAGGGATGTGGTTAGTCCCGAAACGCGTCTGGCTCTTACTGACTTGGAGGTGACTTTCCTGCTGTAATCTGCTACCAGCATGCTGCCAATAAACTACGTGGTATACCAACTTCCATGTGGCCTTTCTTAAATGGGTTCCTGGATGCGATGGATGTTTAAACGGCCGGTCCCGGTCGCTAGGAAGGCCCCCCCGTTCAACAACAAACGGGTCCTATGCAGGCACTCGGCGAGTGTTTGGCAGCAAGGATGGAATATAAAATTGTGCGCAATTCCAGGTAGCGTGCATTTTGACACGGTTGGCGGCGAGAAAGCAAGGTGACAGATGGCTGGCTTTCACCACCACCCACTGGGGAATTATTCATGCATATTTTGAAATGAACTGTGCACCCATCCGGGTTGAATGAACTTGTAGAACTTCAACATCCAGAAGGCTGTGCTGACGGCCGCGCCCCATCGAGTCTCGGTGAGGCAGGTGTTTTAAATAAACAGAGAACATTGACGAGCTCATTTCTGCACTTCCTAAAGCCACAGAAGAAGGGATGTGGTTAGTCCCGAAACGCGTCTGGCTCTTACTGAATTGGAGGTGACTTTCCTGCTGTAATCTGCTACCAGCATGCTGCCAATAAACTACGTGGTATACCAACTTCCATGTGGCCTTTCTTAAATGGGTTCCTGGATGCGATGGATGTTTAAACGGCCGGTCCCGGTCGCTAGGAAGGCCCCCCCGTTCAACAACAAACGGGTCGTATGCAGGCACTCGGCGAGTGTTTGGCAGCAAGGATGGAATATAAAATTGTGCGCGATTCCAGGTAGCGTGCATTTTGACACGGTTGGCGGCGAGAAAGCAAGGTGACAGATGGCTGGCTTTCACCACCACCCACTGGGGAATTATTCATGCATATTTTGAAATGAGCTGTGCACCCATCCGGGTTGAATGAACTTGTAGAACTTCAACATCCAGAAGGCTGTGCTGACGGCCGCGCCCCATCGAGTCTCGGTGAGGCAGGTGTTTTAAATAAACAGAGAACATTGACGAGCTCATTTCTGCACTTCCTAAAGCCACAGAAGAAGGGATGTGGTTAGTCCCGAAACGCGTCTGGCTCTTACTGAATTGGAGGTGTCTTTCCTGCTGTAATCTGCTACCAGCATGCTGCCAATAAACTACGTGGTATACCAACTTCCATGTGGCCTTTCTTAAATGGGTTCCTGGATGCGATGGATGTTTAAACGGCCGGTCCCGGTCGCTAGGAAGGCCCCCCCGTTCAACAACAAACGGGTCCTATGCAGGCACTCGGCGAGTGTTTGGCAGCAAGGATGGAATATAAAATTGTGCGCGATTCCAGGTAGCGTGCATTTTGACACGGTTGGCGGCGAGAAAGCAAGGTGACAGATGGCTGGCTTTCACCACCACCCACTGGGGAATTATTCATGCATATTTTGAAATGAACTGTGCACCCATCCGGGTTGAATGAACTTGTAGAACTTCAACATCCAGAAGGCTGTGCTGACGGCCGCGCCCCATCGAGTCTCGGTGAGGCAGGTGTTTTAAATAAACAGAGAACATTGACGAGCTCATTTCTGCACTTCCTAAAGCCACAGAAGAAGGGATGTGGTTAGTCCCGAAACGCGTCTGGCTCTTACTGAATTGGAGGTGACTTTCCTGCTGTAATCTGCTACCAGCATGCTGCCAATAAACTACGTGGTATACCAACTTCCATGTGGCCTTTCTTAAATGGGTTCCTGGATGCGATGGATGTTTAAACAGCCGGTCCCGGTCGCTAGGAAGGCCCCCCGTTCAACAACAAACGGGTCCTATGCAGGCACTCGGCGAGTGTTTGGCAGCAAGGATGGAATATAAAATTGTGCGCGATTCCAGGTAACGTGCATTTTGACATGGTTGGCGGCGAGAAAGCAAGGTGACAGATGGCTGGCTTTCACCACCACCCACTGGGGAATTATTCATGCATATTTTGAAATGAACTGTGCACCCATCCGGGTTGAATGAACTTGTAGAACTTCAACATCCAGAAGGCTGTGCTGACGGCCGCGCCCCATCGAGTCTCGGTGAGGCAGGTGTTTTAAATAAACAGAGAACATTGACGAGCTCATTTCTGCACTTCCTAAAGCCACAGAAGAAGGGATGTGGTTAGTCCCGAAACGCGTCTGGCTCTTACTGAATTGGAGGTGACTTTCCTGCTGTAATCTGCTACCAGCATGCTGCCAATAAACTACGTGGTATACCAACTTCCATGTGGCCTTTCTTAAATGGGTTCCTGGATGCGATGGATGTTTAAACGGCCGGTCCCGGTCGCTAGGAAGGC
This sequence comes from Lissotriton vulgaris, assembly GCF_964263255.1. Taxonomy (NCBI): domain Eukaryota; kingdom Metazoa; phylum Chordata; class Amphibia; order Caudata; family Salamandridae; genus Lissotriton; species Lissotriton vulgaris. The sequence goes on from NC_141689.1 coordinate 1,270,151,306, forward strand.
CCCCCCGTTCAACAACAAATGGGTCCTATGCAGGCACTCGGCGAGTGTTTGGCAGCAAGGATGGAATATAAAATTGTGCGCGATTCCAGGTAGCGTGCATTTTGACACGGTTGGCGGCGAGAAAGCAAGGTGACAGATGGCTGGCTTTCACCACCACCCACTGGGGAATTATTCATGCATATTTTGAAATGAACTGTGCACCCATCCGGGTTGAATGAACTTGTAGAACTTCAACATCCAGAAGGCTGTGCTGACGGCCGCGCCCCATCGAGTCTCGGTGAGGCAGGTGTTTTAAATAAACAGAGAACATTGACGAGCTCATTTCTGCACTTCCTAAAGCCACATAATAAGGGATGTGGTTAGTCCCGAAACGCGTCTGGCTCTTACTGAATTGGAGGTGACTTTCCTGCTGTAATCTGCTACCAGCATGCTGCCAATAAACTACGTGGTATACCAACTTCCATGTGGCCTTTCTTAAATGGGTTCCTGGATGCGATGGATGTTTAAACGGCCGGTCCCGGTCGCTAGGAAGGCCCCCCCGTTCAACAACAAACGGGTCCTATGCAGGCACTCGGCGAGTGTTTGGCAGCAAGGATGGAATATAAAATTGTGCGCGATTCCAGGTAGCGTGCATTTTGACACGGTTGGCGGCGAGAAAGCAAGGTGACAGATGGCTGGCTTTCACCACCACCCACTGGGGAATTATTCATGCATATTTTGAAATGAACTGTGCACCCATCCGGGTTGAATGAACTTGTAGAACTTCAACATCCAGAAGGCTGTGCTGACGGCCGCGCCCCATCGAGTCTCGGTGAGACAGGTGTTTTAAATAAACAGAGAACATTGACGAGCTCATTTCTGCACTTCCTAAAGCCACAGAAGAAGGGATGTGGTTAGTCCCGAAACGCGTCTGGCTCTTACTGAATTGGAGGTGACTTTCCTGCTGTAATCTGCTACCAGCATGCTGCCAATAAACTACGTGGTATACCAACTTCCATGTGGCCTTTCTTAAATGGGTTCCTGGATGCGATGGATGTTTAAACGGCCGGTCCCGGTCGCTAGGAAGGCCCCCCCGTTCAACAACAAACGGGTCCTATGCAGGCACTCGGCGAGTGTTTGGCAGCAAGGATGGAATATAAAATTGTGCGCGATTCCAGGTAGCGTGCATTTTGACACGGTTGGCGGCGAGAAAGCAAGGTGACAAATGGCTGGCTTTCACCACCACCCACTGGGGAATTATTCATGCATATTTTGAAATGAACTGTGCACCCATCCGGGTTGAATGAACTTGTAGAACTTCAACATCCAGAAGGCTCTGCTGACGGCTGCGCCCCATCGAGTCTCGGTGAGGCAGGTGTTTTAAATAAACAGAGAACATTGACGAGCTCATTTCTGCACTTCCTAAAGCCACAGAAGAAGGGATGTGGTTAGTCCCGAAACGCGTCTGGCTCTTACTGAATTGGAGGTGACTTTCCTGCTGTAATCTGCTACCAGCATGCTGCCAATAAACTACGTGGTATACCAACTTCCATGTGGCCTTTCTTAAATGGGTTCCTGGATGCGATGGATGTTTAAACGGCCGGTCCCGGTCGCTAGGAAGGCCCCCCCGTTCAACAACAAACGGGTCCTATGCAGGCACTCGGCGAGTGTTTGGCAGCAAGGATGGAATATAAAATTGTGCGCGATTCCAGGTAACGTGCATTTTGACATGGTTGGCGGCGAGAAAGCAAGGTGACAGATGGCTGGCTTTCACCACCACCCACTGGGGAATTATTCATGCATATTTTGAAATGAACTGTGCACCCATCCGGGTTGAATGAACTTGTAGAACTTCAACATCCAGAAGGCTGTGCTGACGGCCGCGCCCCATCGAGTCTCGGTGAGGCAGGTGTTTTAAATAAACAGAGAACATTGACGAGCTCATTTCTGCACTTCCTAAAGCCACAGAAGAAGGGATGTGGTTAGTCCCGAAACGCGTCTGGCTCTTACTGAATTGGAGGTGACTTTCCTGCTGTAATCTGCTACCAGCATGCTGCCAATAAACTACATGGTATACCAACTTCCATGTGGCCTTTCTTAAATGGGTTCCTGGATGCGATGGATGTTTAAACGGCCGGTCCCGGTCGCTAGGAAGGCCCCCCCATTCAACAACAAACGGGTCCTATGCAGGCACTCGGCGAGTGTTTGGCAGCAAGGATGGAATATAAAATTGTGCGCGATTCCAGGTAGCGTGCATTTTGACACGGTTGGCGGCGAGAAAGCAAGGTGACAGATGGCTGGCTTTCACCACCACCCACTGGGGAATTATTCATGCATATTTTGAAATGAACTGTGCACCCATCCGGGTTGAATGAACTTGTAGAAGTTCAACATCCAGAATGCTGTGCTGACGGCCGCGCCCCATCGAGTCTCGGTGAGGCAGGTGTTTTAAATAAACAGAGAACATTGACGAGCTCATTTCTGCACTTCCTAAAGCCACAGAATAAGGGATGTGGTTAGTCCCGAAACGCGTCTGGCTCTTACTGAATTGGAGGTGACTTTCCTACTGTAATCTGCTACCAGCATGCTGCCAATAAACTACGTGGTATACCAACTTCCATGTGGCCTTTCTTAAATGGGTTCCTGGATGCGATGGATGTTTAAACGGCCGGTCCCAGTCGCTAGGAAGGCCCCCCCGTTCAACAACAAATGGGTCCTATGCAGGCACTCGGCGAGTGTTTGGCAGCAAGGATGGAATATAAAATTGTGCGCGATTCCAGGTAGCGTGCATTTTGACACGGTTGGCGGCGAGAAAGCAAGGTGACAGATGGCTGGCTTTCACCACCACCCACTGGGGAATTATTCATGCATATTTTGAAATGAACTGTGCACCCATCCGGGTTGAATGAACTTGTAGAACTTCAACATCCAGAAGGCTGTGCTGACGGCCGCGCCCCATCGAGTCTCGGTGAGGCAGGTGTTTTAAATAAACAGAGAACATTGACGAGCTCATTTCTGCACTTCCTAAAGCCACAGAAGAAGGGATGTGGTTAGTCCCGAAACGCGTCTGGCTCTTACTGAATTGGAGGTGACTTTCCTGCTGTAATCTGCTACCAGCATGCTGCCAATAAACTACGTGGTATACCAACTTCCATGTGGCCTTTCTTAAATGGGTTCCTGGATGCGATGGATGTTTAAACGGCCGGTCCCGGTCGCTAGGAAGGCCCCCCCGTTCAACAACAAACGGGTCGTATGCAGGCACTCGGCGAGTGTTTGGCAGCAAGGATGGAATATAAAATTGTGCGCGATTCCAGGTAGCGTGCATTTTGACACGGTTGGCGGCGAGAAAGCAAGGTGACAGATGGCTGGCTTTCACCACCACCCACTGGGGAATTATTCATGCATATTTTGAAATGAACTGTGCACCCATCCGGGTTGAATGAACTTGTAGAACTTCAACATCCAGAAGGCTGTGCTGACGGCCGCGCCCCATCGAGTCTCGGTGAGGCAGGTGTTTTAAATAAACAGAGAACATTGACGAGCTCATTTCTGCACTTCCTAAAGCCACAGAAGAAGGGATGTGGTTAGTCCCGAAACGCGTCTGGCTCTTACTGAATTGGAGGTGACTTTCCTGCTGTAATCTGCTACCAGCATGCTGCCAATAAACTACGTGGTATACCAACTTCCATGTGGCCTTTCTTAAATGGGTTCCTGGATGCGATGGATGTTTAAACGGCCGGTCCCGGTCGCTAGGAAGGCCCCCCCGTTCAACAACAAACGGGTCCTATGCAGGCACTCGGCGAGTGTTTGGCAGCAAGGATGGAATATAAAATTGTGCGCGATTCCAGGTAGCGTGCATTTTGACACAGTTGGCGGCGAGAAAGCAAGGTGACAAATGGCTGGCTTTCACCACCACCCACTGGGGAATTATTCATGCATATTTTGAAATGAACTGTGCACCCATCCGGGTTGAATGAACTTGTAGAACTTCAACATCCAGAAGGCTCTGCTGACGGCCGCGCCCCATCGAGTCTCGGTGAGGCAGGTGTTTTAAATAAACAGAGAACATTGACGAGCTCATTTCTGCACTTCCTAAAGCCACAGAAGAAGGGATGTGGTTAGTCCCGAAACGCGTCTGGCTCTTACTGAATTGGAGGTGACTTTCCTGCTGTAATCTGCTACCAGCATGCTGCCAATAAACTACGTGGTATACCAACTTCCATGTGGCCTTTCTTAAATGGGTTCGTGGATGCGATGGATGTTTAAACGGCCGGTCCCGGTCGCTAGGAAGGCCCCCCCGTTCAACAACAAACGGGTCCTATGCAGGCACTCGGCGAGTGTTTGGCAGCAAGGATGGAATATAAAATTGTGCGCGATTCCAGGTAACGTGCATTTTGACATGGTTGGCGGCGAGAAAGCAAGGTGACAGATGGCTGGCTTTCACCACCACCCACTGGGGAATTATTCATGCATATTTTGAAATGAACTGTGCACCCATCCGGGTTGAATGAACTTGTAGAACTTCAACATCCAGAAGGCTGTGCTGACGGCCGCGCCCCATCGAGTCTCGGTGAGGCAGGTGTTTTAAATAAACAGAGAACATTGACGAGCTCATTTCTGCACTTCCTAAAGCCACAGAAGAAGGGATGTGGTTAGTCCCGAAATGTGTCTGGCTCTTACTGAATTGGAGGTGACTTTCCTGCTGTAATCTGCTACCAGCATGCTGCCAATAAACTACGTGGTATACCAACTTCCATGTGGCCTTTCTTAAATGGGTTCCTGGATGCGATGGATGTTTAAACGGCCGGTCCCGGTCGCTAGGAAGGCCCCCCCATTCAACAACAAACGGGTCCTATGCAGGCACTCGGCGAGTGTTTGGCAGCAAGGATGGAATATAAAATTGTGCGCGATTCCAGGTAGCGTGCATTTTGACACGGTTGGCGGCGAGAAAGCAAGGTGACAGATGGCTGGCTTTCACCACCACCCACTGGGGAATTATTCATGCATATTTTGAAATGAACTGTGCACCCATCCGGGTTGAATGAACTTGTAGAACTTCAACATCCAGAAGGCTGTGCTGACGGCCGCGCCCCATCGAGTCTCGGTGAGGCAGGTGTTTTAAATAAACAGAGAACATTGACGAGCTCATTTCTGCACTTCCTAAAGCCACAGAATAAGGGATGTGGTTAGTCCCGAAACGCGTCTGGCTCTTACTGAATTGGAGGTGACTTTCCTGCTGTAATCTGCTACCAGCATGCTGCCAATAAACTACGTGGTATACCAACTTCCATGTGGCCTTTCTTAAATGGGTTCCTGGATGCGATGGATGTTTAAACGGCCGGTCCCAGTCGCTAGGAAGGCCCCCCCGTTCAACAACAAATGGGTCCTATGCAGGCACTCGGCGAGTGTTTGGCAGCAAGGATGGAATATAAAATTGTGCGCGATTCCAGGTAGCGTGCATTTTGACACGGTTGGCGGCGAGAAAGCAAGGTGACAGATGGCTGGCTTTCACCACCACCCACTGGGGAATTATTCATGCATATTTTGAAATGAACTGTGCACCCATCCGGGTTGAATGAACTTGTAGAACTTCAACATCCAGAAGGCTGTGCTGACGGCCGCGCCCCATCGAGTCTCGGTGAGGCAGGTGTTTTAAATAAACAGAGAACATTGACGAGCTCATTTCTGCACTTCCTAAAGCCACAGAAGAAGGGATGTGGTTAGTCCCGAAACGCGTCTGGCTCTTACTGAATTGGAGGTGACTTTCCTGCTGTAATCTGCTACCAGCATGCTGCCAATAAACTACGTGGTATACCAACTTCCATGTGGCCTTTCTTAAATGGGTTCCTGGATGCGATGGATGTTTCAACGGCCGGTCCCGGTCGCTAGGAAGGCCCCCCCGTTCAACAACAAACGGGTCGTATGCAGGCACTCGGCGAGTGTTTGGCAGCAAGGATGGAATATAAAATTGTGCGCGATTCCAGGTAGCGTGCATTTTGACACGGTTGGCGGCGAGAAAGCAAGGTGACAGATGGCTGGCTTTCACCACCACCCACTGGGGAATTATTCATGCATATTTTGAAATGAACTGTGCACCCATCCGGGTTGAATGAACTTGTAGAACTTCAACATCCAGAAGGCTGTGCTGACGGCCGCGCCCCATCGAGTCTCGGTGAGGCAGGTGTTTTAAATAAACAGAGAACATTGACGAGCTCATTTCTGCACTTCCTAAAGCCACAGAAGAAGGGATGTGGTTAGTCCCGAAACGCGTCTGGCTCTTACTGAATTGGAGGTGACTTTCCTGCTGTAATCTGCTACCAGCATGCTGCCAATAAACTACGTGGTATACCAACTTCCATGTGGCCTTTCTTAAATGGGTTCCTGGATGTGATGGATGTTTAAACGGCCGGTCCCGGTCGCAAGGAAGGCCCCCCCGTTCATCAACAAACGGGTCCTATGAAGGCACTCGGCGAGTGTTTGGCAGCAAGGATGGAATATAAAATTGTGCGCGATTCCAGGTAGCGTGCATTTTGACACGGTTGGCGGCGAGAAAGCAAGGTGACAGATGGCTGGCTTTCACCACCACCCACTGGGGAATTATTCATGCATATTTTGAAATGAACTGTGCACCCATCCGGGTTGAATGAACTTGTAGAACTTCAACATCCAGAAGCTGTGCTGACGGCCGCGCCCCATCGAGTCTCGGTGAGGCAGGTGTTTTAAATAAACAGAGAACATTGACGAGCTCATTTCTGCACTTCCTAAAGCCACAGAAGAAGGGATGTGGTTAGTCCCGAAACGCGTCTGGCTCTTACTGAATTGGAGGTGACTTTCCTGCTGTAATCTGCTACCAGCATGCTGCCAATAAACTACGTGGTATACCAACTTCCATGTGGCCTTTCTTAAATGGGTTCCTGGATGCGATGGATGTTTAAACGGCCGGTCCCGGTCGCTAGGAAGGCCCCCCCGTTCAACAACAAACGGGTCCTATGCAGGCACTCGGCGAGTGTTTGGCAGCAAGGATGGAATATAAAATTGTGCGCGATTCCAGGTAGCGTGCATTTTGACACGGTTGGCGGCGAGAAAGCAAGGTGACAGATGGCTGGCTTTCACCACCACCCACTGGGGAATTATTCATGCATATTTTGAAATGAACTGTGCACCCATCCGGGTTGAATGAACTTGTAGAACTTCAACATCCAGAAGGCTGTGCTGACGGCCGCGCCCCATCGAGTCTCGGTGAGGCAGGTGTTTTAAATAAACAGAGAACATTGACGAGCTCATTTCTGCACTTCCTAAAGCCACAGAAGAAGGGATGTGGTTAGTCCCGAAACGCGTCTGGCTCTTACTGAATTGGAGGTGACTTTCCTGCTGTAATCTGCTACCAGCATGCTGCCAATAAACTACGTGGTATACCAACTTCCATGTGGCCTTTCTTAAATGGGTTCCTGGATGCGATGGATGTTTAAACGGCCGGTCCCGGTCGCTAGGAAGGCCCCCCCGTTCAACAACAAACGGGTCCTATGCAGGCACTCGGCGAGTGTTTGGCAGCAAGGATGGAATATAAAATTGTGCGCGATTCCAGGTAGCGTGCATTTTGACACGGTTGGCGGCGAGAAAGCAAGGTGACAGATGGCTGGCTTTCACCACCACCCACTGGGGAATTATTCATGCATATTTTGAAATGAACTGTGCACCCATCCGGGTTGAATGAACTTGTAGAACTTCAACATCCAGAAGGCTGTGCTGACGGCCGCGCCCCATTGAGTCTCGGTGAGGCAGGTGTTTTAAATAAACAGAGAACATTGACGAGCTAATTTCTGCACTTCCTAAAGCCACAGAAGAAGGGATGTGGTTAGTCCCGAAACGCGTCTGGCTCTTACTGAATTGGAGGTGACTTTCCTGCTGTAATCTGCTACCAGCATGCTGCCAATAAACTACGTGGTATACCAACTTCCATGTGGCCTTTCTTAAATGGGTTCCTGGATGCGATGGATGTTTAAACGGCCGGTCCCGGTCGCTAGGAAGGCCCCCCCGTTCAACAACAAACGGGTCCTATGCAGGCACTCGGCGAGTGTTTGGCAGCAAGGATGGAATATAAAATTGTGCGTGATTCCAGGTAGCGTGCATTTTGACACGGTTGGCGGCGAGAAAGCAAGGTGACAGATGGCTGGCTTTCACCACCACCCACTGGGGAATTATTCATGCATATTTTGAAATGAACTGTGCACCCATCCGGGTTGAATGAACTTGTAGAACTTCAACATCCAGAAGGCTGTGCTGACGGCCGCGCCCCATCGAGTCTCGGTGAGGCAGGTGTTTTAAATAAACAGAGAACATTGACGAGCTCATTTCTGCACTTCCTAAAGCCACAGAAGAAGGGATGTGGTTAGTCCCGAAACGCGTCTGGCTCTTACTGAATTGGAGGTGACTTTCCTGCTGTAATCTGCTACCAGCATGCTGCCAATAAACTACGTGGTATACCAACTTCCATGTGGCCTTTCTTAAATGGGTTCCTGGATGCGATGGATGTTTAAACGGCCGGTCCCGGTCGCTAGGAAGGCCCCCCCGTTCAACAACAAACGGGTCCTATGCAGGCACTCGGCGAGTGTTTGGCAGCAAGGATGGAATATAAAATTGTGCGCGATTCCAGGTAGCGTGCATTTTGACACGGTTGGCGGCGAGAAAGCAAGGTGACAGATGGCTGGCTTTCACCACCACCCACTGGGGAATTATTCATGCATATTTTGAAATGAACTGTGCACCCATCCGGGTTGAATGAACTTGTAGAACTTCAACATCCAGAAGCTGTGCTGACGGCCGCGCCCCATCGAGTCTCGGTGAGGCAGGTGTTTTAAATAAACAGAGAACATTGACGAGCTCATTTCTGCACTTCCTAAAGCCACAGAAGAAGGGATGTGGTTAGTCCCGAAACGCGTCTGGCTCTTACTGAATTGGAGGTGACTTTCCTGCTGTAATCTGCTACCAGCATGCTGCCAATAAACTACGTGGTATACCAACTTCCATGTGGCCTTTCTTAAATGGGTTCCTGGATGCGATGGATGTTTAAACGGCCGGTCCCGGTTGCTAGGAAGGCCCCCCCGTTCAACAACAAACGGGTCCTATGCAGGCACTCGGCAAGTGTTTGGCAGCAAGGATGGAATATAAAATTGTGCGCGATTCCAGGTAGCGTGCATTTTGACACGGTTGGCGGCGAGAAAGCAAGGTGACAGATGGCTGGCTTTCACCACCACCCACTGGGGAATTATTCATGCATATTTTGAAATGAACTGTGCACCCATCCGGGTTGAATGAACTTGTAGAACTTCAACATCCAGAAGGCTGTGCTGACGGCCGCGCCCCATCGAGTCTCGGTGAGGCAGGTGTTTTAAATAAACAGAGAACATTGACGAGCTCATTTCTGCACTTCCTAAAGCCACAGAAGAAGGGATGTGGTTAGTCCCGAAACGCGTCTGGCTCTTACTGAATTGGAGGTGACTTTCCTGCTGTAATCTGCTACCAGCATGCTGCCAATAAACTACGTGGTATACCAACTTCCATGTGGCCTTTCTTAAATGGGTTCCTGGATGCGATGGATGTTTAAACGGCCGGTCCCGGTCGCTAGGAGGGCCCCCCCGTTCAACAACAAACGGGTCCTATGCAGGCACTCGGCGAGTGTTTGGCAGCAAGGATGGAATATAAAATTGTGCGTGATTCCAGGTAGCGTGCATTTTGACACGGTTGGCGGCGAGAAAGCAAGGTGACAGATGGCTGGCTTTCACCACCACCCACTGGGGAATTATTCATGCATATTTTGAAATGAACTGTGCACCCATCCGGGTTGAATGAACTTGTAGAACTTCAACATCCAGAAGGCTGTGCTGACGGCCGCGCCCCATCGAGTCTCGGTGAGGCAGGTGTTTTAAATAAACAGAGAACATTGACGAGCTCATTTCTGCACTTCCTAAAGCCACAGAAGAAGGGATGTGGTTAGTCCCGAAACGCGTCTGGCTCTTACTGAATTGGAGGTGACTTTCCTGCTGTAATCTGCTACCAGCATGCTGCCAATAAACTACGTGGTATACCAACTTCCATGTGGCCTTTCTTAAATGGGTTCCTGGATGCGATGGATGTTTAAACGGCCGGTCCCGGTCGCTAGGAAGGCCCCCCCGTTCAACAACAAACGGGTCCTATGCAGGCACTCGGCGAGTGTTTGGCAGCAAGGATGGAATATAAAATTGTGCGCGATTCCAGGTAGCGTGCATTTTGACACGGTTGGCTGCGAGAAAGCAAGGTGACAGATGGCTGGCTTTCACCACCACCCACTGGGGAATTATTCATGCATATTTTGAAATGAACTGTGCACCCATCCGGGTTGAATGAACTTGTAGAACTTCAACATCCAGAAGGCTGTGCTGACGGCCGCGCCCCATCGAGTCTCGGTGAGGCAGGTGTTTTAAATAAACAGAGAACATTGACGAGCTCATTTCTGCACTTCCTAAAGCCACAGAAGAAGGGATGTGGTTAGTCCCAAAACGCGTCTGGCTCTTACTGAATTGGAGGTGACTTTCCTGCTGTAATCTGCTACCAGCATGCTGCCAATAAACTACGTGGTATACCAACTTCCATGTGGCCTTTCTTAAATGGGTTCCTGGATGCGATGGATGTTTAAATGGCCGGTCCCGGTCGCTAGGAAGGCCCCCCCGTTCAACAACAAACGGGTCCTATGCAGGCACTCGGCGAGTGTTTGGCAGCAAGGATGGAATATAAAATTGTGCGCGATTCCAGGTAGCGTGCATTTTGACACGGTTGGCAGCGAGAAAGCAAGGTGACAGATGGCTGGCTTTCACCACCACCCACTGGGGAATTATTCATGCATATTTTGAAATGAACTGTGCACCCATCCGGGTTGAATGAACTTGTAGAACTTCAACATCCAGAAGGCTGTGCTGACGGCCGCGCCCCATCGAGTCTCGGTGAGGCAGGTGTTTTAAATAAACAGAGAACATTGACGAGCTCATTTCTGCATTTCCTAAAGCCACAGAAGAAGGGATGTGGTTAGTCCCGAAACGCGTCTGGCTCTTACTGAATTGGAGGTGACTTTCCTGCTGTAATCTGCTACCAGCATGCTGCCAATAAACTACGTGGTATACCAACTTCCATGTGGCCTTTCTTAAATGGGTTCCTGGATGCGATGGATGTTTAAACGGCCGGTCCCGGTCGCTAGGAGGGCCCCCCCGTTCAACAACAAACGGGTCCTATGCAGGCACTCGGCGAGTGTTTGGCAGCAAGGATGGAATATAAAATTGTGCGTGATTCCAGGTAGCGTGCATTTTGACACGGTTGGCGGCGAGAAAGCAAGGTGACAGATGGCTGGCTTTCACCACCACCCACTGGGGAATTATTCATGCATATTTTGAAATGAACTGTGCACCCATCCGGGTTGAATGAACTTGTAGAACTTCAACATCCAGAAGGCTGTGCTGACGGCCGCGCCCCATCGAGTCTCGGTGAGGCAGGTGTTTTAAATAAACAGAGAACATTGACGAGCTCATTTCTGCACTTCCTAAAGCCACAGAAGAAGGGATGTGGTTAGTCCCGAAACGCGTCTGGCTCTTACTGAATTGGAGGTGACTTTCCTGCTGTAATCTGCTACCAGCATGCTGCCAATAAACTACGTGGTATACCAACTTCCATGTGGCCTTTCTTAAATGGGTTCCTGGATGCGATGGATGTTTAAACGGCCGGTCCCGGTCGCTAGGAAGGCCCCCCCGTTCAACAACAAACGGGTCCTATGCAGGCACTCGGCGAGTGTTTGGCAGCAAGGATGGAATATAAAATTGTGCGCGATTCCAGGTAGCGTGCATTTTGACACGGTTGGCTGCGAGAAAGCAAGGTGACAGATGGCTGGCTTTCACCACCACCCACTGGGGAATTATTCATGCATATTTTGAAATGAACTGTGCACCCATCCGGGTTGAATGAACTTGTAGAACTTCAACATCCAGAAGGCTGTGCTGACGGCCGCGCCCCATCGAGTCTCGGTGAGGCAGGTGTTTTAAATAAACAGAGAACATTGACGAGCTCATTTCTGCACTTCCTAAAGCCACAGAAGAAGGGATGTGGTTAGTCCCAAAACGCGTCTGGCTCTTACTGAATTGGAGGTGACTTTCCTGCTGTAATCTGCTACCAGCATGCTGCCAATAAACTACGTGGTATACCAACTTCCATGTGGCCTTTCTTAAATGGGTTCCTGGATGCGATGGATGTTTAAATGGCCGGTCCCGGTCGCTAGGAAGGCCCCCCCGTTCAACAACAAACGGGTCCTATGCAGGCACTCGGCGAGTGTTTGGCAGCAAGGATGGAATATAAAATTGTGCGCGATTCCAGGTAGCGTGCATTTTGACACGGTTGGCGGCGAGAAAGCAAGGTGACAGATGGCTGGCTTTCACCACCACCCACTGGGGAATTATTCATGCATATTTTGAAATGAACTGTGCACCCATCCGGGTTGAATGAACTTGTAGAACTTCAACATCCAGAAGGCTGTGCTGACGGCCGCGCCCCATCGAGTCTCGGTGAGGCAGGTGTTTTAAATAAACAGAGAACATTGACGAGCTCATTTCTGCACTTCCTAAAGCCACAGAAGAAGGGATGTGGTTAGTCCCGAAACGCGTCTGGCTCTTACTGAATTGGAGGTGACTTTCCTGCTGTAATCTGCTACCAGCATGCTGCCAATAAACTACGTGGTATACCAACTTCCATGTGGCCTTTCTTAAATGGGTTCCTGGATGCGATGGATGTTTAAACGGCCGGTCCCGGTCGCTAGGAAGGCCCCCCCATTCAACAACAAACGGGTCCTATGCAGGCACTCGGCGAGTGTTTGGCAGCAAGGATGGAATATAAAATTGTGCGCGATTCCAGGTAGCGTGCATTTTGACACGGTTGGCGGCGAGAAAGCAAGGTGACAGATGGCTGGCTTTCACCACCACCCACTGGGGAATTATTCATGCATATTTTGAAATGAACTGTGCACCCATCCGGGTTGAATGAACTTGTAGAACTTCAACATCCAGAAGGCTGTGCTGACGGCCGCGCCCCATCGAGTCTCGGTGAGGCAGGTGTTTTAAATAAACAGAGAACATTGACGAGCTCATTTCTGCACTTCCTAAAGCCACAGAATAAGGGATGTGGTTAGTCCCGAAACGCGTCTGGCTCTTACTGAATTGGAGGTGACTTTCCTACTGTAATCAGCTACCAGCATGCTGCCAATAAACTACGTGGTATACCAACTTCCATGTGGCCTTTCTTAAATGGGTTCCTGGATGCGATGGATGTTTAAACGGCCGGTCCCAGTCGCTAGGAAGGCCCCCCCGTTCAACAACAAATGGGTCCTATGCAGGCACTCGGCGAGTGTTTGGCAGCAAGGATGGAATATAAAATTGTGCGCGATTCCAGGTAGCGTGCATTTTGACACGGTTGGCGGCGAGAAAGCAAGGTGACAGATGGCTGGCTTTCACCACCACCCACTGGGGAATTATTCATGCATATTTTGAAATGAACTGTGCACCCATCCGGGTTGAATGAACTTGTAGAACTTCAACATCCAGAAGGCTGTGCTGACGGCCGCGCCCCATCGAGTCTCGGTGAGGCAGGTGTTTTAAATAAACAGAGAACATTGACGAGCTCATTTCTGCACTTCCTAAAGCCACAGAAGAAGGGATGTGGTTAGTCCCGAAACGCGTCTGGCTCTTACTGAATTGGAGGTGACTTTCCTGCTGTAATCTGCTACCAGCATGCTGCCAATAAACTACGTGGTATACCAACTTCCATGTGGCCTTTCTTAAATGGGTTCCTGGATGCGATGGATGTTTAAACGGCCGGTCCCGGTCGCTAGGAAGGCCCCCCCGTTCAACAACAAACGGGTCGTATGCAGGCACTCGGCGAGTGTTTGGCAGCAAGGATGGAATATAAAATTGTGCGCGATTCCAGGTAGCGTGCATTTTGACACGGTTGGCGGCGAGAAAGCAAGGTGACAGATGGCTGGCTTTCACCACCACCCACTGGGGAATTATTCATGCATATTTTGAAATGAACTGTGCACCCATCCGGGTTGAATGAACTTGTAGAACTTCAACATCCAGAAGGCTGTGCTGACGGCCGCGCCCCATCGAGTCTCGGTGAGGCAGGTGTTTTAAATAAACAGAGAACATTGACGAGCTCATTTCTGCACTTCCTAAAGCCACAGAAGAAGGGATGTGGTTAGTCCCGAAACGCGTCTGGCTCTTACTGAATTGGAGGTGACTTTCCTGCTGTAATCTGCTACCAGCATGCTGCCAATAAACTACGTGGTATACCAACTTCCATGTGGCCTTTCTTAAATGGGTTCCTGGATGCGATGGATGTTTAAACGGCCGGTCCCGGTCGCTAGGAAGGCCCCCCCGTTCAACAACAAACGGGTCCTATGCAGGCACTCGGCGAGTGTTTGGCAGCAAGGATGGAATATAAAATTGTGCGCGATTCCTGGTAGCGTGCATTTTGACACGGTTGGCGGCGAGAAAGCAAGGTGACAGATGGCTGGCTTTCACCACCACCCACTGGGGAATTATTCATGCATATTTTGAAATGAACTGTGCACCCATCCGGGTTGAATGAACTTGTAGAACTTCAACATCCAGAAGGCTGTGCTGACGGCCGCGCCCCATTGAGTCTCGGTGAGGCAGGTGTTTTAAATAAACAGAGAACATTGACGAGCTCATTTCTGCACTTCCTAAAGCCACAGAATAAGGGATGTGGTTAGTCCCGAAACGCGTCTGGCTCTTACTGAATTGGAGGTGACTTTCCTGCTGTAATCTGCTACCAGCATGCTGCCAATAAACTACGTGGTATACCAACTTCCATGTGGCCTTTCTTAAATGGGTTCCTGGATGCGATGGATGTTTAAACGGCCGGTCCCAGTCGCTAGGAAGGCCCCCCCGTTCAACAACAAATGGGTCCTATGCAGGCACTCGGCGAGTGTTTGGCAGCAAGGATGGAATATAAAATTGTGCGCGATTCCAGGTAGCGTGCATTTTGACACGGTTGGCGGCGAGAAAGCAAGGTGACAGATGGCTGGCTTTCACCACCACCCACTGGGGAATTATTCATGCATATTTTGAAATGAACTGTGCACCCATCCGGGTTGAATGAACTTGTAGAACTTCAACATCCAGAAGGCTGTGCTGACGGCCGCGCCCCATCGAGTCTCGGTGAGGCAGGTGTTTTAAATAAACAGAGAACATTGACGAGCTCATTTCTGCACTTCCTAAAGCCACAGAAGAAGGGATGTGGTTAGTCCCGAAACGCGTCTGGCTCTTACTGAATTGGAGGTGACTTTCCTGCTGTAATCTGCTACCAGCATGCTGCCAATAAACTACGTGGTATACCAACTTCCATGTGGCCTTTCTTAAATGGGTTCCTGGATGCGATGGATGTTTAAACGGCCGGTCCCGGTCGCTAGGAAGGCCCCCCCGTTCAACAACAAACGGGTCGTATGCAGACACTCGGCGAGTGTTTGGCAGCAAGGATGGAATATAAAATTGTGCGCGATTCCAGGTAGCGTGCATTTTGACACGGTTGGCGGCGAGAAAGCAAGGTGACAGATGGCTGGCTTTCACCACCACCCACTGGGGAATTATTCATGCATATTTTGAAATGAACTGTGCACCCATCCGGGTTGAATGAACTTGTAGAACTTCAACATCCAGAAGGCTGTGCTGACGGCCGCGCCCCATCGAGTCTCGGTGAGGCAGGTGTTTTAAATAAACAGAGAACATTGACGAGCTCATTTCTGCACTTCCTAAAGCCACAGAAGAAGGGATGTGGTTAGTCCCGAAACGCGTCTGGCTCTTACTGAATTGGAGGTGACTTTCCTGCTGTAATCTGCTACCAGCATGCTGCCAATAAACTACGTGGTATACCAACTTCCATGTGGCCTTTCTTAAATGGGTTCCTGGATGTGATGGATGTTTAAACGGCCGGTCCCGGTCGCTAGGAAGGCCCCCCCGTTCAACAACAAACGGGTCCTATGAAGGCACTCGGCGAGTGTTTGGCAGCAAGGATGGAATATAAAATTGTGCGCGATTCCAGGTAGCGTGCATTTTGACACGGTTGGCGGCGAGAAAGCAAGGTGACAGATGGCTGGCTTTCACCACCACCCACTGGGGAATTATTCATGCATATTTTGAAATGAACTGTGCACCCATCCGGGTTGAATGAACTTGTAGAACTTCAACATCCAGAAGCTGTGCTGACGGCCGCACCCCATCGAGTCTCGGTGAGGCAGGTGTTTTAAATAAACAGAGAACATTGACGAGCTCATTTCTGCACTTCCTAAAGCCACAGAAGAAGGGATGTGGTTAGTCCCGAAACGCGTCTGGCTCTTACTGAATTGGAGGTGACTTTCCTGCTGTAATCTGCTACCAGCATGCTGCCAATAAACTACGTGGTATACCAACTTCCATGTGGCCTTTCTTAAATGGGTTCCTGGATGCGATGGATGTTTAAACGGCCGGTCCCGGTCGCTAGGAAGGCCCTTCCGTTCAACAACAAACGGGTCCTATGCAGGCACTCGGCGAGTGTTTGGCAGCAAGGATGGAATATAAAATTGTGCGCGATTCCAGGTAGCGTGCATTTTGACACGGTTGGCGGCGAGAAAGCAAGGTGACAGATGGCTGGCTTTCACCACCACCCACTGGGGAATTATTCATGCATATTTTGAAATGAACTGTGCACCCATCCGGGTTGAATGAACTTGTAGAACTTCAACATCCAGAAGGCTGTGCTGACGGCCGCGCCCCATCGAGTCTCGGTGAGGCAGGTGTTTTAAATAAACAGAGAACATTGACGAGCTCATTTCTGCACTTCCTAAAGCCACAGAATAAGGGATGTGGTTAGTCCCGAAACGCGTCTGGCTCTTACTGAATTGGAGGTGACTTTCCTGCTGTAATCTGCTACCAGCATGCTGCCAATAAACTACGTGGTATACCAACTTCCATGTGGCCTTTCTTAAATGGGTTCCTGGATGCGATGGATGTTTAAACGGCCGGTCCCAGTCGCTAGGAAGGCCCCCCCGTTCAACAACAAATGGGTCCTATGCAGGCACTCGGCGAGTGTTTGGCAGCAAGGATGGAATATAAAATTGTGCGCGATTCCAGGTAGCGTGCATTTTGACACGGTTGGCGGCGAGAAAGCAAGGTGACAGATGGCTGGCTTTCACCACCACCCACTGGGGAATTATTCATGCATATTTTGAAATGAACTGTGCACCCATCCGGGTTGAATGAACTTGTAGAACTTCAACATCCAGAAGGCTGTGCTGACGGCCGCGCCCCATCGAGTCTCGGTGAGGCAGGTGTTTTAAATAAACAGAGAACATTGACGAGCTCATTTCTGCACTTCCTAAAGCCACAGAAGAAGGGATGTGGTTAGTCCCGAAACGCGTCTGGCTCTTACTGAATTGGAGGTGACTTTCCTGCTGTAATCTGCTACCAGCATGCTGCCAATAAACTACGTGGTATACCAACTTCCATGTGGCCTTTCTTAAATGGGTTCCTGGATGCGATGGATGTTTAAACGGCCGGTCCCGGTCGCTAGGAAGGCCCCCCCGTTCAACAACAAACGGGTCGTATGCAGGCACTCGGCGAGTGTTTGGCAGCAAGGATGGAATATAAAATTGTGCGCGATTCCAGGTAGCGTGCATTTTGACACGGTTGGCGGCGAGAAAGCAAGGTGACAGATGGCTGGCTTTCACCACCACCCACTGGGGAATTATTCATGCATATTTTGAAATGAACTGTGCACCCATCCGGGTTGAATGAACTTGTAGAACTTCAACATCCAGAAGGCTGTGCTGACGGCCGCGCCCCATCGAGTCTCGGTGAGGCAGGTGTTTTAAATAAACAGAGAACATTGACGAGCTCATTTCTGCACTTCCTAAAGCCACAGAAGAAGGGATGTGGTTAGTCCCGAAACGCGTCTGGCTCTTACTGAATTGGAGGTGACTTTCCTGCTGTAATCTGCTACCAGCATGCTGCCAATAAACTACGTGGTATACCAACTTCCATGTGGCCTTTCTTAAATGGGTTCCTGGATGTGATGGATGTTTAAACGGCCGGTCCCGGTCGCTAGGAAGGCCCCCCCGTTCAACAACAAACGGGTCCTATGAAGGCACTCGGCGAGTGTTTGGCAGCAAGGATGGAATATAAAATTGTGCGCGATTCCAGGTAGCGTGCATTTTGACACGGTTGGCGGCGAGAAAGCAAGGTGACAGATGGCTGGCTTTCACCACCACCCACTGGGGAATCATTCATGCATATTTTGAAATGAACTGTGCACCCATCCGGGTTGAATGAACTTGTAGAACTTCAACATCCAGAAGCTGTGCTGACGGCCGCGCCCCATCGAGTCTCGGTGAGGCAGGTGTTTTAAATAAACAGAGAACATTGACGAGCTCATTTCTGCACTTCCTAAAGCCACAGAAGAAGGGATGTGGTTAGTCCCGAAACGCGTCTGGCTCTTACTGAATTGGAGGTGACTTTCCTGCTGTAATCTGCTACCAGCATGCTGCCAATAAACTACGTGGTATACCAACTTCCATGTGGCCTTTCTTAAATGGGTTCCTGGATGCGATGGATGTTTAAACGGCCGGTCCCTGTCGCTAGGAAGGCCCTTCCGTTCAACAACAAACGGGTCCTATGCAGGCACTCGGCGAGTGTTTGGCAGCAAGGATGGAATATAAAATTGTGCGCGATTCCAGGTAGCGTGCATTTTGACACGGTTGGCGGCGAGAAAGCAAGGTGACAGATGGCTGGCTTTCACCACCACCCACTGGGGAATTATTCATGCATATTTTGAAATGAACTGTGCACCCATCCGGGTTGAATGAACTTGTAGAACTTCAACATCCAGAAGGCTGTGCTGACGGCCGCGCCCCATCGAGTCTCGGTGAGGCAGGTGTTTTAAATAAACAGAGAACATTGACGAGCTCATTTCTGCACTTCCTAAAGCCACAGAATAAGGGATGTGGTTAGTCCCGAAACGCGTCTGGCTCTTACTGAATTGGAGGTGACTTTCCTGCTGTAATCTGCTACCAGCATGCTGCCAATAAACTACGTGGTATACCAACTTCCATGTGGCCTTTCTTAAATGGGTTCCTGGATGCGATGGATGTTTAAACGGCCGGTCCCGGTCGCTAGGAAGGCCCCCCCGTTCAACAACAAACGGGTCCTATGCAGGCACTCGGCGAGTGTTTGGCAGCAAGGATGGAATATAAAATTGTGCGCGATTCCAGGTAGCGTGCATTTTGACACGGTTGGCGGCGAGAAAGCAAGGTGACAGATGGCTGGCTTTCACCACCACCCACTGGGGAATTATTCATGCATATTTTGAAATGAACTGTGCACCCATCCGGGTTGAATGAACTTGTAGAACTTCAACATCCAGAAGGCTGTGCTGACGGCCGCGCCCCATCGAGTCTCGGTGAGGCAGGTGTTTTAAATAAACAGAGAACATTGACGAGCTCATTTCTGCACTTCCTAAAGCCACAGAAGAAGGGATGTGGTTAGTCCCGAAACGCGTCTGGCTCTTACTGAATTGGAGGTGACTTTCCTGCTGTAATCTGCTACCAGCATGCTGCCAATAAACTACGTGGTATACCAACTTCCATGTGGCCTTTCTTAAATGGGTTCCTGGATGCGATGGATGTTTAAACGGCCGGTCCCGGTCGCTAGGAAGGCCCCCCCGTTCAACAACAAACGGGACCTATGCAGGCACTCGGCGAGTGTTTGGCAGCAAGGATGGAATATAAAATTGTGCGCGATTCCAGGTAGCGTGCATTTTGACACGGTTGGCGGCGAGAAAGCAAGGTGACAGATGGCTGGCTTTCACCACCACCCACTGGGGAATTATTCATGCATATTTTGAAATGAACTGTGCACCCATCCGGGTTGAATGAACTTGTAGAACTTCAACATCCAGAAGGCTGTGCTGACGGCCGCGCCCCATTGAGTCTCGGTGAGGCAGGTGTTTTAAATAAACAGAGAACATTGACGAGCTCATTTCTGCACTTCCTAAAGCCACAGAAGAAGGGATGTGGTTAGTCCCGAAACGCGTCTGGCTCTTACTGAATTGGAGGTGACTTTCCTGCTGTAATCTGCTACCAGCATGCTGCCAATAAACTACGTGGTATACCAACTTCCTTGTGGCCTTTCTTAAATGGGTTCCTGGATGCGATGGATGTTTAAACGGCCGGTCCCGGTCGCTAGGAAGGCCCCCCCGTTCAACAACAAATGGGTCCTATGCAGGCACTCGGCGAGTGTTTGGCAGCAAGGATGGAATATAAAATTGTGCGTGATTCCAGGTAGCGTGCATTTTGACACGGTTGGCGGCGAGAAAGCAAGGTGACAGATGGCTGGCTTTCACCACCACCCACTGGGGAATTATTCATGCATATTTTGAAATGAACTGTGCACCCATCCGGGTTGAATGAACTTGTAGAACTTCAACATCCAGAAGGCTGTGCTGACGGCCGCGCCCCATCGAGTCTCGGTGAGGCAGGTGTTTTAAATAAACAGAGAACATTGACGAGCTCATTTCTGCACTTCCTAAAGCCACAGAAGAAGGGATGTGGTTAGTCCCGAAACGCGTCTGGCTCTTACTGAATTGGAGGTGACTTTCCTGCTGTAATCTGCTACCAGCATGCTGCCAATAAACTACGTGGTATACCAACTTCCATGTGGCCTTTCTTAAATGGGTTCCTGGATGCGATGGATGTTTAAACGGCCGGTCCCGGTCGCTAGGAAGGCCCCCCCGTTCAACAACAAACGGGTCCTATGCAGGCACTCGGCGAGTGTTTGGCAGCAAGGATGGAATATAAAATTGTGCGCGATTCCAGGTAGCGTGCATTTTGACACGGTTGGCGGCGAGAAAGCAAGGTGACAGATGGCTGGCTTTCACCACCACCCACTGGGGAATTATTCATGCATATTTTGAAATGAACTGTGCACCCATCCGGGTTGAATGAACTTGTAGAACTTCAACATCCAGAAGGCTGTGCTGACGGCCGCGCCCCATCGAGTCTCGGTGAGGCAGGTGTTTTAAATAAACAGAGAACATTGACGAGCTCATTTCTGCACTTCCTAAAGCCACAGAAGAAGGGATGTGGTTAGTCCCGAAACGCGTCTGGCTCTTACTGAATTGGAGGTGACTTTCCTGCTGTAATCTGCTACCAGCATGCTGCCAATAAACTACGTGGTATACCAACTTCCATGTGGCCTTTCTTAAATGGGTTCCTGGATGCGATGGATGTTTAAACGGCCGGTCCCGATCGCTAGGAAGGCCCCCCCGTTCAACAACAAACGGGTCCTATGCAGGCACTCGGCAAGTGTTTGGCAGCAAGGATGGAATATAAAATTGTGCGCGATTCCAGGTAGCGTGCATTTTGACACGGTTGGCGGCGAGAAAGCAAGGTGACAGATGGCTGGCTTTCACCACCACCCACTGGGGAATTATTCATGCATATTTTGAAATGAACTGTGCACCCATCCGGGTTGAATGAACTTGTAGAACTTCAACATCCAGAAGGCTGTGCTGACGGCCGCGCCCCATCGAGTCTCGGTGAGGCAGGTGTTTTAAATAAACAGAGAACATTGACGAGCTCATTTCTGCACTTCCTAAAGCCACAGAAGAAGGGATGTGGTTAGTCCCGAAACGCGTCTGGCTCTTACTGAATTGGAGGTGACTTTCCTGCTGTAATCTGCTACCAGCATGCTGCCAATAAACTACGTGGTATACCAACTTCCTTGTGGCCTTTCTTAAATGGGTTCCTGGATGCGATGGATGTTTAAACGGCCGGTCCCGGTCGCTAGGAAGGCCCCCCCGTTCAACAACAAATGGGTCCTATGCAGGCACTCGGCGAGTGTTTGGCAGCAAGGATGGAATATAAAATTGTGCGTGATTCCAGGTAGCGTGCATTTTGACACGGTTGGCGGCGAGAAAGCAAGGTGACAGATGGCTGGCTTTCACCACCACCCACTGGGGAATTATTCATGCATATTTTGAAATGAACTGTGCACCCATCCGGGTTGAATGAACTTGTAGAACTTCAACATCCAGAAGGCTGTGCTGACGGCCGCGCCCCATCGAGTCTCGGTGAGGCAGGTGTTTTAAATAAACAGAGAACATTGACGAGCTCATTTCTGCACTTCCTAAAGCCACAGAAGAAGGGATGTGGTTAGTCCCGAAACGCGTCTGGCTCTTACTGAATTGGAGGTGACTTTCCTGCTGTAATCTGCTACCAGCATGCTGCCAATAAACTACGTGGTATACCAACTTCCATGTGGCCTTTCTTAAATGGGTTCCTGGATGCGATGGATGTTTAAACGGCCGGTCCCGGTCGCTAGGAAGGCCCCCCCGTTCAACAACAAACGGGTCCTATGCAGGCACTCGGCGAGTGTTTGGCAGCAAGGATGGAATATAAAATTGTGCGCGATTCCAGGTAGCGTGCATTTTGACACGGTTGGCGGCGAGAAAGCAAGGTGACAGATGGCTGGCTTTCACCACCACCCACTGGGGAATTATTCATGCATATTTTGAAATGAACTGTGCACCCATCCGGGTTGAATGAACTTGTAGAACTTCAACATCCAGAAGCTGTGCTGACGGCCGCGCCCCATCGAGTCTCGGTGAGGCAGGTGTTTTAAATAAACAGAGAACATTGACGAGCTCATTTCTGCACTTCCTAAAGCCACAGAAGAAGGGATGTGGTTAGTCCCGAAACGCGTCTGGCTCTTACTGAATTGGAGGTGACTTTCCTGCTGTAATCTGCTACCAGCATGCTGCCAATAAACTACGTGGTATACCAACTTCCATGTGGCCTTTCTTAAATGGGTTCCTGGATGCGATGGATGTTTAAACGGCCGGTCCCGATCGCTAGGAAGGCCCCCCCGTTCAACAACAAACGGGTCCTATGCAGGCACTCGGCAAGTGTTTGGCAGCAAGGATGGAATATAAAATTGTGCGCGATTCCAGGTAGCGTGCATTTTGACACGGTTGGCGGCGAGAAAGCAAGGTGACAGATGGCTGGCTTTCACCACCACCCACTGGGGAATTATTCATGCATATTTTGAAATGAACTGTGCACCCATCCGGGTTGAATGAACTTGTAGAACTTCAACATCCAGAAGGCTGTGCTGACGGCCGCGCCCCATCGAGTCTCGGTGAGGCAGGTGTTTTAAATAAACAGAGAACATTGACGAGCTCATTTCTGCACTTCCTAAAGCCACAGAAGAAGGGATGTGGTTAGTCCCGAAACGCGTCTGGCTCTTACTGAATTGGAGGTGACTTTCCTGCTGTAATCTGCTACCAGCATGCTGCCAATAAACTACGTGGTATACCAACTTCCATGTGGCCTTTCTTAAATGGGTTCCTGGATGCGATGGATGTTTAAACGGCCGGTCCCGGTCGCTAGGAGGGCCCCCCCGTTCAACAACAAACGGGTCCTATGCAGGCACTCGGCGAGTGTTTGGCAGCAAGGATGGAATATAAAATTGTGCGTGATTCCAGGTAGCTTGCATTTTGACACGGTTGGCGGCGAGAAAGCAAGGTGACAGATGGCTGGCTTTCACCACCACCCACTGGGGAATTATTCATGCATATTTTGAAATGAACTGTGCACCCATCCGGGTTGAATGAACTTGTAGAACTTCAACATCCAGAAGGCTGTGCTGACGGCCGCGCCCCATCGAGTCTCGGTGAGGCAGGTGTTTTAAATAAACAGAGAACATTGACGAGCTCATTTCTGCACTTCCTAAAGCCACAGAAGAAGGGATGTGGTTAGTCCCGAAACGCGTCTGGCTCTTACTGAATTGGAGGTGACTTTCCTGCTGTAATCTGCTACCAGCATGCTGCCAATAAACTACGTGGTATACCAACTTCCATGTGGCCTTTCTTAAATGGGTTCCTGGATGCGATGGATGTTTAAACGGCCGGTCCCGGTCGCTAGGAAGGCCCCCCCGTTCAACAACAAACGGGTCCTATGCAGGCACTCGGCGAGTGTTTGGCAGCAAGGATGGAATATAAAATTGTGCGTGATTCCAGGTAGCTTGCATTTTGACACGGTTGGCGGCGAGAAAGCAAGGTGACAGATGGCTGGCTTTCACCACCACCCACTGGGGAATTATTCATGCATATTTTGAAATGAACTGTGCACCCATCCGGGTTGAATGAACTTGTAGAACTTCAACATCCAGAAGGCTGTGCTGACGGCCGCGCCCCATCGAGTCTCGGTGAGGCAGGTGTTTTAAATAAACAGAGAACATTGACGAGCTCATTTCTGCACTTCCTAAAGCCACAGAAGAAGGGATGTGGTTAGTCCCGAAACGCGTCTGGCTCTTACTGAATTGGAGGTGACTTTCCTGCTGTAATCTGCTACCAGCATGCTGCCAATAAACTACGTGGTATACCAACTTCCATGTGGCCTTTCTTAAATGGGTTCCTGGATGCGATGGATGTTTAAACGGCCGGTCCCGGTCGCTAGGAAGGCCCCCCCGTTCAACAACAAACGGGTCCTATGCAGGCACTCGGCGAGTGTTTGGCAGCAAGGATGGAATATAAAATTGTGCGCGATTCCAGGTAGCGTGCATTTTGACACGGTTGGCGGCGAGAAAGCAAGGTGACAGATGGCTGGCTTTCACCACCACCCACTGGGGAATTATTCATGCATATTTTGAAATGAACTGTGCACCCATCCGGGTTGAATGAACTTGTAGAACTTCAACATCCAGAAGGCTGTGCTGACGGCCGCGCCCCATTGAGTCTCGGTGAGGCAGGTGTTTTAAATAAACAGAGAACATTGACGAGCTCATTTCTGCACTTCCTAAAGCCACAGAAGAAGGGATGTGGTTAGTCCCGAAACGCGTCTGGCTCTTACTGAATTGGAGGTGACTTTCCTGCTGTAATCTGCTACCAGCATGCTGCCAATAAACTACGTGGTATACCAACTTCCTTGTGGCCTTTCTTAAATGGGTTCCTGGATGCGATGGATGTTTAAACGGCCGGTCCCGGTCGCTAGGAAGGCCCCCCCGTTCAACAACAAATGGGTCCTATGCAGGCACTCGGCGAGTGTTTGGCAGCAAGGATGGAATATAAAATTGTGCGTGATTCCAGGTAGCGTGCATTTTGACACGGTTGGCGGCGAGAAAGCAAGGTGACAGATGGCTGGCTTTCACCACCACCCACTGGGGAATTATTCATGCATATTTTGAAATGAACTGTGCACCCATCCGGGTTGAATGAACTTGTAGAACTTCAACATCCAGAAGGCTGTGCTGACGGCCGCGCCCCATCGAGTCTCGGTGAGGCAGGTGTTTTAAATAAACAGAGAACATTGACGAGCTCATTTCTGCACTTCCTAAAGCCACAGAAGAAGGGATGTGGTTAGTCCCGAAACGCGTCTGGCTCTTACTGAATTGGAGGTGACTTTCCTGCTGTAATCTGCTACCAGCATGCTGCCAATAAACTACGTGGTATACCAACTTCCATGTGGCCTTTCTTAAATGGGTTCCTGGATGCGATGGATGTTTAAACGGCCGGTCCCGGTCGCTAGGAAGGCCCCCCCGTTCAACAACAAACGGGTCCTATGCAGGCACTCGGCGAGTGTTTGGCAGCAAGGATGGAATATAAAATTGTGCGCGATTCCAGGTAGCGTGCATTTTGACACGGTTGGCGGCGAGAAAGCAAGGTGACAGATGGCTGGCTTTCACCACCACCCACTGGGGAATTATTCATGCATATTTTGAAATGAACTGTGCACCCATCCGGGTTGAATGAACTTGTAGAACTTCAACATCCAGAAGCTGTGCTGACGGCCGCGCCCCATCGAGTCTCGGTGAGGCAGGTGTTTTAAATAAACAGAGAACATTGACGAGCTCATTTCTGCACTTCCTAAAGCCACAGAAGAAGGGATGTGGTTAGTCCCGAAACGCGTCTGGCTCTTACTGAATTGGAGGTGACTTTCCTGCTGTAATCTGCTACCAGCATGCTGCCAATAAACTACGTGGTATACCAACTTCCATGTGGCCTTTCTTAAATGGGTTCCTGGATGCGATGGATGTTTAAACGGCCGGTCCCGATCGCTAGGAAGGCCCCCCCGTTCAACAACAAACGGGTCCTATGCAGGCACTCGGCAAGTGTTTGGCAGCAAGGATGGAATATAAAATTGTGCGCGATTCCAGGTAGCGTGCATTTTGACACGGTTGGCGGCGAGAAAGCAAGGTGACAGATGGCTGGCTTTCACCACCACCCACTGGGGAATTATTCATGCATATTTTGAAATGAACTGTGCACCCATCCGGGTTGAATGAACTTGTAGAACTTCAACATCCAGAAGGCTGTGCTGACGGCCGCGCCCCATCGAGTCTCGGTGAGGCAGGTGTTTTAAATAAACAGAGAACATTGACGAGCTCATTTCTGCACTTCCTAAAGCCACAGAAGAAGGGATGTGGTTAGTCCCGAAACGCGTCTGGCTCTTACTGAATTGGAGGTGACTTTCCTGCTGTAATCTGCTACCAGCATGCTGCCAATAAACTACGTGGTATACCAACTTCCATGTGGCCTTTCTTAAATGGGTTCCTGGATGCGATGGATGTTTAAACGGCCGGTCCCGGTCGCTAGGAGGGCCCCCCCGTTCAACAACAAACGGGTCCTATGCAGGCACTCGGCGAGTGTTTGGCAGCAAGGATGGAATATAAAATTGTGCGTGATTCCAGGTAGCTTGCATTTTGACACGGTTGGCGGCGAGAAAGCAAGGTGACAGATGGCTGGCTTTCACCACCACCCACTGGGGAATTATTCATGCATATTTTGAAATGAACTGTGCACCCATCCGGGTTGAATGAACTTGTAGAACTTCAACATCCAGAAGGCTGTGCTGACGGCCGCGCCCCATCGAGTCTCGGTGAGGCAGGTGTTTTAAATAAACAGAGAACATTGACGAGCTCATTTCTGCACTTCCTAAAGCCACAGAAGAAGGGATGTGGTTAGTCCCGAAACGCGTCTGGCTCTTACTGAATTGGAGGTGACTTTCCTGCTGTAATCTGCTACCAGCATGCTGCCAATAAACTACGTGGTATACCAACTTCCATGTGGCCTTTCTTAAATGGGTTCCTGGATGCGATGGATGTTTAAACGGCCGGTCCCGGTCGCTAGGAAGGCCCCCCCGTTCAACAACAAACGGGTCCTATGCAGGCACTCGGCGAGTGTTTGGCAGCAAGGATGGAATATAAAATTGTGCGTGATTCCAGGTAGCTTGCATTTTGACACGGTTGGCGGCGAGAAAGCCAGGTGACAGATGGCTGGCTTTCACCACCACCCACTGGGGAATTATTCATGCATATTTTGAAATGAACTGTGCACCCATCCGGGTTGAATGAACTTGTAGAACTTCAACATCCAGAAGGCTGTGCTGACGGCCGCGCCCCATCGAGTCTCGGTGAGGCAGGTGTTTTAAATAAACAGAGAACATTGACGAGCTCATTTCTGCACTTCCTAAAGCCACAGAAGAAGGGATGTGGTTAGTCCCGAAACGCGTCTGGCTCTTACTGAATTGGAGGTGACTTTCCTGCTGTAATCTGCTACCAGCATGCTGCCAATAAACTACGTGGTATACCAACTTCCATGTGGCCTTTCTTAAATGGGTTCCTGGATGCGATGGATGTTTAAACGGCCGGTCCCGGTCGCTAGGAAGGCCCCCCCGTTCAACAACAAACGGGTCCTATGCAGGCACTCGGCGAGTGTTTGGCAGCAAGGATGGAATATAAAATTGTGCGCGATTCCAGGTAGCGTGCATTTTGACACGGTTGGCTGCGAGAAAGCAAGGTGACAGATGGCTGGCTTTCACCACCACCCACTGGGGAATTATTCATGCATATTTTGAAATGAACTGTGCACCCATCCGGGTTGAATGAACTTGTAGAACTTCAACATCCAGAAGGCTGTGCTGACGGCCGCGCCCCATCGAGTCTCGGTGAGGCAGGTGTTTTAAATAAACAGAGAACATTGACGAGCTCATTTCTGCACTTCCTAAAGCCACAGAAGAAGGGATGTGGTTAGTCCCAAAACGCGTCTGGCTCTTACTGAATTGGAGGTGACTTTCCTGCTGTAATCTGCTACCAGCATGCTGCCAATAAACTACGTGGTATACCAACTTCCATGTGGCCTTTCTTAAATGGGTTCCTGGATGCGATGGATGTTTAAATGGCCGGTCCCGGTCGCTAGGAAGGCCCCCCCGTTCAACAACAAACGGGTCCTATGCAGGCACTCGGCGAGTGTTTGGCAGCAAGGATGGAATATAAAATTGTGCGCGATTCCAGGTAGCGTGCATTTTGACACGGTTGGCGGCGAGAAAGCAAGGTGACAGATGGCTGGCTTTCACCACCACCCACTGGGGAATTATTCATGCATATTTTGAAATGAACTGTGCACCCATCCGGGTTGAATGAACTTGTAGAACTTCAACATCCAGAAGGCTGTGCTGACGGCCGCGCCCCATCGAGTCTCGGTGAGGCAGGTGTTTTAAATAAACAGAGAACATTGACGAGCTCATTTCTGCACTTCCTAAAGCCACAGAAGAAGGGATGTGGTTAGTCCCGAAACGCGTCTGGCTCTTACTGAATTGGAGGTGACTTTCCTGCTGTAATCTGCTACCAGCATGCTGCCAATAAACTACGTGGTATACCAACTTCCATGTAGCCTTTCTTAAATGGGTTCCTGGATGCGATGGATGTTTAAACGGCCGGTCCCGGTCGCTAGGAGGGCCCCCCCGTTCAACAACAAACGGGTCCTATGCAGGCACTCGGCGAGTGTTTGGCAGCAAGGATGGAATATAAAATTGTGCGTGATTCCAGGTAGCGTGCATTTTGACACGGTTGGCGGCGAGAAAGCAAGGTGACAGATGGCTGGCTTTCACCACCACCCACTGGGGAATTATTCATGCATATTTTGAAATGAACTGTGCACCCATCCGGGTTGAATGAACTTGTAGAACTTCAACATCCAGAAGGCTGTGCTGACGGCCGCGCCCCATCGAGTCTCGGTGAGGCAGGTGTTTTAAATAAACAGAGAACATTGACGAGCTCATTTCTGCACTTCCTAAAGCCACAGAAGAAGGGATGTGGTTAGTCCCGAAACGCGTCTGGCTCTTACTGAATTGGAGGTGACTTTCCTGCTGTAATCTGCTACCAGCATGCTGCCAATAAACTACGTGGTATACCAACTTCCATGTGGCCTTTCTTAAATGGGTTCCTGGATGCGATGGATGTTTAAACGGCCGGTCCCGGTCGCTAGGAAGGCCCCCCCGTTCAACAACAAACGGGTCCTATGCAGGCACTCGGCGAGTGTTTGGCAGCAAGGATGGAATATAAAATTGTGCGCGATTCCAGGTAGCGTGCATTTTGACACGGTTGGCTGCGAGAAAGCAAGGTGACAGATGGCTGGCTTTCACCACCACCCACTGGGGAATTATTCATGCATATTTTGAAATGAACTGTGCACCCATCCGGGTTGAATGAACTTGTAGAACTTCAACATCCAGAAGGCTGTGCTGACGGCCGCGCCCCATCGAGTCTCGGTGAGGCAGGTGTTTTAAATAAACAGAGAACATTGACGAGCTCATTTCTGCACTTCCTAAAGCCACAGAAGAAGGGATGTGATTAGTCCCAAAACGCGTCTGGCTCTTACTGAATTGGAGGTGACTTTCCTGCTGTAATCTGCTACCAGCATGCTGCCAATAAACTACGTGGTATACCAACTTCCATGTGGCCTTTCTTAAATGGGTTCCTGGATGCGATGGATGTTTAAATGGCCGGTCCCGGTCGCTAGGAAGGCCCCCCCGTTCAACAACAAACGGGTCCTATGCAGGCACTCGGCGAGTGTTTGGCAGCAAGGATGGAATATAAAATTGTGCGCGATTCCAGGTAGCGTGCATTTTGACACGGTTGGCGGCGAGAAAGCAAGGTGACAGATGGCTGGCTTTCACCACCACCCACTGGGGAATTATTCATGCATATTTTGAAATGAACTGTGCACCCATCCGGGTTGAATGAACTTGTAGAACTTCAACATCCAGAAGGCTGTGCTGACGGCCGCGCCCCATCGAGTCTCGGTGAGGCAGGTGTTTTAAATAAACAGAGAACATTGACGAGCTCATTTCTGCACTTCCTAAAGCCACAGAATAAGGGATGTGGTTAGTCCCGAAACGCGTCTGGCTCTTACTGAATTGGAGGTGACTTTCCTGCTGTAATCTGCTACCAGCATGCTGCCAATAAACTACGTGGTATACCAACTTCCATGTGGCCTTTCTTAAATGGGTTCCTGGATGCGATGGATGTTTAAACGGCCGGTCCCGGTCGCTAGGAAGGCCCCCCCGTTCAACAACAAACGGGACGAGGCCCCTTGACTGGATCAGTCGCCGCCAGGAAATCTACACTCCTGCGCCCTTAACTGCCGGGTGAGAACTTCCTCGACTTTTGTGAATAACTTCAAGTGAGAGCCGCCACTCCATAAGGAATTTCTGGCGCATTTACTGAGCTTCTTCTATATTCATTATGATGCCTGTACACAAACACAGCAAGTAACGGATTAAATCCTATATGTTACTTTTGATATCATCAACTGAATAACTTTGGTGGACGGCCAACGACCACTAATTCGGCACTGAAGGAGTGGGACTGTGACCAATCAGTCGTCTATGACCATCCAGGTATAGGAGGTCCTTGATCATCCCACAAAAAGAAAGTTTGGGCCCACAGCTTTACTAACCACGGTACGGAGTTCTTTTGTGCCACACACGTCCTGAGGAAGACCCGCAGGTCGAGGTCCCCAGCTACCCTAGTACCACCAGACGGGTCGAAACGTCGACGCTAAACTCCTAAAAATAGGACCACTACCTTTTTCAAACATTATACATGCCAGTAAAAGAATGTATAAATGCTAAAAGAGAAATAAGCAATCAGTGGCCTTATTACATAATTTTGCTGTCTTTTGTACAGCACTGTTTTTTTCAATTTTATAAATAACCCTATGTCACTATTCTGTTGAGGCTTACACCCTTTCTATCAAAATCACTTTTTCCTTCTGTTTTTCCGGCACCTTTATAGAAGCACGTTGCTCTCTTTGTTACCGTTTGTTAAAAAATTTTATGAATGTATATATGAAATTTCCTCGCTGTGTTGGAGTAATTCATGAAAACTCCTCTTTTGAATAAATCAATTTTTTCAAGGTGGATGCATTTCTAAGTGGTTTGATAAAATCTACAAGAGGTGATTAACTGTAAACACCAATTCAGTCACAAAAATTGATTAACTGTGAGTACTGATTCATTGAGCTAATAATTGATTTCGGGTTGGGCCATTGTTTCTATGCTGATCTTTTATTGCAGCAGTCCTCTTCCCCAAATACTTATCAAAACACCAAGAAAGCTCCGGGTAAGAGCACAAAATCATTCTTAAGAAATATTTTTAGTAAAAAAAGTATTTATCGCAAAAATGTTTCAGTTCAGAAAAAGAAGAGCAATTTAAATGGAAAGGAAAGACCCATCAAAAATGTTATTGGTAGAGGAAGAGATAACTCTGTGCATGATAGTAGAAGGAAACAACAGTTTAGGGACATCCGAAAACGAATGTTCCGTAACAGGATAATAGTTAATTTATTAAAAAGTATTAAGAAAGGCCAACAGAAAGTGGCATTTTATAAGAAGAAGAAAAATGTAGAGAAAATTATTGATCATGCTTTTGAAATTAAGCGAAAGTTGTTTATTTTGGTAATCAATAGAATTAGGAAACTAAGCAAGGTAATTTCTGATTTCAAAACAAAAAGTAGATGGAAGAGAGTAGTAAATCGTAGTAACTTTTGTGAAGTTTTTTCCGGAGAATGGATGCATAGTAAGCATGGGCGGAAAATCCGTTACGCTTGAGGATTTTGCGGATTTTCGGGAAATCCGCAATCCGCGAGATTTGCGGATTTCCCACAAAATCCGCAAATTCGCACGCAGCGGATTTTTTTGGCGGCGCGCGGCGTTGGTGATACAATTTTTGCGGCGCGCGCCGTTTATCATCGTTTGCCGAGTTGTTTTTTTCGATAGTTTGCGAGTGCTGCGCCATTTTGGATCTTGCTGTGTGATCCCGCGGGAATTGGCGAGCGCGATTACGTCATCGCGGCTTGCCAGCGATAGTTTGTCAACGCGAGTACGGCGAGATCACGTCTCACGGTACTTCGCAATTGCGAGATTTGAGATGCGGCGAGCGAAAATATAAATTTGCAATTCTGCACAAGAAATCCACCAGCAAGCAGCATAAACCTTCTAGAAATGATGATTTTTATGTGAATAACTCCTTAGTTTGACATTTGCCTGCACTTTTTTAGCGAGGAGTCCATTTTGGGGAGGGGGGCAGGGGGGTGGGAGGAAGGAAGTGCCCCATAGTCTTCAACTTCCTGTTCCTGTTCAGCAGGCTCCTCCCAGTGCTTTGTCCATCTCCTGGTCACTTTTCATTTGGATGTGGACCTGGAAGGATTACTTTTTGTGGATGCTGCTGGATCTTTGGATTTGAGGCCTTTTTGACTTTCTTTGGATCACTGTTGGATTAGAAATTTTACAAGTAAGTTTGTTTGGGGCATTACAGTTGCTGCAACTAAAATTTTGGAATTTTCGATTTTTGGGCTGTTTTGGGGCCTTTTGCCCAGGGGTACTCAGTGGTGGGTGGACTGATTCTTTCTGTGGGTTGTCTTGAACTTAAACATCATGGAGGCCATAGATGAATTGGGATTGTGCTGATTTTTCTGTGTTTTTCGATTTTTTTTTTGGTAAAATTTTGTGTTTTTCGATTTTTGACCTGTTGTTGGGGCCTTGACCAGGGGTAGTGAGTGGTGCATGGGCCTAGTCTTTCTGTGGGCTGTCTTGAATTTAAACATCATGGAGGGCATGGATGGAATGGGATTGTGCAGATTTTTCAGTGATTTTCGTTTTTTGGGCCTGTACTTGTGGCCTTTTCACCAGGGGTATTTGAGTCTAGCATGGGCCTAGTCTTTCTGTGGGCTGTCTTGAATTTAAACATCATGGAGGGCATGGATGGAATGGGATTGTGCTGATTTTGCAGTGTTTTTCGATTTTTGGGGGTGTTCATGGGGAGGGACATGCCATGTGGCTGGTGGCCATTTTGAGTGCAGCTACAGGCACTGGCCATGTGCTGGCAGGCAAGTGGCCATTTTGAATGCAGGCTTTGTTGTTAGGCCTCCAACCATTTTGCCTACTTTTCAACCTTTATTTATGCCCAGGGGTAGTGAGTCTTGCATGGGCCTAGTCTTTCTGTGGGTTGTCTTGAATTTAAACATCATGGAGGCCATGGATGGAATGGGATTGTGCAGATTTTTCAGTGATTTTCGTTTTTTGGGCCTGTACTTGTGGCCTTTTCACCAGGGGTATTTGAGTCTAGCATGGGCCTAGTCTTTCTGTGGGCTGTCTTGAATTTAAACATCATGGAGGCCATGGATGGAATGGGATTGTGCTGATTTTGCAGTGTTTTTCGATTTTTGGGGGTGTTCATGGGGAGGGACATGCCATGTGGCTGGTGGCCATTTTGAGTGCAGCTACAGGCACTGGCCATGTGCTGGCAGGCAAGTGGCCATTTTGAATGCAGGCTTTGTTGTTAGGCCTCCAACCATTTTGCCTACTTTTCAACCTTTATTTATGCCCAGGGGTAGTGAGTCTTGCATGGGCCTAGTCTTTCTGTGGGTTGTCTTGAATTTAAACATCATGGAGGCCATGGATTGAATGGGATTGTGCTGATTTTGCAGTGTTTTTCGATTTTTGGGGGTGTTCATGGGGAGGGACATGCCATGTGGCTGGTGGCCATTTTGAGTGCAGCTACAGGCACTGGCCATGTGCTGGCAGGCAAGTTGCCATTTTGAATGCAGGCTTTGTTGTTAGGCCTCCAACCATTTTGCCTACTTTTCAACCTTTATTTATGCCCAGGGGTAGTGAGTCTTGCATGGGCCGAGTCTTTCTGTGGGTTGTCTTGAATTTAAACATCATGGAGGCCATGGATTGAATGGGATTGTGCTGATTTTGCAGTGTTTTTCGATTTTTGGGCCTGTACTTGTGGCCTTTTCACCAGGGGTATTTGAGTCTAGCATGGGCCTAGTCTTTCTGTGGGCTGTCTTGAATTTAAACATCATGGAGGCCATGGATGGAATGGGATTGTGCTGATTTTGCAGTGTTTTTCGATTTTTGGGGGTGTTCATGGGGAGGGACATGCCATGTGGCTGGTGGCCATTTTGAGTGCAGCTACAGGCACTGGCCATGTGCTGGCAGGCAAGTGGCCATTTTGAATGCAGGCTTTGTTGTTAGGCCTCCAACCATTTTGCCTACTTTTCAACCTTTATTTATGCCCAGGGGTAGTGAGTCTTGCATGGGCCTAGTATTTCTGTGGGTTGTCTTGAATTTAAACATCATGGAGGCCATGGATTGAATGGGATTGTGCTGATTTTGCAGTGTTTTTCGATTTTTGGGGGTGTTCATGGGGAGGGACATGCCATGTGGCTGGTGGCCATTTTGAGTGCAGCTACAGGCACTGGCCATGTGCTGGCAGGCAAGTGGCCATTTTAAATGCAGGCTTTGTTGTTAGGCCTCCAACCATTTTGCCTACTTTTCAACCTTTATTTATGCCCAGGGGTAGTGAGTCTTGCATGGGCCTAGTCTTTCTGTGGGTTGTCTTGAATTTAAACATCATGGAGGCCATGGATGGAATGGGATTGTGCAGATTTTTCAGTGATTTTCGTTTTTTGGGCCTGTACTTGTGGCCTTTTCACCAGGGGTATTTGAGTCTAGCATGGGCCTAGTCTTTCTGTGGGCTGTCTTGAATTTAAAAATCATGGAGGCCATGGATGGAATGGGATTGTGCTGATTTTGCAGTGTTTTTCGATTTTTGGGGGTGTTCATGGGGAGGGACATGCCATGTGGCTGGTGGCCATTTGGAGTGCAGCTACAGGCACTGGCCATGTGCTGGCAGGCAAGTGGCCATTTTGAATGCAGGCTTTGTTGTTAGGCCTCCAACCATTGTGCCTACTTTTCAACCTTTATTTATGCCCAGGGGTAGTGAGTCTTGCATGGGCCCAGTATTTCTGTGGGTTGTCTTGAATTTAAACATCATGGAGGCCATGGATTGAATGGGATTGTGCTGATTTTGCAGTGTTTTTCGATTTTTGGGGGAGTTCATGGGGAGGGACATGCCATGTGGCTGGTGGCCATTTTGAGTGCAGCTACAGGCACTGGCCATGTGCTGGCAGGCAAGTGGCCATTTTAAATGCAGGCTTTGTTGTTAGGCCTCCAACCATTTTGCCTACTTTTCAACCTTTATTTATGCCCAGGGGTAGTGAGTCTTGCATGGGCCTAGTCTTTCTGTGGGTTGTCTTGAATTTAAACATTATGGAGGGCATGGATGGATTGGGATTGTGCTGATTTTGCAGTGTTTTTCGATTTTTTGGTGCTCTATAACTGAACTGATGTTCCTCTGTCTTCCATTTTTTTTAGGTGCACAAGACTCAAGAGAACCACCAGTGCCTGGAAGAAGTCCTGCAGCGGTGTGTGTGTGCAGCATAACGTCACGCGACGTCACGTCTGGCCTCAGACAACTCTACAATTCGTGCAACTGCGGCCTGCTGTCTGACCTGCTCTGAAGAAGATGGCCCCGCCCCCAAAGAAAGTTCTCCGTAGCTCCTCTAGCAAGAAAGTTGCTAGTAAGGAGCAGAAGAAGCAAGTTACCAAGGAGGCTGGTGTGCCACCCGCCACTTTTTTTGGGAGCAAAAAAAAAGTACGCCTGCAGCAGCAGGATCTGCTGGGAACCAAGCTGGGAGCAGCACCCCTGCTCCATTGGGTTCAGTGCCTCCACCACCATGCCAACTTAAGTCAAAGCCCTTGAGTGCTTCAGAGGCAGTCAGTGTACTTCTCCAATCACCATCGACCAGTGATGTTGGCTCATCGCAAGAAAGTAGCAGCAATGTCCCTGAATCATCACAGGTTGTTGTAACTCATCTGACAAGTGTTGAACAACCACAGCCGCAACAACAACACCATGTGCAAGTACACGCCCAAGTACATGTGGAAGGAGAGGCAGCAAAAGGAGATGCGCAAGCAAAGGTGCATGGAGGTTCACAAGTGCCCACAATAGTTGTTCCTCCCGAAGTAGGGGCACATCAGGAAATCGACAATGAAGCCGAGGTATCATTGGAAGCCACTCCTCCTGATGATCATTCATTGTCTTCCACATCCCTAGCAAGGAAAAGATCAAGGGGGGTGTCTACATCTTCTTCAAGCCCACCTCGTTCTGATGCAAGTGATCTGTCTTGGGAACCACAACTGCGGTCTGACAGTGAGGCACACCATGATCTGACACCGGTACCTAAGCATAAAAGGAAGGTCGTCCAAAAACTCAAACCTATGGAGTGTGATGAGGCTCAACAAGAAGTGACAGATACTGCTGGTGATGAAGCCTCTCACGATGACGACGAGCCAGTCATCACAAAGGTCACTGCAGCCCCACCGGGCATGCAGCAAAGAGACATTTTGACCCTATCCCGAGAAGCTGCTGAGCGTGATGATGATGTCGGCGAGGAGGCAATGGAAATGGAATCATTAGATTTGGAGTTAAGTAGTACACCAAAACCTACCGCTTCCATATTTCTTCGCAAGAAGGTATCCACCTCGTCCTCGACCTCAATTCGTGGTGGTGAAAGTGCAAAACGTACTGAAGTTCGGCAAGCCACATCCTCCACTTCATCTGGCATTAGCAGCAGGACCACCACCACCAGTATCGCCGCCTCCTCCGGCCCCCGAAGACATTTCAAGTCTCCAGTTTGGGACTTCTTTAGTGTTTGCCCAAAAAAGGAAAACGTAGCCATTTGTAGCCTTTGTAAGCTTCGATTTAGTTGTGGTAAGCTTGGTTATAACTATGGTACCGGAGGCCAGAGAGGTCATCTTGAGAGAGCGCACCCTGTCCAATGGTTTCCGCACCTAGAGGCGGTCAAGAAAGCCGGAATTGCACGTAATGAAAACGTTGATTTTTCATCTGCTGATGACGAGGAGGTAGAAGACGATTCAAACACTTCACTTACACCCAGTTCCCATGTCAGCAGCACACCCCATGGGAGCCACACTAAGAGTGTGGGAGAGAGTGAGACATCAATGCGGAAAAGTTCATCAGCGAGCGTATCTGGGTCGAAGAGATCATCATCATCCCGTAAATCCTTGGTCCAGGGCAACATTAAAAAGATGTTGTTTACAGAAGCGCAATATGAACGCAACCACCCAATGACCCGTCTGTATAACACTAAGCTGGCTAAAATGCTAGCTCTGGACCTTCTCCCTTTTTCTTTTGTAGAAGGGGTTGGTTTTCTAGAATTAGTGACAGCGCTCTGCCCTAAATGGAAGGTTCCTAGCCGGTTCTATTTTGCCCGAGTTGCGGTTCCAGCACTACATGAAGATGTTCTGAAGGTGATTGGGGCAGCTTTGCAGAAGAGTGCTCTTCACACTATACATCTGACAACAGACATGTGGACCAGTGGCGCAGGCGCTGATTACATGTGCATCACTGCACACTGGGTCTCTTTTTCAGGGGCTAAAGCAAAGCTAAACTCGGTGTTGACACTAACATTGTTTTTAAAGGTGCTCGGAAACATGCAACACTAGCCATGTTTGGTTTGGAGAAACGTCACACAGCAGAAAACATTTTGGATGTCTTTAACACAAAGGTCCTTAACTGTCTGTCCCCACTAAAACGCAAGGTTGGTTATGTTTCCACGGACAATGGCGCCAATATAGTTAAGGCCATGAGGGACGGTTACTATTTCAGAGTGCTGTGTTTGGCGCACTGTATAAACCTGGTTGTCCAAAAATTCTTGGGTAATAAACGCAGTGCAGCGTACAGTGTATTGGAGACCTGCCGAAAAATTTGCAAGCATTTCAGTCATTCTTTTAAGGCCCGGAAGCAGCTGAGGAGCCTGCTATATCAATGTCAAATGCCAGTGAAAGCACTCATCCAGGAGGTGGTAACACGTTGGAACTCAACCTTCTACATGCTTGAGCGTCTGTATGAGCAGTATACGGAACTCGATCAATATTTCTTGAAAGAGGGTATAGAGGAGCTGAGGATGGGTGGGCCGCAATGGAACATAGTTGAAAGCCTGACACGCATGCTTCGTCCTTTTGAGGTCTTCACGCGTGCAGTCAGCAAGGAGGACTCTAATTTGGGAAAAGCTATCCCATTGTTGTACATGCTGGAGGACCAACTGAAGGAGGTGTGTTCTGTGTTTGGAAAAGATGACAAAAAGCAAGACTCTTTGCTTCTGGCTGAGCAATTATTAGAGCTCCTACAAGGTGATGAACGTCTTAAAAAGATCCACTCAGAACAGCATTACATTTGTGCTACTATTCTGGATCCACGCTACAAAAAGGCGCTGGCAGGCCAAGCATTCTTTCCTTTTGATGATGAACATGTTCCAAAGTACAAACGTTGGCTAGCCTTGTCAGCCAAGAAGTTTGAAACAGAACGGCTGGAAATTGAAGGAAATGGCAGTACATCAGCAGGCCATCCCCAGTCAAAACAATCCACTTCTGCACCTGTGGCTGTTGCACAAGTGACCTCTCAGCCGTTAAAGACACCGGCAACCGGATCATCTGCACGAAAGACAACAGAAACATTGGAGGCTGAAGAGGATTGGCTAGCTCTGCGTGGGTTTGGTTCTCAAAAGGTCAGAGGCACAGCAAGAGCTAAGCAAAGTGGAGGTACCTTGGATGAGGACCTTGAGTCGATGGTGAAGGACTATCTGAATGACTCAACAGAGGTCTATGTTAATTCTGACCCATTGGCGTATTGGCATGGGAAAAAAGAATTGTGGCCACAGCTCACCAACCTGGCTTTAAACTACTTGTCTTGCCCACTCGCAAGTGTGTCTTCTGAACGGGTTTTCAGTGCGGCTGGTGGGATTGTAACTCCCAAACGGAGCCGCCTCTCGCCCAAAAATGTGGAGAGGTTAACAATGATCAAGATGAATCAGCACCTCATACCACCAGATTTCAGAGTACGAGAGAGCGTGCCGGATGAAGAGGAGGTGGCCAGCAACATAGATGAGGGAATTTCTACTCTGTCAGGTGACACTGACCTCACCCTGCCTGAATTCGCAGAGTATGATGACGAAGCCTTATTCTTATTCCTGGACCGTGATAGCGACTTCGAGCCCTGAAAATGAGACAACGAATCAATAACTTTCTTTTTCATCCTTATTCACTTTTATTCCTGTGTGTCTGTCTTTCTTTGTTGTGCACAGTTAATATAATTCAAACTTTAATCAGACAATCACAAAAACAAGCCCATCAGCAGAACTGTCTTCACTTGTTTGCTAATTTATTTGAAGGTGCCGCAGTCTGCATTCCTCAGGTTCACAAGTTCAGAAGAACATGCTCCTCTATCCTCCTCCTCCAGACTCCTATTTCCATCAAAGCAGAGGGCTGGTTTACGCCCAATGAAGAAAGACTCAGCACTTGTGGGGGTGTTGTTCTACCTCTTTGCAGGTGAGTTGACGGGTCTGGGGCCATTGCTGGGAAGCACTAAAAGTGGTTTGGACCAAATCCGAGGCGGAATTTTTTTTGTGTTTTTGATGACTTGCTTGCCTTTGAGGTGCTCTTAGGGGGGGTTCCATCTGTTTGTGGGTGAGTTTCGTGGTCTGGGAGCATTGCTGGGACACTCTAATCTTGATTGCATTTGCTTTTCAGGAAATCCGTCGTGCCAACCCTGACTTATGGCCTAGCTACGCAGCACGTTTGGACCGAAGGCCCAGAAATATTGCAAGTATGAGATTTTGCTTTTGGCCTGTTTGGGGGTGTTATGCTTCTTGGCGGGTGGGTTGCCGGGTCTTGGGGCATTCCTGGGAAGGTCTAATACCGGGTAGAAGTGGTTGGGACAAAATCCAGGCCGATTTTTTTTTTGGCTATTTCTGACATTTTGCTCTATGTAGCGTTTTCGGGGGCCTGTTTGGGGGGCTTCCTGGTGTTTGTGGGTGAGTTTCGTGGTCTGGGAGCACTGCTGGGACACTCTAATCTTGATTGCATTTGCTTTTCAGGAAATCCGTCGTGCCAACCCCGACTTATGGCCTAGCTACGCAGCGCGTTTGGACCGAAGGCCCAGAAATATTGCAAGTATGAGATTTTGCTTTTGGCCTGTTTGGGGGTGTTATGCTTCTTGGCGGGTGGGTTGCCGGGTCTTGGGGCATTCCTGGGAAGGTCTAATACCGGGTAGAAGTGGTTGGGACAAAATCCAGGCCGATTTTTTTTTTGGCTATTTCTGACATTTTGCTCTATGTAGCATTTTCGGGGGCCTGTTTGGGGGGCTTCCTTGTGTTTGTGGGTGAGTTTCGTGGTCTGGGAGCACTGCTGGGACACTCTAATCTTGATTGCATTTGCTTTTCAGGAAATCCGTCGTGCCAACCCCGACTTATGGCCTAGCTACGCAGCGCGTTTGGACCGAAGGCCCAGAAATATTGCAAGTATGAGATTTTGCTTTTGGCCTGTTTGGGGAAGTTATGCTTCTTGGCGGGTGGGTTGCCGGGTCTTGGGGCATTCCTGGGAAGGTCTAATACCGGGTAGAAGTGGTTGGGACAAAATCCAGGCCGATTTTTTTTTTGGCTATTTCTGACATTTTGCTCTATGTAGCGTTTTCGGGGGCCTGTTTGGGGGGCTTCCTGGTGTTTGTGGGTGAGTTTCGTGGTCTGGGAGCA
The DNA here is from genome assembly GCF_964263255.1 of Lissotriton vulgaris. Taxonomy (NCBI): domain Eukaryota; kingdom Metazoa; phylum Chordata; class Amphibia; order Caudata; family Salamandridae; genus Lissotriton; species Lissotriton vulgaris. Next base: position 1,270,192,139 of record NC_141689.1, read on the forward strand.
CTGCTGGGACACTCTAATCTTGATTGCATTTGCTTTTCAGGAAATCCGTCGTGCCAACCCCGACTTATGGCCTAGCTACGCAGCGCGTTTGGACCGAAGGCCCAGAAATATTGCAAGTATGAGATTTTGCTTTTGGCCTGTTTGGGGATGTTATGCTTCTTGGCGGGTGGGTTGCCGGGTCTTGGGGCATTCCTGGGAAGGTCTAATACCGGGGTAGAAGTGGTTGGGACAAAATCCAGGCCGATTTTTTTTTGGGCTATTTCTGACATTTTGCTCTATGTAGCGTTTTTGGGGGCCTGTTTGGGGGGCTTCCTGGTGTTTGTGGGTGAGTTTCGTGGTCTGGGAGCACTGCTGGGACACTCTAATCTTGATTGCATTTGCTTTTCAGGAAATCCGTCGTGCCAACCCCGACTTATGGCTTAGCTACGCAGCGCGTTTGGACCGAAGGCCCAGAAATATTGCAAGTATGAGATTTTGCTTTTGGCCTGTTTGGGGGTGTTATGCTTCTTGGCGGGTGGGTTGCCGGGTCTTGGGGCATTCCTGGGAAGGTCTAATACCGGGTAGAAGTGGTTGGGACAAAATCCAGGCCGATTTTTTTTTTGGCTATTTCTGACATTTTGCTCTATGTAGCGTTTTCGGGGGCCTGTTTGGGGGGCTTCCTGGTGTTTGGTGGTGAGTTTCGTGGTCTGGGAGCACTGCTGGGACACTCTAATCTTGATTGCATTTCCTTTTCAGGAAATCCGTCGTGCCAACCCCGACTTATGGCCTAGCTACGCAGCGCGTTTGGACCGAAGGCCCAGAAATATTGCAAGTATGAGATTTTGCTTTTGGCCTGTTTGGGGATGTTATGCTTCTTGGCGGGTGGGTTGCCGGGTCTTGGGGCATTCCTGGGAAGGTCTAATACCGGGTAGAAGTGGTTGGGACAAAATCCAGGCCGATTTTTTTTTGGCTATTTCTGCAATTTTGCTCTATGTAGCGTTTTCGGGGGCCTGTTTGGGGGGCTTCCTGGTGTTTGTGGGTGAGTTTCGTGGTCTGGGAGCACTGCTGGCTATATATACTTTACTTTGCAAGAGGTTTGAAGCAAATCCATGGTGGCAGAGGGGACTTAGGGCATAGCTGCAGAGCGCGCGCGGAGTGATTTGGGAAATTTGTGAAAAATTGACTAAGTCCCCATTTTTGTACTTTTGCTCTTTGGCTGTTTGGGGGTCTTCTACTCGTTTTCTCCTGGGTTGACGGCTCTGTGGCCATTGCTGGGAAGCTCTAATACCGGATAAAAGTGTTTTGGACCAAATCCCAGGCGGAATTTTTTTGTGTTTTTGATGACTTGCTTGCCTTTGAGGTGCTCTTAGGGGGGGTCCGTCTGTTTGTGGGTGAGTTTCGTGGTCTGGGAGCATTGCTGGGACACTCTAATCTTGATTGCATTTGCTTTTCAGGAAATCCGTCGTGCCAACCCCGACTTATGGCTTAGCTACGCAGCGCGTTTGGACCGAAGGCCCAGAAATATTGCAAGTATGAGATTTTGCTTTTGGCCTGTTTGGGGGTGTTATGCTTCTTGGCGGGTGGGTTGCCGGGTCTTGGGGCATTCCTGGGAAGGTCTAATACCGGGTAGAAGTGGTTGGGACAAAATCCAGGCCGATTTTTTTTTTGGCTATTTCTGACATTTTGCTCTATGTAGCGTTTTCGGGGGCCTGTTTGGGGGGCTTCCTGGTGTTTGTGGGTGAGTTTCGTGGTCTGGGAGCACTGCTGGGACACTCTAATCTTGATTGCATTTCCTTTTCAGGAAATCCGTCGTGCCAACCCCGACTTATGGCCTAGCTACGCAGCGCGTTTGGACCGAAGGCCCAGAAATATTGCAAGTATGAGATTTTGCTTTTGGCCTGTTTGGGGATGTTATGCTTCTTGGCGGGTGGGTTGCCGGGTCTTGGGGCATTCCTGGGAAGGTCTAATACCGGGTAGAAGTGGTTGGGACAAAATCCAGGCCGATTTTTTTTTGGGCTATTTCTGACATTTTGCTCTATGTAGCGTTTTCGGGGGCCTGTTTGGGGGGCTTCCTGGTGTTTGTGGGTGAGTTTCGTGGTCTGGGAGCACTGCTGGGACACTCTAATCTTGATTGCATTTGCTTTTCAGGAAATCCGTCGTGCCAACCCCGACTTATGGCCTAGCTACGCAGCGCGTTTGGACCGAAGGCCCAGAAATATTGCAAGTATGAGATTTTGCTTTTGGCCTGTTTGGGGGTGTTATGCTTCTTGGCGGGTGGGTTGCCGGGTCTTGGGGCATTCCTGGGAAGGTCTAATACCGGGTAGAAGTGGTTGGGACAAAATCCAGGCCGATTTTTTTTTGGCTATTTCTGCAATTTTGCTCTATGTAGCGTTTTCGGGGGCCTGTTTGGGGGGCTTCCTGGTGTTTGTGGGTGAGTTTCGTGGTCTGGGAGCACTGCTGGCTATATATACTTTACTTTGCAAGAGGTTTGAAGCAAATCCATGGTGGCAGAGGGGACTTAGGGCATAGCTGCAGAGCGCGCGCGGAGTGATTTGGGAAATTTGTGAAAAATTGACTAAGTCCCCATTTTTGTACTTTTGCTCTTTGGCTGTTTGGGGGTCTTCTACTCGTTTTCTCCTGGGTTGACGGCTCTGTGGCCATTGCTGGGAAGCTCTAATACCGGATAAAAGTGTTTTGGACCAAATCCCAGGCGGAATTTTTTTGTGTTTTTGATGACTTGCTTGCCTTTGAGGTGCTCTTAGGGGGGGTCCGTCTGTTTGTGGGTGAGTTTCGTGGTCTGGGAGCATTGCTGGGACACTCTAATCTTGATTGCATTTGCTTTTCAGGAAATCCGTTGTGCCAACCCCGACTTATGGCCTAGCTACGCAGCGCGTTTGGACCGAAGGCCCAGAAATATTGCAAGTATGAGATTTTGCTTTTGGCCTGTTTGGGGGTGTTTTGCTTCTTGGCGGGTGGGTGGCTGGGTCTTGGGGCATTCCTGGGAAGGTCTAATACCGGGTAGAAGTGGTTGGGACAAAATCCAGGCCGATTTTTTTTTTGGCTATTTCTGACATTTTGCTCTATGTAGCGTTTTCGGGGGCCTGTTTGGGGGGCTTCCTGGTGTTTGTGGGTGAGTTTCGTGGTCTGGGAGCACTGCTGGCTATATATACTTTACTTTGCAAGAGGTTTGAAGCAAATCCATGGTGGCAGAGGGGACTTAGGGCCTAGCTGCAGAGCGCGCGCGGAGTGATTTGGGAAATTTGTGAAAAATTGACTAAGTCCCCATTTTTGTACTTTTGCTCTTTGGCTGTTTGGGGGTCTTCTACTCGTTTTCTCCTGGGTTGACAGCTCTGGGGCCATTGCTGGGAAGCTCTAATACCGGATAAAAGTGTTTTGGACCAAATCCCAGGCGGAATATTTTTTGTGTTTTTGATGACTTGCTTGCCTTTGAGGTGCTCTTAGGGGGGGTTCCGTCTGTTTGTGGGTGAGTTTCGTGGTCTGGGAGCATTGCTGGGACACTCTAATCTTGATTGCATTTGCTTTTCAGGAAATCCGTTGTGCCAACCCCGACTTATGGCCTAGGTACGCAGCGCGTTTGGACCGAAGGCCCAGAAATATTGCAAGTATGAGATTTTGCTTTTGGCCTGTTTGGGGGTGTTATGCTTCTTGGCGGGTGGGTTGCCGGGTCTTGGGGCATTCCTGGGAAGGTCTAATACCGGGTAGAAGTGGTTGGGACAAAATCCAGGCCGATTTTTTTTTTGGCTATTTCTGACATTTTGCTCTATGTAGCGTTTTCGGGGGCCTGTTTGGGGGGCTTCCTGGTGTTTGTGGGTGAGTTTCGTGGTCTGGGAGCACTGCTGGGACACTCTAATCTTGATTGCATTTGCTTTTCAGGAAATCCGTCGTGCCAACCCCGACTTATGGCCTAGCTACGCAGCGCGTTTGGACCGAAGGCCCAGAAATATTGCAAGTATGAGATTTTGCTTTTGGCCTGTTTGGGGAAGTTATGCTTCTTGGCGGGTGGGTTGCCGGGTCTTGGGGCATTCCTGGGAAGGTCTAATACCGGGTAGAAGTGGTTGGGACAAAATCCAGGCCGATTTTTTTTTTGGCTATTTCTGACATTTTGCTCTATGTAGCGTTTTCGGGGGCCTGTTTGGGGGGCTTCCTGGTGTTTGTGGGTGAGTTTCGTGGTCTGGGAGCACTGCTGGGACACTCTAATCTTGATTGCATTTGCTTTTCAGGAAATCCGTCGTGCCAACCCCGACTTATGGCCTAGCTACGCAGCGCGTTTGGACCGAAGGCCCAGAAATATTGCAAGTATGAGATTTTGCTTTTGGCCTGTTTGGGGGTGTTATGCTTCTTGGCGGGTGGGTTGCCGGGTCTTGGGGCATTCCTGGGAAGGTCTAATACCGGGTAGAAGTGGTTGGGACAAAATCCAGGCCGATTTTTTTTTTGGCTATTTCTGACATTTTGCTCTATGTAGCGTTTTCGGGGGCCTGTTTGGGGGGCTTCCTGGTGTTTGTGGGTGAGTTTCGTGGTCTGGGAGCACTGCTGGGACACTCTAATCTTGATTGCATTTGCTTTTCAGGAAATCCGTCGTGCCAACCCCGACTTATGGCCTAGCTACGCAGCGCGTTTGGACCGAAGGCCCAGAAATATTGCAAGTATGAGATTTTGCTTTTGGCCTGTTTGGGGATGTTATGCTTCTTGGCGGGTGGGTTGCCGGGTCTTGGGGCATTCCTGGGAAGGTCTAATACCGGGTAGAAGTGGTTGGGACAAAATCCAGGCCGATTTTTTTTTGGCTATTTCTGACATTTTGCTCTATGTAGCGTTTTCGGGGGCCTGTTTGGGGGGCTTCCTGGTGTTTGTGGGTGAGTTTCGTGGTCTGGGAGCACTGCTGGGACACTCTAATCTTGATTGCATTTGCTTTTCAGGAAATCCGTCGTGCCAACCCCGACTTATGGCCTAGCTACGCAGCGCGTTTGGACCGAAGGCCCAGAAATATTGCAAGTATGAGATTTTGCTTTTGGCCTGTTTGGGGGTGTTATGCTTCTTGGCGGGTGGGTTGCCGGGTCTTGGGGCATTCCTGGGAAGGTCTAATACCGGGTAGAAGTGGTTGGGACAAAATCCAGGCCAATTTTTTTTTTGGCTATTTCTGACATTTTGCTCTATGTAGCGTTTTCGGGGGCCTGTTTGGGGGGCTTCCTGGTGTTTGTGGGTGAGTTTCGTGGTCTGGGAGCACTGCTGGGACACTCTAATCTTGATTGCATTTGCTTTTCAGGAAATCCGTCGTGCCAACCCCGACTTATGGCCTAGCTACGCAGCGCGTTTGGACCGAAGGCCCAGAAATATTGCAAGTATGAGATTTTGCTTTTGGCCTGTTTGGGGATGTTATGCTTCTTGGCGGGTGGGTTGCCGGGTCTTGGGGCATTCCTGGGAAGGTCTAATACCGGGTAGAAGTGGTTGGGACAAAATCCAGGCCGATTTTTTTTTTGGCTATTTCTGACATTTTGCTCTATGTAGCGTTTTCGGGGGCCTGTTTGGGGGGCTTCCTGGTGTTTGTGGGTGAGTTTCGTGGTCTGGGAGCACTGCTGGGACACTCTAATCTTGATTGCATTTGCTTTTCAGGAAATCCGTCGTGCCAACCCCGACTTATGGCCTAGCTACGCAGCGCGTTTGGACCGAAGGCCCAGAAATATTGCAAGTATGAGATTTTGCTTTTGGCCTGTTTGGGGGTGTTATGCTTCTTGGCGGGTGGGTTGCCGGGTCTTGGGGCATTCCTGGGAAGGTCTAATACCGGGTAGAAGTGGTTGGGACAAAATCCAGGCCGATTTTTTTTTGGCTATTTCTGACATTTTGCTCTATGTAGCGTTTTCGGGGGCCTGTTTGGGGGGCTTCCTGGTGTTTGTGGGTGAGTTTCGTGGTCTGGGAGCACTGCTGGCTATATATACTTTACTTTGCAAGAGGTTTGAAGCAAATCCATGGTGGCAGAGGGGACTTAGGGCCTAGCTGCAGAGCGCGCGCGGAGTGATTTGGGAAATTTGTGAAAAATTGACTAAGTCCCCATTTTTGTACTTTTGCTCTTTGGCTGTTTGGGGGTCTTCTACTCGTTTTCTCCTGGGTTGACGGCTCTGGGGCCATTGCTGGGAAGCTCTAATACCGGATAAAAGTGTTTTGGACCAAATCCCAGGCGGAATTTTTTTTGTGTTTTTGATGACTTGCTTGCCTTTGAGGTGCTCTTAGGGGGGGTCCGTCTGTTTGTGGGTGAGTTTCGTGGTCTGGGAGCATTGCTGGGACACTCTAATCTTGATTGCATTTGCTTTTCAGGAAATCCGTTGTGCCAACCCCGACTTATGGCCTAGCTACGCAGCGCGTTTGGACCGAAGGCCCAGAAATATTGCAAGTATGAGATTTTGCTTTTGGCCTGTTTGGGGGTGTTTTGCTTCTTGGCGGGTGGGTTGCTGGGTCTTGGGGCATTCCTGGGAAGGTCTAATACCGGGTAGAAGTGGTTGGGACAAAATCCAGGCCGATTTTTTTTTGGCTATTTCTGACATTTTGCTCTATGTAGCGTTTTCGGGGGCCTGTTTGGGGGGCTTCCTGGTGTTTGTGGGTGAGTTTCGTGGTCTGGGAGCACTGCTGGCTATATATACTTTACTTTGCAAGAGGTTTGAAGCAAATCCATGGTGGCAGAGGGGACTTAGGGCCTAGCTGCAGAGCGCGCGCGGAGTGATTTGGGAAATTTGTGAAAAATTGACTAAGTCCCCATTTTTGTACTTTTGCTCTTTGGCTGTTTGGGGGTCTTCTACTCGTTTTCTCCTGGGTTGACAGCTCTGGGGCCATTGCTGGGAAGCTCTAATACCGGATAAAAGTGTTTTGGACCAAATCCCAGGCGGAATTTTTTTTGTGTTTTTGATGACTTGCTTGCCTTTGAGGTGCTCTTAGGGGGGGTTCCGTCTGTTTGTGGGTGAGTTTCGTGGTCTGGGAGCATTGCTGGGACACTCTAATCTTGATTGCATTTGCTTTTCAGGAAATCCGTTGTGCCAACCCCGACTTATGGCCTAGGTACGCAGCGCGTTTGGACCGAAGGCCCAGAAATATTGCAAGTATGAGATTTTGCTTTTGGCCTGTTTGGGGGTGTTATGCTTCTTGGCGGGTGGGTTGCCGGGTCTTGGGGCATTCCTGGGAAGGTCTAATACCGGGTAGAAGTGGTTGGGACAAAATCCAGGCCGATTTTTTTTTTGGCTATTTCTGACATTTTGCTCTATGTAGCGTTTTCGGGGGCCTGTTTGGGGGGCTTCCTGGTGTTTGTGGGTGAGTTTCGTGGTCTGGGAGCACTGCTGGGACACTCTAATCTTGATTGCATTTGCTTTTCAGGAAATCCGTCGTGCCAACCCCGACTTATGGCCTAGCTACGCAGCGCGTTTGGACCGAAGGCCCAGAAATATTGCTAGTATGAGATTTTGCTTTTGGCCTGTTTGGGGGTGTTATGCTTCTTGGCGGGTGGGTTGCCGGGTCTTGGGGCATTCCTGGGAAGGTCTAATACCGGGTAGAAGTGGTTGGGACAAAATCCGCGCGGAAAAGCCTTTAGTTTTGGCACTTTTTGTAACTTAGGGTTCGTTTAGGTTAGCCCTAGCAGCAGGATTGCATGTGTTTCGGGGTGTTCTAGATTTTTCCAACTGAGTTCTGGGGTCTTAGAGCACTCGTGAGAATGTGTAATTTTGGTTGCAAGTCATTTGAAGAAAATCCAGGTGGGAAAGGGGGGATTTGGCATAGTTAAAGAAAGCCTTTGCCACTATTCTTAACTTAGGGTTCGTTAGGGTTAGCAGTATTTCTATTGCATGTGTTTGAGTGGGGGGGATTTCGAGTCTTGGAGCGATGCAGGCTATGGCTACTTTTGCTTGGTTGCTTGCAAGTGGTTTGAATGCAATCCACGGTGGGTAATGGGTAATTAGGAAGGGGGTACTTCGGCCTACTTTTACTTTCAAAGTAAGTTTTGTCGCCAGTTTTCTGCTAGGCCTCGTTTTTTGAGATTTGATTGGGGGTCTTCTACATTTTTGCGACTGGCTTTAGTAAGGGTCTGGGTGGGAGCACTGCTAGGAAGATCTAATTTTGTTCTAAAACACAGTTTACAGTACACCTAGCTTGAGGGGCAAGATCCGCTACATTAATTTGCCCATACTTATTTATCCTTCAAAAGGTGACTCAGAGTACGCACTTTCAAAAATATTGTACTGTCTACTAGGAAAATCAAATTGTGACTTTTTGCACTCCACAGCCTACATACCTTATATTTATTTATCAGTGGTGTTGTAATATTATATCACTTCCTGTTTTTCGTTGAATAATTACAGGCCGGGTTTCAGTCTCTGCAATGGGGAAAAAAGGATGGAGTCAGGCTTCACAGTAGCGAGCCACAATTCAGCATCAGGCAGGCAGTGGACAGGGTGTCTTCTGGTGACCAACATCGATGGACGAGGCGTCGGCTGCAATGGAGGAGTGCCGCTAATAGGAGGATTTTTTTTCTGCAGGCAACTTACTTACCACTTCCAACAGGACCACTACAACCACATAGATACAGTATCCCTTGCCTTTTTCTCTGACTGTGACTGCATTTCTTGGCTCTCTCTCGGCTTCTACATTGATCCCTTAACACATCACTTAGTCCACTCCACTATCACATCTGCACCACACATAGTCATTTGTAAGTGCTCCTACGTAATTCGCAAGTCGCAGCACGCCCCAGGCCGTAGAGGACTGGGATGGCCCCAATGATGAAGCATGTCACCAAGGGGCAACCCTGGTGAGTGAGGGGACACCTAGAAAAAAAGCAATTTCTCCTTTTCTATCTACTATACCTTCCAGACCAACCCCACTGAGTGTTGTTGTGAATGGATTTATAGTGACCAGCAAGGCTCTCGGGTATCTGGCTACAGAGACCTTATGTTGAATATCGTTATCAATAATTTACAAATAGGCCCTTTACTGCTGCATTCTTTCTTCCACAGTTGTCGAATGTACTACTTACTTTTCACTGACATGCATGCAGTAGTGCATGCACTTTCAAAGATTGATGGATAGGTTTGTACCCAAAGAATTGTTTATGTTCAATTGTTTGTCTATGCTGTGCTTTTTTTTACAGGGTGTCTTCTGGTGACCAACATCGATGGACGAAGCGTCGGCTGCAATGGAGGAGTGCCGCTAATAGGAGGATTTTTTTTCTGCAGGCAACTTACTTACCACTTCCAACAGGACCACTACAACCACATAGATACAGTATCCCTTGCCTTTTTCTCTGACTGTGACTGCATTTCTTGGCTCTCTCTAGGCTTCTAAATTGATCCCTTAACACATCACTTAGTCCACTCCACTATCACATCTGCACCACACATAGTCATTTGTAAGTGCTCCTACGTAATTCGCAAGTCGCTGCACGCCCCAGGCCGTAGAGGACTGGGATGGCCCCAATGATGAAGCATGTCACCAAGGGGCAACCCTGGTGAGTGAGGGGACACCTAGAAAAAGAGCAATTTCTCCTTTTCTATCTACTATACCTTCTGTCAGGTTACGCAGCCCCTAAGCGCCTACCGTACTATGAAACTACATTTCCCATGAGTAGGCGGGAGACTTGCAGGAAGTTTATCTGGGGAACAGACGCGCTTCCTGTTGCGCGTTATTCTGGTTTCTGTTCTGCACCGGCATGAGAGCGGACGCTCTGCATGCTTTTCTATCGTGTCTCCTGTGGACTATCACCTCCCCCCCCCCCTGAGGCTCAGTGGGGAGCGCTTCCGTGTTCTGTCCTTGGCGGTAGACGGACTTCATGCGTCTTCAGGTAAAGCCGCTCTAAACTCTTCGGCCGCCCGTGCGGTCAGCTGATTACTGCCTGAACGGATTGTTAAGGGAGGTTCTGTGACTGTTTTCTAACAGAATTCTAGCTTTGATGAATTCCTGTTTGGTTGAATTGTGTGTGGCGGAGCACAGTGGCGGTCTATACCACGTGTTAGCGTTCACATCAGGGATCGTTTTTGTACTATTAAAATGGAGCGCGGTAGTAAGGACAACTACGCGTCTCCGTTGTATAACTGTGTATTTCAAAGGACCTCCATAACTGGGCATGTAGTGAGGTAACTACAGGCTACCCCAGTTCTCTTTGTGTAGTGCACCGTGGGGTGTGTTGTTGGCAGAATTCAGTGGTGGTCGCAACAGCAACTACGTTTTTCTGTTTGACCTTCACCAAAGATTCTCTACTGGGTCATTACTTAGAGAGCGCAGTGTTGTAGTTCTTGCTTCCTACACACTACCGTTTCCCTCTTCCTTTTTGTTGGACCATACATCTTTGCTTTGACTATTTGGAACCCCCTTTGTACATTGAGTCCTCTACCATGTTTGTGGTATGTTGTGAGTAGTGGGTTTGATGTCTTAGTATAACGCGAGTGTGTTTGGTGCGACAGGAGTGTGTTCGTTAACTATATGTTTATGTGTTTCTTAGGCCTTCCTCACAGATTGTGGCAGAAGGGCTATAGTATTTCCTATCCAAGGTCATGTTTTCTTGGTGCTCAGGTACTTGTCTACTTCCTTGGTTATTTAGTGAGACTATATGAGAGTACCCTTGTATGTTAGGACAGCACTTCACTGATGCCTGTCTTGTCTTCTGTTACAGGTATCCTTTCCCTGCTGACCCTACCTTTACCCATCCCACATTTTTTATTTTAGTTTGTTATTTTTCTCCCCCGCCTAATGGCTCGAACACCCTGTGTTTACACTTCTGGGTGTTGGTGACATTTGGAGGTGGAACCATATTTGCATCGACTGGATCACGGGGAGTAAACCTGACACCTTCCAGACCAACCCCATTGAGTGTTGTTGTGAATGGATTTATAGTGACCAGCAAGGCTCTCGGGTATCTGGCTACAGAGACCTTATGTTGAATATCGTTATTAATAATTCCACACAGGCCCTGTACTGTCGCATTCTTTCTTTCCACAGTTGTCGAATGTACTACTTACTTTTCACTGACATGCATGCAGTAGTGCATGCACTTTCAAAGATTGATGGATAGGTTTGTACCCAAAGATTTGTTTATGTTCACAATAGTTTGTCTATGCTGTGCTATTTTTTCTTGTCTCCCAAAACCTTTCCCAAAAACCCCCGTACCCATCCATTTTTCAAACCCTAACCCTCTTCCCCCGGGCTGTGTGGTTTTGATTGATGTGTGACTAAATTATTATTACAGCAATAAATCCACACCCTTGCTGGGTGGGGAGGATAAGGTGATAGCAACAGGCTGGTGAAGAAATCCGAGGATATATTCTTACTCTGCTTGACAAAGAACCATTGCTAATGTGAAAGAACTTCAACCGAATTAGTAGTTATACTTTACCATTTGTTAGGCTACAATGTGGCACTGCTCTACTGTACTTCTGTCACCTGCTATATTCTCAGTTGTACCGTTGAATTGCTCAGGAGGACAAACCAGATTTCATTATCTTTTTTTTCATAGGCATGCAACTGCCACTGTGTCACACCACTAGTACCACCGCTATGAGGAAATTTTATCCGACCAAGATTGCCAACGTTATTCGGTGTTTCCCGTGGAGCCAGCCCTGGGTCTAGCCCTACTTTCAAACACAAATTACAGGTAAGATAAGCGTTTGGTGGTTTGGGGGTATAATGGAGTATTAGTACGAGAGACGAGAGACTGAAGGTAGTACTACTAAAGTCCTAGGACTCTTGGATTCACTTCACTTAGTCTGTGAGAGGCACTTAGTGTTGAAAACATTTGGGCATTTACACTTAAAGGAAGAAAATGGAACTAAACTTTCAGGAAAACAGTCAACGTTAAACCCCCACCCACCAGGCAAGCAGTAAAAAACAGGTATGCTCAGATAAAGTTTGAAAAAGTATATTTATATCCCTAACAAAATAATCTCCCGCAAGACCCTCCCTAACCCCAACGATTGTCCTTCAAAAGTCCCCAAAAACCCAACTCCCAATTCCCACCCCCCAAAAGACTCTAAAAAAGGGGCAAGGGACACTATGGGTGGATGCTGTTAACTTTTTGGGCCAGGGCATCATGCTCCTCGCGGAGCAAGGCGAGCTCCTGCTGAAGGCGGGACACCATCAGGGTAGTGCGGCGCAGGCGTGCCTTCACTGCCTTGCAGGTGCAATGCCTGTGAGAGGCAGCTGTTGGCCTTGCTGCTCGGCGGTGGCGTTTGCCTTTGGCAGCCCGGCTCAGTCTGGGTGGACCACTGTGCTGGGTGGCAGCCCGTGGGGCCACGGAGGCCGATGCAGACGACGTTGTTGTAGTTGTCGACTGCACACTTTCCACGTCCTCCAGGGCCACCAGCCGCTGATATTCCGCAACAGTGGCCTCGATCCTCCGTTGCCGGGCCGCTCTAGCCAGCTCCTTCCTCCTTGTTCGTTTGGAAGGAGAACCTATATGAAGAAAGAAAGACATAGTCTGTAACCAATGCTCTTTAGGATTAACTCAATCATTCAGCAGAAATTTGTGTTGCAGTACAACTAGCAACTTGCAAGCGCATTACATAACTATTGAGGCCAGTATCTATCTAACCTCACACTTCTTCATCCTTGCTCTAACATTAGTGGGAGTTTAAGGAACAAATTCTACGAGCACTGTGGACTTCCATTGGAGTCGACTATGAAAGTACACCAGTCTTATTCTTCTTCTTATCTCTTGTTGTGGAAAATTGGTACGTTATTTTCTGCAAGCCGGCATAATGCCAGCGCAGTAAACTTGCACCCGAGAAAAAGAGACGCACGCCATAAGGAGTGACCTAGACTTGCGTTGCCGTTGCGTTACTGTACCCGTCCAGTACATGCAGGTGGTAAAGCTCTTACTTTTCTATTACGGGTGGCACTGAGAATACGCTGTTACAACTCAAGGGCTACTGCTTAATTAATTTAACTTTCACCCTACAGTGGAAATGAGTACTAGAAATGGAAAATTGAAGAAGATAAATAATCGGATTATCTATCACTTCACATGGGATGTTTTTGCTTATATATGGGATGACTTTAGGTGCTTTGCTTTTATTGAGTGACCAGTGATACATCCACACATGAATGACTGAGTACTACTAAACTTATTAAGAGAGGTAGGGAGTGGCCACCATAATAACCGGATCTATGCAGTGCTTGCAATACAAACTACTGCTACTATTTATGGTAGTATTTGGACAAAATTAAAAGTTCTTTTCCTTGCCTTTCCTACACTGGAACGGACGTGCGGGTGCAGTGTTACATGCTCTTCAAAGTTACACTTAGTTCATCCACTGACCGTCTACTCTCTCTAGATCATGGGTACTCACAAACTTTCTCTCAGGGGCTACATTTACAGTGTAGTTTGGGGCCGAGGGCCGCACTGGTGGGGGCAGAATCAGAGGGGGCGGGGCTAAAGCAAAACGATAACTTGTGACCATGAGGTTGCACACAGGTCCCTGCAGCAGATGCCCTCATCCACTGAGCCACCAGACCCAGCATTTACATACATCTCTCTCCCTCCTGCTCTCCCTCCTGCCCTCCCTCTATCTCTCTCTCCCTCCTGCCCTCTCTCTCCCTCCCCCTCTGTCATCTCACTGTGTGTGTGTCTATCTGTGTCAGCCTTCAGCCCGGGTTGAGACCGCTTCCTCAACGCGCACACACAGACAACAACACCAAAGTACTTAAAAGGTCTTTAAAAGACCTTTAACATATTATTGAGGCTTTGTTTGTTTTAGCGCCCCTGCTTCTCCACCCTGACAATGACTGCTTGCCCAGCCCCACAGAGCAGAGGCTTTGTTCTATTTCACCTCTTTGTGGCCTTGCATCTCCACTCTGCTCTGTGGGGGCCGGGGGTGCAGTGATTGTCAGAGTGGAGATGCAGGGGCGCTAACAGGTGAAATACAAAAAAGCCTCTGCTCTGTGGGGGCCGGGGGAGCAGTGATTGTCTGCAAGGTCTGTGCACCGCTAAGGAAGGCTTGCCGGGCCACCACCGGCCCGCGGGCAGTACTAGGAGTACCCCTGCTCTAGATACACATATGCTATCTAAGAGTCAGATAGTAGCATGATCCAGGTATATGGACACATACAGTTTCTGTGTCACCCACCCAGGCTGTTGTCCTTCCACCCATCATTGCTTCATCATTCACCCAGCCATGCATCTCATATTCTTGCCTTCCCAGCTAGTCTTCAATCTCAATAAGTAAGGAATATATAAGAGCTTACCTCTGGCCGCCACCACCACCGTCTCAACTCTCACAGCCGCCGCCGCCGCCTCCTCCCCTGAAGAATCGCCCTCCGCCTCCGTGTCGAGCACCACCACCTCCACACTGGCCCCGCCACCAGATGTTCCACCTACAAAGTACATTTAAGAATGTTAGAATAAAGCACTCACTAGTCACTAGTATTTGGTCTAGGAATGAAGACATGTGAAAACAATGTAATTTGTGACTGTCTACGTTAAAGTTAAAAAAAATGTCCCTTTTTCCAGGGAAGGTTGTCTTGCTGCACTTTTTGGCACAACTGATGAAGGCTGTTTTTTTAACACGCACCATTTTTCTCCACACAGACAGAAGATGGACTTCTAACAACAAGATCAAGTTGAAACCAGGTGAGAGCTCGGCTCGACCACAAGAAATGTCTTCAATTAATCGTCAGCACTAACCACTTTTCCATTATCAGTTAAACGTTTAGTTTTATTATGACTTGATTTTAATAAATGTGTTTACTTTAATAAAGCTTTTAAACTTAAATACAATCTGTGTTTTTGGTCCAGACTAGAGTGACTGAGCGAAAGGTTTTGCAATTTTTGCAAGCATGAGTCCAGATAGAACACTTCAAAAGACATTATGGACAATCCCAGAGGACTGCACTAAGTTGATAGAGCTATTGCTGACTAGAATCATGGGAGTTTCGCCAACCGTGCAATCTTAGTTAGCTATACAGACAGACTAATAAGAATAATCTAGTAATACCACAGGGAGTCATAGTAGAGGCAGGATAAAAATTTAGATACAGTCTACAAGAAGAGCAAAGACAATTTTGAAAAAAGTCAAATGAGGAACGCTAGGAAACATAGGTACTAGTCTAAAATGAAAACTTACTGGGGCCAGCAGAGGAGCCCTCGCCTGCCCGATCCTGGCCCTGTTGAACAGCATCCGCCGCCTGCTGCTCCTGTGTCCTCCTCTCGCCCCTGGGGGGAGCTGACGTACAACATGAAAGAAAGAACAGAAAACATGGATGATTGTTGCTTGTCAATGTCAACCAAATCAAACATTTCAAAAGAACAATAACAAAATATTTCCGCGAAATTATATTGATTATGGTTACTTTTCATTTATTTGCGGACCTGTGACTTCGAAAGTCACGTAACTCACTAAACAAAGTACTGAAACGTTCACCTAGGACTGGCAGGCAGCAGTCCGCAGGCAAGACGCAAAGTGACAGACAAACTCCATTGTGATTTCAGTCAGATCAGTGACAACACTAACAGTTGCCTGCTACATTACCAGTCATTTAAATAGTCAAACTATCAATCCACCGCCACTATTTTTCTTATTGTCAGGGTTACAAAGGAAGGGGCAGATTTAAGCCCTTGCGGCTCTTTTGCGCCGTTCTTGCGTGACTTTTGTGACGCAGCAGCTAAACAAAAAAGGGCGCCATGGTGCGGCGTATAATATTATAACAACGTGACGCATTTGGGAGATGCATCCCGTTATAAAGCCCTGCGCCATCAGGGGGCGTTCTGGCGCAAGGGAGGTCATTCCTGCGCTGGAACACATCCTAATAGTGGCTGAGGGAAATCTACAAAATATCAATCAGTCACCTTTAGGACAATGATGCGTCACACAAACCCTGCACCTGCTTGAAGCAGACGTACGGCTTGACCCAGCATTGGGGAGATAGGGTACCCCAGAGCATTGATGGAGCTGCGCCATCGTTGCGACGCAACTCCAGCAGTAAAGCTTCGGTGACGTTTTGGGCCCATGGTACGCCGCATTGCAAATACGGCGCACCATGTTTGGTGGTGGTAGCGGGCCGCACAATTAATGGCGCATCCCTGCTACTTTGCAGGGATGCGACGGTAATTGCAATTCTGCCCCTTAGGGGCATACTTACTTACGCTTTCTGGCGCATCTCCAGAGATGCGCCAGATCAAATGCGTCAAGCAAAACTACCCTTGCGACACGGCAGATGTGCCTCATTTACAATGCGGCGCGCCCTGGCGCAAGGGTAGGCACTTGCGTGACGCATCTCGTCACGTAAGAGCGGCGCATCGCTGGAGTCACGTCGCCAACGCAATGCAACTCCAGTAATGCTCAGGGCCACCCAATACTTAACATGCTGTGTCAGTCCTTTCGCCTGCTTCGAGCAGACATAAGGAATTGAATTGACGTAGCAGCGTCGCAGAAGTGCCTGCGTTAAATCTTGTACATTTCACGCAGGCAATTTTGCGAGGCGCACAGCCGCTGGACCGCCCACCCTGCGTACTAGGAACGCACCCATTGTTGTGCAGGCCCATGGCTTTATAACGTGACGCATCTCCCTAGATGCGTCATGCTGTAAATGACTCGCAGGGATGCGGCACGTTTACGCCGCTGTTGCGTCACGCAAGGCAACGTAAACGTGGCGCAAGGGGCTTGTAAATGTAATCTGCCCCCTAGTGTCTAGCATTACGCAGTTCTGTAAAGTACACTCATACATAATAGTTACTCAGGCCAATGAGACCACGAAATAGAAAACAAATAAGCATAGTAGCAACGCCACTGAGAAGGAGAGCAGTGCACCTGAAATGCACAGAAGATTTTGAAATATAATTTAACTACAATGTAATCGTCATCAGCGGCATTATTGGCTTGCTCCATGTAAAAAACAAATATTTGCAATACAACAACACAGAGCAGGAGAAAACATCATAGTAGTGAGTGATTAAATGGCTACTACTACTCACCAAGCCCGGGGATCTCCAAGCCGAGCTGGTCCAGCAGGTCGCGCTCGCGGTCCAGGAGGTCCGTCCAGCGATGGGTGACCTGGCTGTAGGTGCGCTGGACCCCGTAGAGGTGGGATATGGCCCAGCACACCTTCTCCCACCGCTTCCGGCGCTCCCGCATGTTGTAGCCGCCGGCCGCGATCCTGCCGCCTCCCGCGATGGTCCTGGGCAGGCGGCGCTGGACGAAGTAGACCAGCGCGCCCACTTCCTCCGGGCTGAATATCTCCCGTCGCGTCACCTGCTCCCCCCTCAATCTCCCGCATGCTGTCCTGCCACTGGGTCCAGCACTACTCCCCGCCGCCGCTGCGGCCCTCAAGTGCCTGGGCAGCTTCACGGCGCCTGGCTTGACCATGGTCTGGGCAGGTAAGGTAGGAAGAAGTAGAAAATTAAGAAAGAATAGGATAGGGAAGAAGAAAAGAAAAGAGTTTAAAAAAGTAGTTTAAAAGTAAAGAAAAATAGCAGAAAAGACAAAAATATACAGCTAGGAAAAGAGAGGGATAGATAAGAAGCAAAATCGTAAAAAAAAAACTGAAAACAAGCAAAGGATGGCAAAGATACCAAGAGGATTAAACACCATGCCCAGACACGGGAAATGAATGAAAAACAAGATGGCCGGCGCCCGTTCACGAGCGCGAAAGAAAGTTCGCGCGAGATTTTCCTCGCGATCTCGTGCGAACCTGTAGATTTCCCGCGCGATCTCGTGCGAACCTCTACTCGCAATGCGCTTACTGCGCGAGATTATACATAGCGGGCGGAAACGGAAATACGTCACGGAAACAAAATGGCCGCGCCCGTACTCGACCTTGGGGTCAATTCGCGTGTTGCGCTGCAAGCGGCTCGCGAATACTGCAAAAAAACTCGCGAAACAACAAGCCGCAAAAAAATAAAATGCTCATTCGCACAAATTGGCGGCT
The DNA here is from genome assembly GCF_964263255.1 of Lissotriton vulgaris. NCBI lineage: Eukaryota > Metazoa > Chordata > Amphibia > Caudata > Salamandridae > Lissotriton > Lissotriton vulgaris. Next base: position 1,270,210,019 of record NC_141689.1, read on the forward strand.
TCCGCGGTCGGTTTCGCACGACGCCGCGCCCCGAGAATAGCGCGAAAAAAACCGAAAAACGATTTCAGCAAAAGCAAAAGCAATGAGCAGGTGCAAAAGGTCAACCTCATGATTTGTAACGATTCTTTGTAGTGCTTCCTGAGGGGGCCCTCTAGAATTCGGTTGCCTGCTTGCAACTATTTTGTGTGACCCTGCTCTGACCTTAACTGTATGCCACAAAGGTCCTGATTTACAGCTAAAGGAGCAGACAAGCAGGTGCCAGGCTGGAACTTTAAATTCTTTCAGTGACACATTAATTAGCCCCTAATTCATTATTGTCAGTTGGGGCAGGGCAGGTGTTGTAACTAATTTTGCAACAATGAAAGCACTTAGCAAGTGCAAAAGATCACTAATCAGGGCGCACTAAGGAAGCAGGTGCCAGCTAAAAAAATATTCTGTGACACATTAATCAGCCCCAAATTAATTCAGGTCACTTGAGGCAGGGAAGGTGTGCTTTGCTTTGCCGAAAATAATGTACACTGGACAACCAGAGGGTGTGGTGATGAAACAGAGGGTGGCATGGGTGGGCCAGAGGGTGGCATGAGTAGTCAGAGAGTGGCAGTGGTGACAGAGAGTGGCAGTGATGAAGAAGAGTGTCCCAAACAGGCTGGACACGTAGAAACAACAAGTTCACGAAACTTGCGACCCGACAGGTAAGTTCGCAATTTGCGAAAGTGTACAAAACCCTCGCGAACTGGCAGAAACACGGGCGAACACAAAAAAAAAAAATCCGCAAATTCGCGGGAATTCGCGGATTTTGCGGATTGCGAATCCGCAAATCCGCAAAATCCGCGAACGCGAGATCCGCAAAATTCGCTCATGCTTAATGCATAGTTCAAGTTGTGAGGCAATTTTTAATGAGGAGAGTTATTTTCAGGATAATGATTTGGTGTTTGCAGTTGACACCAGTGGTCGAGCTTATGAAGTGAATGATGGTTGTCCAGTTGAAAAAGAAAAACTTGTGACAACAGAGACAGAAGAGGCGCTAAGTGATGAGGTTTTAAGGAAGACGTCCTAAGGGTCCTGTGTACATTTGGAAGTGTAGTTCTATTTGCAGTGTGCGACAGGTTTCCATCAATTTGCTTTGTGATTTTATACGGACATTTAATAAGAAAAGTTTGAAGCAGAAAATGAAGTTGTTGCATGATTTAGATCCTTGCGAAGTGAGACAAATGACAGGTTTGCGTGGTCATTCACTGGCTTGTCTTTCCAGGAGAGTATGCCAGAGTGTTTTTCATCATTTCAGGATGCTAGCAGTGCATCATAATAAAGTGAGAAAATTAGTGAGAAAGTTGTATTATGCTAAGAGTCCAGCAATTATGCTTAAACAATTATGTGCTGCTCTTTTGCATGGTTCTGAAATAGATGTGAAGAATATTTGTGAAGAAATTGAGTTTTGTTACTTTGGTAGTAAAGATGAGAATGTTCAAATTGACCCTGAAGTAGAGGGTAATGTTGAAGATAATGTACAGGTTTCCAGTACAGATAATTTTCAGAAGGAAATTGCCACGTTTCAGATGAAATCAAGTGAGAGGCCTAATTTCACTTGTGTATGTTGTCGACGCACTTATTATAAGAATCAGACTAAGGTAGTGGATTTATATGCAAAAAGTGAAAGGGAAAATAATAGTGAATGGAAGGATTTTACCACATACTTGATGGTAGAAAATATTTTGATTTGGGATCGGATCAACGTGTGTGTACTTATTGTTGTAATAAATTAAACCAAAACCAGATGCCTGCTAGGGCAGTTCATAATAATCTGGAATTGGTTGAGATTCCTTCTGAATTGAAGGATTTAAATACTTATGAATCTATTTTGATTCAAAGTATCCATCCCTTTCAGGCTATTGTAAGAATGGAGCCAAAGACAGGGAAGTTGCCTCCAGCAGATTTACAGAGAGGATTAAAGGGAAGAGTTGTTTATTTGCCTCTAGATTTGAACAAAAACATTAACACAATTGGAATAGAAAAAGTGGAAGAGGAACCTCTGGTTATCTTGGTTAATGGGGTTCCGACAAAGAATAAGAAAATATGGCAAGATTTAGTGGATGTTAGGAAAGTCAAACAGGCAACAGTGTATTTGAAGAAAAATAATAAGTACTATAAGAATGTATATGTTGCAGAAGAGGAAGTAAGTGATGAAGAGGATAGTGATTTGTGTGCTGGCCAAATTGAGTAAGTAGAGGCCTCTAAAAGTGAAGAAATATATGAACATTATAGTGTTCATCCTTTGCATTCCAAGGAAGTCATGGGGAATGCTATTGAGTTGTTTCAAATGAAACAAGCCAAAGGGAGTCCCATTAGTGTTTGGGAGGAAAGTTTGGAAGCTCGGTGTTTCCCACAGCTATTTCCCACAGGTCGAGGAAGAAGATATGATGAGCGATCTCATCAAATTCCTGCGTCTGAATACCGAACTTTACGATTGTATGCAGAAGATCCTAGGTTTTGTCAATGCATTCCCTATTTGTTTCATCTCCTGTTTGAAAGCGATCTGTCTGGACTGTCATATGCAGTGAACCACATCTTAAAAAGTGGTATACAGATGCGAAATATCTCGGCAAGGGACTTTATGCATAAAGTCAATGTCCAAGACAGTATTTTGGATTCTCACTTAATTAATCTCATGGCGTGTCAGCGTGGTACTAATGAGTACTGGTACCGTCGTCATGGTGATTTAAAATGTATGCTGAGGAACTTAGGAACTCCGACATGGTTCCTCACTCTGAGCTGTGCCGAGTATGGCTGGGAAGACTTACTTGAATTTCTACGAGAGGCAAATGGAAATATTGAAAACATTGAATTCAAGACACCTGGAGAACTGTGTTCTTTGGATCCTGTGAATGTATGCAGGTACTTCAATCATAGATTTGAAGCTATGATGTCTTTCATCACAAATAAGAAGAATCCACCTCTTGGAGAGGTGTTGGATTTCTTCTGGAGAAAGGAGTACCAAGCAAGAGGTGCTCCTCATATACATATGTTGTTGTGGATCAAGGATGCACCTAAATTTCTAACAGATCCGGATGACTTAGTGATGAATTTCATAGAACAGTATTCTACGTGTGCTGTTCCAAACGCAACGGAGAAAAAAAGCCTAAGAGAACAAGTTCTACGTTTCCAAAGCCATCGTTGTGGAAAGTACTGTCGTCGTAAATTCAGAAACAAGGACAAGTTCTACACCAAATGTCGTTTCAACTTTCCACGACCGGTGATTTCTAAAGGAAGAGTGAACAGTTTGATGTCTTCACTGTGACATAATGTGACGAGGAAATCACCCAAAAATACATACAATTTGAAAAGGAACGAAGAGTCCAAGTACATCAACGACTACAACCCAGTGATTTTGTCCATGTGGAATGCTAACATGGATGGAAGAAAAGACAGAACTGAAGGATATGTGGGAGGACATTTCCCATGAAAAGAGCCTCAGCAAGAAGTTGTACAGTTTCAGTCTGAAGATGTTGTCGCATCGAGAAATCGGAGCTTACGAATGTTCGGATCGATTGTCTTCAGCAAGTCTCTATGCCAAATCCAGGAGTATTGTTTGGGCGAGTCTTGGTCTTGCTGCAACGCAAAATCGAGTTCTAAAACCTGTCCGGGAAATTGAATATTTGGCAGAAAAGGAACCAAACAGTACCGACATTTTGAAGACCAACATGTTGGATAAATATTATCCAAATCGAAGCAGTCACCTTGAGAATGTTTGTCTATATGAGGTTCTACAAAATTATATATTCAAGAGGAACATCAAAGAAGATATTGAGAAAGGAGTGTATTCTGTAATTGGAAGTGAGGGATGCCTGGTCAAGCAAAGAAAATGCCAATTAGTAAACCATCGAAAATTGAGTGGCGAATCTCCAGAAAAAAAGGAGTTTTTCTATTTAGCACTTTTGCAACTTTTCAAGCCTTGGCGTGCAGAAGAGGAACTGCTTGGAGATTTCCTCTGTTACGAAGACTCTTTCACTGCTGCTAAGGAGACCATAGAATGTCCTGCTTTTCCCAAATATCAAGAAATGCTAACTTTGGAAATTGAGCAGGAAGCAACAATTGCAGCCGAGATTGCCAGAGACAGTTCTCAGGACAGTCAGAGTTCTGTTTCATTGAGTCAAGATCCACTTGGAGGACCTATTATCGAAAATGAAGCTGCCACTGCTATGAATGAAGTGGAAAGAGCCATGGCACATGCTCAGGAGGATTCAGTTAACTTAGAAGACTTGGAAAAACAACTCAACGTTGAGGAGAGGAAAATATATGATGAAGTTACCAAGCATATTTAGCATGGATTAAGTCATGAGAAGAAAGAGTGCTCATGTACATCGTTGAAGCCTGTCCGACTGTACGTGAGTGGAGAAGCAGGAACTGGAAAAAGTTTCCTCATTAAAGCAATTTCATGCTATCTGCAGGAAAGGACTGAGTCATCGCTGTCTTGTGTTGTCACCGCTCCTACTGGACTTGCAGCACATAACATTAAAGGTATTACTTTGCATCGTCTACTGATGCTGCCGGTGGAGCATGACAACAAATTACAATACCACAAGTTATCTGGGGATGCTTGCTGTGAAGTTTCAAGAGTCTTGAGGAAAATGAAACTACTTATCATTGACGAAGTAAGCATGGTTTCCAATGTCATGCTTGCCTTTGTGCATTTGAGAATGCAAGAAGTACTTAAAACTGAATATGATGTGTTATTTGGTGGCAAACACATCATTGTTTTCGGAGATCTTCTGCAGCTGACACCAGTAAAAGGACAACCTGTGTTCAAAATACTCACGCATGAAGATACCAGGAAGTGCCTAGGGAGCATTGGCAACGTCAATATATGGTTAAACTTCAATTATGCTGAACTGCATGAAAATATGCGTCAGGCAAAAGATGAAGATTACAAGAATATTCTACAAGATATTAGAATTGGAAAAGTGGCCGAGCATGGAAAAGAAGCTTTAAATGCACGATTACTTTCAAATTTATATCCCGAACAAGAGATTGTGGCTGAGAATATTTTTCAGAAAATTACTGAGAAGAAATCCGGAATATGTTTGATGCCAACTCTTGCAGAATGTGCCATCTTCAACAACAAAATGTTGAATTTAGAAAAGCAAGAGATTGTGAAACTTGAAGCTATTGACAAAATAGAGCATATGGGATCAACAATTATTTTGTCAGAGAATTCGAAATCAAAATTGGATTCATTAGAGAAGACTATATCTAAAACAGCGGGTTTTGAAAAGACTTTGAATGTGTGTTTAAATTGCCGAATTATTTTGAGAAGGAATTTACATGTTGAAAGAGGTCTGGTAAATGGATCAATGGGTAATGTTGTTGATTTTGAGAAATACAGAAATAGAGATGGAATAGAATTTTTAAAAATTAAATTTGATGGCATTGAGGAAGTACAGCTAATTGGTCGTTGTTCTGCTAGGTTTTTGCTTGTTAAAGACTTATATGTTCGCCGTAAACAGTTTCCTGTTTGCTTGGGATATGCGGTGACAATCCATAAATCGCAAGGTTTAAGTGTAGACAGTGCATTGGTGAATATTGGCAGTTCTGTGTTCAAGGAGGGTATGGCATATGTGGCATTGTCACAAGTTAGAACTTTATCGGGATTGTACTTGATTGACTGTGATGTCACAAACATTTGTGCGGATCTAGATTGTGTTAAGGAATACAATAGGTTAAGAAGAGAGTATGCGCCACATTTGCCTCAATATCCTTTGTTTGAGAAACGTGTGGTAGGCCGGAAACGTAAAAATATCAGTAATAGTAGGGAGATTGTAGCAAAAAGACCAAAAGTCAATGAACCGAAAATTGTTAGCAGAAAGAAAGTGGATTCTGTTGAAGATGTTGTTGGTTTTCAATTTGAAAACAGTTCTGGTGTCAACTGCTATGCAAATGTAGTGGTTAATGTTCTCTTTTCACTAGAGAGTTTAAAAGAACAGATTCAGTTGAATTCAGAACAAATTTGATGCTGTTTGTTGAATTCTGTTTTTGAGAAATGTAGCACTGATCGAACAAAAGTAGAAAGTGTGTCTGAAGTTCGTTATCTGTTAGATGAATGTTCAGGTCAAACGGACTTCTCTGAAAATAATCAGCAAGATTGTCAGGAGTTTTTAATGTATATGCTTGATGTATTGCAAGATGAGGGTGTAGATGTAGATCACCTGTTTGGGCTTTCTTATCAATGGCAGCATGACTGCGAGAACTGTATGGTATCAAGTACTACTAGTGTAGACTCAGAAAGATTTATATATTTAACTTTGCCAGACAGTAAATCAGTCTCCTTTAATAAGCTAGTAAATGCAGCGGATCACAACATGGAGTGTAGCCAATGTAAATCTGAAATGATGTCAACATTATTTATACGTAGATATGGCCAGTATGTCATTTTAATGATCCAACGATGTAGGCCTGATGGATCAAAATTGTCAACTTTAATAAAAAAATTTGTGGCTTCTCAGCTGTCAATATCAGGAAGGACTTTTGTAACTGTAGCAATTATCTATCACGATGGTCCTTCAACAACATCAGGACATTATACAGCTTATTTAAAGTCTCGAAACGGCTGGTCATTCTGCAATGATTCTGTTGTAACTTTCAAAATAAAATTGCCGTTTGACCTTAAAAATTCTTACCTGGTGTTTTTAAAAACAAAATTTTAAAGAAAGAATCTCGGGATTTCCTGTGAGGAATTGCAAAAGGTTCATCAAGTAGAGGGAATGTAAGTCTGCAATGCTGTCTAGATTATTGGTCCAAAACTTTTAATTATAATGTCAATTTAAATATCCAACTATATAAACCTGATGCAAAGAAGTCTGCTTCATAGTAAGCAGAATCAGTGTCATAGGAAAAGGAGAACATGAGTGACAAAGAAGGGTAAGATATTAGTAGTCCAGGATTGTGAAAATAATCTTAAATGTTTTCTTTTTGAAAGTTGCAAAAATAGAAAATGACGGGATTTGATTGGAAGAATTACAAGAGTTGCGAATCGCTGCAACATGATTTGGCCTAGTGGAAACATGTGATAGAATGTGAGAAGTCTTTTCTTGTATGTAACATATTTTTCAAAACGATGGAGGTTTTCTTTCAGAAAGTGGCGGGCTGAAAATATTTATGGCACAACAGAGTGGACGCTGTTCATAGGAGATCCTTCGACGTCATTGAAAGTAAGTTAATTTTAAGGAGTTTTGAATTCAGATTTCTTAGGTTGTATGGGTTTTTTAAACACAATCATTTTGATTGTGGTTTTTTTTCCCCGCTGTTACATGATGAATACCTTCAAGTCACTGATTTAAGTGAAATTTGATACATTCTGAGAACAGCAAAAATAAACCATTTAACATGTATAATTAATGTTCTGCTTTTTGTACTTATGATATACATTTAGAAATGTGAGGTAGATATGGAGAAACTGAGTCTTCTGTAAGTGTCAATTTTAATGCTTACAGTGCAGTACTTCTGGGTACTGTTTTTATTTTGAAAACTGAATAGACCTCACATTAAAGAAACCTCTTTAAAGGACACATCTTATATGCATCCTGAAACAATCATTTACAATGTTACACACAATTTTATGATGGCTTTACATCTCTTTTGCGCTGCTATTGCATCACTATTGTGAGACATCAGCAATGCAAAAGAAGCACCATGTTCCAAAATAGGCCTCACTTCATCAGCATGAAGATACTGTTTGTTTAAAATAAATATCTTTAGGATTGTGTAGGGGTCGTAGAGAAGCAGAGGCTCCTGTAAGTGTCAAAGTTGTTTAAAAACTGTTTCTTCTTGAACCTTTTCCCTTCTTTTTTCTAATTTTTAAATACATGTTTTAATATTTTTGGAAATGTTTGTTCTCTCTTTTACAGATTGAAAGTATGAAAAAGTTTCTTTAAAAGTTAACAAGAATTATAAGGTAAATGTTTTCTACTTTTTTAACCCGCATTCCACTGCTGATGATGTCACTGACTATGTCATGAATGATGTAATAAGTGTGCATGTTTTACTACAATGGTAGGTCTTCACATGTATTATCTCCTCTCTATTCTTCAACAAGCATAAATTTGATATGCAACCCTGAATACTCTTCACCTTAAACAAACTTTTAGAGAGGACACACCTTATCGTCACCCTCAATCAATCATTTACTCTATCACATTTAACATCTATTAGTTCTACTGCTTCATTTCTTTAATCTTTACTTTCCTGTGTTTGCTACTTCTCTCATTCCTTTCTCTATTACTTAATTATTCTACTCCTTCCAGTATTTTTCTCACTCCCTCTCTTCTCATACTTCTTCATTATTATTCACTCATTCTGTCTCTATTAATGTTACTGTTTCTGAATGATCTCCAAAAATTTTTAAAACAAGAACAGTAAGTATAAGGATAGGAAACAGACATTTATGTTACAAGAAAGACAGCTATAGGAAGTAAACAAAAGATACTGTTACTCGCAATCCACTGCTGATGATGTCACTGACCATGTCAAAAATGATGTAATATATGACATGATCAGAAGTGAATTGCGGGTAACAGTATCTTTTCTTTACTCCCTATAGCTGTCTTTCTTGTAACATAACTGTCTGTTTCCTTTCCTTATACTTACTGTTTTTTAAAAAAAAAAAAAATTTGGGTTCGCTCCTGGTTCGCGTACCGGAGTGCGAACTGGGAGCGAACTAAAAGAAATAGAGCTTGGCAGAGTTCCAAAAATTCTGCCAATTTTTTTTTATAATGGGGAGGTAGTTCTGAAAAGAACTTTTTTTTTGGTTTTTGTTGTTTTAAATATTTTTTATTATTTTTCTGAACATTTTTTATATTTTTTTTGTTTTTTTCTGAACATTTTGCAATTTTTTTTATTTTTTGGGGGGAGGGGGGAAACAAAAATGATTAATTGAAGAGGGCTCAACAGGAGCAACAAAAAAAGAAGAATTTATTTTTTTGGGCGTTTTGGACATACATGATTTTTGATTGCTCTTATTATAAGAGTAATGCTACTTTCTCGGTAGCATAATATTTGATTGCACCACACGCACACTTGTTTCACTTCCCCCATGTCCATTTGAATATTCGGGTTCAACTCCCTTGCCTCTGGTCCCGATACTTCTGGCACGACAGATCTTCTTGCTATTGCCGGGGGATTTTGCTGTTCGTTACGAAGCTGAGCAGCACTATAATTATTTGGGTGCCACCTACTCATGTGCCTGTGCATTGTAAAATTTCCCAAACTATATTTTTTGTCCGTCACCCTTGAAAGGCGATCATCACAAATACGGCAAAAGACATATCTTGCATTGACTTTCTTTTGCCCTGGTGGAAATTAAAAAAATTGCCAGATGAAGTTTTCCTTTCTGTTGTACCTCCTGGGCTCCTCAGGCAAAAATTCAGGCTCTTCCTCCTCTTCCTGATCTTCCTCTTCTTCAAAGATTGGTTGAGCAGGTGGTCCTTTCTTTCCATGAGGAGGTGGAGGTGGTGGTGGGGGAACACTACCAGAAGCAACAACTGAAGCCATTTCTCTAGAATGTAAAAGGGTCTTTCTCTCACCAAGATGAAAGTCAGAGTGAGGAAAGAAGGAGGGGTTTTCATCATTTGGGAAAAGCTAAAGTTCTAAACCAATGAAAAGTGTTAATTTTAGATCACATGACCTATTGGCTGAGTTTCCTTCTTTGCCAGCCTCCGCCTCCCTTGCGCTCATGGGCAATTTAAAATCTGGGTCTCCGCTTGACCCATGCCCAGCTAAGCTTCTGGGTAAATTGGCGGAGGTGGTTAACCCGTTGGCTCACCCTCTTCTCAACCTTTCGTTGAGCTCGGGAGAGGTGCCGTCATCTTGGAAGCAGGCAATGGTGATCCCGTTGCTTAAAAAGCCGGGACTTGATCCGAAAGCCCCTGTTAATTACAGGCCTATTTCGCTGCTGCCGGCTTTTGTAAAAATCTTGGAAAAGCACGTTCAGTCGGTGCTCACCAACTTTCTGGAGTCTCATGAGATCTTGCATGACTCCCAGTCAGGCTTCCGCTCAAACCGCAGCACCGAGACCGCGCTCCTTGAGGTTTCGGAAACCATCAAAGGGGTGCTGGATTCCGGGGGCAAAGTCATGCTGGTGTTGTTGGACCTGTCGGCGGCCTTTGACACCGTCCCCCATGAGGGCCTGCTCGCAAGACTCTTTGAGATCGGTCTGCGGGGGACGGTGCTCAAATGGTTTTCTTCCTTCCTGGCCGGCCGCCGGCAAACGATCTGGACATCATCTGACACCGCTGTAATGCCGCCTTTGGGAGTCGGGGTCCCTCAGGGCTCTATTTTGAGCCCGACCCTTTTTAATATCTATATGACCCCTTTGGCGGCGGTGGCGGAGTCTTTTGGTGCCCGGATCGTGTCGTATGTCGACGACACTCAGCTCCTCTTCTCTTGCGAGAGGGGGGCTGACTTTGACGGGGAGAGGATCCAGAATTGCCTTGGGGCTGTGTTCGCATGGTTTCAACTGCACAGCCTCAAGTGCAATTCCGATAAATCGGAGGTTCTCTTCTTTGGGTGCGATTCGGAGCCCAGCTGGCAGGCCTGGTGGCCCATCGACATGTTCCCTCCGTCCGGCTCTTCTCCCATGGCTAAAAACCTGGGGGTTAAGATCGACAAGGGGCTGACGATGAAAGCCCAGATTCTGGGGGTAACTGGCACTTGTTTTGGCTTGCTAAAAATGTTGCGGAAGTTTCTGCCTCTCTTGTCTGAGGATCACAAGAGGCTGACGGTGCAGGCCCTGATAGGCTCCAGGCTGGATTATGCCAACAGTCTGTACCTGGGCCTACCAGAGTATTTGCTGCAGAGGCTTCAAGTGGCACAGAACGCGGCGGCCAGGGCCATTTTTGGCCTAAGTAGACGCACCAGCGCCTCTGGGTTGTTGGTGAAGCTACATTGGCTACCCATCCGCAAACGGATTGCCTTTAAGGCGTTGACCCTAGCCTACAAGGCTCTCCATGCGGTGGGAGCCAAACATCTGCGAAAGAGACTCACTTTCTACCACCCTACTCGCGCGTTGAGATCGGAATCTTTACTTCTCGCGGCTGTTCCGCGTGTGAAGAGGGCCCGCCTAGGTGGTCGCTCCTTCAGTCTTTTGGCCCCACAGATGTGGAATTCCTTACCGCTCCCTTTGCGAGGGGCGTCCAGTCTTCTTGAATTTAGGAAAGGCCTCAAAACTTGGCTGTTCTCTCAATAGCCTTGCCGGTTGCCCTGTTTCTTTTGTGGACTTTTAATTTGTTTTTATCTGTGTTGTGTTATTCTGTAACCAGTTGCACCTTACCTAAAGCGCCGGGATTCTCTTTTTGAGTAACCGTTGTGCTATATTAAATAAAAAATAACATAACATAACATAACATAACGTATTACATCATTAGGAAACCAAAAGTGAAATGAACCAATGAAAAGTGTTATTACCGAGTCACATGACCTGCTGTGTTTACGTTTCGCGCTTTGCGCCGCTTTCCGGTCCTATTCCGGGTCCGCTAACTTGGCGCGTCCGATGACGTATTACGCGACAACGCAAAACGTCATGATAACATAACAGTTACGCTAAAGGAACGAATACCGGTTCGCGCACCGAGTCGCGGCTTTAAATTGAGCTAACGGGAAGCTGACCGGTTCGCGGACTAGGAGCGCAACAACATTTTTTTTTTTTTAAAAATGTATTAAAAACATGTAAAATATATTTTAAGATTTAAAGAAGAAAAAACCATAGGTTATAGAGAATATATAGTTAGGAATTAGCATTTACAAAACCTTAAAAATTCACTGAAAAAAACATAGGTTATAAACCATATATAGTTAGGGATTAGCATTTACAAAACCTTATTTTACTCGCATAAAACCATTGAAATTCCATATATAGTTAGTTGCCCTAACTATATATCGCGCACCGGCAATCCACTGCCGATGATGTCACACATTACATCATTCATGACATGGTCAGTGACATCACTGATGACATCACTGATGACATCTCAAATGACATCACTGATGACATCTCAAATGACATCACTGATGACATCACTGATGACATCTCATTTGACATTACTGATCACATCACTGATGATATCATTCATGTGATAATACGATGAACCTCTTCAGACTCTAATATAACCTTAGATACAATCAGTGTAAACAGACACTCACAGACTGTCACTCATCCATGGAGTTACTCACACACCTAGTCAGTCATGCAAAGAATCAATCACACCTCCATTTCCTCAACTATACAGTTATAGAAACTTTACTTATTCAAACATATACTAACACATATTTACTCTCTTATACAATCCCTGATACAAGTTCACAATGATCCATACAGCCACTCACACATTCACTGGCTCTTATGCACAGTTATTTATATATGTCAACTCTCACATGTACTGTGTTTTACATATGTACTTACTTTGACATGTAGCACTGAGATATCCATTCCCTCACTAATACACTCATGCACACAGTCAACCGCCCATACAGCTGTTTCCACATGCACTTTTGAAACCATACATCTAGTGAATCAACTGCTCACACATCTATGCACAGAGTCATACACCTCCCAGCCACCCACACACACACTCAGTCTCCCATACAAATACTTGGGCAACCAATCATTAACCCATATAGTTACTCATATAGCTACTTATCAACACATGCAACAGTTTACAGAACAACAGACATAATGATGCACAAATTAAGACAGTTTAGTCACTAACCCATGCACTCAGTGAGACACATTTATTCACTCACTCATACAGTCAGTCATGCATCTACTAAATCCTTCATCCAGACACTTATACATCCACTCATTCTTCAATATGTAAGACATATTTTAACTTTACAGAAACATACAGTCACTGGATGTTGTCATCAGTGATGTCATCAGTGATGTCATTTGAGATGTCATCAGTGATGTCATTTGAGATGTCATCAGTGATGTCATCAGTGATGTCACTGACCATGTCATGAATGATGTAATGTGTGACATCATCGGCAGTGGATTGCGGGTGCGCGATATATAGTTAGTGCAACTAACTATATATGGAATTTCAATGGTTTTATGCGAGTAAAATAAGGTTTTGTAAATGCTAATCCCTAACTATATATGGTTTATAACCTATGGTTTTTTCAGTGAATTTTTAAGGTTTTGTAATTGCTAATTCTTAACTATATATTCTCTATAACCTATGGTTTTTTCATTGAATATATATATATATATATATATATATATATTCACTGAAAAAAACCATAGGTTATAGACCATATATAGTTAGGAATTTGCATTTACAAAACCTTGGAAATTCACTGAAAAAACCATAGGTTTTAGGCCTTATATAGTTAGGGATTAACATATAAAAAACCATTGAAATTCCTCCTATATAGTTATCTGGACATTTTATTGACATAAAACCCAATGAAATTCCATATATAGTTAGTTGCAATAACTATATATCGCGCACCCGCAATCCACTGCTGATGATGTCACATATTACATCATTCATGACATGGTCAGTGACATCACTGATGACATCACTGATGACATCTCAAATGACATCACTGATGACATAACTGATGACATCTCAAATGACATCACTGATGACATCATGACACACCAATACCAGTTACTACATATGCACTCACTGATTCCTACGCACACATTCACTCATTCACCCATACAATCACTCGTACATGCAGTCACTCATTTTTACAACACTGTCATATGCACTCATACACCTATGCAGACACTCACACACTGCCACTCATCCATGGAGTTACTCACACACCTAGTCAGTCCTGTAAAGAATCAATCACACTCCGATTTCCTCATCTATACAGTTAAACACAGAACACCTTACTTTTCCAAACATATACTAACACATACTTACTCTCTTATACAATTACTGATACAAGTACACATTGATCTGCACATAGTCACTCGCCTCCCAACCAGTTACACACACACTCAGTCTTCCATACAAATACTTGGGCAACCAATCAATAAGCTATATAGCCACTCATATATCTACTGATCAACACATGTAGCAGCTTGCACAACAACAGACATATTGATGCACACTTTCAGACAGTTTAGTCATTAACCCATGCATTCAGTAAGACACATTCATTCACTCGCTCAGTCAGTCACGCACCTACTAAATCCTTCATCCACACACTTATACATCCACTCATTCTTCAATATGTAAAACATATTTAAACTCTACAGAAACACACAGTCACTGGATGATGTCATCAGTGATGTCATCAGTGATGTCACTGACCATGTCATGAATGATGTAATATGTGACATCATCAGCAGTGGATTGCGGGTGCGCGGTATATAGTTATTGCAACTAACTATATATGGAATTTCATTGGGTTTTATGTCAATAAAATGTCCAGCTAACTATATAGGAGGAATTTCAATGGTTTTTTATATGTTAATTCCTAACTATATAAGGCCTAAAACCTATGGTTTTTTCAGTGAATTTCCAAGGTTTTGTAAATGCAAATTCCTAACTATATATGGTCTATAACCTATGGTTTTTTCAGTGAATTTCATTGGTTTTTTAAAAGCTAATATTCATAGCTGTAACATATATGAGGAGCTGGGTATGCCTTACCTGACTGATATGTTGTCGTTTCGCCCGCTTTTTCATTGGCTTAAAGTCTGGGTGAACAAGAATACTGATCTAAATAGAGAGCTCCTAAGGGAATGTATGGCTACTAGTCCAAGTCAATATGTTTCCCTCTGCAAAAAACGACCTTCTCCTTCCAAAGAGTGTGTTTCCCTGTTGCAACTCTCCGAGTCAGCAATAACATATGGTAGCACCTAACCAGAGAACATATCGTACCACACCTCCTTCGGCTCTGAGCCTTATAAATATAGTGAAATAAAAGTTACGCTTTTTAGATACCAAAGTGTAAAATAAAGATTCTTAACACGTGTTTATCAAATGAAGACATTCATCTGTGAAACTTTAAAGCTGTATTATAGGCTTTAGGCACACATTAGAGTGCAAAGCTTTTAATGTCAGTGATGTAACGCTCTGCTTTGTACTTGGTGGTTGTCGTCCTGGAGGAGTTAACCTGTCTTTCATTTGTGCCGATCCCATTCATGCTGTCATTGGCCTTCTGTGTACAGTAAAGGCACAGCTGTTCCAGCTGACTGGGACAACTGTTCTGCTAACCCAGAGCAGATGTCGATGCCAGACATCTGACAGGACGTGGAAATACTCTGTTACATGGCACCTCATGCTGTACTTAACCCTGACTTTGAATGAGCCACAGAGGACAATGTTGTTCACTCCAAATGTACCTGAAACAAATCGAAACTCACATATATAACACATGCTGTGTGGCACAGTGACAGGAAGTTTGCGAATGAGAGATCATACCTTTTTAGTTGCTGATTTCTGTTAGCAGGTGCTAAACGTGTACTGAGAAAAAATGTTTGGCCAGGCAACATTAATTAGTGTTAAAATGACAATATACTTGTACACAAAATTTCCACAGTACTTTTCTTTTCATGCCATTTAATTTAGTCACCCTTAACGTATAATTTGGTCCTCCTAAATTCCAGCGGTCTCGGGAATAAAACACAATTTGGGATCAGTGACACTAACTTGTAAAACAAGCGAGACCAATTTAAAAAGGGTGTCCTTACTTCTATAAACATGCCTAGCCCCCATGAAAAAAAAGACACTCATGTTTCCCTTCAACCATAGATCACAGTCTAAATAAACCTTCATTTAACATTTAATTAGTTACTTTCCTCCACCAGCGAGCGACAACATCTCGCACGGGATAAATTCCAGGCCCAGAGGTTGTCATGGCGACACACAGGGGCACACACCATGTCTACTTACTGTAAAGCTTTCAATGGGACCCACATTCATACCACATTGCTTCGTACACCCTAAACTTACTTTTTTAGTGAGGTGTATTTTGTAAGGTTACATTTACTCTAACAAATTCCCTTCTGAACGAATAAACCCACTGGGCCATCTTAAACAGCAGTGTTGACTTTGAAACAGTGGAAATTACATACCATCTCCTATGCTCATACTTTCACCCACGTTTAATATCTGTAACGCCCCCCGCCCCCCTCCCAAAAAAAGATGCCAAATTGAATGCATTAACGAGAGAATAAACAAATGTTTGACCTGCAAACTCAGCATGCAGGGTTACCATAAAGCGACGTTTGTATATTCGGCCTGTCAAATACGCTGGCTTGTGAGCACATCCTATGGCCGCAAAGCTTAATCCATCTCCGCACAGCACCCGCAGTGGATACCTAACCTGCGCAGGGTGCTCCAGCAGATGCTCGGAAGACAAACAGAGTGGCTCTTTCGCATGGACGGGGTGAACGTATGACAGCCGTAAGTTATGCATGGGCAGCACCCGCAGCGGACACCTAACCTGCGCAGGGTGCTCCAGCAGATGCTCGGAAGACAAACAGAGCGGCTCTTTCGCATGGACGGGGTGAACGTATGACAGCCGTAAGTTATGCATGGGCAGCACCCGCAGCGGACACCTAACCTGCGCAGGGTGCTCCAGCAGATGCTCGGAAGACAAACAGAGCGGCTCTTTCGCATGGACGGGGTGAACGTATGACAGCCGTAAGTTATGCATGGGCAGCACCCGCAGCGGACACCTAACCTGCGCAGGGTGCTCCAGCAGATGCTCAGAAGACAAACAGAGCAGCTCTTTCGCATGGACGGGGTGAACGTATGACAGCCGTAAGTTATGCATGGGCAGCACCCGCAGCGGACACCTAACCTGCGCCCAGTATGGCCGAGGGTAACCCGCGGTGTACTGGGCGGGGTCTGACCACAGTCGCGTGCAAGGCCCCCCGCCCCTTGACTTTGATGAAAAGTATTGTTTATTTTTTATTAAATGCCTCTAATAGGGCCAGCGCTTACCTCACACGGAGACTACGGTCCCTGAATACTGAAGCTGCAGTCTAGGCAGCCCGGCTGCGCAGGCACACGGTGCTCCAGCCGATATCGGTTCTTTGCCAGACAAGTGGAGATGACTTGCCTGTGCGCGAAGGGGTGAACATAGCTAACAACAGTAGGACAGGCTAGACGTGAGAGAGCCATTGTATCCGGAATTTAGAGCCCAGGGTCTACCTCCCCCTCGCGGCGGGGGCGGGCATTTCTGGCCGGCCGCGCTGTGATTGGCCGGCCGGCCCCAGCACTTCCGGGTCGCCGCGGGCAGCGCGGCGGCCCGATTTCAGGCAGGCAGGCAGGCGGGGACAAAAACGAGGTGGGCACTTAGCCTCTTCTCTTGCGGGTGGCAGGGCTCCCTCCCATCACGAGAGCCCTGCAAAGTCAGCTGCCATCATCCTTCTTCCCCCTCGCGGCGGAGGCGGACATTTGCAGCCGGCCGTGCAGCACTTCCGGGTCGCCGCGGGCAGCGCGGCTGAATTTCAGGCAGGCAGGCAGGCGGGGACAGTGCGCGCACGTGTGCGCGCTTATAGATATATAATTGAATTCAAATGCAATTTTCTCAGCAAATACTGGACGGATTTACACCATTTAAAGAAAAGCGTAATCTGCGAACCAGTCTCTTCCATTTTACCAAATTTCAAATGTTTCCGTTCAGCCGTTCGGGCTGTAGCCGAGTCTAAAGGTCCTATGGAAATTAACATGGGGAAAACACGTTTTGGGACCCCCCTTTTTTCTCAGCCCCCCACTTGACGAATCCCCCCCAAATTTTCAGGGAAGGAGCGGAGCAGAGCGAGCCATCTTCTTTGAGAAATTTGCGAAGATTCATCAACCAGGGCCAAAGTTATTCCCAATAGAATGTTGGGGATTTCCTATGGTAGCCAATCCTAACTATATATACCTACTGGCTATCGCCAGTAGGTAATATATATATATATATATATATATATATATATATATACAGGTCCACAAAACGTAGCAAAACTACGTAAATGCACTCTCCTTGAAAGATCAGGAATCAAGAAATCCTTAGCAGAGTGCGCTTTTCCAAAAGTTCATGTTTATTTAGAGTGCAGCATCGTGACAATCCATGCGTATATATATATATATATATATATATATATATATATATATCCAAACACAAGTTTGCCTGCTATGGAGTCAGCCACATCACAGGTAGGTGTACGCCATAAATCTTTATTGAAGGCTGTTGCGAGGAGTAAAAAAAACGAACTTCACTGCGGTCTTGTCAGCCTCAGCCTGACGCGTTTCATGGGGGTCCACTTCCTCAGAGGCACAGGCTTCGAAGTCTTAACACGCTCATTTCAGCACTGTTTAACTGTTTATGATACCGCCCATGTGGGCGCGGTCACTCCCGTGGCCCGCTGGTAGTTTTCCTGTTTGGTCTCCCTCATTGCAGGCAAATTTGTGTGTTGTATTGTGAGCAGCTAGCCTGAGGCCGCGAGGGGTTGACCTGCGGCACTGTGTGCCGTCCTGCAGCAGCGGTTAATTCCGAGGCAGCATTGGAACAAGGAAGCCTGTTGAAAGACATTAATGGACGTGGGTTAGCAGCTGGTGAACATTTTGCAACCCACTGTGGTCTTTAATTTTCTGCAACTTATGAAAGCGGCACTGATACTCAACCGAGAAAGACTATAGCACTACATCTACCAGTGGGCCACGGGTGTTTGATGTGTCAAACTGGTGCTTAGAACAATCATTGTGCCCGCATCACGAAAGTCGGATAGCCCATGAGGAAGTGCCTGGGGGCATGAAACACGTCAGGCGGAGCTGAGCGAGAACACTGGCGAAAGGTACTGGCTGTTCTCACTGCATCTTTCAATAAATCAAAGGCAACACCATTTTCCCTGTTTGGTCCCCTTCATTGCAGGCAAATTTATATATATATATATATATATATATATATATATATATATATATATATATATATATATATATATATATATATATATTCAATGAAAAAACCATAGGTTATAGACCATATATAGTTAGTAATTAGCATTTTCAAAACCATATTTTACTCGCATAAAACCATTGAAATTCCATATATAGTTAGTTGCCCTAACTATATATCGCGCACCCGCAATCCACTGCTGATGATGTCACATATTACATCATTCATGACATGGTCAGTGACATCACTGATGACATCACTGATGACATCTCAAATTACATCACTGATGACATCACTGATGACATCTCAAATGACATCACTGATGACATCGCTGATGACATCTCATTTGACATTACTGATCACATCACTGATGATATCATTTATGTGATAATACGATGAACCTCTTCAGACTCTAATATAACCTTAGATACAATCAGTGTAAACAGACACTCACAGACTGTCACTCATCCAAGGAGTTACTCACACACCTAGTCAGTCATGCAAAGAATCTATCACACCTCCATTTCCTCAACTATACAGTTATACAAACTTTACTAATTCAAACATATACTAACACATATTTACTCTCTTATACAATCCCTGATACAAGTTCACAATGATCCATACAGCCGCTCACAATTCACTGGCTCTTATGCACAGTTATTTATATATGTCAACTCTCACATGTACTGTGTTTTACATATGTACTTACTTTGACATGTAGCACTGAGATATCCATTCACTCACCAGTACACTCATGCACACAGTCAACCGCTCATACAGCTGTTTCCACATGCACTTTTGAACCCATACATCTAGTGAATCAACTGCTCACACATCAATGCACAGAGTCATACCCCTCCCAGCCACCCACACACACACTCAGTCTCCCATACAAATACTTGGGCAACCAATCAATAACCCATATACTTAATCATAAAGCTACTGATCAACACATGCAGCAGTTTACAGTACAACAGACATAATGATGCACAAATTAAGACAGTTTAGTCACTAACCCATGCACTCAGTGAGACACATTTAATCACTCACTCATACAGTCAGTCATGCACCTACTAAATCCTTCTTCCAGACACTTATACATCCACTCATTCTTCAATATGTAAGACATATTTTAACTTTACAGAAACATACAGTCACTGGATGTTGTCATCAGTGATGTCATCAGTGATGTCATTTGAGATGTCATCAGTGATGTCATCAGTGATGTCACTGACCATGTCATGAATGATGTAATATGTGACATCATCAGCAGTGGATTGCGGGTGCGCGATATATAGTTAGGGCAACTAACTATATATGGAATTTCAATGGTTTTATGCGAGTAAAATATGGTTTTTAAAATGCTAATTCCTAACTATATATGGTCTATAACCTATGGTTTTTTCATTGAATTTCAATGGTTTTTTAAAAGCTAATATCTGTAGCTGTAAAATGTCTTTTTCTTTATATCCCAAATTATATTTTATATGTTTATGATTATTTTTAAAAAAAATATTTTTCGGGTTCGCTTCTTTTTCGCGTACCGGGAAGCTTTCCGTTAGCACAATTTGATGCCGCGACCCGGTCCGCTAACCGGTAAACGTTCCGTTCACGCAACTAGCGCATCAGAAATCAACATCGTGACGCATCGCGGAAACGCGACATATCACGTTGTCGCGTAATACGTCTTATGACGCGCCGCGTTAGCGCTCCCGGAAGTGCTCCGGAACGCGAACCAGAAGCGATTCGAAGCGCGGCGCGCTCCGCGTAACGTGAGCGTAACAGGTCATGTGACTTATTCATTAAAGTTTTCATTGGTTCATTTCACTTTTGGTTTCCTAATGATGTAACACTAGGTCATGTGACCTAAAAATAACAATTTTCATTGGTTTAGAACTATTTCTTTTCCCAAATGATGAAAGCCCCCACCTTTTTTATCACTCTGACTTTCAACTTTGAGAAAGGAAGACCTGAAAATTTTCTCTGATGGCTTCAATAGTAGCTTCAGCTTCTGCACCCCCACCACCACCACCCCCATCTCCTAATAGGAAGAGAGGACCCCCTGCTCAATTCATTGGAAACATAGAGGAGGAAGAGGAAGAAGAAGACGGAGAGGAAGAAGAGGGACCACAATTTCTCCAAGAGTTACCCCGGGTATCTCATCGGAAAGAAAGCTTCATCTGTCAATTTTTTAGCATTCCTTCTGGAGAAAAAAAAGTCAATGCACGGTATGCTACGTGCCTTATCTGCAAAGAGAAGTTATCCAGGGGAACAAATAAAAAATTCAGTTTTGGAAATCACACGATGCACCGACATATGCAGAGGTGGCATCAAATTAACTATAGTCGTGCAGAGATGCGCGAACTACAACAAAACCCCCCAACTTCAGTGACTAGAACATCTTCTGATCTCTCTTTGACAGTGGCAGAGGCGAACGAAACAGTGCCAAACATACAAAAAAATTTTGTGCATATGAAGCTGACATGCTTGTATTGTGGAACACTAATTTCATGCGCTAACATGAGTGTGAAATTGATTAATCTGGCTTTTGAGAAACACCAATGTTCCAAACGCAAGAAGTTTTAATTTTTTTTTTTTGCTCCTGTTAAGCCATTTTCAATGCCTCTTTCTGTTCTTTCCCTTTAAAAAAACAACAAAAAAAACAAAAAAGTGTTCAAAAAATACAAAAAAATGAAATAATGTTCAAAAAAGTAAAAAAAATATAAAAGAAAAAAATTAAAAAAAAGTACTTTTCAGAACTACCTCCCCTTTTTACAAAAATTGCTAGAAAGTGTAACACTCTGGCAAGCTGTTTTTTTTAGTTCGCTTTCCGGTTAGCTCGCCGGTACGCGAACCGGGAGCTAACCCCAAATTAAAAAAAAATAAAAATAAAGGAGTAAGTACAAGAGAAGAAAACAGAGAGTGATGTAAAAAGAAAGACAGCTATAGGATTTAAACCAGAAATGGTGTTTAATAGATATATTTATCTAAGAAGAGAAGTAAAAGGATATAATTGTGGAAAACAAAATACATAAGGAAGTGAAAGAATGAAGCATTGAAAATGCAATAGGTTTCACAATAGAAGAGTTTGTTCGTTTGGTTTTGCAAATGGATGAGTGGCGTTGTGTGGATGAGAGGCATTGCGTGGATAATTGGCGTTGTGTGGATTATTGGTATTGCGTCGATGAGTGGTATTGCGTGGATTAGTGGCATTGCGTGGATGAATTGCGTGTGTGAATGGCATAGTGTGTGTGAGTGACGTTGTATGTGTGAGTGGCGTTGTGTGTGTGAGTGGCGTTGCGTGTGTGAATGGTGTTGCGTGTGTGAATGGCGTTGCGTGTGTGAGTGACGTTACTGTGATGGGGGGGGAGAGGAGAAATGCACACGGCAGACAGGAGAGGGGACGAAGCGAGGACAGTAGAATGAGAAGGTAAAGCAGCGGGGCGTTTATAGTGAAGCTAAACTTCACTTCAAAGGTGTGGGAGGAGTATGCCTGAGGAAACAGACGGCGATTTGGTAATGTGCACACGCATTTTACGTCAATGCACTTGTTTATTGAACCAAAACCCACGGGCACAGCTCCAAATTTGCACATTAAAATACTCTTTGTTTAAAGCTCTATAGTCTGAAGCCCTAAAGTAGGTTAATGTGATTGAAATGTAACAAAAAGAGTAGAAAACATTTACCTTATAATTCTTGTTAATTTTTTCAATTCTTTTTTCATACTTTCAATCTGTGAAAGAGAGAACAAACATTTCCAAAAATATTAAAACATGTATTTAAAAATTAGAAAAGGGAAATGGTTCAAAAACAAACAGTTTTTCAACAACTTTGACATTTACAGAAGCCTCTGCTTCTCTACGTCCCCTACACAATCCTAAAGATATATATTTTAAACAAACAGTATCTTCATGCTGATGAAGTGAGGCCTTTTTTGGAACATGGTGCATCTTTTGCACTGCTGATGTCTCACAATAGTGATGCAATATCAGCGCAAAAGAGATGTAAAGCCATCATAAAATTGTGTTTAACATTGTAAATGATTGTTTCATGATGCAAATAAGATGTGTCCTTTCAAGAGGTTTCTTTGAGGTGAGGCCTATTCAGTTTTTTTTAAAAAAACAGTACCCAGAAGTGCAGCACTGTAAGCATTAACTTTGACACTTACAGAAGCCTCAGTTTCTCCATATCTACCTCACATTTCTAAATGTATATCATAAGTACAAAAAGTAGAACATTAATTATACATGTTAAATGGTTTATTTTTGCTGTTCTCAGAATGTATCAAATTTCACTTAAATCAGTGACTTGAAGGTATTCATCATGTAACAGCGGGGAAAAAAACACAATCAAAATGATTGTGTTTAAAAAACCCATAAAACCTAAGAAATCTGAATTCAAAACTCCTGAAAATTAACTTACTTTCCATAACGTCGAAGGATGTCCTATGAACAGCGTCCACTCTGTTGTGCTATAAATATTTTCAGCCCACCACTTTCTGAAAGAAAACCTCCATCGTTTTGAAAAATATGTTACATACGATAAAAGACTTTTCACATTCTACCACATGTTTCCACTTGGCCAAATCATGTTGCAGCAATTCACAACTCTTGTAATTCTTCCAATCAAATCCCGTCATTTTCTATTTTCGCAACTTTCAAAAAGAAAACATTTAAGATTATTTTCACAATCCTGGACTACTAATATCTTACCCTTCTTTCTCACTCATGTTCTCCTTTTCCTATGACACTGATACTGCTTACTAAGAAGCAGACTTACTTGCATCAGGTTTATATAGTTGGATTTTTAAATTGACATTATAATTAAAAGTTTTGGACCAACAATCTAGATAGTATTGCAGACTTACATTCCCTCTACTGCATGAACCTTTTGCAATTCCTCAAAGAAAATCCCGAGATTCTTTCCTTAAAATTTTGGTTTTAAAAACACCAGGTAAGAATTTTTAAGGTCAAACGGCAATTTTTTTGTGAAAGTTACAACAGAACCGTTGCAGAATGACCAGCCGTTTCGAGACTTTAAATAAGCTGTGTAATGTCCTGATGTTGTTGAAGGACCATCGTGATAGATAATTGCTACAGTTACAAAAGTCCTTCCTGATATTGACAGCTGATAAGCCACACATTTTTTTATTAAAGTTGACAATTTTGATCCATCAGGCCTACATCGTTGGATCATTAAAATGACATACTGGCCATATCTACGTATAAATAATGTTGACATCATTTTAGATTTACATTGGCTACACTCCATGTTGTGATCCGCTGCATTTACTAGCTTATTAAAGGTGACTGATTTACTGTATGGCAAAGTTAAATATATAAATCTTTCTGAGTCTACACTAGTAGTACTTGATACCATACAGTTCTCGCAGTCATGCTGCCATTGATAAGAAAGCCCAAACAGGTGATCTACATCTACACCCTCATCTTGCAATACATCAAGCATATACATTAAAAACTCCTGACAATCCTGCTGATTATTTTCAGAGAAGTCTGTTTGACCTGAACATTCATCTAACAGATAACGAACTTCAGACACACTTTCTACTTTTGTTTGATCAGTGCTACATTTCTCTAACACAGAATTCAACAAGCAGCATAAACTTTGTTCCGAATTGAACACAATCTGTTCTTTTAAAGTCTCTAGTGAAAAGAGAACATTAACCACTACATTTGCATAGCAGTTGACACCAGAACTGTTTTCAAATTGAAAACCGACAACATCTTCAACAGAATCCACTTTCTTTCTGCTTACAATTTTCGGCTCATCGACTTTTGGGCTTTTTGCTACAACCTCCCTACTATTACTGATATTTCTTCGTTTCAGGCCTACCACACGTTTCTCAAACAAAGAATATTGAGGCAAATGTGGCACATACTCTTTTCTTAACCTATTGTATTCCTTAACACAATCTAGATCCGCACAAATGTTTGTAACATCACAGTCAATCAGGTACAATCCCGATAAAGTTCTAACTCGTGACAATGCCACATATGCCATACCCTCCTTGAACACAGAACTGCCAATATTCACCAATGCAGTATCTACACTTAAACCTTGCGATTTATGGATTGTCACCGCATATGCCAAGCAAACAGGAAACTGTTTACGGCGAACATATACATCTTTAACAAGCAAAAACCTAGCAGAACAACAACCAATTAGCTGTACTTCCTCAATGCCATCAAATTTAATTTTTAAAAATTCAATACCATCTCTACTTCTGTATTTCTCAAAATCAACAACATTACCCATTGATCCATTTACCAGACCTCTTTCAACATGTAAATTCCTTCTCAAAATGATTCGGCAATTTAAACACACATTCAAAGTCTTTTCAAAACCCGCTGTTTTAGATATACTCATCTCTAATGAATCCAATTTTGATTTCAAATTCTCAGACAAAATAATTGTTGATCCCATATGCTCTATTTTGTCAATAGCTTCAAGTTTTACAATCTCTTGCTTTTCTAAATTTAACATTTTGTTGTTGAAGATGGCACATTCTGCAAGAGTTGGCATCAAACATATTCCGGATTTCTTCTCAGTAATTTTCTGAAAAATATTCTCAGGCACAATGTCTTGTTCAGGATATAAATTTGACAGTAATCGTGCATTTAAAGCTTCTTTCCCATGCTCGGTCACTTTTCCAATTCTAATATCTTGTAGAATATTCTTGTAATCTTCATCCTTCGCCTGACGCATATTTTCATGCAGTTCAGCATAATTGAAATTTAACCATATATTAACGTTGCCAATGCTCCCAAGGCACTTCCTGGTATCTTCATGCGTGAGTATTTTGAACGCAGGTTGTCCTTTCACTGGTGTCAGCTGCAGAAGATCTCCAAAAACAACGATGTGTTTGCCACCAAATAACACATCATATTCAGTTTTAAGAACTTCTTGCATTCTCAAATGCACAAAGGCAAGCATGACATTGGAAACCATGCTTACTTCCTCAATGATAAGAAGTTTCATTTTTCTCAAGATTCTTGAAACTTCACAACAAGCATCTCCAGATAACTTGTGGTATTGTAATTTGTTGTCATGTTCCACCGGCAGCATCAGTAGACGATGCAAAGTAATCCCTTTAATGTTATGTGCTGCCAATCCAGTAGGAGCAGTAACAACACAAGACAACGATGTCTCAGTCCTTTCCTGCAAATAACAAGAAATTGCTTTAATGAGGAAACTTTTTCAAGTTCCCGCTTCTCCACTCACGTACAGTCGGACAGGCTTCAACGATGTACATGAGCACTCTTTCTTCTCATGACTTAATCCATGCTCAATTTGCTTGGTAACTTCTTCATATATTTTCCTCTGCTCAACGTTGAGTTGTTTTTCCAAGTCCTCTAAGTTAACTGCATCCTCCTGAGCATGTGCCATGGCTCTTTCCACTTCATTCATAGCAATGGCAGCTTCATTTTCGATAATAGGTCCTCCTAGTGGATTCTGACTCAATGAAACAGAACTCTGACTGT
This sequence comes from Lissotriton vulgaris, assembly GCF_964263255.1. Taxonomy (NCBI): domain Eukaryota; kingdom Metazoa; phylum Chordata; class Amphibia; order Caudata; family Salamandridae; genus Lissotriton; species Lissotriton vulgaris. The sequence continues at coordinate 1,270,236,424 of NC_141689.1, forward strand.
CCTGAGAACTGTCTCTGGCAATCTCGGCTGCAATCGTTGCTTCCTGCTCAATTTCCAAAGTCAACATTTCTTGATATTTGGGAAAAGCAGGACATTCTATGGTCTTCTTAGCAGCAGTGAAAGAGTCTTCGTAACAGAGGAAATCTCCAAGCAGTTCCTCTTCTGCACGCCAAGGCTTGAAAAGTTGCAAAAGTGCTAAATAGAAGAACTCCTTTTTTTCTGAAGATTCGCCACTCAATTTTCGATGGTTTACTAATTGGCATTTTCTTTGCTTGACCAGACATCCCTCACTTCCAATTACAGCATACACTCCTTTCTCAATATCTTCTTTGATGTTCCTCTTGAATATATAATTTTGTAGAACCTCATATAGACAAACATTCTCAAGGTGACTGCTTCGATTTGGATAATATGTATCCAACATGTTGGTCTTCAAAATGTCGGTACTGTTTGGTTCCTTTTCTGCCAAATACTCAATTTCCCGGACAGGTTTTAGAACTCGATTTCGTGTTGCAGCAAGACCAAGACTCGCCCAAACGATACTCCTGGATTTGGCATAGAGACTTGCTGAAGACAACCGGTCACAACATTCGTAAGCTCCGATTTCTCGATGCAACAACATCTTCAGACTGAAACTGTACAACTTCTTGCTGAGGCTCTTTTCATGGGAAATGTCCTCCCACATATCCTTCAATTCTGTCTTTTCTTTTTTGGTGATGTAAGATGTCACATACCGAGCCACAGCCATACAGTTGTCAGCCACAAACTGTATATCCATGTTAGCATTCCACATGGACAAAATCACTGGGTTGTAGTCGTTGATGTACATGGACTCTTCGTTCCTTTTCAAATTGTATGTATTTTTGGGTGATTTCCTCGTCACATTATGTCGCAGCGAAGACATCAAACTGTTCACTCTTCCTTTTGAAATCACCGGTCGTGGAAAGTTGAAACGACATTTGGTGTAGAACTTGTCCTTGTTTCTGAATTTACGATGACAGTACTTTCCACAACGATGGCTTTGGAAACGTAGAACTTGTTCTCTTAGGCTTTTCTTCTCCGTTGTGTTTGGAACAGCACAAGTAGAATACTGTTCTATGAAATTCATCACTAAGTCATCCGGATCTGTTCCAAATTTAGGTGCATCCTTGATCCACAACAACATATGTATATGAGGAGCACCTCTTGCTTGGTACTCCTTTCTCCAGAAGAAATCCAACACCTCTCCAAGAGGTGGATTCTTCTTATTTGTGATGAAAGACATCATAGCTTCAAATCTATGATTGAAGTACCTGCATACATTCACTGGATCCAAAGAACACAGTTCTCCAGGTGTCTTGAATTCAATGTTTTCAATATTTCCATTTGCCTCTCGTAGAAATTCAAGTAAGTCTTCCCAGCCATACTCGGCACAGCTCAGAGTAAGGAACCATGTTGGAGTTCCTAAGTTCCTCAGCATACATTGTAAATCACCATGACGACGGTACCAGTACTCATTAGTACCACGCTGACACGCCATGAGATTAATTAAGTGAGAATCCAAAATACTGTCTTGGACATTGACTTTATGCATAAAGTCACTTGCCGAGATGTTTCGCATCTGTATACCACTTTTTAAGATGTGGTTCACTGCATATGACAGTCCAGACAGATCGTTTTCAAACAGGAGATGAAACAAATAGGGAATGCATTGACAAAACCTAGGATCTTCTGCATACAATCGTAAAGTCTGGTATTCAGATGCAGGAATTTGATGAGGTCGCTCATCATATCTTCCTCCTCGACCTGTGGGAAATAGCTGTGGGAAACACCGAGCTTCCAAACTTTCCTCCCAAACACTAATGGGACTCCCTTTGGCTTGTTTCATTTGAAACAACTCAATTGCATTCCCCATGACTTCCTTGGAATGCAAAGGATGAACACTATAATGTTCATATATTTCTTCACTTTTAGAGGCCTCTACTTTCTCAATTTGGCCAGCACACAAATCGCTATCCTCTTCATCACTTACTTCCTCTTCTGCAACATATACATTTATATAGTACTTATTATTTTTCTTCAAATACAATGTTGCCTTTTTGACTTTCCTAACATCCACTAAATCTTGCCATATTTTCTTATTCTTTGTCGGAACACCATTAACCAAGATAACCAAAGGTTCCTCTTCCACTCTTTCTACTCCAATTGTGTTAATTTTTTTGTTCAAATCTAGAGGCAAATAAACAACTCTTCCCTTTAATCCTCTCTGTAAATCTGCTGGAGGCAACTTCCCTGTCTTTGGCTCCATTCTTACAATAGCCGGAAAGGGATGGATACTTTGAATCAAAATAGATTCATAAGTATTTAAATCCTTCAATTCAGAAGGAATCTCAACCAATTCAAGATTATTATGAACCGCCCTAGCAGGCATCTGGTTTTTGTTTCATTTGTTACAACAATAAGTACACACACGTTGATCCGATCCCAAATTAAAAGAATTTTCTACCATCAAGTATGTGGCAAAATCCTTCCATTCACTATTATTTTCCCTTTCACTTTTTGCATATAAATCCACTAATTTAATCTGATTCTTGTAATAAGTGCGTCGACAACACACACAAGTGAAATTAGGCCTCTCACTTGATTTCATCTGAAACGTGGCAATTTCCTTCTGAAAATTATCTGTGCTGGAAACCTGTACATTATCTTCAACATTACCCTCTACTTCTGGGTCAATTTGAACATTCTCATCTTTACTACCAAAGTAACAAAACTCAATTTCTTCACAAATATTCTTCACATCTATTTCAGAACCATGCAAAAGAGCAGCACATAATTGTTTAAGCATAATTGCTGGACTCTTAGCATAATACAACATTCTCACTAATTTTCTCACTTTATTATGATGCACTGCTAGCATCCTGAAATGATGAAAAACACTCTGGCATACTCTCCTGGAAAGACAAGCCAGTGAATGACCACGCAAACCTGTCATTTGTCTCACTCTGCAAGGATCTAAATCTTGCAACAACTTCATTTTCTGCTTCAAACTTTTCGTATTAAATGTCCGTATAAAATCACAAAGCAAATTGATGGAAACCTGTCGCACACTGCAAATAGAACTACACTTCCAAATGTACACAGGACCCTTAGGACGTCTTCCTAAAACCTCATCACTTAGCGCCTCTTCTGTCTCTGTTGTCACAAGTTTTTCTTTTTCAACTGGACAACCATCCTTCACTTCATAAGCTCGACCACTGTGTCAACTGCAAACACCAAATCATTATCCTGAAAATAACTCTCATCATTAAAAAATGCCTCACAACTTGAACTATGCATCCATTCTCCGGAAAAAACTTCACAAAAGTTACTCCGATTTACTACTCTCTTCCATCTACTTTTTGTTTTGAAATCAGAAATTACCTTGCTTAGTTTCCTAATTCTATTGATTACCAAAATAAACAACTTTCGCTTAATTTCAAAAGCATGATCAATAATTTTCTCTACATTTTTCTTCTTCTTATAAAATGCCACTTTCTGTTGGCCTTTCTTAATATTTTTTAATAAATTAACTGTTATCCTATTGCGGAACATTCGTTTTCGAATGTCCCTAAACTGTTGTTTCCTTCTACTATCATGCACAGAGTTATCTCTTGCTCTACCAGTAACATTTTTGATTGGTCTTTCCTTACCATTTAAATTGCTTTTCTTTTTCTGAACTGAAACATTTTTTGGATAAATACTTTTTTTACTACAAATATTTCTTAAGAATGATTTCGTGCTCTTACCCGGAGCTTTCTTGGTGATTTCAAAAGTATTTTGGGAAGAGGACTGCTGCAATAAAAGATCATCCTGCTGTCTTTGACGTTTTCTAGCCTTTCTAATTCGATTTTTAGTTGGCATTTTTCAAATGTAGAAAAGATCTGCAGTTGAATCTGTGGAAAAATATAATAAAAAATGTTATTAACCACTATTACCAAACAGTAAATGAATAACAGTCATCAAAAACAGGCATACACCTATCATAAATTTCTCCCTAACATTTTAAATGATTAATTCAGGATGATGAAAAGGTGTGGCCTACCTAAAGGTTTGTTTAGGCCCAGATCTTTGGACTGGGGTGAATGTGTGTCATTGATCCACATTCGGTCCATCACCTGTTTTGTTTGTTTGAGGTGAGGCCAACACATGGTTGCAGATAAGATTTTCACTGAAGAAAACAAAGGAGATAATACATGTGAAGGCCTACCAATGAAGTAAGTCATGTCCTCTTCACTCTTGAACAAAGGGCAGACCTCTTTTGAATCTGTGGTCACACCTAAACTTCATCTGCACAATGTCATTCATAAACTTAGGAAACACTAGTGATGTAATTGAAAAATGTGGAGTTTCTTTTACTCATTTCAGAATTACATCACCTGTGTTTCCTCATTGACTTAAAATATCCTTAATACACATGAAAACGTTTTTTGGAATGCCCTAGCACCATTTTTGGGACATTATTAAAAAGGCTATGTAACTCCCATAATCAAAATCTAAATTTGCCAAGCACAGGTGGGAGCGTATTTACAAGAAACTTGCCCCATGAGGAACGCTTTCCATTTAGAAAGGGAAAAATAACATCATAGACACTCAAATGCCTTATAAATATGACCCAAAACAACCTATGAAGCTCTAGCAGTACATATCCAGAAATGTAATTGATTTCAAAAAATCATTTTTAAACACAGCATATAAATCAATTGTATACCTGCATTCAAGAGGAAATGACTGAAAATGTCCTTGAGACACATGAAAGCGTTTTTTGGAATGCCCTAGCACCATTTTTGAGACATTATTAACATGGCTATGTAACTCCCATAATCATAATCTAAATTTGCCAAGCACAGGTGGGAGCGTATTTACAAGAAACTTGCCCCATGAGGAACGCTTTCCATTTAGAAAGGGAAAAATAACATCATAGACACTCAAATGCCTTATAAATATGACCCAAAATCAACCTATGAAGCTCTAGCAGTACATATCCAGAAATGTAATTGATTTCAAAAAATCGTTTTTAAACACAGCATATAAATCAATTGTATACCTGCATTCAAGAGGAAATGACTGAAAATGTCCTTGAGACACATGAAAGCGTTTTTTGGAATGCCCTAGCACCATTTTTGAGACATTATTAACATGGCTATGTAACTCCCATAATCAAAATCTAAATTTGCCAAGCACAGGTGGGAGCGTATTTACAAGAAACTTGCCCCATGAGGAATGCTTTCCATTTAGAAAGGGAAAAATAACATCATAGACACTCAAATGCCTTATAAATATGACCCAAAACAACCTATGAAGCTCTAGCAGTACATATCCCGAAATGTAATTGTTTTCAAAAATCGTTTTTAAAAACAACATATCTGTTTCAGCTTACATAAGAGACCATGGAATGGGCTCCATGTACAACAATAACTTGTGTTACTGCATGCCAGAAGGCTACACCGAATATGCAATTAAAATTTAAAACCAAAATCTATTTGTATATCACTAGAGACAAAGCCACATTTTAAAAACACAGCTTTCTTCATCATTTTCTCCTTAAATCATACTATTCTCAATCTAAATTAAATAAATCTTTTCTCACCTTAGCAAATACTTTTTGAGTTTTGAAAACAGTCTCAGAAATACACAAAATTGTCTTCAGCAGAAGAAAGAGGATGCACTCCAGAGGCTGCAGCTATTGAAAGCACAGAAATACAGATATTCATTTCACATATCTCTCATATTAGCCAATCATAACTCTTCCCTCACTTTTTTCAAATCAAACCCTTCCCCCCTCTGCCCTCTCTGCCTTTTTTCCATAGCAACCACCTCCTGGAAGACCTCTCATGTTTGCAAGTTCACACAACAATGTTTCAATTGAACTCTGAACTCTCAGTGCACCTGCGTATCCAGTGCAATCTTTCATTAAATGTTTCTTCCTTGACCATTCAAATTACATCTTTCAAAGAACACATCCATGCACCCTAACTTTCTGTTTTCAGAAATGGAAATGCACCAATCACTGCTAATGAATCATTAGCACTGGAAATCCACAGTTTTTTTTCTTTACAAACTCCTACTGTTTCAACTGCCCTTTCATTACCACACTTCATCTGACTGCAGCACAACCTTCTCCCACAATGTTTAAAGTCTGGATTGTTGGACATAGTTACATCCACTGGGCTCAAAGGTATGCTGAGAACAGAAATTTACTTAACCTCAATTTACAAGATGTGGAAATTAAATGGTTGGGCCAAAGAGGATTAAAATGTCACCAATTGATACCATTGGTGAAAACCTTTATGCATTTGCCAAAACCTGACCTGTTAATAGTGCACTGTGGAGGTAATAATTTGGGCACTTTGACTGGGGTAGGTCTGGAAATGCTTTTAAAGGACACCTTTGAGCAATTAATGGCACTTTTTCCTCAAACTGCCTTGGTATATTCCAATATATGCCAAAGACAGAAATGGAGGTGGTCCAACCAATTTTGTCCACAAATTGAGAAAGCGAGGAAGCATGTAAACAAATCTGTTTCAGCTTACATGAGAGACCATGGAATGGGCTCCTTGTACAACAATAACTTGCGTTACTACATGCAAGATATTTACAGAGGAGATGGAGTTCACTTCTCAGATGAGGGCAACAGAATTTTCATTCTGAATTTAAGACTGTGCATTGGTACCTACTTATAAGTACCTAAATGTACCATAAACCCAAAAGCTCTTCTCAGAGCTACCCTTCATCTGATCACTCACAATTATTATTTTTCTCTAACTTTTTTCTGTAATTTTCAACAAACTACGCTCAAAGAGCGCTACCCGGTACGCGAACTGGAAGCTAACCGCGCAAAATTTAAAAAAAAATGTTTTTTCTCCGCACATATGGTCCTCCTCAGCCACCCTCAGAAAACCTAGGGGGTCAAAATACTTGTACTGTGCCCCTTTCTACACATTCTGAACATTATTTGCCCTCCATTTTATATCTTAATACGACCGAAACACAAAATGGTGGACTCCCGTTACGCTCCTAGTTCGCGGACCGGACCGTTTCCCGGGAAGCGGTCCAAAAAAAAAGGTGGGAAAGTAATTCACAGAAAAACGACTGGAGACACTCTCACCAAATATAGATTAGCTTATACTACATAACAATCCCTTTCATTTTCACGAATTTGATTGAAATTCCATTTAGCCATTAAGTCTGTAGACCTCTCTAAATACCGTGAGGTAAATTACTTCACAAAACACATCTGAAGTGTTGGAATTGACAACCAATGAAAATGTTACTTTCATTTTCTACTTAAATTACCTGACATTTGATTGGTTATATACCTGAATATATATAAAGGAAGAGAAGAAAACACAGCCATTTTGACTACTACTTCTTGTTGTACATCAAATTTGAATAGCTACCAAACACTTCAACTTGTTTGTGAAGGTAAGTTGTTATTTTTAAAACTGAAGTATATTGTGCACTATAACTTAATATGGTAGACTTTTTCTGATAGATATACACTATCCCTCTGTAATAGTTATGGATTTAGATAGACTTCTCTGTTATAGTTATGAATGGAATTAGGCTTGTCTTGGTTAAATCACATACACTTTTTTATAGTCCTATTTCCACTCTGATACTATACACTGCCAAAAGAAAAATTCACTGATAAAAAATTAATCCCAACAGTGCCCTATCTCTACTAATATATATTTTTTAATCATAATTTCAGGCAAAATGGAAGGCGAGCAACAAGTTAAATTTACAATTGTACTGGAGGAGAGCAGCCAAGACAAAATTGATGATTTTATGGATCAAAGTAGAGACCAGGAACTACTGCAATGTGTTGAAGCAGTGGATAACCTGCTTCAAAATGAGGACATGTTACACCCTATATTCAATTTTGAAATTTCTGACACTGAAATGTTAGAAAATTTAATGAATTATGAAACACAATCAAAATAAAAAAAAATACTTTAAAAATAAAGAAAACAAAAAAAACAACAAAAACAACAAACAATTAACATACAGTATTTGAAAAGTCTATCATTCTTTTTTCCTTATAGTACGCTGCCCAGAACGCTTTCCGGTTCGCGTACTAGGCGCTCACCACGCAAAAAAAAAAAATTTTTTTTTTTTTTGCCCTGCTGGGACCTTTTAAAACCTCCACATAAAACCTAGGGGGTCAACGAGGATCTACTATGCGCCCTTATGGTAATTTCCCCCTTTATTTTGGCCTCCTCTTGTCTCTCGATCCTACCGAGAGGCAAGATGGCAGCCGCTCCGGACTGTTAAGAATGTTGACAGACACCGGAAAGCCAATCAGCTTCGCATCGCAAAGTTCCGTTACGCGAAAAGTACGCGAACCGGATCGCTACCCGGAGCGCTGTTACAGATATATATCTTACTTTGAACGTTAATTTCTCAAAATCCACTGGAGCACATATATTGAGACCTAGCAAAGGCACATCGGGCTAACAGTCCCCACAATTTTGCCTAGTTTCGTGCAAATCCATTCAGCCGTTCGGGCTAAAAGTGAGGCCAACCGCCCTATGGAAATTACCATGGGAAAAACGTGTTTTGGGACCCCCCTTTTTTCTCGGGCCCCCCTTGCCGAACACCCCCCAAATTGTCAGGGGCTGTTCAGAAACAAAATGTGCAATTTTCCTGAAAATTTCAGCCAATTCCGTCCACAAACGCCAAAATTATTAGACATAGAATTTTCAGAAATCCCATAGGGAAAAAATCCTAACTATATATACCTACTGGCGACCGCCAGTAGGTAATATATATATATATATATATATATATATATATATATATATATATATATATATATATATATATATATATATATTACCTACTGGCTATCGCCAGTAGGTATATATAGTTAGAATTTTTTCCCTATGGGACTTTTGAAAATTCTATGTCTAATAACTTTGGCGTTTGTGGACGGAATCGGCTGAAATTTTCAGGAAAATGGCACATTTTGTTTCTGAGCAGCCCCTGAAAATTTGGTGGGGTTTCGTCAAGGGGGGGCTGAGAAAAAAGGGGGGTCCCAAAACGCGTTTTTCCCATTCATTTTTCCATAGGGCGGTTGGACTCACTTTTAGCTCGAACGGCTGAATGGATTTGCACGAAACTTGGCAAAATTGTAGGGACTGTTAGCCCGATGTGCCTTTGCTAGGTCTCAATATATGTGCTCCAGTAGTTTTTGAGAAATTAACGTTCAAACCAAGATATATATCTGTAACAGCGCTCTGGGCAGCGATCCGGTCCGCTTACTTTTCGCTTATCGGAACTTTGCGCGCAGAAAGCTGATTGGCTCTCCGGTGTCTGTCAACATTCTAAACAGTCCGGAGCGGACGCCATCTTGTCTCTCGGTAGGATCGAGAGAGAAGAAGAGGTGGAAAACGAAGGGGGAATTTAATGAAAGGGGGCAAGGTATCCCCCTCTTGACCCCCTAGGAATGTTGTTGGGGTTATTAAAGGGTCCCATGGGGAAAATAAAAAAAAAATGATTTTTCACGGTAGAAGCGCGGCCGCGAACTGGTAGCGAAACGGGAATTCGCCATTTTGTGCTTCGTAAATTAAATTACTAGTTATAAGTGGGTGCGGGAGACGTATCCTAATCCCCTATGTTTCCTGAGGGTGGGTGAGGAGGCTGATATATGTTGATACATCTCTTCCAGCGGCTGTGCGTGAGCTTTTTTTTTTTTTTTGCTGCGTGACAGTTTCGGAGCGGCCGCCATCTTGTCTCTCGGTAGGATCGAGAGAGAAGAAAAGGTGAAAAACTAAGGGGGAATTTAATGAAAGGGGGCAAGGTATCCCCCTCTTGACCCCCTAGGAATGTTGTTGGGGTTATTAAAGGGTCCCGTGGGGAAAATAAAAAAAAAATGATTTTTCACGGTAGAAGCGCTTCACGGGCCGCGAACTGGGCCGCAAACTGGTAGCGAAACGGGAATTCACCATTTTGTGCTTCGTTAATTAAAGTACTAGGTATAAGTGGGTGCGGGAGACATATCCTAATCCCCTATGTTTCCTGAGGGTGGCTGAGGAGGCTGATATATGTTGATACATCTCTTCCAGCGGCTGCGCCATCTTGCCTTTTTTCGAATGCCACAATTTTGTCGTGCACGGCAGCCATTTTAGATGCCAGGCTGGTTCCAGGCTATCACCTAACCCTGCGGATGTAGTTTATGGCCCCAGCTGTAGAGAATTCAGACATGCCAATCCTCCTGATTCAGGCGTGTGAGTACTGATTTCAGTGCTAGTCTCCCGCCTCCCGATTTCTGCAAGCAAAAACCCGGGGGCATATTACGAACAACTAGCGATAATTTTTGTCTCTAACTTGTTTAGAGACAAAAATTATCGCCGCACATCGGCGATTTTTATCGCAGATAAACCTTGCTATTATCGCAGAAAAGTCAGCGATATTCATGTATTATCGACCTAATGCTCTTAGCCATGTTATCCACCTCCCATTGGATAACATGGCTAAGAACTGCTCAGGGCAGGTGTTAGATTTTGGAGATATTCGCGCTTAGCGCGAATATCTCCAAAAGTTGGTAATAGAAGGTAGCGATGTTAGGGACTGTTTCCAGTCGCTAACATCTTGGCACGCCACTTTGCATGTCATTAGTGATAAGTATCACTGACATGCAAAGCGGGGCCCAAGATGGTCGCTATCTCCTTTTAGCTGTCACTAACTGGTGTTAGCGACAGCTTGATAATAGGGAAATAATTTTATCTCCGCTTTCATGATTTTTAAAGCCAAAAAAGCAGAGATAAACCCCCTTGATAATATGCCCCACGATTCCTTGGGGGTTTCAGCTGACAGGGCTTGGTATTGTGTTACATGGTAATTTTTCCATGAAACGTCAGAGGGTCGATGCAGGGGTTCTAGAAGAGGTGATAAACCATTTAAGCCTCATGAACAAGCGCATGGTCTTTTAAAGATTTGTGAAGAACTCGGGGCGGCGGTGTGTGTGTGCCCTCTTTCAGGAGCGGGCGGGGGGGCACTGCCAGCAACTTGCCAGGTCAGGTAGTGTTCAACACGTGCATCACCCTTTCTCTGCCTGCTATTGCGCTCCATGCTTCGGAAAGGTAAGAAAAAGAACGTGCATTTGAGTTTGAAATGTCCGATCCTGCAGCAGCACACTTCCAAAGCCCACACATGACAATAACCCGATTCAAGGCCCCATTCACCCGTTTTAAAAAAAATAGATAACACTCCAACAAAGTAAGGTTATAAAACTTTATTAACTACTAACTTTAACAAACGGAACAAAAACTAAAAACATTTAAACATTTCTCAACACAAAAAGCAACAATGGTTAGAAGCGGTCTTTTGTGCGAATAGTCCCAAGGCAGCACAACGTGCAGAGTTCTGGACGGCACCCAGGTGATGTCGCCTGGGTGCCGCACTGGTTTAGGGATCCTACAATGCTGCTCCGAAAATTGGCATGGGGCGTCCCGGGTGGGGCGGGGGGGAGGCCTCGTCAGTAGCGGTCTGTTGTGCGAATAGTCCCAAGGCAGCACAACGTGCAGAGTTCTGGACGGCACCCAGGTGATGTCGCCTGGGTGCCGCACTGGTTTAGGGATCCTACAATGCAGCACAGAAAAACAGCGTGGGGCGTCCCGGGTGGTGCGGGGGGAGGCCTCGTCAGTAGCGGTCTGTGTCCAGTGTCACATGGCTGACACAACATGTACGACAGGCACCCAGGTGATGTCCAGTAAACTGCCGCACTGGTTTTGGTATCCTACAATGCTGCTCCGAAAATTGGCGTGCGGCGGCTCGGGGGGGGCGTGGGGGAGCCGGCGTGAACGGGCCTCCCCAGGTGGCGGCCATCTAGCTGAGTTGCGCTCGCTCTTGCGGCCACAGCGTCTCGCTCACCATGTTGTTGAGTTGCTCCCACTCTTGCAGTGCAGCGATAGGCGGCTGCCACATGGCTCTTAAAATGGCGGACAGCTCCTCGGTTTTAGGCCTGGTCCACTGAAATGGCCCTGGGACACTTTGGAACTCGGACGCTTGCCTGCTAGGGCTTGGGCTCCATTCTCGAAAAGCGTCCGCTCAGCCGTGAAGATTGTATAAAAGTCTTGGGGGCCCCCGACTCCCGCAGGCTTCCGGTGGGGAGCGGCTGCCATGATTGCTCGTGGAATGACCACGACGGAGCCACGAGATGTTGGTGCTCTCATGCTGACGCCAGCTTCAGTCTGAATGATCCAGAAACAAGGTGGGGCTTTCATCGTTTGGGAAAAAAAATGTTCTAAACCAATGAAAAGTGTTATTTTTAGGTCATATGACCAAGCCTTCCATCTTTAGGAAACCAAAAGTAAAATGAACCAATGAAAAGTTTTATAAACAAGTCACATGACCTGTTATGCGACATAGGGCTACAAAAAGCGTAGAAAATCCGTTGGCACGTGAGGCGGCGTCAGTAGCGGACCGATGTGCGAATAGGCCGAAGGCAGCACAACGGGCCGAGATCCGGATGGTACCGAGGTGGTGTCCAGCAAATTGCCGCACTGGTGTGGCCATCCTACAATGCTGCGCCGAAAGACGGCGTGTCCAGCTGAATTGCGGTCACTGTTGCGGTACAGTGACTCGAACGCGCCGAGATCCGGATGGCACCGAGGTGGTGTCCAGCAAATTGCCGCACTGGTGTGGCCATCCTACAATGCTGCGCCGAAAGACGGCGTGTCCAGCTGAATTGCGGTCACTGTTGCGGTACAGTGACTCGAACGCGCCGAGATCCGGATGGCGCCGAGGTGGTGTCCAGCAAATTGCCGTACTGGTGTGGCCATCCTACAATGCTGCGCCGAAAGACGGCGTGTTCAGCTGAGTTCCGGTCACTCTTCCGGCACAGTGACTCGAACGCGCTGAGATCCGGATGGCACCGAGGTGGTGTCCAGCAAGTGGCTGCACTGGTGTGGCCATCCTACAATGCTACGCCGAAAGTCGGCGTGGGGTGCCCCGTTGGCTTATGAGGTGATGTCAGTAGTGGACTGATGTGTGAATAGGTCGGAACCAGCACAAGGCGCCAAGATCCGAATGGCAAGTCCTGGATGTTGAGTGCCTCAGTTGAGATTTCTGAGCAGTGCTTGTAGGACTGTCTGAAGCTTATTTGCACCTGCTGCAGCTTCACTAGGTCCGGCGGAACTTTTTGCCTTTTCCTTTCTGCTTCTTTTCCTACAATGCGTTTCATCTGAAGACACGACCAGGTCCCTGAATGTGTGCAGGGGGACGCTATTGATTGAATGAACGCGCCGAGATCTGGATGGCACCGAGGTGGTGTCCAGCAAATTGCCGCACTGGTGTGGCCATCCTACAATGCTGCGCCGAAAGTCGGCGTGGGGTGCCCCGTTGGTTTATGAGGTGATGTCAGTAGTGGACCGATGTGTGAATAGGTCGGAACCAGCACAAGGCGCCCTGCACTGTTGAGCCTTTTTCAATGCCTGTTTTTTGTTGTTTCCCCTCCATCAAAAACAAAACAAAAATACAAGGCGTCAAGATCCGAATGGCAAGTCCTGGATGTTGAGTGCCTCAGTTGAGAGTTCTGAGCAGTGCTTGTAAGACTGTCTGAAGCTTATTTGCACCTGCTGCAGCTTCACTAGGTCCGGCGGAACTTTTTTCCTTTTCCTTTCTGCTTCTTTTCCTACAATGCGTTTCATCTGAAGACACGACCAGGTCCCTGAATGTGTGCAGGGGGACGCTATTGATTGAATGAAAATGGCGGCTTGACACAAAGCTGACTCAAGCGTTACTGTTGGTGCTATACAGACAAAAATTGGTTTTCAGTTTGTACATTCTTCAGGTTTTTTTTTTCCATCCAAGTCTGATTGAGAGTTTGTAGAAAAATGGCTTCAGATTTTCCACATACTACTCTTCAACATTCTTCCTAAATGTAACAATGTGAAACTCACTAGGAGAACGGCTGTTTCTGTTTCCTTTCAAAATGCTGCCACCAATATTTTCTGAATGGAAGACACCATCTTGTAGCATAAAGGGCCGAAAGGGGTTCTGGTCTGGCCGATGGTTGGTGGAGACATTTTGACTATATCTTGGACCTGCCCGGCCTCGCCCAAAATGGCGCCGGTATAAATGGGACTCGTAACTCTTTGCCCGCAAATGTATATCTAGAAAATGTTATTGTAAGTGGCCCTTTCGTATTTTAATTACAAAATGTACGTCCACCGATTCCGCAACTGTTAGACACCTTTGTTCTTGTCACCTAATGGCCCGCTCGTTACGTTCTTCTACAGTGTAAATGTCTCCTCATCATATACGATTTCAGTTTGCTCCGTGGCCGGCCCACGTGGTTGTAGGCCCGTATTTGTATACTGACATTTTTACAATAAAGGTTTTTAAAACAAAACACGGTAGTAGTATTTTCATTTGTAAAGTTTTTACTTTTAGTGACTGTTTTCGAATCAGTAAAAGGCAAGTGAAATAAAGCAGTCCAATTACATGACGGATAAAAGGTATAATATGTAGGAACGCAGTAAAGATAAATGGTCAAGGGCAGTTGTGTTTTTCATGTCTGCAACATAAAGTGATCGATAAGAATCTGATAATCAGGCGTATCGGCGACTAAGACAGCAGGCCGAATCTCTTTTACTCAACGGCTCCGTCATGGAAGGAAGAAACGCCCTTTTTCTCGAAAAAGGAATATATTTTACTTGCAAGACAGTTGTAAATTTTCCGGGAAAGTACATTAGCCTGGAATATTATAACATATGTTTGAAAAAAAAATATTGTTCGAAAATAATAAAAAGCGTAATTTTTAGGTCATATGACCAAGCTTTTCATCATTAAATTAACAAAAGTAAAATGAACCAATGAAAAGTTTTATTAACAAGTCACATGACCTGTTATGCTTACGTTACGCGCTGCGCGCCGCGCCTCGGATCACTTCCGGGTGCGCTAACGCGGCGTGTCATAAAACGCATTACGCGACAACGTAGGTCAAGAATATAGTCTAAATGTCTCCACCAACCAGCGTTCAGAACACAACCCCTTTCAGCAGTCCAAAAAGTTCTGTTAAATGACAACAGAGGGGACAGGCAACAAGAACCATCAGTCAAAGAGGGGAGGGCAAGTTCTTCTCTTCCGGGTCATGTTGGGGCGCTACCGGAACTGATCGAATTGGTAGTCTACAGTGTTTCTGGATGTTTCAGACTAAAGCTGGCGTCAGCATGAGACCACTACCATCTCGTAGCTCCGTCGTGGCCATTCCACGAGCAATCATGGCAGCCGCTCCCCACCAGAAGCCTGCGGGAGTCGGAGGCCCCCAAGACTTTTGTAGAATCTTCACGGCTGAGGGGACGCTTTTCGAGAATGGGACCCAAGCCCTAGCAGACAAGCGTCCGAGTTCTAAGGTGTCCCAGGGCCATTTTAGTGGACCAGGCCCAAAACCGAAGAGCCGGCCGCCATTTTGAGAGTCCTGTGGCAGCCGCCTATCGCTGCACCGCAAGAGCGGGCGCATCTCAACTACATGGTGAGCGAGACGCTGTAGTCGCAAGAGCGGGCGGTAAACAGCTGAATGGCGGAAGAGGCACAGTGTAGCAAAAGCGGCGGAATGGCAACTAAAACGATAAAGGGGCGCCCCACTACAGCTTGTCTTCAGGTCAAACGGATTGTGGGACAAGGTCCAGAATTGAAGAGTCATCAAAAGGCAAAAAGTTCCGCCGGACCCCGGGAGCCGGCCGCCTATGTCGGGGGCGATCTCAGGCTACACCAGTGCTATAAGACTTGGGGAGGGTGTCGGAGCCAAGCGTCTTCTCCGAGTCCATGGCCATCACACCGCCCCTCAGGGGCCTCCGTCAAGCTGTTTAGGAAGGTAACATATCACATTGTTTTCTAATGCAGTCAGGTCCACAAACGACACTCACTTACTTTGAGAATAGTGAAGCTGCAGTAGGTGGAAATAAGCTTCAGACAGTGTTACAAGCACTGCTCAGAACTCTTAACTATGGCACCCAACATCCAGAACTTATGCTATTTGAGAATGGTAGTGACATCGAAGCATCTCAGGGACCAAAACCATTAACGTACTTTCACGTATGAAAATCTTACTTGGGGAGGGGGCAGGAGCGAAGCGCCCCCTCCCAGTCAGCGCCACCACACCGTATGTTGAAAATCTGAAGCCATCGTTTTACAAAGTCAACCAAACTTGGATTGAAAAATCTAGAAAAATGTACAAACTGAAAACCAGTTTTGGTCTGCATAGCATCAGTAACAACGCTTGAGTCAGCTTTGTGTCAAGCCGCCATTTTGATTCAACAAAGCACAGGCATTGAAAAAGGCTGAAATTCAGAACTCTAAACTATGGCACCCAACATCCAGGAGCTTGCTATCTGGATCTTGGAGCCTTGTGCTGTTTTCGATCTATTCACACATCGGTCCACTACTGACATCATCTTATAAACCAACGTTATGTAAATAGTTTTTTAATAAAATGTTTTACCCTGTTTCTTTGCTGGTGTGTTGTCTATATTTTTAATATTTGCATAGGGTTTGTCGTTATTTTGTGCGGGATGGGTGATGGAGCCGAGCTGTCTAGCAGCCCTCATGGTGTGGAGCTCAGTTCATCTCACTATTTTCGTATTTCTCAAGAAGGGTTGTTCCTAATATTTCTATTTTAGCGAGGTCAAAAAGAGATCCAATTAGTGGCCTACTGATTTTGCTCGATTACTTTTATTTTTTTACACGATTTTTCACTATCTGCAAAGACTAAACAGAGTATTGCGACTTTGTGCTTGTTTGTAAATAGAGAATGATCCAAAGAGAACCAATTCTAAAACAGTAAATGCTTGGACAACAATCAATCAAATGGAGAGACAAGGAGGCACGACGGATTACAACGGGGGTAAAGGCCTGCGTTAACTACCCTTCAGTATCTGCAAAGAGAGAGTACTACTAAGGCAAAAGAGGGGAGGGGGGGGGGTGCAGCGTTCAAAGCACATCAGCGTGCATAAATACGAAAATGTTTTTATCTATCACGTACTTGACATTTTAAAGCTTTTCATATTTGCTATTAAAAAACCAATGAAATTCACAGAAAAAACCATAGGTTATAGTGGATATATAGTTAGGAATTTGCATTTACAAAACCTTGAAAATTCAATGAAAAAACCATAGGTTATAGGCCATATATAGTTAGGGATTTGCATTTACAAAACCTTATTTTACTCGCATAAAACCATTGAAATTCCATATATAGTTATAAGCGCTAACTATATATCGCGCACCCGCAATCCACTGCTGATGATGTCACATATTACATCATTCATGACATGGTTAGTGACATCACTGATGACATCACTGATGACATCTCAAATGACATCACTGATGACATCACTGAAAACATCTCATTTGACATGACTGATAACATCACTGATGATATCATTCATGTGATAATACGATGAACCTCTTCAGACTCTAATATAACCTTAGATACAATCAGTGTAAACAGACACTCACAGACTGTCACTCATCCATGGAGTTACTCACACACCTAGTCAGTCATGCAAAGAATCAATCACACCTCCATTTCCTCAACTATACAGTTATACAAACTTTACTTATTCAAACATATACTAACACATATTTACTCTATTATACAATCCCTGATACAAGTTCACAATGATCCATACAGCCACTCACACATTCACTGGCTCTTATGCACAGTTATTTATGTATGTCAACTCTCACATGTACTGTGTTTTACATATGTACTTACTTTGACATGTAGCACTGAGATATCCATTCACTCACCAATGCACTCATGCACACAGTCAACCGCCCATACAGCTGTTTCCACATGCACTTTTGAAACCATACATCTAGTGAATCAACTGCTCACACATCTATGCACAAAGTCATACACCTCCCAGCCACCTACACACACACTCAGTATCCCATACAAATACTTGGGCAACCAATCAATAACCCATATAGTTACTCATATAGCTACTTATCAACACATGCAACAGTTTACAGAACAACAGACATAATGATGCACAAATTAAGACAGTTTAGTCACTAACCCATGCACTCAGTGAGACACATTTAATCACTCACTCATACAGTCAGTCATGCACCTACTAAATCCTTCATCCAGACACTTATATATCCACTCATTCTTCAATATGTAAGAGATATTTTAACTTTACAGAAACATACAGTCACTGCATGTTGTCATCAGTGATGTCATCAGTGATGTCATTTGAGATGTCATCAGTGATGTCATCAGTGATGTCACTAACCATGTCATGAATGATGTAATATGTGACATCATCAGCAGTGGATTGCGGGTGCGCGATATATAGTTAGCGCTTATAACTATATATGGAATTTCAATGGTTTTATGCGAGTAAAATAAGGTTTTGTAAATGCAAATCCCTAACTATATATGGCCTATAACCTATGGTTTTTTCATTGAATATATATATATATATTCACTGAAAAAACCATAGGTTTCACACCAGTTATAGTTATAGTCACTGACCATGTCATGAGTGATGTGATATGTGACGTCATCAGCAGTGCACTGCATGCGCGCAAGTTATAGTGAGTCCAACTAACTATAACGTGGAAATTTCAATGGTTTTATGTCAGTAAAATTTCCAGTTAACTATAACTGGTGTGAAACCTATGGTTTTTTCAGTGAATTTAATAGGTTTTTTAAATGCTAATTCCTAACTATAACTGGTGTGAAACCCATGGTTTTTTCAGTGAATTTCAAAGGTTTTTTAAAATCTAATTCCTTTCTATATCGAGTTTCTAACCTACAATTTTTTTATAAATTTGCTGTTTTGTGTAAGTATTAATTATTATTTTTTATTTTTTATAATATTATTATTTTTTTTTATCATTTTTCCCTGGGGCGCCCTGGGTGCGCGCAGTGGTAAGCTCTCCGGAAAGCACACCCAGAGCGCTACTTGCGTTCATGAAAAAAAATATGAATGAAAAGTAAATAATAACGCAAGACATTTAGTACCATACATATAAAAGCAGTTTTTTTGAATAAGGAAATGAAAATGATTTTACATTTCCGTGAAACTATCAAAACGTCCCTTAGGTGCACCGCGTAAGCGCTCCCCGGAAGCGCCTTCGTTCGTGCTGCGTATGCACCCCCGAAAGCGCTTACGTTCGCGCCGCATGAGCGCCCCTGGAAGCGCTTGGGTGCGCGCAGCGTAAGCGCGTCAAGTCATGTGACCTTAAAATAACACTTCTCATTGGTTGCTTACAGTTTTTTTTACAAAGAAGGAAATCCCCATCCATTTCCTTCACTTCTTCTTGTGACTGAAAGACCTGCCTTTTTGCTCTCGGTTCTTTGTTGGATATCTTGGATTATCATGGCTGCCAGACCATCCAGCAGTGAAGATGACTCAAATGAATTCCTTGATGAAGAGCCTTCTCAGCCGAAGGTCAAAGAACATTTCATTTTGAATTTTTTTTCCATACCTGATGACCAGAAGAAGGTAAATGCTCCAAAAGTGGAGTGCAGGATCTGTCACACAGTCCTGTCACGGGGTGACCCCACTAAAAAATAATATTTTGGGAACTCCACAATGATTCGCCATGTGGAGAGGAGGCACCCCCAGAATTTTGACCGGGAAAGTGTCAGGGCTCTGGCACAAGAGGTTCCCAGTGATGGGGCCTCTACATCAACCGATGACCAACAACATCGGTGAGGGGGAGATCACAAGAGCTGGTTCCGAACATTCAGCCTGCATTTAACAAAGGCGTCCTTAAATGCTGATACTGTGATCAGCTACTTTGCTTTGGGGAGCAAAGTGTTCTGCTCATGGTTCGATCATTGGAGAACCATTGCTGCTGTTCCCAGCCCTAATTTTTTTTTTTTTGCTCCTGTTGAGCACTTTTTATTCTCTGTTTTTGTTTTTGTTCTAAAAAAAGAAAAAAGAAAAAAAAAGTTATTTTCTGAACTACCTCCAATTCTCATCAAAAAGCTATATTCTTAAAAAAATGAAAAAGAGTAAGTGAAGTGGAGTGCATTGATAAAGGAAAGGAAAATGAGTAAGAAAGAACAGAAAGGTATGAGAGGGGAAAGGAAGTAAAGTAGGGGGACTGAAAGAAGGTGAGTGTTGGGAAGGAAAGTAAGGAGAAGGAGAGTGAACATGGGGAATGTAGATATTCAAAGAAAATGTATAAAAGGAACAGGGGTGTGGAAGGGTAAGAAAAGATGCATTGCTGGAGTTGCATCATTTTTGTGACGCACTCCAGCAATGCATCACTTTTGCGCTTACAGATACATCTGAAATACTGACGTATCTTTAAGTACTTGCGACATAATACGTCATATATTTAATATGACACATGAGTAGAAGACTGAAGGCCTTATTTATGAGGTCATGCGTCACTTTTACGCCACCGGTACGTCACTTTTTGTGACGCACCAGTGCTGTTAAACATGCACCTTATTGAGTCATATTTACAAAGTGACGCATCTAGGTAGATGCGTCACTTTGAGATGTCATCAGTGATGTCACTGACCATGTCATGAATTATGTAATATGTGACATGATCAGCAGTGGATTGCGGGTGCGCGATATATAGTTAGTGCAACTAACTATATATGCGAATTTTAATGGTTTTGTGCGAGTAAAATAAGGTTTTGTAAATGCTAATCCCTAACTATATATGGTCTATAACTTACGTTTTTTTAAGTGAATTTTCAAGGTTTTGTAAATGCTAATCACTAATTATATATGGTCTATAACCTATGTTTTTTTCAGTGAATTTCAATGGTTTTTTAATAGCAAATATCAAAAGCCTGTAAAATGTATTCTTATTTTCATTCAAAAATATATTTTATATTTTTGTAATATTTATTTTTTTAAATATTTGTTTTAATAATTTTTTTTGTTTTGCTGCCGGTCCGCGAACCAGGCAGCTTCCCGTTAGCTTCATTTTGTTCCGCGATCCGGTCCGCGAACCGGTAAACATTCCGTTAGCGCAACTACCGCGTTAGAAATCAACATCGTGACGCATCGCGTAAGCGCGCCGTATCACGTTACCGCGTAATGCATCTTATGACGCGCTGCGTTAGCGCACCCGGAAGCTCTCCGGAACGCGAACCGATGCGCAGCGCAGCGCCGCGGAAGCGATCCGGGGCGTGGCGCGGAGCGTGTAACGTAAGCATAACAGGTCATGTGACTTGTTTATAAAACTTTTCATTGGTTCATTTTACTTTTGGTTTCCTAATGATGGAAGGCTTGGTCATATGACCTAAAAATAACACTTTTAATTGGTTTAGAACATTTTTTTCCCAAATGATGAAAGCCCCACCTTTTTTTCTCACTCTGACTTTCATTTTTTATGAGAGAAAGACCTTTTTTCAATACCAGAGAAATGGCTTCAATGATTGCTGCAGCTGGTGGACCCCCACCACCACCACAACCTCCTAGGAAGAGAGGACCACCTCCTCAGGTCATCCTAGAACAAGAGGAGGTAGAAGAGGAAGAAGAGGAAGAGGAGCAAGGGACAGGAAGGTTTTTACCTGAAGAGCCTTGGAGGTCCCATGTTAAGGAGAGTTATATTTGGCAATTTTTTTCAATACCCCCGGAACAAAAAAAAGTAAATGCCCGGTATGTTACCTGCCTGATTTGCAAAGATGAACTGTCTAGAGGAACAGACAAGAAATACAGTTTTGGTAATTATACCATGCATGGCCATATGGAAAGGTGGCACCCTATAAATTACAGTACTGCACAACTTCGTGATCTGGTGGATAACCCCCGACCTGTGGCCAGTACATCCACCAATGAAGAGGCAGTGTCGGGACCAAAGGCGAGGGAGATGGTCCCAAATATTCAAATGAAATTTGCAAGTGTGAAGCATGTTTGCATTTTTTGTGGACAACTCATTTGCTTCAGAGAGAGCAGCATAAACCTAATTAATAAAGCAATTGAGAATCACAAATGTGCAAAACGTCCCAGGAAATAAATTATCTATTTAATTGTTTCTCCTGTAGAGCCCTTCATAATGAATCATTTTTGTTTCTCCCCCATCAAAAAAAACAAAAAAAATATAAAACCGTTCAAAAAATACAAAAAAACCCAAAATGTTCAGAAAATTAATAAAAAAATATAAAACAACAAAAATAATAAAAAAAAATTCTTTTCAGAACCATCTCCCCTTTATTAGAAATTACTAGAATGTTTAGCACTCTGACAACCTCTATTTCTTTGGGTTCGCTTCCCGGTTCACGTGCCGGTACGCGAACCGGGAGCGAACTCTAAAAATTAAAAAAAAAAAAAAAAAAAGAGTAAGTAAACTGAAAGTAATGTTAAAAGAAAGACAGTTAGAGGGAGTAACACAGAGATACTGTTTAAAAAGGGACTGGGAACAGGAGTGGAAAGAGTGGAGTAAAAAAAGTAATAGAAAAAGGAATGAGGGAAGTAGCAAAGGCAGGAAACTGAGGGTTAAAGAAATGAAGCAGTGGAACTAATAAAAGTTAAATGTAAAAGAGATGTAACAGAATGAGTACTAAACACTTACCTTATAATTATCGTTAACTTAGTCACGTGTTATTTTTATACTTTCAATCTGTAAATGAGAGAACACAAATTTTTAAATTGATAGAAAGTAGTAAAAGATGAGTGAGCATGAGACAAGATAAGTACATATTAAAAATCACAATTCAAAGTACAGAATTAATTATACATATTAAATGGTTTATTTTTGCTGTTATCAGAATATATCAAATTTCACTGATAACAGTGAGTTGAAGGTATTCATCATATAACGGCAGGGAAAAAAACCACAATCAAAATGATTGTGTTTAAAAAACCCATATAATAATATTAATCAGAAATCAGAACTCCTCAAAAGTAACTTACTTTCCATGACGTCAAAGGATGTCCTATGAACAGCTTATACTCAGTTGTGCTGGTATTATTTTCTGCCCACCACTTTCTGAAAGATAAGCTCTATCGTTTTAAGAAAAATGAGACATGCAAAGCAATTTAAAACAACACACTAAATTACAACAACACCTAGAATCATTATAATCCAGTTGCCTACCCTAAATTCTCACTTCTGAAAACAAGTCAAAAGGCAACATTGCTTCATAGTCAAATTCTAATCATTGCCGAAAGAGCAGCCTTTTTTAAATTTTGAATAAGCTGTGTAATATCGTGAACTTGTTAAAGGACCATCATGTCATATAATAGCTGCAGTTACAAATGTTCTTCCTGAAATCGACGACTGTGCAGCAAAAACATTTTTAATTAGACTTGACAACTTATTTACATCTGGTTTATATAGTTGGAATTGTAAAATTACATTTCACTGATAAGTTTCTATAAATAATGTAGACGGCATTACAGACTTACATCACCTCTACTCCTTCTTTTGATCTGCTGCTTGAATTATCTTATAAACACAAAGACTTTTCGCTCTGTACTACACTTATCCACAAGGCCATATAGAGTAGGAGCTATTAGAACCTCTTGAAATTCCTCTGAACAAATCCAGAGATTCCTTCCCTACAATTTTGATTGTAAGAACACCAGGTAAGAATTTTGAAGGTGAAAAGGCAATCTTTTTTTGAAAGTTAAAACAGAATCATTGCAGAATGACCAGCCGTTTCCAGATTTTAAATAAGCTGTGTAATGTCCTGAAGTTGTTGAAGGACCGTCATGATATATAATTTCTGTAGTTACAAAAGTCCTTCCTGATATTGACAACTGCGAAGCCACAACATTTTTAATTAAAGTTGTCAATTTTGTTCCATCAGGCCTACATCGTTGGAACATTAAAATGACATACTGGCCATAACTTCGTATAATTAACGTGGACAGCATTGCAGACTTACATTGGCTACACTCCATGTTTTGATCGGCTGCTTTTACTAGCTGTTTGAAGGATACTGATTTACTGTCAGGCAAAGTGAAATAAATAAACCTTTCTGAGTCTACACTAGTAGTACTTGATAGCCTACAGTTCTCGCAATCATTCTGCCATTGATAAGAAAGGCCAAACAGATAATCTATATCTACACCTTCATCTTGCAATACATCAAGCATGTACATTAAAAACTCCTGACAATCCTGCTGAATATTTTGAGAGAATTGCGTTTGACCTGAACATTCGTCTAACAGATTTCGAATTTCAAACACACTTTCTATTCTTGTTCTATCAGCGCTACATTTCTCTAACACAGAATTCAACAAACAGCATAAACATTGTTCTGAATTGATCACAATCTGTTCTTTTAAAGTCTCTAGTGAAAGGACAACATTAACCACTACATTAGCATAGCAGTTGACACCAGAACTATTTTCAAATTGAAAACCAACAACATCTTCAACAGAATTCATTTTCTTTCTGCTTACAATTTTCGGTTCATGGACTTTTGGTCTTTTTGCTACAACCTCCCTACTATTACTGATATTTCTTCGTTTCCGGCCTACCACACATTTCTCAAACAAAGGATATTGAGGCAAATGTGGCGAATACTCTCTTCTTAACCTATTGTATTCCTTAACACAATCTAGATCGGCACAAATGTTTGTGACATCACAGTCAATCAAGTACAATCCCGATAAAGTTCTAACTCGTGACAATGCTACATAACCCATACCCTCCTTGAACACAGAGCTGCCAATATTCACCAAAGCAGTGTCTACACTTAAATTTATTTATTGTCACCGCATATGCCAAGCAAACAGGAAACTGCTTACGGTGAACATATAAGTCTTTTACAAGCAAAAACCTAGCTGTGCAACAACCAATTAGCTGTACTTCCTCAATGCCATCAAATTTAATTTTTAAAAATTCTATTCCATCTATATTTCTGTATTTCTCAAAATCAACAACATTACCCATTGATCCATTTACCAGACCTCTTTCAACATGTAAATTCCTTCTCAAAATGATACGGCAATTTAAGCACACATTCAGAGTCTTTTCAAAACCAGCAGTTTTAGATATAGTCTTCTCTAATGAATCCAATTTAGATTTCAAATCCTCAGACAAAATAATTGTTGCTCCCATATGCTCTATTCTGTCAATAGCTTCCAGTTTCACAATCTCTTGGTTTTCTAAATTCAACATTTTGTTGTTGAAGATGGAACATTCTGCAAGAGTTGGCATCAAACATATTCCAGATTTCTTCTCAGTAATTTTCTGAAAAATATCCTCTGGCAGAACGTCTTCTTCTGGATACAAATTTGATAGTAATCGTGCATGTAAAGCTTCTTTTACACGCTCGGTCACTTTCCCAATTCTAACATCTTGTAGAATATTCTTGTAATCTTCATCCTTCGCCTGACGCATATTTTCATGCAGCTCAGCATAATTGAAGTTTAACCATATGTTAACGTTGCCAATGCTCCCTAGGAACTTCCTGGTATTTTCATGCGTAAGCAGTTTAAACACTGGTTGTCCTTTCACTGGTGTCAGCTGCAGAAGGTCACCGAAAACAATGATGTGTTTGCCACCAAATAACACATCATACTCTGTTTTAAGAACTTCCTGCATTCTCAAAGGCACAAAGGCAAGCATGACATTGGAAACCATGCTTACTTTGTCAATGATAAGAAGTTTCATCTTCTTCAGGACTCTAGATACTTCACAACAAGCATCTCCAGATAACTTGTGGTATTGTAATTTGTTATCATGCTCCACTGGCAGCATCAGTAGCCGATGCAAAGTAATACCTTTAATGTTATGTGCTGCCAGACCAGTTGGAAACAAAACTCACTGACCATACAGAAAATTGAAAGCAAATTTTACTCAAATACTTTCACATGTGAACACAAAATACTTCAATCACTGTCCCTAACGAACATTTAAAACATATAAGGCACAAAAACTTTGTGCTAGAGTAATACTAAAAACAACAAGTAAAATGTGTTACTTCATATACTTTTGAGTTAAACAACTATACATATACAATCATCCTGTAGACACATCAATTAGATCTTGGATCCTACAGGATTTTGAATAGTTTGTTCACGCCAAAGGAGAGGATTGCGTGGACGTTTCGACCCTAGGGGGGGCGATGCGGTGTTTTCACGCATCAGGTGCGGGTCTTCATCAGATGTCAGCACGAACGGAAAGTGAAGGAGGTGACCCGCGCGTGTTAGAAATACAAAGGAGCAAGTTTACAACCATCTGTATAGACTATATCAATACAGAGGTGTAATGAACATTTAGCCGGCCTGATTAACACGGACCGACAATACGATTCAAGAGGAAGAGACCAGGACTCCATGCGGAGCTAGGTCTGCAAGAGGCTGTCCCATATATATATACAGTCCTGATGAAGACCCGCACCTGATGCGTGAGAACACCGCATCGCCCCCCCTAGGGTCGAAACGTCCACGCAATCCTCTCCTTTGGCGTGAACAAACTATTTAGTATTACTCTAGCACAAAGTTTTTGTGCCTTATATGTTTTAAATGTTCGTTAGGGACAGTGATTGAAGTATTTTGTGTTCACATGTGAAAGTATTTGAGTAAAATTTGCTTTCAATTTTCTGTATGGTCAGTGAGTTTTGTTTGTGAATGTATTAGTACACCTGTCTTGATATCCTGGTTAGGTACCAGACTGAAGAAAGGAAACATTGAAATAATAAAACAGTGTGTATTTCTATCCGACAGAACCATTATTACTTTATTTATTACCCACCCAGGTTCTGAGGGTTACAGGGTCACCCCATTACATGTATTGATGTGCCAGACCAGTTGGAGCGGTCACAACACAAGACAGTGTTGACTCAGTCCTTTTCTGCAGATAACATGAAATTGTTTTAATGAGGAAACTTTTTCCAGTTCCTGCTTCTCCACTCACGTACAGTCTGACAGGCTTCAACGACGTACATGAGCACTCTTTCTTTTCATGACTTAATCCATGCTCAATTTATTTGGTAACTTCGTCATATATTTTCCTCTGCTCAACGTTGAGTTGTCTGTCCAAATCTTCTAAGTTAACCGCATCCTCCTGAGCACGTGCCATGGCTCTTTCCACTTCAATCACGGCAGTGGCAGCTTCATTTTCGATAACTGGTTCTCCTAGTGGATCCTGACTACATGAAACAGAACTCTGACTGTCCTCAGAACTGTCTCTAGCAATCTCGGCTGCAATTGTTGCTTCCTGCTCGATTTCTGCATTCAACAATTCTAGATATTTTGGGAAAAACAGGACATTCTATGGACTCCTTAGCTGCATTGAAAGAGTCTTCGTAACAGAGGAAATCTCCAAGCAGTTCCTCTTCTGCACGCCAAGGCTTGAAAAGTTGCAAAAGAGCTAAATAGAAAAACTCTTTTCTTTCTGGAGATTCGCAATTCAATTTTCGATGATTTACCAATTGACATTTTCTTTGCTTGACCAGACATTCCTCACATCCAATTACAGCATACACTCCTTTATCAATATCTTCTTTGATGTTCATCTTGAAAATGTAATTTTGTAGAACCTCATACAGACAAACATTCTCCAGGTGACTGCTTCTATTTGGATAATATGTATCCAACATGTTGGTCTTCAAAATATCTGTACTGCTTGGCTCCTTCTCTGCCAAATACTCAATTTCCCATACAGGTTTATGAACTCGATTACGCGTTGCAGCAAGACAAAGACTCGCCCAAATGATACTCCTAGAATTGGCATAGAGACTTGCTGAAGATAACCGGTCAGAACATTCGTAAGCTCCGATTTCTCGATGCGACAACATCTTCAGACTGAAACTGTACAACTTCTTACTGAGGCTCTTTTCATGGGAAATATCCTCCCACATATCCTTCAGTTCTGTCTTTTTTTTTGTGATGTAAGACGTCACATACCGAGACACAGCCATACAGTTGTCAGCCACAAACTGTATATCCATGTTAGCATTCCACATGGACAAAATCACTGGGTTGTAGTCGTTGATGTACTTGGACTCTTCGTTTCTTTTCGAATTGAATGTGTTTTTGGGTGATTTCCTCGTCACATTATGTCGCAGCGAAGACATCAAATTGTTAACTCTTCCTTTTGATAACACCGACCGTGGAAATGCAAAACGACATTTGGTGTAGTATTTGTCCTTGTTTCTGAATTTACGACGGCAGTACTTTCCACAACGATGGCTTTGAAACCGTAAAACTTGTTCTCTTAGACTTTTGTCTTCGTTTGTCTTTGGAACAGCACATGTAGCATACTCTTCTATGAAACTCATCACTAAGTCATCCGGATCTGTTCCAAATTTGGGTGCATCTTTGATCCATAGCAGCATATGGATATGAGGAGCACATCTTGCTTGATACTCCTTTCTCCAGTAGAAATCCAATACCTCTCCAAGAGGTGGATTTTTCTTGTTCGTGATGAAAGACATCATAGCTTCAAATCTATGATTGAAATACCTGCATACATTCACAGGATCCAAAGAGCACAGTCTTAAATTCAATATTTTCAATGTTTCCATTTACTTCTCGTAGAAATTCAAGTAAGTCTTCCCAGCCATACTCAGCACTGCTGAGAGTGAGGAACCATGTGGGAGTTCCTAAGTTCCTCAGCATACATTTTAAGTCACCATGACGACGGTACCAATACTCATTAGTACCACGCTGACATGCCATGAGATTAATCAGGTGAGAATCCAAAATACTGTCTTGCACATTGACTTTATCCATAAAGTTCCTTGCCGAGATATTTCGCAGTTGTACACCACTTTTCAAGATGTGGTTCACTGCATAAGACAGTCCAGACAGATCACTTTCAAACAGTAGATGAAAGAAATAGGGAATGCATTGACGAAACCTAGGATCTTATGCATACAATTGTAAAGTCCGGTATTCAGAAGCAGGAATTTGATCAGGTCGCTCATCATATCGTCCTCCTCGACCTGTGGGAAATAACTGTGGAAAACACTGAGCTTCCAAACTTTCCTCCCAAACACTAATGGGACTCCGTTTGGCTTGTTTCATTTGAAACAAGTCAATAGCATTCCCCATGACTTCCTTGGAATGCAAAGGATGAACACTATAATGTTCATATATTTCTTCATTTTTAGAAGCTTCTACTTTCTCAATTTGCCCAGCACACAATTCGCTGTCCTCTTCTTCACTTACTTCCTCTTCTGCAGTACATACATTCTTGTAGTACTCATTATTTTTTATCAAATACAATGTTGCCTTTTTGACTTTCCTAACATCCACTAAATCTTGCCAGATTTTCTTACTCTTTGTCGGAACCCCATTAACTAGGATAACTAGAGGTTCCTCTTCCACTTTCTCTACTCCATTTGTATTAATGTTTTTCTTCAAATCTAAAGGCATATAAACAACTCTTCCCTTTAATCTTCTTTGTATATCTGATGGAGGCAATTTCCCTGTCTTTGACTCCATTCGTACAATAGCCTGAAAGGGATGGACACTTTGAATCAAAATAGATTCATAAGTATTTAAATCCTTCAATTCAGAAGGAATGTCAACCAATTCCAGATTATTATGAACCGCTCTAGCAGGCATCCGATTTTGGTTTAATTTCTTTAAACAATAAGTACACATACGTTGGTCCAATCCCAAATCAAAATGATTTTCTACCATCAAGTATGTGGCAAAATCCTTCCATTCACTATTGTTTTCTATTTCACTTTTTGCATATAAATCCACTAACTTAGTCTGATTCTTATAATAAGTCCGTCGACAACAC
Organism: Lissotriton vulgaris; assembly: GCF_964263255.1. NCBI lineage: Eukaryota > Metazoa > Chordata > Amphibia > Caudata > Salamandridae > Lissotriton > Lissotriton vulgaris. The sequence goes on from NC_141689.1 coordinate 1,270,266,091, forward strand.
ACACAAGTGAAATTAGGCCTCTCACTTGATTTCACCTGAAAGTTGAGAATTTCCTTGTGAAACTTATCTATATTAGAAATCAGTACACTCTCTTCCACATTACCTTCTTCTACTGGGTCAATTTCAACATTGTTCTCTTCACCAGCAAAGTAACAGAACTCAATTTCTTCACAAATATTCTTCACATCTACTTCAGAACCATGCAAAAGAGCAGTGCTTAATTGTTTAGGCATAATTGCCGGACTCTTAGCATAATACAACATTCTAACTAATTTCCTCACTTTATTATGATGCACTGCTAGCATCCTGAAATGATGAAAAACACTCTGGCATACTCTCCTGGAAAGACAAGCCAGTGAATGACCACGCAAACCTGTCACTTCTCTCACTCTGCAAAAATCTAATTCTTGCAACAACTTCATTTTCTGTTTTAAACTTTTCTTATTAAATGTACGAACAAAATCACAAAGCATACACTGGTCCCTTAGGACGTCTCCCTAAAACCTCATCACCTAACACCTCTTCTGCATCTGCAGACACAAGTTTTTCTTTTTCAACCGGACAACCATCTTTTACCTCATATGCTCGACCACTGGTGTCAACTGCATGCACCAAATCATTGTCCTGGAAGTAACTTTCCTCACTGAAAAATGCCTCAAAACTTGAACTATGCATCCATTCTCCTGAGAAAACTTCACAAAAATTAGAACGATTAACTGCTCTCTTCCATCTTCTATTTGATTTGAAATCATAAATTACCTTGTTTAGTTTCCTAATTCTATTGATTACCAAAATAAGTAACTTTCGCTTAATTTCGAAAGCCTGATCAATAATTTTCTCTACATTTTTCTTTCTCTTATAAAAAGCCACTTTCTGTTGACCTTTCTTAAAATGTTTTAACAAATTGCCTATTATCCTGTTGCGAAACATTCGTCTAAGAATGTCTCTAAACAGATTTTTCCTTCTACTACCATGCACAGAGTTATCTCCTGCTCTAGCAGTTACATTTTTGAGGGACCTTTCCTTCCCGTTTAAATTGGCTCGCTTCTTCTGAACTAAAACATATTCTCTAGTGATACTTTTTCGTCGGCAAATGTTTCTTAAAAAATATTTTGTTGTCTTACCCGGAATTCTTTTGGTGACTTCACAACTTTTAATTCTAGAGAACTGCTGCAAAGGTCCATTATCTCCATTTTTATCAAGGTGCAGTGTAAGACGCTTTGCTTCTTTTTTTTTCTTTGCCTTGAGGGCATGTTTGAATTTTAAAGAATATTCTGAGTTGAATCTGTGGAAAATTTATTAAAAAAATGTTATTAAATACTATTACCAAACAGTAAATCAATAACAGTAAGCAAACAATTGAATGGAAGGATTTTGCAACACACTTGATGGTAGAAAATAGCAATGGAATGGAATGCTTCAACATATGACCTGTACTCTGTTATATGTTAATCTCAACTAATTTCGAGACTCTATTTCTATTTAGAGATTTTTCCAGAACAGACATTGTTCATGTTATTGTTATTGACTTAAAATTACCAAGTACACATGAAGGCATATTTACTAGACCCTTGCTTCAGGGGGAAGTGACTTAAAATTACCAAGCACACATGAGGGCGTATTTACAAGGAACTTGCACCAGGGGGAAGTGACTTCAAATAGCCAAGCACACATGGGGGCGTATTTACAACGCCCTTGCACCAGGGGGAAGTCATATGAAATTGCCAAGCACACATGGGGGCGTATTTACAAGGCCCTTGCACCAGGGGGAAGTGACTTAAAATTGCCACGCACACATGAGGACGTATTTACAAGGCCCTTGCACCAGGGGGAAGTGACTTAAAATTGCCAAGCACACATGAGGATGTATTTACAAGGCCCTTGCACCAGGGGAAGTGACTTGAAATAGACAAGCACACATGAGGGCGTTTTTACAAGGCCCTTGCACCAGGGGGAAGTGACTTAAAATTGCCAAGCACACATGAGGACGTATTTACAAGGCCCTTGCACCAGGGGAAATTGACTTGAAATGGCCAAGCATCGCTTTTGACATTGACACTGTGGAGCACCATGGAGCATAAACAGCGCAGATGCATCATGCATCTATTCCATATAAAACACGCATTGCAAGAGTCACATCGCAAGTAAATAAATTCTTATAAATTTAAAAAGCATTCCTTTTCCCTAAAAGCGATTTTCTGATCATAATTTGAAAACACAGCACCAGGGGAAAGTGACTTAAAATGGCCAAGTACACATGAGGGCGTATTTACAAGGCCCTTGCACCAGGGGGAAGTGACTTGAAATGGCCAACCACACATGGGGGCGTATTTACAAGGCCCTTGCACCAGGAGGAAGCCACTTAAAATGGCCAAGCACACATGGGGACATATTTACAAGGCCTTTGCACCAGTGGGAAGTGACTTGAAATGGCCAAGCACACATGGGGGCGTATTTACAAGGCCTTTCCACCACGGGGAAGTGATTTGAAATATGCACGCACACATGACGGCGTATTTACAAGGAACTTGCACCAGGGATAAGTGATTTAAAAATGCCAAGCACACATGAGGGCATATTTAGAAGGCCCTTGCACCAGGGGTAAGTGACTTAAAATGGCCATGCACACACATAGGAGAGTATTTACAAGGCCCATACACCACTTATGCATCGTTTTTAACATTTACAATGTGGAGCACCATGAGGCAAAAACAGTACAGATGCATCATGCCTCTATTCAAAAAAAGCGACGCAATGCAGGAGTCACATCGCAAGTAAATAAATTCTTATAAATTTAAAAAGCATTCCTTTTCCTTAAAAACGATTTTCTGATCATAATTTGAAAACACAGCACAGCTCCTATGTAGAAGCACACCTTGTCAGTACTAATACTTCACAGTATCTACAATTACAATTTGTAAAAGAATGCAATAGCTTTTTGAAAAACATAATGCAAACACTTCACACAAAACATCATTTTAAATGCACAACTGGTTTCCTTATTTTCTCCAAAAAGCATACTAGTCTCTTTCTAAAATAAAGGAACCATATCTCACCTTACCAAATGCTTTTTGAATTTAAAAACAGTCTCAGAGGCCCTTGCACCAGGGGGAAGTGACTTAAAATTGCCAAGCACACATGGGGGAGTATTTACAAGGCCCTTGCACCAGGAGGAAGTGATTTGAAATGGCCAAGCACACATAGGGGCGTATTTACAAGGCCCTTGCACCAGGGGGAAGTCACTTAAAATGGCCAAGCACACATGGGGCGTACTTTCAAGGCCCTTGCACCAAGAGCAAGTGACTTAAAATTGCCAAGCACACATGGAGGCGTATTTAGAAGGCCCTTGCACCACTTATGCATCGCTTTTGACATTGACACTGTGGAGCACCATGGGGCATAAACAGCACAGATGCATCATGCATCTATTCCATAAAAACACGCATTGCAAGAGTCACCTCGCAAGTAAATAAATTCTTATACATTTAAAAAGCATTCCTTTTCCTTAAAAACGATTTTCTGATCATAATTTGAAAACACAGCAGAGCTCCTATGTACAACCACACCTTGTCAGTACTAATTCTTAACATTATCTGCAATTAGAATTTGTAAAAGAATGCAAAATCTTCTTGGAAAACATAATGCAAACACTTGACTCAAAACATCATTTTAAATTCACAGCTGGCTTTCTTATTTTCTTCAAAAAGCATACTAGTCTCTATCTAAAATTAAGAAACCATATCTCACCTTAGCAAATGCTTTTTGAATTTCAAAACAGTCTCAGAAACACACCAATTTTTCTTTAGCAGAACAAAAGGTATGCACTCCAGAGGCTGCAACCAAGAAAGGCACAGAAATGCTGATATTCATCACACATATCTCTCATGTCAGCCTATCAAAACTCTTCCCTCACTTTTTTCAAATCAACACCCTTCCCCCTTTGCCCTTTTTGCCCTTTTTCCATAGCAACTACCTCCTGCCAGACCTCTCATGTTTACAAGTTCACACAACAATGTTTCAAATGAACTCTGAACTCTCAGTACACCTGCTAATCCACTGCAATCTTTCATAAAATCATTTTTTTTAACCATTCAAATTACATCTTTGAAAGAACACATCCATGCACCCTAACTTTCTGTTTTCAGCAATGGAAATCCACGAATCATTGCTAATGAACCATTAGCACTGAAACTCCACATTTTTTTTTCTTTACAAACTCCTACTGTTTCAACTGCCATTTCATTCCCACACTTCATCTGACTGCAGCAGAACCTCCTCTCGCCATGTTTTCTGTCTGGATTCTTGGACATAGCTATATCCACTGGGCTCAGAGGTATGCTGATAACAGAAATTTACACAACCTCAATTTTCAAAATGTGGATATCAAATGGATTGGGAAAAGAGGATTGAGATGTCACCAATTGATACCATTGGTGAAAAACTTTTTGCATTTGCCAAACCCTGACCTCAAAATAGTGCACTGTGGAGGAAATGATTTGGGCACTTTGACTGGGGTAGGTCTGGAAATGCTCTTAAAGGACACCTTTGAGCAATTAATGGCACTTTTCCCTCAAACTGCCTTGGTATATTCCAATATATGCCAAAGACAGAAATGGAGGTATTCCAATCAATTTTGTCCACAAATTGAGAAAGCGAGGAAGCATGTAAATAAGTCTGTTTCAGCTTATATGAGAGACCATGGAATGGGCGCCATCTACAACAATAACTTGCGTTACTACATGCAAGATATCTACAGAGGAGATGGTGTGCACTTCTCAGATGAGGGCAACAGAGTTTTCATACAAAATTTGAGACTGTGTATTGGTACCTACTTATAAGTACCTAGAACTTACACAGAACACAAAAGCTCTTTTCAGAGCTACCTTAACTATAATTAGTCTTTCCAAATTTCGAATGTACCTTTTTTCACTAATTTTCACTTATGTTCGCTTCCCGGTTCGCTACCCGGTTCGCGTACCGGCAGCTAACAGCGGGAAAAATTCTAATTTTTTTTATTCCAACATATATGAGCCTCCTCAGCCACCCTCAGAAAACCTAGGGGGTCAGGATACGTCTCCCGTGCCCCCTTATACCCATTTCCCACATTGTTTTTCCTCCATCTTGTGATTTAATTTAAAACGAAACACAAAATGGCGAACTCCCGTTACGCTACCGGTGAGCAACCCGGTTTGCGTACCGGGAAGCGCTTCTACCGTGAAAAATCGATTTTTTTTTATTTGCCCCGCGGGACCCTTTAATAACCCCAACATCATTCCTAGGGGGTCAGGAGGGGTCTACCTTGCCCCCTTTCATTAAATTCCCCCTTCGTTTTTCTCCTCCTCTTGTCTCTCGATCCTACCGAGAGACAAGATGGCGGCCGGTCCGGACTGTTTAGAATGTTGACAGACACCGGAGAGCCAATCAGCTTCGCTTTGCGAAGTTCCGTTACGCGTCAGGTACGCGAACCGGGGCGCTAACCGGAGCGCTGTCACAGATATATCTGTTTTTTAAAACGTTAATTTCTCAAAATCCTCTGGAGCACATATATTGAGACATAGCAAAGGCACGTCGGGCAAACCATATCTACAATTTTGCCAAGTTTCGTGTAAATCCATTCAGCCGTTCGAGCTAAAAGTGAGTCCAACCGCCCTATGGAAAACTCAATGTTAAAAACGCGTTTTGGGACCCCCCTTTTTTCTCGGCCCCCCCTTGACGAAACCCCCCACATTTTAAGGGGCTGCTCAGAAACAAAATGTGCCATTTTCCTGAAAATTTTAGCCAATTCCGTCCACAAACGCCAAAGTTATTCGACATAGAATTCTCAAAAATCCCATAGGAAAAAATCCTAACTATATATACCTACTGGCGACCGCCAGTAGGTAATATATATATATATATATATATATATATATATATATATATATATATATATATATATATATATATATATATATATATATATATATATATATATATATATATATATATATATATATATATATATATATTCACTGAAAAAACCATAGGTTATAGACCATATATAGTTAGGGATTAGCATTTAAAAAACCTTATTTTATTTGCACAAAACCATTGAAATTCCATATATAGTTAGTTGCACTAACTATATATCGCGGACCCGCAATCCACTGCTAATGATGTCACATATTACATCATTCATGACATGGTCAGTGACATCACTGATGACATCACTGATGACATCTCAATTGACATCACTGATGACATCACTGATGACAACACCCAGTGACTGTATGTTTCTGTAAAGTTAAAATATGTCTTACATATTGAAGAATGAGTGGATGAATAAGTGTCTGGATGAAGGATTTAGTAGGTGAATGACTGACTGTATGAGAGAATGATTAAATGTGTCTCACTGAGTGTATGGGTTAGTGATTAAAGTGTCTTAATTTGGCAATCATTATTTATGTTGTTCTGTAAACTGCTGCATGTTTAAATCAGTAGCTATATCAGTAACTATATGGGTTATTGAATGGTTGCCCAAGTATTTGTATGGGAGACTGAGTATGTGTGTGGGTGGCTGGGAGGTGTATAACTCTGTGCATAGATGTGTGAGCAGTTGATTCCCTAGGTGTATGGGTTCAAAAGTGCATGTAGAAACAGCTGTATGGACAGTTGACTGTGTGCATGAGTATATTGGTGAGTGAATGGATATCTCTGTGCTACATGTCAAAATAGGTACATATGTAAAACACACTCCATGTGAGAGTTGACATATATAAATAACTGAACATAAGAGCCAGTGAATGTGTGAGTGGCTGTATGAATCATTGTGAACTTGTATCAAGGATTGTATAAGAGAGTAAATATGTGTTACTATATGTTTGAATAAGTAAGGTGTGTATAACTGTATAGTTGAGGAAATGGAGATGTGATTGATTCTTTGCATGACTGACTAGGTGTGTGAGTTACTCCATGGATGTGTGACAGTCTGTGAGTGCCTGTTTACACTGAGTGTATCTAAGGTTATATTAGAGTCTGAAGATGTATTATCACATAAATGATATCATCAGTGATGTAATCAGTAATGTCAAATGAGATGTCAGTGATGTCATCAGTGATGTCATTTGAGATGTCATCAGTGATGTCATCAGTGATGTCATTTGAGATGTCATCAGTGATGTCATCAGTGATGTCACTGACCATGTCATGAATGATGTAATATGTGACATCATTAGGAGTGGATTGCGGGTCCGCGATATATAGTTAGTGCAACTAACTATATATGGAATTTCAATGGTTTTGTGCAAATAAAATAAGGTTTTTTAAATGCTAATCCCTAACTATATATGGTCTATAACCTATGGTTTTTTCAGTGAATTTTCAAGGTTTTGTAAATGCAAATTCCTAACTATATATGGTCTATAACCTATGGTTTTTTCTGTGAATTTCATTGGTTTTTTAAAAGCTAATATCTATAGCTGTAAAATATATTCTTTATTAAGTGACGTATCACGTAGCCCGTAAGACGCCTCATGATGCTTCGCATAACTGTGACGTATCGTCTCTGCAGCGCAAACCAAACCCAAAACGTAAGCGCGCCAGAACACGCTCAAGGATATATATATATTTTTTTAACCTTAATTAGACAAAATCCACACATGCACATATCACAAACGTTCAAAAAACACAATATGTCGGACTCCCGTTACGCTGCCGGTTAGCTGCCCAGTTAACGTACCATGAAGCACATTTTCCGCGAAAAATCGCAATTTTTTTTTTCTTTTGCCCCGCAGGGAACTTTAATAGCCCCCTCATCAATCCTAGGGGTTCAGGAGGGGTCTGCCTTACCCCTTTCATTCATTTACACCTTTTTTTTTTCCACCTCTTGTCTCTCGATCCTACCGAGAGACAAGATGGCGGCCGCTCCGGACTGTTTACAATGTTGACAGCCAATCAGCTACTCCTCAGACTCCCGTTACACTACCGGTTAGCTTCCCGGTTAGCTTCCCGGTTAGCTGCCCAGTTCGCTTACCAAGACGCGTCTCTACGGCGAAAAAATCGTTTTTTTTAAATTTTGTTTTGGGGGTCCGGCGTGGCTCTATAATATCCCCCTCATCAATCCTAGGGGGTCAGAAGGGGTCTACCTTGCCCCCTTTCCTTCATTTCCCCCTTTGTTTTGGCCTCCTCTTGTCTCTCGATCCTACCGAGACACAAGATGGCGGCCGCTCCGGACTGTTTAGAATGTTGACAGACACCGGAGGGCCAATCAGCTTTGCATCGCAAAGTTCCGATACGCGAAAAGTTCGCTAACCGGATCGCTGCCCGGACCGCTGTTACAGATATATATCTTGATTTAAACGTTAATTTCTCAAAATCCACTGAAGCACATATATTGAGACCTAGCAAAGGCACATCGGGCTAACAGTCCCTACAATTTTGCCAAGTTTCGTGGAAATCCATTCAGCCGTTCGGGCTAAAAGTGAGTCCAACCGCCCTATGGAAATTAACATGGGAAAAACGCGTTTTGGGACCCCCCTTTTTTCTCGGCCCCCCCTTGACGACCCCCCTCCAAATTCTCAGGGGTTGCTCAGAAACAAAATGTGCCATTTTCCTGAAAATTTCAGCCCATTCCGTCCACAAACGCCAAAGTTATTAGACATAGAATTTTCAAAAGTTCCATAGAGAAAAAATCCTAACTATATATACCTACTGGCTATCGCCAGTAGGTAATATATATATATATATATATATATATATATATATATATATATATATATATATATATATATATATATTTCAAACAAAAGCACCCGAAGCTTGGAGGCACACTCACTACTTGTTGCAATTCTTTATTCTGCTCGGAGGCATTACTTAGCAGCACAGGATATACAAAAGGGTTTCAGCCAATTATCCCTACGCGTTTTGTGCGTCTTCTCGCACTTGTTCACGGGATGGCAGTGAGGAGTAGCGGCTGTCGCGTTCTCATTGTTAGCTTGAAGTCCCGCCCAGTGGGCGTATGCACTCGCTGAATTATGGTAGTAGAAGTCCCTTTTGAGTCGTGAATCTATAGTAGATGCCGCCGCCCTTCTCCTAATTGTACTTCTTAAACCTCGGTAGGTTGATGCATCTCCTTAATGCCGCTGTTAGGCCATTAGTTTCCCTCACAGACCAACAATGGTTCCTTGATGCTCCACTTTAGTAGTGGCGCAGGACCCGCTCTTCCGTGGGGAGGGGCTCTCCACGACCATGGCAGACTGCAATTATTTCAAAATTCTGTGCTGCTAACTTATGCCTCCGAGCAGAATAAAGAATTGCAACAAGTAGTGAGTAGTGAGTGGGCCTCCAAGCTTCAGGTGCTTTTGTTTGAAATATATATATATATTCCTTGAAAAAACCATAGGTTTCACACCAGTTATAGTTAAGAATTAGCATTTAAAAAACCTATTAAATTCACTGAAAAAACCATAGGTTTCACACCAGTTATAGTTAGCTGGAAATTTTATTGACATAAAACCATTGAAATTCCCACGTTATAGTTAGTTGGACTCACTATAACTTGCGTGCCTGCAATGCAATGCACTGCTGCTGATGACGTGACATATTACATCACTCATGACATCATTGATGACACCATCCAGTGAATGTGTGTCTTTCTGAAAAATAAATTTGTTTTGTATATGTATTTGTAAAGTACGATGGAAGAATAAATGGTTAAATAAGTGTGTAAATGGATGTTTGTTTTTAAAAGAATTGATTGGTTAACTGCCTTATTAAGTGTATCCTAGTGAATACATATATTAGCAAGTAACTTGTAAATATTGAAATGTATGTGTCAGTGTTTCACTTTGTGTATAAGTGGCTCTATGGGTTGGTGACTGACTCACTGTTTGTATGTGTTTTGAAGACAGCATATGTACAGGACTGTATGGATGGATGAGTGTTTATATGTGTATGTTAGTAAGTAAACGACTGTCTCACTATTGTCTTTTTCAGTAACGACATATGTTTTAATCTAGTATATGTGAGTATTGATGTATATAAGTGAGTATATGTGAGAGTGAGAGATTGAAAGAGTTCCTGTTTAAATAAGTATGTGTTTATATATGTGATTGTTTAAGAGAGTAAGTATGTGTAAGTATTCTTAGAAGTAAAGTGGTAGTGTGTGTATTGCTGTATATGCAAATAAATGGATGTTAAATAGTTTTTTTGCATGTCAATATGTGTGTGAGTAACTTTTGGATGACTGTCGAAGTGTAACAGGATGTATAGGTGTATCACTACATATAATGAGTGAGTATATGTATGCGTGACTATATAGAACTGTTGTTGAATGAGTGGATGTGTATATAGATGGTGGAATTACTGAATTATTTGTTGTAACTGGTATGGGTATCTCCATTTTTTTGAAAATATTAAATACTATTTTTGAATATGTGTTACACTGAAAGGAGGTCTCTGACTCTCTCACAAGGATGGTGTCATCAGTGATGTCATGAGTGATGTCACTGACCATGTCATGAGTGATGTAATATGTGACGTCATCAGCAGTGCATTGCAGGCGCGCAAGTTATAGTGAGTCCAACTAACTATAACGGGGGAATTTCAATGGTTTTATGTCAATACAATTTCCAGCTAACTATAACTGGTGTGAAACCTATGGTTTTTTCAGTGAATTTAATAGGTTTTTTAAATGCTAATTCTTAACTATAACTGGTGTGAAACCTATGGTTTTTTCAGTGAATTTCATAGGTTTTTTAAATGCTAATTCCTTTCTATATTGAGTTTCTAACCTATGTTTTTTTTTACAATTTGCTGTTTTGTGTAAGTATTAATTTGTAAGTTTTTTTTTATCATTTTTTTCTGGGGCGCTCTGGGTGCGCGCTCCGGTAAGCTCTCTGGTAAGCTCTCCGGTAAGCTCTCCGGTAAGCTCTCCGGTAAGCTCTCTGGTAAGCTCACCTGTAAGCTCTCCGGAAAGTGCACCCAGAGCGCTACTTTCGTTTGTGGAAAAAAATATGAATGAAAAGTTAATAATAACGCAAAACATTTCGTACCATACAAATAAAAGCAGTTTTTTTTTATAAGGAAATGAAAATGATTATGCATTTCCGTAAAACTATGATGACGTCACTTCGGCGCGCAACGTAAGCGCCCCCGGAAGCGCCTATGTTCGCGCCGCGTAAGCGCCCCGGAAGCGCCTACGTTCGCACCGCGTGTGCGCCCCCAGAAGCGCTCCGGTGTGCGCAGCGTCAGCGCGTCAAGTCATGTGACCTTAAAATAACACTTTTCATTGGTTGCTAACAGTTTTTTTTACAAAGAATGAAATCCCCACCCATTTCCTTCACTTCTTCTTTCACTTTTGTGACTGCAGGACCTGCTTTTTTGCTCCTGGATCTTTCTTGGTTTTACCATGGCTGCCAGAGAATCCAGCAGTGATGAAGAACCTGAATTCAACAATGAAGAGCCTCCTCAACGAAAGGTGAAGGAACATTTTATTTGGAAATTTTTTAAAATACCACCTAACTAAAAAAAAGGTGAATGGTCCAAAAGTGGAGTGCAGGATCTGCAAAGAAGTCCTGTCATGGGGTAACTCCTTAAAAGAATACTCATTTGGAAACTTCACGATGATCCGGCATGTGGAGAAGAAGCACCCCCAGAATTTTGCCCGGGAAAGTGTCAGGGCTCTGGCACAAGAGGTTCCCAGTGATGGGGCCTCTACATCCACCGGAGGAGCAACTTCTTCTGGGAAGGGGACAATCACAGGAGCTGGTGCCAAACATTCAACCTGCTTTTAACCATGGTGCCCTCAGATGCAGATACTACAATCAACTGCTTACCTTTGGAGAACAAAGTGTACAGCTCATGGTTCGAGCATTAGAAAACCATCGCTGCCCTTTCCACCCCTAATTTTTTTTGTTCTTTTTGCTCCTGTTGAGCAGCTTCCATTTCCTGTTTTTGTTCCTGTTTTGAAAAAAGAAGAAAACAAAAAGTTCTTTTCAGAACTACCTCCAATTCTCATCAAAGAGCTATATTCTTTAAAAAATGAAAAAGAGTAAGTGAAATGGAGAGCATTGATAATGGAAAGGAAAATGAGTAAGAAAGAACAGAAAGGTATGAGAGGAGAAAGGAAGTGAAGTAGGGGGTCTAAAAGAAGGTGAGTGTTGTGAAGGAAAGTAAGGAGAAGAAGAGTGAATATAGGGAATGTTGATATTCAAAGAAAATGTTGAAAAGGAACGGGAGTGGAAGGGTAAGAAAAGATACATTGCTGGAGTTGAAGGCTGAAAGCCTCATTTATGAAGCCATGCGTCACCTTATCACCACCAGAGCGTCACTTTTTGTGACGCATCAGTCCAGTAAAAAATGCACCTTATTCAGTCATATTTACAAAGTGGCGCATCTAGGTAGTTGTGTCACTTTGTAAGCCCCTGCGCCACATTATTCCTACGTCAGTTGAAATGTATGCAAAAGGGACGTATTGACGCAAGAAAGGGTCGTAGAGGTGACACAGTAAATAAACTGGAGGCCTCATTTCTGAAAAGTGACGCATCACTGCGTGAAAACAGCGATGCGCCACGTTTCTGTGCGCACTCCTTACGACATTCCAGATGTGTCATATTTAATGTATGACGAATCATGTCGCAAGGAGTTACAGATACGTCAGTATTTCTGACGTATCTATAAACACAAAAGTGACGCATTGCTGGAGTGAGTCACAAAAGTGACGCAACTCCAGTAATGCGTCCTTTCACATGGAGAAAGCACCATGTGAAAGGTCTTGCGTCAGTCTTACACCTGCTGTGAGGCAGGCGGACGATTTTGACGCAACAGCATCCTAAAAGTGACGCAGTGAAATCTCATAGATTTCACTGCGTCGCTATTACGAAGCTTTTTGCGGGGGAACGGCCCCTCTGCATACATTATACCTGACGCAGGTATAATGTGGCGCAGGGTTTTAAAAAGTGACCCATCTACCTAGATGCGTCACTTTTTAAATATAGTGCAACGAGGCGCATTTTTTTACACCGCTGGTGCGATGCATCACTTTTCTGTGCGCACTCCTTATGACATTCCAGATGTGTCATATTTAATGTATGACGAATCATGTCGCAAGGAGTTACAGATGCGTCAGTATTTCTGACTTATCTGTAAACACAAAAGTGACGCATTGCTGGAGTGCGTCACAAAAGTGATGCAACTCCAGTAATGCGTCCTTTCACATGGGGAAAGCACCATGTGAAAGGTCTTGCGTCAGTCTTACACCTGCTGTGAGGCAGGCGCAAGATTTTGATGCAACTGCATCCTAAAAGTGACGCAGTGAAATCTCATAGATTTCACTGCGTCGCTATTACGAAGCTTTTTGCGGGGGAACGCCCCCTCTGCATACATTATACCTGACGCAGGTATAATGTGGCGCAGGGTTTAAAAAAGTGACCCATCTACCTAGATGCGTCACTTTTTAAATATAGCTCAACGAGGCGCATTTTTTTACACCGCTGGTGCGATGTGTCACTTTTCTGTGCGCACTCCTTACGACATTCCAGATGTGTCATATTTAATGTATGACGAATCATGTCGCAAGGAGTTACAGATACGTCAGTATTTCTGACTTATCTGTAAACACAAAAGTGACGCATTGCTGGAGTGCGTCACAAAAGTGATGCAACTCCAGTAATGCGTCCTTTCACATGGGGAAAGCACCATGTGAAAGGTCTTGCGTCAGTCTTACACCTGCTGTGAGGCAGGCGCAAGATTTTGACGCAACAGCATCCTAAAAGTGACGCAGTGAAATCTTATAGATTTCACTGCGTCGCTATTACGAAGCTTTTTGCGGGGGAACGCCCCCTCTGCATACATTATACCTGACGCAGGTATAATGTGGCGCAGGGTTTTAAAAAGTGACCCATCTACCTAGATGCGTCACTTTTTGAATATAGCGCAACGAGGTGCATTTTTTTACACCGCTAGTGCGATGCATCACTTTTCTGTGCGCACTCCTTACGACATTCCAGATGTGTCATATTTAATGTATGACGAATCATGTCGCAAGGAGTTACAGATACGTCAGTATTTCTGACGTATCCGTAAACACAAAAGTGATGCATTGCTGGAGTGTGTCACAAAAGTGACGCAACTCCAGTAATGCGTCATTTCACATGGGGAAACCACCATGTGAAAGGTCTTGCGTCAGTCTTACACCTGCTGTGAGGCAGGCACAAGATTTTGACGGAACAGCATCCTAAAAGTGACGCAGTGAAATCTTATAGATTTCACTGCATCGCTATTACGAAGCTTTTTGCGGGGGAACGCCCCCTCTGCATACATTATACCTGACGCAGGTATAATGTGGCGCAGTGTTTTAAAAAGTGACCCATCTACCTAAATGCGTCACTTTTTAAATATAGCGCAACGAGGCGCATTTTTTTACACCGCTGGTGCGTTACAAAAGTGACGCACAGGCGGCGCAAAACTGTCGCAAGGCCTTCATAAATAAGGTCCTGGATTTTCCCCGAGCTTCGCTCCCCGGTGCGCTTCCCTGCCCCCTTATAGTAATTTCTCCCTTTTTTTTATGTCACCTCTTGTGTCTCGATCCAACCGAGACACAAGATGGCGGCCGCTCTGGACTGTTTCGAATGTTTACAGACACCCGTGAGCCAATCAGCTTTCCGCGCGCAAGTCGCGTGTCATGCCTGGTGCGCTCCCCGGTGCGCGCACAGGTGCGCGCCTATAGATATATATATTTTTTTGAACCTAAATTACTCAAAATCCACTGGAGCACATATCTTGAGACATAGCAAAGGCACATCGGGCTACCAGTCCATACAATTTTGCCAAGTTTGGTGGAAATCCATTCAGCTGTTCGGGCTAAAAGTGAAATCGACCGCCGTATGGATATTAACATGGGGAAAATGCGTTTTGGGACCCTCTTTTTATCTCGGCTCCCGCTTGACGAATCCCCCCCAAACTTTCAGGGAAGGACCGGAACGCCGCGAGGCCATTTTGAGGAAATTTTCTGTCAGATTCGTCAACCGGCACCAAAGTTATTTCAAATAGAATTTTGAGATTTAACATTGAAAAAAATCCTAACTATAACTACCTACTGGCGACCGCCAGTAGGTAATATGTATATATATATATATATATATATATATATATATATATATATATATATATATATATATATATATATATATATATATATATATATATATATATATATATATACGGTGTGGTTCTCCTTTCATTTGGCAATTCACGAGAGTATAGACTGGAAAATCAAGCTGCTTTACATTCTTTCAAGACTTAGCCTGAAGGCTGCTCTCCACAGCTACCACTAGGATAGCTTTCTATTAGGGTTGTCTTTAACCTACCATCAATAAGGGTTGTTTGGAGTGGTACACAGTGGCCACTAATCATAATTTAACCAAAATTATATTGATTGCTTGAGATTGTAAAAACTGAATGCTACTGCCTTACCTGTTGCTAATCATTGTCCAGCTGACCGCAGTGTCCATCTGTCAGAGTGGATCTGTGTAGCGGTTTACGGTCTAGTCTTCTTCCGGGCACCTTTCTCCTGACTACAACGCACCGGATATGTTGTGTCCGTGCAGCGGGCGCGCTGGTGGCATGCCGAAAGGCGTGCCAAAGGCACGCCCGTCTGCGCCCATCGGCGTTCGAAGTGCGCCCAGCGCCAGAACCCCTGCTCAATATTCCATGCTGCCCTATACACAAGACTTAATTCCGGTGAGTGTCCTGCATTGAAACTAAAGATGGATGCAAGAATATCTCCTGAGTCACTGCAATCGGTGCGGAGTTAAGCTAGGCACTTTCAACACAAACAGGTCCAGGGAAGAAATACAGTTCAATAACACGGAGCTGGACAATGTTAAGTAGGATGGGATGGCTCTGCAACCCAATGCTCAAACAAAAAATCCGATCACTTATGACCTCAAACCTATCAATTGTGTACTGGTTAATGCCAGGTCAGTAATCAAACACAAAAATGACTTAGTGTGCCTTATACAATTGGAATATCCAGACCTGATCTTTTTTAACAGAAACATGGGCAAATGACACTAGCAACCCTGACTGGAATCAGGTAGTTTGAGCTGACTACTTTGTTACCAATATCAATAGGATGGAGACAAAGGGGGTGGGATCGCCCTAATTTATAGAGCTTGTTATGAGGTGAGTATAATACCAGAACCACTATTGGATGCAGAGGCAATGTTTCTGAGTTTAAAACTAAATAATATTGAATGTTTCCAAGGAGCCTTAATCTATAGGCCTCCTGGCCCCAGGCTATCTTTCATTACCACACTCCAGACTCGCATGGAATTTTGCCTCAATGTGGATTCTTTCACGCTGCTGGGGGATTTCAATTTTCACCTGGAGGCAACTAATAATTCCAACACTCTAAGCCTAATAGACACCCTAGCTAGTTTTGGGATGACAGAGATTGTACGGGAATCCAAGCATCAGGCAGGTCATACCTTAGACGGCATTTTTACTAATAGGCCCACATTGAAGTGATCAGCTCGCTTCCCTTACTCTGGTCAGATCATCATGCCGTTCACTTTACTATTAACATCTCTAATACTAACCGGTGCCATTGAAACCGACCCCCCTCTGAGCAAAGTTCGTGCTTGGAAGAAAATATCCCAACAAGAGCTGACCACGGCCTTGAAGGAGAATCTAATCTGTAGGGCAGATACCAATGAGGCAGCTACTGACTTCAGTAATTAGATCACCCATGCAATAAATCTGCAGGCACCTGAACTTACCAAGACGGCTAGGAAAAGACTGGTATCCTCTCCTTTGTACTCAGCAGAGCTTAAAACAATAAAAATAAAATGCAGACTTAAGGAACGCATTTGGATATCTTCATATAGTTTGGCCCATAAGATCGAATATGGATCAGTACTAAAAGAATATAAGGGAGCAATAGTAACGGCTAAGACAGCCTACTTTACTTCCAAAGTTCTAGAATCCACAAACTCCCCTAAAGAACTGTTTAAAACAGTAACAGCATTGTCTCCCCGGGCGAAATACACTGTCTTTGCCCCTGATCAAGCCTTTGTGGATAAACTTGTGGCTTTCTTCCAGACCAAGGTCCAAATGGTTTATGAGGAACTCTTGAACTCAGAAGAGGTTAACATTACCAGCTGCGGTCGGTAATGGGTGTACCTGCTGGGCAGTGACGTGGGGAGGGGGAGGGGCAGGGTGGGTGGTAGTAATCTATGGATTATGGAGCTTTACAGGTAAGTAAAGATTTAATAAATAAAAGACATTTCGTTGCGCGCACTGCATCGCATTTGGGTATGCAGTGCACACAATGAAATTTCTTTTATTTATTTAAATGTTTACTTACCTGTAAAGCTCCGTAATCCATAGATTACTACCCCCCACCCTGCCCTCCCCTCCCCACGTCACCGCCCTACAGTTACACCCATTACCGACCACGGCTAAACATTACAAACCATCTAGAGACACGGGAAGAACACTCTCGCCAAGGTAGCCTAACACAATTTACCACTATGATTGAAGAGCAAGTGGTAGACATACTCTCACTAACCAAGTCTGGAACCCCACTTTACCCCTGTCCCCCACACATTCTACATCTAGCTAAGGATGAGGTTGGCACGTCGTTGACCCCTTTATTAAATCTAGTTATTGGAACAGGCACCTTCCCCTTAGGATGGAAAATGTCCTGTATCAGACCTATCCTAAAAAAACATCACTGGAACCGTTGGAGGCTAAAAACTACCACCCTATCTCCTGTCTACCTCTACCCTCTAAAATTTCTGAGAAAGCCATAAACCTGGAACTGACAGCCTACCTTGGGGACAATAACATTCTTGACTCCACCCAGCATGGGTTTAGAGCTTGACATTCTACAGAATCAGCTCTGATCATGGCTACAGAGGAGATTCGTATGATGGTGGGCGGTAGGGTGGCCTTAATACTGCTAGACCTCACGGCAGCTTTTGACACTGTGAATCATACAGTGGTAATAAATAGGCTGCAGTCTGTTGGAGTCAGTGGCAAGGCCTTGACCCTTCTTACATATTTTCTTGACCCCATGGAACAAATAATATACTGGGAGGGTATGAGGTCGGAACGGTTCACCGTCCTGTATGGAGTCCCTGATGGCTCGGCCCTCTCTCCCACCCTGTTCAATATTTATGTAACCCTGTTGGCAAGACTAATTAAAAGTCATGGTCTAGCGCTTGTGTCTTACGCTGACAACACTCAGCTGGTGGTGTCTGTCACCCAAAGTGACAGTATGTCAGCTGAGCGGTTCTGTAACTGTCTCTCCTCGGTGAAGTCATGGATGAATGTCAATTTTCTAAAACTCAATACTGGAAAAAACGAGATTCTGGAATTTGGCAAAATCTCTTCAATCTGGAGCAAACATTGGTGGCCCCCTGAAGCCGGAACATGACCGCTGGCGGTGTCTAGGGCCAGAAATCTCGGCTTTCTCATTGACAAAGATCTCACAAATAAACCAAGTTGTCTCAGCCTGCTTTTTCACATTAAAGATACTGCGTAAGATTCTTCCTTTTATCCTGTTTTCCCAGAGGAAAACAGTGAACGGTGCCCTTATTCTATCAAGGATAGATTACTGTAATCCCCCTGTATTTAGGTACTGGAGTGAAAAAACTCAACCAGTTCAGTTACTTCAAAATGCTGTTGCGTGAGTCTTGTATTGTCTACCCAAGCATCACTCCACTTGGGACAGCATTAAACAACTGCACTGGCTTCCGGTGAGATGTTGGGTGGAGTTTAAAGCTCTATGCCTAGTGCATAAAGCCCTTTATGGAGGTGGGGCAGAAGACGTACAATCATTATTACCCCAATACATCCCATCGCGCTGTTTAAGGTCTATGGACACAGGGCTGGTTCTTTCTCCCAGGATGAAAAGAGTGGGTTGGGGAGGGAAGCGCTTTTTATTCCTAGCAGCCAAATTATGGAACTCCCTCCCCATCTTGCTGCAACTTCAGCCCTCATACATCATCTTCAGGAAAGACATTAAAACTAGGCTCTGTATGCAATGCTAATCACACTGCGACTCTCAGATCACTCTACCTAAGGCCAAGACGCCTTCACATAAGTGCACTCTACAAATACCCTCAGTAAGTCATTCATTTCATTTCATTTATAAACTTTATTCGATTGTTTAAAAAACATCATAAAGGTACACAGGTTAAAACAATCATATAGTGTTGCACAGGAAAGGTACATATCATATCATTACTTGATGTCAATACACACAACTACCAGCCAATAAATAGAGAAAGTAATAGTGACTAAAAAACCATACTTTTTCTTGCAGCAACAGATTTCAAGATAAAGGTTGCGGTAAAAAAACATAGATCCGAACTAGCAAGTGAGAATAAAAGGTTCATGGCATTTGATGTAGAAGACACTAAATATTTTTTAAACAACGGTTTCAAATAAACAATACGTAGGGATTTATACAGGGGGCAAATTAGCATAAAATGCAGGGTACTTTGTTTGGTTAATCCATCACATGGACATGGAGAAGTAGAATGATTTTTCATCTTTGGAAACGCCACAAGGTTGTGGACAATACCAAGTCTGAGTCTGGATAGGACAAATTGATGGGATTGTCTGCAGATGATTTTAAGATAAGTAGGTAGCCCAGAACCCTCATTTACATTGGAGGAATAGAAGGCATGGGTTGAGTAATTGCTTGTGTCAACTTTGCGTTTATTAGATTTTGCCCTCAAGAATTCTTCTTTCACCTCCCTTTTGGATAAAGTAATAACAATTGCAGGGTCACTACATATATCCATGTCAAAGAGATCTTTATAAGTAGTAATCACGTACTTTATCCAAGGGATATTATGGGCTTTTTCCAAATGCAGGCAATCTTTAATAATACCCTTAGTAAAGCTTGTTTCGTCCTTCAACCATATAGATCTCCATGCCAAGAGAGGTCTCAGTTCAATTAAGTCGGCTATATAATCCAACCCTAGTTCCTCGTGAACCAGGTAGGTAGATACCGATGATGGTAAGCAAAGTAACCGTTTCAAAAACAGATTTTCCGAAGTTTGCAATTCCCTAGTGGAACAGTGCCCCCATACCCCTGAGCCGTAGAGCGCTATTGATGTGCTTCTGTGTCTATAAATATTAAGCATTGCTGGGATCCGCTGACTACCCAATTTAGTGGCAAAACGAAAGACACCTAAGGAAGCCTTCCCCATCCTAGCTTTTATATTAATTTGTTCAGGGGTCCATGAGCCCTTGTTATTAAAAGTGATGCCCAGGTAGCAGAAATTATCCACAACCTCAATTCGGTTTTCTTTAAAATAAAAAGGCTTAGGATTGTTTACCTTTTTGCCGCATACCATTATAAATGTTTTGGAGTTGTTGATTTTAAGTTTCTTACCCTGTATGAAATCATAGAAACAGTTCATCAGCCTCTGAAGGCCGATTGGAGTTCTAAATAATAGGACAGTATCGTCCACATATAGCAACACTGGGATAGGTTGGCCTCCTGCTTGCGGTGCATCTGCTTGGATATATTTTAGTTCCTGTTCCATAGAATTAATAAAAAGAGAATAAAGCAAAGGGGCCAGTACGCACCCCTGCCTAATACCTGCTTTGACCATAATCTTTTTTGTACATTCTCCTGATGGGCCATATCGAACCTGGGCTGAAAGATTAGAGTATAACCTTGCTAAGAAGTGGATAATAGCTGGGGGTGCACCCATGTCAAGAAGGGTTGTCCATAACAGGGAGTGGTTCACCAGGTCGAAAGCACTGGAGAGGTCCGCAAAACAAAGAAACAGGGAACCAGATTTAACCTTGGTCTATTTCCCTATTAAAAGGTTAAGGTTAATGCACTGATCAATTGTGCCGAGGCCCTTTCTAAAGCCATATTGGGATTGTGCCAGAATGTTATTATCAGCCGCCCACTCTTCCAAGCGTAGCAGTAGAACCCGGCTCATGATTTTAAGGGAGGAATCCAAAAGGGAGATAGGGCGGTAGTTTTTAGCCTCTCCTCTGTCTCCCTTCTTATAGATAGGAATAATAATTGATTCACTCCATGTTGCCGGGGTGGAGTAATCTGCGGCAGCATTAAAGACTTGGGTCAATAATTGGCTCCATAGGGCCAGATCGTATTTATAGAGATCTATAGGGACCCCATCGGGTCCTGGAGCTTTACCTCCTTTGCTGGAATTAATTGCCGTAACTACTTCTCGGATGGTAATTACCAATGGCTGTGGTGTCAAAAAGGGATTAGTACAGATGTTATCATAAGACTCCCCGTGTGGATCCAAATTTCCAGTGAAGTGTCGAGCCCAGCTATCTTCACTTACTTGAGCAGTAAGGACTGGGAATTCTTCCTTCTGGAGGAATGGGGCGTTAATTGTACTCCAAAACAATTTGCAATCCCGAAGGGCTGCGGCACTATCCAGGTTGTCCCAGGCTTGTTCTCTGAGTTCATTTTTCCTACGCTTTAATTCTATGTTGTAGTTGGACCTCAGAGTTTTAACCACTTCCCTATCTCTTGGGAGACTGGATAACGCATTCTTAAGGGTTTTTAGCGCCTTTGTGCATGCTTGGTCAAACCAGCCCACATTTTCCCGTCTGGTATTAATCTTGTTGTTAGTGAAAATTTTATTAATAATATTACCAAGTTCCTCAAAATCCGCTATAATACCCGCGGGGGAACATTAGTTTCAAGACAACGGAGTATCGGTCTGGAACCAGCTGCAACGGCTGTACTAAGTAGTTTCTCTGATTTTCCCAAACACCACTTTATCCGTGTTCCATTTGGCCTACTTGGAATAATATCATCTATAACCCTTCCGGTAGGCGTGTTTCTAGAGCCCCATGTAAGGATGGACATTGTTAGGGCATTGTGGTCACTCAAACAGTAGTCCTTAATGATCGGCACTGTACAGAGCGGCACCATTGCAGTTGAAATCACCAAATAATCAAATTGTAACAGAAGACTGTTGAGGGAAGCCCCGTATGCGGAGTGTTGAAAGTGTGCTAAATTCTCCCCCAAGTCACCATCAAACCCACAAACTGGGGTGTAAGAATGTGGCCACGTTCTGATATTGAAATCACCCCTCCATATAATGTCATAAGATTTGTGAGATTTATTACAAATTTTCTGCAGGGTAGCTTCCAGTTCATCCACAACTAAGGTACTGGTAGGATCAAAGGTATTATTATAGTGATTAATCAGTAAGGTGTTCCTGCCCTTTTTAACTTGCAGTTCCAGAATTTGTGAATGTGAGCCAACAATGGAGCAAGATTTTACTGTTACCGGAAGATCTACAGATATTAATACCAGCAGGCCCCCTTTTGCCCTCCCCATAACAGATTCTAGAGCATGACAGTTACAGAAACAAAACCATCACAAAAAATATCTATAGTAGACCATGTTTCCTGTAAACATAAGATATCAAACCCAAGAATAAGTTCCCTCCACCCCAGAGCTGAAACTCTCTGACGCCACCCAGCTATATTCCAGCTCGCCATGGAATAACCTTGGTCATTAGAAGTAGACATCTGTTCTGGAAGAATTATCTTGGGGGTCGGCAATGTACTTATACATCCCCTATCTGAAGGATCCCCGACTGGCGGTATAGGATGGACTTCCTTAAGTTTGGCTGGAATTAAGGGAGTCGAGTCCATGGTATCCCTGTTGTCATACAGGTTAGCCTGTTTAAATGGGGGGGGGAAGCAGGGATATACACTCTGGGTAGTCAGTCGACTCCCTCAAGTCCATATAAACAGCTATATCGATTAGGGTCCCAAAAGGGGTTTTGCGGGGTCTGAAATTGTAACAATCTGGGGGGTCTTAGATGATGTGGTCTTGACCTTCCCCTACGTTCAACCCTAGTCCAGTCATTACTTCCAGAATAGTACGTGTCATTATTAGGTGGGAAAAAGAAAGAAACTGGAAAAGTCTGAATAGTGGAATCAGGTGACCTGTTAAAACCCGCACATATGAGGGACACAGTACGGGGATCTCTAAAACTGACAGTGATGCAGTCTCCATTAATGGTTTTAGGAGTCTTACCAATCCAGGGTACCCTCCTCACCATAATGATTTCGTTGTGGAGGTGTGCCGGTAATGGTCTGTTCCAATTAAGCCATTTAATAATTTTTTAAGGGAACTAAAGGTTTCAGTTTCTCCCCTTTCTAATGGAGGTACTCCTGCCAAGATTACCATAAACCGGTTGGCTTCCGGTGGGAGATCAGGCCGTCTAGTTCTTGGAGTTTTGGGATCGTTAGAAAGGGGCCCTTTGGTCTCAATGGTCATAAGTCCAGGTGGGTTGTGCAAACCTGGTTGGGGGCTTATAGTATGCTGGAGGGTGACTGGGTTGGCTATATTAGAACCTTGGGGGGCAGTTTGGGAACTTACAGCCGTCGAGGCAGGAGTTTGGGTCACAATAGTTGGGTGAATAACTAGTGGAATGAGCATACTGGGAGGAGCGCAGGTACTATTAGGCTTATTGGAATTAGCAAGAATAATAGCAGTCGATTTCTCAATATTTGACATTCTGAAATCCAGCCTGTCTAACTTAGCCTCCAGTGGGAATATAATAGATTTAAATAGGGTAGCAATCTTGTCCATATGGATTTCATAGCTAGAGGTACTCACTTCATGGTTAGCCTAAATTGCAGATCGCTTCCTAAGAACAAACTCAACATCTTCGACTTTATCACTAAGGAATCCCCTGACGCTCTGTTTCTGACCGAGACTTGGATACAGGCCAGCTCGGGTCCAGACATTGCCGCAGCTATCCCTCCCAACTATGTTGTACTGCATCAGGATAGACCCTCAGGTAAAGGTGGTGGAATAGCAATCATTTTCAAATCCATTTACCAATGCAAACTGGAATCATTACATCTTCCAGGTAGTGAGGCAGCTTTGTTTAAACTGATGATTAATCCTCGAATGACGCTTTCCGGTCTGCTAATTTATCGGCCGCCCGGAAATGCCGCTCCTTGGATCCCCTCACTTATTGATTGTCTATCAGCAACACTACTAAAATCTAATAATTTCACCATTCTTGGTGATTTAAACATCCATTTTGACGATGTCAATAATCCCCTTAATAAAGCTTTTCTCTCTGATCTTGAGGTTTTTAACCTCAAACTTTGTAACTCTGGAGCTACTCACCTTGCTGGTCATCTTCTGGACCCAATCATCTCTACTCTTTCATTTGACTGCTCTTACTCAGCACGCCCGCTTTTCTGGTCTGATCACTATGCGATACATTTCGTGCTACCACCTGGTCTATACTCGGCCAGGGTTCATGTTGAAGAAATTAAATCATCTTATCGTTGGGACAGGCTTGATATAGCTGCTTTTAACCTGTTTTTAACTGAGTCTATTCCATCTTCCATTAACACTGAGCAGAATCTGAATGTCTCCATCTCCGGTTGGTTGACAAATGCAGTGTTGGCCCTTGTTCCTCGGTCCAGCAGCAAATGTAGATCCTTGCGCCCACCTGCACCTTGGTATTCGGAGGAGTTGAAAATCCAACATGCCAAATGTAAAGCCCTGGAGAGGAAGTGGAGGATGTCTTACTCCGCTCCCTCTAAAGTGATCTATAAAGAAGAACTAAAACTCTATCATGCAAACTGCAAACGTGCTAAGGCCTCTCATACTACTTCCACAATCATTTCTGTGCAAAATTGTCCTCGGACACTTTTTGCCACAGTTAAGAAACTCACAGGAGCTGATACCGTTCCCGCGTTGCCGGCCTTAGATGGCACACAATGTAATGCCATTGCAGACTTTTTTATATCTAAGGTTGAGGGCATCTATCAATCTCTGGCCTCCCTCCCACCTTCTATTGATTCCTCCCAACCTGGCCCTCTTTGCAATGCTTTCACCTCCCCTACTGAGCTCATTCACAACTGGATACCATTCAACGACTCCTCTTTCCTATCCTGCTTAAAAAGCATCAGGTCAGGTTCTCCGCGGGACCCTGTCCCTATGAAAATACTCAAACAACTTGACCTTGAACCACGGAGATTCCTAATGAGGTTACTAATCATCTCTCTCACTGAATCTCGGGTGGAACAGGATTGGAAACATGGCCATGGTCGTTCCCTTGTGACATCACAAATCTTGCCAACTTTAGGCCCATATCCCTGCTGCCAGCTTGTTCTAAAATCTTAGAGCGTCACGTTAACACCCAGCTTAATGAATTTGTTGAAAACGTGGGATATCTCCATCCTTCCCAATCAGGCTTTCGCGCTAGTTATTCCACCGAATCCGCACTCCTTGGGGTCACTGAGCGACTCCGACATGGTATCGATGGCGGTGAGACCTTTGCGCTTATTCTCCTTGATTTAAGCGCTGCTTTCGATACCGTGTCTCATTCCATCCTATTAGAGTCTCTCCGTTCCCTTGGTGTTGTTGGATCAGCGCTTGCCTGGGTGACCTCATTTCTCAATGAGCGCACCTTTCAAGTTTTCTCAAACAAAGCTGAATCTGCGATCCATTCCTCTGCCTACGGCGTCCCCCAAGGGTCTATATTGAGCCCTCTGTTGTTCAATATTTACATCAGACCGCTTGCTTCTATTGTAGAGGACGCCGGCTTGTCTATATATTCATATGCAGACGACACGCAGATTGTGTTCTCTCTGTCCAACAGCAGGGTTCAGGACACTTCTGCCCTTAAAATCGGCCTTTCTCGTGTTGCAGCCTGGATGCAAACGCATCTGTTAAAGCTCAACGGAGATAAGACCGAGGTGATCATACTTGGCAAACAAAAAGATCTATGGGGTTCAAGACACTGGCCCAGTGATATGGGCCCACTGCCTACCCCTGTGCCTGTTGCTCGCAACCTCGGTGTCCTGATTGACGACAAACTCTTGATGAGGCAGCAGGCAACTAAGGTCGCTGCAATCTGTTTTAATACTCTTCGTTGGTTGCAGAAGATCATACGGATGTTGCCTGAGTCCACTCGTAGAACTGTCGTACAGGCCCTTGTGATGTCTCATATCGACTACGGTAATGTGCTTTATCTAGGAGCAGATAAAGCCACAATCAATAAACTCCAGGTTGTACAGAACTCAGCTGCCCGCCTGCTGTGCAATGTCCCTCGAAGAATGTCTGCAACGCAAGCTCTACGTGACCTTCATTGGTTAAAAATTTCGGATCGTGTGGCATTTAAAACTTTATGCCTTCTATTTAAGATCCGTCAAGGTTCTGCTCCTATTTATCTGCAGAATCTTGCTCAGCCATATCAACCTGGCCGCCTTCTGAGGTCATCTAACAGTGGCAATCTTGCGATTCCTAGAATCCGATTGGCAAAAATGGGAGGCCGTTCATTTGCATATCTTGGACCCAAGATGTGGAACGCTCTCCCGTTGGCGCTAAAAACAGAAACGAGTCTTCTCGTTTTTCCGTAAAAAACTGAAAACTCTTCTGTTTTAAATCTTTTGGTCTTGTGTCTCCCCTCTCTGCAGTTGCCTGTTTTCTTCTTTAGTCTGTCCCTGGCACCGGGAAACCCATTGCGGGTAGCTGTGCGCAATATAAGTGCAATAAAATAAAATAAAATAAAATAAAATAAATATTAGACAGTATGGGTTCACCATGTAGTTTGGCTGTTTTGGAGGCCCTCCCAGTGTTTTTACCCTTTTTATTATATTGTATTTTCCGTTTCCTAATAGCACCTTCTTTCTCCCCTTGAGTATAAAGGCAGGTGGTACTTTCATCAATTACAGAGGAAGTGGAAATATTATGACAATGAGAGACATGGTTAATTTCAGCTACAATGGTAGATGTATTTGGTATGGCAACAGGATCTACACTTAGCAGAGGGGCTGACTCTGAAGATAAAAGTTGGGCGTCCGCCACAGACAAACAATCAATTAGTCTTTCTGGTGTTTTAGCGTTAGCTAGAGGGCCAATGCTTGATCGTTTAAGAGTCATTAGTTCTTTAGATAGGCGTTTCTCCAGGGTGACAATTTCTTTATCAATAATGTTGTTAGCCCTAGTAAGAAATTTCTCCATACCTCCCGCAGCAGAAGGAGGTCCTCCCGCCATCAAAGATTTACTCCTGGATTCCCGTCCGACCATGGCCCAGGCAGTGTCAAAAGACAAGAGTCAGTCAGTTACTAGAATATTGGCCAGCACATGCCAGGCCAACTTCTCAAAGGGAGGAAAATATTTTTAGTGTGACACTGCCAATGCCTGAAGAGAGATAGATGGCTGTGTTGTTTGCCTCTCTATAGGGTGTACTTTACCTGTGGTAGTGGTAGATGCAGGCCTCAGCTGGGGTCTTACAAAAATGGAAGCCGGCAGTGGTGGTGGTGGAACCATATCCTTCTGAGCAGATTAAATAGGAGTCATCTCAGTGCTCTTCATACTGACTATCACTGGCTCATCATCATCATCATCATCACTGTAACTTTCCAAAGTTCAAAGGCTTCATGGGACTTTTCCTTTTCCCTTGTCCCTCGAGCAGGATTCTGACTCAGCCAGGGTCCAATCTATGTTCAGATCATCAGAAGGGGGGCTTGGAGACGATGGTGAAGTACCCTTTTTTTTCTTGTTGGAGGTCATGAAGCCGATGTTTGAAGAAGAGCTACATCTTGTTCAGAAAGATCCTCAACCTCTTGTTTTGCTCATACTTTAGAGAGAACTGTTGCTAGCTGCAGCTCTTGTTTACACTTTCCTGTGAAGATTGGGATCTTTGTGGCTGAGAAAAATCCAGATCAAACTAACAGCTCACCACCATGACTACAGTAGCTTCATCACTTAGAGACACAGGCTTGGCCTTAGCATTAGTTTTGTATGGTAATATTGATGCAGGATTGCAGCTCCCAGCATTTGACTGCCCAGAACTGAGAAATGAAAGATTAACAATACTAAAAAGGTTATTTAACGAAAGAGGGATAAGGACATGCAGACAAGCTTTGATTCGAAGTCTTTGCTCGGACGATCTATCCATTAACTCTGCCCTGACAAAATTTTGTAACAATAGTTTGGAAAAAATTGGAACAATATGTTATTTGAAATGATAATGATTATATATTTTGCCTAGTTCCGAACATATGAATTCGTTTTGTAGGTTGTTTTTAACGAATGTAACACAATTTTAAGATTTACTGTTATTCAAAATGTAATTTTAACGATGTACTATTAGTCTAATGTATATAATGGAGCAATTGCGTTTTGTAAAGATTTTAATTAATCGATCAATAAACTATAACTAACTAGCCATTGTAACACCCTTGACCACGCCCTTCGATATGTCATAATGGACCAAGGCAAAAATACTGATTAGCTCTTTTCAGAGTGGGGTGCTGACCTGCGGCACCTGTTCACTAAAATCACCAGGCTTCTGAGAAATCTTGGTGTTGATACCAGTGATTCGAGCAAATTTGAATAACCCCTTCTGCAGCAGAGTATGAGGTAAGGCTTCGCATTCATTTTCATGATGAAACGAGGCCCAATGGTGCATTTTGAACAAATTAACTTGTTGCAGAAATTGTGTATCATTGCAAGGCTATGATGAAAAAGATACAGATAAATCGAGCTTTCAAGGTGGCTGGCATAAGATATAGCTTCTAGTTCACACACTAACAAATAGAGTCTCAACTATTATTGTTTTCCCATTGATGACAACTCATTAGGTTAATCCTGTGACTCTTCAACTGAAGTTACTTTGCAACTGATAGATTCATCTTGACTTCCAGTCTCTCAATTAAAAAACACAGCTTTCCTGTTTTCAGTCTGTATTTGTTGTGAATTCCATTGGGTGCTTTGCCAGTGTTTTTAAAGTTAAATAAAAATATATGAGTGCCCAGAGGAGGGTGCAGGAGGTACCCCATGTTTCCTTTAAAAAGGTGGAAGGTGGCACACCATGGTGGCAAAATCCTTCTTCCTCACTGGCCACTTTCCTGCATCTTTCTTAGATCTGCCAGTTGCCACTTAGTTGAAGAAGTATAGGAGGCACTGGCACTACTGGCAGTACTGTGTGTGATGTACCTAGTGAATCTAAAAGCAAAAATAAGGAAAGCATTTAAGGCCATATGTATCAAGCTAATTAGCATTCGCAAAGGCCGAAATTCTGCGAATTCTGCTAATTTGACAAATGGTATGTATCAAACAAGTTTGATGCAAAATAGGGAATAGCAAAATTTGCAATTCCCTATTTTGCGATTGCACTTA
The DNA here is from genome assembly GCF_964263255.1 of Lissotriton vulgaris. NCBI lineage: Eukaryota > Metazoa > Chordata > Amphibia > Caudata > Salamandridae > Lissotriton > Lissotriton vulgaris. The sequence continues at coordinate 1,270,295,252 of NC_141689.1, forward strand.
AGGAATTGGTTCAATCAGGGGGGAAGTATTTAATTTAAAAAAGGCCTAACCGAGGGTTTTTGTAACTCTACGTCCACCAGCTCTAACATTTGTAAATTCAAAAACTGTGATCTTACCCATTTTACATCTTCCTTTACAATCCCGTCTGGGTTGTTGTAGATGTCAACTCGCCCCAGTTTGTTAAACTTAGATTTAATGTATGACAGCCATGGAATTCTTCTGGCCTCATCTAGAGCAATACAGTCCCTTAAAATGTAATGATTCAATGTTATCTCTGGATTAAGCCAAGTTTTAGTCCAACATACTAGAGGGGCCAATCTCAGCTGGTCAGTCACGTATCCCTGGCCTAATTCCTGAATAATGGAAAAAGTCGGGGTAGATTGAGGTACCGACAAAAGGGTGCGTAAAACTTATTTTCAGCCAATTATACTTATATCCCCAAATGGCAGCGCCATATGTGGAGATAGCCAGACACTTGGATCTATAAATAGCAAGAATTGCATCAAAAGGCCATGCTCCCAACCTCTGTGGGAACCCCACTAAGGCTGATGTCGATCTAACCACCGCATTTTTCTTTACTCTAAATTGGGGAACCCAGGACCCCTTATTATCAAATACCACCCCCAGGTATGTAAATGAGGACACTTTAGAAACCGAAGCTCCATTACAAAAAAAGGTCTTAACTTTTCTGTTATGGCAACCAGCTGTCATTACATAAGATTTGGACATATTCACTACCAAGTCCAGAGATTTCATATGCGCTCCTAAAGCATCTAACAGTCTCTGGAGGCCTATAGCCGTACGGGAAAGAAGCTCGTCATCGTCCGCGTATAGGAGGACAGGAATAATCCTGTTCCCTACACGTGGCGTATCCAGACTAGCCTTAACCAGGTCTTTTTCTATGTCATTTATATAAAGTGTAAAAAAGAAGCAAAGACGTCCACCTGATGTCTAAGAGCATTTGGAGTGAGGGCTACCAATATCGCGATATCGGCATACAACAGCGCAGGAATTGGGGAACATGCAATTCTACGCATGTCTGGATGGGAGGAGGATAAATAAACTGTTAAATCATTAATGTACAAAATAAATAATAAAGGTGCCAATATACACCCCTGCCTCACACCTTTCTTCAATGGAAAATCGTGGGAGAGCTCACCATAAGAATTTAAGCGAAATCTAGCTGAAAGATCTAAAGTAGGGATTAAAATTTTACAGTCCTTTCCTCTGGAGACAAGATCCAAAAGCGCCCAATCACGTATGTATAATTCCATCTCCCTGTTTAGGAGTACAGTTTTATATTTAGTATGTGTCAGGTAGATTTCACTCCTTAACCTGGGGCATGCATTTAGTACTTTTCTCCGCTTTAAGTTTGCTTGGGAATAGGCCCCATTAATCCATCTCGGATCCTATTTCGATGTGCAAATTGTCTTTAAACCTTTTGCTGCTATGTCTCCCCGTGCTCAACCTTTTGTTGGCTATTTGGGGTAGTTCGAGCTCAGGGCGCTGTAACATTTTATCCACCTAAGGTATCCATGCCAAATTTGCAACCTTTTCTTCCAACATTATGGGGATGTTAATGGTACCGGGGTTTGTGGATTTCCTGAAGAGGGCACAGAAATTAGCCAAAATACAGCAAAATGTTTTTTTTTTTGGGGGGGGGGTGGCAAAAAAGTGCTGCACAAGAAAGCCTATGCATGTAGGAATCGCTATTAAAATGGCGATTCCTAGATATTCCTTAATTGCTACTCGCAAAATGCTAGTCTCAATTAAGGAATGCTGTTCCATTCATTCCTATGGGCCTCCAGGCCCCAAAGGCATGTGTGTGCACAACATGAAACTTAAAAAATGCACAAACTGCATTTTTAAAAGTTTTTGCAAATTACCATGAAGTTGAACTTCATGGTAATTTGCTACTCCTATTAGCGAAATTGCTGATTTTATAACTTTGATGCATTGCATTTAAGAAATCTCAATTTGGGATTCCTTAAATGCTATTGCAATTTAAGGACTCACAATTTAGAGATTCCTTAAACTGAGATTTTTGCATTTGGGATGATGCATCCCAATGCAAAAATACCGGTCACCAAGAGGCAGATTGTGAGAATCTACCAGGTGGTGTCCGGTGTTTCCTTTGATGCATGTGCCTGCTGGTCTTTCCCCTGCAACGGTATCAACAAAGTAATTCTGTGCTGACATCACCATCTTCCCAGCTTTTAGGGACAGGCTGACTTTTGTAGAAAAACCCATTTTGAACACAGTTTTGGCATTTTACTGGGGCATAGCCTATTTATGCTACTTTTTGGGCTTTCAACTTCTTTCCAATTAGTGGTAGAAATGGTTCTGAACGCAATAATAGATCAAGCAAAGTTATACATTTCTAAAAATTATACAACATTTTGATTTAAGTGAGGGATCATTTGTGTAGATCCTTCAAGTTTTTTTTATAGAAACTAACAGTTGAAAATAAGAAAAATTGAAAATGATTTGAAGAAAATAGCCATTTGTGCCAACATTTTCAACTGTAACCTTTTTTAAGTATGACAGATTTTTTAAACCAATATACTGTTACATCCAATGGACCCTTCAGTTTGTGGGGATATATAGGATTTGTAGGCTCACCAAGAACCCGAGCAACTCAGAGCCAAGAACTGAGCAGCGTTTTGCGCTGTTTTTTCATTGTGTACCGGATATATCGCAATTTATTTGGTAAAATATAAAGAGTAAAAAATCGGTACCAAGGACACCAATATATTTCTGAAATGGTGAGGAAATAGAGTCTAGAAGCATTATCTATTTGCAATTCTCCAAAATTGTGGCTACCCATACTAGCATGTGAAATATAGGAAATCTTTCAAAGTGGCATCTTTTTTACACATTGTCTTACATTTTGAAGACAGAAATGCATAGAAAGTCAATAAAAATAACAGTTTCTCTACAATTCTGTGTTCCCCTAAGTCTCCCGATAAAAATTGTGTGAGTAGGCACAGTGCTCGTGACAGGAAACTGGCCAAAACACAGCACGGACACCACATTTTTGCACAGAAAACAAACAGTTTTGTTCAAAGTGCCTAACTGTGGATTTTGAACCCTAGCTCTTTCAGAACCTAGGGAAACCTGACAAACCTATAAAAAACATTATTAGACAACCAGGGAAATCCAGGAGGGGGTGACTTGTGTAGCTCTCACTAGGTTCTGTTACCCAGAATCCCTTGCAAGCCTCAAACTGCAAAAAAAACACTCTTTCCTTACATTTCTGTGATGGAAAGTTCTGGAATCTTTGTGCATCCACACAATTCCACCCACCCCGCATTCCCCAAAACTGTCTGATAACAATGGTACCTTGCTTGTGTGTGTACGTCAAGTGCCCGCCCAGGAAAAAGGCCGAAACACAAATTGAACACACCACATTTTTACAGTGAAAACTGACCCTTTCTTATCAAATGCATAGCTGTGGATTTTGGATCCTAGCTCTCCTGGCACCCAGAGAAACCTAGCAAACCTATACATTTTTTAAAGTAGACACCTAGGGGAATGCAGAAGGGTTTGACTTGTGTGGGTCTCACCAGGTCCTGTTACTCAGAATCCCTTGCAAACCTAAAACTCCATTTAAAAAAACACATTTTCCTCACATTTCTGTGAAAGGAAAGTTCTGGAATCTGCGTCGATCGACAAACTTCCACCCACCCCGAATTCCCAAAACTCTCTTGATAAAAATGTTACCTCACATGTATTGGTAGGCTAAGTGCCCGTGACATGAAATGGCCCAAAACACAAAGTGGACACACCACATTTTTACAGTAAAAACGGACCCTTTTTTTGCAAAGTGCCTAGCTGTGGATTTTGAACCCTAGCTTTGCCAGCACACAGGGAAACCTAGCAAACCTATACATTTTTGAAAACTAGACACCCTGGGGAATTTAGGATGGGGTTGCTCATGTGGCTCTCACCATGGGTCCACAAACTTCCACCCACCCCACATTCTCCAAAGTCTCACAATAAAAATGGTACATCACTTGCGTGGGGTGGGCCAAATGCCTGAAGCTGGGAAGGGTCCAAAAATTATTGTGAAGACATCAAAATGACCTGGTTTTGTAAGGGGTATCTGGGGGAATGCTGGGTGGTAGGAAATTTGTGTAAGCAATTTGTGTTTTCACTGTAAAAAAGTGGTGTGTCCACAATGTGTTTTGGTCCATTTCCTAGAAGCGGGCACTATTGCTATCCAAACAAGAGAGGTACCATTTTTATTGGGAGACTTTGGGGGATGCAGGATCAATGGAATGTTGTGGATCCACACAGATTCCAGAACTTTTCATCACAGAAAAGTGAGTAAAATTTGTTTTTTTTTCAAAGTTTGAGGTTTGCAAGGGATTCTGGGTAACAGAACCTGGTAAGAGCCACACATGTCACCCCCTCGTGATTCCCTTGGGTGACTAGCTTTAAAAAATGCACAGGATGTATAGGTTTCCTTATGTGATGACAGAGAAAGGGTCCAAAAGCCACAGCTAGGCACATGGCAAAAAAGGGTCAGTTTTCACTGGAAAAATGTGATCTGTCCACATTGCGTTTTGGGCTGTTTCCTGAAGCGGGTACTAGGCCTAACCACAGAAGTGAAGTACCATTTTTATCGGGAAAATATTTGGGGACTGCTGGGTGGGTGGAAGTTTGTGGACCCACGCAGATTCTGGAGGCTTCCATCACCAAAATGTGGGGGAAATATATATTTTTTACAAAATTTTGTGAGGGTAAGGGATTCTGGGTAATACATTCTGGTGATAGCCACACAAGTCTTTACATCCTGGATTTGCCTGAGTGTCTAGTTTTAAAGAATGTAGAGGTTTGCTAGGTTTCCCTAGGTGCCGGCAGAGCTAGGGTTCAAAATCCACCGCTGTGTTCATGTTGCATTTTGGGCCATTTCATGTCGCTGGCACGAGGCCTACCCGCACAAGTAAAGTACCATTTTTATCAGGTGACTTGGGGGAATATTGATTAAGTGGCCCCTCTTTGCTCCACTTAGATTCCAGAACCATTTACCACAGAAATGTGAATAAAATGGAGAGTTTTTCACTACGTTTGAGGCTGACAAGGGATTCTGGGTAACAGAATCTGGTGAGTGGCACACAAGTTGTCCCATACTGGATTCCCCTTGTCTAGTTTTCAAAAATGTACAGGTTTGCTAGGTTTCCCTAGGTCCCAGCTGCGCTAGGGCCCAAACAGCTAGGCACTTTGCTAAAAAATGGGCAGTGCCTAGTGGGCTTTCTTCAGCCTGGAAAAGGCATATCAGGGGCTATTGGCCTGATATGCCCCCAAGTGTGGCAAAAATACTGCAGCTATATTTTGGAGGGGTGGGTGCATTCTGGGCAGGCCCCACCCCTATGTTTTAAAAAGTCAGCATAATCCCTGGCACCTAGGGGGCTCTCTGCCCCGTTTGTGTGTGTGTGGGGGGGGGGAGATCAGGGCCTATTGCCCTCATATGCCTCCTGTGGGGTAGAAAGGTTGTGGTCGTTTTTTGGGATGGGAACGTTGGCATGCCCATTCTGGCTATCCCTCACCCCCTACATTTTATACAAAGCGTAATCCCTGGTGCCTAGTGGGCTTTCTGCCCCCCCGGGGCCAGGTCAGTGGCTACTGCCCTATATGCTTCCTAGTGGGCCAAAAAGACTGTGACATTTTTTGGAGTGGGGCACTGGAATACGTATTTTGGGCAGCCCCTAACCCTAAACTTAAAAAAAAATCCCTGGTGCCTAGTGGCTTTACTGACTGCCCTGGGTGGCAGATAAGGAGTTATTGCCCCATCTGCACCCCGGGGGGAAGAATGACTGTGGCAATTCTTTTCGGGTAGGGTACTGGCATGCCTATTCTGTGCAACCCCCACCACTAAATATAAAAATAATAATAATCCCTGGTGCCCTAGTGGGCTCTCTGCCCCCCCCAGAGGCAGTTCAGGGGCCACGGCCCCCATCTACCTCCTGGAGGGGCAAAAAGACTGTGGCATTTTCTTGGGGTGTTGGGGTGATTGGCATACCCATTCTAGGCAGCCCCCAGCCCTGAACTTTAAAAAACATATCCCTGAACACTAGTGGGTTTTCTGTCCTCCGGGGGGCAGATAAGGGGTTATTTTTCTGCTCTGCCTCCTGGCGGGTGGAAAGTCTGCGGCATTTTTTTGGGGAGGGTGCGTGCTTTGGAATGCCCATTTTGAGCAGCCACCACACTTGAAGTTTGGGGTAAAAATCCCTGGTGCCTAGTGGGCTTTCTGACTTCACAGGGGGAGATAAGGGGCTATTGCCCCATCTGCCTACCGGGGGGCAGAAAGACTGTGGCAATTTTTTTGGGGTGGGGCATTGGCAAGCATATTCTGGGCAACCCCCTGGTACAATCCCCAAGCAGGGACCCACTTGATAATAAACTTGGTTCCTCTCAAAACACGAGGGATACCAGATCATATATAATCTTTATATATTTAAATTTTTTCAAACTTATAACCTCTGGTTAGGGTGGGCCTTAGCGTGCCCATACCGCCGAGGTTACACCTTACGGTCCTGACGAATGCCTGTTTAACTCATAACACATAGGCAGGAACATGTTGACCACTTCCTAGTGGACTTCGCTGAACAATCTATTCAGCCCTAATGTCCCACACTTTGTTTTTAACTATGACTGATTGGCTTTTAATAAAATGTATTCTTTGAAACAATTGTGACATTTTTAACACTCACTTGTTACTATTCACTGCACACGAACTACTAGCTTCGCAGTAATTCTGGAATTGAAGCAGACCAGGGTGGTACTCGGCCTCTCCGGGTGGGGCCCGATGATGGAGCATGTCACAAACTAGGTTGGTGAGTGAGGGCTTTATAAAGTACCTAGTTGTTTTTTTTCTTTGTGCTCTACCTTTATTGTATAAGTAAAAGGTACACTCGTCTGTTGTTATGATGAAATTTACCTTGAGGAACTGAGAGTGTTCCTGTATATACACTCTTCCCTCCCTCTCGTTGTTTCTCAACAAATCCTTTCCTAAAGAGCCAGTTGCCGGATCCAAGGAAAAACCCCACTGCATATTATAAGAAATTGATAGAGGCGGCCTCCTCCACAGTGAAGATGCTAGCTGACAGTTATTTTTTGTCTTGTTGGTACCAGTGGATATATGGAGACCAGTCCATACGCAGGACAATGCCTTGGAGCTGGGTGGCACATGGGATGAGAGCAGAGCATGGGATAAGGAGCGCAAGCTTGGTGAGAAGCCCAAAGCAGAGCTATTGGCTTTACCGGGGCGTATTATCGCCTACATGCACTCCCTTATCCTACGGTGGGTTACTGAGGCAGGTTACTCCAAAAGGTTCTGATGATAGGGACAGCACCCCATGAGGGAGGTTCGACCGATCTATCATCCTGAAATACCGGAACTGCGCAACTCCACACATACTGTAATAAGACCGTGAGTCTACGCTCGGTTTCAAGAGCAATGGATCTACACTACTTGAAAAAGGAACGAGGTCCTTTCCCTAAAGAGTCAGTTGCCGGATCCAAGGAAAAACCCCAGTGCATAATATAAGGAATTGACATAGGCGGCTTCCTCCGAAGTGATGACGCCAGCTGACATAGTTTTTTTTGGCTTGTTAGCACCGGTGGATATATGGAAACAGGTCCAAACGCAGGATCATGCATTGGAGCAGGGTGCACATGGGCCAAGATCAGAGCATGGGATAAGGAGCGCAAGCCCGGTGAGAAGCCGAAAGCACAGCCATTGGCTTTACTCGGGCGTATTATAGCCTACATGCACTCCCCTATCCCACGGAAGAGAGTGGATGAAGATAAGTTGACTGCGTCTCATGAGAAGAAGGACATGAGTGTGTTGGAGTTCTTTACCAGATTTGAAGGGGTGTTTCTAGATTTTATTGGTCAGGATTTGTCATAAGAGGGTGGTGTCCGTTTGTTTGTGAACAGATTTGTCACTAATTTGGTCCCTGAGGTTGCAAGCCTCGGAAAGTACCTAGACGACTTCCTCTCCATTGGTCATATTGAGTATGGCACAGTATTATGAGCATAGAGAGAATGAGGACAAGGAAACTGTAGAGAAGAAGTCAAAAGATATAAAGACGAGGGTGTTGATGCAGCAAGTCGCAAGAGGAAGGGGAAGAGGACGTGGTTCAGGTTCAGGTCCACGGTCATCTCGATCTAACAGGGCTGGTGCTTCAGGTGCACCTGTGGCACCCAACCAATGTGTGTACTGTAAGAAAGACGGATATTGGCAGAACGAGTGCCCGGTACTGTTGCAGAGAGGTGGGGCTCCAAAAGGTCGGGGTTTCCAAGGACGTGGAGGAGGAGGCTGAGGGGGATGCAGTCAGAGGACATGTCTTACAATAGACAGAGCGGGAACTATTTTCACGACCCTATGGGAAGACAATACTACCATGACAATTATGATATGGACGAAGTGACGAGGTTGTCTCACAGTTATGACAGCCAGGGGCAGGGCAAGGGACTAGTTCCGGTGCCTGTAGATCAGCGTGGACCTTATGTTACTGCAGATTTACGAGGTACTACTGAAAAAAATTGTGTTGATACAGGGGCTATGAATAGCTCTGTTTCCGGCTCACTGGTCCTGGGGGCTGCTTTGTCTGGCCAAAACAATGTTTTGGTGGGTTTCTCAGGCATACCGGTTGTTAGCCCCATTTCCAAGCCTCTCGCTTTGACTATTGGCCCCTTTACGGTTGACTCACCATTTCTACGAAAGTCAGATTGTGGGGAGAACTTACTAGGACTGGATTTATTAAAAAGGTTGCATTCAACAATTTACTGTTCCCCAGACGGTGTTTACATGACTCTTGGTCTGCAAGTGGCTTGTGACAAACAATGCCTTGCCAAAGATGCCCCCCTTCCTCCTGAGTTCCGAGATGTACCACACATGCTATAGGCTACAGGTGATACTGATGTGGGTTTCTCTTCAGATCCCCCCAGTCTCTATACAGATCAAGGATAATGCAAGATTGCCCAGAATTCCCGAATACAAGATATCTTAGGCAGGATAAAGGGCTTTGTTGCAAATAATACAGGAATTGATTAAGTCTGATGTGGTTGAAGAGACAGCAGTGAATGTGTGCAATAGCCCTATTCTCCCTATCCTAAAAAATGAACCATTGGACTCTTCTGATGCCCACCCTGATGTTTATCGTTTTGTCACTGACCTTAGAGAGGTTAATAAAATTGTGGTTCCCCAGTATACTGTGGTCCTTGACATTACAACGATCCTGACCATAATTCCCCCTTCAGCCAAATTCTTTTCAGTGATAGATTTGAAAAATGCTTTCTTTAGTATTCCAATCCATCCAGAAAGCTGATATTTATTTGGATTTGCACTAGCCAGTCGGAGCTTTAGATTCTGTCGTGCTCCACAAGGCTATACAAAAGCCCAAGTATTTTGGTAATGTGTTGCATCAATATGTTGATGATCTCCTAGTGGCATCGGACACTGAAAAAGGATGTAAAGAATCTGTGGTTAAATTACTACTGCATTTGACACACCATGGACACAAGGAGCTCCATAACTAAGTTCCAATATTGTCGACTGGAGGTCACCTACTTATGCTACCTTTTGTTAAAGGAGGGTTGCAAACTAACACCTGAGCTCATAGCGGCTATCACTATTATGCCTGTTCCTTAGACGCAAAGTGAGGTACGCTCGCTCCTGGAGATAATTCGGCATTATCTGCACTGGATTCCAAACTTTTCCTTACTAACAAAATCCCTTCTGTACCTCACCACCAAGGACGTGCATGAATCCCTACCTTGGACACCTGCATGCCAGCAAGCTTTTGAACAATGAAAGGTTGAGCTTTGTTCTTCTCCTGTTCTTGGTACTCCTGACTACCAGAAGTCTTTTGTGCTCTATGTACATGAGGCGGACGGTTGTGCGCTTTCTGTTCTAACACAGGGTTTTGGTGGTAAGGAGAGACCCTACGCCTTCTTCTCCGATATCCTTGATAATGTCGCCAGAGTGCTCCTGAGTTGTCTGAGAGCTGACGCAGCGGTGGCGGTATCTATCAGACAATCAGCAGGGCTCATTCATGATACGGATTTCACAGTTATGGTACCTCATGCTGTGGACATGCGTTTGAACAAGACAAAGACGCAGCACCTCACCAGTGCGCGTCTCACTGGATATGAGCCAACATTATCTGCTCCGCACATTACCATCAAAAGATGCGCTAACTTGAACCCAGCCACATTAATACCTCTCCCTTTTGGAAGAAAAGGACAATGATATCCATGATTGTTTATTTCAGACCGAGGAGGAAACGAAGGGATGGGTAGACCTGACTGATGTTCCCTTATCTGGCTCCCAAGGGGAACTATACGTTGATGAATCTGGGTTCAAATTGTCGGATGGCACTACTACTGCTGCGTACGCAATCACCACGTTACACACTGTAGTTGAGAAATCTCACATTCCATACCAGTCGGTCCAAGCTGCAGAGTTAGCTGCCCTCCTAAGGGCCTGTGAATGAGGAACTGGCTGTTAATGTCTACACTGACAGCCAGTATGCGTTCAGGGTGGCCCATAATTTTGGGTAACAACAACACTACGGTAGGGTAGGACCCGGGGGAATGTTTAAAGACAAAACTCTGGGAACAGCCCCAACAGATACAGAACAACAAAATAGCGCCAGAGGGTCTAGAAGAAAAGGTGGGTTTATAGTGTGCGAAAAACAAACAAACAACAAACGACCCATACGCTGACCTATAAAGAATGGTATTCAATGACAACCTGATAGATGGTCAGCGATACCCATCAGTCACCACTCGGAACCGCCCTTCATCATCTGGGATTTTTCAAAACCATCTATCCAGCTGTGTTTTTTTCAGACAGAAAGAAACCAAGATGTAAATAGATCTCTTACACTGAAAAAATAAATAGTATGGTATACCACTTCTCGAAACAAGTGAGTAGTAGAGTGTGGTGTGACTGGGGGAGTGCAGTGCAAAAAAACTTGTACGTGAAAAAATAAAATAGAAAGGTGTGACTAAAATTGGATGAGGGAGCATAGAACACATTTTATTCGGATGATACTCACTCCGCCAATATTAAAAATTTGTTAGGACAGCTTGAGAAATGCGCTGTATAGAAATGGAACCAGGTCGACATGTTTCAGCAATACGTGTAAATAGTTGTCCTTGCTTTCTTCAGGACCTTACAACAAATGAATGCTACTGCAATTATAAAAGAAATATTATGTGACAACTAAGAAACAAAGTTCACAGACAAGTACTGAGATCACCTGCAGTTTCCAGGTGATGAGTCTTGTCTAGTTCCTTACAGGTTATGTCGTTCACATCGCTTGTAAGAAGTGAAGACCTCACCCCACCTGGCAGTGGCTCAGGAGTAGAGTGAAGCATCGCTCTAACCGTCGGTACTTTGGAGCCGGCGTCTGAACCGACTCCCAGTCAGTTCAGACGCCGTCTAAACCTCCCCAGTCGGTTCAGACGCTGGCTCCGAAGTATGATACTCCGCCAATATTAATTGTCTTATCTGTCTAAAACACAATCCAGGGAGGGGCACCCCTACACCAGCTGGTAATTTTGCACCACCTTCCTTTCTTTTCAAGTTTCTTCGGGTGGATTTTATCGAAATGGAACTAGTAAATAATTTGAGCTATGAACTAGTGGTAGTTTGTGCATTCTGTAAATGGATTGAGGCTTACCCCACTAAGGAGAATACGGCCATGGCAACAGCAAAGGCACCTTTAAAACAGTATTTCCCATGCTACGGATTGTCACTTGTGATCTGAAGTGACAATGGGAGCCATTTCAATGCCAAAGTCATTGATTTGGTGTGCAAGGGCTTGTAAAATAAGTAGAAATTCCATGCAGTTAACCACCCCCAATCAGCAGGCCTTGTTCAGAAGTACAATGGTACTCTCAAGCTAAAACTAGTGAAAATTCATGAACGTACAGGATTGCAATGGCCAAATGCGTTGCCCTTAGCATTTTTATCTACAAGAGTAAACAGGTGCTGCTCGCCACTCGTAAAGCTGTCAAACTAGACAGGCGGAAGCACTGGGTCCATGCATCGCACGTAAAGAAGGTGCCTCTGCCGCTTCCATACATCGACTGGGTTCTAGATGGGATCACCGACCAGGAAGGTGTGCTGGTTCCTCGCTTCGCTCCTTTCTCCGACGCCCGGTTGAGAGGGGCACAGATGGACGATGAGAGTGACGAGGACTTATTCTAGGTGATTCCCCCTGAGATAAGGGCCGCCCCGGATGCTCCAGCTCCTGGTGTATAAACACCTGAGTCCAGAGGCCCAACTGAATGTGAATTCTTGTCTCTGTGGATAAGCAAGTGCCTGGGCGTATTAGGTAAAATCTGCGGCCCGACCGAAGTACAGTGCACCAGCAGGGCAATCCAAGAGCTATGGAATGACTTGAGCTAAGGGTATAGGTGCTGTGTGTTGGATTCCACCGGCCCAGACACTGCAGGAACGTAGTGTGGCCCAATCCACTACCCTGACTCAAATGTCGCCCATGAGGTATATAACCATGAGATAACACTGGAGCCTAGGACAGGGGGTGGGAAAACAAAACAAAGGGGAATGGATGTCAGAAGGCTTCACCCAGACCTGGACTGCAGACCAACACTTGCCACCACCTCCACGCTTCTGTACCTAAGGAGTAATACACACAATTACTTCAAAGTCCAAATACCTACTCAACAACCTCCCTCCCTCTCCATAACCACACTCAGCCATATAGAAGACATGACCTCCTTACTTGTTGGCAATACAGGATCAGCTTCGGGAGGTCCCGGCAGCAGAGAGAGCACAGAGTCTGCTGGAGGAGATTCTTAGTCCAGGAAAGTGTCACTGTAAAGCACTCCTTCACTCGGGGACTTTCAGATTTAAACACAGGTTATTGGGGGGGGGAAAGCCTTACTATGTGCATAAAAAACCCCTAAGGACTGTCCTTATGCTAATATATACGGGCCTTGGACAAGTAAGGTACAAACAAAACAAAACACAGCATCAGAGATTAGTAGCGTTCTTCGTGGTTTTCAGCGCGTCGGAAAGCGACCAAGCAGCCCATAATGATGTGGACTGCCTACACTGAATGCGGAAGCCAAACGCGCTACACAGCGTCCATGCAGCGTCTTCCGAGTTACTCCCGCAGTGTATCCGCAGACGACACGCTTCTTCTTGCGGTAAGTGTCCGAGGGGGCTGGAGCCCCAGTATCCCTCGATGATCCAGACAAAAAGTTCCAATGGCAAGGTACAAGGTTCCGGAAGAAACTAAAGAAGCAGAGTAACAGGGAGGGGAAAGGGCAGGAGGTAGAACACGGCAACTGGAAGTGAAAACAGAGAAAAAACTAGTAAGGGAACACGAGCCCGTGAACCCAATTTAAACGGGAGCTTAGTACAACAACCCAGCACCTGGAACCCAATGCAAAAAGATACCAAGCACTGATTCAAGGGTGGGGTCGATCTTTAAACACAGCAGGGCAGGTCTCGTGATGGCAAGGCATGGCCATAGAAAGCGGACTAGACCTAATTTCCTAACACTGTGTCTCTGGTGCCTGCTTTAGACTAGAGTGTAGAACACTGGTGCACTCCCCTCGATGCTGAAGAGGATCATTAAGGGTATTTGCCCAGGAGGGAGTTTGCCCGATCCTGAAAGAAGAAGGATTTGTTTCTCAGTAAAGGACGCAATTGTTTCCAGCAAGGGTTGTGATCGTGCAGTTCCTCCATGGGAGTGCTTAATGAACAATAGGAGCCTGTCTGTGAGGCTCTTAGTGGACACAGGAAAGAAGAATACCCCTCTGGTCAGTTGTATTTGTGGCTCCAATTCTTAAAAGTATTTTCTATGTACCTGTTTGGTCGTGCAATCATGAGAGAGGAGCATCCTCTCTGCGATGCAGCAGAATGGTCCATGGTGGTCCAGTTGGTCTACTGGAAGTAGGGTAGTGGTGGTGGTGTTTATTCTTATGGTGACGATAACACTATTTGGGGTAGTCTGGTATTTAGAGGAACAACACCCTGTGCATACTTTAATAGGGACTACCCCGGTTCCAGCTGAGCACTCGTTTATTACATTGGCCCCACATAAAGAAAGACATAGACAAACTTACAAGTAGAATGCATTCATCCAAATGCTTCATCAAGTACATAGCACTACTAATGCCAGGAAGTGTTAGGTGTGTGGACTGCTCCCCTCAGTTATGCATACAAATGACTTACTGATATTGTTGCCCTTGTCATTTCTAGGTAGCTGTGAAGCCAAGTTTCAACTGCTCTCTATGGTTTCTATGCCTTTCTATGTGGATGCAATGAAAATTACTCAGGCTGACTATGAGGCAGTTTTAGATTATATAGTGGTACATCAAGGATATACACTTGGGGCAGATGGAAAGGAGGGTACCATACACCCTGACGCTTGTATAAATGTTTTCACAGTCCCTGAACATTTCACATGGTTACAAAATGAAGTACTAGACTAGAATGTCACATGGTTACAAAATGAAGTACTAGACTTACAATGTCACTAAATACTTTAAATATTTCCAAGAGTGCAATATCACTGAATATAAAGCTATGCCAGTTCATTTGATAAATGCAACAGCTAGTTTCTGTGTTCAAGGGTCAGGTAATGTTTCCGTAGGACAGGTCCATTGTAAATACACATACCAATTGAATACCACTAGTAGTACACTTTTGCTGACACCTCCCAATGAATATTTCACATGTGGGGAACAAGCTTATACCTGGCTTGCTAGAGGGTGGTCTGGCCGGCGTTATCTCTCCTTCCTTCTGCCACCTGTTTTTCATGCACCATCCAATTACCACAAATATCATAAGTTGCATTATAGGGACCTTCTTGTACACCAGGTTAAAGGAGTTGTCAATACAGATGAAATTGGCCAAACAGTTACCTCCCTACAACAATTCACCGATATAATGAAGGGTATTGTTCCATTCTGGGGTCCAATGTTTAATAGCAGTGACATGCGTCGCCTTGCCAGAGTAGTTGAGGGAGTCATTAACACTACTGCTGGTACACTGACTAATATTACAGTTGAGCTGCAAGCTACGAGACTCGTCTCACTTCAAAATCGGATGGTTTTAGATGTCATTCTAGCTGACAGGGGTGGAGCATACCACGTCATCTGCAGCAGTTGCTGCGTTTATACACCGATAGTGCCCCGACTGTATATTCTTCAATACAGAAATTACACAAACTAGCCTCTGAGATTCACCAAGACACAGGTTCATGGTCCCTCACATGGTAGCTCTGTGGTCTGCTGGCTTAATGGGGATGGTAGATAGGTATTGTCCTAATAGCCATCGCAGGGGTCATCTTTGCCTGTTGTTTGTGCATCAATTGCCTCTCAGCCTGTTGCCTGTATAGTCCGAGTAAGCTCACCACCAGCATTACACTGCCCAAACAGGATAATAAGTACTCCCCCATGATGATGCAAGAAATTCAATGATGCTGATTGACGAAGGAATATTCGAATATTAAATGACGTTTCTTTCATGCTCGCATTTGCTTTGATTTCGTTTTGCAATATGAATGACTATGTACTTCTCCTCATCCCACTTAGAGTTGTAAAGAACCTGCCGGATAGTAATAAGGCTTTTAGCCACATATGCTAAAAGGAGGGTCAGTTAGGTTTGAAATTCCCCTTCCCGTTGTGCACTTACACATGCTATATTAGGTTAGCAATATGTGGCTAAACAGACGCCATTTGTATTCATGTTATGCAACCCACTGAGTTATCCTCGCAACATGTAAACTTTAGTTCGCTTGTGTGACTCCATTTTGTATTCCGCAATCAATAGTAAACAGCTTGGGCTGTGCTCGTACTAGGCCTTATTTTTAATCCGGTTGCCTCAGTAGCACACTGTGTTTTATTATTATTTTTTCTCTCCTGTTCAGGGCTGTAACCCGACTTGCTAATGAACTGATGTTCTTTCTTTGCATTCCAATCTCAATGTGTAGTTCTGCTTTCACGTTAGGAGTTGCTTAGCCTCTGCACAGTGGCCTTTGGCTACTGATAGTGCACCCATCTGGCAGGTGTTAGCTCATCACTCTGTACCTCCTTTGTTCATGCCCGGCTCAAGCTGGTAACTTTCCATTAGAGGCATGGGTGAAGACTCCAGAAGGGTTTATTATGTATTAGCAAACCCTGGGGCGTCAGTCCTCTCTGCAGACATCTTAGTGGTAAATGCCTGACTGGGCTCCTCTGCAGAGTATATGCTGAATAAAGTAAGTTTGTATTCTCTACTATCTGACTGACTCTTCATTTTGGGGAAGGCATAGCCGGTGGTTGTAAATGACCCGCGAGGCCCTAGAGGCCCCGTTCTTCAGAGAAACAATGCCGTTTGGGGTTAAAGCTGTCAACGTATCTGAAAGGCGGCAAAGGGATAGACAAGGTAACTCTCTGCGGTTGCCATCCAGGTTCATAGAGAGCCTCCATTCTGTTTGAACAATATCATTACTGATGGCACTAATGGCCATTCTAGCATCTGGTCAATTGAAGTTGATTTTACCAGCAGAGTTAAAAACAACTCTGCAACCGCCCACTTTTTTCCTACCCATGATTAAGGCAGGGGACCTGTATACTAAGGGCATGGGTAAATAACAGCAAACTTACACAGAGTCCTGAAGCAAAGTAGAGACCACGGTTCAACATTTTAAATTGTAAACAGTACCTTTCAGATGTAAGTTCAATTTCCAGAAGTGGCTTGGTATCTTTGGCGACCTCAGATCAAATTGGAGGTTTGACTGTAAAGGCCTCAAAAGAGTGGGCCCTGCCCAACCTCGAACAGCCGCTGATGGGCTCAGACAGGCCATCTCTTTGCCCGGTGTTTTCCCGGGCACGTCTCACAAAGCGGGGGCTCCCAGCAAAAGAAAAACACACCTCCATGTGCAGGATGAATGGCGTGAGCGGCGGCTGGCGTGTCTCTGGTTCCTATGGTCCTGCCCCCACCAGCACAATCAAGACAGGAGTTCCACAAAGCGAGGGCCCCAGGCAAAAGAAATATTTACAACAAGGGGTGGTGAGGGACAGAGTCTCTGAATTAAGCAGAAAGCTCTCACCCAGTCAAGAGATCAGGGCTAGATCCAACACCGTTTTTTAGCTCAATGCACCATCCCAGTTTCAGAACCTGGCTGTATGCAAATTAGTCTGTTCCTGTCCCAGTGCATGATGGGAACAGGGCAAACCAAACTACAGAAGCCAATTCTTACACTGGGAAGGAAACAAGCTCCCGGGGACCGGTTTCTGGCATAAATCGTTTTTGGCCACTATAGGTGTGGCAGGGTATACTCAGACATGAGTCCCTTTCTCACTGCTCCATCAGGATTCAAGCAAGCCGGGCCGAAGACGGCTGAAATGCCAGAAACCAGTCCCCGGTAGCTTGTCTCCTTTCTGGTGAAGAATTGGCTTGGTAGTTTAGTCTGCCCTGTTCCCATGATGCACTGGGCCAGGGACAGACTGATTTGCATATAGCCAGGTTCTGAGCTGGGATGGGGCAGTGAGATAAATAACGGTGATGGATCAAGCCCTGATCTTTGGACTGGGTAAGAGTGGTCTGCCTAATTCAGACACTCTGTTCATCACCACCCCCTTTTCTAAACCAGGCAAAAGAAATGCATTATTTGGGCATGGGATGAATGGTGTGACCAGCGGCTGCTGCAAGCGTCTCTGGGACCTGTGTTCCTGCCCCCACCAGCACAGTCAAGATGGGGGTCCAGTTGTTCTTTTGCAGTGGGGGGACTTGAAAGAAAGCTTTAAAGGACACAGAGGTCTACCATTCCTGCAGTGGCTCCAGACTCACTGCAGGGTGGTATGCTGCCCTTAGTGTATGAACAGGGCACATCCTATCCAGTTGTAAGTGTGAGGCTCCTACCTCTCATCTCCCAGGATGGTTCAATGTTGCTGGGGTATGAATTTACCCTAAAAAATTAAAAGACAAGAGGCGTTTGGACAAACAGAAACATTTGGTTTAATTCAACACAGCAGCTGCGAGGCAGCACTCAGAGTCGGGTCTGTAGACTGTCTCAGAGTACAAGGGTGTTCAGCCAATTCTTATACATTTCACAAAGTATAATTAAACAAATACACATTCTCAAAAGCACTTAAATCTGGACCTAAACCAGGAACAATA
This sequence comes from Lissotriton vulgaris, assembly GCF_964263255.1. Lineage (NCBI taxonomy): Eukaryota > Metazoa > Chordata > Amphibia > Caudata > Salamandridae > Lissotriton > Lissotriton vulgaris. The sequence continues at coordinate 1,270,313,412 of NC_141689.1, forward strand.
AATATGATTATCTGATAGGGACAAAAGGTGGCTCTCGTTCTTGCATAGATATGAAGTGTGTTTGTCCAGATGTCCCTCATGGAGAGTGTGTGATCAGAGTGCATGCTGTATCCTGATTGGTTGAGTGTTCCTAACTACATGTGACATCTACTTTTTTGGTATTTTGGGTATGTGAGCCCCTTCGACCAAAATAGTTTTTTGGAACCAGTCTCCTTAGACTTGTTTGTGGTGCAGCTCCCTTTCTGGGGAATCGAATTGATCTGGGTTCTCCCTGAGCGCACATTTGTCCCCGGGTTCAGTGTAATTCCACCTATAGCATGTCTATCTATAAATATGGGCTTGCAGGGACTGCCTAATCATGTATCTTGGGCTGGAAGTAGCTGGGGATGGATTTGACAACAACAATATAATTTCTATATTGAAAGTACATCCAACACGATGATCGTCACTATGGGTACATACAGTATAATCATTGCTATTACAGGTGCATACCGCTTGGTCATTGCTATTAAGGGCACATACACTGGCATTACTGGTGTTGCAAGTACACAGGTTGTCATTACTGTGATCGCGGGTACATATAATCATTGCAGGCACTTTGGCTATGGTATACATTGATATCATAAGATTACATTGATCATCCTTAGTAAATGTATTGTGGTTATGGCATACTTTAACATAATGAGTTTTGAATTGATCAACATTATCATGGCTGTATGGTTTATGGCTGTTGCCTACAGTAATATTACAGGGACTGCATTTATTGGCAGTGTTGCTACTCTTTTGCATGTTTTGACTAGTGTACACATTACATTATAGGGATTGCATTTGTTAGAATTATTGTTATGATGCAAACTGTTGTTATCATATACACTGTAATTACAATGGTTGGTATTGGCAGTCTTATGCGTACATATATCATGACATACATTGACATCAAATTCTTCCTTTCATCAATTTTATCACAATCAAGGCACACCTAAAGCTCCCTTTGTGCGTGGCTATCTAGAACAAATAAACAAAGCCCAGGTGTCACTCAGCCCAGACTGAACAGAGAGCAGCAGAAGGCACCAAAATGGCCAAAGTCATTAAATGTTAAATTTCTAAAAGGGTCCTTTGCTATACTAATTTAAAATCCAACTTCAAAATGAGTTGAGATTTTAAGATGAAAGTCCAGTGACACCCAACTTGAAAAGTCTTTCACTTCCCAAATAGAGATCACACTTAAAAGATGTAATAAGGTAGTCAAAAGTGTTATCCAATGGAAGAGATAGGCCTTGCAGTGGTGAAAAATAACCAAGACATGTAAAACCTAAGAGTACATGTCCTGCCCTTGAGGAAAATGAAATTTTACATGGCCAATGTGTCCCCTGCGTGTACCCCACGTTTAGTGTATGTGCATGTCGCCCATGAATTTTCCCTTTGTGGCCTGAATAATGAGACCTCTGCATTTACGTCCCACATTTGAATGTCAGTCACCAAGTCTTTTATGAAAGAAACGTTAATTCTGCACTGAGGCCCATGTTGCCCATGTGTTTGCGTTGTGCACTTTGAAAATCGAGATGAACCCATTTTGTGGCTCAGCCTGAGCCAGTCTCCGAATTAAGGTTTCAGGCCTCCAGACACTCTGAGAGCTACAGCTACGTATCCCTGACCTTGCATACTTTTGTCTAAGCCGAGAGGGGCCCAGCCCGGGGTGCCAAGAAAGTATTTTGCACAACAGTTATCTGCTTACTCTACAGAATTAGGGGTGGGCGGCCAGCTACGCTCCGTGCACGGTGTGCGAGTAGTGCCGCCTACTCCGCATTTTGCGGAGCTGGCGTAGCCAGGCGGCACTATGCACGCTCCGCAGACGGAGCGTAGCTGGCCGCCACCGCCTCCCTCCCGCCCTCCCTAAATACTTTCAAATAAAGGAATCAAATAATTTAAAAAGCACTTACCTTGCCCGCCGCTGCCCGCCGCGTCCCCGGGGCTCGTTATCTTCCGTCTTCCGTCTTCTTTAGTAATGCGCATGCGTGGGCGGCCGCGCATGCGCATTTTCCCGAGAAAATGCGCATGCGTGGCCGCCCGCGCATGCACATTAGTAAAGAATACGGAAGATAGCGAGCCCCGGGGACGCGGCGGGCAGCGGCGGCAAGGTAAGTGCTTTTTAAATTATTTGATTCCTTTATTTGAAAGTATTCAGGGAGGGCGGGAGGGAGGCGGGTGGCGGGGCTGGCGGCCAGTGGTGTTTGCGGAGTGGGGCTACGCGGAGTGCGGAGGTGGGCGTAGTTTCTCGCCCACTTCGCGTAGCTCCGCGAAGCCCCACTCCGCCAACTCCGCCCAGGGCTATACAGAATCACATTCCTGCCTGGTGAAGGAGGTAAACAGAACCTGTCTGCAGAGATAGGGCCTAGCCTTTCTGTGTCCGTTTAAGTGATTTGCAGAGCTCGCATCCATAGAAAGATAGAAAGCCCAAAGCCCCCACGCAACGAACGAAGAAATATATGCCCACACCGGCTCTTGGTGATGAGCGACCTTTACTTCAGATAATACATCCCCAGACCTACGATATCAGATAATATCAGACGTGCAGGTCGTCCTGACACTGAAGGCTTCCCTACTAGACCAAAAGTCAGCTTCCCCCCAGTTACACGTCAATTGCACGTCATGATCAAGTTGCGCACACAAGTAGGGCAAAGGTTCCAGCTGACCATGCGACCCCCTCCATGTATCCACCCACCTATGACTCACCTATGACTCCTCCAGTGAACGTCCACATGTACGCCCTCATGCACGCCCACATGCTCTTATCTCTTTCTTTCTCTTGCTCTGCCTGGAGCGCTCCTCCTTCTCTATGCAATTGAATGTATAAATATTGTACTCTGTGAATAAAGTTTAGAAGACCCTTCCTGAACCTTATTGGTGATGGAACCGATTCTCCCTTAACTCGAGTTATTGAAATAAAGCCCTTTTTTGAATCGGACACCACGGACTCTGCCTCTCATTTAATGCATGACCCTTTGTTTAAGTATAGAAATTATGATAGGGTAATACTTTATTTACCACATAAATCTGGCGCCCGAATTGGGACTAATCCCCTTCCCCACGCGCCGGAGATGTAGGTCCAGCCCTTGCCCCCTTCTACAGCCGTGACGGACTTCAAAGTGCACACTCTAGCGGGACTTCCTGCTTACTCCCTCAGGCCCACGAGGAGGACGGACTGCGACCAGGCATCCACACGAGGCGGTGAGGATTGCGGATCATCCCAACCAGAGCCCAACCCGTGAGAGAGCAAGGTCCGAGGTTTCCGAAGGTCCACCTGTTCCGCGGCGCATGCGCAGTATCAAGTTTCCGAGGCCTTCAAGTTCTGCTTCCCGGTGAGTACCACTATTGGGAACGCATAATGTTCAAGACAGGTTCATTTATTTGAACTCGGTAAAGACGTGTCCGTTCACACGAACACAGTAAAGACGGGTTCACAGTAAACGTGGGCACGATAAAGACGTGTCTCTTTACGAGACCGGTATGGTTGTACTGTATTCCAGTGCATAAAGTTAACTGTTTTCAATTACATGTATCAGGTTAAACTGTATCTGTTTTAGTGTGTAATGTTTTAGTGTTAATGGTTGTTTCAGTCAGTCTATTTTTGTGTGTATTGTGTTTTCCTGCTTTCCCCCGTTTTTTTTGTGTTTTCATTGTGTTGGTTTCAACATGCCACTGTTTTCAAAGTTACGTCCGATAGGGACCAGGAAAGGAATATTAGAAGAGTCAGTTAACATCCCGCCTAGAGACACACTTGGTCATTATATGTATAATAAGCACGGGCTAGATGCCATATTGTTTTTAGACTTATGGGTAGATTACTCGAAGGATTTAGAGGAAAAGTACAGATGGCCTGCTTCGGGAACATGGGATTCTGAATGCATTATGAGAGTAGAGGAAGCGCTATGGAAAAAGAAATCAAGACCCTCTCAGAAAGATGCCATTGAGTTATGGCGCAAAGAGTCACATAGGAGAACAGAGAAAGAATTCCACCAAGCAGAGAGAAGTAAACAAGCAGCGGAAAAAGCCAAAGAAAAAGAACTGCGGGAGGAGGGGGAACGGGTCAAGGCAGAACAGGCTGATAGAGAAAGAAATGCCGTAGTTGCTGGTATTTATCCCGTTCTCTCAGAAGAACTAGCTAGAGTGACCCCCTCAGAAACACCTCGTAGGTCGCGAACGCCACCACCTGTACCCTATAGACTACGTAGAATAAAGCCGACAGCATCTGAGGCTTTTATTTCCTCCTATCTAGAAGAGTCCGCACCGGACTACGTAAACGCAGATTTCCCTCCGCCCCCACCAGCGGATCAGCTCCAGCAGCTCCTGAAAGACGACGTAGGACAAGGGGCCGTAGGGGGAGGGGGGGCCAACGCCTACTGTAGATGTAGCAATCCCTCACTGTAAATACGATCCAGAACCAAGAAAGGGCTCAATGCTCGTGATTTCACTAAGACTAAGACAGGCCGTCGATTATTTGGACACACTACCAGACATGGAAGAGCACCTAGATAGCATATACCGTTTCATTAGGACGGGGGAGGGACCCGAGAGTATAGCACAGGCCATGCAAAACAGAAAGGTGGGGGTTAAGAATTACATCCTCCATTTTGTTATTAACTGCCTGATCAGGGAACAAGACCAAGGAGACGGGGATGTAAAGCCTGGTTTGATAGAATGGAGTGACAACATAGATGCCGGTCGGCATGATAAACAGAGACAGACAGATAGCATGTACAAGAAAGTACGAAAGGAAATATTAGCAATACACAGAGTAGAGTCTGACGAGAAGAATGGGTCATCAACGGAAGAGTTAGAGGAAAACGAGGCAAAGGACAAAATGAATTATGTAGGCAAAGCACGACAGTTTGACAGGCCCAAGTGCCTCGACTACCGTAAACAGGGGTCGGCTATAAAAGAAAGATATTCCCTTGAGAATCTATTTCGAGCTACTGAAAAAGCCCTGAAACGATGGATAGAGAGCGAGCAATTTCACACCCCACATGAAATGGAATTGGCCCAGTCAGCCACCCAGTGGGTGTCCAATTCTAACATATATAGCAATGACATAGTGGCCCAGACTTTCTTGAGCCTTCCGCCGAACGAACAGCGTTTGGCCGGTATTTACATGGTCCAACATTTAATAACGTTGTATGAGCATCAATATTCTGATCCTGGTCCATTGTATAAATTACTGGCCGACATACTTCTAGAAAGATGGACAGGCCTGGGTACTGACTTAATTAACGTCATCTTGGATCAACGACATAGATACTTAAATTCTCTGACCACATGCATGCTTCCCGCCCCATACCACGACAGAAAGCGCCTATACATAGACAGACAGAACCCCCTACGAGAGGTACATCCCGTCAAAAATGTAAACGGTGAGCTTCAACAAGTGTATGTTTACACCCCCTTGACGAAATTAGAAATACTGGAAATGAAAAAGATGTTGCCCTGCCATGATAAAGATCCGGGGGGGTTTCACCAAGAATTAAAAGACATTCTCTGCATCGGAGATTACACGTACGCTGACATTCTGAAACTATTGAAAGTACTGTTGCCTGCAGGTATTTACGAAAACTTAAGGAAAAAGATTGGGAGGTGGGAGAGAAAAAGTTAAGTTGGGCAGAATTGGAAACAGAAGATAAAGCCAGGCTTCCGGGGGTTGGTCTTGGGGACAAAGCTAAAGAACTGCCTGAACTCCTAATACAGGTTTTGCCGAGATTATTGATTACTAAAAAGGAAGATTGGGATGCTATTTCAGCCTGTAAACAATAACAAGACGAGGACACAAGTGATTTCTTTTCTAGATTCGAGAAATACTTTGCTATTAATAGTGGCCTTAAGCCCAGTAGCGAATCATATCCTCATCTTTTCGTGAGCAAATTAGTAGAGAATTCCCTACCCCAGATCAAGAATAGAGTACTGAAGGTTGAGAGTACTTGGCAAGCAATTAGCCCCTCACAAATATTGCAAATGCTACAATATCACCAGAATAGGATTAGAGAAGAACAGGATCAGGAAAAGAGACGCATGAAAGAGACAAACATGAAGGTGCAGGTTGCCCAAACGGTACCGGCAAACATGAACAAAAATGGCACGATACCTGTCAAGGAGAACTGTAATTATTGCAAACAACAAGGTCACTTTGTAAAGGATTGTGCTGTCCTGAAACACAATATAGCTACAGGCAAGACAAAAGAACGACCACACATTCCTAGGCAGAATAGTACGCAAAATAGCACCCAACAGAACACCCAACAGACAGTAGCGACTTTTCCACCCCCACCACCGCCTGTTCATGCCACACAGCAAATGTATCAGTACACACAGTCAGACTATCCAGAATACCAATTGTTCTCATGAAACAGCCTAGAGAGGGAAGTTGGCTTGCCCCTTATTGAGGTTCCTGTAGATCAAGAGGGTCCTTATGTACATAGTCGTGTACTGTGACAAGACAGAAAATTTCTGATTGACACAGGGGCGAGCAGAACTACCATCAGCCATGACGAGGTTCCAGGGGCACCCCTCTCGGGCTCACAGAATGTTTCCCTGGGATTTTCAGGAAAGCCTATTGTTAATGAAGTATCGAAACCAGTCTCCCTTGGGGTCGGTCCACTGTCACGTACCACAGACTTGCTACTTACTAAATCATGTCCAGAAAACTTACTTGGTATAAAGACATTAAAAGAATTAGGAGCAGTTATATGTTGTTCTCCGGAGGGAGTACGACTGTTCTTACGTGATTTTAAGGGACATTATGTGTTGACAGATTTTGACCACAGACTCCAGAATGTACCACAGCACCTATGGGCACAAGGTCCGACTGACGTAGGTTACATGAACATAACACCACACCGTGTTACTCTCAAAGCAGGAGTAGTACTACCACGTATACGACAATACAAGTTACCACCTGAGGCCGAAGAGGCCTTATTGAAAATTATTGACAAACTCATTGCACAAGGGGTGGTGGTGGAGACTGACTCGAATGTATGTAACTCACCTGTCATTCCTATCCTTAAACGATCAGACCCTAATGCGCCATCAGTTTACAGACTAGTTGTCTACCTTCGAGAATTGAATAAATGTGTAGTCCCTCAATACCCAGTGGTCCCAGACATTACTTCATTACTGACTGCTATTGATTCTGAGGCAACGTTCTTTACAGTCATTGACTTGAAGAATGCTTTCTTCAGCGTTCCAATTCATCCAGACAGCCAGTATCTTTTCGGATTCAGTCTAAAAGGACGCAGTTTTAAATTTGCGAGAGCTCCCCAAGGTTTTACAGAGAGTCCTAGCATTTACAGTAAAGCATTAAAAAGACAACTGGACAGTATTAATATGCCTACCAACACTGCACTGCTCCAGTACGTAGACGACATCCTAATTACAGCACGTTCAGAAACAGAATGTGAAGATGCATCACTGACGGTTTTACACTTTCTGGCAGACAAGGGGCACAAAGTGTCTCCTTCAAAGTTACAATTCTGTGCACAGCAAGTGGTGTACCTTGGACACTTGCTGTCCAAGAGGGGTAGACAGCTGACACAAGAACATATTCAGTTAATTGCTAACCTTACACAGCCCAAGACACAAAAGGAAGTGCGGGCCTTCATTGGCCTCACTTCATACTGCAGACAGTGGATTCCCCAGTATGCCTATCTAGCCAAACCGCTCATACAGTTGACAACACAGGAGGCAGCGTCTTCGACTGTCCTCCCTTGGACACAAGAACATACCTTGGCATTTGAGGAATTAAAAAGAGCCTTATGTCAAGCGCCACTTTTAGCGACTCCTAGTTACAGCAAACCTTTTATGCTTTTCGTAACTGAACGGGATGGAACAGCATTATCTGTCCTCACACAAGATCATGCAGGAAAACACAAGCCTTGTGCTTATTTTTCTAGTACACTGGATCCAGTGGCCCAGGCTCTGCCTGCGTGCCTGAAATCAGTTGCAGCAACAGCCCTAGCCATAAGACAAAGTGATTCGATAGTGATGGGACACCCCCTGATAGTACAGGTACCACATGCAGTGGAAGTTCTCTTGAACAGGACACAGACACAACACTTGACTGTAGCGAGACTGACAGGATATGAACTGATGTTATTTCAGCCACACATAGAGATCAGACGATGTAACATTCTGAACCCTGCTACACTTTTGCCCCCAAGTACAGTAGACACCGCACCATATGACTGTGTGGAAGTAATGAATATAGTGACAAAACCAAGACAAGACCTGACAGATATTGCACTGCCAGACCCTGACCTGACACTCTATGTAGATGGATCATGCATGAGAACGAGTGCAGGAGAATTAGTGGCAGCATATGCCGTGACCACTGCTACTGAAGTCATAGAGACACAAGGAATAGACACACTGTCAGCACAAGCAGCAGAGCTCATCGCTCTGACACAAGCCTGCATAAGAGCTAAGAACTTGAAAGTGAACATTTATACAGATTCACAATATGCTTTTGGCGTAGTTCATGATTTCGGAGTACTCTGGAGGGAGAGAGGTTTCTTGACCTCTCATGGTGCCAAAATTCAGCACAGTCCGCTTATTCAGGCCCTGTTAGAAGCAATACATTTACCTGCAGCCATAGCCATCCTGAAATGCAAAGCACACACCAAAGTTACAGACATCATTTCCCAGGGTAATGACCTGGCAGACCGAAATGCTAAACTTACAGCCCAGACACCAACAGACACGACAAAGACAGAGGTACCATTAATGACAAAAAGTATGACAGTCAGGGATCCTTCTCAAGATGTACTCGACATACAGACACATGCCACTTCAGATGAAATAAAGAAATGGACTGAACAAGGAGGGGTCCAGACTGACCAAGGTTGGATGACTAAGGGCAAAGCTACATGGTTTCTCCCTGATTCCATGGTACAAGTGATCATAAACACAGCACATAGTCCAGCACACTTGGGAGAGAAGGCAATGTTAGACAGCTTACAGAATATCTGGTTTAACAAGCACCTGCGTGCAGCAGCAAAACAGAAAGTACGAACATGTATGATCTGTTGCCAGTTCAATCAAGGTAAGGCATTCCGGTGGAACAAGGCGGATTTCATCCTCCTGACCATCCTTTTGAGGTCCTCCAGATGGATTATATCCAAATGGACAGATGTAGAGGTTACAAGTATGTCCTGGTAGTTGTGTGTGCACTGACTAGATGGACAGAAGCGTATCCAGTCCCAGATTATACTGCTGTGACAACAGCCAGGCAATTGGTGCGTGAATTCTTCCCTAGATACGGATTGCCCCGTTTCGTGTACTCAGACAATGGTCAGCCTTTTTCTTCTGAATTAATGAAACAAGTGTCCCTTCTGTTACGATATAGTTGGAAGTTTCATTGTGTACGACACCCTGAAGCAGCAGGCCTTGTAGAAAGGCATAATCAGACGATAAAGACGAAATTAGCAAAGATCTGTGCAGAAAAAGGCGTGGATTGGATGGTAGCCTTGCCGGTTGCCCTCTTTTACATGCGTATGGTAGCTCATTCCAGAACAGGCCTATCACCATATGAAGTGGTTTTTGGTAGACCGCCGAATATGTGGGGTACGCCTATGCCTAAGAAAATAACTGATGTTGACAGTAACATGCTGACAGATTACCTGGCTTCTTTGATGTCTGCACTACTCTCTTGTCATTCACAGGTTGCCGCCGCCTTCCCTGACAACACCCAGGTCAAGGTGCATGCCATAGTCCCTGGTGATTTCGTCCTCGTCCGGAATTTTGATCGATCAAGCCCCCTTGAGCCGCGTTGGAAGACGCCGAAATTAGTGTTACTGACCACGAGGACAGCGATCAAGGTCGAAGGGAGAAAAGGATGGCTCCATGCCCATCATTGCAAAAAGTACTTTGGAGACTCTGGAACTTTGATAAAGAACAATGACATTACAGACTTTGAGCCCCCTTTGCTAGAAAAGACTCCACAGCAAGAGTACAGGTCCAAATTACGATCTAGAAAGTCAGACAGCGTTTAATTGTTTAAGTCCACTAGGTGGTGAATCGGTTAGACAGGATTTCTGACATGTATAGGATCGCGGACCAGAATAGTAAAAAGAGCAAAATGAAAGAAAAATACTGCAAGATATTACGTAGTAGATGTATAGTAACTCTGATTTTTCGGTCTGTGCATCACTATAATCTGTATCAGCTCAATACTACATGTTTTCTTTCCTCCTATTGCCTCACGTATACACTCTTCCATTAATGACACCATAGAGCATACATTTAGAGATCTGCCGCCCCATGAACTGTCATATCGACTGGCCCTGCGCAACAATACTTTTATTCGGATGTTGCACCGTTCTCATCAGACCAGCAATGCAACAGATTGCTGGGTATGTGGCCGACTGCCACCTTATCAGAAGACAAAGGGAGTTCTGCCTCTCGTCCCTTTTCCGTTCTCCCACAATGGTTCGTGCGGAGCATGGTTTGCCTTAATGTCATCACTAGACAGAAAGTCTACAGTTTACCAGGGTGACTGGATATGGGGAAATTTGAATAAAGTAATGAATGAGGCATGTTTTCCAGACGAAGACGGACTCCCCCAAAGGAAGGGGACTGATCTAGAAAATGAAGAGTACGAGCAAGGAAATGCTTCCCTCAGCTTTATGATTCTGAATGTTCAGCCCATGCAAAATGCAGGTCCACCGACTATTTCAGTCCTACCAGCGAAAGGTGATTTGTGCGTTAGAAAGAAAGGATCAGTACATATGGGACACAGCGAGTGTAATGCTGTAGTCGAGTTTAATGATAAAGGAAAGTCTTCTTTCAAAACATCTCGCCATACCAATTTCATTTGCGGTCACACAGCCTATGTACATCTGCCCTTAAACTGGGGAGGGACATGCTATATAGCATTCCTGCTGCCACCCGTCTTTCTGGCCCCATCCAATTATCATCGAGATTCACAACTAGAGCATGTTAGACACAGGAGAGAGACCGATTCCTCCGAGATTGATCAGACTGAGACAGCTTGGGAGCAATATACAGATTTCAATAGAGGATTCTTTTTCTTCATAGGTCCCGTCCAAAACAGTAAACTCATACACAGGTTAACTAGAACTCTGGAAGCAGTAGTGAATGAGACTGCATCTGCCCTGGCGAACTTGACCCAGGAGCAGTCTGCCATGAGACTTGTTGTTCTTCAGAACCGCCTTGTTCTTGACGTCATCCTGGTGGATAGGGGCGGGGCTTGTATGGTGATTGGCTCCAGTTGCTGCGTTTTCATTCCTGATAACGCGCTATCTGTGTACGCAGCAATAACAAAGCTCCACAAAATTGCTCATGATATACATCAAGACCCAGGTACATGGACTTGGTCCAGTTGGCTCTGGAGTGTAATATCGGCATGGGGATGGAAAGTGTTGTCATTCCTAGGAATGATACTGCTTATGATATTCGGCTGCTGTCTCTGTCTGCAGTGTGGCCCGACGATTTGCGGCCTGTGTGCCACTGCCTGTGTTCCACATCCACGTATACAAAAGATCAAAGATGAACAAATGATGCTGTATGATCAGATATACGGTCTCATGAATATAGATGTGTCCTGAAGGGTACAGTAGGGGACAAGGAGGGAATGAGGAAAATGAAATTTTGCATGGCCAATGTGTCCCCTGCATTTCCCCCACGTTTAGTGTATGTGCATGTCGCCCTTGCATTTTCCCTTTGTGGCCTGAATAATGAGGCCTCTGCATTTACGTCCCACATTAGAATGTCAGTCACCAAGCCTTTTATGAAAGAAACGTTAATTCTGCACTGAGGCCCATGTTGCCCATGTGTTTGCATTGTGCACTTTGAAAATCGAGATGAACCCATTTTGTGGCTCAGCCTGAGCCAGTCTCCAAATTAAGGTTTCAGGCCTCCAGACACTCTGAGAGCTACAGCTACGTATCCCTGACCTCGCATACTTTTGTCTAAGCCGAGAGGGGCCCAGCCCGGGATGCCAAGACAGTATTTTACACAACAGTTATCTGCTTGCTCTACAGAATCACATTCCTGCCTGGTGAAGGAGGTAAACAGAACCCGTCTGCAGAGATAGGGCCTAGACTTTCTGTCTCCGTTTAAGTGATTTGCAGAGCTCGCATCCATAGAAAGCCCAAAGCCCCCACGCAATGAACAAAGAAATATATGCCCACACCGGCTCTTGGTGATGAGCGACCTTTACTTCAGATAATACATCCCCGGACCTAAGATATCAGATAATATCAGACGTGCAGGTCGTCCTGACACTGAAGGCTTCCCTACTAGACCGAAAGTCAGCTTCCCCCCAGTTACACGTCAATTGTACGTCATTATCAAGTTGCGCACACAAGTAGGGCAAAGGTTCCAGCTGGCCATGCGACCCCCTCCATGTATCCACCCACCTATGACTCACCTATGACTCCTCAAGTGAACGTCCACATGTACGCCCTCATGCACGCCCACATGCTCTTATCTCTTTCTTTCTCTTGCTCTGCCTGGAGCGCTCCTCCTTCTCTATACAATTGAATGTATAAATATTGTACTCTGTGAATAAAGTTTAGAAGACCCTTCCTGAACCTTAGTGGTGATGGAACCGATTCTCCCTTAACTCGCGTTATTGAAATAAAGCCCTTTTTGAATCGGACACCACGGACTCTGCCTCTCATTTAATGCATGACCCTTTGTTTAAGTATAGAAATTATGAAAGGGTAATACTTTATTTACCACACCCTTTAAATACATTGCACCCTGACTTTGGGTTATATAGGCCTACTTTAGTGTTGACCTGTATCTATAGAAAAATTGACATTTTGGCCCTGGGAAGAGGTTTTATTTCCAGGTCGAGACAGAGGTGTATAACTGCACAAACATGCTCTACAGTAGTTGGCCACAGACCTGGTTGAGGGGCTACTTATGTGGGTGGCACAATCAGTGCTGCATGCTCACTAATATAATTTAATTTACAGATCCTAGGCATGTGCAGTGCACTTTGCTAGGGACTTATAAGTAAATTAAATATACCAATTGGGGTTAAGCCAATACTACCATGTTTATGGGAGAGAGCACAAGTACTTTAGCATCAGCAGTGGTAGAGTGCACAGAGTACTAGAGCCAGCCAAAATGAGATCAGACAAATGGAGGAAGGCAGGATCTAAGTTTAGGGAAGACCACCCCAAAGCGGTCAGGTCATGTTTGGGATAGCCCTACATAAAGTAAGGTCTGAAACTGCATCATGCAGAAAGGATGATTGTTTCCAAAAAATGATTCTCACAAACACATTTTATATGTTTCTTGCTGCACAATCTGTTTCCCTTATGATTTTTACATTTTTATTTTGAGCAAATAATCTGTCTTACAAATTTAAACCGGAAAGATGAATTTTCGGTGTAGATTTTCCTCAAACGATTAATGCATTAGTTGCCTAATTCTGATATGTAGTTCCTGCTATAATAGACAACTTTTATTTTTTAAGCATTTCTGTTTCAAATTCGAAACCATTTAAAAGAATGTCAGACAGGCAATATCCATCAGAGAAAAGAAAGTATGATGTAAATGCACAGAATGTTTTACACCGTTCTACTCCAATCTAACAAAATTAGGCCACATAACACTTCCTATCAAGAATCTGAATAAACAAACTGTGGTGTATTCAGTGCTGCTTAAACCTAACCCATCAACTTGTATTAACCCATTTGAAATATTAACATATTGTTAGATGATCCAAAACATAGTCTAGATACAAAATTAAAAAAATGTTGCAAGTCACTTCTGCTTTTCTTTGCCCAGCTCCTGTTGACACAAACCTGGTCTCTTCTTCGCCCTTTGTTGCAGTCTTCACAGATCCGAGGTTCTAGTGCCAGGGGTTAACCATAAATCCTACATTTGGAGGTATTTGGGGTGTGAGTGCATGTGTGCTAAAGGCAATTTACCTCAGTAGCTAATCTGTTCCTCATGGGAAGACACCTGGGAGAGGTTGTCACCTTTACATATCAATAAGTCTCTATTCTGCCACTTCTTAAAATGTTTGAAACATTCCTTGTCTCTACAGACCAGGTAGCCCATTCTGAGTGTGGGGCTAGACATCTGGGGGTGTATGCCCTCTGACCATGTGATGTCCTGCCTGCATGGATCCAGATTTGCCCGGGGACAGGGAGAGGGTGGCTTTCTCTTTGAAAGTCAGCCTGCATGCATTCCAGAGGCAGTAAATGCTTTGAAGCTCCCCACCTTGATCTGCCACGTCACTAGCCATCCTGCCAGAGATGACCTCCTTCCTGGCCAGGCCTTTTTCTGACTCCTGGGTGTGTTCACACTGCCTGGCAGAAGATCAGATTCCTGTCTGGCTGTTGAAGGCTGCCAGCCAGGCAACACGAAAGGCTACGGCAATGAGGTGGTCAACCTATTGGGTAGCCGGCTAAGTGCATGCCATATTAGCCTCAACACTGGAATTGTGACAGGGAGCGAGAGGCACATTGTTTGATACCAAACATGACCATTTCAGCGGTACTGTAATGGAGCTGATGACCTAGATTGTGCTCGAGTGCCCACCCATGTTCTCCTATGGACTGCAAAACCCCTTAATGGAAAGGGTCACTACAGGGACTTATAAACTTGCATTTATATGTCTCAACCTTTAATATACTGCACCCTGCCTTCTGGGAAAAGGAGGCCTATCTTAGGGGTGACTACCATAAATTAAAGATAGTGCCTTGAACTTGCAACACGTGGTGAGGGCAGAGTTGAGTTGTAGTAGTGTGCACTGTTCCTGCAGTCTGTAATAGCAGGCTTGCTGTCATCTGTTTTCTTAGGTCACTCAGGGTGGTGCAAATAGTGCTTCAGGTCCTGTTGATTCCTCTAACACCCATGCCCCAGGAGCCCTTTGTACCACTTTATTGGGCACTTATAAGCAGGTTAAAGTCTGTGCCAATTGAGAGTACCAATTTGCTACATCATGTTTTAGGGCAAGAGCACTGGCACTGGGGCCAGGTTACCAGGCTTTT
This sequence comes from Lissotriton vulgaris, assembly GCF_964263255.1. NCBI lineage: Eukaryota > Metazoa > Chordata > Amphibia > Caudata > Salamandridae > Lissotriton > Lissotriton vulgaris. The sequence continues at coordinate 1,270,328,429 of NC_141689.1, forward strand.
GTGCACTTTCAGAGTCATAAACAAGCAGTTAGTAGTCTAAATGGAGGCAAAAGGTGGTGTGAAACCTGCAAGAAAACTGTTTTCCTACATATATTTCCCCCAGCTAACACGTCTAGGACTCTCAACCCTACTCTGTGTGAGATTTCTTGACTTGTCCATTGAGAACACCTCTTGCAGTCATACAGGATCGATTACGCATCACGCATTACGAGGGGGCAGAGTGAGGTCTCCGTCATTTTTCCCTACATCTCTGACCCCGTTTCTGCCCTGTAACCAGCGTGTAATTGCAGTCGTGATCTGACCCGATCCGCTAGTTGGCAGTGGGGGGTCATGCGGGGGTCGGGCAGCCGCTCCCGAAGAGATCCATTCAAAGCGTGTAACAAAAGGGGGGCAGGAGGAGGATCCAAAGTGATCTAGTAGGTCTTAAGTTACCACTCAAAGGAATGAATGGAAGGTCCAGCCACAGTCGTAGCCCTGGTTAATGTAGACAACAAAAGGGAATTGGCTGTTCCAAAAGGTAAAGGAAAGAAAAGAAGGTCACTAAGGTGCAAGGGGTAGTACTCAGACGTGAGCTAACCCTGGGTTTCCAATATGTTGGATATAATGGCCTCACACACCCTTCTTGCGAGTGTCATGCTTCATCATAGGCAATGCTCCTCGTTGGGCAGGTGGTGCAATGCCCAATGGGCACACCTCGAAGAGGGGCTCTTTATAGGAGATCTTTTATCCAAATGCCTATGGGTGAAGTGTGGGTGAGGAACCAGGACAGAGTAGATGGTGTGGCTGAAGATAAAATGATTCAGAAAAGGGGGGTGGTGATGGACAGAGTATCTGAATTAAGCAGAACACTCCTACCCAGTCAACTGATCAGGGCTTGATCCATCACCGTTTTTTTGCTCACTGCACCATCCCAGAGTAGAACCTGGCTACATGCAAATTAGTCTGTCCCTGGCCCAGTGCATCATGGGAACAGAGCAGACCAAACTACCAAGCCAATTCTTTTTCTTGAATGGAAACAAGCTTCCGGGGACCGGTTTCTGGCATTACAGCCGTCTTTGGCCCGGCTTGCTTGAATCCTGATGGTGCAGTGAGCAAGGGACTCATGTCTGAGCATACCCTTCCACGCTTATGGTGGAAAAAACGATTCAGAAAAGGGGGGTGGTGATGGACAGAGTATCTGAATATGGTGGTCCTCTGCCGCAAATAAAATCAAGGGTAGCCTGTATACGCTAGAACTTAGGTTTCCAGGAATGATACAGTATTACGATGTGAAGGGTGTGGTCAACATGTTTCTCGCTTCAAGCTCATTAGCTGTGATTCTTCAGGACCTATTAATACCTACTAGCTACATGCAAATTAGTCTGTCCCTGGCCCAGTGCATCATGGGCACAGGGCAGACCAAACTACCAAGCCAATTCTTTTACTGGAAAGGAAACAAGCTTCCGGGGACCGGTTTCTGGCATTACAGCCATCTTCGGCCCGGCTTGCTTGAATCCTGATGGTGCAGTGAGCAAGGGACTCATGTCTGAGCATACCCTTCCACGCTTATGGTGGACAAAACGATTCAGAAAAGGGGGGTGGTGATGGACAGAGTATCTGAATTAAGCAGAACACTCCTACCCAGTCAACAGATCAGGGCTTGATCATCACCGTTTTTAGCTCACTGCACCATCCCAGCTCAGAACCTGGCTACATGCAAATTAGTCTGTCCCTGGCCCAGTGCATCATGGGAACAGGGCAGACCAAACTACCAAGCCAATTCTTTTATTGGAAAGGAAACAAGCTTCCGGGGACCGGTTTCTGGCAATACAGCCGTCTTCGGCCCGGCTTGCTTGAATCCTGATGGTGCAGTGAGCAAGGGACTCATGTCTGAGCATACCCTTCCACGCTTATGGTGGACAAAACGATTCAGAAAAGGGGGGTGCTTATGGACAGAGTATCTGAATTAAGCAGAACACTACTACCCAGTCAACAGATCCGGGCTTGATCCATCACCGTTTTTTAGCTCACTGCACCATCCCAGCTCAGAACCTGGCTACATGCAAATTAGTCTGTCCCTGTCCCATTGCATCATGGGAACAGGGCAGACCAAACAACCAAGCCAATTCTTTTACTGGAAAGATAACAAGCTTCCGGGGACCGGTTTCTGGCATTACAGCCGTCTTTAGCCTGGCTTGCTTGAATCCTGATGGTGCAGTGAGCAAGGGACTCATGTCTGAGCATACCCTTCCACGCTTATGGTGGACAAATTGATTCAGAAAAGGGGGGTGGTGATGGACAGAGTATCTGAATTAAGCAGAACACTCCTACCCAGTCAACAGATCAGGGCTTGATCCATCACTGTTTTTTAGCTCACTGCACCATCGCAGCTCAGAACTTGGCTACATGCAAATTAGTCTGTCCAGGGCCCAGTGCATCATGGAAACAGGGCAGACCAAACTACCGAGCCAATTCTTTTACTGGAAAGGAAACAAGCTTCGGGGGACCGGTTTCTGGCATTACAGCCATCTTCGGCCCGGCTTGCTTGAATCCTGATGGTGCAGTGAGCAAGGGACTCATGTCTGAGCATAATCTTCCACGCTTATGGTGGACAAAACGATTCAGAAAAGGGGGGTGGTGATGGACAGAGTATCTGAATTAAGCAGAACACTCCTACCCAGTCAACAGATCAGGGCTTGATCCATCACCGTTTTTTATCTCACTGCACCATCCCAGCTCAGAGCCTGGCTACATGCAAATTAGTCTGTCCCTGGCCCAGTACATCATGGGAACAGGGCAGACCAAACTACCAAGCCAATTCTTTTACTGGAAAGGAAACAAGCTTCCGGGGACCGGTTTTTGGCATTTCAGCCGTCTTCGGCCCGGCTTGCTTGAATCCTGATGGTGCAGTGAGCAAGGGACTCATGTCTGAGCATACCCTTCCACGCTTATGGTGGACAAAATGATACAGAAAAGGGGGGTGGTGATGGACAGAGTATCTGAATTAAGCAGAATACTCCTACCCAGTCAACAGATCAGGGCTTGATCCATCACCATTTTTTAGCTCACTGCACCATCCCAGCTCAGAACCTGGCTACATGCAAATGAGTCTTTCCCTGGCACAGTGCATCAGAAGAACAGGGCAGACCAAACTACCAAGCCAATTCTTTTACTGGAATTATAACATGGCCTTAATCAACCAAGGGAATAATCACTCTGCTCTTTTTTCACCTCCGGCTATGGTGACTTAATGCACCCATTCTACCATTGTATGCACTTTATATATATTTACATGCATACATACCTTCCACTGTAATATATACGTTTATATATAGGCATATACATCAATTTATGAGCGAGAACTTTAGACAATTCAATAGTGATGAATCAATCTTTGTCACGCCACCATCACAGACTAATGGTCTTTACATATGCCTATCACTGAAATACCTATTTTTGCCTGTAATGTTAAGTATCGGGACATCCCCCTTTTTGGTTTTTCTTCCAGAAACATAGTTCCTTACACTCGCTATTAACTACACCACCTCCACTCCATCATGGCCGCCACACTAACTGGCGTTATCACATGACCCACCGGCACCAACCTTGTCCAGTTTGAGAGCCACGCCCACCGCTATCCGGACCCGGTAGAGATGGGTAGGCGTGATCATCGCTGACACAGGCAGCAGAAATTAAGTGACCTGGCTGCTAGCTACACCCGCAGGGCTGACATGGATATCTCCCGCAGCGCTTTGCTTGATTATGTGATCACTATTTCGATTGTGTGGACCCCGTGCAGGGTTGTGCGAACACCACATAGAGGTCGCACTAAGTACAGTTCCTGGGTTGTAAATGGTAACGATCTCGGTGTCGCCATGCGGGCGATACTCATGCCGTAATCGCTCACCAAACGCGCTGTTTCCAACCGACACAGGCAGCAGGAAGTGAGTGACCTGGCTGCTAGCTACAACCCCAGGGCTGGCATAGATATCTTTCCCAGCGCTTTGCTTGTTTATGTGATCACTATTTCGATTGTGTGGACCCCGCACAGGGTTGTGTGAACACCACATAGAGGTCGCACTAAGTACAGTTCCAGGGTTATAAATGGTAACGATCTCGGTGTCGGCATGTGGGCAATACACACGCCTTAATCACTCGCCAAACGCGCTGCTTCCAACTAGTATTATCATGCTTTTTCTGGAGGGGCACGACCTGGCAGAGTTAAGTAGTTTTTAATTAACATTAGGCATGCCCTTCAGTACGAGGTGCAACTTCATTTTTCAAGATAGTAACAACAGCGGACATTTAATTTAATACTTTGGGCACATCAACAACCTTGGTGTAGAATAAGCCACATACTGGGTGCGTTCTGCTTTAGACATTGGTCTTCATATACAGACCATCTAATTGGTCCCTTCCGCTTCTGTGACTATATTGCCTTACAATCCAAATCAGACCTTGGAACATATCGACACAGCCTTCAGCGTTTTATATATATTATTTCCATTATCCTGGTAGATTTAACAATACGCCTATTCATACATGACCGTTTTGGCAGAGCTACTCCTTAGGGTAACTTCCAGACCTATAGTTACACTTTAACTCGAGTGAGGGTTTACAACCTTTCTGAGCCCGGTAACTTTGGATTTCATCCATTGGCTAATTATTACCCCCCTCTCCCCACTCCTAATGATAACCTGCTATTCACAAAGCAAACCCTCTACACGAACGCTGAGGGCGCAATGAGAGAGGCTTTCTCATATCCTAACATCCTCTTACACTTACCCTCCCTTCCTAGCCTCAATCCTTATGTTTTCTCCCCTGATGTCAGACCTACCGGGTATTGTTGACACATTTTACTCTAACTATTGGGTGAGTAACTTGCTCCTCTGGTTTTAATTCTATACCTGATATGATTGGTGCTGCAACTCATTGTTTTTATACATCCAATTTTGGTTTCGCCACTTTGGTTTTTAGCCACATACTACACCTATCACTTGTATGTCACAATGTCACAGTGTGCTCACGGTCATTACAGGGATCACAGATTGTCACTTACCTGTGGTAACGATCTCTTTTGTCTCCCAATTTAGGCAAGAGACGGTGTTGTACAGGTAGTACAATATGTGTGCTGTTTGCAGCCTGATACTTTTATAGCTCATGTTTATGTCAATAGTAGGTATTAATAGGTCCTGAAGAATCACAGCTAATGAGCTTGAAGCGAGAAACATGTTGACCACACCCTTCACATCGTAGTACTGTATCATTCCTGGAAACCTAAGTTCCAGCGAATACAGGCTACCCTTGATTTTATTTGCGGCAGAGGACCACCAGAATAAAATTATTTTCCGGTACCTTGTGCCTCATTTTATCTTCACCCACACCATCTACTCTGTCCTGGCCCTTCACCCACACTTCACCCATAGGCAGTTGGATAAAAGATCTCTGATAAAGAGCCCCTCTTCGAGATGTGCCCGTTGGGCATTGCACCGCCTGCTCAACGAGGAGCATTGCCTATGATGAAGTATGACACTCCCAAGGGTGTGTGAGGCCATTATATCCAACATATTGGATACCCAGGGTTAGCGCTCGTCTGAGTACTACCCTTTGCACCTTAGTGACCTTCTTTTCTTTCCTTTACCTTTAGGAACAGCCCAGTTCCCTTTTGTTGTCTATCCATTCAAAGCGCTCAGAAGCAAGAAAAAGAAATGGAAAAAATCTGTAGAAAGTGGCAGGAGCGGCTGCTGGTAGCTGGCGGCTGCAGTGAGAGTGAGCCTTCGGTAGTGCTGGGGAGGCGGCCCGACCAGGTCGGGTACAGCCCGCAGCCCAGCCTTGCATGCTCTGCTTGCCCCCCTCTCTTCCTTTCTTCCTTCCCTAGTCACACGCCCCAGCCACGACAGTTAACAACAGCCTAGAAATAGTCCAGAGCCTACAGTGGCCAGGAGCACCAGAAGTTGCTCTACTCGTCCAAGGAGGAAAAAGGAAATTAGGGGAAAAGTGATAGGGGGAGCCCCTGATCCCCTATCCCCTACCCTCTACAAACAGGGAACCACAGCAACTTGCTTTGTGGCAGAAACTGACTAAGCAAGTCACATCGCATCTTTCATGGGTCAGGAAAAACTCCTTGTCCCGCGCATTACAACCTGCCCCGTACAATAAGATCCCGAAAAATCAGAGTCGCTGTAGGAAAGCCACAAGGAAAACCTAAAAGGGAAAAAGGGGGCCAACAAGATGCGGGCAGCCACAGCAGAACCCAGGACTCGGAATCAGAGATCGATCAACACAAGAACATGGATACTGACATGGACAATGCCAAAGAAGGCACCCTGAGGCTCACTATCACCACTAGCCCAATCACCAGAACTAGTGCCAAATGCAGCAAGAGGGCACTAATAACAGATTTCTCAAATGTATGCAGCAGACTATCTCCGGAGAAACACAAAGCTAACAAGGAAGCCAAGGAAGCTAAAGAAGCCATGCAAGACAATATCACCAATGACACCAATGAAACACACAGAGAGTAGGCGACAGGAACAGCGATAACAAAATAGTAAAGAATGAAAGAATGGAACAAGGGGATCTTATGCCCTTCACAAAAATAGTAATTTGTTCTTTATTGAGGGTAGTTGTAGCACGGTTGATTGTATGTTTGATAAACGGGTCTTTATATAATTTTTTACTGTTCAGGCTATTTTGTCGTCGTGACTACATGCTTGTTTTCAAACGCGAATAATTGAGCAACAGCAGCACCTGTTCTTTTTTTTTTCTTTTAATTTTTCCAACTGTATTACCTGGCATGAGATCACCAGTAGCAAACTATAGATTTAGAATTCACTGAGCTTTGCCTAACTTTACTGGAACTCTTTCCCGGCCAGTCAGTAATTTGAATACTTTTAACAAAGGACACACTATATCACACAATGACTTAGCCTGGCCATTGTATAATAGTTATAATGGTTATTCAGTAGTTTTAACGTATGTAGGAAAACGCGCCTTGAAAGATTCTTGAACCAAGACTTGGACCATGTTATTTTGTCTAAGGATTTAGCAAAGACATTGCACCTGCTGTATAGCTGATGCACTTTAATATACATCTGCCCTGCGACTATTGCAGAGGCTGCAAAGGCTGATAGTTTTTCCTGATCTTAGGAAATCACCCGAACAGAAAGTTTGAGAGGCTCCTGGTAGGACAATGGGAAAAATCTAGGCAATAGAGTCAGCTACTGGCAGGAAGAAGATAGCAAAGACCAGCAAAATAGTTACATCTGCAGCAGATAATTGTACATTGGCAGCGATTGACAATTTAATTGAAGAGGTGGAATCCATGCTAGCAAAAGGGCACCAAGGGCACCAAAAAGATTTCCACATATGTCAGTAAACGAAGTAAAGAGAGTACCATAAAACAAAGCACAGCACTACTAACACCTCCAGTAATCGTGCATCAGACCCAAGTGACTCTTACACCAATGCAAGTTAATCCCTCCCCAACAGCCTCTCCCAGGCAAGATATCATAGGGAATGATAGCAGTCTGGTTAACATTTCACACCGCACACCACCACAGCTGAAACCTGGCGTTCCTTGCACAAATAGGTTTATCCCCTTTATGGCCCTATCTGACAAAGTAGTGGAAGACCAACACCAATATTGTCCCAAATTAATAGAGTTGGCAACTGTTGCTCCAATGTAAAAATAGTGTACTCACGTACCCATCAGAATATTAAGGACATGAAGGTTGAAGTAGGGTCCCTGAGAGCGATGATAGAGGGACTCACTACATTAGTCTAATCATTATTGCAACATAGTCCTCCTCCTACACTTCCAGCTACATGAGAGCCATGCGCTACAGCAAGGCGACCATAGCCGATATCACAAGGCATCAGGAACACTATCTTACACACAAAGCAAACACCTCTCAGGGGCCAATTTATAACCACTGGCACCCACAACCACCGCCAGTAGCCGCTGCTTACCCTAATCAAATATTCTCTGATCTTGATGGGAATCATGCAAACTGCCCTTTTGCACGAGCAGGTTTGCATGGTATACTTAACTACCAGAAGGTTTGGGTGAACAACCGAAATATAGAATCCAAAATATAGACAGGACAGAATATTGACTCTAAAATATAGACTGGACAGAATATCGAATTACCAAATATAGTTAGTCAGAATATCGAATTTGGGGTAGGAAATATCGATTTCCATAATATCAAATTTAAAATATAAAAGCTTTCCATAATATCGATTTTTTTTGTGTTATGTATGGTAGTATATGTATTAAAATTATGTATTAATTTTGTAATGTATGTTTAATTTTCTTAAAGTAATGAATGTTATGTTATTTAAATTTTGCCTAATTTAATTCCATAGCGGGTTGTGGGTTTATAAGGGATTAGGGTGGGAAGTAATTTAATTATAGTAAATTAAATATTAATATTTATTTATATGTATTGATAATTAATTGATTAATAATTAAATATTAATTGGTAATTCATGTTTATTAATTGATTAATTGATAATTATGTTTATTTATTTATTAATGAAATTTAGTTAAGCGCGAGCAATTGCCCATGGGCGTCTCGGCACTGCTACTTCTGCAAAAATTCTCCACGACTGGTTCTTTAGGGGATCACTGATTAAACAACCAGGTTTTCAGCTTTTTACGGAATGAAAAAAGGGAGGGGCTGGTCCTGATGGACTGATGTAATGTGTTCCACAATTTTGGTGCCGCGACCAAAAAGCGGCGATCTCCCCAGGAGACAGTCTTGGTGCGTGGCACCACTAGTTTGTTGAGGGTAGAGGATCGAAGTAGTCTCGAGGGCCGGTAATGTGTCAACTGGTCTTTAAGGAACTGGGGTCCTTGTTTATGCAATGATTTATATACGATGCATACCGTCTTGAACTTGATGCGGTTTCTATTTGGGAGCCAGTGATAGTTTCTGATTGTATCGGCGATGGGTTTATGTTTGGGGGTTCTAGAAAGTAGTTGGCTGCTTCATTTTGTATAGTCTGCATTTTACTGATTACACTGGTCTGGGCATTGGCAAATAGGCCATTGCAGTAATCCAGTGAGGATTGCACTAGGGAACTTATCAGGGTTTTGCCGGCACTATCGGGTAGGAAGGGGAGAATTTTCCTTACTAATCGTAGCTTATGAAAAGCTGTGGCTGATGTCTGATTGGCATGGGCAACAAAATTAAGGTCATTGTCAAAGACAACTCCCAGGTTCCTTACTTTAGAAACTGGTTTAGGAGCGAGTTGTGGGTTTATAGGGTAGTAGGGTGGGAACTAATTTAATTGTAATAAAGTTAATATTTCTTTTTATTGATATGTATTGATAATTAATTGCTTGATTAATACATTTTTATTATTTGTTAATTATTTTGTATTAATTGATAAATAATTTGTATTAATTGGTAATACATTTTTATTAATTGATTAATTGATAATTATGTTAATTGTATTATTCATTATTATTCATTATTTGGAGTGGGTTTTGCGTTTATAGAGGAATAGGGTGGGAAGTAATTTAATTGTAATTAAGTAAAAATTTATTTTTATTTCTATGTATTGAGAATTAATTGATAATTATTAATTTGTAATTCGTTTTTTTAATTAGTAATTCATTTGTATAAATTGGTAATTATCTTTTATTAATAATATATTGGTATTGATAATTAATGTAATTTTATTTTAATATTAAATCATTACTTTCCCTACTGTTACACTCTTTGGAGTGGGATAGTAGTTTTTACCTCTACGCTATCTAACGCTTTCCCTACTGTTGCACTCTCTGCAGTGGGAATAGTAATCTTTACCCACCCGCTATCCAAAGCTTTCCCTACTGTTGCACTCACTTTAGTGGGAATAGTCATTTTTACCCTCTCACTATCCAACAAATGATCTACTTTTGTTTACATTGCATTTATTATTTTTACATTTTAAGCTTTTTTACATTATTTTTAAGTATGTTTTATTTAATTGTTTTTAATTTTTAATTACTTTTATATTATTTTTAATACATTAAAAAAATTCGATAGTCTAGTAAACTATATTTTAACATTTTATATTTTGGATTCGATATTTTAGTACTTACCTGTTTGTAAATAGGGATTCTACATTCTGTACTTCAATATTTTGGAATCGATATTTTGGGAATTCTATGTTATGTCCCTCGATATTAAAACACTGAACCGAGGACTTGCAATCTGTCTCAAAATCAGTCATTGTTATACTACAGTATGAATTACCGAGTACATACACCTCGCCCCCATTTGTCGTTAGCAAACAAAATCATCATGGTGAATGTCCCAAAATTAGGTGTGAGGCAAATGCCAGAGCGGGAATACTCCTTGAGCAACAAAGCAATCTGTTGGATCTGCCATGTCAGGGGCTGTGGCTTGATAATCCGAGAGGATATTATCAGGGCACGCAGATGTACATCACCAGGACAATCAGTAGATTACATTGAGCTGACACTGACAGGACCAGTATTGGTCGATAATCTACTCACTCTGGAATTTCGCACTTGTTCCCCTGACTCTTTCTCTATTCAATTCAATTCAAACGTTTTATCCCCCACTGGTCAACTCAGCCACTATTAGTGCAAGATATAAGACAGAGTAGCTCTAAACTACAACACAATGACCGACTTCCGGATGGAATCCATCGATACACCAGACCTCAGCCTCCTCCGAAGTTCAGGGTGTTACTAGACTGAGTGGAAAACTCCTCTGAATAGTCCCAAACTGTTATAAGCACAGGTAGTGTTGTCAGTGATTTGAATAATTTAAATGAGCTGGAGGGACTTCACGACATGAGGGTACATACCCTACCATATGCTCTAATAATCCAACACATAAAACGAATGCGATAGGTCAAACAAGTATGGCCATATTATCCTGGAACATAGCTGGACTAAATAAAAGTTTGAAGAATCGGATTGGCATAGCTACATAGACAAATTTGATATGTCTTTTCCAGGAGGCATGGTTACTTACACCTCCACATGTTACGGTATAAAACATTATAAGAACGCAATTCCCACTCAGAGAGGGAGACCATTGGGGGGGTCTCGTGACCTGGATTAAAATAACACTGGGGATGAGATCTGGGAACTTTACTATAGATTCACCAGACCTGCTTGCATTTGCCAATTTTTCATCATCGTGACTCGTCCTTTGGGCCGCTGCACCTAAGAGAGAGCGGCTGCCACTGAGTGCCCGCAGCTTTGCCAACTTTGCATCATCATTATCCCACCTCTGGGCCGCCGCAGCTAAGAGAGAGCTGCTGCCGTTGAGTGTCCGCATCTTGCTCACTAGTGTTGAGGATTGTCATTATCGTCATGTATGCTGCCGCAGCTAAGAGAGAGCTGCTGCCGCTTTGAGCCTACCATGGAGTTGCAAGACGAGAGTCATCACCACCACCAGCCTGGGCTGTTGCAGCCACATGCTGCTGCAGCTGAGAGTCCGCCTGTCCCGAGTGCCCGAATCATTGTGGGTAAATGCTGCGGTCCCCTGCAGCCAAGACTTGTTGTCACTGGGAGTCCTCCTGTCACATTCTCTGCTTCTTCGAGAAGCTGAGTGCTGTGTCCCTTTTCAACGGCAGGTATCTGGTACGCACCGGGTCACTTAGGCCCCGGCCTTGAACTCAGTCAGCGTCACGTTCTGGTGAATACGTTATCGCCTTTTTGAGTCCCTATTGGTTTACGTGCATTGTAGCTTGTTAAAACGCTTTGAAAGTCTTGAGTTAAACCTTAGATAAAGACACTATTCTTCTATACCTTCGTGAGTTGTGTCTTTTTGTGGTGTTGTTACTGCTTTGTTGTGCATGGTCATAAATTCTTCACACACTGCCTCTGAGATAGGCCTAACGGCTCGTGCTACGTTACCACAGGGTTGAGCAGGGGTTGCCAAAGAGGGTAGCCCACTTGCCCTAACTTAGGAAGAAGGGTCCCTATTTGGACACTGGCACCAGCCATTACCAACTAGAGACCCCCATTTCTAACATTGGCAGCCAGCGGTGAGGATCAGGACTTGCATTTATGATCCATGTACAATAACTGGTAGACACCACTAGTGAGTGTACACCAAAGCGCAGCCAAAAGTTTTTTTTATTGTTTGGTGGGTTGTTCTAGTATTGAATTGTTGATCGCAGACATGAATATTGTTAACGCCAATGCTTTGGTGGAAGGAAATATTAGATACCTATACTGCCAGACAGCTGAAGTCATTTTGTAAGCTATTCGCCGTCCCTGAGATAGGTCTCTTTAGGAAGGAGGAGTACCAGAAGGCGCTGAAGACCTGGTGGGAAGTAAATAGAGTCCACAGGGGATGAGGAAGAGAATGCTGGAGGGCAGCAGGATGATGCAGTAGAGCATGGGAGATAGAACACACTTCAATCAAGGTACTAGTGTATCCCAACAGAGCATGACCCAAGGGGTGCTGGAGGACAGGGAGAGAGATAGGAGGCATAGTTTGGAGATGGCTTAATTGGAAGGTCAGTAGGACCTTGAGAGTAAGAAGTTAGACATTGATAAGAATTGATTGCCAATTGAACTTGAGAAAATGAAAATGGAGCATGAGAGAATATTGAGGGAGATAGAGATCAGGGTGAGGAGTGTCCCGATCTTACCTTTAGTAACTCCTGAGAGTAGAGTTTATATTCATAATGTTGTCATTAAGGATTTTCACAAGAATGAGGATATTGGGCAATGGTTTGCCACATATGAGATAGCACTTGTGTCCCACCGGGTCCCTGAGAAGGATAGGGGAGCGGGTTTGTGGGGTCGCTTTGTGAGGGATGGTAGGGATACCTCGTTGGACCTGCCTGAGGAGAGCAGGATGGTGTATGCCCATTTGAACGAAGCTTTGATGACCCTGTATGGTATGACTCCAGAAATGTACTGGCAGAGGTTTAGAACCTGTATGAAGTTAGAGGGTACCCCAGGGGTTGAAAGTGTCTTATTTCAGCAGAGCAATGGATTGCTGGGTAAAAGGTAGCAAAGTGGAAACATTTGAGCAATTGTATGACTTGTTTGCATGGGAGCATATTTCTAGTAATTGTTTCCCAGTGCTATGCCAGCAACTGATTGATAGCAAGCTGACTAATCCTGGGAAGCTTGCTGGGTGAGCACCAGGGTCTGCAAAGGTTTTGTGGGAGACTTCGCCAGAGGTGGGCAGGGTCCCCAGCAGACCAGTGGGGGAACAAGGGTAAGCCGAGGGAGTTTCAGAGAGGGCCCCAGAGTAATTTCCAAGGGAACCAAGCAGTGGTGTTCCAGCCTACCCTGGAGAAGAAGCCAGTGTCCCTGACAGTTAGGCCTGTTCAAAGGGGCCACTCACTAGGTTCAAGTGTGGTCAAGTGGGCCACAGGTATTATGATCCCCAGTGTACCCAGAGGGACCCCAATGCCTCCCCTTGTGCACCACCCCGTGCACCATTCTGCCAGATTGCCAGTGTAGCCCGGGGGGGAGATGGAGATCCACGGTGGATGGGATCCCATAGAATTAACCATTGTCTCACTAGGAGACTTTGAGAAGGTCCCTAACCCCACACTGCCTTATAACACTAAAGAGTACCGCCAGTGGGTGACCATCAATGTTCATAAGGGGGCGGCTCTCAGGGACACCGGAGCTAGTGTGACTGCTGTCAGCTCCAGGTTGGTGTCCAAAGAGCAGGTTGTCCCCCATGCATTCTGCTCTGTAGTGTCAGCAGACAACTCAGAGAGCCAGTGTGAGGTGGCTCTCGTCCCTTCAAGTGGGGGGGTCTCATGAACTCTTCAAGTGGTTGTGAGGCATGCCATGCCTGTCGACTGTCTGTTGGGTACTGATCTAGAGAACTCCCCATGGACTACGGTGGAGAGAAAGTCTCATTTGGAAATGTTGGGCTGCCTGAGTGGGCGTGTACGACCACTTGGTCCATGGCAGCTCAATAGGGTTTTCAGGAGGGCCTGGAGCCTGAAATATTGCCCATGACGCTGCCTCAAAGAGAAGGGGTAGGAAGCAGGGGTAGGTAGCCCCACTGTTCCCACAGTCCTTGAGGGAGCAGACCCTGAGGGGGATGTCCTGGAACCTACAGGGGAACAAGTAGCTGAGCTGGGGGATCTCCCAGAGCTTACCATTGGCAGCAGAAAGGGGGGCCCTCCAGGGACACATTTTCCAAGCTAAAAAGAACCTGCCCTTCTCTTGAGGGGGTGTGGCGACAGGCCGCCGCCCAGGCTGCAGGTGATCAGACAGGGTCACATTGGATCTATTGGGAGAATGACCTCCTTTACAGCGAGCCTAAGGTTGCTGAGCCTGGGTCAGCGCATGTGCTGGTGGTACCCCAGCGCTTCAGTACCTTCCTAATAGAGTTGGCTCATGATGTGCCATTAGCCTAACATCTGGGGCGGACCAAGACCTTGGAGAGGCTGGTCACCCACTTCTATTGGCCCCAGATGTGCAGGAGCTGAGATGCTCACTGCTGGATGTGTGAGACTTGCCAGGCAAGTGGGAAGAGTGGGAGAAGATTAAATCCCCACTAAAGCCCTTTCCCATTGTGCGTACCCCATTCGAGAGAGTGGGCATTGATATTGTGGAACCTCTGGATCCCAAGACAGCCATGGGCCACAGGTCTTGTTGGATCATGCCACCAGGTACCCTGAGGCCATCCAGCTCAGGAAAGTGACTGCCCCGGTGGTGGGACGGGCACTGATGGGGATTTTCTACAGCATGGGATTCCCCGGAGAGGTGGTATCCAATAGGGGAACTAATTTTATCTACAAATACATGAGGTCTCTGTGGGAGGAGGGTGGGGTAACGTATAAGTTCACCACTCCTTACCTCACCCAGGGTAATGGGCTGGTTGAGAGATTCAAACTGACCCTTAAGGTCATGATTATGGACCTATGTGAGCCCATGAGGCGTAAGTTGGATGTCCTCTTGCCATGCTGTTGTCTGCTTACCGTGAGGTACCAAAGAAGTCCTTAGGGTTCAGTTCCTTTGAGCTGCTATATGGTCACATGGTTAGAGGGCCTCTGAGTCTGGTCAAGGAAGGCTGGGAGCAATCTCCCAGGAAAACTCCCCAGGATGTGTTTAGTTACATGCTGGGCTTCTGAAACCAAACTCGGCGTTTCAGGAAACTTGCTGAGGCAAACCTGGAAGCCAGCCAGGAAGAGATGAAACACTGGCACGATCAGAATGCCACTCTGATCAAGTTTCAGCCTGGACAAAAGATTTGGGTCATGGCCCCAGTGGAGCCCTGTGCACTCCAGGATAGGAGGACCGGCCCCTTTGAGGTGGTGGAGCGCAAGAGTCCTGTCCCTAAGGAACCCCTTGCAGGTCCTGCATGTTAACTGCCTGAAGCCCCACTTTGAGAGGTCTGAAGTGGGCATTCTTCTGGCCACAGATGCTGGTATGGAGGAGGAGAGTGAGCCCTTTCCTGACCTCCTGTGTGCAGGGGAGTGAGATGGGGCAGTAGAGGGTGTGGTCCTCTCCACCGCACTTACTCATGAGAAACTGGGTTATTGCCGCCAACTGTTGGGACAATTCACTGATTTGTTCTCCCTGTTGCCTTGTGTCACTGAATGATGTGTCCATGACATTGACACTGGGGACATGCAGTTCCAACATAATTTATTCTGGAATGTGTCGGAATACCTTTATGTGAGAACTTTTTCCTATTTCAAAATTCTTTCTTCCAACAACAGAAAGGGGTGGCCATGGGCGCAATTTTTGCCCCAGACATTGCGAATATTTATATTGCATGCTTCGAGGATGAACACATATAGCACACTTCCAATCCATTTTCTGATAACGTCCGTAAGTGGCTGCATTATATAGATGACGTGTTTATGGTATGGCATGGCACTGCTGATCAATTGAACAACTTTCACCAGTGGTTAAACTCTAGAAACACCAATTTACGGTTTACAATGGAACATAACACCCAAGAGATGCCGTTTCTTGACATTACTATCAAAATAAATACCAACCATCAGTTGTACACCACTTTGTTTACTAAGAAAACAGCCATAAACACCCTTTTGCGCTACACAAGTCTTCACCCTCAGGCATTAAAAGATGGATTACCGTTTGGGCAATTTCTTCGCTTACGAAGAAATTGTACCTTTAAAGATGACTATTTCAGTGAGGCAAAAAAACTCAAGTATAAACTACCAGTTTGTGGCTATCCTTCCAGATTACTGAGAAAATCAATGAAAAGGGCCTGGTATAATAACTGTGAGGCACTTTTAACTGTCAACGAACGACAAAACAAACCGAACATTGTCTGTGTGTCAACATTTGGCACACACTCTAATGCTATCAAGAGAATTGGTTGTAGACAATGGAATTTACTTTACTCTATCCCTGAATTCAAACAAAAACCTTTATTTGCATTCAAAAGAGGCACCAATTTACAGGATATGCTGATACATGCCTATGAAGATACTTCACCAGCAAACACTATTGACAATATGAGGCAAATAATTCCACTAGTTGGCCACCACAAATGTAATAACTGTGCGGCATGTACCACTACTAAAACTGTGAAAACCTGTAAAATCAACAATGTTAACTTTACAGCGAAAACCTTCTCCAACTGTAATACCACAAATGTAGTTCATTGCAATCAATGCCCTTGCCTGTTACACTATCTAGGTAAAACTATCCAGCCCACCAAGAAACGGATCCTGCAACATCAGTCGCGGATCAGATGTAAGAAAGATAACGCACCTCTGGTTGAGCATCATCTGCAATTGGGCCATAAGGAAACAGACATGCTGTGGTGGGTCCTAGAGGTTATCAGACCCAACAAAAGACAGAACAACATTGACAGGGTTCTCTCATTGAGAGAAGGCAAACTCATCTGTTTAAAGGATACCATTAAACGTGGTTTAAATTCAGTAACTGAATGGCATGCTTTAGCATGCCTACCTTATTCAGTTTTTCTGTCCAGATCTTTCTTTATCGAAAGGTCCTAGAATTTGTTCTTTCACTGAATGCCTATTCCCTTCTTAGTTTATTGTTAGTAAGGTTACACTTTTACCCACATTGACTGTGAATAGATTACATCTGTATTACACAATGTTAGATTGGATGTATATGCCATATGGTTCGTCTGACCTGGGATTGGATTTGCTTTCAAGCTTGAAGCCTTTTTTCAAGTTCCACATATTTGTGTATTGCGGATGCTTTATTATCAGAAAAATGTCTTTATTGCATCCTTGATAGGTACATGTCTGTTATGCCTTTGTCTATACTATCACGTATTCAGTGATCTTATATATGGCTCCATCTTGTTCTTATAGTGACGTTCGTGTTTGACATCTTGTTAAATTTTGGCCATAATTTTCGGCAACTTACGGTGTTAACTTTTATACCGTTCATTACATTCTATACCCTTAATCAAAACATCTCCTGTTGGGTTGAATTGTTATTATTGCCCTGACCTTTTCCAATATGGCGGCCACGGTGCAGTTTTATTCTGCGCTCCAATCTGAGCTTTAAATTAGGTTAACACTACCATCTGTTGCTTGTTAAATTGTGGACATGATTTTCGGCAACTTGTGGCTTATGTTTACACCTTTATTCAAAAATATTTTTTGGGTTGAATATATAGCATTACCCGTACCTTTTCCAATATGGCGGCTAATGTGCAGTCCTATTTCGCGCTCTAAACGGAGCTTTAAATACAGGTAATACCAGCATGGGGTGCTTTTGCCTCCCGTTTGCTGTTTGGATTTCTATTGCCGATCACATAGAGGGACTGAAGGTAAGCCTCCAGTTGTAGGCTCGTAGGTACTCTGTAAGGATTCTGTCTGCAGGTCCTCATTAATTTTTATCTCTCTATTGTAGAATAATACTTAAAATTTGAAGTCCCACATGATTTCGCTCGACCCTTTTGGATCGAGGTAAACAGTTCAGTCTGTTCGCATTTAAACTTTATAAATCCACGCTTGGTATTGTATGTGATATGATATAATTTACTTCCCCAGATTTTCAATTACTCATTCTTATTCCGTGGGCAACGGTAACAATGCGACAAATTCTTTGGCCTAAGTGTAATCCACACAGACTTATAGGTAAATAGTTTTGTCTATTTGCTGTTAAACTATATAAATCCACGCTGAATATGGTATGTGATACAACATAATTTACCTCCCCGAATTTTCAATTGCTCATTGTTAATCCGTGGGTCACATCAACAACGCAATATATTCTATGGTCTACGCTTTTTTCACACAGACCTATAGGTACGTCTCTGACTCGACCTATATGATATGTACATTTGTTTTACTGCTTCGTCTAAATCTTGGCTGGTAATATGTTGTTTAAAATCCGGGCTTTATTTTGTAGATTGCCTGTACTCAGCCTTGACAGCCTCCACCACTGAAACTGAATTAACTTCGGTGTGGTTTATCGTCGATATGAGGTATCTATTGCTTCATTAAGTTATTTTGATTATTCACATATTTCTCGATTTTCTTGAGTAATTGTGACACTTATATTTAGGAGTAGCTTTATTCACTCTCCCTGAAATGGAATTGTGATCGCATTTGAAAATTAACGATTTCCAGCATCTTAATTGAGGTAAATTGTTCCCCTCTTGATCACACAAGATCTCTTCTGGTTTTAAAACACCCACAAACTTGAAACTTTCTGCTCTAGATCAATTAGGTTGTACAACTAGAGTTTTGAGTATAATGATCATAATGGATAGTTTTAAGCAGATCGGTTCAAACAGTAAGTTTTATTATGTTCTGTGTCTATGTTTATATGAAATGGGAATTGTATTCAAGTATGTAAATAATGAATAACGGCAATGTATGTATGAATTCTTGACCGCATCTATTTGATAAATTGTATTCTCTTGATGAAATTGATGTTTGTGAATTCTCACGATATTACCACAGTTATTAGATGATATTTTTTAGACAATTGCATTTACTAAACCTTTATTACTGTGATTATGGAATATCTATATATGTTTCTACAAGCAGACATCTCTATGAAGTATGAATACTGTTATATATGATATATGATATCTTTATGGCTAAATAATATGCCATCTTTTTATGTAATGAATTGTTCTCTGGTGTAGTTTGTTTTTTGTCACTAGTGTTGTTTTGTGTTGTCACAAAGGTGTTATAGATAAAATTTAAAATAGTAGATATGGATGTGTAACTGTAAATATTTTTGTTTCAGATTACACTTGGTTTTATACAGTATACAACTGACACCAGTCCTGAAGATAGTCTCAGAAAGTATTATCTAGGAGACCGAAACGTCAACCTCCGCCTCATCCTTGCTTTATGTTACTTATGTAGATTTTGGATAGGCGTTTTTTAGGTTCTGTTGAGTCATTCATTAACAAAGTCTTTTTGTGTACCTGCAGACCTATTCAATTTTGAATCATTTATATCTGTATATGAAATCAATCTTTTTACCATTATATTTTCCTATACACCTTTGTGTTTGTTGTCTATGTACTTTTTATGTGTTTTGATAAATTGTGTCTATATATAATCAATAATTCATTTTGATGAATTAATTTTCCATAAGGATCATTAACTTATCCTTCCTAGTTAGTTTGAATCACTAATTATCTTCTAAACAAACTCCCTTGAAGGCACCTATACCTCTCTACTTAATCACCCAAGCCCTCAAGGGTATTTTGGGTTGCTCACTGTTCTATATTCAGTCCTCCCATTAAGCACAAGGCATACAGAGTGACTGACCGGGTAAGGGCCTACATTAAGGATGACGTTACCAAAATGTTTCCCTTGTGGTGATTGAGTCCTCTAGCAGCCCGTGGTACAGCCCAATGGTCCTGGTCCCAAAAGCAGCAGCGCCTGGTACCATCTCAGAACTTTGGTTCTGCATGGACTATCGGGCAACAATTCAGTCATGAAGACTAACGTGCACCCCATCCCCATAGCTGATGAGCTCGTATATTGGTTGGGGGCTGCTGTCTGGGTATTGCCTTGACTGATGGAGCAAAGGAGAGATCAGCATTCTCCACACCCAATGGGCACTACCAGTTCCAGGTGATGACCTTTGGAATGAAGAATGCCCCTGCCACCTTTCAGAGGTTGGTCAACAGGGTGTTGGTTCGGCTGGAAGACTTCAGTGCCACCTACCTGGATGACATTGTTTAGCTCCTCTTATGAGGATCATCTGCTCCACCTCTGGGCGGTATTGATGGCACTGCGGAAAACAGGCCTCACAATCAAAGCCAGTAAGTGCCAGATTGGGAAGGGTTCTGTAGTATATTTGGGGCACTAGGTGGGTAGTGGCCAAGTGGCATCCCTTCAGCCCAAAATTGAACCTATCCTGGTGTGGGAACCCCCCAAAGACTCAGACACAGGTGAGGGCCTTCTTAGGACTCATGGGGTACTACAGGAGGTTTGTCTAGGGATCTGGCAACACTGTTGCACCCTTGACTGAGCTGACTTCTAAGAAGCAGCTGAAGAAAGTTAATTGGACTGACACCTGTCAGAAAACTTTTGCCGCCCTGAAGACTGCCATGTGCACCGCACCAGTGCCTCGGGTACCAACTTTTCAAAGGAATTTGTTGTCCAGACAGACACATCAGAACATGGTATAGGGGCTGTTCTGTCACAGATCAATGAAGAGAGTAGCCTTCCTAAGCAGGAGATTACTTCTCCGGGAACAGAGGTGGCGTAAAATTGAGTGTGAGGTATTTGCTGTGGTCTGGGCACTGAAGAAGTTGAACCATACCTGTTTGGGACTCACTTTCGGGTTCAGACAGACCACAGGCCCCTTAGATGGTTGATGCGGATGAGCGGTGAGAATCCCAAGTTGTTGAGGTTGTCGATTTCCCTGCAGGATATGGATTTCACTGTGGAACACGGCCCTGGTACTGAACACGCCAATGCTGATGGTCTATCTAGATTCTTCTGCCTTAGTGATGACAACTCCCAAGGAGATGGATAGTTCTCCCCACTTTTCAGCTGGAGGGGATGCATGTTAGACCTGGCATCATTGGCATGGGTCTCCCACCCTCTCTTCTCTTCCTATCTTTTACATTGGCTGGATTTCGTTGCTCTGGGCACGATGCCACTGATAATCAGTGTCACAGCGCGAATGATCCCTATGTGAAAATGACTGTAGGAATTATGATAACCTTCATGCCTAGATCTGTGTAGCATGTTCTATTAGCGAGTTATCCTCCATTTCACTGTTCTGTGTAGCATGTTCTAGTAGCAAGTTATCCTCCATTTCACTGTTCTGTGTAGCATGTTCTAATAGCAAGTTACCCTCAATGTCACTGTTTATTTAATTTATTAATTTATAAAGTTTTATATAGAGCGAAAAAGATCCCGAAGGATATCAGAGCGCTTTAAAAATGGATGGAAGAAAGGTAATAAATGCAATATCGACATCACGTAGGAATAACAAACAAGAATCATCACATGATTACAAGACAAAGGGGTCAGAGGTGAGTAATACCAACAACATGTACATAGCCGGCTACGAGGGGGGCACGCGATAAAAACAAAGAAGAACAACATCAACTGAGGGTCTAATGGTTGTAGGATCAATGACTTAGAGCCGATGATCCTAACCCAATTAAGGTAAGAACTTGTTCATTATGAATCTTTTGGCTTCCAGTTTAAACATCAATCGTAGAGGAGATTCTGAGAACTTCCAGTGGAAGAGAGTTCCATATCTTCGGGGCAGCGCCGGAGATGGCTCAGTGGCAGGTTCTCTTTTTGATAAAGCTGCATGGTTTCAAGAGGAAAGAGTTACTATTGAGAATCTACCCATTCTCATAGGCCAGAATGGGCAGGTTGAGGATTACCTTCTATAATCCTATCTGACCACCGGAACCTGATAAGGAGTTTGATATGTTTATGCTCAGGACATTGAGATACACCTTTTAGTAAGGACCGTTTATATATCCCATGTTCGAAAATGCCTCTTCTGAAAACGCTGGATTTTCTTGCCTAAGCTTTCCTGTAGGCTTTTTAGTATGTGTATTGGCAGTCTGGTTTTGGAGCAGTAGGGCCAGCTGTGTTGGACCTGTCTGGAAAGAGAGATCGGTATTCAGAGCATGGGGAGTGGTGACTCTTTGATCTGAGCAAGGCCGGGCCAGGCAAGGTGAATGATGGCTCCACCTCCCACGGGGCGTCTGATAGCAGAACCCCTCATTCTGAAGGGGCAGGATGTAGCCTCATAAACCAAGTTCACCCTGACCCCACCGGACTGGTTCTGACTGGATTGAGTGATTTGTTACTTTAGAGAACAAAGACTTTTGAGGTATAAAATGCTGTACTAGAACTTTGTCCAAGTATGTTTCTTCTGGATGTCAAGACAAAACTCTATCTGAGTGAACAGAGAAAAGGACTTTGAAACATTCACAAGCTTGCTGGAGAAACTACCAGAGGGCCTGAATTGAAAGCGCCCCCTGCTGAAGTCTCAAGCACATTAGTCTTCACCCCGTCAGCTATCGGAATCCCTCTGCGAGGAATTCTGCTTGCCGGTGAGGCCTCCGTTAAGTGATCCGGAGCCTCTAGTTCTACTGTGAGGAGCGCAGACTGAAAACCTTCATTGAATCTGTGTTTGCCGCTGCAGCTATGAGAGAGCTGCCAGCGCTGAGAGCCCGCCTGAATTTGAACCTTCGAACCCCTTGCTGAATCTGTGTGGGCCGCTGCAGCTAAGAGAGAGCTGCTGCTGCTGAGAGCCCGCCTGAATTTGAACCTTCAGAACCTTCATTGAATCTGTGTGGGCCGCTGCAGCTAAGAGAGCTGTAGCCACTGAGTGGCCACCATTGTGCCAGCCTGGTCAAGATCACCATTCATCCTGTGGCCTACCGCAGCTAAGAGAGCTGCTGCCGATGATTTCCCACACCTTTGCCAAGTTTGCATCATCGTGATTCATCCTGTGGGCCACCGCAGCTAAGAGGTATCTGCTGCCACTGAGTGCCCCCACCGTTGCCAATTTTACATCATCGTGATTCGCCCTGTGGGCCGCCGCAGCTAAGAGAGAGCTGCTGCTGCTGAGTGCACGCACCTTTGTGCCAAGTAGGCTAAGAGAGATCTGCTGCCGCTGAGTGCCAGCACCTTTGCCAAGTTTGCATCATTGTGATTCATCCTGTGGGCCACCGCAGCTAAGAGGTATCTGCTGCCACTGAGTGCCCCCACAGTTGCCAATTTTGCATCATCGCGATTCGCCATGTGGGCTGCCGCAGCTAAGAGAGAGCTGCTGCTGCTAAGTGCCCACATCTTTGCCAACTTTGCGCCATCGTCATCCATCCTGTGGGCTGCCGCAGCTAAGCGAGAGCTGCTGCTGAGGGCCCACACTTTTGCCAACTTTGCACCATAGTGGTTTGTCCTGTGGGCCACGGCAGCTAAGAGAGAGCTGCTGCCCATGAGTGCCTGCATCTTGTTCACCAGTGTCGAGGATTATCGCTATTGTCACGTTGGCCGCCGCAGCTAAGAGAGAGCTGCTGCCGCTGTGAGCTCACCACAGAGCTGCAAGACGAGAGTAATCGCCACCACCATTGCAGCCGCGTGCTGCTGCTAATAAGAGCCTGCCTGTTCCAGAGTGCCCGGATCATTGTAGGTGCACGGTGCAGTCCCCTGCAACCAAGACTTATGGTCACTGGGAGTGGCATGTCACCGTCTCCGCTTCTTCGAGAAGCTGCATGCTGTGTCCCCTTTCAACAGCAGGTATCTGGTGCGCACCGGGTCACGTTGGCCCCAGCCTTGAACTCAGTCAGTTTCACGTTCTGGTGAATACATTATTGCCTTTTTGAGTCGCTATTGGTTTGCGTGCATTGTGGCTTGTTAAAATGCCTATTTGGACATTTGTGCCAGCCATTGCCAGCTAGAGACCCTCATTTCTAACAACAGTCCATTATGCTTGGAAGTAATAGGCCAATCAATAAGGGATGATCAATCAAAAATCTGCATGCCGAATGTGCACCCCTTAGAAGGGAATAACCGAAGATCCATCAGGTGGCCCAAGATCACATGTAACATAGAGCTCACTAGAGACAAGTGGTCTGCATATAACATCCATGCGCATAGCCCTGGTCTCAAAGTTAGAGCCTCTTCCCTCTAAATATATTGGGAAGAACCCGAAACCCAACCCTAAGGCAAAAACTAAGGTAAACCCATGGTATACAACAGAATGTAGAAGATCTAAGACAGCTCTACTTGAATCAATAAAGCATGGAAGTACAGGTTCAGTAAGGAATGCAAGGGATGCCCACCGGAAAACACTGACTACAGCCAAGAGGAATTGGGAGGAAAACAGTTGGCTTGTCCTTTTGCAGGCAGCAAAAGCCAACAACTCAGCAGAGTTCTTGAAAAATATAGCATTGGGGGCAAGGACCTGGTACGATGGACCGAGCATTATATGGACTCAGCGGTTTGGATCGACCACTTCACTGACTTGTACCCCAGTTTCGTCCCATTGTAGCCTCGAGTGGAGAGAGACAATCTATTAACATCGAGGGAGACAGTGGGGTGATCGTTTTCTCACTGCAAGAAACTAAGTATGCTATAGATTCGATCAAACCGGGAAAAGCACAGGGATTAGATAGACTCTCTGGTGACTTATTTAAACATGACAAAAAGGTATGGGTCCCATATGTTAAAGCTCTTAGCAACTCAATATGAGCCGTTGCTCTAATACCGGGAACATGGAAAGGGGCTGAAATTGTCCCTATCCACAAAAAGGGCAGTAAACATAAACCTGGAAATTACAGGTCAATTAGCCTGATAGACGTACTCCAAAAAATCTACGCCAGGCAGCTACTGAACAGGCTTTATGACTGGATAGACACCTCTAGTATATTGTCCCCATATCAGGCAGTGTTCAGATCTTGCAGGAGTACAATAGACCAAGTCTTCAGACTCTTGGGCATTAGCTGGAAATATGTTAAGATCAGAAAGGGGCATATTTATGTGGCATTTTCTTGATTTGAGGGCAGTATTTGACCTGATACCCAGAAGCCTACTATGGGTGTCACTTGAGAAACGAGGAGATACCCCCAATCTGGTCATGCAGTTAAAAAGGCTACTGGAAACTATGCTAGAGTCCACTGGGGTATGAACGGGGAACTCACAAAACCAATCCCGATAGAAGAAGGAGAAAGGGGTGTGTACTTGCTCCCTCCCTGTTCTCACTCTATATCAACCAACATGGTAAATCACTTACAAGATCAAGCTAATGACCGCCCAAAGCTGAATGTGAACTTGGTACGGGCGCAGCTTTTTGCAGACGATACCATCTTGTTATCCCGGACCATAAAGGGGTTGCAAAATAAGAGCCTCGTCCAAAAGTTGAGCACCCTCTGCCTATATGTAAAAAGGATAATAGTAAGGCCCAGCTCTAGCCTCAAGGCTCTACTGATGGAGCCTGTGGGCAATCCTAACCACTTTTTCAAATGGATGTTTCTATAATTTGCAAACGCTCAACATTTTTTTCTAGCAAAGAATTAATAGAGTAACTACTATTGCATTATACATCTATCTCAGCACTTCAACAGACTTATGACCGAGAGCTGATTCCAATCTCTGAAGTGCACCAGCAATCATCTTGGCACTAGATTCTTGCAACGAGACACGGGCACCAACGTCAAAATGTTGGCTAAATAAAAGTCTTAATTATTTGAATTTCTTAACAATCTCCAATTGATCCCCATCCAGCCACCACCCAAACCCTGGGGTCCACCTCCTACTCTTTGAAAAAAACCAGGGGGGCATATTATCAAGGAACAGCGTAAAAATTATCGCTGCTTTAGCTGCAGGAAACTGCAGATAAAACAGCAATAATGGGCCTGATAATATGCCAAAGAGAATTCCAATAGAAGCCCATGTTAACACCAAAGCATGGGTTTCTATTGGAATTCTCAAGGGCATACTATCAAGCCCATTTACATCGCTTTAGCGGCAGTTTCCTGCCGCTAAAGCAGCAATATTTCCAATGCCTTCCCTTGATAATATGCCCCGCGGTCTTTATTTTCGCTGTATTGATCTTTAAATTGTTTCCCTTGCAGTAGTATTAGAAAGCAGCAAGTTGCCTCCGCAAGCTGACTAGCGTTAGATCTAATAACACAGTGTCATCTGTGTGAAACAACATCGAAATAGGCTTCATCTCTAACTTAGGGGGAATTTTTCTGGCCTGATTTAGGACTCCCAAGGAATCCGCTATATAGATAGAAAACAACAACATAGCCAAAACACACCCTTGCCTTAACCATTGGGGATGCTCATCTTTTTGGACAAGGCCACATTACCCCCAGTTCCACTCAAGTCCATGAGCACATATGCAGTTGGACTACCAACTTCAAAAGACCTGGTGCATTCTTTCATTTTGCTCTCTTTTCCCAGAGAAAATATCTATTAACCGTGTCAAACACTGCTGACAAAAGTCAATGTACCACATGTAAAGTGGCTGCTTTTTTTTTTAGGGTCTAATCTTATGCCAGCAGCTTCAATATCACACAACCTCCTCTAGTTGAATACTCTTTCCTGAAGATCATTTGGAGGAAAGGGTAAATTCTAGCTAGGCACACCCACTCTTCTAATTGATCCAGCAAATGAATTGCATACCTTTTACTTTGGAAATCCAACAATGTAATCATGCGATAGCTGGAGGGCAGGCCCCTACTCCCTTTTTAAACAAAGATACCCTAATTCTATCTTTCCAGGTTTCCTACAAATCATGGCCGTCAATTATTTCTTCAAACAGCGGTACCAGGGTCTGTGCCCACTGGTGGGAGTAGTATTTAATATTATTTGAAGCAATGCCTTCTAACCCATTTTAGGTCTCTCATCCTACATCAATGGGAAACAGCATTTACAACGATGTCAATACCACGCAGCTAGTTAACAACGCAGTCGTTACAATGACTGTGTTGTTATCATGCGTGGCATTACATCGCAAGACGTTTCAACGACTTGCGCTAGGTGGGGTGCAAAACCAGAGAATGTGTTGGAATTTAAATCCAACACCTTCCCTGCTGTTGCGCTAACTGGAGTAGGAATAGTAATTTATACTATTCGCAAGTCCAGTGCTCCACCTAGCGCAAGTTGTTGAAATGACTTGCGATGCAATACCAAACGTGGTAACAACGCGGTTGTTGTAACGACTGCGTTTTTACCTACCGCGTGGTAAAAGCATGCGTTGTAACTTCAGTACCACTAACTGTCAGGAGTGGAATGCTCTAACCCCATCACCCTTACTATTAAAGCTCGTCAAGCTTGTACCCCCAACCCTCCCACCCTCATTGTTGGCTTTATAGAAATCTGAGATGCAATTGACCCACCTTTCTTCAGGAATTGGACCTGCTGTCATATGAGTGGTTCCTCCAAGAATGCAGTTTAAAATACTTCAAAACCCCTTAGGCTGCCAGTGCGCTTGGAAAAGATTGCCTTTGTCCTTAGGTTCTCTCTTACTCTCCATTTGATTTGCAATATATCTTTCCTAAAGGCTTTCCTATGCTGTCTTTCTACACTGTCCCTTTATTCCCACCCTACTCTGAATGTCTCATGTATTCTCGCATTAGGCGTCACTTTGGCCTGCGATTTTTCAAATCTCAGAGGGTCCTCAGCGACCCTACTCCTGTTCAACCCTACGGCTGTCATATACCTTATGGAAGAAATGCATTATTCAAAGGCCTGAACTGTGTGATGTAAGGGTGAGCTGGATAGCGCCTTTAGCAATTCTTTTATGCTATGTATAATATGACATTTTAGTTTGACAGACCACACTATTCTACAGTCATTTTTACAGTAAAAGGGCGAACTATTGGCCACTAATGTCTTAGTTTAACCACCCTAAACAGTAAAAGAATAAGAGGCTTGTGGTCACTGTTATCAAAAACACCCTCTAATATATCCTTAACAATCCCGAAATGCAGCAGTAATGACTACTTTATGTTCCTTAACTAGCTATACCCTGCCACGCGTTGCTGTGGCTCAGTCTGGTTAAATGGTAAAGAAAGAAAATTTTCTTTATATATATCCTTAAATTACACACCCTATGTGCTTTGGATATAGTTTCGCGCATTGCCGTCGTATTGACTATTGACGGCGGTAAAATGGGTATCTCATTGGCGGTGTATTAACCGGATGTACTTCACTACTGATCGTATTGCCGGACACCGGAAATACTTGATAAAACCGGATATAATCCATCCGTGTTGTAGTGACGGACGTAAAAGAGAACTGTTACTTGGCCAGTTTTTGTAGGCATGCGCAATAGACATGGCGGACCTGAATGGAAGCATGCAGTTGATTACGGAAGGCGCGAAAACGCTGGCACTTGTTGATTGGTTTAACAATAGTTTAAAGGGAAGTCTGAATTTCGGCTTCTTTGCACGCTGTCGGGATCACACGCCAGACGTCGCCTGCCGAGACTCCACTTTTGTATTGAAACGATCCTTTGCATATAAGGTGAGGTACGGATGATAACAGTTATGCTGACTTCTAGGCAGTGGATATGCTATATCATAGTTACTTGCTTCGAAAATGAGGTTATTTTAGTCTCGCCTCATTTGTATACTTTTTTTCTCTTTTTTTAGAATTTGACTTGAAAAATCAATGGTTGTGATTATAATATAACGCTGAATGTCGGCTGTCTTAAGGTAAGGACATAAATTAGTTTGGGCTGTGCTAACATGGTTTATGTGAATAGGTTTAATAATATGCATTCATATTTGAGCTTCTTTGAAATATATAGATTCTTTAAAAAAAATAATAATAAAGGAGATTTTTATATTACCCCTGATATGGAACATGCTAGAGTGGTTTATTGGATGGTTCTGGCGAGGCAGATTCATGGTCATAAGGATATTGCAGCTCTAGTGCTATAAAAATTCGTGCTTATCCCTCCTCCTATAGATAATGTTGTGTGGCATTTTTTCCATGGATATACCTTAATATTAGACATATTGTTTTTTCTATATTCACACAGTGATTTCAAGTTTAGAGACTGAATCTACATTAGGAATATTTTAAGGGGAGCTCAGGCAAGGACACTTAATTTGAATTTTTACCAGGTGAGATATCTCTTTTGTTATCAGAATCATATTTAGTCATTTAGAAGTACTCACTTACGCTGTTTAGGAATAATGATATTCTCATGATATGTTAATGTACAGTGTATATGTGTTGAAACATCATGGCTGGATATATATTATTTCACTTTATAGGACTTATGAGACAAGAATCTTTTACTATATCTATGTCTTAAATTTTGTTATAACTTATATGGTATGTGAACATTGCATCTATGTCATACTTTATCATTAAATCTATTCTATTAGGTATATCACATTAGGACTAATCAAGTATAAAGACAAGATTTCGTTATGAAACAAGAATAACACTTAAAGGAGGTAGGGAGGACTATTTTTCATTTGGTAAATTGATTTCTTTGTTCCTTTGTTTATATAAAAATAAGTGCTGTTGGTTTAAGATAAACCCTATTATCAATTGCTTTGTCCGTGTTTTCTTCAATAGATTGTTATATAGGCAGGTGTCGCATTAGTTTATGCTGTTTAATTCTGTTTCTTGAAATCTGTTAATTTGAAATATTCAAAAATATCAATTTATTAATGTAATACTCTTTTATGTTTTGGCGTTTACAGCCCTGATGATGTCCATCTGTGGACGAAACGCGTCGGCTGTTTGTGTTACAGTTTTGAAATATTGAAGAATTGATACTGCTTTGAACAACATCATCTCTGTGGAAAAATCATCAAAATAAATGAACACTTTGGAATTCACTTTTGTGAACCATCTGATTTTGTATGAATTAGTCGCTCCCTCAATTCTTTGTATGTTCACTATTGTATTTACTGGATTTTACCGGTGGATCCAGATGAGGTGTTGAGTTGACTTGGAAAGATTGATCTATACTTCTCTTGACGTATCAGGAAATTTAGTATGTGTTTATGCTGGTCTTGTACCCTCACCATTGTCTGTATCTAAAACAATAAAGAAAGAAAAGAGTAAGCGCACGTTTCTAATATGTTTAATTTCACAATGCTTGTGGGTATACAATATGTTTTTGTGACTATTGTCTGTATGGGTCCTTTGTAGTTGTTGTGCAGCAAGCAAATCGATAGGGTGTGTTCGACCTTTCGATTAAAAACACACGCGTCTTGTACATGCACGTATTCTAATCCAACGTTGTGTATATATAAACATGGGCTAATGTTGTGAAGTAAACCAACTCCTCCCGCCTCCCTCCACCCACCCCAGTCTACCATCCTGACAGCAACTGTCCTTCCTAATATATGTGGACTATTGTCTCTATGTGTCCTTTCTTAATGTTGCAAAGTGAACCAACTCCTCCCCCCTCCCTCCACCCACTTCCCGGTCTGCCATCCTGACACCAACTGTCCATCCTAATGTAAGTAGACTATTGTCTCTATGCATCCCTTGTATTTATTTTGCAGCAACCAAATCGATAGGGTCTGTTCGTCCTTTCGATTAAAAACACGAGCGTATTGGACACGCCCGTATTCAAATCCAACGTTGTGTATATATAAACACTTGCTAATGTTGCAAAGAGAACCAACTCCTCCCCCCACTCTCCACCCACTTCCCGGTCTGCCATCCTGCCACCAACTGTCCATCCTAATATATGTAGACTATTGTCTCTATGCATCCTTTCTTAATGTTGCAGAGCGAACCAACTCCTCCCCCCTCCCTCAACCCACTTCCCGGTCTGCCATCCTGACACCAACTGTCCATCCCAATATATGTAGACTGTTTCTCTATGCGTCCCTTGTAGACGTTGCGCAGCAACCAAATCGATAGGGTCTGTTCGGCCTTTCAATTAAAAACACGTGTGTATTGGACACACGCATATTCAAATCCAACGTTGTGGCTGCAATACTCAATCAAGAGTGTCGCTGTAGGCCCAAATCACCACAGTCGTTTGGAAAATGACACTATTGTGCCAAAACTTCTGGGGAGTGGTTGACTGACTAACTGAGGTAGAATTCAGGGTCTTAGAGTTAGAAAAGGCAGTCACCACACTCCCGGCTAAAGTATCCACCCTGGAAAAGCTCACTGAAGACCTTGCGACACGCGTGGAGGACCAGAGCGAAGTGCCTGCAGAAATAATCTCAGATTTGTAGGCTTTTCTGAGAATTGTGAAGGTAATGACATAGACAAAAGCTTGCTGGAGTTCATATTAGAACGCACACACAGAGCCATTCTGCCGCGACCACCACCTGGGCTAGACAGTTGCCCATTATTGTGCGAATCCTAATCTACCCTGATGGCGACCTCATCCTCAAGCAGGCCGGGACGAAATGAGAACTCTTTTTTGAAACACATCGAATTATGGTGTTCCCAGACTATACTTGTCTGGTCCAACAGCAGCATCAATCCTTCCATGTGGCCAAGGCATGTCTTCGAGATCTGAAGATTACATACATGCTCCAGCTTCTGGCTCGACTGCCAATGGTCTATAACTCCTGAGCCATGTTCTTTGAAATGCCAGAAGAGGTCTTTGATTAGACAGATGAACTTAGATATCTTAAACCTCACACTCCACTGCGGCATGCCTCAGACTCCTCGTTATAAGAATCCAACCGAATGCAAAAAGAACAGAAAGATAAACTGAGACATTGGTCCAGATCAACTATGGCATTGTAAGGCCGATGACAAGGAATGCAAAAAGGCTTCAGCGGCTGAGGCCCCTAACCCTCACAAATGACTGAATATGTTTGTGTGGGGAATAGACGTTGGGACTTTGCCAATATTCTAGAGTTGCAGTATCTCGGTGCTACATAAGGGCTAGTACATTAAGTGTTTTACTCATACCCTTCATATTGACACTACGATGCAGGAGCATTTGTGGATCCATTGGATGGACTCTAGTTTAAGCCCCTGTTGAGGTCAGCACAGCTTACCATCCACAACAGATACTTCAGTTGTTATGAGGTATTGGGGTGGGGGTTAAAATATCAATGAGGATTACGTTTTTTGTTCGCACCCACTGCTCAGACTTTGATATCTCAAGAAGATGTTCCTCTATCTTATTTAGACACCATTATTGATCACTACATGCCCATGCCGACACAGACGGATGAGGCCCCATCGGGTCACGTACAAATTGTAAGCTGGAATATTAGGGGCTTTCTAGATAAAGTTAAGTGAGGCGTGATACTCCGCCAGGCAAGGCGAATAAAAGCAGACATACTGCTGCTACAAGTGACACATCTCATGGGCAACAAAACTCCCTATCTGGCCCGGTTTTGCTATATGCATGTGTTTCATATGGGTTTCGTGAGGGGTTCCAGGGGAGTACAAAAGCAAAAACAACAATATATGGACAGAATGCAGGAAAATGTCTTACATTCACCCCAGTACATCGATCTGGGCCTACATTCATAGTTCTTCTGCTCCCCATGCCATTAGAGTTTGAATCCAGCCATATGCAGAATAGTCTTCACCCTGTTCCCTATGGGAACAGTCCAACCCGAACTGTGAGGCCAGGTCCTCCCTGGAATGGAAACAAGCATTATGGGACCAGTTTTGGGGATTCACCGAAAATGTACAGACAGAGATATATAACCCTGGACAGGTTTGTCACTACCCTTTTATGTGAGATCTGCCATATTGAAGATGATCTTCCTCCCAAGACTACTCTACCATTTACGGTACCACGCTTATCCGGTTCTGCTATCCTGGTATCACCACATTAATGCTATACTAGGACAGTTCCAGTGGGGCAGGGGAACATGTCCAGCTGCACTGTGTACATGCTTCCAGTCCACATACTGGAGTGGAATTGCAGCTGTATACATCCAAGCCTACCATGCTGCATCACACCTATGGGTACTGAATGACTGGTGGCATGGGTCGAGTGAAGATCCGGCATATGCCAAAGAATGATGGCTGCTTCATGACCCAACACTTACCTCATATTTATACACAGTATAAGTACGTCTCTCTTGAGAAGTGCCAGTACTCTCCCTCTCAAAATAAAAAAGAGCTGGGACTCCGTACAGGGCAGCCCTGGCACATTTAAAGCACTGCTTATACAGTAAGCCAGACATCCAGGCACTGCTGCCCATCACCAGAGTAATGGTACTTGGTGACAATCTCTGCGACGGATGGATTGGTGGGGACGTATCATGTGCATAACATCGCTATGGCAGAATATACTGCTGCTCCACTTAGCAGATCTCCGGGATTTCTGTGGGCTGGATCAGATAGGGATAGCCACCATTGGGGATGTAATGCATGGCCTCACACTCACATCATTCTAAGATCTAAAAACCAAATATTAAATGCCCCACTCCCAGTTCTATAGGTATTTACAATTTTGCCATGCCCTCACACCCTACATAACTATGAGTGCATCACTTCCAGACTTGAATCCATAGGAGGGTAAACTCTTGACGGGAAACTTAGGTGATCGCAAGATTTCAAAAATATATCAGGGCCCCAGCCTAGCTGCTTCCTCTCTAAACTGATTGCATGTACTTTAGGTACACTCCAGTTTGGTTACCTGGGTAACCTTGTGAGTTCCTAGTGTATGGTACCTTAGGTACTAATGGCATAGGTAACCCAGAGGCCTACCATGTGCAGAAGCATGCATCGTGCCACCCCTGAAAGCCTTCCAAAATAACACCACAGGTCTGCCCCTGTAGCCTGGGTAAGGTGATGCATGCACCCCTTACTAAGATATAGGTTACCTATGTCTACCTTTAACCACTGAACCATATAAACCTAGAAGTCACTCCTATTGCAGGCATTATCAATCCTGAAGGCAGAGTGCTTGGTTTTGTGTGAGAGAGTGCCCATGCATGAGCAAGACCCCTCTCCAGCTTTCAGAATCTATTCTCTGAGGGTGTTCTGTGATGCAGCCAGACCATATACTCTTAAGTGCATTATAACCTCACGGTAAATGCTAACTTTAGAATGGCTGCATCAAAACATGTCGTGTTTGGTGTCAAACACTTTGGAATCCAGCCCCCCCACCAGTCCTGGCAGGTGGGGGGTAGAATTCCACCCTTCTAAAGGGAGAGACATGTACACACTAGTCTAACCGAAATTAGTTTAAAAGAACCCTAGCATCACAAAATAGATGCTGTAGCCACAGACACGGGTCTGCCCTCCTGCTGCTGGATGAGACTCCGGCAGGGGAGGCCCTGACAATAGGTTTCCTGTCACAGGGAGGTGTAACCACCTCCCAGGCAGGCTTTTTTGTATTGGGGCTGGGTGGGGGCACTCAGAGAGTGCTTTTCAGACAGTGCCGGGGGCAATTTTGGTGTCCCTGTGCATAGTCCAGTGCAAACTGGTTGCAGGGGCAATCAGCCCATGCTCTGGCATGAAACTGGACAGAATGGGTGTAACTACCCCTCTTCCCATACCCTCTCATAGGTGGGTCCCCAGAGTATGTCCAACCCCCTTTCTTAGTATTAGTATGGGACCCCAGTCCTTATAACTTCAGATTATACCTGGACGAAACTCTGCAACATATATCCTGGAACTTCGACATTCTACATGACTAGAAGATGGAAGAATCTCCCTTGGGGTCAAAGAGTGACTCCCCTGTTCCAACTGGCACCAATGAAGCATTTGCCGGTCTGCATCTTCGAAACTCCCACTGGACTCTGAAGTACTTGCAGCCCAGGAAGAAGATTTCCAGACTTCTCCAAGGCCAACACGAGTTCCCAGCAAAGCTGAGTCCCGCAGCCCAAACGAGTGACTTGGAACTGCACTGCAACCACACTTCTCGTTTCTCAGTCATAGCGCTTGGACGCCCCAGGGCAGCTACTTGCGCTCTACAAAAACCATTTTCATTTCAACTGGAACTCCTGACAACGTGCACATTTGCTAAGTGCATTGACTTTCCGAGCTTTCCTGAAGTCGTGCTTTGAGTAACTGGTAGCCCAAGCCCCGAGCATCATCTGCAACAAAGATCGTGGGTCTACACTCAATGAGTGTTCCGTGGGCCTGCTTCTTGCATTTCTGCTCAAGGCTCCTTTGCGATCCCTAGTCCATTGACTGGTTGGTCCCCTCGAAGGTAACTCTATTTTTTCTTGGGCTCCCCTGGTTGTTCTAGACTTGCCCTGACTTCCTACAAAGTGATGAGTCTCCCAGACCTTGCTGGTCTGCTCCAAAGCCTATCTCTGCTTTCTGCCTGGGTTGCTGTTGCCAAGGCTTGTTGGGTCCAATTCGGGCACCAACACTGTAGCACTCAACATCCTTTGTGGGACAGCTCGAATCCGGTTCCTGGTAATCGTTGACATCTCTGGGACCTCATGGCTGAAGAGTCAAGCTTCACCTTCTTCACCTGAAATCACTTGCCATCAGTGGGCCTCCGCTCATCGCCTTCCTGGTCACTGGCTAGTGACCTAGGGCCAGATGTAGGTAAATCTCATTTACCGATTCATAAATACCGAATTTTATCGATTCGGTATTTATGAATCTGTAAATGAGATGTGGGTAAAAATTCTGTATTTTTTACCGAATCGGTAGGATTCGGTATTTACCGATTCGGTAAATACAAAATCGGTATTTGCTGTTGAATCCTATGGGCCTTGAAGCCCATAGGATTCAATAGCAAATACTGATTCGGTATTTACCGAATCGGTAAAAATACCGAATTGCTAACGGGGACAGGGTGTCACTTTGACACCCTGTTGCACCCCTGTAACTGGCTTTTGCGCCATGTGGCACACAGACATGCCCTTAGGGCATTACTGTGTGCCACATGGCACAGGTGTACATGCACAGATGTGCATGTACACACGAATTCGTAATTTACCATGCAGTTGTATTACATGGTAAATACCGAATTCTTAAGGCCCTGTAGCACTGTTAGAAGTGCTACCTACATCTCGAAATACATATTCGGTAATTTTACCGAATGGTAATTTTACCGAATCGGTAAACTTTACAGAATCGGTAAATTTACTGATTCTGTAATTTTAACGATTCGGTAAAATTACTGATTCGGTAAAATTACCGAATATGTCAGTTTTTTGTGCCCCTACATCTCCATAGCCCCTTACCGGTCGGAATGGACGAAAATCGGTATTTTCGGCCGATTCCGACCGGTAAAGGGCTATCTACATCTGGCCCCTAGACTCTGTCCCCTCTGCCTTCAGGTTCTTCACATCTCCGATCCAGGCTTAGATCTCTCTGAACACTTCACTCTTGGATCCCAGCAGCACTTTGCAGCAGATCGCAATTGAAAATGACGACAAAACCCGACACAAAAAGACACCTATGCACCCGGCTTCCCCGAGTGAGGTAACTCGAGTACTCTGGTGCTCCTGTGGGTGTTGACTCTAGAACCTCCTGATTCTAAAGGGGTTTGCTCCAAGTCCTCTTCCAAGTGTCCTTTATCTTTGAATTTCAAACTGCGACTTTCCCTATAGAAGTTAATGGTGATTCGCAGCTGTTTTAGACACTGCACTCGTCCCCCGTGGGTCCCCTGTGTCAAAACCTTGGGTGGTTCCTGGTAGCCCCGGCGGTTCTAAAGGCTCTAGGCCTGGTATCTATGCAAGTCATGGTTCTTATACCACTTTATCGATATATGGTTTGGTACACCCCTAGTGCTCAACTTAAAAAGGTAAATACATTTTGTTGAATGAGAAGTACAATAATGAACTCGGGGTTATTTTAGAAAATACCAGGGTATAGTTTCAATGTTTTGTAACCATGATACCATTTATAATTTATACAATCATCACACAAAGATTTATATTAGTTTAATTTGAATATTTCTTTTGTCACTTTTGTATATCATTTTGGTGATCTTATTGGACGAAATTTCACTGTAATGTAGATAGCACTACAATAACCATAATGCCCTTAAAGTAGGAGGAGGATGTTGATGTAACACATGAGCTTTAAAAACGAATGAGGAAATGGGGGCGGCACTGTGAACAAGATCTCAGTAGGAGATTGAAACGCGTTGGTGTTTGGAGTGTTTGGAGTTGTTGAAAATAAATACTTTGGATCAACTTTAACGGATTATTGGTGTGCGACCCGACTTATTTTCATCTGAGAAGAAATTTTCATATTGACGGCGGTCTGCTCGACCGCGGGATTACGCAAGGCTGATAAGTAGCGCCTGGACCGCAAAACGAGCACTAAGTGTTTTTTTAAACTGAAGCGGACTGTGGCGATCACCGACATAACGAGAAGCAAAGGAGGTCCATTCACTTCCCCGAACCGCGAACTGAGGAGGGATACACAAGCTGAGTCCAAGCTGAGGACGCGCCCGACTGCCGGAAGGAGGAAGGGGGCGGTAAGCGGATACCTCTTCTCATTAACGGGAGGGAAGTACACAGAAGTTTCCAAATTGAATTGCAACGAGCAACATGCCGGTCAGCCCGTGACAGATCCCTTATGAGAGGCGTAAATAAAATCAATACCACTGCATAATGATTTCAATGTAAATCAGGTTGATAAGATGCAGAACTCCCCAAGTGAGTCACGACAAAAATCAGAGAGTTTACAATACGGCAAATAATTCATCATTTGTAAAAACTCCAAACAGACAAATATAATGAAATCACGTGATGCAAAAAGACAAACACTGTAAGGCAAGCCGGAATTTTTTGAAACGGGAGGAACGGAAGGAGCAGATCCTAGATTTAATAAAAAGACTGATGCAAGGACAACATTGAAAAATTGGGAGAAAATCTCCAAAAAAGAAATTAATAAGTGGTGGGAAGTCACCACTTTAAAGAAATACATAGAGGTACAAAGAGTACCAAGAGGTTTGAGAATTCACCTAATGCCAAGTCATCAGGACTCGAGCACTGACCTACTACAGGAATGGGACGAAAACCTGCTTAGTTTATCACTTGGCTTAATGAACATACTAATTAAGCATATCAAAATATCACTACAAAAAATCAAAAGCCAAGTCCAAGAAATGGAAAAGGAAATTCCAACACTTGATCTAACACCTGATTTGGAGAAGTGTGGCTCAATGATTAGAGTGGAATTTGCAAACAAAACAATCTTTTGTAGTTCGGACTGGACTGTTCCCATGGGGCACAGGGTCAGAGCTGATTTGCATATCGCCATTGTCTAACCCAGGGTGGTGTGGAGTGCAAAAAAACAATGGATTTGGGCCCAGATCTTTGGACTGGGGTGAATGTGTGACATTGATCCACATTCTGTCCATCACCTGTTTTGTTTGCAAATTCCGCCCTAAGTGCACTGGGGATGCTCAGACGTGGGTCCCAGGCACTCCACACCACTGGAGTCAAGCTAGCCGGTCTGATGAGAGGTGTTACCTCGAAACCGGTCCGGTCCTCGGATGCTTGATTCCGTTCTGGGAAGGACATGGCTTTTGTAGTTCGGACTGGACTGTTCCCATGGGGCACAGGGTCAGAGCGGATTTGCATATCGCCATTGTCTAACCCAGCGTGGTGTGGAGTGCAAAAAAACGATGGATTTGGGCCCAGATCTTTGGACTGGGGTGTATGTGTGACATTGATCCACATTCTGTCCATCACCTGTTTTGTTTGCAAAGTCCGCCCTAAGTGCGCTGGGGATGCTCAGACGTGGGTCCCAGGCACTCCACACCACTGGAGTCAAGCTAGCCGGGCTGATGAGAGGTGTTACCTCGAAACCGGTCCGGTCCTCGGATGCTTGAGATTCCGTGCTGGGAAGGACATGGCTTTTGTAGTTCGGACTGGACTGTTCCCATGGGGCACAGGGTCAGAGCTGATTTGCATATCGCCATTGTCTGACCCAGGGTGGTGTGGAGTGCAAAAAAACGATGGATTTGGGCCCAGATCTTTGGACTGGGGTGAATGTGTGACATTGATCCACATTCTGTCCATCACCTGTTTTGTTTGTCAATGATTAGAGTGGCAGACCCTGATGCAGAGATCTAGCCCGGGACCAGGGTTCAATTCCCCGCCTCGGCGGGTCTTGGGCTCAAAATTCCACGGACCTCATAATTCTCGCCTCGGTGCCTATTCCAATCATGGAGTCCAACTCTGCAACTCTGGGCAATAGCTTGCTTAATCTCGACAACGGCCCCCACAACGCTAAGGATGCCTGGCCTCCACCTTGGGGGTGCCTAGGAGTGGACGCCTCACAGGGAAAGCCAGGATGGGTTCCACAGCGGTATTTGTACAAGCGCCTTGAGACCCTTGCGGGTGAGTAGTGTGCTATACAAGTATCAATTTACATTTTACATTTGAAAAAATTCAAAGCAGAATTGGAAAAACAAATTGAATCTCATGAAGACTCAGTGCAAAATCGCAAGTGTATCAAGTTCCTAAGAGATAAAAAGGACTACAGTGAAGGAAGAATCTTTACATATGCGAGACAATTCGACCACCTGGAGCAACAAGATTATAGCCAAAGCAATGCGAGTACCTCTGACAGCTTATCATCAAATGTATCAATTGAACAAAGTGATGAAGAAATCACATCAGTCAGAAAGCAGTCTTTTTTGGGGGATACGCGGCTGGTCCTGAAACTACACCAGTGGGACCAAACAAGGGGATTTCAGCCGCAAAATCGAGGACGTGACCGTGGAAAATCAATAAGCAAAAAACAAGGAGAGGAAGAAGGGGCAAGTGGCGGGAGAGAGTGGGAACACTCACACGCAGCATGAGATTGAAGAAAACATTTTAGAGGAAGATCAGGCACTGACTGTCATCAACCTATCAAGCCGTCAGCTAACAGAATCACTGTTTATTATCACATTATTAAAGAAAGGCTTAAACTTTTGCCCAAAAGTGCACCTAGATATTGCACAAACAAGAATTAACGTATACAAGTATGTGTGCAAGATCAAATTATCCAAGCTTTTCAAAGAGAAAGAACAAAGTTTGAATTATAAGAAGAAAACACCATTACCTAAAGG
Organism: Lissotriton vulgaris; assembly: GCF_964263255.1. Lineage (NCBI taxonomy): Eukaryota > Metazoa > Chordata > Amphibia > Caudata > Salamandridae > Lissotriton > Lissotriton vulgaris. Next base: position 1,270,368,243 of record NC_141689.1, read on the forward strand.
CACAACAAGCACAACTTTATTGGCCAAAGATTCTGAAAGTTACCTGACATTGATGAATTTAGATATTGTTAACGAATCTCAACAAACAACATTGGAACCCACCTGTACACAATTGGGAGCCGGCTTGAGTCAAAAAAAGCGGAAATCACGATTTTACCAGCAATTTCCACCTGGCAACAAAGTGGATATTTTTTATGAAGCCGTAATACAGGATATTTATAAACTAAAAAAACTGTGCTATTTTGACAATCTGAAAGCAGAAGAATGCAAAGCACTTACAACTTTGAGTCAGGTTAAAACTATTGAAATCAAGATGACAGATAAAGGCGCAAATGTCATCGTATGGGACAAATTGGAATATGCAAAAGTAGCCCATGACCAATTACAAGATTAAGTGTACTATAAGAAATTAACAGCCGATCCAACAAAGCAAATAAAAGAGTCATTGGATAAAAAATTGAAAGAATGGCTAGATATAGGTCTGATTGACTTTGATGAACACAAATGTTTCACAGTGGATGACCCGGTGACCGCAACTATGTATTTATTACCCAAAGTACATAAGAATCGAACTAGACCACCTGGGCGCCTGATTGTCTCCGCTATGGGCTCCTACCAATAGCCAAATATCTGGACTTCTTTTTACTTCTGTATGTTTCAAAATTAAGTTCTTTCAAACAAGACACGACGGATATGTTAAAACAACTGAATGGAATTTCCTGGAAATCATCGTATAGACTGATAACGATGGATGTTGTATCTTTATATATGAATATAGACCATGAGCTTGGAATTTCAGCCTGTAAATTCTTTCTCCAGGATAGAAACATGCACTTTTCACGTCAAAACATCATGTTGGAAGATATGATGAGACTATGCCTGAATCAAAACATTTTTTAAATTGGGCATTAAATCTACGCCCAAACAAAAGGGACAGCTGTGGGTTTTTCCTTTAGCCCAAGTTTTACCTGTCTCACCATGGGGTGGTGGGAACAGGAATGGGCGTGGCAAGCTGAAAGTGACACTATGTTGAATAAAGTAATACTGTGGTTGCGCTTTATCGACGACCTCCTCATAGTGTGGGATGGTTCGTAAGATGAATTTAAAGAATACTTTGAAATCCTCAATTCATCAGCTGCAAATTTCAAATTTACATACGAAATATGTGACAATAAAATATTCTTCTTGGACACTGAAATTTATATCAAAGCCAATGAAGTACACACCACTCTGCATAGAAAGAAAACCGCAACCAATGCAACCTTGCAGGCTAGCAGTTTCCATCAGCAGTATTTATTTGAAAACAACCCATATGGAGAATATTTAAGACTCCGTAGGATATGTTTGGAAGAATCAGAATGGGATAAAGAAAGCACATGCATGACTAAAAGATTTGAGAGGAGAGGATACTCGAAAAGTCACATAAAGAAAGGCTGGGAAAGAGCAAGCCAAAAGGACAGAAACACCTTATTGCAAATGAGGAAGAAACAAGAAATTAAAGAAAGTGACAAAGAAGTAATAAGATTCATAACAACCTTCTCAAATGAATCAAAACGAATTAGGGATATCCTAAAGAAAAATTGGAACATTCTAAAGAAGGATGCCACCATTTGTCCGATTGTGGGTAACACGCCACAAATAATATATCGTCGAGCACCGAACTTAAAAGACCGATTAACTAAGAGTCATTTTTTCAAAGAGGATAAGAAAGTATGGTTGAAAGGAAAAGGTTTAAAAAAATGTTACAATTGCAAAGTGTGTCAGATAGGCAAACCAATCCAAGAGGTTATGTTATCAAATGGAAAAATCTGTAATATTGATGAACTTATCACATGCATGACACCGTATGTAATCTATGTAATTGAATGCCCGTGTCAATTAAAGTATGTGGGCAGCACTAAGAACAAACTGAAAAAAAAGGATTTTGGAACATGTTAGGGCAACCATACAACAGGACAGGAGTAATGCAGTTGCCAAACACATGGAGTCTCATCATAACAGCGAGTGGAAAAGTTTAAAATTCTATGGCATTGACACAGTAAAAAAACCAGTGAGAGGAGGAAACAGAGAAATCATGTTGAGAAAGAAAGAATCAAGATATATTCTCAGTCTGCGAACCATGACTCTGTATGGTCTGAATCAGAGCGAGGAAATGTATATACATTTGTAAATAGACTTATGGACAGACAATATCATGAACTTTATGTAAATATGGCAGAGCAGAAACAAATGCGTCTTTTCACATCATAAAATAATTTTGTTTAGGTTTAATTTTATTAGTGAATTGATTATAGTGCACAAGTTTTTTCACAAATAATCTAGAATTGTGATGACAAATGATTTGGGTAAGTCGTTAAAAAGGTAAATGAACAATGGCCACGAGAGGTAAACAATGAGGCACAATATTATGCACAGTATTGTTAATACCAGAGATAGTGATCTTGGGTAAAGATACAAAGGGCCACTGGAGGCATTAATTTAAAAAGGTAAATACATTTTGTTGAATGAGAAGTACAATAATGAAATCGAGGTTGCTTTAGAAAATACCAGGGTATAGTTTCAAAAATGTTTTGTAACCATGATACCATTTAATATTTATACAATCATCACACAAAGATTTATAATAGTTTAATTTGAAGATTTCTTTTGTCACTTTTGTATATAATTTTGGTGATCTTATTGGAGGAAATTTCACTGTAATATAGATAGCACTACAATAACCATAATGCTCTTCATGTAGTAGGAGGATGTCGATGTAACACATGAGCTTTAAAAACGAATGAGAAAATGGGGGCGGCACCGTGAGCAAGATCTCAGTAGGAGATTGAAACGCATTGGTGTTTGGAGTGTTTGGAGTTGTTGAAAATAAATACTTTGGATCAACTTTAACGGATTATTGGTGTGCGACCCAACTTCTTTTCATCTGAGAGGAGATTATCATATATATATATATATATATATATATATATATATATATATATATATATATATATATATATATATATATATATATATATATATATATATATATATATATATATATATATATATATATATATATATATCCCAGCTCCAAACTTTCCTCTTATCCTTCAGGAAAGAAAAGCACTCACGAGGATTCTGTAGCTCAACAGCAGTTTATTCAGGACAAACGCGTTTCGGATTTACATCCTTCGTCAGTGTCGTAAGTTCTAAACAAAATACTAGCGGCCATATTTTATTAAAAACATCACATGTCACGTGTCTTTTGTGGCAATAGAGGACGGACTTGGCGTCATTGTGTTTAACGTGGGCGCCATTTTAACACAGTAAATACTGGTCAACAATTATACAGTTTCATAACAGAACCCAAATTCGGATATCGATTTGAAACTCCATTTGTGTTACATTTCAACATTAACAAATTTCATCAAGTCACGTTATATCATTGATCTGGGAACAAAGATACCGAAAGGGCTGAACAGTGGGGAGGAGTTGGCCATCCATTTGAATAAATGAAACACTGTGATATCTGAATATGACCTGTGAGGCACTGTCTGCAAATGTTTCGCTTTTAAACATGTCGCTTGAGCCGATACACGGCATAATTCTATGTGGGTAATACAGGACCAGCAGCCTTTTTAGAAGGCTGCATTGCCGATCCACGGCTTAATTATGACTTCATGAATATCATTTTAATTGATGAAATTTGTTAATGTTGAAATGTAACACAAATGGAGTTTCAAATCGATATCCGAATTTGGGTTCTGTTATGAAACTGTATAATTGTTGACCAGTATTTACTGTGTTAAAATGGCGCCCACGTTAAACACAATGACGCCAAGTCCGTCCTCTATTGCCACAAAAGACACGTGACATGTGATGTTTTTAATAAAATATGGCCGCTAGTATTTTGTTTAGAACTTACGACACTGACGAAGGATGTAAATCCGAAACGCGTTTGTCCTGAATAAACTGCTGTTGAGCTACAGAATCCTCGTGAGTGCTTTTCTTTCCTGAAGGATAAGAGGAAAGTTTGGAGATGGGATTTATATCGCGGTACGCCACCGCGTTTTCTGCACCCGACCAGGAAGTGCCCCGCCTATGGCATGTGGAGGAGCGAGATATATATATATATATATATATATATCCAAACACAAGTTTGCCTGCTATGGATTCAGCCACATCACAGGTAAATCTTTAATGAAGGCTGCTGCGAGGAGTAAAAAAAACTAACTTCACTGCGGTATTGTCAGCCTCAGCCTGACGCGTTTCGTGGGGGTCCACTTCCTCAGAGACACAGGCTTGGAAGTCTTAACACGCTCATTTCAGAACTGTTTAACTGTTTATGATCCCGCCCATGTGGGCGCGGTCACTCCCGTGGCCCGCTGGTAGTTGCAGTGCATAGTCTTGCTGCAGTGAGCTGGCGTGCTGGAGACCTCAACATAAATGAAAAATTAAAACCCCAGTGGGTTGTGATGTCCATCTTTAGCCCTTGCACCACTCTTACTCCTTCAATAATGGCTCCTGTTATCTGAATTTCGGCTTTTTTAGGCGTCGATGCAGAGATGCTTGGGAGCATCCGGGCTTCCTCCGCGGCTCAGGCGGGACCGCTACCATCCAAACACAAGTTTGCCTGCTATGGAGTCAGCCACATCACAGGTAGGTGTATGCCATAAATCTTTATTGAAGGCTGCTGCGAGGAGTAAAAAAACGAACTTCACTGCGGTCTTGTCAGCCTCAGCCTGACGCGTTTCATGGGGGTCCACTTCCTCAGAGGCACAGGCTTCGAAGTCATAACACGCTCATTTCAGAACTGTTTAACTGTTTATGATACCGCCCATGTGGGCGCGGTCACTCCCGTGGCCCGCTGGTAGTTTCCCTATTTGGTCTCCCTCATTGCAGGCAAATTCGTGTGTTGTATTGTGAGCAGCTAGCCTGAGGCCGCGAGGGGTTGACCTGCGGCGCAGTGTGCCGTCCTGCAGCAGCGGCTAATTCCGAGGCCGCATTGGAACAAGGAAGCCTGTTGAAAGACATTAACGGACGTGTGTTAGCAGCTGGTGAACATTTTGCAACCCACTGTGGTCTTTAATTTTCTGCAACTTATGAAAGCGGCACTGATACTCAACCGAGAAAGACTATAGCACTACATCTACCAGTGGGCCACGGGTGTGGCCACGCCCAACCGGGCGGGATTTGATGTGTCGAACTGGTGCTTAAAACAATCATTGTGCCCGCATTCACGAAAGCCGGATAGCCCATGAGGAAGTGCCTGGGGGCATGAAACGCGTTGGGCAGAGCTGAGCGGGAACACTGGCGAAAGGTCCTGGCTGTTCCCACTGCAATGTTCAATAAATCAAAGGCAACACCATTTTCCCTGTTTGGTCCCCCTCATTGCAGGCAAATTTGTGTGTTGTATTGTGAGCGGCTAGCCTGAGGCCGCGAGGGGTTGACCTGCGGAACTGTGTGCCGTCCTGCAGCAGCTGTTAATTTCGAGGCAGCGTTGGAACAAGGAAGCCTGCTGAAAGACATTAACCGACCTGGGTTAGCAGCTGGTGAACATTTTGCAACCCACTGTGGTCTTTAATTTTCTGCAACTTATGAAAGCGGCACTGATACTCAACAGAGAAAGGCTATAGCACTACATCTATCAGTGGGCAACGGGTGTGGCCACGCCCAACCGGGCGGGATTTGATGTGTCGAACTGGTGCTTAAATCAATCATTGTGCCCGCATCACGAAAGCCAGATAGCCCATGAGGAAGTGCCTGGGGGCATGAAACGCGTCGGGCGGAGCTGAGCGAGAACACTGGCGAAAGGTCCTGGCTGTACCCACTGCATCTTTCAATAAATCAAAGGCAACACCATTTTCCCTGTTTGGTCCCCTTCATGGCAGGCAAATTTGTGTGATATATATATATATATATATATATTACCTACTGGCTATCGCCAGTAGGTATATATAGTTAGGATTTTTTCCCTATGGGATTTCTGAAAATTCTATGTCTAATAACTTTGGCGTTTGTGGACGGAATCGGCTGACATTTTCAGGAAAATGGCACATTTCGTTTCTGAGCAGCCCCTGAAAATGTGGTGGGGGTTCGTCAAGGGGGGGCTGAGAAAAAAGGGGGGTCCCAAAATGCGTTTTTTACATTGAGTTTTCCATAGGGCGGTTGGACTCACTTTTAGCTTGAACGGCTGAATGGATTTGCACGAAACTTGGCAAAATTGTAGGGACTGTTAGCCCGATGTGCCTTTGCTAGGTCTCAATATATGTGCTCCAGTAGTTTTTGAGAAATTAACATTCAAATCAAGATATATATCTGTAACAGCGCTCCGGGCAGCGATCCGGTCCGCTTACTTTTCGCGTTTCGGAACTTTGCGCGCAGAAAGCTGATTGGCTCTCCGGTGTCTGTCAACATTCTAAACAGTCCGGAGCGGCCGCCATCTTATCTCTCGGTAGGATCGAGAGAGAAGAGGTGAAAAACGAAGGGGGAATTTATTGAAAGGGTGCAAGGTATACCCCTCTTGACCCCCTAGGATTGTTGTTGGGGTTATTAAAGGGTCCCGTGGGGAAAATAAAAAAAAAATTATTTTTCACGGTAGAAGCGTTTCCCGGGCCGCGAACTGGGCCGCAAACTGGTAGCGAAACGGGAATTCGCCATTTTGTGCTTCGTTTTAATTGTTTAGAGACAAAAATTATCGCCGCACATCGGCCACAATGCATGAATATCGTTGAAAAGTCAGCGATATTCATGCATTATCCAGCAAATGCTCTTAGCCGTGTTATCCACCTTCCATTGGATAACATGGCTAAAAACTGCTCTGTGCGTGAGCTTTTTTTTTTTTTTTTTTTTTGCTGCGTGACGTTTGTTAACGTTCGATTCGATGGAAATCAGGAAGTGTTGACCACTATTTTGTCACTGTGAGTAAATATTTTGTTATAAATGAATCCTTATTGATAAACATTGTCTGCGCCATCTTGCGTTTTGTCCAATGCCACAATTTTGTCGTGCACGGCAGCCATTTTAGATGCCTTGACCAGGGCCACTCTCTGCACGCCGCCGATTCTCAGCATGGCTCCCCACCCTCGCACGCATCTCCCCCACGCAATGGTCACCCCCGCTCTCTCTCTCATGCATGGGCCATATACTTCCCCCCATCTGCGCTGCTCTTCTCTGAGAATGACACCCTGTGCCCGCCCGACACCTCCCTTTCACCCTATTCACTACCGCACCCTCTGACACTCCTCTTCCTCTGTGTCCGATTGTCCAGGCCGGACCTAGGCTATCACCTAGCCCTGCGAATGTAGTTTATGGCCCCAGCTGTAGAGTATCCAGACATGCCAACCCTCCCGATTCAGGCGTGAGACTACTGATTTCAGTGCTAGTCTTTCGCTTCCCGATTCCTGCAAGGAAAAACCCGGGGGCATATTACCACCAACTAGCGGTAATTTTTGTCTCTAACTTGTTTAGAGACAAAAATTATCGCCGCACATCGGCGAATTTTATCGCACATAAACCTTGCTATTAGCAAGGTTTATCGCAAATGCGATAAAAAACGGCCGCAATGCATGAATATCGTTGAAAAGTCAGCGATATTCATGCATTATCCAGCAAATGCTCTTAGCCATGTTATCCACTTCCCATTGAACAAGCGCATGGTCTTTTAAAGATTTGTGAAGTACTCGGGGCGGCGGTGTGTGTGTGCCCTCTTTCAGGAGCGGGCGGGGGGGCACTGCCAGCAATTTGCAGGCCAGGCAGTGTTCAACACGTGCATCACCCTTTCTCTGCCTGCTATTGCGCTCCATGCTTCGGAAAGGTAAGAAAAAGAATGTGCATTTGAGTTTGAAATGTCCGATCTTGTAGCAGTACACTTGCAAAGCCCACACATGACAATAACCCGATTCAAGGCCCCATTCACCCGATTTTTAAAAAAAATATAGTACTCCAAGACAGTTACATTTTAAAACTTTATTAACATTTAAATATAACGAACGCAACAAAAACTGTAAATATATTTAACCATTTTTTGAAATTAACCAGAACTATAACGATAACAACAACAATAATATAACTTTTATGCCTAAATTACGCAAACATTTAGCTAATCTGCTAAAGGGGGGAGTCGCCATTTCTTTACAATAATCAATAATGAAAAATCCACATCAATAGGGTTGCCCGTTTTCTCGATGCAGCACTATAGTGCAATATACACAGCACCTGGGGTGTCAAGAGTGAACAGGTCTTTCTTTGTTCCTTAAGATGTTATCTCCGAGAATGCTGATGCATTGGTGTCTGTACACTTCTTTGTCAATTCTGTCAAGATGATAACTGCTTTATAAACAGACGATATCTTTGTTTAGTCATTAGTGTTAAGTGTGTCTGAAACTACAGTACCCTTCTGTTTTTTTTTCTTCAGGCTCTACAGAGTTTTGTGTGTTGTTCTTTTGAGCGACAATTATTCCAGAGGTTTCAGGTTCACTTGTTTTGTCCTGCAGTGAGTTAACAGCTTTAGAGAGTTCATGTTTATTTGCTATGTCCTGCTGTTCGTCAACTGCTTCAGAGACTTCAGCCTCATTTGTTATGTTTCAGTAGATCCTGGACCTGCCCGGCCGCGCCCAAAATGGCGCCGGTGTAAATGGGACTCGTAACTGCTTGTTCTGTACTGGTTGCCCAACCTTGATATCACGAGATACATATGCAGTTTTGAAGCACATGGCGGAGGCTTGTCTGCTGTAGTGGGGCGCCCCTTTATCGTTTCAGTCGCCATTCCGCCCGCTTTTGCTACACTGTGCCTTTTCCGCCATTCAGCTGTTTAGCGCCCGCTCTTACGGCTACAGCGTCTCGCTCACCATGTAGTTGAGTTTCTCCCACTCTTGCGGTGCAGCGATAGGCGGCTGCCACAGGACTCTTAAAATGGCGGCCGGCTCTTCGGATTTGGGCCTGGTCCAGTAAAATGGCCCTGGGACACCTTGGAACTCGGACGCTTGTCTGCCAGGGCTTGGGTTCCATTCTCGAAAGCGTCCCCTCAGCCTTGAAGATTGTACAAAAGTCTTGGGGGCCCTCGACTCCCGCAGGCTTCCGGTGGGGAGCGGCTGCCATGATTGCTTGCGGAATGGCCACGACGGAGCTACGAGATGGTGGTGCTTCCATGGTGACGCCAGCTTCAGTCTGAAACATCCAGAAACAAGGTGGGGCTTTCATCGTTTGGGGAAAAAAAATGTTTTAATCCAATGAAAAGTGTTATTTTTAGGTCACATGACCTAGTCTTACATAATTAGGAAAAGAAAAGTAAAATGAACCAATGAAAAGTTTTATTAACAAGTCACATGACCTGTTATGCTTACGTTACGCGCTGCGCGGCGCGCTCTGGATCGTTTCCGGGAAGCTGCGCCTTGCGCACCGGAGCACTTCCGGGTGCGCTAACGCGTCGCGTCATATGACGCATTACGCGACAATGCAGGTGCAGAATATAGTCAAAATGTCTCCGCCAACCAGCGGTCGGAATACAACCGCTTTCAGCAGTCCAAAAAGTTCGGTCAAATCTTAAGAGCGGGAGCAACTCAACTACATGGTGAGCGAGACGTTGTAGTCGCAAGAGCGAGCGGTAAACAGCTGAATGGCGGAAGAGGCACAGAGTACCAAAAGCGGGCGGAATGGCGACTGAAACGATAAAGGGGCGCCCTACGACAGCGTGTCTTCAGGTGAAACGGATTGTGGGACAAGGTCCAGAATGAAAGATTCTTCAAAAGTGAAAAAATTCCGCCGGACCCCGGGAGCCGGCCGCCTATGCCGGGGGCGATCTCAGGCCTCACCAGGGCAACACGACTTGGGGAGGGGGCAGGAGCCAAGCGCCCCCTCTCAGTCCGCGCCATCTCACCGCCCCTCGGGGGCCTCCGTCAAGCGGTTTAGGGAGGCACCGTATCACATTGTTTTCCAATGCAGTCAGGTCCACAAATGGACCCCACTTACTTTGAATAGTGAAGCTGCAGCAGGTGCAAATAAGGTTTAAACAGTGTTACAAGAGCTGCTTAGAACTCTGAAGTATGGCACTCTACAACCAGGACTTATGCCATGTATGTAAGGCAGTGACATGGAAGCAAGTCAGGGACAAAAAGCATGAACGAACATTCACGTATGAAAATCTTATTTGGAGAAGGAGTAGAATCCAAACGCCCCCTGCCAGTTCGCGCCACTACACCGTATGTGGAAAATCTGAAGCCATCATTCTACAAACTCTCAACGCTTGTTATCAGTGCATGAGTTTCATGCTCGATCGATTGAGCTAGCCGGATCGGGCAATAAAAAGTATAAAATAGTTATGTAAATAGTTATTTAATAAAATGTTTTACTCTGTTTCTTTGCTGGTGTGTTGTGTATATTTATAATATTTGCATAGGGTTTGCCGTTATTTTGGGCGGTGTGGGTGGCGGAGTCGAGCTGTTTTGCAGCCCTCATGGTGTGGAGCTCAGTTCATTTCACTATTTTCGTATTTCTCATGAAGGGTTATTCCTAATGTTTGTATTTTACCGAGGTCAAAAAGAGATCGAATTAGTGGTCTACTGATTTTGCTCGATTACTTTTCTTTTTTTACACGATTTTTCACTATCTGCAAAGACTAAACAGAGTATTGCGACTTTGTGCTTGTTTGTAAATAGAGAATGATCCAAAAAGAACCAATTGTAAAACAGTAAATGCTTGGATAATAATCAATCAAATGGAGAGACAAGCAGGTACGACGGATTACAACAGGGGTAAAGGTCTGAGTTAACTACCGTTCACTATCTGCAAAGAGAGAGTACTACTAAGAGAAAAGAGGGGAGGGGGGGGGCAGCGTTCAAAGCACATCAGCGTGCATAAACACGAAAACGTTTTTACCTATCACGTACTTGACATTTGACAGCTTTTGATATTTGCTATTAAAAAACCATTGAAATTCACAGAAAAAACCATAGGTTATACTCCATATATAGTTAGGAATTTGCATTTACAAAACCTTGAAAATTCAATGAAAAAACCATTGGTTGTAGGCCATATATAGTTAGGGATTTGCATTTAGAAAACCTTATTTTACTCGCATAAAACCATTGAAATTCCATATATAGTTATAAGCGCTAACTATATATCGCGCACCCGCAATCCACTGCTGATGATGTCACATATTACATCATTCATGACATGGTTAGTGACATCACTGATGACATCACTGATGACATCTCAAATGACATCACTGATGACATCACTGATAACATCTCATTTGACATGACTGATCACATCACTGATTATATCATTCATGTGATAATACCATGAACCTCTTCAGACTCTAATATAACCTTAGATATAATCAGTGTAAACAGACAGTCACTCATCCATGGAGTTACTCACACACCTAGTCAGTTATGCCAAAAATTAATCACACCTCCATTTTCTCAACTATACAGTTATACACACCTTACTTATTCAAACATATACTAACACATATTTACTTTACTCTCTTATACAATCTCTGATACATGTTCACAATGATCCATACAGCCACTCACACATTCACTAGCTCTTATGCACAGTTATTTATAGATGTCAACTCTCACATGTACTGTGTTTTACATATGTACTTAATTTGACATGTAGCACTGAGATATCCATTCACTCACTAATACACTCATGCACAGTCAACCGCCCATACAGGTGTTTCCACATGCAGTTTTGAATCTATACATATAGTGAATCAACTACTCACACATCTATGTACAGAGTCACACACCTCCCAGCCACCCATACACACACACTCAGTTTCCCATACAAATACTTGGACAACCAATCAATAACCCATACAGTTACTCATATAGCTACTGATCAACATATGCAGCAGTTTGTAGAACAACAGATATAATGATGCACAAATTAAAACAGTTTAGTCACTAACCCATGCACTCAGTGAGACACATTTAATCACTCACTCAATCAGTCAGTCATGCACCTAGTAAATTCTTCATCCAGACACTTATACATGCACTCATTCTTCAATATGTAAAACATGTTTTAACTTTACAGAAACATACAGTCACTGGATGTTGTCATCAGTGATGTCATCAGTGATGTCATTTGAGATGTCATCAGTGATGTCATCAGTGATGTCACTAACCATGTCATGAATGATGTAATATGTGACATCATCAGCAGTGGATTGCGGATGCGCGATATATAGTTAGCGCTTATAACTACATATGGAATTTCAATGGTTTTATGCGAGTAAAATAAGGTTTTCTAAATGCAAATCCCTAACTATATATGGCCTACAACCAATGGTTTTTTCATTGAATATATATATATATATATATATATATATATATATATATATATATATATATATATATATATATATATATATATATATATATATATATATATATATTCACTGAAAAAACCATAGGTTTCACACCAGTTATAGTTAACTGGAAATTTTACTGACATAAAACCATTGAAATTTCCACGTTATAGTTAGTTGGACTCACTATAACTTGCGCGCCTGCAATGCACTATTGATGACGTCACACATTACATCACTCATGACATGGTCAGTGACATCACTCATGACATCACTGATGACACCATCCAGTGAATGTGTGTCTTTCTGAAAAATAAATATGTTTTATATATGTATTTGTAAAGGTCGATAGAAGAATAAATGTTTAAATAAGTGTGTAAATGGATGTTTTTTAAATAAAAAATTGATTGTTTAACTGGCTTATTAAGTGTATCTTAGTGGATACATATATTAGCAAGTAATTTTTAAATATTTAAATATATGTATCAGTGTTTCACTTTGTGTATAGGTGGCTGCATGGGTTGGTGACTGACTCACTGTTTGTATGTGTTTTGAAGACAGCATATGTGCAGGACTGTATGGGTGGATGAGTGTGTATATAAGTGTGTTAGTGAGTGAATGCCTTGCTCACTAGTGTCTTTATGAGTAACTACATATGTTTTAATCTAGTATATGTGAGTATTGATGTTTATTAGTGAGTATATGTGAGAGTGAGAGATTGTAAGAGTTCCTGTTTAAATAAGTATGTCTTTTTATAAGTGATTGTTTAAGAGAGTAAGTATGTGTAAGTTTCCTTAGAAGTAATGTGCTGGTGTGTGTATAGCTGTATATGCAAATAAATGGATGTTCAATAGTTTATTTGCATTTGTGAGTATGTGTGGGAGTAACTTTTGGAAGACTGTCGGTCTGTAACAGGATGTATATGTGTATCACTACATATGATGAGTGAGTATATGTATTAGTGACTATATAGAACTGTTGGTGAATGAGTGGATGTGTATATAGATGGTGGTATTACTGGATTGGTTGTTATAACTGGTATGGGTATCTCTATTTATATGAAAATTGTAGTTTCTCTTTTTGAATATGTGTTTCAAGGGTTACATTACACTGAAAGGAGGTCTGTTACTCTGTCACAAGGATGGTGGCATCAGTGATGTCATGAGTGATGTCACTGACCATGTCATGAGTGATGTGATATGTGACGTCATCAGCATTGCATTGCAGGCGCGCAAGTTATATGGAGTCCAACTAACTATAACGTGGAAATTTCAATGGTTTTATGTCAGTAAAATTTCCAGTTAACTATAACTGGTGTGAAACCTATGTTTTTTTCAGTGAATTTATTAGGTTTTTTAAATGCTAATTCCTAACTATAACTGGTGTAAAACCCATGGTTTTTTCAGTGAATTTCAAAGGTTTTTTAAAAGCTAATTCCTTTCTATATCGAGTTTCTAACCTACGATTTGTTTATAAATTTGCTGTTTTGTGTAAGTATTAATTACTATTTTTTATTTTTTATAATATTATTTTTTTTTAAATCATTTTTCCCTGGGGCTCTCTGGGTGCGCGCAGCGGTAAGCTCTCCGGAAAGCTCACCCAGAGCGCTACTTGCGTTCGTGAAAAAAAATATGAATGAAATGTAAATAATAACGCAAGACATTTAGTACCATACATATAAAAGCAGTTTTTTTGAATAAGGAAATGAAAATGATTTTACATTTCCGTGAAACTATCAAAACGTCCCCTAGGCGCGCCGCGTAAGAGCCCCCGGAAGCGCCTTCGTTCGTGCCGCGTATGCGCCCCCGAAAGCGCTTACGTTCGCGCCGCGTGAACGCCCCCGGAAGCGCTTCGGTGCACGCAGCGTAAGCGCGTCAAGTCATGTGACCTTAAAATAACACTTTTCAGTGGTTGCTAACAGTTTTTTTTACAAAGAAGGAAATCCCCACCCATTTCCTTCACTTCCTCTTTCACTTTTGTGACTGAAAGACCTGCCTTTTTGCTCTCAATTCTTTGTTGGATATCTTGGATTATCATGGCTGCCAGACCATCCAGCCGTGAAGATGACTCCAATGAATTCCTTGATGAAGAGCCTCCACAGCCGAAGGTCAAAGAACATTTCATCTTGAATTTTTTTTCCATACCTGATGACCAGAAGAAGGTAAATGCTCCAAAAGTGGAGTGCAGGATCTGTCACACAGTCCTGTCACGGGGTGACCCCACTAAAAAATATTATTTTGGGAACTCCACAATGATTTGCCATGTGGAGAGGAGGCACCCCCAGAATTTTGCTCGGGAAAGTGTCAGGGCTCTGGCGCAAGAGGTTCCCAGTGATGGGGCCTCTACATCAACCGGATGACCAACAACATCGGTGAGGGGGAGATCACAAGAGCTGGTTCCGAACATTCAGCCTGCATTTAACCAAGGCGTCCTTAAATGCAGATACTGTGATCAGCTACTTTGCTTTGGGGAGCAAAGTGTTCTGCTCATGGTTCGATCATTGGAGAACCATCGCTGCCGTTCCCAGCCCTAATTTTTTTTGTTTGCTCCTGTTGAGCAGTTTCCATTCCCTGTTTTTGTTTTTGTTTTAAAAAAAGAAAAAAGAAGAAAAAAAAGTTCTTTTCAGAACTACCTCCAATTCTCATCAAAAAGCTATATTCTTAAAAAAATGAAAAAGAGTAAGTGAAGTGGAGTGCATTGATAAAGGAAAGGAAAATGAGTAAGAAAGAACAGAAAGGAATGAGAGGAGAAAGGAAGTAAAGTAGGGGCACTGAAAGAAGGTGAGTGTTGGGAAGGAAAGTAAGGAGAAGGAGAGTGAATATGGGGAATGTAGATATTCAAAGAAAATGTAGAAAAGGAACAGAGGTGTGGAAGGGTAAGAAAAGATGCATTGCTGGAGTTGCATCATTTTTGTGACGCACTCCAGCAATGCATCACTTTTGCGCTTACAGATACATCTGAAATACTGACGTATCTTTAAGTACTTGCGACATAATACGTCATATATTTAATATGACGCATGAGTAGAAGACTGAAGGCCTTATTTATGAGGCCATGCGTCACTTTTACGCCACCGGTATGTCACTTTTTGTGACGCACCAGTGCTGTTAAAAATGCACCTTATTGAGTAATATTTACAAAGTGACGCATCTAGGTAGATGCGTCACTTTGTAAACCCCTGAACCACATTATACCTACGTCAGGTGTAATGTATGCAAAAGGGACGTATTGACTCAAGAAAGGGTCGTAGAGGGGACGCAGTGAAATCTATGAGATATCACTGCGTCAATTTTATGATGCTGTTGCATCCAAATCTTGGGCCTGTTTCACAGCAGGCGTAAGACTGATGCAGGCCCTTTCACATGGGCCTGGCCCCATGTGAAAGGATGCATTGCTGGAGTTGCATCATTTTTGTGACACACTCCAGCAATGCATCACTTTTGCGCTTACAGATACGTCTGAAATACTGACGTACCTGTAAATACTTGCGACATAATATGTCACATATTTAATATGACACATGAGTAGAAGACTGAAGGCCTTATTTATAAGGTCATGCATCACTTTTAAGCCACCGGCACGTCACTTTTTGTGACGCACCAGTGCTGTAAAAATGCACCTTATTGAGTCATATTTACAAAGTGACGCATCTAGGTAGTTGCGTCACTTTGTACTTTTACGCCACCGGTACGTCACTTTTTGTGACGCATCAGCAGCGTAAAACATGCACCTTATTGAGTTATATTTACAAAGTGACGCATCTAGGTAGATGCGTCACTTTGTAAACCCCTGCGCCACATTATAACTACGTCAGGTGTAATGTATGCAAAAGGGGCGTATTGACGCAAGAAAGTGTTGTAGAGGTGACGCCGAGAATAAACTGGGTTTTCCCTATGCTACGCTCCCCGGTCCGCTTCCCTGGTGCGCGTACCGGGCGCTCCTCCCGCGAAAATCATTTTTTTTCTCCCGCGGAGCCCTTTTATAGCCCCCACATTAAACCTAGGGGGTCAGGGGGGGTCTACTCTGCCCCCTTATGGTCATTTCCCCTTTGTTTTTGCCACCTCTTGTGTCTCGATCTTACAGAGACACAAGATGGCGGCCGCTCCGGACTGTTTCGAATGTTTACAGACACCCAAGAGCCAATCAGCCTTCCGCGCGCAAGTCACGTAGCACGCCCGGTGCGCTCCCCGGTGCGGGTACCGGGGCGCGGCCATAGATATATATATTTTTTTAAACCTAAATTACTCAAAAACTACTGGATCACATATCTTGAGATATAGCAAAGGCACATCGGGCTACCAGTTCCTACAATTTTGCCAAGTTTGGTGGAAATCCATTCAGCTGTTTGGGCTAAAAGTGAGGTTGACTGCCCTATTGAAATTAACATGGGGAAAACACGTTTTAGGACCCCCCCTTTTTTCTTGGCTCCCGCTTGACGAATCCCTCCCAAACTTACAGGGAAGGACCCAAACGCCGCGACGCACATTTGAGGAAATTTTCAGGCAAATTCCTCAACCAGCGCCAAAGTTATTCCCAATAGAATGTTGAGATTTTGCATTGAAAATAATCCTAACTATAACTACCTACTGGCGATACATATACATATACATATACATATACATATACATACATATATATATATATATATATATATATATATATATATATATATATATATATATATATATATATATATATATTCACTGAAAAAACCATAGGTTTTACACACGTTATAGTTAGGAAGTAGCATTTACAAAACCTATGAAATTCACTAAAAAAAACATAGGATTGACACATGTTATAGTTAGCTGGACATTTCACTCATATAAAACCAATGAAATTTCCCCGTTATAGTTACTTCAGCTAACTATAATATGCGCACCCGCAATGCACTGCTGATGATGTCACACATCACATCACTCATGACATCATCTATTAAATGGGTTAGTTTTAAAAATTACATATATTTTATATATGTAGATCTGAAAGTTGGTTGAACAAAAATGTAGTATATAAATGTATAACCGGTTGTTTTTTAGGTGAAAAATAGATTCTATAACTGACTAACTAAATATATCTTAATGAGTACATGGGTTACTGAGTAATATTTAAAGATATACATATTTGTGTCTGTCTATCAGTTTCTATTTTAGTGGCTGAATGTGTTGATGAGTAGCTATATCATTGATACATTATATCTATATAGGTTATCGTTTATTTATTATTACCAAGAGTGTCTTAGTGTCTAAGTGTTACTATGGGACATTAAGAGTTTTTACATATGGCATACATGCCTGAATCAGTGACATTCTATACCTATATGTTGGAGACAATATATGTGACATATTAGATGTTATCAGTGATGTCAAGAGTGATGTCACTGACCATGTGATGAGTGATGTAATATGTAACATCATCAGCAGTGCATGCGGGTGCGCGAGTTATAGTTAGCTGAAGTAACTATAACGGGGGAATTTCATTGGTTTTATATGAGTGAAATGTCCAGCTAACTATAACATGTGTCAAACCTATGGTTTTTTTAGTGAATTTCATAGGTTTTGTAAATACTACTTCCTAACTCTAACGTGTGTAAAACCTATGTTTTTTCAGTGAATTTCACAGGTTTTTTAAATGCTACTTCCTAACTATAATGTGTGTAAAACCTATGGTTTTTTTAGTGAATTTCATAGGTTTTTAAAATGCTAATTCAGAAGTATCTCGTGAATGCAACCTATACTTTTGTCAATAAAGTTCTGGCAATATTTTTTTCAGAAACAAGCCATTTTCTTGACTGTTCAAGTTGCATAGAGACTCCTTGTAAAGCGGTACACAATTAGAAAGTCTGTACCTTGCCTTATTTTGAACGCATTAAAATTTGTCTGTAAATAAAAATAGCCTTTCTAAACTTTCGTGCGCGACCAGGTGCGCGCACTCTCGGCACCAGTTGTCAATAAAATGGATATCGCCTTTCCAGGCTTTCGTGCATTGTTATCCTCCAAGTCCTCGGAATCAGTGGGATGATGAAATTAAGGCCACCTCCTGATCTAACCGGACCCAGAAAGCTATGATAGCCTGGGTCGAGGAAGGATCAAGTGAGGGCAGAGGGGAAGGAAACAGGAGGGAAAGGAAGGGGACAGCAGGGAGGGAGATCTAGAACGACAAAAGAACAATAATGATCGCACCTCTCTTTAAGGTAAATGACAGACACAGGAAAATACTCAATATAGCTGTTCCCTATACCTGTAACGTAAATAAGAGTGGCCCTGAAGATAATTCTCTTCCCCTACTATCTGGTCCAGGATATGAGTATGAAGCGTGTAGGTATCCACCTGAAATACACAATCAGCCCTGACCTTAGCGATGGTAGACCCTTTCCCTTTTTACTAATGAAATGCTATTCGATAGTATATACCATGAAAAATCAGATGAATGGCCGAGAACACGTTTCACCATATCATAGCAAGGACCAAGTTATGAATTCGAACCAAACAAAAAAAAGGTTGGGGTTACGTCACCCCTTAAAGATATAAGTACAGTACCTGGTCAAAGAACTAACAGGTCTGGATCCTGTAGGAACGTTTCCACAAGACGTAAGAACCGCCAACAGCGCTACTCCGCAACAGCCGGATGCAAGAAGGCTCAGCCAACGGAGAGCACGAAAACAGGAATTTCTACGCGCCCCCCGCACGAGCCGAAGACAGAAGGCTCAGCCAACGGGGACGTGTAATCGCAAAACAGACAACAACTCAGGGCGTTCTCCGCACGAGCCGAAGAAAGAAGGCTCAGCCAACAGAGAACCCCCCGGGACCAGAAACACACCGTTGCTGGGCGCGGAAGGACACTGAAGAAATGTTCCCTGCACGAGCCGGTGCAATAAGGCTCAGCCAACGGGGAATCACACGAAAGCGGCAGAAGGAATCAGCGAGGATCAGAACAAGGCAACAAGAAGAACAGGAACTCCGAATGATGAACCAACTACTCCAACACCGGGTCAGGTACAAAAATATCCGACGCCTTTCATCCGTAGGTTCCGCCCTTATATACTCCTCCCTTGATCACAGGGTTTCTGGGACATGTAGTTCTGGATAACAGGAATTGTTCATGAAGGTGATTCAGACTCCTGACATGCGCAACCGAGTGTGCGCACCCGCCTATATATTTTTTGTGAAAATTTTGCAATTTGAACTTATTGAATTTCTTCATAGAACCATCAAAGAACTTATAGTACGTCAAAGAGACTGAACCTAGGCTTCTTTTTTATTATTATGAAAATTTTCATTAAATGGAGCCGAATGTCTTTTTAAACTTTCGTGCGTGACAAAATGAACACACCTTGGTATTTTTTTAAAAAATATAAAACGTTTTATAGTTTAACAATTGTATGCTTGAATCGAGCTCAGAAGATATATAAAATCCGGATGTGTTTGGATTTACTTCTTTTCACGTTTTGAAACTTCGCTGAATTAGACCTCTACTTCCAAATGACGTACGTGACCAGATACTGTCACCGCATACACGTCCTGAGACGCGCATGTGAAGTCATGTGACTTGAAAACAACACTTCCAATTGGTTCTTAGTAGTTTCTATTCTGCAATTTACACGGAGCACTCCACCCACTTCCCTCACTATCTTTTCTACTCTCAAGAGAGAACAACGTCCAACATCTTTCGGAAGACTTTGCTGAAACGGATGCCGTTCCGCATTCATCTTCCGAATCTGAAGGAAATGAGCGACTACCTTTAAAAAGAAAAAAGGAATCTTTTATTTGGCAATTTTTCACTTATCCTGAAGAACAAAAGAAAGTGAATGCGCCAAAAGTAACCTGCACAATATGCAAATCGGTTCTCTCAAGAGGAAATCCAACAAAAAAATATTCCTTTTCCATACATACCATGGTGCGGCATGTCAAAGAAGTGCACCCTGTGGAATTTGCACAGGCATTGACAAGAGCCCTGGCCACGCTATTACCATCAGAGGTGGCCAGCACATCTTCTGGTCGACGACCTGTATCTCCATCGAGTGCTGAGATGGACTTGAGACCATATCTTGCGAAGGTGCACATGAAATGCAACGAGTTTGGAGAAATTCTTCTGTACGGAGAGCAGAGCCTCATTCTTATTAAACTAAAAATTGAGAGTCATAAATGCCCCGAGAAAAGATACATTTCTTCATTTCATTTTGATCCTGTGTCACACTTGAAAATGTCGTTGCAAGTTTAAAAAATCAAAAACAACATAACACTTGCTTTTAAAAAAAAAAAAAGTTCTTTTCAGAACTAACTCATTGTACCAAAAAGAGCTCCAGGAGCATATTATCAAGGGGCTTTATCTCCGCTTTTTTGGCTTTCAAAGCCAAGAAAGCGGAGATAAAATTATCTCCCTATTACCAAGCTGTCGCTAACACCAGTTAGCGACAGCTAGTAGGAGATAGCGACCATCTTGGGCCCCACTTTGCATGTCAGTGGTATTTATCACTAATGATATGCAAAGTGGGCGTGCCAAGATGTTAGCGACTGGAAACAGTTGCTAACATCGCTATCTCCTATTACCAACTTTTGGAGATATTTGTGCTAAGCGCGAATATCTCCAAAACGTAACACCTGCCCTGAGAAGTCCTTAGCCATGTTATCCAAATGGGAGGTGGATAACATGGCTAAGAGCATTAGCTCAGTAATGCATGAATATCACTGACTTTTCAGCGATTTTCATGCATTGCAGCCGATTTTTATCGCATTTTCGATAAACCTTGTTAATACCAAGGTTTATTTGCGATAAAAATCGCCGCAGCTCAACGGTAAATTTTTGTCTCTAACCAAGCAATAGCGATAATTATCGCTATTGCTTGGTAACATGCCCCCTATTCAGAAGCTGAAGTATCGACGCTTTTTTTCAGGACAATTATGCAAAAAAGCGACGATACTTCCGAATAATATGAAGGACACGTAATACATTATCGTCGATTTCATCCACAGGACACTGCCGATAAAACGACGATAATAGCCTTCATAATATGATGTATGAATTGCAACCGAAACCTATGCTACTTGCTTTACATCTAACATTAGATTCAATCGCAATTCATAAAGCATATTATCAACGCCGTTATCGCCACTATATCTGCAGTTTTCTGCCGATAAAAGCGGCGTTAATGTTTTACCTATCCCTGAAAATATTCTGCTGCACCTTCTTGAAAACTGCATTACATCGCCTCCCGTACGACCACTTTGCATATGTTACATATACTAAGAAAGTAACATGCAAAGTGGGCGTAGGTCAAAGCACATTTAAAATGTGGTTGGAGGGCAAAACAGTAAACAAAAGAGATTGTACAGAGTTCCCCGGTGAGAGCCAATAGATTAGCTCAGGTTAGCTTTTCTCTCACTGATAAAGAAAAGGTGAGTGCATGGTGTAGACCCTTTTTGGAATATTAGGATACCTCACACAGGTTACCGGCAGGACGACAACTGTCATCCCAACCGATGGCCGTCCAGCGTCATCATTGGTATCATGCTCCTACGGCAGGCTGGCGGTGCAATGCCCGTCGGGCAGCGTGGGGGGCTGCACTTTGGCGGAGATCTTTTATTCCGAGCCAACGGGTGTATGCGTGTGAGGGGCCTAAAGAAGTGCAATAGTGAGCGGGAGTGTGTGTGGATTAAAAAAAGTCAGTAAAGTCCATTAGAGATAATTTTAATGGTCAGGCTCACTGCTTTGTTAAAATGAAAGGGGTATTAAGGAGTGGTGGGCAATGGGACCAATCCTTATTCAACCCTTACTGTGAATGCGGTCGACATGTTTCTTGCCATAAGGGCAATTTGTCAGGACCTTAGTGCTCATATGATTGCTGGGATCCTCTCAGGTAAGAGGACTCCGGTATACGACCTGTACAGTGTCGCACAGAAAGTGTATCCTTTGATGGACCTCCTGGGAACCGTTAGTCCCTTCTGAAGGTCTCACGAGCTGTCCAGGTGGGGCCAACAGCGAGTGAGGAGTTCCTCAATAGTCGCTAGTGGCAGGCATCTAGGCACCTACCCCTCCCACGAGAACGCCGAAGCCAGGACAGCCAGCGAAGGGCAAAACACCCTATCACAAAAAGAGGCGTTGCGAGAAAAAGTTTATCGCAAAACTGTTAAAGCCACCTCTAGTCAAACATTCGACATCGTTAACATAACAGTGTAGTAAATAAAACTAAATCCACCCTGTCCCTTAATTACAAGGGACACATTACTGTGTGAAAACAACTTTTGTTTTCACGCGATAATGTGAAATACTGAGGCTGTTACAGGATTTTCTATCACATATGTGTTCCCATTGATGTTGAAGCACTAACACCGTGGAAAATACCACCGATAGCGGTGATATTTTTAACACCGAGCACCGGCGATTTTTATCGCTTAGAGGCCTTGCTATTATGAAGGTTTATCTCCTAAGTCTCTGATTCTCAAACTGTGCAACGCGGCTCCCCTGTGTGCCGTAATGAGGTGCTAGGGGCGCCGCGCACACTCTAGTGTGACTAACCATCCATAAATTCCACGGACATTTCTACCCTGTTATCTGCAATTGTGAGCATCAAAAGGAGCTGCGCTGCGCCCCTCTGAGAGGCTTCACTCCCACTGCTGCAGCGGCTTGGCAGTCCTCCAGATGCACAGGAACAGCCCCTCCGATCCATTGAAGTTCTGTGTCGGTCTCAATACCACTTACAAAATGAAAATAAGCACTGAAGAATATTCAAGTATGTAGTACTCCTCCTGCTACAGCATACAGAATGCATTCTGTTAGGTATAAAAAAGTGAAACACCCACGCTACAATCATATAGAACACTTCCTCTAAAGAAGCCTGTGAATAACTTTAAAACATCAGGTTAACCTTTTTTTACTCTCTCATCATTGTTAAAGATGAGTATTTACAATACTATATTAAACAATGCCATGGTTGTTGCTTTTTAATTTTAAGAATCTTGCAATCATTCACAAATCCAATACTCATGGCTTCTTTTTCGTGACAAATATCTTGCAATATTACATATCTACATAGAATAACAGAAAAAACATAACACTACAAAGGCCGAACACTCTACTAAACGCAGATTTGTAACCTATGGGGCAGATTTATGTTAACTACTTCATACCAAGATATGCACCAGTTAATGTGCACCACAGTATGCTAGTGCTCCGTCACCCATGGTGTGCCACATTTAAAATGTGGCGCACCATGGTACAAAAACAGCATACATGTGTAACACATCTGTGCTGAAAAAGTAATACATTGCTAGAGTTGCATCGCAAGTGTGATGCAGCTCCAGCAAGGCTCACCAGTGCACTATATTCACAATGCTGCGTCAATACCTACGACTGTTTCAAGCACATGCACAGTTTTGAAACAGCATGGGCCTGAAAGTCACTGAGTGAAATCTCATGGATTACAGTCACCCACTTTCAAGACGCATTCCTTCAGAGGAACACTTCCTTATGGTGCAGGGCTTTAGAATGAGACATATCACTAGATCCATAATGTTGTAAATATGGTACATTATTTCCACTGTCATTGTATTAAATAAAGGGACGAAATTGTGGCGCAAACAGATGCAACGTCAACATAAGGCTGCAACAATGTGTTTTGAAGTGCCCTTTAAATTACAACCAACACTCTCTTTGAAGAGACCCCTCAGGATTTTTTAAACACCTGTTAAGTCCTTCCATGCTCATGACAGAGCCGCTCCTTCACGAGCATCGCCTGAGCTGTCCTCAGGACGGACCAGTTTTGTCATGGGCTTGCCGCTGTGCTTGCGCAGCACTAATATTGCGCCTCCATGACACGTTCTATTGACTAAGCGGAGCCATGACAGAACCACTGTATCATGAACACATCTCAACCGTGGCTTGTGAACGAGTGGCTCTATCATGAGCATACAAGTACCACTCAGCCCCCCGGCCCCCTAATTCTGAGGCAGAATTGCCACTGCAGCAAAGGACTTAAACTCCTGGAAAGAACACCGTGTAACATTTAATACCATTTCCCACCAATGTTTTCATATATCAGTGTTGCTGAACTCACTCAGTGAAATGTCGCTAATTTCATTAAATCACTTTTAAAGCATGCCTTATAACAATGCACCCAATCCTATGTGGAAGTGCTTATATTAAACATGACATTGCTTTAACCAGGATAGACAAAGAAATGATACAGTGATGTAAAAGTTTCTTTATTTTTTATACTTACCTAAAAAATAGTAAAAAAGTAAAGTAAATTTCTTTTAAAAACGTAGTACCTGTGGAAGAAAAGTAAAAATAAGATTATATTGTACATTTCATAAAAGAAAAAAAAGTAGGAGTCAATAAGAGAGAGGCAGAGAAAACTCTTGGATGTTATTAGTTGTACTTACCTTATAAATATAATATCTGTGGAGGACAGTAAAAAGATCTGTTATAATACATATTTCTAAATTCAATGTAACAAAATAACTCAAACAACATATTAAATGGTTTATTTTTGCTGTCCTCAGAATACATTGATTTTCACTATAAACAGTGATTTCAATATTAATCATCATATAACAGCGGGGAAAAAAAACACAATCAAAATGATTGTGTTTAAAAAACCCATACAAAATCTCCATACATATTATAAATACACAGTTACAAACTAATTAAACTATACGACCTATTTTTAAATATATCTCAACAAAACCCCGTGCAAGTATCTCCTATAAAAATCTATCTTAAGTACCCATTTTCTTCTCTCATACCTTTCCGCGTGGCCAAATTGTATAAGTTAACTCATTATCTTTTAAATACCTCTCCCAAAAACTTGCGTCCATATATGTTCTAAAATAATTATCTAAAGTACTCATTTTCTTCTCTCAAATTTTTCCACGTGGCCACATACTATGAGTTAAGTAGTTTTTTTCTGAAATTTCTTAATCTTAGTCTTATCTATTCTTTTGTGAACCTTTACAGTTAAATTTTGTAACATGTTTTATACCATCAAACATTAATTAAATTTGTACCTGATGTTATCACTATGCCAAACACAAATTTCATTTATAGATGTGTACACCCTCAGTCACATGATATTTGTAAACAAGAAAGTTTCATATCTTTACAGTATTAATCTTCCTACAGCAACTCATTCTACTGAAATTTGGTTCCAAAAATAGCAGATAGGAGTTAGTTAAGGCAAAAGGCAAACGTTTCTTAAAAGTCAATTGGCTATCATTGCAAAGCGTCCAGCCACTTGCACACTTCAAATAAGCTGTATAATGTCCTGATGATGTGGAAGGCCCTTCATGAAAAATAATGGCTACAGTTACAAATGTTCTTCTAGAAATAGATACTTGAGAAGCCACAACATTTTTAATTAAAGTTGACAATTTACTCCCATCAGCTCTGCATCGTTGAAACATTAATATTACATATTGTCCATATCTATGGATAAATAAAGTTGATAACATTTCAGACTTACATTGAGAACAGACCATGTTCTGATGCGCATCTTTAACTAGTTTATTAAAAGACACTTCTTTACAGTCTGGTAATGTTAAATATATAAATCTTTCACTGTGTATATCAGTACTACTTGAAAATGAGCAATTATCACACTTATGTTCCCATTTATAAGAAAGGCCAAAAAGACTATCAATATCTACACCTTCATCTTCCAAAACTGTAAACATATACATAATAAATTCCTGACAATCTTGCTGAATATTCTGAGAAAATTGATTTACTCCTGCACATATGTCTAAAACATTCCTTAGTTCTGAAACACTTGCTACTTCACTATCACCACTACTACATTTTTCAAATATAGAATTTAAGGAATAGCAAAATGTTTGCTCCTGATTTTCTACAATCTGTTCCTTAACATTTTTCAGAAAAAAAACAACATTAACTACTACATTTGCATAGCAGTTGACAACAGACCTGTTTTCAAACTTAAATCCAACAATCTCTTCAATACTAACTGTTTTCTTACGCCTACCAACAACAGCTACATCTTTTTTTCGTCGTTTCTCGACTACTTCAGCACATTTCTCCTCATTTTTCCTTTTCTGACCAACCATATGCCTTTCAATTAAAGGATATTGAAGTAAACTTGGAGCATATACTCTTCTTAACCTATTATACTCCTTCACACAATTTAAATCTGCACTAATCTTTGTCTCATCATAATCAATTAGATAAAGTCCACATAAAGTTCTAACTCGCGATAAAGCAACATACGCCATACCCTCTTTGAATACAGTGGTTCCAATATTTACCAAAGCACAATCTACACTTAAACCTTGAGATTTGTGAATAGTCACTGCATATATCAAACAAATTGGAAATTGCTTCCGACGGACATATAAGTCTTTCACAAGCAAAAAACGAGTTGAACAGCGACTAATTTGTTGAACTTCCTCAATTCAATCAAATTTTTTTCTTAAAAATTCAATCTCATCTCTATTTGTATAATTGACAAAACCAACAACATTACCCATTGCTCCATTTACCAATCCTCTTTCTACATGTAAATTTCTCCTTAAAATTATCCAACAATTTAAGCATACATACAGATTTTTCTCTAAACCAGCAGTTTTAGATATAGTTTTTTGAAGAGAATCCAATTTTAACTTCAACTTTTCAGACAAAACAATAGTACTACCTTCATGCTCTATTCTATCTTTAGCTTCCAGTTTCTTAATTTCTTGATTTTCTAAATTCAACATTTTCTCATTAAAAACTGAACATTCTTTCACAGTTGGCATCAAGCATATCACTGACTTATCTGCTACCTCTTTATATATATATTTTCTCAGGTACATTATCTTCATTAGGAAACAGCTTGGAAAGTAATTGTGTTCGTAGAGTGTGTTTCGCATCTTCAGTTAGTTTTTAAATCCTTATATCTTGAAGAATATTTCCATATTTAGTATCCTTTGCCTGTCGCATATTTTGAATCAGTTCAGTATATTTGAAATGTGACCATATATTAACATTTCCAATACTGCCCAGGCACTTTCTGGTCTCCTCATGCGTAACAGTTTCAAATACAGGTTGTCCTTTCACAGGAGTTAGCTGCAGTAGATCTCCAAAAACTATGACATGTTTACCTCCAAATAACACATCATACTCTGTCTTAAGTATCTGTTGCATTCTTAAATGCACAAAAGCAAGCATAAATGTGATGCCATGCTTACTTCATCAATAATAGGAAGTTTCGTTTTTAAGGACTCTAGAAACTTCAAAACAAGCTTCTCCAGATAGCTTGTGATATTGTAATTTATTTTCATGTTCAACTGGCAGCATCAGTAAACGATGTAAAGTAATACCTTTAATATTATGTGCTGCCAAACCAGTTGGAGCAGTAACAACACACGACAGTGTTGACTGAGTTCTTTGCTGTAAATATGTAGTAATTCCTTTAATTAGGAAACTTTTACCAGTTCCAGCTTCTCCACTTACATATAGTCGAATAGGTTCAAATGACATACATGAGCAATCTTTTCTCTCATGACGAAAGCCATGCTCAATGTGCTCTGTCACTTCATCATATATCTGTCATTGCTCAACATTAAATTGCTTCTTTAATTCTTCTAAGTTGATTACTTCCTCTTGACATTGCTGCATTGCTCTTTCCACCTCAGCCATGGCGGTGGCTGCTTCATTTTGGATAATTGGTTGTCCCAGTGGATCTTGACCTAATGAAGCCGAACTTTGACTACCTTGTGAACTATCTCTAGCAATCTTCGCTGCAATTGTCGCTTCTTGCTCTATTTCATCATTCAACATTTGGAGATAATTACTAAAAACAGGACATTCAATACTACTTTTAGATGCGTTGAATAAATCTTCATAACTATCAAAGCCCCAAGTAGTTCCCCTTCTCTACGCCATGGTTTATAGCGTTGCAAAAGAGCAAAATAGTAAAATTCTCTTTTGTCAGGTGTTTCGCAACTCAGTTTCCGATGATTAATCAAGTGTCCTTTTCTTTGTTTCACCAGACATCCTTCATGTCCAATTACAGCGTGTACACCTTTATCAATGTTCTCTGTAACATTCCTTTTAAAAGTGTAGTTTTGAAGTATTTCATACAGACAAATGTTTTCAAGCAGAGTACTTCTATTTGGATAGTATGTATCCAACATATTTGTTTTCAGAATATCTGTACTGTTTGGTTCTTTCTGGGCTAAATATTCAATTTCTTGCACAGGTTTCAGACCACGGTTTCGCGTTTCTGCAAGACCCAAACTCACCCAGAGAATAGTCCTAGATTTAGCATAAAGACTTGCTGATGATAATCGGTCACAACATTCATATGCTCCAATTTCTCGATGAGACAACATCTTCAAACTGTACGTATACAATTTCTTGCTTAGGCTCTTTTCATGAGAAATGTCTTCCCACATCTCCTTCAGTTCCGTCTTTTCAGATTTCGTGATGTAAGACGTTACATATCGAGCCACAGCAATAGAGTTGTCTGCAACATATTGTATGTCCATGTTAGCATTCCACATGGATAAAATGACTGGGTTATAGTCATTTATATATTTGGATTCTTCACCTCTTCTTAAATTGTACGTATTTTTAGGTGACCTTCTTCTGATATTATGTCGCAAATATGGCATCAAATTGTTGACTCTTCCTTTTGAAAGTACCGATCGTGCAAATCCAAAACGACATTTGGTGTAGAATTTACTCTTTGATTTGAATTTTCACCGACAATATTTTCCACAACGATGACTTTGAAAACATAACACTTTTCCTCTTAAGTCCTTATCAGTTGTACTATTAGGTATGTCACAAGTGGCATATTGTTCAATAAAAGACAGTACAGTCTCATCCGAGTCTGTTCCAAATTTAGGAGCATCCTTGATCCATAACAGCATATGAATATGAGGAGCACCTCTTGCTTGATATTCTTTTCTCCAAAAGAAATGCAGTACTTCACCAAGAGGTGGATTTTTCTTGTTTGTAATGAAAGACATCATAGCTTCAAATCTATGATTAAAATATCTGCAAACATTAACTGGATCTAATGAACACAGTTCTCCAGGTGTCTTGTAGTTTATATTTTCTATGTTTGCATTCGCCTCCCGAAGAAATTCAAGTAAATCTTCCCAAGCATACTCTGCACAGCTTAGAGTTAAAAACCATGTTGGTGCTCCTAAGTTTCTAAGCATGCACTTCAAATCTTCATGACGACGGTACCAATACTCATTAGTACCACGCTGACAAGCCATTAAATTAATTAGGTGTGAATCCTAAACACTATCTTTCTGTTGCACTTTATCCATAAATTCCTTTGCTGAAATATTTTGCAGATGAACTCCACTTTTTAAGATATGGTTTACTGCATAAGACAGACCAGATAAGTCACTCTCAAACAGAAGATGAAACAAATATGGAATGCATTGGCGAAACCTCGGATCTTCTGCATATAATCTTGTTGTCCGGTATTCAGATGCAGGAATCTGCATAGGTCGATCATCATATCGTGTACCTTCACCTGTAGGGAATAACTGTGGAAAACAACAACCTTCCAAACTTTCTTCCCACACACTAATAGGATTTCCTTTCACCTTTTTCATCTGAAATAATTCAATAGCATTCCCTATTGCTTCTTTGGAATGCAGTGGATGAACACTGTAATGTTCATAAATTTCTTCACTTCTGGATACGTCAACTTTTTCAATTTGTCCAATAGACAAATCACTGTCCTCTTCTTCACTTACATCTTCTTCTTCTACATGTACATCTTTATAGTACTTATTGTTTCGGACTAAATACAATGTTGCCTTTTTGACTTTTCTAACATCCACTAAATCTTGCCAGATTTTCTTACTCTTTGTAGGTACACCATTAACTAGAATAACTAGAGGTTCCTCTTCTACATTTTCAACACCAATTGTTTCCATATTTTTTTTAAATCAAGTGGCAAATATACAACTCTACCCTTTAATCAGTCAGTCAGTCAAAAAGGCTTTATTTCGATAAAAAGTTATCATAAAAGCTTCACATAAATCACAAGTACATCAAGTTTAAAAGCAAGAGCAAAAGCAAGCATAAACAAACAGCAAGAGTTTATAAACCAAAGGAAAAACTTGTTAAAAAGTTGCGAATTTTTTGAGAAAGTTCATTTGGAAGTCGATTTAAAAAGAATTAAACAGTTAGTTTTAGCCTTTTAGTTCTGATGGACCAAGCCCATGATAACAATTTGGCTAGGGCGCAAGCATAGGTTGCACGACTATCAGACATTAATATGCGAATTGTGTCCATGTGGCTCCTAGTGCCCAGCTGACGGCATAAGTTTTTGAGCCATACCCTCCTGGGAAGGGCATACTCTCCACATTCAAACATGAAATGTGCCACTGTCTCTGGTTTATCTAGGCATACTGGGCAAAGCTCTATAGTCTATGCAAGGGATTTCCATTGTGAGGTAAAAGAATACAAAGGAAGAGTTCCTGCTCTAAATTTGAAATACAGGGCCCTATCAAAGGGTTTTTTCGATAGTGTCAAGATACAGTTCCCGTTTTGGTAGGTCCTTGAACCTCAAAAAGTCTTCCGTAAGTCTGCCCAGGGTAGTGCTGGTGTTCCTTTGTAGCGAGATCCAGTTCCAATAAAGTTTCTTGAGAGTTGACTTTGGGGGTGAAGATCTATTTACCCTTGCATCGTTTAAGCCCAGATTTATTAACAATGTTTTCATATCTCTCAGCCATTTGATTTTATGCCACCCTGGTAATGACATGATTTCTGAAAGACCTTGCGCGTATTGACCAAGTTCCTCCACTCGCCACATTCGTGCCCATAGCAAAAGTGGGCGGAATCTTGCAAGATCGTCAATTGGGCGACAACCTTACCAACCCCTGCGAAACCCATAAAGAATGCCCCTTCCCCCCCCTCGTGGAGACGTCAATGGCACAAAGTCAATGCCAATACGGCTCAAGAGGCATGGACAGATCCGATTTTTTTGGGTTCTGATACAGCAGATACTGCCTTAGCCAAGCTGAATGAATCCATCATAAAAACCATCGACACCATTGCTCCTCTAAAAAGACATAAACAACATCCAGTGTCAAAACAAGAAAAATGGTACACAAAAGAAGTGAGAGCAGAGAAACAAAAATGTAGATGTATTGAGAAAGCCTGGAGAAAAACAAAAACTGAAAATAATCGACTGATCTTCCTAAAGGCCCAATCAGAATACTATAAAAATATAAAGTCAGCGAGGAAACTACAACTGACGCAACAAATAGCAGAAGCAGGCAACAGCCCTAAAGAACTCTTTAATATCCTGCAAAACTTAATAAAACCTACGGCTTGTGAAAGTTCAGATGATTTCTCACAGGATTTGTGTGACAAAGTCTCGCTGTTTTTCGAGGATAAAATCAACATCATCTATGAGAAAATATTAGCCGCCAACAATTCCAGCAAAAATCAAACTAAAATTTGCCCCACCCCAACCCCCGTTTCAGACAATAAACCTTCTTTGACGTCTTTCCCCTCCATCACTCATACAGAACTCCTTACTCTCTGTAACCACATAAAAACAGGATCCCCCAATGACCTTGTACCAGCTAAAATGGTTGGTCCTTTGATCCCTTTATTAGGTCCCCACATACGCGAAATGGTAAACATCTCCCTTAGAACAGGCCAGGTTCCAGCAGATTGGAAAAAGGCAGTGGTGAACCCAATAAGGAAGAAGGCATCATCTCCCTGGACAGACCTATCCAACCTTCGTCCCATCTCTCTCCTACCTTACCTGGGCAAGTTCACGGAGAAGCACGTGAACACCTATCTCTCTCAACATCTTGAAGCGACGGAAGGCCTGGACCATTCTCAATCTGGGTTCAGGCCGAACCACAGCACAGAATCAGCACTTCAAACAGTGACCAACAACATCAAAATGGCACTGGATGATGGCTGCTCTATGATTCTGGTGCTGTTGGACCTCTCCGCCGCTTTTGATACGGTGTCTCACAAGGTGCTTCTCCATCGCCTTAAGGAGGTGGGAATAGAGGGAGAGGCGTTGGCATGGTTGGAGAGTTTCCTGTCCGGGCGTTCCCAAGAGGTTAGGCTAGGCTCCCACAAATCCAGCCTAGCAAGATCTTTCGGGTTCACCCCTGTATCGTACGCTGACGACACCCAACTTCTTTTTCCCTTTAAAACTCTTACACCTGCAATAAAAAAATCTTTTGCAGATGGCATGAGAGCCATTGCAGACTGGATGTCATCAAACTGTCTGCAGTGCAATGTCGGGAAAACCGAAGTTATGTTGTTCGGTCAAGCGACGACACACTGGTCATCAGACTGGTGGCCTCTGGAGCTAGGTCCTGTTCCCACCCCTAAAAGTAAGGTCAAGAACTTGGGAGTAGTATTTGACCAACAACTCACCTTCAGGGACCACGTCAATCAAGTAGCCGGCACCTGTTTTCGGGCGATAGGGATGCTAAGACGTGTTTTTCCCTATCTCCCGGATCACCACAGAAAAACCCTGGTGCAGGCTCTTGTTATCAGTAGGGTCGACTACTGCAATGGATTGCTCCACGGAGCCAATGAGGAGCAAATCAAGAAGTTGCAGGTCATTCAAAATACTGCCGCAAGGATCATCATGAATGCACCACCCAGGACACCATCCTGTCCCCTACTGTCTCAGCTTCACTGGCTTCCTGTGAAGAAGCGAGTTCAGTTCAAGATTCTGTGTACTATACACAAGAGCCGAATGGGGATGGGCCCCAAGTATTTCATAGACATCTTTCAGCCCTACATCCCAGGACGCTCTTTGCGTTCTAGCAACCAGCAATTACTCAAAATACCCAGAATTAAGAAAATCAGACAAGGTGGCCGTGCACTGGCCCACACTGGACCCACCTTATGGAACTCACTGCCGCCCGAACTGAGGTCAGTCACTAACCACATGATGTTTAGAAAAAACTTAAAAACCTATTTGTTTCCCAGCTACTAATTGCCACTCTATCTCTGGACACATTTTTTACTCTCAATCCCATCTGCAGTCATAGCGCGGAGATACCCCTTCGGGGGTCTAGTCTGGCGCTTTATAAGCATATAAAATAAATAAAATAAAATAAACCTAGGTCCAACATTAGCGGGACCGTAGGAGTACCCTGTGGGAGTGACATACTCGCTCTACAAAATTTCTTCTCTGATCTTGGTAGGTCATTAGTGATAGATGAACCCCAAAGTTCTGCCCCGTAAAGAGCAGAACTAACCCCTTTAGCTGAGTAGATTTCGAGGACAACAGCTATCGGTCTTGTTAAGAAGGAGCATTGTTCTTTCAAAAGGGCTCCTGTTATCCTCTTATGGGTTAAGAGCATTTTGTCCAGATGTGGGGTCCATTGCATTTTATGTGATAAACGAATACCAAGATAGTCGAAAACTTCTACCCTCTCCAAGTGTTCCGCATTCAGGGTAGGGGAGCGGACTGTTTTTTTTGGAGGATTCAACACAAGGTATTTTGTCTTGCTCGTGTTAATTACCAGGCCTCGTTTGGAGCAAAAGGATTGAAAGTTATTTAGAAGACTTTGGAGGCCTATTGGGGTTTTTGATATTAAAAGCGTATCATCCGCGAAGAGGAGGGTAGGTATACGTTCACCAGCCAGGGATGGTTCGTCTGAAGGATGTTCCCGGAGATGCTCAACCACCCCATTGATGTAAAGGGAAAAAAGGGTGGGAGCTAACACGCATCCCTGGTGGACCCCTCTCTCAACCGGGATACTACTTGTTTTTTCACCTCCCGGGCCCCACCTAATCTGGGCAAAGCTATTTTCATGTAGCCTGACGAGTAGTGAGAGTAAATAATGGGGCAACCCCATATCAGCCAAAACACTCCATAGGGTCTCCCTCGGTACAAGGTCAAAGGCAGTCTTTAAATCGATGAACGCGAGATAAAGACTGCCCTTGCCTATAACCACGACTTTCCAATACACCATCATTAGTCTAAAAGCTTGTTCAATTGTCCCGGTACCCACTCTAAAGCCCGCCTGGCAGTCAGAGAGTATTTTATTTTCTTCTATCCAGTCTAGTATTCTGACCAGTAAAACCTTGCCAACTTCTTTTTGACTAATATCCAACAGGCTGATGGGTCTATAGTTTGATGGATCTTCTCTGGCACCTTTTTTAGAAATAGGGACCACCTCCGCCCCTTTCCACGAGGAGGGGATAGGGGCGCCCCTACAGATGACGACAAGTAGGCAATGAATCAATTTTCCCCACTTCGGAATGTCAGATCGCAAAAGGTCGCCAGGAATACCATCCGGGCCAGCAGCTTTTTGGGGCATGATAGTGCCTATCGCATATTCCACTTCTTTAATTGTGAAGTCGAAGTCTTCAGGGTGGATGTCCCAAATTAGTGGGAACGATGGTGGAACCACTACCCCCCCTTCAGGGTCACTGGGAGCAGTGGGAATAAAATGATCATCTTGGCGGGTATAAAGCTTTGAAAAGTGTTTAACCCACGCCAGACTTGGGATATTACAAGTTATCAAGTCGCTATCTGGCCTGTTTCTAGCTCTTATAGTATCCCAGAAACATTTAGAGTCTTTCTTGGAGCTAGCTTCTTTAAGGGTATACCAATAGGCCTCTTCCCACTCCTTTTTTGCTTGTGCCAGTATTCTCTTGTGCTCTTTCCTGGCTATCTATATCAGGGGTTGGGATTTGCCTTTAACGGCCTCAATTAAATGAGTCTTAGCCCTCCTGCATGCTGTGGTGTACCAATCATGCATTCCCTTAGTTTTATGCTGGGACATATTCCTCCCTGCGGAGCCCTTTACCCAAAAAACTTCACCGATATTCTTAACGGCTGCTTCAAAAATGGGTGGGTTAATATTATCTAGCTCTGTTTGTGAGGCCGTAAGAACCTCATCTATGCTGGAAAGTTTGACAGCGTCAGTGGTAACTTTGTTCCACTTTAAGCGTCTTCCACAGGAAGAAACAGTAACCTTGTGTTTGCAATTGGGTGGTGCTATCAATGCATTACTAAGCCAGGGATTCGTTATAGATAGGGAAAGCGAATTATGGTCACTCTCCACAGTAGGTGTAACTGCCATATCTTCGACCAGACTCCAGAGTTTTAAGTCCAACAGAATATAGTCAATACTCGAGGTGTGACCAACTCTGTTGAACGTAGGAGCACCCGTCCGATCTGAAGATGTACGGCCATTCGTGGCTCTTAGCCCAAACTCTAGTGTCAGTGCATTTAACTGTACTGCGCTACGGGAGCATCGTTTTATCGGAGAGATGGTAAGTGTGGGAATACCCCATCTGCTATCTTCCTCACCTAAGTCAGGGATGCCATCCATAGAAAGTGGCTCATAGGTGCAATTAAAATCACATGCTACTAAGGTGTAATTAGCTTCCTTATGGTCTCTAAGCTGCGCCTCGAGGTCAGATATTACCGATGAAGTGCACCCATTTTTTGTGCCTCTAGCATAGATATTATATAGGACTAGGGATAAGCCTCTAGAGGGGTTGGTCAATAGAATACCTAGGATATCTGGGTTATTTACCTGCTTAGATGTTGTTCGGCAGTTGAGGGAAATGCTTACCCAGATAATGAGACCCCCCCGAGGGATGCCCCTTCCCATGCCTGGGTTTCACAGCTGGGACAAAGTAAGTTACAAATCCGACCCGGTGGAGTGGTTCAGTGCTCCAGGTCTCCTGTATATGTGCTTCAACCAAATCGCTCCACTCAGGCAGGCCCAGTTTTCTATGAATGCCTGCAAGGTTCCAGCTAGGGATTTTTATTTTGTCCTTGGCGGGTTTACTTTTAATGCTAATATTGTCACTATGGCTTTGGGGTTCTGAACATTCCCCCTCTAGATGAAAAGATGTTAACTGGGTCTGGCTAGTGGCTATCATAGTTGGAGGATTGGGACATGTCGGATATGATATAATTTGTGAACCCTCCTCCTCGCCCCTAATCAGGTCCGGATGTGAGCAGGTAGTTTGGTCAAAAATGAGTCAGTCTACCTCATCGAGAGCACAAAATCTATTCCAGTGAGCAAACTGAGATAGAAAGGGGTCAACTACAGGTGGTCCTTGCCATGGTTGCTGCCACTGGTGGATAGTGTGTTGCGGAGCGTGTGTATACCCTCTGTTGATTGGATAACTGAATCTTGGGGGTTGTTGTCTTGGTGGCATAGGTAGAAAGTAGGATAGAGGAAGTGGATGGATTTGGGTAGCTGGTCCACTACTAGGTGCATTGCATATATAATTCACTACCCCTGTATCCCTAAAGTTGACAGTTACAACGTCTCCTGCTATAGTCTTGGTATTTCTACCCACCCACTCTCCTCTTCTAACTGCAAGTATTTCACCACCCATATGCAGGGGTAATGGTTTGTGCAGCTGGAGCCACTGGGCACACTTATTTTTCAATTCAACAAAGGTTTCTCTTCTTCCCTCCTTCAGTGGTGGTACACCCGTCAATACAACCACAAAGGGTGAAACTTCGGGTGGCAAGTTGATTGTCTTAAAGCGAGCCGGCCTTGTTTTTGGTTCTTGGATCTTGTTTGGAGAGGAGGTTGATGTTAAATTGGTATCCAAACTTTTAGAGCCCTTTGCTGGTTGGTTAGGCACTTTTTTAGGACCTGAGTTTGTTTGAATCTCCGGGGTAGGGCCAGTAGCGCTAGGAGTTGGGGGAGGGGCAGCAGATTTTTCCCCCATTTGAGTCTGATGTTGTATTACTGCTCCTGAGTTTACTGGTAATGTTTTGGCCTTAGTGGTAGCATCTTTTGAGGGTTTGCTACTAATGGTATTTCCCAGGGGCACTTCTTTTGTTTTCCCATGTGACTGTATTGGCACATTTCCACTTGCTTTATTAGATCCAGTCCATTTAGTGTCGATTAGTGATGTCAATCTATCAATTTTGGACATTAGGGGCTTAATGTGAGCTGTTATCGTGGCTTCAAGGTCCGATTTTAGATCAGCTACCATATTTTCAACCCAGCAAGGTATGCCTGATGCAGAATTTGGAGCGGGTGACACTAAGTTATGGTTCCGTGTGTTATTTTTAGGCTTTTTCTTTGGCTTAGGTTCGCTCTTAGTAGGACCTGTATTACCTAGTCCTGGCGATGCACTGATTGTCGTTCCGTCTACCCTTGGAGGAACTGAAACGGGTGACATATTTTGAAGGTTTCCCTGCTGTTCAGTTAAAGGCTGACCACATGGAAGATCGACAAAGGAGGCGGTGACTCCGAGGCTTAAGTCTAAGTCGCCAGTAACATCTTGTGAAGGACCCACAAGATCAACTGCCGCCTCCTGGGTGTCAGACAAAAATATTGTTGGTGGCAGAGATAACCTCCTTTCAGTATTAGCAATAGCAGAAGATACAGCCCCTATAGTTTGTTGTAGCATGATATCGATTGCTGTGAGGGTAGGGACCGGTTGCGGGGCATTTCTTTTTGTCTCGTTTTAGAACGTAGGACAGGCATTCTACCGGTTTTCAGACCCTTCCTCATATTTATATCAGGGCAATGGGGTAGTATCCGGGTGTGAACAAGGTAAAAAGACTTAGGATCCTGACCTTTATCACTTGTTGGTCCACAGGAAAGAGAGGTGGCCCGGCCCGGCCTCTTCTGGCCGCTGAGGGCCGTAGAGGGCCCGCCCTTTGCCCGGGCTTCGTCCGCGCCTCCGTCCGCGCGTGTCCCGCGTTCGCGTCCCGCGTTCGCGTCCCGCGTTCGCGTCCCGTGTTCGCGTCAAGAGGCGTGGTTAAGTAGGAGGAGGAGGGGGGCGGGAAGAGGCACCAGGTGCGCGAGATGGTGTTGCACAAGCACTCCTGGTCCTCGCAGTCCCGCTCCCGAGCACAACGATTGGTTCTCCTCACGAACGTTGGTGACTGAGCACACAGGCTCCCAAGTCACGGGCAAGTTCCTTGAACACAAAAGTACTGGGCAGAAGGGTTTCTCGGTTCACCACACCACGACTACGAGCGGCACCCCAACTAACCTAGTTTGACTTTTGTAATGAATGCGTCAACAACAGACACCAGAAAAATTTGGTTTCTCACCTGTAATTACCTTAAACTTTATTATTTCCTGTTCAAAATTTTCAATATTAACATGTCCAACATTTTCTAACACATTTCCTTCTATAATTATATCAGTTTCTGCATTATCTTCCTGTGGACCAAAATAACTTACCTCAATTTCTGCACAAATCTTCTTAACATCTAATTCACATCCATGTAAAAGAGCACTATTTAACTGTTTAAGTTTAAGTGCTGGACTTTTTGCATAATACAACTTTCTCACTAATTTTCTCATTTTAGTATGATGCACTGCTAACATCCTGAAGTGATGAAACACACTCTGGCATATTTTTTTAGAAAGACAAGCCAGACAATGACCTTGCAGACCTATTTTTTTTTGCACTCTGCAATGATCTAATTCTTGCAACATTAAAAAAAAAATTTTAAGACTTTCTTTAGTGTACTTATGTAGAAATTGTGAAAGAAATCAATTGAATCCTGTCGTACACTACAAATGCTACTACACTTCCAACTGTAAACAGGAACATTAGGACGTCCCTCTAAAGCTTCTCCAGCCATCACCTCTTCTGCATTTCTAACCACAATTTTCTCTTTCTCAATTACACAACCATCCTTCACCTCATATGCTCGACCACTGGTGTCAACTGCATGCAACAAATCGTTACTTTGAAAGTAACTCTCTTCATTAAAAAATGGTTCAGAAGTTGAAGTATGCATCCACTTCCCAGAAAACACTTTACAAAAATTACTCCTATTTATGTGTCTCTTCCATTTACTTTTAGCTTTTAAAACTTGTATTGCCTTATTTAGTGTATTTATTCTATTAAGTACTAAAATAAATCATTTTCTTTTTGTCTCAAACGCGCGCTCAACAATACCCTCGATATATTGTTTCTTCTTAAGAAAAGCAGATCTTCTTTTAGCAACTTTCTCCTTTTGTAATAAATTCGAAACTACTCTGTTGTAAAACATACGCTTCCTGATTTGGCTAAATTGATTCGTCCGAGTTTTACTGTACACATTTTCCTGTCTGCTGATTCCAGAAACATTTTTATCTTTGGTTCCATATCTCCTTCTCGATACTGGTATACTTTTTTCCTTGTGGACTTCAATACTAAAATTTTTCCTTCCACATATTGCTTTCAAAAACTTTTTGTTTGCTTACCAGGAGCACTCTTCTTTTTATCCGTCCTTTGTTCTTTTGATAATTCTTGAATTCCTTTCTTCTTCAAATTGTAAGTCAGTTTATAGAGCTTTCTTTTTTCAGTTCTGTTCGGCATCTTAATTTAAGATTTTGATGAAATTGTCAATCTGTAAAACACAAACATAACAAATATTATAGTTGACTACTAGGATATAACGTACAAATTAAAACCACAGATTCATTTTCTAAGTAGAATAAAGAC
Source organism: Lissotriton vulgaris (assembly GCF_964263255.1). NCBI lineage: Eukaryota > Metazoa > Chordata > Amphibia > Caudata > Salamandridae > Lissotriton > Lissotriton vulgaris. The sequence goes on from NC_141689.1 coordinate 1,270,407,943, forward strand.
AATAACAGAAAGTCTGTGAACAGAGTAGGAACTCCTGTAGTGAATGTTGGTTCTAAATTTATCACACTCCATATCTGTTTTAACATTATAGACAGTTTTTAAGTCTAGTTTTTAATGCATACAAACAGTACACTTTTTTCAAGAACTATCGGCCATCGTAGATGTTTTAATCTTTTTTACTACAATCTCTTTTACACTTCATGAGAACATGTCTTATCACTCTCATAAAGCAGATCATCGACGAATAGGACAAGAAAACTGTCTTCAAGAATGCTTTACTATCACATTTTTATTTATTTATTCAAAAGTTCATAATTTAGTAGAACCTCCAGCATTACATCATCAGGGACTTCTTCAAGTCCAAAGTCCTCATCTCCTTCTACCATCTCTAAGTAAGCTGAGTCTAAAGAATTGTCCATAAAATCATCATTTTCATCTATTTCCTCTGCAAAGACCGCGTCTAAAATTTCCTCCATCACTTCTTTAACCACTTGGACTCTAAGGGTGCTCAGCCCATATAATGAGATTTCCATTGAAATGAATGGGCAGTGCATGACGAGATACCCTTGTCATTAGCATTGAAGAGGTTAATGATTTCAAAATGAATTTGTTTCTCTTCTGAGGAATTCTCCATAACTAGACTCAGTTTATTCTTCTGTATCCTTTTAAAAAAATATAGAGACTAAATTATATCTTTTTTCATAAATGTATAACTTAAAAGTACCTTTACTAATTTTTAAACTACATATATTTTTATAATTTCTAACTTATGAACTCTATATATTTTAAGATACCACGTTCCTCTTGTTTTGAAAAGAAATTGGCAGTATAACCCTAAACATTAACACTGATCTTTTTTTCCATTAAATAATTACTGTTGTTAAAAGACATTTTACTGTAAAATTTCTTTTTAGATTTTCTAGATATCACAAATATTGATTAACTGTAGAATTAATTTTTAGAGACCCATTTTTTGAGTTCACCAGTACAAAGTGCTATGTAAACTATATGCACTCTAAAAAGAAGGCTCACACTATACAAACCATAACATTCACTTAACAGATTGCTACTTCCCACAGAGACAGTTCCTTTTATGTTTCAACAGCATACTCACCATGTAAATGTCATAGCATATACAAAATGTCATACTAACCATGAAGAACCACCTCATAATAAAGCTCTGCATTAATATGTAAAACAGTGCCTATACATAGTATAATCACAGATATGCAGAAAAGATGCCCATCACACCTAGAACCATATCATAATACCTCTCTGTAAATAAAGGAGAGACACTGCCAAACATAATGCAACAAGATTTCAAAAATAATGAGCACTTCACAAGAATTAAGTAATGGAAACCCGAAAGAATTATACTCCAATGATCCGTAAATCTGAACTCCATCAAAAGGAACACATGCACCAAGCCCATTAAAAGATAATTTCAACTGTCAGTGGAGAATATCTCAAAATACATATCTGGTATAAGCAGATACAACCCAAGTGAAAAATTCAAGATAAAATCATGTTCCAAAATGAAATTTTACAAACATTTTAAAAAATCTTCTTTATTATTTTCATGTGCACCCAAAAAAAATTGCCTATGCAAAAATACCAACTCACCTGAAAAAAAGAATATAATTCCTCAAATTGTGTAATTCAGAAGGCAGGTTGTTGCTTTTCAGCACCAAACACTATAAAAAAGAAAATAATACAATTTAATTAACTTATTACAAACTTATTTCTTACACAACATAGAGCCATTATAGCAAAGAACAAGCATAACAGATAAATTCCCCAAGATTCTCTATCATTAGAATAAGATACAAAATGTCTCATTTATGAAAGCGTTGCGCCACAGATATGTCACTTTTTCCCATGTTAAAACTGATACACCAGCGACACAAGGCCTTCATAACTAAAAGCCCATGTGACGGAGAACAAGTGCATAGACAGAAAATACAGGGCCAGCCGTAGGCATATGCAAGCAGTACACCTGCACAGGACCACCAAACCCCAGGGGCCACCATGTTAATATATATCCTTAATATAATAATCCTCTGAGGATGGATACATATTTGCGTGGCGGCCCATGCCAGGAGTTTGGCGTGCTCTGGCTCTGTTCCACTTCCAAACACCTTGATCCCCCCCCTCTTCACTGGGCTCCACACTCCGCCCCGCCCGAACCCCCTGTTACAGAGCCCCCTACCTACGCTCCCTGCCCAGGGCTGCCATGAGCCTACAGCCGCCCCTGGAAAATGTATAAGACGCAGCAACAGTAAAAATCAAAGAATAGGCAACATGCAGAAAAACTGCACAGTAGATAAAGAAACATATTTTTAAGATAACCCCATTGAAAAACATGTAGTAATTTTTTTAATCTGCCATGCATCTGGCCCTCCAGGACCGCTTTGGAAACTCCTGCTTTAAACCTTTACATTTCATTTTCACACCACACACACGTTTTTTAAAAACCCATGTAATGGAGAACAACTGCATACACAGAAAATCCAGGGCTGGCCTTAGGCATATGCAAGCTGTACACCTGCACTGGGCCACCAAACCCCATGGGCCACCATGCCAATATATATCCTTAATATAATAATCCTCTGACAATGGATACATATTTGCGTGGCGGCCCATGCCAGGAATTTTGCGTCCTCTGGCTCTGTTCCACTTCCAAACACCCTGACCCCCCCGCCTCTTCACTGGGCTCCGCACTCCGCCCAGCCCGACACCCTGTTATGGGGCCCCCTACCTACGCTCCCTGCCCAGGGCCACCATGAACCTAGAGCCACCCCTGGAAAATGTATAAGACACAGCAATAGTAAAAGTCAAAGAATACGGAACATGCTGAAAAACTACACAGTAGATAAAAAAACATATTTTTTAGATAACCCCATTGAAAAACATGTAGTAATTTTTTAATCTACCATGCATCTGGCCCTCCAGGACCGCTTTGGAAACTCCTGCTTTAAACCTTTATATTTCATTTTTAAACCATACACACGTTTTTTTTCAAAGCTGCATATTAAACGCCTAAACACTTTTCACTTTTTAGAATCCGAAGCCACAACTGCAACATGACTAATGCACAAATTAATTAGTGTACCTTTTCCATTTTTTTACTCTTTATATTCTATAAATTTCTTCACATAAATGGATACCAGCGGCTCACTACCTCCTACGGTCATAAAACTAAATAGCTCCCTTTCACTTACAAGTGCCTTTGAGACGGCAAAAAAAAGTTGGGCAGATTTACAATCCCTTTACGCCACTTTACCATCACTGTTAACATATGACAAGTGAAGCAAAAGTGCCACACGGACCATGTTAATCTACCCCTAAATGTTTATACAAATAACTTTACTCAAACATGTATTTAGTCGTCCACATGCAGGCACTTTCAATGACATGACTTATTTAAGTAGAACCCCTGTAATGTTGCATATCTTTTCAAAAATACACCAGTGCCTGTTATTATGACGATTTTTTTTCATTCTTTATCAGTGATATTTTTTTTTACATATAATGAAAATCACTATGACTTTTTAAACGACAAAGCTTACGCGGTAAAAATCACTCTGCATTTGCTTCCCTTTAAGAATGTAGTTTATCTACCCCACGCATGTGAATCTTGATGTTTCCATCTGGCAGCGAATACCGGCCTTGAATCACAAGACATGAACAACAGCCTTATTGTCACAAAAACAAGTTAGCGTAGCATCTGTTCACACACATATCTTTCACTTACCTAATATTCACAGACAACAGCATTCGTTATAAAAGAGTGACCTTCCTTTACAATTTCCTGAAGTGACTCCCTTAATTTTAAACGCATCCTCCACTTCAAGACAGGCTATTTTTTTTATTTATAACTACTAAGCAATGGTTTAGTCACTTGTCTGGCAGAAATTATTTGAAGTCATTCTGCTACTCTTCACTCCATAGTCGGCGACCTATTTCTGTGGACTTCCTGTTGAACTGCCAGTGCTGCGACGTTTGTGTTCCCATCTTGTTTATTTAAAAATGGATGTCCCTCCTGTCTTCGCAAACGAGCCGGAACACTTAGAACTATTTCGCCAGAGGATGCTTGACTACTACGGCATCTTAGCACTCTCAACTTTGAATACTTCATATCGATTATCATTTCAATATTCCTATTTCACCTGTGTACAGCCTGTATTTCATTGCCTGAGCTGTGATTTCATGTGGGCCCTGGACTTATGTCTCTGCAACTTGGTACCTCCTGAAGTGAATTACAATCATCTCATGAATCCGTTAATTGATCATGAACAGCTTTGTTGCAACGGAGGGATTATGGCCTTTGCAGCGATACAAGGAGTTCTGGGTCATTGGAATATATTCGCAGCGGCGCAAGATTTCCTGGCACACAGCTACATTGAAAACCCACCGAGCTGCCCTCTAATGGTAATAGAGGCTCCGATAATAAAAGATCATGAATGCTGCTTTCCTCTTTTCAATTGGATGGCCGACATGTTTTCGGATTATAACAGTGACTTCCTGTTAGAAGCAGTTGCTGCCTACTTTGCCTACACAATGGTAGGATAACTCTTATGCAAGCCATTGACGTCCACATTTCGTTTTGCCTCCCTATCTTTTTCACGTTTTCTTGGATATTTTCTTAACATGAACAGACCTATTGGCTTTACTAACAGTGGACATTATGATTTCCTACTGGTTAAATTTTGGTCTTTTATGTGGACTACATTTTTTTTCTTCAGCTACTCGATTTTGAACTTTATTTTTTATTAAACTCTAATCTCAACAATTCTATTGCATATCTTATCTTATGTTATTTCAAACGTACTCGAAGCAAAACTCGCTAATATATGCTACATGTGCCCTGATTAATGTGTAAATATAGAATGAGTTTTTTATAACTGTAAACGCCATTTCGCCTTTGAACGGCTTATTTCCGCCTCACACACCTCTGCTCCTTTAATTCTCCATAAACTAAAATATTTTTTAATACATATCAGAGAAAAATATGTTCTTTCAATGATATTTCCATTGTTTTTCGTACTGTATTTCAAATGCAATACTGCAACCTTCAAAAGATATCTCAACACAGTAGTTCTTCTCAACACTGATTTGCAAACAACCCAACAGATTACATACATGCACCTCTCGCCATTTTGTCGCTTTTGGCGTGTTTTTTTTCCCTTACACAATAGCATACCACAAACTTGATAGTGCTTCGCATGCAGAGAGCTGATTGATACAGAGATGATGTCTATCCACTAGCATTTTCATGTATCGTTCCTAAACTGAAAGGCCAGAGACCTACTTCCATTTATTAAAATATAATATACTTCCTCATAGTCAAGTCAAGTCAGATAATTTATATAGCGCACTACATACCCAGAGGGTCTCAAGGCGCTTAGGAAGGGGAGGGGGATTATTTGTCGAATATCCACGTTTTAAGTTGCTTTCTGAAAGCTAGGTGGTTCTGAGTAAGGCGAAGGTCAGCGGGGAGTGAGTTCCACGTTTTGGCAGCCAGGTATGAGAAGGATCTGCCTCCCATGGTGGTCTTATTGATGCGAGGTACAGTGGCGAGGGTTTGGTTGGAAGAGCGTAGTTGGCGGGGGGGGGTGTAGAAGGACAGTCGTGAGTTGAGGCATTCTGGTCCGATGTCGTAGAGTGATTTGTGTGCGTGGGTTAGCAGTCGGAAAGTGATTCTCTTATTGACGGGTAGCCAGTGGAGGTCTTTCAGGTGACCAGAGATATGTTCATTGGGATGTCTAATATGATCCTGGCTGAGGCGTTTTGGATTCGTTGGAGTTTCTTCTGGAGTTTAGCGGTAGTACCTGCGTAGAGGGTGTTTCCGTAGTCCAGTCGGCTCGTGACCAGAGCGTGGGTGACTGTTTTTCTGGTTTCGGTGGGGATCCAGCGAAATGTTTTTTTTGAGCATGCGAAGAACGTTGAAGCAGGATGAGGAGACGGCGCTGACTTGTCTGTTCATTGAGAGTGAAGAATCCAGGATGACGCCTAGGTTCCGTGCGTGGTCTGTCGGGATGGGTGCTTTTCCAAGGGCTTCCGGCCACCAAGAGTCATCCCATGCGGAGGGGGATGTACCTAAGATGAGGACTTCTGTTTTGTCTGAGTTCAGTTTCAGACGGCTTTGTTTCATCCATTCGGCAACTTCTTTCATTCCTTCGTGTAGGTTAGTTTTGGCGGTGCTGGGGTCATTGGTGAGAGAAAGGATTAGTTGAGTGTCATCCGCGTAAGAGATGATGTTGAGGTTGTGTTGGCGGGCGATGGCTGTGAGGGGGCTCATGTATACGTTGAAGAGTGTGGGGCTGAGTGAGGATCCTTGTGGTACTCCACAGATGACTTCAGTGGCCTCGGACTTGAATGGTGGAAGGCGGACTCTCTGGGTTCTTCCGGTGAGGAACGAGGTGATCCATTCAAGTGCTTTTCCTTGTATTCCGATGTTATTGAGGCGTTGTAAAAGGGTGCTGTGGCAGACTGTGTCGAATGCTGCAGAGAGGTCGAGGAGGATGAGGGCGACTGTGTCTCCATTGTCTAGTAGAGTTCGAATGTCGTCTGTTGCTGCAATGAGGGTGGTCTCAGTGCTGTGTTTTGCTCGGAAGCCAGATTGTGAGGAGTCAAGGGATTTGTTGGCTTCGAGGAAAGCGGCGAGTTGGTTGTTGACAGCTTTCTTGATGACTTTGGCCGGGAATGGAAGGAGCGAAATGGGGCGGTAATTTTTGAGTTCGGTGGGGTCCGCTGTGGGTTTTTTCAGAAGGGCGGTGAGTTCGGCGTGTTTCCAGTCATCCGGGAAGGTGGCGGAGTTGAAGGAGCAGTTGATGACGTCTCGGAGGTGCGCCATATTCATTTTTCATCAACTATACCATTTGTATTCTATGTACTAGTGACTATACCGATTGCTTTGTTTTTTGCAATGTCTGTACTCGTATTAGATAAGGGACTTGCCTTGAAAACAGTGCATTTCTGAATAAACATTTCAAATATACACATTCTCTCTTTTAATCCATAATCTCAACTAAAATGATTGTATACTGAACAGTATTCATGTGTTCCACGTAACTTCAGCTGTACTAACTTAATATTTTCTTTTGTCGACCTGACTTACTCATACTAGAACGCGCAGGCCTATAACGGCCCGTGAACCCTTTCTTAGTAGGTCGCGCACCATGCAGACAGTTGTACCTCTGTATAAAAAATAATTTATTACTGTTACCAAGCACCGCCGCAGTTCCGCTTGACTCAGAGTTAATCACTGCTCCCACGCTTCTACAGACCAGACGCTATGTCGTATTTCACTCCTTATCACGCTTTCATCTCCACAATAACAAACACTTCTCTGCCAGCCACCAGAGAACAGAGTGCAGATGCAGAGGCACTAAGTAGTGAAATACCACACACCCTCTGCTCTATGGAAGCAACCGAGCTGTAATTGTGAAAGAAAACATTTACTAGCGCTTCAAAAAAGCATCTCAATTATATAAATAGGTTTTAGAAAACGTTCCACCTACTTTGATGGGACTATCTGTGTGTGCCTCCACAGCAAAGTTCCTCAGCCCGGACTGAAGGCAGACACAGACAGACACACACACAATAAGATAACACAGGGTAACGGAGACGGAAAACAGAAGGGAAATGAAGATGCAGTCAAACAGAGTGAGAGAGATATTTTTATACTCGGTTTGGCACCTCAATTTACGAACACATTTACTGCACAAATCTGTGTACAACCTCATGGTCAGAACTTTTCATTTTATTTTACTCGACCACCTCCCCCTCCCACCCCACCAGTGCAAGCCGCTGCCACAAACCACAGTGTAATTTTGTCGTCTGTCAGAAAGTTTAAGAATTCATTAAGCATTACCACTTTTTCAAGACGGTATCACATGTAATGTACCAACTTTTCATTTTATTTTACTCGACCACCTGCCCTTCTCACCCTACGCCCACCAATGCAGGCCGCGGCCAGAAACCGAAACTATAATTTTATCGTCTAACAGAAACTTTATGAATACCTTAATCATTACCACTTTGGCCCCCTCCCCCCTCCCTCTCACTCCACCCCCACCAGTGCAGGCCAAGGCCACAAACCACACTGTAATTTTGTCGTCTGACAGAAACTTTAGGAATTCATTAAGCATTACCACTTTTTCAAGACGGTGTCACATGTAATGTACCAACTTTTCATTTTATTTCACTCGACCACCTGCCCTTCTCACCCTACGCCCACCAATGCAGGCCGCGGCCAGAAACCGCACTATAATTTTGTCGTCTAACAGAAACTTTATGAATACCTTAATCATTACCACTTTAGCCCCATCCCTCTCACCCCACCCCCACCAGTGCAGGACACGGCCACAAACCACACTGTAATTTGTCGTCTGACAGAAACTTTAGGAATTCATTAAGCATTACCACTTTTTCAAGACGGTATCACATGTAATATACCAACTTTTCATTTTATGTCATTCAACCACCTGCCCCTCTCACCCTACGCCCACCAATGCAGGCCGCGTCCAGAAACCGCACTGTAATTTTGTCGTCTGACAGAAAGTTTATGAAATCATAAACCATTAGCATTTTTTGACGACTGTATCACATGTAATTTACCATTTCTCACTATCTGCATTATCTGTCTCTCTGCTAATATCATTTTTTCACTTCATAAACAACTTCTCTCACTATATATAAAAGCTTCAAAATCACACAAATAATTACTCTCTATATTAAACATATTTTATACTTCATATTTCACATTTAAATGGAAAAACAGTTTGAGAAATACAACACATTATGACAGCCAAAAATGAGTTTAGTTTCAGACTATGAGGAAAATCAATCAATGTTTGTGAGTAAACCATATTTTACGGTACATGACAAAACAAACAGTTACAGACTTACCTTTACCAATGCTTTGTACGATGTACAACAGTGACAGTCACAAAACAGATATTCGTTTGACGGAACTCTCAATTATTCTTCTATCACTGCAACCAAAATTCAATGGCACAGATATCCAGTCAATACAGCCTCATATATGTCTCTTCAGCCAATCATATTTCTTCCCGCAAAATTTTGAAATCAAATTTACATTTCAGTTGGTTCTCCCTCACAATATATTTAATGTCACATAAAAGTCACCCATCACCCACTGCCATCTCTGGCTATTTCCATGGTAACACCTCATTCTGCACCTGGCTGAAGGCGCAGGTCAAAAGTTCATATCTCAACGTTCTACAGCAAACTAAGAAGACTGTTTTCCCTTCAGAAACACCTGCCTATCCACAGCTCTGTTACATGTCATTTTTTTCACACCCAATAGTACTTTTCGTTTTACATAAACATTAACATGCAACGTAGTCTTCAATCTTCAGGTATCACAATCAACCAATCATTTTTATTTTTTCAACCACACCAAGCCTCATCCTTTTTATTATCCTGACTTTCAGCTTCTAACTACCATTCCACTTCCAGAACCCATCGGAGTACGACTGCATATCCCTTGAAAATGAAGGTTTGGCTTTTAGGACACAGTTATATTCAATAGAGTGGAAAATATGCAGCAACCAGACGAATTTCCAACCTTGATTTACCAAATGTGCAGATAACGTGGATTGGCCAAAGAGGATTGAAATGTCACCAATTGATACCATTGGTGAAAACTTTTATGCATCTCCCAGAACCAGACCTTATAATTGTGCACTGTGGTGGGAACGATCTAGGCACATTGACTAGGGTAGGTCTGGAAATGCTTCTAAAAGACACCTTTCGACAATTGATGACACTTTTTCCTCGAACTGCCTTGGTATATTCCAATATATGCCAAAGACAGAAATGGAATTGGTCCCATGAACATTGTGCACAAATTGAGAAATCAAGGAGACATGTAAATAAATCTGTTTCTGCTTTCCTCAGAGATTATAGCATTTGAAATGTCACCAATTGATACCAAGTGCATTGCAGGCGCGCAAGTTATAGTGAGTCCAACTAACTATAACGTGGGAATTTCAATGGTTTTATGTCAATAAAATTTCCAGCTAACTATAACTGATGTAAAACCTATGGTTTTTTCAGTGAATTTAATAGGTTTTTTAAATGCTAATTCCTAACTATAACTGGTGTGAAACCTATGGTTTTTTCAGTGAATTTCATAGGTTTTTCAAATGCTAATTCCTTTCTATATTGAGTTTAACTTTTAAATTGTTTGATCTGATGACAAAAGAGGAAGAGAGGGAAAATGTTCAGATAAACCTCTCAAACGATCAAAGACACATCAGATGGGCAACTTGTGTAGCCAATGAGGAAAGCATGATAGCTATGAGGGATTTAACAACCCAGGCCATCCAAGAAGTTCGGGGTATAACTGACAAAAATACCCCGATAGCTAAAATTAGCAGGATCCATGATGAATTTTTTAACAATTTAAAATCGTTTTTTGTTAAGAAAGCTAAGAAGAAGCCACGTAGACCAATAAGAAAGGAGGATCAGTGGTATGATAAAACCTGTAGGACTGCCTATAGGTTCCTGTCAGATGCAGTAAAAACTAGAGACAAAACCAAGATAAGGGAGGCCCGAGTTATGTATAAAAAAGTGCAAATTAGTGCAAAAAGGGATTGGGAGGAAGGCTACTGGAGGGATCTCCTCGAAGCCAGTAGGGAAAGATCAATGACACCCTTCTGGAATATTGTTAAATGGGGAAGGGGGGCAAATAGAGGAGAACCCATGAATTATGTGTCACCAGAAGCCTGGGTATCCCATTATGCTACTCAGTTTGCCGCTGAGGATGAAGGTGAAGAGGAGTGTCTAGCCCTAGTAGATACTTTAACGAGCCCCTTACTCTTCTCCAAAGATGATGTCCTAAAAACTCTGAGCAATATACCTAAAGCCAGAGCTCCGGGCCTAGACTTTATCCCTGCAGACTTGTTTATGCACGACAGGGACCTATGGGCCACTTATATCCAGCTGTTAGCCAATGCTATTGCAAAGGGCTCGCCTATCCCTGAGACCTGGAAAGGAGCAGAGATTATCCCCATCTTTAAAAAGGGGGCATGCTCGGACCCAGGCAACTATAGGCCTATCAGCCTGATTGCATGTATACAAAAAGTTGTGGCAAGGTTATTATTACAGCGAATACATGGGTGGATAGATGATCACGATATATTATCACCCCTGCAGGCTGGTTTTTGCAGCCATACCAGCACCATTGACCAAGTTTTTAGATTTGTTTTATTGTACTGTCGCACAGTTTTACTAGGGGGCGGGATGCTTTTTGCGGCTTTTGTTGATTTAAAATCAGCTTTTGATTTAGTACCCCGCCATAAGTTGTGGAATATCCTACATGATCAGGGTATCCCAAAAGAAATCCTGTCCTTACTGATTAGAATGCATGAAAATAATTTTGCACAAGTACGGTGGAATCAGCAGGGTAGTGCCACTGAGAAGTTCCCCATTGCGAGGGGAGTACGCCAAGGATGCGTACTCGCACCAACGCTCTTTTCGTTATACATCAACAGAGTGATCAGTTATTTCGAACATCAGCCCACGGATGCCCCAAGGTTGGCAGGAAGACTGATCCCCCTGTTGATGTTTGCGGACGATACCCTGCTGATATCAAAGACCCAGCAGGGACTCCAAGGGGCCATTAGGGTTTTTGAAGCATTTTGCACTGACCATGGACTTGTAATTAATACAAGCAAAACAAAATTTATGGTTATGCACAAGCGGAAACACATTAGAGGTAGAGTTACTATGGATGGGGTCCAGCTTGAACAGACCCAGGTCTTTAAGTACCTCGGTATTAATTTGTCCTATAATCTAGATTGGAAACAGCATACAAATGAGCTAGATACAAAACATTCACAACTCGCAGGAGTCCTCACAAAAGAGCTTTTTTCATCTCATACCAAACCAATTAGACCTGTCCTAAAAATTTATAACGCTAAGGTTGGAGCAGCAGTTCTTTACGGAGCTGAACTCTGGGGGTCCAGTAATCTTACCAAGTTGACGGTAGCACAGAACAAATTTCTCCGCAACATTACTGGTTTACCGATGTCAACCCCACTGATACCTTTAAGCTATGATTTAGGATTTTATAGTTTCAGGGACATGGCTAGGTACAGAATCGTGGCCTACTGGAGAAGGTTATGGGTAACCCCAGAACTCTCCCAGTATGCCGAAGGTTTGCTAGAGGTGATAACCCTGGATATTGGCTGTAAGATAGTCTGGATGAAAGAGGTTAAACTTTTATATAGGGCACTGGGTTTACCCCAATTGTGGGATGATCCCCTAAATAATGTATTTCCACCTAAAAAGACACTCCGTGAACTTTATTGGAGCATGGTAGGGATTAAGTGTTTTAGGAATCATATTGAACGCTCCTTTACATACGATTACTTGGAGCTCAAGCACTCACCGGCCCTCGAATCCTACTGGGATTGGATCACGGTCCCAGGGGACCGGAAGAGGTACCATCAGTTGAGGGTGGGCACACTTCCACTAAATGCCCTAATAGTGAAATGGAATAAGGTACAAACTCCAAGGTGCCCCTTTTGTCCGGACCATAATGAAAACATCGGACATGTGTTGTTTGCCTGTCCTGAATATAGAATGCCCAGACGCTCATGGCTTAAACCAATTTGCATTCAGTTAGGTTTAAGAACGGCAAACGAGGCTGTTAGGATCTTAAGAACAGATACCTCTCAGCCCGATGTTATAGCTATGGCAAAATTTCTCCACTCGATGTGGATAATTCGGGCACGTAAAATGTGTCTGGAATAAATTTAGGATTGTTATTGTCTGTCGTACTGTTTGCGATTATTTGAACTTCTGATCAGTATATTTTAATGATAAACTACGCAAATCATATAAGTAATTGTTACTTTTTTTTTACTTACCCTTCCTTTTGGCACTAATGAACTTAGCTTTCTAAATTTTACCGTTTTTTGGTATTTTAATAGATATTTTAAGATCATGTAAAGATGTAAATAGGATATTTTAAGATTATGTAAAATGTAAATAGGATGAGATAGGAAGACGCTTTTATTTTGTTTACTTATTGTATCAACTCACTGTGGATCCTGTATACTTGTGGGGCTGGGGGAGGGGGTGGGACAAAAACAACAAATTCTTTGTAAAATGTCTTTTATGATTGAAACATATCGAATAAAGACTAATTAAAGTGAAAAAGTGAGTTTGTAAACTAGGTTTTTTTTACAATTTGCTGTTTTGTGTAAGTATTTATTTATTAATTTTTTTGTAATCATTTTTTTCTGGGGCCCTCTGGGTGTGTGCTCCGGTAAGCTCTCCCGTAAGCTCTCCGGTAAGCGCTCCGGTAAGCTCTCCGGTAAGCTCACCTGTAAGCTCTCCGGAAAGCGCACCCAGAGCGCTACTTTCGTTCGTGGAAAAAAATATGAATGAAAAGTTAATAATACGCAAAACATTTCGTACCATACAAATAAAAGCAGTTTTTTTTATAAGGAAATGAAAATGATTATGCATTTCCATAAAACTATGATGACGTCACTTCGGAGCGCAATGTAAGCGCCCCCGCAAGCGCCTACGTTCATGCCGCGTATGCTCCCCCGGAAGCGCCTATGTTCGCGCCGCATATGCGCCCCAGAAGCGCCTACGTTCACGCCGCGTGTGCGCCCCCAGAAGCGCTCCGGTGCGTGCAGCGTCAGCGCGTCAAGTCATGTGACCTTAAAATAACACTTTTCATTGGTTGCTAACAGTTTTTTTTACAAAGAATGAAATCCCCACCCATTTCCTTCACTTCTTCTTTCACTTTTGTGACTGCAGGACCTGCCTTTTTGCTCCTGGATCTTTCTTGGTTTTACCATGGCTGCCAGAGAATCCAGCAGTGATGAAGAACCTGAATTTATCAATGAAGAGCCTCCTCAACGAAAGGTGAAGGAACATTTTATTTGGAAATTTTTTAAAATACCACCTAACCGAAAAAAAGGTGAATGCTCCAAAAGTGGAGTACAGGATCTGCAAAGAAGTCCTGTCACGCGGTAACCCCTTAAAAAAATACTCATTTGGAAACTTCACGATGATCCGGCATATGGAGAGGAAGCACCCCCAGAATTTTGCCCGGGAAAGTGTCAGGGCTCTGGCACAAGAGGTTCCCAGTGATGGGGCCTCTACATCCACCGGAGGAGCAACTTCTTCTGGGAGGGGGCAATCGCAGGAGCTGGTGCCAAACATTCAACCTGCTTTTAACCATGGTTCCCTCAGATGCAGATACTACAATCAACTGCTTACCTTTGGAGAACAAAGTGTACAGCTCATGGTTCGAGCATTAGAAAACCATTGCTGCCCTTTCCAGCCCCAATTTTTTTTGTTCTTTTTGCTCCTGTTGAACAGTTTCCATTCCCTGTTTTTGTTCCTGTTTTGAAAAAAGAAGAAAACAAAAAGTTCTTTTCAGAACTACCTCCAATTCTCATCAAAGAGCTATATTCTTTAAAAAATGAAAACGAGTAAGTGAAATGGAGAGCATTGATAATGGAAAGGAAAATGAGTAAGAAAGAACAGAAAGATATGAGAGGAGAAAGGAAGTGAAGTAGGGGAACTGAAAGAAGGTGAGTGTTGTGAAGGAAAGTAAGGAGAAGAAGAGTGAATATAGGGAATGTTGATATTCAAAGAATATGTTGAAAAGGAACGGGAGTGGAAGGGGTAAGAAAAGATACATTGCTGGAGTTGAAGGCTGAAAGCCTCATTTATGAAGCCATGCGTCACCTTAACACTACCAGAGCGTCACTTTTTGTGACGCATCAGTCCAGTAAAAAATGCACCTTATTCAGTCATATTTACAAAGTGGCGCATCTAGGTAGTTGCCGCACTTTGTAATCCCCTGCGCCACATTATTCCTACGTCAGGTGAAATGTATGCAAAAGGGACGTATTGACGCAAGAAAGGGTCATAGAGGTGACACAGTGAATAAACTGGAGGCCTCAGTTCTGAAAAGTGACGCATCACTGCGTGAAAACAGCGATGCGTCACGTTTCTGTGCGCACTCCTTACGACATTCCAGATGTGTCATATTTAATGTATGACGAATCATGTCGCAAGGAGTTACAGATACGTCAGTATTTCTGACGTATCTGTAAAGACAAAAGTGACGCATTGCTGGAGTGCGTCACAAAAGTGACGCAACTCCAGTAATGCGTCTTTTCACATGGGGAAAGCACCATGTGAAAGGTCTTATGTCAGTCTTACACCTGCTGTGAGGCAGGTGCAGATTTTGACGCAACAGCATCCTAAAAGTGACGCAGTGAAATCTCATAGATTTCACTGCGTCGCTATTGCGAAGCTTTTTGCGGGGGAACGCCCCCTCTGCATACATTATACCTGACGCAGGTATAATGTGGCGCAGGGTTTTAAAAAGTGACCCATCTACCTAGATGCGTCACTTTTTAAATATAGCGCAACGAGGCACATTTTTTTACACCGCTGGTGCGATGCGTCACTTTTCTGTGCGCACTCCTTACGACTTTCCAGATGTGTCATATTTATTGTATGACGAATCATGTCGCAAGGAGTTACAGATACGTCAGTATTTCTGACGTATCTGTAAACACAAAAGTGACGCATTGCTGGAGTGCGTCACAAAAGTGACGCAACTCCAGTAATGCGTCCTTTCACATGGGGAAAGCACCATGTGAAAGGTCTTGAGTCAGTCTTACACCTGCTGTGAGGCAGGCACAAGATTTTGACGCAACAGCATCCTAAAAGTGATGCAGTGAAATCTCATAGATTTCACTGCGTCGCTATTATGAAGCTTTTTGCAGGGGAAAGCCCCCTCTGCATACATTATACCTGACGCAGGTATAATGTGGCGCAGGGTTTTAAAAAGTGACCCATCTACCTAGATGCGTAACTTTTTAAATGTAGCACAACAAGGCGCATTTTTTTACACCACTGGTGCGATGCGTCACTTTTCTGTGCGCACTCCTTACGACAATCCAGATGTGTCATATTTAATGTATGACGAATCATGTCGCAAGGAGTTACAGATAAGTCAGTATTTCTGACGTATCTGTAAACACAAAAGTGACGCATTGCTGGAGTGCGTCACAAAAGTGACACAACTCCTGTAATGCGTCCTTTCACATGGGGAAAGCACCATGTGAAAGGTCTTGTGTCAGTCTTACACCTGCTGTGAGGCAGGCGCAAGATTTTGACGCAACAGCATCCTAAAAGTGACGCAGTGAAATCTCATAGATTTCACTGCATCGCTATTACGAAGCTTTTTATGGGGGAACACCCCCTCTGCATACATTATACCTGACGCAGGTATAATGTGGCGCAGGGTTTTAAAAAGTGACCCATCTACCTAGATGCGTCACTTTTTAAATATAGCGCAACGAGGCACATTTTTTTACACCTCTGGTGCGATGCGTCACTTTTCTGTGCGCACTCCTTACGACATTCCAGATGTGTCATATTTAATGTATGACGAATAATGTCGCAAGGAGTTACAGATAGGTCAGTATTTCTGACGCATCTGTAAACACAAAAGTGACGCATTGCTGGAGTGCGTCACAAAAGTGACGCAACTCCAGTAATGCGTCCTTTCACATGGGGAAAGCACCATGTGAAAGGTCTTGCGTCTGTCTTACACCTGCTGTGAGGCAGGTGCAGATTTTGACGCAACAGCATCCTAAAAGTGACGCAGTGAAATCTCATAGATTTCACTGCGTCGCTATTACGAAGCTTTTTGCGGGGGAACGTCCCCTCTGCATACATTATACCTGACGCAGGTATAATGTGGCGCAGGGTTTTAAAAAGTGACCCATCTACCTTGATGCGTCACTTTTTAAATATAGCGCAACGAGGCGCATTTTTTTACACCGCTGGTGCGTTACAAAAAGTGATGCACAGGCGGCGCAAAACTGTCGCAAGGCCTTCATAAATAAGGCCCTGGATTTTCCCCATGCTTCGCTCCCCGGTGCGCTTCCCGGTGCGCTCGGGCGCTCCCCCCGCGCAAATCGAAAATAAATATTTTATAAAAATGCCCCGCGGGACCCTATTTTAGACCCCACATCAAACCTAGGGGGTCAGGAGTGGGTCTACCCTGCCCCCTTATAGTCATTTCTCCCTTTTTTTATGTCACCTCTTGTGTCTCGATCCTACCGAGACACAAGATGGCGGCTGCTCCAGACTGTTTCGAATGTTTACAGACACCCGTGAGCCAATCAGCTTTCCGCGCGCAAGTCGCGTGTCGCGTTTCGCGCCTGGTGCGCTTCCCGGTGCGCGCACCGGAGCGCACCTGTAGATATATATATTTTTTTTAACCTAAATTACTCAAAATCCACTGGAGCACATATCTTGAGACATAGCAAAGGCACATCGGGCTACCAGTCCATACAATTTTGCCAAGTTTGGTGGAAATCCATTCAGCTGTTGGGGCTAAAAGTGAAATCGACCGCCCTATGGAAATTAACATGGGCAAAATGCGTTTTTGGACCCCCCTTTTATCTCGGCTCCCGCTTGACGAATCCCCCCCAACCTTTCAGGGAAGGACCGGAACGCCGCGAGGCCATTTTGAGGAAATTTTTAGTCAGATTTGTCAACCGGCGCCAAAGTTATTCCAAATAGAATTTTGAGATTTAACATTGAAAAAAATCATAACTATAATATGTATATATATATATATATATATATATATATATATATATATGTATGTATATATATATATATATATATATATTTATATTACCTACTGGCGTGTCGCCAGTAGGTATATATAGTTAGGCTTTTTTGTCTATGGAACTTTTGAAAATTCTATGTCTAATAACTTTGGCGTTTGTGGACGGAATCGGCTGAAATTTTCAGGAAAATGGCACATTTTGTTTCTGAGCAGCCCCTGGAAATTTGGTGGGGTTTCGTCAAGGGGGGGCTGAGAAAAAAGGGGGGTCCCAAAACGCGTTTTTTGCATTGAGTTTTCCATAGGGCGGTTGGACTCACTTTTAGCTCGAACGGCTGAATGGATTTGCACGAAACTTGGCAAAATTGTAGGGACTGTTAGCCCGATGTGCCTTTGCTAGGTCTCAATATATGTGATTCAGTGGATTTTGAGAAATTAACGTTTAAATCAAGATATATATCTGTAACAGCGCTCCGGGCAGCGATCCGGTCCGCTTACTTTTCGCTTATCGGAACTTTGCGCGCAGAAAGCTGATTGGCTCTCCGGTGTCTGTCAACATTCTAAACAGTCCGGAGCGGCCGCCATCTTGTCTCTCGGTAGGATCGAGAGAGAAGAAGAGGTGAAAAACGAAAGGGGAATTTAATGAAAGGGGGCAAGGTATCCCCCTCTTGACCCCCTAGGAATATTGTTGGGGTTATTAAAGGGTCCCGTGGGGAAAATAAAAAAAAAATGATTTTTCACGGTAGAAGCGCTTCACGGGCCGCGAACTGGGCCGCAAACTGGTAGCGAAACGGGAATTCGCCATTTTGTGCTTCGTTAATTAAATTACTAGGTATAAGTGGGTGCGGGAGACGTATCCTAATCCCCTATGTTTCCTGAGGGTGGCTGAGGAGGCTGATATATGTTGATACATCTCTTCCAGCGGCTGCGCCATCTTGCCTTTTTTCCAATGCCACAATTTTGTCGTGCACGGCAGCCATTTTAGATGCCAGGCTGGTCCCAGGCTATCACCTACCCCTGCGGATGTAGTTTATGGCCCCAGCTGTAGAGAATTCAGACATGCCAACCCTCCCGATTCAGGCGTGTGACTACTGATTTCAGTGCTAGTCTCCCGCCTCCCGATTTCTGCAAGCAAAAACCCGGGCGTATTATTACGAACAACTAGCGATAATTTTTGTCTCTAACTTGTTTAGAGACAAAAATTATCGCCGCACATCGGCGATTTTTATCGCAGATAAACCTTGCTATTATCGCAGAAAAGTCAGCGATATTCATGTATTATCGAGCAAATGCTCTTAGCCATGTTATCCACCTCCCATTGGATAACATGGCTAAGAACTGCTCAGGGCAGGTGTTAGATTTTTGAGATATTCGCGCTTAGCGCGAATATCTCCAAAAGTTGGTAATAGAAGGTAGCGATGTTAGGGACTGTTTCCAGTCGCTAACATCTTGGCATGCCACTAGCATGGCATATTACGAACAACTAGCGATAATTTTTGTCTCTAACTTGTTTAGAGACAAAAATTATCGCCGCACATCGGCGATTTTTATCGCAGATAAACCTTGCTATTATCGCAGAAAAGTCAGCGATATTCATGTATTATCGAGCAAATGCTCTTAGCCATGTTATCCACCTCCCATTGGATAACATGGCTAAGAACTGCTCAGGGCAGGTGTTAGATTTTGGAGATATTCGCGCTTAGCGCGAATATCTCCAAAAGTTGGTAATAGAAGGTAGCGATGTTAGGGACTGTTTCCAGTCGCTAACATCTTGGCATGCCACTTAGCATGTCATTAGTGATAAGTATCACTGACATGCAAAGCGGGGCCCAAGATGGTCGCTATCTCCTTTTAGCTGTCACTAACTGGTGTTAGCGACAGCTTGGTAATAGGGAGATAATTTTATCTCCGCTTTCAAGGCTTTTAAAGCCAAAAAAGCGGAGATAAACCCCCTTGATAATATGCCCCACGATTCCTTGGGGGTTTCAGCTGACAGGGCTTGGTATTGTGTTACATGGTAATTTTTCAAGGAAACGTCAAAGGGTCGATGCAGGGGTTCTAGAAGAGGTAATAAACCATTTAAGCCTCATGAACAAGCGCATGGTCTTTTAAAGATTTGTGAAGTACTCGGAGCGGCGGTGTGTGTGTGCCCTCTTTCAGGAGCGGGCGGGGGGGCACTGCCAGCAACTTGCCAGGTCAGGTAGTGTTCAACACGTGCATCACTCTTTCTCTGCTTGCTATTGCGCTCCATGCTTCGGAAAGGTAAGAAAAAGAACGTGCATTTGAGTTTTTGAAATGTCCGATCCTGCAGCAGCACACTTCCAAAGCCCACACATGACAAAAACCCGATTCAAGGCCCCATTCACCCGTTTTTAAAAAAATAGATAACACTCCAACAAAGTAAGGTTATAAAACTTTATTAACTTTAACTAACGGAACAAAAACTAAAAACATTTAAACATTTCTCAACACAAAAAGCAACAATGGTTAGAAGCTGTCTTTTGTGCGAATAGTCCCAAGGCAGCACAACGTGCAGAGTTCTGGACGGCACCCAGGTGATGTCGCCTGGGTGCCGCACTGGTTTAGGGATCCTACAATGCAGCACAGAAAAACAGCGTGGGGCGTCCCGGGTGGTACGGGGGGAGGCCTCGTCAGTAGCGGTCTGTGTCCAGTGTCACATGGCTGACACAACATGTACGACAGGCACCCAGGTGATGTCCAGTAAACTGCCGCACTGGTTTTGGTATCCTACAATGCTGCTCCGAAAATTGGCGTGCGGCGGCCCGGTGGGGGGCGTGGGGGAGGCGGCGTGAACGGGCCTCCCCAGGTGGCGGCCATCTAGCTGAGTTGCGCCCGCTCTTGCGGCTACAGCGTCTCGCTCACCATGTTGTTGAGTTGCTCCCACTCTTGCAGTGCAGCGATAGGCGGCTGCCACATGGCTCTTAAAATGGCGGACGGCTCCTCGGTTTTAGGCCTGGTCCACTGAAATGGCCCTGGGACACTTTGGAACTCGGACGCTTGCCTGCTAGGGCTTGGGCTCCATTCTCGAAAAGCGTCCCCTCAGCCGTGAACATTGTACAAAAGTCTTGGGGGCCCCCGACTCCCGCAGGCTTCCGGTGGGGAGCGGCTGCCATGATTGCTCGCGGAATGACCACGACGGAGCCACGAGATGGTGGTGCTCTCATGCTGACGCCAGCTTCAGTCTGAATGATCCAGAAACAAGGTGGGGCTTTCATCGTTTGGGAAAAAAAAATGTTCTAAACCAATGAAAAGTGTTATTTTTAGGTCATATGACCAAGCCTTCCATCTTTAGGAAACCAAAAGTAAAATGAACCAATGAAAAGTTTTATAAACAAGTCACATGACCTGTTATGCGGCATAGGGCTACAAAAAGTGTAGAAAATCCGTTGGCACGTGAGGCGGCGTCAGTAGCGGACCGATGTGCGAATAGGCCGAAGGCAGCACAACGGGCCGAGATCCGGATGGTACCGAGGTGGTGTGCAGCAAATTGCCGCACTGGTGTGGCCATCCTACAATGCTGCGCCGAAAGACGGCGTGTCCAGCTGAATTGCGGTCACTGTTGCGGTACAGTGACTCGAACGCGCCGAGATCCGGATGGCACCGAGGTGGTGTCCAGCAAATTGCCGCACTGGTGTGGCCATCCTACAATGCTGCGCCGAAAGACGGCGTGTCCAGCTGAATTGCGGTCACTGTTGCGGTACAGTGACTCGAACGCGCCGAGATCCGGATGGCACCGAGGTGGTGTCCAGCAAATTGCCGCACTGGTGTGGCCATCCTACAATGCTGCGCCGAAAGACGGCGTGTCCAGCTGAATTGCGGTCACTGTTGCGGTACAGTGACTCGAACGCGCCGAGATCCGGATGGCACCGAGGTGGTGTCCAGCAAATTGCCGCACTGGTGTGGCCATCCTACAATGCTGCGCCGAAAGACGGCGTGTCCAGCTGAGTTGCGGTCACTGTTGCGGTACAGTGACTCGAACGCGCCGAGATCCGGATGGCACCGAGGTGGTGTCCAGCAAATTGCCGCACTGGTGTGGCCATCCTACAATGCTGCGCCGAAAGACGGCGTGTCCAGCTGAGTTGCGGTCACTGTTGCGGTACAGTGAGTCGAACGCGCCGAGATCTGGATGGCCCCGATGTTGTGTCCAGCAAGTTGCCGCACTGGTGTGGCCATCCTACAATGCTGCGCCGAAAGTCGGCGTGGGGTGCCCCGTTGGCTTATGAGGTGATGTCAGTAGTGGACCGATGTGTGAATAGGTCGGAACCAGCACAAGGCGCCAAGATCCGAATGGCAAGTCCTGGATGTTGAGTGCCTCAGTTGAGAGTTCTGAGCAGTGCTTGTAAGACTGTCTGAAGATTATTTGCACCTGCTGCAGCTTCACTAGGTCCGGCGGAACTTTTTTCCTTTTCCTTTCTGCTTCTTTTCCTACAATCCGTTTCATGTGAAGACACGACCAGGTCCCTGAATGTGTGCAGGGGGACGCTATTGATTGAATGAAAATGGCGGCTTGACACAAAGCTGACTCAAGCGTTACTGTTGGTGCTATACAGACAAAAATTGGTTTTCAGTTTGTACATTCTTCAGGTTTTTTTTTTCATCCAAGTCTGATTGAGAGTTTGTAGAAAAATGGCTTCAGATTTTGCACATACTACTCTTCAACATTCTTCCTAAATGTAACAATGTGAAACTCACTAGGAGAACGGCTGTTTTTGTTTCCTTTCAAAATGCTGCCAACAATATTTTCTGAATGGAAGACACCATCTTGTAGCATAAGGGGCCGAAAGGGGTTCTGGTCTGGCCGATGGTTGGTGGAGACATTTTGACTATATCTTGGACCTGCCCGGCCTCGCCCAAAATGGCGCCGGTATAAATGGGACTCGTAACTCCTTGCCCGCAAATGTATATCTAGAAAATGTTATTGTAAGTGGCCCTGTTCTATTTTAATTACAAAATGTATGTCCACCGATTCCGCAACTGTTAGACACCTTAGTTCTTGCAACCTAATGGCCCGCTCGTTACGTTCCTCTACAGTGTAAATGTCTCCTCATCATATACGATTTCAGTTTGCTCCGTGGCCGGCCCACGTGGTTATAGGCCCGTATTTGTATACTGACATTTTCACAATAAAGGTTTTTAAAACAAAACACGGTAGTAGTATTTACATTGGTAAAGTTTTTACTTTTAGTCATTGTTTTCGAATCAGTAAAAGGCAAGTGAAATAAAGCAGTCCAATTACATGACGGATAAAAGGTATAATATGTAGGAACGCAGTAAAGATAAATGGTCAAGGGAAGTTGTGTTTTTCATGTCTGCAAGATAAAGTGATCGATAAGAATCTGATAATCAGGCGTATCGGCGACTAAGACAGCAGGCCGAATCTCTTTTACTCAACGGCTCCGTCATGGAAGGAAGAAACGCCCTTTTTCTCGAAAAAGGAATATATTTTACTTGCAAGACAGTTGTAAATTTTCCGGGAAAGTACATTAGCCTGGAATATTATAACATATGTTTGAAAAAAAAATATTGTTCGAAAACAATAAAAAGCGTAATTTTTAGGTCATATGACCAAGCTTTTCATCATTAAATTAACAAAAGTAAAATGAACCAATGAAAAGTTTTATTAACAAGTCACATGACCTGTTATGCTTACGTTACGCGCTGCGCGCCGCGCCTCGGATCACTTCCGGGTGCGCTAACGCGGCGTGTCATAAAACGCATTACGCGACAACGTAGGTCAAGAATATAGTCTAAATGTCTCCACCAACCAGCGTTCAGAACACAACCCCTTTCAGCTGTCCAAAAAGTTCTGTTAAATGACAACAGAGGGGACAGGCAACAAGAACCATCAGTCAAAGAGGGAAGGGCAAGTTCTTCTCTTCCGGGTCATGTTGGGGCGCTACCGGAACTGATCGAATTGGTAGTCTATAGTGTTTCTGGATGTTTCAGACTAAAGCTGGCGTCAGCATGAGACCACTACCATCTCGTAGCTCCGTCGTGGCCATTCCACGAGCAATCATGGCAGCCGCTCCCCACCAGAAGCCTGCGGGAGTCGGAGGCCCCCAAGACTTTTGTAGAATCTTCACGGCTGAGGGGACGCTTTTCGAGAATGGGACCCAAGCCCTATCAGGGAAGCGTCCGAGTTCCAAGGTGTCACAGGGCCATTTTAGTGGACCAGGCCCAAAACCGAAGAGCCGGCCGCCATTTTGAGAGTCCTGTGGCAGCCGCCTATCGCTGCACCGCAAGAGCGGGCGCAACTCAACTACATGGTGAGCGAGACGCTGTAGTCGCAAGAGCGGGCGGTAAACAGCTGAATGGCGGAAGAGGCACAGTGTAGCAAAAGCGGGCGGAATGGCAACTAAAACGATAAAGGGGCGCCCCACTACAGCTTGTCTTCAGGTCAAACAGATTGTGGGACAAGGTCCAGAATTGAAGAGTCATCAAAAGGCAAAAAGTTCCGCCGGACCCCGGGAGCCGGCCGCCTATGTCGGGGGCGATCTCAGGCTACACCAGTGCTATAAGACTTGGGGAGGGTGTCGGAGCCAAGCATCTTCTCCGAGTCCATGGCCATCACACCGCCCCTCAGGGGCCTCCGTCAAGCTGTTTAGGAAGGTAACATATCACATTGTTTTCTAATGCAGTCAGGTCCACAAACGACACTCACTTACTTTAAGAATAGTGAAGCTGCAGTAGGTGGAAATAAGCTTCAGACAGTGTTACAAGCACTGCTCAGAACTCTTAACTATAACACCCAACATCCAGAACTTATGCTATTTGAGAATGGCAGTGACATCGAAGCATCTCAGGGACCAAAACCATTAACGTACTTTCACGTATGAAAATCTTACTTGGGGAGGGGGCAGGAGCGAAGCGCCCCCTCCCAGTCAGCGCCACCACACCGTATGTTGAAAATCTGAAGCCATCGTTCTACAAAGTCAACCAAACTTGGATTGAAAAATCGAGAAAAATGTACAAACTGAAAACCAGTTTTGGTCTGCATAGCATCAGTAGCAACGCTTGAGTCAGCTTTGTGTCAAGCCGCCATTTTGATTCAACAAAGCACAGGCATTGAAAAAGGCTGAAATTCAGAACTCTAAACTATGGCACCCAACATCCAGGAGCTTGCCATCCGGATCTTGGAGCCTTGTGCTGTTTTCGATCTATTCACACATCGGTCCACTACTGACATCATCTTATAAACCAACGTTATGTAAATAGTTTTTTAATAAAATGTTTTACCCTGTTTCTTTGCTGGTGTGTTGTCTATATTTTTAATATTTGCATAGGGTTTGTTGTTATTTTGGGCGGGATGGGTGACGGAGCCGAGCTGTCTTGCAGCCCTCATGGTGTGGAGCTCAGTTCATCTCACTATTTTCGTATTTCTCATGAAGGGTTGTTCCTAATATTTCTATTTTAGCGAGGTCAAAAAGAGATCCAATTAGTGGCCTACTGATTTTGCTCGATTACTTTTATTTTTTTACACGATTTTTCACTATCTGCAAAGACTAAACAGAGTATTGCGACTTTGTGCTTGTTTGTAAATAGAGAATGATCCAAAGAGAATCAATTCTAAAACAGTAAATGCTTGGACAACAATCAATCAAATGGAGAGACAAGGAGGCACGACGGATTACAACGGGGGCAAAGGCTTGCGTTAACTACCGTTCACTATCTGCAAAGAGAGAGTACTACTAAGACAAAAGAGGGGAGGGGGGGGGTGCAGCGTTCAAAGCACATCAGCGTGCATAAATACGAAAATGTTTTTATCTATCATGTACTTGACATTTTAAAGCTTTTCATATTTGCTATTAAAAAACCAATGAAATTCACAGAAAAAACCATAGGTTATAGTGGATATATAGTTAGGAATTTGCATTTACAAAACCTTGAAAATTCAATGAAAAAACCATTGGTTTTAGGCCATATATAGTTAGGAATTAGCATTTTCAAAACCTTATTTTACTCGCATAAAACTATTGAAATTCCATATATAGTTAGAAGCGCTAACTATATATCGCGCACCCGCAATCCACTGCTGATGATGTCACATATTACATCATTCATGACATGGTCAGTGACATCACTGATGACATCACTGATGACATCTCAAATGACTTCACTGATGACATCACTGATGACAACTCAAATGACATCACTGATGACATCTCAAATGACATCACTGATGACATCACTGATGACAACTCAAATGACATCACTGATGACATCTCATTTGTCATCACTGATCACATCACTCATGTGATAATACAATGAACCTCTTCAGACTCTAATATAACCTTACATACACTCAGTATAAACAGACACTCACAGACTGTCACTCATCCATGGAGTTACTCACACACCTAGTCAGTCATGCAAAGAATCAATCACACCTCCATTTCCTCAACTATACAGTTATACACATCTTACTTATTCAAACATATAATAACACATATTTACTCTCTTATATAATCCCTGATACAAGCTCACAGTGATCGATACAGCCACTCACACATTCACTGGCTCTTATGTTCAGTTATTTATATATCTCAACTCTCACATGTATTGTGTTTTACATACGTACTTGCTTGCACATGTAGCAATGAGAAATCCATTCACTCACCAACACACCCATGCACAGTCAACCGCCCATATAGCTGTTTCCTCATGCACTCTTGAACTCATACTCCTAGTGAATCAACTGCTTACACATCTATGCACAGAGTCACGCACCTCCCAGCCACCCACACACACACTCAGCCTCCCATTCAAATACTTGGGCAACCAATCAATAACCCATATGGTCACTCTTATAGCTACTGATCAACACATGCAGCAGCTTACACAACAACAGACATACTGATGCACAAATTAAGACAGTTTAGTCACTAACCCATGCACTCAGTGAGACACATTTAATCACTCTTTCATACAGTCAGTCATGCACCTACTAAATTCTTCATCCAGACACTTATACATCCACTCATTCTTCAATATGTAAAACATATTTAAACTTTACAGACACATACAATCACTGGATGTTGTCATCAGTGATGTCATCAGTGATGTCATTTGAGATGTCATCAGTGATGTCATTTGAGTTGTCATCAGTGATGTCATCAGTGAAGTCATTTGAGATGTCATCAGTGATGTCATCAGTGATGTCACTGACCATGTCATGAATGATGTAATATGTGACATCATCAGCAGTGGATTGCGGGTGCGCGATATATAGTTAGCGCTTCTAACTATATATGGAATTTCAATGGTTTTATGCGAGTAAAATAAGGTTTTGAAAATGCTAATTCCTAACTATATATGGCCTAAAACCAATGGTTTTTTCATTGAATATATATATATATATATTCAATGAAAAAACCATTGGTTATAGAACATATATAGTTAGGAATTTGCATTTACAAAACCTTATTTTACTCGCATAAAACCATTGAAATTCCATATATAGTTAGATGCGCTAACTATATATCGCGCCCCCGCAATCCACTGATGATGATGTCACATATTACATCATTCATGACATGGTCAGTGACATCACTGATGACATCACTGATGACAACTCAAATGACATCACTGATGACAACATCCAGTGACTGTATGTTTCTGTAAAGTTAAAATATGTCTTACATATTGAAGAATGAGTGGATGTATAAATGTCTGGATGAAGGATTTAGTAGGTGCATGACTGATTGTATGAGGGAGTGATTAAATGTGTCTCACTGAGTGCATGGGTTAGTGATTAAACTGTATTAATTTGTGCATCATTATATCTGTTGTTCTGTAAACTGCTGCATGTGTTGATCAGTAGCTATATGAGTAACTATATGGGTTATTGATTGGTTGCCCAAGTATTTGTATGGGAGACTGAGTATGTGTGTGAGTGGCTGGGAGGTGTGTGACTCTGTGCATAGATGTGTGAACAGCTGATTCACTAGATGTATGGGTTCAAAACTGCATGTGGAAACAGCTGTATGGGTGGTTGACTGTGTGCATGAGTGTATTGGTGAGTGATTGGATATCTCAATGCTACATGTCAAAGTAAGTACATATGTAAAACACAGTACATGCGAGAGTTGACATATATAAATTACTGTGTTTAAGAGCCAGTGAATGTGTGAGTGGCTGCATGGATCATTGAAAACTTGTATCAGTGATTGTATAAGAGAGTAAATATGTGTTAGAATATGTTTCAAGAAGTAAGGTGTGTATAACTGTATAGTTGAGGAATTGGAGGTGTGATTGATTCTTTGCATGACTGTCTAGGTGTATGAGTAACTCCATGGATGAGTGACAATCTGTGAGTGTCTGTTTTCACTGAGTGTATCTAAGGTTATATCAGAGTCTGTAGAGGTTCATCGTATTAACACATGAATGATGTCATCTGTGATGTTGTCAGTGATTTCATTTGAGTTGTCATCAGTGATGTCATCAGTGATGTCACTGACCATGTCATGAATGATGTAATATGTGACATCATCAGCAGTGGATTGCGGGTGCGCGATATATAGTTAGCGCATCTAACTATATATGGAATTTCAATGGTTCTATGCGAGTAAAATAAGGTTTTGTAAATGCAAATTCCTAACTATATATGTTCTATAACCAATGGTTTTTTCATTGAATTTTCAAGGTTTTGTAAATGCAAATTCCTAACTATATATGGACTATAACCTATGGTTTTTTCTGTGAATTTCAATGGTTTTTTAATAGCAAATATCAAAAGCTGTCAAATGTCAAGGACGTGATAGGTAAAAACGTTTTCGTGTTTATGCACGCTGATGTGCTTTGAACGCTGCCCCCCCTCCCCTCCCCTCTTTTCTCTTAGTAGTACTCTCTCTTTGCAGATAGTGAACGGTAGTTAACGCAGACCTTTACCCCCGTTGTAATCCGTCGCACCTGCTTGTCTCTCCATTTGATTGATTGTTATCCAAGCATTTACTGTTTTAGAATTGGCTCTCTTTGGATCATTCTCTATTTACAAACAAGCACAAAGTCGCAGTACTCTGTTTAGTCTTTGCAGATAGTGAAAAATCGTGTAAAAAAATAAAAGTAATCGAGCAAAATCAGTAGACCACTAATTCGATCTCTTTTTGACCTCGGTAAAATACAAACATTAGGAACAACCCTTCATGAGAAATACGAAAATAGTGAAATGAACTGAGCTCCACACCATGAGGGCTGCAAGACAGCTCGACTCCGCCACCCACCCCGCCCAAAATAACGACAAACCCTATGCAAATATTATAAATATAGACAACACACCAGCAAAGAAACAGGGTAAAAAATTTTATTAAATAACTATTTACATAACTATTTTATACTTTTTGTTGCCCGATCCGGCTAGCTCAATCGATCGAGCATGAAACTCATGCACTGATAGCAAGCGTTGAGAGTTTGTAGAACGATGGCTTCAGATTTTGTACATACGGTGTAGTGGCGCGAACTGGGAGGGGGCGTTTGGATCCTGCCCCTTCCCCAAATAAGATTTTCATACGTGAGTGTTCGTTCATGCTTTTGGTCCCTGAGTTGCTTCGATGTCACTGCCTTACACAAATGGCATAAGTCCTGGATGTTGAGTGCCATACTTCAGAGTTCTAAGCAGCGCTTGTAACACTGTTTAAACCTTATTTGCACCTGCTGCAGCTTCACTATTCAAAGTAAGTGGGGTCCGTTTGTGGACCTGACTGCATTGGAAAACAATGTGATACGGTGCCTCCCTAAACCGCTTGAAGGAGGCCCCCGAGGGGCGGTGAGATGGCGCGGACTGAGAGGGGGCGCTTGGCTCCTGCCCCCTCCCCAAGTCGTGTTGCCCTAGTGTGGCCTGAGATCGCCCCCGACATAGGCGGCCGGCTCCCGGGGTCCGGCGGAATTTTTTGCCTTTTGATGACTCTTCCATTCTGGACCTTGTCCCACAATCCGTTTGACCTGAAGACACGCTGTAGTGGGGCGCCCCTTTACCGTTTTAGTTGCCATTCCGCCCGCTTTTGGTACTCTGTGCCTCTTCCGCCATTCAGCTGTTTACCGCCCGCTCTTGCGACTACAGCGTCTCGCTCACCATGTAGTTGAGTTGCTCCCGCTCTTAAGATTTAACAGAACTTTTTGGACTGCTGAAAGCGGTTGTATTCCGACCGCTGGTTGGTGGAGACATTTTGACTATATTCTGGACCTGCGTTGTCGCGTAATGCGTCATATGACGCGCCGCGTTAGCGCACCCGGAAGTGCTCCGGTGCGCAAGGCGCAGCTTCCCGGAAACGATCCAGAGCGCACCGCGCAGCGCGTAACGTAAGCATAACAGGTCATGTGACTTGTTAATAAAACTTTTCATTGGTTCATTTTACTTTTGTTTTCCTAATGATGTAAGACTAGGTCATGTGACCTAAAAATAACACTTTTCATTGGATTAAAACATTTTTTTTCCCAAACGATGAAAGCCCCACCTTGTTTCTGGATGTTTCAGACTGAAGCTGGCGTCACCATGAGAGCACCACCATCTCGTAGCTCCGTTGTGGCCATTCCGCAAGCAATCATGGCAGCCGCTCCCCACCGGAAGCCTGCGGGAGTCGAGGTCCCCCAAGACTTTTGTAGAATCTTCAAGGCTGAGGGGACGCTTTCGAGAATGGGACCCAAGCCCTGGCAGACAAGCGTCCGAGTTCCAAAGTGTCCCAGGGCCATTTTACTGGACCAGGCCCAAATCCGAAGAGCCGGCCGCCATTTTAAGAGTCCTGTGGCAGCCGCCTATCGCTGCACCGCAAGAGTGGGAGCAACTCAACTACATGGTGAGCGAGACGCTGTAGCCGTAAGAGCGGGCGGTAAACAGCTGAGTGGCGGAAAAGGCACAGTGTAGCAAAAGCGGGCGGAATGGCAACTGAAACGATAAAGGGGCGCCCCACTACAGCAGACGAGCCTCCGCCATGTGCTTCACAACTGCATACGTATCTCGTGATATCAAGGTTGGGCAACCAGTACACAACAAGCAGTTACGAGTCCCATTTACACCGGAGCCATTTTGGGCGCGGCTGGGCAGGTCCAGGATCTAGTCAAACATAACAAATGAGGCTGACGTCTCTGAAGCAGTTGACGCACAGCAGGACATAGCAAATAAACATGAAGTCTCTAAAGCTGTTAACTCACTGCAGGACAAAACAAGTGAACCTGAAACCTCTGTAATAATTGTCGCTCAAAAGAACAACACACAAAGAGCCTGAAGAAAGAAAAACAGAACGGCACTGTAGTTTCAGACACACTTAACACTAATGACTAAACAAAGATATCGTCTGTTTATGAAGCAGTTATCATATAAACAGAATTGACAAAGAAGTGTGCAGACACCAATGCTATTAAGAAACACAAGGAAATCCCTAACGCATCAGCATTCTCGGAAGAGGTTGACACAGATAACATCTTAAGGAACAAAGAAAGACAAAATAAGGATGAGGAAGTTATCACCTTAGTTTTTTCATCAGCTAGCGACAGCAAGAAACACATTGTAATGGAGATTAGAGAGGCTACGGATGGATAAATAAATTATCAAAAGAAATGGCTACTCCCCCCTTTAGCAGATTAGTTAAATCTTTGCGTAATTTGGACATTAAAGTTATATTATTGTTGTTGTTGTTGTTATGGTTATAGTTCTGGTTAATTTCAGCAAGAAACACATTGTAATGGAGAATAGAGAGGCTACGGATGGGTGAATAAATTATCAAAAGAAATGGCGACTCCCCCCTTTAGCAGATTAGCTAAATGTTTGCGTAATTTGGGCATAAAAGTTATATTATTGTTGTTGTTGTTGTTGTTATCGTTATAGTTCTGGTTAATTTCCATTCAGAGTGTCCTACACAGCACCACTCTAGGTAAACACTACTTTATGTAAAACCTGCACTTAGTTGGTCACCATGGGGTTTAAAGAAGGGATGGTTCTTCACCTGGGTGCCGTCCACAACTCAGCACGTTGTGCTGCCTTGGGACTATTCGCACAAAAGACAGCTTCGGACCATTGTTGTTTTTTTTGTCAAAAAATGTTTAAATATATTTACAGTTTTTGTTACGTTCGTTATATTTAAAAGTTAATAAAGTTTTATAATCCTACTTTTTTGGAGTACTATATATTATTAAAAAATCGGGTGAATGGGGCCTTGAATCGGGTTATTGTCATGTGTGGGCTTTGCAAGGGTACTGCTACAGGATCGGACATTTCAAACTCAAATGCACGTTCTTTTTCTTACCTTTCCGAAGCATGGAGCGCAATAGCAGGCAGAGAAAGGGTGATGCAAGTGTTGAACACTGCCTGGCCTGGCAAGTTGCTGGCAGTGCCCCCCCCCCGCCCGCTCCTTAAAGAGGGCACACACACACCGCCGCCCCGAGTACTTCACAAATCTTTAAAAGACCATGCGCTTGTTCATGAGGCTTAAATGGTTTATCACCCCTTCTAGAACCCCTGCATCGACCCTCTGACGTTTCCTGGAAGAATTAGCACGTAACACAATACCAAGCCCTGTCAGCTGAAACCCCCGAGGAATCGTGGGGCATATTATCAAGGGGGTTTAATTCCGCTTTTTTGGCTTTAAAAGCCAAGAAAGCGAAGATAAAATTATCTCCCTATTACCAAGCTGTCGCTAACACCAGTTAGTGACAGCTAAAAGGAGATAGCGACCATCTTGGGCCCCGCTTTGCATGTCAGTGATATCTATCACTAATGACATGCAAAGTGGGCGTGCCAAGATGTTAGCGACTGGAAACAGTCCCTTACATCGCTATCTCCTATTACCAAATTTTGGAGATATTCGCGCTAAGCGCGAATATCTCCACAAGCTAACACCTGCCCTGAGCAGTTCTTAGCCATGTTATCCAATTGGAGGTGGATAACATGGCTAAGAGCATTTGCTGGATAATGCATGAATATCGCTGACTTTTCAGCGATATTCATGCATTGCGGCCGTTTTTTATCGCATTTGCGAGCAGTTCTTAGCCATGTTATCCAATGGGAGGTAGATAACATAGCTAAGAGCATTTGCTGGATAATGCATGAATATCGCTGACTTTTCAGCGATATTCATGCATTGCGGACGTTTTTTATCGCATTTGCGAGCAGTTCTTAGCCATGTTATCCAATTGGAGGTGGATAACATGGCTAAGAGGATTTGCTGGATAATGCATGAATATCGCTGACTTTTCAGCGATATTCATGCATTGCGGCCGTTTTTTATCGCATTTGCGATAATCCTTGCTAATAGCAAGGTTTATCTGCGATAAAAATCGCCGATGTGCGGCGATAATTTTTGTCTCTAAACAAGTTAGAGACATAAATTATCGCTAGTTGTTGGTAATATGCCCCCGGGTTTTTGCTTGCAGGAATCGGGAGGCGGGAGACTAGCACTGAAATCAGTAGTCTCACGCCTGAATCGGGAGGGTTGGCATGTCTGGATTCTCTACAGCTAGGGCCATAAACTACATCCGCAGGGCTAGGTGATAGCCTGGGACCGGCCTGGCATCTAAAATGGCTGCCGTGCACAACAAAATTGTGGCATTGGAAAAAAGGCAAGATGGCGCAGACAATGTTTATCAATAAGGATTCATTTATAACAAAATATTTTATCGCACTGACAAATTGGTGGTCAACACTTCCTGATTTCCTTCGAATCGAACGTTAACAGACGTCACGCAGCAAAAAAAAAAAAAAAAGCTCACGCACAGCCGCTGGAAGACATGTATCAACATATATGAGCCTCCTCAGCCACCCTCAGAAAACATAAGGGATTAGGATACGTCTCCCGCACCCCCATATACCTAGTAATTTAATTAAAACTAAGCACAAAATGGTCTCCCGCACCCCCTTATACCTAGTAATTTAATTAAAACGAAGCACAAAATGGCGAATTCCCGTTTCGCTACCAGTTTGCGGCCCAGTTCGCGGCCCGGGAAGCGCTTCTACCGTGAAAAATATATATTTTTTTATTTTCCCCACGGGACCCTTTAAAAACCCCAACAACATTCCTAGGGGGTCAAGAGGGGTATACCTTGCCCCCTTTCATTAAATTCCCCCTTCGTTTTTCACCTCTTCTTCTCTCTCGATCCTACCGAGAGATAAGATGGCGGCCGCTCCGGACTGTTTAGAATGTTGACAGACACCGGGGAGCCAATCAGCTTCGCATTGCAAAGTTCCGTTTCGCGAAAAGTAAGCGGACCGGAGCGCAGCCCGGAGCGCTGTTACAGATATATATCTTGTTTTGAACGTTAATTTCTCAAAATCCACTGGAGCACATATATTGAGACCTAGCAAAGGCACATCGGGCTAACAGTCCCTACAATTTTGCCAAGTTTCGTGCAAATCCATTCAGCCGTTCGAGCTAAAAGTGAGGCCAAAGTCCCTATGGAAATTAACATGGGAAAAACGCGTTTTGGGACCCCCCTTTTTTCTCGACCCCCCCTTGACGAAACCCCCCCAAATTTTCGGGGGCTGCTCAGAAACAAAATGTGCCATTTTCCTGAAAATTTCAGCCGATTCCGTCCACAAACGCCAAAGTTATTAGACATAGAATTTTCATAAGTTCCATAGACAAATAATCCTAACTATATATACCTACTGGCGACACGCCAGTAGGTAATATATATATATATATATATATATATATATATATATATATATATATATATATATATATATATATATATATATATATATTCACTGAAAAAACCATAGGTTATAGACCATATATAGTTAGGGATTAGCAATTAAAAAACCTTATTTTATTTGCACAAAACCATTGAAATTCCATATATAGTTAGTTGCACTAACTATATATCGCGGACCCGCAATCCACTGCTAATGATGTCACATATTACATCATTCATGACATGGTCAGTGACATCACTGATGACATCACTGATGACATCTCAAATGACATCACTGATGACATCACTGATGACATCTCAAATGACATCACTGATGACATCACTGATGACATCACTGACATCTCATTTGACATTACTGATTACATCACTGATGATATCATTTACGTGATAATACATCTTCAGACTCTAATATAACCTTTGATACACTCAGTGTAAACAGGCACTCACAGACTGTCACACATCCATGGAGTTACTCACACACCTATTCAGTCATGCAAAGAATCAATCACATCTCCATTTCCTTAACTATACAGTTATACACACCTTACTTATTCAAACATATACTAACACATATTTACTCTCTTATACAATCCTTGATACAAGTTCACAATGATTCATACAGCCACTCTCACATTCACTGACTCTTATGTTCAGTTATTTATATATGTCAACTCTCACATGGAGTGTGTTTTACATATGTACTTACTTTGACATGTAGAACTGAGATATCCATTCACTCACCAATATACTCATGCACACAGTCAACTGTCCATACAGCTGTTTCTACATGCACTTTTGAACCCATACACCTAGGGAATCAACCGCTCACACATCTATGCACAGAGTTATACACCTCCCAGCCACCCACACACACACTGAATCTCCCATACAAATACTTGGGCAACCATTCAATAACCCATATAGTTACTGATATAGCTACTGATTTAAACATGCAGCAGTTTACAGAAGAACATAAATATTGATTGCCAAATTAAGACACTTTAATCACTAACCCATGCACTCAGTGAGACACATTTAATCATTCTCTCATACAGTCAGTCATGCACCTACTAAATCCTTCATCCAGACACTTATACATCCACTCATTCTTCAATATGTAAGACATATTTTAACTTTACAGAAACATACAGTCACTGGGTGTTGTCATCAGTGATGTCATCAGTGGTGTCATTTGAGATGTCATCAGTGATGTCATCAGTGATGTCACTGACCATGTCATGAATGATGTAATATGTGACATCATTAGCAGTGGATTGCGGGTCCGCGATATATAGTTAGTGCAACTAACTATATATGGAATTTCAATGGTTTTGTGCAAATAAAATAAGGTTTTTTAAATGCTAATCCCTAACTATATATGGTCTATAACCTATGGTTTTTTCAGTGAATTTTCAAGGTTTTGTAAATGCAAATTCCTAACTATATATGGTCTATAACCTATGGTTTTTTCTGTGAATTTCATTGGTTTTTTAAAAGCTAATATCTATAGCTGTAAAATATATTCTTTATTAAGTGACGTATCACGTAGCCCGTGAGACGCCTCATGATGCATCGCATAACCGTGACGTATCGTCTCTGCAGCGCAAACCAAACCCAAAACGTAAGCGCGCCAGAACACGCTTAAAGATATATATATATTTTTTTAACCTTAATTAGACAAAATCCACACGTGCACATATCACAAACGTTCAAAAAACACAATATGTCGGACTCCCGTTACGCTGCCGGTTAGCTGCCCGGTTAACGTACCAGGAAGCACCTTTACCGCGAAAAATCGCAAATTTTTTTTTTCACCCCCCAGGGAACTTTAATAGCCCCCTCATCAATCCTAGGGGTTCAGGAGGGGTCTGCCTTACCCCTTTCATTCATTTACACCTTTTTTTTTCCACCTCTTGTCTCTCGATCCCACAGAGAGACAAGATGGCGGCCGCTCCAGACTGTTTACAATGATAACAGCCAATCAGCTTCTCCTCAGACTCCCGTTACACTGCCGATTAGCTTCCCGGTAGCTGCCCGGTTAGCTGCCCAGTTCGCGTACCAAGACGCGTCTCTACGGCGAAAAAATCGGATTTTTTTTTTTTTTTTTTTTGGCCCCACGTGGCTTTATAATATCCCCCTCATAAATCCTAGGGGGTCAGAAGGGGTCTACCTTGCCCTCTTTCCTTCATTTCCCCCTTTGTTTTGGCCTCCTCTTGTCTCTCGATCCTACCGAGAGACAAGATGGCGGCCGCTCCGGACTGTTTACAATATTGACAGCCAATCAGCTACTCCTCAGACTCCCGTTACACTGCCGGTTAGCTTCCCGGTTAGCTTCGCGGTTAGCTGCCCGGTTAGCTGCCCGGTTCGCGTACCAAGACGCGTCTCTACGGCGAAAAAATCGGATTTTTTTTTTTTTTTTTGGGTTACACTGCCGGTTAGCTTCCCGGTTAGCTGCCCGGTTAGCTGCCCGGTTCGCGAACCAAGACGCGTCTCTACGGCGAAAAAATCGGATTTTTTTTTTTTTTTTTTGGGCCCGGCGTGGCTCTATAATATCCCCCTCATCAATCCTAGGGGGTCAGGAGGGGTCTACCTTGCCCCCTTTCCTTCATTTCCCCCTTTGTTTTGGCCTCCTCTTGTCTCTCGATCCTACCGAGAGACAAGATGGCGGCCGCACCGGACTGTTTAGAATGTTGACAGACACCGGAGAGCCAATCAGCTTCGCTTTGCAAAGTTCCGATACGCGAAAAGTTCGCGAACCGGAGCGCTGCCCGGAGCGCTGTTACAGATATATATCTTGATTTAAACGTTAATTTCTCAAAATCCACTGAAGCACATATATTGAGACCTAGCAAAGGCACATCGGGCTAACAGTCCCTACAATTTTGCCAAGTTTCGTGGAAATCCATTCAGCCGTTCGGGCTAAAAGTGAGTCCAACCGCCCTATGGAAATTAACATGGGAAAAACGCGTTTTGGGACCCCCCTTTTTTCTCGGCCCCCCCTTGACGAACCCCCCCCAAATTTTTAGGAGCTGCTCAGAAACAAAATGTGCCATTTTCCTGAAAATTTCAGCCGATTCCGTCCACAAACGCCAAAGTTATTAGACATAGAATTTTCAAAAGTCCCATAGGAAAAAAATCCTAACTATATATACCTACTGGCTATCGCCAGTAGGTAATATATATATATATATATATATATATATATATATATATATATATATATATATATATATATATATATATACGGTGTGGTTCTCCTTTCATTTGGCAATTCACGAGAGTATAGACTGGAAAATCAAGCTGCTTTACATTCTTTCAAGACTTAGCCTGAAGGCTGCTCTCCACAGCTACCACTAGGATAGCTTTCAATTAGGGTTGTCTTTAACCTACCATCAATAAGGGTCGTTTGGAGTGGTACAAGGTGGCCACTAATCATAATTTAACCAGGTTTCAGGTTTTAAAGTCTTTATTTCGATTATTAGCAATCATAAAAGACATATTAAAATACAAAAGAATATAACTGGTTCATTTAAAATATCCAAAGAAAATCAATGCATATAGAAATTATTTAGACACTCACAGAAATACATAAGTGAACAAACAAAAGAACATTTCTTAACAGGTGAATAAAAACGGGATTAGATTTCAAATGATGAAATAAAGAGACCTGAATATTTTATATAGAATTAAAGAGAAAAAGGAAAAACATTGCATTAAAAGGTTAGGATTACAGTTCTAGATTGCGAACAATGAATGCAGATAATGAGACATAGTCGTAGGGTGGTTTAACAGTTACATGCTCAAACTAAACAGATTATGGCAAATTGCAGAACAACCTTTGTACTTGGCGCTAAGGCGTACGATTTTTTAGCCTAAGGAGCCAAGCCCAGCCCAAGTACTTTGCCAAAGCTACCACAAAGAGCTCTGAAGTGTTCGTCCTGAGCACCTGTATGGCTTCCGTCGCTGTTTTGAATGGTAAGTTTTGGAACAAGGGTTTTAGCCATTTTTTTCGAGGTGCTCCGTACCTAGGACAGGCAAAAAGGAAGTGGCCTTCTGATTCAATATGACCTGAGCAGTAAGTACAATAAGGTGGTATCCCTGTGGACCGTTTGTTCAGAAAGATGTTTAATGGCAAAGCGCCCACTCTAAACTGATGGTACAATTTCTTATCTAGCGGTCGGGATATGACATCCCAGTATGGCTCTCTCAGTAGGTCAATTTTGAATGTTAAAAACCTGCTTGTGATGTCATTTTTGTTGGACAACAGCACTCTTTTTAGGCGGATGGTGGCCCAATATAGAGATTTGAATTCATCTTTGGGTGGGAAGGAATTAGATTGTGGGGATTACCAGAGATGTTCCAAGCCCATGTCTTTCAGAATTGTTTTTACAGCAGTGAGCCATGGTATTTTCCCTGAACCCCTGATAGACCTAACTTCCGACAATTCTTTTGCAAAAAGGAATAGGTCTGGGGATGTCCATATTCGTCTCCACAATGCCACTAACCTAAATCTTGCCATTTCATTAATAGGGGGGGAACCAAGATCCAGGCAGAGGGGGAGCAAGGGTGTAGACTGTGGAAGGCCCACTAGGTTTCGAAGGAATCTACATTGAGTTTTGTACAGATTAGACAAGTCCATATGACCCCATAGATCTGCGCCATATAAGATGGCTGTGAAGATTTTAACATCATAGATCTTAAGGGCCGGCAGGACCCGTTTAGTGATTGATTCCTTCTGCTCTTTAACGAGACAACCAGTCAGCCTGGCAAGTTTAAGTTGTTGCATATTGATCTGATCCTTCCATCTTAGGCGGCTATCAAGGGTGACCCCTAGATAGGTCATGGTATCAACCTGTTCAAGGTATACTCCATTCATCTTCACTGAACTCTGGACTGAGTGGTTTTTTGTGAAGACCATAAATTTTGTTTTCCCCACGTTGACTACCAAGTTGTTGATGGCACAGAACTCCTCAAAGCGGTCCAAAGCCCGCTGTAGTCCGCTGCGTGTTTTTGAGAGGATTAGAGTGTCATCTGCGAAGATGAGTAACGGAAACCTCATCCCTGCCAGCATTGGGGCATCAATGGGGGTATCCAAGAAGAATTTAACAACTTGATCGATAAAAAGGAGGAACAGGGTAGGGGCCAGGACACACCCCTGGCGGACACCTCGGGTTACGGGGAATGTTTCTGTGACTTGTCCCTTACCCCCCCACCTCACCCTCGCAAAGTTGTCCTCATGGAGTTTTATAATAAGGTCCAATAATTCGGGAGGGCATCCCAAGGTTTTCAGCATACCCCATAACCTCTCCCTGGGAACCAGATCAAAGGCGGACTTCAGATCGATGAATGCAGCATAGATGTTACCACCACCTAACCAAACCTCCTTCCAATAGATCAGGCAGAATCTAAAAACCTGATCTATGGTGCTCATTCCCGATCTGAAGCCCACCTGCATGGGGGACAGAATATTCTCCATTTCTATCCAACCCTGGACCCTTCCCAAAACCATGCGCGCCACTATCTTTTGAATCGAATCGATTAAGCTGATAGGGCGGTAGTTTGCTGGAATGGATTTATCACCCTTTTTATAGATTGGAACTATTTCTGCCCCTTTCCAAGATTTCGGGACTGTAGCTCCAAGTGCCAAGGTATTAGCTATTCTAGTGATATACGTGAGCCACAAAGTGGGATTAGATTTAAAAAGATCAGCCGGGATTAGGTCCATACCGGGGGCTTTACCTCGGAGAGTAAGTGCCAATGCCAGCTCAACCTCAGCAACCGTAAAGGTGAGTTTTCCGCTTTCTGGGGTCTGCATGAGTGGATTGCCTAAGGGATTTGTAGTCTCATCGTCCCCAGCTCTAAATTGGGCCGAGTAAAATGATACCCAATCCTCAAGTGGCACATTATTTCCCGGGATAGAAGAGTCAATGTTTTTACCCCATTTAACCAGATCCCAAAACCTTTTCTGGTTATTAGAGGATGATGCCTCTAAAAGATCAGACCAGAACTCATCCTCCCACTCCCGTTTGGCTTTACTAAGGGTTTTTTTGTAATGGAGTCTAGCAGCTCTCACTTTAACCATGTCCCGAGATTTAATGGCAGAGATGAGAGCTGTATGTGCCTCTCTACAGTCCTTGTTGTACCATTTTTGGGCCAAAGGATTAGTTTTAGTAGCAGCCTTCCCACATGGTTTGGATAGCATTGTTTTTAACCTGCCAAAACACTTAATATGAACACCCATCACACTATTTACAGCTCCAGTGTCCACCCCCGACATATCTATTTGCAACATTTCATTAAGTGCATTTCCCACTACATCATTGATATTATTTAGTAAACACTCATCTTCCATAACCCGTGACCACTTCAGTCTCCTCCTATCATTGGTAAGTTGGACGTCCCCTGTATAGGTTGCAGATGGTTCCTCCTGTCTATTTAAATCCGGTGTCTTCAACGATAGGGACAGTGGGTTGTGATCACTTTCCGGGCGCTCTAAAACTGCCATGTCAATTAGCAGAGCCCAATGCTCCATGTCCAGTAAAATATAGTCAATGCGGCTTTGCCTCTGGCCATTATCAAAAGTGCAATTTCCCTTCACATCAGAGGCAGAGCGGCCATTACATGCCCGGAACCCATTTTGTAAACAAAAGGCCATCCAGGACACTGCAGTCTCTGTAGCTTTAGCCATCTTCTCCACTTGTAAGTCTGGAATACCCCATACAGAATCATCTGCCATAGTCCATGTATCTCCCATATCTAGCACGGGTTCTATAGTACAATTTAGATCGCCAGCAAGGATGGTAGTGATACCTCCGTCCATTTTCATTATCATGTGATCAACAAGGTTCAACAGGGGTGGGCTTCGACCGCCAGGAAGGCCTCTAGCATAGATGTTAATAATGTTCATAACTTGCATGTTCCCTTTGTTTAATATAATGGATAACAGATCCTGATTCTCCACCGGGAACTCCGTTGGGTAGAAGCCCAGAGATTGTTTCACCCAGATTAGCAAGCCGCCTGCGGCCCGCCCTTTACCTCCTTTGGTTGCGGGTTTGAAAAAGTTGATCTAGCCCAGCTTATGGACAGGTTCCGTTGCCCATGTTTCCTGCAACAGGATAATATCGTAATTGTCCATAAAATTTGACCAATCTGCAGACGCAAGGCGTGCCTTAATACCCGCTATGTTCCAGGACAAAATTTTCAGATGGTCGTTCAAATTGCCTGGCAGCAGAGAGTGTAGGGGCCGTACAGATCCATGATCAGCCCCTATATCATCATTAACCACTAGATGCTTAACACAGTCTACCGGGGCAATGATTTTCTCCTCGATCAGGGATCCCTGGGCAGCTATGTGTGGTCTAGGGCTGTTTGGCAGACATGTTTGGCCTCCTTCCCCGTCAACTAGATTGGTTAATGGGATTGGGCATACCATGTTATAATCACTGGGCACTTGGACTATCACACCACCAGTCGAAGACTCAATAATGGGATCGTTAAGTCAATCTATAGCTTCCAAGCCAGAAAGGGGGCCAAAATGATTAAAGAGAAAGGGGCGCTGGCAGTCAATCGGGGTCAATACCATGGGATGTCTCGCAGCAGGACCTTTACGAAACAGAGGATAGGATTGAAAGGGTATATGCCTGCGCAGGTAAAAGTAGGATAAATCTAATGTTTGTACATCCCCCTGCCTTGCAAATCTGGGTACTCGTTTGATAGCATCTACCACCCATGAGTCTTTGAACGATATAAGGATACAGTCTCCTTCTAAATCTTTTGTCTCAGGCCCCACCCAATCTACTCTCCTCACATACAATATCTCCGTAGGAGTGGAGGGGGGTAGCGGGCGATTTTTATTCAGCCAAAAGGTGACTTTATTACGAAGGTCACCATAAGATTCCCTTGATCCTGGTTTTAATGGTGCTACGCCTGTCAAGACGATAGTGTGTAAGGCCGCTTTGGGTGGAAGATCAACACTGGGAATGTTTGGCCTTTTACGCCCCCCCTCCCTGCGACTGGTGGAAGCAGTATTTTGAGTTCTTGAAGTACTTGGGGAAGGACGATTTAAATTAGGTTGTGTTAGAGGACCCATATGTTGATGCCCAACCATATTTTGTTTAGCCTCTGTTTTCGTTTGGGGCTTTAGTACCTGAGTCTGAGAGCTAGCTCCTGATTTAGAAGAGGTGGTAAAAGAAGTATTAGTTTTTTGACCCCCTTTAGCTATGGTGTTATTCATTCCTGTCGTTTTATTGGGGAAATTTTTGCAGTTTTCCATATTCTTACTGGTAACCTTACTGGGTGCCATACTTGGTGCTAGTGTATTAACAGTACCCTTATTATTTGAGCCACACAATGCTTGTAACATTGTATGGTTTGATTGAATCAGACCCTCCATGCTATCGATTTTAGAGGTCAAGAGCCTAGTCCGCTCCAGGACTGGTAAAAGTAGTGTTTTAAACATGGCCTCCATTTTTGCCAGCAAAACCTCATCACTATTGAGGCACATGGGACATGTAGTTGAGGAACCCAAAGCCAAAAGTGAGGGGCATAGCATATTGTTAGACACCAAGGGTTTTAGCAGGTTTGGTTGAGGCTCGGACCCCTGGCACCATTCCCCTTGAACTGTATTTGCTTCATTGGGTTTCAGATTTCTTTCCCCTGACATTCTAGAATCCCGTTTTCTCTTTTTAGTATTGGGGGCAGAGTTGGATATAGGTGGATTAGCCTTTTCAACAGGATTAGAGATATTGGATTGATTAAGGAGAGGAGTTCCGGATAACTGGCTAAGATCCTGCTCCTCACTAATCACGGAGTCATTATCCTCCATCCCAATCTCCTGCGTATCTTTGGAATCGTTAATACTAATCCTTTCTTCCGTTTTTTTGTCCCTTGTGGTCGGGTTACCCCCAATATTTTCTATATGGACTATTGCGTCCGTAGAGGTGGTATGGACACAATTGAAGGCAGCATGGGGTACAGAGGGTGCCGGGGAGATAGATGTAGCTAAAGCCCCCAGTGAGGATCGTTTTCCACTAATCAGGTCTATTGACAGCCTTTTCTCAACCATGGCAATTTCCTTTTCTAAGATACCAGTGGCCCGTGTGATAAAAGCGTCCAAGGGACCAGAAACGACGCCATTGGATGTATTGATTTGACCAGTACGTTCCTTCCCTGATCTTAATGGCATTTTGGGTGGTCTTCTAGACGTCCAGGGGGAGTGGGCCTAGGCCGAACTCTGCCGTACTCGAACGGCCTCAAACGGCCCGTTCTTAGCCCGGTCTTTGCCCCGGGCTGCGTCCCCCGCTGCGGGAGTGGTGTAACAATATATAGGAGGGCGTGAAGGGCGGGGGCGGGGCAGCAGGGAGAGCGGACCGGAAGGTCGAAGATGGTCTTGCAGGGACTCCTGGGTACTGGAGTCCCCTGCACGCTCGCAGCCCCGCTGTCCCCATTTACCCGTTGCCCTGCTCTCAGTCCGTCAGCAAATGCCCCAGTGCCTAGCGAGGCGAAGCGGCACCCGCGGAGCGGGTGCGGCGAGTAGTGGAATGAAGTCCAGAAAATACTGCTGCAGTTCAGGTGAAACAAAGTGCCTCTGTGCTTTTGACCGTGTCCCACAGGAGAAGAGGTGAAGGGAGCTTTTTAAGACCACAGAGGGGCGGGGGGCGGGGCAGCAGGGCGAGCGGACCGGAAGGTCGAAGATGGTCTTGCAGGGACTCCTGGGTACTGGAGTCCCCTGCACGCTCGCAGCCCCGCTGTCCCCACTCACCCGTTGCCCTGCTCTCAGTCCGTCAGCAAATGCCCCAGTACCTAGCGAGGCGAAGCGGCACCCGCAGAGCGGGTGCGGCGAGTAGTGGAATGAAGTCCAGAAAATACCGCTGCAGTTCAGGTGAAACAAAGTGCCTCTGTGCTTTTGACCGTGTCCCACAGGAGAAGAGGTAAAGGGAGCTTTTTAAGACCACAGAGGGGCGGGGGGCGGGGCAGCAGGGAGAGCGGACCGGAAGGTCAAAGATGGTCTTGCAGGGACTCCTGGGTACTGGAGTCCCCTGCACGCTCGCAGCCCCGCTGTCCCCACTCACCCGTTGCCCTGCTCTCAGTCCGTCAGCAAATGCCCCAGTGCCTAGCGAGGCGAAGCGGCACCTGCGGAGCAGGTGAGGCGAGTAGTGGAATGAAGTCCAGAAAATACCGCTGCAGTTCAGGTGAAACAAAGTGCCTCTGTGCTTTTGACCGTGTCCCACAGGAGAAGAGGTGAAGGGAGCTTTTTAAGACCACAGAGGGGCGGGGGGCGGGGCAGCAGGGAGAGCGGACCGGAAGGTCGAAGATGGTCTTGCAGGGACTCCTGGGTACTGGAGTCCCCTGCACGCTCGCAGCCCCGCTGTCCCCACTCACCCGTTGCCCTGCTCTCAGTCCGTCAGCAAATGCCCCAGTGCCTAGCGAGGCGAAGCGGCACCCGTGGAGCGGGTGCGGCGAGTAGTGGAATGAAGTCCAGAAAATACTGCTGCAGTTCAGGTGAAACAAAGTGCCTCTGTGCTTTTGACCGTGTCCCACAGGAGAAGAGGTAAAGGGAGCTTTTT
Source organism: Lissotriton vulgaris (assembly GCF_964263255.1). NCBI lineage: Eukaryota > Metazoa > Chordata > Amphibia > Caudata > Salamandridae > Lissotriton > Lissotriton vulgaris. The sequence continues at coordinate 1,270,452,829 of NC_141689.1, forward strand.
AAGACCACAGAGGGGCGGGGGGCGGGGCAGCAGGGAGAGCGGACCGGAAGGTCGAAGATGGTCTTGCAGGGACTCCTGGGTACTGGAGTCCCCTGCACGCTCGCAGCCCCGCTCTCCCCACTCACCCGTTGCCCTGCTCTCAGTCCGTCAGCAAATGCCCCAGTGCCTAGCGAGGCGAAGCGGCACCTGCGGAGCAGGTGAGGCGAGTAGTGGAATGAAGTCCAGAAAATACCGCTGCAGTTCAGGTGAAACAAAGTGCCTCTGTGCTTTTGACCGTGTCCCACAGGAGAAGAGGTGAAGGGAGCTTTTTAAGACCACAGAGGGGCGGGGGGCGGGGCAGCAGGGAGAGCGGACCGGAAGGTCGAAGATGGTCTTGCAGGGACTCCTGGGTACTGGAGTCCCCTGCACGCTCGCAGCCCCGCTGTCCCCACTCACCCGTTGCCCTGCTCTCAGTCCGTCAGCAAATGCCCCAGTGCCTAGCGAGGCGAAGCGGCACCCGCGGAGCGGGTGCGGCGAGTAGTGGAATGAAGTCCAGAAAATACTGCTGCAGTTCAGGTGAAACAAAGTGCCTCTGTGCTTTTGACCGTGTCCCACAGGAGAAGAGGTAAAGGGAGCTTTTTAAGACCACACAGGGGCGGGGGCGGGGCAGCAGGGAGAGCGGACCGGAAGGTCGAAGATGGTCTTGCAGGGACTCCTGGGTACTGGAGTCCCCTGCACGCTCGCAGCCCCGCTCTCCCCACTCACCCGTTGCCCTGCTCTCAGTCCATCAGCAAATGCCCCAGTGCCTAGCGAGGCGAAGCGGCACCCGCGGAGCGGGTGCGGCGAGTAGTGGAATGAAGTCCAGAAAATACCGCTGCAGTTCAGGTGAAACAAAGTGCCTCTGTGCTTTTAACCAAAATTATATTGTTTGCTTGAGATTGTAAAAACTGAATGCTACTGCCTTACCTGTTGCTAATCATTGTCCAGCTGACCGCAGTGTCCATCTGTCAGAGTGATCTGTGTAGCGGTTTACGGTCTAGTCTTCTTCCAGGCACCTTTCTCCTGACTACAACGCACCGGATATGTTGCGTCCGTGCAGCGGGCGCGCTGGTGGCACACCTAAAGGCGTGCCAAAGGCAAGCCCGTCTGCGCCCTAAGGCGTTCGGAGCACGCCCAGCGCCAGAACCCCTGCTCAATATTCCATGCTGCCCTATACACGAAATGAGCTTATGAGACTTAATTCCGGTAAGTGCCCTGCATTGAAACTAAAGATGGATGCAAGAATATCTCCCGGGTCACTGCAATCGGTGCGGAGTTAAGCTATGCACTTTCAACACAAACAGGTCCAGGGAAGAAATACAGTTCAATAACACGGAGCTGGACAATGTTATGTAGGATGGGATGGCTCTGCAACCCAATGCTCAAACAAAAAATCCGATCACTTATGACCCCAAACCTATCAAATGTGTACTGGTTAATGCCAGGTCAGTAATCAAACACAAAAATGACTTAGCGTACCTTATACAATTGGAATATCCAGACCTGATCTTTTTTAACAGAAACATGAGCAAATGACACTAGCCACCCTGACTGGAATCAGGTAGTTCGAGCTGACTACTTTGTTACCAATATCGATAGGATGGGGACAAAGGGGGTGGGATCGCCCTAATTTATAGAGCTTGTTATGAGGTGAGTATAATACCAGAACCACTATTGGATGCAGAGGCAATGTTTCTGAGTTTAAAACTAAATAATATTGAATGTTTCCAAGGAGTCTTAATCTATAGGCCTCCTGGCCCCAGGCTATCTTTCATTACCACACTCCAGACTCGCATGGAATTTTGCCTCAACGTGGATTCTTTCACGCTGCAGGGGTATTTCAATTTTCACCTGGAGGCAACTAATAATTCCGACACTCTAAGCCTAATAGACACCCTAGCTAGTTTTAGGATGACAGAGATTGTACGGGAATCCACGCATCAGGCAGGTCGTACCTTAGACAGCATTTTTACTAATAGGCCCACATTGAAGTGATCAGCTCGCTTCCCTTCCTCTGGTCAGATCATTATGCCGTTCACTTTACTATTAACATCTCTAATACTAACCGGTGCCATAGAAACCGACCCCCCTCTGAGCAAAGTTTGTGCTTGGAAGAAAATATCCCAACAAGAGCTGACCACAGCCTTGAAGGAGAATGTAATCTGTAGGGCAGATACCAATGAGGCAGCTGCTGACTTCAGTAATGCGAATTTGCCTAGCCTTGGTGCTGGTAAGTTCCAATTCTATTAAGGACTCGGAGGCGAGGATTATGCCATTCTTTCATCGCTTTATTCTCTACAGCAGCAAGAAAAAATAACACAACTACTTTTCCCATGAACATTTGGGGAAAAAAATAAAGTCAAACATGAGTCCTATCACAGTGTCCATGCACCGGTGTCTCCCATCATGCTCCACTGTACTTGTCTTCTCCTCTTTCTTCGCGCAAAGCCAGAACATCCGTCCACTCACGCATCCTGTTTAGAATTATCTGCTCCTGCAAAACAACACACCATCAGATCCATTCCATACTAATAGAACGTCAGTTGTAAAAACAGGAATAGCAGTACACCGCAGAGCCATAAGCGCACATTCGAAAAGGAACATAAACGCTTTACTTACATTGCATACGGGAAGGGTCCACTTCCATGAAGTCACTGGGGGGGATAATCCTCCCCTCCGAGTCCTTAATAGAATTGGAACTTACCAGCACCAAGGCTAGGCAAATTCGCATTCTATGTCAGGACCGGAGGCTTTGGATTATGCCAGTTCAAAGCTTATCGACCACCAATCTGGCCACATCAATAACTGGCTTGAAATAGAACCTCTTGAACGTGGAGTCCGAGGACCAATCGGCCGCTCTCATCAGGTCCTCCAACGAGCCCCAAGAGCAAAAGCTTTAGACGCCATGGCACCTGGCGTAGAGTGAGCCCCAAATTGTTTAGTATCAATCCCCGCCTCCTGCATGATCCAACGCACCCAACGGGCGATCGTCGGTGAAGTAACTGCCTTATACGGTTTACGCAGGGCAATAAGCAGCTGCCGCTCACCCGGAGGGCGAGTATCTTCAGTCATATCTTCATAAGCTCGGAGGCACTGCACTACGCACAGCTTAGGGGAGTCCTGAAAAGCCGGGTATGAAATGACCCTATTATGCGTTTTGGTCCGTCTGCTGACGGTAAAGGAAACTCCTTCAGGAGAAAAAACCCTGGCCGTTATATCCAACGCGCGCACGTCCGACACACGCCTGCAGGACACCAGGCACAGCAACATGACCAACTTAGCCGTCAACTCCTTACGCGACAAAAACCTGTTCGGTTGCAGGAAAGAAACAAATTCAGCACTCTGTTCACATCCCACAGGGCGGAATACTGAGGTTCCGGCGGCAAGGCAAGCCGTATACCCCGTAAGAGCCTACAGACTAAGGGGTGTTCGCCAACCGGGGACCCATGAACCAGGTCGTGCCCCGCAGACACCGCCGACTGGAAAGTATTGATCGATCGATAGGCCAGGCCCTGATCAGACAGTTCCGCCAGGAAATTCAAGACACGCACTACAGGTGCCCCCACGGGATCCAAACCCCGTTGCACACACCAACGGCTCCACCGGAGCCAAGCCGATCGGTAGCGTTTGGTCATGCTGTCGGCCCAAGCATTGGAGAGCAAGTCCTCTGCTGTTCTCAAAAGGCCAGGCAACGTCCAGCGTCGCCGGAGAGCCTCCACGCCATCAGGCGCAACGAGCCCTCCAGGTCTAACCTGTGGGGCGCTCCCTCCGGATTCAGCAGAATGTGGGGAGACTGGGGGAGTAGGATCGGAAAATCCCAAGAAAGTTCCAGAAGAACCGGAAACCAAACTTGCGACCTCCACCACGGAGTGATCATCACCACCTGTGCTGACTGGGGGCGCAATAACGCTGACACCCGCGTGATCATGGAGAACGGTGGAAACGCATAACCCTGTACTCCCGACCAGTCTTGGAGAAACGCATCCGTCGCTTCCGCCAGAGGGTCGGGACGCCAGCTGAAATACCGCGGGAGCTGGTGGTCGAAGCGGGACGCAAAGAGGTTCACTGAAAATGGACCCCAACGGTCCGAGAGCTCTGCAAACAGGGTAGGGTCCAGCTTCCAAACGCTGGCGTCCTGGATATTCCTCGAGTGCCAATCGGCCACCTCGTTCTGACGACCCGGCAAATATTCCGCCGTAACCGACACCTGGTGGTCCAGACAAAAATGCCAGAAGTCCCTGGCCAGGTCCGCCAATATCTTGGACCTGGTACCGCCCAGGTGGTTAATGTAACGGACTGCCGACACGTTGTCCATCCTGAAAAGGACGCAGGATTGCACTCTGTCCTTGGTCCAACATTGCACTGCGAAGGAGCCCGCTAGCAACTCCAAGCAGTTGATATGCAAGGACTGTTCGAGAGCAGACCAGGCACCGCCCGTGGAGAAGTCTCCGCACCTCGCCCCCCAGCCGGAACGGCTGGCGTCCGAGTCTATCACGATATCTGGGGCGGAACCGAAAATCGCACAGCCATTCCAGGCCTCCATGTGCGTAAGCCACCACTGCATTTCGTCCCTCACGTCCTCCGACAAGGGAATCAGCTGAGAGTACGTCAGTCTCCTCCGCAGGTGGTACGCCTTCAAGCGCTGCATGGCGCGGTAATGAAGGGGCCCCGGGAAGATAGCCTGGATCGAAGAGGACAACAGGCCCACTAGCCTTACCAGATGGCGCAGGGAAATCATCTGCTTCGCTAGGGTTTGACGCAACTCGTGCCTGATCCGCGCCATCTTCCTGGCCGGCAGGCTCAAGGTGGCAGCCACCGAGTCTATGGTGAAGCCGAGGAACGTAGCGCACTGCATGGGAACCAAGAGAGACTTTTTCTCGTTGATCACGAACCCTAGGCCTTGTAAAAGGTTGACCGCAGACTGATAACTGTGACCGCAGCCTATCGGGACACTGGTCCATGAGCAGCATGTCGTCTAGGTACACTATCATTCTGACCCCTTGAGCCTGCAAGGCCTCCACCACTGGCCGCAACACCTTTGTGAAGCACCACGGTGCTGAGGAGAGCCCGAAAGGAAGAGTGGTGAACTCGTAAACCTGACCGTCCCACCTGAACTGGAGGAAACGCTGATGAGGGGGAAAAATGGGGATCGTTAAGTAAGCGTCTTTCAAGTCTAGCCTGACCATCCAGTCGGACTGTCGCAAGACATCGCGCAGGAGATGTATCCCTTCCATTTTGAAATGCCGATACACCAACCACTCGTTGAACTCCTTCAAATTTATCACGGGGCGACTGCCCCCATCGACCTTGTCTACCAAGAAAAGATTGCTTATAAAACCTGAGGGGTGCTCGCAAGTGCAACAAATCGCCCCTTTTTGGAGGAGGGCCGCGACCTCTTCGCTCACCAAAGCCGCATCGCGCTGGGAAAAGGTAATGGGGCGAGGAAGCTGTAGCTGACACGGACGGCCATGGAACTCCATTTGGAAGCCCTGAACCGTCAGTGCAGCACCCAAGCATCGCTGGTAAGGGAGGCCCATGCAGGAAAAAACTGCGCCAATCGCCCCCCCACTCTCAAACTCGCGGGAGGCAGTACACTCACCTCGACCACCGCCTTGCTGTTGGCCACACTGACCTCCACGACCTCCGAACTTCTGCCCTCTTGTGGGGTAGAAATTGTTGAACCTGGCCTTGTCCTGATACTGGCCACGTCTGGAGCCTTGACCTCTATCCGAGCTGGCGCCCCGGCCGAACGAGTCGGCCCCTGCCTCGTCCGGCCTTGTCGAAAACACGAGGCGCGAAGACCTTTTTAATATTAGACTGGGCACGATCCAGGGACGTGGAGGTGGCCACAAATTTACCCAATTCCTTGATGAACGGGTCACCAAACAAACCCCCTTGGGCCACTGCACTTGCCTCCGACGAGGCGAGGTCGCCCAGCTTGGGATCCACCTTAATGAGCAGGGAGGGCGCAGTTGGCATTGCCAAGGAAAATGATGGCCCTCTGGGCCCAGTTGGATAGAACCTCCGGGGAAATCGCGTCCCCCGACACCATGGCCTCCTCCGCCATATCTAAGATCTTGGTAAAGGGCCCAACAGCATCCAAAAGCTTGTCCTGGCAAGTGCGCCAGGACCTGTCGATACCCTTCCGAGGGCCCTTGACAAATTTCTGAAGAAAGGTCGCCATTTTCGGATCGATGTCCGGGGTCATGGCCACCTTGCCCTCCAACGACAGCCGGGGACACTCCGCACGCAGGCGGCTCCTAGCATCCTTGTCCACCGGCTTCCTCAGCCTATTAGCGACGTACTGGGCCACCTTGTCACACGGGACCCACTCTGATGAACGGGGGTGGACGATGTCATCCGGGTCCAGCATATCCGACGGACCCACGGAGGATGAGGGCTGAGAAGGCAGCCACGACCGGGAAGAACAGGCCTCCTTCTCCGAGTCCGGGGAGTCTTTGTCGTCGCGCTGCGGGTCCGGAGACATCGCAGGGGGAGAAAGCGGGGGAACCTCCGAGGAAAGAGGAGTGGGAGGCTGCGTGTCCTCCAGGGCTTTGAAGGCACTCTTCACCCTGGCGAAAGCTGCCGAATCAACCCCTTCAGTGCAAGGCTTCTTGGGAGGAGACGGCGTAGGGGACGAATCCGGCCCAGAGGCTGAGACCGGCGCCGGAAGCAAGGCGGCAAACTTGGCATAGGCCTCGTCCAGGCGCGCCGAAAGGCGTTGTTCCAGGGGGACCATGGCCTGGTCCACCGCGCGATAGATGGAATCGTCGACCGCCTGGTAGAAGTCATCGTCCAACAGGACATAGTTCAGGGGGTCTTCCTCCGGATAGTTGTCCGCGTTCCCCTGCATAGCGAGGTAAATTAGGCTCTAGCAATGGGAACGGCAGACAAGACCAATGACCCTCCTCAGGGCACTCTATAGTCTGGGGAGTCCCAGCGATATGGGTGGCCAAAGGCACACAATGAACGGGCAAAGCCCTGGAAACGCTGCAGCCCACAGAGTCTCGGGGCGCCTCCCGGCAAAGCGTTCCCACAGCACAATTACGACCCCATAGGGTGTTCGTCAAATAATAAAACCCAAAGGGCGTTCAGAAAAAAGGGGAAACCTAATTGCAACCCCGCAGGGTGTCAGAGCCGGGAGGCTAGGCACGGGTCCGCTGGTGATAGGAGTGCGCCAGAACACTCTAGAAGCTTCTGAGAGCGACCCTTCAGCAAACGAGACACCGGCCCCTGGTGGCCGCGCCACCACACCGCTCACTACTGGGCAAAGATCTCGTAAGGAGTGCACTAGGTGTCCCGCGACCAATCAAGGGAATCTGTGAAGAAAGGACAGAAACCCGACACCCGGCCCAAAGGCCAAAGGCACCACACAGAAACCCAAAACCCAGGAGAGAAGTAAAACACCAACTTAACTTGCTGCGAGCAGCGAAGAAAGAGGAGGAGACAAGTACAGTGGAGCATGATGGGAGACACCGGTGCATGGACACTGTGATTGGACTCATGTTTGACTTTATTTTTTTCCCCAAATGTTCATGGGAAAAGTAGTTGTGTTATTTTTTCTTGCTGCTGTAGAGAATAAAGCGATGAAAGAATGGCATAATCCGAAGCCTCCGGTCCTGACATAGAATTAGATCACCCATGCAATAAATCTGCGGGCACCTGAACTTACCAAGACGGCTAGGAAAAGACTGGTATCCTCTCCTTGGTACTCAGCAGAGCTTAAAACAATAAAAATAAAATGCAGACTTAAGGAACGCATTTGGATATCTTCATATAGTTTGGCCCATAAGATTGAATATGGATCAGTACTAAAAGAATATAAGAATATAAGGGAGCAATAGTAACGGCTAAGACAGCCGACTTTACTTCCAAAGTTCTAGAATCCACAAACTCCCCTAAAGAACTGTTTAAAACAGTAACAGCATTGTATCCCCGGGCGAAATACACTGTCTTTGCCCCTGATCAAGCCTTTGTGGATAAACTTGTGGCTTTCTTCCAGACCGAGGTCCAAATGGTTTATGAGGAACTCTTGAACTCAGAAGAGGTTAACATTACCAGCTGCGGTCGGTAATGGGTGTACCTGCTGGGCAGTGACGTTGGGAGGGGGAGGGGCAGGGTGGGTGGTAGTAATCTATGGATTTCGGAGCTTTACAGGTAAGTAAACATTTAACAAATAAAAGACATTTCGTTGCGCGCACTGCATCTCATTTGGGGATGCAGTGCACACAATGAAATTTGTTTTATTTATTTAAATGTTTACTTACCTGTAAAGCTCCGTAATCCATAGATTACTACCCCCCACCCTGCCCTCCCCTCCCCACATCACCGCCCTACAGGTACACCCATTACCGACCATGGCTAAACATTACAAACCATCTAGAGACACAGGAAGAACACTCTCGCCAAGGTAGCCTAACACAATTTACCACTCTGATTGAAGAGCAAGTGGTAGACATACTCTCACTAACCAAATCTGGATCCCCACTTTACCCCTGTCCCCCACACATTCTACATCTAGCTAAGGATGAGGATGGCACGTCATTGACCCCTTTATTAAATCTAGTTATTGGAACAGGCACCTTCCCCTTAGGATGGAACCGTTGGAGGCTAAAAACTACCACCCTATCTCCTGTCTACCTCTACCCTCTAAAATTTTTGAGAAAGCCATAAACCTGGAACTGACAACCTACCTTGAGGACAATAACATTCTTGACTCCATCCAGCATGGGTTTAGAGCTTGACATTCTACAGAATCAGCTCTGATCATGGCTACAGAGGAGATTCGTATGATGGTGGGCGGTAGGGTGGCCTTAATACTGCTAGACCTCACGGCAGCTTTTGACACTGTGATTCATACAGTGGTAATAAATAGGCTGCAGTCCGTTGGAGTCAGTGGCAAGACCTTGACCCTTCTTACATATTTTATTGACCCCAGGGAACAAATAATATACTGGGAGGGTATGAGGTCGGAACGGTTTACCGTCCCGGATGGAGTCCCTGAGGGCTCGGCCCTCTCTCCCATTCTGTTCAATATTTATGTAACCCTGTTGGCAAGACTAATTAAAAGTCATGGTCTAGCGCTTGTGTCTTACGCTGACAACACTCAGATGGTGGTGTCTGTCACCCAAAGTGACAATATGTCAGCTGAGCGGTTCTGTAACTGTCTCTCCTCGGTGATGTCATGGATGAATGTCAATTTTCTAAAACTCAATACTGGAAGAAACGAGATTCTGGAATTTTGCAAAATCTCTTCAATCTGGAGCAAACATTGGTGGCCCCCTGAAGCCATAACATGACCGCTGGCGGTGTCTAGGGCCAGAAATCTCGGTTTTCTCATTGACAAAGATCTCACAAATAAACCAAGTGGTCTCAGCCTGCTTTTTCACATTAAAGATACTGCGTAAGATTCTTCCTTTTATCCTGTTTTCCCTGAGGAAAACGGTGGTCGGTGCCCTTATTCTATCAAGGATAGATTACTGTAATCCCCTGTATTTAGATACTGGAGTGAAACAACTCAACCAGTTCAGTCACTTCAAAATGCTGTTGCGTGAGTCTTGTATTGTCTACCCAAGCATCACTCCACTTGGGCCAGCATTAAACAACTGCACTGGCTTCCGGTGAGATGTTGGGTGGAGTTTAAAGCTCTATGCCTAGTGCATAAAGCCCTTTATGGAGGTGGGGCAGAAGACGTACCATCATTATTCCCCCAATACATCCCATTGTGCTGTTTAAGGTCTATGGACACAGGGCTGGTTCTTTCTCCCAGGATAAAAAGGGTAGGTTGGGGAGGGAAGCGCTTTTCATTCCTAGCAGCCAAATTATGGAACTCCCTCCCCATCTCGCTGCGACTTCTGCCCTCATACATCATCTTCAGGAAAGGCATTAAAACTAGGCTCTGTATGCAATGCTAATCACACTGCGACTCTCAGATCACTCTACCTAAGGCCAAGAAGCCTCAGCATAAGTGCACTCTACAAATACCCTCAGTCAGTCAGTCAATTACTAGAATATTGGCCAGCACATGCCAGGCCAACTTCTCAAAGGGAGGAAAATATTTTTAGTGTGCCACTGCCAATGCCTGAAGAGAGATAGATGGCTGTGTTGTTTGCCTCTCTATAGGGTGTACTTTACCTGTGGTAGTGGTAGATGCAGGCCTGTGGTAGTGGTAGATGCAGGCCTCAGCTGGGGTCTTAAAAAAATGGAAGCCGGCAGTGGTGGTGGTGGAACCATATCCTTCTGAGCAGATTAAATAGGATTCATCTCAGTGCTCTTCATACTGACTATCACTGGCTCATCATCATCATCATCATCACTGTAACTTTCCAAAGTTCAAAGGCTTCATGGGACTTTTCCTTTTCCCTTGTCCCTCGAGCAGGATTCTGACTCAGCCAGGGTCCAATCTATGTTCAGATCATCAGAAGGGGGGCTTGGAGACGATGGTGAAGTCCCCTTTTTTTTCTTGTTGGAGGTCATGAAGCCGATGAATGAAGAAGAGCTACATCTTGTTCAGAAACATCCTCAACCTCCTGTTTTGCTCATACTTTAGGGAGAACTGTTGCTAGCTGCAGATCTTGTTTACACTTTCCTGTGAAGATTGGGATTTTTGTGGCTGAGAAAAATCCAGATCAAACTAACAGCTCACCACCATGACTACAGTAGCTTCATCACTTAGAGACACAGGCTTGGCCTTAGCATTAGTTTTGGATGGTAACATTCATGCAGGATTGCAGCTCCCAGCATTTGACTGCCCAGAACTGAGAAATGAAAGATTAACAATACTAAAAAGGTTATTTAACGAAAGAGGGATAAGGACATGCAGACAAGCTTTGATTCGAAGTCTTTGCTCGGACGATCTATCCATTAACTCTGCCCTGACAAAATTTTTAACAATAGTTTGGAAAATATAGGAACAATATGTTATTTGAAATTATAATGATTATATATTTTCCCTAGTTCTGAACATATGAATTCGTTCTGTAAGTAGTTTTTAACGAATGTAACACAATTTTAAGATTTACTGTTATTCAAAATGTAATTTTAACGATGTACTATTATTCTAATGTATATAATGGAGCAATTGCGTTTTGTAAAGATTTTAATTAATCGATCAATAAACTATAACTAACTAGCAATTGAAACACCCTTGACCACGCCCTTCGATATGTCATAATGGACCAAGGCAAAAATACCGATTAGCTCTTTTCAGAGTGGGGTGCTGACCTGTGGCACCTGTTCCCTAAAATCACCAGGCTTCTGAGAAATCTTGGTGTTGATACCAGTGATTCGAGCAAATTTGAATAACCCCTTCTGCAGCAGAGTATTAGATAAGGCTTCGCATTCATTTTCGTGATGAAACGAGGCCCAATGGTGCATTTTGAACAAATTAACTTGTTGCAGAAATTGTGTATCATTGCAAGGCTATGATGAAGAAAGATACAGATAAATCGAGCTTTCAATGTGGCTGGCACAAGATATGGCTTCTAGTTCACACAATAACAAATAGAGTTTCAACTATTATTGTTTTCCCATTGATGACAACTCATTAGGTTAATCCTGTGACTCTTCAACTGAAGTTACTTTGCAACTGATAGATTCATCTTGACTTCCAGTCTCTCAATTAAAAAAAACAGCTTTCCTGTTTTCAGTCTGTATTTGTTGTGAATTCCATTGGGTGATTTGCCAGTGTTTTTAAAGTTAAATTAAAATATATGAGTGCCCAGTGGAGGGTGCAGGAGGTACCCCACGTTTCCTTTAAAAAGGTGGAAGGTGGCACACCATGGTGGCAAAATCCTTCTTCTCCTCACTGGCCACTTTCCTGCATCTTTCTTAGATCTGCCAGTTGCCACTTAGCAGAAGAAGTATAGGAGGCACTGGCACTACTGGCAGTACTGTGTGTGATGTACCTAGTGAATCTAAAAGCAAAAAAAAGGAAAGCATTTAGGGCCATATGTATCAAGCTAATTAGCATTCGCAAAGGCCAAAATTCTGCGAATTTCGGCCTTTGCGAATGCTAATTTGACAAAATGGTATGTATCAAACATAGGGAATAGCAAAATTTGCAATTCCTTATTTTGCGATTGCACTTAAGGAATTGCAAATTTTGCGATTCCTTAAATGCAATGCATCAAACAAAAAATATTCAAAAAATGCCATTAAGGATTCGCAAATTACCACCATCTTCTAGTTGGTGGTAATTTGCGAATTCTTTTCAAAAAGCTTTTTTCCAAAAAACAAAAGGTGCCATATGACGCCCATACGTGCCCTTAGGGCACGTATGTGCGCCATATGCGCCCAATTGTCTTTTTCAGGGGTGCAGCAGGGTGTTCATGAGACACCCCTGCACCCTTGAAAAAAATTCTATTTTGCGATTAGCTAATGGCTAATCGCAAATTGCACCTTGATTCCTATGGGCCTCCAGGCCCATAGAAATGAATGGGTAATTTGCGATTAGCAATTTGCTAATCGCAAATTAGGAATGGTAAGGAATCGCTATTTAATAGCAATTTTGTGCATACATACCGTTTTGCGAATTCCAAATAGCGATTCCTTAAAATTCGCTATTTGGAATTTGCAAAACTGAAGTATGATACATATGGCCCTCAGTGATATAGACATTTGCAGTTTAAATCCACAGATAACATAACTTAGGTGTGAGGTCATTACAATTAATTAATAATAGTGTATCAATTCCAACCATGCGTAAAAATATTACAATAATATACATCTTGGAAAGGTTTTTATGTGGCTTTAAGGGCTATGAGATGCCAGTGGTAGGCAAGGGAGCAGGTGAAAGTGAAATAATACTTAAAGAATTGTTTCTGATATGTGCCTTTGAGACACCTTCGGCAGGCAGGGGGTGCAGAGAAATATGGAATAAACATTAAAACAATTATTGCTGGTGTGCACCTCTGAGACAACTATGACAGTCGGGGGTGAGTGGCGGGGTGGCGGTCACAGGGAAATGAAATGATCCCTAAAATAATTATGCTAGTGTATGCCTATATCACACTGATGGCAGGCAGTGAGTGCAGGGGAAAAATGTAATGTTCCATAATAAGCTATTGTTGATGTGCACCTCTGAGACAGCCATACCCTGTAGGGGGAAAATTGAATAATTCTTAATACATGGTTGCAGGTATGGACCTATGACAGGCATAGGGAGGAGGGAAAATGAAATAATCTTCTTTATATATAAAAACGAAAGTATGTCTCTTTGTCCTTTATGCATTACTACACCATTCATCCAATCGCCATGAAACTTTGGGAAGTTGTTGAGTACACTCCCGCAAAGGTTTCTGGCAAAAAAAGAAAAAATAATAATAATAATTTGTTAAATATTGGCCCCCCGGACCCCCAGGGCCCTCTTAATCTTTACAATACTGAAAGTTTACAGTTTACGGTGTGACTCACTTTTGCAATGCCCATCAACAAAGCACAAGGACAATCGCTGCAAGTGTGGACTACATTTGGAGAATCGGTGCTTCTCACATAGACAAGTGTATGTGACCAGCTCACGCGTTGAAAAACCTTCCGATTTATTCGTGTACGCACCAGACGGAAAAACTAAAAAAAACGTGTATCCACAAGCACTCGAATAAATAAACAGAATTGAAACAACACTTTAAAATGTTTTCCATATTAAAATGAATAAGTTTCAATAACAATTACACAATGTAAATTGAATGTTATCATAACAAGTTTCCTTAAATTTCCTTTCTTCTGAGATCGCAGCAATGCGCGACGGGTAAGCTAGTCCTTAAAATATTATTGCTGGTGTGCTCTTATGATACCATGAGACACAGAAGGCAGGCGGGGGCAGATTAAAATGGATAATCTTTAAAATATTTTTGCGGGTCTGTGTCAAAGAGACACCTATGGCAGGCATGGGCTGCATGCAAAAAATGGAATGATCCTTACAAAATACCTGCTAATGTGCACCTATGAGACACCTATGAGAAGCAGGGGTGAAAGGGAAAATGGAACAATCCTTATAAAAATAGGGCTGGTGTGAGCCTATGCGACACCTACAGCAATCAGAGGGTGCAGGGGTAACCGAAATAATCCTTTAAAAATATTGCTAGTGTTTGCCTATGAGACACCTATGGCAGGCTGAGGGTACAGTGAAAAATGTAATAATTGAAAAAACATAATTGCTGGTGTCTCCCTAGGGCCTATGAAAAATCCTATAGGAGACAAGTAGGTGGAGGGCAAAATGGGAGAAATGCATAAAAAAAGTAAAAGCACTGTGATGCAATCATCCTCAAGCACATTATATCTGTGTCAGAGGAAAAAAACATAAATGAGAAAACAAAAAAGCATAGGCCTCTTCCATAAATGTCCCTAGAATATGACTTTGAAAAGTCAAAGTTGAAGAAAAGGATTCACAAACTGACTAAACAAAATGTCAGCCGGCCACATGGCCACAAAGGGCGAAGGCATGGGCAACAAAGAAAACATTCAGCCCTATTGCAAAAACACATTGACACCACAAAAGGTTCACTAGTCACATGACCAAAAAGGGTGAAGGCAGCAAAGAGCACAACCAGGCCTATAGGAAGCACATTCATGCCAATAGACTTGATTTAGGCGAGAGACTTCTGATTTTTTAAGCTTCATTTTGCCTGCCTGAAAGTGCCTTTCATTATAATAGATGTCAATGGCGGAAATACATTCTGATGCTTATTTTTCAAAGATATTCACTTTCCCATTTCTAAAATGTTGGCATGTATGCAAATGAATACATAAAATGTCTGCTAATCATATGGCCACAAAAGTCAGAGACATGGACAACAAAGAACACATGCAGGCCTATAGTAAAAAACACACTGGGTACACTAAATGGCCGAGAGCAAAGTATATCCAGAACAAAGACAAAATAGTGGCCCATGGTAAACACACACACTGGCCAGCAAGTTCTGTGATTATGGTAAATCATCGGTATTGTCAACTCAAGGGAACCACATAAGGTCCACTATCCAATTGATCAATTCTGGGACCTGGTTCCTTGAATTTGACGTATATAGCAAATGCGTTGACGCGTTTCGGTGTGTAGTTATACAAAAGACACCATTATCAAGACCACAATTTCGTCTCTTTCATGCTTGCAATAATGTTCAGTAAAATTATCTAAAATTGCGAGACTTTATGTATGTCTGCAGTGGTTACCAAATCCTATGATGGTAGAAGATTTTAACCCACAGATGAATAGTTTAAGGTAGGCGAGCGTGAACCGGGCCTCTTTTTTTAATATTACAGTCCCATGCACAAAGCTTGATAGAAGACTTAAATCCGTCCAATCATAAAGATAGTGTCAGGTTTAAAAATTTCAATTTCAGGAGTCCAGACGCGGCCACATTTGATATCAGGATCCACCATATATGGGGACCTGATGCGGCTTTTTGAAAACGACTCCGGAAGCTTGAAGCATTAATCACAAAATACCGCGTTCCACTACAAGCGCACGTGTATCTCTACTTAACATTAGGACGTATTAAAAGACTAAGGGCCATATGTGGGTAAATGGCATTTACCGAATCGTAAATACCGAATTTTACCGATTCGGTATTTACAATTCGGTAAACGCCATGTAGGTAATAATTCTTTAAATATTACTGAATCGGTAATATTCGGTAATTACCGAATCGGTATATACCGATTCGGTAATTGCCATTGATTCCTATGGGCCTTGAGGCCCATAGGAATCAATGGCAATTACCGAATCGGTAAATACCGATTCGGTAATTATTCCGATTTGTCAAGGGGGACAGGGTGTCACTTTGACACCCTGTTGCACCCCTGATTTTGGCTTGTGTGCAATGTGACACACATACATGCCCTTAGGGATGTATGTGCGCCACATGGCACAGGTTTACATGCACAGATGTGCATGTACACAGAAATTCGTTATTTACCATGCCATTGTATTTCATGGTAAATAACGAATTTCTAAGGGCCTGTGGCACTGTTTGCAGTGCCACCTACATCCCAAATTTCCGATTCTGTACATTTACCGATTCGGTAAAATTACCGATTCGGTAAACATACAGAATCGGTAATTTTCAGGCCCACTACATCTGGAATTACAAATACCGGTAGGTAACGGCCAAAATCGTCCGTTACCGACCGGTATTTTGCCACCTACATATGGCCCTAAAACTTGAAAATGTAAATTTTGAAACCAGACGCTATCTTTATGATTGGACAGATTTAAGTCTACTATCAAGCTTTGCGCATGGGACTGTAATATTCAAAAAAGAGGCCCGGTTCACGCTCGCCTACCCTAAACTATTCATCTGTGGGTGAAAGCTTGTACCATCATAGGATTTGGTAACCACTGCGAGCATACATAAAGTCTCGCAATTTTAGATAATTTTACTGAACATTATTGCAAGCATGAAAGAGACAAAATTGTGGTCTTCATAAAGGTGTCTTTTATATAACTACACACCGAAACGCGTCGATGCATTTGCTATATACGTCAAATTCAAGGAACCAGGTCCCAGAATTGATCAATTGGTGTGTGGACCTTATGTGATTCCCTTGAGTTGACAATACCGATTATTCACATAATCACAGAACTTGGTCTCTTGCTGGGTTTTAATTATATTGTTTTGAATATTGTTTATGCATTTGTGCTATTGTGACATTTTCTAATGATTTTAATGAAAAAATGTTTTTTTATATCAATAAATGTATAAATTGTAGTATTATACTGTTTAGGCGCTTTTAATAGTTCTCAAATAGGTGGTTTTACACTTATAGAACATAGAATTACATTAGCAAAACAAGAAGTGAATGTATGGATGGATGATTGAGACAATTTTTGATTCTGTTTGTATTCTCACATCCCAAGGGATAATTGATTTTACTCACGTATTGGGGGCCCTATCCCTTGGATAGTTGGGCCACTTCCTTAAATTTTTCACTTGTTAGATAATGGCACAGGAAGGCTTCCTAGTGAATGGAAAATTTGATAAGGGATGTTAAACTTTGCTCGGTCTCGGTAACTCACTTGCTGGAGCCTCGTGGTGTTCCCACTGCCATTGCATTGCTCAGATGGGAAAGAAATTCCACCAGGCGGGCTATTAGTAGAATTTCACCGGAACTCTCCGTTAAAAGAGTAACAGAGTCTCAAAATTCAACTAAATCTAAGTGTAAAATACATAATTCCGCTCAGGCCTAATAATGAGGGCAACACCAATTCTTGAAATTACGTGAATTACGTCATTGTAATTTGATTTCACCCAGGCCTAGTGCAGCCTGCTCACAGCTCTTTGTACCCCTGTTGTGGAGACCCTAGTCACAAGATGATACTGCTATGAAGAGCATCACTCTAGACAATACCAGAGTCTGAAAGACAGTCTAGGAGGGACATATCACAGGAGAACCAACCAACTCAAACAACTTTTGTGAGAGTAGACAGAGAATACAAATCCCCTGTCTGCCATCCCTGCATAAAAGTGAGAGCTGTAGAATCACTTGTTGTTCCTGTTCCGAATTTCTTTTGACCAAGGAGGAGGTACACCATAGTGTAAACAGACAACACTGCTCAGACCTGCTCAACAACCACTTTCTCAGCAGTGAGCATCATCTGGAGTCTGATCTGGAGGAATAACTTTTTCCTGTACTGGAATGCCTGTAGGATCTTGCATGTAAAAATTGGAATGGAGCAAGCCACCCCTGCAGGAGGAATTGACTACCAATGTGGCAAGAGCAGCTTACCTGAGTGTTGTGAGTTCCGCCACCCGAAACTCTTGAAGAGCATGACTGACGCACTCCTGTGTCAGAACAAGTCACTGACACCATATCAGAGGATTCTTGGGACTTCCAAAGTGTGTCAAAGTGCATCTGCCCATCGACCCTGCCATTGCAGCTATACATCCACATATGTGTGCCTAAGTGATCTGCACTGCTGAAGAAAGGACCAAGCCTGACGTGTGGAACTTGCTTGTGACTTGCTGATGTAGCTGTGACCCTTGCTATTTGTGCCCTTGTGGTCTTTGCTTATATCAAAAAAGGAGAGAAGAGGATTAGAAGTCCATTCATTTCCCCTGAGTAAAAGTTCATTAATCAAAAATAGAATGGACACTAGTTTCTACAAAACCATTGGTTTGTATTCGAAAACCCTCATAGACAACCTGGTATTGTCGTTTGCGGTGTATCTTTTGTCCGCCCCATCAGGAGTCATGGCGTATTCATCGGGTGATCGATTGACGTGCTGGGTGCCTGCCTCACCTGAGGCTACCTCTGGTGATAGTAGAAGTGTCCAGAGATCAACATTTTGTACGTGAAGGAGTAGACTAAAAATAGTGTCTAAACAAAAAAAGGTTTTTTATTCTGGGTAGTTTAGGCACTAAGTTTAAAAAGGAGTTGCGATACAAGGTGGTCGGGTTACTGGATAACCATATCATTTAAGGTATGTGTCGACATATTTCAGCTCGCTCGGCCCGAACGGGTCTATGGAGCTTTCATCAGGACAAGAAAACGTGTTTACAGACAAACAAAAAGAAATTATGACATGAGCTTCACACAACTTGTGTGGGATTCAGTATTTAGTAGGGTGGGGATTTCCCATGCTGTGGAGACAAAAACCGACAAAGGCTATTATTAATGTCGGTACTCAGTACAGGTGAGTAGACAGTCAGGCTAGATTCTGTGAGGAGCGCTATTACTATTACTCCAAAAGCGTGCCAAAATTGTGGCGGATATACAGTGGGTTGGAGAAAAAAGGAGAAAGGAGAACAAATGTGGTCTAAGGAAGTGCAATATTGGCGAAACCAAGGTTGGGATAGCCAAGGCAACTACTAGTTACGTAAACATACAATTGTATCTTATGCACAATAACTAGACGGGGTAACAGTTCTGATCACTGGTCTATTAACAAAGGGGATTCTAGAGTCTAGGTGCCCCGCAGTTAACTGTTTAAATGGAAACTAGTGCATGGTCAGTGATGGTAGTTATTAGGTGAGTCATATTTGGTTTGTATAGGAGAGACGTGAATAGTGACTTATATA
Organism: Lissotriton vulgaris; assembly: GCF_964263255.1. Classification (NCBI taxonomy): domain Eukaryota; kingdom Metazoa; phylum Chordata; class Amphibia; order Caudata; family Salamandridae; genus Lissotriton; species Lissotriton vulgaris. The sequence continues at coordinate 1,270,471,863 of NC_141689.1, forward strand.
ACCCTTTTTAAGAAGTTGTAAATACCTGTTCTGCGCAAGGTGAGTGCTTCAACAGGGGAACCAGAGTCGCATGTGGTAATTTACTGTCAAAGTAAAGGTAGGCCCATTGATTAGTACATTGATTTGTCTTACCCGTTAGGCTGGAGAGCGGTGTGCTACCATTCTTACCCATGAGGTACAGCTAGGTGTCCCTTGTGCTGACTCTTCCCCTGGCTATGGGCGGGGCTATAGAGTTCAGTCTTTTATACTAGTCTTGAAAACAAAGAAGGGACAACTCTATGTTTTGGGAAGAGTACTAGTAAAATGGAGGATATTCAAGGCAATGTTGATTTTTTCAGTAGAACTGGTGCCAAGGAAAGTGATCGTTCATCCCCAGTGTGTCTGTTTTGAGGCGGTCTACCCATCTTTGCTCTTTTTCGAAGAGGGTTTGTTCTGCATTCTGGTTTTTGAATTGGAGCATTTTAATGACTGTCCATCTCAGCTCATCGCAGGTATGGCCTGCTTCAACAAAGTGAGTACATAGTTTGGTGTTATTTTTCTTGAGTCTGATGTTGCTCCTATGTTCTCCTATGCGGAGTTTTACTTTGCGACAAGTCATGCCTACATATTGGCGTTGGCACGGGCAGGTGATTAAGTAAATTACATGCGTTGAATTACAGTTAGTGTGGCTTCTTTGTGTCCACAATATGGTGTCTGTTAATTGCAGTATCTTGGTGGTGTTAGTGAACTTGCAGACTCCACATGTGCCACATGGGTAGTGGCCAGTGACAGGGGTCATGTTTGTATCCCTGATGGTAGACATAACGGGTTTATTCCTCGGCCTGGTGTGTACAAGGACGTCTTTGATGTTCTTTGTCCTTCTGTTCGCAAATCTGGGTTTGGGCCTGTTGAAGTTGCCTGAAGTTAGTATTTGCCAGTTTTTCCTTATGAGTTTCTGTACGTCATAGGTTGCCGGGCAGAAGGTGGTGACGCAGGTAACAAGATCTTTTATAGGTTCTTTGTTTGTGTTCTGTAGGAGGCATTCTCATGGCTGATGTTTAGCACGTTTCTTGCATTTGGAGATTACTGCTGGGGTGTAGTCTCTATTGCGTAACTTTCGACTCAGTTCCTGTGCTTGTAGTGTGTAATCTTCCTTCTTGCTGCAGTTACGTTTGTGCCTCAAAAATTGACTGCAAGGAAGGTTGTCTCGCAGAGGGCGGGGATGGTAGCTGTTGTAAGAGAGCAGGCTATTTTTTGCGGTAGGTTTCGTGAACGTTTTAGTTTCCAATTTGCCATTCTCTGCAAAAATTGTGAGGTCCAGGAAATCAATCTTTTGGTTATTCGCAGTGTAAGTGAATTTCAACCACTGGTCTCTACCATTGAGCCATTCTATGAAGGTAGTGAGGTCTAGTCTGGTGTCCCAAATGAGCAAATCATCATCGATGTAACGTTTCCAGTATAAAATACTGGAAACGTATGGGTTGGTGTTGTGGAGCACACATTCTTGTTCGAGACGGCTCACATACAGTCCCGCTACTGACGGCGCAAAAGCGCTGCCCATGGATGTGCCATGGCATTGCAGGAAGAATTGGCCTTTATATTCAAAGTAATTCTCTTGTAGGGCCAATCTACAGCATTCGAGAATGAAGGGTCGAGGGGTTTTATGTGTCCAGTCTTCCAGAAAGAGTAGATCTTCTAGCATCTTTATGGTATCCTCTTGGGGTAAGCTGGTGTAGAGAGATTCCACGTCCAGACCCACCATTAGCATTGTGTCTGGGTTGAATTCCCGATCTGTAATCTGGGTCAAAAGGTCTCTGGTATCTTTTAAGTAGGTGGGGGTATTCTGGACTAGAGGTTTCAAATACTCATCTGCGAACTTAGATAAGGGTTCCAGCAGAGATCCAATTCCCTGATACTATCGGGCGTCCCGGTGGTGGGGACCTGTTCTTGTGTGTTTTGGGCAGGGAATAGAAAAAAGGTATTTTTGGTCCTTTTGGTGTTAAAAAGTCTGCCTCTTTTTTAGAGATCCAACTATTTGTCTCAGCCTCATGTATCATGATGGCAATGGTGTTGGTAAGTCTCTCAGTGGGATCAGTGTCCAATTTTTTATAGAACTTCTCATCTGATAGTAATGCCAGACATTGTTGGTTGTATCCTTCTTTTGTCAAGATGACCACACCACCACCCTTGTCTGCGGGTTTTATTATGATGTTTTCATTGTCTCTCAGTTCATTCAAGGCTTGTTTTTTTTTATTGCTCATATTTTGATAGGTTTTCTTCTTGTTGTTCATTTTGTCAATCCCCTTCATGACTGCCTGTTCAAAGGTTTGTATTTCAATGGTTACTGCACTGGTCGGAGGGCAGAATTTGGACTTCCTTCTTAGGGTAGTGTCGCCTTCCATGGTCTGATTCACGGATTCATTGAAAAAGGCTTTTAGTTTAAGGGTTCTGCAGAATTCAGACACTTCGCATTTAAGTTTGAAACGGTCTGTAGTTGGTGTGGGCACAAAGCCGAGTCCTTTGTTGAGGACAATCGTTTGATCCTCAGTCAAGATGATGTTGGTTAGGTTCACTATTAATGAGTCTTCTTGCTCGTTCCTGGTTGTGCTGCGGCCATGCTCCTCGTTTGCACGCTCGGTTGTTGATCTTGCCATCTGAGGTTTTTCTTTCTGCCCCGGGACTGATTTTGGCCTCTTCCTAAAAAAGGCAGTGACTGATGTTGGTTTGGGGGGTGCGACATTTGGTGGTTATCCATGGGTTGTTGTTGGTTCATGCCAGGATGGTAAGGATTCATCCATCCCGCATAAGGAGGCATGTAGGGTGGATAATATGGCATTGGGTTTCCATGGAAAAAAGGTGGTTTTGGCCATCTGTTTCCTCGTCGTGGGCGTTGGAATCTAAAGTTATTGCGACCCCTCCTCGGTGTGGACTCTTCGGAGCTGCCTTCTGAGCCCTCAGACGATGTCACCCCTGTAGAGTCTGTATCCGATCCATTGATGGTTGTTGTATAGTCATCTTTTGAGTATGGGTGCATTTTTTCTTGGCTGAATTTCTTCAGTTCTTTGGTTAGCTTCTGGAGTTTGTTTTGCGTAAGATATTCTTCCATTTCATCCATCTCTTTTGTTATTTCATCTATGCGTTTCTTGTATACTTGGGGATTGATACTTTTTTTGAGTTCATTTTCACATTCCTGTATCTCCACCAATAGTGCATCTGAAAATCTCTTTGCTGTCTTTACTATTAGGACTAGGTAGTCCAAAGTGCACTTCCATGAAATGGACGACCAATCGCGTCTGAATACAAGGTCATGTAAGAAAATCCTAGGAGCATTAGTGACCCATAGGCCTCTCGGGGCTGATTTTGATCTGAGGTATTCAGTCATTATTATGCCATGGATTGAGGTTCGAATCTGTTCTCTCTTTTTGTTGGTCAAAGTGTCCCAATCATCTGTTTGAGCAATAGCCTGTATGAACTCCGGGTTCTGTAATAGTGATTGTCCTGCTAAGATTTCATCTATGTCACTTCCTGAAAAGCTAAGACCGGTATTGTTCTCCATGTTTCCTCTCTCTGTGTTCCAAAATTTACAAACAGAAGACACCCTTAAAGAGCAGAAATAGGTGATTCTGCAAGGGTGTAGATGATTCCTGCAGCTGTTCGCTGCTTAAAGGCTTATATCAAAAAAGGAGGGAAGAGGATTAGAAGGCCATTCATTTCCCCTGAGTAAATGTTCATTAATCAAAAATAGAATGGACACTAGTTTCTACAAAACCATTGGTTTGTATTCGAAAACCCTCATAGACATCCTGGTATTGTCGTTTGCGGTGTATCTTTTGTCCGCCCCATCAGGAGTCATGGCGTATTCATCGGGTGATCGATTGACGTGGTGGGTGCCTGCCTCACCTGAGGCTACCTCTGGTGATAGTAGAAGTGTCCAGAGATCAAAATTTTGTACGTGAAGGAGTAGACTAAAAATAGTGTCTAATCAAAAAAAGGTTGTTTATTCTGGGTAGTTTAGGCACTAGGGTTAAAAAGGAGTTGCGATACAAGGTGGTCGGGTTACTGGATCACCATATCATTTAAGGTATGTGTCGACATGTTTCAGCTCGCTCGGCCCGAACGGGTCTATGGAGCTTTCGTCAGGACAAGAAAACGTGTATACAGACAAACAAAAAGACATTATGACATGAGCTTCACACAACTTGTGTGGGATTCAGTATTTAGTAGGGTGGGGATTTCCCATGCTGTGGAGACAAAAACCGACAAAGGCTGTTATTAATGTCGGTACTCAGTACAGGTGAGTAGACAGTCAGGCTAGATTCTGTGAGGAGCGCTATTACTATTACTCCAAAAGCGTGCCAAAATTGTGGCGGATATACAGTGGGTTGGAGGAAAAAGGAGAAAGGAGAACAAATGTGGTCTAAGGAAGTGCAATATTGGCGAAACCAAGGTTGGGATAGCCAAGGCAACTACTAGTTACGTAAACATACAAATGTATCACATGCACAATAACTAGACGGGGTAACAGTTCTGATCTCAGGTCTATTATCAAAGGGGATTCTAGAGTCTAGGTGCCCCGCAGTTAACTGTTTAAATGGAAACTAGTGCATGGTCAGTGATGGTAGTTATTAGGTGAGTCATATTTGGTTTGTATAGGAGAGACGTGAACAGTGACTTATATAACCCTCTTTAAGAAGTTGTAAATACCTGTTCTGCGCAAGGTGAGTGCTTCAACAGGGGAACCAGAGTCGCATGTGGTAATTTACTGTCAAAGTAAAGGTAGGCCCATTGATTAGTACATTGATTTGTCTTACCCGTTAGGCTGGAGAGCGGTGTGCTACCATTCTTACCCATGAGGTACAGCTAGGTGTCCCTTGTGCTGACTCTTCCCCTGGCTATGGGCGGGGCTATAGAGTTCAGTCTTTTATACTAGTCTTGAAAACAAAGAAGGGACAACTCTATGTTTTGGGAAGAGTACTAGTAAAATGGAGGATATTCAAGGCAATGTTGATTTTTTCAGTAGAACTGGTGCCAAGGAATATGATCGTTCATCCCCAGTGTGTCTGTTCTGAGGCAGTCTACCCATCTTTGCTCTTTTTCGAAGAGGGTTTGTTCTGAATTCTGGTTTTTGAATTGGAGCATTTCAATGACTGTCCATCTCAGCTCATCGCAGGTATGGCCTGCTTCAACAAAGTGAGTACATAGTTTGGTGTTATTTTTCTTGAGTCTGATGTTGCTCCTATGTTCTCCTATGCGGAGTTTTACTTTGCGACAAGTCATGCCTACATATTGGCATTGGCACGGGCAGGTGTTTAAGTAAATTACATGCGTTGAATTACAGTTAGTGTGGCTTCTTTGTGTCCACAATATGGTGTCTGTTAATTGCAGTCTCTTGGTGGTGTTAGTGAACTTGCAGACTCCACATGTGCCACATGGGTAGTGGCCAGTGACAGGGGTCATGTTTGTATCCCTGATGGTAGACATAACGGGTTTATTCCTCGGCCTGGTGTGTACAAGGACGTCTTTGATGTTCTTTGTCCTTCTGTTCGCAAATCTGGGTTTGGGCCTGTTGAATTTGCCTGAAGTTAGTATTTGCCAGTTTTTCCTTATGAGTTTCTGTACATCATAGGTTGCCGGGCAGAAGGTGGTGACGCAGGTAACAAGATCTTTTATAGGTTCTTTGTTTGTGTTCTGTAGGAGGCATTCTCGTGGCTGATGTTTAGCACGTTTCTTGCATTTGGAGATTACTGCTGGGGTGTAGTCTCTATTGCGTAACTTTCGACTCAGTTCCTGTGCTTGTAGTGTGTAATCTTCCTTCTTGATGCAGTTACGTTTGTGCCTCCAAATTTGACTGTAAGGAAGGTTGTCTCGCAGAGGGCGGGGATGGTAGCTGTTGTAAGAGAGCAGGCTATTTTTTGCTGTAGGTTTCGTGAACGTTTTAGTTTCCAATTTGCCATTCTCTGCAAAAATTGTGAGGTCCAGGAAATTAATCTTTTGGTTATTCGCAGTGTAAGTAAATTTCAACCACTGGTCTCTACCATTGAGCCATTCTATGAAGGTAGCGAGGTCTAGTCTGGTGTCCCAAATGATCAAAACATCATCGATGTAACGTTTCCAGTATAAAATACTGGAAACGTATGGGTTGGTGTTGTGGAGCACACATTCTTGTTCGAGACGTCTCACATAGAGTCCCGCTACTGACGGCGCAAAAGCGCTGCCCATGGATGTGCCATGGCATTGCAGGAAGAATTGGCCTTTATATTCAAAGTAATTCTCTTGTAGGGCCAAGCTACAGCATTTGAGAATGAAGGGTCGAGGGGTTTTATGTGTCCAGTCTTCCAGAAAGAGTAGATCTTCTAGCATCTTTATGGTATCCTCTTGGGGTAAGCTGGTGTAGAGAGATTCCACGTCCGGACCCACCATTAGCATTGTGTCTGGGTTGAATTCCCGATCTGTAATCTGGGTCAAAAGGTCTCTGGTATCTTTTAAGTAGGTGGGGGTATTCTGGACTAGAGGTTTCAAATACTCATCTGCGAACTTAGATAAGGGTTCCAGCAGAGATCCAATACCCGATACTATCGGGCGTCCCGGTGGTGGGGACCTGTTCTTGTGTGTTTTGGGCAGGGACTAGAAAAAAGGTATTTTTGGTCCTTTTGGTGTTAAAAAGTCTGCCTCTTTTTTAGAGATCCAACTATTTGTCTCAGCCTCATGTATCATGATGGCAATGGTGTTGGTAAGTCTCTCAGTGGGATCAGTGTCCAATTTTTTATAGAACTTCTCATCTGATAGTAATGCCAGACATTGTTGGTTGTATCCTTCTTTTGTCAAGATGACCACACCACCACCCTTGTCTGCGGGTTTTATTATGATGTTTTCATTGTATCTCAGTTCATTCAAGGCTTGTTTTTTTTTATTGCTCATATTTTGATAGGTTTTCTTCTTGTTGTTCATTTTGTCAATCCCCTTCATGACTGCCTGATCAAAGGTTTGTATTTCAATGGGTACTGCACTGGTCGGAGGGCAGAATTTGGACTTCCTTCTTAGGGTAGTGTCGCCTTCCATGGTCTGATTCACGGATTCATTGAAAAAGGCTTTTAGTTTAAGGGTTCTGCAGAATTCAGACACTTCGCATTTAAGTTTGAAACGGTCTGTAGTTGGTGTGGGCACAAAGCCGAGTCCTTTGTTGAGGACAATTGTTTGATCCTCAGTCAAGACGATGTCGGTTAGGTTCACTATTAACGAGTCTTCTTGCTCGTTCCTGGTTGTGCTGCGGCCATGCTCCTCGTTTGCACGCTCGGTTGTTGATCTTGCCATCTGAGGTTTTTCTTTCTGCCCCGGGACTGATTTTGGCCTCTTCCTAAAAAAGGCAGTGACTGATGTTGGTTTGGGGTGTGCGACATTTGGTGGTTATCCATGGGTTGATGTTGGTTCATGCCAGGATGGAAAGGATTCATCCATCCCGCATAAGGAGGCATGTAGGGTGGATAATATGGCATTGGGTTTCCATGGAAAAAAGGTGGTCTTGGCCATCTGTTTCCTCGTCGTGGGCATTGGAATCTAAAGTTATTGCGGCCCCTCCTCGGTGTGGACTCTTCGGAGCTTCCTTTCGAGCCCTCAGACGATGTCACCCCTGTAGAGTCTGTATCCGATCCATTGATGGTTGTTGTATAGTCATCTTTTGAGTATGGGTGCATTTTTTCTTGGCTGAATTTCTTCAGTTCTTTGGTTAGCTTCTGGAGTTTGTTTTGCGTAAGATATTCTTCCATTTCATCCATCTCTTTTGTTATTTCATCTATGCGTTTCTTGTATACTTGGGGATTGATACTTTTTTTGAGTTCATTTTCACATTCCTGTATCTCCACCAAAAGTGCATCTGAAAGTCTCTTTGCTGTCTTTACTATTAGGACTAGGTAGTCCAAAGTGCACTTCCACGAAATGGACGACCAATCGCGTCTGAATACAAGGTCATGTAAGAAAATCCTAGGAGCATTAGTGACCCATAGGCCTCTCGGGGCTGATTTTGATCTGAGGTATTCAGTCATTATTATGCCATGGAATTAGGTTCGAATCTGTTCTCTCTTTTTGTTGGTCAAAGTGTCCCAATCATCTGTTTGAGCAATAGCCTGTATGAACTCCTGGTTCTGTAATAGTGATTGTCCTGCTAAGATTTCATCTATGTCACTTCCTGAAAAGCTAAGACCGGTATTGTTCTCCATGTTTCCTCTCTCTGTGTTCCAAAATTTACAAACAGAAGACACCCTTAAAGAGCAGAAATAGGTGATTCTGCAAGGGTGTAGATGATTCCCGCAGCTGTTCGCTGCTTAAAGGCTTATATCAAAAAAGGAGGGAAGAGGATTAGAAGTCCATTCATTTCCCCTGAGTAAATGTTCATTAATCAAAAATAGAATGGACACTAGTTTCTACAAAACCATTGGTTTGTATTCGAAAACCCTCATAGACATCCTGGTATTGTTGTTTGCGGTGTATCTTTTGTCCGCCGCATCAGGAGTCATGGCGTATTCATCGGATGATCGATTGACGTGCTGGGTGCCTGCCTCACCTGAGGCTACCTCTGGTGATAGTAGAAGTGTCCAGAGATCAAAATTTTGTACGTGAAGGAGTAGACTAAAAATAGTGTCTAATCAAAAAAAGGTTGTTTATTCTGGGTAGTTTAGGCACTATGGTTAAAAAGGAGTTGCGATACAAGGTGGTCGGGTTACTGGATCACCATATCATTTAAGGTATGTGTCGACATGTTTCAGCTCGCTCGGCCGGAACGGGTCTATGGAGCTTTCGTCAGGACAAGAAAACGTGTATACAGACAAACGAAAAGAAATTATGACATGAGCTTCACACAACTTGTGTGGGATTCAGTATTTAGTAGGGTGGGGATTTCCCATGCTGTGGAGACAAAAACCGACAAAGGCTGTTATTAATGTCGGTACTCAGTACAGGTGAGTAGACAGTCAGGCTAGATTCTGTGATGAGCGCTATTACTATTACTCCAAAAGCACGCCAAAATTGTGGCGGATATACAGTGGGTTGGAGGAAAAAGGAGAAAGGAGAACAAATGTGGTCTAAGGAAGTGCAATATTGGCGAAACCAAGGTTGGAATAGCCAAGGCAACTACTAGTTACGTAAACATACAAATGTATCACATGCACAATAACTAGACGGGGTAACAGTTCTGATCACAGGTCTATTATCAAAGGGGATTCTAGAGTCTAGGTGCCCCGCAGTTAACTGTTTAAATGGAAACTAGTGCATGGTCAGTGATGGTAGTTATTAGGTGAGTCATATTTGGTTTGTATAGGAGAGACGTGAACAGTGACTTATATAACCCTCTTTAAGAAGTTGTAAATACCTGTTCTGTGCAAGGTGAGTGCTTCAACAGGGGAACCAGAGTCGCATGTGGTAATTTACTGTCAAAGTAAAGGTAGGCCCATTGATTAGTACATTGATTTGTCTTACCCGTTAGGCTGGAGAGCGGTGTGCTACCATTCTTACCCATGAGGTACAGCTAGGTGTCCCTTGTGCTGACTCTTCCCCTGGCTATGGGCGGGGCTATAGAGTTCAGTCTTTTATACTAGTCTTGAAAACAAAGAAGGGACAACTCTATGTTTTGGGAAGAGTACTAGTAAAATGGAGGATATTCAAGGCAATGTTGATTTTTTCAGTAGAACTGGTGCCAAGGAATATGATCGTTCATCCCCAGTGTGTCTGTTTTGAGGCGGTCTACCCATCTTTGCTCTTTTTCGAAGAGGGTTTGTTCTGCATTCTGGTTTTTGAATTGGAGCATTTCAATGACTGTCCATCTCAGCTCATCGCAGGTATGGCCTGCTTCAACAAAGTGAGTACATAGTTTGGTGTTATTTTTCTTGAGTCTGATGTTGCTCCTATGTTCTCCTATGCGGAGTTTTACTTTGCGACAAGTCATGCCTACATATTGGCGTTGGCACGGGCAGGTGATTAAGTAAATTACATGCGTTGAATTACAGTTAGTGTGGCTTCTTTGTGTCCACAATATGGTGTCTGTTAATTGCAGTGTCTTGGTGGTGTTAGTGAACTTGCAGACTCCACATGTGCCACATGGGTAGTGGCCAGTGACAGGGGTCATGTTTGTATCCCTGATGGTAGACATAACGGGTTTATTCCTCGGCCTGGTGTGTACAAGGACGTCTTTGATGTTCTTTGTCCTTCTGTTCGCAAATCTGGGTTTGGGCCTGTTGAATTTGCCTGAAGTTAGTATTTGCCAGTTTTTCCTTATGAGTTTCTGTACATCATAGGTTGCCGGGCAGAAGGTGGTGACGCAGGTAACAAGATCTTTTATAGGTTCTTTGTTTGTGTTCTGTAGGAGGCATTCTCGTGGCTGATGTTTAGCACGTTTTTTTGCATTTGGAGATTACTGCTGGAGTGTAGTCTCTATTGCATAACTTTCGACTCAGTTCCTGTGCTTGTAGTGTGTAATCTTCCTTCGTGCTGCAGTTACGTTTGTGCCTCAAAATTTGACTGTAAGGAAGGTTGTCTCGCAGAGGGCGGGGATGGTAGCTGTTGTAAGAGAGCAGGGTATTTTTTGCTGTAGGTTTCGTGAACGTTTTAGTTTCCAATTTGCCATTCTCTGCAAAAATTGTGAGGTCCAGGAAATCAATCTTTTGGTTATTCGCAGTGTAAGTGAATTTCAACCACTGGTCTCTACCATTGAGCCATTCTATGAAGGTAGCGAGGTCTAGTCTGGTGTCCCAAATGAGCAAAACATCATCGATCTAACGTTTCCAGTATAAAATACTGGAAACGTATGGGTTGGTGTTGTGGAGCACACATTCTTGTTCGAGACGGCTGACATAGAGTCCCGCTACTGACGGCGCAAAAGCGCTGCCCATGGATGTGCCATGGCATTGCAGCAAGAATTGGCCGTTATATTCAAAGTAATTCTCTTGTAGGGCCAATCTACAGCATGTGGTCTTTGCTACAGAAGATGAAACTGTGGCATTTGCCCAAGTGTGATGAGCAAACTAAGACTGTGTATAGCCCACAGCACTTATGAAACGTGTGCCTATGGGGGGCTATGGTTCTGAAAGTGAACGCTGCTACTTTGAAGCACTTGCAAGTGTGCCAAAGTGACTAATGGGCAGCTCCTGGTTCTATACCCAAGTGCAACTAATTAGATCCAGCGTCTGCGGCCCTGAAGCACTTCAAAACAACCCAGTCACCGACTGTAGACCTACACCTAAAATAGGACTGCATACATGACTTGTTCTAGGGAAGCCTGAGTGACTAATATGAAGATTCATCCACCCAAAAGAAGAGGATTTACTGCAATTGAAGGGCCCATCCACTGTCATTGCTCACCATCCAGAAGAAGGCCGCTATTTGAAGACAGAAGCATGCATCTTTTCAACAACACTACTGTGAAGCTTGAGGCTGCCCACTTGGAGCAACTGATTGGCAAAACCTTGGCCTGCATGTCTTCCATTTAGCGAGGGAGGAACACGAACTGAACAGTGGGAAGCTGATGCTGGACCTAGTGCAACTCCTGAACAAGAGTGAGAGTCTGAGTGCTATTGCTGACAAAGACGGGTAACTATGAGGGAAAAGAGCACTACTTGCACTTCTACTTTCACCAGAAAAAATGAAAAAATAAAAAGGAGGATGGGAGGGTGCAAAGTGAGAAATTAGGACAACGCTACCTGGAAGTATTAGCTTCTCTCCTGTAACCCAGTTATTTTGTACTTTTTGACTGTATCATTATTTGTATCAACTAAATAAGTTATTTTCTTTTTTGGAAGATAAGCACTTAGCAGAGACGGACAATCAATGTATTGCTCTATTGGGTCTCTATTCATTATTGAGCTTGTTGTATTTCTGCACTAACCTCCCTAAGAAGCTTCTGACCACTCACCATCACTTCTGCCGAAGAGGTTGTACTTGGCCCCCTTTCAAGATATAGTAGACTCTGGGATATCTGAGACTCTATGGCTCCGACAGGTAGCCAAGGCTTGGCCTGTAGAACCCCCCCCTCCATCTGGGGGGGAGGGTCTGAGAATAGTCACAATTTTGTGTGAATGAGGTATTATTGACGAGTATTGATCTGATCATTTAGCTGGGGAGTCTGGATATGGTCATTGCTGAGGAAGACTGCAATTTATTGAGCATTTGTGTTATTCCACAAGCCTCCTCAATCTACTGGCATCCTAAACCTCTCTGCAGTGTTGGTTGCACAATCAGAAACCAAAGACACAGATACATCTGGGTATACACTGGTGAACCACAGCCTTCATACAAAGCCTCTCTATTCAATGATGGTCCTCTTTGGCAAACAAAATGGCAAACAAAATGCTTTCACTCAGTTGTTCCACATTTGCCTGCAGCTACCCCCCTATATGCTTTGGAATTTGCAATTAATCCTGCCCCCTTTGCATAGCCTTGGTTTAAAGTAGTGTAGGCCAAGACAATCTGAGATTTCTTCACATTGCATTAATGATGGTGTGAAGTTTTAGACTGTTATGTTATGAGGTTCCGCGTGAACATGTCGACACATTCATGCCCTTTATAGTTATGGCCACTTGTGACAATGGCGGGTAGGCTCTCCACTATTTCTGATGTCAATTCTGTCACATGGAATGTGTGGGGTCTGAACAATACTAGAAAAGGTAAACATGTATTGAATTATTTTTAGCGCCATAAACCAGATTTCTGCAGGAAACGCATTTGTTCCCCTCCTCTCCTACTTCATTTGCCTGTGGTTGGGGTGCACACCGCTATTTTGCAAACTATAGCACATATTCCAGGGGGACTGCCATACTCATACACAAACATCTAGCATTCAATTTTATAATGTTACCACGGATAGGGCGGGTCAGTATACATCAGTGATGTGGATGACCTTGATTTTTTTCACTCTCTGCATGCCTTATTGATCCACTTGGGTGCTGATTATGCTTGCTTAGGGGGAGATTTTAACCTGCTTTTACAACCTACCCTAGACAGCACAGAGCCTTCCCCTGCCACAAAACCCTGTGCAAACAGGGTACTTAGTGACATCTGTCACACTATTGGTCTCATTGACGTATGGCGCATGCCCAACCCTGATGAATCTGCTTACACGCACTACTCAGCCCCCACGACACTTGGACACGGTTGGACTTTTGGCTTGTCTCCTGTACCATGGTTCCTAGGTTTCACACAATGACCCATCTGCCTAGAAAGTATTCTGATCCTTCACCAGTCTGCATGCATGTCCTGATCCCCAGGCCAGAGGGTGTTGAGCGACAGTGGCGGTTCCTGAGGCAGGTTGTAAATGATGCAGTATTCTCGGCAGACGTTCAAGAGTCCATAAAGACTTATTTTGATATAAATGTGGGCTCCGTTAGCACATGGATGACTGTTTGGGAGGCATTTAAGGCGTGTATATGGGGGGAATGTTTTGCAAAATACTCTGGGACTTTAAAGTCCTTGAGGGGCACACTAACTCACTTAGAGGACCGGCTTAAAACATTAGATGCGGACCTGCTTGTACACTCAGACTCAACTAAGCTGGCCAATCACCTGTTGCTGCTGGCAGAATTTCGAGAGACTGTAAGGAGCGAAACAAACTTGCTAGGGAAATATGTCACCCCCAGACATTATGGAGAGGGGACATGCCGGGTCGCACACTGGCTCAGTTGTTGCAGCCTTGGGTGGGGAAGACTTACATTGCATCTATTCAGTCAGAGGACAGAGAGCTCCACACAGACACAGCAGAGATCAGAAATGAGTTTTGTCGATATTACACAACTTTATACACTAGGCACGCGCAGCAAGGAGAGGATGACTGCAGGACCTGTTTAGATGAGATTGCTATGGTATGGATTGAGGATTATATACAAAACAGCACCTGGACTAGATGGCTTCACCGGCATTTTTTACAAACATAAAGTTATACTGGCACCTTATCTCCTTGACGCATACAATGAAGCCCAGGAAAATAAATTAATGCTGCCAACACTGCACAAAGCTGTAATTGTGTTACGCCGGACAAAGATGCATTGAGTTGCGGTACTTACAGTCCACTATTGCTGCTAAATTTTGACTATAAATTCCTAGCCAAAATGATTGCGTTAAGGCTTGCGTGACTCTTGGATTGCATCATATCGCTAGTACAATCCGGATTTGTTCCTATAGGTCTACTGCGTTGAATTTGCGTACATTATTTGCAGTAATATATAGAATTGCACCAGAGATCCTGGCCGCGGCGGTCCTGTTGGACGCCGAAAAGGCATTTACTTTGCTGGAATGGCCTTTTATAATGGCTGTAATGAGAAAACCAGGCATTCCCAAGGGTTTCATAGACCTCGCGGCATTGCTGTATACCTCTCCCACCACCAGGCTCCACGTGAATCGTACCTTATCCACCCCTTTATCCTCACACGTGGTACCAGGCAAGGTTGCCCTCTAGCCACACTACTCCTTATATTGGCATTAGACCCCCTGGTTTGCCACTTTCAGAAGAAGCATCTCCACAGAGGCATCCAGTTTAATACGGGCCCCCTCCTCTTGGCACTCTATGCTGACGACATTGTTTTAGATGTTATGTGTGTATTTAGCAAGGACCCCCTGAGTATATGAATCTTATAATTCCTAGGTCAGGGAAAACAGTACAATTGAAAAATAACAACCTAGGCAACTAATATTTAAAATACCCTAATGGTAAAAAATGATAAATAGTTGACTACAGCTGACTAAAAGACATAGTTTTTTATTTAGTAATTAAAACAGTTGACAATTCATTTACATAACACAAAATCAGGGTTAAAAATTCACAATGTACATTATCATAAACACCATTACACAGAAGTTAATAAACAGTATAAAAGGATTCTTTATCTATAGTAGATAGGTGGCACAAAAATAAGTCTCTACGCGCGTTTCGGCGGCCAGCGCCTTCTTCCTGGAGCAGCCACGTAATATCTATAGAATAAAGATGCATATAGAGTACAAAATTATATAGTTTCAAAATCACATACTTATACAGATTAAAAAAGTCTAACATCGAAAAGATTTAAGTTTTAGCAGCTGTAGTTTACTAGTTAAAAACAATCTAGTTTACATTTTCCTTTTTTTGTTGTCATTTCCTTACGGTATTCTGACTATCTACAGAACAAAAACGAATCTTGAATGATAAATGAGAAGGGGGGAGAGAAATTGACATCGATAGGCATATATATAGTACCTAAAGCGATAGTTCTTGATTCATCATTTTATAATTTTTCTAGATCTTGATAGAGCAGCGAGTATTTAACAACGATATCTATCAGTTTACTATTTTATAACGGCAATAGGATTTTTTGGAGTTTGATATATGCGATGTATGGTAAGGGATCAGATGCATGATAAGAGACAACAGCCATTAGGACATATGAAAGGCTTGCTATATTAACGTGGATGAAGAAACAGATGTACAATTAAAGATAGCATTCTTATACGTTAGTTATTATTGTTTTCTATAGTTGACTCATATTTTTGGTTTTTATTAAAAATCACTCTAATATGAAGCATTTCTCTTATCTTATTTTATTAGTCAAAAGATACTTACTAGTAGGAAATTTTTGTTTTAAAGAAACGGTCGAGTAAAGTTTCTGCTTCTTATTATGATTCTTTCAACGTCATGTGTTGCCGAAAATTAAAGGGGGGAGAGAGATATCATACTGGCTATTAGTTTTTTTAGAGTTGTCTAATTATAGTTACTTTTCAAACAACCATTTTAAGCTGACTTTACCTGATTGGTTTGGAAGTTAAATAGTTATTGCCCGCCAACCGGAACCCTTTATATAGAATAGCGCTGGATAATATTCAGGATGAGTTCTTCCAGGGATATTCTGGGTATCTAATTTTTAGAGTATAAAGGGAGATAAGGAAATGTTTACTTTTCATATTCTCAGTGGTGGTTATAATTAAATAAAGTTGCTCATAGTATGTCAGAATGGAATAGTATTCCTTTGTTTGTATTTAATCTAATCTTACCTATTAAGTTAACAATGTTTTCTTGATATCTTGAGCTTAGGCTTCCGTTCTATGATCTGATCTGTTAACAAAGTATTGCTTTTGATGGCTTCCTATTGGCCTAGAAAGAAATAGATGTAAGGGTAAGTTATATATTTTCTATTTTCTGATAGTTGGGTACCTAACTTTATTGTTAGCGGTCTTACCTAGAAAATTGGATTCTTGTACCTCAGAGATCTCGATGATATTAAAAAAGATTCTCGAATCTTGTATATGAAGGATTAGTGTTAAAAGATCTCCCTGCCTGTGAATATAAAGAAGAGGGGAATATTAAATTCTATTATGAGCAATTTAACTATAGTTTCTGGTGGCTGAATTCGGTCTGGAGTCTCACCTGAAGATGGTCGGCAGGGCTCTCTATGTCCGGTGGCGGGTAAGTACGTCTGGCAACAGCAAGCGCGGGGAAATGATGAACGATTACCCGTTCGCAGATCTTGTATATATACTTAAGTTAATTGGTGTAAATCATTTGCACCTGTTTTTTCTTTCGGTTACGTCATATTACGCACGGAGTGGCGAAGTTACTGCGTAGGCTCCAATGGTTGAAGGTCTGACGCTCGCGGAGTTTTGCGTGGGCTCCAATGATTGGAGATCTAACGCTCGCGTAGTTTTGCGTGGGCTCCAATGATTGGAGATCTAACGCTCGCGGAGTTTGCGTTTGAAAGCAAAGAAAGACTTTCATTCTAAAGTTTCAATGCCTGGAGGAAAAGCGATTGCGTAGTCAATACTTATAAGAGAAAAAAGATTAAAAAATTTGTGGTTTCAATCCATTACTTCTATGTCTTAACTTGTCGTTGTATAAATTTAGAAAAAGATGGTTAAAGCGTTTGCGTGGTCTGTAAAAGTCTATAGAATGTAATAAATACATGATAGCTGAGTATTTTAATCCTATTTGATTTAGAAATAATTTTATCTTATTTTCAAAAGTGACGCTTCATCTATATTATTGATGTATTACTTTACCCTTGTTATTCTTAGCTGGAGATGCAGTGTGTATTTTTGGATTCCTAACTTAACAACATAATATGTATTTCCAAAAGGTATGGGCATACGTATATGTTTTTAATTATAAGAATTTTCAGCAGATTGCGTGTTCCCATGGAATTTCGTTATTTAAGCCTTGGCGAAAAGTATTAAAAAAGAAAATCCAAAAGACCTCTCTTTTCTTTCGAATAGCCATGCCTCCTTTGGAGTCTGGAGTGTGAATTTTTTCTAAAATTCTCCATTTGAAATCATCAGCGCAGTGTCCTTTCTCTATAAAGTTCTTTACCATCGGACATGCAATTTTTTTGGTTCTTATAGCTGAGCGATGTTCGCTTAAGCGTGTCTGGATCATACGTGAGGTTTCACCTATATATCCTAGAAGGCACGGACACTGTATGAAGTAAATCACATTATTTGATTTACAGTTCCACATTTCCCTAGCTTTGGTTTTATGTCCGTTATGTTCAAATTCCACGCCTCGCAAAATATTTCCACATGAAATACATGAGGAACAGGGAAAGGTCCCTTTTAATGGATTGTTAGTCAAAATAGATCTTTGACTCAGGATTTCTTCATTTGCATTCTTTTTGAAGCGAGAGTGAACAATGAATTCTTTTATATTTTTGTTTCTTTTGTGTGCAAAGAGGGGCTTCATCAGTTTTTGATCGTTCGAACAGTTGCTGTTTAATATATGCCAGTTCGAATTTATGACTTGTTTTACCTTTTCATTTATAGTTGAGTGCCTTGTTATGCAGACTATTTGATCATTAGGTTTAGGAGATTTTGTTCTTAGAAGGCAGTCTCGGTCATAGTATCGTGCTCGTTTGTAAGATTCTCTTACTAAACGGTGGGGGTAACCCCTATCAATACATTTTGTTCTCATTATTGCAGCCTGCTTGTCAAAATCATTCAAGTTTGTGCAGTTGCGCCTGACACATAGGAACTGTGAAAAAGGAATACTATTTTTCTGAGTTCTTGGATGGAAACTACGATAGTGAAGTAATGTGTTCCTTGTGGTAGGTTTTATTTGGAGATCTACTTTTATATTTCCTGCATCATTTATAATTTCGATGTCCAAGAATTCTACTTTGTCATTACTAACATGGGAGGTAAAATGTAGGTTAGGGTTTGCTCCATTTATCCATTGGAGGAATTCATCTAAAGTTTCTCTCCCATCAGTCCAGACAAAAAGGATATCATCAATGTATCTCGACCAATGGGAGATAGACTCGTAAAAGGGGGCAATCTCATTGTGGATAAATTCTTTCTCGAATGCCGCCATGAAGATGTTGGCTATCGATGGGGCTACTGAAGCACCCATACTGACACCTTTAATCTGGCGGTATATATGGGTGCCAAATTCAAAAACATTTTCTGTAAGTACAATTTCTAGGCAAGCAAGCAGAAATTCTTTGGGGCATGGAATCTGGTGTAGATCAATGAACCAACTAGTGGTTTTCATTGCGTCGGTCAAAGGAATATTACTATATAAAGACTCGACGTCCATTGTGACTAGTAGTTCATTGTTGGAATTAAAGGAGATTCCTTCAATTTTTTGTATCATATTGCCTGTGTCACGTATGTAAGAATCTATTTTAGGGATAAATGGACGCAAATAATTATCCACATATTTTGAAAGTGGTTCAGTTGCTGTTCCTATTGTAGAAACTATGGGTCGGTATGGGGGGTTGCTAGCATGTTTATGAATTTTAGGGAGACCATAAATACAGGCAATTTTCCCCTGATGATGGTTAAGAAATCAAATTCTTTGGTATTAATAAATCCCTCTTCTAGGGCAGATTTGGTTAAGGACATAATTCTCTTAGATAAATTTATCATAGAGTGAGATCTCAGGGGGACGTAGAATGTCGGGTCATCTAGCATTTTGAGCATATTGACTTCATATTGAGATGTATCAACGATCACTATACCACCTCCTTTATAGCACCCTTTAAAGGTGAGATCTTTATTGTTTGAAAGGGATATTAGGGCCTGATGCTCTTCTCTTTCTAAATTGTAAATGGGTTTAGGGATGAATCTTAAAGCCTGGTCTAATTTTTTAAGAACCACTAGTTCAAAGGTCGGTACTTCGGGCCCTAATTGTTCAAGGCCTGGGCAGAAGGTAGATGGAAGACAAAGGGGTTTTATGGAGAGGTGTTCCTCATCTGTGGTGGTATTCGATGCAAAGAACTTTTTTAGACGAATTTTGCGAAAAAATGAGATTATATCACAGTATAGCTCAAATAAATTGACTGTAGAGTGTGGAACATAGGATAATCCTTTGGATAACAAGTTCGTGCTGTATTCATCTAGCTCTAGTTTCGTTAGATTAAAGATTGGAATCATATGCCCTGCTTCCAATATTGTCTGCTTCTGGTCTCGCGCACAAATTGTGGTTCTTCCTGTTGGTGATGGTGTTGTGGTTGGTAGTTCCCTCTCGGTTGACCCTGGAAGTGAACTCATGGGCGTCCCCGTCCACCCCCTCGGTGCCCTAAAAAAGGCTGTCTACGATTTCCTCTATTAGGTGCTTGGTTATAAATCAGATCTGATTCGTAGTAACCCTCATTATTTTCATTTTCAGAGTCTGAGGTTTCTGAAAAAGTGTTTACACGTTGTTTTTGTTGTTGCTGGTCCCTAGTTTCAGTAGTATAGTGATTCTGTTGATAAAAGTCTGGTCTCAGATAGGGATAAGTGTTTTCAATAGTGGCAAACCTTTTATCTTTCAGTAACTTGTCATTTTTTCTTTTTTCTAGATAACTAGTAAATGATTCTAAATCTTTATTACACTCTTCAATTTTCTTTATGGCTTCTTCTATACTACCTATTTTTTTGATCTTATTTTCTAGTTCTTCTACTTCAGACCTTACTTCTGCGGCTAATTCTTTAGCGGTCTCAACGATGAGCATCATTAGGTCCCTTGAACATCTACTAGCAATTCTACTCCATTTGTCTAGAAATGCTTTGTAGTGAACAAAGAGGCCGGGGATGTTTCTCACTCGGAGACCCATAGGGATAATGCCTAGCCGTACATAGGCCAGCATGAATTCGCCATGCGCCTCAATTCTTTTCAATTTCTTTTTTAGTTCTAATAATTTTTTGGTGTCATAGTTATGTTGATTAGAGTTTGTGGTGGTAGTGCCAAAAGTAGATGATGTTCCCACAAGTGTTTCGAATTCTTCATCTGTGAAGCCAAAAGTTTTTTGGGGGGCCATTTTGATAATGGGACGAAATTTAGAGTATAAAGATGAATGTCGATGACAGAAAGATGCAAGGAAATGACAAGGGAGGATTTAATGCAACGAGTTCTATTTAAGGAACAGCCCTGCACAGACAAGCTGTGGGAAAGTATGTGTGTATTTAGCAAGGACCCCCTGAGTATATGAATCTTATAATTCCTAGGTCAGGGAAAACAGTACAATTGAAAAATAACAACCTAGGCAACTAATATTTAAAATACCCTAATGGTAAAAAATGATAAATAGTTGACTACAGCTGACTAAAAGACATAGTTTTTTATTTAGTAATTAAAACAGTTGACAATTCATTCACATAACACAAAATCAGGGTTAAAAATTCACAATGTACATTATCATAAACACCATTACACAGAAGTTAATAAACAGTATAAAAGGATTCTTTATCTATAGTAGATAGGTGGCACAAAAATAAGTCTCTACGCGCGTTTCGGCGGCCAGCGCCTTCTTCCTGGAGCAGCCACGTAATATCTATAGAATAAAGATGCATAAAGAGTACAAAATTATATCGTTTCAAAATCACATACTTATACAGATTTAAAAAGTCTAACATCGAAAAGATTTAAGTTTTAGCAGCTGTAGTTTACTAGTTAAAAACAATCTAGTTTACATTTTCCTTTTTTTGTTGTCATTTCCTTGCGGTATTCTGACTATCTACAGAACAAAAACGAATCTTGAATGATAAATGAGAAGGGGGGAGAGAAATTGACATCGATAGGCATATATATAGTACCTAAAGTGATAGTTCTTGATTCATCTTTTTAAAATTTTTCTAGATCTTGTTAGAGCAGCGAGTATTTAACAACGATATCTATCGGTTTACTATTTTATAACGGCAATAGGATTTTTTGGAGTTCGATATATGTGATGTATGGTAAGGGATCAGATGCATGATAAGAGACAACAGCCATTAGGACATATGAAAGGCTTGCTATATTAACGTGGATGAAGAAACAGATGCACAATTAAAGATAGCATTCTTATACGTTAGTTATTATTGTTTTCTATAGTTGACTCATATTTTGGGTTTTTATTAAAAATCAATCTAATATGAAGCATTTCTCTTATCTTATTTTATTAGTCAAAAGATACTTACTAGTAGGAAATTTTTATTTTAAAGAAACGGTCGAGTAAAGTTTCTGCTTCTTATTATGATTCTTTCAACGTCATGTGTTGCCGAAACCTAAAGGGGGGAGAGAGATATCATACTGGCTATTAGTTTTTTTAGAGTTGTCTAATTATAGTTACTTTTCAAACAACCATTTTAAGCTGACTTTACCTGATTGGTTTGGAAGTTAAATAGTTATTGCCCGCCAACCGGAACCCTTTATATATAATAGCGCTGGATAATATTCAGGATGAGTTCTTCCAGGGATATTCTGGGTATCTAATTTTTAGAGTATAAAGAGAGATAAGGAAATGTTTACTTTTCATATTCTCAGTGGTGGTTATAATTAAATAAAGTTGCTCATAGTATGTCAGAATGGAATAGTATTCCTTTGTTTGTATTTAATCTAATCTTACCTATTAAGTTAGCAATGTTTTCTTGATATCTTGAGCTTAGGCTTCCATTCTATGATCTGATCTGTTAACAAAGTATTGCTTTTGATGGCTTCCTATTGGCCTAGAAAGAAATAGATGTAAGGGTAAGTTATATATTTTCTATTTTCTGATAGTTGGGTCCCTAACTTTATTGTTAGCGGTCTTACCTAGAAAATTGGATTCTTGTACCTCAGAGATCTCAATGATATTAAAAAAGATTCTCGAATCTTGTATATGAAGGATTAGTGTTAAAAGATCTCCCTGCCTGTGAATATAAAGAAGTGGGGAATATTAAATTCTATTATGAGCAATTTAACTATAGTTTCTGGTGGCTGAATTCGGTCTGGAGTCTCACCTGAAGATGGTCGGCAGGGCTCTCTATGTACGGTGGCGGGTAAGTACGTCTGGCAACAGCAAGCGCGGGGAAATGATGAACGATTACCCGTTCGCAGATCTTGTATATATACTTAAGTTAATTGGTGTAAATCATTTGCACCTGTTTTTTCTTTCGGTTACGTCATATTATGCACGGAGTGGCGAAGTTACTGCGTAGGCTCCAATGGTTGGAGGTCTGACGCTCGTGGAGTTTTGCATGGGCTCCAATGATTGGAGATCTAACGCTCGCGGAGTTTTGCGTGGGCTCCAATGATTGGAGATCTAACGCTCGCGGAGTTTGCGTTTGAAAGCAAAGAAAGACTTTCATTCTAAAGTTTCAATGCCTGGAGGAAAAGCGATTGCGTAGTCAATACTTATAAGAGAAAAAAGATTAAAAAATTTGTGGTTTCAATCCATTACTTCTATGTCTTAACTTGTCGTTGTATAAATTTACAAAAAGATGGTTAAAGCGTTTGCGTGGTCTGTAAAAGTCTATAGAATGTAATAAATACATGATAGCTGAGTATTTTAATCCTATTTGATTTAGAAATTATTTTATCTTATTTTCAAAAGTGACGCTTCATCTATATTATTGATGTATTACTTTACCCTTGTTATTCTTAGCTGGAGATGCAGTGTGTATTTTTGGATTCCTAACTTAACAACATAATATGTATTTCCAAAAGATATGGGCATACGTATATGTTTTTAATTATAAGAATTTTCAGCAGATTGCGTGTTCCCATGGAATTTCGTTATTTGAGCCTTGGCGAAAAGTATTAAAAACGAAAATCCAAAAGACCTCTCTTTTCTTTCGGCTAGCCATGCCTCCTTTGGAGTCTGGAGTGTGAATTTTTTCTAAAATTCTCCATTTGAAATCATCAGCGCAGTGTCCCTTCTCTATAAAGTGCTTTACCATCGGCCATGCAATTTTTTTGGTTCTTATAGCTGACCCATAGTTTCTACAATAGGAACAGCAACTGAACCGCTTTCAAAATATGTGGATAATTATTTGCGTCCATTTATCCCTAAAATAGATTCTTACATACGTGACACAGGCAATATGATACAAAAAATTGAAGGAATCTCCTTTAATTCCAACAATGAACTACTAGTCACAATGGACGTCGAGTCTTTATATAGTAATATTCCTTTGACCGACGCAATGAAAACCACTAGTTGGTTCATTGATCTACACCAGATTCCATGCCCCAAAGAATTTCTGCTTGCTTGCCTAGAAATTGTACTTACAGAAAATGTTTTTGAATTTGGCACCCATATATACCGCCAGATTAAAGGTGTCAGTATGGGTGCTTCAGTAGCCCCATCAATAGCCAACATCTTCATGGCGGCATTCAAGAAAGAATTTATCCACAATGAGATTGCCCCCTTTTACGAGTCTATCTCCCATTGGTCCAGATACATTGATGATATCTTTTTTGTCTGGACTGATGGGAGAGAAACTTTAGATGAATTCCTCCAATGGATAAATGGAGCAAACCCTAACCTACATTTTACCTCCCATGTTAGTAATGAGAAAGTAGAATTCTTGGACATCGAAATTATAAATGATGCAGGAAATCTAAAAGTAGATCTCCCTATAAAACCTACCGCAAGGAACACATTACTTCACTATCGTAGTTTCCATCCAAGAACTCAGAAAAATAGTATTCCTTTTTCACAGTTCCTACGTGTCAGGCGCAACTGCAAAACTTGAATGATTTTGACAAGCAGGCTGCAATAATGAGAACAAAATTTATTGATAGGGGTTACCCCCACCGTTTAGTAAGAGAATCTTACAAACGAGCACGATACTTTGACCGAGACTGCCTTCTAAGAACAAAATCTCCTAAACCTAATGATCAAATAGTCTGCATAACAAGGCACTCAACTATAAATGAAAAGGTAAAACAAGTCATAAATTCGAACTGGCATATATTAAACAGCAACTGTTCGAACGATCAAAAACTGATGAAGCCCCTCTTTGCACACAAAAGAAACAAAAATATAAAAGAATTCATTGTTCACTCTCGCTTCAAAAAGAATGCAAATGAAGAAATCCTGAGTCAAAGATCTATTTTGACTAACAATCCATTAAAAGGGACCTTTCCCTGTTCCTCATGTATTTCATGTGGAAATTTTTTGCGAGGCGAGGAATTTGAACATAACGGACATAAAACCAAAGCTAGGGAAATGTGGAACTGTAAATCAAATAATGTGATTTACTTCATACAGTGTCCGTGCCTTCTAGGATATATAGGTGAAACCTCACGTATGATCCAGACACGCTTAAGCCAAAATCGCTCAATTATAAGAACCAAAAAAATTGCATGTCCGATGGTAAAGCACTTTATAGGGAAGGGACACTGCGCTGATGATTTCAAATGGAGAATTTTAGAAAAAAATCACACTCCAGACTCCAAAGGAGGCAAGGCTATACGAAAGAAAAGAGAGGTCTTTTGGATTTTCGTTTTTAATACTTTTCGCCAAGGCTTAAATAACGGAATTCCATGGGAACACGCAATCTGCTGAAAATTCTTATAATTAAAAACATATACGTATGCCCATATCTTTTGGAAATACATATTATGTTGTTAAGTTAGGAATCCAAAAATACACACTGCATCTCCAGCTAAGAATAACAAGGGTAAAGTAATACACCAATAATATAGATGAAGCGTCACTTTTGAAAATAAAATAAAATAATTTCTAAATCAAATAGGATTAAAATACTCAGCTATCATGTATTTATTACATTCTGTAGACTTTTACAGACCACGCAAACGCTTTAACCATCTTTTTGTAAATTTATACAACGACAAGTTAAGACATAGAAGTAATGGATTGAAACCACAAATTTTTAAATCTTTTTTCTCTTATAAGTATTGACTACGCAATCGCTTTTCCTCCAGGCATTGAAACTATAGAATGAAAGTCTTTCTTCGCTTTCAAACGCAAAATCCGCGAGCGTTAGATCTCCAATTATTGGAGCCCACGCAAAACTCCGCGAGCGTTAGATCTCCAATCATTGGAGCCCACGCAAAACTCCGCGAGCGTCAGACCTCCAACCATTGGAGCCTACGCAGTAATTTCGCCACTCCGTGCGTAATATGGCGTAACCGAAAGAAAAAACAGGTGCAAATGATTTACACCAATTAACTTAAGTATATATACAAGATCTGCGAACGGGTAATCGTTCATCATTTCCCCGCGCTTGCTGTTGCCAGACGTACTTACCCGCCACCGGACATAGAGAGCCCTGCCGACCATCTTCAGGTGGGACTCCAGACCGAATTCAGCCACCAGAAACTATAGTTAAATTGCTCATAATAGAATTTAATATTCCCCTCTTCTTTATATTCACAGGCAGGGAGATCTTTTAACACTAATCCTTCATATACAAGATTCGAGAATCTTTTTTAATATCATCGAGATCTCTAAGGTACAAGAATCCAAATTTCTAGGTAAGACCGCTAACAATAAAGTTAGGGACCCAACTATCAGAAAATATATAACTTACCCTTACATCTATTTCTTCTAGGCCAATAGGAAGCCATCAAATGCAATACTTTGTTAACAGATCAGATCATAGAACGGAAGCCTAAGCTCAAGATACCAAGAAAACATTGCTAACTTAATAGGTAAGATTAGATTAAATACAAACAAAGGAATACTATTCCATTCTGACATACTATGAGCAACTTTATTTAATTATAACCACCAGTGAGAGTATGAAAAGTAAACATTTCCTTATCTCTCTTTATACTCTAAAAATTAGATACACAGAATATCCCTGGAAGAACTCATCCTGAATATTATCCAGCGCTATTCTATATAAAGGGTTCTGGTTGGCGGGCAATAACTATTTAACTTCCAAACCAATCAGGTAAAGTCAGCTTAAAATGGTTGTTTGAAAAGTAACTATAATTAGACAACTCTAAAAAACACTAATAGCCAGTATGATATCTCTCTCCCCCCTTTAATTTTCGGCAACACATGACGTTGAAAGAATCATAATAAGAAGCAGAAACTTTACTCGACTGTTTCTTCAAAACAAAAATTTCCTACTAGTAAGTATCTTTTGACTAATAAAATAAGATAAGAGAAATGCTTCATATTAGATTGATTTTTAATAAAAACCAAAAATATGAGTCAACTATAGAAAACAATAATAACTAACGTATAAGAATGCTATCTTTAATTGTGCATCTGTTTCTTCATCCACGTTAATATAGCAAGCCTTTCATATGTCCTAATGGCTGTTGTCTCTTATCATGCATCTGATCCCTTACCATACATCGCATATATCGAACTCCAAAAAATCCTATTGCCGTTATAAAATAGTAAACCAATAGATATTGTTGTTAAATACTCGCTGCTCTATCAAGATCTAGAAAAATTATAAAATGATGAATCAAGAACTATCGCTTTAGGTACTATATATATGCCTATCGATGTCAATTTCTCTCCCCCTTCTCATTTATCATTCAAGATTCGTTTTTGTTCTGTAGATAGTCAGAATACCGCAAGGAAATGACAACAAAAAAAGGAAAATGTAAACTAGATTGTTTTTAACTAGTAAACTACAGCTGCTAAAACTTACATCTTTTCGATGTTAGACTTTTTTAATCTGTATATGTATGTGATTTTGAAACAATATAATTTTGTACTCTATATGCATCTTTATTCTATAGATATTACGTGGCTGCTCCAGGAAGAAGGCGCTGGCCGCCGAAACGCGCGTAGAGACTTATTTTTGTGCCACCTATCTACTATAGATAAAGAATCCTTTTATACTGTTTATTAACTTCTGTGTAATGGTGTTTATGATAATGTACATTGTGAATTTTTAACCCTGATTTTGTGTTATGTGAATGAATTGTCAACTGTTTTAATTACTAAATAAAAAACTTTGTCTTTTAGTCAGCTGTAGTCAACTATTTATCATTTGTTACCATAAGGGTATTTTAAATATTAGTTGCCTAGGTTGTTATTTTTCAATTGTATTGTTATAGATGTTTACTGCCCTCAAACTAATCTGGATCCCTAGATCATAAAGGGTCTTAATTTTTGGTGGGTACTCTGGGCTAGGTGTGAACTGGAATAAGTCTGTACTGTTCACTTTCACTACGGGCACCATTGAGTGGGAATGCGACTTCCCGTTGTCATGGTGTTGCGACTCATTTTGGTATTTAGGTATACAAATACATAGAGAGACGGATCAGAAGCTGCAACTAAATTATGGTTCAGCTATACATAACCTTAAAACGCAGATAGAGTGCTGGTTGAAGCTTCCACTCTCTATATCTGGCAGAATTGCACTTATATGAAGATGGTGGTTCTCCCGAAATTTCTATACATGTTCCACAACATCCCGATCCCGCTTCCAGATAGCTTCTTCCAGACTCTCCGAACACACCTGATCGGGTTCACTTGGGGGGGCAAATGACCCAGGATACGCTGGGATACTATGACTTTGCCATACAAGAAGAGGGATTTGGGGGGCCCGGACTTCAGATTGTAGTATCTGGTTGCGCAGGCCAGTTTTGCCCACTCTTGTTACCATCCAGATGCGTGTTTTCCATATGGGAAACCTGAACCTAACTTGGCACTTCCCACTTCCCTTTCCGCCCTTCTGCCCCAGGGTTTTCCTTGTGACCTTAAGGATATTCAGACGGTAATCTACCACGAACTGAGCATGTACTAAACTCTTGTGGATCATAGGACATGGCTCCCTGTATTCCTCTGACATCCCTATATCGTGTAATCCATGGCTCCCTGTCAGAGAAGAGAATTCTGTTTTGCAGGTACTTAAATCCCACTCCACCTTAAAATTTGGCTATTTGTTCTCGAATGGACATGTGCTTGATAATGCAAGCAGAGACCGGGTGACCAAACTGAACTTTATGGACTAGTTTATTTTTACCACGGTACAGGGTGTCAGAATGCCCACTTGAGCCACAGTCTTTCGGACCTCAATCTCTCATTATTACTAATTCGGACAGGTCTTGATTGAAATCTAAAATATATAAGACCTGTATGAGTCTAATCCCATTCCATGATACGAAGATCCGGGCTGCCTGGGAAGCGGACTTAGGGCATCCGATACTAGGCGACCAATGGGCCTTCTGCTGTGCACAAACTCGGGCAATTTCCCTCAACAGCAGGCATAAGTTGATACACTTTAAAAACTTATGGCGAGAATACATGACCCCGGCTAAACTTCACGTGATTGCCCCTTCCAGACCACACAGTTGTTAAGTGCAACAGCCCTAACGCTGATTTCTCCCATTTGACATGGACCTGCCCCAAGATTGCGAAGTTTTGGGTTGTCATTTTTGAGACACTGTCGCACATGACACAGCTAGAAATAGCCCCCTCCTAAGAGGTTGCACTCCTAGGGTAAGTCCATAACATGCCCAAGAAAACAAGGCAATTCATTGCTTTTGTGCTGCTTTTGGCTAAACGCGAACTAGCGCTTTGATGGGGCAACAAATTAGCCCCTAGCAAGAGTGCTTGGCTTGCTAGTCTCCCTCTTTGCAACACTAATTGCCAATTATATGCCACATTGCTTCCACCCAAGTCCCGTCCAAAAGATATTTGGAGCACACTCAAGTCATATTCACTGAGTCTGGACACTAATGTCCTCACTCAACCCCCTGCTGGCATAGTCCCAACAGGTATGGGATGAACAGATGGCACAGGTGTTAGTATTATCCATGAGACATTATGTGCATTGGAGAGTGGGAGCTTGCTGGTTATGGATGATGTGTCAAGAGAAAATTTAGCATTTGATGGTCATACATTATAATATTGTGACTTCCCTTTTATTTCTGGTGCCATTGTTTATGATAGCACCTTGTGCATGGAACTGTTCATATATATTTATTAGGAGCAACTGTCAAGATATAATTTACTGTGTATGTTTGAATAATAATAAAGTTTTTTTTAAGTGATGGTGTGAAGACTGATGAAAGAAAGCATGAATCTCAGACACATATTATGGGTTAATTCACACGGTTAGGTAGCCAGTAATTAGTTCCAGACTTTTTATGGAGGCACAAACAATTGTAGTTTTTAGGCCAAACGTTTAGGCTGTCAAAAGATTTCCTAATTTATTCAGTTTTTAAAATGTGTGCATTCACATTGCATACTATTTGGGAAATGGTTCCTACATGAAGTGAAAATCAGAACTAGTTTAAGTTATGAAATTGCCTTAATTTTGAGCAACACATATGATTATTAAGGAAATCGTTTTCTGCTGGGTTGCTAAGTGCCAAGATGCACTAGTTAAGGTAAAGTATAGCATACGAAGATATGATATACTAGTAGTATCTCTATCAATCGTTCTTTCTTTCCATGTGGAAAATATTTTCTCAAATGAAGAACTACTTTTCATGCATCCCCATTAAAGATGTGTGTTATGTCTCTACATTTCCACAATATAAAGGCACATATCTGGCATTTGGAAGGAGCAGTTCTGTATATTTTCAAGGTGGGAAACTAACTGAAAGAAGTTTCAGAAAATCCACAAATTGGGCTTATTATGATTGTGGTTTTCCCGCATCCTCAGGGCCGGCGGAAGCCACCGCCAGCCCGGAGGATGCGGGAAAACCGCTGCCGAGCCTCCACAGACCCACCGCCATATTAGGATGGCTGGTGGGCCTGGTATTCTGTCCGCAGCTTTTCCGCCGCAGTCGCCTTCCGACCGCGGCGGAAAAGCACTAACATGTCCGGCCAGGCATGTTAGGATGTCTGCACTTCTATGCTTTTCCACAGCGGCTTTTCGGTCGTGGAAAAGCATACAGACCTTCACTTCGGGGGCCTGATGCGGGCCCCCTGGGTAAAGGGGTGGTGGGGGGTGCACATGGGGGGTACCTATGGTACCCCCCTGCATTTGCGTGCAAAAAGCAGCAGGCACCGCGCGGTGCCTGCTGCTTTGTGCACGCAAATGCCGTGCATGCATTTTTAACATTGCGGCGGGTGCAGCTTGAAGCTGCACCCGCCGCAATGTTAAAGATAGAGGATGTGACCGCCACCCTGGCGGTCACATCCTAATCTGCACAGAGGGAACGCCGCAGCCCATGCGGACGTTCCCTCCTACTCTGGGGTCGCGGACGGACTCAAGTCCGTCCGCTATCCTAATGACCCCATAAAAGTGTGTACGTTTTTCATCAGCAATCATGCTCATATGTTCACTTTTGCCAAAGCTGCTACTCATAATGTCGGCAGAATAGCTCCATTTATATATATGCACCTCCTCAACGTAAAATTCCACAAACTCAGTTACTGTGAATCAGGATGTGGAGTTTGTTTGCAATATGCTTTCTTTGCACAAAAACATGTGTCTTTGAACAGTCGGTCATCTGCCTTGATGTAAGCCAATTGCACTCTAGATCAATCAATCAATCAGTCGACTTATATAGCACAACTTATCACCCACCAGGGTAACCAGGCGCTGGCAGGGTCCAGAGTCTCAGTTGACGGGCTAGGTTTTCAGCGTCCTATGGAACTCATGGAGAGTAGGATAGGTCCTGATTTGCATGGGGAGGCTGTTCCATGCTTTTGCTGTGAGGTAAGAGAAGGAGAATCCTCCTGTTATTCTGTGTTGAGAGCAGGGGCATGGGTCAGTGCAAGGGAGGCACAGCGGAGGTGTCTGGAGGGTTTGTGTAATCTCAGGCAGTGGTTGATGTAGGCTGATCTGGAGTTGTGCAGGGCTTTGAATGCGTGGGTGAGGAGCTTGAGGTGGCATTTCTTCTCAGCCTGAAGTCAGTGTTGTTTTTTGAGAGGGGGTGTTATGGGTGCGATTAGGGAGTTCCAGGGTCAGTCTTGGTACAACTTTCTGGATGGTCTGTCAACCTTCAGCTACGTGGGCCCCACACAGAGGGTGTTTTTCTAGTCTAGTCGACTGGTGATTAGGGCTTGGGTGATGGTGCATCTCACGGCTTGGGATGACAATCTTACATAACATGCATAGGATGGAGAAGCAGGACGATGACACTGCGTTCACCTGGGATCTCATGGTGAGTTTGCTGCCCAGGATGATACAGAGGATCATAATTATCTTTCGGAAACAGGACCAATGTAAAATATTTACCACATTTGAGGGACTTGTTTTAAAATCTGGATATTTCTTCTGTTTATCCTGCAATATTTATTCAGGACCATGTGTTTGCTTTTCCGATCACAACAATAAAAATAAGTATTTTAAAAAGTATTAGTTACTATTTTTCTAGCTTATTTGTACAAGTACTGTTGAGATGGTTTTTGGTTATGTGCTGTCCATTTCATCTATCCTTTACAAATACACTTACTTGGCTATTTACCCAAGAGCTGGCAACTAATATGCACTTTTACTGTTATTTTTCCAAAGTTAAATGGGATTTTAGTTAAGGACCAAGTAATTAGTGAAGCCTAGTTGTACTAAATGTATGCTTCGTATTAATTCGCAAGCTCAACAACATTATTTACATGACTGCGTGTGATGTTTTTTTATGAACTTTTATTTTTAAAACAGTGTAACACATGGCATTTCATGGATTATGCACACAACACAGAATAGTTTACACATAGGACAAAGCAGGTGATTACTACCCCCGCTTCCCAGAAACTAAAAACTTAGCATCAGGTATTCTGTTGGTACGCCACCCCAAAACAATGCCCCCAATAGCAGACAGTGATAAGTCCCCTGTTGCACACATATAAGTCCCTCCAAGATCTCTCAAGGTCATCCGTTATCTCCAGGGAATAGTATTTCAACCATTTGCCCCAGATTTTACGAAATGTTCTAGGGGACTCCCTTCTGGCATATGCAACCTTTTTGGCTATCATGTAGATATCCATTACTCTCCTCTACTCATCTTTGGTGAGGCAAGCCAGCAACCCCCAGAACCTAGCAATATCTCTTTTAGCCACCACTAGACCGCGGCTACAGAATAGCAGTTGTGACCAAGGGAAGTCTACGTCATTGGGGATCCCAAGGATTAGTAATTTGGAATCAAGGGGGGGGATCAATCGCAAGTACCCTACCAAGTGATAGAAGGAACCCTCTTCACCTGACATCTCAAACACTGGGGTGTCTGGGCTCTACCCATAGCTTGAAGGCGGACCCATCATAGTAGACCCTGTGCAGTATCTTAAATTGTAGTAGGGGCAGTAGAGATTTGATTGCCACCTTCCTCGGATACATCAGTGCGGTTTCCCAATCAATGTCCTCTAATCTCCCAAGATCTTTTTCCCAGACTTCCCTGAAATTGCAGAGTGTATCAGGCATGTTGTTAAGCATCTTGTAGGTCAGTTAGATCACCCCTTTACCCAGCTTCTTGGTCAGGAGCTGGCACCTAAGCGAGGTCCATTCCTGGAAGCCCTCTCCTGGAATCCTCTCCACACACCAGGCATATTGTATTTGTGCATATTTTAAGAACTGATTAGAGTTCATACCACATTCCCTCTGAAGCAACACAAATAGCATAATATCACCTCCCTTCAAAAAATCCCTCACTTTGGATATGCCCAGCAAGTTCAAGAACCCAAGCCCTGCAATTTCCCCTTCTCTGGGAGCCATTTCCACACCAACTGTGGTGTTTATCTGGTGGTTTTCCTATACCATCCAATCCCTTTCAATTGTCTTTCACAGGCCAGTAGGGTGATCTGTGTCGCCAGTAAAAGTTGTCTCGTCCCACTGTCCCCATATAGGTGTGGTAGGGTCCAGCGTAATTTATGTGCTTGTACTTTATACACACATGATATACATTAAGGTTCTCTGTGCATTGTATTAATTGATCATTAGTCAGTGGCTACATTTATTTTAAGTAAAGATTATACAAATCATTGGAAAGTAATCATAACACTTATGCATGGACTGTATTTGCTTAGAAACTCTTTTGAAATCTAACACTGGCCTAACTATTACCCAGGCCCGAAGTGCACAAGTGGCAGTTTTTATAAATGTTTGCCACTGTCCTGCTTTTTTCTCTCCTCTTCAAGTGTCTTATCATCCCATTTATTAAGTTAAAATAGACTCATTGATTATTTAGACTGATAGACAACCGAACCTTAATTAGAATTTAGCCTCGGATATGGAAACTGGTGTAGAGGGTTCCTCCTGTACTAAGCAGATCGGATTGATGTTACATCCAAGATTGCCCAGGTGTTTGTTCCTTTGTTGAGACCTGGGAAACTAGGAAGTCTACCTGCTACCAGAGAACACTGTTTTCGGACTGGTTTGTTTGGTGAAAACTGTTATGGAGAGGCCTTCCAGAATCTTCTTCCATGCTTTGAGTTCCAGTCCTGCCAAGTGCCACACATCAGGCATTAGACTAATGCATTTCAGTGTGGTGGTCCGCATCACTGCACTGAAATGCGAAGTCATGCATAACAGCGCCTCCAGCTGTCAAGGAACTCTAGTAATACACCACAATCAAGCACCGAAACTGGAGCGGCTGCGGGCGCCAAGTCCACAGCTCTAGCAGTTGTTAACAATGTTAATTGCAATATAGGATGAATCCCTCCCCACACCGTTGGCCACTGCATATATTTGGATACATACAACAGCAGCGAGTCTGTGTGCCCAGATCCATTGGCTACTGCCGTAGCCTCAGGTTGAGGTTTGTGGCACAAAACAGGCAGAGGTGCAGACACTTGATGTCCTGCTGCCACGGCTGCGCAATCAGCGGTTGTTTAATTGAAAAGTTTCGGCAAACAGCGACTACGCTGGCAATGGCAGCGCTGCTGCTTGCATACCGCATGAATTATGTTAAAATAATACAGCAATGTGAATGAAGGGTGCCGCCCGACGCGCTGGCATCTGAGTGAGTAGGTGCTTAGAACACAAGTTCACACCACAATGGAGCTAGTGTTGCCGAGCCAGGCCCAGAAACTTAGCCGGGCTGGCACTTACCACTGGAGCAGTTGCTGCGGCCACAAAAAGTAACAGTAATGCCAGCATGCGGCAACCACACCAACGCCGGTCTAAACCCCTGCACGGCCTGCTGCGGCATCAGCTAAGAGCCCGGTGTTCAGTTTGCAATGATCTTGTGACAGCCTACTGTGGGGGTGGGCAGCAGGCAGTGATGCACTCCACAACTTACTCGGCCAACATATCTTTCCAGGTCACACAACTGCTAGGCACAATCTCCCGAGCCACTGTTGGATGCTCGGGCAACACATCGATTACTAGAGAAATTGCCTGAGATACCTACTCCCAGGACCAAGAGAGCTCTGGAACCCCAGGCAACCCTAATCCGTGCAGACAGTGCCAGCGTGCAGTGACCACATGGGTGCCTGTCAACTTTCAGCACGACCGGTGTCACTTACAAGTCAAGAAACTACTGTATTTAGTGCTCTGTGACAGCCCACTTGCAGCCCACTGGTAGATCTGGTGTTTTGGTGCTGGGCAGCAGGCACTGGTGCTCCAACTGAAGCAGACACCACTCAGCAGTGCTGGTAATCCCCTGTATTAGGGTTAAACAAGCAGTGCTATAGTCTAGGCTAATAGTGTCCTGGTTGGCTGTAATGTGTGGCTCGCTCTCCATAATTCTGGTGTTTTCCATCAGTTTTAAGATCTTAGAGTTTCTCGTTCCTCAAATGGGTTTCATTTCTGATATTTATGTTTGCCTCGTCTTCACTACGTAATTTTGCTCACACCAAATGTCACTCATAGTCATTGAAATGTCACTCATAATTACAGTGAAATTATGAAAATGTCACACGTAGCAATCTGAAACCATGGCAGCTATGCAGTTCTCTTTAGAATAGCAGATTGGACCTTGTCCTGACTTTGCTGAAGGAAGACTTCTTCTCGACTCTGCTGATTTCTCCTCAGAGTGTTGAGCTTCATGCTTGACCATTCATACTTTACCCCTTGAACCTTAAACTTGGTTTATCTGATGCTGACACTTTCCTCATAGAATTTCCCCTTGCCACTTTCTATCCTTTTTTTAGAGTAGAAACGCTCCTTTATGGAACCTGCCTGGTTGATATTATGCCTATTGAATTTAAATTGATTTTGCATATTTTTCCTTAATCCAAATCCAATTTCATACTGCATGATTGTTTACATTTGTATGCTCTTGCAATATCTTTTCATCAATTTTGTTGACTAATTTAATTTGTTACCTGAATTCAACTGTTAATAAAAACCCTTAAGGTTTGAGCACCATCCTCGCTGACATTCTTGTGAAGCCACAATGGGTTCACTGTATTTGAAATGTATTGAAATGTATTGCCAATGTTAACTCCTTTCTTACACTCCAAGTCGACAATCAAATGTCCATATGACCACTGGAGGAGAGATTTGAGAGTCAAAAAATCTCGCTCTATCAGAGGTTTATCTGAGTTCTTAGCTATTGGCTAAGTAGTACAGAATGTCTGTTGTGTGACTGCCTGCTGGCTCACTATCACAGATTTGTTACAAAGAAATGATAAAATGCAATTACATTTACAATTGCAATTGCAGAGAAAAGCCACTATTTAATTAGTAGCCAGATAATTAATGATAAGGTAAAGGCGCCTGCATAAATAAGATAAGGTAAGTAGAAGAAATTCTGCACTGTATGGTTGGTGCTTGAGCAAAGAGTCATGAAACCCCACTATTTACCAGTAGCCAGCTGTAGAGCAGATATTTTGTATTATTTGTCTAATGGCCAATGCTGTTTGGACCAGTAGTGGGAGCAAAATGTAAATGCTTCTATTTGCTTTCACCAAGTAGTATAATATCTCTGCTATTCATCTAGTGGCCAATTATATAGAAGAAACACTTCACTTATTTTCTAGTCCATGGCTGAATAGCAGCTGCTGTCCCAGAATAAAGTTTTCTATTTGCATGGCACTAGCCAAATCTGATAGAAACTCAAGTATTTGAGTTAGCCAGTATATAAGTTAAAAAGTAAAATTTTTGTTTTTAGTGAATACCACCGACATAGAACATAATCCATGCCATGAGCCTAGTTCCTGGATGAATAGTGACCGTTTTTTTTTATTGCTATGGCTGTCATTCAAATTCTGTGTAATCTCTGTTATTTCGCTGGCAACCAGATACATTGTGATTCATTTGCTTGTTGATCATATTCATTACTCAATGAGAAGACGCAATTTAAAATACAGCTATAAACTCTAACATTCTATAATGAACTTATCATGTAGATTGAATATATTTGATTATAGAAAATATTAGTAGTAAAGTATCATCTGAAATGCTACTTTTTGGGGCTGGGTCATAAAGGTAACTTAAACTGTTGAGTAATTTACCGTTTTGAGTACATTTTGTCTATTCACAAAATCCAAGTGCAAATTATTACTGAACCAAAAGCAATAGTAAATCCAGCACAATGCATGGCCAACCATTGATACATCAACGCCTCATAAAGAAAACAATGCAGATAGGGACTGTACATTATGAGTAGGGTGGAGATATATGCATGGTAAAGCATGGGAAAAATACACGTTTTTTATAACTGTATAATAAATATTAACATATTGTTTTGTTAAACCTTAAACTAAATTAACATTAACATTATTGTTACAATCATTTTTACTTTCAAAATAGGGTATTTATGTTTTATCATAAAAGAATCAACATAGACTGTGTTTATATTTTATATGTTAAATTATATTTATTTATATATTTTCTCTATTTAAAATGATTCAATTTGATGTAATATTATTTCCAATGGGGTTTTCAATCTAATTCCCTACCTCCATTATTTTCTATGGGATGGGTGTTGAAGCATAAATGGTTGAACATGAATGGTACAGAATCTAATTCCCTACCTCCATTATTTTCTACGGGATGGGTGTTGAAGCATAAATGGTTGAACATGAATGGTACAGAACGTGCTGGTATTGTTTTAATAATAACTTGCATTCAAATTTTGTGAGTAGCAAAAAGTAGAAAACTTACTAAAAGTTTACTCAGTGGTTTAAGTTTTCTTTGTAAATTAAACCCATAATCTGTATTCCCATATTTGAGTAACATTAGAGCTATCAAACTTTTCTGCTGTTTCAAATACAATATACAAAGTATAATATGAGTTTCGTCTTTTTTTTTGGTCTCAGGACAGGTTAAGTAGTGTCTAGATTGGATTCTTAAAAAACACCAATTCAAGGGAATATTGTTAAAGACAGGGTTCCAAATATAAACTCACAGAGTTTGTGCTCGGGGAGGATCAATACATTCCAAATTAGTCCCAAACGTGACAATGTTGTTAGGAGACGGACCTGTTTGGGTAAATATTTCCATTTTAGAACTGCAAACAGTAATATAGGCCCTAGAAGGTGATCCACTTGCCCAACAGTTCAGCAGAGGCTACAGCCTCTATTCACCTGGTGAAGGATCTCCCAACAGATGGAGAGATCCATCTAGTCTCCCAGGGATCTCACAGCCATCAATGAAACTGGCCATGTGGTAGTGCTATTGAAGGCACTGAGTCTTTGCTGAGCAGGTTCCATGATTGATGTGCCTATTTGGCTAAATATATTGTTCTGTAAGTACAAACACAAAAGCATAAGCTAGTTCTTGCAGATTAAAAACCAATTTCCCCGACACCTGGGGAGTTTCCCCAAGTCTGTGGAGGCCATTGTTTGCTTTCCATACCTAGGATTCATGCCTGTCAGCTCCTGATAGTGAAAACAAGTGCCTATTGTCCCCTAACATAAATGTGGTAGTGCAACAATATTTACAACCTGTTGGTTCTGTGGTGGATGCACTTCCAAGTTAAGAGTTTATGCTGGCAGAGCCACCTGAGACTTGGCCAACAGGAACCCAGTTATTCTCCACCTGTAAATTGTCCAGGTGTAATGCACATTTGAAAGAATTGTGCATGTTACATTTTCAGGCAGAAGCACCATTTCACAAATTTCTAAATTACCCCTATCACTATTGCTGGCCTAGACTTGGAAAAAGGATTTTATCAAACTGCTTTCAACCCAAATGAAACAAAAATTCCATTAAAAAATTAGAGCCACGGTAGGGTCTTAACATTTCTAATTCCATACGTTCCTGAGCTGGCTTACCCAAAAATGTGAAACAAGCATTTGCCTTTAAAGACGAGAACCCTCACTCAAACCGCAGGTGACATGCTTCATCATTGGGGTCCCTTTTTCACACACAGGATAGTCTTTAGATATACATTAAGACCATAGCCATACTTAGAAAATATACATCCAAACGCGGTGTATATTCTCCTGTCTACCGCAATGTGCGATATTCAATGAGCCCTAGTTTCATATATACGTTCAAAAGGCTATTGAATTACTGGAATCACCACTCAATACAGTACACAGAATCACAATCAAGAGCTATAGTGCACACCAGCCATCTGACAGACTGTTAATAATGTGGTTGGTGAATAACACTCCTTACTAATAGGCATGGTTTATAGTGTCACGTGGCTATAGTGCATTCCACGGAATTTCTTCATTTAGACCCGAAATATGGCTCTTCATACGAAAAACCCATCTTTGTTCTCTACGAAAAAGGACTTTGTCTAAAGGTCCAATATGAATGTCATATCTTGGTTTATCTATGACCACCCATACTAAATCATCTTCTGTATGAGATTTCTTTACAAAATGGCGTGTCATGCATGTGTTGGTTTTCTGCAGCGAAACGCACTGCGATGTTCCACCATCCTCTGTCTCACTTTACGGGTTGTCGTGCTGATATAGACCAATTGACACGAACACTTAATCATATAGATAACACCACTTGTGTTACAGTTGGTATGCAGATTAAGTGTCCATGGTGTATTCAGACCTAAGTCCAACTGTGTAACATCCCTAGTGAAAGGGCATACAGAGCACATGCCACACTGAAAATGACCTACTACAGGTGTAGAACCCCACAGAGTGCCTTGCCTGTTTAAAAGCAAAGAGAGGTCTTTCCAATGTCAATGTACCTGTATTCAGAATGTGCCAAGCTTTGTTGACAGCCCTTGTGACATTATCTGACAAGTTGCTATAGGTTGTAACACACACCATCCTGTTGTTCTCAGGTTTTTCAAAAGTTTCTAACAGAGCCTCCCTATGGTTATTACAGGCTCTCTTCCCAGCTCCATGTACCAATTTAGCTGGATAATTCCTCACCAAAAGTTCTTGACTCAGATTTTTAGCATGTATCTTATACCTAGCCACTTCACTACAGTTTCTCCTTAGCCTTAAAAACTGTCCTATTGGTATATTATTCAATAAGGCTCGGGGATGAAAACTATGATAACTCAATAATGAGTACCTGGCCATAGGTTTCTGGTATAATTCAGTATGTATTTTGCCTTCTTTAGGATATAATCTGAGATCAAGGTACGATATCTTGCTTCTACTGGATTCTCCTGTAAAGCTCAAATTGGAATCCTGACAATTCAGCCATTGAGAAAACAGATCTAGAGACTCCTGGTCACCTTCCCAGATGACCAGGATGTCATCAATATAACGTCTCCACCATTTAAGGCGTTGCCAGGGCGGAAACCATATTGCACGTCCATTATTATTCGATTGGTCTATGCCCAATCAGCCAGCCTATTTAATACCACCCGACCCAGGACCTTCACTGTCACATCAATGAGGGATATTGGGCGATCACACTGTGGGCTATCCCTATCTCCTTTCTTAAATATCAGGACTATCGTGGCTGTTGGCCATGATGAGGGCATTTCTGTTGCAACTGCTGCATGAAGAACCATCGCTAGGAGGGTTCTTAATGCACTCACTAGGAGGGGTGCCCATACCTCTGGGTTACTTCGAAAGAGATCAGGTGGGATCCCATCTGGTCCTGGAGCTTTTTTCCGTGAAAGACCATCAATTCCTGATCTCACCTCATCCAAAGGTGAAGGTAATGGGGTCCGTTCTCTGGAGAATAGTTAGAGCCTGTGTTTCATCCTCCCTGTGGGGCTGATTGTACAGTCCCTAAAAATGGACCTGCCATCGCTCTGGTAATATGTAACTTACCCTTGGGTTATTCAAATCTCTAAAACATGGATTATTAATAATCCTCCCAAAACAGGTGGAATCCTTTAGCTCTGAGGCCTCTTCAAGATCC
This sequence comes from Lissotriton vulgaris, assembly GCF_964263255.1. Classification (NCBI taxonomy): domain Eukaryota; kingdom Metazoa; phylum Chordata; class Amphibia; order Caudata; family Salamandridae; genus Lissotriton; species Lissotriton vulgaris. The sequence goes on from NC_141689.1 coordinate 1,270,512,063, forward strand.
TCCAAAGTCTTCAATTGCAATTGGCGTTTCTGCGTCTTTAAATTTTGCGGCAAACCGCCACACGGCCCTCATCTCTAGGTGATTGTTTGAGGGCCATCTTTAGGACTCTCAGGGCCTGCAAGCAGTGCCTATCAAACCATCTTGGAACCTCCATCTTGGGGGGGATGTGCTGGAACTGTTAATAGACTATCCACTAATTGTGCAATGGCCGTGAATGCCTGCACTAGTTTAAGACCCTGTGCTTCTAGATCAAGACGTTTCAGGATATCGTGCTTGCCTATATAAAAAAGGCTGTTATTAAAGGTAGCAGTGTAAACCTGTGCCCAGCGTACCTGTCTACCTTAGTCAGTAGCGGATATCATTCCCCGCGGAAGTCTCTGTGACACTAGGTGGTGTCGAGGGGCAACCAGTGACATGGTCACAAGGTTGTGATCACTAAAAATACTAAAACAAATGTTAAAAAAGGTTATAAATCTCCTCACTGCATGTGAAACAAAAATGAAATCAATAAATTACAAACAGCCTCTACCTTTGTTCGTCGGGGGCACAGTTGTACCTATGTCGGTGGCAATCAAGTCCATGGTATGGGTTAGGCACTCAACTTCCTCTCTTCCTGTGTGTGTTCCATGTGTGGTCCCTTTTTTAACGTGCAGGTCAACCAGTCTCAAAAAGTCACCCTCAAGTTGGGGCACAGATGGCAGTTAAAGTCTCCAACCACAATTAAATGTGACTGTGCTGGACCTTCACTTTGCAGATCCTCCAACCGTCTCATTAGTTCATCGAGGGAGTTCACTTCCTGTGCTTGCAACTGTGCATTGTAGAAATTAATTAGTGCCAGTCGATAAGTCTTACTTTAAAAAAATTAGTCCTTGTGCTACATCCGAGTCCCACAACATAGGCTTCCACCTCCCCAGTATCCATATATCTATAAACCTGATTAACCCCCAATTGCTCTCCCTGCACTGGACCTTGGAGCTGGACAAAAAAAAGTTTTATAGCCTTCTAAAAAGAAATTGTTAACTGGCTCCCATGGCTCCTGAAAACATATTATGTGAAAGTTCCTAATATAATGGAGCCAATGCTCATCCCGGAACTTGCTAGCTAAGCCTGCTATGTTCCACAAAACTATTTTTAGATCACCCAGAGTTTGCCCCTCCTGTGAACAGGAAGGGGTGATGGTAGCCCTCTCTACACTTGCCAATCCCCTTTCAGTTTGAGCCATATATTTATAGGTGGATTCTGGTGTTGCACCAACAATATTCTCCACCCTTCCACATAATTCATCAGAGGGTTCAGCCCTATTATTCACTGCTCTCCCTTTCCTCACCCCTTCTAATAGTCAATCTATATCATTCAGGTCCCTCAATGGTGCAGAATAATTTGTCAATTTTACGAGGCCCTGTTCCCAATAGAGCCCAATTCCTGCATAGTAGAACCTTGAAAATCTGAGGGATTAGACGGGTCTGTAGGAAAAACCCAGCGGTAGTGGTTTAATCCCAGACTCTACTAGGGATGACTGGGAACGGGGATGTAAAATCTTATGAATCAGTTCAGGGTACCTGAGGGTGACAATTACACTATCCCCGTGGAATATTTTCTTGGACCTACCAATCCATGCCACCCTTCTAGCCATCAGTATGTGTGTTTGCTCAGAGATATTAAACATAACATATTTACCTAACCAGTGAGTGACTTTATTAATCAGCTGGACGGATGACTCATCATGTGAGCTATCTCGTCCTGGTACCCCCACCTGAACCACAGTATAAAGAAAGCTTGCTGGAGGGAGATCTATAATTGGCTAATTCAGGGTATTACGGGCAAACTGAGTGACCCCACTAAGCACCCTGTCATATTACAAAAATAATCTATGGAGCTATACCTACCAATAGGCCCCAAATCTCTTCTTATATAAATAATCAGTCAGTTGGCAGTGAAGAAAAGTCAATTGTTTATTAAACCAATAATACTCTATAGAGGAGCCTCTCCGACGTCACCCAGCCAGTGCGCAGAGAAGACTGCCAATTCACACTCAATACATGGCATATATACTTTCATTGCGGTACATGAGACCAACGTACATGGAAAAATACTGGTTGGCACAGCAGCTTAAAGGAAAGACCATATATGGCACACAAAGCTCGTTTAGAAATCTGCTTCTGCTATTATTGGGGAGGGTCAGAAGGGGTGACTCCCTTTTGTCTCGGTGCCTGGGAGCACAGGCATGGCACCTCCAGGAATGTGCTTATCACCTCTGAAACCATATGCAACCTTGGGTCTTGGAACAAGAAAGAATAGTATGAATTCAGCCGCCTTGTGTAACTCAACTAACTGGGGCCTACTCGACAGCTCGACTGCTTGAGGACAGCATATGACCGCTGCCTGAGATACATCATGCTAACAAAAGATTACGATAAATGCAGAAAATCGAATCTATCCCTCAGAAAATCGTGGAGTTGATGTCCCCCCGGGAGGCCCCTTTTATATGGCTCACTGGTTGGGGCAGCCTGTCGAGCCGGCGTAGATGCCCCAGTAGCCGTCCCCCATGTCACACCTGTGGTTACTAGAGGGTCTGGGTCTCGATGCGTGCCACTACAGAGGAAGCAACAGAGGGATTTAATTGATGAGCAACTTTAGTATTAGAGGCTGCAATCTGCAAGAGTTGGGCGGAAGAGGGCAATGAATTTTCCATTTTGGAGAGCGTTGCCCTTATGTCAATAGAAGTTTTGGAGAAATCATTAAAAAAATTGTTCAAAAGACAAGACACTGTCTCCACAATGTTTGTTTCAGGACCTCCACAGGTCTTCAGAGTCCTTAGCAACGTTAGTGTCTGGGCCTTTAGTGCCCACCCCCAACTGCATAGAGATTGTTTTCTTGTGTACATTCCGTTGTTTCTTCTGGGCCGAGGGACCACTTAGGTCTGCACAATGAGTGATGAGCGAAGTGTGATCTGGCCAGCAGCGTTGTTACTCAGGCTGGTACCCATGTTAGGGCCCTCTACCTCTTCTACTTCCTCTATTTGCCTCTGGCCTTGATCATCCTCTGCTACCACTTCAACCTCCTGGGCACCGCACCCATTCCATCGCGGTGCAGCTAATCCAGCCCTGTTCAGAGAAAGCCTCCTCTCTGCTTTGTCAATTTCTTAAGAAATTTCCCCCACCGCTTTTATCAGAAAGGAGTCAATAGTACCTTTACTTATATCCTGTTTTGAACATGTGGGGGCCCCTTTCCTCCTCCCATGGTGTGCTTGAGCCTTCAGTCACCCAAACCCTCCTCTATACACCGGGCGTAAACGGAGAGGATGCACGCAAACAAAAAGAACTCACATGGGCTTCGTCGATAGCCACTTCCTGCATGCTCCTTTATGCTTTCCCAATCAACAGTGGGCAGCCCAGGCATGTCAGTCCTCCCTCAAATGAGAATCACTGGTCCACTAGTCTACGGCCAAGAGAGTTGGTCCGGCCGGACCTCGTACATCCGCGGACGGGCGCAGACTGGACTGGGCACCCCCTTGCTCGTCCCGTGCTGCGGGGTCCGCAATATACTTTTAAAGTGCCTCCGAGCACCGACACAGTGACTGCAGAGCCTCATGATGCTCAGCTTTGTGGGGCTTGGAGTCCCCCCTTGCTGTGGCTGCTGCTGGTGCTCTGCTTTTCCACAGGTGGGTCCCGCTCTCCGGGGGTCGCAATGTACTTTTGAAGTGCCTCTCGGTGTGGACACAGTGACTGCAGCGCCTCCTGGCACTCAGATTTGTGGGGCTTGGAGTCCTCCCCTGGCTGTGGCTGCTGCTGGTGCTCTGCTTCTCTACTGGCGGCTTCCGCACTTCAAGGGCCACAATGTACTTTTAAAGCTCCCCGTCGCGGACACGGTGACGGCAGCGCCTCCTGGTACTCAGCTTTGTGGGGCTTGGAATCCTCCCCTGGATGTGGCTGCTGCTAGTGCTCTGCTTCTCTACTGGTGGCTCCCAGGACCTAGCACTTATCTGTTTCTTATATTTTATGCCCAGTTATTCATATTTATTAAAATAGCAGTTTAAATATATATGGACCTCTCCATATTAACCGCCAGGTAGAGTCAAGGGAAGCAAATATCATGATTTCCTCACCTCAAGCAGTTAATTTTATTATGTTCTGTATTACTTTGTAAGTCATTTATGCGTTAAAAAGTAATGTGGCAATAATAGGAAATGTATTTTCTTTTAAATATACTATAATCAAACTATTTGCCCTTAAATGAACCCTGAGTTACAGATGGATGTTGAAATTGTTCTTCTAGGCACACAATAAAGCAAATGTAATAACTTTTTTTCATTACAGTAGAACATATTCGCTTCTCAAACTATATATTCATGCAAGCATTGACATTTTCTCTTTTGTGTCCCCGTAGACTTTGAAACAGCAATTTGCGATGGTAAGTTTACTCTTTTAAGAAAACCTTTGGAAAACAACAGTCTCCTGTAGAACTTGTAATGTAGTTTATTATGTGCATGGTGACTCAGAGTGCATCCTGTTATTACCTATTTTCTCTGTGTTATGCATGACAAGCATCACTTGGTTTGTTTTGGTCATAGAAGGACATGCACATTTTGTGTGCGCTGTTTTGAAGTCTGGCAACTGTAATTATCAACTGAAATTTACCTAGCAGTGCATAGCGCCTTCAATTGATTTGTTCTGGTAGCTCCTCTCTTAGAATTCACACACTACCTCTTTGTTTCAGTCATGCTTCTATTCACACAAGCAGCACTTTCCATTTTGTTTATTACTATTTGACATTGTTAACTTTATTGGGTCTGGTGTTAGCTAAGTCATTTGATTTTACTAACTCATAAGGGGGCAGATTTACAATAACTGGCGCATCCCTGCATATTAGCAGGGATGCACCAGTTATTGTGCACTGCGGCTCCGCCACCATGGATGCGCCACATTTACGATGTGCGTGACGCATCTGTGCCGTAAAGGCGGCGCATTGCTGGAGTTGCGTTACAAGCGCGACGCAGCTCCAGCAATGCTCTGGGGGGCCCTATCTGTACAATGCTGCGTCAATCCTTATGCCTGCTTCAAGCAGGTGCAGAATTTTGACGCAGCATTGGTCCAAAAGTGACTGAGTGAAATCTTGTAGATTTCCCTCAGCCACCTTTAGGAGGCACTCCCCCCGCACAGGAACGCCTACTTCTGGCACAGGGCTTTACAACGTGATGTATCTCCAAGACATGTCACGTTGTAAATACCCCGCACCATGGCGCATCTATTGCGCCACCGCTGCATCACAAAAGTGATGCAACGGCGGCGTAAAAGAGGCGCCGGGGGCTTGTTAATCTGCCCCAAACTTTTTAGGAAAGCCATCTTGTTCCATTTATATCCAATACATGGTGACCAGGCAAGGTGCTCAAGGGTGAAGGATGGCAACCAAAGAACCCGTATAGAATGGAAAAGGTTCAACAAATACAAATTACCCTGAGCACTCAGATATGTTACAAGGTAGACTTGTACAAATTAGGAATTTTATCATTCCAGTCTCTTTATTGAACCCACAGGCACTTCCTTAAATTCACGCACCAGTATAACTAGCCAAGTCACATTTTATTTCAGCCAACACATGTTTTTTCATAGTTTTGTATTAGCCTCTGACTTAATCAGGGCTGTGAATAAATACATCCCAGATCAGCTAATTCCTAAAGCTAGACAGTGTATGTTGCCATCACCCACCAACAATGAGGTAAAAAGGACATAGCTTTCCAATATACTAGAAAATAATGATATAGGGCCCGATTCACAGAACTAACTTAAGACAACATCCTAAACTTACTACCATTTTGGTATTCACAGAAGGCACTTACTCATTCTGGTATTCACAGAAGGCACTTACTCATTTCTGTATTCACAGAAGTTAGGAGTCCTAACTTTAGGACTTCTAAATGCCTTCTGTGAATACCGAAAGTCTTAAAATTAGGTTTTTTCTCAGTTTAGGAGTAGTAAAGTTAGGACTCCTAACTTTAGGCCTCCTAAATGCCTTCTGTGACTACTGACAGTCTTAAAATTAGGATTTTTCTTAGTTCAGTAGTAGTAAAGTTAGGACTCCTAACTTTAGGACTCCCAAATGCCTTCTGTGAATACCGAAAGTCTTAAAATTAGGACTTTTCTCAGTTTAGTAGTAGTAAAGTTAGGACTCCTAACTTTAGGACTCCTAAATGCCTTCTATGAATACCGAAAGTCTTAAAATTAAGATTTTTTTCAGTTTAGTAGTAGTAAAGTTAGGACCTAGTAAAGTTAGGACTCCTAACTTTACTACTCTCTGGTTCGGCCCCCAAAATAAGGAAGTCTCTACCACTGTATGCTTGGCTGAACTCATCAAGCTGGGTTTTGAAAAGGGTGGTCAAAAGGATTTTATTTAATATATTTTTACTGAACTGAATTGACATGAGTCAGCAATGAGGATGTGGCCTAATGGCTAGGGTGGCTGATCTCAAAGTGGGGAACCAGGTTTGAGTCTTGGCAATGACGTTCAACATCCTGTGATTCTAGGCAAATCACCTAAAATTCCGTGCCTAACGAAAACAAATGTGTCCTTGTGTAAGCAACTGGTGCTCATGTAAAGTGCTCTGATACCCGATACCTTTGGGTCAAGTTCGTGCTATAAAAAACTCTGGAAATAAAACGTACCCATACAACAACACCTGGTTCTCTACACCAAAAGTCTGCAATATCATTGCAGGTGAAACATTATCAGTCCATAACACACTACGATCCTAGTTAAAGTAAGTCAGATATACTGCAAAAACTAACCTGTGCTCACCTCTCTGGAAGTTTGGCACCGAGCAGGGAAGCTTAACTTAAGAGGCAATGTGTAAAGTATTTGTGAACACATCAAAACAGTAACTGCGTGAAAACACCACAAAAAGACTCCACACCAGTTCTGAAAAAAACAAGCCCAAAATGACTAAACTCCAATAAGTCAAAGTCAAGACATACATTTTTTAAATATTTAGGGGTCTGGCGGTGGCCCAGCACTACATTATACCTGGCGCAGGTATAATGTAGAGCAGTGGTCTACGAAGTGACGCATCTACCTAGATGTGTCACGTCGTAAATATGGCACAACATGGCTCCTTTCTTATGCCACTGGTGCGTCACAAAAAGGGACATACCGGCTGTGCAAGAGCAACGCAAGGGCTCATAAATAAGCCCCTTGGAGTACTACTTCCAATTGAATGAGCCACACTGAAAGGTAGTACAACCTCTGGCATTTCCTTCTGAGGTTATTCCGTGGAGTAAATTGGATAACTGATCTTTAGTTTCATGACTCCCCTTTGGTAACTCTTGTTTGGCCACCTACAGACTGGCACACCTATCACATCTCATGTCAAGCTTGACTTTGATATACGCTATACCTATGGGCATTGTTTTTTTAACTTTATTTTCTGAGAATTGAATGGAAAAACATGGAATTATACATCAGTTGTGAGGATAGATGGGCAGGATGAAGACAGAAAAGCAGACATACTAAGGCAGAGATCTACACATCCACACAGACTGCATTTGGTCCAACTCCTTGATATACCTCAACGCTTAGATCACTCCTTTAACGGGACCCATGGTCTAGTGGCCAACTCCCGCCTTCTTTTCCCCCTTAGAAGAAAAACAAAGGACTCCAAATTATACGTTGCCAACATCCAAGCTCTCCAATTAAAGAATGAGTGGGCTTCCAGACTTATCCATTGAGACATAATACACAGCCGAATCATTGCCATCGCTGCAAACAGGAAGGCGGAAACATACCTAGATCTTTCACCCATCCAGGTATCCTCGCAACCCATTATCACCAGCTCAGGGGAGATTACAACCGGAATTTCCAGCACCATTTTGAAAAAATACTCAACTTCCTGGAGGAATTCCCTCAGATTTGGACCCAAACAAAACACCCCTATAGCAATGGATGCTCAAAGCCCACACCTACGACAACTATCACCCTTCCGCCCCCCCCCACCCACTTTGCAATCTTTGCCGATGTGTAGTATAGATCAAACATTGCCATATAGCTTTGAGTCTGTAAGCTACCAGAGACTAAAATATGGCTTGCCAGTTCCAATGAAGGCCTAATATCAACCCCAGTCCTACAAAATATTCCCTCCCATTTTGTATTCTGTACATCAACATCGTCCGGGAGACCTGATAACAGGTGTTGATAAACTCTACCTATTCTCGAACTAATTCGATTAAAATAACCTTTTTAAATATTGTGGGAGTATCATGATGGTATTTATCAATGAATCCTCAGATCTGGAGATATTTTAAAAAAATCATGAGTATTTAAATGAAACATCTCCCTTAAAGAGAAGAAGGAAGCCATTTGCCCACCCGAACATAGGCCGCCTATATCCTTCAGGCCCAGCAGCTGCCATCTAAATATAACCTGGTCCTGAAAAATAGATGGCAAAACTATAGGTATTAATATTTGGAATTGCCCATTTATGGCGAATTTTCCGCCAGATTGAAAACACAGCCCTGATTACTTTGAACCTTGTTTTTTTTAAGTAACTTGGTTCAAGTATCCGCATTAGAATACCCGTAGCCGCCTCTCCCAAACCTATCTCGTGAATAGTTGGTCTGTTGGCTAACTGAACCTCTGCCCTATCTCCTACCAACAATACTCCAAAATGTTGCAGCATAGCTGACCAATAATACAATAAAATATTAAGGACCGCCCATCCCCCACGGTCTCTAGGGAGGCACATACACTTGGCCGCCCTACTTGACCCACGGTATCCCCAGAGGAATCTAAAACAAATCCCCTCAGCCCTACCCAGACTCACTTGCGAAAACTCTAGTGGGATAGTTCTACATAAATACAAAACATTTGGGAGGACCAACATTTTAAGTACTTTGCAGTGGCCATACAACGAAAGGTGCAGATGATCTAATCTTTCTAACGTATTATTAACAGATTCAACCGCTGGAAGGATATTCAAGTCAGTGTTATTGGCCACTGAAGCAGTGATTTTGACCCCCAAATATATTGCTTCCGTAACAACAGGAACATCAGAGGGACACATAGCGGCTGATTGTATGACCTGAGTTTTATAAACATTCAGCTTATAGCCTGATGGTAGGCCAAATTGCTCAGCAAGAGTCTTTAGAGCTGCAAAGGCAGGACCGAAATATCTAGTTAGAAGCACAATATCATCCACATAGGCCAGCGTCTTATACTCTTGACCATTGACCCTAACCAGCAAAATATTCGGATTCCCTTTGATTTTACTAAGAACAGGGTCAATGTACAGAGCAAGGGCGAACACGGACAACCTTGCCTGGTACCCCTGCCAATATTAAATAACCTGTCTCCTGCCCTGAGATACAAATTGTTGCAGCTGGAGAAATATACAATGCTTGTAATGCCTGTATAAATTCGATATTAAAGCCCTTCCAGCGGAGCCCTGCCCATAAGAACCCCCAGGAGACCCTGTTGAATGCCTTCTCGGTGTCCAACAGGATCACTTCAAGGGGAGACTCCATGACCTGCGCCCAATCCAACAGGGCAATGACCTGCAGAACATGGTCGGGCGTATCCCTGCCAGGAATAAACCCATGCTGCCATATGGACACTAAAGGAGTAATAACCTCCGCAAGTCTAGTGCCTACATTTTAGAGTATATTTTGCTGTCTGTATTAATTAATGAGATAGGCCGATAAGATGAGGTGTTTAGCTCAGACTTGTCTTTTTTCTTGAAAAGTACTATCGTAGTTTGCTGCCAAGATTCAGGTATGACACCCTTCTGTGCCACCCTAAAGACTGATAAAACGTCTTGATGGATTTCTTGGGAAAATGCCCTATAGAACTCCAGCCTTTCCAATGGCCAAGGACTGTATGGCCAGCTCAACCTCCTCCCAAGTAATTAGAGCAGAAATAGCCTTATTATGACCTGTTTTGACTTTAGGAGTATGAATATCCTGCAGAACGCCCTCAGCCAAAGACTCACTGAGCAATCTGGTACTCCCTTCCTTGTACAGCAAAGTATACAACTTCTCAAACACTTCAATGACCCCCTCCTGCGTGTCCTGAATGTAGGAAGGTACATCCTGACTATGGTTGCCCCCAAATTTTTTGCCCTGTGTTTTAGCTGGTTTTGGACATAGTCGACCTGGGACCCTGCCAATCAGGACCCCAGGCCTACTGCTCTCTCGTTAAAATGGATTCCATGTACCCTAGGTACATTTCCAATTGGTACTGGGCCACCTTATCAGACCCTGTAACTCAGGGCATAGGTGTACCCAGGGCCGCCAGGGGCTGCAGCATGTATTATGCCACCCCTGGCTGGCCTCCTAAATTTGACACAACTGGCTGCATGACAGCTGGGGCGAAGTCGTGTAATCACCCTTTGCTTTAGATATAGTAGCCCTATATCTAACCACACAATGGACACCCGAGTTCCTATCAGTCACTCCTATGGCAGGCCTTGACAATCCTGAAGGCAGAGTGCGTGGGCTCGTGTGAACTGTGCTCTGGCCCGAGCCGAGCCGGTTGCAGCTTGCGGAGCAAAGACCCAATGGCTGTTCCATGATAACGCGTACCACATCGGTAACTTCGGTGTCGCGTTATCAAGACATGTCGAGTAAGGTGTCATACGAATCGGGGTGCTGCCCTCTCACCAACCCTGGCGACGAGGTTAGCATACCGCCCTTCTAGAGGGACACGACATGTACGTAACTGTGAACCCCGGTTAAAGTTAACGAAAGCCTCAGCTCCACAAAATGGATGCTGCCACCACAGACACGAGTCTGACCTCCTGCTGCTGGGAGTCCTTCCAGCGAGGAGCGCTTGGACAAAGGGTTTCCTGTCGAGGGCGGTGTTCGCACCGTCCCAGACAGGGTTTGTGTATTCTGGGTAGGTAGGGCTTTTGCGAGAAGGTGACTGCGGAGTGGCACCCCGGTGCTCACTACGCATCTGCCGGTTAGAACCAGTTCCAGGGGCGACAGCCCTGGCCTGGGGAAAGTCCGGCAGGGGAGAGGGGTGTAACTACCCCCCTTCCTGGTCCCACCCTTAGGGCAGGACCTAGTCATGTACCCACCCCTTTCTTTAGAATAAAGGCCGGAGCGGGGACCCTTCCAAATCAGATCATCTTTGAATCAAGAACTACTTTCTACGAAAGGACATTCAAGACTCTTCTCAAGATTTCTCCCTTGTGACTAAGGAGTAGTCACCCTGCATCAGCGGGCACCACCTAAGAACTCTGCGGTTTGCTGTAAGTCCTTCCTCAAGGAATCCGACGGCCCAGCTCGATGAGAACCGGCTTCCCTGGCACCTCTGACCTCTACCCACGTCATCAGCTCAGCTGTGATCTGTGGGTGCGACGAGACCTCGAGGGACCGGCCATCATCAGAACCTGCACGCTCTTAACCAGCACGACCATCGAGGTAACTCTCTGGTGAGTGCTCTGGGGTCCGAGAAGCCCCGACCCTGAGCCACTCCAGCACCGAAGTGCAGTCTCCCAGCATCTCCACGATCTGCGTGGGGCCCTTCTGCTCGCTGCTCAGCACGTTGTCTGGTCACTAGCCGCTGGCTTGTGCCCTTCCTTGACGACGACCGACAACCATCACTGCTGGTCTGGTTGCTCCAGACTGGCCCTTGCTTCCATCTTTGCGAGAAGCACCCCGGACCCTCCTGGTCCACTCAAGACGCCATCTTAGGCCCACCACGTGGCCCTGAGATCTGCCAAGGCTTGTTGCCCCATCCCGGGCCCAGCGACGCCGACAGCATCATCCTTCGTGGGACAGCTCGCACCTCCACCGTGGTCGCCGACAACGCCTCCTGGTCCGTGAGACTGCAGAGCCTAGCATCGCCCACTCACCTGGTCGAGGTGACGGCCAACCGGTGCCTTCCTGGTACCCTCTAACTACTGGCTAGTAGTACGAACTTGGTCCCCTCTGCTTTCAGGTTTCATCAATCTCCGATCCAGGCTTGGATCTCTACGAACTATTCAGCACTGGTCGCCGGCCAGCAACTCCTTTTCTTCCGGCTCCTGGCTCGTCAGCGAAGACCCCGACGCCTGTAAGACTTGTGCAGCCGCAGCCCTCGTGGCTAGGTAACTCGGCATTTCGGTGCCTGCATAGCCTCTTTACTCTAGGGTCCCGAGTCCCTCGCTTCCGACTTGCCTTAACCTTTCCGTGTCCTCGGACACTTGTTTTGACTGTGCACTTGAAGTATTTGCTAAAGAGATTTGGTTTGTGCTTAGTACCCCGTCCTCATAAAGAGTACAGGGCTGTTGTGATTCTTAATAAATATACTGTTTATTTTCATAACACTTGTTTGGTGTCCTTTCACTGGGTGTTCAAGGGGTACATGTGTGGTAAACAGCTGGCTTAACACGCCCTCTCGAGTCTTTAGCCTTAGACTGCTCGTATCCACGCTACTAGGATAGCTGGTCTATAGGTTGACTTACAACCAAACACCATAAGGGTCGTTGGAACGATACATAGCGGTCGCTAGAATAGCGAACGTTGCATATCGGGCCAACTTCTCACATTGGTGGCAGCGGTGGGATTTTGAGCTTGCTGTTGTTTTACCACACGTATCCTAAGAATATCTTGTTGAAGGATCGCACAAGTACTGTTAGTACATATAACTAAAAGCTTAGAATACTCTGAGTTCTACTGAACCAGCTGTTGTAGCTCCTCAAGGCTTAGCACACCTTGGCTACAACTCTTAGCAAGGGAACAGTAGGTAAACACATAGTGTAGGTAGGTGCATCACTTACACCACACTAGAAACAGTATGTCGGACAAAGGAGGAAACTCTGGGTCTCCCCTTGTGTCAGTTGACCCTCCACAGGTCATCCCTTCAGGATATACTGTGCTGAGCTTCAAGGAGTTAAGACGACTGTGTCACTCCAGGAAGATTCAGCAGGGGTCTAACCCCACAACGTCCTTTCTGATTGGTCTCTTGGAGACTTATGATGCCAGAAGAGCTGAGAAACTTCGTAGCTCTTCTAATTCAGAAGGAGACATGCCTCCCCTCGAGGGAACCCGAGACGATCCTGACCTCATCCACCTCGCAACTGAGAACGAAGATGGGGAGGAGGATGAGGATGAGGATCTCTCTGGGGATGAGGCAGATAAGGGACAGGTAGAAGTCGTCAGACTAACACGGTCCAACTTAAGCAAACATGATAGTGGTACTGGGGGACCCCCGGCGCTACTGTCAGGTCCGCTTAACATTGGGAATGGACGAGCCAGATCTCTGTCAAGAGGCTCTGGCAGATCCCTTCAAACCAATGGCTCTCACAACTCTTCTCAAAGAGGGATGACGTCCCCTCAGAGGAGAGTGTACGAAGCTAAAGAAAGGGCAGCCAATCTAAGGATTGAAAGGGAAGAACTTGCCCTGGCCAAAGAGAGGCTTGCCTTTGCTAGAGAGCAACAGTTAAGTGGGGTAGTCCCCACTGGTGGCAGCAATGTACCTAGTAATAGGGAAAAGAGTTTCGATACGAAACACCTTGGGAAGATAGTGCCCCCCTTTAAACAAGGGGACGACATCCACAAATGGATTACTGCTTTGGAGAGGGCCTGCACTGTGCAGGGTGTTCCCCAGAGTCAGTGGGCAGCTATCTTGTGGCTCTCCTTTGACGGAAAAGGAAGAGACAAGCTCCTCACCACAAGGGTGGAGGATGCTAACGATTACCACGTCTTGAAGAATACACTCGTTGAAGGGTTCGGCCTAACCACTGAGCAGTACAGGATGCTGTTCAGGGATACCCCGAAAACGCAGTCTCAAGATTGGTCTGATTTTGTCGATTGTGCCACTAAGGCTTTTGAAGGCTGGCTACTGGGTAGTAAGGTTACTGATTTTAAAGGATTGTATAATCTAATTATGAGGGAGCAAATCTTAAATAATTGTCAGAACCAGCTATTACATCAGCACCTGGTAGACTCTGAGTTGACCTCTCCACAGGAATTGGGTAAGAGGGCAGACAAATGGGTCAGAACCAGGGTTAGGCCTAAAAACCAGGCTGGTGACCAGAAAAAGGAATCGACCAAGCCTCAAGAGAAGGGTGGGGATAAATCCACAGAGAAGACTTCCCAAGGGCCCCAAAACTCCAACAAGGGTGGTGGGTCCCAGAACACTCCTTCCGAACAGAAGAAACCTTATTGCCATACCTGTAAACAGGTGGGCCATTACAAAAGTGATGCCAAGTGCCCTAAAAATAGCAATAAGGAAAACATACCCCCAAGTAATACTCCTAGACCTCCTGTTACCACTAGTGGTAATCCCCCAGGTGGTGGGAGTGACCCCAAGAATGTGGTGGGCATTACTTTGGGAAATCAGGAGGACTATGGCCTAGCCAAGTTCCCTGACCACACTCTTGTCTGTGAGACTGGCATGGGGTTTGCCAACTTCACTACTGGACCCCACATTTTGGGAAAGTATAGACAAGAAGTCTTATTGAATGGTCAGAAAGTTGAGGCGTTCAGAGACACCGGGGCCAGCCTCACCATGGTGAGTGACCATCTGGTCCCCTCTGCTCAACTGACCCCTGGTTTTACTTATCAGGTGACGGACATTCATGGAATGAAGAGAAGGCATCCCATGGCAGTAGTCAAGCTCAGCTGGGGTAATGTCACAGGGCCTATGAGAGTGGCAGTGACAGATAACCTACCTGTAGATTGCTTACTAGGGAATGACCTGGAACTCTCAGCCTGGGCTGAGGTGGAGCAAGAAACTCATTCCAGAATGATAGGCCTATCCAGACAGGTTAGTGGGGCAGTAATAGCTACAGCCCCAGTCCAAGCACCATTCCTCCCTGAAAAGGTTGGAAGAGCAGTGATAGCCACTGCCCAGGCTCAGACAGACTTTACCGAACAGGATAGGAGGGCTGTGACAGTCACAGCCCAAACACAAACTGAGTGCCCTCCTGAAAAGGTTGGCAAGGCTGTAATGGTCTCAGCCTCTACTCAAACCGATAGTGAGGTTGTGAAGCCTGAAACAATGGATCACTCCACTCAAACCGAGAGCATTGAGGAGGAAGAAGAGTCTTCCCCCTCCCAGACACTAGGTGAGAGCCAGCCTCCTCAGGGAACTGACTCTACCCCTGTTGAAGGAACTGCCCCAGAGGTAGTCAGGCCTAGCCTGGCAGAGCCCCTGATGGCAGTGGACCCTTCCCAGGTGGGACCCAGTCTGGAGCAGGTAAACTGCACCTCTCTACCCTGCCTCAGTCAGCCCAGGGCTGAAGAGGACAGGGAGGCCAGTGGTGGACCCCAAAGGGCCCCCTGTCCAAAAGAACCCCTTAATCAACAGATTAGGATCACTGAAGCTGGTAAACCTAGCCAAGTGAAAATAGAACAGACTCCTGAGGGATCCCCCTTAAAAGTAGTTAGGGAACTCCCACAGCTGGACACTGTTGGGCACAGCCAAACATGGGGCCTAAAAACCCCAGACCTGACCTGTCCCCCCAGTAAGCCAAACAGAGGGACTCAGCCTCCAGATTTAGGTAGCCAGAGGCTGACCCTGAGAGCTCAGTGCATCTCAGCTAAAGAAAGGAAGGCACGCATGATGGATGGTGATTGGAGGAAGTTGAGCCCAAAGGTAGAGGAGCCTCACTTCAGTACTCCATCCCAGCATCAGCCTTCTTCTTTCCCAAGACACACCAGAGACAGAGATTCCCTATGGTGGAGACCCTCAGATACCCTTAGGGTGAGGGGTTGCCTAGTGGACCATGACACAGGGGGAAACCAAGCCAGAGCTGGTCCTTCCTTATATGGCCACTTAGGTAATAGAGGCTTACCTGGACAAGGATAGCCTTATCTCCTTTCGTTTGGGGGGGGGGTTGTGTAGGAAGGTACATCCTGACTATGGTTGCCCCCAAATTTTTTGCCTTGTGTTTTAGCTGGTTTTGGACATAGTCGACCTGGGACCCTGCCAATCAGGACCCCAGGCCTACTGCTCTCTCGTTAAAATGGATTCCATGTACCCTAGGTACATTTCCAATTGGTACTGGGCCACCTTATCAGACCCTGTAACTCAGGGCATAGGTGTACCCAGGGCCGCCAGGGGCTGCAGCATGTATTATGCCACCCCTGGCTGGCCTCCTAAATTTGACACAACTGGCTGCATGACAGCTGGGGCGAAGTCGTGTAATCACCCTTTGCTTTAGATATAGTAGCCCTATATCTAACCACACAATGGACACCCGAGTTCCTATCAGTCACTCCTATGGCAGGCCTTGACAATCCTGAAGGCAGAGTGCGTGGGCTCGTGTGAACTGTGCTCTGGCCCGAGCCGAGCCGGTTGCAGCTTGCGGAGCAAAGACCCAATGGCTGTTCCATGATAACGCGTACCACATCGGTAACTTCGGTGTCGCGTTATCAAGACATGTCGAGTAAGGTGTCATACGAATCGGGGTGCTGCCCTCTCACCAACCCTGGCGACGAGGTTAGCATACCGCCCTTCTAGAGGGACACAACATGTACGTAACTGTGAACCCCGGTTAAAGTTAACGAAAGCCTCAGCTCCACAAAATGGATGCTGCCACCACAGACACGAGTCTGACCTCCTGCTGCTGGGAGTCCTTGCAGCGAGGAGCGCTTGGACAAAGGGTTTCCTGTCGAGGGCGGTGTTCGCACCGTCCCAGACAGGGTTTGTGTATTCTGGGTAAGTAGGGCTTTTGCGAGAAGGTGACTGCGGAGTGGCACCCCGGTGCTCACTACGCATCTGCCGGTTAGAACCAGTTCCAGGGGCGACAGCCCTGGCCTGGGGAAAGTCCGGCAGGGGAGAGGGGTGTAACTACCCCCCTTCCTGGTCCCACCCTTAGGGCAGGACCTAGTCATGTACCCACCCCTTTCTTTAGAATAAAGGCCGGAGCGGGGACCCTTCCAAATCAGATCATCTTTGAATCAAGAACTACTTTCTACGAAAGGACATTCAAGACTCTTCTCAAGATTTCTCCCTTGTGACTAAGGAGTAGTCACCCTGCATCAGCGGGCACCACCTAAGAACTCTGCGGTTTGCTGTAAGTCCTTCCTCAAGGAATCCGACGGCCCAGCTCGACGAGAACCGGCTTCCCTGGCACCTCTGACCTCTACCCACGTCATCATCTCAGCTGTGATCTGTGGGTGCGACGAGACCTCGAGGGACCGGCCATCATCAGAACCTGCACGCTCTTAACCAGCACGACCATCGAGGTAACTCTCTGGTGAGTGCTCTGGGGTCCGAGAAGCCCCGACCCTGAGCCGCTCCAGCACCGAAGTGCAGTCTCCCAGCATCTCCACGATCTGCGTGGGGCCCTTCTGCTCGCTGCTCAGCACGTTGTCTGGTCACTAGCCGCTGGCTTGTGCCCTTCCTTGACGACGACCGACAACCATCACTGCTGGTCTGGTTGCTCCAGACTGGCCCTTGCTTCCATCTTTGCGAGAAGCACCCCGGACCCTCCTGGTCCACTCAAGACGCCATCTTAGGCCCACCACGTGGCCCTGAGATCTGCCAAGGCTTGTTGCCCCATCCCGGGCCCAGCGACGCCGACAGCATCATCCTTCGTGGGACAGCTCGCACCTCCACCGTGGTCGCCGACAACGCCTCCTGGTCCGTGAGACTGCAGAGCCTAGCATCGCCCACTCACCTGGTCGAGGTGACGGCCAACCGGTGCCTTCCTGGTACCCTCTAACTACTGGCTAGTAGTACGAACTTGGTCCCCTCTGCTTTCAGGTTTCATCAATCTCCGATCCAGGCTTGGATCTCTACGAACTATTCAGCACTGGTCGCCGTCCAGCAACTCCTTTTCTTCCGGCTCCTGGCTCGTCAGCGAAGACCCCGACGCCTGTAAGACTTGTGCAGCCGCAGCCCTCGTGGCTAGGTAACTCGGCATTTCGGTGCCTGCATAGCCTCTTTACTCTAGGGTCCCGAGTCCCTCGCTTCCGACTTGCCTTAACCTTTCCGTGTCCTCGGACACTTGTTTTGACTGTGCACTTGAAGTATTTGCTAAAGAGATTTGGTTTGTGCTTAGTACCCTGTCCTCATAAAGAGTACAGGGCTGTTGTGATTCTTAATAAATATACTGTTTATTTTCATAACACTTGTGTGGTGTCCTTTCACTGGGTGTTCAAGGGGTACATGTGTGGTAAACAGCTGGCTTAACACGCCCTCTCGAGTCTTTAGCCTTAGACTGCTCGTATCCACGCTACTAGGATAGCTGGTCTATAGGTTGACTTACAACCAAACACCATAAGGGTCGTTGGAACGATACATAGCGGTCGCTAGAATAGCGAACGTTGCATATCGGGCCAACTTCTCACACTGAATACAACCTTGCTGATCCTGAACTCTAGTGATTCGATTTGCCAAACTTCTCTGTTGTAGCCTTTTAGCAAGAACGCTGCCCAAATTTTCCCCAAATTCATACATCATCGTACAATATTGAACATACTTCGCAGCCAAATCTTCACCAAAAAATTCCAATAATTTAGACTTGATTATAGCCACCGCCTGTTGACTCTGATCAATATTAAAGCCGTCCTTAATATTCCGCGTTAACTCCATCTCTGCAACCCGTAACTCCTCAACGCGTCCCTTGGTCTGCTCCTGTACAGTCTTCCAACGATAGGCTGCAAAGCTCTTAGTCTCACCCCGCACTGCAGCATTGAATGTGTCCCACACTATACAATCAGAAGCAGTTTTTCTGTTAATACCTACAAATTCCGCTATCCATTTAATCATGTGATCTCGATAAGATTGGTCCAACAATAATTTTCTTTCAAATATCCACGGTCTGGGAGCTCTGACCAAGCGACACCAGGGGCACTCCACTATCAGCGAGTTATGATCAGATATAATTCTTGGGGGTACTTCAACAGAGGCCTCCCCTACCAGCTGATCAGACATAAAGAGATAGTCCAACCGGACCATTTTATTGTAGGGGGTAGAATAGTATGTATACCCATAATTATCTTTATTATGCCTGTAGCAAACGACAACCAATCTGTGCTCTGAGACTAAAGTCTGAAGAGCCTTAAGGACTCTGGGTTTCCTACCCAGATACTTTTTATCACTTATAAGATTAAAGTTGCCTACCAAATGAATATTCAGATCCCCACACATAACCAAAGGATGCAGCCATGCTGCTAATTCAAGATTTAGACATTTCATAACTTCTGGATCGTCTAAGATTGAGCCATTTATCATGCAGATGGAAATGGGTCTGCTATTAATCATAATTTCGGCTACTGCCCATCTGCCTGCACTGTCCTCTTTGGCTTTTTTACTGAGCCCAACACCTCGCCTCAGCAGTATGGCCACACTTCTAATCATAGATGACTGTCTAGAGCAAGCTACTAACTAAATCAAAACCAGGGACTTTCAAACACTCCCGCTTCTCCCATGGTATATGTGTTTCTTGTAAACACAGAATATCTACTTGCATGATTTGTACAATTTTGGATAGCAATGCCCATTTTTTCCCATCATTTAGGCCACAAATTTTCCATGTACTTGTACGCAACCTATCCTGCCCCATTTAAACAGAAAATAGGACCTAATCTCAACTCAGAAAAAATACTATTTTTACTCACAAACAGTAACATACCACCAAAAATGTTTTTGCAGTTGTCACAACTATATTTTAAGACCAAACCCTGCTAGCCTCTCAGCCCCCCCTCTTCAGCCAAAGCTTAACCCCTCCCTTTGCCCATACCCAACCCCAACCCCTGCCCCCCAACCCTTCACCCCCCCCTTATGAGGCAAGAGGACCTAGGTCATTGTGATGGGATAAGCTGGCTTCCCCCATTCTCCCCTAGATCCTTCCTCCCATTATTGCACACCACCGAGGATCTGAGCCAATACCAACCTAAAAACATTCTAAATGAGAGAAGAAAAAAAACCTTTCCATTAGCTCAACCCCCGTCTTAATACCTGAGAAATCTAATGACCCCTGCAATGGTGAGCCACCAAGGCTGTAATGTTCAGCTAAATAGAATTCAAATACTCCTTCGCCTGGATTTCCGATAGAAAGAATCTCGTCTGGCCCTGGTGAATTATTTTCAGCTTTAAGGGGTAGAGCAAGAAGGCTTGCGCCCCCTTTGCTTATAATGCCTCTATTAGCTGGCGGAGCTGCCACCTCCGCTCAACTGTTGCCGGACATAAATCCGGTCTAATGAAAAACTCACAATCTTTCCCTACCCTCTTCCTGTCTGGCCTAGCTAGGTCATAAAATCTCTCCTTAGCCAAAAAATTATTTAGACAAATTAATATTGCCCAAGGCTTATCCCCAGCTGAGCCACACTTCTGCCTTTGCTTGAAGGGAAAACAATGTGCTTGTTGAAGCTCCAGCTGCCAGTCCCACTGCTTTAAGTGCGTAAATGCTTCGGAAAAAAGTTCCATGACAAAGTGTTTGATGTCCGACCCCTCTCTGCCTTTCGGAATATCTAAGATTCTGAAATTATTCCCCCTGGACCTGTTTTCCAGATCTGTGAATTTCCACAACATGTCATCCCTTTGCGCCTTAATTGAATCCGTAAGGCCTTTCTGAATAGCCAAATCATCCTCCAACGTAGAGATCCTTTCTTCAGCTTCTATGATTCTGACAGCAATATCTGAGCATGTTTTAGCCACTCTTCAGATTGAATTTTGCACCCTGCGACATGCACCATGTGTACGAGCACTCTTCCTGACGTGTCTCTTCATGGTGCATCATAATAGTCTGATAAATAGTTGACAGTGTGTTGTAAATAAGGCACGCCGTGGTTTGAAGGTAAGATCTTTATTTGCTCAGATATAACCAAGAATGTCGTCAGCTGTCAACCAGGAGCCGCGCCGCTATGTCAACATTCGATAGCGAGCGCCAGCTGACACACGGGGTGTACCAAGTACTGTGGGATGAGAGGGGGGAAACATGGGGTAAGGGAAATACCACGGAAGTAAGATACAACACATCATCCTCCCTATGGGAACAGATAACAGTAAGGAAACAAAAGATGCAGTCGGGGAAGGTATACAGCCCTCCCAAGGGGATAGAAGAAGGGGCTGTGTCCTCCCTGTCCAGTCTATTGAACATCCTCGGGGAACCTGCTAAGCTAACAGGGCTCGCCCTAAGGATTCTATCTCATTTGGAAATGTTTGTGCCACTGGGGGGCGTTCCTAGGTCTATCACTCCTCCTGTCTGGTCTGGTATCCCCACTGATGTCTCCACCCTCAGACCTTGTCGTGTGAGACCTGGATCCTTCCCCTCCTGCTGACACCACCCTGTCATGACTCCACAGTCTACCATCCTCCATGACTACGGAATTCTTGTTTCGTATCTTGATTGTACTAGGAGCATAAAACTTGTCCCCTCCTATTCTCAGTCTCTCCGGTTTCTTCACATAGACTCTTTGTCCTTGCTGGAATCCTCTCTCTTTAACTCCCCACTTCTTGTCGTACCACTCCTTGTATTTGCGTTGATTGGCTTCAATCCTCCTCTTGATCTCCTGAGGGTTGGCCTCCTCTATTTGTCTTCTTCCCATCCAACTGGGTGTGAGTTTGGTGCCAGCTTTCCTCTCCCTCAGTAACTCGAAAGGCGTACACCCAGTGGTAGACTTAGGCGTGGTATGGTATGCCCCCAACATGTCTCTTAACGCTTCTTCGATGTTCTGTCCCGCTTGCTTGGCTAACTGTATGCACTCTTTCACCATTCGGTTTACTCTCTCCACCTTGCCGTTTGCTTTGGGACAGTACAGGGGCGTGCGAACATGTACTATAGAGCAGTCCTTGAGAAATTCCTTCATTTCTTCTGAGGTTAGCTGTACGCCATTATCTGTCACCAGTGTCGCAGGCACCCCTTCTCTTGAGAACACCTCTTTTATAAACTCGATGATCTCCCTGGTGTTTACGTTGTGGACTATCTTGCATGTTATCCAACTGGAGTAGTAGTCCACCATGACTAGTAGGTACCAGTCTTGGGGCCCTTTGCCATGGATCGGCCCGGCTATGTCAAAGCCTAACTTGTTCCACAGAGCTTCGGGTACCTCCACTGGTGACAAGGGTGCTCTTCTCGTGGTCTTAGACTTGTCACTTAGACAGCAGGCGTAGCAATCACGCACTTTGTCCTCCATTTCACTGTCCATCGTTGGGAACCAGTAGTCCATACGAAGTCTAGCTTTGCTCAGACTTCTGCCTAGGTGTCCTTCGTGTGCCAGATCCACTATTTGGTTCCTTAATGCTTCTGGAGGGACAAGTTTCCCGGATTTCAGTATAAAATCTCCTTCTACTGATAGGTCTTCCCTCACATTCCAAAATGGCTGGATCTCCTTTTCCATGTCCTTGCACTTCTTCGGCCATCCCGTAAGTATATATCTCTTCACCTTCTTCAGTGTTTCATCTAGTTCCATCTGAGTTTCCCAAGTATTGTTTTCTACCGCTGCTAGGCGCAACTCCAGAATTGAGTCACCTCTCAACTCTTCTTCCACCTCTTCCTCTGCCGGCGCTCTAGACAGGAAATCAGCTACCCTGTTTTGTTGTCCGGGAATGTAGGATACTCTGAAGTTGTAGGCTTGCAGTCCCACCGCCCATTTGGCTATACGGGGCGTCATGCTTTCCATGTCTTTCTTTGTGAACAATGAGACCAATGGTTTATGATCGGTCTGTACTTCAAAAGAAGTTCCCCAGATGAAAAATTTGTAGTGGCAGATTGCCCAATAGACCGCTAACGCTTCTTTCTCTATGGTAGAGTAATTTTTCTCTGATGCAGTGAGGGTTCTAGGTGCAAAGGCCACAACGTTGATTTTGCTCCCCTCTCTTTGTGCCAGGGTGGCCCCTATACTTCTGTTGCTGGCATCCGTCGAGATGATGGTCTCACCATTAGGGTCAAACTTTCCTATAAACGGGGCCTCCATGATGGCCTTCTTTATGCCCCTCATTGCCATCTCTTGCTCTTTACCCCAATCGAAGACACTGCCTTTTTTTATCAAGTCTCTTAATGGTTGTGACACCATAGCAAAATCCCTAATGAACTTGGCCATGTATTCCGCAAGACCCAGAAACGATAGAATGTCCTCTTTGCTCTTGGGAGTAGGGGCGTCTCTCACTGCTCTGACTAGGTCCAGCTTGGGCTTGATGCCCTCTTCCGACAAGGTGTGTCCTAGGTAGTCTATAGAAAATACTCCTAGCTTGCATTTTGAGGGTTTGGTGGTGAACCCTACCTCTCTCAATTTTTTCAACACCTCCTTCGCCATCTCATTGTGTTCAACCTCACAACCTCCGTAGATTAGTATGTCATCTTGGAAACAGAGGGTGTTCTTGCAGTCTTTTAATACATGTTACATGACTCTTTGGAAGGCCGCGGCCGCTGACGCCAAACCAAATAGCACACGCAAGAACTTAAAATTTCCAAACGGGGTTGTGAATGCCGTGAGTATCTGAGACTCCGGGTGCAGTTTGATTTGGTAGCAGGCTGAGGACAGATCCAGCACACTGAAATACTTTGCCCCCTTGATTGTGCTCAGCATTTCGCATATCCTGGGAAGGGGAAATCTGTCCACCAGGATGTTCGAGTTGAGGCCTCTCAGGTCCACACAGAGTCTTATACTGTTCCCCCCATCTTTTGCCGTGATCACAATTGCGCCCCCTTTGCTTATAATGCCTCTATTAGCTGGCGGAGCTGCCACCTCCGCTCAACTGTTGCCGGACATAAATCCGGTCTAATGAAAAACTCACAATCTTTCCCTACCCTCTTCCTGTCTGGCCTAGCTAGGTCATAAAATCTCTCCTTAGCCAAAAAATTATTTAGACAAATTAATATTGCCCAAGGCTTATCCCCAGCTGAGCCACACTTCTGCCTTTGCTTGAAGGGAAAACAATGTGCTTGTTGAACCTCCAGCTGCCAGTCCCACTGCTTTAAGTGCGTAAATGCTTCGGAAAAAAGTTCCATGACAAAGTGTTTGATGTCCGACCCCTCTCTGCCTTTCGGAATATCTAAGATTCTGAAATTATTCCCCCTGGACCTGTTTTCCAGATCTGTGAATTTCCACAACATGTCATCCCTTTGCGCCTTAATTGAATCCGTAAGGCCTTTCTGAATAGCCAAATCATCCTCCAACGTAGAGATCCTTTCTTCAGCTTCTATGATTCTGACAGCAATATCTGAGCATGTTTTAGCCACTCTTCAGATTGAATTTTGCACCCTGCGACATGCACCATGTGTACGAGCACTCTTCCTGACGTGTCTCTTCATGGTGCATCATAATAGTCTGATAAATAGTTGACAGTGTGTTGTAAATAAGGCACGCCGTGGTTTGAAGGTAAGATCTTTATTTGCTCAGATATAACCAAGAATGTCGTCAGCTGTCAACCAGGAGCCGCGCCGCTATGTCAACATTCGATAGCGAGCGCCAGCTGACACACGGGGTGTACCAAGTACTGTGGGATGAGAGGGGGGAAACATGGGGTAAGGGAAATACCACGGAAGTAAGATACAACACATCATCCTCCCTATGGGAACAGATAACAGTAAGGAAACAAAAGATGCAGTCGGGGAAGGTATACAGCCCTCCCAAGGGGATAGAAGAAGGGGCTGTGTCCTCCCTGTCCAGGCTATTGAACATCCTCGGGGAACCTGCTAAGCTAACAGGGCTCGCCCTAAGGATTCTATCTCATTTGGAAATGTTTGTGCCACTGGGGGGCGTTCCTAGGTCTATCACTCCTCCTGTCTGGTCTGGTATCCCCACTGATGTCTCCACCCTCAGACCTTGTCGTGTGAGACCTGGATCCTTCCCCTCCTGCTGACACCACCCTGTCATGACTCCACAGTCTACCATCCTCCATGACTACGGAATTCTTGTTTCGTATCTTGATTGTACTAGGAGCATAAAACTTGTCCCCTCCTATTCTCAGTCTCTCCGGTTTCTTCACATAGACTCTTTGTCCTTGCTGGAATCCTCTCTCTTTAACTCCCCACTTCTTGTCGTACCACTCCTTGTATTTGCGTTGATTGGCTTCAATCCTCCTCTTGATCTCCTGAGGGTTGGCCTCCTCTATTTGTCTTCTTCCCATCCAACTGGGTGTGAGTTTGGTGCCAGCTTTCCTCTCCCTCAGTAACTCGAAAGGCGTACACCCAGTGGTAGACTTAGGCGTGGTATGGTATGCCCACAACATGTCTCTTAACGCTTCTTCGATGTTCTGTCCCGCTTGCTTGGCTAACTGTATGCACTCTTTCACCATTCGGTTTACTCTCTCCACCTTGCCGTTTGCTTTGGGACAGTACAGGGGCGTGCGAACATGCACTATAGAGCAGTCCTTGAGAAATTCCTTCATTTCTTCTGAGGTTAGCTGTACGCCATTATCTGTCACCAGTGTCGCAGGCACCCCTTCTCTTGAGAACACCTCTTTTATAAACTCGATGATCTCCCTGGTGTTTACGTTGTGGACTATCTTGCATGTTATCCAACTGGAGTAGTAGTCCACCATGACTAGTAGGTACCAGTCTTGGGGCCCTTTGCCATGGATCGGCCCGGCTATGTCAAAGCCTAACTTGTTCCACAGAGCTTCGGGTACCTCCACTGGTGACAAGGGTGCTCTTCTCGTGGTCTTAGACTTGTCACTTAGACTGCAGGCGTAGCAATCACGCACTTTGTCCTCCATTTCACTGTCTATCGTTGGGAACCAGTAGTCCATACGAAGTCTAGCTTTGCTCAGACTTCTGCCTAGGTGTCCTTCGTGTGCCAGATCCACTATTTGGTTCCTTAATGCTTCTGGAGAGACAAGTTTCCCGGATTTCAGTATAAAATCTCCTTCTACTGATAGGTCTTCCCTCACATTCCAAAATGGCTGGATCTCCTTTTCCATGTCCTTGCACTTCTTCGGCCATCCCGTAAGTATATATCTCTTCACCTTCTTCAGTGTTTCATCTAGTTCCATCTGAGTTTCCCAAGTATTGTTTTCTACCGCTGCTAGGCGCAACTCCAGAATTGAGTCACCTCTCAACTCTTCTTCCACCTCTTCCTCTGCCGGCGCTCTCGACAGGAAATCAGCTACCCTGTTTTGTTGTCCGGGAATGTAGGATACTCTGAAGTTGTAGGCTTGCAGTCCCACCGCCCATTTGGCTATACGGGGCGTCATGCTTTCCATGTCTTTCTTTGTGAACAATGAGACCAATGGTTTATGATCGGTCTGTACTTCAAAAGAAGTTCCCCAGATGAAAAATTTGTAGTGGCAGATTGCCCAATAGACCGCTAACGCTTCTTTCTCTATGGTAGAGTAATTTTTCTCTGATGCAGTGAGGGTTCTAGGTGCAAAGGCCACAACGTTGATTTTGCTCCCCTCTCTTTGTGCCAGGGTGGCCCCTATACTTCTGTTGCTGGCATCCGTCGAGATGATGGTCTCACCATTAGGGTCAAACTTTCCTATAAACGGGGCCTCCATGATGGCCTTCTTTATGCCCCTCATTGCCATCTCTTGCTCTTTACCCCAATCGAAGACACTGCCTTTTTTTATCAAGTCTCTTAATGGTTGTGACACCATAGCAAAATCCCTAATGAACTTGGCCATGTATTCCGCAAGACCCAGAAACGATAGAATGTCCTCTTTGCACTTGGGAGTAGGGGCGTCTCTCACTGCTCTGACTAGGTCCAGCTTGGGCTTGATGCCCTCTTCCGACAAGGTGTGTCCTAGGTAGTCTACTGAACATACTCCTAGCTTGCATTTTGAGGGTTTGGTGGTGAACCCTACCTCTCTCAATTTTTTCAACACCTCCTTCGCCATCTCATTGTGTTCAACCGCACAACCTCCGTAGATTAGTATGTCATCTTGGAAACAGAGGGTGTTCTTGCAGTCTTTTAATACATGTTACATGACTCTTTGGAAGGCCGCGGCCGCTGACGCCAAACCAAATAGCACACGCAAGAACTTAAAATTTCCAAACGGGGTTGTGAATGCCGTGAGTATCTGAGACTCCGGGTGCAGTTTGATTTGGTAGCAGGCTGAGGACAGATCCAGCACACTGAAATACTTTGCCCCCTTGATTGTGCTCAGCATTTCGCATATCCTGGGAAGGGGAAATCTGTCCACCAGGATGTTCGAGTTGAGGCCTCTCAGGTCCACACAGAGTCTTATACTGTTCCCCCCATCTTTTGCCGTGATCACAATCGGGCCAACCATGCAGAACTTTCTATCTCCATGATGACTCCCTGATTGACCAGTCTCTGAAGTTCCTGCTGGAGGGGTTCTCTCATGCGTAATGGTATGGATCTGGTCTTGTGCACTACAGGTTCAGCCCCCTCCTTAAGAATGATCTTGTGCATGTAATTCTTGAAAACTCCTAAACTGTCACTGAACACCTCCTTAAATTCTTCTGTGAGATTTCCTGCTATGCCCATGGGGTCAATTAACAGCACCTGTTCTTTGTTATTCGGGTCCAGTGTAATACCTAACTGTTTCTGGTGTTTCCAGCCCAACAGAGTTGAGCCACTAGAGGATACATATACCTTTCCTACTGTATGTCTATCCTTAAAGGAGATTCTCATCGTCACCATGCCTTCTAGTGGGATCCTCCCTTTATTGTACCCCTTGGGACTAATGTCAGGTTGCATCAATTTCACAGGATGATTTGCTAATTTTTCCTCAAATACATTTTTATCCAAAAGGCTGTAGGGGGAGCATGAGTCGGCATACATATTAAACTTCACAATCCAGTAAAACATCACATTTGGGATACGTGTCAACATCATCTTCCTCTTCTTCTCCTACTTGGAAAATATAGGATCTCTCCCCTTCCTCCCCTTGTGTGGATTCCTCAATAACATGCACTGCTTTACCCGGAGTTTTACACACTTTAGAATAGTGTCCCCATCGGTTGCACTTTCTACACTGCACATTCCTAGCGGGGCACTTCCAGTTACTCGCCAAATGATTGGGACTGCCACATTTGAAACACACCACAGGGCCAGACTTACTGCGAATCACCTCTTTGTTCTTGTCCCCTACTTTGCAGACAGTTTCTCCCTCTGTGCTAGACTTGTTTTCTGCCCTCTCTTTGTTTGTCCCCTCAGGTGATTTCATTTCCCTAATACACTTCGCAGTATGTTCTAGTCCCTTGGCTATGTTAATGGCTTCCTCTAAATTGGGGTTCTTGGTGAGTAATTCCTCTTGGGTCTTGATGTCATTGGTGCACCTCACCAGTTGGTCTCTGATCAATGAGTCCGTGAGTTGCCCAAATTCACATGTAGCTGACAAACCTCTCAACACTGCTATGTAATTGCTCACTTTCTCTTCCCTCTTCTGCACCCTCTTAAAAAACGTATGCCTTTCCATCACCACATTTATTTTCTCTTTGATGTGAGCCCCTAATTCCCTCAGTGTGCTTTCATAGACATTTACACCTTCCTCCACTTCTTCTTGATCATCCTCCACTAACCTCCCTGTTATATCTTCATAGATCTTCCTCCCATGTGTACCTAAATTGTGGAGAAGTATATGCTGTTTGCGTATGTTGGTGTAATTGCTACCTCCTATGGCAATTAAATATGATTTAAAAATACCTTCCCACCTCCTCCAGGGAATGACAGGTTCCCCTAACTCATTAAGGAAGGGTGGAGGCTGACTCATACCTGCACCAGCCATTGCCATACACTTACTAGACTTTTCAAATTGACCTTTAGACTGCTGATAACAGAATAGTAAATAACCTGCGAGGCGGATATTCTATTTTAAAGATACTTCAAATGTTCCCCCCTTCAGCCCACCAATATTAAAGTTCAGAATATCAAAGAACAACAGCAAAACAGGGGGTATGGCAAGTCCCCTTTTTACTTCCACAGACTTCGTCTCAAAAGCCAATGAGACCGCTAGCCACCACCCACATGCGGGACCTTCCTGTGGTATCAGCTTCCCCTCACAGAAATTACTTCCAGTCAAGTCAGAAAAAAGGAGAGGAAAGGCTACAGTGAAAACACGTTGGACTCTGTGCTTCCTTCTCCTCAAGGTGAGATTGCAGTCACTCGAGATCTAAAACTAGAACGAGCGGGCGATAGTCAGAGGCTCGTGAGATGTGAGGAGACATGACTGAAATGTGCGCTGCCTCGCACTGAGGTACTTGCAGGGTGTAGAATTCCTCTCACACTCACGCGCCGCAAGCTCCGAGTTCATTAGCTGAGTTCAGTAGACGAGCGGTGCGCAGCATGTCTCCAGATCTTTCGCCAATTCAGCCGCCTGCCCTTAAAGCGATCGCCTCCCAAGCATCGTCCTCGCCTTCGCGCTCTTCACCTCTGTGCCCCCTGTGCCCGGTCAGACACACGAACTAGGTCTGAAGCGCGCTGATCCCTAGAGCCAAGACGCAACTCCCTTCAAAGCTTATAGGCTGGTCGGAAGCGAGGTGCCCGACACGACACCCGAATGTAATTCCAAACCACCTTGAAAGTTTTCCCTATGCCAATACACGAGGATAGAGACAGTATCACTGCGTCTGAATACTCTTGCTTGAGTTGCGGACTCCATTAGAGAAGTTCTGTTTTTTTCTCAGTACCAGTAGGACCCTCCTCTAAATGACAGAGCGCTACTCGGACTGATAGAACAGCTGCGGTTTAAGAATAACGAGTTCATGTAGGACCCTCCTTGACCCCTACCAGATTGAGCGCTACTTGGACCTTCCAAAATAATTACATTTTCCACACAGTATAAAACGCTTCAAAAAACTAGTCAACCTTTTCCAGACGTATTGAATTACACTTATATACTAAATTTCAGGAAGCTCTTCAGTCCTGATGATGATCTGAAATTCATACAGATTGAAACGTCGTCGACCTACCCAAGGAAATACCCCCGCCCCATTGTATATATTTATATGTGTATATAACCTTGTTGTTGTGTGAGAGTCCGTTTTTTCACTATGTTCACTCATGTCACGTTCTGCACCCTACCACTTATTTGAGCACCTAAAAAACGTTATAAAAATTGTGTATATAAAGAAAGAAAGAAAATAAAAATATTTTCATATGAACCTACTTCCAAAGCTCCCTAGCGATAATTAATTATTCGCTCTATTATTCCTTTGAGGTCCTTATTAGGCCACCCTTGGACCATTGTTTTCTAAAAAGTACGTTCTTACCCCAGGTTCGCTTTATGGGGTTCCCTTGTTCTTCTAAAAGTACTTACAAAATCAGCACTTTGGCTTGGCGACTCAGGATTTTGTTGAGCACAAATGGCCCAAGCTACCGAGTGCGGGACTAAAGTTCCCATAATTCCATTGCCCGGCAGAGGTACAATTGGTTGGGATTCTCTATTGCCTTCACCTCCATTAGCGCTTTCAATGCCACCAGCCGGCATCATGCTAATGTTTTAGCCATCCCGTTTGGTACCGATACGCTAGCCCCAGCCTGCTCCTGATGCGGGGACCCATTTCGCTTGGGGGGGGCTTAACAAATAGACTCTCACTACATACAGCAGAAATGGAAGCTGCGCCTGTCACTTTCAATACCGTATCGCTTGCCATTTTGAATGCAGCCAGCTGCTCCTGCTTGTTCCCCTCCCCACTCACAGGGGTCTTCACTTTCCCAGCTTGTACCTTGAATAGTGTGGGCAGCAACTGCTTCCCTTTGTCTACTCCCGCGACAGTCGATTGCAGATTTCGAGTTGCTCCTGCCGCCATATCATCTACTCCGCGGGCAGCTTGCAGCTCCTTGCCCTGCTGGCACCTTTACCGGGACTGGCTGCTCGCGCTATCAGGTTCTTAACCAGCACTTTCGAAGCCAATATTACAAGTGGACACCGAGATGAACACAATAGACCAAAACAGTTTGGAGGTAATCCGAGCCAGGATATTATGCCTGGCAATCGTTTCTGTAACTGAGTCAAACGCTAAAGCATGTCATTTGATAACACCCCTTCTCTGCTGCAGTAGATTTAAATCACTTTCTTCCAGCTTCAGCTGCCACCATTACAGCAACGACAGCAACCTTGAATAGGAGGAATTGTCCAGGAGAGCAAGCAACACCATCTCACAGCCGAGTGACCAGCCACCATCTTGCCTCCTCTCCACATACCTATTGAAGTTGTCAGTACAATATACCTATGTACATTGTACTGGCAACTTCCTTTGGTTACTCTTTCACACCGGCACCAGCATCAGTGCCTTAACTCATATGATAACTATATTTATTAGCATACAATTAAGTTTAATACAGCATGTTCTCTTATGACATATTGACATAGCTCCTACCATTCAGCGAGTTGATACTTAGCCTTTCATGTCTGCCTAACGAGTTCTCCATGTAAGGCTCTACACAAGATTACTTCCACTAGAGGCTCCCCCACATTAGTTTTGCCCCTTTTAAGATGACGCCCATCGTACTCACTGCCCTATTTGGCGCCGGTCACTGGCCATGGCAATCCATGTATTATGACCTTTCGCTTTGCAACCCTCCCACTGACCTCCAATTTATATCGGGAGGTTACTTTGCATGGCCTTTTAATAATGAAGGGAGGTTCACATTATCCAACCTCCCCAATGGAGGGCCAGTCCATTCACCCCCTTCCAATATGGTGCCAGTAATAAGTTGAAAATAACAAGCACAATCCTGGGGTCTGAAAATAACACACAGAAGAAAAGACGAAGACACTGACAATATCACACAGATCTAGCTGTGGGATAATCCCTTTTTAGGACGAAATCCCTCACCCACAGAAGGTGGCATGCTTCATAATTTGGGATTCTCCTCTCAGAGGAACCTATTACCAAGCAATTGCGATAATTATCGCTATTGCTTGGTTAGAGACAAAAATTTACTGCTGAGCTGCGGCGATGTTTACCGCAAATAAACCTTGGTATTACCAAGGTTTATCGCAAATACGATAAAAATCGCCGCAAAGCATGAATATCGCTGAAAAGTCCGCGATATTCATGCATTACCGAGCTAATGCTCTTAGCCATGTTATTCACCTCCCATTGTTTTCAGTCGCTAACATCTTGGCACGCCCACTTTGCATGTCAATAGTGATAAATATCACTGACATGCAAAGTGGGGCCCAAGATGGTCGTTATCTCCTACTAGCTTTCGCTAACTGGTGTTGGCGGCAGCTAGGTAATAGGGAGATAATTTTATCTCCACTTTCTTGGCTTTTAAAGCCAAAAAAGTGGAGATAAACCCCCTTGATAATATGCCCCCTAGTTCCTCTGAGGGCTACAACTCCCTCTCTGAGAGAGAGGCACACAGGGAATCCCAAATGATGAAGCATGCCACCTTCGGTGGGTGAGGGATTTTGTCCTAAAAAAGGATTATCCCACAGGTAGATCTGTGTGATATTGTCAGTTTTGTCGTCTTTTCTTCCTTGTGTTATTTTCAAACCTCAGGATTGCAAATGTTATTTTCATATATTGAATTGGGAATGTAGCAGTGTAGCCGATGATACAGTTAACACAAGTAAAAGCAGATATTTAGTACCAGGTTCAAAAGGTTAAGTATCACGTAATGAGAATTGTAAACACCAAGGAAATCGCTAAGATGCAGCACATCTATGTTTGTACTCAATTAAAAATTAAGTAAAAAGGATAACACAGGAATAAAGTGTGAGTGCAATAATGACTAACAATATCCACAGTTTAAATTGATTGTGATAAAAACTTTGAGAAGAAAGTTAACAACAGGATCCTGGCGATTAAAGCACCCTTGAGTCGTAAGAGTTTTACTACAGCAGGTCCCTGGCACAGGGAAAAGTGGACAGGAGCCTTCGCCTAATAACCCAGAACAAGCCAAGAAATTTTGCAATGGCACATACAAAGGATGGTCTTGTATCCGATCTTAAAATCTGTAGTGCGTCAAGATGGCAAGACTGTTTGCGGAATTCAGTGGATAGAATGGAAATAAATGCGGCCCAGATCTTAGCATACTCTGATTTATTCCTAAGGGTAGCCATTGACAGCCTCTACATGCCTAAAAGGTACCATAATTGATGTAGCCATTCCATATGCTCAGGGATCCTGTTTGATTTCAACCCCGCTAACAGTACCCGGTGTGCGGCATTCAGCGCTAGTGCCATCTGTTTACCTCTGGTAGAGCGCAAGGGGAAGGTCAGAGCATTGGGTAGTCCTAAGAGGGTATAAGCAGGAAACCTAGGAATGGTGGTGCCAAAGGCCCTATCTATGTCATCAAGTATACTCTCCCAGTATCTTGGGAGCTTTGGACAGTTGCGCAATAGGTAGAGGTGGGTACCAGGGCTACCACAGCCACGCCAGCAGAGGCCATCACGTTGATGGTTCCACCTGGCTAGGTGGGCCGGGGTGTGATACCTGTAGGATACAATTTTAAATGCAGTTTCAGCATGACCCATGGAGTTTGCAGTGTGGTGGGCCCTATAGAAGACATCCTCCCAGTCCTTGTCTGATAATGTGTGTCCCAGCTCACCTTCACAGCGCCTCTGACCTGCAGAGCGAGTCTTCTCAGCGCTCATGGAGAGGAACGAGTATATTTCGGAGATAAGTTTGTGATCAACTTTTTTGTAAAGGAGCCCCTTCTCGAAGGGCAGCATAGGTCTAATGGCCAAGGGTCATGTTGTGGCACTGGATACCTAGTGCATCATTTGTGCATATAAAAGAGATCAGAGTCAGTAAGGCTGTAGTTCACTTGAAGCTATTTAAAAGGGATGAGGCCCTGTATGTCAAACAGATGTCCCAGGTGTTTACACCCACCATCCAGCCCATGTTGGCCAACCCTCCTATTTATCCCGGTTGGGAAGTCAGGGTTTAAGAAGATCGGGGTCATCGGTTAGGGGAAAGTGGTGAGGTTAGCCCTTGAGGATACCCTATCCTAGGCGAGCAGAATGGGGCGAGTAACAAGTGAGGAATGTAGCCCCCAAGTACGGGCGGACCGCAGCAGCCAAGCCTCCCTCCAGATATGGTGGTCCGCTACTGTCTGGTCCATGAAGACCCAATACTTCTCTGTCATAGGACAATTACACTCCATGAGGTACTGCACCAGTGAGGCCTGAAAATAGCGGGAGATGTTGGGCAGTGCGAGGCCGCCCTCCCTTTTAGGGCACTGCAGTAGGGACTTCTGCAGGCGGGGAGAAATCTGAGTGTTCGATCTCAGCTTGTATGTGTTGGAGCGAATGCGACGGGGGCTGTAAGGGAAGCATTTGAAAGAGATATAAGGCCCGGAGAAGTACATTAATTTTAACAGCAGCCAGCCTCCCAAACCACGTCAAAGGTAATCACCACTAGCGGGTCAACTCTTTGCGGATGTGAGAGAGGAGAGGCATATAGTTCACTTCTGCAGTTTTAGCAAAACTTTTGTAAAGAACCAGCCAGAGATAAGTGATATCCTATGCCACCCGGTCAAAAGTAATGTGCTCCTGCAAGGTATCGACTGTCGCTTGTGCAGCGGTAAGACTGAGCATTTGGGATCTCTGCATATTTATTTTAAAGCCTGAGACCTGGCTAAAGGCCTGCTGGTCATCCACTATCGCCGGCAGCGAAGTAAGTGGGTAGGCCACTGAGAAAATGACCTCATTGGCGTAAAGGCGTTGAAATTCACTGAAAAAACATAGGTTTTAGGGACGTTATAATTAGTTGGAGATTTAACTAATAGAAAACCTGAGAAATTCAGCCCTATAGTTAGTTAAGCTAACTATAACTCACGCCCCTGCAATGCACTGCTGATGACGTCACATATTTCATCACTCATTACATGGTCAGTGACATCACTGATGACATCTCTGAAAATATCTCAAATGGCATCACTGATGACATCATCCAATTAATATCTAATGCACCTGCTCACATCCCAATATAACCTTTCATACACCCACTCTAAAATACAGATTACCATTCTTAGCTTAGTTAGCAGAGGCTTCTCACACAATATCATGGTGAAAGTGTTGATGAGCTATGAAGTGAGCAGATGATAGATATTTGAATATGTCCCCATGCCTAACAGACAGTGGTTCTATTCTATTTTATTTCTAGAATTGGTATGATCCTCACTTATTTGGCATCCATGGCCTAGTTGTGAAGGTGAATCGTAATTTCTGCTGTTTAGTGGGCCCTTTATCAACTTTTGGGAAAACACCAATTCTTCATTGCCTCTCAGAACTCCAGGTGGTCATGGATGCATTTTGTCTTTGACAGGAGACTTTCATTGTTTTTATGCCTGAGTGGAGAAGCAGGTGCAACAGATCACTACCTTCTTTTAGGAAGGGAATAGAATTTAGTTTACCTTTCTAGGGAAGAGATTAGTTTCTGTTTCTTTATAAGTTAACTTCGATGTAGGAAAAACTCCTGCTAAAGATGACTCCAGTACAATGCAGAACGCCTTGAAGGCTGCACGCTTGGCTGTGGGTAGCCAGATAAGTGCTTCGAAGACGAATGAGACATAGTCCTAAATACAAAGATAAATGTGTTGTCCTGCAGTGATATTTTTTATTCCCTGCGGTCTTCACAGTAAAACTAATGGGGCAGCAAGATGGAGTCCATTAACAAAATGTGGGTAAGGCATGACAATAGCCGGGTAGCTTGGTACCTTTATGGAACACCTTGTTGAAGAAACATACATTGAAGAGTTTGCATGGTGTATAAAGCACTTCTTGTGATGTGCTTTACTTAATGTGGGTAATGCAGAAATAACAATAAGCATCATAGATTTTACATTGTGTGGAAAGCATTTCCTGTGACTAGGACTCGCTGGTGCGCTGTTAAAGGCTGAAGTTCATGTTCACTTACAGGTTTCTTTTTTTCTTCAAACGGTATTTTATTGAAGTTTTAATGAGATGACAAGTTGCTGTACAAATAATAGTGTCCACCAAGAGCCTGTATGTTTCTTCAAGAAAATCAGTTCAGCATTGCCCAGTTTAATCATTCCATCCCCTAACAAAACCATACCACTGCTCCTTCAGAATTTCAAGGTTAAGTGTTGCCGTATATACTATGTAAATATTATTATTTTCATACTAGAGGATTTTCTCCCTATGAAATCTGCAAAGATTTGCAAGAATCCACCTAATAAAAATATCTGGACCATCAAATACTTCCCTCAAATAAAATAAAGAAAGGCAGAGCTCTCTACTTTATATGGAAATAAAGAAATGAAAAATACCTTGCATGAATAGTAAAGTGCTTTTTTCCAGATGGTATCAAATCTGTAACTTTTCTTTTTTAAATTAAAGAGTGCTGTTTCATGTCCAAAATATTTCAGATGCATCCTTAACACTGAGTAGTTTTTAGGTCTCGCCTAGGCAACGCGCATGCGCTACTCTAGGAGATGACCTTTGGGAATCGGTCAGCTCTTTCAAAGCACTCTTGCTTGTGGCGGCATCCGCCTTGCGGGAGCGAGCAGCAGCTCGCAGGGGCTATCTGTTTCCAATTAGCGTGGCCACACACGCGTCTGCTCTCTCCCAGCAAGGTGGATGATTGCGGCCACAAACACGAGTGCTTGAAAAGAGCTGACCAATTCCAAAAGGTCACTCGTGCTCCCTAATCCCCTATCATTACCATTGAGGAGGCGAGGCCTGGTTCTTTTTTCTTTAATTTTAATAACTATTTAATGTATGTAGAATGCAACTGTATTTACATTTATATAATCAATAGTATTCTTTGTTTTACAATTCAAATTTGATGGTCTTTTTCTGGAGCGTTTTCCAAAAATGTCTGATTTTCTCCTAATAGGTAACTGGTGGGTATGCTTTGTGTTTATTTACTGGATGCTGATTCTGTCCTTTCTCTTTAGGTTAGGTCACTTCATCGTAATTGAAAAAGGTAAGAATTATTCTTTCAGCAGGCGGTACCTGGACCAGCCTGCTAGCTCATTTCACTGCGGCTGTACTAACCAGCTTTTTTATGTTGTTTATTTTTGTTAGTGTCAAGTCTTTTTTATGTATTTTTTTAACACCCTGTTCTTCCAAACGTACACATCCCCATTAAGCACCCTGAAACAAGTGTCTCTGGAAATTGCCTGGCACTGTATTTGGCACTAACATCACACTGCTATAATATTAGCATGCTCCTGCCCCTGCATGTCTTGGCTTCAAGGGAAAACACACGTTTTTGTTCCCCTTCTGCTTGCTTGGGGCGGAATCTGACACCAACACCTGCCACACTGGAAAAGGTCTTTGTTGCTTGCACTTTTGTTTGAATTGCTGCAGGGAAGCCAATGAGAGTTAAATCCATTTACTTTTTTTTGTTGCCTAAGCACCATGGAATAGGCTCTAGAGATGGCACAGATAGGAAGCAGCACATGCTGGTCTGTTTTCTAGCTCTTTCAGTTAGCCCAGTCCCTAATAAGTGGCTGCTTTCCTCGAAGGGCAGATTGCCTGGGCTTTCTGAAAGGAATAGCTGGGGGCGGAGTTTGGGGGTTTGGGGAGGCGGGGAGACAAAGGAGACTAAAACAGTGAGAGCCAACAAACCTAGATTGGCGGGGCGCAGTTTAGGGACCTGGCAGCAGGCTGCCCCACACTCCAGGTGTGGCCTAGCAGGCCTGCAGCTTTGGCTCGTTTGTGCATCCGATTTACAAGACAGAGCGGGAAAAGCAGAACTATGTAATAGGACGGGGGTTGGGGAATGCAGAGTTCTTTGTTTCCTCCTGTAAATCTTTGTCATGATTTGGTCTAGTCTCCTCATTAAACAAGCATTTGCAATGCAATAGGTCTCGAATTTAAGAGAGTTTAAGCTATTGGCATTGTAAATAACAAAGCCTTTATTTAGGTTTTAAAACCCAAAACATAAATAAAATGGATTGCAAATGCGGGTTTGAGTTGGAGGCTATTTATTTTTTGGGATGGGAATGTGACTGTTCCCTGAGTGTCAATAACTATTATAAAGACCATATTTTGTGGCCCTTGCATCATACTAATCCAGCAAACACAAAGAGGCCTAGGCCCATCCCAGAAACAGTTTTTTAACGTGCAGGTAAACACAAAGCTTTCCTTTATAAAGGGTGTTGTACTATCAGCCATACCCTATGATATTCGCCTAAAATGCTGTTGGCACTGTATGAAGGTTTGTGAATCAATAGTTTGACCAGATGTTTTTCTCTATGTCATGGAGAGGAAACTCTACAGATGCCACTCATGCGAAGTTCCGCTGTTATGTGGCCCTTCAGAACCGTTTAGCACAAGTCAAGTATGATTCTCTATGTGGTACGAGTCTGGTTATATGAAGAAAATAGATACATTTTTGATGGCCCTGGTTTATCATGGCATACGATGGGTGATGATACATTTTTCCAAGACAGTCGAAGTCTATTGACTGCAATCATGAGGCTGAAAGGTGGAGATAAACACTAAAGTGAGGGAGGATGAAGGCAGGCCTGACTTTAAGAATTCAGCAAGGACTCTACTAGCACATAAGCTTCTGTTTAGTTCTTCCTGCACACTGCTATTTAGTAGATGGTTGTGGTGAGGGAAGGATCTGTAGATTCTGATGATCAAGGTGAAGAAGTCTCCCTGCTGTCTGTTTTTGATTACTGCTTCACGAAAGCTGTTGATAGCCAAGTGCTGAGATCACATACTTGGTTTACCCGGATTTTTGATTCTCCTGTTAGGAACTAGCACCAAAGCTACCTATTGTCTGCGAAATCTCTTTGCTGAAAGGGGAAGTGTCTGAGGAAGAGCCAAAACATTTTCAGATAAGATGTTTTTGTTACTTTAGCTTTTGCAGGTTTGTCATCTTATAACGCTGGGGAAATGAGAAATATTATATAGTTTATTAAGGTGGTCAGAGACTTTCTAGTCTTCTTGTAGTAAAGTGAGAAAGGCACACTGGGGCTGTGGCTTGACACTGTAAAAAATTAACATTTTGTCAACATGTCTCCTCCATTGGTTGATTTGTTTATCTGCCCTTTGGACTTCGTATGTAAATGATGTAGTTTTGTGTATGCTTAACCGCTTCTGTGTGTCGGACGGCCCACGGCCGTTTGACGCCACCGTGGGCATGTTCGGAGGAGGGCCGGGGGCCACCTGAACCGCACGCACATCAATTTTTTCAGCACCGCTGGGGAATTCCAACCGCAGCGAAGCGATTACCTGGGATTACCAGTTATGATGGGGCGGGTACCATTTAGCGTACACTTTGCTTTTGATGCATTCAGTTAATTAGCCTTATTTTATCTAATTTCTACAGATGTTGTTAGCAGCATGAATGATATGGAACTTGTTTGTTTCTACAGACATTAGTTGTTTGTATCTGCAAGCATTAGTGCCCTTGATCAATAATGTTTAATGCATATTGTGTTCTGCTTTTATTGAATTTCACATTATTTGTGTTTATGTGCAATGCAGTATGCACTTCATTACAGCAGGATAGTTAGTCATTTCTTAATGTTCACATTTTTTATGATTATTACACTTGAGTATATGGGTGAGACTTGTACATTTTTTTTGTCATGGTTGCACCACTTTTGCGGCACATCCATGGCACAAAATTCCAGTCGATGTTTAAAAAGTCACTCAAGAGGCTATATGCGCCGCCTCGAGTGACTTGCACTGCATAGAGTTACATTTCTTTTTGAGCGGCATTCCATGGGTGGAATATGGGCGTTCCCATGCATCCACTCTTTGATTTCATACAATCCCAGATTTACAAAGGTTTATAAACTTGGAACTGCATGAAATTGCTGTGCCTCCCAGAGGATGGCGTAAGAAGGAGAAACACCTTTTTACCTCCAAGTTATTTTTTAAGAGATTGTATCCATTCCTGTGCCAAAAAGTTTATATATATACATACAGAAACGAAAAAGTATACTCATGTGTTGCCTAATATTTTGGCACCATTTCATGAATCTGCCTGAAACTTTAATAAAACTACTACTTTTAGACTTGTTTGCCCATGAAAAGTTTTGGGTTAATCCATCAAGCGGGGACGGAGTAAAAAAAAGTGGTCCCACAAACCATTTTCCCCATTAAATTTTAGACAGCTTAAGCCCAAATTGCTGAAGGGATTTCCACCATATTTGGAAGGAAGTTAGATCTAGGTCAAGAAAAAGTGCTTTTTGTAATTCACCTTAAAACCATTCAGTAATTTTTGAGCAATTAATGCTCAAAAACATTATATAGCATGGGACTGAGTCTCTGCTAATCCCAACAGATCTCAAACTGAGATCTGATTAGCTACCACCATCTCAACCAGGAAGTGGTGGCAGCCATTTTAGGAATAAAAAAAATAAGACCCTAGGGGCCAAAAGGTTTTTTTAAATTTTGCTGCAAATTCGCTGGTGACCTGGGAATCTGCTGAAAAATAAAAAACAAAAAAGTGCTTGTTTTTCACACCCCTCTACAGGGTGGGACAGTGCCTGAGGGAGGAAACATTTACTTTTATGGATGGGAGGACATGCAAGCCCTCCCCCCTTGGCTGATTTCTTCCCGAGGACCCAATTTCCAGACCCTGATGCATTTTTAAAGGGGAAGGGGCATGCGGCCCACCTCCATGGGCCAATTGCAGTCCAGGTCACCCCATCCCCTGAGGCTCGGCTCATTGTTGAACGGGAGGAAAGCACATAACCCCCTTCCCTGGGCCGTTTAGGCCATAGGGACCCAATTAATTATGGGTGAAATTTGCGAATTTGTGGTCCGCGAATTCGTGCGAAATGGCAAAAAAATCCGCGAGTTTGCAAATTTTCCCGCGAACACACGGATTTTTGTGCCATTTGCACAAATATGTGACCACGTGTGCCTGTAACTTTGCCAGCACGCAAAAGGCGCCGAGGTCCCTTGAGTGAGATGGCCATTATAGTGGGGACGGGCGGGAATATGTTTCATACCGCTAGTGTGTGGTGGACGGGGCGAAATGGGTGGGACTTCTATGCGAGTTCACATGCATCTTGTTAATAAAGGGTCAGAGACCAAGCAGAGCAGCAGATGAGGAGAAAGCAGCCTCCTATTCACAGGAGCTACACGGGGATGGCGCTCGGGAAACTCATGGATGCAAAAATACGTTTGGCACAGGACCCCAGAATCCTTCAGATGTCCAAGATAGCTCTGCTATGCTTGTTGGTCCAAAGCCATTCTGATCCTGCTCAGTGGGTTCAGGCACATGCAGCTGCTACTGCTGGACAATGTCTCATCTCATACTAAACTGCCTCGTGCAGGCATATGCTGGCGCTGGGCAGAAGGGTGCAATGGCATGCGGGTGCTCCAAGCCTGGTACATGCACACACCGGTGCCAGGGGGGACACGTGTTTATTGGTGCTGTGTAGCAAGTTATGACTTTACATTATGACTGCACCAGACGGTGGTACCACCTACATGGATCAGGAGCATCCAGGCACCAGACTTCATGGTGCAAGAGCATAATGGTGCTATGCGGTGCGGGTATATATGCACTGAGGGAAGGGGGGCACTTAGCACAATGTGTGCTCACACCCAGAGGGCTCCCAGGCAATTGAGCACAAATTATTTTCACACTGAGAGGGCTCCGGGGCAGTACAGCCACACGGGGGCTCACACCCACTGGGCCCCGGGGCAGTTCAGTAGCGCGTGGACTCACAACCCCTGGGTAGCTGAGCAGCGCGGGGGCTCACACCCACAGGGCTCCCGGCAGTTTAGCAGCGCCACCCTCTGGTTCATCACTGCCACCCTCTGGCTCATCAATGCCACCCTCTGGTTCACCACTGCCACCCTCTGGTTCATCACTGCCACCCTCTGGTTCACCACTGCCACCCTCTGGTTCATCACAGCACCCTCTGGTTCATCACTGTCACCCTCTGGTTCATCACGGCCACCCTCTGGTTCACCACTGCCACCCTCTGGTTAATCACTGTCACCCTCTGGTTCATCACTGCCACCCTCTGGTTTAACACTGCCACTCTCTGGTTCACCACTGCAACCCTCTGGTTCACCACTGCCACCATCTGGTTCACCACTGCTACCCTCTGGTTCATCACAGCATCCTCTGGTTCACCACTGTCACCCTCTGGTTCACCACAATCACCCTCTGGTTCATCACTGCCACCCTCTGGTTCATCAATGTCACCTTCTGGTTCACCACTGCCACCCTCTGGTTCACCACTGCCACCATCAGGTTCACCACTGCCACCCTCTGGTCCACCACTGCCACCCTCTGGTTCATCACTGCCACCCTCTGGTTCACCAGTGCCAACCTCTGGTTCATCACTGTCACCCTCTGGTTCACCACTACCACCCTCTGGTTCACCACTGCCACCCTATGGTTCAATACTGCCACCCTTTGGTTCATCGCTGCCACCCTCTGGTTCACCACTGCCACCCTCTGGCTCATCACTGCCAGCCTCTGGTTCACCACTGCCACCCTCTGGTTCATCACTGCCACCCTCTGGCTCACCACTGCCACCCTATGCTTCATCACTGTCACCCTCTGGTTCACCACTGCCATCATCTGGTTCTTCACAGCACCCTCTGGTTCACCACTGCCACCCTCTGGCTCATCACAGCACCCTCAGGTTCACCACAGCCACCCTCTGGTTCACCCCTGCCACCATCTGGTTCATCACTACCACCCTCTGGTTCATCACTGTCACCCTCTGGTTCACCACTGCCACCCTCTGGTTCATCACTGCCACCCTCTGGTTCACCACTGCCACCCTCTGGTTCATCACTCTCACCCTCTGGTTCACCGCTGCCACCCTCTGGTTCATCACTGCTACCCTCTGGTTCACCACTACCACCCACTGGTTCATCACTGTCACCCTCTGGTTCATTACTGCCACCCTCTGGTTCACCACTGCCACCCTCTGGTTCATCACTGCCACCCTCTGGTTCACCACTGCCACCCTCCAGTTCATCACTGCCACCCTCTGGTTCACCACTCCGACCCTCTGGTTAATCACTGTCACCCTCTGGTTCACCACTGCCACCCTCAGGTTTATCACTGTCACCCTCTGGTTCATCACTTCCACCCTCTGGCTCATCACAGCACCCTCTGGTTCCCCACTGCCACCCTCTGGTTCACCACTGCCACCCTCTGGTTCACCACTGCCACCCTCTGGTTCATCACTGCCACCCTCTGGTTCACCACTTCCACCCTCTGGTTCATCACTGCCACCCTCTCGTTCATCACTGTCACCCTCTAGTTCATCGCTGCCACCCTGTGGTTCATCAGAGCACCCTGTGGTTCACCACTGCCACCCTCTGGTTCACCACTGCCACCCTCTGTTTGATCAGTGCCACCCTCTGGTTCACCACTGCCACCCTCTGGTTCACCACTGCCACCCTCTGGTTCATCACTGCCACCCTCTGGTTCACCACTTCCACCCTCTGGTTCATCACTGCCACCCTCTGGTTCATCACTGTCACCCTCTGGTTCATCGCTGCCACCCTGTGGTTCATCACAGCACCCTCTGGTTCACCACTGCCACCCTCTAGTTCACCACTGCCACCCTCTGTTTCATCACTGCCACACTCTGATTCACCATTGCCACCCTCTGGTTCATCACTGTCACCCTCTGGTTGATCAGTGCCACCCTCTGGTTCATCACAGCACCCTCTGGTTCACCACTGCCACCCTCTGGTTCATCACAACACCCTCTGGTTCACAACTGCACCTTCTGGTTCATCACAGCACCCTCTGGTTCACCACTGTAGATTATGGGGAGAAAGCACACCTGCCCAGCCTCAACCGGGGGCTGTTTAATATGTTACTGAATTTGAGCTTCAAGTGCGGCACCTGCTTCCTTATCTGTAAGTGCTTCCTGTTGTGGTTTATTTTTTGTGACAGCCTGGAGCATTTTGACATACTTGTAACTATTCTCTGACCCTGCTTCGAGGGTCAGAGCAGGGTCAGAAATTAGATGCAAGTAGGCAACAACTCTGGAGGCACTGCTCAGGAAGCACTTACAGGGTTTCAGCAGGTGCCCAAGTTGAAGTTAATTTCTTTGTAACCATTTTGTAAATGGTTACAAAGAAATTAGCTTCAACTTGGGCACCTGCTGTAACTCTGTAAGTGCTTCATGTACTTCAGTTTTTGAAAATCCATCCCGCACGCGATTTGATGGATTTTTCTGCAATTTCTCGAGATTTGCAGACCGCGAAATTGCAGAAAATCTGCAAATTCCGCGAACGGAACGGATTTTACGCCCATGCTTAGACCCAATCCCCCAGGTCTGGTGGGTTTTTAGAGGGAGAGGGAGTCACATGATCCACTCCTCAGGTCTCTAAATACCCCAGGGAGATCAGTCCTGGTAGTGTAGCAAAGAGTAGTCAGACTTTGCTAGAGGAACGTGTGTTAAGCAATTCAGGTTGCAAACATGGACAATAAGTAATTAAGATGATTTGAAAAAAATCTACCATTAATTTATACAAATAAAGTAGTCTTTCATAGAAATGTAGACACTAAATCACTACAATTGAATGCTTATAATCATGAATTATGGATTTTAGAAGAAACAATAAATGAGAACAATTCACTACTGTAAACCTTTACCATTGCGGTCAAAGGGAAA
Source organism: Lissotriton vulgaris (assembly GCF_964263255.1). NCBI lineage: Eukaryota > Metazoa > Chordata > Amphibia > Caudata > Salamandridae > Lissotriton > Lissotriton vulgaris. Next base: position 1,270,556,393 of record NC_141689.1, read on the forward strand.
AAGCACTTTTGACAATTGTTCATTTACAGGTTTAATTACGTTGGAACCCACAGAAGGTTAAGGTTATGCGGATCCCAGGGACAAGCCACAACAGTTAGTTTTACCTAGCCCGAGAGGCTCAGTGCATAGTTATCCCGACTGTACTTGGTGTTGAAGCAGGAACAGCGGGATAGCTTGGTTTACCACTTAGACTGTGCTGGAGAGGAAAGGGATGCAAAAGGTCAGCAACAGGGCCATTGCTGTGGTCGGTTGAAGGTGCTCTGTGGTTACCTTTTGTTAATACGTCGAGTAAAGATGGTGGTAACTGAACTGGTCACCAACATGCCTGGGTGGTGGTAAGGTAATCAAAATGATACTTTGATGTCTGGAGGTCTGGGGGAAACCGGTAGTCTGCTGGAGTTCAGAACTACATTTCCCACAATGCACTGGACCATCTACTTTTGGACAATCCCTCAAGAGGCATGATGGCCAGTGATTCTTTGGTTCCTGGACATTGGTTTTACCTGGGGTTGCAGGGGACATGTGCTACTAGTCCAAGGGAGTCTGGAGGTAGTTTTTGCTCTCAAAGGGGTCCCTCTGTCTGGGGGAGTCTCTGGTCTTTGGTCCAGGATAAGTTACACTCAATCAGTTCCAGGAGAGTTTTCACAGGTGCAAAGTATCCTGCCTTTGGATTGTGTAGCTCCTCTTGTCACAGATGCTGGTCTTTTCTGTATCCCTGTTTGCAGTCTTCATAGATTTGAGGTTGTGGTGTCATTGGTGTCCCTTAAATCGAAGATTTAGGGGGTTAGGGGTGTGGGTGTGGGTGCAAGTGGCCAGTTGGCTACTTGCCCCTGTACTTAATCCACCCCTTGAGGTGACCACCTAGGTATGTGTCACCCTTTCTACCCAGAACCCTCTATTCTGACACTTCTAAAAATGCCAGAAACCTTCCTCGGCTGTACAGATCAGGTAGCTCACCCTAGAGGTGTAGCTAGCTTTCTGGGGGTGTACATCTCCTGACTAATTTTCCCATGTGCCTTGGTGCAAATATGCCTGGGTCAGGGGGAGGGCAGCTTCCTCCTTTGGGGGTCAGCCTGCATGCATATCAGAGGCGGTACATGCTTTGAAGCTCACTGCCTTCATATGCCACTTCACTAGCCATCCTTTCAGGGAGGGAGATTCTCCTTCCCAGCCATGCCTTTGTTGGTGACTCCTGAGAGTGTTCAGAGAATGTAGCACACATAGGAAGAGGAAATAAGAAAGAGAAATAAAGATACTTTGCCTCTTTGTGCCTCAACTGGGGAGGAGTAGCATTATGATGCATTCCGAGGTCTACCAGTAATGGTAAATCAGGGAATGCACCAATATCCATGGGTGGGTACGTGGGAACACCCACGTTCAACCCATGGCAATGCCTCCCTAGGGCAGAGTAACAAAATGCAGTGATTTGCGATGCGTTGTATTACTCTAGATTTATCAAGCCATGCAGGGCCAAAGAAGGTGTCCTCATGTGGCTTGATAAATCTGATTAAGTAGTTGTATCACCCGTGCATCCCCTTGCAAGGTGCAAGTGCAACACAACTCTTTGATAAATATGCCCTTAAATCGCTCCCAGCGAGCAGGAGTTTCCCAAACTTAAAATTAGGCTTTAGATCTGTTTCCATACTCACAGTGATGCAAGTGGGGAAACAGACCTAAACATCGCTATTGCCCAGAGGGAGCAACATTATTATCTGGCGCGCACTGCATGATGGAAACCCTTGCAGCCCCCAATGAGCTTATTGTGGGTGCCATTGGGTGGAGCAAGGGCACTCACCTTTTAAAGCACTGTGCCCTGAGGGATGGGGTCATGTGGCCGAACTCTTCCCAAGGAGTAAGAGCCACTTGTCCTCTTCCATTGATTTTAATTAGTGACCATGGGGGATAGGGTTCATACTCAGGGCCTATGAAGGCACTGGGACTAGGGCCCTGCAGCCTCCCTCCCCTTTATTTTTAATAATGGCCTTGGTGGATGGGTTCTCCAGGGCCTTACAAGGTTTGAGGAGGGGGTCTGCATGGTCCCTTTTCCCTTTAATTTGAATAGTGGCCCTAGGGGATGGTGTCTCCGGGGCTCAAAAAAGCTTGGAGATGGACGCCGTAAGCCCCCCTTAAAAAAAATGAGGTCCGGGAGATAGGGTCCTCAAGACCTAATAAAGCACATGAAGGTGGGCCATGCAGCCTCTCGTTCACTTTAAAATAAATAGGACCCTGGGGGAGGGCGAATTAAGGTCCTGTGGACGGTTGGAGACAGGGGCCACATTGCCTCCCTCCCCTTTAGAATATATATGGCTCTGGGGGGTGGAGTCCCCAGGACCATGATAGGTTTGAGGAGATGGGTTACCTGTGCCACATCCTTTGAAAAAAAACCTGGGTAATGGGGCTGCCAGGGTCAGCCCTCTGGCCACCCCTCCACTGCTCTCGACCAAAGGGCGTGTGTGGTGTAGGTTCAGCTGACCTTGTGGGGTTGGCTACAGGGCTTGGACACAGGCCAGGGTTTGTGGCAAACCCTACGCTGTGCATGTCCAAAAGCCATACGCAGCATGGGGTTGGCTGCATGCAGTAGCCAAGTCCCTGTGGCCAAACCCTCACCATGAAGAACCAAATGCTCTGTATACTTTGGGGTTGGCTGCCTTTACAGGGATTGTCCACAAGGCCAAAGGCCATGCGCAGCATGGGGTTGGCTGCATGCGAGGAGTTGGTCCCAGGCCCTGCAGCCAACATGACACTGCGCACGACATTCGGAGTTTATCCAGGTTTATCTTGCGCATGGTGATTAAATTTTACTTTATGTTAAAAAACACCTGAAAATTCACTAGAAAAAACAAAGTTTAAAGTAACGTTATAGTTAGGTGAAATATTCAGTAACGATGTAACATTTTACACTCTGAAAACAGTTTAGCTATCTCAAGAAACTATAAATCGTGCCCTAAAGTAACTAGAAGTCATGCCCTTGCCATGACCTTGTAATTATCCCACATATAACATCACTTATGACATCTTCTATACATCATGAACATATCATTGCAGATGCAGGGAATTTCCTGGGGATTTGCATTCCACTAAGGTTCTTTCCTCTAGGCCAAAGTCTGTTATTGTTCATTGGACCATGTAGGAGCCACTGTTTGGATTTGCTCACGATTCGAATATTTTACTCCTACTTGAAGCTAGTTTGTTTTGGAGGAGAGAAATGGTGTCCTGCTTACTATCCTTATCTGTCTGTCAATTTGATGGGACCTCTTCATTTGTTAGATGCTGTAGTGTCAAAAAATCGACTTTCTCCAAACTAAGTTGTCCACTCACTGTCTCCTGGATCTGTTTCCTCTGCGCTAATCTAGCATGAATTCCTGTTTGCTCTGGTTTGTAGTCAGCAGGCAAGTCGCTGTCCGACCTGGTTCAGGAAACCTTCCTTTTGGCTTACCAGTGTTCTTGCACGACTAGCAACGCTTTTATGATCAGGGATGCCTTTTGTTGCCTGTTGGTGTGTTTTGTTGTCCTGCAGATTGAATGGAGACAATCCTTCTTACTCTGATTTCCCTTTCTCGTACCAGCACTGATACTGATTGGTTACTTTGGCACTAGTGATAAGCCAACCAGTGTTGATATAGGACCTAGACAAACCCACCAGGTGTTTGGATTGATTTTCTAGGCATGCCTGTGTTTACACCATCACACTGACTGAGGTATGTACTGAAAACTTGGAGTCACATTAGGGTAATGTAGATTATTAGGATGTAATCTGTTCAATCAGTCAAAATAATCTTCAATCTGTTAATTAAAACCATAAAATATAAATTACACCAAAAGCCACTGATTCATATCTAAGGTTTAAATCTGAATTAGCAAATATTAAAAAAATCCGAGGTGGCAGCTGAAATACAGTACATGGTGAAAAATCATTAAGAAATATATAGGAATACATTAAAAGCGCACAGCAAGTTATAGAAAACATCATCAGAAAATTACCAGGGATGGACATAATACACTATATAGCAATCTATCCCTTCTTTTTCTGATCCTCATTAAATTCATTAAAAACCTTTCGACTTTCAAACAGACATGTTTGTTAATTAATATTTGGGGAAAAATTAGGCAGGTCTGGCCTGAATAAAGTGCTTCCCTCTCAATAGAGGAAAAATAAATTATCGACATGGTGCGCTATATTATTCACAAAACAAGATGAAATGTAAGGTATCCTGGTCTGAAAAGTTATCACAACAACAAGGAGCTAGATACTCAATTGTGTGCCAGCCTATAGGATCTGCCGGAGGCCAGTGAAGTAAGTTCAACCTGAAATGGGTCAGTCAGCAAAAGGCGATGTATCTATTCACTTGAACCCCCTTGTGACTGTAATAAGGGAATCCAGATAGTTGAACAGTTAAAACTAAGTCTTCTAATTATAAACTGCTGCTGGGTATCAGATATGTGCTTCTCACTCATTAATACCCTGAAACCTATACCCCTTCCCTCTGAAAACTCAATCTCACACTTGAGCTATTCAGAAATTGTTAAACCAATAATAAAGACAGTATACATGAGTAACCACCCAGGTCTGTCTAAAGGTGATCTCCCTACAGCGTAATTATTAAGGCCATAAGACTAACATGAGAAATATGGTGGCCGCAGGCGGGGAAACCAATTATTGTTCAGCCTAAAAGTCGAAAACTTGCTGATTTGCATAGGAGCAGAAGGTCATATTCTCAAGGAAATATCGCCGCTTTAGCGGCACTTTTCTGCCGGTAAAGCAATATTCTCAAGCTGACGCTAAAAACCTTTAGGGACAGATTTTAGGCGAAATAGACCATTCGAAAGATTGCAACTTCTGTCAGCGATAATTATCACTAAGGATATGCAATGGAGGCGTTACCTTGCAAGATCTGAAATTAAACCAAGATTTCACTATTCAGAAGGGGCTTCCTTAATTCCAGGGGACCGAAAAAAGTGGCTTTAACTGCAGCTAGAGGCTATTTTTTAAGACCAGAAAATATCTGGTCTTAAAATGGAGATAACCATGGGGGCCTCATTTCAGCAGGTTTTGTTGCTGCACCGCGCTGCAAGCGATGTTGCTGCGCTGCCCTAGTGCAAAATTACAGGACTGGACTGAGCACCATCAATAAGATAGCGCGCATTCCTGTGCCCCAGTCATGAAAAGTGTTGCAGCGCTTCACCAGGACAGTGCTGCAACCCTTTTCACTATGCCTTTCTTGCGACAGCATGGATGCATTGAACTCACTGGACAGCGCTCCATGACGCAAGCAGTGACAGAGATGTCCGAAATCCTGATGTATCTGTCTACGCTAAAGTCACACATTGCTGCAGTTGTGTCACAACCATGATGCAAATCCAGCAATACATAGAGCCAGCCTATCCCTCTGCCACTGCGTCACCCTTACACCTGCCACCAGGCAGGCGTACGGTACTGACGCAGTGCCGTTCTTGAGGTGTGCCAGGGTGTCGGCGCAGTTGGAGATCCATCGGTGGCGGTTGCGCGCTCTGGTGTCATCGTCTGTAAGCGTTGCCAGAGTGGTGGTGCTGAGGGAGTTGAGGAGACTTCCTACGCTGGCCTTGATCCAGCTGCAAGTAGTTGCGATGATGGCGTTGGTAAACGGTGGGCAAGGTGAAGAAGTGATGTATCCAATGATGGTCAGTTCAGGAGAGTCCGGTTTTGTGGCTGAAGTTGAAGCTGCCTCTGGCAGAGGTGACGTGGTTGACTGTGTGTCCTTCTATGTTGCCTGTTGAGGTGAGTTACCACTTGCATCTGATGTTGGGGACCTTCCCCAGAAGGCGGTGTTGTTCTGCTCACTGGGGTTGTCCAGGTAGAACTTGATATAAACGAGTAGGATGTCGTCAGTGGAATGGAATGGAATGGAATGGAAAGAGAATGTATATAGCGCAATGGCTACCCAAGGGCGTCCCAGCGCTGTAGAGGAAAAATAATGGGTTGAGCAGAAGGGGCAGGATTTTGGGGAGCAGAGAGAAGATTTAGATCAAAGTTTTATTGAAAAGCCAGGTTTTTAGAAGTTTTCGGAAGGTGAGCAGATTGGATTCTGATCTGATTGGGAGGGGGAGAGAGTTCCAAGTTCTGGCCAGATTCTAAGAGAGCGAACGGCCTCCACATCTGGCTCTTCTAATGCGTGGTACTGAGGTGAGGTGGGAGGTTGCAGATCTGAGGGGGCGGGTGGGAAGATAGGCTTTCACCAAGGGGCGATTGATGGAAGGGCCTGTTCCCCAGTAAGAGCGATGTGCAACGCACATGCTCTTGAATTCGATTCTGGCTCTCACTGGGAGCCAGTGGAGGTCCTTCAATCTGGCTTTGACTGAGGTTCGACGAGGGATGTCCAGAAGGATTCTTGCCGCGCAGTTTTGAATGATTTGAAGTTTGGTGAGTGTGGACTGTGGGGCGCCAAGATATAGGGCGTTGCCGCAGTCGAGACGCAAAGGAATTAGTCCTTGGACCATGATCCGTCTTGAGTGGAACGGGAGGAGAGGGAGAATCTTTCGAAGTAGTCTCATCAGCCCGAAGCAGGTGGCAGCGAGCTTGGTTGCTTGGTGGTTGAAGGTAAGAGTTTGGTCAAGCCAGATGCCTAGACTCTTGATTTGCTCCTTGGGTTGCGGGGGGCTACCTAAGCAGAGGGGCCAGATGGAATCAATGGATTTCGTGATGCTATTTCCAAGGAGCATTACCTCTGTTTTATCCCCTGTTAAGTTTTAAATAGGATCCCGCCATCCAGGCGGCGACAGCTTCCAAGCATTTGTGTAGGCTGTGGTGGGAATTGAGGGGGGGATCCAGCGCTACCACTAGCTGTGTGTCATCCGCATAGGTGACAATTTTCACACCGAAGGGGCGGACGACATCAGCTAGAGGACTGAGGTAAACATTAAAAAGGGTGGGACTCGGGGAGGAGCCCTGAGGCACTTCGCAATTAAGAGGTTTACTGGAGGAGGTGAACTCCCTCTCAAATACTTGGAAGGATCTGTCTGTGAGGAAGGATCTCATCCAGGTGAGTGCTGTCCCTGACACACCTATCATACCAAGGTGGTGGAGTAGAATGCTATGATTTACAGTGTCGAAGGCAGCACTCATGTCGAGTAGGAAGATGGCCGTAGAACCGCCACCGTCCAAGATCCTTCTTGCCTCCTCTGTCACTGCAATCAGGGCAGTCTCCATTCCATGACGAGGCCTAAAACCCGTCTTGGTGGGGTCCAGTATGTTATTAAATTCCAGGAAGTCGGTCAAAACAGAATTGACGTGCTTCTCAAGAAGTTTGCTGTGCCAAGGTAGGAGGGAGATAGGTCGGTAGTTAGAAGGATTGGATTGATCGAGGCAGGGTTTTTTTAATAAAGCTTTGACCATAGATCTTTTCCATAGGGGCGGGACGATGCCAGTATGGAGGGAGGAGTTGAGCAGGTCTTGCATGGTGGGTGATATCTGACTGGTTATCGGGGTGAGAACCCTGGGAGGAGCTGGATCGGTGGGTGATCCAGATTTGACCTATCCCATGATTTTTTCTAGGTTGATTAGGTCTAGTGCCGGAAAGCTGTTGAGAGCATGAAGTGGGACTGTCGTGGGGCCTATGTCGGCGGAGTCTCTGGGTGGGGTGGCTGAGTGAGGGAAAGAGGAGTTGATGACTTCTATTTTATGGTGAAAGAACTCCGCTATTTCCTCACAATGGGTCTGGGTATTGTTGTGAACCTTAGAGGTCTCGGGAAGTTGCAGGAGGGATTTAGCTATCCAGTAGATCTCCTTGGGTTTAGACGCTGCCTTATCTATCTTTTGTTCGTAGTAGTGGATGGGAGACCCTGGAGTACAATGAGGTCAACAATGGTATTTGAGAGGGTGCCATGTATGTGCTTAGGCTTGTTTCAAATCGGAGAGTTGAGGTGGGGGGTCCATGGTCACCCTTGGGTCATTTGAGTGTGTGGTCAATCGGAGTGTGACTCTCCAAGTGATGGCAATGCCTTGTCCTTGAAGGCCGTGCTGATCCTTGCGGGTGATGCTGCATCCGTCAATAATGGCGAAGTCTGGTTCAGAGCAGAGGTTGGTCCTGGCAGGCAAGGTGGCGCCAGGGTTGATGGCAAGGAGGGTGTTGACGTCGTAGTAGTGGAGAGTCCAAGAGGAAGGCCTCCTTGGTTATGAGCGCGGTCCAGGGGCAGACGGATGCAAGTGGACCAGCCTATGGTTTGCCTTTGGCATGTGAGATGCCAGTACATCATCAACAATGCAACTCCAACAAACCAGGTACCTTTACTTTGCTTTTGATTACAACGCATTGTGAGGTCAGTAATGGTGTAGTTTAAATTATTTTGGGTGAGTATGTATTCCAGTTGTAAAATATAAAAATTGGGGGGTGTTTTGGGGTAAAATATAAACATTGGGGTATGCTATGGGAGCTCAAAAAAGTATTTCTGGATTCACGGTTGGATGTGGGGTGCAAAGGTTAGTTTGGTGTTGCACTCACTGAAGTGGGAATAATGATGTTAATGTCTTCACTATTCAACACCTACTCTACTGTTGCAATGTGCATAGTATTAGTATGCATTGGAATTGAATGCGATGTTATGGCATGCTTTGCAAATACGTATGTGCCTTTGGCACACACGTTGTATGTTGGCTGTGCATGTGCACACAGCGGCCAACATTAAGAGGTGCGTGGGGGACATGTTCTCCATGCAGGTTGTAATGCAGCCTGCATTACGAACAGGGAAGCATGCATGACTGCTTTGTGCGGCCTGAGTGGGCTGAAAAAACTGTCATTGCGAACTTGAGCGGGCATCTCATCATGATAACATCAGTTAGTTATCATCATGTGATGATTGTTCCTCTTTGCACTGCTTGAGGCGGTGGGGCAATGCTCTTCCACCATAGCGGAAGGGACGCCACTGGGGGGGCGTCATCTATGTGTTATAGGCCTGAGCGACTCACCCCATGGCCCCACTGTGCTGCACACCCCACCTTACCTGTACATTGACACCATAGCACAATACATTGCACTCTCTCCGAATCAGCCAGCAGGAGCATCAGCCAGGTGTGATTTGATTAGACTAGGTACAGCAGTCACTGGCTGGTCCACTGGTGGTCCTCCAGACGCAGTTGATGCAGCACAGTCCTCTTAGGCATGACGTTGCAGTGCTCACGCAACACAAGTTCGGTGTAGCACAGGGGCCTCACCCACCACAGCGTACGGCAAGTCCAACATCATCCGAATTATGATTCAGTTAGATGGCACAAACAGTTACTATTACCCTCCATGCGGACTGATGTAGTGAGGGATCGTAGTATGTGATGGGTTCCTCACTAAGTTGGTGCGCATGAGCACCTCTACCATTAACAGCTCCAAGGGTTGCAAGGCGATCTTCTCACACAGGTCAGCAATGTGTCTCCATGCATCCCGCCAGATTTCACCACCAGGTACGGGCGATCGCCGCGCATCAATGTTTACCGCCATGGATCATAGACTCCACAGCTCCTCCACATCCCACTTTAGGCTCCAGACGCAGGTCCAGCGGGGTATCAAGGATCCAGACACAGGTCCAGCGAGACATCATGGTTCTCATCCTGGGCATACTTGATGTTGGATGGCTGCAGTGGTCGTTTATGTGTGCTGCACTTGTTCCTGTCTGCTACATTCAGCATGTTATTGTATTTTATGCCTATTTACTATTGGCGGTTGACTGATAGGCAATTTGTTGCATTAGAGGCAAGAAAAATTAAAGTTGGGCTGACTAACGTGAGTTTTCTTGCCGCAAATGGGCCGATCACTAGTTATCGCCCGCTAACGCAGAAATTCCTTTTGTCATCGCGCTGATGTTAGTGTGAGTTTTCACACCTGTTCCCTGTTACTAGAGTTAGGCGACGATGACAAAACTGCTGATAACTTGCGTTGGCGACAGTTGTCCTTGAGTATATCCCCCTTAGTGGAAGATCAGTTCAGCTGAACTCAGCCCACACTTTTTCTTCACCCCATATTTGCTTTTCTGTCTTTCTTCCTTCTTTTTTTCTTTCACCTCTTCTTCTTATGTTTTCATTCCTTACTCCCTCTTTCTGTCACTGTTTTTCATTATTTCGTCCTGCTTTCCTCCCTGTCACTATCCCACCTTTTCAGCCCTTCTTTTTCTTTAGCCACCTTTGTTACGCCATCCCTATTTCTTCCTCGTTCCCCTCAGCTTTGATTCATGTGTACAATGCAATCAGACTAATCCAATCACCAGACACCACACATTCCAGACATCACCCAGCACACTCCCTCCCACAGCACACTCACAAGCCCCCTGACTCACAGGAGCTAGAAATAGACATGAGAAAAAATAAATGTCTGATGTTGAAAATCTTCTTGCGCTGCAGAGGCTCTAACATCTCTAATCAGACAAAACCCTGCCTCTGCACCTGAAACCTGACCTGTGATAGCCACTGTTGAGTATTCACAGCTCTAATGAACAGCCTCAAGCCGCTACTACAGAACCCAGGTATTTTAATACTCAGATATACACAAAGTTGTGCAAATGCAGTGTTGTCAATGAGTCACAGGCCCAAGTGGAAGGAAAGAAGTAGACCCCCTTGGGCTGCTGTCTGAATGATAAGATACAGCAATAATCAGATCAAGTGGCTCCATAGGACTCTGGGCCCCGGTGCCACTGCACCTGCTGCGCCAATGGACCTATGCATTGAGTAGCGAAACCCACGCCCAGCAGTGCCAGTGCCTTCCACTCGTGATATGCAGCGATCCCTGCTGTTCTTCGATACATCACATTTCTCAACTACACCTAGCACCTCCCTCTGCTGTGCTAGGACAGGAGCCCATGCCTGTTACTGGGTGGTACTGGATCCCACAAACCGTCATGCCAGCATGGACGAGCCGTGAAAAGCACTTTGACGCCTTGTCAGGTGTCATAAGCGCTATGTAAATTAAATTTAAAATATCCTGCACCCTCTGCATCCCCTCACACAGCTCTGTCAGTGTACCTCTTCCCAGACCCACAGCTGCCCGAGCTACTCCGACCATCTCCCTTTGTGCTGTCCTTCAGCGTTTAATATCTGTGAATAATCCATTAACCGCTGCCTCCATAATGCACTAGCGGCAGATTAATTATTAAAGAGAGCCTTCTCACCTCTGCAGAAGTGGCTGTTAATCACCCATGCGAGGATCCTGCAGTGCATTGTACTCTGGGGCAATATCGCCTAGAGTGAAGATGGGATTTTTCTGGCGCTAATGTGCGGATCGCCAGGTATCGCCGGATAACGCAGGATTCACTATCGCCATTGCACATATGTTATCGGGAGTTTTCACGCCTAACCCTGGTTCTAGCGCCATGTAGCGCTGGGTTCATAATACAGCACTTACATGGCGATAGATTTCAGGGTTAAGCAGCGATAGCAAAACTGCTGATAACTTGCGTTGGCGATAGTTATTGTCCGCCCTTAAGAATATCCCCCTGAGTGTTTACTTTTTCATAAACAGCCCACGTCCCGCTTTGTGAGTTCCTTTTAGGAAGAACAAACAGGAAATGCCTGATGGTGCCACTAAAACATGGCACCCATTCAGCATTAACTTCAGACTCCTTTTGAGCTGGCTACCAAGGACTTATTATCGACCATTCCTTAGTACATTCAGGGGGGTATCCTAAATTGGTGCAGGAGGTACAGTAGCTCCGGGGCCCAGAGACTCGAGGCACCCACTAAACCCTGTTTATTGGTGCCTTCTCCAAACACAGTAGCAAGGGGGCCCAGTCCCTTACTTGCATTAGGGTCCATAAAACACTGGCTACGCCACTGCAAACTTTACTGTATTAGTTTTCCAGTCATGTTAAGGAATTTTACACGTTCCATAACCTTTCCCAGCAGTATTTCTGACAACTGATCTGATTGGCACAATAAAGTGACAGTCCTGATTGAAGGTTACCCTGTACTTTTCAGTTGAAATATTGTTGGCCCACTACATTCTTCAGGTGGTCAAGGAAGGTCTGCACCATGGTGGATGTCGATTAGTCAAATTTCTGTTTATTGCTCATTAAGGGGCATATTATCAAGGACGGCGTTAAAATTATCGCCGGTTTAGCGGCAGAAAACGGCCGCGAAAGCGGCGACAATGAGCTTGATAATATGCCCTGGAGAATTCCAAAAGAAGCCCATGTTCACACCAGAACATGAAATTCTCCAGGTCATATTATCAAGCCCATTATCGCCGTCCGCTAAACCGGCGATAATTTTTAACGCCATCCTAGATAATATGCCCCTAAGACTCTTCAAAAAATATGCATCTGAAATACAGGCCCTTATTAGGGACGATTGCTTCGCCAGAGTCGTTTAAGCTCAAATGAAGCTGTGTTTACATTAATATATGTGCTGCATACATTACGATCGCTATTGAGAACTGAGAGTGCGGCTGTAAAGGAACTGAAAAACATGAGAGAGAATCAGCAACCAGTTGGATGTTAAACACTATTTGAGTCATGCTGTCCTGATAAACATGTCTGTCCCACGACTGTTTCAGTGCTGTTTGCAAATAAGTGTGAACATTCAAAGTTTGATTAAATACGTGGGCAATATCAAACCAGTTTTGTGGTTTTAGCATGAAGATTACTTTGTTTAGTTCTTCTGTGCAGGGGAGGGAGAAGCAATCCAGTGCACATGTGAGTGTTTTACTCAACTGATTACAGAATCAGGAACAATATCCTTGGTTTCAGTGACCACCAGAAGCATTTTAATTTCAGAGTTAAACTGGTTTATGACATTAATGCAGAAATCAATAGAGCGTGTTGTCAAATTGTTGTATGCCCAAGTTAGCTCCAAGTAGCAACGCCGAACATTTTCCACCATTGTCCTCTTTTCTGCACAATAACATTATTTTCAGCGACCTTTTGCACATATTAGTGTGCTTGACAATGTTGAATTAGTTTCTCTGAAACTGTTTTGCTTTCACATCTGGCTATGCAGAACATTATGATGCCCTGACGGACGATGTACAAAAGCCATCCTACATTCATTCATGGGGTCGAGGGTTATCTGCCTATCCATAACATTGCTAAACTACACCACAAAATAATCCTGCTGTCCTGCTTTCATATGCATGAATGCTGTGTGGGCAGTAAATACTTCTTGTCATAGTCTTAGGATGGATTTTGCAACCCATCTGTCTTCTTGGAGGCTCGGATCCTTTCCAGTACTCAACTATTTGTCTCCAGAAAATATAACTTATATGCAGGGCTGCTGGAATTATGTGTCGGGAGAAACAATTTATGCGGCAGAGAATTATAAGGCAATGAAATGCACATGTTCCACTTTAATGCAACACATGCTTTGAAAGTATTACTTCATTATGTTTACACTTCTTAACATTGTCTGGGCACACCACTAGTACAAGTTCAAACCACCCCAAGCTCAGCAAAAGGCAATTGAAATGTGAACTTTTGTGAAGGGCCTCCCACTGGACGGCAGCATGTTTTTAGGAACTTTTGAACCATCTGAGCTAGAATTTTTGTTGTTATTATAGTCTGAAAATTATATCGCAGACAATAGATTATGTGCAAGTGCACAATTATGTGGATTATTCTGCAGGTGCAGAATCACAAAATTCCAGCGGCCCAACTAATATGTACGCTATTTTTTATTGGAATTCCTCTAGGGTGATGCAGTTGGCGAACATGCTCAGTGTAGATTAAATGCTTTGGTATAATAATCCCAGTGGGTGATCCACTAGATTTGTTTGGCTAGGGAGAAGTGAAACAAAGTCCTAAAACGGTGAGTGAAAGCATTGACAACCATGATCCCTGAAATTATGAAACCACTGGTTGGTCAAGAGACAAGCTTTTGGTAAGTGAGCGAGTAACGAAATGGGGAAAAGACTGACCAATATTGGGGAACAGGCTTGGGTTCTGTATTCAACTCATTACAGGTGTGAATAATCTTGTACAATTGATTGATGTCGTAAAATATAGAAGCTCCCTAGATTGGAGGATATCCTGACGTTAGGAATTCCAAGATATGGTTTATGCAACACCAGACTTATGTCCACACTTTCTCCTGCAATATTCATTCCACCCATTATGTTATGTTATGTTAATATTTTATTAAGCGCAAACAGCTGCCCTAGCAACGAGGCGTCCCGGCGCTGAACCATAACAGAAACCTGAAGGGAAGGGGAGGGGGGAGAGGAACTACAGGGAGATTATGTTGGGGAGAACAGAAAAGTTTTAATAGACTTGCGAAAGGCCAACAAGTTGGTCATGGAGTGAATGTGGGGAGGCAGAGTATTCCAAAGCATGGCCCCTAAAACTCTGAATGAACGGCCACCCATTCTGCTTAGCCTAGTATGAGGGACTACCACCAATTGTTGTCCTGAAGAGCGTAGGGCACGCTGGGGGGTGTAAGGCACTAGGAGTGGGCGTAAGAGCCCGGCACAGTCAGATCTGAGAATTTTAAAAGCAGTGGTGAGAGCCTTGAATTGAACACGGGCTTCAATACATAGCCAGTGTAGCTTCTGGATGGTGTTTCTGGCAGAGCATCTGCGAGGGAGGCCTACGACAGCCCTGGCTGCAGAGTTTTGTATCCGTTGCAGCCGAGCCATCTCTGCTTTGTTGATGCCAAGAAAAAGAATATTGGCATAATCCAGTCGAGCCAGAATGATAGATTGAACTATCAGTTGGCGCGTACTGGGGTCGAAAAAGCCTAATATCGGATGGAGGCTCCTCAGCAGGCCCACACAGGTAGCAGCCACTTTCTTGGTGTGTGTCTGGAAATTGAGGGAGGAGTCCACCCAGACACCTTATATCAGGCTACAGTGAAGGTGTACCATCGGGCGGTGTGTAGAACCCGTGCCGCTTTTTATGCGACACAATTCAGGAATAGTTCGAACCCAGCAAAGGCTATCTTTAAGGTATTAAAAGACCTCACTGCCAAAAAAGTTATAACATCACATCAGAGCTCTCTGGAGCACTGTGAAAAGTTGGCAGAGTTTTTTTTGGAAAAGGTGAATGCTATCTACCGAGCCTTTCCGGTGGTCGTTCCCTCAGCGATTACATCATCTTAGCCACCACCATCTGAGGGGCTATGTTCTCTACCTTTGCTAAACTCTGATAGCCTAGGCACTTTGGCTCGCAAAGTGAAGTCTGGGTCCCCTGAGGATCCACTTTGCCCTGAAGTGTTCAAGGACCTGGCGGCACATGACATCTCTCCGCTTTGTTCCTTGGTCAATGCGTCACTGACATCTGGCGTTGTTCCACTTAAGTGGAAGCGAGCCATGGTTCGTCCGATCCTGAAGAAACCTAGCCTGGACGGAAGCAAGCCGGAGAGCTATCGGCCTATTTCACTCTTGCCGTGGCCGGCTAAGGTGATGGAGGCACACGTAAATGCCGCTCTCTCGGAACATCTCCGTCGAGCTGATGCACTCGACGCTACGCAGAATGGGTTTAGGGCAGGTCACAGCACGGAGACGGCTCTGCTTTATATGGTGGAGCACCTTCGCTCCGTGCTTGACGCGGGACAAACGGCAGCGCTGGTGCTATTAGATCTAAGCGCTGCCTTTGACACCGTCTCGCACCCTATCCTTCTGCAGCGTTCAGAGGAGGCTGGTGTCACCGGCATTGCGCTCGACTGGTTCCGGTCGTTCTTAACCAACCGGGCCTTTAGCGTGACCGTCCCACCTTATCAGTCAAAATTCCACCCGTTGAACCTGGGCGTCCCCCAAGGCTCCTCGCTGAGCCCTACGCTGTTCAATCTGTACGTAAGGCCGCTAGCTGAGGTTGTCAAACAATGGGGTATGACCATGGTGTCATATGCCGATGACACCCAGCTAGCGGTCACGATCAGCGGGGATGCGGAGGTCGACGCTCCTAGGTTTCAACAAGGACTGAGGGCGGTCGCTAGATGGATGACGCTTAATTGTCTCCAGCTAAACGCTAGTAAGACCGAGGTGATGGTATTTGGTAGGCAACCGGAACTGTGGGGAGAGAGATGGTGGCCGGAGGAGTTGGGTTCTGCTCCCATCCCAGTCGCCGAGCTTAAAAACCTCGGGGTCTGGTTGGACCCTTCCCTTACGTTTGCATGCCACACTAAACGCACGGCTGCTTGCTGCTTCGGCATCTTGCGTGGGCTCCGTCCTGTGCTAAAGTTCTTCGATGCCCCCACTCGGCAACTCATGATCCAAGCTACCGTCATCTCCAGATTGGATTATGCTAGTTCTTTGCTGGCCGGTTTGAATGCAGCTGAGATCGGGCGCCTGCAACGGATCCAGAATGCAGCAGCGAGAGCGGTGGTGGGCCTTCCAAGATTCTGTCCTACCTCCAGCACCATTCGAGCACTGCACTGGCTCCCGGTGGCGCAGCGGATTCAGTTTAAGGTCCTCTGCGTCGCCCATAAGATCTTGAAGGGGTCCCCGGCAATGATCCTCACGACCCTCATGGCCAACTATATTCCGGCACGACCCTTAAGATCGGCAGATCTTGAATTGGCCGTGGTACCGCGCTTTAAGCGAAGCAGGGCCGGTGGGCGCTCATTTCGAGTGCGGGCCGCTGCTCTGTGGAACTCCTTACCCCCGGCAATTCGCGCCATGAGCGATTTGCTTTCTTTTCGTCGCGCCTTGAAAACATTTTTATTTCCTTAGTTAGTTCGCTTGTGCTGTTTTATTTAGTTGTGTTGTGTAGCTGCCTTGTCGGGCGTCAAGACGCTCCTTAGCTGGGGCATTTGTGCGCCTAATAAAAACCACATAACATAACATAACACCTAGGTTTTTTACCACGTTTTTTGGGGAGGGGATGGGGCCAAGTAAGGACGGCCACCAGTGCTCACTCCAGTAACAGGTATTGTTTCCCAGGAGCAGCACCTCTGTTTTTCCATCGTTCAGCTGTTGGCAGTTGTGTGACATCTAACGCGCGACTGCCTCTAAGCCATTCTTGAATTTCGCAGCTGAGATCGAGGGGCCTTCAGATAAAGAAATGACCAGCTGTGTGTCGTCGGCGTACAACACCAGCGTGAGGTCCCATTCTTTAGCTACTTCAGCAAGAGGCTGGACGTATAGATTAAAAAGGGAAGGGCTAAGCGCCGATCCCTGCGGGACTCCTTGCTCTATGGGGTGAGGTTGAGAGATAAATGGGGGAGCTGAGACCCGGAAGGATCTATTCTTCAGGAAGGACCAAAACCACTCAAGAGCTAGGTCACTGATCCCTATGGCCTCGAGACGTTTAAGCAAAAGAGGGTGGGAGACCGTATCAAAGGCCGCGCTGAGGTCAAGTAAAATCAGCGCAGCACTTTGACCGGCGTCCAGGATGTTCCGGAGGTGTTCAATAGTAGTCAGCAGGGCGGACTAAGTACTGAATCCTGGCCTGAAGCCGTTCTGTGAGGGGTCCAGGATTTGATATTGCGTCATATAATCAGACAGTACTTTATTCACATGGGATTCTGCCAGTTTCAAAACCCATGGAAGCAGCGAGATTGGTCTAACATTTTCTGGCTTTGAGGGGTGTAGAGTGGGCTTTTTGATAATCGGCGAGACCCTTGCCTGCTTCCAGCAAGTGGGAACCACCGCAGAGGAAAAAGAGAGGTTGAGTAGGGTAGCCAGGGGGGGGGGGGAGGAAGAAATCAAGACAAAGGGCATCGCAGAATGTTAAATGACAGGTCTGTCTTTCTATGAATGCGCTTTTCTTTTCTCACCACTACGTGGTCATGCACTGATTGGCACCTGCCTCTTTGTTTGTTCGAAACTCAAGCCTCTGCTGTATTGTGTGTTCCTATTTCCCCATTACCACTCTGATAACGCTGCCACGTTTTCTTTTCCCGTATGAGTGGCATTTTCATGTTCTGTCCATATGAGATGTCTCATGAAGAACCCTCCTTTTTATTTTTTTATTTTATAGCATTTATAAAGCGCCTGACTCACCCCAAATGGGGTATCTCCGCGCTAAGGACAACTAGTGGAACAACACAGTAAAAGCATGCAATACTAGAAAAGTTGAGCCTTAAGCTTTTTCCTAAATGCCAAATAATTGGTATTTAGGCGAAGTACCAGGGGCACTTGGTTCCATAACGGAGGGGCAATGTAGGAGAATGATGTTCCTCCTAATCTGGTTTGCTTAATTCGAGGGACGACAAGCAAGCCTTTTCCCTCAGAACGAAGTGTGCGAGCTGGAATGTATTTGACTAGTTCTTCAGCTAAATATGTAGGGCCTATATGATTGAGGCCTTTGAACACCAGGCAGCACACTTTAAAGTGAATTCTCTTCCGAATAGGAAGCCAGTGCAATTATGCAATACAATAGGCATGAGAGAGCTTTTAAACATATGAAACGTCCCTGAAGTGCTGGGAAAGTTCACTGACCCACTTCACTTTTCTAAAAGGATCATCTTGAAAGCAGGCTCCGAATGAATGTAAAAACACGTCATGTATGCACATTTACATCTATAGTGTGAAGTGTCTAGAGCGGAGTAAGGTACTTCAATTAGTGTTATGTGTGAGTGGCTCTGAACACCATGAAGATGGGGTCTACGATGGAAGAAGTACAGTAGAACACAGGATCAGAACCAGATTAACTTTTAATGATGCTAATGAGGAGGAATACGATGATGTGCTGTGAAACAGTGCAGGTAACTGGGTATGGTAGTGTTTCAGAGAGCTTAAGCCATGTAATATTAATGGACAATCCACCTATGTGAAAGTGCAGCCATCCGTCCCAAAATGGTAAAGTGCCATTAGGCTAAAAGGAGAGGGTTGGTCAAAGGTTTCAGACACACAGCGCAAGTTCACTTGGGCCTTCATGTGATGCATGTCTGCATCCCATACTCCCAAAAAAGGCACGAGGATGGATGCGGCCAGCATTTTTTCCGTTATATTGAGAAGGATTGGAAGATGTTTCCTGTCCTCGGAGAGAACGAATTTCAGTATTAGAAAGTGCTATATTGTCTTAAATTATTTTTTTTGAAAAAATAGTAATACCAGGGCTCAATGTGTATAATAACACGTTGTTTATAATGGTCTATATTTAGCATTTTATATCCCTTGATAGGCCTCACGCTGGGTGCTAAATAAATATTTCTCGAGGAAAGGTTTATGAAAATTAACAAATTGTCTGATTGCTTGGATAAAGCAGATATACATGTTCTAATTAAAGGTCACATTTAATACATTTTTGTGATTTTGTTTTTCTCTAAACTTGCCAATATTGTAACACATAATGGGCCAGATGTACAACCATTATTGTGGTTGCAAACTGGAAATCGGCCCGTTCGCGACTGCAAAATAGTTCTGCCATATTTACATACCCCATTTTGGGTCGGTAACCTATTAACGACTCGCAAAATAGGGTTTGCAACTCGCTATTAGGAATTGTCATGCCAAGGGCGTCCCTTCCTAATAGCAACTTGCACTTCAATGTAAGATTGTTTTGTGGCAAAACACTCGCAATTTACTACCCACTTCAAATGGGTGGGAAGCCACTTGGAAATGGGAAGGGCTTCCCCAGCGGATCTCTTTTCCTTTGTGTCTGGCATTGAGAATATTATTAAAAGAGCAGGCAGTAGTGGTCCCTCTGACAACTACCTACTCTTCAAAAATGAAAAAGTAAAGTTTCATTATTCTTTTTTAAATGCCTCCCGTTTTTCATTAAAAAAACGGGCTGCATATAAAAAAAAACTTTTTATTGAAAAAGCAGTCACAGACATGGAGGTCTGATGATCCCAGTTGGCCACCATCCCTGGGAGTGTTAGCCATTCCCAATGAGTTCACAAATTGCCCTTGTCTCATGAATTTTAACGAGGCAGGCAATTTTTGACCCCATTAGGAATCTCAAACGGTGTCTGAGAAAATGTTGTAAATTCCAATTTGTGAGTCGCAAATTGCAAGTCGCCATCAACACAATTTGGGATTTGCAAATTGGAAGTGTTACAGCAAACAAATGATGGACGGAATGCTGACAATGCAAACATTCTCCCCAGTCAAAAGATCTGGGTTAAATCCATTGTTCTTTTGCCCACTATCCCACCCCAGTTTGGACCTAGCCACATGCAAATCAGTCTTGACCCTGTGCCCCATGGGAACAGTCCAGACCGAAATGCCAGGCCAGGTCCTCCCTGGACCGGAAACAAGCATTCTGGCACTGGTTTCAGGGTATGTCACCCTTCTTCAGCCAGGGTATCTTGAATCCAGTAGCACAGTGAGCCAGGGACCCACGTCTGGGCATACCCATCCCACTTAGGGCGAAAAGTGTTACAGCAAGAAATGATGGACGGAATGCTGACAATGCAAACATTCTCCCTCAGTCAAAAGATCTTGGTTAAATCCATCGTTCTTTTGCCCACTACGCCACCCCAATTTGGACCCAGCCATATGCAAATAAGTCTTGACCTTGTGCCCCATGGGAACAGTCCAGACCGAACTACCAGGCCAGGTGCTCCCTGGACCGGAAACAAGCATCCTAGGATCAGTTTCAGGGTATGTCACCCTTCTTCAGCCAGGCTAGCTTGAATCCAGTGGCGCAGTGAGCAATGGACCCACTTCTGGGCATACCCATCCCACTTAGGGTGAAAACTGTTACAGCAAACAAATGATGGACGGAATGCTGACAATGCAAACATTCTCCCCCAGTCAAAACATCTGGGTTAAATCCATCCTTCTTTTGCCCAATACGCCACCCCAGTTTGGACCCAGCCATATGCAAATCAGTCTTGACCCTGTGCCCCATGGGAACAGTCCAGACTGAACTGCCAGGCCAGGTCCTCCCTGGACCGGAAACAAGCATCCTGGGAGCGGTTTCAGGGTATGTCACCCTTCGTCAGCTAGACTAGCTTGAATCCAGCGGCACAGTGAGCAAGTCTGGGCATACCCATTCCACATGTGCATTTTCAACCTCTCCAAAAAGGCAAAGGCACCCAGTGCCTGAAAGAGTGCTGAGCCAACCCGCTCCAACCAATATGGGCACTTCTCTCATGCTGATTACCAGCATCAGAGCAGTGTCTGGATTGGTTAGGGGGGTTTGTTCTACGGCCGGATACAACTGGAGTATAAAACCAGGACCGGACGATGTGCAGGCAGTAGGCAAGTAAAGATTTAATTTTTATTTCATATATTGAAACAGTATAAATTGTAACTAAATAGATAATATCCATTGCATTAACATTTGAAAAGTAAATTTAAAGTTTAACTTTAAAACGTTTTTGTAATGCATGACAGCAATTTAGTGACTTTTTATAGCATGTGTGTCAAGCCTTTAATTTTGCTGGAGTCAGCAGTGGCACCTCTTTGACCTACTGATAGGCACTGTGAAAAACTCACACTGCCTTCATCCTCAACTCCAGAGACCTCAGTGGTCGCTTATTGTAAACACAAACGATTGAGAGCTTTGGCAAAGAGCCTTAAGGCAGTGCTCATGTCTCTCAGTACAAGTTTGCTTACCTCACCACTTACTATTGTTGCCAGCCACCACAGCAACAACTCAACCTTTATCCAGGTGAACCACAAAAATCACTGAATTAACCTGTGCTTAATCATCTGGTTCCGCTTGCCACAAAGGGAGTCAGTCAGGCTTAACCTAGAGATAATGTATTAAGCATTTATGCAGCACAGCAACTATAATAAAGTGATAGCACAACACAAGAAGCTAAACCAATTCAGAATAGAGTACATTTAATAAATAAAATCATACTAGAATAACAAAGCTCCAATCAGTAGAACCATAGATAAGCATTTTAAAGTTTTAAGTACAATTAGCGGCTACAAGCACAAACTACCATTCATGGTCAACTGGTCGGTCGCTTGTGGTCAGCTCATCGCACTAGCTTGGCTGTAATTTACAAGTTCAAGCCGACTGAGATGAAGCCTGGGTAAAATACAGGGGCCAGTGTGTGGTGGAGGAGTTCATGAGATGCAGGCTGAGCATTACCAATGAACGTCATTGTAGCATGATGAGCTGGTCGGGCTCTGTTAGCGGTTGTTACTGTAGCTTCATGTTGGTAGTCGTCGTGAGCTGTTGTCACTGTAGTGTGAAGTGCAGGTCATATATTGTCGGTCACCATGGACTGTAGTTGTCGGCGAAAAGAGCAGGATTCCCTGGAGCTTTAGGTTTGCTGCAGGGATTCTGCTCATACACAGAACTGTGCACAGAGACCCAGGACCTCAGTGAATTGTGGTGGACCAAAAAACTCACCTCAGTACCCAGAACCCCTAACCGACTAGCATCAGTTTCACATTAGCTCTTCGTCCTATTGCAAAAGTACCAATGATTAGACAACCCAGAACATGCGACTTAGGTTACTCTCAGGAATGGTGGGAATCAAGAACACTCTTTCGTTTGTTATTGTCAAACCAGTCCACAACATTGGTAAAAAGAGACACAATAACGTTTAAAATATTTATTTTAACGACGTGCTCTAACATGCAATATTTTTGCCAAAATAAGCAGACATATGATTAAAAATAATACAAGCAGCATTGTTGTGAGAAGTTGGCCTGGTATATGATGTCCACTATTTTAGTGAGACACCTTGCACCAGTTAAATCGACCCTTATTGATGATGGTTGTGAAGTCAACCTTATAGAAAGCTATCCTAGTGGTAGCTATGGAGAGCAGCCTTCAAGCTAAGACTCCAGAGGCGTGTTAAGCAAGTTGTTTTACCAATTATAATCCTTGAGTACCAAATGAAAGCACACCACACAAGGTATATATCAAATATATATGTATTTAATCTAAACACAACCCCTCTGCACTCTTTATGAGGTCAGAGGTAAAAGCATAATACAAGAAACTTAATTAGCATACGATAAGTTGCACAGTATACGTTATGCCCTAGGGGCTCCACTAACCATATACTAAAATAGTGGTATAAGAACAATGTCTGGGATAGAAAGCAGGCCTAGAGCCTGTGGAATCGCTGGGGCTTCTAGGAACAACCATAGGTTAGGAAGTAGGACACCCGATGGAGACGGATGCAGTGTCTAAACATAGTTGCGGGTTACCATTGATGTTCTATCGGAATCGAACAAGTTACAAAGTTACAATTTAAGGACACTTCCGGATGGACTACGATGGAACCCTTTTAGACTAGAACACTTCGAGAGTCAAGACCCATGGGTGCACCGGAGTACTCGTGTTACCTCACCCACGGAAGCCGGGTGCATAGGTGCCTTTTGGTGTCGGGTTTCGTCTTCATTTTCAATGGAGATCCGGAAACAAGTGCAGCAGGCGACCAGAGGAAAGTGTCCGGGTGGATCCAAGGGTGGATCAAAGATCTGAAGAACCTGAAAGCAGAAGGGACAGAGTCTGGGTCACTAGCCAGTGACCAGGATGGCGATGGGAAGCTGCCAGCCAATGTCAGGTGATTTCAGGTGAAAAGGTGAAGCTTGTCTCTGCAGCCACATGGTCCAGGAGGCGTCGATGAAAACCAGGAGTTGGATTTGAGCTGTTCCACAAAGGATCTAGTTGAATGCAGTGTCGGTATCCGGACTGGACCCAACAAGCCTTGGCAAACACAATCCACATAGGATGTCAAGATGGGCTTTGGAGCAGACCAGCAAGGTCTGAGGAACTTCTCCTTTGCAGAGAAGTTGGAGCAAGTCTGTAGCAACTAGGAAAGCAAGTTAAATTCAAGATTGGTCTTCTTGGGGGCTCACTAGCCAATGGGCCAGAACAGTGAATATGCGTCAAGAGGAAATGCACAAAGGGGGCCCATGGGACACTCGTGGAGTGTGGGCCTCTGAGCTTCAATGCAAATCGTGTTTGGGCTGGGACTTCAAGCACACCAATGCACAACTTTGGGATACCTCGGGAAGTTAGTGCAGTTTGCAAAATGCAGGATGTCCAGGAGTTTCGGTCCCACATCTCTCGTGTCAGCTATGGGTCTCAGCTTTGCTGAGAGCTCGGGTCAACTGTGTCCTGTGTTGCAGATTCTTTGTGATCCAGTGGGAGCCTCGAAAATGCAGACCGGCAAACATGCAGTTGCTGCCTTTTGGAACAGGGTGGTCAATCCTTGACCACAAGGGAGATTTCTTCCATCTTCTAGTCGAAATGGAATGTCGAAGGTCCAAGATATATGTTGCAGAGTTTCGTCCAGGGTAATCTGAAGTCCTAGGGACTGGGGTTCTATCGTTATAGAAAAGACAGGGGATGGACTAACTCTATGACCCCACCTATGGGAGGGCCTGAGTAGGGGGTGGTATGCCAGAGCTGGGGCGGAGTGCCCCAGCAACCGGTTTTAACTGGGAAATGCATGGAGCACCTTGTGTGCCTCAGGCAGTGTCTGAACAGCATTCACTGAATGCAGCCAACCCTGCCCCAATAAACTAAAGCCTGTCTGGAAGGTGCCAGCACCTCCCTGAACAGGAAACCTATTGTCCAGGCCTCCCCTGCTGGTGTTTCCTCCAGCAGCAGGAGGGAAGACTCGTGTCCGTGGCAGCAGCATCCATTTTGTGATGCTGGGCCTCTGTGTAACTTTAACCGGGTTTACCAGTAACTACATGTCTTCTCCCTCTAGAAGGGTGGAATGCTACCCCCACCGCCAGAATTGGTGGGGGAGTAGTATTTCAAAGTGTTTGACACCTTACACAAAAGATTTTGATAAATCCAAACCAAAGTTAGCATTAACCGCGAGGATTATAATGCACTTAAGAGTATATGGTATGGCCATATCATAGAACAGCTATAAAGAGATGGTTCCGAAAACTGCAGAGGGTCTCAGCTTATGCTAGGGCACCCTCTCACACAAAACCAAGCACTCTGCCTCCAGGATAGTCAAGGCCTGCCATAGCAGTGACATATAGGTTACAATGTGTCTATATATATATATATGTAGACATAGGTATACTATAACTAAGTAAGGGGTGATTACACCACCTTCCCCAGGTTGCAATTGCAGACCTGTGGTGTCAGTTTGGAAGGCCAGCCAGGGGTGGCATAATACATGTTGCAGCCCCTGGTAGGCCTTGGTGCACCTATGCCCTGGGTACCTATGATACACTTATACAGGGGCTCACAAGGATGACCCAGTAACCAATCTGGTATGTACCTAAAGTACATGGAGTCCATTTTACAGAGAAAGCAGAAAGACTGGGGCCCTGAATAGCAGGGTTCCAGTCCAACTAAGTCGACAACTAGCAAAACACCAAGCAAAAAGTGGGCGTAACCATATAGTCAGATATCCACCTTCCTACAATTGTTACAATTCCATAAAACACAAAAGGAGAAATAATGTCATAATGATAGTGGAAACAGGTCCTATAGTGCCTGGTATGCCACTCTCCCTAGCTAGGAAGTATGCTTTATAAAATATAGATGGTCTCTTAGGGTTGAATAGGGGACCCCATACCTCCAAGATCAGCAGAGATTAATCACATCAGGATCTGCAAAATGAAATGAATTTGTACTTGTAAAGCGCACATATACCCCAACTGGGGTTTCCTGGCGCTGTACAACCCTTCCTGGCTTTTCCCTTTGAAATGTCCAGTCCTGGGCACCCCCAAGGTGAAGTCAGGCATCCCAGCGCTGTTGAGGCAGTTGTAGAGATTAAGCAAGCTATTGCCCAGAGTTGCAGAGTGGGACCCATGATTAGAATAGGCACCGAGGCGAGAATTATTAGGTCAGAGGAAATTGAGCCCAAGACCCGCCGAGGCGGTAATAGAACCCTGGTCCAGGACCAGACCTCTGGATCAGTGTCTGCTGCTCTAACCATTGAGCCACACTTCTCCACATTGAGCCACACTTCTCCAAAGCTATCTCGCTCTGGAAACAGAATTCTTCCAATTGTCTAAAATCATGCATGCAGTGCCATATTAAAGGCACCAGAATTTCAGTTAGCTGCAGCTGCGTGTATGTTGTGTCTAAGCGTGAGCCGATCAGCCCGAAAACAGCTAACATCGTTATGATAACCTTGGAGGCTTTAGCACTCACTGTGCAGACTAAGGTCGTGGTGTAAGTCTAGGGATGTTGAAAACAAACCATTCTCATGTGAAGATATCCACACAGTTAAACATACAACAACAGCTATATGCAGTGTTGTGTGCAAAAGCAGCCGAAGGGCAAAATGGCATTTACACTTCTAATAAGCTTATGCTAACTTAACAATGTACGTAAGCAGAGGTCTGCCCTCACTACACCCTAACTTGATCGGAAAATGCACAAGAAAAGGGGGCAATTTTGGAACGCAGAGTTCAAGTTCGAATGAGACAGAACCAAATTGAGACAGAACCAACATGAGACAGAACCAAATTCAAAAATTTGCCAAACTGGATAATTGGGAGTAAAATTCTGAATTAATAACCACAAAAATGTTTTAAAACCCAACAGTGGGTGTCTAGTGTCCAACACATGTAATGCAGAGAAAAGAAAATATTAAGCAAAAAACATGAGTCCAGTACGTGTCTATGAAGTAGTAAAAATGTCACTTCAATCCAACAGCGTATAGGCACAGTACATTGCAACTGCTTCCAAGAGGAAGTTGTTGTTATCATCCGCGAACATTTCAGCCATCCAATTCATCAATGGAAAAGAACACACATGTTCTTCGACAGCCGGAGCCTCTAGCACCATCACAGGACAACTCAGGTGTTCTTCAAGATAACTGCATGCCAGAAAGTCATGGGCTGCAGTCCATACATTCCAATTACCTAGGACTCCATGTGCCGCTCGCAGGCCATTATTCAGACACCAGAATAGTATAACTCATGAGCAACTAAGGGACTCAATAGTAGATCGTAATCCGGGTTAGGAGACACCGTATTGCAGACATACAAATCCAGAGCCCATGCAAAACTGAAATCCAGGCAATCGAAGACAGGCTGTATGCACGTAAAGTACGAAAACCGGAAAGGATCCATATGCCACACTCAAGGTAGCCAGACTTAGTGATCCATTGTATTCAAGCATCCGGTTACAAAGGTGGAGTAGCCGGGCAAGTTGTGACACAGAATGTGCAACCATTTTTGAGAAAGCAAATTAACAGCAGTACACCGGCAGCCAAGGCGAGAATTAAAGGTACTCAGTAATCAATGGGGTAGGGAGGAGGAATAGGTGTCCATTTGCTTCCCCTGGGCAAGTATGGAGGTAACCAGGTGCGGAAAATGGACACTTGTAACAATTCTAAACTTTTGGTTAGACTTATTATGGTATCCTCAAAAACACAATGTTTTGTTGGTATTGCGGTATATATCTTTCATTCGCCCCTACATTGTAGTTGTGGCAGTTATCATTGAATACCATAAAACGTGCTAGGTGCCTGCCTCATCCAGAGGCTCCACTGGTTTAGAGTTGCAGTGTCCAGAGATCAAAAGAGGTGAAGTAAAAAATGACCCCAAAAAAATGTGAATTAAAAATTAGGTCCACGCTCCAGAGATTTATTAATGAGTGTGGGTCTAAAAAATAAAATGTTGGGTACTTGTGCTAGATCGAGTAACTGGATCTAGAAGTGTAACTTAGAAAATGGTGTCGACATGTTTCAGCCCCCTATGGCTCAACGGAGTCTACAGGGCTTTCGTCAGGACTAAACAAACATACAAACATAGAGTAGTTACTTACACCTTTTGTGCACTTACTGAAATGGCTTGCTGGTTAAATTGTCAGTGGCCAGTCTAGCTCTTATAATCTGCAAAAAGAGGGACAAAAACAGGAAAACAATATTCATTTTATCAATTAGCTGAGTGTATTTAGGCACCAAAGTACGAAGTAGTCTCTTCTTTAGTTATTAATACAGACATTCCTGTAATGGATTTAGAGAGGGAACATGTTAAGGCGAAATGGCTGAGCGGCTAGATGTGAGCAACTGTGTAAAGACAGAGAGTCCTATATTGTATTAAGGGACTGCTGCCAAATGGGTAGTAACAGTGCATTTGGTTCAAGGAATTGTATGTGAGCCAATTCGAGGACCTACATGTACTCAATGAATCCAACCCGTACTCTTCCAGTATACTATACTGGAAGAGGTACATAGACGATATCCTCCTCATATGGGACATCAAAAATGATCTCAACCTCTTCATCAATTTGCTGAATGAGTGTGGCCCCTGGTTAAAATTCACGTACACAGCAAATGACTCTACAATTGATTTTTGGGATTTAACAATCTTTGTGGAAAATCACAGTCTACAAACTAAGACCTTCACTAAACCAACTGCAAAAAACAGCTTACTTTCCTATAAAAGCTTTCACCCCAAACCACTAAGAGACAATCTTCCATACAGCCAGTTTCTTAGAATCAAGCGAAATTGTACTAAACAGGAGGACTACAAAGAACAAGCATTAGTACTAAGCAGTAAACTGAAAGCACGTGACTACACCCAAGCTACACCCAAGCTACAATTCATAGGTGCATGAAACGCGCCAATAACCAACCGAGAGAATGTCTCCTGCAGGTTCATCCCAAAAATCATCCACCAGATCTAGTTACATGTGTAACAACTTTCAGTCCAGCCACTTACGAAGTGCAAAAATTGGTGAATAAAAACTGGAAAATTCTGACGACCGGAAAATTTGAATGGCCAAAACCCCGGTTCGCCAAAAGACGAACAAAAAACCTACGAGACACCTTGGTTCACACTCGACCGAGGAGAACACAACAAATGGAAGTAACAAGCGACCTTGCGATGACCCCAGTAACAGGCCACTACCCTTGTGGTAACTGTATAGCCTACAAGTACACAACCTCTTCAAAACAACTGCAACTTTCAGAGAACCTCATATGGACCCAGAGACAACACACGAACTGCAATTCAACCGACGTAATCTATATGGCTAACTGCCCCTGTGGAAAAGTCTATATCGGAATGACCTGCCGAAAAGTTAAAACACGTATAGGGGAACACAGGAGTAATATCAGGCTAAAAAAGACTACCACCAAACTGTGCGCCCATTTCATCGAGGCAGGACACACATGTGAAGAAATACGTTGGACTGTAATTGAAATGCTCACAGAGAAAACACACAATGCCGAAAAAAAGCTCTATGAAAAGGAGCAGAGATGGGTGAATCGTCTTAAAACTCATATCTGGGGCCTTAATGACAATATACCATGGCACCAGTTTGCATAAACCAACTCTGTTTAGCCAACCTCCGTTTTGCATCTGATTTAAATTCATTCTGTATTAGAAAATATTTCTAATATTAGATTCATCATACTGTTAACTACTCCGGTTCAAAATATACATTCTCTGCCAGTGTCCTGACGGATCATGACACCGCCCTTTGTAGTCGATAAAGCTTTCTCATTCAATCAGAAACAATCACGTGTTTAGTTATAAATACATGACCCAGACGTCTACCCTTAGTCCAGGGGCAGAGTCAGCACAAGCGGCGGAAGTCTCCTCCCACGCGGGTAATGGTGGCGTAATAGCGTTCTATCCCTCACTGCAAACTAACGGTAAGGTGGCCTGATAGTGATACATTTCCTGACCTTCTTTTCCCAGCTCTGTGGCTAATATTTAGCCGGTATCCCCTGACGAAGCCTCTTGACACTTAACATTAGGTAAGAATGCTCTCATGCCATGAACGCCATTTAAAATAACTATTTGCAGTAACGCTTTTTGTTATCACTTGTCACGCCTTGTAGTATTCTATCTCATAAGCGAGTGCTCGTTAAACGCATCGCGCTACCAATAGTATTACAAGCAACCAGAACGCTCATACGCCCTGTATGTAAAATAAAATCACAACGTTCTTTCCTTGAACAAAATGCACTGTTACTACCCATTTGGCAGCAGTCCCTTAATACAATATAGGACTCTCTGTCTTTACACAGTTGCTCACATCTAGCCGCTCAGCCATTTCGCCTTAACATGTTCCCTTTCTAAATCCATTACAGGAATGTCTGTATTAATAACTAAAGAAGAGACTACTTCGTACTTTGGTGCCTAAATACACTCAGCTAAACGATAAAATGAATATTGTTTTCCTGTTTTTTGTCCCTCTTTTTGCAGATTATAAGAGCTAGACGGGCCACTGACAATTTAACCAGTAAGCCATTTCAGTAACTGCACAAAAGGTGTAGGTAACTACTCTATGTTTGTATGTTTGTTTAGTCCTGACGAAAGCCCTGTAGACTCCGTTGAGCCATAGGGGGCTGAAACATGTCGACACCATTTTCTAAGTTACACTTCTAGATCCAGTTACTCGATCTAGCACAAGTACCCAACATTTTATTTTTTAGACCCACACTCATTATTAAAACTCTGGAGCGTGGACCTAATTTTTAATTCACATTTTTTTGGGTCATTTTTTACTTCACTCTTTTGATCTCTGGACACTGCAACTCTAAACCAGAGGAGCCTCTGGATGAGGCAGGCACCTAGCACGTTTTATGGTATTCAATGATAACTGCCACAACTACAATGTAGGGGCGGATGAAAGATATATACCGCAATACCAACAAAACATTGTGTTTTTGAGGATACCATAATAAATCTAACCAAAAGTTTAGAATTGTTGCAAGTGTCCATTTTCCGCACCTGATTACCTCCGAGAATTAAAGGTAAACTGCCAAAGAGGCTGGAAAAAATAGAATGAAAAAATGCTGGTATCACACCAAATATAGTTTGGAATGAGGTCACAAGGCCAGAACTTACTATCTTAAAAAAGTGTGCCAAGCCTGTGGTCGACGAGGCATTGAATATAGTGAGAATGAAAGTACCAAAATGCAGTTGGAGATCAGTATTCAAAAGGGCATGCACCGCAGTACGAGTGTTTGCCACGTGAAGGACGAATGTTTCATGCAAAGAACTAAGGGCGACTTCTTTTTGAGACAAAAGAGCCCTTATACGAGGCCAGATGGATACATCGAGCTGCCCATACGGAGGAGGGAATAGCACATTTTTGCAACAGACTACACATTGGGAAACAGTCACAATGTATGATATCCCTGCCAGCACACCACAGCAATCTTCATTATTTAAAAGCAAATAACTACCATTTGCCAGCAACGTGAAAGTCGCAGTTATAGCCGGGACAGTATTCCCTTTCAAAATGCAAGCTATATTCGGTGCGTCAGAATTACAAGAGCCATCCAATTGGATGTTCCTCTAAACTAATGAGTGATCAGGTATTGAAGTGCAATCCTCACCCTTCAAATAAACTTCTTTACCCTCCCTCAGGCACCTATAGGTGAATGGCAGAGACAAAACTTCATGTAGAAAGGCACTCCCTAAAGGTTCATTTCTGCCTATGGCATAATACTTCATACATGATTCAAATTTAATAAAGGAAAAATGCAACGTTATTAACCCATGAATGAGCCATAGCGCAGAATTATGTTTGGCCACAGAAAACTGCAAAGGTTCCAGTTTTTAAATATGCAAAAGTGAATAAGTAGCATCCTTCATAGACATAAATTGCTGCTTAACAGTTAAATTAAATG
Source organism: Lissotriton vulgaris (assembly GCF_964263255.1). Lineage (NCBI taxonomy): Eukaryota > Metazoa > Chordata > Amphibia > Caudata > Salamandridae > Lissotriton > Lissotriton vulgaris. The sequence continues at coordinate 1,270,587,717 of NC_141689.1, forward strand.
GTAAAAATAGCCAAAAGGTATTCATGTAGTCCCAATGAACTTTACCAGCTTTCAACATTTGTAATGTCCAAGCAAATTGCATGATTGAACGTAATTGATTTTGACCATCGTATAAAACAGACACGTCATCCTGTACGATATCAACAACAGATGAAATAATACTATCCAAAGTGTAAATTTGGGAAGAAAGGGTGTTAATACAGTTATCCACAATAGCAAGCCCTTTTTCCAAATTTGCTTGGTCGATAGCATGCAATCTAGACACAGCTTCTATTTGTGATAATTTCCACACTTCATTATAAACAGCATATAACCCATAAATAAATCTTTTCGACCTGCCACCTGCAGTGCCCTCAACAAAATCATTTAGATAGACATCATCAGTCGATTTGGACAAATGGAGTTTAACTGACGCTAAGGTTAAATGCTTGAGCCAACTTTGACATAATTTGCCTACCGAATAGGTAGTCACAGTGTGGTCACTTTCAAAGTGAGGATCCACCCTAACCTGTGTGTCACTCAGGGTTAGACCCAGAAAAAGATGTTGGTACAGATCTGAACTTTTTTGCCATAACAACCAACCTCAGGAATCAAAACTGGAAATAATAAAGGAGGAAGTCGGTAATAGAGCCTGTAACTCAGTAAGGGACTTATCGGTGTAATTGTACCATTGAGGGTATCATCCCAAATCAGGAAGAGATGGAGCATTTAATTTTTTAGACGTAGGCACTCTAAAGCAGGTGGTTTGTGAAATAGTCGAATTCAAAAACAACATATGGTTCGGGATGAAACATGCACAATGAAAAGCCTCAGTGCCTTGTACCTGCTAGCCTTTAGAACCCCAAACAGATTTAAGATCAACAGTATCTTTCCACAGTTCATATCCCCCAAAAGCCAATTGGTCAATAAAGGACAACAAATACAATAATTTAGTGTGAGTAGGTCTAACTTTGGAAGAGGATTTAGCAGTCATCCTAAAATAAAATGCCTCAGGATTGGACTGATTAAAATCAGTAAAATAAGAAAACTTCTTTAAAAGAGTTTTTGAGCTGCCTTCAAAGGGAGCAGGACAATGTTTCCATTGCGTGTAATTAACCACATTTCTAAATGTGTTTCCCTTATGCAGAAAGTGATTGTCATAATGCTGGTAGCAAAATAAGTTTGCATAATTAGCTGAGCCTAAATACAAACCTTCAGCATCAAAAGCAGCATAATATTTAAAATCAGAAAACAAAGCTTCTACGGCTTGAACATACCAATCATCAGAGCGTATGTTTTGTTTTACCACATTCCCCATTGAAACACGTAGTACATTGAGAACATTTATAACCTCTGTGGGGCCGTGGATCTGAAATTTAACAGCATCCCATACAATCCCATCTGAGACAGTCCAAGCAGTGATGTTCATAAGTCTGATCCCTCGTTATTCTATGTGATGAGGAGTGGGGTGCCAAAGTTCCATCAATAAGTCTAATTGTAGATCTTTCTTCAACAGAATGACCATTCACAAGGCGGAAAAACTACACCACAAATCCAATGGACATGAACAAAAAATTTGAGAAAAGCACCAGCCAAATGTAATTCAATGTGGTATCAAAAATTGTTTTTTAAACCAAACAGCAAAAATAGAAATCTTTGAGGGTGACTTTGATGTGTCAATCAATCAATCAAGAACAACTTTATTCGGTTTTAAGATAAAACCATAAAAGTTACACATTTCCATATTACAGATAAAACATACAGTTCCGATAAAATATATACACACAATACAGGAATAATAAATGAAGAGAGAACAGAATGCCCGATGACTAAAAATCAACTATATAGGGTGATGTAGGAGAGTAGGGTCTGCTATCCTATGGTCACCCCCATTTTTGCTTTTTGCTCCCCTGGTTTTCGACTTACTGAGGCTGTGGGCCTGCTAATCAGACCCCCAGCCTGCAGTTCTCTCTCTAAATTCACAGACATGTACTATAGGTACATAACCCAATTGGAAAATGGACTCCTTGTCAGCCCCTGTACCATGCACTATAGGTGCTCAGGGCATAGGTGCCACCAAGGCCTACCAGGGGCTAAAGCATAGCTTTTGCCACCGCTGGCTGGTTCTTAAATTGACACAACTGGCTGATCACTCAGCTGGGGCAAGTGGGTGTAATCACCCCTTGCTTAGATATAGTATACCTATATCTAAACCTATATCTGGACACATATAAACCTGTGAGCCACTCCTATGGAAGGCCTTATCAATCCTGAAGGCAGAGTGCGTGGTTTAATGTGAGATGGAGCTCTAGCATGAGCTGAGCCTGTCTGCAGCTGTCAGGAACAACTCCCTAAGCTGTTCCGGGATAATGCCATACCATATACTATTAATTGCCTTATAATCCACGCGGTTATATAGCAACTTTGGTTTGGCTTTATCAAAACATGTCGTTTAAGGTGTCATACGATTTGGAATACTATCCCCTCGACAGTTCTGTCGACGGGGATAGCATTCCACCCCTCTAGAGGAGAAGACATGTTACTTTACTGAAACGCAGTTGATTTTTAAAAGAGCCTCAGATCCACAAAATGGATGCTTCTGCCCCAGACACGAGTCTGACCTCCTGCTGCTGACCGAAACTCAGCAGAGGAGGCCTGGACAAAGGCTTTCCTGTCGCAGGGCGGTGTTACACCACCCCAGACAGGAGATAGTGGATTGTAGCAGGGAGGTTTGAAAGAAACCAGACACTGCCTGGGGCGCACAAGGCTGCCCCTTGCATAATCTGGCCAAACCGGTTCTGGGGCACACCAGCCCCTGTCCTAGCGCGGCCTGGATCAAAGGAAAGGGGTGTATCCACCCCTTTCCTGGGTCCCACCCATAGGAGGGGACCTAGCAGGTAATCCATCCCCCTAGATTGGTATAAGAATGGGACCAGTGCCAACGCACTCAGATTATCCTGATGAAACATTTGAAATGGAACTCTGGACCCTTCGACATCCTACTCAACGTAGAAGACTGAAGAATCTCCCTTGTGGTCAAGGAGTGACCACCCTGGCAAACACGCACCATCCAGCACCTCGACGTCTGATTTGTTGCAGTTCCCGCCAGATCGACGAGATCAAGCTTGCCTGCCTTCTTACAGCCCGATCCACAGTCCCTGCAGAGCTGAGACCCATGGAGGCGACCAGAAGCGTGGGGCACGCCATCTTGAAAAGGCCACGAGACGCTGACCGTGCAGCCCACGAGTGACCCTCGAAGCTGTACACCAGGGTTTGAGAAGCCCCAACCCTGAGCCACTCTTGCACCGAAGCTCACCTCTCTACACTCGACGAGTGCTGCATGGGGCCCTTCTGCTTTCTTTGGCTCAACGCATTGGCCCGGTCACTTGCCAGCTGGCTTATGGCCCCTGTGCCGACGAAAAACCTAAAACCGACTTGTGATTCTGGTTGCTCCAGACTTGCACCAGCTCCTCTGAAAAAGAACACCTGCTCTGACCCGCCTGGTCCGAGTGAGGAGCAATCTGCCAGTCCTGCATGGATTGCTCTTGCCAAGTGTTGTTTTCTCGGATCTTGAAGCCGACAGCGCCGACGGTGAGAGCCTGCGTGGGACAGCTCGTGACCCGCTCCTGGACATCGCAGATGCCCCAGAGCCCATGTGGCAGCGGAGAGAAGCTCCTCAACAACCACCTGATTGCGCCCGACATTGCCTGGTTCCGTCCTGGTTCCACCCTGGTCACTGCTGAGTGACCCAGACTCTGTCCCCTCTGCTTTCAGGTACTTTTCTTCTTTGATCCACCCTTGGATCACACCGGACACTTCTCCTTCACATCGCATGCAGCATCTTCAGCTTCAAACACCAAGAACCTGCGTGACGAACCCCGACGCCACTTCGACCCTATGCACCCGGTTCCTGTGGGTGAGGTAACATTGCAACGCTGGTGTTCCCACACTGGTACACACCTCTAGGGCCTGTGTCTAAAGTTTTGTCCATCTAGGTTCAGCGGAAGTATCCTTAAACTCTATTTGTGTAACTTTTACGCACCATTGACTTTGCATTGGTGTATGCGTGTGCTTTAAGCGCTGCACCCGAATCCCGCGGGCTTTTCCCGACTTCAGCATTGCTTGTCCCGACTGCTCCCAGCGATTCCATAGGCCCTAGGCCTAACCACTGTTTGATTGATATCTCTTATACCACTTTCTTAATATATGGTTTGAGTGGCCACCCGCCCTCATCCATAACTGTGCAACTTTGTATGTTATACTGTGCTTTTGATTTAACGCTTGTGCCCCTTTGCTCATAAAGAGTACTGGGGATTATTTTAGAAATAAACACATATATTTTTATAATATATACTTCTGTGGTGTCCTTTCATTTGATATTACAGGATTGTGATTGGTAAAACAGCTCGCTTAACAAGACCTCTTGAGTTTAGCCTTTAAGGCTGCTTAGTCTATGCTACCATTAAGATAGCTTGCCTATTAGGTTGACCTACAACCAGACACCATAAGGGATTGTTTGGACTGATACAAGGTGGTTCCAGAATTGGAAACATTATATATCAGGCCATCTTTTTATCAAATTGAAAGATCACATCAAGTACCTTAGGTACATATAAATCAAAAGCTTAGCATATTTAAGTTCTACTGAACTTAGTAGTTGTAGATTAAAGGGATTAGCACACCCGGACTACAACTCACTAGCAAGGTACAGTAGGAAAACACTTAGTGTAGGTAAGTGCACCACTTACACCTCACTAGCAGTCATGTCTGACACAGGAAGAGCTTCAGGCTCTGCCCCTGTGACAGTTGACCTTACCAAGGCAACTTCCAAACTTAGACACAAAGACTTGAGTGCCTTGTGCACTGCAAGGGGGCTAAAAAGGGGTAGAAACCCCACCATTCCTTCCCTGATAGCCATCCTGGAAAAGGATGACGTAGATAAGGTGAGTGCAGCTCCCTTAGATTTAGGAGATGGAGTGAACACCCCTGAGAATGAGACAACTCCAGAAGAGGAAGAAGAAGAGGAGGAAAAGGAGGAAGAGGGCTCAGAAGTAGATGAGACTGAGGATCAGGATCAGAGGGGTAACCAGGTTGTAGTTGCCAGGCTTAACCAGGCCAACTTAGACCTACATGGGAGTGGAGAGGGCCAGCACCTCCCAGGATCCCATAGCATAATTCTCCCAGGCAATAGAAGGGTGAGATCTCCATCAGGGGACTCTCATATTTCTAGTGTCTCAAGAGAATCTCAAAGGGGAATGACTTCCCCCCAGAGGAAAGAGCATAGGGCCAGAATGAGGGCTGTCCAACTCCAAATAGAGAGGCAAGAGATAGCCTTAGCTCAAGGTAAACTTACTTTAGCAAGAGGACAAAAGTTGTGTGGCTTAGATGCCACTGGTGGCAGCAATATTCCTAGAGAGAAAGACAGGAGCTATGACAATAGAAACCTGACAAAGATTGTAGCCCCCTACAAGGAAGAGGATGACATCCACAAATGGATGACTGCTCTTGAGAGAGCCTGCATGGTGCAGCAGGTTCCTCAGGAACAGTGGGCTGCAATTTTATGGAACTCCTTTTCAGAGAAAGGGAGGGATAGGCTCCTCACAGTTAGACCTGAGAATGCCAAAAACTACTCTGGCCTGAAGAGTGCTCTTATTGAAGGGTTTGGCCTAACCACTGAGCAATACAGGTTGTTGTTCAGAGCCACCCAAAAAGCACAGACTCAGGACTGGACTGATTTTGTTGATTGTGCCACTAAGTCTCTGGAGGGTTGGCTGCAGGGAAGTAAAGTCTCAGACTATACAGGATTGTACAATCTTATAATGAGAAAGCAGATCCTTAATAACTGTCAGAACCAGCTGTTGCATCAATACCTTATTGACTCTGATCCGACCTTCCCCCAAGAATTGGGAAAGAAGGCAGACAAATGGGTCAGAACAAGGATTAAGCAGACACCCCAGAACCATGGTGACCAGAAGAAAGCAGACCAGAAGGGTGGGAATCAGAAAGATAAAGAAAAGGACCAGAAGTCTTCAGGCCCCAAACTAGTAATAAGGAGGGTGGTTCCCAAAATGGCAACAAGAAAAAGAAGAATGATGGCTCAAAGAAACCTTGGTGTAATACCTGCAAATCAGTTTCACACTGGGGCAGTGAATGCACAAGGAAAAATCCAGTCCCCACCACTGCAGCTCCTAAAGCACCTGCACCCCCCAGTTCAGTTAGCAGTGGTGGTACACAGCCAAAGGGTATAGTAGGGTTAACCCTGGGTACTGAGATGGAATCTGGCCTAGTCAGAGTCCCTACTCAGGCTGTTCTCCCATATGATGTGGACTTATCTTTGTCCACTACCGTGAGTCCCAGTAACCTGGGCAAGTATAGGCAGACGCCTTTGATAAATGAGAAACTGGCTCAGGCCTACAGGGACACTTGTGCCAGTGTCACTATGGTGACAGCTGACTTTGTGGACCCTGGTCAGATTGTACTAGGTGAGAATTACCTAGTGACCAATGCAAGCAACACCACTACTACATATAGTGTGGCTGTTGTGAACTTCTCCTGGGGAGGGGTAGATGGCCCAAAGAAAGTTGTGGTAAGTGCAGGCCTCCCAGTAGACTGTCTGTTAGGCAATGATCTTGAAAGCTCAGGTTGGTCAGAAGTGGAGCACGGGACTCATGCAGAAATGCTAGGGATTTCAGCTCATGTCCTTGCAGTGACAAGGTCTCAGGCTAAGAAGTGCCTTCCTGAACCAGTGGTGGATCTTGAAACATTAGACCAACCACAACCCAAGAGAAGGAGCAAGAGGGTTAAGGCTGTGCCTTCCCACTTGCCCCAGGTTGAGGATCAGACTTCACAGGAAGCTGATTCTGCAGTCCAAGAGGAGACTGTCTCAGAGGAACTGGAGCCTGATCAGGTTGAGTTTCTGGGGACAGGGGGACCCTCAAGGTCAGACCTTGGGCAGGCCCAATTAGATTGCCCTTCACTTGAACCCCTCAGACAGCAAGCTGCTGCTGAGGCTGCAGGGAATGCTCAAGGTGCCCATAAAGTATATTGGGATGAAGGACTCCTTTACTCAGAGGCTAGAGACCTCAAGCCTGGTACCACCAGGAGGTTGGTTAAACCTTTGAAGTTTAGGTGTTTCCTTCTCACCTTGGCCCATGATATTCCCCTTGCAGGACACTTAGGCCAGAACAAGACTTGGGACAGGCTTGTCCCCCACTTTCACTGGCCTCATATGTCAGAAAATGTCAAGGAGTTTTGTCACTCCTGTGTCACTTGCCAAGCCAGTGGTAAGTCAGGTGGCACAACAAAGGCCCCCCTGATACCACTACCTGTGGTGGGGGTACCCTTTGAAAGAGTTGGAATAGACATTGTGGGTCCCATGGATCCCCAAACAGCATCTGGGCACAGATTTATACTGGTGGTAGTGGATCATGCCACCAGGTATCCAGAGGCAATTCCCTTGAGGACCACAACAGCACCTTTTTGTGGCAAAAGCCCTCATTGCAGTTTTCTCAAGAGTGGGCGTTCCAAAGGAGGTTCTTTCAGACAGAGGTACCAGCTTCATGTCTGGATACTTAAAAGCAATGTGGAAGGAGTGTGGAGTAAACTACAAGTTTACCACACCCTATCACCCACAGTGCAATTGGCTTGTGGAGAGATTCAACAAGACCCTCAAGGGAATGATAAAAGGATTACCAGAGAAGCTTAGGCAGAAATGGGACACCCTTTTACCCTGCTTGCTCTTTACTGACAGAGAGGTCCCACAGAAGGGGGTTGGCTACAGCCCTTTTGAACTTTTGTTCGGCCACCCTGTGAGGTGTCCACTATGTTTGGTGAAGGAAGGATGGGAGTTACCTCTCAAAAAGCCTAAGCTAGATGTTGTGGACTATGTACTTGGTCTCCGCTCCAGGATGGCTGAGTATATGGAAAGAGCATCCAAAAACCTGGAGGCCAGTCAAGAATTACAGAAAGCTTGGCATGACCAAAAGGCTGTTCTGGTTGAGTTCCAACCAGGGCAGAAGGTGTGGGTGTTGGAGCCAGTGGCCCCAGCAGCACTCCAGGACAAATGGACTGGACCCTACCCTATTATTGAGAAAAAGGAAGAAGTCACCTATGTGGTTGACTGGTGTTGCAGGCCCACAGACATATGTTTTCACTCACACCCAGTCAAACTAACTGGTGCACCCATGAGGTGGACACTGGTGACAGTCTGCCTGTGAAGAATAAGATCTAGAGGCAACCTGACCATGTCAGGGATTTTATAAAGGCTGGGGTGCAAAAGATGTTGGAGCTTGGAGTGATTGAGCCATCAGAAAGCCCATGGGCTAGCCCAGTGGTCCTTGTGCCAAAACCTCATACCAAAGATGGAAAGAGAGAAATGAGGTTTTGTGTGGACTACAGAGGTCTCAATGCTGTCACTAGGACAGATGCACATCCCATTCCAAGAGCAGATGAGCTCATTGATAAATTGGCTTCTGCCAAGTTTCTGAGCACATTTGATTTGACAGCTGGCTACTGGCAGATCAGACTCGCTGAAGAGTCAAAAGCCAAGACAACATTCTCTACCCCTAGTGGACATTATCAGTTTGTGGTAATGCCCTTTGGTTTGAAGAATGCACGTGCCACCTTCCAAAGGTTGGTGAATCAAGTCTTGCTGGGCTGGATGACTTTTGTGCAGCATATCTAGATGATATTGCTGTATTTAGCTCCACCTGAGAGGATCACCTGATCCACCGGAATAAGGTTCTGGAGGCCCTGCAAAAGGCAGGCCTGACTATCAAGGCTACCAAGTGCCAGATAGGGCAGAGCAAGGCTGTGTACCTTGGCCACCTAGTAGGTGGGGGTCAGGTTCAACCATTGGAGAGCAAGATCCAGACCATACACGACTGGGCTCCTCCAACTACCCAGACACAAGTCAGAGCCTTCTTGGGCCTGACTGGGTATTACAGAAAGTTCGTGAACCCATTGCTTTTATTAGCAGAAGTCTGACCCCCAGGGAGAAACGTTGGTCAGCTATTGAGAGGGAGGCCTTTGCTGTGGTTTGGGCCCTGAAGAAGTTGAGGCCATACTTGTTTGGAACTCACTTCCTAATTCAGACAGACCATAAGCCCCTCTTGTGGCTAAATCAGATTAAGGGTGAACATCCCAAACTGCTCAGGTTGTCCATTTCCCTACAGGGGATGGACTTTACAGTGGAGCACCGCCCAGGGACTGACCATGGTAATGCAGATGGTCTCTTCAGGTACTTCCACTTAGAACATGAAGATTTATCTGGTCAAGGTTAAGTTTAATGTCCCTGCGTTAGGGGGGGGGGGGGGGTTGTGTAGGAGAGTAGGGTCTGCTATCCTATGGTCACCCCCATTTTTGCTTTTTGCTTCACTGGTTTTCAACTTACTGAGGCTGTGGGCCTGCTAATCAGATCCCCAGCCTGCTGTTCTCTCTCTAAATTCACATACATGTACTATAGGCACATAACCCAATTGGAAAATGGACTCCTTGTCAGCCCCTGTACCATGCACTATAGGTGTGCAGGGCATAGGTGCCACCAAGGCCTACCAGGGGCTGAAGCATAGCTTTTGCCACCCCTGGCTGGTTCTTAAATTGACACAACTGGCTGATCACTCAGCTGGGGCAAGTGGGTGTAATCACCCCTTGCTTAGATATAGTATACCTATATCTAAACCTATATCTGGACACATATAAACCTGTGAGCCACTCCTATGGAAGGCCTTATCAATCCTGAAGGCAGAGTGCGTGGTTTAATGTGAGATGGAGCTCTAGCATGAGCTGAGCCTGTCTGCAGCTGTCGGGAACAACTCCCTAAACTGTTCCGGGATAATGTCATACCATATACTATTAAGTGCCTTATAATCCACGCGGTTATATAGCAACTTTGGTTTGGCTTTATCAAAACATGTCGTGTAAGGTGTCATACGATTTGGAATACTATCCCCTCGACAGTTCTGTTGACGGGGATAGCATTCCACCCCTCTAGAGGGAGAAGACATGTTACTTTACTGAAACGCAGTTGATTTTTAAAAGAGCCTCAGATCCACAAAATCGATGCTTCTGCCACAGACACGAGTCTGACCTCCTGCTGCTGACCGAAACTCAGCAGAGAAGTCCTGGACAAAGGCTTTCCTGTCGCAGGATGGTGTTACACCACCCCAGACAGGAGATAGTGGGTTGTAGCAGGGAGGTTTGAAAGAAACCAGACACTGCCTGGGCGCACAAGGCTGACCCTTGCATAATCCGGCCAAACCGGTTCTGGGGCACACCAGCCCCTGTCCCAGCGTGGCCTGGATCAAAGGAAAGGGGTGTATCCACCCCCTTCCTGGGTCCCACCCATAGGAGGGTACCTAGCAGGTAATCCAGCCCCCTAGATTGGTATAAGAATAGGAGCAGTGCCAACGCACTCAGATTATCCTGATGAACCATTTGAAACGAAACTCTGGACCCTTCGATATCCTAATCAACGTAGAAGACTGAAGAATCTCCCTTGTGGTCAAGGAGTGACCACCCTGTGCAAACAGGCACCATCCAGCACCTCGACATCTGCTTTGTTGCAGGTTCCCGCCGGAACTCGAGCGACAGAGATCGACGAGATCAAGCTTGCCTGCCTTCCTACAGCCCGATCCACAGTCCCAGTACTCAAAGGAAGGGGTCCCAGCATCAATAGGACGAAAATAATGAATAATAATGAAAAGTATAAATCACAAAGAAAGTGAATCCATCCACATTGTTTAATTCACAATGGGGACGTATATTGAATATACCAAATATTAGAACAATATTAGAACAATAAATGAGTGGTTGAACAGTGCCCCAAGGAGGAAGAGGGGGTGGGGGGGTACATGATCGTGTAAGGATGTGGTGAAAGAGGAGAAAGATAATTGTTAAAGTGACAGTGCAATCAACCAATAGAAACCATTTGGTTGGCAGAGTTACATATTATGTACAAAATACAGGACCATAAATTCAGTTGAATTTACAAGACAGAGCATACTCCACATAATTCAATTAATGAAACATTTGGGTGTGGAGTTGACGTTCAAAGACAGGCGGTTGTCGACGTTTCGACCCTCATGAATACGCAGGTATTAGTGCAATCCTTGCAGTGGGGTCTTCATCAGGACAGGGCAACGGGGCTGGCAACCTATTTGATATGCAAATATTTAAATTAGATATGAAAGGGATGTCCCTTACTGTTTCAATACAAAGTGACACACTAATCCCATGACGGGTTGCTAGGGGGATGAAAAGCAAGGTGTTTTGTGATCAACACGATTTTGAAAGAATGAGCGATATCAACGGTTATAGTACCATGATTCTTATTAGAGACTAGATCATACAATTAGAGTACACATTGTTAATGGTGAGATCATATAAGCGTAAATGGACTGTTCAATGTGTAAAGAGCGATTGGAGCCATAAACCAGCCCTCAAGGGGTAGGCATGGCCAAGGATTCCAAACATGGAAATCTCAAAAGATCATTAACAACTGGATAGTCGCCGCAATGAGGCATAGTGACGGCCTGAAAACCCGTTGGTTAAGATCCGGAGTGCCGACATCAGGTCGTACTCTACTCATCCAGACATAGTGTAATGCAGGCCTGGGTAGTTAATGGCGGCGTAAACAGGTAGGATTCTAGGGACATGGACTTACCAATTCGTTGTGCAGGAGGCGCGTTCACCATTCAGGGATCAAAGGCTGATTAGGGTCCAACAGAACGACAATTATGAAGAATCTGTCGGAAGTAATGAGTGGGACCATTAGAAGTGGGACATGCGCGAGTGACTACATAGTATTTATTATCGGCATGGTCACACTGGAGTGCAATTGACAGGAAGGAAACTCACCGGACCTCCAAATCTTGCGATCCCCGTATGGTGAACGTGTGGTTAACTTAGTTAATTGGTGAGTTTCCTTCCTGTCAATTGCACTCCAGTGTGACCTATTGATGCTGGGACCCCTTCCTTTGAGTACTTAGCTAGCCCAGGTCCCAGTGACTACAGTTGGGTAAACCCCCTATCAATATACGATCCACAGTCCCTGCAGAGCTGAGACCCGTGGAGGCGACAGGACCATGAGACGCTGACCGTGCAGGCCACGAGTGACCCTCGAAGCTGTACACCGGGGTTTGAGAAGCCCCAACCCTGAGCCACTCTTGCACCGAAGCTCACCCCTCTACACTCGACGAGTGCTGCGTGGGGCCCTTCTGCTTTCTTTGTCTCAACGCGTTGGCCCGGTCACTTGCCAGCTGGCTTGTGGCCCCTGTGCCAAAGAAAACCTAAAACCGACTTGTGATTCTGGTTGCTCGAGACTTGCACCAGCTCCTCTGAAAAGGAGCACCCGCTCTGACCCTCCTGGTCCGAGTGAGGAGCAATCTTCTAGTCCTGCGTGGATTGCTCTTGCCAAGTGTTGTTTGCTCTGATCTTGAAGCCGACAGTGCCGACGGTGAGAGCCTGCGTGGGACTGCTCGTGACCCGCTCCTGGATATCGCAGATGCCCCAGAGCCCACGTGGCAGCGGAGAGAAGCTCCTCGACAACCACCTGATTGCGCCCGACATTGCCTGGTTCCGTCCTGGTTCCACCCTGGTCACTGCTGAGTGACTCAGACTCTGTCCCCTCTGCTTTCAGGTACTTTTCTACTCTCATCCACCCTTGGATCAGACCGGACACTTCTCCTTCCCATCGCCTGCAGCATCTTCAGCTTCAAGCACCAAGAACCTGCGTGACGAAACCCGACGCCACTTCGACCCTATGCACCCGCTTCCTGTGGGTGAGGTATCATTGCAACGCCGGTGTTCCCACACTGGTACACACCTCTAGGGCCTGTGCCTAAAGTTTTGTCCATCTAGGTTCAGAGGAAGTATCCTTAAACTCTATTTGTGTAACTTTTACGCACCTTTGACTTTGCATTGGTGTATGTGTGTGCTTTAAGCGCTGCACCAGAATCCTGCGGGTTTTTCCCGACTTCAGAATTGCTTGTCCCGACTGCTCCCAGCGATTCCCTAGGCCCTAGGCCTAACCACTGTTCGATTGGTATCTCTTCTTTATATATCACTGGTATCACTTTCTTAATATATGGTTTGAGTGGCTACCCGCCCTCATCCATAACTGTGCAACTTTGTATGTTATACTGTGCTTTTGATTTAACGCTTGTGCCCCTTTGCTCATAAATAGTACTGGGGATAATTTTAGAAATAAACACATATATTTTTATAATATATACTTGTGTGGTGTCCTTTCATTTGATATTACAGGATTGTGATTGGTAAAACAGCTCGCTTAACACGACCTCTTGAGTTTAGCCTTTAAGGCTGCTTAGTCTATGCTACCATTAAGATAGCTTGTCTATAAGGGTGACTTACAAGCAGAAACTATTAGGGATTGTTTGGACTGATACAATGTGGTTCCAGAATTGGAAACATCATATATCAGGCCAACTTCTCACAGGTGAAAACAGGGGGTGCCTACCATTGTCAAAGGGGAACTAGCTGTCCATACATGCCCTGAGTTCCAATATGGATTTCAGGAAACCTACTATAAAAGGTATACAATCTGGTTTCAACAGCTGCAAATAAAAAAAGGCTGTACGAACCTGATTAAAATTCAACCTTTTTAAAAGCGGTGTTAAAACATGTTTGTGAGGTACTTCATGAAATGTACAAAAAAGCATAAAGTGTAGCAAATCCTGTATACCGCACCCCTGCTCAGCTCCACAAGCTAGGTTTCATACCTACCCAAACCTGTATGCGCTGCGGTGCCCCTGCAGCAGATTTCGCGCATCTGGCATGGTTGTGCCCCAGAGTCGCCAAATTTTGGCAAGGCTTGTGCTCCAGAGTCTCAGCAAATACTAGCACCACAGTATCCCTTGACCCCACCGACCCCACCATTTGCCTACTTGACTTCGTAAAATTCTGTCCAGATGCCTTCCGCCGTCTAATCGCTATGCTGCTTTTCTTGGCCCGGCACAGGGTGGCCATGTGCTGGGGTTGTAGACCTGCTCTCAGTGTTAACAGTTGGCCCGAGGACGTCTCTCGATGCCAGACTTTGCTATCAGAGTTCTGGGACTTAATGCCCGCCAGTTCTCGGCCAGTTGATATTTGGGGTCCTCTGGTGTCTTACCTTCATTCCCGGTACCCCCCCGGCGGCGCCGCCTCTCCTGTGCTCCCTGCCGGCTCCTCGCCCGCGGCGGCTGCCGGTGCGGTCCGGTGTCCTCCTCCCCCCCTCCCCCCTCCATATTAGGCCTTGTCACATGTTTCACATCTTCAACAAAGGAGTGGTGATGGTGCCCCCCCTGCGAGGTGGACCCCTCTTATTTTTATGATGTCCTCAGGGGCCCGTGTGTGGTTCTGCTGATTTCATTTTCTTTGCTTGAACTGGCTTCTAATGGGTCGATTTGCATGTATCTGTTGCACAGTGTACTGTACCTGACTTGTTATTCTACAATAAAGGTTTTGGAAAAAAAATAAAGTGTAGCAAATCAGGTGAAGACAGGCTGTCGCAGCCACAGGATGCTAACACCTGACCACTACAGCTCCCTTTTGGAACAGCAAGTAATAGATGGAAGTAATCCAATCGAAAGCTGGACAGTAAAAAATGCTCATAGGTCGACAGTGGCCCCAGAAGATATGGCTCTGTAAAAGGGGCTGTTTTAAGCATCACAAATTTATGGACACTCGATTTTGCAATTTCTGACTCATCTCTTTCAAACTTTTTTAAGCTGATAAAAGTTTTCTTTACAAACTCCAAGTCTTTCGGAGTAGACAGACAGACAGACAATTCACTTTATTCGATTAATTAAAATCATAAAAGTACACAAAAAATGTGAGCAGAATTAAACTAAACCATGTTTAAAAACATTTTCATAAAATCAATACACAATATTTTATGACCATAAAATAGCCCGAATATTTAAGAACAATAAAAATCATACGAGATAGACCAAGTCATTACAATATTGCTAAACTGGCACTTCTTTTTTGTTTAACCTGAACAGCAGCTACAAGAAAACTAGAAATGGCAAACATATCCATGGGACTACTCAACATTTGAAGATAGAGAAAGGCAGGTATAACTTGCAAAAAGCCCTTGCCGCTCAGTATAGGGATTAAAAATTTCTTTCGAATTTCATTAAAAAGGTCGCAGAACATCATAAAGTGCATAGTGTCTTTAACGGAATAATTATCACATTGACAGGGAACTGTGTCCTTTGGTTTAGACTACACAGGAAACTCGCGCAAAGTCAAGTGGATCAAATTAAAACTGAACCTAATCAATAACCAGTGATGGAATGCCCGATTCACCAGTTTTAGATAGGGTTCAATAGGCAGGGTAGATTTAGTTAAAAAAAATGAGCACTAACTAAGGGCTTCTTCATCTCCTGGTCTTCCCGTTCCATCAACAATAAGTTCATAAAATTGATCTTGACCCACTTCACGTCAGCCTTACAGATTCTATCAGGAGTTCCATATAAATCCAGGTGCCCTAATATATATAGCATGGTCTTAACATAGGACAATCACTTCATTTTGCTGGCTTTCTCCAGTTTGACACAGTCCCACAGGATTTGATGATTCTGAGTCAATTCTGGGTTAAGCCAGGTTTTAAGCCAGCACAATAACGGGGCAGTTCTTATAACATCTGAAACATAACCCTGCCCCAGTTCTTTATGTATGGAAAAAATTGGGGTAGACTGGGGAACGGATAAAAGATTATACAAAAAACATATTTTCTACTTACTGCAACCCCTCTTGCTGCTTAAAACCTCATATTGAGGAACCATTGTGGCAATGGCTGGCACTTTGAGGAGAAGAATGTGGCGAGGCGATAACAGATACTTGAGCAGAACATATCCAGTTCCCAAGCCGAGATATACTGATATATGCCCGTTCATGAGAACATTTTAATCCCTATAAAGATATTTATACAAATCAAAAAGAGGAGGGGATCCGCGCCCACCTGACCATAGAACAAGGTAAAGACATTTTGTACTTGAGGAGCTATATCACCCCTAAGGTATATCAAAACCTAGAACAACAGTGATCGTCTGGAGGAGGCCTCCCTGACGGCTGTTTTTCCTGGGGGACTCCTACAATACCTACAGGAGATTTTTAACTATAAGTCTAGAAGCCAGTGACCCCAAAGAGACGGCATGTTCTGATGAAGGTGTTACAACATCAAGTGATATAACACCGAAATGCGTCAACGCATTTTTACTGTATTAAAATCCAAACAAGGTCAAGGAAGTAACAGATATTCATGTATGATTGTTACTGTTTACTGCACCACCAATATTAAAGAAAGACCAGTGGATCTATAATAACAGTGGCGGGAGAATCTTAAGGCCACAGTGTTAGGGGGTTTGTGAAAAGGATCCAATTATATTTTTGTATGGTATTTGTATTGATTATTTCTCCTTTTTATCTCGTGTCGTATAATTCTTATGAATGTGATATTATTTTTGATCATGTGTGTAATGATTTGCTATTAACTGTCTATTTAATTTTATTGTATCTGTTCAAAGAGTTTTCTTTGAAATTTGAATTCATTCTTGTGTGAAGAGGAGTCTTCACTTTTTATAATAATAAAAAGACTGTGAACGTTCATTTTTAGTGTGGAAATCTATTTTTAATTTTCATATATTTTTCCCTTGATGCCTGTAGAAGAAAAGTGTGCATGATTGGGTAGAACCTACATAGCAACACAATACGTACTTGCTCTAGCGTACACCCAGGGATTTCCCTTTGACTAAGTTGTCACTGTACCCTGTTCCCTGGTGATAGTGGGGTACTCTCTCTTGTGTTTTCTTTGAGGAGTACACCTTAAGGATAGCTTCCACTGGCCTCCCTCCCAAACGTTTGGCAAACCGTAAGAGGGATGATGTGGATCTTGAGACTGCATTTTTTAAAAATTTCTGATGCTGGACGGGCAGGTTGAAAATGGGAGCTAAAGCCATCCAACCAAAAGTTTTCCCCAGTATCTCATGTCTCCTGAAGCGCAATTATATCACAGGGGCTAATAAAATCAAGCCAAATTGGATCATCTCTTTTTGACCTGAGAACCGCAATGTTCCAACTTAATATAGAGCATGTAGGAAAATGTCTACACCTCTAACTTCAGTCCCTAAACTCTGTGGGGGCAATTCAGATGTGCACTCTGACCTCTCTTCCAGTCAATCATTGCCGTCCATATCACTCAAAGACGAAAATCTATTGTAAAAGGGTTATGGAATCTTCAACAGCCACGGCTACATACAATTTTTGATTCAAAGATACTATCCCCCTAGGTAGAACAGAACGTTTTACTGGGTCATTAATCAAGAGAAACCTCCTAGAGGATGGACAGCAATTTCTTGGACCTACTCCCCTTTTTACATTATAACCTTGTGATGGGGGATGAAAAAAAACTAGAGGTACTGCTCTAATAACATCCCTCTCTAGCCCAGAGGCATCCCATAACAACCTATTTTTTCTTCAGGTCTGCCACACAAAGATTCAGAGTGTCTATAATGTCCTTGGCTATAACAGTCAACATAGATTCAAATTTTACACTAAAGACATCCTCTATCAAGTTCTGCAGTAATAATTGTGTGGATTCATCAACCTTAGCCGTTGCCTTAAGAGGATGTATTTTTGCCGCTTTCTGCTGGAAGCTGGCTTTTCTGGCACCACTTTTCCCCTCCAGAGGCACCCCCTTGGCAGCCCCCGACGTGCTCTTCCCACCCACAGAGGATGTCCTAGGAGGGATAACCTTATGCCCATATTTCTGGCTGTCAATACTTGCTTTAGGATTGTTGATCAGCACAATCGGGTCCAACGATACCAGAGATTTGACCTGTTGGCCATTCATCTCAGCAATCCTCCCCTCATCTGGATTCTGACTAGTTGCCAGTCCCAGTTCATACTCAGCATTGGCCATCTCAACATTCAGAGCACCCAACGCAGAAGTCAGGTATGAAATAATGGACGGTGTCTTTTTTGAGATTTTGGCTTTTAGCCCACTCTGATCTTGACTTCCTGTACACTTGCGCTTGCCCATAGCAAGCCATTAAGAGGGTTGCCCAGCCCTGCCTCCTCCTGGCTTCAACAGGCGCGAATGGGCCCGCCCTTGGCCCGAGCAAGCCCGCGTGCGTCACGCCCTGTGATAGCCCAAGTCCCCTTTTATGCGCCTCCTGGTGCTCTCAGACATAGCTGCCGCTTCCCTGCCGCTAGAGCCGCTGGAAAATTAAGTCACCAGTGACGTCAGGACAATGGCGCCCTCCCGGAGCATCTAGCGTCAAACAGCCACTAGCAAGTCCCATGGGGGTCAGGCAGCAGTCCCTGGTAATGAGACCAGTGTGGCAGGTAGGGGAAAGAAAAAAACAAACACGGGCTCCCGCATTGCGGGAGCCCAAGCCCCCTTTTATGCGCCTCCTCGCACTCTCAGACGTAGCCACGGCTTCCCCACCGCTAGGGCCACTGGGAAATGTAGTCCCCGGTGACGTCGGGAGAATGGTGCCCTCCCGGAGCAACTGGCGTTAAAAAGCCTCTAGCGAGTCCCAGTAGGGTCAGTCTGCAGTCTGTGGCAATGAGACAAGTGTGGCAGGTAAGGGAAAGAACAAACAAACACGGGCTCCCATGCTGCGGGAGCCCAAGCACCCTTTTATGCACCTCCTGGTGCTCTCAGACGTAGCTGCGACTTCCCCGCCGCTAGGGCCGCTGGGAAATGAAGTCCCCGGTGATTTTAGGACAATGGCGCCCTCCCGGAGCAACCTGCGTCAAACAGCCTCTGGCGAGTCCCATGGGGGTCAGGCAGCAGTCCGTGGCGATGAGACAAGTGTGGCAGGTTAGGGAAAGAACAAACAAACACGGGCTCCGGAGTAATGGAATGAGGCTTTGAGAAGAGATTCGGGCGCCCCAGCTCTTCAAAACACTTCTTGATGTATTTCAGCCATGGTATACGTAGCATGTGATCAAGACTTAAACACTCCTTTTAAATCTGATGGTTAAGAGCTAAGTCATTATTTAACCAACATTTAAGCCAGAACACCAATGGACACAAAGCCAGTGTGTCACATAAATACGGCATTGCCATTTCTTCATGAACCACCAACTTTGATGTACTGCTAGGCACCCCTAAGAAACGTTTTAAAAAAACTGTTCTCCACCACCTGCAGTGTATCTGTAGCTTTATACCCCCAGATTTCACTCCCATACCTGGCGGTAGCAATACTTTTAGCCTGATATATTTTCAACATCACCGCCATTGGGCGCTTACCCATCACCACCCCCTTTTGTACCCATTTTGGCAGCAAAGTTAAAAATAGCTGCATTCACCCTTGTAATCTCCCCCTTTTTTTCCTGTATGAGGGGCCCCCAGTTCAAGCGATCATCCACTAAAACACCCAAATAAAAAATATATATGTCATTGGCACTTTCTCCTTCCTTGGGTACTGTTTTTTTGACTGAGTTCCGACCTGCAGAATATACGATTTGAAGTTGTTAATTTCCAAATCACGTGCGTTAATGAAGCTCAGGAAATTATCAAGCAGAGACTGGAGTGTCCCCTTGCATTTCTGGCTGTAAGGACGGCATTGTCTGCATAGAGCAGAACGGGTTGCCCTCTTCGCCCCACATATGGATAGTCGGCCCCAGTGTTTACCAAAGTTTCATCCAGTTCAATAATATATTAATAGACTGAAAAAAAGGTGCCTTAATGCATCACTGCCGAACCCCCCTCTCAATTTTAAAAACCATTGATACAAAGAGGTCCTGGGTATATCTAATACCCCTTTGTTTAAATCCTTAAAGGGGGTACCGCAAGGCTGCATCTTAGCCCCCTTACTGTTTACCATTTATATCAATGGATTGGGCGGTCACCTGCGGGGTCAGGAAGCTGATGTTCCGTATGCAGGAGGTGTTAAAATACCGGCACTCCTGTATGCGGACGACGCAGTGTTGATAGCCCGCACTGGTGTAGGCCTACAGCATCTCCTGGACGCCTTTGGTTCTTTCATGGAGAATCTGGACACCAAGGTAAATGCCTCCAAATCACACACGATGGTAATGGGGCGTGAGTGTAACAAAAAAAGACATAAATAATTTTTTTGTAGGGGGGTCCCTGTCTCAAATGTAACCACATTTCCCTATTTGGGTGTAATGTTCGACCAAAAAGGATCTTGGGGCCCTCAGATAAGAGCAAAGAGGTTGGCAGTAATAAGATCGTCCTCAGCAGTACTGGGTTTTGCCGGTAAGCTAGGGGCTATGCCCATGGAAGGTCTTTTAAAAATCTACATGAGTAAACCGGTGGCCATAGCGTCATATGGTTCCCCTTTGTGGGGGTATGTAAATCTTGACCCAATCCAGAGAGCAGAGAATAGATTCATCAGATCCCTGCTCTCTGTACCACAGTCAACCCCAACGTATTCTATTCACAAAGAGGTGGGCTTACCCTATCTGTCAGATACCTTGAGCCTGGCACCGTTTATTCTGTGGTTGAAAATGTGGACGAACGAAGATCTCCCCTTGAACCACAAAATTCTGCTCGACGTCTTATCTCTGGACAAATATAATAGTATCCCATGGTTGGCCTATTTAGGGAAAACATTTACAGACCTGGGTTGCCCGGAACTTTTTTCATCCCCAGATAAAATTAGGGTACAGGATATAGCCTTCATTAAAAAGTCATTCAAGGATAGGCAGGAAGCACGGCGGGAGGAATATGAACTGCTGAAACCAGCGGTAAGGGCCCATAGCCTTCTGGTTAGCTCATCCTCACTCGCCCCCTATCTGAGCTTTGTCACATTCCCTTTTCACAGGTTTTTATTAATAAAGTTTAGATTTAATTTGCTACATTTTTATTTGGGTTCTTTTAAGAGCTGGCAGAAGCCTGATCTGGCCCCACCGTGCAGCTGCGATAATTTCTTGGTGCAGGACACTCTGCACTTTGTCATGTTTTGTAGTTTGTATCACGAGCAGAGAAAGAAACATTTGCTCCCTATTTTGAAAGAAGCGGGCTTCACGCAGGTGCGACCGGCTTTGCTCTTTTTACAACTTTTACCTAATCCACGTATTACTTTTTGCATGGCAAATTTTTTGGTAGCTGCCGTAAGGGCGAAATCTGTTGGCCAAAACTCGCCTTAAAATGAATGATTTTTTATCATGCATTATTAATATGAAATGTAAAACTTTTTTAATTATGTAGATAACTTTTTAACTCCAAATGCCTAGATGGTTTGCCTCTAGGAAAATGTAGGTTGAAGTATTGTATGTAAATGTAATTGTCTTTGTTCTCATTGTTTGTTCTTTGTATGACTTGTAAAAAGTCGAATAAAGATATTCTGACTGACTGATATCTAATATTAGCCTTGTTTGCAAATCCTTCAGGAATTGACCAAATTGTCCTCTACCCCCATGGCCCTCATGGATTGCCACAGCTTCTCCAAATTAACACAAAAGTAGAAAGCAGAGGAAAGATCCATGAAGGCCTTGTAGATCGTACTTGGACGGGCAATTGTGTACTTCCTTAAGATCATATATACATGAAGGCATTGGGCCAGGGTCGAACGACCCGGGTGAAACCCATATTGAGTCTCGGAGAACATGGTAGAAATTTGAGTTTAGTATGCCTGAACTCAGAATAATAAAATACATCTTTTACAGCCAGATTAATCAAAGAGCCGTTTTGCGAGTCCTTAATAGCGATTATTAAGGAATCGCTATTAAGGACTTGCAAAACGGGATTCATGTAGGAATCGCTAAATAAATTGCGATTCCTATACATTCCTTATTTGCGATTAGCAAATTGCTAATCGCAAATAAGATAGGGATTTCAAGGGTGCCAGGGGTGTCCAAAGGACACCCTGTAGCACCCCTGAAATGCAAATTTACACAGGTGTTGCACACACACATGTCCAAAGGACATGTGTGTGTGTAACATGCAACAGAGAAAAATGCACTAAGGTACATTTTTCTATTTTTTCGCTATTTACCACGAAGTCAGACTTGGTGGTAAATAGCGGCCAAATATTGCGAATTCGCAATTTAAAATTGGTTAATGAATTGCATTTAAGGAATCTCTAATAGAGATTCCTTAAATGCAATTCCTCGCAAATATGCCATTTCGCAGGTAGCGAATTTTGCATTTGGGATGATGAATCCCAAAAGCATAAATTGCGCTCGCAAAGGGCCAGATTCTCAGAATCTGGCCCTTTGCGAGCGAAATTTCCTTTCATAATTCTAGCTGTTAGTGAAGTTTATTTTAATGTTTTGTGTTTGTAAATACCACTTTTAGAAAGTATGTATTTGTTCGTCTAACCATTCAAACCTGCATCTGCTAGGTTCCTGTATCTCGTTTTGTGAGTGACAGGGCTGGGGGATTCCAAGAGACAGGCTGAGTCACCCAGTGGTGAATAGAGAGATCTGCATCTAGATGGGAGGGAGGAGTTGCACCTGAACCTTGAATAGGGCTGTGCATGCATTGCACAATGCTGGCTCCACCCCCTGGGGAGCGGCTGATGTCTCTGCCTTGCACACTGAAAAAAGAGAAGGAGTCTTGTAAACAAAGTGCTCCAGGACTGTACTTGCCTTCCACAATGCTGGCTCCACCTCCTGTGGGGCGTCTGATGTTTCTGCCCTGCAATGTGAAAGGAAAGGAGCAGTCTAGTAAACAGAATGCTTCAGAACTGGATTGGACTGGGCAAAGGCCGCTCTCCCCTCAGAGAACAAAGGATTTGGGGTATAAATATTGGTACCCTGATTCCATGAAATTAGATCACTTTGGACTACAAGTAGAAACCTTTACTGAGGAGAGGAACCTGAAGAAACTGAGGAGAGACTATTCCCAAGCTGAAGTGCTGCTTGGGGGATTGGCCTGCAGTGGTTGCCTTACTGCCAAAGGAAGGAGAAAGGAACTGTGTGTACTTTGCTTTCAACTTGTGAAGGATCTCCAAGGGCTTGGAAAAGAGCTTGCTTTATGCTGAAGTCTCAGAGACAACAGACTTCAACCCCCAGCTCCCCAGAGTTCTTGTGGAAGTACCTGCTGCTGCTTTGGGCCTTCTGAGGAACTGTGTGTCACAAGGAGCTGGAAGTACGACACAATGAGAAGAAGCGTGTCACCGTTACTGTGTCTGCCGTCGCAACTCCGAAGGAGGATGTCGCCGCTGGAACTGTCACACTGCACCGCATCGGAGAGAAGTGTGCCGCAACAAAGAAGAAGCGTGTCGCTGTCGCTGCTGCTGTCGTCCTAACTCCGAAGGAGGGTGTCGCCGCTGTAGTTGTCGCACTGCACCTCAACAGGAGAGGAATCTCACAACGAGGTCGGAGCGTGTCGCCGTCGCTGTGCCTGCCGTTGCAACTCCGAAGGAGGGTGTCACCGCTGGAACTGTCGCACTGCACCACATAGATCAAGAGCACCTCGCAACCCCGAGAAGCGGACCGCCATCGGAGCAGCTGCCGTCTCATCTTGGATGACACCACTGTAGTTGTCGCATCAACCGGAAGCTTCATGCATTGTGGGAGAAGAGCGTCGCCGCTGGAGCTGTTGCAGTCACATCGTAAGGGTGTCGCCGCTGCAGTCCACGCACCGAACCGAGAGCTTCTTGCATCCCTGAGAAGCGTGCCGCATCTGGAAGATCTTCATGTCTTTATTTCTTTGTATCTGAACTTTGCTGCATTTCTCATCGCTGCGACACTGCTTGTTGTTGAAGCGCAACGCAACCTAAGGTACATTGACGCAAAGTGTTGCATCTAAGAACTGAACTGAACTGAGCCTAAATCTACCATCTTAAAGTAATCATAGTGTGTATTTTTGTCGTTTATGGTCTTGTGATAACTCTATATAAAGTCTACTTATTTTTTATATAAAACCTGTGTGGTGTCCATTTGTAGTGTTGTCACTGGGTTACTGTTTGTGGTCACAACTGCTTAACTTACAACGCCTTGCTGCTCATGCCACGCTTCCAAGGGGGTGAGCAGGGGTTATTTTTGGAGTATAATCCCTTTACCATGACTAGAGGAGAGGGTCCCTATTTTTCACACGTACCTACCTGTGCCAACTAGAGACCCCCAAAACTAACAATGACCTATGCAGATGTTAACAAAAAAGCGTCCATAGTGGCAACATTAGTCTTCGTAGCAGTTTTAGGTCCTTCTTGGGTGACTTGGGTGTTCTGCCTCCCCATGGTTCGGAAACAACCCAAGCCCTCAAAATATAATTAATATGTATCCACTAACAAGTTACGTAAGGATGCCAACACAACACAAAAACCTTGAATACTAGGAGATATGCCAGATTAATAAAGTGCTCCCCCAATAGTCCCCTGCGGTATGACTACAGTGGTTCAAATAAGACCCGTTAATATGATGCTCCACCACAATGTTAAAAAATAGCACCATACTTGTACACATCTGTGTATTAGCAGGCCTAGAACTAATAGTATCCCAGTCCCAATTGACGGATGGTACCCTGTACATGGTAAATGTTACTCTTAGTTGGTAACAACACGGAGAATCAAGGGAGGTGGCCCAGCCCAGCCTCTTTCGGCCCCTAACAGGCACAGACGGGCCCGCCCTTGGTCTGGGCTTCGTCCGTGCTTTTTCCCATGCATATCCCATGCCGCGGGTGGATAGGCAGCACTTTAAGCGCGATGGCCACGCCTCCTCCTCCCTCGCGGCAGCTTTAGATTGTCCTCACCCCGGGTGTTGTGGCCTTGAGCGCCGATATTACAGCAGGTTTAGTAGGGCAGTGCAGCACAGCGTCCTTATGCAGCCCTCCTCCTTTGGCAAGTGAGCACTGGTAGCTCTATCCACAGTGGCAGCAGAAAAGATCTCCCGCGCCGCGGGGGGGAGACAGCACTTTAAGTACAATGGTCACCCCTCCCACGCGGCAGCTGGAGATTGCCTGGTGCTCCCTGGGGGCTGAAGTCCTCACCCCGGGTGTTGTGGCCTCGAGCGGCGATATTGCAGCAGGTTTAGCAGGGCAGGGCAGAGTCCTTCAGCAGCCTTTCTCCTTTGGCCAGTAAGCAAGGGTAATTCTATCCACAGTGGCAGCAGCAAAGATCTCAGAGTCAGTGTCAAATGAAAAACGTGACTGGTTAACTGCACTTGTTTGCAAATCAGGCATCGACAAATCTGTGGGGTAAATATACTCAGTATCATCAAGGGGATCACCAGCCGGTGAACTCAGTAAAGGATTAATACTGTAGGCATCTCAATGGCAACGTCAGGTCCGGTGTTACTTGCCGGAGCTAAAACAGAATTTCTCAGCATCGCTGGACAAGAGACCGCAGGTGTCATACTAAAAAGAATCGGCCACTGGCTGTAATTTGACATTGTCAATGGAGATGTACCTGTTTCTTTGCTACCAGGAAATGACGTAAAATGACTGTTCTTGTGTTCTGCACGCCAAGTACAGGAACTGGTGCTCGATATTAGAGGCCAAACTCCTTCTCACGGACCAGATCACCAACTTGGGGTAGCCAGCCAACTACCGGAATCTGAAGAGCAGCATCAGATGTGGAGGGCAAATGTTCCTTCGCAAGACTGTCTCTGGTCTTTTGTAGATTCTGCAAAACATCAGAATGTTCATCTACTTCAAAGGATGCGGCAGATGCCGCCATGTCTAGACCCTCACGGTCCGGTATAAACATTTTGATGCCAAAGAGCATTTGGTATGGGGTCCGCCCACCCAGAGTTCTTCTATCGAGATTATTAAGTGCATGTTGCACGCTATAGAGATGGGCTAGCCAGTTCCGGCCTGTACCTAAAACCTTAGCTGTCAAGGATTTCTTTAAGTTACAGTTCATTTGCTCCACAACACTATTGCCCTCAGGCCGGTATGGTGCCGAACATTTGACTTGACCCCCAATGAAGCCATGGCATCCTTGTATGCCTTAGAGGTGAATGCTGGACCCTGGTCCGAATGAAAGGTGCAACATGCAAAAATTCTCAAATCCTTTATGACAGTGCGTGCATCACCACTCCTTTGTGGCCATCTCCAAACAAAGCATCTGCACAAGTCTACTGCAAAAGAGATATACTTATACGCAGTATCTGAGGAGAAAGGACCGCGGTGATCTAAATAAACACACCCAAGTAGTTTATTAGATATGTACAACTATGTCTGGGGCGGGGGCGCAGCAGTAGAAAGTTTAATCTGCTGTCAATTGTCACAGTGAAGGACATATCTTGCGTTTGTTTGTACAATCCGCGCCATCAGTAAGGCTGTTGTAGGAAAGATGCAGTTCCTGACACACCGGCATGCGCCGAGGCCATACCCTAGTGAGCCGCTGTTATCAAAGTCTGCCTGCGTTCTGCGTTGGGAATCAACCTGTCACCAACGTTGTTAATTCTCACATAGGGAACTTTATCAGGACTTAAATGATAGAGTATTTAGAAGGGAAACCTTTAGGGTAATTACCTCCCTTCTCGTTGCGGCAATAGCTGCCAAGATGTCATCATCAATCTTACTTTTGGAACGTGTAACTGCTGCTACTACGTATGTCACAACTGCCGTCTTTCCTGCTTCATCAGCAAGACCGTTACCAACAGCGTGTACCCCCATGCATTGGTGACCAAGGGTGTGATTTACAAAGACGAGCGGGAGCTGTTCTTTAAGCTCAGCCACTCAAACCCATAGCATTTTGTGTTTGATTGTGCTACCTTTGGAATCACGATAATAATTCTGAGTCGAAAAGAATAAGTTGTCGTTGTAAGACTGTACACAGTAGTAGGAGTCGCTTAAAATAAGAGTAGTCACACCAGGGTCAGCGTACACCAGTGCAAGTGGAAGTTTACAAGTTTACTTTACACCAGAGCCCAAAGCTCTGCCAATTGGGTGGTACAGTCTCCCAATGTCTGTGTGTGCACGACATCGGACTTGAACTCTCCATGCACCATATTACCAACTACAATTCCGCAGTCCCCTGAATATGCATGCTTAGACCCTGTTGCGGGTTGCGCCGAACCGTCAGTGTAAATGATACAATGGCAATCCTCTAGTGGGCGCATGGTCAGAGGAGCAGGATGAACAAATTCATACTGCAAGTACTCTTGAGTCTGCAAAGAGGAATCAAAAATAAAAGTGACATCCGAAGACGTCAAAAATGTGGCCCATTGTATCCACCCGGGATGTAAAGCTTTCAAATTCGGTACACTGGCTTTCGTCACTGCCTCCAAGGCAGGAAACGGTGTAACAACCAACATGCAATTCCCCAGCGACAATGCACGTTCTTTCAAAATTGCCATCTGCACTGCAGTCAAAACTTTTTCCACAGAGGAAAACCGCATTTCAGCCTAAGTGTACAAGTGTGACATGTAAGCGATAGGGACCATGTCAGCCTCATTAAAAGTCAGGTACGTGAAACCCACCGCCCCAGGCACAATTCTGATTACTAGGTTGGTGGTTGTCACGAGTCAGTAAGAACCTAGATTCAGGAAGATCAGACTGCAAAGATTGCAAAATTGCAGAATGTTCAGGCAGCCAGCAAGATTTGGAGTAAGTAGGTTGTACCAAGGCATAAAGTGGCTTGATATGTTGGGCATAATCGGGAATGTAAGTACACCCTAAGTTTAAAAAACCCAGTAAAGATTGAAGTTTTTTCAGAGTTGTAGGAGCATGCAATTGGGCACATTTCTCCAGGAAGTGAGGTGCCAAACCTCGACCTTCATTGCTGAGCTCATAGCCCAAGAAAAACAGTGTGTACACTGCAATGTGTGACTTTGCACAGATGCGGCCGCAATTCCTTGTCTGTGAGATGAATTTCATCAACATACGAGCACGCATCGGGGTCGAGCCCCTCCAAAAGAGAGACTATGTGGGTGGCAAAGACGCCAGGACTGTTCTTATAGCCCATAGCTAATCCTCAAAGCTGTTTTTCTTGGCCACCACAGGTGAAAGCTGTCCACTGACTACTAATAGAGGACAGATTATGGCTAAAAAAGCCATTGGATATGTCAAGTGTGGTCTTAAACCTTTTACGCACAAGACTATCCACAAGGGCAGAACTGTGAGAATTCTGTACCGCGCAGGTCCAACAATGGGAGTTTAAGTGCCGGTAATCCAAAACCAAACGAGCAAGCCATCAGGCTTAGTCACAGTAAAAAGAGTATTATTCATCGGAGACACACACATTTCCATCACACCTTGATATTCCAATTGGTTAAGGATTTCTGCCACGGGAGCTTTCGTTTCACGTCGAATGGGGTATTGGGGCAGAGGCTGTGACATAGACCGCAATGGAATCTCATGACTGGGAGAAAATTTCTCCCATCCACATTGAGTACGGTACACTGCCGGTGCAAGCACCTCAGCCCACACTTCTGCAAAATGCAGGGCCTGCTCCTTCGGCACAGTATGTGCGAAAGCAGGGAGGATTAACTCCTCCACTTGCTGAGCGGTCAGAAGAAAAGGTGGGGGCCAATCTACTTCCGCTAACAATATGTCATAGGTAGTCGTAAGATTTTCCAAAATACCCCTTTTATAGCACGGTGTATGTCACCTTCAATTAAAAGGATTATATCACAAGAAGTCTTTCAGGGGGAGCCACTCTAGTGTCAGCTGCCTCAACAGCAACAAACGTGTCAGTTGCTGTCAACTTCAGAAATGGACACAATGCTTCCCGCACTACTGTAATTTCTGCCACGCTGTCTAACAGTGTCAGCACCTACGTCAGCTTCCGAAGTTGTGTTCTCACTATCCGTGGAATATCTCGGTGTTAAAGCGGCAACTTTCTTTTTCAGAAACTGGGGTCAAGGACGTTGAAAGTCGTCTTTCTTAACTTTACCTTCAGTCTTGCGGGGCTGTTCACGCCTTGTTGGGCACCCCGACCTTTGCCGCCATCTCCTCCACCGGTTGATGAGACGGATGTTTCCTGCAAAGAACAAGGAGAACGTTGATCAGGAACCTGAAAATGATCAGGTGACTTAACAATAGAGCGGTCGCACAAATCATAAGTGCGCTCAGTAGACACAGGTATTGGCGAAGAAGGACGGGACCCCTGTTTCTGTTGCTTTTTCAGCTGTTTCTTATTCTTATTCTTATTCCAATTCTGCTTTGGAAAATCTGGGTGTTCCTCTTTATTAGTCTTCTGCTCCTGAGTTTGCTTCTGTGCTGCTCTAGTAAAATGCTTAACACCAAAACTGTTGTAGCCAATGGTCTTATAAGCCGCTCCAATGATTTTAGGTAACTGTCGGGGCTTTTCGACAGCGAGAACATCGCGCAGAGCATTAGTTACCTGGAAGTTTACCGCATCCCCCTTGACATTAGCAAGGACGAAATCGGAAACGAATCAAACATTCCCACGAGTCTCTTTCCCAACTCAACAGACGCCTTCGCTCCGTGTCCATCCTGTACACGCTCAATGACAGAGAGCAGGACAGCCATTGACGGAGTGCCGAGGCACTTAGTATAGACTGTCGCAAATATCTTACCACAAGTTTCATATTCAGGAACCTCTGGTATTAAGTCTTTCTGCAAACTAATTGTCAGAATCCCGTGTTTCTCAACAGGAGTCGTGTTAGGGAATACAGCTTTCAGCTGGTCAAATTTCTCAGCAAGCCAAAAAGGCATATCATCCTTATCTTGGGGCCGCGTGCCCATAACCGAATTAACCATGACGGGATTCATTTTCATCCTGGCCGGTCCATCTGGTTGAGCCACAGCACCAGGTGGCCCCACCTTGACGTTGCGGGTTACATATTGCACTAGAGCCCGGTGCACCCCAACCAAAGAGGCATAGAGTACACGCAACTCATCAATAGTGACTGTATGGTAACGCGGATGCAGAGTGTAACCGGCCAAAACCGGCCACGTGGACCCGGGAATAGACAAAAGGCCCTACCAAACCGCTGTTACCGAATGGGGAAGGGCACCATTAAACCAAACTTGATGCTGCCAGGCTGAAATATAAATCTCTAGCATCCTATATGGGGTGCAGTTAATAGGCATGGCTGTGGGAGTATAAACATGAAACAGACCAGAATCCACCTTGACTGCAGGAAAGGTAACCCATGAGTAGAACAGTTCAAACGGGTATGCTGCTTCAGCACTCACCACAAAAACTACCGCCATGCCATCCACAGTGACCCCATATGTCTGCAAATGTGTGCGGACAGCCACCCTACTATGTTGGGGATTTCAACGTCAGCCATCAGGACACAATAGAGAAGTACAAAGAAAATGTAGCGTAGCACTAATGGTTAGTAACTCTAATTACAAACCTTTTTAAATTATCAAGCTTGAAAAAACCTATGTAACTATAGGTAGTTTATCCCGTCACCACTGTCAACCGGAAACAATAGTGAAGGTGTTGTGGAGTGATATAAGCACTACTCGAGAGTCTCAAAATAAGACCATTACGTTAGGTGCGCCATGTTGCAGGGATTATGCTCATACACAGAACTGTGCACAGAGACCGAGGACCTCAGTGAATATTGGTGGACCAAAACACTCACCTCAGTACCTAGAACCCCTAACTGACTAGCATCAGTGTCACATTAGCTCTTCATCCTATAGCAAAAGTACCAATGATTAGACAACTCAGAACACGCAAATTAGGTTACTCTCAGTAATGGTGGGAATCAAGAACACTCTTTTGTTTGTTATTCTCATACCAGTCCACAAGATGGGTAAAAAGAGACACAATAAAGTTTAAAATGTTTATTTTAACGACGTGCTCTAAGATGCAGTATTTTTGCTAACATATGAATACAAATAATACAAGCATCATTGTTACAATTCCATAAAACACAAAAGGAGAAATCATATTATAATGATAGTAGAAACAGGTCCTATAGTGCCTTGTATGCCACCCTCCCTAGCTCAGAACTATGTTTTATAAAATATAGAAGGTTTCTTAGGCTTGAATAGGGGACCCCATACCTCCAAGATCAGCAGAGATTAATCACATCAGGATCTGCAAAAGCTCTTTTGCTCTCTGGAAACTGAATTCTTCCAAGTGTCTAAAACCATGCATGCAGTGCCATATTAAAGGCGCCAGAATTTCATTTAGCTGCAGCTGCATGTATGTTGTGTCTAAGCGTGAGCCGATCAGCCCGAAAAACAGCTAACACTATTATGATAACCTTGGAGGCTTTAGCACTCACTGTGCAGACTAAGGTTGTGATGTAAGTCTAGGGATGTTGAAAACAAGCCATTCTCATGTGAAGATATCCACGAAGTTAAACTTACAACAACAGTTATATGCAGTGTCGTGTGTAAAAGCGGCCAAAGGTTAAAATAAACAAGATATGTAGGTGAGCAACCCAATATACCCTTGCGGCCTCGGGCAATACTTATTGTAAGAAGAAAGGCCAGCAAGGGGTTTTATTCAAAACCTATTGGTCAGTGTTATTAGGACCTGTTGTGAAAATCAGGGTTCCTAGAATTGTTCTAAATCAATCGCTGTAATAAATCAATAACTTCAGTCAAACAAGTTATGTTAGAATAATAAATACAGTGTTACCACACTAACACAGTAAATAAATACAAAAAAACAGGATTTTATATTGTCTGAAGATTATTATTTGTTTTCAAGACAAAGAAAATTTATAAAAACGAAGAAAACATTTTCATAAAATAGGGTACATAAACAGATATCGGTTAGATAATCAAGGTATGGGTTATCTCATCCTTTGGTATATCAAACAAAAATAGTCCAAACTGCTAATAAAAAATAACTCAATGATTTCAACTCAAAATCAGCAGAAAATCAAAGATGGTTCAATGGATCACGTGCAGGATTGGAAAGAGTAGTTGACGTTTCGGTCTTTTCGGGAATTTATCATAAGACCATCATCAGGACAATAGAAATTCTACATACAGTAGATGACCCTCTGTAAAAAGAACAACATTGTGTTACCATATATTTAGACCTGGTTAAAAAGCTGTACAAAGTCAAAGTTCAAACAGTTTAACTATTTTCTGCTTGAATTGGATAAGGGTTTGTTTAAAAAGTCGGTGTGGCGACTAAAAAACAATTTATTTATCTTCATTTAATCACAGAACAATGTCATTGAGATAGAAAAAATTAAAACTCACTTTTACTTAAGTAGAGATAGATCCTCTCTTTACTCAAAAGAAACACAGCAATTCCAGTAAATTTTGATGTTGGATGGTAAAAGTAGTTAATCCTTTTATGCCAAAGTTACTGTAAAAAGAGAGGGACCGGTAAGGTATCATTCTGTTATGATTCTAAGACTGGCAAAGCCATAGATTTATAAGAGGGGGTTTTATTTATTTATCTTGTGTCTTTAGCTGAGCTGATTTCGAGTATTCAACACAATATCCACAAAATAGTTGATCAGTAACACGATGACCGTCAAATTCTGGTCAAGTAAAGAAATCGACATTAAGCTTACAATGTATTGTACTTTGTCACATTGTAGCTTCGTAGTTTTAAACATGTATTAAACGAAGTTATTTAATCTTATATAGAACGATTTATATACACATTTGTAACACGATGAGTTTCAAGTATGAGCGTCTGTGGGTTTATTTTCAACAGCTCATTTAGATGTGCGTGTAGACTCAATTCTATCGCTATATAATATAAACGCCAGTTTATTTTGCAAATGTTTCTAAACAGATATAACATTCGACTCTTTGTTTGTTAAGAGGCGTGTTTATTACAGGCCTCCCCAATGCGAAGATTAAAATTGCTTCAGTTATTTTGCCCGATAGCTGTTCATAGTGTTTGCAATTTTAAGGCGCCATTTTGACATAGTCGATGGAGTACATGATAGTATAGGCGTATTAAAGATAGCATGAGCTTACCAATTAGCTTACTACCGTAAAGTTAGTTCAATATATATCTTTTTTATCTAATCACTAAGAATTAGGCTTCAAAGTAATTACGCTTCAAATGGGCAGATAAAGCCCAACAGGTCCTAGGACGAGAAGCAAACGTTTTTTATCTATTGATCACTTACTTAGCGGCAGTGAAAGAGGAAGCATCCGTCAGGAGTGCGTCGGACCACAAACAAATTGGGTTCAAGGCTTGCAACACTGTTGTTGTAAGGAGGCTCGTTTTTTAAGGTGTCAGTGCACACCGAATTACTGTGTACTCTCGCGAGATTACGTCATGGTGAAGGTTACCATTGAGTTTGAATGGGGCGGCCATCTTAGCCTGTGTAGTTAATATCATATCATTATATAAGTTAACATAGCTCCGTGTCAAATTAAATTTCAACAATGGTAAAGAGATCGAAGAAGCCTAATGATTTAGTTTTCAAGATGGAAGTTGTTACTGCACCAGTTGTATTTCGACTTCAAAACATCTGTCGCATATAAAAGCGCTCACAATCTAAATGTTTATAGACATGGGCAATTATATTTGTAACAGTCATAATGATCTTATGTTTACTTATGCTTCTTCGATCTCTTTACCATGACGTAATCTAACGAAAGTACACAGTAATTTGGTGTGCACTGACGCCTTAAAAATGAGCCTCCTTACAACAACAGTGTTGCAAGCCTTGAACCCAATTTGTTTGTGGTCCGACGCACTCCTGACGGATGCTTCCTCTTTCACTGCCGCTAAGTAAGTGATCAATAGATAAAAAACTTTTGCTTCTCGTCCTAGGACCTGTTGGGCTTTATCTGCCTGTTTGAAGCGTAATTACTTTGAAGCCAAATTCTTAGTGATTAGATAAAAAAAGATATATATTGAACTAACTTTACAGTAGTAAGCTAATTGGTAAGCTCATGCTATCTTTAATACGCCTATACTATCATGTACTCGATCGACTATGTCAAAATGGCGCCTTAAAATTGCAAACACTATGAACAGCTATCGGGCAAAATAACTGAAGCAATTTTAATCTTCGCATCGGGGAGCCCTGTAATAAACACGCCTCTTAACAAACAAAGAGTCAAATGTTATATCTGTTTAGAAACATTTGCAAAATAAACTGGCGTTTATATTATATAGCGATAGAATTGAGTCTACACGCACATCTAAATGAGCTGTTGAAAATATACCCACAGAAGCTCATACTTGAATCTCATTGTGTTACAAATGTGTATATAAATCGTTCTATATAAGATTAAATAACTTCGTTTAATACATGTTTAAAACTACGAAGCTACAATGTGACAAAGTACAATACATTGTAAGCTTAATGTCGATTTCTTTACTTGACCAGAATTTGACGGTCATCGTGTTACTGATCAACTATTTTGTGGATATTGTGTTGAATACTCGAAATCAGCTCAGCTAAAGACACGAGGTAAATAAATAAAACCCCCTCTTATAAATCTATGGCTTTGCCAGTCTTAGAATCATAACGGACTTATACCTTACTGGTCCCTCTCTTTTTACAGTAACTTTGGCATAACAGGATTAACTACTTTTACCATCCAACATCAAAATTTACTGGAATTGCTGTGTTTCTTTTGAGTAAAGAGAGGATCTATCTCTACTTAAGTAAAAGTGAGTTTTAATTTTTTTCTATCTCAATGACATTGTTCTGTGATTAAATGAAGATAAATAAATTGTTTTTTAGTCGCCACACCGACTTTTTAAACAAACCCTTATCCAATTCAAGCAGAAAATAGTTAAACTGTTTGAACTTTGACTTTGTACAGCTTTTTAACCAGGTCTAAATATATGGTAACACAATGTTGTTCTTTTTAAAGAGGGTCATCTACTGTATGTAGAATTTCTATTGTCCTGATGATGGTCTTATGATAAATTCCCGAAAAGACCGAAACGTCGACTACTCTTTCCAATCCTGCACGTGATACATTGAACCATCTTTGATTTTCTGCTGATTTTGAGTTGAAATCATTGAGTTATTTTGTATTAGCAGTTTGGACTCTTTTTGTTTAGATATACCAAAGGATGAGATAACCCATACCTTGATTATCTAACCGATATCTGTTTAGGTACCCTATTTTATGAAATTTTTTTCTTCGTTTTTATAAATCTTTGTCTGGAAAACAAATAATAATCTTCAGACAATATAAAATCCTGTTTTTTTGGATTTATTTACTGTGTTAGTGTGGTAACACTGTATTTATTATTCTAACATAACTTGTTTGACTGAAGTTATTGATTTATTACAGCGATTGATTTAGAACAATTCTAGGAACCCTGATTTTCACAACAGGTCCTAATAACGCTGACCAAAGGGCAAAATGGCATTTAAACTTTTAATAATCTTATGCTAACTTAACAATGTACGTAAGCAGAGTTCTGCCTTCACTACAGGTTGGCCATCGTTGTGGTTGTTTTGGATCCTTGGCACATAGAGTCCCTTTCACGATCAAGAGGAGCCCAAACCTCAGGGTTTCACATTTTGCTCAGGGAAAGTACACTCTGAAGAAAGTCAAGAGTCCATGACCCGGGTAGGCACCTCTTGAGGCTTAGGGACACACTACAGCAGGTTAGCAGGGCCCAGGTGAGTCCAACGGCAGGTCCAGTTGCAGCAGGTCAGCTGTGCCGTTGCAAGGAAGACTGTAAAGTTTGTTGTGTCCCTGTAGCTCACATAGGAGGTAATTCAGCTACCTGTAGGGAGTCATTTCAGTTAGCCTGGGATGAAGGCAAAAGGTTAGGTTTTCGTTCTCATACAGCAAGGCATTCCTTGAAACAACAGGTCAATCTGCTGCGTGCAGGGCAGGCCATCTTCTGTAACTTTGCAAGGTCCAAGAGTGTTCTGATGAGTGGCTCTGGAGGTCCATTATTTTTACCTGGTGCCATCTTTGTGTGGGGGACTCCCTATCCATCCCACGCATTGGTGTAGTAAAGTTATTCCTCTTCCCCTGTCAAGGCTCCACACTGTCTAGGGGTGACAAAA
The DNA here is from genome assembly GCF_964263255.1 of Lissotriton vulgaris. Taxonomy (NCBI): domain Eukaryota; kingdom Metazoa; phylum Chordata; class Amphibia; order Caudata; family Salamandridae; genus Lissotriton; species Lissotriton vulgaris. The sequence goes on from NC_141689.1 coordinate 1,270,623,474, forward strand.
GGCAGAGCAGGCCTGTTGTCAGATTCCTTTATGTGTTCAGGAAACAAAGCCCTTTGAAGTGTAAGTGGTGATGACTACAGCCTCCACCTGGTCATCCAGTCAGGATAGGCCATCCTGTCATCACCTAAGTTCCCTTTGTGTCACTGTCTGGAAGGAATACACACCCCAACTGCAGAGCCATGCACTGTCATGTTACCCAGGACATTGGTAGAAGGCACAGATGGTTTGGCCAAGAAAATGAAAATGTTCTAAAAGATGCATGTTCAGACTTATGACTGAAAATTGGACTTAAACATCACATTACTTTTAATTCAATGAGTCTAACCAGCAAATCTCTCTTTGCTGCCAATCTAAAATTAGCATATATTGAATTTAATTGGGTAATCCAGTGTTAGTCAATGAGAGAGAAATAACTTTACGTGTATTTCACTGTCAGGATATGTACACCTGTGGTACACATGTTCTATTTTCAAAAGTGCAATTCATCCTGCCCCACAAACCATTAGAGCCTATCTTAAGGAAGACTTTTAAGTATTAAAAAGGAAGGTTTAGACCTGACAAAAGATTTATTTTTCTAGGTCGAAATGGCAGTTTAAAATTGTATTATAGGCTGCAATGGCAGGCCTGAGCCTTATTTTACAGTCCTACTTAGTGGGTGGCACAAAAAGTTCTGTACAACCCTAGTGGCATTTAATTTGCTGTCCCTAGGTGCCTGTAGAACCACTTACTGTGAACTTACAAGTAAATTAAATGTACCAACTAGGTGTAGCCCAATTTTACCATGTTTGGGGAGAGCACAGGCACTTTAGCATGGATTTTCAGTGGTAAAATCCCCAGAGTCCTGCAGACGACCAGAAACAATCTCACTAAAATATGACAAGATTAGGCAAAACGTTTGGGGAAATACCAAACCAAAGAAGTCAGGTCTAACATAATTGATTAGCAAGGCCAACGCCATATATTTCTAAGTATCTCGGGTATGTTATACACATATCCGATCAGTGCCATCAATGAGTCGAGTTGTAAATCAATGTCAATCATCCTTGATATGTATCTATAATCAAAGTAGGACACAATGAGCAGTTTAGTAAACTCTTAGACCACCCATACATGCTCTAACATCAAAGAGGAAGTCTATATATATGTAAGTTATGGTTTGTTGACCTCCCTGTAATCCTATTTGTTCTGAAGGATCATACTTGGCAGAACTGGTAGGGACAGAATCATGAGTATTTTCTTTAGCATTTTATTTGATCTATTTATGAATGATAATGGATGATGTGTCCCATGGATCATTACGTGATTTGAGCAGGGCAATTAGCAAAGCTTCCTTTAAAATTTTGGGGAAATACCCCACTTCTCTGGCCTCCTCATACACTTAAGAGGGATGGGGTGCCAGTGGCTCAGAATGTCCTTTTTTTTTTAAATTCTGTGCTGAGGCTGTCGCTCTCTCTGGCCTTGCTGTGTTTATGACTTGGATCTCCTGCTACTTACCAGAACTGTCCTTTGCCGCTACTGCCGCCAGAGTCAACCGGGGAATATTTGCGGCCATTCTCGGCTACATGCCCCAGCACTACTAGCACTGCGCACGCCACTCAAGCCACCGGTCAGTGCCAGGAGGTGCTTAAGAAGACTACAGGACTCCCGCAGCATGGGACGCATGCTAGTTGGCCCATGCCAAGGGCGGGTCCGTCCATGCCTGTTGGTGCCCGGAAGAGACTGGACTGGGCCTACCCTCTGACATTTGAAACTACATAACTCATTACATAAGTTCCTGTCACCAGACTTACAGCTAATGGTAGCAATGTAATGCTGACTGTCTTTTTTTGTTTTCATATTGTATATTTATTTAAAATTAAGTTAGAATCAATAGCAAAAAGGAAGACCCGTGCCGATCAAACAGTAGGGAGTGTGGCAGTAACTTTAGATGGTTTTTTTATTAAGTCAAAAACTGTACTGTGCTTTTACAGAGAGATGCCTTTCCTTGGACCCGTTAACTGCGCAAAAGCGTTCCTCACCTGGTACATTTACCTCACTAACACTGGTGTTGGCTTCACCTTCTATCTCGTCAATATCATCGGCGTCAACTATACAAACTGCTGCACCAGTGGACTCACACCCATCCCATCCACCTGATGAGCCTATCACTAGCTCCAAGCCGCTAACTGCAAGCCAGGGGCCAATAGTAGTGCCTGATAAAAGCAACAATCCCCCAGTGAAGCACAGAAGAAGTGGTGCACTGGTAAAGCAATGAGTGAAGCAAAACTCTCAGCCCACAAGATGTAAAGGGAAAGAAGTAATTGAAAGAACTGATCCTGGCCATAATGACAATTTGGCTCATGCGATAAACTAGGACTCAGTTTCCTTCCCATTAACCGAGGGTGATGATATGTGGAAGAGATTTGAGACAAAGATTAGTGTATTGCTAAACCTTTGCCAATACAATTGAATTGGATTGAGGAGCGTGTGTCGCATATTGAGGTTTTGGGAACTTCATTTTGTAATTCCCCAACTTGGCCTTTCCATCAGCGCAAAAAGGTTGGGGAACACAAATAGTCAATTTACCCTGAGCCGTCTACCACCTACTGCTCAAACTGAGTCGCAAACTCAAATGGCTTACGAGGTACAGCAACACCAACCTCACCAGAGCGATGGGACCCCCCTACTGCAACCGGTCACTATCATAAATGACCCAGTCAATAATATTTGCCCATCAATACAGGGTCAGAAGAGGAGGGTTGCTTATTTGAATAAACAAAGTCTGTCGGGGGGCTTTTACTAAACCCTATCAGTCTTTGTACCTTACTCATGCCTCAGACCCTCTTGTCATGATTTTGGCCAATGTCCCGACCTTAGGGAAAGATCAGTTGGATAGCACTATTCAATTTCTGAATAAGTCTCTCCATTGGCTTTCCCATCAGGTCTGTAGAGGGGTAACTGGGGCTGTCCCACTCACAAAACAGATCAATATGGCGAGAAGGGTGGAGTGGTTGGGCCCAACAAATAAATCAATGGAGGGGGATTGTGTTATCGTGAATTTTAACATCCATTACAGCCCTAGAATCCTACCTGCAGGGGATTTACGTAGGGATACCCAGATAAGTTTTACCTTATGGGTTTTTCTTTTCTAGACACTCCCCAAAACCGATTAACGAGTGGACATCATTGGGAGGAGGAGGACCAATGAAAACTGCTGTTCCAATGGAGGGGGGTTTACAGAGTTAGCCACCTATAATAGATTTGCCCCTCTTAGTGACTTGGAACAGTGTGATTGACTGAAGTCACCGTTATATAGAGAGCAGCAAGGGCCACCCACTTCTCTCTTTAATGAGAGCCAACAAAGTAAATTAGAGCCCGATGATGGCACACATACAACAAAGATCCCCCATATGGGTGGGTGGGTTAAAACTACAGCGTCTGATGAAGGAGAGGCACCTGAGGACTAGAAAGAGATCAACTTGGAAATAGAGTGATATGCACAGGGTTATCTGGTCAACACCATGGGGAAGGGTTTGTTCTAGTACCTGGAATGTGAACAGGCTGAAAAATAAGGTCGAGAAAACTGACTGGGTTAATTTAATTTCCTGTTACGATATTGTATGTTTTTAGGTAACCTGGTGTGTAAATTCTGTACATATTGATGGCTTTTCTTCCCATTTCCTTCCAGCAATTGGCTCGAAATCAGGTCGAGCAAAGGGGGGCTTGCAGATACTTATTTCTAATAACATTTCTATAATGGTTAAAAAAGTTATATCAGTGGAACCTCATGCCTAGATTTTATGATTAAGCAAGAAGGGAGGGAAAGGCCCTATCTTAGTAAATTTTTATAATAATATTTTTGACTCTAAACGTATTAATATGGTAACAGCCCTTGATTGGCAACAAGAAACTTTTTAGCACCATTTAGTACAGATGATGTCCTATTATGGACAGGAGACTTTAATATACAGGTATGTAATGTCTCAAACCCCCATACATTCTGCCCTATCCATGGTGAAAGGAATGAAACTGACCACTTTTGCCATAATGAGTATGGGGAAGCCTTAAACCAGATGATATCCAAATACGATCTCCTCTTAATTAGGGGAGGCTGTGCCCAAAACAGGGTTGCATTCCCTACTTATTTACGGAGAAATGGATGTATGACGTTACAACGCATACTTTTACAACGCATACCTTTACAGTGCATTTTTACAACGCAACATCCATTACAACGCATTCCATTACAACGCATGCCATTACAACACATTTTTTAAAACTACCTTTACAACGCATTCCATTACATCGCATACTACCTTTACAACGCATACCATTACAACGCATAACATTACATTGCATGTAAGGTAAGTATTGGATAGTGTAGGGGTAAACATTACTATTCTAACTGCAGGGGGTGCAATAGTAGGGTAAATGTTGGATCGTGTAGGGGTAAAAATTAATATTCTTACTCCAGGGGGTGCAATAGTAGGGTAAGTGTTGGATAGTGTAGGGGTAAAAATTACTATTCTAACTCCAGGGGGTGCAACAGTAGGGTAAGTGTTGGATAGTGTAAGGGTACTATGTGTTGTAATGCTATGCGTTGTAATGGTATGCGTTGTAATGACTGCGTTGTAATGACATGCATTGCAGTGGTATGCGTTTTAGTGTCATGCGCTGTAATGGTTGCGTTGTAATGGCATGCGCTGTAATGGATGTTGCGTTTTAAAAGTTTCGTTGTAATGGTAGTGCGTCGTAAAAGTTGCGTTTCCCGGGAGAAATATGTACTCGGCTATTGACTAAATATTAGTTTCTACCTCGAATATATTAAGGTGTAGAAACCCCATCGTTGTTCCCTCCAGTCTGAGTGACCACAACTTACTGGCTTTACCTTAGTTTTTTTGGGGCACAAAGGGTGAAGTTTTTTGTATAGTGGACAATATTACCCAATTTAGGAACAATGGAACTAGAATAAAGTGGACCGGGATTGACCTCCGTAGGACCCTAAAGCAAATAATTAAACATAACCAGGGTGAAATCACCTATTGCCTTCATGACGATATTTCCCCAATTGTACTATTTAGTAATTTTAACTGAATTACCATGTATATTAAAAGACTTTTAACTAGGCAGCCCTGTAACACAGCCAAAAACAAGAAGGGGTGGTTTGACAATACCTGCACCAAAGCACTCCAGGTGCTTAAATATGCACTGTCTAAAACACAGCGAGATGCATTGGTGATCAAATCCCTAAGACAAGAATAAAAAATAGCTCTAGTAACTAGGAAAAAGGTACTGCAGAAAAATGAATGGGATACCCTGATTACCTCAACTGAAACAAGGAACAGCAAAATCTTCTGGGACACTATAAATGTCCTTTTTGTAAAAAAAAAATGATTATGTACCAGAGTTTGGTTAATTCATCCAGGCAGAAAAATGGGTGTCACACTCCTCTGGAATCTTCAAAAACATCGAGGAGATAGTGGGGGTATCAGATAGATAAGTTCACGAAGAGAGGCTTTGCATATTAGATATCACATGTGCAGACCTGCTACTGGCAATCCAGGAGAGTGCTGGGGGGTCGGGCACCAGGTCCCTATGGAGTCCCAGTAGACGTCTATAAATCGGAACTAGAACTATGGGGACCTATTATAACTAGAGTGTTCAATTCAGCCGCAAAACAAAAAACACCACAAACATGGGGTGAGTCTATTATTGTACCAATATATAGAAAGGGGGACAAAACTGACCCAAAAAATTATTGCCTGATTTCCCTCTTAGACACCTCTTTAAAAGTCATGAGTAGGGTTTTACTGAAAAGGTTGGAGGAATGGGCTGAAGAGCATCGCATCCTAATGCCTGGGCAGTATGGGTTCAGGAAATGTCTGGGGACAATTGAACAATGTCTTAATCTGGAGCTAATCATCGGCAAATACACTAAGGCAAAGGCAGGCTCCCTTTATCTATGCTTTGCCGATTTGAGTAGTGAATTCGATTTACTTGCCACAACTTACTATGGCAAAACTTGACCGACTTGGGAGCCCCTCGGGCAATTATTAATTTCCTCTCACGCTTAGATGAAAAACTAACCAGCGTGGTTCGTTTTGGCCCACAGGCAGATGGAACCCCTAAATATAAAGTGGGATGGGGTATACAACAAGGATGTATTCCAGCCCCAATTTTATTCTCCCTTTTTATTGACGAGGTTGATATTTATTTATGGAAAATTCAAGCTGATGTACTCAGGGTAGCTGGTTGTCTGATACCTGTATTATTATTTGCGGACAACGCAGTACTATTGGCACAGACCCCAGTGGGCCTCCAAATATTGATGGATGGTTTCTTAGGTTTAATGGAACAACGGAGGATTGTAATCATTACATTGAAAACGTTTACCATGATATGTGGGAATAAAAAGAAACCTTGTAGAACCTTTCATATAGATGGTACCACATTTTTGCAGTAAACTCTTTGTCCTACATTGGTATACTGTTTTCAGGCAACAGTACATGGTCCCAACATATCATAAATACAAAAGTTAAAGTAATTAGGGCCAACGAATGTATTTTTAAATTTGCGGCCGAATTGGGCAATCGACCAATTAAAGGAGATGGTTACCATTTATAAAGCTAAAGGATTAAGTACTGCTATATATGGGGCAGGACTTTGGGGTTGCACAAATAGTGTTGCGTTGCAAACTGAAGAAAGTTGTTTTATAAAATGCTTGTTATCTTTACCATTTTCCGTATCGAACACCATCACAGATCATGAGGTGGGTCTGCAATTTTTAGAGGACATCTGGATGGCAGGGCTCTTATTATTATGGGCACAAATCTGGAAACATGAAGAAACTGCTTATACCAGATCCATCATTTTAGATTGCTTAAACCTGGAACTAGTAATGGATGACACCAATGTCTGTATCTTTTCATATGCACCAATTTTTATGTAGCATATTGTCTGTGCTTTTATGGCTATTTTTCAATAGTCGAATAAAGATTTTGATGATGATGACTTGGATCTCTTCAAATAATTTGTATTTTTCTAATTGGTCCAATTCGGTATCCCCATTGAGTGCATATGAGTCTTGCCAATGATATCCCTTCTAAACAACTGTGTGTTTCAACCTCAGTTGTGTCTGCTTTTGAAATGTGTGGCATGGTACAGAATGCAGAGAATTCTAGTAATATGCCATCTATGTCACACTCAGTGTTTTCTCTAGGGTGCACGCGTGTGCACCTTTGCTCCCGAGCGCCCAGTGTCATGTATTCAACCTCAGTTGTGCCTGCTTTTGAAATGTGTGGCGTGGTACAAAATGCAGAGACTTCTAGCAATATGCCATCTATGTCACACTCAGTGCTTCCTCTGATGAGTCATAAAATGTTGGACTCTTTTGAAATTTTGGTCAAACAGGATATACAAAGAATTTTGGTCAAATAGGATATTCAAATATTATTTTCAGTAAAGAGAACCAAACATTTTAACCTTTCTGTGAAAGAACAGGGAATCTTGGATAAACTTGCCAATAACTCAGCAATTACCAATGACTTTTTGCTGAAGATCAATTCCCTCAACATGGAGGGTGTCCACAACATTTTGCTTTGTACTATTGATGTTAAGTCACTCTACAAGTCTATTCCGCATGAAATGTGTATTGCCAATGTTAAATAATTTTTAACCGCCGCTGACTTGGATCAAGATTCCCAAGATTCCCAAATACTCCGCGTCAAACAGATTACTTCCATTTCCGCCAAATTATCCAAGAACATCACTGACATGCTTCAACGGTTCAGTAACCGAGGATACCCTTCTGAAATTCTTGACCTTGCTTGGACTAGAGCTAACACTGAGACCCGCGTAGACCTTCTGATATCCACTAAAAGTGGGAAAAAAACTCGCACCTTTATGGTTTCTAAATTTTCACAACAAAGCAGTATCTTCAAAACAACTATTCTACAACACTTGTCTATGCTCCAGTCGGAACCTGATTTTGAAGGGATTTTTATCAACCCACCTCTTTTTGCATATGTATGCAATAGAAACATCAACAATCTACTTTCCAAATCCCAATCGATCAAAGCCACTTCGCATCATCATGGTACAATGCTGTGCTTGAACTGTAATAATTGCACCAACATCATTAAAGGGGCATTTGATACTCATCCAAGCAAAGGTAACAAAATCAAACTTAAAGTGACAGCTACGTGTGACACCAAAAATGTTGTGTACCTTTTGAAATGTCCTTGTGGACTTGGACATGTTTAGGAAACTGAACGTAAGATAAAAACCTGATTGAAGGAACACAAGGGTACTATCAGGACCATCAACCAGAAATCGGCCCTAGCCACACATTTTTGAAATTTAATAATAACATCAGTCACCTACGCTATGAGGTACTTGAGTTTGTTATTACTTGTGACCGCCGGGATAATCGCAAATACCTACTCCAACGTGAACTGTTTTGGACCAGACTTTTTGGATACCATCATGCCTATGGTCTTAATGACTGCAATGAATTCAGTTGTTTTCTGTACCTATTTTGACCTTATTTTTCACTTGTTACTGTTCGCTATTGCTCCTCTACCCATCATTCTTTTTCTAAAATAGATCATTGTCTTTTTCTCTTTCTAGTACGCTTTCACTCATGACATATTAACATTATCATGTTTAGACCAGTGAAGACGGCATCTGCGTTTTGTCCTTCTTTACTTTCTTTTTACTGTTTTCACCTTTCCCTAACTGTTTTTTCCTTTCTAGTTTTACAGCTTTCTCTGTTTCCATGTTCTTTTTTGTTATTCTTCACTTTTTACTTTTCCCTGCTCTTCCTTTACCTTTTGTTCCCCTTTACCCCTGGATTATTGTCTACTTCTCCTTCCAGTACCTTTATGCATATAAATATTATCATGATTTAATGAGTTCTAGATGGCCTCCATGTTTTGTCCTTGTTTACTTTCTTTTCACTGTTTTCACCTATCTCTATCTGTTTTTGGGTCTCGCCTTGGCAGCGCATGCGCAGTCTCAGCGTGACTTAAAGTGATCTGTATATTGGCTTCAACTCTGTGTACTTTCTCCTGCCCCTTGTGATTGGTTTAAGTCTTGCATTGCTGTTGTTTTCTTGATTTCTGTTGGCTGTTGATCCTATGGTAACTTCCATGTAGTCCTGAAGCAGCGGTGCCTAACTACAGTTCTTGTCAGCTTAGCTCACACTTAATTGCGCGCAGTGTGCCATCTGTTTTTTACCCCTCCCTGATGGACATGTCAGACCGTGCCGACAAATGTAAGCGCTGGTCGTGGTTGCATCAAAGACACTTTGTGGGCTTAAGATATGGCCTGACTAAATGTGTCACACGTGGCGTGGGGTAATATGGCATTATGTACCATGTAAGGGCTTGCTTTGTTCCTATTGAAATCACTTCCGGCAACCATGCGCACTACTTTTATATTCTGTCAGGGTCTGACTAAGCGCCTGCATGATTGTGCTGGGAGGACTGTATTACGTTAATTCAGAATATGGCAAGAAAAACTACATTTCCCAGAAGCTTCAGCTGAGGCTACTTTAATCTGCATGACACGCTTCCTGTTGCGTGTTATTCCAGTGTTTGGATTCGAGTGGAGAAGAAGGCTCTGGGCATCCGCTCCTCTCTTTCAACCAGCTTCCATCCACAAACAGACGGACAAACGGAAAGGTTGAATCAAACCCTGAAGAAATATCTTCGGTGTTTCGCTGCGGAGGCTCATGACTCATGGGTTTCATTACTGTGGATGGCTGAAGTAGCTTACAACAACGCCTGGCACTGTTCCTTGGGGGTGTCTCCATTTCGTGCTACCTATGGGTACGACGCTAAAATCCTTCCCATTACTATTCCAGAAGTTGTAACCAATCAGCCTACTGTTTTGGGACAGATGCGTATGGTTCAGGCCATACACAAGAAAATCAGGTCCCACTTGATAAAAGCAAAGAGAGAGTATAAGAAATACGAGGATAGACACAGGAGACAAGATCCATCGTATGCGGTAGGTGATAAGGTGTGGCTTTCACTAAAAACATCAGATTCAAACTTCGCAGCATCTTTCACCCCAAATTCATTGGGCCATACATGGTGGTGAAACAGATTAATCCTGTGGCCTACAAACTGAAACTGCCTGGTTCTCTTCACATACATCCGGTATTCCATTGTAATCTGCTGAAGCCAGCATTCTCGGTCAGGCGTAGGGCTCCTCCCCCCGTGTTGTGTGATGGATGTTTCGAATATGTGGTGCGAAGCATCAAGGATTCAAAGTTTCGTAGGGGTGTGCTGTGGTACCTGGTGTCATGGAAGGGGTATTCGGTTGAGGATGACTCTTGGAAACCTGTGTCTAACATCCATGCTCCTGAGGCCATACGTTCTTTCCATCGTAGGTTCCCCTTGCGGCCTGGTCCTAGTAGGCGCTGAGAAGGGGGACATACTGTCAGGGTCTGACTAAGAGCCTGCATGATTGTGCTAGGAGGACTGTATTACGTTAATTCAGAATTTGGCAAGAAAAACTACATTTCCCAGAAGCTCGGCTGAGGCTACTTTAGTCTGCATGACACGCTTCCTGTTGCGTGTTAGTCCAGTGTTTGGGTTCGAGTGGAGAAGAAGGACGCTTCTCGCTGTTCCAAGGAAACGTTCTGGGCACTGTCGTTGGGACCAGCGGCAGAAGGGAGGAGCGGTATTCCGCCCTTCTGTAACCGTCATTGAACGGAGCGTGGTGGCGGCTGCCACGCGTTGCCGTTTTTTCTTTTTGCGTGTAGTGAGGAAACTACAGCGCATTCTTCTTGGATTGTATTTCGAAGGAGCGGAACGTGGTGGTATTCCGCCACATGTTGCGGTGTCTTTTGTGCGTTACGGAGGTTACTTCCTGGCTTTGTGTTATCTTAGAAGAGCGGAGCGAAGTGGTTGAAAGCACCACACGCCGCCGTGTCTTCATGTATCTGTTGTAAGGCAATTGTCCTTTCCTTATTCCTGACTACTGTGAGTAGGTGGTGCACGGGGGCAGTCGCAGCTACGTGTCACCAGAACAAGAGTCTTGTTAAAGGGTGTGTACTTATTAAAATTGCATGCGGAGGGCGGTGGCGGTCGCAGCTACGCGTTGCCGTGTAAGCCATAGATGGATTCATAGGATGTTGTGCAATAATAGTAATAGTATGGTGTAATACTATTCAACAATATTCAGTTCTTTTCCTTTGGGACATTTTCATTTTGATAACTGTGGATTAATAACTAACTTGGTAGTGGCCATTGGAATTAACAGAGCGGAGTGCTGTGGTTCTTGTTTCCCACGCATTACTGTGTTCTGCTTTTCTTCTTCAAGGCTTCTACTCTTGCTCCACTCTTTTCTCTTGTGTCTCAGGAGGTATCTCACCTCAGGAACCCCATATACAAAAAGGCAATGTTATATTGAAGGTAGGATAGGTGGTATATTACCAGATTCGAATTCCTCTGTTGTGGTTATATATTGGTCTCACCATATTCGTATTTCATATAGGACACAAGCATCACTGCCAAGAGGGGAATCAGAGAAAACCTATTGTCGTATTCCTGTTTATATCCACAGGTATTCAGTTTGTTAGAAAAGTACATAGGTGTTGACAGTGCCGGATGAACGGTGTTCTTATCTCTGTATGTTTTGTCGTTTCAGGTATCTCCCTTTCCCAGCAGACCCCCTCCTTTCCTTCCCTGTTTATTATTTTGTATTTACCCCTCGCCTAATGGCTCAAACACTCTGTTGATATAATAATCGGAGTGTCTGTGACGTTTGGAGTTGGGCTTTATTATCAACATCTGGATCCTGTGGAGCGTACATGACAGAATAACATGCCCACGAATTTAGCTACACCCGATCCGGGTGGGGGTCATATGGCTACCTTAGAGGATGTGCTTCAGGCCTTGGTGTTGGTGCAACAGGAACTTGTTGCTTCCAAGGCGGAGGCCACTGCCTTAAAAGAAAAGGTGGACAGATTAAGTAGGAACCCCTTTGATGCTTCTCCCTCACAAATCCAGGTTACTGTTCCACCTCCTATACCCCTTGCTAGCCCTGAGAGATATTCTGGGGATCCCTCAAAGACTCAGGTATTTTTGACACAAATTATGATGCACTTCTCGTGCAAGCCGGCCTCCTTTCCAACCAACCATTCGAGAGTGGCTTTTGCGATTTCCTATATGATTGGAGATGCGGCAAATTGGGCGGTGCCTTTGGTGCGCAATGATGACCCTGTGCTGAACAATTGGACGGCGTTTAGGGCAGAGTTCGAGTGAGTGTTCGATCGCCGAGCCACTTCCTTCAGTGCAGACAGAGAGCTATTGACACTGAGACAGGGAAAGAGGGATCTGATATCCTACTTGACAGATTTCAACAGGTTGATAGCTGAAACTGCTTGGCCAGAGGAAAAGAGGATGTCCCTTTTTTATCAAGGGTTGAGGGACGGACTCAAGGATGTCATAGCACATATAGACCCTCAGCCAGTTACCTGTGCTGACATGATAAATCTGACCTTACGTCTGGATGGAAGGATGAGTGATAGAGGGGGTGACAGGAGACAATGGGATCGGGGGTTCTCCGGGTCCGACTATATCCCAGGAAGGGCAGTGACGGCTAAAGACCAGAACACCGAACCTATGGAGATAGGGGCAGTCAAAGCTCCACTGTCCAAAGAAGAAAAGGAACATCACCGAGCCTTGGGCCTGTGCCTTTATTGTGGTAAAAAAGGTCACTATGTTAGGGAATGCCCTACCAAGCCAAAGACAAGTGGTGTATGAAACCGAAGTTAAAGGTTGGCCATCACATTGATGGGAACCATGGATAAAGGAGGAAATGTAGAGCCTGAGTCGGAACAGGGTTCCCCATCTTTCCAGATCCCTTCGTTAACTGTATTGACACTTTTAGAAACAGAGACACACATTCTCCTTCCCATGGGCTTGGAGAGTCAGCTACAGACCCATCAGGTGAGAGTCATGATTGACTCCGGAGCCACAGGGAACTTCATAGACAGCGGGTTGGTGACCGCCTTGTCCTTAGAAAGAGTGCCCAGAGATTTCCCTGAAGAGGTATTAGTCGTGGACGGGAAACCATTGAAATCGGGAAAGATTACTGAACAAACAGACACGCTTGTTTCAGTAAAAATGCAAGAAGGTCACCATAGAGAGGAATTGAAATTGAACATTATAGAGGCGCCTCAGTATGAGGTTATATTGGGAATGCCCTGGTTGAGTCACCACAATCCGGTGATTGATTGGAAAACTAAGGAGGTTCGGTTTGTGTCCGAGGAGTGCAGAGAACATGTGGTTGCCTCAAGTGTGGGAAAGGCTGCAGTGTCTTATCTGCCATTGGTAGTGGCCACAGCTGCAGAGAAGATGGTAGTTTTGCCCCCACAATATAAGGGGTATGAGGAGGTGTTCAGTGAAAGTATGGCTGAACAGCTGCCTCCTCATCAACCTTACATTTGTAGGATAGATTTGGTGGACGAGGCTACACTACCTTCCTGTCTGGTATATGCCCTATCGTTCCAGAGACAGCGCATTTGAGAGATTATATCGACCATTATGTAGACATTGGGTTCATCCGTCCCTCCAGATCTCCTGCTGCCTCCCCCTTGTTTTTTATCAAAAAGGCAAACGGGGAGTTGAGAGTGTGTGTCGATTACAGGGTGTTAATGAAGAACACTGTAAGAAACAGATACCCTTTACCCCTAATTTCTGTCTTACTGGATCAGGTGAAGGATGCTAGGATTTACACACGACTTGATTTAAGGGGACCATACCACCTGGTCCGGGTTAGGGAGGGCGATGAATGGAAGACGGCCTTTAAGACTCGTTATGGCCTATACGAGTATACTGTCATGCCGTTTGGGCTGTGTAATGCCCCTGCGGCGTTTCAGTATTTTCTTAATGACGTCCTGAAGGAGTTTGTGGATGTTTGCGCTGTAGTTTACATAGATGACATCCTTATCTATTCAGACAACACCAAACAGCCCCATGTTCATGTATCTCCGGTATTGCAGAAGAAGGGGATAACAAACTGTTTTGCAAGCTTTCCAAATGCGAGTTTAGTGTGCCTGAAGTGGAATTCCTGGGGGTGGTGCTGAGTCATTCTGGGTTGCAGTTTTTTAGGGTTTTCTAATTATTATCGCAGATTTATAGCACAGTTCTCTCAGGTGGCAGCCCCTTTGTCTAGATTGTTGAGAAAAGGGGTACCTTTCCAGTGGACTGAAGTCACTGATGGAGCTTTTCAGACCCTAAAAGCTTCTTTTACGACAGCTCCCATCTTGGCACACCCTAAACCAGAACATCCTTTCATTGTTGAAGCCGACGCTTCAGATGAAGCAATAGGGGCTATCCTGTCTCAAAGAAATCCCCTCACGGGACAATTACATCCGGTGGCCTATTTGTCAAAGAAGCTTAGTCTGGCAGAAAGGAATTACACAATAGCATAAAAAGAGCTGCTAGCTATTAAAAAGGTGTTTCAAAAATGGTGCCAACACTTGTGGGGGGCTGCTTTTCCTGTTACTGTATTCTCTGACCACCGAAATTTACAGTACATGAAAACCGCCCGCAACCTCTCGCAGAGACAAATGAGGTGGATGCTGTTTTTCTCGGAATATGACTTTGTTTTCACTTTTCGTCCTGGGGCTGACAACAAAAAGGCGGATACACTATCCCGACAACATCAGGGGGAGGCATATACAGAACTACCAAGACTTGAGGCCATTGTGGATCCAAAAAAGGTGGTGTGTGTGATACAGGCCGACTCGTTCTTGGAACGCATCTGCCGGGCCAAGACTCCAGGGAAATGGGTAGAGTGGACCGCCCAGGGTAGTGGTCGCACGTTAAAGAAAGGACTTCCTTTTCAAGACAACAAGTTGTTTCTTCCAGACGATACCATGAGAAAAACTGCTTTTGAATGGTGTCACGATTCTCAGTTGGCGGGACACCAAGGTGTGTGTAAGACCATGCAGTTACTACAAAGATACTTTTGGTGGGACACGGTCAAGAAAGATGTTGTCCCTTGGGTGAGATCATGCAGTGAATGTGCTATAGCTAAAAATGAGACCGGGAAAAAGAAAGGGTTGTTAATCCCGTTACCTACTCCAAAAAGACCTTGGCAGACTATAAGTCTAGACTTTGTTACCGGTCTACCCCCGGATCAGGGGATGACCGCCATTCTAGTGGTGATCGACAGTCTCTCCAAATTGGGCCATTTTATACCCTGCGTGAATCTGCCTACGGCAGGTCAGACAGCGCAATTACTGTTGTCCCACGTCATCAGGCTACACGGAGTACCCAAAGTCATTGTCTCTGATCGGGGACCACAGTTCATAGCCAGGTTTTGGAAGTTTTGGTGTCATTGTCTGGGCATCCGCTCCTCTCTTTCAACCAGCTTCCATCCACAAACAGACGGACAAACGGAAAGGTTGAATCAAACCCTGAAGAAATATCTTCGGTGTTACGCTGCGGAGGCTCATGGGTTTCATTACTGTGGATGGCTGAAGTAGCTTACAACAACGCCTGGCACTGTTCCTTGGGGGTGTCTCCATTTCGTGCTACCTATGGGTACGACGCTAAAATCCTTCCCATTACTATTCCAGAAGTTGTAACCAATCAGCCTACTGTTTTGGGAAAGATGCGTAAGGTTCAGGCCATACACAAGAAAATCAGGTACCACTTGATAAAAGCAAAGAGAGAGTATAAGAAATACGAGGATAGACATAGGAGACAAGGTCCATCGTATGCGGTAGGTGATAAGGTGTGGCTTTCGACTAAAAACATCAGATTCAAACTTCGCAGCATCTTTCACCCCAAATTTATTGGGCCATACATGGTGGTGAAACAGATTAATCCTGTGGCCTACAAACTGAAACTGCCTGGTTCTCTTCGCATACATCCGGTATTTCATTGTAATCTGCTGAAGCCAGCATTCTCGGCCAGGTGTAGGGCTCCTCCCCCTGTGTTGTGTGATGGAGGTTTCGAATATGTGGTGCGAAGCATCAAGGATTCGAAGTTTTGTAGGGGTGTGCTGTGGTACCTGGTGTCATGGAAGGGGTATTCGGTTGAGGATGACTCTTGGGAACCTCTGTCTAACATCCATGCTCCTGAGGCCATACGTTCTTTCCATCATAGGTTCCCCTTGCGGCCTGGTCCTAGTAGGCGCTGAGAAGGGGGACATATGCGCTGAGAAGGGGGACATACTGTCAGAGTCAGACTAAGTGCCTGCATGATTGTGCTGGGAGGACTGTATTACTTTAATTCAGAATATGGCAAGAAAAACAACATTTCCCAGAAGCCTCGGCTGAGGCTACTTTAGTCTGCATGACACGTTTCCTGTTGCGTGTTTTTCCAGTCTTTGGGTTCGAGTGGAGAAGAAGGACGCTTCTCGCTGTTCCAAGGAAACGTACTGGGCACTGTCGTTGTAGGAGCGGTATTCTGCCCTTCTGTAACAGTCATTGAACGGAGCGTGGTGGCGGCTGCCATGCGTTGCCATTTTTTCTTTTTGCGTGTAGTGAAGAAACTACAGCGCATTCTTCCTGAATTGTATTTCGAAGGACCGGAGCGTGGTGGTATTCCGCCACACGTTGCCGTGTCTTTTGTGTGTTACGGAGGTTACTTCCTGGCTTTGTATTATCTTAGAAGAGCGGAGCGAAGTGGTTGAAAGTACCACACGCCGCCGTGTCTTCATGTATCTATTGTAAGGCAATTGACCTTTCGTTATTCCTGACTACTTTGAGTAGGTGGTGCACGGGGGCGGTCGCAGCTACGTGTCACCAGAACAAGAGTCTTGTTAAAGGTTGTGTACTTATTAAAATTGCATGCGGAGCGCGGTGGCGGTCGCAGCTACGCGTTGCAGTGTAAGCCATAGATGGATTCATAGGATGTTGTGCAATAATAGTAATAGTATGGTGTAATTTAACAATATTCAGTTCTTTTCCTTTGGGATATTTTCATTTTGATAACTCTGGATTAATAACTAACTTGGTAGTGGCCATTGGAATTAACAGAGCGGAGTGCTGTGGTTCTTGCTTCCCACGCATTACCGTGTTCTGCTTTTCTTCTTCAAGGCTTCTACTCTTGCTCCCCTCTTTTCTCTTGTGTCTCAGGAGGTATCTCACCTCAGGAACCCCATATACAAAAAGACAATGTTATATTGAAGGTAGGATAGGCGGTATATTACCAGATTCGAATTCCTCTGTTGTGGTTATATATTGGTCTCACCATATTCGTATTTCATATAGGACACAAGCATCACTGCCAAGAGGGGAATCAGAGAAAACCTATTATCGTATTCCTGTTTATATCCACAGGTATTCAGTTTGTTAGAAAAGTACATAGGTGTTGACAGTGCCGGATGAACGGTGTTCTTATCTCTGTATGTTTTGTCGTTTCAGGTATCTCGCTTTCCCAGCAGACCCCCTCCTTTCCTTCCCTGTTTATTATTTTGTATTTATCCCTCGCCTAATGTCTCAAACACTCTGTTGATATAATAATCGGAGTGTTTGTGACGTTTGGAGGTGGGCTTTATGATCAACATCCGGATCCTGTGGAGCGTACATGACATATTCACGCATGCGCAAGGGATCAGTTGCCACCTTTTCAGGACCGTGCTGTGATGACGATCACCTGCCTTTGTGCGCCGCTGCTGCTGGGAAAGTTGAATGGGCTGGTTGGGTCTTTTCTAGCTCAGCCTTGACCCTGTCTGTGGCTACCCCTGAACACTCTGCCTGTGTAACAACCTTGGGTTCCCGGGATCGGGGACAGACACCCACAGAACACACAACAACTAGTTAAATGGAGGGTATTTAATGGTGAGTAAACAAAACAAGATAATAACTCAAAGAACGTACCTGGAAACTCCAGTCAGCATACGATACCCAATCACAGCACCAGCGGCTGTTACCGTCCGCCGCATGTACACCGGTCCCGATGTACGCCAAGGGAGGGCACTGTGCTAAACAGCGGCCGACAATGCCGTTTGACAGCTGTGAGGGGTGTTCCAGTCTTGGTATAGGTTAGGGTTCTTGAGGGACGTGGGAGACACCCAGCCGGGTTCTTAACCACTGGTTATGCCTGGAGAACAGGTAGCAGCCACTCCACCTGTTCTTCTGCAAGCTGGTCCCTCTGCAAAACCCCCAATGCACGGGGACGCTGAGTACACCTCATTGGTGTGCGTCTTCAGTGCCCTAACACCGATGTCAAAAACAAATAGGGCAGCAGAGCGGGGCCGAGAGCAGCCGCTCTATCACACCTCCTGTCTCTAGTGGATCTCTCCGCTGAGATGCGGCAAACACCTCCCTGTGTGCGACTCAGCGTGTGGCAAGCACTAGTAAGTACGAGGGTTGGGAGCGTCCGCTCACACAAACCTCCGTTCGGCAAAACTCAAGGGGTCAAACACGCAGACGAGACTCAGAGCGTCCGCTCCCACCAGTCACTGTCTGGATTCTGCTCAACGCCACGCTGACTCGTCCGAGTCGGAAGTGCAGCCCAACAGCGATTCCGGCTGGTAGGATTTGTTCAAAGACACGGGGCAGAGAGCGAGCGCTCCAACCTTACCTCTGTTCTCTGCTGATACCTCAAAAGTCGCAAGGTTCCTGAAAGCGAAGGACTCAGCTACTCATTACGATGAAGTAGAATCCGAATATCTGATGCAGCGTCCTTTCTGTCTCCTCCTTAAATAGGCGGTCCTACAGCGTTATGCAAGCGTGACGATCCTTGTTGCATAACAGTGTTTCCCACTAAGCCTTCTGGGATCTGTAGTCCGCGCCACGCGCAGCGCTCTGGATACGGTGGTGTGCTCTAGAGAGAGGGAATTCCTGACAGTACATCCTCCCTCCATCACCTCTTCACAACAGGGCCAGCACACAAAGGAAAACGGCGATGAAACGAAGACACCAAACGAGGCGCGTGAACCCCTTCAGTAGGTTCCCACGACTGCTCCTCTGGGCCATACCCCTTCCAGTCCACGAGGTACCACAGCTTGCCTCGACGCCACTTGGAATCCAGGATGCCCACTACCTCGTACTCCACCTCCGAATCCACCCTCACCGGCACCGGTGGCACTGGTTTTGTAGAGGTCGAGGGTTTCAACAAAGAAACGTGGAAAACTATGGATCCGTAAGGACTGGGGAAAGCACACTTTCATGTTCACAGGGCTGATGCACTTGGTGATCCGATAAGGGCCCATGAATTTGGGATGAAACACGCTACGTTTTTTGAATCGCATGTTTCTCGTGGAGATCCAGACATAGTCTCCAACTCATTACACAGGCCCAGGCCTTCTTTTCTTGTCCGCCATAGTTTTGTACCGTGCCTTGGCCTCGTCTAGCGAAGCCCGGGAACGTATCAATGTTTCCTTGATGTGCTCCACCCTCTCCGCGGTTGCAGGCAACTTGTACTCCTTGACAGGGTGGACTAATGGCAGAAACCTGGGGTGGTGCCCATAGTTGCCATAGAATGGGGAGACTTTGGTGGAACTGTGCGTGGCATTGTTGTAGGCTATTTCCGCAATCCACAGCATGTCCACCTATTCTTCTTTCCCCTGGTTGACAAAACAGCGCAGATACTGTTTGAGCGACTGGTTCAGGCGTTGCGTTTGGCCGTCCGTCTGGGGTTTATAGCTCGTGGATAGGGCTGACTGGACTTGCAATGACGAACACCATGTCCTCCAAAACTGGGCGGTGAACTGTGACCCCCTATCGGACACTATCACACTGGGCAGGCCGTGCAGCTGCACGATGTTCTTCAACAAGAAAGACGCCAGTTCGCCTGCCGAAGGGACTTGTCTGCAAGCGATGAAGTGTCCCATCTTGGTGAGGTAGTCTACCACCAACAAGATAGCCGTTTTCCCTTGATCCGCTGGTAGACCCATGACGAAATCCAGTGATATGTTCTCCCATGGTCTGTTAGGTGTGGGAAGGGGCCGGAGGAGCCCTTGTGAACGTCTATGATCGGCTTTCATGGAGGCACATATGGAACAAGCCGAACCCCATTTCCTAACGTCCGCTCTCATGGTTGGCCACCAGAACTGTCTTCCCAGGCTAGCCACCGTTTTCTCGAACCCGAGATGACCCGTGCACTGCGATACATGGCACCAATCGTAGGCCTGCCTCCGGAGCTTAGGCGTGGGTAGCAACATACAGCGCCCTTTCACGGGAATCCCATCCGTCAACTGCCATTCCCTGTGACTGAGGAGCCACCGCCTCCATGTGAATGTGCAGACCCCTCTTTGGATGCCCCTAAAGAACGTATCAGGTTGAATAATTCCCTCGACCACCTGGGGGGGAATGATGGAGTGCTCCTCAACAGGCTTCGGGTCCCTAGTGTCTGACTGCCTTGACAGCGCATCCGCTTTCCGGTTCTCTGACCAAGGCTGGTATGTAATGTGAAAGTTGAATCCTGAGAAAAAGATCATCCACCTGAACTGACGGGGAGAAAGGTGTCGGGTTGCCGTCATGAACTGTAGGTTTCTGTGGTCCGTGTACACCGTGACCACGTGCCGGGCCCCCATCAGCAGATTCCGCCACTCCGCGAAGGCGTCCTTGATCGCCAGGAGTTCTTTCTCGGCGATATGGTAGTTGCGTTCCACGTCGTTCAGCTTCCTGGACATGTATGCCACGGGGTGAAGCAACCCCGTTCCTGGATTCCGCTGGGACAGTATGGCACCCAGCGCCACATCAGATGGGTCTGCTTCCACCACGTAGGGAAGAACCGGATCTGGATGAGCCAACACCGGGGCTGTATTGAAGGCCTTCTTCAGGGTGACAAAGGTGTTTTGCGCATCCTGGTTCCATACGAACTCCTGGGATTTTCTTAGTAGCTGTGTAATCGGAGCCACCAATCCTGAAAATCCCGAGATAAAGCGTCTATAAAAGTTGGCGAAGCCTATGAAGCTCTGGACGTCCTTTACCCCCCGAGGGACCGGCCAGTCCTCCACCGCTCTGATCTTGCGCTCCGCCATCTCCTGTCCGTCTGGGCTCAGCATCACCCCTAGAAATTCCACGGATGTGACATGGAAGTCGCATTTGCTGAGTTTACAGTACAGCATGTTCTCCCTTAGCTTCTGGAGCACCGATGAGACATGTCGCACATGATCCTCGTTGTTGTCAGAGTAGATGAGGATATCATCAATGTATACGACAATGTATATGTCCAACACATCCCGGAAGACCTCGTTGAGAAAGTACTGGAAGGCCGCAGGAGCGTTGCAGAGCCCGAACGGCATGACGAGGTACTCAAAAAGGCCAAACCTGGTCTTAAAGGCGGTCTTCCACTCGTCGCCTTCTCTCATGCGCACAAGATGGTATGCCCCCTTGAGATCGAGCTTAGTGTACACCCGAGCCTTTTTCACCTGTTCCAGGAGAACGCTTATGAGCGGCAGAGGGTATCTGTTCTTGATGGTTATCGCGTTCAACGCCCTAAAGTCCGCACACGCCCTCAATTCCCCGTTGGCTTTGGGGATGAAAAAGAGAGGCGATGCGGCCGGGGACTTGGATGGTCTGATGAAGCCTAGCCCTAAGAGTTTGTCAAGATAAGAACGCAAATGGATGTTCTCAGGCTCGGTCAGGGCATACAGTCTGCCGCTGGGAACACTTGCCCCTAGAACCAAGTCGATCTGGCAATCGTATACCCTGTGTGGAGGGAGCACCTCCGCCCTTACTTCATCAAAGACATCCTCATAGCTGTGATAGACACTAGGGAGTGTGACGGCTTTCTCGGCTGCTGTGGCAACTGTATGGCTTTCATGCTGCAGAGTGTCTTGGGGTTTTTGATGCAATCCGCACTGTTGACTACGAAACAGTGAAGTCATCTCGATGTTGTGTGTTGCCCAATCCACCAAAGGGTTATGCTTTTGGAGCCATGGCAAACTCAATATGACTCCGTATTGCGGGGCTCTTATGATGCTGAAATCGATCTTTTCGCTATGCCATTTGCCATACTTCACCTGTAGCTCTCCCGTGTGATGCCCGAAAGGTCTGGTTACCAGGCATCTCCCGTCTATGGCATATATGTCTTCGGGCCGGGGCTTGGGGAGGAGAGTGATTCCTAGTCTCCGCGCTTCATTAAGATCTAAGAAGAGGCCGGTGGCTCCAGAATCCACCATGGCTACCAAGGGGATCCATTGATCCTGGACTCCCACGTGCACCGTGATGAACAAATGACGTTGCCCCTTTAGGTCTGTGCTAGACAGTGAAGGGAGGTAGGTGTGACTCCAAGAGGCCCCTTCCTCAGTCCTTGAGTCTGTCAGTTTTCCGCTGGTGCGTCCACCACGGCTTTTACAGACCTGTTATTCCGGTACCGACTGGTCTTCGGCTTGGCAGGACACTCACGGACGTAATGTCCTTTTTTGCCGCAATACAGGCAAAGCCCCTGTTTACAGCGTGATTCTTTTTCCGAGGAAGTCAGGCTAGCCCTTCTGGCTCCTATGTACATGGGCTCTGTTTTGGCGGTTGAGCTAGTTTCTGGGCTTCCCAATGAGACATATGACGGCAGAGCCTTTCCTTTCTTCTTATGGTCTCCTTTTCTTTCGCTCAGCCTGTGGTCCAAACGCAGCACCAGACAGATGAGGCCTTCACAGGTCTTGGGTTGGGGGTCTATTTGAGCCACTACGTCTTTGAGCTCATCACATAGCCCCTGGTGAAAGAGAGTGGTTTGTTTGGCGATAGGCCACTTGGTCTCAGCCACCAACCTCCGGAACGCATTGAGGTATTGTAACAGGTCGTTGTTACCCTGTTTCAGCTCTAGCATCTCTCGGTCTGTGGTATATGAGTCCGCTCTACGATCAAACACCCGGAGAAATTCCTCTCAGAACGCCCCCAATCACACAGAGGGGGTCATCCCTGCTCACCAGTGGGACTGCCCATTGCGCTGCATCCCCGGCCCAATACGAAAGAAGAATGGCCACCCTAGCTTGGCTGGTAGGAAAGACCTTTGGTTTACATGACAGATGCAGTGCTATCTGCGTAAGGAACACCTGCACCGTGTTGTGGTCTCCGAGGTACCTCTCAGGAGTTGCTAACAAAATGGAGACAGGCATCTCCACCACCACCGCAGGGGAGTGGGACTTTGAGGTAGGACCAGGCCTCAGTGGGTCTATCAGCATAGCGTCCAGCCTAGTCTTCACATCAGCAGTTTCCTGCCTAGAAGCCGTTAGCTCTATTTGTAGCGAAGCCAAAGCGGCCATCATCTCCTCCATTGCAGCTATGTCTGTCACCCGACCAGGGGATAGTTAGGGTTTGTAAGGTCGGATATTCTGTAACAACCTGCGTTCCCGGGATCGGGGACAGACACCCACAGAACACACAACAACTAGTTATATGGAGGGTATTTAAAGGTGAGTAAACAAAACAAGATAATAACTCAAAGAACGTATCTGGAACCTCCAGTCAGCATACGATACCCAATCACAGCACCAGAGGCTCTTACCGTCCTCTGCATGTACACCGGTCTAGATGTACGCCAACGGAGGGCACTGTGCTAAACAGCGGCCGACAATTCCGTTCGACAGCTGTGAGGGTGTTCCAGTCTAGGTATAGGTTTGGGTTTTTGAGGGACGTGGGAGACACCCAGCCGGGTTCTCAACCACTGATTATGCCTGGAGGACAGGGAGCAGCCGCTCCACCTGTTCTTCTGCAAGCTGGTCCCTCTGCAAAAGCCCCAATGTACAGAGACGCTGAGTACACCTCCTTGGTGTGCGTCTTCAGTGCCCTAACACCGATGTAAAAAACAAATAGGGCAGTAGAGCGGGCCCGAGAGCAGCCTCTCTATCGCACCTCCTGTCTCTACTGGATCTCTCTGCTGAGACGCGGCAAACACCTCCCGGTGTGCGACTCAGCGTGTGGCAAGCACTAGTAAGTACGAGGGTTGGGAGCGTCCGCTCACACCAACCTCCGTTCGCAAAACTCAAGGGGTCAAACACGCAGACGAGACTGAGAGCATCCGCTCCCACCAGTCATCTTCTGGATTCTGCTCAACGCCGCGCTGACTCGTCCGAGTCTGAAGCGCAGCCCAACAGCGATTCCGGCTGGTAGGATTTGCTCAAAGACACGGGGCAGAGAGCGAGCGCTCCAACCTTACCTCCGTTCTCTGCTGATACCGCAAAAGCCGCAAGGTTCCTGAAAGTGAAGGACTCAGCTACTCGTTACGACGAAGTAGAATCCGAATATCTGACGCAGCGTCCTTTCCGTCTCCTCCTTAAATAGGCGGTCCTACAGCGTTATGCAAGCGTGAAGATCCTTGTTGCTTAACAGTGTTTCCCACTAAGCCTTCTGGGATCTGTAGTCCGCGCCGCGCGCGGCGCTCTGGATACGGCGGTGTGCTCTAGGGAGAGGGAATTCCTGACAGCCTGCTCCTAACCCTGTGCCTTGGGAAGCCGCAGTAAACGGTACTCCCTGCCTGTATACCTGGCAAGCACGCCTCCCTGGCACCTCCATGGCTGACTCCCAGCGCCACCACTCCCTCAGCAACGGGCATTGTTACCCAGTCGGGAAGCTTGACGACATCCCCAGGAATGGAATCTGCAAAAAGAACGGCGTAACCAAAGACCTGAAGTTGAGAGTGCATACAAGCTAGAACACAGTATAGGTCGATCAGTATGCTAAGGGGCTGTCTACTGGCGGAGCAAGAGAGGCACAGCGTCCCACACATGCGGGTGCCGGTGAGGGCAGTGATGTGCCTGCCTGACCTTTTCTAACTTTTGCAGATTATGTGAAGCACTTTGTTGCAATCAGTGCTAATTTGCTGTCCTGCACCCAGACGCCATGCTAAACTGTGAGCATTAACAACAACACGGGCCACGCTAATATTTTAGCAGGCGCCCATTTTTATAAACGTTTTTTTGATGATTGCTGTTAATATGTATATATTTTTTACAGTACTAACACCGCATGTAATTACAGCTGACCTGAGACCTTAACAATGGCGGCAGTAGGGCTCGGCCAACTCCTTCAACAAATCAACATCTCCACTTTGGTGGGGGAGGGGGAGCAGCACGCAGCCTTTCAGCCTGCTTGAATTTTCCTCTGTAGGAGCAGGAAAATTCCCCTTGTGCCATAGTGAAGTCTGCACCAATAGCTAACACACGGAGCCTCACTATACCGCCAGTGGGTTCCAAGCTACTTCTGTGATGTTTCTGCAGTGGGATTTGCCATCCTGCCACGGAGCGTGGGGCCCATTCCACCCCTGAAGCACAGTCTTTAACTCCCCAGCCCCCGCCCACAGCCTCCAACCCCCAGCAGGGGGCGGGAATGGCTGGCTAATCGCACACAAATCAGTGTGTGTATTTGTTTCTTTCGCCCTGTGTCTCAAGCCTAACATTTCAGAAGTGCAGTGGACTACATGTCTTAGTGTACCTTCTGTGCTGTCAATAGTCCCTTGCTGGAAGAATGCGGTATTCACCTAAATCTCATTTCATCACAATATGCAAACATTTGTCACCAATCCTTGAAACAGGTTATCACAAACTTTGATTGGCAAAGGTGACTTCCCCATGTTATTGTGTGAGTTTATATGACTGTTGTACAGGATTCTCTTACCTTGTCTTCATCAGAAACAGGAGGCTAAGGATTTTAGGGGTTTCACCTTCTGAAGGCTTGTCCGACGGCTAGCACTGCGTCTCCAGGCTTCAATCCAATGCAGTTATGTGCGATTATGTGCTGCATGGTTAAACAAAGATAAGGTCTTAAAGGCGAGGCCAATTGCATTGTAAATTCTTTTTTGTACCGGAGGCTCCTGTGTGTTTTAAAACACGTCAAGGTATATTGCTTTCTCATTGCTACAGCAATTTCAGAAGCACACGTTGCCACTTAAGTGACACTTTTGCCATTTTTGAAAGGGCTTTTATTAATTGCAAAGTTTAATTCTTGTGCAATAATTAACAAGATTATGAATAAAGCCAAGATTTATTAAATTGTTCCCATCCTTGTCAAGTTGGCGGTTCGGGCTTCTCCCATGACCCTCGGCTTGTCACTCTAAAATCTAGTATTTTCCTTGAGTCTTGACTCAGAGAACTTTCTGCAACTGTGCTCTTTTTAGTATTAAAGAGTGTGTGGCTTGAATCTATATAATGTGGAATATCCGATACACCTCAAGCCTATTTACCAAAATCCAAAGGCTGGTTTGACACATTAGATAAATCCTGTCCATTCCCCTGATGAAAAGGATTGATTTACACATATCTGTCTTATTAGTTCTCATTCCAGTGAGCCATGTGTACTGGTGTATTAAGTTGAAGTATCCTTAGCATGCATAAAAGGCAATCCAGAGGCATTTAAATGTGTCTTCTCTATGCCTGCCACAGTGAGATTTCCTTCTCCCCATCTTCAAATTTGACTTCCATGTGTAGCGGCTGATTGCGTCACAGCTGGTGCACTTCTTTGTTAGGCACACTGCTGCCACCCCACTCCTCCAGGTAAGTGAACTTTTGAAATTGACGTGAAGCAGTTGAACTCGGCCACAGACAGGGCACTGACTCCCTCACCTTGCAAAAATAGCGACTGTGCTGTTATATCTATTTCTCGGCATGCTGGCCTTCGAATGGTCTTTATTGTAAACGGATATCCAAAGACAGGGAAGAGTTATGTCCCTAATGGTGTTCTGTGGGGCTTATTACCAAGCAATAGCGATAATTATCGCTGTTGCTTGGTTAGAGACAAAAATTTACTGCTAAGCTGCGGCGATTTTTATCGCAAATAAACCTTGGTATTACCACGCCAGTGAAGAATTCCAAGACCGTCCATATCGGCTTACCCTGGCGTCGCCCGGTTACGATTGAGTAACGCGGCAACCCACATTCTAATGGGGTTTGCTGGTCCAGGCAAAATCGCTCTTCCAGACGACTAGATACTATTCTTATGTCACCTCGGCATTTTGAGGTTTAGCGATAAAAGGCAATTTATGTTTTGTCCTGATGATGGTCCCCATTACTGCTTAGGGGGACCGAAACGCCGTCGACTTGCGTAGAGGGGTACGATGACCCCGATGATGAAGCATGACACCAAGGGGCCTGTTGGTGTGTGAGGGGTCCTAAAAACATAAAGGTGTTCCCCACTGTGGAGGAGACACCCTTAATCTCAAGGAGTGGATTCTAACTGTTTATTTAAATATGCCCAGGGAGAATGAATACATTCTGATTTCTCTCTCTCCTCCTCTGATTGTTAATTATATGCAAATCAGTCTGACCATGTGCCTCATGGGAACAGTCCAGCCCGAACTGCCAAGCCATGTCTCCCCTGGACTGGCTTTGTTCGCCCTAAGGTGGCAGGGTATCCTCAGACGTGAGTCCCTTGCTCACTTGGCATGTCTTGCCATGTCTGAACTGGGGTGGCAGAGTGGCAGAGTGGGCTAAAGAACGGTGATGGATTAAACCCAGATCTTTTGACTGGGTGTGAGTGTTTGATTGATTCAAATGCTCCGTCCATCACCACCCCCTTTTGCACTGCTTTTGGCCACCATAAGTGTGGCAGGGTATGCTCAGACGTGAGTCCCTTGCTCACTTTGCCACTGGATTCAAGCAATCCGGGCTGAAGACTGCTGAAATGCCAGAAACCGGTCCTCGGAAGCTTGTTTCCGGTCCAGGGAAGACATGGCAGGCAGTTCGGGCTGGACTGTTCCCATGAGGCACAGGGTCAGACTGATTTGCATATAGCCATGTCTGAACTGGGGTGGCAGAGTGGGCTAAAGAACGGTGATTTATTAAACCCAGATCTTTTGACTGGGTGTGAGTGTTTGATTGATTCAGATGCTCCGTCCATCACCACCCCCTTTTGTACTAGTGTAACTTCTTTCCAGGCCTAAACCTACCTGTTTAATTAATCTAAGATGCCCCTAAAGTAGGCCCTGGAGAGCCCAAGAGCAGAGTGCAGTGTATTAAAAAAGTAGGGCCTGTAGGATGGAAAAAAAACATTAAACTTATTTTTCCGTGCTGTGAGGCCTGTCCCTCAGATAGGTTTACATTTGGGGATTACTCATTACATTTATTAAGCTGTAATTTCTAATTGAGAGAAGGTAGGTCTGTCGTGTTTTGCAAATGAAATGTAGTGATAAATCCTCTTTAATGGTAAAGTTAGATTTGTTTTTATTATTCTGAGAAGACAACTTTTAGAAAGTTAGGAATTTTCCTGCTCTTGGCCATTTAATATCTACGCCTGTCTCTGAACACTTTCTGGGCTACTTGACAGCTAGATTTGTGCATTCCTCTAGACAGCCAAACACAAATGGAAGGTGGGAGGGACTTCTTGGTCTTCCTGGGAGGATGGGAGGGAGGAGCTTGGCACAGCCTCACACTTACACCTAAATAGGTTGTGTCCTGTCCATACACAAAGGCCTGTGGTGAGCCTGGAGTCAGAGTAGTAAGAAAGGACCTTGATGCACTTCAAATATCCTTATTTGAAGTCACCCAACTGCAAAGGCACAACTGGACATAAGTACTGGTAGGATGACCCTACCAACTCAAAACGCTTCTGGATTTGTGGCCACTTGCCAGGAAGAAGAACTGCTGTGCTGCTGAAGGACAGCCACTCTGCTGGACTGCTGTTTGCAGACTCCTGCCTTGTTGTGTTGACCTGCTGCTTTCTCTTGCCTGGGTGAGAAGGACTGGACCTATATCACTTGAACCCAGAGTGACTCCAGGAGCTTTCTGGCTTGCCTCATGTTTAACCTCTCAAGGACTCAAAAGACTTCCAACCCGCTTCGCCCAAAGCTTTGACTCTTCTGCCTATGGGTCTGCCCTGCCAAATAGTGCCACCCCACTCCTAGACCCTTCAAAGTGGGCCTAGGTGTTTGCTGCAGCAGAGCTGATGCATCCTTTGCTGTGAGAGCAGAATCAATGCATCACAGCTGTAGTGGGAACAAGATCGGCGCATTGCATTTGGAATCAGCGCAACGCCTCTGGAACCACCGCTACAGAACAAACACATTGCCATCACTAGGTGGAGAAGATCAACGCATCCCCTCTATGGTGTGGAGAAACCCTGTGCATTACTTTTGGGGCCGCTGCATCTTGGAAATGCTGCATCGCTCCTGGATCCAACACATCCCCGTAGTTGCGTGGAAATATTTGTAACATCACCCCAACTGTGTGGGAAGTACAGATCCTTTGCTCAGCTGCACCCCGCTTCTTTGGTAACACAAATGAAGCATCAAGAGGTTTTTGTTCAGCGGGGCCTCACTGGGTCACTGTATCTGGCCTTTGCTTCATTGGCCTGAACTCTTGACTTTGTCCTGATCCAGAGCGACCTGATATCCCCTTTAAGCACTTACTGCTTCCAAGTGTAATTTTTCTATTTAGTCTTCAAAAATTCATATGCCAACTTCTACGTATTGGATTTTTGTCATTTAGGTCTTGTATTATTTATTATATTATGTTATATTTTTCAAAACTGGTAAGTATCTTGTTTTCTTATCCAGTATTGGGGTATCTTTCATAGATTCACATGCTTAGAATCAGAGTAGCTAGCAGTAAATAATACTTATACACATAGTGGATGGTGGGTATCATAAGAAGTTCAAGAGATACCATGTCAAACCATTGCGAAATATATAAACAAACCTATATTGCGAGAAAGAGTAAGCCATACACATACACCACAATGATTGTATACAATAAAGAATCTGTACGGTATCAGAAACAATATATTCTTTTCATCAGGCTTACCTTATCTAAAGAGGTTTGGTGGTACTGCTTGTCCAACTGCTGACTCAGCTTCTGTTGAGTTTTGCTAATGATTATGTCCTCTTGTGGACTAATCCCACATTCATAACTAAAGTTCCTACTTCATTTCATCATCATCATTACATCTGTTGCTAGATCCAGGCAATAATACAGAGTGAAAGTATGTACACTCTTCCAGGTTGCGGCCTGGCAAATCTTCTCCAAAGACACACCAGCAAACAATGCAGTAGATGAGGACAATGCCCTGGTAGAATGAGCTTTAGGCTTGTTTGACGATGGAGGACCTGCCTTACAATGGCAGAATTGAATAGCGGATGCAATGCACCTTGAGATAGTAGCCTTTGATACAGCTGAACCTGGCTTGGGACCACCAAAAGAGAGAAATAACTGCTCAGATTTTCTGATGGACACAGTCTGAAATATGTAGACTTTCAAGCATCTTTTGACATCCAAGGTATGCAATGACTTCTCCGCCGCGGAACACGAATTAGGAAAGAATGTCCACAATATCACAGGTTCATTCAGATGATAAGACTGGAGATGGTTTTCACCTTTGAATAGCTGGGCGTAACTATCAACCAGGACATGACGTGGGACTCGCATCGGGCAAAGGCCCACATGAAATTGGTCCAATTATCGGGAGGTATATCAAGGATGATAAGTATATCGACCTACAAACCCTTTAGTGCTGCCCTTGAAATTTACAAAATGCAGGCCAGAGGGGCAGTTCTATATGGAGGTGAATTATGGGGTCACTCTCCTAGCCAAAAACTACAAATAACTGAAAACAATTTTATTAGGCTGAGACTCGACTTAGGTCTGAGACCCATTGTGGAGGAGTTGGGATTAAGACCAATCATCTTCTGGCGCCGTATCTGGAGCACACCAGAACTTGTGAGCTACAGAAGTGAGCTCCAAGAGATCCTCTGTCTACCAAAATCAAGACAAATTCCATGGCTGAATTACATCAAGCAAACATGTGAGAAAATAGGCAGACCAGAGTTATGGTTAGATCCAGCTAACACATGTATTAGGACCTCACGCAAACTTATAGTGAGAGATTTTTGCAAGATGAGGCTCACTTTTATATTGGGAAAACCACGGGAGGGGTCCTTGACAGAATTGTTTCTTAAGTTTAAGGAAGCGTATTTATTCGAGCGTGTGCTAGATGACATCTCCCCGGTCCTTACAAGGAAAATCTTCTTACAGTGGCGATATGGCACACTTCCTAAAAGGGCATTTACAAAACACTGGGCTCAGACTTCACTGAGCCATCATTGTCCATCTTGCTCGCACCATCGGGAAGATGATCTGCATATTATATTCTTCTGCAAGGCCTACCGAAGACCGAGGAAATACTGGCTTGTGCCCCTCCTCAAAAAATGGGGTTTTACAAGATACCTCCCAGCTTACAGGATTTTAAAAACGGACCTTTCACCTATTATTGTACTTGGGGTGGCAAAATTCTTAACTGCGAAGTGGCACATTCGGAATCGATTTTTAAAATTTGAGCAAGATCTTGCGTAAATGAAATGTTCTGATTTTATGTAAATCTAATATTTTTTAAATGTGTATCTTTGCTTGGCCGTCTTGCGGTTTTATTTGAATGTGTTTTGTATATCTTTTATGATCTAAAATTGATCGAAATAAAGATGTAATGATGATGATGAAATGAAGTAGGAACTTTAGTTATGAATGTGGGATTAGTCCACAAGAGGACATAATCATTAGCAAATTTCAAATATGGTTGTCTTATAGTAAAAGTCTGTATTTCACTCACTCGTAGGGTTGAGGTGAGTACCAACAGTAGAGCCGTCTTCCATGAGAGATACTTGATATCTGCTTTATGAATGGTTCAAATGGATGTTTCATCAGTTGTTGTAGAATCAGATTTAGTCTCCATTCCGGAAGAGGAGCTCTAATAGGTAGGAAAGTTCTGAAAAGTCCCTTTAGGAACTGCTTAATGAGACGATTGGAACAAAGTGATGCCATCCCAGAAGATCTTCTGTATGTAGAAATAGCGGCTAAATGCAATTTAACTGATGCAAACGTTAGACCAGACTTTGAAAGTGACAAAAGATAAGGCAGAATCTTATCGGGAGAACATTCCAACGGATGTAAGTTGTTGTTAGAGCACCAGCAACAGAATCTATTCCATTTTAAGGCATAGGTCCGTAATGTAGAAGGGGCTCTTGCTTTATTCAGAATGTCCCTGCATTCTTGAGGTACGTCTACATCCCTGAAATCTGTGAGCCCAGGAACCAAGCATGGAGTTGCAGTTGAGCTGGGCAAGGATGAAGAATCTGACCTTTGCTAATTGATAGCAGATCCCGTAGTATCGGAAGGCGGAATGGCTTGCAAATGGAGAGAAAGAGAAGTTCTGTGAACCAGTGCTGACGTGGCCATTTTGGTGCAATCAGAATCATGCAGCATGAGTCCTTCTTCATTTTGTGTAGAAGCCTCTGGATCAGAGGAAAGGGAGGAAATGCATAGACAAAGATTCCCGTTCATCTCATCATGAAAGCGTTCTCCCAGGAACCATTCTCCGGCTCCCAACTTGCGAAGAAAAGGCACTTCCGATTGACTTTGATGGCAAACAGATCCAGATTTGGCTTGCCCCACTTCTGAAAGATATTGTCCAGTATTGTTTGATCCACTCCCATTCGTGACACAATTTTGTTGTCCTGCTGAGGGAATCTGCCCAGGTGTTCTGGACTCTTGGAAGATGTTCCACCTTGATTGCGATATTGTGCCGGAGAAGCCACTTCCAGATGTCTTGAGCTTCCTGGGACAGAATGTGAGACCTTGTACCACCTTGTTTGTTTAGATAGTGCATGTAAGTGGTTTTGTCAGTTCTGATGAGAACTCTTGATCCTCGGAGACGAGGTATAAAAGACTGCAGGGCCAGTGAAATAGCTTGAAGCTCCAAAACGTTGATGTGCATTTTCGCCATTGCTGAAGGCCACTTCCCTCTTACGCTGAGGTCTTGAAGATGGGCACCCCAACGTTCAATGGAAGCATCTGTGGTGATAATAAAATCCGTAATTGGAGGCTGAAAGGTGAGCCCTACGCAGACATTTGTGGAACACCTCCACCAAGAAAGCGTTTCTTTCATAACTGGAGTTATTGAACCATGTCGTCCAATGAACCTGAGATCTGGAGCCACTGATTGTCCAGCTCCTCTTGAATTGGCCTCATCTTTAGCCGCGCCTGAGGCACTAGCAGAATTGCTGACGTCAAAATCCCCAGAAAAGATTTGATCATTCTCACTGAAGCAAACTTTCTTTTTAGAAGGTCTGATGCCAGAGAGAGAAGGCAAGATATTCTGTCTGCGGACAAGAATGCTTTGTCTTGAATAGTGTCTAATCTTGCTCCCAGAAATTGTATCACTTGAGAAGGATAGAGGCTTGACTTTTGGGCGTTTAATGAGAGGCCTAGAGAATGAAGCATTTGCAGACATTTGGTTGTTGCAAGAGAAGCCTGGTGAAAGGATGAAGCCTTTATTAGCCAGTCGTCCAGATATGGGAATAGTTGGATGCCTTGCAGCCTGAGATGAGCTGCTACCGGAGCTAGAAATTTGGTAAAGACTCTTGGCGCCGAGCGCAGGCCAAACAGAAGGACTTTGAATGAAATGTGCACCTGCCACAGTGAATCTCAGAAACGTTCGATGTTTGGGATGAATTGGGATATGAAAATACGCATCCTGGAGATCCAAGTTTGTCATAAACGCTGCATGGTCTAGAAGCTGAAGAATTTCCTGGAGTGTTACCATGCAAAAGGATTTCTTCTGAAGGTACTTGTTCAGCATTCGCAAGTCTAAGATCGGCCTCCAACTTTTTCTTTATCAGGAAAAAACGATAATATAATCCCTTTCCTGTTTGAGAGTGAGGAACTCTTTCTATCGCCCCTTTTGACAACATAGATTTGACCTCTTTCCTGAGTAGAGAAAGATTCGGTGGGTTTTTCTTTGGAGGTGGATGAGGGGGGTGAAATTTGGTGAACTCCAGGGTGTGTCCAAATTTTATGATATCTAATACCCACTTTGTCCTTGGTTATTTTCATCCAATTGCTGAAATGTTGATAAATATTTGGAATTTTGAATGCTTGAGGCATGTCTGGTGCAGGTGCAATAGGAATGCCACTGCCTTCTGGCAGAATCTCTGCCTTGAGGTTGACGCCTCTTGCCTTGTTGCCTATAGGCGGCCGTTGGAGGGTTCCTGTAGGCTTGCTGTTGTTGTTCGTAAGAATATCCATATCAACCCTGGTTCCCCTGTTGTTGGTATTTCTGGTAACCCCCATGAAAGGAGTAGGAACCTCTGCCTCTTTCTCCTCGAAAAGGTGTCTTCCGA
This sequence comes from Lissotriton vulgaris, assembly GCF_964263255.1. NCBI lineage: Eukaryota > Metazoa > Chordata > Amphibia > Caudata > Salamandridae > Lissotriton > Lissotriton vulgaris. The sequence continues at coordinate 1,270,657,472 of NC_141689.1, forward strand.
TATTGCAAAGTACCCAATGATCTTGCCATATCTGTGTCCTTTTTTATTTCCTGCAGTGCATCATCAATATGTTTGCCAAACAAGAGGTCACTATCAAAAGGTATGTCCAGGATTTTTGTCTGGATTTCAGGGTGAAAATTCGTGGCTATAAGCCAGCCCTGTCTTCTAAATGTAGCCGCTCCTGCTAGTTGACGTTAACCAAGAAACGCTATATCAATAGAGATATCTATGATTTCGGAAGCGGCTCTTTCACCCTCCGTGAGAATTTTTCTTGCCTCTATTTTCTTGTCATCAGCCAGATATTCTACATAGGGCGAAATGTCTGACCACAATTGACGATCATATCTGCCTAAGATGGCTAAACAATTCGTAGCACAAACAGTAGCTCCTGCCATCGTGGTAAATCGTTTGCCTATGTTGTCAAGGCGCCTTCCATCCTTGTCAGGAGGAGCTGTTATTGGAGTGGAAGGGTTCCGAGATTTTCTTTGCTCTGCCTGAGAGATAACAGAGTCTTCTTTAGGGTGACCTGAGGCAGGCAGGTGCATCATCCGGCGCTTTGTATTTTTGTAAATCCTAGGGAGGTTTACAGGAATGGAGAATTGAGTTTTCCTGATCTTTACTCCCTCTTTCCCATATATGATCAATTATGGGAATAGAACGTGTAGACTTACGGTTCAGATCTTTAAAGTCATATAAAAAACACTCGGTCTTCTGTACTGGCATGATCAGGTGAAATCTAGCAGATGCCCTTTCCATAATGGCATGGTAACCTTTTATGTCCTCAGGAGGAGAGTCTGCAGCTGGAGGAATCGGTGAAGCTGGAGTCGGAATCAGGTATTCATCCCATTCGCCTACGGTAGTGGGTGAATTAGGAATTTCTCCATCCTCAGCTACCGTGTCCCCGTCATCATATTGTAAGAGCTGAGAAGGCAACATCGCCTGGGGCTCAGAAACTGGTGTTGCAGGTGTCACAGGTTGCATCTCTATATGTGCAGAAGGTTGTTGTGGAGGTGGAACTGGAGGAAAATGGCTATTATAGTCGTTTAACATTGCCGTAAGGTCCTGAAGCAAGGAAGCAGGCATTTGAACCACTGGCTCTCGATGGAACACTTCTTGAGGCCCTCTTAGAGACTTATATGGCTCATAGTATTCCTCCTCTTCATCATCTTCTTGATATTTTATCCTGAGTTGTGAAGGTTCATGTGCCTGTCCATAGGGGTCGTCGTTATCTTCAGATTTCTCCAAGTAATGGCTAGGAGGTGAAGGTGAAATGTGTGATACATCATGGTAAAAATGTCTGGTAGATGATTTAGAGCTCAAAATAGGCGTGAATTGTAAAGGCGCAGGTTTTTTACACTTCAAAGTGGCAGAAATATATGTCGATGGTGATTCATATTCTGCTGAAATGGTTGTAACAGACGACATCGCCGACGTTGTGATCATAGATGTCATCGACGGAAAAGACATCATAGACGTTATTGTCGTCGACGTCATCGTTGAAGTTGTCGTCGACGGTGGACTCGCCGTCGAGGGTATAATCGGTGAGATCGTCGACGGTATCGTCGTCGGCGGTGGGCTCGTCGACGGTAACGTCGTCGTCGGCGGGCTCATCGGCGGAACATGAAGCATTGTCGACGGGATACTTGTCAATGACGAGACAACCGTCGTCGACGGCTTAGGCATCGCCGACGGGATCTTCGATGACGAAGCCAGCATCAACGTGATATGAGTGGTCAATGGCGTAGGGACACTCGTCGTCAATGTCGTCGGCGTAGATCTCGTTGACCGTATATTTTTCTTCAACGCTGAAGATCCACTCACCTTCTGTGGTGATTTTCTTGTTGACGAAGAGAAGTTTTACTCGTCGACGGAGGGTCCTGAAGAGATTTTGAGATAGTTTTCAGAGAAACCTTCACCTTATCTCTAGATTTTACCTCCGAAGAGACTTTCTCTTTTTTTATGGAAGAGTGACCCACCTCAGAAGAGGATGTTTTCAAGGTCTTACTCAGCTTTTCAGGAGGATCTCCAGATCTATCCCTCTTCTTGGATATGGAGGTGGACACTTGAGGACTACTACTGCCCTCACCTTCAGATACCACTTCAGATGATGCCTTCAACTTCTCCAACCAAACTAGCAGGCGTCCTTCTTTATCCTTCAAGGTCTTGGCAGGAAAGGTTCTACAGATCCTGCAGTCCTTAACCTTGTGTGCTGGGTAGAGGCAATAAATACACTCCTTATGTGGGTCCTCAAAGTGTAGTCTCTTCTTGCCACATGAAGAACAGGACAAAAACAAACTCTTCTTGGAATCAGGCATATTTCTTCACAGAAAGAAAGGCTTAAGGAAGAAACTGAGCAGAGCGCAGAGAGACTCCCTAACACACGAGGTGCGGTAGAAAATCGGAGGGTTTGCCTCTCTGTGGCGAAGGTTCTAGGAGGCGCTGCTGCCTGATTGTCTGGTTTCCAAGTTTGGTTCTTTTGGCAAAAGGACTAAGATAGGCTAGTATAGTGACTTTGCAATCTACTATAGCCTATAATGTGATGTTATTATGATTATAATGTATATATTTTATTGTACCGCAAGACTCCCACCTCATCGGCAGGGATGATTCTAAGCATATGGATCTATGAAAGATGCCCCAATACTGGATAATTATGTTGTGGGGTGACAGTGACGGTGCTTTCTTGCTTTGTCTCCAGAATTTAAATATAGTTGTAGTGTTTTCAAAAACTCATGCAATACACCACTCATTCACCTTTGGACCAGAGAACTGGACCCGGGACTCAATACATGTGATGAGTGCAGCAGGAGGAGCGGATTGCAATCAAGCAGGCCACAACCAGGCTAGCAGGCCAGTGGCAGAAGCAGCGTCGTGAAGACAAGCAGAGGGCTAACCGCCTTCTACTGCCTACTTCCCTTCTCTCCATTCTCCACTGACTGGAGTCCAACGGGAGTGAGCCAGCCAGCTGTGGTTCTTTTTTGCTGCTGCTTTTTTCTTGACTCTACATTATGCTCAGGGACCACCATGCCTCCTGTAGTGAGGGGCCAGTGAGGAAGATGCCAAACGACAGGCAGCTTAGAGGGCAAGGTGGAGCTGAACCCCTGCTGCAGCATCCTTGATCCAGAAGAGCTGTAAGGTGAAGCAGGTTGTAAGTAGGACCAGCAGTTACAGCGGCGGCTAAGCAGGCACGGTGGGCCTTTGTCTCACTGCACCAGGTTGAGCCTCAGGTTTGCGGAAACAGCCCAATCTGGATCAGGTGTAGCTTGCTGCTTGGGTGTGTTTCCTCCCGCACATTGCCTGTTTGTGTCAGTCTGTACTCCCATACCTGTGCCCCACTACCCTGCGCATCTGCCCCTTCTGCCCCCATATCTAGTCACCACCTGAAGAGAGAGGCAAGGTGATACTAGGAGTGAGTTCTCTGCCTTTACCAACTCCCTCTTCAAAAATCCCATATCCCCCATATCCCCCAAACAATTTCCAACTAGTTTTGTGTAACGTGCTCTTTGCCCCCTGTAAACTGCATGAGGCCACAACACAGGGGGAGAGGCGGCCCTGGAAGAAGAGGAGATGCCGCCCCAACCAATAGTGAGTTAGAGAAGCGTTAATGTTAAAAGCTCATGCAACTTAGGTAGCGCCAAAGTAACTCTGTGGAGTGACAGAGTGGGACCCGCAGAGAGGAGATTGCTGATGGCTGACGTGCGGATGTTCTCACAAGTTTATACTCAAGGAGGGGATGCAGCACAGGCTGTCCTCCCGCAACCAGCTTCGCAACTCATGCTAAGGTGGTGTGCTGCAGTATCATTATCATTTAGTAACCAGACTAAGCTTAAGAGCTTAAGAAACCACTGTATTATAAGCTGTGAAAGTAGTAAAACAATAAGGTCTGGCTGGATGAGTAGAGCATTTCTATAGGCTTTGAAGCACAGGAAGAACTTAGGGCCCGATGTAGGTAAACGGGATTTTCCGATTTCAAAATACCGAGGCGGGCCGAATCGGTATTCTGAAATCGGAAAACGAGATGTAGGAAAAAAATACCGAATGAATACCGATTCGGTCGGCATCGGTAATGAGATTCGGTACGTTCCGATTCAGCTCGGTCCGAATCGGAAATTACCGAATCGGCCAACAACGAATCGGAAAACACCGAATCGGCTACCACCGAATCGGATATTTCCGATTCGGCGAATACCGATTCGGTAAAAGCCGATTCGGTAAAAACCGAATCGGCAATCATAGACCCATGGCGAAAAAGCCCATAGGAATGCATTGCATGAACCGATTCGGCTTTTACCGAATCGGATAATACCGAATCGGATTTTACCGATTCGGATTTTACCGAATCGGTAAAAGCCGACTCGGCAATAGGCGATTCAGCCAATGAGGTGGCTCCCCCTCCCCCACCCAAACAGGGAGTGGCAACCCTGGCAGGTGCAGCCAATTAAGAAGTTTCTAGAAGTTTCTGGAAAGCCTGCCTGAGCCCAACACACAGTTAGCAGCAGTGGGAGAAGGAGGTTGCAGACTGAGCAGGAGCAGGAGATAATGGCAGATCAGGCAGGAAGCCAGAAGTCCTCCCAAAAGAGGAAGCCCAAATTCACCACCACAGAACTTCAGGTGCTGGTTGAGGAGATGGTGAGGGTGCACCGCCAGCTCTTTGGCAAGCTGTCCCTCAACGTGCCAGACAGCACCAAGAGGAGATTGTGGGCCGACATCGCCCAGAAGGTCAATGCTGCTGGAGTCACCCCCAGGTCCATTGAGGAACTTAAGAAAAGGTTTTACGACCTCCGCAGCCTCACGAAGAGGAAGCTGGCCGACCTCCAAAGGCAGGCTGGACACACCGGAGGAGGCAAGAACCCGGCGCCACCCCTCACCGAGCTGGAGGAAATTGTCTCCAGCACCATCGAGAGGGAGAGCATCGTAGGGATCGGGACCCTGGACAGCACTGCGATGGCCACAGCTACAGGTAAGAAGCATGCGCATCATGACACACCCTACCAGACACCTCCCCATTAGACACAATGCATAGGCAAACACCAGCACTGTACTGTCACCAACATACAAGAGACAAGCATCATGGTACATGTAGTCAGCAGAAGTTAGCCAAATATGTCAGTGCAGAATCACAAGACAGGAAACAGTGTGACACGGTGTAAGGAGATGCAAGGACATGTGGAATTCCATAATTGTACTGACTGTAATACATCGGCACTCAGTTTACAAATGCTTCTTTGTACCTAGGGGCACCATCAGGCGGCACCACTGTGGCAGCAGAGGGAGCTTCAACATCAAATACTGCAGTGGCAGGGCCGAGCACCAGCCAGCCTGGCCAGGAGGAGGAGGATGAGGATGAGGAAGGAGACACCCCAGGGCTTGGAATGGAGGGAGTCCTGGTGATTGATTACCAAGCAGTGCACTCCCCAGTACTGGCCAGCACACCCCCCTTGCAATTTTCACCTGAAAACTCCCCTACAAGGCAGACCATTCCGCCGACAACAGCACCTGCCACAACCGTGGCCTTGCCACCCGTCCTACCTGTCCTGGGAGCAGGGGCTCCGGGACCGGCCAGCACCACACCCCCACCAGTGGCACCCCTGCCCACTCAGCAGGCCGGAGGCAGCAGTGCCAGACGCCGTGCCACCACCACCACCACCACCACTGCTGCACCAGCACGGGAGGGCAGTGTGTTCCTGGGCCTGGAGGGCCAGATGGTCAAAATCCAGCGCCAACAGGCCAGATCCACCATGGCCTGCCAACGCCAGCTCCTGCAGCACAACCTGCAGATGGGGGAGTTGGTGAAGGGCTTCCAGGCTGTTGTGGACAGCAACAAGGAGGTGGCAGCAGGGTTGGGCAGGCTGACCACTGCCATCACCCACTCCTCTGCCAGGCAGGAGGAGCATGAGGTTGCGCGCAGGAGGGATGCCCGGGTGCTCAACCGGGCCATGGCCCGCCTTGCAGCGGCGACCGCACAGCTGTGCCATCGAAGCTCAAATCAGGAGTCGGTGCTCAGTCAGCATACGGCTGAGCTGACCAGGGGGATGGCCAGGATCACCACGGCCATGGAGGCCATGTTAATATCAAACGCCGCCTCCAATCCTGCCCTGGACCTGGGTGATGCTGGAGACAGCAGCAGCCGCAGCAGCCCGGCCAGCGCTGCATCAGAGCCAAGGAGGAGCACCAGGCGATCCGCTGATGCTGCAGGCCATTCGGAGGGGGCCGAGGGACACCCCAGTGGGTCTGGAAAGCGGGCCAAAAAATAGGCTGGCAAGGGGGGATGTGCAAACCAGAACCCTGGACTTTATTTGTTTTTACAGACTCCATTTTTTGATGCACTTCAGTGATGTAACTGTGGTGCATCACTATTAAAAATTTTATTTTCCAAGCAACATTTAGCTGTCTTTGCATCTGTACTCAGTCAGAAATAGTTCTCAGTGATCTCCTCACGTCTGTATCTGCCATCACATGGCGTACACACCCCAGCTGGCTGTGTCAGTGGCACAGCTTCGTCGTCGTCATAGTCCTCGTAGTCAGACAACTCCACCTCAGTGCCCTTCTTGACCGCAAGGTTGTGTAACATTGCACATACAGCTATGATCTTGCAGCAGGTGATGGGGGTATACTGCCTTGCACCTCCACTCTTGTGCAGGCATCTGAATCTACTTTTCCAGATGCCAAAGGTCCGTTCAACAACATTCCTGGTGCGTATGTGGGCCCGGTTATACCTCCTTTGGCTGGGTGTGGAGGGGTTGAGGTAGGGGGTGAGTATGAATGAGCGGAGGGCATATGCACTGTCGCCTGGAAGAGAAAGGGGTCACATTAGACACATGCATACATGTATTACACCTACCTACTATGTGTTATGGGGGTCTGATGATGTGGCTCACCTAGGAGGTATCCTTCTCCAAAATCGCCAGCCATCAGCCGTGCATATATGCCGCTCTGTTGGAATATATAGGAGTCATGGGTACTCCCTGGAAATTTTGCTACCAGGTCTGTGATGGTGCACTTGGCATTGCAGATCACCTGCACGTTGATGGTGTGTGTCGATTTCCGATTGCGGTATATGTATTCGGTGTCCGCTGGTGGGCAAATCGGAATATGCGTGCCATCTATGCAACCGATGATTTGGGGAAACTGCGCCATCTGGTAGAAGTCTGCTTTGGTTTGTAGCAGTTCTGCGTGGGTTGCAGGGAATGAGATGTATTGCTCCATCCTGTCTATCATGGCGTCAAGGAATATGTGGAAGAACCTTGACAGGCTGCTCTGGCTCACCCCTCCTGCTGCTGCTGCTCCACTTTGATAGCTACCAGACGCTACCAGGTGTAGGCTGCATAGCACCTGGACGTGCGCAGGGATGGCGTGTGCCCTTGGGGTGTGGTGGTCCAAGTATGGCTTAAGGTCCCTGATGAGCTCAAGTATGGTGTCAGAGTCCAGCCTGTATCTCTGTAGGATCTCAGCCTCAGTGAGCATGAACAGGGTTATCCTCTGTCTGTAGACCTGTTCATTTCTTTGCCATTCCCTCTGTCCTTCCTGCTGTAGCCGTAGCCGCCTCGCAATGACATAGAAAGCTGCCATCCTGCAAGTTGCAATGCATTTTGGGACTGTTTATATGGGTTGGAGTTGGTTACCACCTGATTGCAATCCATGGTAAATACCGAGTGAATTCTACCGATTTTGAGCCGATTTCGGTGTTTCTGTGCCTCCCTACATCTCCCCAACTGTCGGAATCGGGGAATTTCCCGATCGGTGAATCATACGAATCGGCATGATTTCCGATTCGGCTCATGTCCGATTCGGTATTTTTTCCGATTCGGTACATGGACCGAATCGGTGATTTTCCGATTCGGTGTCACTAACGAATCGGTAGTAGGACCGAATCGGTAATTTTCCGATTCGGTGTCACTAACGAATCGGTAGTAGGACCGAATCGGTAATTTTCCGATTCGGTGTCACTAACGAATCGGTAGTAGGACCGAATCGGTGATTTTCCGATTCGGTGTCACTAACGAATCGGTACATGGACCGATTCGGTCTTTGTAACCGAATCGGTGTTTTTCCGATTCGTTACATATCCGATTTTCGGTATGTACGTATCGGATTCTTTCCCATTCGGTACTCATTCCGAATCGGTTTTCTGTCCGATTCGTTCTGTTTTTGGTTCCCTACATCGCGATGGCTGTTTACCGATCGGTAAGGGCCAAAAATCGGAATTTTCGGCCGATACCGATCGGTAATGCCCTACCTACATCGGGCCCTTAGGCATTTGCCCTGCACTTCCAAGTTCAACAGGAGAGCCTCAAATCCCTGAGCTTGACCGTGAACCTTGCTCTCAGGCTTTGACCTCAACCATTGCCCCTAGCTACTCCATACCTAGCCTCAGGAAAAGTGTAGGGCAAATGGGCTTGCATACCACCTACCTTCTTGACATCTTCAAGAAGACTTCAACCGTGGATTGTACACATACTCCTCAAGAGGGGGAGTCCTCTGCTCATGAATGTCTGCTGTTCACCAGGCTCATTGTTCAAGCCACAGTCCATGCAGCCCCACTGTCACCATGCAAATGCGGTAACGTTGCCAATGCTGCTGAAGGCTCGAAGGCCCGTCTCACGAATTCACTTGTTTCATCAGTTTGACCTCTTCCATACCCTACTACATGTTCACTGACCCCCTCGTAAACGGTTAACTCTGCTGGCCTGCCACTTCAAGTTTTTTCTGTTGGATACTTTCTCCTGAGACAGTCCCAGGTACTAGCTCCCAGATATGTGAACGCATAACATGTACCCCTCCTGCCAAGCCAATTTGCGCAGCCACTCAAGACCCTCAAATAGATGCCCATGCTCAACCAATAGTGCAACCCGTCTAGAACTAACATTGGACCTAAATATAGATTGCTCCTTTAGCCAACCAGCTGCCCAACATACCTGGGCTCCATCAAGTAACATTGCCCTACTGTCTCCAACTAAATTATTTAAAGCCAATTCATTGGGCATCCCACAGCCGTGGGATGTTTGCATGGAACTGAATGTTCAATCTCTCTTGGAGGTGCTGCTTTCCTTTTCAGGGTAGTTTTGTAGTTCTGGCTTAGGGCCTCCTTTTACCACCTAATGCTCCATCTGGCCACAACTCTTGCTGACTCTCCTGTCTACAGTCGCTGCCCTCAACTAGCACTCCTACAAACTGGATCTCCAAGTTGACCTTTTGAACTCCCTTGCTTTTTTCACAACTGGAATTGATAACAAGCTTGACAGCTTAAACAGACTTATTCTCAGAGCACAATCAACCACTAATCTTGCCCAGGCTGTTTGTTGTTGCTCTCCCATTATTAACAATTTGTCATCACTTCCAGCCTTTCTTAACACAATCTTAAGCAAAATAAAAGGACGTAGAGGCTGACTCTGGGAAATGCCCAAACCCATTGTTACGCTGGGTCAATACTTGGTTGAACGAGGAGATTACATTAAACCATTGGATATTGAAGGATTGCATTGCCCTAGATAGAGCAGACAGAATCCCTTGGCTGTCCTATGTTAGAGCGGCATGTGGCAGGTTGGGGCGTCCTGAATTATATCTATCACCACAGGGCATCAGGAAAGAGGACGTAGGGTGGATCAAGCTCAATTTTTGCAACCTGTTGGAGGCAGAGAGGGAGGAGATTGAACTTAGAAAACCTTTAGTTTGATCTATCTATGGCCTAATCACCACTCTAGAGGCTGAACCGTGTTTGCAGTATGTCACCAAGCCCTACCATCGCTTTCTCCTGGTAAGATTTCGGTTCAACCTCATCCACCTCACGCTAGGCTTATAGCCCAAGTGGGGGTAACCAGAAGATACATCACCTTGTACATGTGACAGCTTTTCCCCACAGGACACACTCCACCTAGTGATGTTCTGTGAACACTACTTGGTGGCTCGTAAAACATTTTTTATACCCAATCCTGAGGGAACTTGGTTTTGTCCAGGTGCGACCTGCCCTCTTATACTTGCAAATGCTTGGTTCTGTTCAGGTCACCTATAGTGTAGCCGGTTTTTTAGTGGTAGCAGCCCGTCTGAACAAAAGGAGACTATTGCATTTGTGATTGTCACATTAGATCAAAAGGCGGTTATGGTCCTTAAATACTTATACCCAACAGTGTACCTTGTATGGACTTAATTTGCCATTGACTAAAGGCTTTTTTGGATATTGGACATCTGGTTTTATATTGTATAAATGTATAATTTTTAACAAACTTTTTAATGCATTTCAGTGCATTTCAGGTGTATGTTTTATGAATTGAACTGTATTAACTAAACATGTATTAAAAGCGGAGGATAAAGTTTTTGTATCGCTTTTTATGGTTTTAATTAACCAAAATAAAGAACTTTGACTGACTCACAATCCCAGCTGATACAATTCACCCCCAAGTCTCAGTTAGTTCTTAAAAACCCAACCTTTAGAAGCCCTCTTCTTGACAATCCCAGAGTTTGAAGGAACATTGTATCAGAGTAACTTAGCTTCCACCTTAACAACACCACCTCAGTCTGCTCCCAGAACCCCTCCCAGAACCCCAGGCCCAGCCATACCCGAGCTTCCCCGACCTCTGAATAAGAGAGAAAGGAAATGTTGTTTGGAGCAACGGAATAAAAACTGCAGCAAATCTACTTCAGCTTCATACAACACATTTTTGTGGTTCATTAAGAAGAGTACAAGTAGCAGAATGCCCAATGATGAAGAAAGGAGCTTTAATCAAATTATAAAGGCACAACTGTTGGACCAAACTGCAGGCTCAGAGAACACCATTCTAAATATGTCCCGAAACCAAAGTGCCAGAGAGACGGAAACAAATGAAAGTTCTGTGAGTCAAACCAACCCGAGCACCAAGAAGTCACCACAAGGGAGAGCCCGCCGGAAAGGCTGGCAGCCCAACCCTGGCACGAACCAGATGCTGTGCAAAACCAGGGTTGCCCTGTCTTCTCTCCCGGGTTCCGTCCCCGTCTACCCAAGAAAATATCCAAGTGACAATTGTAAGGGAACAGAAGGATTTGAACCCCCTGCCCAAAAAGGGCCTATCCACGGAGCATTCGCTATCTGGCCGGCTGGTGAAAGAACCCCAGGGAAGTCACAGCACCCTAAATCACGCCCAGGACTCTACTGGCTCTACCATAAGCCAAGGACTCACTAAACAAGCAGCCCCCAACAACTACAGTGTCAAATTGATGTTCTTGTCAAATATCACACGCAAGGCCCCCATGATGTCCTGAACAGGAGAATTATTCTAAGGTTAATGAAGGTTATTCTTGAGCTTAACATTTTGGAATCACAAGATATCATCTTGATTGACTTCCTGGCCCCAAGCGGCACACAAATATCTGCTAACACACTGGTGACCCTTGCCACAGTAGAGCACATCCAGAGAAGAGTTGTTTAATTTCTGAGGAATTAGCCTTAGTGTTTTCAAGGAAACTGGCTATCCTATGGTCCTTGCAAATGAAATGACATCCCCAGCCATGCATAGGCAAGAGACCTGCTATGTCTTAAAACACTCTTTGAATCGAACCATCACAGCCTCCAGTGAAGGAGAGAGGACTACCCTAGATACAAAAAGGGAACTGGCTGCCTTCAGCAATAACTCAAAAGTGATCCAATTGAATTAAGGAAATCATACTCCTATGCTCCAGTAAGTCCTCACCTCTTTCACTATGCTCCTGGGGCACCAGTGGTCTTGTTCAGAAACAGGGGTTCGAAGACACTTCTAGTTTTTGGAGTGATTTTGAAATCATCACTCTCCAAAAAACATGGCCTTTGACCAGTCATCCTATCATTGGCATTATTGAGTACTGTAATATAGCTACCAAAGATCATAAAAATTGCATACAAAAAAAGGTGGCCAGCCATTGTATATTTCTGTAAAACTTGAATCTATAACCATGCAGGAGAACTGGTTATAAGCAATTAAACTCTGCAATTGGAAGCCACATGACTCACATCTATTAATCAACGCATACATTAACCCTAGTGCAAGGACAAAAGGCCTAAGCTAAACCAGCTTATCTCAGCCTTTCATGAACTGGCCAAGGACCATTCTTCATCTGACTGTATGATTACAGGAGACTTTAATGTGAACTTCTTTCAAGATCCTCATGAGGAAACCCGAGAGACCTCCCCTGAGGGCGCTTGGAACATCACAGACTAAACCAGACCCAAAGGATGCCTACAAAGCCCAAAGTCTCAAACGGAGGACGTCCACAGATGCCCCACCAAACTGGACAAGATCAGACCAAAAAATCATAATGCAAGGTGGAAATGTTTACTTTAGTGAAAAGTATTTCCCAAAACATAAAGTCTGATGCCACATGAAGTTAGGAACACACAGGCAAATGGAACACAGCACACATAGCACATGTAGTGATCACGTGCCCCTCATGCATGAGATCTGGACATATTACCCACTGGCCCACATTGTGGCAATGCAAGGTTGAGGTCCACCTGCATTTGTTATCAGGGGCCTTATTTATGATTCCAACGACAAGGTGCGCACCCTTTACTAAAAAAGGATCAGTGGAAACGTTAGATGATACCCAAAGAAATGTATGAAACCTTGTTCAGATTGGTTGTACTTTGAGACAGTTCTCAGACCCACTTTTGCAACTGCACTCCCAGCTAAAGTGTTTGATTAAACCAACTATTCCTGTTTTGCCAAACGCCTCTTGTCTTCTGTTTTCTTCAAGGAACATTCATATTTGTGCAACAGGTGAGTGGTCTTCCTTGATCTCCCTTTACGCCTTGCAAAATTCCCATATTCACCCACTGCTGTTGCCTCATATGGAAGCTGCATGAAGCCCCCACCACCACCACCACTGCTACACTTCTAAACTTAAAGAAAGCCTGGAACTCCATGAGAGCAGCTCATAAAAACCCTGGCAACAAAAGGTCAGCCATAGCACTCAAGCAGGTGCAAAACAGTAACAATCAAACAGTTTGGACAGAGAAGTCAAGACATGCAAAGTTGCTGGGCGATTTTTTTATATGGAAGTAAAAAAAAAAACTGACGGAAATTCAGGGCCCTGGTAAATCGACAGGTGAACGGGTGTAGCAGACCTGGCGTGCAAAAATCTCTGAACCAGAATGGTCATCCATCTCTTTTAGGGATTTTAAGTCAAGGGACTCTGACTACCTGAATTGCTATGCCTCCCAGCAAGGGGGTGAGCCTTGCCTCTCAAGCTCAAATGAAGTTACCATCTTCGCCTCTCTTTAAGATCGTTAATGCTTGAACTCCTTCAGCACAGACCTAACATCTCCGACTAAATGGCTGCAACAGGTCCTGGTCAAGGCCAGATCAGATGGGGTCTCCAGACCCAGCAGCCTCTGAGGCCCTTGTCAAGCAGGATACTTCCTTTTTGACTTCTAAGCTCTCTGCTCTTTAACTACTTCCTGATGTGCTCAGCAATTCTGGAGTCCTGGCGCAGGGCTAATATCCAACCTATCTACAAAGGAGTCTCCAAATCTGATCCTGGCAACTATAGATTGATAGCGCTTCTGGACAATGAAGAACAATTATTTGACAGTCTATTGCTGAAGGATCTGCAGCAATGGGTGGAGTCAAGTAGGCTAATCCTGAAAAACCATACTGGTTTAATTGAAACAACTGGCACCCTGACCATTTTTTTAACCACAACCATTCTATCATAAAGGCCAGTCACTTTGCAAGCCTCATTGCAGTGCTAGTTTGTTGATTTCAAGGCAGTATTCAATGTGTTCCAAGGGGAGCACTTTGGAAAAAGTTGAAGCATTGGATCATTCCACGAAAACTCCTGAATGTCATCATTCAGATGCATATTACCACATAGGTTTGCTTCAAACTGGGCAATGGATCCTGGTATCCAGAAAGATTGCAACCTCTCTGTGCGTAAAGCAAGGGGGGTGTCAGCACCCTTGATACCACCAATAGCGATTACCCTAAGATAGACAGTGAATACATTAGCAAACTGCTTTATGATGATTTAGCCTTGTATAGCTATACAAGAGTTGGGGTGCAGCAGTTGCCTAATGTGCTGCACTCCTACGCTATTGTCAGCTGTCTGGAGGTTAACTTAAGGAAAACTAAAATATTAACAATGGAAAGGAAACCCATCAAGGAAGGTGCTGGCACCTTTATGGCAACAAGATCATGAAGCAGCAGTCATGTAAATTCCTGTGGTCCATTATTGACACAAGGTGCACTTTTTTTCCGGCAAATGAAGGAAGTCAAAACCAAAGCTCTGGCTCCCCAGACACTTTTTTCAAAAGAGCAAAGTTTGTTGTGGGAGTTTTCTCTCTCTCCTCAACATAACAAGGGGAAAAAGTGTTCCATATTTGTCCTATTTCAGCAAAATCATATTGGAGATGGATGGCATCCTCTTGTATAAACTTGTCACTAAGATATACAAGTTTGCAGTTTGCCTGGGGCTGCTCAGATCTGGCTGGAATTGGGCCTCCTGGACCAGCCTGTGGTTAGAGCTGGAGCTTTCATAAATCTCAGTCAAACTGGTGGCCTGAGACAACCCCATCATCTGTATTTTGAGGACTGTCTAAGTATTTTGAATGCCAGAAAGCTTTGAGTATCCCACAAGGCTCTACATGCCCTTTAGCATTTCACGTTAGGCTGATATGGATGCTTCATCAAAGCGTAAGGATGTGTGGGCTGTTAATAATTCCTTTAGACATGCGCCCCTCACCCCATCTGTCCAGCATGTATTCAAAACATAAAAAATTAAGATTCTTGGCCCTCATACTAGGGGAATGGCTGTTTCTAGAACACTATGGGCCTCATTTACAAGTAATTGCCACAGTGTGTTACCGCAAGCCCTTTGGCTGTGCCAGGCTGCAGCATTTTCAAAGTACAGTGTTGTGTCATATCTACAAGAATATAACAGATCCCTTTGCTCTCCCTTTACGCTGGCACACAATTAGCTGCCATGCACTGATACAGTCACCCTTTTACCATGGTGTAAGGATACCTGCGTCATGGGGATGATTGTATATGTGTAGGAAGATGTCCCTTCCTGCACATAAATAATCTGAAATGGCATTTTTCAACTTCTATGTGTGCTGCATTTGCACACATAGAACTTGTAAAACAAATGTTTTTTAATAATTGTTTATGTGCAAGGAGGGACACCTTCCAGCACATAAACAATCATAAGAGGTTATTTCCTCGTTCTATGTGTGCTGCAGAATGCCACAAGGATAGAAAGCGGGAAAAAATTAGAAGAAATTAATACATTTCTCCTCGTGGTGCCTCCCTACTTCTCCCCTAGGGAGGCGTTGCATTCAGACGAATTTCCAGGTTAACGATTTCTTGTAAATCTGGAAATGTGTCAGGTTCTAGGGGTGTTGTGCGGGAACACGCACAACAACACCCATGGAACGCTTGTTTTATGCAAAGTTCTGTGTGTAAAGGGGCCGTATTTACAAGGACAGGAAAAGCCATGCAGGGTGGCTTTCCTGTCCTTGTAAATATAGGGCAGCAAAATGAGCCCCTAGTGCGTCACACCGGCAGCGCAAGGGGTTTGTAAACAAGCCCCTTATAGAGGTGGGCTAGCCTTCAGAATCAACAATGTGCAGGGAGTGTGGACTGTATGATGAATCCTTTGAAGATATCTTCTTCGGCTGCCCAGCTTTACTTGAGGAACAAAAATTTCTCCTGAAGTGGGAATGGAGCAAAATTGGTCCTCGATCATGCCGGTGCGCCATTATCGATTACCTTGACTTGACTCCCTTAACCCTGACAACGTGACTTGAAAATGTTGTTTAAGTTTGCAGCTTTAGCAGCTAAAAAAAGCCTCTGCTGCCTAGGGGCCCTGAGTAGCACAAGCATGAACAACATGTTGGATCGCCCGTCGGTGCCCCCCATAAAGGTGCATACAAACTCATAGTGATTGGATGTTTTAAGAAAACACAGTGCACACCTCTGATTGAAGCGATGCCTACTTTTTATTTGCAACACCCATGAAACGTTAGTAATTGGCGACTGTAATGTACACTTTTACTTGTGGATCTTTGCGTCAACATTTACTAAGGAGAGAGGCCTCTACGAATCGCAGTATTTTGGCGATTTTCCCCCCTCTATGCGCGCCTCTCACATAGAAGGGGGAAGTATACCATCAACTATCGCATTCAGGGTGGATCGTGAGTTGGAGTAGTGATGTGGTTGCAGGTTTGAGCGGTCCAATGTGGGGTTAAGGGTCACATTAAGGTCGCCCCCCCCAAATCAAGTGTGTAGATCCAATTTCTAGGATCTTACCCACTAGTATCCAAAAAAAGTCAGGATCGTCGTGTTAGGTCCTTGATAGGTTACGAATGTAAAGGATTGAGCGGCTAGCCTGCCCCAAAGGATAGTGTATCTGCCCTGTGTGTCCTCGATGGAGCCAATGGGGGTGTAGGGAAGGGATTTCTTCATAAGGATGCATGTGCCTCGAGCGTATGATGAGTAGGAGTAAAAGCCTATGTGACTGGCCCCATAAGAGGCAAACGTGGAGGGGGAGGTAGGGTTGAAGTGTGTCTCCTGCAATATCGCGCAGTGGACATAATGGCGGTCTAAATAAGATAATATGTGTCGGCGTTTGCGGGGTTCTCCTAATCCACATACATTCCAGGTAAGGAAGTGATATGTAGGGGTTTTACAGCATTCAGTCATGGTGGTGGCGTGAGTTATGCAGCCTTGATCATGGATATGAGTCGAGTTGGTAGTGAAATCTAGGTGTGTATATGGGTACCAAAGCTGTGGTGTATGACGTGTCAGGAGGCGGGATGCCTCTCCAACAGGAATGCAGGAAACCCTACCCCACTCCTACATCAGCAGCCCTATCCTGCCGTGGCCCTCGACCCTGCCCTCCTTAGCGCCACATTCCCAACAGGGGAAATTGGCCTAGGGAACAACATAACTTCTGAGAGAGTAACAACAATGGTAAGGGTTGACCTTTGGGGTGGAGTCCAGAAGGTGACCAGAGTCCTCCTCGCTGTAGCGAGGGCATTCGGGTTTTCATATATTGGTTCATCTCGATCCAGTTACTGGTGTAGTCGTCAAGCCTGACTGAGCTCGCCAGCTAGACGGCAAAGAGTTAGGACACAACAAGTTGCATTGTTCAGGCCAAGCCTGTGGGAAGTGGGTGAGCTGTAATGCATGTGTGCCAAGGCTACGAAGCCACAGCGGGCGGAGTCAAAGAATTTGTCATCTGTGGGGGTCCGTGGCAATCATGCACAGCTGGAGGTTTCTTCATTCCCCTCAACTTTGCATAATCCTCATAGGAGTCTAGTGAGCCCCCACTGTGCTTCGTGCCCGGCCATTTCGTTGGGTAAAGTACTTCCCAAGGACCACATTAGCATCTGTTCATTCTATATCTGAAGCATCTCCCCCATTGGCTGGCCGATGGGGCGGGGAGGAATGGCTTGCGTCTGGTTTCAGCATGTTTTTGATAAAGTCCTGCGCGAGCTGTGGAGTGTTGAAAAATTGTGTTTTCCGTGGTATGTGACCTTGAGGCAGGCGGGGAATAACATTGTGTAGGGTAGGTTTAGTTGTTGTAGTTTCTTCTTCACAGGGAGAAATTTCCGCCTCTGCTCCTGAACAGCCACTGTGAAGTCGGAGTACATCGAGATGTGCATCCCCTCAAAGAAGAGCTGTCTGTGTTCCCTGGAGATGCGGAGGGCGGTGTCCCGTCCCAGTAGTTGAGTATCCTGGCAATGATCGGGCAGGGTATGGCACCGGGGACCGGGCGAGCCACCCGTGAATGGTGAGCCCACTCAACCACCAAAACCGGCGAGAAGGCCTCCCGTCCAAACAGCATGATTAGAAGGTGCTCTACATAGTCCTCCATTCTTCCGGTATCTGTTGATTCTGGCACCCCTAGGATGCGGAGGTTGTTTCTCCTTGAGCGCGATTCCAAGTCCTCATTCTTAGCCGCTATAACTTTTAGGATACGTTCCATCTCGAGCGTGCTTGTCGTAGTTGCGGTGGAGGCATCTTCCAAATACGAGACGCGTCTCTCTGCTTACGTCAATCTGTCTTCATGCTTGTCTACTCTATGTGTGACGCCATCCAGTCGAGCATTCATTGAGTCCATTTTGACTTCCATGGAAGTAAGGCTGGACTGCATGACCAGGAGAAGGTCCTTCAGGTCCGCAATAGAGGGTGCCGGTGGTTCTGTGGGTTCGTCCTCAAGTTCCGTCTGGGAGCGGGTGTTCTTCTATGCCTCAAAATTGAGCTTCGACTGGCGTCCATCCGGCTTCCCAATGAAAACTGAGGGTGGTCTCCCCAGAGGAGAGGGTCAAGGGGCTGTGGTTCAACTATAGGGGTGGTAAGGAGCACGCAGGAAGGCAGCACAAGCCACAGCCAGCACCTTTGAACCAGGAGTAGGATCTTATAAGCAGCTGTATCTCCCCTCTGTGTCTTACACCAGCACCCCAGGAAGAGGAGCTGTCCCCCGGCCTCAGTTCGTATGTAGCTCCTATGAATCGTGCCTGGGTCAGTGGAGGTATCCAAGAAGCGGTTCTGTATTGGGGTATATATTTGCTGTAGTACCCCCAGTGCCCGTGGTGGGTCCCCCTCGATGCGCAGGGCTGCAGGCGGCATTCACTACCCCGACTCAAGGGGCAAGTGGCAACTCCCGGTCCTCAGAGTTACTTGAGTCCAGAGAGGGCCCGGCACATACCCACTCTTGCAAAGCTCAGTACACAGTAGGGGGGATTACGGGGGTCCTGAGGAGTCGGATCTAGTGTGCTGCTCCTCACCCCTCTGGCGATTGTGCCCGTGGCGCCCCTACACCCGTCCAGTCAGTTCCAGTGTTAACTTGTTCCAGGGGGGAGTAGTAGGGCAGGGTGCAGCGCAGGCCGCACTGGGCGCCGTCAGCAGGCTGGACCACCTTGTCTGTGTTTGGCACAAATCTCTGCTCTGAGGTACAGGCCCAAATCTACCTGTAGCCTCAAAGGTCGCTTAGGGGGCACCGCAGAGCAGATTTCTCACCTCCAGTTGCTCCCAGTATAACGTCGGCAGTGGGGCCAGGGCAGTTGCTCAAGGCGATCTGCTCCTTCGCCGCATCAGATTTCCGTCTCCCATCTACGCAGCCAGGCAAGCAGGGTGACAGGTTGTTTTTAGGCCCTACGAAGCTGCGAGCCGCTCAGCCCTCCGCAGCCCGTGCGGCGCAGAGCGGTGCTGGGTGCGCCTCGCAGCCACCAGCGCACAGGATCTCCAGCTGGCCCTGGGAATCAGCAGGCACTCACTATCCCGCAGCCACTACCAGTGTCACCGGGTTTTCAGACAGGCCGTCCACCGGCCGCGTCTCGCTGTGGAGGTTCTTAGTTCCGCAGTAAATCAGCCCCGGAGTTATGGGCAAGGAGCTGAGACATGGAGCGACGGCCAACGGCTCAAGCTCCAACATCATCTGGGCCCATAGCGCCTGACACAGGGGTGCGGGTGAGAGGCGAAGAGACTCACCTTCTACACGCCGAAGCTGGGGCCCACAGGCTGTTAGTTCCTCCCGCCGCGTAGCCACCCACCAACACGGCCGCCGGGGAGGTGACCTACAGCTCCCAGCAGGCCGAGCGGCATACTTCCGGTATCTGCGCGCCCGGAGGCGCTGAAAGCGAGGAGGCTCCCACTGAGGAGCGGGGGACCATAGCGCCTGACACAGGGGTGCGGGTGAGAGGCAAAGAGACTCACCTTCTACACGCCACAGCTGGGGCCCACATGCTGTTAGTTCCTCCCGCCGCCGTAGCCACTCACCTGCAGGGCCGCCGGGGAGGTGAACTACAGCTCCCAGCAGTCCGAGCGGCATACTTCCGGTATCTGCGTGCCCAGAGGCGCTGAAAGCGAGGAGGCTCCCACTGAGGAGCGGGGGACCATAGCGCCTATCACAGGGGTGCGGGTGAGAGGCGAAGAGACTCACCTTCTACACGTCGCAGCTGGGGCCCACACGCTGTTAGTTCCTCCCGCCGCCGTAGCCACCCACCTGCATGGCCGCCGGGGAGGTGAACTACGGCTCCCAGCAGGCCAAGCGGCATACTTCCGGTACCTGCACGCCTGGAGGCGCTGAAAGCGAGGAGGCTCCCACTGAGGAGCGTGGGACCATAGCGCCTGACACAGGGGTGCGGGTGAGAGGCGAAGAGACTCACCTTCTACACGCCGCAGCTGGGGCCCACACGCTGTTATTTCCTCCCGCCGCCATAGCCACCCACCTGCACGGCCGCCAGGGAGGTGAACTTCAGCTACCAGCAGGCCGAGCGGCATACTTCCGGTATCTGCGCGCCCGGAGGCGCTGAAAGCGAGGAGGCTCCCACTGAGGAGCGGGGGACCATAGCGCCTGACACAGGGGTGCGGGTGAGAGGCGAAGAGACTCACCTTCTACACGCCGCAGCTGGGGTCCACACGCTGTTAGTTCCTCCCGCTGCCATAGCCACCCACCTGCACGGCCGCTGGGGAGGTGAACTACAGCTCCCAGCAGGCCGAACTGCATACTTCCGGGCTCTGCTCACCCGGAGGTGCTGAAAGCGAGGAGGCTCCCACTGAGGAGCAGGGGACCATAGCGCCTGACACAGGGGTGCAGGTGAGAGGCGAAGAGACTCACCTTCTACACGCCGCAGCTGGGGTCCACATGCTGTTAGTTCCTCCCGCTGCCATAGCCACCCACCTACACGGCCGCTGGGGAGGTGAACTACAGCTCCCAGCAGGCCAAACTGCATACTTCCGGTATCTGCTCGCCCAGAGGTGCTAAAAGCGAGGAGGCTCCCTCCGCGTCGCGGGATCGCGTACGGGACGCGCCGGGAGAAACCCGGGACAAGGGCAGGGCCATCTGCAGCCAGAGGAGGCCAGAGGAGGCTGGGACGGGGCCATTCCCCTTGGTTCTGATCGAGGAGAAGAAGAAAAAGTATTAAAGGTACTGCTACCCTTTATCTATCCCCGGTCCTTCCCATTCGCCATCATAGTGGAACTGTTGAACTGGTTTCTTTAGAAGATGGCTGATGATATGACCTGCAAGGGGGTGTCAGAAATATCTCCGCCCAGAGTGACTTGTTCAGGGAAACGATGGACCATTATTTAAAGAGGGTAACGCTCCATATTGTCAGAGAATTAGAGAGAATAGAGCGATCCCCAGCCCTGGATAGTTCTGCCACTATGTGCCCTCCTTCACAGACTGCCGATGTAGCTCCAGAGATATAATTACTGGAGGAACTAAACAAAATGTGTAAATCCACGTACGCTCCTGTGGAATTGGACAATGTGCACATTAGTTCCCCTATCTGCGCCATAGCAACGACTAGTCCTCGGTCTAGCAGTCAACCTCAACAAGCTCATAGCATGCAGGATGCCCCCTTTTAACACGACCAAAAGTAAACTCGCAATCTGCATTGACCCCTCAGCTCACTATCGCTAAAAGGAAGAGAGATGGGGTCAAACAATTGGGGAGTCAGGCCAAGCATCAAAAATTAAATTCTTATCCCGTACCGCCCAACATTCCCAGCATTGCCATATCGAATGCACCTATCCATGCCTCTTAATGGCCTAGATCGAGAACATGATTAAGACTATATTATCCCCGTTGATGGATAAAATGGCTAGTCTAGGGGACAGGCTCACGGGTGTCAAGGAAGCTATGAAGGCCAATTCTATTCACTATTCAAATTCTTTTATTCGGTTAGACAATTTGTTAACCATAAAAAGTACATCATGATTTTTAAAACATATTCACATAAAAAACATGTTAATGTTATTACAGTATTATAATACAATTTAAAAAAGCCTAAAACATTACGAAAAGAAAAAACAGAAGGGAAAATACACTTTCAATCAGCTACATAGCACAAAATTTCATGGTTTTAGGTCTTCATTCCTTATTGCTTTACGAATTATTAAACATGATTTCAAAAACATGGCTAAATTCTTTGCCGCATATTGTGAATCTAGATGTTGCAATGCAAGAAGCGCTGATCGGCAGGTCCTCAGCCCCATCTGACGCAACACAGGCAAAACCCAGCGTTTGCGAGGTATGGCGTAGAAATAACAGAAAAAGACTACATGCATAGTGGTTTGGGACGAGACCTTGTCGCATGGGCATTTCTCCAAGTCATGAGACCAGTTTAATGGGTTTGGGAAAGTTACCAATCGGAAAAACAAATTAAAACGAAACCTGGTTAGTAGGTATTTTTCGTGGTTGGACAAATAATAAGTGAGATAAGGCTGTATACCTGGTGACACTTGGACCATCATGATGTGAGCATTTGATTGCTTGGGTACTTCGCCGCTCAAACGAAGTTCCCTGAGATGGTTAAGACAATGGCACTTAAAGGTTTTTCTGCTTAGCTCACTGATTAGTGATGGCTCTATTACATATTGGTTAAGATCCAAATCTTTCAAAAAGTTAACAACATATGCCAACCATGGGATCTTTTTCCAGGAGGTCAGCCCCAAGCAATCCGAAATCAGGGCACGAGTGAGGTGACATTCAGGCTTAGACCAGATACGGTGCCATAGTAGCATTGGTTGACATTTGATGTAATCAGCTAAGTAGTCAATCCCAAGCTCAATATGGCATCCGTATGTGGGGGCGCTCTGAGGGAGGGCCAGCAGATATTTTACAAAGCCGTTTTGGATTTTTTGGAGTTCAGCCGTGTTTACATAACCCCATACACCGGCCCCATATGTGGCAATGCTCTGGCATTTGGCTTGGTGGATTTTAAGTAGTACGGGGGGAGATGGCTTACCCATTTTTCTAGAAAATGAGACAAGGGCAGAGGTAGCACGTTGGTAAAGCAGTTTTCTAGTTACCAATGCCCTTTTCCACGTTAGCTGATCATCTATTAGGATACCCAAGTAAGGGTATTCCCTAACTCGTTCTAGTTTTGATTGCTCGATGGAGAGATGCTTGGAGCTTTTCACCTTGGGCCCTGTTTGCATGACAAAGGTCTTGGTCTTATTCACCTTTAACCCAAGTGAGAGCATATAGTTACAATATTTGTCCAATTGTTTCTGCAACTGTACCAGGGATCTAGCGAAGATAACTGAATCATCAGCATAAAGCAATGCTGGGATAGGGCGGTGGTTAATGGTAGGTAAATCCTGGCTCCCTTCAAGCATGGCTGCTTCCAAACCATTGGTGTATAAATTAAACAGGAAGGGAGCCAGGACACAACCCTGCCTAACTCCACGTGTTATTTGAAAAGAAGATGTTAATTCGCCACCTGTTCCAAACCTTACGCAAGCCGAAGCTTCAGAGTAAAGCTCGCGCAAAAATTTGATTAGCGGCAGATCGACCCCCAACTCCTCCAGGATAGACCATAGCTTGGCGTGAATTACACAGTCAAACGCCGCACTAAGGTCGACGTAAACCATGAATAGGTTACCCCGTTTGACTCCCACATACTTTCCTATTAGAAGTGTCAAGTTTAAAGCCTGTTCTACGGTACCCAGTCCCTCCCGGAATCCATACTGGAGGTCGGTAAAGATGTTATTTTCTGCCGCCCAATCCTGCAGACGGTCAAGAATTAGGCGGCCCGCGACTTTACCCAATGAATCCAGGAGGGAAATGGGCCTGTAGCAGGCAGGGTTATTTCTATCCCCTTTTTTAAAAATAGGAAGAAGTATGGAGGAGGACCAGGAATCCAGAAGGCCGGTGCTTAACACCGCCGCCATTAGCTGGGTAATAATTGGAGACCATAAGTCGATATTAGAGACGAATATATCTAATGGGACGCCGTCCGGGCCAGGGGCCTTTCCAGTTTTTGAGGCGGATAATGCACATTTAACCTCCCCCAAGGTAAAGGATAGGACAATTGGATACACTCCTTTTCTTGGGGACCCAGTTACTTGGTTGCATTGTGCCGCGCCGTCCGGGGGGAGATCACTAAAGATCTTTGAAAAGTGAGTCACCCACTCGTCCGCGGTCACTGCTACATCTAGGTGTTGATGGGAGTTGGCCTCAAGCATGAAAGGAGATTTTACTACCTGCCAGAACTGAGAGCTGTCCTTTGTATGGCAGCTCTCATGTAGCTGGGCCCACAGTTTTTTCTTGAGCTCTTTTTTGCATCTGATTTGGGCCTGCTTATATTCAGATCTTAACTTGGCTATTTTGTCCTTGTCTCTAAGTGGATTATGGAGTTCTTTCTTTAGGGCGGTTAATGCTTTTCGACATGCCGTGTCGAACCATTTTGGGCCTGAATGGGTGCCTGATTTATGGGTTCGAACTAGCTCGCTCTGAATAGTTTTGAGGATTTCCCCAAAACTGGAAATAATTTGCTCGGGGGTAGAATCCTCGTCAAGACAGGAGTTTATCCAGGGGAGTGCTTTAGTTACAATTTTAGTTGTTGTTATTTGTGGGTCTACCCGAGACCATTTCACTGAGTAACCGTTGGTTCTATCCATAGTTAATGCATTTTGGGTCAGTAAGCTCTTCCGCGTAGGGTGAGGAACATTCGTAGATAGCTTCAATACAATACTATTAGAGAAGTGATCACCAGACACTTCTGTTCCTGTGGTGAACTGAAGAAGCGTACCCTTTAAAGAATATGAACACAAAATAAAATCTATAGTGCTAAAAGAGCCCCGGCCGTGAAAAGTAGGTTTGAAATCCACGGGGGGGTCTACAAGATCGTTGGCGTACAACAATTCTAAAAACATTAAACTTTCATTAAGGGAGTCTCCTACCGCGGAGTGAGTAAAATGTGTCAGTGGGCAATTGTTTTCATCTAAAAGGCCACAATCAGTTGTCTTATATTTTGGGCACAGTTGTACATTGAAATCGCCTCCCCATATTACATTACACAATGTAGATGAATGTTTAGCGCGTTGTTCGCTTGTAAACATGGTAATTGCAGACACAGTTTTCATACATTCTATCTGAGATAGATTATTATAAAAATTGATTATACTATATGACGTACCGTTTTTAAAAATAATCAAAAGAATTTGGTAATTTAGGGTAGTACATATTATGGAGGTTTTTCTTACTTCGAGATTGTTTGAAATATATATAACAAGGCCCCCCATTGGTCTGCCTTGTATTGATGGGCAGGCCGGTGAGTGAAATGTTAGGTAACCCTGTATGTGCAATGGGTCGAATGTCCAAGTCTCTTGCAAACAGATTATCTGGTGTGTGGTAACAAAGTCCAGCCAGGATGTAGATAGGATCTTGGTTCGGAGACCTGCCACATTCCAAAACAATATTGATACTAACTGGAACGACAAAGTTTCATTAATGGGTACAGGGCTTCTTTTCTGTGCAGAAGGTTTCAGGGATGCATGAGAGATGATATTAAGGGGAGAAGACAAAGTTACACCATAATTGGAGTTAGTAGCGTTAGTAGCATTAGTGGAGGGCAGGGAGAGGTCTGGTTGGTGAAAACCTTCCGCCTCTGTATTAGTTATATCTGTTGCGATTGTATCTGTTGTGGTTGGTAAGAATATCATTTTAGCCGGTGGACTTAAGGATTGAGGGAGGCTTGCTAACATTGAAGATGGTAGATCAGGTAGGGGTGAGATCGCATAATCCAGTCCCTGGACTGCTGATGGTCAGTCCACCATCTCCAGGCAGTCAAACCTGTTGTAGGTGGAGACACCCCTCCAATTTGGGAATAGCGTAGTTTCCCTGCCTCCTTGTCCTTGCCATGTTGACCAGTTCATTTTATTGTTCCAATTGCCTACCTGAGTCCAGTTCCATTCGTGATCTGGTGGTAAGGATTTAGCTGGGGGGTAGAAAAATGCTAATCTTTTTGTTGAGATTCCTTCAGGAGAAGTTTGAGGCCCCCATGAGGAAATAAGTTCCACAGTTTGGGGATCTTCAAAGTTTATTATTATACAGTCCCCTGGGATCAATTTTGGCTCCTTCCCTACCCAGGGAACTCTACGGACTGATACGACTCTGTTGTTTGCATAGGGGGGAAGTGGTCGGTTCATTGACAGCCAATGTAGCACCTTGTTTTTTAGGGACCATCCGGGCTCATCGGAGTTAGTATGTAGCTCTGGGACCCCAGTCATAATGATAACATATGGTGTTGCTTCTGGTGGAAGGTAAGCTGGGCGCGCACCGTTGCGTTTAGTGTTATAGGCTGCGTTCTTTGAAGCAGGTGTCTTTTTGGGTACTGATGTCTTTTTAGGGGCTGGTGTCTTTGCTGAAATTGGAGTGGCTGGTCGGTTGGTGGGTTGGCCCTCTGATACAGGTGGGACAGGGAGGGAAGAAGTAGCAGGAGTAGTAGGCTTATTTGCAGTAGTATTGACTAGTGTTTGCTGCGAATTTGCATGAGTTGTGTTTACTAGTTTTTGTTGGGCCACTGTTTTTTGTTGGGCCACCATTGTAGTATTTACCGCTTTGGGTGCTTTGTGTGTTTGTGTAAGATTTGTTCCCCCAGGGTTTTTTTGTTTTGAATTACATGTTGGGGCCGCAGGAAGTGAGTGCATAGGAATTGAGTTTTTCTTAGATTTTAAGTCGGAAGTTAATGTGGCTAAGGATTTTTCAATTTTAGCTAATGATACCACTAAAGGTTGGAGATGCTGCTTTATTAGAGCCTCAATAGAGGCCAGCATGTTGGTATCATGTGTAACTGGATCCTGCCTAGTACACGTATTGCCACTCAAAAACAAGTTATGTGTGTCAGGTGAGAGGTTTATGACTTCTGACGTAGGAATGGCGGTCGGCTGTTGGGACTTAGCCGAATGATTTAAAGCTGCTAGAGAGGGAGAGTTTTCAGCTAGTTGTGGCGGAAGATCCTGTCGTGTGTTGCTAATGTTTTGAGGGGAGTTCTTATTTCCTTTTCTTTTTCCCTTATTCTTTTTCGGGATAGCACCTTCTCTCTGTCCCCTCATAGAGGGGGATGGAAGGTCCTCGTCTGGAGGGTTTATGAACAAGATCGGGGTTCGCTCAAGTGATGGGGGGAGATGGGATGCAGAGGATTGAGATATTTGTGTTGTGGAAAGATCGATAGACACCGACAAGTCTACAGTTCCAGGCACCATTGGGGTCTCTTGTTGTGTACCAAGGACGAGGGTGCGTTGAGGAGTTACGGCGGATGCCAAAAGTCCCAGTGAGGAACGCCTGGCTGCCGCTAAGTCCTGCGAGACCCTCCTTTCTAAAAGGAGGACACCTTGATTGATGGCATAGTTCGCCTTGGCAATGAATTGGTCTATTGGCCCTATTACCTGGGCAGCGTGTGTAAGTTTGGTATTTCTAGTGATTCTGGGTGACATTGTAATAGATTCGAAGGGCACAGTAAATAAATGCAAAGGAACAACACCTGATTGTTGGTATTGATAGAACCACTAACAAAAGAAAAGAAATGTCAGGGGGGTGGCCCAGTCCAGTCTTACCCGGGCTTGAACGGGATTAAACAGGCCCGCCCTTGGCCCGGGCTTCGCCCGCCGTCCCGCTCGTGTCCCGCGAGACGGAGGTGACTGGTAATTTATGCGCCTCCTGGCGCGCAATTGACGCGGGTTGCGTCCCGAAGGCTCTTGGGAGTTGTAGTTTGTCTCCTCCCCGCACTCCGCTCGGCGGCCTCGCCCCGAGATGGAACAGGGGTCAGGCGGCGGGAGGCGGGAGGCCAAGAAGCACAGCAGGCTGCAGGGTCAGGAAAGTGCTCTGTAATCAGCAAACAAGGTCCAGGCAGCAGCGGAATCGCCTCAAAGTAAGTCCCCCACTCGGCCGGGGTGACTGGTAATTTATGCGCCTCCTGGCGCGCAATTGACGCGGGTTGCGTCCCGAAGGCTCTTGGGAGTTGTAGTTTGTCTCCTCCCCGCACTCCGCTCGGCAGCCTCGCCCCGAGATGGAACAGGGGTCAGGCGGCGGGAGGCGGGAGGCCAAGAAGCACAGCAGGCTGCAGGGTCATGAAAGTGCTCTGTAATCAGCAAACAGGGTCCAGGCAGCAGCGGAATCGCCTCAAAGTAAGGCCAATTCATTACTTGTAAAAACTATGGCAGTACGCACTCAATCGCAGCGCCCAGCCTCCAAAGAAATGCCTGAAACCTCCACACAAAGCAAGACCATTCATAACCAATTAGTAACTCCACATGTGAACATTTTTAATCCTCCTGCCACAACTATACGGAGCTCTCACCCTAGAGTAGGGCTAAACAAACAATCGACATTAAATAAGGGAACAGCGGTTAATCATAACAATATGTTACTCAAAACCAATCATTTACATTTGCCTCCAGAGGCCACTCCTATTGTGTGCGTCCTCTCAGGAGTACCAGAACTTATAAGGGGGAAACACGAAATTCATATGGACCTTAGAGACAAGGTTGTGTTTTGGCTAACCAAAAATAGACCTCTACCAACCAACATCGATGGCACCATACTAAGTGTCAGAAGGGTGGGCTGGCTAGGACCTCTGCGTAAGGATTTAGCGGGCAATTTGGTACTTGTCAAATTCAGGACTAAATGCGTTGTTCCTTTTCTCCAATCTTGGCAGCCACAAATAGGAGATGGTCCTATATCTATCTGGAGCATAAGTGACTTCTACCCTAGATCATTCTATGTCTAGTCGAAATGTCAAAAACCACAGAGCAACCACCTGATGGGCAGGAATGGTCTTGTAACAAGTGGCCGTATCATCTCCACGTCTGATCAATTTGACTCATTATCTCGCTCCACTATGTTTACCTGATTTATTTTATCGATTTTATTTTATTTTAACATATGTAATTCTGATGAAATGTACTGGTGTATATTTATGTACTGTTGTTGCTTTTATGATTTTTATACTGAAATTGAATAAAGCTAAGATTGATTGATTGATCTGGGCCCCCGCACAAGCGACCCCGGTGGGGAAGTGATCTCTGGCCAGCCGCTTCCTCCGATCTCCTTAGTGCCATCTAGTCCGGTTCTCCTACAGCGCCGCCATGTTGTGAGCTGCGGCCACAGTGATACTACGTCTGTTTATGGGACTCTGCATTCAGTTATGTCTTCGGTACAGTCAAGTGTGGATTCAAATGTAGGTGGAGAGGCATTCTTTTGGTGTGTTTGTTCTAAGAAGGCCCAGCCTCCTCACCTGTCCAATAGGGCCTGGCTCCCTCCTTGTTTCCCATTAAAGTGCGGGTTTTTACTCGCGAGAGCTTAAGGACAGCTTGGTCGTGTTCTTTCACTTAACTGAGCTACTCCTTGGGAAATTCTCTGTTTCCCTACACAATGGCAGACAAAGACACGCTATCCTTTAGCGAAAACCATATTCAGAATCTCATAGACACTTCTCCCTTCTCTAACGTGACATTCAGCACTACTGCAAAACAGCAGAATGAATCAGATAGGCAGATAAGATTACAGAAAAAGCATGTACGAACAGAACTATATGGGCATTTTCTCTTTAGGCACCTCAAGGGTGGCACCATTCCTTGGGGCCTACAGGTCAAAAATGTCCCTGTAATATTCACCGAGGACACATAGTATAAAAAGGCTTTAGCTTTATAAATACAAAGTGCAGCCGGGACCTTATGGTTCACACCATAGAAACCGCCCAAAGATTTTGTATACAAAAGGAAAAGGAAATTGAGGAATTAATCGAGGTAATTAAGAGCAGTCCGGTTGTGGCAGACGCCAAGGCACTATTGGAAAAAATAGATGAAGAAAGTAGAACTTTCAAAGATAACACCATTAATGAAAAAACTTTTAAATATGAGAGGGTCGTCAAGTCATTCAAAATTGAGCAGGTGTATCCTTTCCTGAAAGAGGATTACTATACCCAACAAGAGTCTTGTAGGGCATTATCTACATATCAAGGACGGTCGAGAAACCGTTTCACAACGTTCTCTGAAACTTCTTCATCTGACTTATCTGGATCAGATAACCGTAACCCCACAAAAAAGCAGGTGTCTTTTTTAGAGCAGGGCCAACAGCCAAAATCCTGTTAGAAACCACCATGGGAGATGCGAACGAGGAATCGCTCGTACAAATCATAGGCAGTACGAGCACTGTGGTCAACTTATCTGCGAGAACGTTAACAACAGACGAGCTTTCTGTTTTAAATCTAGGACTAAAATTCGTCCCATGCAAAAAAACTGACTACACAAGATTAAAGCTAGAAGCGATCAAATTTTGTCGCAAAATTCGTCTAAAAACCTTTTTCTTGAACCATCCGCCACTACCCAATACGGAAATAACGGGTTTAAGAAATAAGTCCAACTTTGTCCCTCATCAAAACATCCCCAAAGAAGTTCTTGCGTTTGAGCAAGTCCTCTTGTCATCTATCGACAAACTTGAAAAAGGCAAACATTTTGTGCAACAAAACATGGGCCAAAGACAACGCGCAGATATAAAAGCATTGAAGGAAGACACCTCTATCGTTATCAAACAGGCCGACAAGGGCGGGGCAGTTGTAGTTTGGGCACGCAAGAAATACTTGGCAGAAGGGAGTAAAAAGTCAACAATCAAGTCTGGTATAGACGCCTACCAGAAGACCCTTTGAATGAAATTCAACAGCTCATCTCTGAGACATTACAAAAAGGGCTAGAAGAGGGCTTTTGGGGCAAAAAGGAACATGAATATCTCCTCAAAAAATGTCCCAGAACCCCAGTTCTCTACCTCTTGCCCAAAATTCACAAGAGCCTCCACCACCCCCCCAGAACGTACGATTGTTTCCGGTTGTGACTCCTGCCTTGAACCACTCTCCCAATTTATAGACTTCTTTTTAAAACCATTCTTGACCAGGGTTCAATCCTACTTAAGAGACACTACAGACTTTCTACTTAAAGTAGAGGGTATCCAATTCGACCCAGACACCCAACTCATGGTGACAATGGATGTCACCTCACTCTACAGGCAGATCCCACAGGAAGAAGCGTTAGAGGTGATGGAGCTATACCTCGAGATGAGAGAAAAGCCACATCATGTGCCTACTGCGTTTATTCTTAAGCTGGCAGAAATTGCCCTTAAGAAGAACTTTTCCTCATTCAATGGGGAATTCTTCATGCAGGTCAAGGGCACCGCTATGGGGTGCCCTTATGCCCCAGAAATGGCTGTATTGTATATGGCGCAATATGAACAAAAATTCATCTTCAACAATAACCCTTTCGAACAACATGTCACGCAGTGGTTTCGTTACATAGATGATGTCTGGCTCCTGTGGCAGGGGAGCCAGACCCATCTGGTGGCGTTCCACGAATGGCTGAATAATAGGCATGGAGATTTTAAATTCTCCATCGCACACAGCAATGAAAGGATGACTTTCCTTGATGTAGAAATAACAAGCATCAATGGTGAACTTAAATCATCCCTCTACAGAAAGGACACAGGCAGAAATACTATTTTGTACCACAAGAGTGCTCACCCTCTAAACCTAAAATCAAATCTCCCTTATGGGCAGTTATTGCGCATTAGGAGAAACTGCTCGCACTTGGAAGACTTCTCGTCCCACACGGAGATATTTTGTCAAGAAATGAAAGAAAGAGGGTATGCAAAGAAACTATTGAAGCACTCTCTCAAAAGAGCGCGCTTCAACCCCCGAGAAACCCTCTTACAAGTGCGTCCAAAACCCGCACTTGACAGACTAGTCTGCATTACCACTTTTGGACCAGACACCCATAAATTGAGGAAAACTGTGTTGAGTAATTGGCACCTGTTGGACAACCTGGAATGTTAATCTCCCCATCCGTTGTTCGCATACAGGAAAAATCAAAACCTGGGACAACAAATTATGAGGGCAGATGTTTCATTACCCAAAAAGAAAAACGACTTATTGACCCAATGGAACCTTAAACCAGTCACAGGGCACCACAAGTGTGGCACTTGTGTTGTGTGCCCCAATACCATTGAAGGTGACGAGTTCCAGCATGGGGGGACCAGATGGAAACACACTGAATTTTCCAACTGTAAGACCAAGAATTTTGTCTATCTGGTCTTATGTCCCTGCGAGAAAATCTATATAGGGAAAACAAGACAACAAGTCAACACTCGCATCTGCCAGCATAGGTCCCAGATTAAAAACAAAATCTTGAATGCCCCAATGGTGGAACATTTCTTGGAAGCCAAACATGACAAAAATGATCTCAAATGGACGGTGCTACACACACTCCGATCGCTACATCGCAACGCAGACTTGGACAGAATACTCCTCAAAAAGTAAGCATATCTTATCCTTATGTTCAATAGTGTACAGAAAGGCCTTAACAGCCTATCAGAAATCTCAAGACTTTAACACCATACTGCCTTGGCGCCATGTAGCAGCCTCAGCTGTTCGCCTTGCCTCATTCCTCCTCAGTATACCATTTTCACAACATTTTCAAACACGGGGCGCCACCCCCTCCATTTCGATGTAAATTATTCTTTAATTGCATTGAATTGCCTTCAAATCAACTGGCTTTGTGCCCTTGTGCACAAAACTACATCTCCCATAAGGCCTAGCTCTCCACCTGAGGGCTTGTATTAGGTAAACACACCCACTCCCATCTTGAAACCAGGGCAGAACGCCGTATACCAGGACTGAGGCAGACACAGGTATGCTACGCTCGTGCATTCCCCTATCTTGCCACTTAAACTCTCGATTTGTTAATCAACCCATTCTGCTATTTTTCGCAGCGGATGCCGTCAAAATCCCGATTTGATAAAGAAAAGGATTAACAGAAAAACACGAGGCCACTCGGTACCGGTACTGCTTATCTCAGGTACATTTTCAGGGTAGATTTGCCGAGCTCGATCGGGTTACTCCCAAGCATGTTCCTGATCCAATTGTCCTCTTGCCCCCACAGTGCCCGCCCTGCACGGCTTTTCTCAATTCCGTCATGGAATACTATGTGAACGTAGCGCCAGCCGCCAGCTTTCCTTAACGTGTCCCAGCTGACGGTAGGTCTTATCATCCCTTTTTCATTCATCGACTGGCCACAGTTTTTTGGAGCCAGTTCTTTAATGGTCCATTCGTTTTGTAGGTGGCCCCCGCTCTCACTGTGATTACACAACAACAAGTCTATTCCTGCACTTCAAGACTCAACGCGCTCTTTTTCTTGAATTTGCTTCAACCCCTAACCTGGTAGGTTCATTTCAATACCGGAGTGTCACACTAATAGGGTCTAGTGTTCATGATTACAAAAACTAAATTTCGTTACCCTTCCTTTACCCTACAGACAGATTTTTGCGCCCTGATGAGATTCCAGGAAACCACTACCTGGACTCGAAACGCGTCGGCCAGTTATCAAAGATTTATTGTGATCTATTCCTTCATACCAGCTCTTGCTGGTTGTAAAAAGAGTTACAAAGTGTACTCGCATCATTGCTATTTTCTTTCCCTTTTTCTTAAATTCTTTGGGTACTAAACTAATTGTTTAATTTTTGAAAATTCACTGTCTTACACTGCACATGTTTAAACTGTTCTGTTTGTTTTTGAAGTATCTTGTCATTTATGCTTGAACGTCTTTTTTTTCTCAGTTTGTAATTCATTTGTATGGTGATCAGCCCATCAATTTTGGTGTAAATATGCATTGTTGATAACTGTCTTTGTGTGTCTTCTCATTCATGATTTTTGACAAACTTTGATTAACTGATAAAAAGTGTTGGTATAAATAAAAATACCTAGTTGATTACTACAATTTGCTTGTTCAACTCTCCTCAAGTGTGGATTCAAATGTAGGTGGAGAGGCATTCTTTTGGTGTGTTTGTTCGGTACAGGCACAACATGAATCCGTGCCATTCCTACCTCCAGCTCCCATCTTTTGGCTTGCTGAATAGTCGAGAAGAGAAGGAATCATGCTGGATTATTCACCAAACCGCAGGAGCCTCACGTAAATGCGACCATCTTGCTTGGCGCCCTCTAGCGCCCCCACCTTCTGGGCCTTACTGATAATTGACATGCCTGGAGAAGTCTCTTTAGTAGTCTTCACTTGTCATCAGAACACCCCAAACTCTTCTAGAGCTCCACCTTCTCAAGTGCTTCAGTCTCTTCTCGTACCATCCTAATCATTATCCATCCAAGGCTGCCTCCATCCTAAATGAATCCATTAATTTGTTGATGTTGGCCACTCTCAGTTACTTCACAAGATCCCTTCTCCCTTCGTTTGATATTTACACCTGATCTCCCTGTATATTAGCTTATATATCTTACAATATTTGTTAGCCCAAATCTTTCTCTTCTGTTCATGTTATTAAGTGGTACCTATGTTTGACATTGATGTCCATTCCGTATTACCTATCTCCTGTCCTTCATCCCCTGTAATGTCTTGATTTTTCTCTTTCTTTAGTGGCAAGGCACATTCCTTCACCATACCTACTGTGCCACTTTCTTTGCCACTTATCTCTCCTTTTAGTTGTGCTTAATCTGTACTTATCCTCCTCAACACTCCGGTTCAGTAGCCTTCACCTTCACATGCCAACTCCTTTTTATCCAGTGTCATTTTCAGCCCTGTGTCTCACATCCCACAAAATTGGTACTTTGAAGTTAACCAAGCCTTTTGAAATGCCTCAAAAGCCATCCCTCTACTCTCAATTCCTGGACTAGGTGGTTCAGCCTCACCATCTACTTCATCGGGACTACCTTCTATCCTGGCTGAACTCTGCATTTTCTACCAATTGCCTCATGCTTTGTTTCCTCTTTTTGGGTGCCATGCTTTAGGCTTCAGGCCCATTCTGATCTATTGTCATTGGCCTCTCTCCCTTCTACTACCCTTTCTTTGTACTGTCTTCTTTTCTACATCTATATCAGCCTCTCACTTTCATAGGTCATTCACTTGTTGTTCTCCCTTCCATAAACATTGAAACACTTCACCCATGTCCCCTTTCATTCTTTACTGAACTGCCATTACTACCCGCTATATTTGATCTCATCACTATAGGTTTGTTCCTCAATCTGGCCCCTTTCGTCTGATGTAGATACATCGAGCTCTAAAATTGTGTCAAACTCTAACAACACTTAGCTCCTAAGATGTCCCAGGGCCTACACCTTTTTTGCAGGCTCTTGGCCCCAAGCATTGTGTTAAAAAAATGACACAGGGCTCCTCCAATTCCACACCTGTCCCCAAACCTAATCCCCCCTTGCAAAATGTCCCTCGCTCCATCCACATATAACTCTTCAGTGGGTGCAAGATGGCAGTACAGTAGCATACTTGGTTCTCTCATTCGTCACAACCCACTGTAAGAAAGTTTCCCTCTGCCCCTGGGAGTTAGAGCCACTAAACCCTGTGGTCTCCTCAATCTCATATAGCTATCAGCAGGGCAAAGCAGTTTTGTTACCATCAAATGGGTTGCTGTTGACAGCCCCTCCCAACATGCCACCAAGCCTTGAAATCTGGTAAATCCTGAAACAGCCAAAGCTGAGGACATAGCGAGGCCTCAATGCAAACATTCATTGGAAAGGGAAGCCAGCACAGCGTACACCAAGAAGAATATGGCAGTCAGTTTTGGAGCCGCGGACAGCAGTCCGAATCTTGAAGACTGGAATTTGCTTCACAAGGACCAAGACAAGTGAGGCTTGACTCCCAAACAACCAGGAGCCAGGCCTGGCCGAAATTAGATAAGTGCTCTGAGAATCCCAACAAAGCTAAATAAGGGGCTATAGCCAGAATCAGATACAGGTGCTCACAAGAAAAGGAATCTCAAACAGGGGGCACCAAGATAATTAAGGTGATTGGGGTCCAAGTGACTGCCAGTGGCCCCAGCATCCAGTGGCCAGAAATACTTTAATGGGTGCTGGGTTGCATGAGGTAAGGCACCCCCCCCTGCCTACCGGTACAAAGGCCCAGTTGATAAAATCGAGGCACCTCCTAGGGACCCAATCATGTCTAACCAATGGGACCAAAAGGGTCACAGAATACAGAGGACACAAATGAAGCCCAGGCACCAACAGAGCTTTGCTATGGATTGAAGCATTTAAACATCATTGACGCACGCTGAGGTTGAGCGGGCTCATGTGATTGAGAGACCATGTGAAAACAAAGCAAACACAGTTCCCAGCACCATTGATGGCATACCTGCTACTCCACTGCACCCACCCAGATAGTACCTACCTGAGTAATAAAAATACATTGGGGGCCAGAACAGCTTGGGTACTGACACAGCTGTGGGGTGTTTGAGAAGGGATATTTTGATAACTGGGCTAGCGTCTGGAGCTACACATGGAGGATGCAATGGCATGCACTAAAAAGGAAAATGATGCAAGCATACAAGATATGATCCACAGATCAGGATCTCAAAAGCAGGACTCAGCTTTCAGGCACATACCGAACTCCACAAAGAAAGAGACCCTGCTGGCCATAACCCAGTGCACTCTAAGCCACTGCTAACTCACTCTTTTTTGGAGGATCTCTTTCAGGGCATGAGGGATGAACTCTTGAAGCTGCGGTATGAAGTAGGAAATGATATACAAACTCTCAAGTACAACACACAAGACATTACCAACAGTCTTTGCATTTCAAGAAGTGGTGGATGCCATTGAAGAGGAGATCAAAACTTTGAGGCTAGAGGTCATCTTGTTGAAAGATCAAGCCGAGGGTCTCCTTTTCTACCACAAGGATAATGAAAAGCAATTGAGAATGCAAAACATCAGATTTAAAGGAATGCCATGCTTGCGGGAAAGAAATGACATACAGTACTGTGTGGAGAGACTTTTTAGACATCTACTACCAAGCTTAGATGGAAAAGATATTCTTCTAGACCTAAGACAGTGAGTCATCTCTAGATCACCAAGGTCCAACTGTTGTGCATCTGTAGAAGCTCAGTATTTAACTGTGAAAATAAAAGGTCAATGACAACACTGAAATAAACAATTCGCTCTCAGCACATTTGTTTGCAAGATTTATTGGGAACCCAATCAGAATGCAATCACAATGGAATATACATGCAGCACGGAGACCTCAGCAAAGCTTACTGAGTGCCCAATTGGCATGACAGTGCAGAGACATTTTATAGGCACAAGCCCTAGAGGATGGTCATCATAGCATACGTAACCTAGATCAGACTATGTCCTGCTGGACCAATCAATGAAGGGCAACTGTGGCATGATACCCTTTTAAGGCTCGAGGTATGTCTATACCCTGGTGTTGCTGCCCATGTGCCATCTAGAAGAGCGAATTTGGGCTTTCCCCTAAAGGTGAAATCTGTGCTCCTGGTATACGTGGACTTGGCACGTACGTGACCGGCCAGGCCAGCAGGTCATGTCGACATGATTTACTGAAAATGTGAGGTTTTGCAATAGCTAGCTGGAAGCTGGCATGTTTGTTCTCGGAAAGCCTTGCGTTGCTTTGCACCTTGCAACTGACTGACACACAAAATGGAGCGTGCGACCGTTTTGTGAATTCCTGCTGGTGTCAATTCTTTAGTATCTCAAAGAAGACTATAGGCCTGAAAACATATGTATTTGGTATCATAGAAATGTCCGCTTCGTCATCCCCAAATCTGATACAAAATCATATGTTAATCAGAAGTCATCCATCCTCATCATCTCTTGTCCCTCATCTTATTCCTTATGGGTGTGGTGTGTTGAATTACCTTCCCTGGATAAGCAGCAGGCACCGGAGCTGAAAATTACTGTACAACAAACTGGGCATATCTTGATCAGGAGGCATAGTGTCAAAAAGGCTGCTACCACTAATATAACTGCCTTAAGTATCCAAGAACTCCAGTCTGTGAACCAGTTCATCACATCTTCCCATAGGCCACCTGTGTGTACACTGTGGTCCTCATCTCTAATGTCTTTGATCTTTTTTATAGCTTTGTTTATATTCCCACTCTTATCCGGAATAAATACACAGCATTGGCTCTGAGCCAGGGAAGATGCTGGGGAAGATGCCTCATGGAGGACGGAACAGACTCCTCCTTCCTTGGCCAGAATGATATCGAGGGCAATTCTGTTTTGGACCACGACTGCCCTCATGGAGGTAAGTTCCTCTGTTATATTTCCTAAGGCATCAGTGGTAGAGTTCGCTAGATCCTCAATCATCCTGGATAACTGGTGTATCCTTTCTGAGGTATAAATATTGCCTAGTACTGGGATCATTGCCCCAACACCCATTAACGTGTGGTATACCCATGCAGCTTTTCTCTTGGCCCTAACTAGTGTCAACTCTGTCTTTTCTGCTGGCACTAATTTTGTGAAGTGCGTCATCTGTGGGATTATGGATGCCAGGTAGCAACTTCCATACCATCCTGGGGGCAGGTAGAAGTATGCCCATGGACCACAGACAAAGAAAAGGCCCTTGTAACCTACCAGAACTGGTGATGGCTCATCACGACTCCTAACTCGAGTTAGTCTGGTTGTATGGTTACAGCTGCTCGTCCCCATGTAAATTTGGGGGACTGCCTTGGTGGGTAGTATGCCTTTTATCCTGTTTATCCTGTCCTCACAGTCAAACAACCCCTGCTCTCCTCGGGCAACTTCTTCGAAAGTGCATCCAAATGAAATGCAGTCTTTCCAGTTGTCTCTGGACAGCAGTTCT
This sequence comes from Lissotriton vulgaris, assembly GCF_964263255.1. Taxonomy (NCBI): domain Eukaryota; kingdom Metazoa; phylum Chordata; class Amphibia; order Caudata; family Salamandridae; genus Lissotriton; species Lissotriton vulgaris. Next base: position 1,270,695,805 of record NC_141689.1, read on the forward strand.
GAAAAACTGCCTGTTAGGGCAGCTCCTTTTGGCAAAACCGGTATTCTTTTGGGTGTTACTACTTCATCCTTGAGGATGCAGGAGGGGCCTGAAACTTCCCCTACCCTGAACCTTGGTACTTTCATGTTGCCTGCCTCTATGTTCCCAGCCTGCTCGACCTTTCCATTCCTCATTCCTAGAAGCCCTATCAAATCCTTTTAGCATCTCTAAGTCTCCCTTAGTTGGCTGCATATTCATACAAGGGATCCTCTTAGGTCTGAGAGGAGGGTCTGTTGTTTTTCTGCTATAGCTATAGCCGCTGCTACCGCTGGGGTCAACAGCCAGTATTTCAGATGAGGGCATACCTATCGATACTGACACAGACATGCTGTGTTGACTTTGTAACATGTCACGCAACAGGACACAGCCTACAAATTTGGATACTGGCAGTACGTGGTACTTCAAACTATGTGTGGCGTCTGTGGGCAGGTGTGTGCAAACATAGCAGTCAGATATATTCAAAATTGTCACATCCAGTTTCAGCATTTCTATATACTGGTTTCCTTCTTATGTATCCCACAATCCTTCTTGAATCCCTTTATTCACATCCACCCCCAGTAATGTTCATTGTTATATTCTGTTCATAGTCTTTTAGGGATTTTGTTGGCTCAGTTCCATCACTACCATCCCCCATCCTTCCATTAAGATGTGGTATCTCAAGCTCAGCAGAATACATTATTATTATTGCTGTTACTATTAGGTCTGGCACTGGTAACAATATTGCCAGAATCACTGCTCTCCAGTTACATGTGTGTCTTTCAGTGGACTGCATGACTCTGTACAAACCTTTCCCTTCCCTATGCTATGCAATCTTCTTGTGAATAGGCCCTAAGTTTATTCTTGGTCCACTCGGGCTTGTGAATAGGCCCTAATTTTGTTCTTTTTCCTCTTGGCCCTATGCTAGCTGTCCCTTAGAGTCAATCATTTATCCACTTTTTTTTATTCTCTTGTATTTAATGTCTCGAATGAGTCTAGGACCAGTGACCTCTGTTGCAAAACGGCACAATGGAGAATGTTCAATGTTTTGAATAATGATAGAACCAGTACTTTCTATCGCAAAAATGGCACCATTGAGAATGTCAAAACGTAGATCTGTTAATTCTTGCTCAGGGACTTGCTCTGGGCCCGTTGGAAAGGCAATCTCATTAAAAATTAATCTTATTAGCTCACTGAGCAATAGTGGCCTCGGGACAAATAATGTTAAAGTTGCACTTATGTCTTTCCCTGGGCACAACATAGTTAATTGTATCCTGGACCGTTTTCCGCAGCCTTGTATTGACACAGATCAAAGTCTGCCTGTCCAGAGCCTTTGCATTTAGCCAGCAGTCCGTTAATTATTAATCCACTTCTTCAGCTTTTTGTTTGCTGGAGGAGCGAAGGTTATATCCTCGGCTAGGCTCTGCTGCTGGTATCTGAATCGGTGGGATTCGTTCTCCGTCCTCGGGGGTCACTTTTTTCGTGTGGGAGGCGTGGATCCACGAAGTTAGAACATCACATTTCACTGCTGTAGCCTTGGTAAGAATGACCTGCATTGGCCCCCTCCATCTGGGCTGCAAACAATTCCTCCATGTGTGGGCTTTGACCCAAATCCAGTTCCCGGGCTGCAGATAGTGGGCTGGTGGCTTTGCGACCTCTGGAAGGGACTTCAGCACCTGACAATGGAGGTAACGTAAAATATTGGTTAACTTCTTACAGTAACACAATAATAAGTCATCCGTTAATGACAGTGGGGCTGTGGACATATGTCCTGGTATTTGCATTGGTCTGCCAAATACGATGCCATGTGGGTTCAGCTTTGTTACTCTGTCTGGTGTACATCTCATTGCTAGAAGCTCTAATGGCAGCACATCTACCCATGAGAGGTCTGTTGACGCACAAATATTTGCTATATTATTTTTCAAAACTCAATTTTTCCTCTCGACAGTGCCTTCTGCTGGAGGATGGTAAGCACAATGCATTTTTTGTTTTATGGCCAATCCCTTGCATAGTCCCTTTATGACATTGGAAATTAATGCAGGCCCATTGTCGGACGCCAGGAGGGAGGGTACCCCAAACCTTGGCAGTAGCTCCTTCAGTAGACACTTGGCCATGCTCTGTGCATCACAATGTTTGGTGGGGTAGGCTTCTGTCCATTTGCTAAACATACAGACAATGACCAAAAAATACTTATATGACTGGGTGGGGGGCATGTATATGAAATCAAGCTGAAGGCTTTCAAATGACCCATGGGGAGGTGGGAAGTGGCCAGGCGCAGTTGGGGTACCTTTTCCGGTGTTATATTGGGCACAGACAGAACACTGCTTGCATAGCCTTTCAGCTGTCTGCCGGAATTTTGGGTTATACCAACACTGGGAAAACAATCTGATCATACCATCACGTCCTACATGTGTGGGCCCATGGAACAATCTTCTCATTGAAGGGAGCATGGTGGAAGGCAAGCATATCCTGCCATTAGGTCCTACCTATAGTCCCTCCTTTGTTTGTGTGCACCCATGTTGCTCCCACTCCTCTTTTTCCTTGTTAGCTGTATTCCTCTGAATATGTATTGGGTCAAAATGTAGTGAACCACTATCCTCTTTTGTGTCTGTCCTGTTGTCTACTAAATGTACCACTGCTCGCTAGTAGCCTGTAAGTGCTATTCTCTTTGCTTCTTGGCCAATGAAAGCATTGCCTCTGGAGATGGGGTCTTTTGATGAAGTGTGGGCATCACATTTTATTATAGCCACTTTGAAAGGTAGTAGCCGCGCTTGGAGGAGGTCACAACTCAATTGTGCATGCTGTATCTGCTGGCCTGCTGATGTAAGGAACCCCCTCATTGCCCATAGCTGTCCAAAGTCATGGACCACCCCAAAGGCATTGTGGCTGTCCGTGTATATATTCACTTTCTTTCCTTCAGCCCATGCACATGCTCTGGTAAGTGCCACAAGTTCGGCTGCCTGTGCACTTTTTGCTGCTGTCAGTCTCCCTCCTTCCAATAATTTAGTAACTGTGCCCACCGCATAGGATGCTTGTAATACTCCTGTGTCATCCCTTAAGCATGACCCATCTACAAATAAATATCCCTGGGCATCTGGGAGTGGTGTATCTTTAAGGTCTGGGCGTATCTTAGTATGCCTATCTATGGCCAAGGCACAATCATCAAAGGAATCATCTGAATCAAAATCCTCCAGCTCATGTTCAGTTGGTAACAAGCATGCTGGGTTCAGAGTGGTAAATGTCTTGATGATAATGTGTGGTGTCAAGAGTACCAACTCATACCTGGCGAGGCGTGCATTGGTTAGGTGCTGTGTCTTAGTGGATGTGAGAAGTGTGTCCACTGCATGCGGAACGTGTAGGACTAGTGTGTGTCCTAACACTAAGTTGTCTGACTGTTCCACGGCAAGTGCTGCAGCTGCCACTGCTTTTAGACACGGTGGGAGCCCTGAAGCCACTAGGTCTAGCGTGGCAGAGTAATATGCCACAGGTGTTAGAAAGCTCCATGTTTCTGAGCCAAGACCCCCATTGAACAACCACCCTTCTCGTGACAAAACAAGTGAAAGTCTTTGCTATAATCTGGTATGCCCAGTGCTGGTGCTTCCTTTAATCCTCTTTTCAGTTCATTGAAGGCTGTCTCACATTCTTGTGACCAGGGTACAGTGTCAGGTATGTCTTTATGTGTCAGTGCCTGTAGGGGTTTTGCAATGAGAGAGAAATTCGGTATCCAGTGACGACAGTATCCTGCAACCCCTAGGAACGCCCTAACTTCCTTCTGAGTGCGGGGTCTGGAAAAATGTGTTATTGTCGAGATTCTGTCTGGCAACAGTCTTCTTGTTCCTTCTGTTAGCTTATGGCCTAAGTACTTCACAGAAGTGAGGCAAAACTGTAACTTTTTTGGGGAGACTTTGTATCCCTTTAGTGCTAAGTGGCATAGGACAGCAATGGTGTCCTTTACACAAGCCTCCTTTGAAGGCGAGGCCAATAGCAAATCGTCAATATACTGGATAAGTGTGGACCCCTCCTTCAGTACCAGGGAGTCTAAATCTGTTTTTAAGGCATGTGTGAAAATGGATGGTGACTCTGTATAGCCCTGCACTAGCCTTGTCCAAAAAAACCTATTCTGTCTAAAACTAAAAGAGAAGAAATGTTGGCTGTCAGGGTGCAAGGGGATGGTAAAGAAGGCGGAGCTAAGATCCATCACTGTGAAGGTGGTAGCTGACACTGGTATATTAGATAATATTGTTGCTGGGTTTGGGACCACTAGGAAAGATGGCAGCACTATTTTGTTCAATTCTCTCAGGTCTTGGGTGAATCGGTAGACAGGGGCCCCGTTCGGGCCCTTGGAGGCTTTCTTCACCGGGAGAATCGGGGTGTTACATTGACTGTATTGAATCTCTCTTAAAATTTCTTGCTTCAGGAGGTCTTGTATCACTGGAGCGATGCCTTCGTCCCCCTCTTTGGAGATCTTGTATTGTGGCACTCTTGGGAGAATTGCCCCTGGCTTCAGTTTTATCTGTACCGGTGGGTAGTTCAATACCCTCCCTACGTCATTGGCACTTGTTGCCCAGACTTCCTGCGGCACACAATAGCGTAATTCTGATGGTATTTTGGGGTCTGTGCATTTCATGAAGGCTTGTACCATCAGGCCATTTGCCTTGCTCTCCAGAAGGACCCCTGCTGGTGAGCAGTGTTTGGTGCATTGCAATTTGCATAACAAATCTCTCCCCAGCAAATTCACGGGGCAAAACCTGCTAAAAATAAATTGGTGGTGCACTGTTATTGTGCCTACTACAAACTGTAGTGGCTCAGTAAGGTATTCTGTAATAGGTTGGCCAGTCATGCCTACTGCGGTTATCGTAGTCCTAGAAAGTAGAGCCTCGGGCGTTGTTAGTGCCTTCAGCATTGATCTTTGAGCCCCTGTATCAATTAGAAACGGAACAACCCTGCCCAATATCTCTCCCTCTACATATGGTCCGGATTGATCTACTGCTTTTGCTGGTGCTATCACACAGTTTCCCACTTTCAGGCATCCCAAGAATGATGCTGGGGGTGGGGGTGGGGGCCAGTCAGTCGTTACTGGAGTCCACCCTTCCCCCCTGTCCATTGCTGCTGGGACTCATTTTCCTGTTGCAGGTTGTCTCGGTACCCTGTGTGCCGGGTGTAGTTGGTGTGCTGGTGTCTGCCCTCTTGACCGCTGTTCTGTTTGTACCTACTGTCCTCATTTCTTTTTTTAATATTGGACAATGTGCTTTCCAATGATTGGGGTCCTTACAATAGAAACATGCTGTTCCTTGTGGTGGCAGGGAGGCTGATCTGTGGGGTATGGAAGGTACCCTACTTGTCTGTTGTTTTCCTGTGCCTCGTGCCCCTCCCCTGATCCTCTCTCTTCCTCTGTTATTGCTGTAAAACAGTTCTTGTGCTACCATTAGCCTCACTTTTTCTTTCTTTAATTTTTCTGTCTCCATTGCCTGCGCACTAGACTGGAAATCTGCGCAGTAGTTTGCCGCTGAGAGCACTTTCTCTATTGGCTCTTGTTGCCAGCAGACAAAAGAAGTCTGCAAGTGTGTTCTGATAGGTGGTGTGAGGCCTTGTATAAATGTAGTTACCAGAGCCCGCATCGCATCTCCCATTTGGTTTTTCAATCCACTGTTCTGCCTATATACTTGCAGGAGGCGGTCAAAGTATGTATTCACACTTTCATCTTTCTCCTGTTTGGTACTTGTAATTTTGCTCCAATCAACCCTATCTTCAGGTACCTTCTCCTTCAAGTGTTCTACCACTTTTTTGTATAACTCATCTACTTCTGGGCCTGGCATCCCTCCCTTCCCCCTCCTTGGTTCCACATCTGGCCAACCAATCTTTCTTTTACAATCTTCCCAAAGGTCCTTTGGGATGATGATATTGAATAACGTGTCGAGGTCTCTCCATAGTAAACCCCCTAACGCTGCCATTCTACTAAGCTCTTCATACCATTTTCATGGTTCTTCTCTTAGCCTGGGAAAGTCTTTACTGAAACTGCTAATGTCCTGCCTTGACCAGGGGACATAAACATATGCTAAAACATTTGGCGCACAGCCAGGTGGTGGCGGTATCTCCCGTAGGGGCATGATAAGTGATGGGACTTCTGTTGTGTTGGCTGTGGTGATGGAGTGGGCAAGAGAGTGAGCTACGTCAATTACTGCACATGCGTGTATTAGCTGCTTCCATTGTTGCAATTTATCTGTAGCATATTTAAGCGTATCCTGCAATTTAGACTCCTCCCATGTTATTAAATCTGAGTCTGTGAATCCGAACTTCCCTACTTCCCAATCATATTTTTCTGGTAGTTGGGCACAACTAACTGTGGTTGTCTGGGTGTCGGCTTGCTTAGCATATGCTAAATGGGCCTGGGGTGCCTTGTTCATTAACTCTGCTTGCGCTAAGGACATTGTTTTCTCTAAGTACCTCCTATTCTGTGATTGTATAAAGGAGTCCACTGTTAGTGAGCCCTCTACAAGTCATTGTAGTAGCGCTTTACAATTTAAAGTATTGCTCTTTAACATTAATTTTGGCGAGTTTGGGTTGGAGGCAGAAGCTCCTCCCACCCCTCCTCCCAAACTACCTCTTCTTTTGCACTCTGGAGCTGACTCAGTTTCTGCCAAACACTGCTCTAATGTTGAAATGTCGTGTTCTGTGTGATGGATATATGTAAATGCATCTCATATTAGTGAGTGCCACTGTTGCTGGCTGAATGAGTCATCCTGTGATTCATCCTCAAATAATTGCTGCCAAGGTCTGTCTATTAATTCAGAAAAGGGGGTAGTGATGAACAGAGTGTCTGAATTAAGCAGACCACTCTTACCCAGTCCAAAGATCAGGGCTTGATCCATCACCGTTTTTTAGCTCACTGCACCATCCCAGCTCAGAACCTGGCTACATGCAAATTAGTCTGTTCCTGTCCCAGTGCATGATGGGAACAGGGCAAACCAAACTACCAAGCCAATTCTTATACTGGGAAGGAAACAAGCTTCCGGGGACCGGTTTCTGGCATTTCAGCCATTGTCGGCCCGGCTTGCTTGAATCCTGATGGTGCAATGATCAAGGGACTCACATCTGAGTATACCCTTCCACGCTTATGGTGGACAAAATGATTCAGAAAAGGGGGTGGTGATGAACAGAGGTTCTGAATTAAGCAGACCACTCTTACCCAGTCCAAAGATCAGGGCTTGATCCATCACCGTTTTTTAGCTCACTGCACCATCCCAGCTCAGAACCTGGCTACATGCAAATTAGTCTGTTCCTGTCCCAGTGCATGATGGGAACAGGGCAAACAAAACTACCAAGCCAATTCTTATACTGGGAAAGAAACAAGCTTCCGGGGACCGTTTTCTGGCATTCCGGCCGTCGTCGGCCCGGCTTGCTAGAATCCTGATGGTGCAATGAGCAAGGGACTCACATCTGAGTATTCCCTTCCACGCCTATGGTGGACAAAATGATTCAGAAAAGGGGGTGGTGATGAACAGAGTGTCTGAATTAAGCAGACCACTCTTACCCAGTCCAAAGATCAGGGCTTGATCCATCACCGTTTTTTAGCTCACTGCACCATCCCAGCTCAGAACCTGGCTACATGCAAATTAGTCTGTTCCTGTCCCAGTGCATGATGGGAACAGGGCAAACCAAACTACCAAGCCAATTCTTATACTGGGAAGGAAACAAGCTTCCGGGGACCGATTTATGGCATTTCAGCCGCCCTCGGCCCGGCTTGCTTGAATCCTGATGGTGCAATGAGCAAGGGACTCACATCTGAGTATACCCTTCCACGCTTATGGTGGACAAAATGATTCAAAAAAGGGGGTGGTGATGAACAGAGTGTCTGAATTAAGCAGACCACTCTTACCCAGTCCAAAGATCAGGGCTTGATCCATCACCGTTTTTTAGCTCACTGCACCATCCCAGCTCAGAACCTGGCTACATGCAAATTAGTCTGTTCCTGTCCTAGTGCATGATGGGAACAGGGCAAACCAAACTACCAAGCCAATTCTTATACTGGGAAGGAGACAAGGTTCCGGGGACCGGTTTATGGCATTTCAGCAGTCGTCGGCCCGGCTTGCTTGAATCTGATGGTGCAATGAGCAAGGGACTCACATCTGAGTATACCCTTCCACGCTTATGGTGGACAAAATGATTCAGAATAGGGGATGGTGATGAACAGAGTGTCTGAATTAAGCAGACCACTCTTACCCAGTCCAAAGATCAGGGCTTGATCCATCACCGTTTTTTAGCTCACTGCACCATCCCAGCTCAGAACCTGGCTACATGCAAATTAGTCTGTTCCTGTCCCAGTGCATGATGGGAATAGGGCAAACCAAACTACCAAGCCAATTCTTATACTGGGAAGGAAACAAGCTTCCGGGGACCGGTTTCTGGCATTTCAGCCATCGTCGGCCTGGCTTGCTTGAATCCTGATGGTGCAATGAGCAAGGGACTCACATCTGAGTATACCCTTCCACACTTATGGTGGACAAAATGATTCAGAAAAGGGGGTGGTGATGAACAGAGTGTCTGAATTAAGCAGACCACTCTTACCCAGTCCAAAGATCAGGGCTTGATCCATCACCGTTTTTTAGCTCACTGCACCATCCCAGCTCAGAACCTGGCTACATGCAAATTAGTCTGTTCCTGTCCCAGTCTGTCTATTAGTTTAGGTGTTTTAACCTGTTTCTTAACACATTCTTTGAGAATACTGTGTTTCTTCTTGTTGTAATCCGAAGCTTCTTTGACCGCTGTTTCTCTCATTAGTTTCAGAGTACCCAGGTCTTGGATAGACTCCAATTCCGGTTTCGCAACCTTATCTTTCAATGCTCTGCGTACAAAGGTTATGGCTGCCTCTCGTTCCCCGGGAGTTAGCTCAGTGTGTTCTGGCTCAGGTCCATGCAGCGGTGAATCACCATCCAGGCATCCCAAGAGAATATCTTCTAACAGTTGGTCTTCCACCCCTGCCCCACCTTCTACCTTCTCTTCTTCTTTAACTTGAACGCATGGGAATGCGCCTATTGTGTCTAGCTGATCTTTTCTCCATCTGTCCTCCATTTTGCCTGTAATACTTTCTTTTTAATTTCCATAAGTTCAATGTGGACCTTTGATTTGACTGCGCTTGTTGAACGCATCTCGCTTAACACAAAGTCCAAATTATAGAAAGCCTCCCATTCCAAACTTCTAACCTTCTTTCTCTTTAAATTTAACATGTGGCGCAAGTATGTCAATTTTGCCATGTCATATGTGCCATTACATGGGAACTGTAGATCTGGGTTTTTAGATGTGAGATCGTGCCACTTGTGTGTGTACATAATTGAGCTTAAGCCTCTTTTTATACCCACATTATATGCCGGTGAGTTCTTGGGTGGGGCTGGCTGAGCCGTATCTAAATTCTTTTTACTATTGATGTTTCCCATGGTTGAGTCATGTGTAGCAGCTAGTCTTAAACACCTTAAAAATAATTGTTCAAGTATACCAGACAGATGGGTTGCAGGGTAGATTTCAACACGGTAACATGTGACACAATAAGTTGACAGAAATACTTCACATATATATTTCAGCCGCACAGTATTTGCAAGAGGGCAACAAGAAAGCCATACATCAATCACCCCAACAGGTCATGTAGTGCCAATTCACCAAAGCTGTTTCACAAGGAAGAAAGAAGCCAGTTCCTGGTTGTGTGTTTGAGCCTTGACGGCCTGTGAGATAAGTAAGATAGGAAACCAGACCCTGAGTGTGGCTGTGCCACAGGGTGCTGACATTCAACAATAGAGCAATAGTGGTGAATTGCTTTGTGCAGTTCAGACAATCATATAATACATCTAGGACAAATTCTGGGGATCCTACACGGCAGCACTGTAGAAAGAACCCTCTGTGCAGAGAATGTGGGTGGGTCTGCTGTACTTAACCCCAAAGGAGAGAGGGGAATAACAGAAATTCTATTACGTTTTGGAAATTTAGAGAGGTGCACCTTAATCGGTCTTTTCAGCCAGTCCCTTTCCGAGGCCAGAGAGTATTTTGGACGGGAGACTTAGTTGGCAATGTTGGTAAATGGGTGTGTGAGGTGAAGGTCTTTTATCAAATCTCTGTCAAGTGACGTTCTAACACCCAGATTAAATAAATAGGCTGGCAAAGGAAACCTTGAACCTAGCACCAAGCGAAAATACTCCACATACCTAGCTATATTTGGCCACTAAATAAGCCAAGCACATCACAAGTACACAATAAAAAAACGCACTGAAATCTATAATGATTGAGAAAAGAAACACTGGTGTACCAAGCGTCTCACCCCCCTCTTCGTGCCGAGGAGAAACCCGAGGCACGAACCTAGAACCACTCTGGTGCCTAGGTGGACGTCTCCAGGGGGAGGGTGGAGGCGGAATCCAGGCAGGGCGATGGGCGTCAGCCGAAGAGCCAGGAGCGCCCGGGCGTTCCTCATAAATGCCAAAATATTAGGCCAGCAGCGCGTGGGCGATGGTGCTGGACCCAAGTCAGAGCTCATGAGAACAAATAAAATCACGATCAACAATACACAGTAGAAACAAAATCTAGTAGCCAACCTGGCCACTTGTATCACAATACCTAACAGGCACAAACACTATGTGCCAATCTGGGGAGCGAAACTGCCACGTCCTAAAACGGCATGCTACCTGCTACCACCCACAGGGGAGCAAAAACTGCCACAACTCAACAATGAAGGGCCAACTGCTACAACCCAATACTGGAGGATGAAAATCCCCCCAAAATGTACTCACAGGGCTTCGTCCAGTCTGTTAGAGCAAACCGACGTCCACTGCAGCCAATGGGAATGGCCTGGCGAGGGCGTCCCGCTGTCCCAGCAGCCGGTGACTCTCTGCGGCGGGGGGGGGGGGGGGGTTGCAGACCTTCGCCCTCAATGGCAGGCCAAGAGCTTACTGATACCAAAATCACCAAAGAGTTACTGCCGGCCAGAAATCCTGCAGAAGCTTGCCGTCACCAGCCAACCAGGAAACGCTGGAGACCAAGGCCAGACCCTATAGAATAAAAAAAATGTATGTGAGAAAAGGCAGTGGACCACAGGTAGCAATGACAGAGGCGAACACACGCCCGTGGCACAGGAACAAAGAAAGGTCAACAGCCCAGAGAGTGAGAGAGAGAGAGAGCTAGACAGGAGTTACCTCCTGGGCAGTGTGGTGACAAAGACACAACTAAACCATCAGAGTCAATGACAGCAGAATGAAGAAAGCGATCGGAAAAGGGACCACGAAAGACATGGAGTCTGAACAGGCCGAGTAAATATCCCCAGGACACAGGCACACTGGGTCAGACATAGAGAGCCAAGTACAAGAAGAGTCAGAAGAGGCAGAAACACAACACAAGCGTGCCGAGAGCGAAAAGAGCAGGATCACACCAAAGACAACAGAGGGGCTACAAAAAGACCATCCACTGGATCCGACCCTTCCAGCAACTATAGAGGCAGGGGAGAGATAAACAAACAGAATGTTGTCACCTCAAATCCCCGCCCTCAGAAGGGTGCCAAAGGGTCCGATCACCAGTGTCTGCTGATGTAGCCAGTCAGTTGTAATGGGTCCGCATTCTCTCCACCAAATGTAGAAGCTCAGTATTTAACTGTGAAAATAAAAGGTCAATGACAACACTGAAATAAACAATACGCTCTCAGCACATTTGTTTGCAAGATTTATTGGGAACCCAATCAGAATGCAATCACAATGCAATATACGTGCGGCACGGAGACCTTAGCAAAGCTTACTGAGTGCCCAATTGGCATGACAGTGCAGAGACATTTTATAGACACAAGCCCTAGAGGATGGTCATCATAGCATATGTAACCTAGATCAAACTATGTCCTGCTGGACCAATCAATGAAGGGCAACTGTGGCATGATACCCTTTTAAGGCTCGAAGTATGTCTATACCCTGGTGTTGCTGCCCACGTGCCATCTAGAAGAGCAGATTTGGGCTTTCCCCTAAAGGTGAAATCTGTGCCTCTGGTATATGTGGACTTGGCACGTACGTGACCGGCCAGGCCAGCAGGTCATGTCGACATGGTTTACTGAAAATATGAGGTTTTGCAATAGCTAGCTGAAAGCTGGCATGTTTGTTCTCGGAAAGCCTTGCGTTGCTTTGCACGTTGCAGCTGACTGACACACAAAATGGAGCATGCGACCATTTTGTGAATTCCTGCTGGTGTCAATTCTTTAGTATCTCAAAGAAGACTATAGGCCTGAAAACATATGTATTTGGTATCATAGAAATGTCCGCTTCGTCACATCGATTAAGATTCCATATAATTTTCTCGATTTATGCTCTAATATAGGTATATTTCACATTGCCCTTATATAGGTATAGAAATCCAGTTCTTATTTAGGCATAGTCCATGCTACCCAAATACAGGCATGGCTACTTCCATCCGTTCATCTACGTCACAACGAGTTCTTGAAAAACCAGACTCTTAAGCCGTTAGGGACTTCCCCTTGCTTGAATATTGATTACTCCAGAAACTCATTTATTGCGCATGAACATCTATTCCTTAAGGGTTCATTCATGACATTCATATGCCCTACTTTTACGTCAATACTGGCATTCCTAAACACCTTCAATGTATAAATATACCTTCACTTGCTATGGAAAAGCACGGTGTGGTTCGGTGCAGTTCGACTACCTACTTTCACGACACAGCTCGCCACAGCAAGTTCCGAAGGAAGTCAACTCCCCAGCTGACGCACTGACTAGACGCTGTCATCCTCCTGCCTAGAATACAGCTCCAGTGTTTCTGACTCCCCTTGCGTGGGTTTTGAGAAATCGAGTCCCGTGAGAGAGATACTAACCTCTCTTATTCTAGGGTAAGGAGCTGATTAGAACCTAGAGAAACCTTTGGCAATTCTTGGCAGAACTAAAACTTATACTAAGGCAGCACCTACTTCTTCCCTCGTACTAGACATAGGTTAGGTACCCTTGGGTAGGCGTATTTTAGAAGCACCAGTTGAGTATTTTAGCCTGTGTTACTTATGTATGTATTTTTATATATGTCATAGCAACAGACAATGCTATTGCAGTTTTATTTTATATTACTGTTTACGCTATACGTATTATACTTCGCATTTTGTCTAACGATTGTTGCAGTTCATGTGTCTTGCATGGGAAATAAGACTGTTCAATAAACTCCTTTCATTGAAATGCCTGTCTCTCTATTTCTATGCAACTCTGTAGAAACAAAGCATGCACGATTGACTGAGTGAAATAGTTATCTATTGTTTCCATGACTCTGAAGACCTTTTTCCAGTTCTAGGGAAACAAAGTTGTCAAGTTTATGCAGTTGTCCGAGACTAATCCCTTCTTGTGTATTCTAGAAAGTTTCTAGTGACCTCTGAGTTAGCTGGCACACATACAATTAAGTTTAATATACTCTATAGAGACATACTGACCTCAATTCTATGTCAAATCTATAGAGTATGTTATTCCAATGCGCAGAGCCCATTAGGGATATAGGAACTACACTACACAGCCAGTCATCAAATATCTTGACAAATCTTAATTATTTTAGGCAGAAAGAAAGCTTCATGAAGGCTTCAGGAAACATGGGAATAATCATATTTGAAGGTCACACTGTCATGCTATTCCAAGGCCGCTCCATGATAACCCTGCAAAAAAGACCAGCCTTTCATATAGTAACAGCATTTCTAACCAGCAAAGATAGAAAAATGCAGATTGAGTCATCATTTTAGAATCATCTTCACCTGGGAAGGGACACTTTATCAATTGAAGTCCTTTAGGGACAGCTGAAAGATCCTGGGACTTTGGGACAGGCACACCAGTCCATCTATAGGAGAAACGCCAAACTCCAAAACAAGAACACAAAGAGCAGGAAAAGACTAACATCCACCAAAAAGCACATAAAGCCCTCCGGGAGCATCCTATAGGCAGATTTGACCAAATTAAGGGAACCATCAGGAAGAGGAATTTAAGAGCAATACTGACTCCCACAGCTTGTGGGCTCAGCCTGGCTGAGCAAGGGAGACCTGCAGACATGGTAAAGCATGCAGGACGGGTGCTAAGGGGAGTGGACGAGAGAGTTGATAAATGAGAGTGACATAATGCTGGCCCAACTGTGTCAGAGAGCTGGGATTGACATGTTGATTGATTGTCTATGTTTTATTAAGCTAAGTTATGTTTTTGGAAGGAAGGTCATGTGGTGCTCTACGAAACCAGAGATTTGAATAAGAAGAGAACATGTCCAGGACAGGAACGCAGCACAATTAAAGGGCTGCTAAGCAAACAACAGAAGATCTTAGTAACACAGCACTTTTTAGACACCACAGGCAGGGTGACATACATCTTACTTTGACTCAAGTAAGAATACTATAAGGGAAGACATAAGCCGGGAAGACTAATGACCTGCAGGCTCGGGACTAAGATAGTCATATTCTCTACATTATAACAGAATACAAATAGAGACCAAGGACAAAGGTATACAGCACACATTTAGAATTCTACACTTGAGTTTTCACTATACCGCTGAGTTACAAACACAAGTACTAATGATCCATCGGGTTACCAGCAACAGGTGATCTAATGCCACAGAATCATTGTGGCCCATAAATTAATTCCCAATACACTGGCAATAACCACTGGGGTCATGTCTTGCTAATTCTCTAGATTAGTTATCTTTAATCCCTACTAATCTTTCACTAATCAAAGGCTCATTCCTCTGGTCAATGGACCAATAGTTGGAACTAGTTGATGGTGAAATGATATAAGATTTCAAAATACTAACATATTGGAAATGATCACAGAGTCGGGATGTCTTTTACTTTTTTTTATCTTATATTAAAATTCATGTGAACCACTTACACAGTACAGAACAAACTCCGTCGCTCACAGGAAGGATGATTCAAATAATCAATCAAATTTGCATTCAATTATACTTTGCAGTGACACTGCATGAAAGGGAGAGGATAGAGAGAAAAGCACATAAGCGCATATATAGATATTGATATAATTACCAAGTATTGTTTGGAAACTAACTCCCAGCCCCAGGAAAGGTCTGGCGAACAAAGACCTCAGGACAGGGAATAGGACAGGAATCAGGACAGGACAAACAACCTCTCTATCGCCGACGCTTGCGTAGCACCCCTCTCTGACACTCTCTTCCTCCTCGAGATTCTTCTGCGATCTTCTAAATTTGTTTGCTTAAGATAATTGGTACAGTAATGCAAGTTTTCATCAGCACCTCAGACTGGGACTTCTCTGTGCTCTCGGAAAGCATCCTGGTCTCTTGACTAACTTACTAACTACTGCTACCTCAATTATACCTTTCTGTATGCTTGTACCACCCATTAATGTTTCAAATTTATGAAAATCCTAACTCTGATTGGACAGGCAAGGGCAGATGATCATCACACCATGCTTAATTCCCATTATTTTCTTTCAGCTCTTTTTTAAAATCGCACCCCTTAAGTTTTACAGATCAATCTTTATTCCAACACGTATTCACAATGTAATTGTACGATATTAGAGAAAAAAAACGTAGTTCTCATGCATTTAAGTTGATTGTCGTTTCGGATCCCATGAAAATAACAGTTTGAAGCCTTGGCCGATGTTCAAGTTGACATCGAGTCTTTCAGTTTGGGTTCACTGCGCATGTGTAGTAGAACGAGAGGGTGATGGACTGTAGTTCAGGACTCTAGGCCCGTAACAAGCACTATTGAAAGAGTCAAAAAGACAAATGTTAAAATCAAAAATAAATGGTTTCACTCTATACAACCTATCTCTACTCTAATCCCATTTACTTATTATTATTCCAGCATTAGCATTTGTATAATAGCTGGGCTTCGTTTTTCAGCAAGCAGGTGGCAAACATGTGAGTTTCAAGCGGACATTTTTTTAGCTACTGCGCAAGTGCAGAAAGTTTCCCTCCAAGCATAGATACGTCATACTACGTATATGCAGTAGACGCATGCGCACTAAAGAATTCCGGTTAGTGGCCATTTTAGAATCACTCTCGAGATACTGGTTAGTAAGACACATGGGCAAGCTTCAATCTTATACTCAAAGGTCGTCTAAATGCATGTTATTTCCACAATACAAGTTTTAATACAGGGTTAGCACTTACCTGAGAGGATTGCATTCAGGTAAGTCTCTTTTTCACGAGTCCTTGCTTCATCACTAAGCACACCCACTGAAATTGCCGAAGTTATAAAGGCCATTTGACAACTCAAATTACAAAAGCTCCTAAAAGCCTCAGTTCCAGATTTCCTTCACTTTCCTAACAAAGCCAGATAAAAACCTTCAGAAAAGTATGTCATACTGCGCGATCTATACTTAATTTTGGACATAAAATCTCTGTCTGTTCGCCTTGGAGCCAAAATGCAATTTCTGATTGAACGGGGCTAAGCAATGTTCCTCCCTGTTTGCAGCAATACAGACAACACAAAGAAGATATTATATATCAAAGACAAGATGGAACGCATAGGTATAGAAACAGTACCCCTGGCGGTCAGCACTGAAAATGTTTTTAACCAAGTTAATTGACCATTCCCCAAATCCACACTAAGGTTCATGGGATTAGATCCAAGGTTCATATCACGGCTATTCATTGGTTATACTGACTCGAGAAGAGAATCAGAGTCTATGGTTTTCTTACCATGCCAGTAAAGATTCAGAAAGGGATGGGACAGGGGTGCCCTCTGTCCCTCCTTTTGTTAGCATTGTATATGGTACCTACGGCAGTATCTATTATATGGAATAAAACTATCAAGTGGATAACAATTGGACACACAGAACATAAGCTCCGCAAGTATGTGAGAAATGTGCTTCTAACTATGACAGACCCAGTGCCCTCCATCCGAGAAGTGATTGAAGTATTGAGGCTTTTTAGGAGGGTATCTAGCTTCAAGATGAACATACAAAAATCCCAATTACTCAGCTTAACCCTGCAACAAATGTCAAAGATAAGGCTACAGTCCCACCTCACACTACAATAGGTGAAAGACTGCATTCTTTACTTGGGTTTGAAAAATGCTGCAGCTCTAGCAAAGACTGCACATGTGAGCTACATGATACTAATGAGGCAACTACGAACACATTTTCAGAGCTGGCATAGAGCCGGTTACACCTGGTTAGTTACAGAGCATAGTTTAAGATAACGGCACTACCAAGATTACTGTACATAGTGCAAACTCTCCTGTTCCAAACTCCAAAAGGCGCCAAGCAAAACATCCAACAGATGTTCACTGACTCTATATGGGTAGGCAAGAGGCCGATATTAGCAACATGACTGCTGTACCATCTATTTAAATTGGGAGACAGGGTTTCCCTAATGTTTTGCATTTTTATCATGTGGTTGATCTTAGATTTGTTGTGGAGTGGCGTTGTGATGAAACTGATCAACACTGGAGTGTTAGATACCAGATCATAGCTAGAAGACATATTTGCAAGGCGGTTTGGCTTCCTGAGCGTGGGGTAGAATGACACTGAGGTCCTGAGATAAAAGGGTAGGTATGCCAGGATAAGTCACAGTTCCATCCCCATGACAACTGAAGATTTCAGGGAATTGCAAAAGGCAGGATGTTATTGAATAGGAGATTTATATTACTGGTAGGTGATAAAGACTTGAGCTGGCCAAAGAGGAGAACAGGTATCCAGACGGTTGTAGATTTAGATACTTCAATATATGTCACTGGGTAACACACCCTACAAACAAGCATCCAGCAGACTTGTACCACCATTAAAAAAAGGCTTATCACTAAGACAGTACAAGTGTATCATGTCAGAAATATACAACCACCTTTTGCATGGTCAGTTTGCTAAGAAGACTGCAGGTGGTGAGAGGAGATGGGAGAAGGAACTTGGCAGGTCACAGGATCATAGGGAATGAATCCTGGTTTTCCAAAAGGAAAAGGTCATGCCATCCAATGCAGCAATCAAAGTCACTCTCTAATCAAGTTGGCCTCCTTCAGGGCTTTTACACTGGAGAGAGTTCATGCATGGATTAAACACAAATCTAAAGGTTGCTAGTGAAAACAAAGGGAAACTGGCTTACTTCTACACAGACATTGGCACTGCCCTAAACTGAAGGATGTTAGGGGGAGGTATTGAATGATATAAGCAAGATGTTTGATTTTCGCCCTTTTAAGCTTCCAGCGTACACTCCAAAATCACATATGCACTCAGATCCCTTGGAGTCTTTACCTTCTTGAACTGAACCTGTTATTGTTGGCCATTGAGGCTCTGCACACTTTACTCTAGCTAACTAGTGGTAAAGTTCTCAAACTCTCCCTTTTAAACAAAGTAGAATTGGCATACATGAAATTAGCACAATTAATTTACTAATAAGTTTCTTACATATGGTACTACATGTTCCTAGGACTTTTAAATTAAACGCTAAAAGTGAGCTGCAGCATTTACTGTGCCTCCCACTATGGTAGCACTATAAAGCCTTTCTATAGGCTTGCCCTTACAGTTTGTGTGTGCTATTTTAAACTGCTATTTCAACCTACCAAAATAAACTTTTTGCCAGATCTAAACTTCCTTTTTAGTACGTATTAGCACCACTAAGGCATGCCCTAAATGCCCATATTGTCGATTGCATGATATTTGAAAAGTACGGCATGTACATTAAGACTTTCCAGGTCTTTGCAGTGAAAATTCTTTATAGCTGTTTTTCACTCTGGCGAAGGCTGGCTCTCCCATAGCTTTCCGACTGACTCGTACACTTTTCCCAACGAGCGATTATGATGGCTGGAAAGTGTTCCGACTGTCCGACTCAGTTCCTGAAAGGCATTGGGAGTAACCGAGCTGGTCGGAGCCGAATCGTAGTGATCTTCGGACTGCATTTCCATCCGAGTGATTAGGATGTCAGATTTTGACAACCTTTCCGAATCAGTTGTTCCGAGATGGATTGCCTGTCGAAATCTGACTTTAGGGTCCCATAGCAGGCCCCCCTTCATCTGGGGTCTTCCAAATAAGGCCCATGGATGTACCCATAGGTCACACCTTTTCATGCATGCACAGTGTGGCAAGCACCATCGGGTGCCCACCACAGGGTGCAAGGTTTTCCCCAGCAACCCCTTTTGTCAATGGGACATGAGTTCTCATTCAGAACACAGGCTCCCGTTGGAGTCAATGGGAATCCGACCAAACAATGTTGGGAAGCATCGTAATCGGTTGGTCAGACTCGCAGAAACCTCATTCATCTGGAAACGATTTCAAAACCAATTTGGTGAGAAGAGTTTCCTAATGAGATCGTAATCAGCCCCTTAATGGTAAAGTGGGATTTTATACTATTATTTTGGAAATTACACTTTTAAAAAGTTGCAATCTTCCTGTCTAAGCCAAAGGTGTCTTTCTGTCAGAGTCCAGTGTTACCGGACCACTGATGGCTCCCCTGGAGTGTTATGTGTATAGCTCCCAGACAGTGGACAAAAAGCCTTGGATGTGGGAAGGGGAGTTCCCTTCATAAGTGGGAGGGCCTAGGGGCTGTACCCAGCCCATACTGAGCATCAAAGGATATCCTGGGGCTGCGGACAGCCCTTTCCTGACTTTGAAAAGTACCTATCCTATCACTGGCAGATGCAGCTCACACCTGGGCATGCCTCTTCTTTTCCTCTCTTGTCAAGCTTGCGCCTAATCCAGTAGAGGAACTGACCAGAACTGGTTTAGGGGTTGGACAAAGGTTTGCCCTGGACTGACAAAATGGCACTGGGTTTAAAAGTGAACCCCCACAGGCAACCCCTCAAAACACTTCTGGGTCTGTGTGGATCCAAAGAAGAACAGCCTTGCTGTCCGAAGAACCTGAAGAAAGACTAGACCTTCCTTTTTAATACAATGTGGTCACCCATAGGATAGGCACCTAAAAGCTCACAGGGTAATGCGCAATTGTTGTGCGCTTCCTACTAATGTAGTAAGACTACGTGTTAGGGCAACATGTGTCAAAACTATGGGGACTAAATCCACATATACCATTTGAACATTTTGACCTAATTCCTATCCTCAGAACATGACAATCCCCAAGGAAAGGGTGGAAACAGATCTACCCCCTCATTGTTATCTCAGGCATGCCCAAAGCAAGACACAAGAAACACACAAATTGGCCTTTGAAACACACATTGAAGCAATTGGTTTCTTGTGTAAAATATGTGCACTGATCTGATTAGCAGAAGGAGATAACAAATTCTAACCAGCATTACAAGAATTGTGAAAAAGACAAATAGTTCAGCCATTAAACCCGCCAGCAAAGCCACAGACCTCACACCTTCCCAGAAACTCTGCGAGAAGCTCAGCGCTAACTTCCATCTAGAGCTCAAGTCCCTCTATGACAACTTCAAAGAACCGAAAACTAAAACCCTCTCCCCCGACACCACCAACATGCCAACCATCACGACCTGGGAGCCTGCCACCATCAAACACATCACCGCCACAATGAAGAAAACCCAGTCATGTGCCCCTGCGGACCTCTGCCCACCTCTCGTATTCCACAGGTCCGCTGCCACCATCGCACCCGAACTAGGACTGACCATCAACGCCTCCTTATGTTATGCATCTTCCAGATGACTGGAAGCAGGTGGAAGTTAAACCGCCCATGGCCGATTATAACAACATGAAAAACTGGTGGCCCATCTATCTCCTCTCTTTCGCGGCCAAAGTCACAGAGAGACTTGTGAACGCCCAGCTGACCACCTTCATCAAAGAGAACTCCATCCTAGCCACCTCCCAGTCCGGATTCTGCAGCAACCACAGTACCGAGACTGCCCTGCTCGCCACCACAGACGACATCCGCATGCTACTTGACCAGGGACACACTGCAGCCCTCATCCTTCAAGACCTCTCCGCAGCATTCAACCTCGTCTCTCATTACACCCTTGCAGCCAGACTTCACGACGCAAGGAAGCAAGGAGCCGATCTCGGCTGGATCAAATCCTTTCTCTCCGGCAGGACCCAAAGGATCAGACTCGCTCCATTCCTCTCCAAAACCAACAGAATCAATTGCGGAGTACCCCAAGGATCGTCACTAAGCCCAAGCGCTTCAACATCTACATGGCCCCCCTCGCTGCCATCATTAGACAACTGGGACTCAGCATTGTATCCTACGCCGATGACACCCAGCTCATCCTCTCACTCATGAAGAATCCTGAAGACACCTGACTCTGATTACAAGAAGGAACACAGAAGGTGGCAGCCTGGATGAATGATAGCTGCTTGCAGCTCAACTCGGAGAAGACCGAGGTCCTCATCCTCGGACCCCACATCTCTTCCTGGGACGACACCGGGTGGCCCTCCGCCCTCGGAAAGCCACCCACCCCTACAGACGGTGCACATAACCGCTGCATCATCTTCAACTCCTCCCTCTCCAAGAACAGCCAGATCAACGCCATCGCCTCCACCAGCTTCAACTGCCTGTGCATCCTCCACAAGCCCTTCAAATGGATCCCACGTGCTCATACCCAACTGACTGGACTACGGAAACACCCTATATGCCGGTATCAACCAAACTCTACTACACAGACTCCAAACTATCCAGAACGCTGCTGCCAGTTTCGTCCTCAGAACACCACGCCATGAACACATGTCCCAACACCTACGAGACCTCCACTGGCTCCCCGTCAAGAAGAGGATCACCTTCAAACTCCTCACCCATGCCTACAAATCACTGAACAACATCGGTCCCAAATACCTCAACAAGAGAGTATCCTTTCACATACTCAAGAGGAACCTCCGCTTCGCTTTCCTCACCCTGGCCGAGGTCCCTCGCATCCGCAGAAACAGAACAGGCGAGAGAGCTTTCTCCTACATCGCAGGCAAGACCTGGAACGAGCTCCCGGTGACCATCAGATGCTCTCTGACCCTGCACATGTTCAGGAAGGCCCTCAAGGCCTGGCTTTTTGACTGATCCGCAGCTGCCCTCCCCCCCACCCCAGCGCCTTGAGACCCTCACAGGTGAGTAACACTCTCTATACACCACTGATTAATTGATTGATTATAAATACTACAATGATCTTATGAATACACATAATTGTACTCCTACCTAGCACTACCTATCCTAGAGAGCATAGTGTGGATGCGCTTCTGTCAAATACCTTGAAGTGGTCTAACTCACCATGTACCTGTGTTTGTGTTTCACCCAGAAGCAAGTCTGGTGTAAAACAGGCTGCTGTGCTTCTCAGATAGTGATGAGAGTCAGCTGAGCTGGAATTCAGACATGGAAGACCATGATAATCCATGGAAATTCACCTCTGCTGAACAAAGGCTTGGGGGTCATTTATATAACAAAAACTGAAAACATTCTCAATGTGTCTGCGTTCATATCTGACTGTCATTGTTTATTCTACCAATTCAGAGCTGTCTCCAAAGAGAGAACAAATGCAAGGGCAGTGCGCTCAGTGTACCCAGTCCTTGGACAGGGAGTAGGATGTGCTGATAATGTGCCTACTTAGAAATGCATATGCAGGCAAAACACTATCTGAAATCATTGTCACACGCAGGTAAAATGTGGTTACAGTCATTGTCTAAAAAGATGTAAACTTTAAACTTGAACATATTAAATTGGAATTTTTGTGCACAGATCCTTTCAGTCTTCTCCTCCTTGGCCATAGGGGGACTGAAACACTTCAAGGTAAAAATGAAGACATATCCTAAAATCAAAGTTAAGTTACAGATAAATGAAACCTAAACGTCTAAAAAATATATATAGACATTGCACTTTAAAAGTGAAGCATTAAGAATGCCAAATTGCATGAATATCCAATATAAAAAAATGCAATCAGTAACTACATTAAAAATAAAAATAAATTGTGATAAAAAGATGCCGAAGTAAAAGATCTTGAAACTTGAAGAATGTTTTACATGATCCGACAGTCTTCAGGAAACATGATGGATCCAGTTTTAGTATACAATGTTTCTGTTGGTTCCCCCTATCACAAGTTCTAAAGAACAAATGTGGTTGTATGCAACCCAATCAGCAGTTGCTTGATGGTGTGTCAGCCAGTAGTGCATCGGCAGAGGACGAGCTCGGTTCTGAAAATCCAGGAGCCAAAGCATCCAAAGAAGGCTCATAATATGTATTTTATAACATCGGAAATCGCATGGGACATCTCTGAAAATGGATTCCTAACGGATCCATCAGAAGTTCCACCTTCATAGATTGTACCAATTGCATTCCAATGCATGTATCCAGGGCACACTCGAAAGTGCACCGCAGACAAGGGAACACAGGCGGTACGCAATGTAACCAAACAGGTTAAAAGGACAAGGACCTGTTGTCAAAGTACTGTATCATGTGATCACGACACATTAGCTCATGTAGTATTGACATTGCTATTTGGCCGCGTGGTGGAACATCCATTGCTGAGCAGCAAAAATAGAAGTAGAGACCCGACAATCAGAAATAGAATAAGCGGGATGCCTTCAAAGAACCTGGAAACCAGGGAGTGTATAAAAGATGGAATCACTCTGAAGACAGTCTTGGAAAGTGCTAAAAAACCCAGATCCAATCGCTTTGAAAATATTTACTACTCCCACGGTACTTGAAGCATTAAATATGCAGTGTACCAGTTCTCCAAAATGTTATGGGAGGTCTGTGCGTAGTAATGACTGTATTTCAGAAAAGACCTTGCAACTTGGAGATCAAATGTCTCTTTTGCAGATGTTAAGGAAACTTTCTTCTGAAACAATATGGCTTTCAGTCTGGTCAGACTTTCAAATTTCACATTGAAAATAGAATTTAAAGGCCAAACCGTCACTCCTCTAACTGAGCGATCAGGTGGAAAAAGCACATTCATACAACTGGTCATGACCCAGGAAACCGTCACCACTTAGGGTACTTCCGGTCTCATCTCACTGCAACCTTGGTCATTCAGCATCAAGTAGCTTCCATTGGAAAGTAATCTAAATGCCAGCCAAATTACAGCAGCTGGGGAACCCTCCAGATACCAAGGTAAGCTTGCCTTTGAAGCATTACAAGCTTCGTGAAATGTGATCTCCCTACAAACTAAAGAATGGGCAAAAAGTATTCTCCTAGTCTTTACCACTGAGAATAACTTTGGTTCCCCCATTCCTATACCTGTAATTGAAAGGTAGGATCCGTGTCTCATGTACAAATCTCTCCTCTAATGCTTCATATCTGCCTACCTAAAATATTGTTTTAAGCAAGAAATTATGAGAAATTGGCAGTGAAATAAATCCTCTGGTGTTTCTGCTACTGAAATTGGTAGCTATCTCTAAGTGTTCTATTTTAACATTACTTATGTCACTTGTTGCATCGCTCTTAGCCATTATTTTTTGCTTGTGTGGTAAATTCTATGGCAAAAGCATCAGTGGCATTCAAATGCTTCCAGTGCACGTAACCACTGTTCAGAGTCTGCAATGTCCAGCTAAATAGCATGATGGACCCAAGCTGACTTTGTCAGTACTGTAGAAGGGACATGTCACTTTGCATAATGTCAATAACTGACTACACAATATTAATCAAGGACTAAACTCTAGATGCTAAAGTAATCATACCATTGTCAACTACTGCTAAAGCTTTTTCTAAATGTACTCTGTCAATTTCATATTTCAGTCCAGCAGCTTCCTGATGTGAAACCTTCCAAAGTTGATTGTACAAAGCATACAAAAAGAGTTTATGATATGGCTTTCTAGGACCTAATAAAAAATCCTGTAAATCCATGTCATCGGAAAGGAGAGGCAAGTTTTTTTTCACCTTATTTAACATGGAATGTTATAACCATTGCAGGCATACATCTCCCCCGCTGTATGCTGGAATAACTCCCAAATGTTTTTATCTGCACATAACGTGGGTCTGTTATGTTTGTTCTAAACTCTTCATGTTGTTCAAAAAACAGGCATGACAACCATTAATGTCCAATGGCCACACTAGCTGGTCTTCTGGACTGGAAAGTGAAGAATTATGTGTACCATTCTGAACCATGATGTCAACCTGTTCCCCTGTTAAATTTGTACATTTTTGCCAATATTCCAAACATGCAAATTAATGTTTGGTGTGTTCAAATCCTTTAGCTTAGCTAAGGATGTTTGCTGTACAGTCTTCTTCAGAAAAATCATCTTTTTTGGTACTAAACACACTCTAAACAAAGCTTCAGTGCCTTCCACATGCCGAATATTCATCCCCCAAACTGAATTTAAATCAATGTTTTCCTTCCAAAAGTCATAACCGTGTCTTGACAACTGGAAATTAAAGGAGGACGAATAAATAATGTTGTTTCAGTCAGCATATTTTTCTTTTCCGGGGAGAAGCTTAAAATAATAGGACACTGAGTCTACAGGGTTGTTGCCTGAAAATATGCAAACTTTTGTATGTATGTTTTGGTGCAACCCAAAGGTGGTGTTGGACAATATTTCCATTGTGTATAATTACATACAGCACATGGAGTATTAGCTTTGTGTGAATAATAGTGTGCATAGTGATGGTAACAAAGCAAATCGTAATTAGATGTACCACTTTACATATCTTCACTTTCATATACAGTATAATGGTCTAGCTCAAAAAAATATTTTTTTTTCAACTACATGTATATTCCAATCATCAGAAATGCTGCCAGGAGTTATTACTTCATTCAATGAAAACTTAAACATACGATATTTGTAAAGTTTCTGTGGTACCAAAAATATAAAATGAGGCCTTATCCCAAACAATGCCAGGACAGGATCTGCAGAATTGTTCACAAGGGACAGGTCTCTTCACACTTTGTGTGACTAAGAATGAGGCTTCAATACCTTGGTTACCAGTTAACAGCACAACCATTCAGGAGCAAACAGAATAAGGTTACAAAACCAATTTAAATGAAAAGTAAAATTAACAATATGGAAATCCAAATGTAAATCTAAGGTGGAACAAAGCAAGTCTTTTTGAGCAAATTAATAAATGCACCAACTCCATGTTATGGTGAATCTGACAATTCTGAGGAAAAGTCATCAATGTCGGCAAAATAGCCAGTGGCAGTCTGTGCATAAATAGGGACCTCACAGGGCAGTATAGAACTAGCAGATATTTCCAAAGATGGATCACAATCAACAACTTCTTTGTTAGTTGGGGCAGTCCAAGTCTGTGAATTTGCTTGTAGTGTTTGTAGTTATGACTTCAATCAGTAGAACTTCAGTGTCAAACATCACCTGCCGGGGAACCGAACATTCGAGTTTGGTAATGCTTGCAAAAGAGATTTCCTGTAAGGTAGTGAGAGGAGGCAGTAAACTACCATTGAGCCCTTGAGGCAAATAGTGTAGGATCGGCCACATGGTGTGGTTTCATCAGATCAATCAACGCACATCTTTTGTGTTTATAACCATCAAGTTGCGGTAAAAGTACTGTTCTGGTACCTTCCACTCCTAAAACCAGCAGGGTGCTCTAGAAGATGGGCCAAACTCCTTCTTGTCCACTATCTTTTCACAAGCTAGATTCCTGATCTTTGGAATCCAGCCAGGAGTTGTTAGCTGCATCTTATCTTCTCCAGTGATAGCACATTTCTCTATCTCATTTAAGTGCTCATCGTGGATGTTTTTGAGCTTCTGTAGTCAGTCAAATTGCCATTGATGTCAAAAGGAATTTCCGCTCCCACTCTGCTGGGATTTTCAAGGGCCATAACCCACATCTGTACTCCAAACTGGACCTCATAGGAAGTCCGACCACACAAGGATCTTCTAGGCAGATCTTTAGGGCTCCCTGGACCTCATACAGGTGATAGATCCAAATACAACTTGAACCTAAAACTCTGACTGTTAACATCTGCTTGAAGCCACTTTTTTCTTTTCCACTATCAAATTTCCGTCAGGATTAAAGGGTAAGGAATATTCTACAGCCACTCCTTAGGTACCCATGGTACCCCAATACGCTTTAGAGGCAAACACGGTCCCTGGTCTGAATTTAATTGAAATGAATTCAGCTAATGCATGTGTTCCAATAAAGACTTGCAAGTCAAGTGCCAGCCGATCACTGTGGCCAAATCCATTGGAATCTATAATGTGAATCCACTGCTAGCAGAATGTATTTAAAAGAGATGTCGCTGTTTAGTGACCGGCAGTAGTCCAGATATACACAGGACAGAGGCTTGTTAGAAATCGAGAAACGTGTCTGTGGTGGACATACTGCGGTGGAAACTTTTTTTGTTGGCAAATGTCCCAGCTAAGGATGTAGGGTTTAGCCTGTGCGTATCAAACTGGTCACCAATAACATTGCTGTAGCAATGAAACTGTAGCCGCCATCACATCAGCACAGGCAGAAGCTAACCCCTAATGTGCCCGCATGATTAATTCTATTCTGCGCTCTGAATTTGAAATTTCTCTAGCCCCCAGTCCTGGAAGACAAGCAAACAGTACATTTTGCACACCCAGTAGCTAGGAGTATTTTAGCAAGGAAGTGCCATAGCGCAGAGCTTTAACCGCTACCATGATGTCTCCATCCACCCTTGTATGTGAACAAGTAACTGCATTTACAGGGGCCATTTCCACTACTACCTTTGTGGCTTTATCAGTCAGCAAATTCCCTTCAATGTGTATTCCTACACGTTTATGGCTCAATGTATGGATAACATGAGCCTGTGACAAACATGCTGAAGGGAACTGACTCTGTATATGGTATTGCCACCAGGTGGTTATACTGTGCACAGAGACCAGGAGTTCCCCAAATGCTCAATGTAAAACCCAGAGTGCTCAATTAGTGATAGTTTGGGTGAGCAGCCTTTGGCCTAATACAGAGGAGTCTTAGACATTTATTACACATTCTTGACCAATAATGGACACATGACTCAAGAATGAGATCAAGACCAATTTTAGGAAATTATATTTTGTGTACTTTTTTTAAGACCAACATCTTCCCAATAAGGTAAGTATGTTTTCAAATAAAAATACTCTTCACTTTGAAAAATCAGCACTTAGTAATTTTTAAAAACAGTTCAATGTTATCCTGTGGGGAAAACAATATTGTGGGTGAACAGACAAGTAAAGCACTTAATAATTCCAGTTTCCAGGACCAAAAGTCAGCAAGAGGGCAAGGGTCTGGTGAGTACCAAAAGTTCACCACCAGAGACACAGAGTTAGCCATAGGTACTCAGGGTACTCGGGGTACCATTTGCTAGGGACTTACAGGGATTAGAGGTACCAACGGGGAATTTCTTTTTAGGGAAGAAGCACTGGCACAGGGGACCTGGTTTGCACGGACCCTCTGCACTACAATTGAAACCAGGCAAAAAGTGGGGGCTAATGATGCAAGAAGAGGCATCTCACATTTAGAGTAAGATTTTCCACCTCTCTCTAAAGCAACTTGTGCTTGATAGTTTAATCCTATGAGTAAGGGTGGGTGGTGAACTCCGCTCCGCTGGCAGAGTTCACAGAGTTTAGGCACTCCGGCTCCAAGCAGAGCACAGAGTTCGGCAACAAAAAATCTGATAGTCGCTGGTGGAGCAGAGTTCACTGGTGCACACTGCTCGCTTACCCATCCTGACTTTGCTGAGATATTTTGGACGTGGCTATGTTACACCCAGTATCAGAGGCTGAAATCATCCAGCACTTGAGGGGTTACTGAGGTGCCGGGACTGTGCCACGCTGCCTCCTTCACCATAGGTAGCCGCAGCCACACAGGAGAGTAGCTCACAGCACCAGTCTGAGCGGGGGCACTACATCAGATGCCAGTGCCAGCCTTCTGCTGGGTGAAGAGTGGCTGTGTGAGGGGTAAGACATCCCCTCTAGAACCAGGGCCATGAATGAATGGGGGATGCATCATATATACTTAAGATAACAAGGCTCAACAGGATACCAGCTGTTAGTTTACTTTAGATGCTGACGCATTTTACTCTAGTCCTGTATTTGACTCTTTCTTGGCTTTGCTACGGTTGTCCCTCTCTTCTATGTTTAACCTCGGGCTCAGTATTTGTGAACTACATACTGAGGTCGTTGTAGGTGATTTTATCAGTAACACTGGGCAGCATCGTTAGAGGCAGCTTCGGACCCTCCACAAAGTCAATAACTCCTAATAACTGGAAGGTAAGCTCATTCAATTGCCTCCTGTGAATAAGGCCCCGTTGGTTAGGGTGAATAACCTCCCGTATTACTCTAGCCAGCCAAGCTGCGATGATCCCAGAAAAGATCTTATAGTCTGTGTTTAATAGTGAAATCAGCCTGTAAGAATCTATCTTTTGTGGATCTTTATTAGGCTTCTGGATCACTGTGACTGTGGCTTCTAACCGGGATTGGTGACGCTTTTTCCACCTAGATATATCTTATTAACCCCTTCAATGCTGTTAACGGAACGGTTCCGTCATGCACGTCGGTTGAGCTGTGCGGATGACGGAATCGTTCCATTATGACTCCGCCCGCGCAAGGCGGAGTCAGCATGGGCGGGGAATTCGCGCCACAGCGATGCGGTTAAATAGAACCTGAAGAACAGGGATTACAATCTCTATAATACAGAGAAATACCTCTACGGGGAGGTCATCCGGCCCAGCTGCCTTTCCCTTAACCAGTTTTTTACACTGAGCCCTTATCTCCCCCTCCATAATCTCTCCTTCTAAGGTTTTTGCTTTTTCAAAAGATAGCCGCGGGAGGGTCGTTGACAAAAGCCACTCCTTTATTTCCACTTGGCTAGGTACAGTATCCTCTTTACATAACTCCTGCAGATATCTGCAAGCCTCCTTACACATATCTGAATTAATATTCAAGAGGACTTCCGTTTCGCCACTGATTAGCTCTTGATTGGAATACAAATGTGATTTACATGCAATGGTACAGTGTCACCTTTCTTGAAAGTTAAATATGCGTATCCAAATTTGTGGTGTTAACACATGTGTAAGTGTTTTGAAGCTAGTATGTCCACTTGTACTGATTGCGAGATCTGTGTACGTTCTGGTGTCCAATGTGTGCTTGGGAAGTCTGGGCGTATTCATTCATAAAAAAGATTTCCCCATTGTGCGTAATCTGGTATGTATGTTCTA
Source organism: Lissotriton vulgaris (assembly GCF_964263255.1). Lineage (NCBI taxonomy): Eukaryota > Metazoa > Chordata > Amphibia > Caudata > Salamandridae > Lissotriton > Lissotriton vulgaris. The sequence goes on from NC_141689.1 coordinate 1,270,725,767, forward strand.
CCTAAATGTAGAAAGCCCAAAAGTGATTGTAGCTTGTTTCATAGTGGTTGGTGGGTGCAGGAGTGCATATTACCCTAGGAAATGCAGCACTAAGCTATTGCCTTTTGATAACTCGTATCCCAAGAAGAGGACTGTTTAGAAAGGCACTTTTTGATTTCTGGAAATTAGATTTGTATCCTAACACATCAAATCCCATAATGATCCGATCTACCCTGTCTAGGTATGTTTCTAAGTCATCATCTGTAGGGTATATCTCATCGACATAGGACAATGCTACTGTGTCAACATTTTCTAGTAGTCATGTTACATGGGCAGATAACAAGCCTGGCCAGTTCTTATAATGTAGGGCAATCAACAAAATTGTTTTACTGACCCAAGTTCAGTAAATACTGTCAAATACCTGCTTCCAGGCACTGTATTTTGGAAGAAAAAGCCATTTGAAATATTTAATGCTGTTATATATTTTTGTGCACTATGTTGTGCAGTGTGAATCTTGTACTGCATGTTTGACCGTTTAATTGTCAGTTGTCTAAAGCTAAGTGGTATGAATGACATAGTTTCGCTACTGGAAACAAAAGATTGTTCATTGGTGAGATATAAGGCTCAATGATGACTTGATATTCAAGTTCTTTTAAAATTTCTCTAACTGGGTATTTAGCTTCATGTTTAATGGGGAATTGTGGTTGCACTTGAGGACCTTATGAGTATTATTTGATAAGGGGAATCCTCATTCAAGCCTACATGGTTGCAATGTAATGCCGGAATCGTTCAAGAGCCCACTCCTTGTCATACGCTTTCTTGCCTACTTTAGAAACAAAGATGGAGAAATACAGTAATATCACATTTTTCCCTGTTGGGACTTCACATACAAACTCAGGTGGCCAATCGTTTTCAGCCAAGAGAATTTCATAGCCAAATGTCAATTTCTCCCAAAAGAGAACTTTAATGATTCGTGTATATCACCTTCAATTTGGAGTTTCAAAATATATCATCATGCCTGGAGAGCCAAATCTGTTGTTTAGACCTGAGCAAACTCATTAGTTGCTCTTGCCACCAGAAACTCTTGAAGGTTCTGGTGAACTATTGTGGTGACCTATGGCCCACTTTCTAGCCGAGTCTAGCTTGTTCAGAAGACATTTCCTTAATATGTATGGCATATTTGAGTGAAGTACATCCCACTTACTACTCTTTGAATTGAGAATTCTGTAGCAGACGTTTTTCTTCCTTTTTTATGGTGATGTCTGAAGAGCATTGTGAGTCACAATTCACCGATTTGCTCTCTGATCGTCCTCCTCACTCCAAGCATTTTTCACATGATTCCTGAAAGGAACGAGAAGGACGTGATTCGCTTACTGATACCTATTAGACTGCTTTATAGTTTCACAGTTATGCAGGATATAGCATTTTTCAGTGGACTCCTGTTGAGGACATCCACCTCGCAATTTAACTTTTTCTTTATTGTCCTGTTTTTCCTTTTCAGAAATGCCCATCAATAGAGATTCATTTGGTCTGGCTCCAAACTGATCTTGACTAATAGATGTATAGGTTTCAGCAATCATTTTTGGTAGCTTGTCCACCTGGTCAATGAGAGCCACCTGTGTGAGGTGGTAGCTTACTGCATATGCTGCTGCTTCCCATCTATTATAAACTTAAAATTATTGAGGCCATTGTGGCATAATTGCTAATCAGTTTCATCCCTAAATCCAGAGCAGGTTTTGCCCTGTATTCATTTTTAATCTGTTTCAGCACATGTGGCAAAACAGCTATAAATGGTGTACCATGAGTGATCGTATAAGGTGCAGCAAAAACTATGCCCCATGGGGCATATTTTTCTATCGGGGGAACCATCTAGGAAGGTAGGAACATCGTGAGGATTCTAAGTTTGTCTTGGGGTCCCATCTGGAGAGGCACTGCTTCAAGCTTATTTGTTTTTTGTGCAATCCTAAAAGGAATCTCCTCCTATCTGATGGGAACCTTATCTATAGTTGCTTTTATAGTAACTGGACAAATTGCTGGCATTATTAAATGTGTTTGTGCAGCATAGCGAAGTGTGTCATAAGTCTATATAATCTAACAAGACCTGTGTAAAGGGTGCAAAGCTCTTCTGCTGTGAGTGCTGATAACTGTTGATATGGTGTGTAGCATGCTACTGGCCATGTTACCCCATTGTTGCAGAGTGGACCTCATCTAACGTTTGCTAGTGGATGTGGTAAGGCTCCTTGGAACCATTGTGTAAATACCTGAAATGTAAATTTTATTTAAAAAATCCTCCTAAGCTCCGTAATTGTTTGCCATCACTGCTTCTGTGTGTGTGTGAAAAACGCTAGTGTTGGCTTCTACTGTTGGAAATGCTACCAATGAATACAATACCTCTGTTTATATGTTTCATGGCTTTCTATCATGAAGGTAACATCTACTCCCATAAGAGGAAGCCCATGGTGTTATAACATCAATGTTTCTGCATGTCTGCAACTTAGTGGAATAACCACTGGTCCTGTGTTAGCCATTTTGCAAATGGAATTCGGAGAAGGGCAACTATATTAACAAAAACACAAAGGTATCCCATCTGAACCAGGATGGCTCATTGGGAAACAATGAACAAATGGGGGGTAGTCAGTATGCCGGGTGGCAATACACCCACTAAAGTGAGTGGGGAGGGAAAGTGACCCTTTTCTTTATAACCCTTATTTACTCTATTAGTGACATGCTTCATCATCGGGTTCACCCCAACTCTTAAAGGTTGGGGTGGGCTCGACCATATTCCAGAGAGCACTTATAGAATTACTCACCCACTCCTTTATTTGTGGGGTTGGAGAGAAGGTTAAAAAATTGTATATAGGGCTAAAGGGTATAATGGTCCTATGACCATAGAATACCAACATGTTTCAGCCCTTTCCTATTGGCCTATGTAAGGTCCTGGGCTTTCGTCAGGGTGGGTAGCAATGAACTCACTCCCCCGAAGACGTGAATTTGTGCGCATGCAATTTGCATGTAAGAGAATTACAAAAAGGCATGTACTTGCTACAACATCATGAGGAAATTACCTACAAGAAAAACTTCACAGTGCAGGACCCGAGCAACAAAGTGCATATAGTGAAAATCAATATTTTTACACTTAGGATAATGTTTCATTCAGTGATCTCAGTGATTTCAAACCAGACGTACTCACTCATAAATCCTTTTCGTTCATTAGATATAATGGCAAGTAAAGGTGAGTGAATTGAATGTGGGTTCACACATGTGGTCTCATCCGCACATTTAAACCCTCAACGTAGGGCTGCTCACACTTACACCAACATCCAAACCTTCTTGTGTAAACAGTATGTATTTTAAAAAAAATATTATGTACAATTTCGGTTTTTTGGGGGTGATAAAGTCACTCACCAATTTTAAGTGGTGCACTTGCACCCACGGGGGTATGAGAGGGAGGCCTTGTAGTCACACACTAGATACAGAAAAGGAGAAAGGCCAGAATATTGTTAAGTAAGGTAATACAAAGGAGGGCTAGTGAGCATGGAGACAAAGCTCCATCAAAGTAAGCCTCTGGCTATTGCTCAGACATGGAGAGCGAGAAAACACTGTAAACTCACTTTGTTAAAGGTCCCCTCCTTGCAGAGAACCTACTGTCAAGGTCAGGTCCCCTGCTTGTGGTAGCCAAGAAAGATTTGGTGCTTGGTTTAAGTACTGTGCCATTCCCGAGACCTGGAATACAGTTTCTGTGTGTAGCCCTGCTTGTGGTAGCCAAGAATTATTTGGTGTTCAGTTTAAGTATTGTGCCATTTCTGAGACCTGGAATGGAGTTTCTGTGTGTAGCCCCGCCCTAACATGGAAGATAGTGAATTGGTGCAGCGTGGGAGCTGGTCCAGGATCAGGGTCTGGACTTGCCTCTTTCTTCATTGTTAATGGAGGCACATAACGTCTGTGTGAGGCCTCGCCCATTGGGGCGTGGAATGAGCTCTTACATTGTGTGTGGGAAGCTTGTTCACTGCGTCGCGTGTTGTCAAGGGTAGTGGTCAAGCAACTTTTAGGTGATGTAGCAACATGGCCGCTCCCTCGGAAGAGAGGAGGGTCAATGTTAGGAAGCGCGTGTGGGATTATTACACGTACAACCTGAGATCATATTAGTTGATGCACAGAAGTAGATCCTCATAAATGGTGCATTATGGGTAATGTAGTTCAATGTAACATGTAATTACTCTAGGGGGTGCCTTGTTAACCATGTACGGTATTAAATAAATACTGTGCTAGTAAATTACGTCATATTTGCAGTGTATGGGAAAACTTGACCAAACAACTGGTCACAGATTGAAACAGGGTAATTTTGTCCATGTTTAATAGTCAAGTGTGCATATCTAAAAATATAGCATGTGGATATTAGCAGCTTGAAGTGGTGACTTACCAAATAATTAGAAATATGGCAGGTAATTTTAGGGCACTGAGAGTCTATAAAAGGTATTGCCTGAATAGGTAAAAAGGCAAAAAATGAAAAAACACACAAAGTTTCAATCTGCTGATAGTCGTGGTTGCCATGTCTCAAGTAGATATCTCTATGTATCTATAGATTTGATTTTAGCCAGTCAGAGACCACATGTGTGAATACACGTTCAATTCACTCACTTTTACTTGCAAGTGTATCTAATTGAACACAAAGGGCCTCATTTATGAAAAGTGATGCATCACTGCTTGAAAACAGCGATGTGTTGCTTTTCATTGCGCCCTCCTTGCGACAGTAATGATGCAACATATTTACAATATGACGCATCATATCGCAAGGAGTTACAGATACGTCAGTATTTCTGATGTATCTTTAGGCGTGAAAATGGCGCATTGCTGGAGTGTGTCAAAAAAGTGACGCAACTCCAGCAATGGGTCATTCCACATGGGCAAGTCCCATTTCAAATGTGCCTGAGTCAGTCTCACGTCTGCTTTGAAGTAAGCGTAAAATAGTGACGCATTTGCGTCCTAGAAGTGGCGTAGTGAAATCTCACTAGGCATACTTTGGTCAGAATGCCCACCCTGCATATATTATATCTGGAACATTAAAATGTGACACAGGGATTTCCAAAGTGACGCTTCTACCTAGATGCGTCTCTTTGCAAATATGACGCAACATGGCACATTTTTCACGCCGCTGGTGCGTCACAAAAAGTGATGCACCGGCAGCACAAAAGTGACACAAGGGCTTATAAATAAGCCCGAAGGATTTATGAGTGAGTATGTCTGGTTTGAAATCACTGGGATCACCGAACGAAGCATTATCCTAAGTGTAAAAACCTTAATTTTAACAATAGGCACCTTCTAGCTTGAGGACTGCACTGTGAAATATCGCTGCAACGGTACGCCAATCTCTGGGTTTACAGCTGAAATTGCAGTTTGTACTCCTGTACTATGTTTTATCATGCAGGTAATTCCCTCATGATGTTGCAGCAAGTATATGCATTTTTGTAATTTTCTCACATGCATATTGCATGCACACGTCACATCTTAGGCCGATAGAAAAAGGTTTAAACAAGTTGGTGTTCTCGGGTCATAGGACCATTACATCCTTTAGCCCAATATAAAACATTTTTTTAACCTTCCCTCCCACTTCACGACCAAGGATACCTTTGAGTGGTTAAGAAATGTTTTCTTTAAAGTTACGCCCCCATACACCCATGCTTCATAAGTGCTCCCTGGAATATGGTCGAGCCCACCCAGACCTTTAGCAGTTGGGGTGAACCTGTTGATGAAGCATATCACTAAAAGAGTGGGATAGGGTTACATAAAGAAAATGAAAAGGGTTACTTTGCTTTTCCACCCACAATATTGAGCGTGTTTGCACCCAGCGTACTGACTAGTCCCCATTTCTTCATTGTTTCCAAAGCAGCCATCAATGGTTCCAGAGGGGAAACTTTTATGTTTTTGTGTATATGTCAGAGAGGACATATCCCTTTAATCCTCCTCATTGAGGACCTCTCTACACTTCTAGGGTTCCAACTCGGAATCCCTAACCTTGTGTAAAAGGAAACTATATTAAAAGCCTACAGACAGAAATAGGGCTTCCCTATTTATCTCAGGAGAATTTTTACCTGACACCACAGACATCTCTGTTAAAGGTGACTGGGGACTTTGGGCATATGTAGGAAAACTACTCAGGCGACCCATTAAATAAGTAATTCACCTATAACGTTGGCAGTGCCGTGTTGTACGGTTCCTACTAATTTAGCAAGACTGTGCGTTAGGGCAACATATACATCAAAACTATGGGGACTTAGTTCATTCATGCCATCAGAATATGTTGACCTAATTCCTGGCTATCTCCCAGTGAGCCATCTGGCCCCATAAAACTTAACAGGGTATCTGATGAAATCTGCAACATCAAAAGATTACAACAATGATTCCCCCAATGAAATTGTTACAAGAATGGTGAAAAGATGAATAGTTCAACCATTATATTTATTTATTTATTTATTTTGTATACTTATAGAGAGCAGCCTGTCACCCAAAGGGCATCCTGGCGCTTTGAACTTCGGCGGAACACCACTCACTGCTCAGACAATTTTCGGGAACAGATGCGTATTCAGCGCTTTCATAAATGGTAGGTAATCCTTGTGGCTTCTCAGAGAGAGAGGCAGGGAGTTCCAAAGTCTGGCCGCCGCAACACTGAATGAGCGGCCACCCATCCTGACTCTCTGGAACCTCGGGACCACCAACAAGTTGGCCAAAGATGAGCGAAGGGGCCGAGAGGCAGAGTACCACGCAAACATGTCGCGTAGTGGTACTGGGCCCTGTTGGTGTACTGCCTTAAACACCAAACACGCAGCCTTATACACCACTCGCAGATGCACCGGAAGCCAATGCAGGTCTCTTAAAGCAAGAGTGGAAGAGCTAGACCTGGCACGCGACAGAGCCAACTTGGCAGCCATGTTCTGCACCCGTTGTAGCTTCCCCACCAGGTTTTTTGGGGCCTCCAGAAGCAGCGCATTGCAGTAATCTAAGCGGCTTAGAATAGTGCTGCGAACTACCTCTGGCCTGGCCTGGGCGGGGAGAAGGGGCAGAACTTTGCGCAACATGCGTAACAGCATCATGCACGTAGAAATGGTTTTGTTTACGTGCAAGTCAAGCTGTAGGTTAGGGCAAAAAATAACCCCCCAAGTTGCGGGCTGATTCCGCCACCAATACTGGTTCCGGAAAGGCAGTGGGCCAGAAGTTCTGTGGAAGAGCCCGCGGAATTCGATCACTGGAGCAGTGGAGCACCTCCGTTTTAGAGCTGTTAAATTGGAGGGAGTTGGCCCGAAGCCAATCTGCTGTGGCTGCCATACAGCGATGAAAAATCTCCAGCGAGACCGCGTTGTTTCCTTCCAGAGAAAAAACCAGCTGGGTGTCATCGGCGTAGTTAAAAGCCGAGACACCAAAAGATTTTATAAGCTGGACCAGGGGGTGAAGATACAGATTGAAAAGTATAGGGCTAATGGCCGAGCCCTATGGGACCCCCTGTCCCACTTTCCTTGACTCAGAGCGGAATGGAGAGCGAAACCAGCTGTTGCCGGCTACCCAGATAAGAAGCCAGCCAATCTCTTGCACTCCCTGTGACCCCGCACTCCTCAAGTCTTCTGATGAGGGTTTGATGGCAGACCGTATCGAACGCGGCCGACATGTTGAGCAGCACTAAAAAGGCTGCCCGACCACTGTCGACACGCGTCCGAAGGTTGTCCAGTACGGTAACCAGTGCTGACTCCGTCCTGTGCCCGGGGCGGAAGCCAAACTGTGCCTCGTCAAACCAACCGATGTTCTCTAGAAAGCCTGAGAGCGAGCAGGTCACCCATTTTTCCATGATCTTAATAGGAAATGGGAGCATGGAGATTGGCCTGTAGTTGGAAAGACAGGCAGGGTCTAACGTTGGCTTCTTAAGCAGTGGAGAATAGGCATGGGCGGAAAATCCGTTCCGCTCGCGGATTTTGCGGATTTTCGGGAAATCCGCAATCCGCGAGATTCGCGAATCTCCCACAAAATCCGCAAATCCGCGAGCAGCGGATTTTGCTCGCACTGCTCGCACTGTTCGCGTGAGTTCGCGTGAGTTCACGCCCCGCGAATAAGTGCAAAATTGCAGAAATACGATCTTAGCATAACTGAAAGTAACTACTTACCAGGTTCAAAAGTTCAGGCTCATCATTAGTAGCCATTTCCTGTAGTGCTTCCTGAGGGGCCCCTCCAGAGTTCAGTTGCCAGTTGAAACTATTATGTGACCCTGCTCTGAACCTCAGAATAGTTACACATATGCCACAAAGGTCCTGAATTACAGCTAAGGGAGACAAGCAGGAGCCAGGCTGGAAGTTAAAATCCATTAATCAGCCCCTAATTCATTATTGTCAGTTGGGGCAGGGCAGGTGTTGTAACTAATTTTGCAACAATGAAAGCACTTAGCAAGTGCAAAAGATCACTAATCAGGGCGCACTAAGGAAGCAGGTGCCAGCTAAAAAAATATTCTGTGACACATTAATCAGCCCCAAATTAATTCAGGTCACTTGAGGCAGGGAAGGTGTGCTTTGCTTTGCCGAAAATAATGTACACTGGACAACCAGAGGGTGTGGTGATGAAACAGAGGGTGGCATGGGTGGGCCAGAGGGTGGCATGAGTAGTCAGAGAGTGGCAGTGGTGACAGAGAGTGGCAGTGATGAAGAAGAGTGTCCCAAACAGGCTGGACACGTAGAAACAACAAGTTCGCGAAACTTGCGACCCGACAGGTAAGTTCGCAATTTGCGAAAGTGTACAAAACCCCCGCGAACTGGCAGAAACACGGGCGAACACAAAAAAAAAATCCGCAAATTCGCGGGAATTCGCGGATTTTGCGGATTGCGAATCCGCAAATCCGCAAAATTCGCGAACGCGAGATCCGCAAAATTCGCTCATGCTTAGTGGAGAAACTACTGCTAGCTTCCAGCAGTCAGGAACCCAGGCCGACTCCAAAGACTGGAGGCAGATGGCGTGCAACGGCGGGAAGAGTTCTGCGTGGAAGACCTTCCAAAATTTGGGAGGTAGTGGGTCGAGCGGAGAGCCTGAGGCAACCGTGTGTGCCAAGCTGCAAAATTCCTCGTAAGAGGGACAGGGAAACTGTCTTAGTTGGGGCCGACTGGATAGAATATCCGGAGCTCCCAAGCAAAGACCTAGGTCACTCGAATGGGGTCGACTAGGTGTTCCGTCTGGAGCTCCCAGAATGGGACCAGGTGTGCCCATCTGGGGTCGACTGGATGGACCACCCGGAGCTCCCACTCCAAGCGTACCCTGTGAAGGAGCTGCATCAGTCGGCTGGGGTCGACTGGGTGACCCGTTCGGAGCTCCCGCGCCAGGACAAATCCCGACTGACCGGGGTCGACTGAGCGGGCTAACCGGAGCTCCCAGACCGGGGGCCGCGGGCAGAGGTTTTTTTAAGCCCTCTAGGATCTTAGCAGTCTTCTCCTCAAAAGCACCCGCCAGTGCATCACACAGGGCCTGCGACGCCACGACCGTGTTGGCCGCACAGGCTGGATGAGACAAGTCCCTGACAATTTTGAACAGGGCTTGAGATTTATTAGGCACCTTATTCAAGGTGGATTCCAAAAAGGCCGCCTTTGCCAACTTGATCTGCGCCTTATAGCACTGCAGTGCGAGCCTAAACGAGGCCTTTGCCGATGGCAAATACTGCTTCCTCCACGCCCGCTCAGCACGTTTGCAGCTCAGTTTAAGCAGTCGTAACTCTTCCGTATACCAGGGGAAGGCACGGTTCACTCTCCCTCGAGACCTACGAAGAGTTTTATTGCAATGATTATATGAATACATATTATTGTACTACTGTTTAGCACTACCTATCCTAGAGAGCATAGTAGGAATGCGGCTCTGCCAGATACCTTGAAGTGGTCTAACTCCCTACCTGTGTTGTTTTTCATCTGGAAGCCTTTATGGTGTAGAACAGGCCACTGTTCCTCAAAGGGCAGTGATGAGTCAGCTGGATTGGAATTCAGACACGGCAACCAGGACAATCTATAGAAATGCTCCTCTGCTAGCTATGGGACAACAAGTTGACCGGGCGGAAAAGGGTTTAATATGGTAGCGGTGTCCGTTAGACACCGCCAGCCATATTACTATGCAAGTGGGGACATGCCTTACCGTGGCGGCAATGCCGCCACAAAAAGGCATGCATTTTTAGACATTTGGGGCCTGATGTGGGCCCCCAGGAACTATGGGGGGTGGGACATGGGGGTTACCTATGGTACACCCCAGCAGTTCCATGCACAACATGGCAGGCACCGCGCAGTGCCTGCCATGTTGTGCATGGAAGTGCACAACATTCCTTCCTGCCATTGTGGCGGGCGGTGCTGAGTGCACCGCCCGCCACAATGACAGGAATGCAGGATGCACCTGCCACTATGGCAGGCACATCCTAATTGCCCCCACAGGACCCCCGCCCTTATGGCGGGCAGTCCCATTTACGAATAGGGTGAAGGGTAATGGGGCCCCAAGTGTCACAGTAATCCCGGAGTACTCCCCGATGGAAGATTATTTGTTCCTCAATCCCATTGCGGAGAAACACACATCCACAATTTACCAGAAATTGATAAACAATATACCCGACTCCTTGGTTAGTCTCAGAGCGGCCTGGGCCAAGGACCTTGGGAGCCTTGACGAGGAGGACTGGCAGGATGCACTCCAGGGGCCCAGGGAGATCGCCATCCATTATAGGTTTAGGCTCGTACAGTTCAAAATCCTTCATTGCACATACTATCCTCGCACCCACCTGTGCACATGGGGAAGTTGTCTGTCGGCACTTTGTGTGTGGGGTTGTCAACAGGAGGGCTCCTTCTTTCATATCATTTGGGAGTGGCTTCCCTATTTATCTCAGGAGGGTTTTTCCCTGACACCACAGACATCTCTGTTAAAGGTGACTGAGGACTTTGGGCACATGTAAGAAAAATATCTCAGGCGACCCATTAAATAAGTAACTCACCTATAAGATTGGTGGTGCCATGTTGTATGGTTCCTACTAATTTAGCAAGACTGTGCGTTAGGGCAACTTATACATCAAAACTATGGGGACTAAGTTCACTCATGCCATCAGAATATGTTGACCTAATTCCTGGCTATCTCTGAGTGAGCCATCTGGCCCCATACAACTTAACAGGGTATCTAATGAAATCTGCAACCTCAGAAGACAGAAGATTACAAAAATGATTCCCCCAATGTTATCGTTGCAGCAGATTTACCCTTTTGTTGTTATCTCAGGCATGCCCTAAGGTAGACACAGGAAATTTACAAATTGGCCTGTGAAACATTTATTGAAGCAATTAAATTCTTGTGTGAAATGCATGTGGTGCAATGATTCCAGAAGGAGACGAAACATTGCATCCAGCATTACAAGAATGGTGAAAAGATGAATAGTTCAACCATTATAAATATTGCAATGATTATATGAAGACATATAATTGTACTACTGTTTAGCTCTACTTATCGTAGAGAGCATAGTAGGAATGTGGTTCTGCTAGATAATTGAAGTGGTCTAACTCCCCATGTACCTGTGTTGTTTTTCATCTGGAAGCCCGTATGGTGTAGAACAGGCAACTGTCCTCACAGGACAGTGATGAGTCAGCTGGATTGGAATTCAGACACGGTGACCAGGACAATCTATAGAAATGCTTCTCTGCTAGCTACAGGGCACTTTATATAATAAAACTGGACTCATTTGCACTTTGTATGAGTTCTGATCTGGCTGTCAGTTATTGCGTATTCTACAAATTCAGAGGGTATAGAGTCAGAATATCGAGTTGGAAATGTCGACTTGCACTAATATCGACTTTGAAATATCAAGACACAGAAATATCGACGGCAAGAATATTGTGAAGAATATCGAGTTTAGATGCCTTCCCTACTTTTGAAAATCTTCAGAAGGAGTACAGCTTACATACCTCACAGAGATATCAGTACATAAACCTCCAGCATGCCCTACGCTCCCACACACCAAGTGTCACAGTAATCCCGGAGTAGTCCCCAATAGAAGATCATTTGTTACTCAATCCCATTGCGGAGAAACCCACATCCACAATTTACTGGAAATTGATAAACAACATCTCCGATCCCTTGGTTAGTCTCAGAGCAGCCTGGGCCCAGGACCTGGGGAGCCTCGACGAGGAGGACTGGCAGGATGCACTCCAGGTGCCCAGGGAGATCGCTACCCATTCTAGGTATAGGCTCATACAATTCAAAATCCTTCATTGCACATACTATCCCCGCACCCACCTGTATACATGGGGAAGGTGTCTTTCGGCGCCTTGTGTGTGGGGTTGTCAACAGGAGGGCTCCTTCTTTCATATAATTTGGGAGTGTTCGGTGATCAGTTCATACTGGGTGAAAGTTATGGATACAATGTCTAGGGTAACGGGGGTGTCGGTCCCGATGAAACGAAAGTGGCTACTTTTGTTGATCAAAGGGGACCATGACTGGTCGAGATATGTGGAGCTTTGGCTGACCCTTGCTGCAGAGGTAGCGAAACGGAATATCGCTAGGGTCTGGGGCTTGCAGGCGCCCCATCTATGGGAGGATTGGCAGCGAGACCTCGACTGGTGCCAAAGAAACGGTATACAAAAGCAGGGGGTGCACGAAAAAATGTAAGAAAATATGGGCGCCCTGGCGGAAATATAGAGAGGTGGGTACCCTCTTGGAGGAGTAGTCAATTTGTATTGATGAAGGACACTTGTGTTTCCCTGATGTGTAATTCCCAGATGATGCCTGAACTGTTCCCCAACGGGCTATTTGTACATGGTCTTGTATTGTATGGTCTTATGAGCACTGTTAATAATAAAAAAGATTTTCAAAAAAAGAATGTCGAATTTAAGGTAAGAAAGATCCTTTTTTTAAATATCATTAATATCGTTTGCAAAAATATTGTTGTTAAAATAAAGTTTTTTTAGCTAGCGTTATCTATTTTAGTATGTATTTTAAATGTGTATTTTTTACTATTAGTGGTAATTGTTTTGTACTTACTATTTTTATTTTGATAAAATTGTGCGTTTTAGTTCCGTAGCGGGTTGTTGGTTTATCGGGGAATAGGGTGGGAAGAAATTGAATTATAATTCAATCATTACTTTTTAAAATTAATTAATATTTATTTATTTAATATGTTATACTGATAATTGTGGGTATTTTATTATTATTAATGTTTATTAATTGTTTGTTAATTATTATTATGTATTGCTAATTATGTTAATTGTGTCATTTTTATAGGTACTGGTTGTGTGTTGATGGGGTAGTAGGTGGGAAGTAGTTTTATTTTAATATATTTAGGGGTCGATTCCGATTCAGTAAAATCCCCTACAAATCGCCGTACGGAACATTTTTCCCATACGAATTGTACACCTTCAACGTCCCCGTACATACGATGAAGTACGATCCAAACCCAAAGCAGATCTCCGTAAGAATCGTACGAAAGACCATACGACTTAAAAATACGTACAAATCGCATTCGGAACACGCAGTACGTGACGTCCATATGGATCAAAGCAGCTTTTTACGAACCAGCAAGTACGATTTTTTACGACAACACTCCGTACAACTCTTTTTCTAAGGGAGTTTAAAACATCCGTAAAAGCATATTTTAACTCGAACCGCATGCAAAACGGATCCCCCCGGGTACGCGAGTGCACCCCATGATTGCAGGGGTACGGTGCGTAGGGGTAGGGTGCATAGGGGTACGGTGCATTGGGGTACGGTGCATAGGTGTATGGTACATAGGGGTACGGTGCATAGGTGTACGATGCATAGGTGTACAGAGCATAGGGGTACGGTGCATACCCCCATGATTACAGGGGTATGTGAATGTGTGGCTCTCCGTACGAATTGCTCATACAACGTTTCCCGTTCGAATTGTGTTCTCCGTCCCCAGTCCAATCATACTTGTCGGGTCGTACAGCATGTTTACGGTTGATACGGTTCACCGTGAGGGTCCTGTATCACACGGATTTGCCCTTGCTTTTCGTATAGTTCACAAACATTCGTACGTATTAGTTTCCTACGGATCATACTACGTGATTTGGAGGTATTTGTACGATTCGTACGGAAACGGCTACGAATTAAAATTGTCGTATGGATTTGTTTCCCGAATCAGAATCGACCCCTTAGTCATATATATATACTTTTTAATTGTTTATATTGAAAATGATACAGGGCAAATAACAGTCGTATGGCACAGGCATTGGGTAGCACAGGGCACAGTAATCAATAGCAACATTGTACTCATCAGTAAAAACAGTGGCACAAAACTCATACTTATTGGTATTTCCCCTGGGTCCCACCCTCCCCACGCCACCTAATCAGATTCACTCTCCCCATCCAGGATTGGCGGTTCACATAGATATCCCCTGTATTTGTTCCAGGCCTCCCAAACCTTTTCCCATTACCGGGGTCAGCCACAGTGTAGATAAACCGCTCTCACTGCCATCATTGATGCATCCAAATATTTGCACCAATAGTGGAGTGCCAGTACCTCTTCGGCTCCTCAATATTTGCCTATGTCTCGTGTAGCATACATCATACCCAGCGTCACCCAATCCTGAGCGGGGTGAGAGAGGTCGTCCGGCTCCCAGAGGTTTAGGAGGCAACATCTGGGCTCAGGGACAACCGATAACTTCACCACCTGAGACACCGTTCTCATGACTTTAGCCCAATATGCTGCAATCTGGGGGCACTGCCATAGAGTGTGAAAGAATGTTCCCTCCTCCCACCAACCTCTAAGGCAGAAGCGGTGTGTATCCCTTCCTATGGTGTAAAGGGTGACCCTCGTATAGTAAACACGGTGTAGTATCTTGAGCTGTACCAGGCGAAGTCTAGAGGGTATCACCATCTCTCGTGGGGAGGATAGTGCAGTCTGCCAGTCCGCTTCATTGAGTTCCCCCAAGTCAGTGGACCATTTGTGCTGTAATTTTAGTGTAGGGTCTGGAATGTTGTTTATTAGTTTACAACTGGTAAATGAGGTAGCTTTCTTGTGCATAAGCTCAGTAAGCAATCTGTCCTCTAAAGGAGTGGATTCAGGCACATCTGTGCCAGGTGGGAGAACAGCTTTTAAAGCGTGCTTGATCTGTATATACCTAAACTTCTCGGTTCCTGCTAATGCATATTGGGCCTGGAGCTGGTCAAATGATACTACCTCTCCATTCTTCCATAAGTCTCCCACCGTGGAGTTGCCTATAAAATCCCAGGCCCCAAATCCCTTACTATTTCGAAGTCTACCCAGCTGCTGTGCTGACCAGAGGGGGTCATTTGGGTGATTACATTCGCACATTTTAGGTGGGTCTGAGCTGCATACCAGGTGGAAACTGTATGAGCCGTCGGTCCCAACAGGGAGGAGGATCCGCTCCTGTCATATAACGCGGAGAGAACTCCAGCCTCACCCTGTTCGTTCCCGTCTGCCTCAAAACGCTGGTTCCGCCTGGGGTGTGTGTAACCATTGGTTAATTATTTTTAATTGGGCTGCCCAGTAATACAACTGGATATCTGGGAGGGCTATTCCTCCATCATACCAGCTCCGTATGAATTTACCCCTAGAAATACGCGCTGGTCTATTTCCCCAGAATAGGCCCAAGACCATGGCCTCTATACTTTTAAAATATTTTAAAGGGACTGTGAACGGGGTATTTTCTAATACATAGAGGAGCCGGGAAAGTGTCATCATTTTAAAAAGGTCTGCCTTGCCCAGGAGGTTCAGAGGCAGGGCATGCCAGTGCAGCACATCACACCGAAACTTCTCAAGTCTAAGTTTTTGACGAGGAAGTCATCCGATCTAGGCATTAGCCAAATACCCAGGTATTTAAATGAGTCTTCCCTTATCGTAAGCGGGCAATCCACCGGAAACAATGGGGGCGGGCCCTTAAGGACGAACAGTACCGACTTGGTCCAATTGATGATATACCCCAATGCCCGAAGTTAGCAAATATTTAGCAGTACTAATATTGAGCGTCTTGGGGAAATCAGATACAACAGTACGTCATCCGCATATAAAAAAATGTGGTCCTCCTAAGTCGCTGTCCAGTTTAATCCCCGGATCATGGGATCCCATCTGATCCAGGCCGCCAATGGCTCTAGCACCAGTGCAAACAATAATGGAGACAAGGGGCATCCCTGGCACGTACCCTGTCCCAATGGAAAGTCTTTGGAGATATGCTCATTCGCCACCACATGTGCAAGGGGACATGTGTACAGTAATTTCACCCAGGCGCAGAATTTTGGGCCGAAGCCCAGGTGTCTGAGAACTGCAAACAAATATGGCCATTCCTCCGTATCGAATGCCATGCGGGCATCGAGAGAAAGGATAACTGCAGGTTCTTGGAGACAGGATACACGCGCCATTACTGCGTGCACCCTCCTAAGATTAAGCGCTGTGCTCCTATTGGGCATGAATCTGTACTGGTCCGGGTGAATCAGGGTATCAAGGTGCGGGGTCAGTCATATGGTGATCAGTTTAGCTAGTATCTTGGCCTCGGCATTAAGCAGAGATATTGGGCAATAAGAAGAACACTCATCCTGGGGTTTACCAGGTTTTGGCACCGTGATTATGGTAGCCATTCGTTGGTCACGTGGCAGTTCACCAGCCTTTAAGCTATTTTTAAACATAGACAAGAGATGTGGGGTAGTTAGATCAGCAGTACGTTTATAGAGCTCAATGGGGATACCTTTGGGTCCCTTGGCTTTCCCAGACTGCAGGGAGTGGATGGCAGTCTGCAGTTCCTCGGTCGTGCTATCGGCTTCTAGCGATAGAGCGGCCTCTGCCGACAGGGCGGGCATCTTAATATCTTTAATGTATGTTTGCGCCTCTTCTGTCGTCATGAGAAAGTCAGTTACGTATACTTGTGCAAAATAACCAGCTACGGCATCTACTATGTCTTCAGGGGCGGTTACTACCTCCCCAGTCTGAGTACGGAGTTGTGCTATTGTTCTTTGTGCTCTTTCTTTTTTGTCCAACTATGCCAGCAGCTTGCCCGCCTTGTCCCCTACTTCATACACTGTGTGTCGTGTGGCTTGTAACCTCAATTTAACCAGGCCACGCTGATATTCTTGGAGTGTGCACTGCTTAAGGCGGAGAGTATGTGCTGTATCTATGGTGGGGCTCTCCTCGTGCTGGACCTGAGACTTAGCTCCACCTCCAGGGCCACCAACTCACCTACAGCCTGACGTCTATAGCCCGTGATGGAGGCGATTGCTTGTCCTCTCAACACCGTTTTATATGCTTCCCACAGTATAGTGGGGGATTTCACATTCTCTTGGAAGTAGGGTTTGGTGACTGAAACTATATCCTTCCGGATCGCAGGAACCTGCAAGTATCCTGGGAAAATCGGGAAAACACGCCTTCTCACCTTAATGTGCATCGTGTAGGTTAGTAAAACGGGTGAATGGTCCGAAATGCCCCGGGAACAGATCTCAACATCTGTTAGGTGGGGCAGGCTGTCAGCTGAAAGTAAAAAGTAGTCTATACGAGAGAGGCTGTTATGCACCCCGGATTGAAAAGTGTAGTGCTGCTCAGCTGGATGCCTATACCTCCAAGCGTCAGTGAGACCCAAAGCGTCCAAGAGTCCCCTCAGACGGGGACCACCCGCTTCAGTCACTCTACTTGGGTAGAGGTCTTTAGTGCCATCTAGAACAGTATTCAAATCGCCAACCAAAATCAGTTCCCCCTCTGGTAGATTCAAGAGGAATGCGCTGAGTGCCGGGAAAGCCAAAGTCTGGAGTGCCAGGGGAATATACACTGATACAACATTAAACCGCTTCCCCTCCCACTGACACGATATGGCTGCGAAAGGTCCCTGAGTATCTGTCCAGGTTTGGTGTATTATTAGGGGGAACTGCCCGCGTATCAATATGCCCCCCCCCACGGAGCCTGAAGTGAATTCTGAATGCACTACCATTTTGTAACCCCAGAGATCCATGGCTCGACACGCGGAGCCCATCAGGTGTGTTTCTTGTATTAATGCCACCGCTGGTGCATTGCGCCTTAAATACTGTAGCACCAGCCCCCGTTTTATCTTATCTCCCAGGCCATGTACATTCCAGGTAAGTAACGTTAGGGGAGATACCGGGGACCTCAGCGGATTGTTAGTACCATCCGCCGAGCATGGTGAACCTGCTTCCACCGCCATGAGCTACGTATTGACACCCAGCAGCCCCAATGCTGTGTGCCCAAAGACTGACAACCTGCACATTCTACACTAAGCATTGCCATGAACATAAAAACAATGAAACAAATAACATTACGAATGAACCTCCCTTCCCATCCCACCCACCAACCTGCCTCCCTGCTCGACGGATTTAAAACTACCCGCCACCCCAACAAAGCAGAGAGCTTATTACCCTTTCCCAGATCTTCAAGAAGGGGGTAGGAGAAAATAGCTCCTGCCCCTCTTCGGGCAGTACACATATAACTTCAGTAACCCAGAGCCCATCAGTAGAGTCAGCCAAAAAAGACCAAAGAGGAACAGTCTCTTCAACAGTGTCCAAGTATCATCACAACTGGGTTCCCCCCTGGTATATAGCGTAGAGTACCTGCAATCCGTGATCTAGAACAGCTGTAACATCCTCCTATTCAACTATTACCCATAGCAGCCACTGTCAAAAAAGGATATGGTCCTAGTGAGGCCATGGCTCAGTTTTTCCTCCGTGGTCATCAGTACAGTCATTGATGGACAAGGCGATTACTTCCAGAGAGTAGTGTTCATTCTTGCTCCATTTCTCCCTGTTGCTCCCTGCGCCTTGCATCTCATCGTGCAACCCGGTCAGACCTCGCTGCCTTATGCCATCCATCCAGCCAGTCTTGTACCTCCGCCGGCGTTGAGAAGAACTATGCTTTACCCTCTGTCTCCACTCTCAACTTCGCCGGAAAGAGCATGTAGTATTTTAGTTCCCGTTCACGAAGAGCCTTCTTCACTTCGAGGAATCCTCTACGTTGTTTCGTGACGGCTGCCGTGTAGTCTGGAAAGATCGTGATCGCAGCGTTGTCAATGCGTTTTGAAAGGGCCTGTCGAGCAGCTTGCAGGATTGCATCGCAATCCCTAAAATTGAATATACGCACCAAGATCGGTCGTGGAGGGGCCCCTAGTTTTTCCGCCTACCACCTGGAACCCAGTGCGCACGTTCAACAGAAAAGAAAGTTGATAACCTTCGTTGCTGGAGGTGAGTCGGTACTAGGTCTTCTACAAAAAGATCCAAAGCCTGGCCCCCTGCTGTTTCCGGCACGCTAATAAGTCGGATGTTGTTTTGTCTTGAGCGCCCCTCCTGAGTCCATCATGAGTTTATTATCCGCCTCCAGCTGCCGTACCTGTTTTTGGAGATTGGAAGTGTCCGACGAGAGGGCCGCTGTGGTTGTTTCAACCTCAGACACTTTGGTGGACATTTTATTAAAATCAGCCCGGATCAGCGCCAGGTCAACCGCGAGGGTACCGATTCTAGAATCCACCTTGTTGAGGGTGGTCATAATATCCTGCAGGGTTACCTCCTGCGGAGCGCCACCAGTCGCCCCTGCCATCGCCGGAACATCCTTGTCGTGTGCTTCTCCCTGTTATTTAGTAAATGCATATTTATCATGCTGTACCTGGTTGGTCCCCTTTGTCTTTCTATTACTCATGGCTGCTGTAGAGGGAGAGACTCTGCTCACAACCAGGCTGTGAAGGCAGTTGCATTTGGGTCTAAGCAATGTACTGCCCCAGGCAGAGAGTAGAGACAGCTCCCTTCGGCAGGGGGGGAGAGGCGGAATCTATACTGCCGCGTGGAAATCGTGTGTTATCTCAGCTGGTGCCCCAGCAGGCAGATCAATGAGCGACAGGTCTGGAGCACTGAGATACCAGAGCAGCGTGCACTCCGATACCGCTATGAAGGAGGTAGTCCCTTACAGAGTTGCATGGGGTATCTTGGCATCCCCGGGGGGCAGTATATCTTTCAATATTTCCAGCAGCACACAGTGATTGACAGGGTGGAGCTTACTGGCGTATGTTGGCATCTCTACAGTGTGGAGCATGTGCCACAGCCACCCCCCAGCAGACTTCAGTGAAGGTTCTCAAGATGGCAACCGTGTGGAGTCCCTCTGGCCTCAGCCTCGTCCTCTAATTGTCTTACGGGCAGCTTCACTGGGACTTCATCCAGCTCTACTCCATACCTCTAGGCACAGCCACCAACTCCGGCGCACAGTGTCACCTAGGGAACGTCAGTAGGGAGGGAGCACCCCGACCACTGATTCCGCTGCTGCTCCCCGAGCCGATCCCGGGGCCGCTTACACCGGACACCTTCGCAACTGTGGGTCTCGGCTGCCACGTCGCAACAGGCCGCAGGGTGCCGCTCACCACCAACATCACCGGGAGCCTCACGCAGTGTTGGATTTCGATGGAGACGCTGCCGGGTTCTCTCCCATCCTTCCCCTCGCAATTCTGGGCAGAGTGGGTTCAGGATAGTGGTAACGGATTGATTTGGCCCGCTTTGGTAGCTCGGAGCCTCTCTAGGCAGCGGCCATTCTCATCGGTCGCTAGCCACGCCCCCAGTCATAATTTTTTACATAATATTTATTTAATTTTATTTTATAGTGTAAATTGTGGTAATTAATTTCATAATAATTATTTATAATTTGTTTGTTAATTTTTATTAATTAAGTAATTAATTGTTAATCAGTTATGTTATTTCTGTCAAGTTGTTGGAAATGTGTTCTGGGGTTTATACTAGGGGAATAGTGTGGGAGGTAATTTATTCGTAAATAATTCATTATTTGTTAATTAATGCTAATTAATTAATTACAATGGAAATATGGCAATTGTGTAATTAATGTGAGGTGTGAGTTGTGGAGGTTATATTGGTAAATTGTGGTAAGTATTTTTTTTAAAATAATGATTTGTGGTTAATTCATATTAAATTATTAATGTAAAATGAGTTATGGAAATTATGTAATCATTTTTGAGTGGGTCTTGTGGTGTTTACAGGGATACAGGGTGGAAACTAATTTAGTTTAAATTAACTAATCCTTGCTTGAACATTAATTTTAATTTATTACTTGATAAATATTTTTGGTAATTGTTTATTTTTATTTTGTTAGTAGATTTTTGTTCTATAGGAATTAACGTGTGGTTCGTACATCAATTTGTATCTGTTTTAATGTGTTTTTGAATGAATAATATTTGTTTAATTGATCAATATTTGTGTTAATTATGGAGGTACACTTTAAAAAAAATGTTGATGTGTCTTTTAAATTGTGTGGTAAAAAAATAATATATTTATGTATTAATTAATGTTTTTGCTTATAAATATTTTTCTATTGCAAAATATTTGTTCGTTCCTTATTTTAATTGTGTTTAAAATTAATCTTTGTATGTAATTTTTAAATTTTTGTAACATTATATGTTTATATGTTTTATAATTTGTATATTTTTTATATGTTTTATTCTTTGGTTCTTCTGTTTTGTATTGTATTTAATATTTTGTTTGTTTTTAAATTTGAATTTTCTTCAGTGGGTATAGTAATTGTTTCCTCTCAGCTATCCAATACTTTCCCTACTGTTGCACTCGCTGAAGTGGGAATAGTAATTGTATCCCCTCCGCTATCCAACACTTTCCCTACTGTTACACTAGCTAGAGTGGGAATAGTAAGTTTGTATCCCCATCCGTTATCCAACACTTTCCCTACTGTTGCACTATCTGGAGTGGGAATAGTAATTTTACCCCCTACGCTATCCAAAGCTTTCACTACTGTTACACTAGCTAAAGTGGGAATAGTCATTTTTTCTCCTCTGCTATCCAACACATTCCCTACTATTGCACACGTTGAAGTAGGAATAGTCATTTTTACCCCTGACCTACCCAACACTTTCCCTACTGTTGAACTAATTGTAGTGGGAATAGTAAATGCTTCCCCTCCGCTATCCAACACTTTCCCTACTATTGTATTCACTGGAGTGGGAACACTAATTTTTACCTTTTCGCTATCCAACACTTTCGCTACGGTTGCACTCGCTGGAGTTGAAATAGTAATTTTCAATCCTTCCCTAACCAACACTTTCCCTACTGCTACATTAGCAGGAGTGGGAATAGTATTTTTAACCTATGCGCTATCCAGCACTTTCCCTACAGTTGTATTCGCTGGAGTAGGAATAGTAATTTTCACTTTTCTGTTATCCAACACTATCTCTACTGTTGCACTTGCTGGAGTGGGAATAGTAATTTTTACACCTCCGCTCTGCAACACTTTTCTACTGTTGCCCTCAATGTAGTGCAAAATATAGGTTTAAAAATAACAAATATTTTAATATTTTAATTTATATTGTACAAAATGTTTTAATACATTTTTATGTTCCAGGTGTATGTATATATATTTATTATAATTTTTAATATATTTATAACATTTTCATAATAATTAAAATTATGATGTTTTCATTGTTTTTAAGTAAATATACATATATTACATTTTATATATGTATGTTTAAATTTCTACATTAAATGTATTACCTATAATTGTTACCATTTACAAATAAATCTAAATGATTTTTTAAAGTTATATTTATTATTTAATCTATTTTACATTATTTTTATACATATAACAAATCAAAATTTTATACATTGATATGTATATATATTTTTTCAGTATTTTTGTACTTACCATTATGAAGCTAGGAGGTTGATATTTTTGACAACTATATTTATGTCCTGATATTTCTGTAGGTCGAAATTGTTGTTGTTGATATTATATCAATGATCCAATTGAGAGATGTCTCCTAATGGACAACAGATGCAAGGGTGGTATGCTCAGTGTACCCAGAACTTGGACAAGATATACAGTGATGTGATAATATGCCTATGAAGAAATGCATTTGTAAGCAAAACACTCTCTGAGTACATTGGCACATGCAGGCAAAACAATGTTAAAGCCAATCACCTAAAAAGATGTCAACTTTAAACATGGAAATGTAAAATGGGGGCATTTGTGTTTGGGCCCTTTCAATCCTCACAACACAATGTATTTAAAAAGTAGGATAAATACTTTTAAGTTTTAAATGTCTGTAAAGTGAAAGATTCTCCCATTTGTTTTTCACTATCGCAAGGCCTACCTCTCCAAAAGGATAACATTGGAGATACGTTAGTACATTTTATAAGCTGTAAATTCTGAATGGGAACAGATGAATAGCTCATGAAAAACCATCTTCAACGATAATGTCAGATTTTTGGTTACAATTTGAAAAATTCCCTTTTGAAAGTTGGCATTTCCTGACTGTCGTATAGTGGCTGCTGCCTATTTCTGGGCCACATGACTGGGTATACTGGCCAGTTGGTCATGGTGCATTACCCCTAGACAGCTATGCAAAATAGAGAGCTTAGGGGTGCCTGGATGGGCCATCACTGGTAGGACCCCGATGCGACTGACCTTCCCCCCCCCAGACCCTCTCTTTCCCCAGACCAGCCAAATCTTGAGCACTTCCCTCGTCTGGACCTTGACACCCTTGGCAAAGTGGCACGCCAAGTTAAGTCGGGCTCACCACGTGACCCAGCTCCACCGGAAGTCCTGATGCAGGCATGTCAAACCACCATGCCTGTAATCTTGGAGCTTCTAAACTCGTCCATATCCGCATGCACAGTCCCCATAGCTTGGAAGCAAGCCATGGTGCGGGCGCTGTTGAAAAAAACCAATCTGGACCCTGACGATCACTCCAGTTACCGCCCCATCTCACTCCTCCCATGGGCAAGCAAGGTGCTGGAGAAATATATAAATGCCCAGCTGGTCCAGTTCCTAGAGAATTACTCTTTATTACACACGTCCCAGGCAGGCTTCAGACCGAAGCATGGCACTGAAACCGCCTTACTAGCGGTCACCGAAGAATCTCGAAGGGTACTGGATCAGGGAGGATCAGTGGCAGTGATCCTCCTTGATCTAAGTGCTGCCTTCGATACGGTCAGCTATACCACCTTGCTGAACCGTCTCTATGACATCGGAGTATCAGGTGACGCACTAAGGTGGTTTGACTCTTTCCTGTCAGAAAGATCTTTTCAGATCTTCGACGGTGACACAGTGTCATCCAGCAAACCACTCAGCTGCGGAGTACCGCAGGGCTCCTCTTTGAGCCCTGCGCTATTTAATATATATATGAGACCGCTGGCTGGGGTCGTCGAACCGTACTGCATTAAAATTGTGTCGTACGCCAACGACACTCAGCTAGTGGTTTCATTGGCCCATGAGAACAACAGGCAACCCCCGGGAGGTCTGCTGAAATGCTTAGAGGACGTCAAGGAGTGGATGACCAACTCCTCCCTCAAATTGAACGGAGAAAAAACAGAGCTCATGCTTCTATGTCCAGCTTCGCCAGTACCTTTTACTTCCTTGTGGCCCCGCGGTCTGGGCGCTCCTCCCACCCCTAAGGAAAATGTAAAGAGCCTAGGAGTGTGGCTCGACAAAAAGCTCTCTTTCTCCACCCAGGCTACCAAGTTGTCCGCCACATGCTTCGGCCTGCTTAGAATCTTGAGGAAGGTCCTCCCGCTTTTACCTCTGGAAGCTAAAAAGGTGGCAGTACATGGCCTCATCCAGTCCCGCCTGGACTCAAACAATGCTCTATACGTAGGGGCCCCCGAGATGACCCTCCAGAAGCTGCAGGTGGTACAAAACTGCGCAGCACGTACCCTGCTACAGATTCCGCGAACCCAGTCAGCCAGACCTGGACTAAAAAGTCTGCACTGGCTGCCAGTGAGGCAGAGAGTGGCATTTAAGGCGCTATGCATTGCGCATCAGGCCTTTTGGAAGACAGGCCCAGCAATCTTTGACAATCTTGTCATCCCCTACCACCCAAACAGGAACCTCCGGTCCACGGAGGCTTTCCTGGCAGTTGTTCCTAGAGTAAAGAGAGCCAGGACCGGGGGTAGGCTATTCTCCTTGAACACTGCTAAGCTTTGGAATGCTCTCCCCCTTCCACTTCGGTCCAACCCAGATCTGCTCTCGTTCCGAAAAAAGCTGAAAACGCTACTGTTTGCCAAATCCTCCGAGTGCTAACTCTTCTGCTCCGTCTCATCTCTGCTTAACTCAGCGCTTGGACGCCCGTGGGCAGCAACCGCGCTTAATAAATTTATTTACATTACATTACATTACGATGGGACCTAAAAGTTAGGCAGAGCCCAATCTACACCTGATTAGGATGTTTCCTGTCTTCACACAAAGGATTGCATACCCACTTTCTGGAATCAGGGCACGAAAGGCAGTAAACCTGGGCACTTTGCAGGCAAACCTCAAGAAGCTTCTCCCACTTGGATGTGCACAGGTATAAATACTACACCTGAGACACCAACTCCTCAGTACACTTATGGACCTGTGCAAGACTCTGCCAGAATGAACAACTGCTGTGCTGATGAAAGGACAGCCATTAAGCTGGGCAGTTGCCTTAAATGACTGCTGCCTACTGTACTGACCTCTCTCCCTCTTGCTCGGGTAAGAAGGACTGTACCTGTAACCCTTATCCAGGACCGTCAGAGTGATTCCAAGGGCCAGTGTCTTCTAACCAGCACCTTGACTCTGCAACTGTTTGTCCTACCCTGCCAAGTGGTGCCACCCCAGTAGCGGAAACATGGAAGTGTGCCTGAAGGTATTCTCCACCACATCCGTGGATCCAGCAGATCCAACACATCATCTCTGCTGTGAAGATTCTTCCAGCGCAGGGACTCCCCATCTACCTTGCAGCCTGCGGCCCTATTGGAACTGAAGCAGGCCCTTGCATCGCAAACCTCCCATCGACTGCAGCCTTGATGACAACGCAGGACTTTGCATTGCAAGCCCAGCTGTCTCTTTGGAACCATCAGTGAGTAGCGTATCTTCGACACAGGACTTCACATCGCAAGCTTACCTTGTAGACAATGAAGCAGGGCCGTTCATTTTATTTATTTGGCATTTTATATAGTGCGAACATGACCCTGAGTAGGGTGTCAGAGCGTTTTACATTTTAATTTCCAAAACAGTTATCTTACAAAGTCATTAGTTGTTGTACAATGATTTGCAGCCTCTAGTTCCCTAGGACTAACACATTGCCTTTCCTTCACACCACATCCTCGGTGCAGGACCTTAAATTGCTCCTCAACCAGGATTTAAGGTACTCTTGTTCAGCTGGACTAACTGAGTCCCTGTAGCCAGCACGTGCTCCATTGTGGTTGCCCCTACCTTGTGACCTTATCCCAGTCTTGTGCAACCAGATATTCAGAGTGAGTGTTTTGTGATTTGTGGTGCTATTTTCACTTACATTTTTGAAGTTGCATGTGTCTGGATCTATTTATTGGATTTTAGCCTTTTTTGTCTTGTTTTATTTATTAAAATGTATTCGGATGTTCTAATCAGGTATACTTTGGGCGGTGTGTTTTCATTTTGTTACTGTGTGAAGTGTTTCACAAATATTTCACACGTGGCCACATTTGCTTTGTGCCAAGCTACCTGAGTGTTGAGCAAAGGTTAATTTAGGGTTTGCTTGTGACTTTACTTTGACAATGATAGCAGGTTCTGCTGGAGTAGAGTTTCACCCCCTCAACCTACAACCCAATTTCTTACATCTAGGTATACAGCCTGGCCAATTTAGGGCTAAGTAGAATAATGTGTCTTCTGTAGGGACCTGTGTTTGATATCATGGCGGCAGGTTCTAATCCTGGTGGTTCCACTCAGCCTTTCATCCTTCTGAGGTTAATAAAATGAGTACCATTAAGTTGGGTAGCAATAAACATCTGGTATTCAGAGCTAAGATACTCTTTTACATTAATATGTGCTTTACAAATGCACATGGTATGTTATGTAAAAAACCTTACCTGCAGTCAGCATGCTGGTGTGCCTCAGTGGCTTTCCTTGGCTGTATCTCTTCACTCGCAGCTGAGGTGGGCTATTTCTGCGACCAGTTCTACACTGCAGCTGTGTAGCGAAGACACAATGGCATCCTCGCTGCCACTCAAAATTACAAGTATCTGCCTCAGAAGGGGATTTTCTTAAAGAAAATTCCTTCCTCAGCTGATAATAATGAATATTTTTCTCTTACAGGGTTTAGTATCAATTCCTTGTAATTAATCAGTGTTGATTCACCATGTACATGTTTTCTCACTCATTTACTCACTGATATTCATAGCCCACGGTGGCAGATTCCTTTTAAAAATTGGAAATTAAGGCCCCCATTAGGATGGCGGGCAATGCTGCCACGGAAAGGCATTGGAAAATTCCCATACTAATATGGCTGGCGGTGTCTGATAGACACCTCCACCATAGAGAACCCTTTTCCAACCGGTCACAAGGCAACAGGGGCGTAAAAGCGGTGGACGACTTTCCATCCACCGCGGACCCTCCAGCCATAATAATATGGCGGGGGGTCATTCCGACATGGATTGCTGGCGGATCGCCCGCGCTAGGCCGGCGGTGGCTACCACTGGCCTGGTGGGGGCGATCCGCCCGCCGTCCTAATGGGGCACTAGTCTAAAGATGTCCACATAGTCCTCAGGGTTTAAACTGTGTGGCTCCTGTCTCCGTGCCATGTTGGTTATGGACCCCCATCTCGTGTGCCTTTTGTGCTTGAGCACTACAACGACCCAAAGTTGTGCTCCGGACAATATCAGTTTTAGGGACCAGTCCTTAAAGCTGCATGAGGCCTGGCGTCCGGTGACTTAGACATCTGCTCAGGGATCTTGATTCTGCTTCTGGTCTCGTATGAGAGGAAGGTCCAAGCACCACTCCAGGGTATTAAAATCTTCGTCCTACCATTCGAAATGTTCAAAGTGGTGAGGTAAGAAGCACTATAAGAAACACAAGAAGTTGAAGCATGCTTCGACTTCGCTTCATCCACCACCCGACTAGATGGAGGAGTTTCGACGTACGAGGCCCCCACTCCACAGAGCGAGTGCCTGGGTCAGCTCTGTGGTTCCCTCGCTTTCCAGGGCAGGAGCAACATCGGCCCAGTTAAAAGAATTCTATGACACCATGTGAGCATATTTGGGTGGCCTGACCCTCCCTGTGTGCCTTCAGGCAATTTATGGTGTGTCACAAGCACTTTCAGGTTGCTGTGCTCCCCTTTGACCTCACCAGTGCCCCTCAGGTATTCACCAAGGTGATGGCGGTGGTCGCAACTCATATATGTAGCTCAGGGGTTCCCGTCTTCCCCTATCTAGACAAGTGGTTTTTAAAAGCGGGCTCACCCCAGGAGGTCGTCTCTCACCTCCAGGCTATGGTGAGCCTCTTGCATTCACTGGGATTCACTATCAATGTGCCAAAGTCACACCTGGCTCCCTCTCAGATGCTCCCTTTCATCATTGCCGTTCTGGACATGATGCATTTTCGGGCCTATCCTCCCGGTCAGCGAGTCCATGATATTCAGGCTTGATACCGATGTTTCAGTCTTTAGCCTGGATTTAAGTGAGATTAACTCTGAGGCTGATGGGTCACATGCATTTTGCAGGAAACTGCGAAAGATCTGCAGTGGTGGTTAACAAACCTCAATTGGGTTAGAGACAGTCCACTCTACCTTTCCCAAACAGATCTCAGAGTAGTAACAGGTGCGTCACTTCTCGGATTGGGTGGCCATTTGGAAGCGTTGGCGTTCAGAAGACTCTAGTCTCTGAAGGAAGCTGGGCTCCACATTAACTTGTTGGAGTTTCAAGTGATCCAATTAGTACTAAAAACCTTCTTACCATCTCTCAAGGGAAGGCTAGTTCAGGTGTTCATGGGCAACACCACTGCCATGTAGTATTGCCACAAACAAGGCGGGTGGGGTCATGGTCCCTCTGTCAGGAGGCCCCATGACTCTGGACTTGACTGGAATAACAGTGCCTAGCCCTGGTGGTTCAACACCTGGCCATTTCTCTGCATGCCAGGGTGAATGAACTCATCAGTCAGTATCCAGCAAATCACGTGTGGGTTCTCCATCTGGAGGTTGTGCAAGAACTATTTCAGCAGTGGGGAGAGACTTGTCTGAATCTCCACCCTCCTTTCTGCCTTTCTGCTCAAACGACTCCTGTCCAAAAGTGCTCAAGAAGATTAGGAGTGACGGGGCACAATTATTTCTTGTGGCTCCGGACTGGGCACTGAAGAGTTAGGTGTCCCAAGCTTGACAGGAGTGGCATGGGAGAAAGGCCAAAAGGAGGCCAGAGCTCCACTCAAGACGAAAAGCGTCTGAAAAATGCATGGCTGTCTGGGAACAGGTCTCCGGACTTGTGAAGGGCAAGATCAGCAATTGTGCATTGGACCAGTTTTTCCTGGGTAATGGGAAGCCCCAGGTTATTGAGCAGCTGTATTGCAGAAGAACGGAGTATGTCTCCATTGAGGAGTCGAACAAGCATTTTCCACGCCCAGCTTGCGGTGTAGAGAGTTATATTTGTAGGGTCTAATGGTTAGTCTGATATGAGAAGCACCCGCAGGGGTATTGGGGCCACTAGATCTTTTTTCAGGAATGTCGTAGGGATGTATATGTCAGAGTGATACCAGTGATAGACAAACTGGCGCTGTGCAGACAGATAATACAAATGGAAGTGTGGGGAACTGAATCTACCAAGTTCCTACAGGAGGATCAAGACAGTCAAACACATTTGGGATGGTTCATCTGCCTACATAAGTCAAAATAGTAAGCCCCGGAATGTAGCAAGAAAGGAGTTTGTGAATGGAAAGGGCACATTCATTATTTATCTTTTTTGGTACAGCCTGTCAGAGACATACATCTAATCTGCTTGCATTTTACCAGTGGATGACTCTCGGTTAGAAATTGGGTTTCTGGTTGGCAGAGGTATGTACCCTGTCCAAGTAGGAACCTCGGTCCTTGACAGGGTTTGTTACTACACAACCTAGATTATGCTTTTCTCACCCTCTCATAGCTTAGCACAGATCAGTCTGCCTTACCTTAGGAGGCAATATTTAATATGATATAGGTCCAGTACTTATACCCATTTGTGCCTTTGAAGTGCGGGATGCTTCAAAGAAATTGTTGAAGTCCGCAGAGGTCCACCTTTCATGCCCTGGCTCCAGACTCACCACAGGAGGGCATGCATCCCTTGTTTATAGGCAAGACACAGCCTGTTAGGTGTAAGGGTGTGCTGTGTCCAGCCCCTGCCTTCCATTCTCTCAGGAAAATCCAGAAGTCACACCTAAGAGCCCTTTGTATATGGCTGCCTAGAGGGAATACACAAAGACCAGCTGTCACCCAACACAGACTGAACAGAGACAGGCAGCTGGCATCAAATGGCTAAAAAAGTAAATAGTAACCTTCTAAAAGTGGCATTTGCTAAAATGTAATTAAAAATCCAACTACACCATTAGTTGTAAATTTAAATTGTGAGAACAGTGGCAACAAACTTGAAATGTCTATCCCGCCACAAATGAGAATTGCACTCAAAAGATGAAATAAGGTAATCCCAATGGTATTCTATGGGAGAGATAGGCCTTACAGTAGTGAATAACAAAATTGGTAGTTTTTGAGTACCAAGACATACAAAACTTAAAAGTACATGTCCTTTTAAATACATTGCACCCTGCCCTCCAGGTTATACAAGACCTGCCTTAGGTATTTCATATGTATAAAAAAGGGAAGGTTTTGGCATGACAAGAGGGTTTACTTTCCAGGTTCATGTTGCAGTGTAAACAGCACACACAGGCTCTGCAGTGGCAGGCCTGAGACATAGTTGAGGGGCTACCTATGTGGGTGGCACAGACACTGCTGAAGGCCCACTAGCAGCATGTAATTTACAGGCTCTGGGCATGTGTAGGGCACTTTACTGGGAACTTATAAGTAAATTAATTATGCCACTTAGGGATGGAACAGTATTACCATGTTTAGGGGAGAGAGCACAAGCACTTCAGCACTGTTTAGCAGTGGTAAAGGGCACACAGTCTTAAATCCAGCAAAAACGAGGTCAAAAAAATGGAAGGATGCAGGCAGGCAAAATGTTGGAGAAGACCACCCTAAAGCTGTTAGGACTAACACTCTCCCACCGGCAAATATGCATATAAGTAACTAGAGGGGGGTGCCATTAGTGGTTTTCCATGAGAATATCACTGGGTCAAAATAATTAAGGCAGGTATTTTACTCCTCAATGTTCTCTCATGCATCCTCCAACAGCAAACGTCCAGAGGTGCTTTATTAGAGGTGTGCTGTGGTAAGTTCCATGGGGTATATTTCACTTTTCCTTATAAGTCATCAGAAGTGCCCATGATAGAGAACCTTTTCTTAACTCTTTTACTGTGTTTAGCTTTGTGGGTTTTTTTGTTAAATATTGGAACCCATGCATGTACAGTGAATGTATTTTTCACTATGACAACATATGATACTGGTTGGGTGAGTGTTTCCTTAGTGACCAAGAATAGGGACTAGGAAGAAAGATCATGAGGCAAAACAAATGTAGCATTATTTTTTCTGAGTCCTATTCCTCCTCATCACAGAGCTACAAATATCTTCCTCCACCTCTTTCACCTCTGGCCCGTGCGGCCACAGGAAGGTAATTCTTTGGTTGAAGATTAGAGGTAAGTAATCAGGTCGTAACATAATGCTTTTCTGTGTCTCATTTAAAGCATTTTTAAGGTAGTTTGCATTAGGTGTACTCAAATGTGTTATATGTGATGTTATATTGGGCCTGGAAAACTGTTATGAAAAAATATGTAACCATGATATGTTTTTTTTCTTGCAGACATGGACCCTGTAGTGGTTGCAGTTGTGCAGCTCCAGCAACATAAGTAGAAATCGCAAATAAGATCAAGGCAACATCAGCACTTGTGGACAAAACTGTCAATACAACACCTTATGCTGCACAATCATAATAAACTTCCCTCACTGTGCTGACAAATTGAGTGGTTATTGTCTATACTGTAATTTCTATATCTCACTGGATATCACATATGGTTTAATGTTCCCTAAGTGCCTTGAAGGAATGTTTATAATCTTTTAGGAGACCTAAAGGCCAAGTGAAACTGTTGATAGAACATCTAAGGTGGAAACACAAATGCAGGGATCCTCAAACAGTAAACAAATTGAAGTTCATAACCACTCCCCCCAGCAGTGCGAGCATCCCGTGGACCCTCCCACCATTCATCCTCTCCAAATTAGTCATGGACAACAAGATCTTATGGTGTTAAAATGGTCACTGTTCATTCTCATAATAAACTGGTGCATACGTTATCACAATGGCATCAGCTCAGCTCTTTGTTTACCTTGCATCATGTGTAATGCATACAGTTCATGCTGGTCCACAGTGCAATCATATCTTTATTGCATATTAATTAATACCCATCACTCCGCATAATTTGCATGCTTCATCCTTCAAACCATTAGTCTCTTTAATGGGTGTTATAAATTGTTATAAATCATTGTTTGACATCCTGCCAGAGATAGCCCATCCAGGCACACCTATACTCTTATTTTGTAGGGCTGTCCTAAGAGGAATACACACGCCCAACTGTCAACTACAGTCAGGCATGTGACCCAGAGACATGCTGCTGGCACCAAACAGCTAAGTCAGGAAAATGTCAACCTTCTAAAAGTGTCATTTTCAAAATTGCAATTAAAAATCTGACTTTGTTATAAGAGAGAGTTTTCATTACAATTCAAAAGACAGCAAACATGAATTAGTTTCCTGTTCCCATTTGGAAATACCAGCTTCATACTTGTAATTAGCCAACGCTAATTTTATCATATGGGAGAGGTAGGCCTTGCAGTAATGAAAAGCTAATTTAAGAGTTTTTCACTACCAGGATAAATAAAACTTAAAAGTTGTGTCCTCCATTTTCTAAATACACTGCACTCTGCCCTCTGGGCTACTCAGGGCCTACTCAAGAGTGACGTATATGCATTAAAAGGAAGGTTTTTGCCTGGCAAAAGGTTTATGTTGCCAGGTTGACATGGTAGTTTAACACTTCACGCACAGGCTGAAGTGGCAGTCATGAGACATGTTTGAAAGGGTTAAATAAATGGATGGCACAATCAGTGCTGCAGGCCCACTGGTAGCAATTATTTAACAGGGCCTTGGTATGTGTTACCACTTTACTAGAGACTTAAGTAAATTAAATGTGCCAATAGGGTATAAGCCAATTTTCCCATGATTTAAGGAGTGAGCACTTGCACTTTAGCTCTGGTTAGCAGTGGTAATGTGTGCAGAGTGCTAAAGTCCCAAAAAAAGAAAATCAGCAAAAATGAAGAAGGAAGGCAAAATCTTTGGGGGATGTGCAATCTAAGGCTGACAAGTCTATCAAGGAGAACAGTTTGTATATACACCAAGAAACAGTGCCATATTATCCACATGCGGCACTTCCTACCACTGCTATAAGCAGAACTGCAAAATCTGATTCATTACAATGGATCTATGAGGTGAAATGAGTGGCTAGGGGTGTACATCGAACAGCGATATTGTACTACATAATGTCCAGTTCCATTCAAATAGCTAAGTACCAAAGACTTCTTCAGCTGAGCGCTGGCTTTGTTTAAAAAGAATTTCTATAAAAAACTTAGACGTAAAAAGAAGTATTTGGAAAGTCTTGATTAGAGAATTATATCCCTATTTCTACAACTGTAGGTACACAACCTCACCTTAAAGTCACTTAGTAAGGTACTGTCAGACCTCTCATTCATATAAAGCCCATGAAACAATTTGTTTTATTAGACAACTAATCTTTGCTGGAAATGAAAAGATATGTATTTGAGTCCCATCTGCCTTGTGAATAGGCTAAAACAAGGATAATATTATTCTTTTTGTAGATGGTATAGGAAAGATGGTGGGTATGTTACCAGCAGCTGAGTAAATAATGCTTGGTTTCCACCGTTGGAGCCGTTGCCCCATAAAAAAATGATACCTTACTTTCTGAAATGCCCCACTACTGATAGAAACTACTACCTGCAGAAACTACACAAAGCAAACAATAACAGTAGCAGAGCAACCATTTGGGCCACTACCTTCTAGCTCTCAGGATCACTTCATAGTCTACATGGACTGCAATTAATTATGCATTATATGGTGGTCTTTTGTGCACAGTCACAAAATCCTAGGCCAATTCATGATACTAGTCAGAAACAGAAAATGTGAGCCTCTGTGATAGGTAATTGTTATGTTCCCATCAGTTGACACCCTAAGTAATTGTGTAGACTTGCTCTAATGTCTACCTGACCCTGATCCAAGACTCTTCCTTAGAAAGCACAAGCTAGACCTTTTCTTAAAGCTCCATTCAGACCACTTTATCAGACTGATATATAGAAAAACTTACTACAACAACCACATCCATAGCCTCATACATTCCCCCTATCTCAAAAACCCATTCCTAACCCACTCTTGATGGCACATCTAGCCTCTATTCTCATAGTCCTCCCAGACTTCCTCTTGAATCCAGAAAGCACCTGTTTACCCCGCAAGGCATAAGTCCCTCTACAGGGCCCTCATGAAGTTCACACTCTGACCCACATTTTAGTCCTGTTCAGGTATCCCTCTCATTGGCATTTTCGGACCCATTTGACCACCCTAGAAGGAGCCCCATTTTAATTGACCTAAAAGCAGCCCTATCCAGATATTCCTCTGCCAGCCTCATCCATACCCCTATAAAAAGGGCAATCTAGCCCACCCTATAAAAACAACATCCACTCTAAATATTATTGCTTTTAACCAATACGTCTACCTTCATGCTGTCACCTAAGGTCTGTCATGATCAAGGGCCACTGGTGTTAATGAGTGTTGGGTCATTGACCTACCTTTCATGGAGGAGGAGGTGGAGAAGATACACCAGGGTGTCCCTCAGGGGTCTGCGATCAGCCCCATCCTGTTCAATCTGTACCTGTGTCCCCTGATAAAAACTGATCAAATCCTTCGTCATCTCAGTGATTAATTATGCCGACGACACCCAGCTCATCTTCTCCCTTGAAGGAGAAGATGCTGTGTCTACAGAGACTTTCCCTCGCTGTATGACTGCCACTGCCGATTGGTTGAGAAACAACTCCCGCAACTTCTGCAACCTCGGAGTCATGTTTGACTCTAACCTTCAGCTGGACGGTTTTGTTAATAAAACCATTTCCACATGTATGCTGCTACTCCGCACCTTGCGGAAAATCCTCCCCCTGCTCCCCCTCCAGGCTAGACCAGAGGAGGTGCGTGGCATTATCCTTAGCAGGATAGATTATTGTAATGCACTGCTTCTGGGGGCACCTGGCACTTTGATCAATAAGCTGCAGCGCATTCAAAACATGGCTGTGAAGCTGGCTCTTTCTAGGCCGCGTGCTGCCTCCTCTTCCCTTGCACTTAAAGACCTTCACTGGTTGCCAGTTCAACAGCGAATTCTTTTTAAATCATCCTGCCTGGTCTTTAGGGCTCTACATGACCAAGGTCCAGCCATGCTACATAACCTCTTTTCTTGGTACCACGCAGCGAGACGTTTACGCTCCTCTTCATTACATCTTGTGGTGGTTCAGAAGATCCATAGGCTACGGATGGGGGGCCGGTCCTTTGGACACGCAGCTGCCAAGATCTGGAATTCCCCCCCTCTGTCCTTGAGGAGCTTGGAGGACCTCCCATCCTTCATGAAAAGTCTGAAAACTCATCTTTTCCCTAGAACAGCTTAAACAACGTGTCAATGTAGATGGTTCAGTAGAGTCAAAAGCGCCAGGATACCCTTTGGGTGGCAGATTTGCGCTATACAAGTGCACAATACATACAATACATACAAACATACATACAATGCTCAGGGCAGCAGGCTGTCTGTAGTGAAACAGCTGAGGCATTGTTTATTTAGAGTGAGAGAGGGAGGGAGAAAAGTAGGATGAAAAAGTGTACTACTGCTTATGTACCGGTTGGTTGAGGACTTCCTCGCCCTCTGTCAGTGCAGTGGCGTCAGGAGTAGGTGTGGCCTGTGTCAGTAGTAGTAAGAGGAATACTTTATTTGGAATTAAAGTACCATCAAAGTGTGCATACACAGGATAATACAATCAATACATCAAAATACATTTTTAAAACATCACATGGCTCCTGAGGAGCAAAAAGAAGCAAATGCTATTAAAAAATCATTCCTGCAATCATTTCTTGTGTACAAAGCAGAGTGCAAAATTTGAGGAAGGAATATGCACAAAGCAAGCAGTGGACAGCATAGAAAGTCCAGATATTTGTATATTTAAAAAAATATATAAAATATAGTTCAAATTGGTCAATAATTAAAATGTATCTTCATCACTGGCAGTCACAGTCTGTATTCTACTACGCTTGAACCAGACCGCCTGTAAAACTTTACTGGTAGCAAAAACAATTGCGGTAGTAGTACCACTCTAAAATTCTAAAAGCCACTAAATGTCTAGTCACTTCCAGGTTGCGGCATAAAGGAATAATCCATTTCCAGCGCGGGCCTAAATAGCAGGACAGAAGAATAGTATGTGTATCTCATCTTCTTTTTCCAGGCCACACACTGGACAAATACTGAAACCTGAGACCTTATTCCATTTGTTAGTAAAGGACCTCAGCGGTAACGTGCAAAATCAAAGGCGCATAGACAGACTTTTCGCTTAAGGGAAGGAGACAAAATCTAAAAATTCCTCAAAGCAGGGAAATGGTTTAATATCTAAAAATCTATTTGTCAATGTGTCAATTGACTGATCATTGGTATATGTCTAAATCAAGGGGGAGAGATAGAAGAAGCAATGATCCATTCACCTTCCTGTCAGTCATTCATAATCAAGGGGGAATGGATCACTTGTACCTGCTACCAGGGTCCAGATCGTTCTATCCGTCAGTACTCACAGAGTACTTAAAAAACCCTCATTCACGTCGATATGTACTATGGTGGTGGAATTCTTGATTCTCCGCCTTTTTTCTTGTACGTGACAGCATCATCATTGGGTCTCTTGTTGGTATGCTGCCTCCACCTGGCGGGAACTACTGGTTTACACAGTAGCGATCAGAAATAGGTGCAAAAACGTGATGTGTTTAAAAACGTGATGCGATTTAAAAAGGACCTCATACTGCCTAGGAATAGACTTTATTCTGTTAGGTGTATGGGGAGGCTATTACAAATGTTGAAAGGTGTGCAAGGAGGGACCAGTTATGAGTCCTCTGCACTTTAATGTTCTAGTTCAATGGTCGACATGTTTCAGCCCTATGTGTTGCCCAAAAGGGGTCAAGAGGCTTTCTTCAGGACCTAGAATGTGGGACAGGAGCAATTCGGTCTTATCCACCAGGAGTGACTGTGTATTGTACACTCTAAATTGAGGTTTAAGAATACCTGTAAGGTAAAAGAGATGAGACAAAACAGAAAGTGCTGGTGGTCAAACAGATAATGTGAAGATAAAAGCATGTGTTTGAAATTACAAACAATTCTGAAATCACAATTATGTCTCATGAAGATGTGTGTTTTCGTTCAACTTGAACATAAGATAAGCAACAATGAAAAAATGGCAATTCTTTAGAACTGTTCAACCTCACTTTGGGCACTCAATTATAGTTGTGAAGTTAAAGTAAAAAATACAGAGTTTAAAATTCAGACAGGGTATCTTGGTACCTAGCAACGATAAAGGGAGAATGCGCCTTAGTGCGTTAAAGAAAAGCGCTCTAATGTCTCTGTTTAAATGGCTAATAGCGTTCTCGAGCAGCACTTGCTAATAACATAGCCATTACTTAATTCCGTCCCAGTAAAGGTTTAGCCTTATGATACCGTGAAATAGAAACCTGTATTGTTCTAACGTCTTGGTGTTACTACATGAATTTAGTCGAGAGATATAAATGGGGGATATTTTCAATCAGTCCGCGGAGGTAATGGGGACGGGGACGGCAGTGCGTAGGGTGTGAAGGACCCTGCTCTTTAAGGAGGTGTTCGCGCTTGCATATGCATACCTCTTGAAACCCTAGTGTTGGGGCTTAACCGGGCATCTGGCAGCGCGTTACCTCCTGTAGGAGTAAAGCACAATAAGTTACATTTCAGTTCTTGTTACATTAGGTGTCTTGAGAGGGCATTTCCTGCGCTGCTTGTACCTCGTCTGCAGATAGCACAACTAGTGCTGGCGCTGTCTTTAGGGTCCCGGATGAAGCGCAGGCTCAAGGGAGGGCATGATGTTGAGGCACCGTATCGAAATGGAAGTAAGACTGCTGGGGAGATAGGAAAAAAGACTAACGTGTAGGTGTATGCTTGTCGGAATCAACACTGATTATGTCTAGGTGTTAAAATAAAATAGAATAAACTCTAATTCTCTAGATAATTGTGTGGCAAATAGAGATATAAATTCTAATTAAACAAGAAAACTTCTTGTTGAACTTGGCCCTTCTGGCAGGTTCACCCCTAATCTTTTTGCTTTTAATATATGATCTATGTTAATGATTTTTGGTCTGTGCGCACTTTTTCCCTGTGTCCCAGAGTAAAGTGCGTGCATGTAGTTAGGCTGGCCTGCTCTCCCATAGGGATACATGGGGAATGTGTGTGTCCCTAGTAGTTCCTGATGCGTGGGGAGTGCAGACTCGAATTTGGTATGTGCGAGCTCGTGAGAATGAATGCTTCGCAATGATGTATGTGGCATGAGTGTGTCATGTGTAGAAATGCCACTTCTAGGACTTGGCATATTAATGTAAAATATGCCTGCCATGTGATTGGCTGGAGCTGGCTGGTGAGCATGGCTCCAGGAAGGCTGGATGGGTCTGCCCGGTGGTGAGTGTGAGATTAGCATGTTGATAGCTGGGGCGGAGTTCACCTGGTCCCTGAATGAGGCTGGGTTTTCCCCACACAATGCTGTCTCCACCCCTTGTAGTGCGACTGATGACCCTAGCCCTGCCAGTGAATGAAATGGGTGGTTGAGCTATCAAGGGTACTTCAAAACCAGCTGCGACTGGTTTCCGCCCACCCTGCACCTACAGACAAAGGAATTTACTGTATAAGAAGAGGCTGTGTCCCCATACAATTTGTTCTGTTCCAGGATCCTGCCATAAGGGGCTGCTGCTGTTGCCGGGGCCAGGCGGACCGCCACTTGGATTGTCTCCCTGCCTGGAGACCCAGTGAGCTGGCTCTGGGCCCAGCCGTGCCCCCCCTGCCTGCCTAAGGACTTTGCTGGAGCTTTTGCTGTGCCTATAGTTCTGAGAGCTTTGCTCTCTTACCCTCAGCGCTGTGAGCGCTGTATTCTGGCCTCTGGCGCTGGGAGCGCTTAACTTTGCCTTTAGAGCACTTGGGAGCGCTTTGGTTGCCCAGCCGGTGCCCACCCCGCATTTGCTGGATTTATTGTGCTCGCTTCTTAAATTACGAGCACTCTTGTTACCGAGCCGGCATTTGCCCGAAATTGCGGCCGAGCGAGTGCCTACCTCGCCTTATAATTAATTAGAGGCCGGTGCCCACCTGGCATTGCCCCTGAGGAATTGTGAATAGCGACGTCACCGCCGCAGCCCGGGAGACCCTGCCAGGCCGCCGCGCTGCCTACAGCGACCCGGAAGTCCCGCCTCCATACCCCCAGGGCTGCGCTGCCATTGGTGGCCCTGAAGCGGAAGTCAGGCGGAGTGCAGCGAGACGGGGCCGGGCGGGAGACGAAGGAAGCAGCCGGCCGTGTCAAAGGCTCCCCGAGTAAAGAGGAGCCCCGTGCTGTCCAGAAGAGGAGCCGTCCCGCCAGCGAGACAGCCGGTGAGTGGGGCCCAGTGTGTAGGATCGGAGAGGAGGGCATCGGGGCACATTGCCGGTGCCCGCCCCTCCCCGTCAGAGTGGAGAGCCGGTTGAGGCTCTTGGGGTATTCCTGTTTGCGAGCCTTGCGAGGCTCAGGTGGCATCTATTGTTTTCGAGCCACGAGGCTCCCGGCCAGAGTGATTTAGAGCCCGAAGAGGCTCTGGGGGCATTTCCTTGTGTTGCGAGCCCAGAGAGGTTCGAGTGCCGGCACCCTTGTTCCTTGAGCCCTGAGAGAGGCTCCTGAGTGCCATATTTGTTTGAGAGCCCCAGAAAGGCTCTTGAGCGCCTACATTTGTTTGGAGCGCTGAAGCTCTTAAATGCCTACATATTTGTTGTGCGAGCCCTGAGAGGCTCTTAGGGGACACGAGTGTGGTCAGAGCCCCAAGGCTCCCACACAGTACTTCCACCCCTGTGTTCTTGAGCCCACGAGGCTCCAACGTTGCCCATCTGTGATTTACAACTGTCCAGCACTTAGTGGACAGTTGCTACGTTTAGGCTTGTGTTCTTGGCTGCCTGCGCAGCCTTCCCTGACAATTTTGACTCAGGGCATCTTAGCTCTTGCGAGGCCAGTTGGCCTGAGGGACAGTTCTAGTGTTGTGCTATGTGCACCCTGCGCATTGTGAGTTACTTGCTTATTTGATTCCTGCGCAAATGTTCTACCTGCACCTCTGAATATGTTTTAATGTCTCATGTGCAATGTGTTGATGTTATTACCTTTGCTAAAAGTGACCTGCTTAGGTATTTTATGTTTTATCCCCTTTGCTAAAAGTGACCTGCTTAGGTGATGGTTTTCCTTCCATAGGTCCTGATGATAAGGTCCTAGTTCCCTGCGTGATTTTCCTACAGTGTTTAGGGTTGCATAGGAGGTATTTACTCTTTACCAGTGATTACTGGTTGTGTGCTGCATTTACTATTTTGGTGCTACAGTCATTATATGTTTATGTGCTAAGTGTTATACCTACAAGTATTATTTCTAACAAGTGCCTACCCCTGACAGTGGTCCATGTGGCCCTGACTGTACATAATCCCTTGTAAATTCTGCCCCTGCCTGTTGGCACATTGTAAAGTTTTGTGTTATCTAATGTCTTTTTATTATAATACAAAGGCTATTTTTTATATAACCTTGTGTGGAGTTTCCTTTGTGGTGGGCCTTGGGTGTTGTTGCTGGGTGCGCGCGCAAACTCTTTACACATCGCCTCCGAGATTAGCCTTGCTGCTCGCGTCACGTTACCTAGAGGGTGAGCAGGGGTTATCTTGGTGTGTAACTCCCTTGCCCTGACCTTAGACTTGGTGATTCCTGACTGACTTCGATGTGAGCCTTGGCCAGCCCTTGGTCCCGGGTCTAACATTGGTGGCAAGCGTTGCGGATTGGACTTGCGTTTGCGCTGTACCACAGTGGCGACAGGCCGCACTACAAAACTCTACATTTTTAGATAACCACATTTTGGAGATTATTGTTTTTTAGGTGAAGATCAGTATAGCTTCTCCTGAAAGGTGTCATTTTGTGTTTTGTCCAGTACCTTGTTCCCCGCCCTGCTCCTAGAGTTTGGTACCTGTGTCGCTTGTGGTCAGGTTGAGAAAATCAGGGGTGGTAGAAACTGCCTTACCAGTACGAGGGGAGGGTGTGTGTGAATGAGTGTGTGTTACACTGGACAGAGGAGTGCAAGTTCTCTGAGATAGGAATCTTGCTGAATTTTTTTAATTGTATACTCCTGTTTAGCTCAGACCCCCAGGTTCCCTGTGTCAAACTTTTCTTGAGAACGTCCGCCAAAATGGAGCCTACTTTTGATTTCTGTGGTCTGTTTAGATACAGTATGTTGGAGTTGGTCAGATTCTGTGAAGAGAGAGACATAGGGGTGGATGAGTCAGATACTCAGTCCGAACTTAGGAGCAGCCTGATCCTATGGCAAAAGGATCAGTGGGATCTTGAGCACAGTGAGAGAGATAGGGCCCGGGCCGCACACCATGAGGGTGATGAGTCTGTGGGGAGTCCTGAAGATGCTGATGAAGAAGATGATGACCGTGGAAGGGCACCAGCAGATAGTGAGGACCCCATAGGTAGGGAGTCCCTTGCTGGGCCCAGTGTCAGTACCAGCGCCCCATCCCTTGTCCCGTCCCCAGAGGAGTGGAAAGATAGGGAGAAAGAAAGGGAGTATCAGCTAGCGATGGAACAGCTCAGGTTGGAGCATGT
Source organism: Lissotriton vulgaris (assembly GCF_964263255.1). Classification (NCBI taxonomy): domain Eukaryota; kingdom Metazoa; phylum Chordata; class Amphibia; order Caudata; family Salamandridae; genus Lissotriton; species Lissotriton vulgaris. The sequence continues at coordinate 1,270,767,544 of NC_141689.1, forward strand.
CCAAGCTATGGCGCAGCTGGGTGTCAAGAAACAACAACTGGAGATTGAAAGAGCCTTAGCGTGGGAGAGGATAGAGGTAGAGAGAAGGGCCATCATCCGTGAGAGAGCAGCCCTACAGGATAGACTCTCCCCTGCGCACAGTTGTAATTGTCTGGATTCCCCAGGGAGGGTGAAATCCAGTGGTGGCAGCAATTTAGGTGTCAGTGTAGACAGTCCCACTCCCAGTTCCCCAAGTATGTTACCTGTTTCCCGAGAAGAGGAGTGTCGGTTGAAATTCAGGAACCTGAGGAAACAACCTCATCAGGATTGGGAAGAGTTTATGGATGACTGTTCAGATGCACTGTGTGATTGAACGGTGACTAGGCCGGACCGGAAGGATGGGGGAGCGATTGAGATGTTTCTCAAAGAACAGTTCCTCAGTATCTGTTGTCCAGAGTTGCACCAGCACCTGTTGAAGTTAGAATGTTTTTGTCCTTGGGACCTTGCAAAGGAAGCAGATCGCTGGGACAGTGCGAGAGGTTCTTTAGAGTCACTAGTGAGTGATTCCAACAATAACAGGTCAGGTGTCCTCCAACCCAGCGTGGTGGAGGAGGGTGAGAGTAGCCCAGCTAGGTCCCAATATGGTGAGGAGGGTGTAGGGGCTTACTGCCTGTCTCAGTGGAGCGGGAGTGAGTGTGAGACCGAGAGTCCCCAGACGCCCGAAGCCCTGCCTCAGAGCCAGGATGGTTTCTTTAGGGAACATCAGGATGGGGACCTAAGCTTACCTGTTAGTTCACTTGAGGGAGATCTCCTAGTGTGTGGAGGGCCTGGAGCATCTGTAAGCGGAGCTTCTATGGTTGTAGAGTCTGGCAGTACTGCTCCAGTAGGGAGGGTACAGAAGTCCGGTGAAAAGAGTGATTGGGGGATAGGATGTGAGTCCCCAGAAGAAAAAGTACCTTTTACTTTTCGTGATAACATGTCATAATATTTTCCAGTTCCATCCTCAAACTCAATTATTGGGTGAAGCTCTTTCTTAATTGACAATATTTTTATATACTGATTTTGCGCCTTATCTCGAGACACAGTGCCTTAGGAAATGTTAATGTTATTGTTATGGGGAATTTATAAAGTGCACGGCTACTCCAGGGAGTGGCCTGGCGCTAACAGGTCCCCTTGAAAGAGAAACAGTATGCAATCTCATCCTAACAAGCCCCCATTACTGATGGAACAGCCAGGTTTTAAGTTGGTGCCTGAAACTGAGAAGCTCTTGTTCTTGACTGTGGGAAAGAGGCAGATCGTTCCATAATCTTCCAGCTACCACCTGGAAGGAACATCCCGCCTTTCTAGTCCGGTTGAATTTAGGCACCGATAGCAAATGTTGGGTCGATGACCTCAAAGTCCTGGCTGGGTTATAGGGTATAATTCCCTTTCTGATGTACTGAGCCGCACTGTTATGGAAGTGCCTTAAAGGCCAGTGCAAGAGACTTAACTTTAATCCTATTTTTCACTGAGAGCCAGTGCAGAGCTTTTAAATGAGTCATCATGTGAGTCCTGGGCCCTATCAGAGAAATAGTTATGGCGGCCGCATTTTGAACTACCTGTAGGCGGCCCAATGAATAATTTGAGATGCCCAGGTATAACGCACTTGCTTAATCCAGCCTTGACGTAATCAACGCTTGGACCACAGTTTTCCTATGGGACAAGGGGAGCAGTGGTAAGAAGCCACAGATTGAACCTGCGACTTCATGGAAAAATCTGAGTCAAGCATGACTCCAAGGTTTTTCACGGTGGTAACTGGACAAACAGGTGGAGGCTGATCCTGGGGCCACCAATTCTGCCATTCATCCTCTGGGGTATGTCTGAAGAAGATTATTTCAGTTTTGGCGGAATTGCATGACAGCTGGTTTTCTCGGAACCAGTCAAACACTTTAGTCAGGTATAGATAAATTGAATTATCATTAAACGGCTCGTCCTTCTCACAAGTGAACAACAACTGGGTATCATCAGCATAAGTTATAACTTTTGCCCCTTGTTGTTCAACTAGGGGTGCCAGCGGTGCCATATAAATATTAAATAAAGTTGGACTCAAAACTGAGCTTCGAGGCACTCCAACATTCAGCAGTGGAATTTCCCCTGAGGAAGGGGGGGACCAGACAGATTGCTGACTGCCTTCCGTAAAAAAAGAAAACCACCTGAAAATTGTGCCCCCAATGCCACATTCACTGAGTCTCTGTAGGAGTCCTCCATGGGGCACAGTATCAAAAGTCGCCGAGAGGTCCAGCAGTAGCAATACTACCTTGCCTCCTCTATCAAGGGTGGCTTTGATAGTTTCAGTGACTTCCAATAAGGCCATTTCTGTACTATAATTTGCTCTAAACCCTGATTGGCTGGGATGAAGAGCGTTAGTAGCCTCAATGAAGTCAGTGATGACCACATTTACATACTTCTCCAGCGCCTTGGCGAAAAGAGGAAGCAGTGTTATAGGCCTGTAGTTACTTACCACTGCAGGGTCAGTGTCTAACGTTAGCATTGTCCTAATCCTCCCCAACAGTGGGCATGCCTTTGAGGTGTAATATTTTAGAACATGAGTCTCAAATGAGTAGCTCAGGAGCTTCTGGTACCTCACCAGGACCATCATTAAAGTAGATTCTATAGGTGAAGCAAAGCCAAGTACATCAGACTCTGTACATATTAAAAATTACATCACGTCTCATTTCAAGATCCTTAGGGTGACAGCCAGCCGAACCAAAGGAAGCTTCTCATGATAACACTCAAGCATACGCTGGTATTGCGTATGGGGTAGGCCTCATTTTTATTTATTTGAAAGGTTTTATATAAGGTTGACTAGACCCGGGGGTATCAGAGCACTTTACATGATCAGAAGCAGTACAAGACAAAATCAATTGTTCATCAAATAAACACATACATGAAAAATAATAACATTAAGTTAAAAAGGGGCAGAGTGAAAACACTATACATGAGTAGAGGCAGCCAAGAAGAGAGAATTTACACAGTAACCCAAAAAAATGCAGGTGCAGGTAACAAATTAGGTACGGGCGTGGTATAACATTTTGGGCATGATAACAGGTAAGGCATAATTAGTTAAAAATGGGCGAGAACAATTTAGGGCAGTGAAGCGAGTATAGACAGAGAGATATAGGATGAGTTGGGTAGGAGACGGGGTTTGGGGAAAAGTGGGGGAGGTATGAAAAAAGGGTGATATGTAACAGATTGGAGGGTGGAGGAAGGTGAGAGCCAGGAAGTGAGTAAAGGAAAATCAAAATCGCAGAGTGTAAGGTCAGAGGGGCGTCAAGGACCCAGTAGGTGTCGAGAAGGTGATGTTTCATGTCTTTTCTAAAGCTGAGGTAGAATAGGGGTTACAGCGCAGGTCCCTAGGGAGAGCATTCCAGATGATTGGGGCGTTCCGGAGAAGGAGCGAGATTGGGTGGTTTTCTCTTTTAGCAGCGGGGGGACGAGGAGGAGTGCATTAGTGATTCTCATCATTCGGGAGCAGCCCGCTTTATTGAGTTTGTTTGTAAGGTACAGGTGTTTGTTGGTGTAGAGCTTTATGCATAATGCATGCGGTCTTGTAGAAACATCTTCCTTCAATGGATAGCCAATTAAGAGCTTTCAGGGTTAGGGAGATGTGGTCAAATCTCCTAGTCAGTGATGAGCCTGGCAGCTAGGTTGAGCACAGATCTAAGAGGGGCTAGATGAACTTTGGGGGTTCTGGTGAAAAATAGCGTTACCATAGTCAATTTTCGAGAGGACAAGTGATGGGACAACCCATTTGAAGTCGTCAGAAGGAGTGAAGGGTTTGATTTTCTTGAGATGTCTTAGAGTGAAAAGGGCTCCTTTAGCCAACTTTTTTATCTGGTCATTTAGATTTAAGTTTTTATCAATAGTGAAATCAAGTGATTTCACTGAGTTGGATAAGGAGAGGGAACAATTGAGGGCATTAAGGTCTGAGATCCAGCCTTGGATGGGGAGCCAGCTGTATTTTTGGAGAGAAGAGAATTTTTTCAGTTTTTTAGTGGTTCAGTTTGAGATGGTTGGAGTGGAACCAGGATGGGATTTTATTCAAGGTATTAAGATGAAGTACATCAGATGGGGATCTGTTCTTGTAGTAAAGTTGGGTGTCATCAGCGTAGCAATGATAGTTGATACCAGCATGCTTGAGAATGAGGGTAAGGGGTTCCAAAAATAGGTTGAAGAGAGAGGGGGAGGGAATAGAGCCCTGAGGGACACCCAGGAGGACAGGTGTAGGATTAGAGAGGCAGTCTTTGATTTTGATTTGTTGAGTTCCGTACTGGAGGAAAGAGGCAAACCATTTGAGGACTGTACCATTAAGGGCAAAGCGAGCTTTAAGCTAATTAAGTAAGGAAGAATGGTTAACAGTATCAAAGGGAGCAGAGAGGCTGAGGAGTATAAGTAGACAGGTCTCACCATTGTTGAGGGAACAGTGGATATCATCCACTGGGTTAAGCATGGCGGTTTCAATACTGCAGCCTTTCCTGAAGCCGGATTGCAAGGAGTCAAGTAAGTTGAAATTGCTTATGTGATTGTCCAATTGAAGCAGTTCACATTTTTCCAGGGCTTTGGAAAGAAGTGGGAGGTTAGAGATAGGGAGGAGATTTTTAGGGTCATTAGGGTCAGCAGTGACGTTTTTAGGAATGGGAGTGATCTGTCCGAGTTGGAGGGAGTCAGGGACACATCCAGTGGTAAATGAGGTATTAATGATAGTAGTCCAGTAGGGGTCAATTATGTGGTTTAGATCTTGGACAAGGTTAGAAGGGAGAGGGTCTTTGTTGAGTGAAGTCAGCTTTAGTTTAGCAATGATGTTAAAGACTTCATGTTTAGTCACAGGATGGAAATAATACCATGAGGCATTATTTTTCAGCTGTAAGTTTGAAAGGATGTCATCAGAGGAAGATTGAACGGGTAGGGGAGTGGAAGGATTAGGTGGTAGTGGTGATGTCGACAGGGGAGGTAAGTCTATGGCAGCATCTACGGCATGTTGGGCGGGACCTGAATTAGATGGAAGGATTTATCTATTTCGACAATTTTATGCGACAGGAAGTTAGCAATTTCCTCGCATCTCTTAGTTGAAGCCGTCAGCTCTGGGTGGGTAGAAGATGATTGTTTCCTGACAATATTAAACAATTTTCTGGGCCTATTTTTGGCATGATCAAGTTGAGCTCCAAAGAAGGTTGCCTCTTCATTTAAAATGTGTTTCTTATAGGTTGATCTCTCGGATCTGACGAGGGCGAGATGAGAGGGGTTTTGTCTCCAAGTTCTTTCAGCCAGTCTTAGCGATCGTCCTTTGTTATTGAGATCTAAATTGAACCACGATTTGGATTGAATTTTGCTTTGTTGTTTCAGCTTGAGAGGGGCTATTTGGTCCAGGACATCTTCAACAGTGTTATTGAAGTGTTCAGTGAGCTCATCAGCATTTTGGGTGAGGGGGTGGAAAGAGGTTGAGCTTGGAGTTTAGAATCAAATTATCCCGGGGGTATTTGATTAAGGTTTCTGGTCCATTTCATGGTTTTGATATTTTTTGTAGGGGGTTAGGGCATTAGTTGTGATCTTAAACAGAATGAGGTGATGCTCAGGCCAGTCGATAGGGATGATGTTAGAAAGGGAGGCAAAGTCACTATTGGAAATGATGCCGTCGAGAGTGACCCCTTTGGTGTGGGTAGGAAGGTGGCATAGTTACTTAAGGTCGATCATATCTAGAAGATTGAAGAGATGCATGACTGTGGGATCCTCCACATTATTCCAGTGGATGTTAAAATCTCATAAGAGATTTTTCGAGTTAGAAAGTGAGGATTGTGTAAGAAGGTCAGATAATTCATCAGCGAAGAGAAGATGTTCACCTGGAGGGGGGTAAATATTATGAAGTTGAATCAGGGAGTTCAGCGCCAAGGTATTCAAAGGTTAGGTGGTCCGTGTTCTTGACAAGGGTGAGCTGAAGTTTGTTTTTATAAATAATAGCGAATCCACCCACTTTTCTGTCGGGTCTGTCTTTCCTAATGATGGAGTAACCAGGGCAATGAGTAAGTCAAGAATAGCCATTGAGTGGTCATTGAGCCAGGTTTCAGTAAGGATGGCGATGTCAATAACCTCAGAGAGGATGGTTTCTGATATGAGTTGCATGTTCGACTGCCAATCTGCAGTTAACAAGCATGCAGAAAAGGGGATTTATCTTGTCATTGGTAGGTTTGTAAGAGTGGATGATGGTAAGTTGAATTTGGGGTCTCGGGGAGATGGGTGAGGAAACGGTTCTGTTAGTACCCACTATCACAGGGATGTTGGTGTAAGGGAGTGGAGGATCAGTCATCAAAGATTTAGGTAGGTAGGAGTTACATAGGTCAATTAGGTCAGAGGAGGAGAGGTAGTTCACATTACGGAGTGGTCTATGTGTTTGACTGCGAAGGGGTGTGGTTCTCCATCGGTTTTGCTGGGAGATGTTTAGGGAGTAAGAACAAAAGGAGTCAGAGTGATTGGGGAAGGTCTTGGAGTTGAGGGCGTTATAAACCTCTCTGAGTCGATTGAGTTCAGTACTCATGGTTGAGAGATTGCATTCAATGTTAGTTAGTGTCTGTGCTATAGGATTGAGGGAGGAATCAGTTGCAATGGAGGAGGAGGGTGATGTGGGCTCTAAGTTGACATGGGAAAGAAATCACCTGTGCATAGGGGGGTGAAATCAGTTGCAAAGGAGGGGGGAGGAGGTGGGTTCCGAGTTGACGGGGAAGGAAATCTGCTGTGCAGAGGAGGAGTGAGGCGGAGGTAGGGAATCTGAACAAAGTTTAGGTTATTGGACAAGGAATTCTATGTGGAGTAAGTTAGGTCAGTCACTCAGTCAGACCACGTGGAAGGAGAGGAAAAGAGGGAGTGGAAGTGAGAGATATTGGTAGGATATCCCAGGTGTATGGGCCGGTAATGGGGAGTAAGGTTAGAAGTAGAGAGAGAAAGGATAATAGGGGCTCGGTCGTTAGATAGTAAGAATTGGCATGACGGTATGTGTGGTTGTGATGAGTAGGGGAGGGATGGTCAGAACCTGGGGGGTGGGAGGAGACGTAAGGGCATTGGGCTGTTGAGTTGAAGAATGGTTGCAAACTTGTTTTGAGAGTTGGTAGGACAAGGTACTGAAATGGTTATCAAAGATGTTGAGGCGGTATTCAGAGGCTTGAATGAGGATATTACCAGTTTTAAATAAGGAAATGTCGATTTCACAGAGAAAGGCCGAGAATGGGGTCGTAGACAATATGAATCCATAAGGAGTTTTCCTAGATTTAGAGATTGTAAGGTGGAGAAGGAAAGTGTTTTTCCATTTGGAGGGGCGTTTAGAGTCGAAAATGAAGTTAGTTTTCATAGGAGAGGAGAGGCTGTGGCAGGTGTCAAATAATAATGTTTCAGGGTGACGTATCAATAATTTCTGTTTAAAATTGTTTGGAGAGCTTAGACGGGTATGAGTTTTTCCATGAGCTGAGGCAATGTCTGAGATAGCAGGGACAAGGGGAGTGAGGAGGGGATTGGGGGGACATGATCGGAGACAGGGGGAGAAAAAGAGGAGAAAAGATGTGAAGAGAAGGAGTGAAAAAAAACTGGTGGGTAAATAGAGATGGATAGAGAGTCAATGTTAGGGGAGAGGAGAGATGAGTTAGTCAAAGTAGTACACAATTAATACATATTAATAAGAATGTGCAATGATAGAAATAAATATTGCACAACCTGGACAGATTCAGACGCTTGTTAAGGGCAGGGAGGAAGCAGAAACAGGAAGGATAAAAGATGCAGGAAAAGTAGGGGGGGGAAGGTGGCTGTTGGGCCGCCTTCCCGGACAGGGTATTTAAACCTCGCTTGCGCGGCATTACAGATCAGTGCATTTTATTCTTCTCCCCTGAGGCGTAAAGCCAGGGGTTAGGTGCTCCATAATTTTTGATAAAATAATCACCATTCCTTAGTTGTTTTTACTGTGTGAAATACGTTGTTTTTAATAATTAAGGAACTTTCCTGGCACTCGCAGGGCTTGAACCCTGGTCCCCGAACAGAACGATTGAGGTTCTGGTGCGTTAAAGACACGGAGAGACGCCATCTTTGGTGAGGGAAGTTAGCTCACCGCACCAGCTGTCGGGCCGCCTTCCCGGACGGGGTATTTAAACCTCGCTCGCGCAGCAGCACAGATCAGTGCATTTTATTCTTCTGCCCTGAGACGGAAAGCCGGGGGTTAGGTGCTCCATAATTTTTGATAAAATAATCACCATTCCTTAGTTGTTTTTACTGTGTGAAATACGTTGTTTTTAATAAATAAGAAACTTTTCTGGCACTCGCAGGGCTTGAACCCTGGTCCCTGCCCAGAACTATTGAGGTTCTTGTGCGGTAAAGACACGGAGAGACGCCATCTTTGGTGAGGGAAGTTAGCTCACCACACCAGCTGTCGGGCCGCCTTCCCGCCCTGTTATCCCCCATAAAACGGATGGTGGATCTCGTCTGCGCCGCTGGCGCGCCGGCGGCGCGCCAAAGGCAAGCCCGTTTGGGCCTGTCCGGGCCATGCCGGGCCCAGGGGCCAGCCCCCTGCCCCTTTGCTTGCTAATAAACCTCTGATATCATATAACAGGAATCAACTCCTGCAACTAAGAGGTAAGGTCGGAATGTTAGATACTCAGAAGGATCATAAGTCCTGCATGGGTTGTCAATATTATCTTACCCCGGATATAATAGCCCCTTTCTCATTAGCTTTGCTCAATTGTCGTTCCCTACCTAAGCACGACCTAGATATCTCCTTGCTACTGGAGGAACTGGACATTGAGGTTCTTTTCCTCGCAGAAACATGGACTAACGACGGCTCCGACCCTGATATTGTCCGGGCCCCCCCCTCGAACTATGCAATTTCGAGGCAAGATCGGACAGACGGACGAGGAGGAGGGATCGCCATAGTGCATAAAAAATCTATAGGATGTAGAGTAGAGAAGTTTAATATCCCTGGGGCGGAGTGTATGCTGTTTTCAGTCACTCTTTCCCCAATATGCTCGCTTTCGGGGCTTTTGGTATATGGCCTCTGGGGGGGATCGGACAATTTTGTGAAGTGCTGTTAAGTTCGGTTATTAATTTGTCCTGTAACGCTCCTAATTTCACGGTATTGGGAGATTTTAACATCCAGCTAGATAAATCCGACACTCAGATTTGTCAGAGTCTGTTGACTGCGTTAAACACGGTCCAATTAAACAAATTATCAAAGGTCCTACACACAAAGCAGGACATACGCTGGGTCACTGTTACACTAATCTAAGCACGCTCGAGTTCATAAAATCCACCTTAATTCCTTGGTCTGACCATTCCCTCCTGTCCTTTTCCCTTACTCGCCAGGAACAGACAGGCCAGGCTTGTTTTTTAAAAAAAAACTAGGCAAGCATGGTCTAAATTAGCAAATGAGAAATGGACTCTCAATCTCGTACAAACTCTACCTGAATCTAGTAATGATCCCTCAGAAGCAAACGATCGTTATAATCGTTGGCTAGAGAAATCACTGGACATGGTTCTACTTAAGGTTGAACTCTCTCATCGTACTGGGGCGAATAAAAAATCCAGGTATACTCTAGAGTTTAGAACCCTTAAACAGCTTTGCAAGCAGAAAGAGAGGCTCTGCAGGAAAGACTATCTTGAAGCCTTTAAAGATACCTATAGGACTGCGTTACGTAATTATAAAAAGGCTATAAAATTTACTCAGTCCAATTACTATCAAGAAAGAATTACCTCTGCCTCCATTTCCTCCAGGGAAATCTTTAAAAAATTTAAGTCCTTAGTCACTCCTCCTGCCCCCACTGCTGACCCTCGTCTTGCTCACACACACTGTAGGGAGTTAGCACATTTCTTTGTATCAAAGATAGCAGATATCTACTCTACACTCCGGGGTTCCCCGTTGGCATTATCTTTGCCTCTTAGTTCAGATCTGACCCTTCTTGAGACATTCCCCCCTCTTGACTACCGCCCTATCTCCTTGCTGCCTACTATCAGTAAACTTACTGAAAAATATGTAAACTCCCTGATATCCAGCCATTTAGAAAATAACAACTTATTACATCCAACCCAGACCGGATTCAGGTGCAAACAAAGCACTGAAACGGCTCTTGTTGCAGTCATTGAGGAAGCAAGAAGGATTGTGGATGGAGGCAGCTGTGCAGCCATATTGGTATTAGACCTCAGTGCGGCCTTTGACACCGTTAATCATTCTATTCTGATTCAAAGGATGAAATGGCTGCAATCCTTCCTTTCCGAGCGGACTTTCTCGGTATTTGAGGATGACATCTCTTCCCCTCCTATACATCTACACTGAGGCGTTCCCCAAGGTTCATCCCTCAGCCCGACGTTATTTAATATATATATGAGGCCTTTGGCTGAGGTGGTGTTACCATGGGGGGTGCAACTAGTGGCTTACGCTGATGATACTCAGCTTATCATCACTCTTTCGGGTCAGATGTCGACCTATGACAATCTTTCTTCCTGCCTTAGCAGAGTCTGTGAGTGGATGAATGATTCTTTCCTGAAACTTAACGGAACAAAGACGGAGATCATGATGCTAGGACATTATGCTCCCTCCGCAGTGGACGGCTGGTGGCCTAACACTTTGGGCCAACCTCCCCCCCCCCAAAAGAGAAAATTAAAACTCTAGGGGTGTGGCTGGACCCAGCACATAATTTTCTGGTGCAAGCCCAGAAGGTAGCAGCTACCTGTTACGCCCTGATGAGATCACTTAGAAAAATCATTGGACTGCTTCCGTTTGAAGCAAGGCCGATATTAGTCCAGGCCCTGATTTTATTGTGCCTGGACTATTCCAACGCAGTATATCTAGGGGCTCCACAAGGGACACTTCTGCCAAACCAGTGCTCCGGCAACTACATTGGCTGCCGGTACAACAAAGGATTGAATTTAAGGCTATGACCATTGTCCACAAAGCCTTAACTAAGACAGGACCTGATCTTATTCAACCTTTGTTTTGTCCTTATCAAACGAATAGGACCCTTAGATCCAGCAGCAAGACCTTTCTGGCAGTTCCACGTATAAGGAGAAGCCGTATGGGTGGCAGACGTTTTTCTGTTCAGTCAGCAAAACTTTGGAACAACCTGCCCGACCCTATTCGGATGGAGGAGAACCATCTTAGGTTTAGGAATATACTGAAAACCTTCCTATTTCCCTAATCTCACCGGGGATGAATTTGACCACTGTAGCGCTGGGATGCCTCCGGGTAACCATTCCCTATATAAATGAGTAGTAATTCATTCATTCATTCAATACAGGGGGTGAATATTTATTAAACAATTACTTAAGTATGTTATAATGAGGGGGCGTGACCTGCAGCCGGGGAAGATGGAACCGTAGTATGAGTGCTGTGCTAGAGACCTAATTATTTCCCTGAAAATCCGGCATTATCCGCACACCGCAGCAACCATGGAGGGCACCCATGGCTGTGGGAGCGGGTCAGTGGTCCGCGATGGTGATTTTCAGCAGCCTTGAGCATCCCAGGAGGTAAACGGAGGAACGGAGGAGATCGGCCGGGTTAACCCTAAGATGGCGGCCGCCCGAGTGCTCTGAGCGGCGGCTCCCCTGCGATCGTAAGGCAAATCCGGCATATTGGACAGGAGAACTGCACCCCAGTGGAGTGGCCCCCGGCATTGTCGCCTCTGTGAAGAGCCTGGGAGCAGATCAAGAATTGTAAGGAGAATTGATGCAAGTGGCGCTTTGAAGGACTGGGGGGCATATTATCAAGGGGGTTTATCTCCGCTTTTTTGGCTTTAAAAGCCAAGAAAGCGGAGATAAAATTATCTCCCTATTACCAAGCTGTCGCTAACACCAGTTAGCGACAGCTAGTAGGAGATAGCGACCATCTTGGGCCCCACTTTGCATGTCAGTGATATTTATCACTAATGAGATGCAAAGTGGGCGTGCCAAGATGTTAGAGACTGAAAACAGTCGCTAACATCTCTATCTCCTATTACCAACTTTTGGAGATATTCGCGCTAAGCGGGAATATCTCCAAAAGCTAACACCTGCCCTGAGCAGTTCTTAGCCATGTTATCCAATGGGAGGTGGATAACATGGCTAAGAGCATTTGCTCGATAATGCATAAATATTGCGGACTTTTCAGCGATATTCATGCATTTCGGCCGTTTTTTATCGCATTTGCGATAAACCTTGTTAATAGCAAGGTTTATCTGCGATAAAAATCGCCGATGTGCGGCGATAATTTTTGTCTCTAAACAAGTTAGAGACAAAAATTATCGCTAGTTGTTGGTAATATGCCCCTGGGTTATTTAAGACCCAGCGGTGCCAGGGGACAATACCTGAAACCTTCGTGGGTAACCTGAATGACAGAGACACGGGACACTTCCTTTGGCGTCAAAGATTCGAGGTTTATTTACTGCAGGGAACACAGAAGTCACAGGAAGTACAACGAGTGTAGGTTCGAGGAGACTGCTTCAAATTGCTACTGTGGATCGCTCCTTTTATACACACTTTTCCCATAGGGCTACATGGTACACAAAGGTTTACAACTCGGTTCCCATAATTATCCCCGAGAGGGGTCACTTTGGTCACTTTGATACATTCAAGGTCCGGAACATAAGTGCGGAAACATTTGGCGGTTCCCAACTGTAAAAACCCATCTTCCCACCATTAGTACATTCCAATCGGCAGTAAAACAGATCTAAGAAGGAACAAGGACAGGTGCAGAGGAAGATGGAAACAGTGGGGAGATCGAAAAGGGTGTAAAAGGGGAGGTATCGGGAAACACGAGCTACGGGCATCAAAGGGACGTGCCTAATGAGATGCACGGCTGAGACAATAGACTGGCACGGCAAGATGAGCCTCGAGCGGGGCCATCTGCCTTACAGTATCATCCCCCTCGTCATAAAGACATTTTCAAAGGGCACGTGTCTTCCGCGGATGTCTTGGGAATCCCAGGGTCGCGAAGCGGACAGTGTCCGTTCGCTGGCTACTTGAGGGCAAGAGACAAAATGGATGCCGTATCTAAGATGGAACCCGTGGGTACAGATGAAAAACCCACGTAACAAACAAACGGTTTAGGTTAGCACAGCGAAACTGCGTACACCCACTAAACTCGTCATTTGCGGTTCTTAGATACCCGACTCGACCATATTCGTGCGAGTCGAAAACACCACTTACAATCGTCACGGAACCTCAGACGCTCCTTTTGCCCTCATGTTGGCAAGCACTAGTCGGAATCATACTCGATATTCATTAGACCATCTAGATGTTGCTGTAACATAGCTCTGTCCAACCGAGCTCCTTTGGTAACAGGCGGCTGTCTTATACACGTCGTAGCACAGAGGCCACATAAGGCAGGACCACACTGCACACAAAGGCAACACATGAACAGGAACGCCACAACAACTCCGATAATCATCAGAATCTTCCAACCCCAAGTCGACATCAGGCCCCAAAACCACCCAAGCAACGTCCAATCCCCTACATCCACGTGTATGGATTCAGAGATCTTATGCAACTTTGAGATGGCTTGATAAACGGTCGGAGCGTTATCTGGAATGAAAATACAGCAGCTCGAATGGATCACCTTACATACCCCACCTCGATCTGCTAAGATCACGTCTAAAACCATACGGTTTTGTAACGTCATAAGCCTATCCGCCTGAAGTTCTGTGGTGATATTACTAAGGGCACTGGCAGTAATATTAGCTGTCGATTCCACCACTCGAGTCAACTGTCTCAGGTTCCTACTATTAACCATAGGCCCCCAAAACAGGAGGAAACCTTTGAAAAAGTCTCCTGCCTCTTGACCGGCAGTGTCCTCTTCGCTAATTACGCCTCTCACAACTCTAGTCTTGTGATAGTCTGCATCTACAGTAAACGTCGGAGGCAACAGATTTGCGATAAAACATGAGCCCACAAAGTCGGAGGGCAACCATGCATACGCACGATCATGGCAGACAAAGTATGTACCCTTGGCAGCCAGAAACACAGGGGACGAGACCATCGGCAGAATGTAATTCTCGGTGCAAGCACTCTCTCCAAGTCGAGCTTTCGATCTTCGGCCACGACCCATTAGACAAAAATTACCAATGTAGGGTACGACCCATATCGGAGGCGAGCTTCTAAGCTGTTTTTCATTTGTGAGCGCACTATACTCGACCTTACTCGGGACCCTATAGGCTTGTACCTCTTCCTCTGAGATGAGCGACGGCTCATAGATATCTCTATCTAAATCTTCTATCGCTATAGACAAAGGCTTATGATACGAGCCAGGGCCAAAGTAGGGAGAACGTGGCTCTCGACTGGGGTAAGAATCTAGTGCACTTCGAAACATTGTTTGGAATGCTCGAGCTGAACCCTGGGAACTATACGGTAAGACCAAATATGGAATTCCCTTATCCGTGGTATGCGGCATCAGCCCACACACCCAACAATAAGAAGTATTAACCACTAACTGGTGCTGATGAAGGAGCTGAATAAAGGAACTATTCCGGAATTCTGCACGTCTAGCCTGCTCGTGTTCGGGTAGGATATGGAAAGAATGAGGGGATGCAGTGGAGGTAAGTTTAGGGTCAGAAGTAGGAGTAGGTATGGCAGAAGGCAAGAAGTACGACATCATGTAATACACCCCACCCGCCAATAGTGCAGAAACAATCAAAAGCAATACGAACATTTGAAACATAAAACATTTGGTACGAATAAGTTGTTGCAGTTTGAATCTTTGCGCCTGAGCTTCTTCCAAGTCCATCAGCTTTGAAAACGCCATCCCCTATGACCGTCCGCAACGTTTCTTGACGCACTTCGTTCTGTGTAGCAGTAGTCAATCCCTAGGAGTTCCCAGGAACCGACGGTCTTTAACCTAGCGTCAAGACCTACTAACCAGAAGGAAGTACACGCGCGGCCCTACGGCCTTTATTCACAATGTATATACAAAATGTCTCTCAGCTGTGGAAGCAAAAAATACATGTGGAACGAAACTCAATATATACAAAAATGATTACAATGATACGGGTGTTCAGGCTGATCGTGGAAAACGGGAAATGCAATTGTCAAGGGGACAAAACGAAATCTTTTTATTTGTCCTTAGTGTTGGATCGCAAAAAGTATCGAGTTTTCCCAGGACGTGTCTGTTCATCAAACAAAGGATCCGATGAGGGAACAGAGTCCTGCTGATCAGTCGAATGTTCTGGTCTTGAGTCTTTTGATGGGAAATGTTCAACAATGTCTTTCTGCTGCACTGAGGATTCTCCGACGGGTTGTGCGTCGCTAAAAGGTACAAAAGCCGGCAATCCTTTGGATTCAGCTGAAGCAATGCCCCTCCTCACCCACGAGTCTGCCGGTAAAGGTATAGGAACCTTCTTCGTATGGGTGGCATGCACCCAATTTTTTCGGCCTTTTAAACGGACGGCAGTTCTCGTGGCAAGGAGGACCTGGTAGGGTCCAGTGAAGCGGGGTTCCAAATTCTTCTTACGGGCAAAGTTGCGTGTTACCACCTAGTCTCCGGGCTGGAGCTGGTGGCCTGGACCCTCCGTCTGCGTCGGCAGTGCTTCGTAAACCTGTTGGTGAATTAACCTCAGTTTAGCAGTCAGATCATGAAGATAGTCAATCAACATCGGATACTCAAGACTAGAGAACACACCTGGTCTAGGGACCCCCCAAACATTCGCAGGACGACCGAACACTATTTCATAGGGACTAAGCCATACTCGGGAGTGTACGGTTGCCCTTGTTGACAGTAAAGCTAAGGGTAAAGCGTCAGGCAACGAAAGACCAGTCGTAGCCTGAATCTTTGCTAGCTTTAGTTTAAGGGTGCCGTTATACCCTTCCACCAAACCAGCTGACTGGGGATGATTGGCGCTATGGAATTTTTGATTAATTCCAAGGCCCTTACACACACTCTTCATCACACTCCCCACAAACTCACTTCCGTTATCTGACCATACAATCCGAGGCATTCCATACCGAGGAAAGTATTCCTTCAGTAGGATTTTCGCAGTCGACAGGGCAGTATTGTCTTTGAGAGGGTAGGCTTCAATCCATCGGGAGAACGCGCAAACCACAACTAAAACGTATTTCAGGTTATTGCATCGCTCCATATGGATGAAGTCTAATTGAATCACCTCAAAAGGACATGAAGGGGGAGCAAAATGGCCAGGAGGTGTTGGGGTTCCCTTACCAGGATTGTACAACATACATACCATACAATTCTTAACCAACCGTTCAGCACATTTCATGATACCATCATTCTTCCACACAGGGGACAGCAACTTACAAATACCTTTCACGCTAATATGCGCTAACCCATGTGCCATTGTCACAACAGCTAGCACATACGCATCCGGCAACATCCATCTCTTATGTTCCGACAAATCAACCCAACAACCATTCGCATCCAACTTTCCCGTACTTTCTTTCCACTTCGTCTTTTCAGTCTCGGTGGCCTCATCTTGAATCGCTTTCACACTCTCAATAGTGTCCTCACACATACTAGTCTCTGTAGGCCACCTAACCGAACTCGTCACATACATTCTAGTGCTAAGGTTCCGGGCAGTCTCCTTAGCAGTCTCATCCGCAAATGCATTACCACGACCAACATCATCCGTCACCTTACGATGTGCACTACATTTAACAATCGCCACCTGCTTAGGCAACGTAAGTGCATCCAAAAGATCATTCACAAGCTGTCCATGCTGAATCTTCGTACCATGCGACGTCATAAAACCTCTCTCTCTCCACAACCGTCCAAAGCTATGGGCGACACCAAATGCATATTGGCTGTAGGTAAACACATTCACACGTTTCCCTTTCGCTAACACACACGCTCTAGTGAGAGCAATCAGTTCTGCAGCCTGCGCAGAGTTCTGATTCAATCTCGCAGCTTCCACAACAGTATTCAAAGTTACAACAGCATACGCAGTAGTCACATCACCATTCGGCAATTTAAAACATGAACCATCCACATACAAAGTTCCATCTGGATTTTCCAAAGGAGTGTTTTTAAGGTCCACTCAACCTTTTGTTTCCTCTTCAGTCCTCAAATAACAGTCATGTTCTGCTATTTCATCTGACTCCGTGCTAATTGGTAACAAAGTCGCCGGGTTCAGAACATTGCAACGTTTTATCTGAATATGACTTGCCAACAGCGTCAACTCGTACCCAGACAACCTCGCACTCGTCAAGTGCTGAGTTTTCGTACGATTCAAAAGAGTGTCGACTGCATGCGGAACCATCACCGTAAGCATATTATCCATGACCAATCCTGCTGATTGTCGGATGGACACCGCAGCTGCCGCTGTTGCTCTCAAGCAACTCGGCAATGCTCTAGCTACCGGGTCCAAGGTCGAGGAAAAATATGCACATGGACGTTGCTTACCACCAAAAGGTTGCGTTAAGACACTCAAAGCACAACCTTCCCTCTCGTGAACATATAATGTAAACGGCTTGCTGTAGTCAGGGGTACCTAACACAGGAGCCGAACACAATGAGTCACGTAACTCAGAAAAACTCTTCTGACATTCTTCCGTCCATGGTAAAGGAGTTGAAACATCCTTGCACGTAAGAGCCACAAATGGTTTCGCTAGCAATGAAAAATTTGGAATCCATTGCCTGCAATATGACGTGATACCTAGAAAGGCACGCACATCTCTTTGGGTTGTTGGCACAGTCATTCGCGCAATTGCTGCAATTCTCTCTGGGGTCAACCGCCTTCCCTCCTTTGACAATAAGTGACCTAAATAGGTTACTTCTTGACAACAATATTGGAGTTTAGAAGGTGACACCTTGTGATGTAAGTCACAGAGATGTTGCAGCAACGACACCGTAGCAATTTTCCAAATGTTCTGAGTATCTGCAGCCACCAATAAGTCATCGACATATTGGATTAAGGCCGCACCAGCCGGCAACGCAAACGCATCCAGTTGACCCTTCAAGGCTTGACTGTAAATCGATGGACTCTCACAGTAGCCCTGAGGAGCACGTTTAAACAGGAAGCTGCGACCACCAAGAGAGAAATCGAAAAGGTCTCTGCTTTCCTCAGCAATCGGAATGCTGAAGAACGCATTCTTCAGATCGATCACCGAGAACCATGATGCAGAAGCTGGAATCAGAGTCAGGAGCGCCGTGATGTCAGGCACAACAGGGAACTGAGGAATCACAATTTTATTTACCTCCCGTAAATCAATAACAAAACGATAAACAGGCGGTTTCGAAGGATCAGTACGTTTTAGAATGGGCAGTACAGGGCTGTTGCACACGTTTCCCCGAGTTTCTTCAATAACATCTTTCTCGATCAGATCATAGATGATCGCTAACAGTGCTCGTTCACCATCAAGAGAGATTCGATACTGGGGAATACGTGGCAATCGTACATTAGATTTCAGCTGAACAACATAAGGGGAGATGTCAAGCAGGCCCACATCATTGGGACCTGTTGCCCACAAAGATGCAGGAAGAGAACTCAATTCCGGTGGAAGCTTATCGAGAGACAAGTACATAGGAGAGACAACCCTCTCACCTAACGTAAGCTTTACACCAGCAGGAGAACAATACAAAGTTGCATACAAACGTTTTAGCAAATCCAGGCCCAAAAGATTTTCACCACAACCAGTAGTCAAAATCAACGGAGCTTGAAGCTCACGAGGCCCAATTGTAAGGGGCAAAGGGCGAGAAACTGGATTGCTAACGGGGGCGCCAGAGAATCCAATGGAAACATTTGTTAAGCCAGACAAAGGTGCGCCAGGGAGTTTCAAATGCATTATGGAACTTTTCGCTGCACCAGTGTCCAACAGAAAAGGCTCAACGACGCCCGATGTAGCAACTGCGACGTAAGGCCCTCTCTGATCAACCGGAACTGATACCACTCCCTCTCCTTGTCTATGGCTGTCCTAGTAATTACTGTCGTCAGTTCCCTGATCGACGTAATAATCGTCTACATTGTACTGCGCAGATCGTCCTGCGATGATCCACGTTGATCAAAACAGTTATTGGAATTCGATGAGTTATCTGAACGATCATTTTGAGCACCACGACCCCTACCACGTGATGTCTGCTGAGAACCATCACGACCTCCTCTAGATGAGTTACCACTGTTACGATCGTTTAGAACAGGACAGTTGAATTTTAAAGACCCTCCTGTCTACAATAGGCACACTGATTGTACCCTAACGAAGATCTTTGGGAAGAGGAGTCATTTCGAGATTGCGATCTATTCGAGTGCGACTGCGATCTATTTTGCTGCGAAGCATTCTGATTCGAATGCGGAGGATAGGCCTGCTGCAACAACACTTTGGTTTTAAGTTCTTTCGTCTTTTTATCAGCGCGATCGTTCTCCTCTTTTTCTCTGTTCTCATAATACTGTGCCGTAGCCAATATTTGAGCAGAGGTAGAAACGGCCCAGGCACTCTCAGAGTTTTTTAATTTATTGCTCAAGTCGGGCAATAAGTTAGAGACAAATTTATCCACAAACAACCGTTGACCACCCTCAGTGCCCATATCCTGACCACTATGGTCGATGAATGCCTCCTCAAATCTCGTAAAGAAATCAGAGACACTCTCGTCCTTCTTCTGTTTACAAGCTGACAATTTGTCCCAGTTCACCCTCATAGCTGGCATAAGTATTTTCATTAGTGTAATTATTCTCTGCGGGAGAGCCGTAATGAGCTGTTCGGGCTTAGCCCCTCCAATTTGTCGTGTATCTGCCGCCGTAAGGGCAGCCCAATCACCACCCAATTCATTTGCGTGATCTTCCTGACGAATCTTAGCCCATACCGGTTGTGGTACGACATTACCAAACAGCATACCGATATCGGCAAGATTCATTATCGTAGCGTCTACAAGCTGCGACAATTCTTTATAGTACCCTGCAGGATTTTTGCGAGGATCAGGTAAAGATTGCTTCACCTGTAAAACTTCAGAGCGTTTCCATGGGAGATGTATCCATACTCTCTGGAAATGTGGCGGAATAATAGGAATAGCATTAGCATCGCCTGGCATCCACACTGGTGGAACTTCACGCATAGGAAACTGACCAGACGCATCTAACTGCCTCTCAACATCCTCAACGAACAAGGCCTGAGGTATCGGAGTGGGACGGAAAGATAACAACCACTCAACAGCGCGTCGAACGTTGGTATCCACTATCATTCCGCTCGAAAACTGAAGCTGTAGTTCAGACAAAGAGGTCAATACATCGTCAGATGCATCGGCCGATATCTGATCGCGCAGAACCTTGCACATTTCTTCGAACACGTACCTCTGTGTCGGTACATTAAATTGACAGAACGTATCAAGTACAGCACGTGGAGGATTTCTAAGAGGGTGCGTCATCCAACCCATCGCCATATTATATAGCGCAGCACGTTCCCTGTTACCGGGAAGCTGACTACGTCTTTGAGGACCGTCCGAACCAGCGGACCCAAGAACAGGGCCAAGAGAATTGAAAAAACTAGCCGCAACCGGAGAAGTGGGACTTCGAGTAGATGGAGAAGTATAACATAAGGGATTAACAAGAGAAGAGGTAGAAGCAGAAGAAGCAACAGGAGTAAGCAGAGTAGGAGCAGTAGCGGGAGCAGGAGTATGTGGAAGCGGAGGAGCAGTAGGAACAGCAGTAGGCAAAGGAGCGGGAACAGTCGGAATAACGGGTACAGGTTGAGGAACAGGTTGAGGAGCAGGTTGAGGGGGAACAACAGGAGCCGCGGTACCCTGTACATACGGAGGTGGCGACTTCATAAGATAGGACATTAAAGGATCCTCAACTAATTCTTCCTTGTTATCCGACTCCGTAGGCAAAGCAGGATAGCATTTATCTATGGACATACGCTGTAACCTCTCAAACACTTCCTTTTGCTTATCCTCCTTATCACGCTGAAACTGCTCTGCTTTCTTTACAATGGCAGCAACACCATCTCTCTGATTGCGTTTAGTCTGTCTGATCTCTTTCTGTCGGGCTTCTTTACGCCACAACCGAAAGGCATCAAACATGGCCGGCCTTGACTTTTTCTCAAACAATTTAGCCTCAAGATTATCTAAGATCGGGGTCTCAAAACTACCATGAGGTGGCCAACTAAGGACACCATCTTTTTTAGTGTAACAAATCCAGTATTCATTAAAAGTAATCGGACCTAGCCCGTGCTTACTGTAGAGCTCATAAGTGGGAGTCCCAACCGGAGGTATCGGACAAGAGTCCTCCAGTCGGGAGTCCGTACCACAATGTCTGAAACAACTAAACAGAGTACTGCGACCAGGCATCTTGCACACTAGCCGAGTTCCACAAACGTCAAGGGTTAAGGGATTTACCAAGTCCCTGCAAAGAGCAACAACCCTCAGTCTTTGGCAGCTGCAGTCGTCAAATATCACAACAAAGTACCAAGAACCACAAATGCAATGGAACCATGCAACAACTAAGCAACCACAACCAAGAACTCTGGGAGCGACCCACAAATACTTAACTCAAAGATCGATGGCATCACCAGGAAGGCCTGTCAATCGTCTCGCTATACCAAGGTCTACGCCAGGCGCCAAAACAGGTCTACAGTCAGGGCGGCAATCCGTCGCAGCCGTCAGGAGGCGGGAATCTTCGCGGGAAAAGTCTTCGGGCCACTTATTTCGACAACAGGAGTGCACCTTCCCTTGGAGATTTCACACGAAGTTCCTCACGATCGTTGGGCTTGGACCGGTACCACTGATGCAGCCCCACGTTGGGCGCCAACTGAAGGACTGGGTTATTTAAGACCCAGCGGTGCCAGGGGACAACACCTGAAACCTTCGTGGGTAACCTGCTCCGGCGTACGAATGACAGAGACACGGGACACTTCCTTTGGCGTCAAAGATTCGAGGTTTATTTACTGCAGGGAACACAGAAGTCACAGGAAGTACAACGAGTGTAGGTTCGAGGAGACTGCTTCAAATTGCTACTGTGGATCGCTCCTTTTATAAACACTTTTCCCATAGGGCTACATGGTACACAAAGGTTTACAACTCGGTTCCCATAATTATCCCCGAGAGGGGTCACTTTGGTCACTTTGATACATTCAAGGTCCGGAACATAAGTGCGGAAACATTTGGCGGTTCCCAACTGTAAAAACCCATCTTCCCACCATTAGTACATTCCAATCGGCAGTAAAACAGATCTAAGAAGGAACAAGGACAGGTGCAGAGGAAGATGGAAACAGTGGGGAGATCGAAAAGGGTGTAAAAGGGGAGGTATCGGGAAACACGAGCTACGGGCATCAAAGGGACGTGCCTAATGAGATGCACGGCTGAGACAATAGACCGGCACGGCAAGATGAGCCTCGAGCGGGGCCATCTGCCTTACAGTATCATCCCCCTCGTCATAAAGACATTTTCAAAGGACACGTGTCTTCCGCGGATGTCTTGGGAATCCCAGGGTCGCGAAGCGGACAGTGTCCGTTCGCTGGCTACTTGAGGGCAAGAGACAAAATGGATGCCGTATCTAAGATGGAACCCGTGGGTACAGATGAAAAACCCACATAACAAACGAACGGTTTAGGTTAGCACAGCGAAACTGCGTACACCCACTAAACTCGTCATTTGCGGTTCATAGATACCCGACTCGACCATATTCGTGCGAGTCGAAAACACCACTTACAATCGTCACGGAACCTCAGCTTGCTGTGGGGGTGAACCCGCGTTGAACAGCAAGCTACGGCCGGCGGATGTCGGCGGCCTCGTGAAGGCCGAGTGCCCTGTAACCGGGGCGGTTGATGGTGCATGGTGTCAGTCGGAGGTCCAGGGCAGCGTAAGTACACAGCAGCGGGAAGGGCTCCTTCTCATTGGCCTGAGGGAGACGATTTCTGCTGCAGCGCGGTCTTCACGGCATTTGGGCGCTGACATTGGGCCTGGAGCCCGCAGCCCATAGATAGTCCCCCCGCTTGAGTATACGGTGCTGCCCCGCTTGACCAGGACTGAGCGCCGCTACAGGGCAGGAGCGATTGAAAGCCCTGAGGGCCAGCCGCAGCAATGAACCTATATGTGGGGGAAGGGGGGCAGAGACTTGGAGGCCCGCACGGTACACCTAGTTCGGCAGGTCCCAGAGGTAGAGAAAACAGTCACAAGAAGGGCTTCCTGGCCAGTCGGTGTCCAGGGAGCCGGGCCCATAATGGATCGGAATAGAGCACCGGGTAAAACTAACCAGATAGAAAGTACACAGTGGCGATGACCCGGGAGCAGAATGCAACGGGTGTCGGCCAAGACGACGACCATGGCAATGCGGGCCCAAACCCGTCCCTGAAGGACATAATGAGGGCTATCAAAGATTTTCATGGCACCATGGAGCTAAAACTGGATGATCCGTGACAGAGGAGGTGCACCTCCTGCAGGTGGACTTCTGTAAAATGTCAGAAAAGGTTGCAGCGGTGGAGACCGGCATAGGTGGGCTCTAGGCAAAGACAAAGCAATTGGAGGAACAGGTTGCTGTGCTCACCAAGAACCAGGCCAACATTCTTGCACGCCTGGAGGACCAAGAAGGCCGGTCTCGGTGAAAAAACATTCGCATAGTGGGTGTGTCGTAGGGTATGGAGGGGCCCTCGACAGACTGCTTTGTAGAGGACCTTATTTTGCATCACCTGAAGCAGAAACGTCTCTCAAACTTCTTTTGTGATGAGCGGGCGAACAGGGCCTTGGGAGGCAAGCCTAGGCCAGAAGCACCTCCATGCACAATCATAGCCGCATCCTCAACTACAGGGACTGACTTGCCATAATGCAGGCAGCACGTGTCCACGGGGACCTACACCTTGACAATGCCATCATTCGCTTTTTTCCGGACTTCACGCTGTAGTTGCAGCGACAACAGCGCTCCTTTGATGGGGTAAAGAGGGCGCTTCGAGATAAAGGTGTCAAGTACATGATGTTGTTCCCTGCACTGCTCAAGGTTGTAGATGGAAAAAAAGCCTACTTCTCTGACACACCGACGTACGCCGCCAACTGGACGGAAGGCTGGCGCACTGTTGGTCGGCAGGGGAAGCGGCACGAAAGGCAGGTGAACCGAGGTGACTGGGAGGTGGGTCGGGAGGCATTGCAAGTTTCTAGTGATGGCGAACGACAGCAGGCAGAGTGACTCTGGTATGCTGAAGGTTTGCTGAGCTCACTCTATGGCTCTGATCAGACTTAGACTTTTGGTTGAAGTGATGGGTGGCCCAGTTGTTTAGCTTCCTGGTGGTAGGGGGATCAAGGATTGACTCGCTCTGTGAACCTGCTGAGAGACATTGACTGAGTCTGACCACTGACCTGGTTCTGGACTGGATGATGGCCTGGGGATGGGGGTATACTGTTGAAGGTTGGACACTGGGGCTGTATTGCAAGAGAGGGGGTGTGATCCGTCATGGACCGTATGCATCTTCTTCAGGTCAGCGGACCCACGTTTCCTCTTACATGGTTCTAGTTGTGGTATCAGGGTGACAGGCACTCTGCAAGTTTTATTGGTGGGTGTTTAGAGGCCCACCAGGCAGGGCGGCAGGGAGGGGGGAGTTGGGGGGTTGGGGTGTTGGGGAAACATGTCGGTGGGAGGGGAGGGGGGCTGTTTCTTAGGGACAGGTTTATTATGCTCATTACTTGGTCAGTCCTTTGGCGGGGGAAGTTGACAGTGGCACAATACAGGGCAGCAGGATTCATTTGTGGAGTTGGGGAGACACTAATTCAGGGTGGGTTCCCAGACACAGGTTAAGATTTGGACCTGGAACATCAATGGCTTGGGCAATAAGATTAAATGGACTTTAGTGCTGCAGCACCTGAAGCAACACTACCCTGATGTGGTTCTCCTGCAGGAGACGCACCTGCGTGGCAACAGATGTAAAGCGTTAGACCGCTTTGGGTACAAGATGGCTGCCCACTCGGGATTCACCTCTGGGTCCAGGGATGTGGGTATCTTAATGCGTAAGTCCTTCCCTATGGTGATCTCTGGTGCGTGGACTGACGACTCAGGCTGCATGGTGGCAGTGGCGGGTGGGTGAGAGAGATGGACGGCTGTATTCTGCTCCTGCTATGTCCCACCGGGCCTCCACTCCAAGACCTACGCACGATTGGGCTCCTTTTTGACAAATCTATCCCTGGGGACTCTCCTGGTGGGTGGAGACATGAATGCTGTTATGAACGCTGACCTGGATAGATCGGGCGGGGTCAGGGATTTAAGGGGGAGCAGGGACTGCAAGGATTTCTGGAAGGCAAGGGACTTGGGACTTATAGCAGGTGCATCACCCCTCTTTGAGACATTACACGTTCTAATCGGCCAGGCATGGGTCCTTCTCCATATTGCATTACCTGCTGGCATGCACTGATAAATTGGGTGCATATTCGGAACCCCACATAATAGTCAGGGGTCTCTCTCACCACTCCCTGGTGAGAGTTATTTTGAAAGGGCCAGTTGTCAACAGGCCAGTGTTCCCATGGATAGATACGTGGCACCTGTGGGATGATAAAATAGGAGACAAACTCAGGGAGGGCTCTCAGCTGTATTTTGAAGAAAACCGGGGATCAGTAGCATCACATATCACACTCTGGGAGGCGTACAAGACCCTCTTGAGAGGGCAGGCACAGGCCTTGATCGTGGCCAAAAAGAAGGAGGAATCCATACAGATTAGGATGCTTGAAGATGAGATAACTAATCTGGAAAGTAGGGCAGATGTTGCATCCTCAATAGACAGTCATCATGCTCTGTTAAGCAGAAAGAGCTTAGGGCCCTAGCGGAGGGTGAGGCGCGAGCATATTCCCTGGCTACACAACACTGGATCTATGATGTTGGAGATAAAGCCCTGAAGCTCCTGGCATGACTTGAACGCAGAGATAGGGAGCTCTCCTGCGTGGCTGCGATGCAGGATAAGTCGGGATCCCTAGTGTCCACCAATACGGACATTGCGGAGGTGTTCGCATCGTACTTCAAAAGGGACTACACCTCGGTATGTACAAGGACGACGCAAGACTGAGGAATTCCTCCGCGATTTTGTGCTTCCCACTCTGTCCCAGTCGCAGAGGGATAGCTTGGAGACAGGTTTGACTGGAGAGGAGATAGAGGTGGGGCACAAGTCCCTACATTTCGGGAACACATAAAAGGGGGGTCCCCGTAAAGAGGAAAGGTGTATTGTAGATTACATACACTGTAATTATTCAATAAACACTAAAGCAAAAATTAAGGCAATTATCAGATTGGCATATATTATTTAATACCAATACTACGTGATTGTCAATTGCAGTACAAAGTCATGTAAATTGCAAGCCCCAAGGGGGGAAAAGAGGGAAGGAAGGAGGGGTAGTGCTCAAGGAAGTGTAAGAGGGAAGTAACACAGTATCAAGAAGTAACAATACAAAGTTAACGACGGTAATCAAAACGATTATAATACAAAAGTCCAAATTCAGGACAACAATTTTTGGAACACATGTAATAGTTACAATTCAACGGTCCCATCTAATTATTAGAGCATTAAGGGGTGTGCCGGAAAATCAACAGAAAGAAAACAGTCGACGTTTCGACCCCTATCTATAGGCCAATTGAAGTCCTTTCACGGGGTCTTCATCAGGACGTCACACAAGGGAAAGGAGAAGTGTGGGGCCATTCTGTGTAAAAGAATATATAAAGAGGTATTTAACTATAATTCATAGTAGGGACGAAGATCATCATCCTATCTAAAAATTAGACACAAATTATTTTAATTAATAACAAAATTTAATTTACTATGGTTGATGACCCAAATGGGTTCTGTACATGGACAGAGAAACCACGCTGAACGTCGTGGTCAGTCTGATGGGGTGGACGACTCAACTAAGGAGGAGACAAAAATTCAATGAGATTCAGAAAGAATCAAGCCACTTGTTGTAACCGCAGTTACATCCTAGGAGGATGAAAGCAGTTAATCTGAAAATACACAACGTCAATGGCCCTACAGACCGGGACAACTTGGATATTAAAGCAATTTGTTAGAATGACTATATCAAAACTGGCTACATGGAGAATTTAAAACAGTACCTCTAGGTCGCTGTAATTTAGACCTTCAGGGAGCTGTATATGAAAAATCAGCTTCTGCGCTTAATGTACTGTGGTAAATCAGAAAGAATGGATAATGATTACCAATTACGTGAGTATAAAATAAATCCCCATTTAGTTGCAATGGCAGCAAGTTAGTAACTACTTACAGCTCGCAGGGTGTAACTCCACCGTCTATAATGGGGCGGAGACCGTGGGATGTGTGGTTCCACAATGACAATCACACCAGGATAGGATTTTGTATTTCATCCTGCTTTTGTAAACAAGGGGTGTTTTTAAACAAGGGCAAGATTGCAAATGACGACAGATCCAAAAGGGATCACAGTCTTACTTACAAAGGACAAACGGACCGTCTGGATTACAACGCTCGAGACGGAGGTTAGGTGGATGTGGCGCCTGTCTGTGTTATCCTACAGGTAGATTAAAAAGGGTAGTTTGTTTACCCAATTGTAACAATCAAATGTCGAAAGTCGAAACTGACTTCACGGTTACTTACAGGGAAGCGAGATGCAGCCGCGTCTGCTCAAATCATGACGTCAAGTCCGAGTCGATTTTGTGTCGGATGGCTGGTTTATAATCCTACGGTGAAATAATAAATATTTACCGAAATGCGGGACTGGAGTATTTAAGTATTAAGGGCAGAGCTAACTTTCAAGTTACTTACAGGAAGTCCTGATTGAACGTCTAATCTCACGAGGATATCACTCACGGATGGTGAAACGAGCTAGAAAACGAGCTTGGTACAATCCACGAGACTCCCTTCTCAACCCAGAGACAGTGCCCTGAACTTCGGCTGATCGAGTCATCTGTGTTACAACTTTCTCTACACGTAGTAATGACCTTAAAAAAATCATCAATCAAAATTGGCCTTTGGTCGCAGAGTCGATCGCACAAACAGAACTACCTCTACACTCATTTAAGAGAGCTAAAAACATCAGGGACATGGTGGTCCACTCCTATTTGGAGTCAGCAAGCCAACCTACTTTGACAACTCTTTGGAACCTACCCCCGGTAGTTGGTCATTACAGATGTGGCACTTGCACGGCTTGCGACACGACAATTCAGACAAAAACATTTGCCCATGGTGGCAGAACTTACAACTTGAAACATTACACAAATTGTAACTCCACTGGAGTTATTTACATCATTCGGTGCCCATGTAGTCAATTATACGTAAGGCAAACCCAACAGAGAATCAAATCCAGGATCTCATCACATTCCAGCAGATTGAGATGCAAAGTGGCAGGGGCGCCCTTGGTTCAACATTGGGGGATAGCAGGACACGCTGTAACAGACCTACGTTGGTTTGTCATTGAGAAAGTATCCCTGGGCAGAAGAGGTGGCAATCTCCCCACAATATTAAACACACGAGAGTCCAAATGGATGTCCCTTTTGGACTCCATTAAGAATGGTTTGAATGAGTAGGATAGCAGTTTAGCACAATTGGCAGCACTTGGCTAGCACAAATTATTGGAAGAAATTGTGGTCAATAATTCAAGTCAGACTCGTTCCACCCTCATGCTTGAGAAGTGCACGAGCTCTCGATATTGTTTTCAATGCTGATGATTATGAAATGTTTATTATGCTAACTTTGGGTAATGTTGCATGGACTGCCTTCAACTGCTGTATTTCACCAGGGTATTTCCATATAAGCACACCCCGATAATTTCATAATCTATATTTGTGAGTTATGTCTCTATATAACTATGTTTTTTCCATTTACGACCTTCTGCGATAAGAGTCGCACGGAACTATGATGTCTTGTCAACATAACAAAAAAAAAATCGTCATTGTTGTGCAAAATGGTTTTCAGCCTCTTGTATGAGAGCTGCACTATTTTGTCTAATATAACCATTGATGTATTGTATTGGATTTCAATAGCTTTGTTGCTCTATTAATCCTATTCATAGCCGCAATTTCATTGTATCCACACTGAATTGGGTTTAGAGGCTCGTGTCAGTAACTCTTCTATGTTGCTCGTTCTGAGCTTTCAATTAGCTCAGCCCCAAACTCCGCGTTGTACACACTGCGGAGTTCGCGTTCAGGACCCGAGTAGACGTCGGTACCTGTGCCCTATCCTGTAAGTAACTTGGAAGTTAGCTCTGCCCTTAATACTTAAATACTCCAGTCCCGCATTTCGGTAAATATTCATTATTTCACCGTAGGATTATAAACCAGCCATCCGACACAAAATCGACTCGGACTTGACGTCATGATTTGAGCAGACGCGGCTGCATCTCGCTTCCCTGTAAGTAACCGTGAAGTCAGTTTCGACTTTCGACATTTGATTGTTACAATTGGGTAAACGAACTACCCTTTTTAATCTACCTGTAGGATAACACAGACAGGCGCCACATCCACCTAACCTCCGTCTCGAGCGTTGTAATCCAGACAGTCCGTTTGTCCTTTGTAAGTAAGACTGTGATACCTTCTGGATCTGTCGTCATTTGCAATCTTGCCCTTGTTTAAAAACACCCCTTGTTTACAAACACAGGATGAAATACAAAATCCTATCCTGTTGTGATTGTCATTGTGGAACCACACATCCCACGGTCTCCGCCCCATTATAGACGGTGGAGTTACGCCCTGCGGGCTGTAAGTAGTTACTAACTTGCTGCCATTGCAACTAAATGGGGATTTATTTTATACTCACGTAATTGGCAATCATTATCCATTCTTTCTGATTTACCACAGTACATTAAGCGCAGAAGCTGATTTTTCATATACTACTCCCTGAAGGTCTAAATTACAGCAACCTAGAGGTACTGTTTTAGAATTCTCCATGTAGCCAGTTTTGATATAGTCGTTCTAACAAATTGCTTTAATATCCAAGTTGTCCCGGTCTGTAGGGCCATTGACGTTGTGTATTTTCAGATTAACTGCTTTCATCCTCCTAGGATGTAACTGCGGTTACAACAAGTGGCTTGATTCTTTCTGAATCTCATTGAATTTTTGTCTCCTCCTTAGTTGAGTCGTCCACCCCATCAGACTGACCACGACGTTCAGTGTGGTATCTCTGTCCATGTACAGAGCCCATTTGGGTCATCAACCATGGTAAATTAAATTTTGTTATTAATTAAAATAATTTGTGTCTAATTTTTAGATAGGATGATGATCTTCGTCCCTACTATGAATTATAGTTAAATGCCTCTTTATATATTCTTTTACACAGAATGGCCCCACACTTCTCCTTTCCCTTGTGTGACGTCCTGATGAAGACCCCGTGAAAGGACTTCAATTGGCCTATAGATAGGGGTCGAAACGTCGACTGTTTTCTTTCTGTTGATTTTCCGGCACACCCCTTAATGCTCTAATAATTAGATGGGACCGTTGAATTGTAACTATTACATGTGTTCCAAAAATTGTTGTCCTGAATTTGGACTTTTGTATTATAATCGTTTTGATTACCGTCGTTAACTTTGTATTGTTACTTCTTGATACTGTGTTACTTCCGTCTTACACTTCCTTGAGCACTACCCCTCCTTCCTTCCCTCTTTTCCCCCCTTGGGGCTTGCAATTTACATGACTTTGTACTGCAATTGACAATCACGTAGTATTGGTTATTAAATAATATATGGCAATCTGATAATTGCCTTAATTTTTGCTTTAGTGTTTATTGAATAATTACAGTGTATGTAATCTACAATACACCTTTCCTCTTTACGGGGACCCCCCTTTTATATGTATCACATAGCGCCCAGGTCCCCGTGACTGCATGGGTTCAACCCCCCTTTTTGTAACGCCTACATTTCGGGAAGGCACAGGGTCCAAACGGGCTCCCGATTGAGATTTTCAAGAGACAGGCGAACGTCATCCCAGGTTCTCTCCTCCAGATGTACTTAGAAGCGTGTCAAGTGGGTACGTTACAGCCTGACCAGAGAGAGGCCACGATTGTGGTCATCCACAAGGACGGCAAACTGGCCGATTGTTGCTCCTCCCGACCGATCATGCTCATCATTGCTGAGGCGAAGGTGTTGGCCAAGGTCCTGGCAGACAGATTGCCCCCCGTCCTGCCAGATCTGGTACATGTGGACCAGTTGGGTTTCATGCCGCACAGGAACACCAGGCATAATTTGCATTGCCTTTATGGCGTGCTGTATATGACTGAGGGCGTGGGGGACACACAGACAGCATTGATGCCGCTGGACGCCTCAATGGTGTTCGACAGCATTGAATGGCCATACCTATTCATGGTGCTGCAGAGACTGGGCTTCGGTCCGATTTTTTGCAGTTGGGTGCGCCTCCTGTATGAGCAGCCACTAGCGTGCGCACGAGTTAATGGATCGGTGTCCAGAGCCTTTTAACTCTGACGGGGCACTGGGCAGGGATGCCCCCTGCCCCCCCTCTTGTTCGCTCTGGCGCTAGAGCCGCTGGCTCACTGGATCAGGAGGGACTGGTCGTTATGGGGCCTAGCACTGAATGAGGACTGGGAGAAGTGCATTAGCCACTACACCGATGACATTGTGCTATATATGGCTAGGCCCTACCAGTCGATGGCGCAGGTACTTCACCTCTTTGAGCTCTTTGGTAACTACTGGGGCTATAGACTCAATTGGGCAAAATCAGTTATCTTTCTGCTCTCGGGTCCTCCTCCGTGGTAATTCTATTCCAGGCGGAAAACTTCCAAAACAGTAACTCGATAACTTTTACGCGCCTTTGACGTTGCATTGGTGCATTTTTTTTTTAACATCATTTTTATTGCATCACCATTATAAAAGTGCAGACAAGATATTTATTAACATCAATATGAATATGGACCAATTAAATTGAGGAATTTTGTGTCCTCCTTCCGGGGGGCTCTCCCCGCTTGTGATGCGGGCAGTTTCATCTTCCGTCTCGGTCTCGTACTTCTTACATTGTCCGACCGCTTCATTGTGCACATAACCCTGGAATGCTTTTGTGGTTTACGCCCCTCCCCCTCCCCAACTTTCGGTGCCCCAACATCCCTCCAAATCAGCTTCCTACCCACCCTCCCCCGTGGTCGCGCTGCGCTTGAGTAACCATGTGTCAGTGCCTGGTGTGTTGCAGGAGGAAGCAAACAATCGCTAAGGTGTGTTCTCCTGTATGGTGTTGGGGTCTGCTCCTGCTAGTTCGCTCTCGCCTTCCTGCTCCTCATCGCCCACATCCCTGAGCGCCTGCACCATCATCTCCCATGCAGTCGCTCTTTCCAGTGCTTTCTCGTCATTCGACCTCCAGGCCATCTGGTATCGCAGGGTGCTATCACACGCGGCCCTTCTCAGACACTCCCCATACCATCTTTTATACGTGGGCCCCACTCTGGACTTCCAATTTCGTGTGATCTCCCGCTTGGCCAAGATAAGCCCTAAGTCTATAAATTTACTCGACATCGTATTTCTAGGTGTATGTGGGAACCAGTGAAGGATGCCAACTGCCTTAGTATACTGAATATCCCTATCCGTCGCCTCGTTAAGGGCCCGCCCAACTTCCTGCCAATAGTCGCCTAGAGAGGGGCAATCCCACAGCATGTGACAAAGATCCGCCCCCGCTGTACTACATCTGGGGCAAGCAGCGTCGGTCGCCCCAAAGTATTGTTGGATTTTCCCGGGCGTGAGGTATGCCCTGTGGACAACATAGAAGTGGATCAATTGAAACCTGGCATTCCTCGAGCTCTTCCGCGCCCTCCTCAGCAGTTGGCCCCAGGTCGTGTCTGGTATCTCCACCTGGAGGTCCAACTCCCATTTGGCCTTCAGAGCTGCCAAAGGTTGCAAGGCCTCCCGCTGCATTCTCGAGTACAAGCACGTGACGGCCTTAAAGGTTCCCGCCGCCATCATGGCGTACTGGCATGCCATTGAGGTACCTGGTTCCTGCTGCCCTTCCCCCCAATGGGCTCGCATGGCGCCTGTGACTGCCGCGTGCAGCAGATAGTCACCCCTCGGCAGGTCAAATCTCTCTTGTAGGTCCCGAAACGGCAGCAACACCCCATCTTCGTAGAGGTCACCCAGCACGTGTACTCCCGCCTCCTCCCACCCGAGCAAGCACGACCAGTCACCTCCATGTGGGAGGGCAGTGATCATTCCCAGCGGTATTTCGGGGGCGTACATAAGGCGGACCCCTGCCCGCTTACGGGCCCGGTCCCAACATAGACGGAAAGTCTGCTCCTCGACCGTCAGGTCTCCCACTCGGAGTTTCTGGTGCAGCGTGATATACGCCAGAACGTGTCGCGGGGTGCCTTCGACTCTCGCGTCCTCGGGACCTCTATATACTCTTGCCACCTCCTGAGTAAAAGTCTGCAGCTGGGCAGCGAGGTAATATCCTTCGAAGTCCGGCACCGCCATCCCTCCCTCATCTTTGGGGCGTAACAGCGTGTCGAGCGCTATGCGTCTCCTGCCCGTGCCCCACAGGAACATTATGATCAGTGACTTCAGGCGTTTGAAAATCGAACTCGGGATCCATACCGGCAGTGTCCTAAAATAGTACAAAAGCCTGGGCAGTGCTATCATTTTCAGCAGGGAAATTCTACCAGCCAGAGAGAGCGGTAGAGTCGCCCAGAAGTCCATAGATCCGCGCAGGGCGTTAATACAGCGAGTTACGTTGCCATCTAGCAGGTCGGATGGGGTGTGGTAGACATAAACCCCTAGATAATGTAGGCAGCGCGGCTCCCACCGGAGTTCCTGAGCAGTGAGTGGGCACGGCTCTCCCGGCCTCAGGGGTAACAGACAGGATTTGGGCCAGTTGACCCTCAGGCCCGATAACCTACCGAACTGCTCCAGTAGCCTCCGTGCCCCCTGGAGTTCAGCGCCGGCATCAGCCAAAAACATTAACAAGTCATCCGCATAAAGGGAGATGAGGTGTGGCCTCCCCCTAAAAGGCAAACCTGCGTAGTGGCGGCCCAGTCTGGCTATCGCAGCGAAGGGTTCCATTGCTAACGCAAACAATAGCGGGGATAGGGAACAACCCTGTCTAGTGCCGCGCCTGATCGGGTATTGTCTCGAGATCAGCGCACCTACTCGGACCCTTGCTACCGCCTCAGTATAGAGGACCTTGGTCCACTGTATATATCCTTCTCCCAGTCCAAAGCGACGCATCACCTCATACAGGTATCCCCATTCGAGGCTGTCAAACGCCTTTTCAATGTCGATGGACAGGACAAATGGGGAGATGGTGTCTGGCCAGTCCACACCCATCAGTCTCGTGAGTCTGCGGATGTTATGAGTGGTGTTGCGTGTCGGTATGAAACCGCACTGGTCACCATGAACCAGGCTCGTCATATGCACTAGCAATCTGTTGGCCAGAATTTTACTGAGGATTTTGTAATCCGTCGTCAACATAGATAACGGGCGGTACGAGGACAGCGCCGTACCCTCCCTGCCCGGCTTCAAGAGTGGGATCATAAGGGCCTCGCACATGGAGCCCGGGAGTCGGCCCTTCTCCTGCGCCTCATTATATACCTCGCGCAACCGTGGAGCAAGATGCTCCAGGTATTTGCCATAAAATTCGATCGGTAGACCGTCAAGGCCCGGGGTCTTGTTTCTAGCCATCTGTTTTACAGCGCAACCTATTTCTCCGAGGGAGATGGGCCGCCCTAACTCCTCTGCCTCCGAGTCCTCCACTCGCGGCAACTCCAACCCGTCCAAGAACTCCTCAAGCTCCTCCGTCCCTCCAGTATCACCACTCAGATAGAGCCCCTCATAATAGGCTCGGAACTTGTTCAGGATCCCGGGTTGGGAGTGGCAAGGCTCCTCCCCTGGCACCTGGATTCTCATGATCGGCCCTCCCCCCCGGATAGGGTTAGCAAGCCAAGCCAACATCGCCCCCGCCTTATCACCTTCCGCATGCGCCCTCGTCACGTACGCCTTGTGATCGAAGCTACGCAGCCGCTCTAGCTCTACTGCCAGCCCCTCCCGCGCCCCACTAAGCCCCTCCTGCAACGCTGGGTGATTCGGGCGCCTCTTCTCAAGATCCCTCAGCCGCGTCTCAGCCTTATCTAAGTCATCCAACAAAGTCTTCCGTGCCCCTGCCGTGTGCCCAATACAGTGTCCCCGCACCACCACCTTGAAAGCATCCCATTCAACCGCCCTCGTGGAGGCCGAACCACTGTTCTCCTCAAAATATCTCTCAATACGGTCACTCAGGGCCTCCCTGAACAACAAGTCGTCCAGGGTGTCAGGTTGCAGGCGCCATGTTGGTACGCTGTTAACAGTCACCATCCATTCCAGAGACATCAACAAGGGGTTGTGGTCCGATATCGTCCTTGCCAAGTATTCCGCCCCACCCACCGCAGGGAGCACACATTCCGAACACAGAAACGCATCCAGCCTCACATGTAAATCATGCAGGTGCGAGTGAAAGGAGTAATCCCTAGTGGTGGGGTGCAACGCCCTCCATGCATCCGTGAGGGCCCAGCTCTCCTGCCATTCTAATCTACGCTTGGCGATCCTATGTGCTGGGGATGCGCGAAGCGGGGGATGGGACCTATCTAGTAGTACATCCTCAACCGAGTTGAAGTCCCCCCCCAGGAGGACCGGCCCTGCCAAGTAACCCGCCAATTTGCCCGAAACGTTGGATAAGAAAGCGGGCAGGTCTACATTAGGAGCATACACATTGCATAGCGATATCATCCTGCCTCTCAGCCTTCCTTCCACAGCCACATATCTGCCCTCTGGGTCTATCGACGACTTCGAGACTTGGAAGGGGACCCCCGCCCGTATCCAAATCAATGTCCCCCTCGCAAATGCTGAAAAAGTCGTGTAGAATAACTGCCCCCTCCAGCGCCTTTGTAGAGCCGCCCCTTCCTGCTTATTTAGGTGCGTCTCCTGCAGGAACGCTATGTGAACCCCCCTACGCTTGAGGTATGCCTGAACCTTATGTCTGCGCGTCATGGACTGCATGCCCCGCACATTCCAGGTTACACATTTCAATGCTCCAGTATTAGCCATTCCCCCCTACACAACCGGACCATACAACAAAGAACAGTGTTCGCCTAAGTCCCGCGACCACAGGCCCTCCCCCCCACCCTCTCCAAACAGGAAGCCAAACCCCTCCAACAACTACAACCCCTCGAGCAACCCCAACGGCCCGCAACTCCCACCCCCCCAGGACAGGCCCCCCCGCAACTGGAAGTACCCCCATCCAAACCAACACTCCCGACCACCCCTCAAGGAAAGGTGGTAATATTCGCAGTCCCCACTGCGATGACCTTAGGGGCCAGTAAGGCGCGGCTCAATGCTATAAGACCTCCAACAAATCAGCCCCGCGTGCTCCACCCCACAATCCCCACATTACAGTCCCCCAAAACCTCAATCAATGTCTCTCCACTGCTGTGGGTCCTTCGCCCCGGTGTCCAACCAGCGAGTCCATTCCGCCAAACCAGTTCAGCATGCCTCCAGTATCTCTCCCGAGGTCTGCGGCGTCACAATAGGGCCCCGGGCTCCACCAAACTCCGATTGTCCTGTCTCTGAGCCCGTTCCCGGGACCTCCGAATCCGTGCCCTTCCCAGTTTGAGTCCTGGCGGCTCTAGATAAATCCACCACCGCCTGTAGGGCCGCCTGCCTCTCCGCCTCCGTCTGTGACATCGAGGGTTTCCCGGTCCTCTTGCGATTCTTCCTGATCCGTTGGGACTGTCTGATCGGCCTATCCGCCCTGGCTTCTTCCTCTCTGACCTTGGCACCGTCCGTTCCTGCCTTATAAGTGTCCCACCAGTCCCATGCATCCGCGGAAGTCGTGAAGAATAAAGACTTTTCGTCCACCACCACTCGTAGTTTGGCAGGAAACAACAGGGAGTACTTGATGCCTTCCTGGCGGAGCTCTCGCTTGAGGGACAAGAAGTTTGCCCGAAGTCGCTGAGTCTCAAACGTGTAGTCCGGGAACATGGTGACTCTGTTGTTTTCCACCTGAAAGGGCCCTGCCTCTCTCGCCCTCTGCAAAAGCCAGTCTCTGTCCCGGTAATGGAGCAACTTGAACACCACCGGGCGAGGAGGAAGGCCCAAGGCTGGCGGACGCGCCGGAACTCTATGCGCCCGCTCCAGGGAGAAGAAGGGGGACAGACCTTCAGGTGCCACCTCCGTCCGCAGCCAGTTGTCCAAGTAGCCCACCATGTCGTCGCCTTCAATTTTCTCCGGCAGGCCCACTAGGCGTACGTTGTTGCGCCTGTTCCTGTTTTCTGCATCCTCGGCCCTCCTTTCCAGTACCTTCAGACGGTCCATCACATCGGCCATCTGGGCCTTCACCGTTGCCTGGGCCGGGCCTAAATCCTTAACCGTGGCCTCCACGGATTTCACCCTGTCCTTCAGTTTATCATGGTCGGCCTTCAGGAGTCCCAAGCCCGTCGCCACCTGAGCTATATCTTGCTGCAGGGCATCCTTTGTGGTGGCGATGGCTTCCAGGATGCGATCCTGCATCCGTTGTAACGCCGCCTGGTCTCTCTCCGCTCCTTCCGCCGCCTCAGTGTCGGTCGCGCCATCTCCCTTCCCCTTCGGTTTCCCCATCTGGGCCGGGATGGGCGGCGGTCCTCAGAATATGTTCCTGGTCGCCCTCCAAGCGACGCCGGGCACCTTCCTCCGTCCGGGTCCTCAGGTCCAGAAGTGTCACCAAGATGCAGGAAGCACCGAGCGGTCGTGGCTCGGCCAGCACCAGTTGCGCCTAAGATCCGGGGTTCTCGTCTCCGAGTCACTGTCGCACCGTTGTCGCCCCAGCCAGGAGACGGTCCTCAACCACCGCCCAAGGGTGCGCCCAAAGTTCTGCCCGTGCCGGGGGAGAGGCGCGACGCGGCCACCAGCACCTCTAGCGTGTCCGGGAGCTATCTTCAGTGGGTCTCCGGGCAGATGTCTCCGTCACCAGCGATCTCATGCCACCGCCGCCATCTTGGGGTCCGCGACTTCTCGGCCGAGTTCAGCTTTCGAAGTTACGATACTGCTGCGGGAGTGCTCGGTGTCGTCTTCCGCGGGTCCCGGACCCTCCGCAGTACCGTCTAGTACCGGATTATGTCCTTTATCTTGGGGTTCGAATGGATTTTCAGGATATTTTCCGGGATCGGGCACGGAGCTCCGAGCTCACGCTGCCTACCTCCTCGGCATCCAAGCCACGCCCCCGTTGCATTGGTGCATGCTTGTGCTTTAGGCACTGCCTCTCTTGACTTCATCAATGCTAGTCCCGAGTAGTCCCAGCGATTCATAATGCCCTTGGCCTTACCATAGTTCGAGAGGTGGTTCTTATACCACTATTTTAGTATATGGTTTAAGTGGCCACCGTGCCTATCTAAAATTGTGCAACTTTTGAATGTTTAACTGTGCTTTTGTTTAAACGCTTGTGCCTCTGCACTCATTAAGAGTACAGAGGATTATTCTAGTAATAAATACATATATTTTTATAATACATAACTTGTGTGGTGTCCTCTCATTTGATATTACAAGATTGCATATGGTAAAGCAGCTGGCTTCACATGCCCTCTTGAGTTAAGCCTAAGACTACTTAGTCTATGCTACTATTAAGATAACTTGTCTTTTAAGGTTGACTTACAACCACCACCATAAGGGGTTGTTTAGACTGATACAAGGTGCCCCCAGAATTGGAGACATCATACATCAGGCCAACTTCTCAAAATTACCAGACACAAAACGGAGTTCTTATCTAGAAACTTGGAGCCACAGTTTAAACACCTTCTTACGGACATAGGCAATTGGCGCACGCTGCCTCATTCCCTAATGGGATGTGCCGCAATATTTAAGATGCTGGCGCTGCCTCGTCTCCTGTATATTTTGCAGAATACGCCGTACCCGATCCTGCCAGTGTTTTTTAAAAGAATGTCAGAGTGGAGGATACCATCTATAAAAGTAGGGGATGCCCCAAAAAATGGAAGAAGATCTGGGGACCATGGAGACGATACAGGGGGGTGAGGGGTGGCCTGGGATAGGGGCCTTAACCTGAACGACCTGCTATTGGATAATATTGGCCGTTAACATTGGCCATTCTTTACACTGTACACTGTCTGCTTACCTGATGAAATGTGACCAATGGATTGTAATGTTAACTGGTATGAGTAATGTTAATAAAAAAAGATTATTTTTTTTAAAGTATGTTATAATGAGAGAACATAAATATTGCAAAACTTGGAGAGATTCGGAACACTTATTAGAGAAGGGGGAAAAGCAGAAGGAGTAAAAGATATAAGATACAGGAAAAGTAGGAGGTGAATATAGTGGGGTGACTATTTAGTAAAGAATTACTTCAGACTTTTACAATGGGAGAACATAAATATTGCTAAACCTGGACAGATTTGGATGCTTGTTGGGCAAGGGGGAAAGCAGAAGGAAGAAAGGATAAGAGATACAGGAAAAGTCGGATGTGAATACAGTGGGGTGAGTATTTAGGGAGAATACAGTGTGGTGATTATTTAGGGAGAGAGAAGAGCCAATGCTAGGGAAAAGAGAAGTACTGAGTCATTAAAATGAACAGAGCGGAGAATCAAAATATATGAACATCAAAATTGTAATATGAGTAACTTTAGAGTTCAACTAGAGCAGCAATGGTATTTGGATGAGAGATACGTGTGATTGATTGCCAGGAATCTAATTAACATAGGCCTTGGTATTCGGATGGTTAATGGGGATAGACTTCATGAGGGCGATGATTATTCTCAGGTGTACTCCCACAGTAAATGTTTAATAGACTTAGTTGTTGCTATGAAGTTTGAATATTGCAACTGAGCTAGTTAAACTGCCTGATTAACAGCTATGCTCACTTGGTCAGCCTTAGTGATCATTGGAGCGCATCAATATTTCTGAGCTGGGGGGCTTCTGAGTAGCCTCGGAAGGCAGCTTCCAGACCAAAGATCTGTATCATGGCCTCATGAGTTGGATTTGGCTCCAGACCAGACGGAGGACCAGCGGCCCAGAGAAGGCAAAGTAAAACCTCCCCAAGAGGACAGGCAAAGGGCAGGGGTGAGCAACAGTTGGGAGACTCGTTGGAAAGCGAGTGGTTGGATCTTCACTTCCAGAGGTGTAGGGGGCTCATGGGGAAATAAATTTTAGGGTGGGCTCCTACTTGGCGGCAATTTAGGAAATAGTTGTAGTGTTTTTTATGGAGGTCTGTTGTGGAAGACACGATGGCGCACATTTAGAGCAGAATTATGGTAGTTAATGTTGGCACCAAAGGAATACAGTCACAAGACTGCGGCCGGGAAAACACTGTGTGCGGTCAGCAAAGCCACCACAATGAAGGAAAACCAAGTCTGGTGGGGGGACGCAGGTTGTCACAGCCTCAGTGCAGTTTCTTCTCAAGGGCTAAACTGCAGCCTGAGAACTAGAGCAGTTTGTGTGCTGTGCGGAGGAACGGTGCTGTGGTCAAGAAGCAGCTAAACACAAGAGTGTGCCCCAAACCGTCAGGCAGGGGTTCAGAAACAGCCATCTTCCTAAGAGGAGAGACAGGGGAAGTCTGTGTGAGGCTCATCGTCAGGGAGAGGTTATGCGCCATGACCACTGGCATAACGAAACTGCAAGGCATGTTAAGGGGCCCCCTCCGGACTCAATCAGATCTCCCGCCAGAGTACTGTGCTGAGGGGCTCCCCTTGGAAATTTGGGCCCCCACCACACTACTGGGGATGCTTGGGCCTGAGTTATGCTTCTGCTCATGACTATCTGTATCCACTCTCAATCTAAGAAACTATCAAGGAGAGTGTGAGAAGTTAGCCTGGCATATGTTGGCCACTAGTTCTAGTGGGCACCTTGCACCAGTCTAATCGACCCTTATTGATGGTGGTTGTAAAGTCAACATTATAGAAAGCTATCCTAGTGGCAGCATGAACCAGCAGTCATCAGGCTAAGACTTCAGAGAGCGTATTAAGCAAGTTGTTTTACCAATTATAATCCCTTGAGTACCAAATGAAAGGACACCACACAAGGTATATATCAAATATATATGTATTTAATCTAAATCCAATCCCTCTGCACTCTTTATGAGGTCAGAGGTCAAAGTACATTACAAGAATCTCAATTAGCATACGATAAGTTGCACAATATACAGTATGCCATAGGGGCCTCACAAACCATATACTAAACTAGTGGTATAAGAACCACGTGTGGATTAGAGAGCAGGCCTGGGGCCTGTGGAATCACTGGGGCTACTCTAAACAACCAAAGGTTAGGAAGTAGGAGGCTCACGGGAGACACGTGCAGTGTCTAAACACAACTGCGGGTTACCATTGACTTTCTATGGGAAACGAGAAGTTACAAAAGAACAATTTAAGGACACTTCCGGATGGACTAGGATGGAAACCTTTTAAACTAGAGTCAGGACCCATGGGAGCACAAGAGTACTCATGTTACCTTACGCAGGGAAGCCGGGTGCATAGGTGCCTTTTCGTGTCGGGTTTCGTCGTCGTTTTCAATGGCGAGCTGCAAAGAAGTGCTGCAGGCAACCAGAGGAAAAGTGTCCGGGTGGATCCAAGGGTGGATCAAAGAGCTGAAGAACTTGAAAGCAGAAGGGACAGAGTCTGGGTCACTTGCCAGTGGCCAGGAAGGAGCCAGGCGATGTCAGGTGATTTCAGGTGAAGAAGTGAAGCTTATCTCTTCAGCCACGAGGTCCAGGAGGCATCAACAATGACCAGGCACTGGATTAGAGCTTTCCCATAAATGATCTAGGTGACTCCGGTGTCGGTATCCGGATTGGACCCAACAAGCCTTGACAACCGCAACCCACACAGGATGTCAAGATTGGATCTGTTGTAGACAATCAAGGTCTGTGTTGCTTCTCCTTTGCAGGGAAACTGGAGCAAGCTTGGAGCAATCAGGAAAGCAAGTTTGTTGTAATCTGTCAGGAAGTGTAAAAAACCTAGCTCACCTCCCAGCTCACTTATCAGACCATTCTGCTGTCCAGCTAACACTTCAAGTAAAGTCAACTGAAATCCAAAGAAGATTCACGGTAGAGAGAGCTATATTACTTGACCAGCAAATTATGAAGGAAATTGAACTGGAAACAAAAACATTTTCAAAAATAATAAAACTGGTACGACAAAACAGGTCACCTGGGACACATATAAAGCTGTTTTAAGGGGAAAGTTATTAAGTTTGGGAGCATATAAAAACAAAAAAATGATACAAGAAATAACAGATCTGGAGAAAAGTATTAACTCCTTCGATACCCAAATAGTAGCGGAACAAGACATAACTAGGAAAAAAGAGCTAGAAATAGAAAGAAAAAGCCAGAAAGAAGAACTTGAAGACATCCTAGAAGACAGAGTGCGTACAAAGTGGGAATCAAGCAAACTAGCAAATCATGAATACGGGGAAGGCTGTGGAAAGTGGCTTTCTTGGAAACTAAAAACAGACAAAGCCAGGAACAAAGTAAAGAGAATTCATCAAGAAGGTCAGACAAACCAAAGCACAGAGGAAAATACAATCAGACGAGAGTTTATGAGATTTTTTGCTGAGCTATACACGGAAGATACAAACCCACAAGAAAGCCAGATAGACACATACTTAGAAGGCATCCCATCTTTTG
The DNA here is from genome assembly GCF_964263255.1 of Lissotriton vulgaris. Classification (NCBI taxonomy): domain Eukaryota; kingdom Metazoa; phylum Chordata; class Amphibia; order Caudata; family Salamandridae; genus Lissotriton; species Lissotriton vulgaris. The sequence continues at coordinate 1,270,809,971 of NC_141689.1, forward strand.
CCCTTACGGAAGAAGAGAAGGAAGAACTAAATAAAGAAGATCCCAACAAGTGAAGTAGAGGAGGTAATTAGAAGTCTAAAAAAGGGAAAGGCAGCAGGTCCGGACGCTATACCAAATGAGATATATATGGCATTAGGAGATATCCTGCTACCACACATTACGGAGTTGACAAATTTGATCCTTAAACAACAAAACAAAATACCTGATTCCTGGAATGACGCAATAATCACAATCATTTTAAAACCCGGTAAGGATCCTACTAGGTGCGAGTCATACCGCCCTATATCGCTGCTCAATGCAGACTACAACTTTTTTACGAAAATCATGGCAGCCCGATTAGGAAGGGTAATGGCCCAACTTATAAATCCGGACCAAAAGGGATTTGTCAAGGGGAGAAAATTACATGAAATTACACATGAACTTTTGAGTTCCATTGACATAGCCACGCAAAAGAAAGTCCCCCTTACCATACTCACTGTCAATGCCGCTAAGGCATTCAACAGAGTTAACTGGTCCTTCCTAAAAAAAGTCATGACCAAAAACAACTTAGGTCGACCTTTCATGCACATCCTGAAACAAATCTATAAGACACCAAGGTCAAAAATCCTAGTTAATGGCAGTCTCACAGAGGATGTGAACATAGGAAGAGGAACTAGGCAGGGATGCCCTCTCTCGCCCCTGCTCTTCAACCTATATATTGAACCGCTGGCAAATAAATTAAGAAATACCAAAGAGATTACCCCTTTCAGACATCAAATGTGGTAAAAAAAGATCGCACTATATGCAGATGACCTGATGATTTTCACGGACAGTTATGTCAACTCTAAGTCAGCTATAGAAGAGACCATAAGTGAGTTTGGGAAAGTTTCAGGTTATTTGGTAAACCATTCAAAAACCAACATTATGACCTGGAACACTCAGTTTAAAAGTCCGAACATCAGGAAGGAAATAAAATACTTAGGGATTCTAGTGAACCATGAACTAGAGAATATTCCACAACGTACCCTTAACAAGGTCGCAGGAGAGGTGAGAAAGTTACTTAAAGTGTGGTCCAGTTTACCATATAGTCTTATAGGAAGATCGAATATCATCAAAATGTCCATTCTGCCCAAGTACACATTTCTTTTTAATACCATTCCTCTGGAATTTGGAAAGTCCCTTTTAAAAAAAACACAGGGGGATATCACCAGCTTTATATGGGCCTCGAAGGGAACCAGGATTTTGTGGAAGAAACTCAGGAGGGGAAAACAAGATGGAGGACTATCAAGCCCAGATCTGGTGGAGTACTATAAGGCGTTTCAGTTTAAAAACATTCGGACACTGCTAAAAAGTCATCAATACTACCCTAAATATCTACAAGCAATGAGAGAATCAGAGGACCACTTTCTTTTCAAATTTGGTCCTAAATACTTTAAAAAAGTTAAACTGAAGACCTTAAGGGAGGCAGCAAAGTTGTGGGTACAAATCAGAGCAAATTTAGAGATCCAATACTACAGTGCAGTGGCCCCTATATGGGACTCACCGGGAACCCCAGAATGCTTAAAAGACTCAATGGCAACCCCCTTGAAACAAGCCAATATCAACTATTGGGGTCAACTATTAAAAGGATCAACTCTGATAACATGGGAAAAACTCCAAACAATCACCAATGGATCAGTCTCCAAATTTAAATATTATCAAATCTCAAGCTGGGCCAAAACCATCCCTATAAACAATCAAGAAAACGAAAAATTGGAAAAGGAAATGGTAAAAAACCTACCCATAACCAAGGAGGAGGCACAGTGGTACTGGGCTTTTATAGCTGCAGGAAAGGGAGACATGAAGATCGTGGATCAAATCTGGGGGAGAGATATACATTTAGCTGATCTGGATAGAATCTGGGAAAATCTGTGGCAAAATGCTGGTCAACTCTAAAGTCTGCAGCTTTAAAAAGAAACCATCTATACACTATACACCGCGCATACTGGACACCGAAAAAGTTGTCCAAATTTAAAAACGCAGGCATAAAAAAATGCCCGAAATGTGGGGAAGAAAAATCAGACGACGTCCACATGTTCAGAAACTGCCCCCTATTGGAAGAATATTGGAAAGAAGTGGGTAAGACCATGAGCATGATCATGCATAAACAGCTAACTGTAAGTACAACCCTTACTCTTTTTGGGATTGAAGACACAATAGATGGAGGGGGATTAACCAAATGTTAGGAAAATCTTCTCTTTGTGTTAATTGTTCTTGCAAGGAGGGAGATTTGTATTAACTGGGTTGGGCCATCCCCACCAACACATGAGGCCTGGGGGGATGAACTCTGTCTTAAGGATTAACAAACTAGATAGGAAGGGAAACACCAGTAAGAGATTTAAATATTGGGAAATCGTTGAAAATCATCTAAACTCCAAAATAGGGTTGGTACTCACGGTCCCATGATTAATGCGAAACAACATCTGGAGGACAAGTATGATACTTGTCGAGTAGCCTAGATGGCTAGCTCACTCCCACACATCCAAACCAGATTTGTTACTATGTAATGGCTTAAAGGTACTCCTCTGAAAGCATTGTGTAGATGACAAACTCCCCAATCACGAGAGACCAAGGGGCAGTTTCGGTAAGAAAACCAGAGGACGAAGCCTGAAACTCCAAATACATAGAGCTTCGCAATATGAGGATAAAAAAAAAAAAAGAAAAGACTTCAGGGGACTCACTAGCCAATGGGCAAGGAACCGGGAAGACGCATCAAGCTCAAATGCAATAGCGAGGCCCACAGGACTAAGCATGGGCGGAAAATCCGTTCCGCTCACGGATTTTGCGGATTTTCGGTAAATTTGCAATCCTTGAGATTCGCGAATTTCCCGCAAAATCCGCAAAATCCGCACGCAGCAGATTTTTTTTTCTTGGTGATACAATTTTGCGGCGCGCGACGTTTACTTACCTTCATTCAGCGTTGTTTTTCTCGATATTTTGCGAGTGCTGCGACATTTCGGATCTTGCTGCGAGATCCCGCGGGAATTTGGCGAGCGCGATTACGTCATCGCGCCTTGCCAACTTGCACAGCGAGAGTTTGTCAACGCGAGTACGCCGTGATCACGTATCGCGGTACTTCGCAATTGCGAGCTTATAGATGCGGCGAGCAGCAACAATCTCGCACTCGCGAAAATAGAAAATTTGCAATTCTGCACAAGAAATCCACCAGCAAGCAGCATAAACCTTCTGGAAATGATGATTTTTATCTGAATAACTCCTCAGGTTGACATTTGCCTACACTTTTTTTGCGAGGAGTCCATTTTGGGGGGGGTGGGAGGAAGGAAGTGCCTCACAGTCTTCAACTTCCTGTTCCTGTCCAGCAGGCTCCTCCCAGTGCTTTGTCCATCTCCTGGTCACTTTTCATTTGGATCTGGAGCTGGAAGGATTACTTTTTGTGGATGCTGCTGGATATTTGGATTTGAGGTCTCTTTGACTTTCTTTGGATAGCTTTTGGATTAGAAATTTCACAAGTAAGTTTGTTTGGGGCATTACAGTTGCTGTAACTACAATTTTGGAATTTTCGATTTTTGGGCTGTGTTGGGGCCTTTTGCCCAGGGGTACTCAGTGGTGGGTGGACTGAGTCTTTCTGTGGGGTGTTTTGAATTTAAACATCATGGAGGGCTGGTTGGCTTGGGATTGTGCTGATTTTTCTGTGATTTTCGTTTTTTTGGCCTGTTGTGGCATTTTCACCATGGGTAGTGAGTAGTGCATGGGCCTAGTCTTTCTGTGGGTTGTCTTGAATTTAAACATCATGGAGGGGCTGGATGGCTTGGGATTGTGCTGATTTTTCTGTGTTTTTTTATTTTTGGGGGTGTTATATGGGGACAGGCCATGTGGTTGGGGGCCATTTTGAGTGCTGCTACAGGCCCTGACCATGTGCTGGGAGGGAGGGGGCCATTTTGAATGCAGGCAGTGTTCTCAGGCCTGCACCCATTTTGCCTAGCTTTCATCCATTATGGCCAGGGGTAGCGAGTAGTGCATTGGCCTAGTCTTTCTGTGGGTTGTCTTGAATTTAAACATCATGGAGGGGCTGGATGGCATGGGATTGTGCTGATTTTTCTGTGATTTTCGTTTTTTTGGCCTGTTGTGGCATTTTCACCAGGGGTAGTGAGCAGTGCATGGGCCTAGTCTTTCTGTGGGTTGTCTTGAATCTAAACATCATGGAGGGGCTGGATGGCTTGGGATTGTGCTGATTTTTCTGTGTTTTTCGATTTTTGGGGGTGTTCAATGGGGACAGGCCATGTGGTTGGGGGCCATTTTGAGTGCTGCTACAGGCCCTGGCCATGTGCTGGGAGGGAGGGGGCCATTTTGAATGCAGGCAGTGTTCTCAGGCCTGCACCCATTTTGCCTAGCTTTCATCCATTACGGCCAGGGGTAGTGAGTAGTGCATAGGCCTAGTCTTTCTGTGGGTTGTCTTGAATTTAAACATCATGGAGGGGCTGGATGGCTTGGGATTGTGCTGATTTTTCTGTGATTTTTGTTTTTTTTGGCCTGTTGTGGCATTTTCACCAGGGGTAGTGAGTAGTGCATGGGCCTAGTCTTTCTGTGGGTTGTCTTGAATCTAAACATCATGGAGGGGCTGGATGGCTTGGGATTGTGCTGATTTTTCTGTGATTTTCGTTTTTTGGGCCTGTTGTGGCATTTTCACCAGGGGTAGTGAGTAGTGCATGGGCCTAGTCTTTCTGTGGGTTGTCTTGAATTTAAACATCATGGAGGGGCTGGATGGCTTGGGATTGTGCTGCTTTTTCTGTGTTTTTCGATTTTTGGGGGTGTTCAATGGAGACAGGCCATGAGGTTGGGGGCCATTTTGAGTGCTGCTACAGGCCCTGGCCATGTGCTGGGAGGGAGGGGGCCATTTTGAATGCAGGCAGTGTTCTCAGGCCTGCACCCATTTTGCATAGCTTTCATCCATTATGGCCAGGGGTAGTGAGTAGTGCATGGGCCTAGTCTTTCTGTGGGTTTTCTTGAATTTAAACATCATGGAGGGGCTCTATGGCTTGGGATTGTGCTGATTTTTCTGTGATTTTCGTTTTTTTGGCCTGTTGTTGTGGCCTTTTCACCAGGGGTAGTGACTAGTGAATGTTGCATGTGCCTAGTCTTTCTGTGGGGTGTCTTGAATTTAAGCATCATGGAGGGCATGGGATTGTGCTGATTTTTCTGTTTTTTTTCGATTTTTTGGGGGTGTATAACTGAACTGATGTTCCTCTGTATTCCATTGCTTTTAGGTGCACAAGACTCAAGAGAACCACCAGTGCCAGGAAGAAGTCCTGCAGCGGTGTGTGTGTGTGCAGCATAACGTCACGAGACGTCACGTCTGGCCTCAGACAACTCTGCAATTCGTGCAACTGCGGCCTGCTGTCTGACCTGCTCTGAAAAAGATGGCCCCAAAAAAAGGTCTCCGTAGCTCCTCTAGCAAGAAAGTTGCTAGTAAGGAGCAGAAGAAGCAAGTTACCAAGGAGGCTGGTGTGCCGGCCGCCGCGTTTTTGGGAGCAAAACAAAAAAGTACGCCTGCAGCAGCAGCGGGATCTGCTGAGGACCAAGCTGGGAGCAGCACCCCCGCTCCATTGGGTTCAGTGACTCCACCACCACGCCAACTTAAGTCAAAGCCCTTGAGTGCTTCAGAGGCAGTCAGTGTACTTCATCAATCACCATCGACCAGTGATGTTGGCTCATCGCAAGAAAGTAGCAGGAATGTCCCTGAATCAACACAGGTTGTTGTAACTCATCTGACAAGTGTTGAACAACCACAGCCGCAACAACAACACCATGTGCAAGTACAAGCCCAAGTACATGTGGAAGGAGAGGCAGCGCAAGGAGATGCGAAAGCAGAGGTGCATGGAGGGTCACAAGTGCCCACAATAGTTGTTCCTCCCAAAGTAGGGGCACATCAGGAAATTGACAATCAAACCGAGGAAGCCACTCCTCCTGATGATCATTCATTGTCTTCCACATCCCTAGCAAGGAAAAGATCAAGGGGGGTGTCTACATCTTCTTCAAGCCCACCTCCTTCTGATGATCTGGATGAAGATTGGGAACCATCATCACGGCAGTCTGAGAGTGAGGCACACCATGATCTGACAAAGATACCTAAGAGTAAAAGGAAGGTCGTCGAAAAACTCATAGCTATGGAGTGTGATGATGAGGCTCAACAAGAAGTGACGGATACTGCTGCTGATGAAGCCTTTCACGACGACGAACCAGTCATCATAAAGGTCACTGCAGCCCCAGCGGGCATGCAGCAAAGAGACATTTTGACCCTATCCTGAGAAGCTGCTGAGCGTGATGATGATGTCGACGAGGAGGCAATGGAAACACAACAATCATTGGATTTGGAGTTAACTAGTACACCAACACCTACCGCTTCCATATTTCTTCCTCGCAAGGGACCTCCATCCACCTTGACCTCAATTAGTGGTGGTGAAAGTGCAAAACGTACTGAAGTTCGGCAATCCACATCCTTCACTTCATCTGGCATTAGCAGCATGACCACCACCACCAGTATCGCCGCCTCCTCCGGCCCCCAAAGACATTTCAAGTCTGCAGTTTGGGACTTCTTTAGTGTTTGCCCAAAAAAGGAAAACGTAGCCATTAGTAGCATTTGTAAGCTTCGAGTTAGTCGTGGTAAGTTTGGTACCAACTATGGTACCGGAGGCCAGAGAGGTCATCTTAGGAGAACGCACGCTGTCCAATGGTTTGCGCACCTAGAGGCGATCAAGGAAGCCCGAATTGCACGTAATGAAAACGTTGATGTTTCATCTGATGATGACGAGGAGGAAGAAGACCTGTCAAACACTTCACTTACACCCAGTACCCCTGCCAGCAGCACACCCCATGTGAGCCACACTAAGAGTGTGGGAGAGAGTGAGACAACAATGTGAAAAAGTTCATCAGCGAGTGTAACTGGGTCGAAGATATCATCATCATCATCCCGTAAATCCTTGGTCCAGAGCAACATTAAAAGGATGTTGTTTACAGAAGCGCAATATGAACGCAACCACCCACTGACGCGTCTGTATAACCCTAAGCTGGATAAAATGCTAGCTCTGGACCGTCTCCCTTTCTCTTTTGTAGAAGAGGTTGGTTTTCTAGAATTAGTGGCAGCGCTCTTCCCTAAATGGAAGGTTCCTAGCCGGTTCTATTTTGCCCGCGTTGCGGTTCCAGCACTACATGAAGATGTTCTGGAGGTGATTGGGGCAGCTTTGCAGAAGAGTGCTGTTCACACTATACATCTGACAACAGACATGTGGACCAGTGGCGCAGGCGCTGATTACATGTGCATCACTGCACACTGGGTCTCTTTTTCAGGGGTTAAAGCAAAGCTAAACCCAGGTGTTGACCCGGACCAAGTTTTTAAAGCTGCTCGGAAACATGCAACACTACCCATGTTTGGTTTGGAGAAACGTCACACAGCACAAAACATTTTGGATGTGTTTAACACAAAGGTCCTTGACTGGCTGTCCCCAAACAAATGCCAGGTTGGTTATGTTTCCACGGATAATGGCGCCAATATAGTTAAGGCCATGCAGCTGGGTGACTATTTCAGAGTGCCGTGTTTGGCGCACTGTATAAACCTGGTTGTCAAAAAATTCTTGAGTGATAAAGACAGTGCAGCGTACAGGGTAGTGGACACCTGCTGAAAAATGTGCAACCATTTCAGCCATTCTTTTAAGGCCCGAAAGCATCTGAGGAGCCTGCTATATGAACGCCACATGCCAGTGAAAGCACTCATCCAGGAGGTGGCAACACGTTGGAACTCAACCTTCTACATGCTTGAGCGTCTGTATGAGCAGTATACGGTACTTGATCACTATTTCTTAACACAGGGTACAGCTCAGAAGGAGGACCTGAGGATGGGTGCGGCGCAATGGGACATGGTTAAAAGCCTGACAAGCATGCTTCGTCCTTTTGAGTTCTTCACGCATGCAGTCAGCAAGGACTGTAATTTGGGAAAAGCTATCCCATTGTTGTACATGCTGGAGCACCAACTGAAGGAGGTGTGCTCTGTGTTTGAAAAAGATGAAAAAAAACATTTTTGTTCTGGCGGAGAAATTATTAGAGCACCTACAAGGTGATGAACGTCTTAAAATGATCCACTCAAACCAGCATTACATTTGTGCTACTATTCTGGATCCACGCTACAAAAAGGCGCTGGCAGGCCAAGCATTCTTTCCTTTTGCTGATGAAGATGTTACAAAGTACAAACAGTGGCTAGCCTCCTCAGCCAAGAGGTTTGAAAGAGAACGGCAGCAAATTGAAGCAAAAGGCAGTACATCAGCATCAGCAGGCCATCCCCAGTCACATCAATCCACTTCTGCACCTGTGGCTGTGGCACAAGTGACCTCTCAGCCGTTAAAGAGACCGGCAACCGGATCATCTGCACCACCAGACACAACAGTAACATTGGAGGATGAAGAGGATTGGCTAGCTCGGCTTGGGTTTGGTTTTCAAAAGGTCACAGCAACAGCTAAGCAAAGTGGAGGAACCTTAGAGGAGAACCTTGAGTCGATGGTGAAGGACTATCTGAATGACTCAACAGAGGTCTATGTTAATGCTGACCCATTGGCGTATTGGCATGGGAAAAAAGAATTGTGGCCACAGCTCTCCAACCTGGCTTTAAACTACTTGTCTTGCCCACTCGCAAGTGTGTCTTCTGAAGGTGTTTTCAGTGCTGCTGGTGGCATTGTAACTCCCAAACGGAGCCGCCTCTCGCCCAAAAATGTGGAGAGGTTAACAATCATCAAGATGAATCAGCACCTCATACCACCAGATTACAGAGTACGAGAAAGCGCGCCGGATGAAGACGAGGTGGACAGCAACATAGATGAGGGAATTTCTTCTCTGTCAGGTGACACTGAGCTCACCCTGCCTGAATTCGCAGAGTATGATGACGAAGCCTTATTCTTATTCGTGGACCCTGATACCGAGCCCTGAAAATGAGACAATGAATCAATAACTTTCTTTTTCGTCCTTATTCACTTGTATTCCTGTGTGTCTGTCTTTCTTTGTTGTGCACAAGCCCATCAGCAGAACTGTCTTCACTTGTTTGCTTATTGATTTGAATGTGCCGCAGTCTGCATTCCTCAGGTTCACAAGTTCAGAAGAACATGCTCCTCTATACTCCTCCTCCAGACTCCTATTTCCATCAAAGCAGAGGGCTGGTTTACGCCCAATGAAGAAAGACTCAGCACTTGTGGGGGTGTTGTTCTACCTCTTTGCGGGTGAGTTGACGGCTCTGGGGCCATTGCTGGGAAGCTCTAATACCGGATAAAAGTGGTTTGGACCAAATCCGACGCGGAAATTTTTTGGTGTTTTTGCTGACTTACTTGCCTTTGAGGTGCTCTTTGGGGGGGTTCCGGCTGTTTGTGGGTGAGTTTCGGGGTCTGGGAGCACTGCTGGGACACTCTAATCTTGATTGCATTTGCTTTTCAGGAAACCCGTGGTGGTAAACCGGACTTATGGCGTAGCTACACAGCTCGTTTGGACCGAAGGCCGAGAAATATTGTAAGTATGCGATTTTGCTTTTGGGCTGTTTGGGGGTGTTATGCTTTTGGCGGGTGGGTCGGCGGGTCTTTGGGCATTCCTGGGAAGGTCTAATACCAGGTAGAAGTGGTTGGGACAAAATCCACGCCGATTTTTTTTTTTTTGCTATTTCTGACATTTTGCTCAATGTAGCATTTTCGGGGGCCTGTTTGGGGGGCTTCCTGGTGTTTGTGGGTGGGTTTCGGGGTCTGGGAGCACTACTGGGACACTCTAATCTTGATTGCATTTGCTTTTCAGGAAATCTGTGGTGGTAAACCGGACTTATGGCCTAGCTACACAGCGCGTTTGGACCGAAGGCCGAGAAATATTGTAAGTATGAGATTTTGCTTTTGGCCTGTTTGGGGGTGTTATGCTTTTTGGCGGGTGGGTCGGCGGGTCTTGGGGCATTCCAGGGAAGGTCTAATACTGGGTAGAAGTATGGGACAAAATCCACGCCAATTTTTTGTTGTTGCTATTTCTGACATTTTGCTCAATGTAGCGTTTTCGGGTGCCTGTTAGGGGGGCTTCCTTATGTTTGTGGGTGGGTTTCGGGGTCTGGGAGCACTGAGGCTATGGATACTTTACTTTGCAAGACGTTTGAAGCAAATCCATGGTGGCAGAGGGGAGTTAGGGCCTAGCTGTAGAGCGCGCGCGGAGTGATTTGGGAAATTTGCAAAAAAATGACTAAGTCCCCATTTTTGTACTTTTGCTCTTTGGCTGTTTGGGGGTCTTCTACTCATTTTCTCCTGGGTTGACGGCTCTGGGGCCATTGCTGGGAAGCTCTAATATCGGATAAAAGTGGTTTGGACCAAATCCGAGGCGGAAATATTCTGGTGTTTTTGCTGACTTGCTTGCCTTTGAGGTGCTCTTTGGGGGGGTTCCGGCTGTTTGTGGGTGAGTTTCGGGGTCTGGGAGCACTGCTGGGACAGTCTAATCTTGATTGCATTTGCTTTTCAGGATATCCGTGGTGGTAAACCGGACTTATGGCCTAGCTACACAGCGCGTTTGGACCGAAGGCCGAGAAATATTGTGAGTATGAGATTTTGCTTTTGGCCTGTTTGGGGGTGTTATGCATTTTGGCGGGTGGGTCGGCGGGTCTTTGGGCATTCCTGGGAAGGTCTAATACCGGGTAGAAGTGGTTGGGACAAAATCCACACCAATTTTTTTTGTTGCTATTTCTGACATTTTGCTCAATGTAGTGTTTTCGGGGGCCTGTTTGGGGGGCTTCATGGTGTTTGTGGGTGGGTTTTGGGGTCTGGGAGCGCTGCTGGGACACTCTAATCTTGATTGCATTTGCTTTTCAGGAAATCTGTGGTGGTAAACCGGACTTATGGCCTAGCTACACAGCGCGTTTGGACCGAAGGCCGAGAAATATTGTAAGTATGAGATTTTGCTTTTGGCCTGTTTGGGGGTGTTATGCTTTTTTGGCGGGTGGGTTGGCGGGTCTTGGGGCATTCCTGGGAAGATATAATACCGGGTAGAAGTGGTTGGGACAAAATCCACGCGGAAAAGCCTTTTGTCACTTTTTGTAACTTAGGGTTCGTTAGGGTTAGCCCTAGCAGCAGGATTGCATGTGTTTCGGGGTGTTCTAGATTTTTGCAACTGAGTTCTGGGGTCTTAGAGCACTCGTGAGAATGTGTTATTTTGGTTGCAAGTCATTTGAAGAAAATCCATGGTGGGAAAGGGGGGATTTGGCATAGTTAAAGAAAGCCTTTGCCACTATTCTTAACTTAGGGTTTGTTAGGGTTAGCAGTATTTCTATTGCATGTGTTTGGGTGGGGGGGTTTTCGAGTCTTGGAGCGATGCTGGCTATGGATACTTTTGCTTGGATGCTTGCAAGTGGTTTGAATACAATCCACGGTGGGTAAGGGGGTATTTGGGCCTACTTTTACTTTCAAAGTACGTTTTGTCACCAGTTTTCTGCTAGGCCTCGTTTTTTGAGATTTGATTGGGGGTCTTTTACATTTTTGCGACTGGCTTTAGTAAGGGTCTGGGTGGGAGCACTGCTGGGAAGATCTAATTTTGTTCTAAAACACAGTTTACAGTACACCTAGCTTGAGGGTAAAGATCCACTACATTAATTTGCCCATACTTAGTTATCCTTCAAAAGGTGACTCAGACAGAGTACGCACTTTCAAAAATATTGTACTGTCTACTAGGAAAATCAAAGTGTGACTTTTTGCACTCCACAGCCTACATACCTTATATTTATTTATGAGTGGTGTTGTAATATTATATCATTTCCTGTTTTTGTGGAATAATTACAGGCCGGGTTTCAGTCTGTGCAATGGGGAAATAAGGATGGAGTCAGGCTTCACCTTAGCGAGCCGCAATTCAGCATCCGCCAGGCAGGCAATGGACAGGGTGTCTTCTGGTCACCAACATTGATGGACGAAGCGTCAGATGGAATGGAGGAGTGCCGCTAATAAGAGGAATTTTTTCTGCATGCAACTTACTTGCCAATTTCAACAGGACAACTACAACAACATACAGATACAGTATCCTTTGTTTTTTTCTATGACTGTGACTGCATTTCTTGGATCTCTCTCTGCTTCTAAATTGATCCCTTAACACATCACTTAGTCCACTCCACTATCACATCTGCACCACACATAGTCATTTGTAAGTGCTCCTACGTAATTCGCAAGTCGCAGCAAGTCGCAGCACGCCCCAGCCCGTAGAGGACTGGGATGCCCCAAGGATGAAGCATGCCACCAAGGGGCAACCCTGGTGAGTGAGGGGACACCTAGAAAAAGAGCAATTTCTCCTTTTCTATCTACTATACCTTCCAGACCAACCCCATTGAGTGTTGTGAATGGATTTATAGTGACCAGCAAGGCTCTCAGGTATCTGGCAACAGAGACCTTATGTTGAATATAGTTATCAATAATTCCACACACGCCCTGTACTGTCGCATTCTTTCTTCCACAGTTGTCGAAAGTACTACTTACTTTTCACTGACATGCATGCAGTAGTGCATGCACTTACAAAGATTGATGAATAGGTTTGTACCCAAACATTTGTTTATGTTCAATTGTTTGTCCATGCTGTGCTTTTTTTACAGGGTGTGTTCTGGTCACCAACATTGATGGACGAAGGGTCAGCTGCAATGGAGGAGTGCCGCTAATAATAGGATTTTTTTTCTGCATGTAACTTACTTACCAATTTCAACAGGACAACTACAACAACATACAGATACAGTATCCTTTTTTTTTCTATGACTGTGACTGCATTTCTTGGATCTCTCTCTGCTTCTAAATTGATCCCTTAACACATCACTTAGTCCACTCCACTATCACATCTGCACCACACATAGTCATTTGTAAGTGCTCCTACGTAATTCACAAGTCGCAGCACGCCCCAGCCTGTAGAGGACTGGGATGGCCCCAATGATGAAGCATGTCACCAAGGGGCAACCCTGGTGAGTGAGGGGACACCTAGAAAAAGAGCAATTTCTCCTTTTCTATCTATTATACCTTCCAGACCAACCCCATTGAGTGTTGTGAATGGATTTATAGTGACCAGCAAGGCTCTCAGGTATCTGGCAACAGAGACCTTTTGTGGAATATAGTTATCAATAATTCCACACACGCCCTGTACTGTCGCATTCTTTCTTCCACAGTTGTCGAAAGTACTACTTACTTTTCACTGACATGCATGCAGTAGCGCATGCACTTTCAAAGATTGATGGATAGGTTTATACCCAAAGATTTGTTTATGTTCAATTGTTTGTCCATGCTGTGCTATTTTTCTTGTCTCCCAAAACCTTTCCCAAAAACCCCCGTACCCATCCATTTTTCAAACCCTAACCCTCTTCCCTCGGGCTGTGTGGTTTTGATTGATGTGTGACTAAATTACAGCAATAAATCCACACACTTGCTGGGGAGGATAAGGTGATAGCGACAGGCTGTTGAAGAAATCCAAGGATATATTCTTACTCTGCTTGACAAAGACCCATGGCTAATGTCTAAGAACTTCAACAAAATTAGTAGTTATACTTTACCATTTGTTAGGCTACAATGTGGCACTGTTCTAGTGTACTGTCACCTGCTATATTCTCTATTGTACCGTTGTATTGCTCAGGAGGACAAACCAGATTTCATTTTCTTTTTTTTCATAGGCATGCAACTGCCACTGTGTCACACCACTAGTACCACCGCTATGAGGAAATTTTATCCGCCCAGGATTGCCAACCTTATTCGCTGTTTCCCGTGGAGCCAGCCCTGGGTCTAGCCCTACTTTCAAACACAAATTACAGGTAAGATAAGCGTTTGGTGGGAGGGAGTATAATGGAGTATTAGGAGAGACAAGAGACTGACGGTAGTACTACTAAAGTCCTAGGACTCTTGAATTCACTTCACTTACTCTGTGAGAGGCACTTAGTGTTGAAAACATTTGGGCCTTTACACTTAAAGGAAGAAAATGGAACTAAACTTTCAGGAAAACAAAGTTACTGTTAAACCCCCACCCACCAGGCAAGCAGTAAAAAACAGGTATGCTCAGATAAAGTTTGAAAAAGTATATTTATATCCCTAACACAATAATCTCCCGCAAGACCCTCCCTAACCCCAACGATTGACCTTCAAAAGTCCCCAAAAACCCAACTCCCAATTCCCACCCCCCAAAAGTCTCTAAAAAAGGGGCAAGGGACACTATGGGTGGATGCTGTTTACTTTTTGGGCCAGGGCATCATACTCCTGGCGGAGCAAGGCGTGCTCTACGCGGAGCCCCTCCAACACGTTTGTAAAGTGGTGGAGCTCCTGCTGAAGGTGGGACACCCTCAGGGTACTGCGGTGCAGGCGTGCCTTGCAGGTGCAATGGCTGTGAGAGGCAGCTGTTGTCCTTGCTGCTCGGCAGTGGCGTTTGGCTTCGGCAGCCCGGCTCAGTCTGGCTGGAGCACTGTGCTGGGTGGCAGCCCGTGGGGGCACGGAGGCCGATGCAGACGACGTTGTTGTTGTGGTCGACTGCACACTTTCGTCGTCCTCCAGGGCCACCAGCCGCCGATACTCTGCAACAGTGACATTGATCCTCCGTTGCCGGGCCGCTCTAGCCAGCTCCTTCCTCCTTGTTGGTTTGGAAGGAGCATCTATATGAAGAAAGAAAGACATAGTCTGTAACCAATGCTCTTTAATATCAACTCAATCATTCAGCAGAAATTTGTGTTTCAGTACAACTAGCAACTTGCAAGCGCATTACATAACTATTGAGGCCAGTATCTATCTAACCTCCCACTTCTTCATCCTTGCTCTAACATTAGTGGGAGTTTAAGGAACAAATTCTACGAGCACAATGGACTTCCATTGGAGTCGACTATGAAAGTACACCAGTCTTATTCTTCTTCTTGTCTCTTGTTTAGGAAAATTGGTCCGTTATCTTTTGCAAGCCGGCATACTGCCAGCGCAGTGAACTTGCACCCGAGAAAAAGAGACGCAAGCCATGATGAGTGACCTAGACTTGCGTTACTGTACCGGTCCAGTACATGCAGGTGGTGAAGCTCTTACTTTTCTATTACGGTGGCACTGAGAATACTCTGTTACAAGGGCTACTGCTTAATTAATTTAACTTTCACCCTACAGTGCAAATGAGTACTAGAAATGGAAAAATTAAGAAGATAAATAATCTGATTATCTATCACTTCACATGGGATGTTTTTGCTTACATATGGGATGACTTTAGGTGCTTTGCTTTTTATAGAGTGACCAGTGATACATCCACACATGGATGACTGAGTACTACTAAACTTATTAAGAGAGGTAGGGAGTGGCCACCATAATAACCGGATCTATGCTGTGCTTGCAATACAAACTACTGCTACTATTGATGGTAGTATTTGGACAAAATTACAACTTCTTTTCCTTGCCTTTCCTACACAGGAACGGACGTGCGGGTGCAGTGTTACATGCTCTTCAAAGTTACACTTAGTTCATCCACTGACCGTCTACTCTCTCTAGATCATGGGTACTCACAAACTTTCTCTCAGGGGCTAAATTTACAGTGTAGTTTGTGGCCGAGGGCCGCACTTGTGGGGGCGGAGTCAGAGGTGGCGGGGTTAAAGCAAAACGAAAACTTGTGACCATGAGGTTGCACACAGGTCCCTGCAGCAGAGGCCTTCATCCACTAAGCCACCAGACCCAGCATTTACATACATCGCTCTCCCTCCTGCTCTCCCTCCTGCCCTCCCTCTCCATCTCTCTCTCCCTCCTGCCCTCCCTCTCCCTCCCCCTCTGTCATCTCACTGTGTGTGTGTCTGTCTGTGTCAGCCTTCAGCCCGGGCTGAGACAGCTTCCTCAACGCACACACACAGACAGCCACACCAAAGTACTTAACAGGTCTTTAAAAGACCATTAACATATTATTGAGGCTTTGTTTGTTGTAGCGCCCCTGCATCTCCACCCTGACACTGCTTGCCCAGCCCCACAGAGCAGAGGCTTTGTTTTATTTCACCTCTTTGTGGCCCTGCATCTCCACTCTGCTCTGTGGGGGCCGGGGGAGCAGTGATTGTCAGAGTGGAGATGCAGGGGCACTAACAGGTGAAATACAATAAAGCCTCTGCTCTGTGGGGGACGGGGGAGCAGTGATTGTCTGCAAGGTCTGCGCACCGCCAAGGAAGGCTTTCCGGGCCGCTACCGGCCCGCGGGCCGTACTATGAGTACCCCTGCTCTAGATACACATATGCTATCTAAGAGTCAGATAGTAGCATGATCCAGGTATATTATGGACACATAGAGTTTCTGTGTCACCCACCCAGGCTGTTGTCCTTCCACCAATCATTGCTTCATCATTCACCCAGCCATGCATCTCATATTCTTTCCTTCCCAGCCACGTCTTCAATCTCAATAAGTAAGGAATATATAGGAGCTTACCTCTGCCCGCCACCACCACCGTCTCAACTCTCACAGCCGGCACTGAAGTCGCCGCCTCCTCCCCTGAAGAATTGCCCTCCGCCTCCGTGTCGAGCACCACCACCTCCACGCTGGCCCCGCACCCAGATGTTCCACCTACAAAGTACATTTAAGAATGTTAGAATAAACCACTCACTAGTATTTGGTCTAGGAATGAAGACATGTGAAAACAATGTAATTTGTGACTGTCTACTCGAAAGTAAAAAAAAATGATCCCTTTTTCCAGGGAAGGGTGTTGTCTTGCTGCACTTTTTGGCACAACTGATGAAGGCAGGCTTTTTAACACGCACCATTTTTCTCCACACAGACAGAAGATGGACTTCTAACAAGATCAAGTTGAAACCAGGTGTGAGCTCGGCCCGACCACAAGAAATGTCTCCAATTAATCGTCAGCACTAACCACTTTTCCATTCTCAGTTAAACGTTTAGTTTTTGTATTATGACTTCATTTTAATAAATGTGTTTACTTTTAATAAAGCTTTTAAACTTAAATAGACTCTGTGTTTTTTGGTCCAGACTAGAGTGACTGAGCGAAAGGTTTTGCAATTTTTGCAAGCATGAGTCCGTGCCTCTGACACTTCTTGACTCTGACTCTGAGTCCGTACTCTTGAGCTACGTTGGATAATCATGATTGGGGATCAATCATCGATGAATTTGGGAGGTAAATGACTGTGCCACACTATGTAGTCAGTCAGTAAGGACATTGGGGGTTCAAAGTCTGTTATCACAGAGGTATGTGGAAACTCTAACAGCGCCTATTATAATTGATAAGCAATGCACTATTTGCAGAAGAATTGTCCCCGCAACAGTAGTGGTATGGATTGTCCTCCTATCCAAACCAAAAGGTAGTATCTTATTCTTTCTTGGTGGTCATTCACATTTTATAGTTGGGAAATTTCAAAGCAGATAGAACACTTCAAAAGACATTATGGACAATCCCAGAGGACTGCACTGCACTAAGTTGATAGAGCTATTGCTGACTAGAATGGGAGTTTCGCCAACCGTGCAATCTTAGTTAGCTACACAGACAGACTAATAAGAAAAATCTAGTAATACCACAGGGAGTCATAGTAGAGGCAGGATAAGAATTTAGATACAGTCTACAAGAAGATCAAAGACGATTTTGAAAAAATCAAATGAGGAACGCTAGGAAAAATAGGTACTAGTCTAAAATGAAAACTTACTGGGGCCAGCAAAGGAGCCCTCGCCTGCCCGATCCTGGCCCTGTTCACCAGCATCCGCCGCCTGCTGCTCCTGTGTCCCCTGGCCCCTGGGGGGAGCTGACGTACAACATCAGAGAAAGAACAGAAAACATGGATGATTGTTGATTGTCAATGTCAACCAAATCTAACATTTCAAAACAACAATAACAAAATATTTCAGCGAAATTATATTGATTAGGGTTAGTTTTCATTGATGTGCGGACCTGCGACTTCGAAAGTCACGTAACTCACTAAATAAAGTACTGAAAGCTTCACCTAGGACTGGCAGGCAGCAGTCCGCAGGCAAGACGCAAAGTGACAGACAAACTCCATTGTGATTTCAGTCAGATCAGTGACAACACTAACAGTTGCCTGCTACATAACCAGTCATTTAAATAGTCAAACTATCAATCCACCGCCACTATTTTTCTTATTGTCAGGGGTACAAAGGAAGGGGCAGATTTAAGCCACTTGCGGCTCTTTTGCTCAGTTCTTGCGTGACTTTTGTGACGCAGCAGCTAAACAAAAGAGGCGCCATGGTGCGGCGTATAATAATATAACAACGTGACGCATTTGGGAGATGCATCCCTTTATAAAGCCCTGCGCCATCAGGGGGTATTCCGGCGCAAGGGAGGGCATTCCTGCGCTGGAACACATCCTAAAAGTGGCTGAGGGAAAACTACAAAATTTCAATCAGTCACCTTTAGGACAATGATGGGTCACACAAACCCAGCACCTGCTTGAAGCAGACGTACGGCTTGACCCAGCATTGGGGAGATAGTGTACCCCAGAGCATTGCTGGAGCTGCGCCATCGTTGCGACGCAACTCCAGCAGTAAAGCTTTGGTGACGTTTTGGGCCCATGGTGCGCCGCATTACAAATACGATTCAGAAAAGGGGGTGGTGATGAACACTCACCACCCCCTGTTGTAAATATGCATTACAAATACGGCGCACCATGTTTGGTGGTGGTAGCGGGCCGCACAATTACTGGCGCATCCCTGCTACTTTGTGTAGAAAAGACAATTGATAATATAGCCAGGCAAACTGAACAATATGAGAAGCACAACCAATTAAAAAACACAAGCTGAATTTATTCATAAATATACATAGTCAGTCTACTTTGCAGGGATGCGACGGTAATTGCAATTCTGCCCCTTAGGGGCATACTTACTTACGCGTTCTGGCGCATCTCCAGAGATGCGCCAGATCAAATGCGTCACGCAAAACTACCCTTGCGACACGGCAGATGCGTCTCATTTACAATGCGGCGCGCCCTGGCGCAAGGGTAGGCACTTGCGTGACGCATCTCATCACGTAAGAGCGACGCATCGCTGGAGTCACGTCGCCAACGCAATGCAACTCCAGTGATGCTCAGGGCCACCCAATACTTAACATGCTGTGTCAGTCCTTACGCTTGCTTCAAGCAGGCATAAGGAATTGAATTGACGTAGCAGCGTCGCAGAAGTGCCTGCGTTAAATCTTGTAGATTTCACGCAGGCACTTTTGCGAGGCGCACAGTCGCCGGACCGCCCACCCTGCGTACTAGGAACGCACCCATTGTGGCGCAGGCCCATGGCTTTATAACGTGACGCATCTCCCTAGATGCGTCACGCTGTAAATGACTCGCAGGGATGCGCCACGTTTACGCCGCTGTTGCGTCACGCAAGGCAACGTAAACGTGGCGCAAGGGGCTTGTAAATGTAATCTGCCCCCTAGTGTCTAGCATTACGCAGTTCTGTAAAGTACACTCATACATAATAGTTACTCAGGCCAATGAGACCACAACATAGAAAACAAATAAGCATAGTAGCAACGCCACTGAGAAGGAGAGCAGTGCACCTGAAATGCACAGAAGATTTTGAAATATAATTTAACTACAATATAATCGCCAGCAGCATTATTGGCTTGCTCCATGTAAAAAACAAATATTTGCAATACAACAACACAGAGCAGGAGAAAACATAGTAGTGAGTGATTAAATAGCTACTACTACTCACCAAGCCCGGGGATCTCCAAGCCGAGCTGGTCCAGCAGGTCGCGCTCCCGGTCCAGGAGGTCCGTCCAGCGGTGGGTGACCTGGACCCCGGACAGTTGGAACATGGCCCAGCACACCTTCTGCCACCGCTTCTGGCGCTCCCGGATGTTGTAGCCGCCGGCCGCGATCCTGCCGCCTCCCGCGATCGTCCTGGGCAGGCGGCGCTGGACGAAGTAGACCAGCGCGCCCACTTCCTCCGGGCTGAAGATCTCCCGTCGCGTCACCTGCTCCCCTCTCAATTGCCCGCATGCTGTCCTGGCACGGGGTCAAGGACTCCTCCTCCCCACCTCCGCTGCGGCCCTCGAGTGCCTGGGCAGCTTCACGGCGCGGGAGTTCTGGACTTTTTGGTTCCGTCCAGAGGTGTCAGGGAACAACACCCAAAGACCCCGGAGTTCCACCTGCCTTGGTGCGCAAATGAACAGAAACACGGGCTTCTCGATGGTGGCGTCAAAGACCAAAGGTTTATTACTGCAGGGACACAGAAGTCACAGAATCTACACACGGGCAGAGACTAGGAGCCTGTTCGATTTGTACATTGAGGGTTGCTCCTTATATACTAAAAATTGTGCTCTAGGCAAATATTTCACATGTCGGTACATTCCCAAACCTTTGTGTCTCTAAACAATAAATATTTGGCGTTACACAGGAACTGTCGATAATATCTGATGCCAAACATCACGAAGAGGGGTTCCCACCAGTCCATCACAATCCCTTGTCAATATTGCATTCAAGAGCCGGACCGCCTCATCGTAAAGTTCGTTACCTCCCCCTAATAAAGATTCAGAAAGAAAGAAACAGAGCCAGGTGTGGAAGATAGAAAAGCGGGATAAGGGATGTTTGTGGGTTGTAAATGGGCAAGGCTACCGGCTTCGGCCGCCTAATCACGATCAGGTACAATGGACACGAAGACCAGTTTGGCAGGGCTGGCCTCGGGCAGAGGAGGCAGCCTTTGTCGAGTCATGCAGCTACAGCGTGATCTGGTTTAAGATGCACGTGTCACTAGAGAGGTGAATCTCCGGCTAAGGCTACGTGTCCTTGTCCTTAATCGAAATGAAGTGATCAGAGGTTATTGCATATGTGAGGGCAAGAATCACAAAATGGCTGCCATGATCTAAGATGGATGCCGTGGGTAGATCAGAAATGTGTTTATAAAAGGAGTGCTCTTGCTAGTAGCGTAGCGAAAACACCAGGATATACTAAATGGATCATTTGCGGTTCGCTGATACCAATATTATGTATTTCCGACAAACTTGAAAACACGGGTTTCAAATCGTCACGGAACCGTCACGGAACCTCAGCGCCTGGCTTCACCATGGTCTGGGCAGGTAAGGTAGGAAGTCGAAAATTAAGAAAGAATAGGATAGGGAAGAAGAAAAGAAAAGAGTTTAAAAAAGTAGTTTAAAAGTAAACAAAAATAGCAGAACAGACAAAAATATACAGCTAGGAAAAGAGAGGGATAGATAAGAAGCAAAATCGTTAGAAAAAAAACTGAAAACAAGCAAAGGATGGCAAAGATAGCAAGAGGATAAACACCATGCCCAGACACAGGAAATGAATGAAAAACAAGATGGCCGCCCGTTCACGAGCGCGAAAGTAAGTTCGCGCGCGATTTTCATCGCAATCTCGTGAGAACTTGTACTCGCAATGCGCTTACTTCGCGTGATTACACATAGCGGCCGGAAACGGAAATACGTCACGCAAACAAAATGGCCACGCCCATACTCGACCTTGGGGTAAATTCGCGTGTTGCGCTGCAAGCGGCTCGCGAATACTGCAAAAAAACTCGCGAAATAACACGCCGCAAAAAAAATATAAAGCTCATTCGCACGAATTGGCGGCTTCCGCGGTCGGTTTCGCACAACGCCGAGCCTCGCAAATAGCGCAAAATTACCGAAAAAGCAAAACAAATGAGCAGGTGCAAAAGGTCAATCTCATGATTTGTAATGATTCCCTGTTGTGCTTCCTGAGGGGGCCCTCCAGAATTCGGTTGCCTGCTTGCAACTATTGTGTGACCCTGCTCTGACCTTAACTGTATGCCACAAAGGTCCTGATTTGCAGCTAAGGGAGCAGACAAGCAGGTGCCACGCTGGAACTTCAAATTCAGTGACACATTAATTAGCCCCTAATTCATTATTGTCAGTTGGGGCAGGGCAGGTATTGTTAATAAACTAACCCCAAATTAATTCATGTCAGTTGAAGCAGGGCAGGTGTGCCTGCTTTTCCCCCCCATCTTCTACAGTGATGATGAACCAGAGGGTGGCATTGATGTAACAGAGGGTGGCATGGGTCAAAGAGAGGGTGGCAGTGGTGAAACAGAGGGTGCTGGGAGGCTGTGATGATGAACCAGACGTAGAAACAACATAGTCGCGACAGTTGCGAGCCGACAAGTAAGTTCGCAATTGCAAACTAGTACCAAATCCTCGCGAACTGTCAGAAACACTTGCGAACACACAAAAAAAAATCCGCAAATTCACGGGAATTCGCGGATTTTGCGGATTGCGAGTTCGCAAATTCGCTAAATTCGCGAACGCCAGATTCGCAAAATTCGCCAATGCTTACACAGGACACTCGTGGAGTGTGGGGGCCTGTGCTTCAGTGCAAATGGTGCCCGGGGCTGGGACTTCTTGTACTCCAATGCACAACTGCGAGATACCTCAGGAGTCGATGCAGTTAGCCAAATGCTGGATGTCCAGGAGTTCCGGTCCCACGTCTCTTGTGTCCGCCACGTGTCTCAGCTATGCTGTGGGTGTGGGTCGGAATCAGAAATGTCTAGAAGTCTGTGTCCTGTGTTGCGGATTCTTCCTGATCTGGCGGGGGCCTCGAAAATGCAGACCAGCAATATTGCTGTTGGTGCCTGTTTGAACAGGGTTTTCACTCTTTGACCACAAGGGAGATGTCTTCCATCTTCCAGTCGAAATGGAATGTCGAAGGTCCAGGATTTCTGTATCATAGTTTCGTCCAGGGTAATCTAAAGTCCTACGGACACAGCTCCTATACTTATACTAAGATTGTGGGCTGGACTACCTCAAAGGTCCCTCCTATGCGTGGACCAGAAGAGGGGGTGGTTATACCCCCTTTCCTTTGTCCAGTTTGACACCAGAGCTGGGGCTAAGTGCCCCAGCAACCGGTTTGGACTGGACTATGCTTGGAGCACCTTGTGTGCCCAAGGAAGTGTCTGGAAAGCATTCACTGAATGCAGCCCTCCCTGCCCTAATACACTAAAGCCTGTCTGGGGAGGTGCTAGCACCTCCCTGGAAAGGAAGCCTCTGGTCTAAGCCTCTCCTCCAGGAGTTTCGTTCAGCAGCAGTAGGTCAGACTCGTGTCTATGGCAGCAGCATCCATTTTGTGATGCTGGGGCTCTGTTTAACTTTTTCCAGGTTTCACAGTAACTACATGTCTTCTCTCTCTAGAAGGGTGGAATGCTACCCCCGCCGCTAGGACTGGCAGGGGGGTAGTATTCCAAAGTGTTTCACACCTTACACAACATGTTTTGATAAAGCCAAACCAAAGTTAGCATTAACCGCGAGGATTATAATGCACTTAAGAGTATATGGTATGGCTATATCATAGACTAGCTATAAGGAGATGGTTCCGAAAGCTGCAGAGGGGCTCAGCTCATGCTAGGGCACCCTCTCACATAAAACAAAGAACTCTGCCTCCAGGATTGTTGAGGCCTACCATAGGAGTGGCTTAAAGGTGTATATGTGTCTATATATATAGGTAGATATAGGTATATTATTTCAAAGTAAGGGGTGATTACACCACCTTACCCAGGCAGTGTGAACAGACCTGTGGTGTCAGTTTGTAGGGCTAGCACAGGGGTGGCATAATACATGCTGCAGCCCCTGTTGGCCTTGGATGCACCTATGCCCTATGTACCTATGGTACCCTATACAGGAACTCAAAAAGGTGACCCAATACCCAATCTGGTATGTACCTAAAATACATGGTTGCAATTTAGAGAGAGAAAAGCTAGGCTGTGGTCCTGATTAGCAGGGCCACAGCCAGTCTAAAGTCGAAAAACCAGAAAATTACCGCAAAAAGTGGGGGTAACCAGAGGAAGCAGACCCTACTCTCCTACAGAGAGTGACCATGTTGCATGTCCAGCTCTATCATATGTGTGAACAATGGATCATGATAGAAGAGCTGTGGCAGTAGACTAGGCAGTAATGGGTGCTGACCCATCAAAGTGTGGAACTGTAGAAGCCAGATTAAAAATCAGTTAGTTGTTAGCACGGGAGTGCAAGAGAAGTTGTACCTAATGAGTTTCACATTATTTGAATGCATTGATTTGCTAAACAGCCCCAGTTGTGAACTTTGATTCATCCAATAGTGCTCTATTGGCCACATAATTTGCACAAGGTATATTAGCCGTTTATCAAGTATAAGACTGGTGTTATATAAGTTGTTAGGAGTTTGAGCTTTGGTTTTGTCCTTGAACAAATAAATAGTAAAATATTCCAATAATTAATCATTCAACAGGCTTAATAGCGCACCCAGTCTTGCATATGGGCAAACTGGATAGCAGTGACTCACTAAACAGTCAGGTGGCATGTACAAGGGAAAGGCAGAGCTCCAGGTACCAGTCGGAGAGAAGGAATTTAAGAAGGAGTGAATAGATGAGCTAATAGTTTGTAGGGAGATTGTGTCTTTGCAGTTTTTGGATATTGGCTGATGTACCACAGAAGAGTTATCATTGTATAATTGTATTAATATAGATGAATGTAGGTTTTAAAATTTTCTAATATACTATTTCTAACTAGTCGACCACTGAGAGTTTTTACCAGACATTTAAAACATCCAGAGGTACAATTTTAAGCAGTTTAACTCTGGCAATTCCTCACTAATTTATTTCACAAACCTCGATATCTGAATTCAGATGCAAACAATGTTTATACTCAATGTCAGATTAGCTGACCTACTTGGATGAGAACTAAACTGTGCATATAGAAAGAAAGACGATGAAAAGGGAAACATCCTTTGCAACGCGGTCATAACCATGTAATACCTTCACCATGCAACAATTACCACGCAAATGCCTTTACCATGCATGCATTTACCATACAAATCTTTATATGCAATAACTATGCATATGCCTTTATCATGCATGCTGTTACAATTAACATGTAAGTATATGGCAGGATAGTGTGTGCATATATCTATAAATATATTACCTACTGGCCGTTGCCAGTAGGTAGTTATGTATAGGACCTTGTTTCTATTCAAACCGCTTTTTTTCCCATTATCTTTGGTGACGTTTGACAAATCTTCTCAAAAGTTTCAAAACGAATGTCCTGCTCAGGTCAGCTCCT
Source organism: Lissotriton vulgaris (assembly GCF_964263255.1). Classification (NCBI taxonomy): domain Eukaryota; kingdom Metazoa; phylum Chordata; class Amphibia; order Caudata; family Salamandridae; genus Lissotriton; species Lissotriton vulgaris. The sequence goes on from NC_141689.1 coordinate 1,270,834,961, forward strand.
GTCATGAATGTTTCGAGGTGATTCGTCAAGGGGGGGGTCCCAAAATGAGTTTTCTCCATGTTAATTTTGAAGGATAACGTTTGTTGCCGCTGCAGCCTGAACTGCTAAACGGAATTACACCAAATTTGGCAGAAAGGTAGCTCTTGGTCCAGACTGCACTCTTTTCTTTAAATGGTGTAAATCCATTCAGTTGTTCCTGAGAAATTCATACTTAAATAAATATTAATATCCGGTGATTGCGGTGGATCAGAGAACCCTTCTGATCACAAGCTGACTTCTGATTGGCTGCCAACACTTCAAACTAGGAAGTGTTAGCAGCCATTTTGTGACTCGGTTGAACTAAGTCACAAGAAAAGAGTGAAAGAAAAGAAGAATAAGGGGCAGGGTAGAAACACCCTGACCCTCTAGACCAGAGTTCTTCAATCTGTGGGGCGCGCCCCCCTAGGGGGGTGCGACACCGTCTCAGGGGGGGCGCGAATTCATCTCTGAAATCTCACCTTTGTCCTCTACTGTCACACATCGGCGCAATTCTACTTTACCAGCAGGCAGAGTCGCACCTAGAGTCAAATTTCGGGAGGAGGGGCTGATTCTTGAAGCAAACAGAAGAGGCGAGCTGCAGGGGCCCTAAAAAGGGGTGAAAAAACTCCAAAGCCTCATTAACATGAAAAAAGGTCTTAATGACCTGTGAAGTGCTCGGCGGCTGTGTGCGCCCGGGAGCTGTGTCTCCAGGGCTGACACACACTGGGTGGGGTGGTGGGGGGGGGGGGGGGGAGGGGGTTTGAGGGGCTGAAGCCCTTGGAGTACAATGGGCTTTGGGCACCTGAATATATATATATATATATATAGCGCTCCTGTTACCTCGCACACAAGCATAACCAAAGAGTTACACAATATTTACTTTTTAATTCACCCCGACAATCGGTACTCCAAGATGTGTCTTGAACAGAGGCTTCATATTTAACGTTTCAAAAATCAGTGGAATGTCCGACTGTTTCCTTATATATTCAGGATATGCCGGGATGCACCCGTCAAGCCCCAAGATGCATTGCCGCTGATCAGAGAACGTCACTGCAGAAATGACTTTACTAAAACAATTTAGATGTGGCATTCAGACAAGGAGGCTTTTGTGCGGCAGCAATTAAACATAAAGAAATTACATGTAATAGATACTGCGTCACGCTGGTGAGTATTCAGCTTAACTCTTCTAGGAGATGGTTCTTGCTGGAGAAATAACCACCAAGCAGGTGACTTACACAAGATGTTAAAGAAAATTTAACGTTGAGGCTGGAGAGTCCAATGGGTCGTGATGGAAGAGCATTTACAAATGAATGTCTTAATAACATTGCTTTTCTACTGAAATCCTGAATCTGTGATGCACGGTTAGAAATTTACTAAATACATACATTTTTTCGTGAACCTAAATTCAACTTAGGCAAACAAAAAAAGATAGTGAATCGGTCATCAGATCTCATATCACCAGGGAGGGGGCCTGTGGCAGTCACAGGTAAAACACCAGCCTGAAGCCTGAGCACCTGCAACCCCTGCGCCGGCCCTGTAGGTTACATGTGTCATTCGTCCTGTCTAGCTCTAGGTAAGAGAGCTTTTCTAACATTGCTGGGCATTTGGTGCTGCGCAGTTTCCGGGGCGGGTGGAGGCTTGTTCGGTGGTAAAGACGAAAGGTTGGAGGGGGAGGGAGGGAAATGCACCCTGCATTCAAACAACTTGCTCCTTATTCTCGCCCTTCACTTTCATGCTCAACCTGCACTCACAGCGATCACAATGCCCTCACACTGACCCCCATGCACTCACACCATTCACCCTGCACTCAGTGATCACTGCTCTCACAATCCACTTGCGCGGTTTTCCCTGTACCTCAACCTGCAGCCACACAAGTACACTACCCACCCTGCATTCATGTGACACTTCACTCACCTGGCCCCCTCACTGCTCAATCTGCAATCTCACTTAAACAAGCTCATCACGAACCATGCATTCATTACTCCCACTCTGCACTAACATGCACACCCAAATTCATATGGTCACCTCACTCACCATGCAGTCACTCCACTTACCCTACTCTCACACTGTCGCATATATCACTGTGCACTCACACGAGCACTCCTGCCACCCTCACAGCACAGAGGATTAATGTGCCTGCTACAAAGAAGGTGCACTATGCAGATCAAAGAACTGAGGGACATATGTTCAAGGAAGTTTTGGAGTGAAGCGTTAGCAGTCATGGGTTAAGGCCTCTCTCTGCCACTTCAGAAACGGAAAGCTGCACCATATTTACAACAATATGGTGCAGCCTTGCGTTTCCCCTGCGCTGGTGCTACACTTAGTAGTGTAACGCCAGCGCAGACACCATTGCACCATAGTGCAAGGGTGTCTGCATGCAGGGGAAGATTGTTTATGTACAGGAAGGTCCCCCTCCTGTACACAAACAATCTGTAAATGCCATTTGTCACAATTCCATGTGTGCTGCTTAATGCAGCACACATGGAAAACATAAAATGGATAATTTTTTAAAGATTACAAATACAAGGCATTTTGCTTTTTCCTTGTGTGCTGCACAAGGCAGCACACATGGATGAAGTAAAAATGAGGAGAAATAATGCATTTCTCCTAGTTTCGCCAGCTTAAGACCAGGTTGTCCCAGTTCTTAATTTTAACACTGCCTCCCTTTTACTCTGCCCTTGTAAATAGAGCGCAGCATAAAAATCTGTGCCTGTTGCAGTGAAAAGCCCACCGCAACACCCACTGCCCACCCTTTCACGCGAAGCATAGCATGAAAGGGGGTCTTATTTACAAGGCAGCGTTAAGCCAAGTTAAGTGGCTTAACTCTGCCTTGTAAATGCGGCAATGCCCCTATTGCCACCACAACATTGTAAAAAGTGACAGTGTGGTTTCTATGGGGGCTTGTACATATGCCCCTGAGTATGATGAAACTATGAGTAGCGCTATAAAAAAAATTATATGCTTGCCAGAAAAGTGCTATAGAGAGGTGAGGTGCATTGTTGGTGAGTGGTAGTGAGGGAATTCATGGAGAAGGAGGAACACTCATTGTTTTGAACATTATTTGCTGGATATGGCCCGGGATATGCGGGTGGCGGTCGATTATGTAGTGTACCAGATTCCAGAAATTTCTGTCAGGAGGTGGGGGGGAGGCCCGACATCTAAAAAAATTCAGCTGGGGGGGCTCAACCATCAAAAGTTTGAAGACCTCTGCTCTAGACCTACTCAAGGGATCCCGCAGTGACCGTGAGGGCCTCATAAAGCATTTGTTTTAAAGATACTATGGGGCAGACTAGCGTAGGGGTCCGCAAATCCTGCCAAAAATTACAACAACAACAAAAAAATGCTTTGTTTCATTAGGCCCAAGGCTGGGCCAGGTCCTGGGGGCAATGGTCAATTATTATGCAGGGGCCCATATGGCCACCGCCGCCCCAGGTACCACCACCTCCCTGGGGATTTTTCTGAAAAATGCATGGGGGCTCCTGCCCCCCCAGGCTGCCCAAGGATTTTTTAACAATGGGTGGGGGGCCTCATGGGGCCCCCAAGACCTGGGGACCGCCACCTCCTCTGGCTGTTTTTTAAAAAAATACTGTACGGGGGCTTCTGCCCTCCACGCTGCTTCGGTGACCGCTACCTCCCCTGGGCATTATCAATGGGCTGGTGGCCCTCATGGGCAGTAGGCCCCACTGAAGGAGCCCTCCTTGACCCTGGGTACTGCCAGAAGATGAGTGGAGGGGTACTGCCTGGGAGATTGCATGAGGGCACAGGTAGTGCCGTAGTGAATGGATGAGTGCAGCGGAAGTGCCTTGGTGATTGGATGAGTGCTTGGGTACTGCCTGAGTAAAAGGATGCGTACAAGGGTAATACTTGGGTCATTAGGTCATTGGATGAGTGCATGGGTAGTGCCTGAGAGAATGGATACATACATGGGTAGTGCCTGAGTGAATAAATAAGTGCAAGAGTAGTGTCTGAGTGCATGAGTGTATGGGTAGTGACGGGTAATTGCATAAGTGCAAAAATACTACCCAGGTGATTGCATTAGTGGAAGGGTACTGCCTGGGAGATTGCAAGAGTGCATGGATAGTGCCTGAGTGAATGGATGTGTGCAAGGGTAGAGCCTGGGTTATTGAATGAGTGCATGTTTATTACCCGATAAGTGCAAGGGCACTGCCTGAGTGAGAACAAGGGCAATGTCTGGGCCACTGGATGAGTGCATAGATAGTTCCTGAGTGCCAGAATAGTGATTGAGTGATTGCATGAGTGCAGGAGTAGTGCCTGGGTGATTGCATGAGTGCAGAAGTACTGCCTGGGAGATTGCATGAGAGCATGGGTAGTGCCTGAGTGAATGGATGAGTGCAAGGGTATTGTCTGGGTGATTGAATGAGTGCCTTGGTAGTACCTGAGTCATTGGACGAGTGTATGGGTCCTGTCTGAGTGAAAGGATAATCACAAGGGTGGTGCCTGAATGAATCATTGAGTGCAAAAATAGTTCCTGCAGGAGTGGAGGGGTTCTGCCTGGGTGATTGCATGAGTTCATGGATAGTACCTGGGTGATTGTATTAGTGCATGGGAAATACCTGAGTGAAAGTATGAATGCAAAGCTCTTGCTTGGGTCCTTGCATGAGTGCATGGGTAGGGCTTGAGGGCCTAAAATTGTGCATGGGTAGATCTTGACAGAAAGGATCAATCCAACTCTTGTGCCTTTGTGATTGGATGAGTGCATATGTAGTGCCTGAGTGAATGGATGAGTGCATAAATAGTCCTTGAGTCAATGGTTGTGTGCAAGAGTAGTGCCTGGGTAAATGCATGACTCTATGGATAATGCCTGATTGGATGTGTGTATAGGTAGTGCGTCCTTAATTGCATGAGTGCATGGCCACTGCCTGGGTGATTGCATGAGTGCATCAGTACTGCCTGGGAGATTGCATGAGAGAATGGGCAGTGCCTGAGTGCATGGATGAGTGCAAGGGTAGTGTCTGGTTTATTGAATGAGAGCCTGGGTAGTGCCTGAGTGATGAACGAGTGCATGGGTCCTGCCTGAGTGAAAGGATAAGCACAAGGGTAGTGCCTGAATAAATAATTGAGTGCAAAAGTAGTTCCTTCAGGAGTGGAGGGGTTCTGCCTGGGAGATTGCATGAGTGCATGGGTAGTGTCTGGTTGAATGGATGAGTGAAACGGTAGTGCCTGGGTGATTGAGAGCAGGGGTACTGCCTGAGTGATTAGATGAGTGTATGAGAACTACTGAGTGAAAGTATGAGTGTAGGGTGATTGCATAAGCACACATGTAGTGCCTGAGTGAATGGATGAGTGCATGTGTAGTGCTTGAGGAAATGTTTGAGTGGAAGGGTAGTGCCTGGATCATTGTATAAATATATGGTTAATTTCAGAGTGATTAGAAATGTGTATAGGTAGTGCCTTCTTAATTGCACAAGTGCATGGGAGTGCCTCACTGAATGCTTGTGTGCAGGAATAGTTCCTGAGTGATTTGCAGGAGTACATGGGCAGTGCATGGGAGATTCTATAAGTGCAGAGGTACTGCCTGGGTGATTGCATAACTGCCAAGGATTTCTGCAGAAGTAATTCCTGGATGATTACAGGAGTACATGTCTAGTACCTGAGAGAATGGATAGGTGCATGGGTTCTGGCAGAGTGAAATGTTAAGTGCAAGAGTAGTGCCTGAGTAAATGTATGAGTACAGGGGTACTGCCTGGGTGATTGGATAGGTGCATAGGTAGTGTTTGCGTGAATGGATGACTGTCTGGCTGATTACATCAGCCACATGATGATAGTTTGCAAATAGTGTAAACGTTCAACATTATTTAAATTAGAAACAAAGAACAAATACTTAAACTTTAAACATGATTTCACATTATCGTGCATGTTTTAGTATGTATTCTTACATTTTTTTTTTTTTAATTTTATTTTTGTTGTTGCTATCACATGGTACAAAATAGCGGTCATTCGTTCTTCAGAGCAGCGTCAACATTCAGCTGCCTATAATCAGTAGAGCAACTTTTTACATTTTACCCCCCCAACTTTAAACTTGCTACTTCAAGGGTCAAAGTCCACGATCCAGAACAGTAGTCTATTCCAACATAGGTGTGTCCAGAGGCAACTAGCAGCCTTTGGGGCAGTCACTTATAATAACACTCTCTCCTGTATGTACAGTTCCCAGGGCCTTGTGACGTGCGCTGCATCTGATTCCTACTCCTCCCTCCCTCCCATTACTCCAGATCCTCATCATCCCCTGAGCTGTCCCCATCCTCCTCTTCAGGCAGAGGCTCACAAATGTCCCCCCTATAGGTGTTCCAGGGTGTCCAAATTCTGTTCCATTTTCGAGGATTACGTCTCTGTTGATACACTTCCCTCTCTGTCACCATAAGCACGTCCATATTTCTGCACCATTGCGCCAGTGTCGGTGTCTCCAGTGCCCCCCAGTTTTTCGCAATATCTCGCTTTGCCAGCATTACGCCAATGACCACCCATCTTTTCGCATGTAGTGACAAGTCTGTTGGGCCCCACACATTTAGGAGACAAACTCTAGGGTCAGGCGTGAACGGGTTCTGGAGGGTCTGGCTGATAGTGCATGCGACACGCCTCCAGTAGTCCTGTATATTTGGACAGGTCCATATAGTATGGAACAGTGTACCCTCCTCCCCACAATTCCTCAGGCAGTGTGGGGGTTCTGCTCTGTGTATTTTATATAGTGTCGTGCGGGTGTAGTAGACCCTATGTAATACTTTGAATTGGACCAGCCTGAATCGGGTGGAAATACCTGCCTCCCTGGGTGATGCCAGGGCTGCGTTCCAGTCTGTTTCATCCAGGTCCCCTATCTCGTCCTCCCAATATTCCTTCAGCTTTCCAAGGGGATCTGGTAGATTATTTAATAGTTTGCGGTAAGTGAGGGAGGTCGCACTTGACTCCATGTAGTCCGTAAGCAATCGGTCCTCTAACGGAGCCGATTCCGGAAGTCTTACACCTGTCTCCAACACCGACAGGAGTGCGTGCCTAATTTGTATGTATCTGTATGTTTCGGTCACCTCAAGGTTGTATTGCTCCCTCAGGGTCGCAAAGGAGAGCACTCCCTCTCTTGTCCATAGGTCGCCCACCGTGGAGATCCCAATGTTATCCCATTGATCGAACCCTTTAGAACTGCGCAGGTTACCGAGGGCCTTGGTATCCCATAGTGGCGTGAGTCTAGTGATCACTCCCTCCCATGCCAGCCGTCTCTGAGCTTTGTGCCATATGGCTACTGTGTGTTTGGTAGGCCCTTTCAACTTTCTCGCCATCCCTTTGTTGTAGAGTGGGGCCAGAAGGGTGGATGTGCCCAGTTGGTGTCTATCTGCCTTGTATGCCGGGTCGTCCTGTGCTGCGTGGACCCACTGGTTGATCACCTTAAGGTGAGCGGCCCAGTAGTACAGTTCAAGGTTGGGGAGGGCTATCCCCCCACTATACCAATTTCTAGTTAGTTTCAACTGTGCAACCCTGGCCGGTTTGTCTCCCCACAGAAGGCCGGACAATTGCGCCGACACGTGGCGGAAGAATGATACGGGGACCAACGCCGGCGTGTTTTCCAGGACATAGAGGAAGCGAGGGAGCGCCATCATCTTAAAGAGCGCTGCCCTACCTAGCAGTGTTAAGGGGAGATTTTTCCAGAGGCGCACGTCTGCCTTCAATCTGTCCAGCTGGGGCTTAAGATTCAGTTCAAGGAAGGTTGAGTGTTCCCTCGTAATCGGTATCCCTAGGTATTTAAAGGAGATGTGTTCTACGAGCAATTGCCAATCCTCAGGCAAGGCTGGAAGGTCGCCCTGCACCATATAGATTATGGACTTGGACCAGTTGAGTTTATAGCCTGAAGCTGCACCGTGGCTTTCGCACAGTGCCAGTAAGACCGGGATACTGTTCGTGAGGTCCATGAGGTAGACGAGCATATCGTCGGCATACAGGGATACCCTATCTTCCCATCCACCTCCCCACTGTATGCCTTTCAGCAGCTGGGTGGTTCTGATAATCGTGGCCAGGGGTTCTAGCACTAAGGCGAACAACAGTGGCGAGAGTGGGCATCCCTGTCTCGTGCCCCTTGCCAGCGGAAACTCCCTTGATATGTGTCCGTTTGCGGTTACCCTTGCCACGGGTTCGGTGTACAGTAGTCTGACCCACGATATGAACGTCGGGCCAATACCCACGTGTTCCAGGACCGCAAGGAGATAGCGCCACTCCACCATGTCAAACGCCATTTTGGCATCTAGTGACAGTACCGCTGCCGGTTCCTCCAACTGCGAGGCTCGGGCTAGTACCCCGTGTAGCCGTCGCAAATTCAGCGCTAACTCCGGTGTGGCATAAAGCCCGACTGGTCCGGGTGTATCAGGTGCGCCAGATGGGGCAGTAGCCTGGTGGCCAACAGTTTCGCCAGAATTTTACTCTCGGCGTTAAGGAGGGAGATCGGGCGGTATGATCCGCACTCCTCAGGGGGTTTGCCGGGCTTAGGTATCGCGACGATTGTGGCCGTGCGCTGATCAGGAGGCAATCGCCCCTGATCCCGACACTCCTGGAACATATCGAGCAATGGCGCAGACAGCGTTTCGGACATGAGTTTGTACCATTCTATCGGCACACCATTGGGGCCTAGCGCTTTCCCGGGGTGTAGTGCTGCTATGGCTATCTGTATTTCTTCCGCCGTTAGGTCGGAGTCGAGCTCGTCCCGTTGGTCTGGTGAGAGAGTGCGGGTCGGCACTCCTATGAGAGAGCTCTCTGCCATTTCCCGTGTGACCTCATATTCAGGGGAGTATACGGAGTGAAAATGGTCTGCCAGGAGTTCCACTATTTGTGCCGGACTGGTTTGTATCTCACCACTAGGGTCCTTCAATTGCAGTATGGCCCTCTGGCCTCCCCGTGCCTTCTCCAACCACGCCAGGAGCTTCTCCGCTTTATCGCCTATGTCATACACCCTGCTCGTAGTTGCGGACATATTGTCCCGCACTCTGCGGCGCAGAAAGTCGGTGTGACGTTGCTGGGCCAGTCGGAGCGCGTGTTGGGTGTCCCCAGTCGGGTTCCCCTCGTGTTCCTGTGTTGCCTTATCAAGTTGTTCCTCTAGATCTATCAGTTCCTGACGCTGTGTGTGCTTGTGCTGTGCGATCACTGAAATCGCCTGCCCGCGAAGAACCGTCTTGTAGGCCTCCCACAGGATTGTAGGCGACTCCACTGATCCTACGTTCTCTGTGAGGTAAGATCGTGTACTTTTCTTCAAAGCCTTGGCTATGCCCGGCTCCCTAAGGTAACCCGGGTAGATAGGGTAAACTCGTCTACGGGTCCGAGCCTGACTGGACAGAGTCAGTGTAAGCGGGGAGTGATCGGAGACCCCTCGCGGTCTAATCCGAGAATCAGTGAAAGTGAGGAGACCCCCTCCCAACATCAGGAAATAGTCTATCCGCGATAGGCTGTCGTGAACTGCAGAGTAGTATGTGTATTGCCGGTCTACTGGGTGGAGCCGCCTCCATATATCTACTAAACCCTGCGCTTCCATAAAGTCATGTACTTTGGAGGGCCCCGGTGTTTGTGTACGCACTGGGTGGCGATCTAGGGAGTCTTGTGCCACTGCATTAAAATTGCCTCCCATTACAAGATCCCCTTCTGGAAGGTCTAACAAAAATTTTCCTAGTTCCGGGAAAGCTATGGTGTGTAGTGCCGGCGGGATGTACACCGAGACCACGTTAAGCGGCTTTCCCTCCCACTGTCCATGTATCGCTGCAAAGCGCCCCTGTGTGTCTACTGCAACTGATTGGGTTATGAACCTGGACGAGCGGTGAATTAATATCCCGGTGCCCCGGGACCCCTTCGTGAACTCAGAGTGGACCACCAGGCTGTAGCCTTTCCTGTCTAGGGCCTTTGTGGCTGTGCCGGTGAGGTGTGTTTCTTGTAGTAGGACCAGGGCGGGATTCAACCTTTTTATACTTTGCAGGACCAGCCCTCATTTAACTTTGTCACCTAGACCCCTCACATTCCAGGACATGAGGCATAGCGGGGATGCCTGCCCTACATTAGTGCCCTCCCCCATCATGTTTGGGCGTGCGGACGGAAAAATTGCGCTCGTGGATGACCAGGAGGTCTGCGTAGTGACCCTGCGTGTTGTATTGTGACACTACCATTCTATGCTCGTGTGCCCCATCGTAGCTATCCTGACCCTGTGTAGAAACTAAGAACCAAAACCCCATCCTACCCCCAACTCTCCCCCTCCCTGCCCCCCTGCTCAACGGACTCAAAACTGCCCGCCCCCCCTACTCAGCAGAGTGCCTGAACCCAACCCATAACATAGTACTTGCTCGCTGGGGTGAAGGCTTCTCCGTGGTCAGCGGCCCCCTTCCTCAGCTGCGGAGGCCCTTCCGCCCAGTGTCCAAGGCGGCCTTGCCAGTCTTCGTCTCCATCATTTCAACCAGACAATAGCAGTGACTTATTGTTCTCCGTCGGCACTGTCCTCATGATGGTCGGTCAAAGGGGAATGTAACTCTGCATCTTCGTCGTTGGTTTGTGAGCCCTGTCGGGAGCCAGCAGTACGGTGTTTGTTCTGTCTGTTGGAGCGACGAGGGAGGCCCGCCGTCCTCCATCCCTCTAGCCAATCCTGCGCCACCTCCGGGGAGTCAAAAAAACAAGTTTTGTTGTCAGCCAAGACCCGAAGCTTGGCCGGAAAAAGCATTGAGTACGGGATTTCTCTGGCTCTCAGTTCTTTTTTTACTTCAAAAAAGGTCCTCCTCCTCCGTGCCACCTCGGCCGTGTAATCAGGAAAGAATGCCAGTGTCGCGTTTTGGATCTTAATGGGGGGCGAGTTCCTTGCGGCCTGTAGGATGGCGTCTCGATCCCTGAAATTGAAGAGCCTCGCTATGATCGGTCTGGGGTTAGCGCCTGTCTTATGGCGTCCCCCCGGCACCCGGTGTGCCCTTTCCACTGTGAAGAAGGCGGAGAGTCCTTTGGGCTTTAGGGTCTCTTTGATTAGGTTCTCCACATATAGGTCCATCGCCCTCGTGTCTTCCGATTCTGGCACACCTATTATACGGATGTTGTTCCGCCTCGAGCGCCCTTCCTGGTCATCGAGCTTGTCGCGCAGTTCCTTATTTTCTTTTGAGATGCGCTCCATACTAATCTGGAGTTCCGAGACGTCTTCAACCAAGGATTTGATCACCACCTCCATATTATTCACCTTTTCTGTCATTTTATGAAAGTCCGCCCTTATAAGTGTGATCTCGGCTGAGATCGACCCCACCGTGGCTTGTACTTGCGTGAGGGCCCGCATGACGTCGTCAATGGTCGCCTTCTTGCCACCGGTCACTTCGGCCGTCTTGCTCGATTGTGGTTTGGCTTCCTGCGAGGGAGAGCCGGGCTTATCGTACGCAAACCGGTCCAGGCGCGACTGTGCCGCCACGTTTTTAGGCCCCTTGCCGGCCATCTTGGTGTCCTCTGGGCCGAACTAACTTCCCCAGACAGCTACCGGGGGTCGTCCCGGGGCCCACGCTGTGTTCAGGGGATAGGTGTAGCCCCTGAAAGGTGTTTTGGTTTCTGCGGCCAGTAACGATAGCAGATAGGACAGGGTCTCTGTTGTTTGGTGGCCGGAGGCTGCCAGTTGAGTCTCGAACTATTTTGTGGGGCAAGCAACCGATTGATGCCGCCCTGGAAGAACTTCCTCTGCCCCCCTCCAGTTCCGCGTGTGCCGCCCCTGTCTCATGGCCGTTGGAGCTATCGCTTGGGTCCCCTGATGTTGATGGGGGGCCCGAGTTATCGCCAGGCAGGTCTTACTGGATGTAAGATGAGTGCCCCGTGCGGATGCTCAACTGCTCTCAGAGCCCAGTCGGGGCGGGGGCGTCTTTAGGTCTGTCTTGTATTCGGGCTCTCCGCCCCTCAGTGCGCCCTCGGTCGGCGGGGGGGAGCTGCAGTGTGGTCGATTAGGCAGCGCGGGTCCTCCGCCGCCTGTCCCAGCGCTCTGGCCGCTGCTGCTCAAGATGGCGGTCACAGGTCTCGATGTCGCCGCTCTGAGCCCCGGCCTCTGTCTTCGCCGGGCGTCTGGGTCCGTGTCCCCCTCACCTCAGACGGGCCCCCCGCCAGGCTGATCGGGCCCCTGAAGTCCGGTGATGGTGGCTGGATGCCTCGGTCTCTGTTTTGCTGTCGCTCTCCGTGGCCGGGCACTTCCGGTAAGTCACTGCCCGGGACGGACCACTTCCTGCCAGGCCTGCCGCGTATTCTGTTCCCCGGTCCGGATGTCGCACACAGGCCCGCACGGGGCGCTGTTAAAACTGTACTTCCCGACCTCGGATTGAGGTCCCGCTAGTCCGATTTGCTGCCGCCTGGTCCTGGGCTTCGTTGCCTTCCCGCCTGGGAAATTCTGACGAAGGATAAATGTACGGATTTGTCTGGGAGCTGCTTCAATCACGGAGCTCTCCTTCTAGGCTGCCGCTATCGTCGGCTGCTAGCCACGCCCCCCGTATTCTTACATTTTAAGTCGGTTCAAAAACTTTATTCGATTCGGAAAAGAATCATAAAAGTCAAACATTTACAAACATGATTTAGAAATGTTTTTTAAAAGACAGTCTTAAAATTAAACACTAAACTGGTAAAGCATGTTAATTAATATATTCACTAGTAGAAAAACATAGGAAGGGCGTACTGGAAATAGGGCCCATACCGTTTACTTTCAATCAATTTATGTTAATTCATAAATTATTCATACTAGGGTATACATCAAGGGGGGCAAAGGAAAAAAGTCACAATACAACATTATACATGGGCAAAGACAGAGGTTCTTAAGGCCAAATTAACCATACCGTTTTCTAATCAAGAGTGACACTCGTATGAAGTTTAACATCGAACAACAAACACCAGAGGATGACAGAGATAACAAGTAGTCATAACCCTCATTATAATTACATGGTTGCTTCTCCTTCAGAATAGGCTTAATAAATTACTAAATTAAGTCATTTGCATACATTACTCAGTAGAACTATTCCTCCTAAACAGCATTAAAACTCTTTTGAAACTTCAACAGCAACTAATATAAATATGAAGAAACACTGTTCTTTAATGATAATATATTACAGAAATTAAAATATATTTTTCAGAACTCAACATGAAATTCCCTTTTTGATGTTTTCCGCTTCCACATGGTTGAAAACAAAAAATCAGCGTAGAGCCTCATCATCAATTTATGTACCTATGTGTTTTTCCTATCTACACTTTTGTTACTTACTTCCTTCATCTACATTAACTATTATTTTTTCAAATACATTTCCCAAACTGTTGATTCTTATTTACATCTGGTACAATATAGACAACAAATATATAAAGTATTTTCTTTTAATCATCATTTTCCAAATGAAATGTCAATTAGTTCAAATGAAATTCCAAACACTAATTACAAATACTAATGAGTTTCCAGTACTGTCTACTTACTGTTCAAACCTACCTAAAAGGCCAAATTAAGTCCTCGAAACGTTGGCTTCCAAAAATAACACATATGAACTTGGTAATTCATAAGGCAATCTAGTTTTGAATTCAAAGTGGGCATCATTGCAATGTTTCCATCCTTTATTACACTATAAATAAGTAGTATAGTGTCCAAATGATGTAGTAGGTCCATCATGGAAAATAATAGCCACTACTGTAAAAGTTCTTCCTGAAATAGATATTTGACTTGCATTACATTTTTCATTTTCATTTTCAATTTTCTTACATTTTCTCTACAAAGTTGTAGCATTAAAATGATATATTTTCCAAATCTTTCTATATGTAATGTAGGCAACACCTCTGATCTACAATGTGAACATCTCATGTCCTGATTAGCTGGTTTTATCAATTTTTTAAAAGGTACTGATTTGCAGTCTGGTACTGTCATGTATATGAATCGTTCTGTTTGTATTTCAGTGGTAAAAGTAAAGGAACACTCTTCACATTTATGATCCCATCGATACATTAATACAAAAAATATTTCAATCAGTATACCTTCATGTTCTAATACTCCAAGCATAAGGATTAGAAATTCTTGTGCATCTTGTTGTATATTGAAAGAAAATGTCAAAGAACCAGTACAAATATCCAAAAGATGCTGAATGCCAGAAGGACTATGAATTTTACTTCTGTCAGTTACCAACAGTTGAAATACATGATGCAGTAAAGAACAAAAGTCCAGATTCACAAAAGTAATCTGAGACAAAATCCTAACATTTTTGACTTTCACAAATGAAATTTAGGAGTAGTATACTTAGGATTCCTAATTTTACTACATCTAAATGCCCTTTGGGAAAGTCGTAAAGTTAAGATTTTGTCTCAGTAAAACTTAAGTTTTGGGTAACTTAAGACCAAAACTTGCGTTTAACTGAGACAAAATGTTAACTTTCTGTAATCACAAATGGCATTTAGGAGTAATCAAGTTAGGATTCCTAATTTTACTACACCTAAATGCCCTTTGTGAATACCAAAAGTCATAAAGTTAGGAATTTGTCTCAGATTTCTTTTGGGAATTGTGCCCAGAATTCTTTTTACGATTTTCCATGATTTCATGATGAAGATCTTAGAGATAAAAAACAACATTCAGAATCACATTAGCATAACAGATGATATCTGAACTATTTTAACTGGTATCTTACAATTTAATCAAAACGTTCTATTTTCTTTTTCCGTATGCGTTCAAATTTCTATTCATTTGTTTTCAATTGCATCTTTAACATATTTCAGTTTTGGACACACAAGTTTATCATATATGGGATATTCACCTAAATCAGGAGCATCAAGTCTTCTTAACCTCTTTGGTGTTCGTGACGAGACCACCACGTCATGAGTCACGGTGGAGCTGTGCTCATGATGAGCTGGTCTAGCATAATGGCCCGCTCCACCCACGCACGATTAATTCCCCGCCTGTGAGGGCAAATTAATCATTCCACAGGGTTGTGACGAGACCAGCTCCAGCACAGTTCCACGGTGACTCATGACCTGCTGGTCTCGTCATGAGCACCGCGGCGCCGCACTAAGCCCCCAAACCTTGGGGGAATTACCCCCACAGGAAAAGGGTTCAATCAATGTACTCTTAGACAATTTGCATCAGCACTAATCATTTTCTCATCAAAATCCATCAAATACAAACCAGACAACATTGTTACTCAAGACAATGCAACATATGCATTCCCTCTTTGAACACTGTACTTCCAATATTTACAAAAATAGTGTCTATACTTAATCCTTGAGATTTATGAATAGTTAAAGGCAGAAGAAACTTGTCTGCAAACATACAAATCTTTTACAAGCAAAAAATATACAACACAACGCCCAATCTGTCTTACCTCCTTAATCTGATCAAATTATACAATGAAAAATGACTTACTAAGCAACTTCTTCTACATTCAAATGATGCCAAAAAATTACCAGCCAGTTTAATAATACATGTAAAGTCTTTTCTAAGCCTGCAGTTTTAGATACAGACTTTTCCAATTATTGTCATTTAGCCTATAGTTTCTCGGTAAGAAGAATAGTCATTTCTTGGTGTTTAATTTAATTAAATTCTTCAATTTCGACTATTTCTTGTTTTGCTAGTTTAGGTTCTGGATTAAAAGTTGAACATTCTTGCACAGTGTAGGCATTAGGCAAACTATATATCTCTTTTCTACAAGCTTATTGTACATTACTCCAACCATTCAGACACTGCCTGGGCCAAACCAGATGCTCCATGCATTTCCCAGTTCAAACCGGTTGCTGGGGCACTCAGCCCCAGCTCTATGCGTGAAACTGGACAAAGGGGAAGGGGTGTAACCACCCCCTCCCCAGGTCCACCCATAGGAGGGACCTTAGAGATAGTCTAACCCCTAAACTTATTATAAGTATAGAACCCCAGTCCCTAGGACTTTAGATTACCCTGGATGAAACTCTGCAACATATATCTTGGACCTTCGACATTCCATATCGACTGGAAGATGGAAGAAATCTCCCTTGTGGTCAAGGAGTGACCACACTGTTCAAACAGGCACCAACTGCATCTTTGCCAGTCTGCATTTTCGAGGCTCCGACTGGATCTCGAAGAATCTGTGACTCGGGACATGGATTTCCAGACATCCCTGACAATGACCTGCGCTCCTAGCAAAGCTGAGACCTGTGGTGGACACGAGAGGCATGGGACTGGAACTCCTAGATGCCCTGCATTTTTCAACCTGCACCTACTTCCTGAGGTATCCTGAAGTAGTGCATTGGGGTGCTTGAAGCTCCAGCCCTGAGCATCTTTGCACCAAAGCTCAGAGGCCCACACTCCACGGGTGTCCAGTGGGCCCGCTTTGTGCATTGCAGCTTGAAGCGTCTTTGTGGTTCATAGTCTGTTGGCTAGTGAGCCCTCAAGAAGACCAATCTTTGATTTACTTTGCTTTCCTGGTTGCTCCAGGCTTGCCCAACTTCTCTCCAAAGGAAAAGTTCCCAGGACCGTGCTGGTCTGCGCCCAAGCCAATCACGATATCTTGCATGGATTGCTTTTGCCAAGGCTTGTTGGGTCCAATCTGGATAACGACACTGCAGTCAACTAGATCCTTCGTGAGAAGCTAAAATCCAGCTCCTGGTCTTCGTTGACACCTTCTGAACGTCGTGGCTGAAGAGACAAGCTTCACCTTTTCACCTGAAATCACCCAACATTGTCTGGCAGTTTCCCATCGCCATCCTGGTCATGGCTAGTGACCCAGACTCTGTCCCTTCTGCTTTCAAGTTCTTCACATCTCCGATCCACCCTTGGATACACCTGGACACTTTTCCTCTGCCTGCCTGCAGCACTTCTTCGGAGCTCTCCATTGGAATCGACGACGAAACCCGACACGAAAAGACAAATATGCACTCAGCTTTCCTGGGTGAGGTAACACGAGTACTCCAGTGCTCCCATGGGTATTGACTCTCCAAGTGTCCTAGTCGAAAAGGGTTCCGGGTTCCATCGCAGTTCACCTCCTTGTACCCTTAATCTTTAAAATTGTAAATTGTTCGTTCTCCATAGAAAGTCAATGGTAACCCGCGGCTGTGTTTAGGCACTGCACGCGTCTTCCGTGGGCCTTCTACATCCTAAATTTTGGTGGTTCTAGGCAGCCCCAGTGATTCCACAGGCCCTAGGTCTGCTTTCTATTCCTCACGTGGTTCTTATACCACTATTTTAGTAAATGGTTTGTGAGGCCCCTTGGGCATAACGTATACTGTGCAACTTATCGTATGCTAATTAAGTTCCTTTTATTGTACTTTTACCTCTGACCTCATAAAGAGTCCAGATGGATTGTGTTCAGAATAAATGAATACATATTTGATATATACCTTGTTTGGGGTGCTTTCATTTGGTACTCAAAAGATTATAAATGGTAAAACAACCCGCTTAACTTGCCTTTAAAGTCTTAGCCTGAAGGCTGCTCTCCACAGTTACCACTAGGATAGCTTTCTATAAGGTTGACTTTACAACCACCATCAATAAGGGTCGTTTGGAATGGTGCAAGGTGCCCACTAGAATAGTGGACATCATATACCAGGCCAAATTCTCACACAAGGCCGTTTCATCCAGAGCTTGCCACCAGATAAGGGGGAGAGGGCTTTAATCTAGTGAGAAAGCTATGTGCTGACATGAACAATGTGCTCCTTACCAAAGCAAACCTAACAGAAGAAACAAAACTCAGAGAGGAGCATCTCTAGGAATCAGACGATCAGTTTTGAACAGCCTAAGATAGTGCCCAAATAGAATATGGCACAGTGAATGCCAACTTACATAGAGCACTGCGTAAGCATAAACAATATCTATTCTAACACAGTTTCAAGGCAAGGAGAACAGCCTTTTAAAAAGGCATCTTCTATGTATTGTAAGGGATGTATATTTGGTATGCCCCCCAATGCCACCCCACAGGGGGCTGCCACCGTAGCTTTTGAGGAATAAATATGTACATTTTCAGTACAGGGTTTATTCCCGACCTTGTTTGAAAATGTAAAGATGCCTGAAAAATCTCTCTCCGAAATGCAGGGCTCGGTTGTTCGCCATATTCTTCCATGATGAATTCCCATTGGTTAAGACCCCCAAGGTATAAAGGAGAGTCAACCACCTCCACTCTGCATTGGGCAAGATGAAAAGTTGGACACTTCCTTAGTGGTGAGCTGTGGTTAATAGATATGATTTCGACTAATTAACACACAAATCCAGGGAAGTCATAAACCTGGCAAATTTCTCTATTAGGCTTTGCAGTGCTCTATGAGTTTGCATTGTGAAACCTGCATTGTCTGCATAGAGGAGAATCAGTAGATAGACACCTTCAATATACAGAACATCCTTGGTGATTTTTTCTAAGGCATTCTCCACCCTATGGTGTACAGAGAAAACAACAATGGAGTGAGCACAGATCCTTGTCTCACTCAAGGCTTGATGCAAAATAGCTTTGTGAATTCCTTGGCTCTGCCGAACCTGACACTAATTGTGGCCTCTACATAGAGCTGCCTATTAAAATTAATATTTACATTATCAGTTCCAATTGTCTTCATGATAAGCTTGCTATGAGCCACACAGTCAAATGTGGCTGATAGGTCAATGAATGTCATGTAAAACTGGCCCTTTTTTGCGATTTGGTATTTAGCAACCACCATACTTAGGTTGTGATGTCAATCAATGGTCCCTTTACCTTTTTTGAAACCATATTGAACCATAGAAAGACATTGATCTCCTCTGCTCATTCCTCCAATCTATATAAGAGTAGGCAGGCGACCCATCAGCTTGGCTGTACTATCAATCAGTGATATTGGTCTGTAGATTTTAGGGTCTCCATTATCCCCCTTTTTATAGATTGGGATAATGGTGGAGTGTTTCCATGCTTTGAAGCAGATGGACATCTCGTGGGATAGTGTGTAGGGCTTCACAAAGGTTCGATAAAGCTTTAGTAAACAGACTGTTGAAACAACAATCAGAGGAGATGTTTAGGTGGAAAAGGCCTTGTCAGATAAAGTTCATTCTTGTCTAGTGAAGAAACAAAATGCACTTTAACCTGACAAGGATTCAAACATGGATCTAGACTGGCCATTAATTGATTGTTTGTGTTGCAATATCTTAGGGAGAATGTTCTCTTTGACAACTTTGTCTCATTTTAAGATGTAACCATTTTTTCTTCGTAACAGGGGTTTTGGAATTATGTCTAGACAGGTCTTCCCTCTACCGTCCCATTTTAAATCGCAAGCAAGAGCAACATGATCACTAATTAGCAGAAACTTTTTCTGAATGTTAGCAACTCTCCCACTGAGGGTAGTTGTGACAAGGACATAATCTAGCGTTAACCTTTGGTAAGAACTCCTGAATGTTGCCTCCGAGGCACCAGCTATGGGCTTCATAGTATTAACAAGCTTCAGATTTTTAGCCTGCTGTACCTTCCTCCTCCTGAGGCGACAAGCCAGGAGGTTCTTCTTGCACTCTTGCCTATCTTTTTTAACATTGCTTTTACCTTGTGTGTTGCTGTGCTTGATTAAATAAGCGCATTTAGCCTCGATCTGGAAATCCTTTTTAATTATCTGCATTGGGTGCGGAGCATCTGTTAAATCTCATGAGCAATCTTGTTACCTGTCCAGGTCCTCCCCCTACCAGTCGCTGCCCGGGCCGCTCTCAGCCGAGCATTGACGCTGAGAGCGCGGCCCGGGGAGGCGAACTTGGCTTTGGTGGCCATATTGGGGGTATTCCAGCGCTCGGACGCGCTCTAGTCGGCCATAAAAGGGGTCCCATGACCCGGTGCTCGTCTTAGCCTGCTGTACCTTCCCCCTACTGAGGCGACAAGCCGGGAGGTTCTCCTTGCACTCTTGCCTATCTTTTTAAACATTGCTTTTACCTTGTGTGTTGTTGTGCTTGATTAAATAAGCGCATTTAGGCTCGATCTGGAAAGACTTCTTAATTATCTGCATTGGGTGCGGAGCATCTGTTAAATCTCGTGAGCAATCTTGTTACCTGTCCAGGTCCTCCCCTACCAGTCGCTGCCTGGGCTGCTCTCAGCCAAGCATTGACGCTGATTGCATGTCACCGGGGAGGCGATCTTGGCTTTGGGGGCCATATTGGGGGTATTCCAGTGCTCGGACGCGCTCTAGTTGGCCATGAAAGGGGACGACCGTCTTCTCCGCGCAGTGGACGCTCATAGCGGATGGACCGGACTCTAGCCGGAGTCATGCCAGAGTCCTGCCCATCTGCGCCCGTCAGCGCCAAGGAGGCGCCAGGGGCCTGGCATGCTGCCCAGCCCCCTATTACCTCATCTGATGACAATGGGGACCTGTCAGGCTCCCTTATTTCTCTTAGACCCCACCGGCAGGCGTGCCATCACACACTGCTTCCCGAACAATTGCATCATGGTTTTATTTGTAGCTGCACGACCAACCCTAGTTCGTCAAATCATGTTCACGCCGCTAAGTCATCTAGGGTTGACGTAAAACAGAACCCTCCTCCCCCCTCTAAAGAAGTGGGCTTCCTTATTAACGCTCGTTCCTTGGTTAGTAACAATTTTGCTTTCCGAGATTTTGTCTCGGAAAGAAAACCTTCCTGGGTCTTTGTCACCGAAACATGGGGCTCAGACTCAGCTGGCCCGACCTGATTAATGCCCTCCCCGATGGTTATGCCATGGTGAGACAGGATAGAGAGGACCGCAGAGGGGGTGGAATAGGCATTGTATATAAGAACTCTTTTACCTGTCGCATGGAGCCCCTCCCTTCTCCCCAGAAATCCTTTCAGGCCCTTTTCTTCTCTCTTAGTACCTCCCCGAAAGAAAACTTTGCCGGTATTCTTATTTACAGACCCCCGGGCTCTAGGTCCCCGTTTACCGCTGATCTACTCGAAGTAATTGAACCATTCATTAATAGGCCTTCCTTGACAATTCTTGGAGATTTTAATTTCCATCTAGAAAATCTCAACTCGGCCAACACTACGTCACTTGTGGACACACTTGCTTCCCTCAGCCTTTCCCAAAAAGTGCTATCCCCTACCATTCTGATGGCCACATCTTAGATGGGGTGTTTACTAATGATCCTAGGCTAGAGATTGGTTCCCCTTTGCTCCTCTCCTGGTCGGATCACAAAGCAGCCCCCCTGGAATTTGTCTCAGTTTCTCTTCCTGCCCCTCCCACGGACATGAACTGTTGGGTTCTAAAGAGGAATTATAGGGGCCTGTCCAATGAATCACTTGGCCCTCTTATTGCCAGCTTTAAGGCTCCCCCCTCTCAGGATATTGATACCACTGCCCGTGTGCTCGCAAGTACCATCTCTAGGGCTATGGACACCTTAGCCCCGCTTAAATCTCACTATTGTGCTAGGAAACGCCCGTCAGTGCCCTGGTACTCAGAAACTCTTAGACTTCAGAGACAGGAGTGTAGGAGGCAAGAAAGGCTTTGGAGAGCTCAGCCTGATGCCGATCTACGGATCAAGCATAAAAATCTCCTTAAGAGCTACAAAGCGGCGGTGTTTACCGAAAAGCAAACTTTCTTTTCCAAGCTAACCTCATCCCTCACCTCCCCTGGTGATCTCTTCAAGGTGGCAGATACCTTATCTCTTGTTCAACACCCTGATCCCATAGTTCCCTCTCAAGAACTCTGTGATCAGATCTCCACATTCTTCCATATTAAAATCCTGGATATTTACACAGCTCTCCAGACTCATAACCTCACTCATGTTCCCCCTTCCAGCCCAGACTACACCTTAGCTCCCAATGACATCTACTCCAATGTTCCCCTCCTCACGACTGAGACCCTGGATAAACTCCTAGATTCGACTAAGTCAGGATCCCCCCTTGATCCCTGTCCTCTCAAAATTCTAAAAAACTGCAGGGACACTTTACTTCCCACTTTGTTGGAAGTTATGAATAGAGCCATCTCCAGTGGTGAGTTTCCAGCTTCCTGGAAGACTGCCATCGTTAAGCCTCTTTTAAAAAAGGCCTCCTTGGACCCAGGGATTCTTAAGAACTTTCGTCCCATTTCCCTTCTTCCCGCTCCAGCTAAGATGCTGGAGGCTCATCTGAATTTCCATCTTAGCGCCTTTTTGAATAAGACCTGCCTGCTTGACCCATCTCAGCATGGCTTCCGAAAGTCGCATAGCACTGAGTCAGCCCTTACAGTGGTGGTCAACAACATCCGCGCTAAGGTTGATAGTGGTCAGACAACTCTTCTGATCCTACTCGACCTTACAGCAGCATTTGACACCCTGTCCCCTACCATTCTGGCCTCCCCCTCCTGCCTCAGTGAGACGGGAGTGAAGGGTCTGGCTCTGAGCCTCCTTGCCTCCTTCCTTAACCATCGGGAGCAAAGGGTCAAACTGGGTGACTTCCTTTCCAATGCCATGCCTCTGCAGTGTGGGGTTCCGCAGGGCTCCGCTTTGAGTCCTACACTCTTCAACGTTTATGTGGCCCCTCTTGCTAGGCTTGTTAGAACTTTTGGACTGAAAGTGCTCTCGTACGCAGATGACACCCAGATCATGGTCTCCTTGTCCCAATCAGTCGAGACCATGGCCCTAAACTTCCAAAATTGTATGGAAGCAGTGGCAGGCTGGATGGCCTCGAACTTCCTTAAATTAAACAGGGAAAAGACGGAGATCCTGGTCTTTGGTGGAAATAAGGAGATCTGGTCAGATGATTGGTGGCCCCAAACACTGGGAAATTGTCCCCAGCCTTCTTCCGTCGCCCGTAACCTGGGAGTCATATTTGACACCTCACTTGCTTTTGACAGGCAAGTAAACAGAGCGGTCTCAACCTGCTGCGGGGCTTAAAGGGTATTAAAAAACGTACCCACTACCTCTCTCCTGATGCCCGGAAACTGGTTGCAGTTGCCCTCCTATCCTCGTGACTGGACTACTGCAATGCCTTATATCTTGGCATGAGTAATAAACTACTCCGTCGTTTGCAGGTCGTCCAGAATGCGGCAGCGAGATTTATTGTTAATGCCCCCAGACGCTCTTCAGGTACCAGGATTAGGAGAAATCTCCACTGACTCCTGGTTTATGCCATGATAAAATTCTAAATTTTGACCATCATTCACAAGGCTCTTCATGGTGCGGGAGCTGAAGGCATCAGGACCCTAGTTTCGACCTATTTCCCCGGCAGAGCCTTGCGCTCTGCCAGCCAGAACTTGTTGACCGTCCCCCGAGTCGCTAAGGCGAGATGGGGAGGTAAGGCCTTCTCCTCTCTAGCCCCTAGACTCTGGAACGAGCTCCCTTCGGAACTCAGGGGCCAGGAATCTCTTCTGCTCTTCCGAAAGGGCCTTAAAACTCTCTTTTCTGAAGCCTACTCCTAGGCCTCTATACCCTGTGTCTTTATATCTGTACCTGGCTTTATTCCATCATTTGCGCTTTGACGCCTTCGGGCAAAGTAGCGCTTTACAAATCTCTATTCTATCAAACAATCAATCAATCAGATTCCATATCACCAATGCCTGTTTAGGGCCTTTCCATATTAACATGCTTAAAGTGGATCAAGTTATCACAGATACAGACTGTTCTCCCACAGACCAGTCTACCACCTATGGACAGCTGTTGGCCTAGAAGATTCACATCCAGGTAATGGCCAGGGGGTTATGATTACTAATTAGTACTAATACTAGTTCCTTTCTTCTTTCCTCTCTGTCACACTTTCAGCAATAGCGCCAAGACACTCTTAGGAGTAACAGTTGTCCTATATAAATAATCCCAAAACACAAAATTGTTTTACCAATTGCCTGATCCAAGGCATCGACCTCTAATGACATGTCCCCATCAAAACAGTTTTTATAAAAAATCATTAAAATTAATTCGGAGTTCATATTCTCTTCATATATCAAGACATGAAAATAAGGTGAGGTATCTAAAAATTTCACAATGTAATGTTAGTAGTATTAGCTAAAAGGGTCAAGATGCCACTTTTTGCTCACCCTGAGCCAGCTGGTAAAGCTGGGGTTTGGTAGGAGCAGTAGTTCTCTAGGATGACTAAGCCCACATCTCCTGGAGGCATAGTACACTGCATACTTTGTTTGCAGTGTACTTTGTTGCAGTGTTGTTTACCCCCCTCAGCTAATATGAATTATCTTTTTCATTCTTGAATCTTGCCAGGTAGCTAACCTTAGAGTATGTAAATGTAGGTGTACTTATATAGCGCAACCTGTCACCCAAAGGGCATCCTGGCGCTTGCTTAGGGAACCCGTCCTGGTATTCCCCTGTGAGAGGCCCCAGCAGGGTGTCCACAGGGTGAAAGCCAGGCATCCCGCCGCGAGGGGCCGTAGTGGAGATTAAGCAAGCTATTGCCCAGAGTTGCAGAGTGAGACCCCGTGAGTCGAGTAGGCACCGGAGCGAGAATTGTCGAGGCCGTGGAATTTTTGAGCCCGAGACCCACTGAGGCGGGGAATCGAACCCTGGTCCACGGTCGATCCCGGCTTCCGGGTCTGCCGCCTCTAACCACTGAGCCACACTTCTCCACTATCAACCCGCCTTTCTCTTTTCTCACTATCCATCATTGCCCCTACCTTATGCTCACTATTGTCCATTTTAGCCTTTGAGGTGAGTCAATCCCAGTCTTACAAGCTCGCCAATGGAGTATATCTATTGCTAAGGGGATCTCACCACTTCTCATCTGTGCGTTTCTTTGCAAGTAGGACTGGCGTTGGAATCTATCTATGCCCCCCCCCCCCTCCTCACAGCAGGATGGGATTCGTAAAAGTAGGATATTAGTAGGGCAAAAGTCTGGGAACTTAGTGATGGTACAAATGGAAGTTGGGATAACATGTGCTTCACAAAGACAGGGCTATGTAGGTTGACCACAATGCAATTCCCCATTATGTTTGTCTATGTGTTTTGGGTTCTTGCCATTAAGATATGTCTATGTAATTGTGGTACCCCTCTTGTAAACTTAGCCAGCCAGTAGTAGCAAATTAAAGCACAGAGTTCCCCAGAAAGACTGAGAAGGAAAAGTGTGTATGTGTGTAGGGAAAGCCAAGAGGGGAAGGAAAAGGGAAATTCCCCTCTTGGGAACTAGAACCCTCACACACCCAGCAAGCTAGGTGTCCTGCTTCATCATATGGGTCCTGCTCCTCGTCAGACTGGCGCTGCAATGTCTGACGGGCACCCGCGAAGGGGCTCTTTAGCGGAGATCTTTTGTTCCAGCCATATGGTGCATGCGTGTGAGAGGGCAAAAGAAGTGTGTAGTCGTGAGAAGGTGGTGGTGATTAAAAAAGGTAAGTCAATCCACAAGGATTTTTAATAGCGTGGCTGACTCCCTTGGTTAAAAAGGTGGGAGGGAAGATAGAACGCTACGGAAGTAAGTGGCGAAGGTATCTACAACCATTAGTTCTCTCTCCCTGCCTGTCTTAATCAGTGAGATCAGTTAGTGGAGTGAAGGAGCTAGATAAAGGGTTTAAAGTTCTTGCAATAATAGTTATCAGTACTGCACTTAGTGGTCCAACTATTGTCACATATTTGTGCAATGTGTTGACCAATGAAAAACAGAGGAGAAGCAACAGAAGTAGCAGGTACATTTTTAGTTCTGGCTGTAAGTGAGACTCAAGAAAGCATTCCAGTGTCTGACAAGTAGTGTCCATTTCCTGCATGGAAGACTCAGTTCCAGCCACCTTCTTCGGCTTATAAGCTTCAGGTGCAGAAATATGCTTTGATCCCACCTTTTCCTCTTTGGGGCGAGCTCCCTTGAGTTGTTAGGGATGCATGCAGGCGACACAGCATGAGAAGTGTGGATATCTGTATAGCTTAAGGGGCCAATTAAAGATACAAGATGTCAGGCCTCTACAATTATAAGCTTATAGGACACTATTCACGCTTGATACCCTTTTCATCCTTCACTGTTCAACAGAAACCTTCAAGCATACAGCTTTAACTAAAGCGTCACGTTTGTTTAAGCCTCTGTGGGTCTGGCTGATGCACGCAATAATGCCCTTTATTAGGAAGCATGACGTCATCTTACAACTCAGGGCACCAGACCCAGCCACTGGAGAAAACAGTTCGAGCCCGGTGTCCTTGAGATAACATCTTCAGTGAGGGAAGTCCACCGTCCCACAGTGCTACGCGATTTCTACATTTCTGACCAGAGCAGCAGTCAACTTCCGAAAACGATTTGTTCGAAGAGTCAGTAAGAGCGACTCATTTGATTTCAAAAGGCAGGTTTTGTACTTTGATGAGAGTGTATTTTGTGTGTGTTGCTGTGGGTGCTTGGAGAGAGGGGCTCATAGACTTAGACTTTGGGAAGTTATCGAATGAACGTTTAATTTAGAAAGATGTGTGGAAGTTAGTCCTTTACCTCGAGGTGAGTTATGTGCTGTGTATGGTAAATCCCTCCTTTTCCACTTTGTCACTCGAAAACGAGGCTTAACGGCAAGTTTTACCTTTGAAATCTACTATATGATATGATATTTTTATTTATATTGCACAGTTACTTAAAACCATTTACAATACATCTTAAAAAGAAAGGCTGTCCTAAAAAATGCATTTGTATACGAAACTTTCTTCTATAGGAAAGCAGCAAGGTACGATAATTAAGGCACACTTCAGAGTCCCTTTTGCAGGGCAAACTCCTGTGCGTACAGTGAACACGTGTACCCCTCAACTCATCATTAGGCACTCTGGGGCAAATTATCAAGACTCGACAATAAAATTACCGCCGCTTTATCGCTAAAGTGGCGATTTGGGGCTTGATAATATGCTCTATAGAATTCCAATAGAAACCCAGGTTATACATCTAACCTGGGTTTCTATGGGAATTCACAAGGGCATATTATCAAGCCCCTTATCGCTACTTTAGCGGCAGTTTCCTGCCGATAAAGCGGCGATAATTTTATCGCCGAGTTTTGATAATTCAGGGGCATATTATCAAGGACCGGTGTTAACATTATCGCCATTTTATTGGCAGGAAATTGCCGATAAAACGGCGATAATGGGCTTGATAATACGCCCTTGTTAATTCCCATAGAAGCCCATGTTAACACCAAAACATGGGCTTCAATCGGAATTAACAAGGGCGTATTATCAAGCCCATTATCGCCGTTTTATCAGCAGTTTCCCGCCAATAAAACAGCGATAATTTTAACACTAGTCCTTGATAATATGGCCCAAAATGCCCCTCGGTTCTTAGAGGACCTGAAGAGGCATTTGTAACGCCTGCAGTATGGAGTCCACATGTATGAATGTTACGGTGAAGACTGGAGCGCTTTGTCTGTGATTTAATACATTCTTCTTGTTCTGGAATGACATTCTAGACCATAACGGATAGCTGACTGCTTGGCATGGCTTCGCATCTGTCTGGCAGAGGACAACATGAGTGGGAGGGATTTTGCAAGTTTTCACAAAAAGCTCCACTTTCCGGTTTGGTATGCGCATGTGCAGACGGTCTGATGAAGGCAACAATGGTGTAATGTGATGCTGTCACTCATGAGGGGAGAGTGCAAGGCTTTGACCATTTGCTGAGTGAACGCTGTCTTACCCTGTAAGGTGACTTCTCCTCTTCGGACTTCACCTCTTGGGACTTCACCTTTTGTGCCTGTTTTGTGAGTGGTTTCAGTGGATGGTGTGTTTGACGTTGAGCAGCTGTGGCAAGAGGAGTTGTGTGTTTTGTTCTTTCAATCTAGTATAAAAAAGACTGTGCTTGAGCTAGCTGAAGTCAAAAGCTGGCCATGCATTCTATTACCAGTGCATTTATATAGATGAGGAAGCGTTTGTATGTTATTCAAATATTACATTAATAACAGAGTGCAGAAAAATAATCCACAACTGTGTACACTGACATGGTGCTTTTGCTTTTAAAATGATTTTTATATATACTGTTAAAGTGCATGTCCCTGGCTTATGGTAGGCCTTAACGCCATCTTGTTAAGAATGAATGTCTCCTTATGTGTGCGCTCTGTTTCTGCTGCATGTAGTCACGTGAGTCATGTTTGATTATTCGATAGATACTGTTCTCGAAGAAGACTCTCTAGTGTGGGCTCAGTATTGTATTGTATCTCCATGGACTGAGTTTCCATAAGCAGTATTGCATTCATTCACAGTGCTTCACTGTTTCTTATGTAACGCCTTTGTTCTGACACCTTCTAGGACACTAGGTGATAGGGACTGAATCAAAACTCACACAGTGGGAGAGTGCTTGAGTGGTAAGGCTGTATGATGATTCTAAAGACTTTATTTGTTGAAACTGTATTTCATTTGCTCTCACCATGATCATTCTGCACTTTCCATGCTTGTCTTTTGGTACATTTCCTATCTAAACTCTCTTTTTGGGGGGTGGGCCAATCTCTTGAGATCTCCCATGATTCTTTTCCTGTGCTAGTAGGGATGCTGTTTTATTCTTTAGGGCAATTGATTTCCATGTAACCCTTCAGTCTCTAAATTCAATTAGTCTGTGTTGTACCTTTTACATTTCGTGATAACATGTCATAATATTTTCTAGTTCCATCCTCAAACTCTGAAGCTCTTTCTTAATTGACAATATTTTATATACTGATTTTGTGCCTTATCTTGAGACACAGTGCCTTAGGAAATGTTAATGTTATTGTTATGGGGAATTTATAAAGTGCACGGCTACTCCAGGGAGTGGCCCGGCGCTAACAGATCCCCTTGAAAGACAAACAGTATGGAATCTCATCCTAACAAGCCCCCATTACTGATGGAACAGCCAGGTTTTAAGTTGGTGCCTGAAACTGAGAAGCTCTTGTTCTTGACTGAGGGAGAGAGGCAGAGCGTTCCATAATCTTCCAGCTACCACCTGGAAGGAACATCCCGCCTTTCTAGTCCGGATGAATTTAGGCACCGATAGCAAATGTTGGGTCAATGACCTCATAGTCCTGGCTGGGTTATAGGGTATAATTCCCTTTCTGATGTACTGAGCCGCACTGTTATGTAAGTGCCTTAAAGGCCAGTGCAAGAGCCTTAACTTTAATCCTATTTTTCACGGAGAGCCAGTGCAGAGCTTTTAAATGAGTCGTCATGTGAGTCCTGGGCCCTACCAGAGAAATAGTTATGGCGGCCGCATTTTGGACTACCTGTAGGTGGCCCAATGAATAGTTTGAGATGCCCAGGTATAACGCACTTGCATAATCCAGTCTTGATGTAATCAACGCTTGGACCATAGTTTTCCAGTGGGACAAGGGGAGCAGTGGTAAGAAGCCACAGATTGAACCTGCGACTTCATGGAAAAATCCGAGTCAAGCATGACTCCAAGGTTTTTCACGGTGGTAACTGAACAAAAAGGTGGAGGCTGATCCTGGGGCCACCAATTCTGCCATTCATCCTCCGGGGTATGTCTGAAGAAGACTATTTCAGTTTTGGCAGAATTACATGACAGTTGGTTTTCTCGGAACCAGTCAAACACTTTAGTCAGATATAGATAAATTGAATTATCATTAAACGGCTCCTCCTTCTCACAAGTGAAAAACAACTGGGTATCATCGGCATAAGTTATAACTTTTGCCCCTTGTTGTTCAACTAGGGGTGCCAGCGGTGCCATATAAATATTAAATAAAGTTGGACTCAAAACTGAGCCTTGAGGCACTCCAACATTCAGCAGTGGAATTTCCCCTGAGAAAGGGGGGGACCAGACAGATTGCTGACTGCCTTCCGTAAAAAAAGAAAACCACCTGAAAACTGTGCCCCCAATGCCACATTCACTGAGTCTCTGTAGGAGTCGTCCGTGGGGCACAGTATCAAAAGTCGCCGAGAGGTCCAGCAGTATCAATACTACCTTGCCTCCTCTATCAAGGGTGGCTTTGATAGTTTCAGTGACTTCCAATAAGGCCATTTCTGTACTACAATTTGCTCTAAACCCTGAGTGGCTGGGATGAAGAGCGTTAGTAGCCTCAATGAAGTCAGTGATGACCACATTTACATACTTCTCCAGCGCCTTGGCGAAAAGAGGAAGCAGTGTTATAGGCCTGTAGTTGCTTACCACTGCAGGGTCAGTGTCTAACATTAGCATTGTCCTAATCCTCCCAAACAGTGGACATGCCTTTGAGGTGTAATATTTTAGAACACGAGTCTCAAATGAGTAGCTCAGGAGCTTCTGGTAGCTCACCAGGGCCATCATTAAAGTAGATTCTATAGGTGAAGCTAAGCCAAGTACATCAGACTCTGTACATATTAAAAATTACATCACGTCTCCTTTCAAGATCCTTAGGGTGACAGCTGGCCGAACCAAAGGAAGCTTCTCATGATAACACTCAACCAAATGCTGTGATTGCGTATGGGGTATGCCTCATTTTTATTTATTTGAAAGGTTTTATATAAGGTTGACTAGACCCGGGGGTATCAGAGCACTTTACATGATCAGAAGCAGTACAAGACAAAATCAGTTGTTCATCAAATAAACACATACATGAAAAAAAATTAAAAAGGGGCAGAGTGAAAACACTATACATGAGTAGAGGCAGCCAAGAAGAGAGAATTTACACGGTAACCAAAAAAAATGCAGGTGCAGGTAACAAATTAGGTACGGGGTGGTATAACATTTTGGGCATGATAACAGGTAAAGCATAATTAGTTAAAAATGGGTGAGAACAATTTAGGGTAGTGAAGCGAGTATAGACAGAGAGATATAGGATGAGTTGGATAGGAGACAGGATTTGGGGAAAAGTGGGGGAGGTAAGAGAAAAGAGGGTGATAAGTAACAGATTGGAGGGTGGAGGAAGGTGAGAGCCAGGAAGTGAGTAAAGGAAAATCAAAATAGCAGAGTGTAAGGTCTGAGGGGCGTCAAGGACCCAGTAGGTGTCGAGAAGGTGATGTTTCATGTCTTTTCTAAAGCTGAGGTAGGAGGGGTTACAGCGCAGGTCCCTAGGGAGAGCATTCCAGGTGATTGGGGCTTTCTCGGAGAAGGAGTGAGATTGGGTGGTTTTCTGTTTTAGCAGCGGGGGGACGAGGAGGAGTTCATTAGTGATTCTCATCATTCGGGAGCAGCCCGCTTTATTGAGTTTATTTGTAAGGTACAGGTGTTTGTTGGTGTAGAGCTTTATGCATAAGGCATGCAGTCTTGTAGAAACATCTTCCTTCAATGGATAGCCAATTAAGAGCTTTCAGGGCTAGGGATATGTGGTCAAATCTCTTAGTCAGTGATGAGCCTGGCAGCTAGGTTGAGCACAGATCTAAGGGGGCCTAGGTGAACTTTGGGGGTTCCGGTGAGAATAGCGTTACCATAGTCAATTTTCGAGAGGACAAGTGATTGGACAACCCATTTGAAGTTGTCAGATGGAATGAAGGGTTTGATTTTCTTGAGATGTCGGAGAGTGAAAAGGGCTCCTTTAGCCAACTTTTTTATCTGGTCATTTAGATTTAAGTTTTTATCAATAGCGAAACCAAGTGATTTCACTGAGTTGGATAAGGAGAGGGAACAATTGAGGGCATTAAGGTCTGAGAATCCAGCCTTGGATGGGGAGCCGGCTGTTTTTTTGGTGAGAAGAGAATTATTTCAGTTTAGTAGGGGTTCAGTTTTAGATGGTTGGATTGGAACCAGGATTGGATCTTATTCAAGGTATTAAGATGAAGTACATCAGATGGGGATCTGATCTTATAGTAAAGTTGGGTGTCATCAGCGTAGCAATGATAGTTGATACCAGCTTGCTTAGAATGAGGGTAAGGGGTTCCATAAATAGGTTGAAGAGAGAGGGGGAGGCAATAGAGCCCTGAGGGACACCCATGAGGACAGGTGTAGGATTTGAGAGGCAGTCTTTGATTTTGATGTGTTGAGTTCCGTACTGGAGGAAAGAGGCAAACGATTTGAGGACCGTACCATTAAGGCCAAAGCGAGCTTTAAGCGAATTAAGTAACGAAGAATAGTTAACAGTATCAAAGGGAGCAGAGAGGTCGAGGAGTATAAGTAGGCAGGTCTCACCATTGTTGAGGGAACAGTGGATATCATCCACTGTGTTAAGCATGGCGGTTTCAGTACTGCAGCCTTTCCTGAAGCCGGATTGCAAGGAGTCAAGTAAGTTGAAATTGCTTATGTGATTGTCCAATTGAAGCAGTTCACATTTTTCCAGGGCTTAGAAAGAAGTGGGAGTTTAGAGATAGGGAGGAGATTTTTAGGGTCATTAGGGTCAGCAGTGAGGTTTTTAAGAATGGGAGTGATCTGTTCGAGTTGGAGGGAGTCGGGGACATATCCCGTGGTAAAGGATGTATCAATGATAGTAGTCCAGTAGGGTTCGATTATGTGGTTTAGATCTTGGACAAGGTTATAAGGGAGAGGGTCTTTGTTGAGTGAAGTCAGCTTTAGTTTAGCAATGATGTTAAAGACTTCATGTTTAGTCACAGGATGGAAATAATACCATGAGGCATTATTTTTCAGCTGTAAGTTTGAAAGGATGTCATCAGAGGAAGATTGAACGGATAGGGGAGTGGAAGGATTAGGTGGTAGTGGTGATGTCGACAGGGGAGGTAAGTCTATGGCAGCATCTACGGCATGTGTGGTGGGACCTGAATTTGATGGAAGGATTTATCTATTTTGACAATTTTATCCGACAGGAAGTTAGCAATTTCCTCGTATCTCTTAGTTGAAGCCGTCAGCTCTGGATGGGTAGAAGATGATTGTTTCCTAACAATGTTAAACAATTTTCTGGGGCCTATTTTTAGCATGATCAAGTTGAGCTCCAAAGAAGGTTGCCTCTTCATTGAAAATGTGTTTCTTATAGGTTGATCTCTCGGATCTGACGAGGGCGTGATGAGAGGGGTGTTGTCTCCAAGTTCTTTCAGCCAGTCTTAGTGATCGTCGTTTGTTATTGAGATCTAAATTGAACCACGATTTGGATTGAATTTTGCTTTGTTGTTTCAGCTTGAAAGGGGCTATTTGGTCTAGGACATCTTTAACAGTGTTATTGAAGTGTTCAGTGAGCTCATCAGCGTTTTGGGTGAGGGGGTGGAAAGAAGTTGTGCTTGGAGTTTAGAATCAAATTTGCCCGGGGGTATTTGATTAAGGTTTCTGGTCCATTTCATGGTTTTGATATTTTTTGTAGGGGGTTAGGGCATTAGTTGTGATCTTAAACAGAATGAGGTGATGCTCAGGCCAGTCGATAGGGATGATGTTAGAAAGGGAGGGCAAGTCACTGTTGGAAATGATGCCGTCGAGAATGACCCCTTTGGTGTGGGTAGGAAGGGGCATAGATACTTAAGGTCGTTCATATCTAGAAGGTTGAAGAAATGAATGACTGTGGGAATCCTCCGCATTATTCCAGTGGATGTTAAAATCTCATAAGAGATTTTTCGAGTTAGAAAGTGAGGATTGTGTAAGAAGGTCAGATAATTCATCAGCGAAGAGAAGATGTTCACCTGGAGGGGGGTAAATATTATGAAGTCGAATCAGGGAAGAGTTCTGCAAAGTGAGTTCAGCGCCAAGGTATTCAAAGGTTAGGTGGTCTGTGTTCTTGACAAGGGTGAGCTGAAGTTTGTTTTTATAAATAATAGCGAATCCACCCACTTTTCTGTCGGGTCTGTCTTTCCTAATGATGGAGTAACCGGGGCAATGAGTAAGTCAAGAATAGCCATTGAGTGGTCATTGAGCCAGGTTTCAGTAAGGATGGCGATGTCAATAACCTCAGAGAGGATGGTTTCTGAAATTTGCGTTGCATGTCGGACTGCCAATCTGCAGTTTACAAGCATGCAGAAAAGGGGATTTATGTTGTCATTGGTAGGTTTGTAAGAGTGGATGATGGTAAGTTGAGTTTGGGGTCTCGGGGAGATGGGTGAGGAAAGAGTTCTGTTAGTACCCACTATCACAGGGATGTTGGTGTAAGGGAGTGGAGGATCAGTCATCAAAGATTTAGGTAGGTAGGAGTTACATAGGTCAATTAGGTCAGAGTAGGAGAGGTAGTTCACATCACGGAGTGGTCTGATGTTTGGTTCTCCATCGGTTTTGCTGGGAGATGTTTAGGGAGTAAGAACAAAAGGAGTCAGAGTGATTGGGGAAGGTCTTGGAGTTGAGGGCGTTGTAAGCCTCTCTGAGTCGAGTGAGCTCAGTACTCATGGTTGAGAGATTGCATTCAATGTTAGTGTCTGTGCTGTAAGATTGAGGGGGAAATCAGTTGCAATGGAGGAGGAGGGTGATGTGGGCTCTAAGTTGACATGGGATAGAAATCACTTGTGCGTAGGGGGGGTGAAATCAGTTGCAAAGAAGGGGGGAGGAGGCGGGTTCCGAGTTGACAGGGGAAGGAAGTTTGCTGTGCGGAGGGGGAGTGAGGCCGAGGTAGGGAGTCTGAACAGAGTTTAGGTTATTGGACAAGGAATTCTGTGTGGAGTAAGTTAGGTCAGTCACTCAGTCAGACCGCGTGGAAGGAGAGGAAAAGAGGGAGTGGAAGTGAGAGATATTGGTAGGATATCCCAGTTGTATGGGCCGGTAACGGGGAGTAAGGTTAGAAGTAGAGAGAGAAAGGATAATAGGGGCTTTGTCGTTAGATAGTAGGAATTGGCATGACGGTATGTGTGGTTGTGATGAGTAGGAGAGGGATGGTCAGAACCTGGGGGGTGGGAGGAGACGTAAGGGCATCGGGCTGTTGAGTTGAAGAATGGTTGCGAACTGGTTTTGTGAGTTGGTAGGACAAGGTACTGAAATGATTATCAAAGATGTTGAGGTGGTATTCAGAGGCTTGAATGAGGATATCACCAGTTTTAAATATGGAAATGTCAATTTCACAGAGAAAGGCCGAGAATGGGGTCGTAGACAATATGAATCCATAAGGAGTTTTCCTAGATTTAGAGATTGTAAGGAGGAGAAGGAAAGTGTTTTTCTATTTGGAGGGGCGTTTAGAGTCGAAAATGAAGTTAGTTTTCATACGAGAGGAGAGGCTGTGGCAGGAGTCAAATAATAATGTTTCAGGGTGACGTATCAATAATTTATGTTTAAAATTGTTTGGGTAGCTTAGACGGGTATGAGTTTTTCCATGAGTTGGGGCAATGTCTGAGATAGCAGGGACAAGGGGAGTGAGGAGGGTATTGGGGGAACATGATCAGAGACTGGGGGCACAAAAGAGGAGAAAAGATGTGAAGAGAAGAGAAGGGGTGATTATTTATTAAACAATTACGTATGTATGTTTTAATGAGGGGGCATGACCTGCAGCCGGGGAAGATGGAGGCGTAGTACGAGGGCTGCGCTAGAGACCTAATTATTCCCCTGAAAATCCGGCATTATCTGCACACCGCAGTGACCATGGAGGGCACCCATGGCTGAGGGAGCGGGTCAGTGGTCCGCGATGGTGATTTTCAGCAGCCTTGAGCATCCCAGGAGGTAAACGGAGGACCCGGAGGAGATCGGCCGGGTTAAACTTAAGATGGCGGCCGCCCGATTGCTCTGAGCGGCGGCTCCCCTGAGATCGTGAGGCAAATCCAGCCTCTCGGACAGGAGAACTGCACCCCAGTGGAATGGCCCCCGGCATTGTCGCCTCTGTGAAGAGCCTGGGTGCAGATCAAGAATTGTAAGGAGAATTGATGCAAGTGGCGCTTGCTGTGGGGGTGAACCCGCGTTGAACAGCGAGCTACGGCCGGCGGATGTCGGTGGCATCGTGAAGGCCGAGTGCCCTGCAACCTGAGAGGTTGATGGTGCATGGTGTCAGTCGGAGGTCCAGGGCAGCGTAAATACACAGCAGTGGGAAGGGCTCCTTCTCATTGGCCTGACGGGGACGATTTCTGCTGCAGCGCGGTCTTCACCGCATCTGGGCGCTAACATTGGGCCTGGGGCCCGCAGCCCATAGAAAGTCCCCCCGCTTGAGTATCCGGTGCCGCCCCGCTTGACCAGGACTGAGCGCCGCTACAGGGCAGGAGCAATTGAAGGCCCTGAGAGCCAGCCGCAGCAACGAACCTGTATGTGGGGAAAGGGGGGCAGAGACTTTGAGGCCTTCGCGGTACACCTAGTTCGGCGGGTCCCAGAGGTAGAGAAAACAGTCACAAGAGGGGCTTACTGGCCAGTCGGTGTCCAGGGAGCCGGGCCCATAATGGATCAGAATAGAGTACCGGGTCAAACTAACCAGATAGAAAAGTACACAGTGACAATGACCCGGGAGCGGAGTGCAACGGGTGGCGGCCAAGACGACGACCATGGCAATGGGGGCCCAAACCCGTCCCTGAAGGACATAATGAGGGCCATCAAAGATTTTTGTGGCACCATGGAGCTAAAACTGGATGATCCGTGACAGAGGAGGTGAACCTCCTGCAGGCGGACTTCTGTAAAATGTCAGAAAAGGTTGCAGCGGTGGAGACCGGCATAGGTGGGCTCCAGGCAAAGACAAAGCAATTGGAGGAACAGGTTGCCGTGCTCACCAAGAACCAGGCCAACATTCTGCCCCGCCTGGAGGTCCAGGAAGACTGGTCTCGGTGAAACAACATTCGCATAGTGGGGGTGTCGGAGGGTATGGAGGGGCCCTCGACTGACTGCTTTGTAGAGGACCTTATTTTGCATCACCTGAAGCAGAAATGTCTCTCAAACTTCTTTTGTGTTGAGCGGGTGCACAGGGCCTTGGGAGGCAAGCCTAGGCCAGGAGCACCTCCATGCACAATCATTGCCGCATCCTGAACTACTGGGACTGAGATGCCATTATGCAGGCAGCACGTGTCCACGGGGACCTACACCTTGACAATGCCATAATTTGTTTTTTTCCGGACTTCGCGCTGTAGGTGCAGCGACAACAGCGCTCCTTTGATGGGGTAAAGAGGGCGCTTCGAGATAAAGGTGTCAAGTACATGATGTTGTTCCCTGCACAGCTCAAGGTTCTAGATGGAGAAAAAGCCTACTTCACTGACACACCTACGTACGCCACCAACAGGATGGAAGGCTGGCGCACTGATGGTCGGCAGGGGAAGCGGCACGAAACGCAGGTGAACCGAGGTGACTGGGAGGTGGGCCGGGAGGCATTTCAAGTTTCCAGTGATGGCGAACGACAGCAGGCAGAGTGACTCTGGTATGGTGAAGGTTTGCTGAGCTCACTCTATGGCTCTGATCGGACTTTGACTTTTGGTTGAAGGAATAGGTGGCCCGGTTGTTTAGCTCCCTGGTGGTAGAGGGGGTCAAGGATTGACTCGCTCCGTGAACCTGCTGAGAGACATTGACTGAGTCTGCCCACTGACCTGGTTCCGGACTGGATGATGGCCAGGGGATGGGGGTATACTGTTGAAGGTGGTACGCTGGGGGTTGTATAGCAAGAGAGGGGGTGTGATCAGTCATGGACCGTATGCATCTTCCTTAGGTCAGCGGTCCCACGTTTCCTCTTACATGGTTCTAGTTGTGGTATCAGGGTGACAGGCACTCTGCAAGTTTTATTGGTGGGTGTTTAGAGGCCCACCAGGCAGGGCGGCAGGCAGGGGGGAGTTGGGGGGTTTGGGTGTTGGGGAAACGTGTGGGTGGGAGGGGAGTGGAGCTGTTTCTTAGGGACAGGTTTATTATGCTCATTACTTGGTCAGTCCTTTGGCGGGGGAAGTTGACAGTGGCACAATACAGGGCAGCAGGGTTCATTTGAGGAGTTGGGGAGACACTAAATCAGGGTGGGTTCCCAGACACAGGTTAAGATTTGGACCTTGAACGTCAATGGCTTGGGCAATAAGATTAAATGGACTTTAGTGCTGCAACACCTGAAGCAACACTACCCTGATGTGGTTCTCCTTCAGGAGACGCACCTGCGAGGCAACAGATGTAAAGCGTTAGACCGCTTTGGGTACAAGATGGCTGCCCACTCGGGATTCACCTCTGGGTCCAGGGGTGTGGGTATCTTAATGCGTAAGTCCTTCCCTATGGTGATCTCTGGTGCGTGGACTGACGACTCGGGCTGCATGGTGGTGGGTGGGTGGAAGAGATGGATGGCTGTATTCTGCTCCTGCTATGTCCCGCCGGGCCTCCACTCCAAGACATAGGCACGATTGGGCTCCTTTCTGACAAATCTTCCCCTGGGGACTCTCCTGGTGGGTGTAGACATGAATGCTGGCCTGGATAGATCGGGCAGGGGCAGGGATTTAAGGGGGAGCAGGGACTGCAAGGATTTCTGGAAGCCTAGGGCCTGGGGACTTATGGCAGGTGCATCACCCCTCTTTGAGACAGAACACGTTCTACTCAGCCAGGCATGTGTCCTTCTCCAGATTGGATTACCTGCTGGCGTACACTGATAAATTGGTTGCATATTCGGAACCCCTTATAATAGCCAGGGGTCTCCCTCACCACTCCCTGGTGAGCGTTCTTTTGAAGGGGCCAGTTGTCAACAGGGCAGCGTTCCCATGGATAGATCCGTGGCACCTGCGGGATTATAAAATAGGAGACAAACTCAGGGAGGGCTCTCAGCTGTATTTTGAAGAAAATCGGGGATCAGTAGCATCACATATCACACTCTGGGAGGCGTACAAGACCGTCTTGAGAGGGCAGGCACAGGCCTTGACCGTGGCCAAAAAGAAGGAGGAATCCATACAGATTAGGATGCTTGAAGATGAGATAACTAATCTTTAAAGTAGGGCAGATGCTGCATCGTCAATAGACAGTCATCATGCCACTGTTAAGCAGAAAGAGCTTAGGGCCCTAGCGGAGGGTGAGGCGCGAGCCTATTCCCTGGCTACACAACACTGGATCTATGATGTTGGAGATAAAGCCCTGAAGCTCCTGGCATGGCTTGAACGCAGAGATAGGGAGCTCTCCTGCATGGCTGTGGTGAAGGATGAGTCGGGGTCCCTAGTGTCCACTAATACGGACATTGCGGAGGTGTTCGCATCGTACTTCAAAAGGGACTACACCCCGGTATGTACAAGGACGACGCAAGACTGAGGAATTCCTCTGCGATTTCGTGCTTCCCACTCTGTCCCAGTCTAAGAGGGATAGCTTGGAGATGGCTTTGACTGCAGAGGAGATAGGGGTGGGGCACAAGGCCCTACAGTCATGGAAAGCACATGGTCCAAACGGGCACCCGATTGATATTTTCAAGAGAGAGGCTAACGTCATCCCAGGTGCTCTCCTCCAGATGTACTTAGAAGCGTGCCAAGTGGGTACGTTACCGCCTGACCAGCAAGAGGCCCCGATTGTGGTCATCCACAAGGATGGCAAACTGGCTGATTGTTGCTCCTCCTCCTAACCGATCTCGCCCATCAATGCTGAGGCGAAGGTGTTGGCCAAGGTCCTGGCAGACAGATTGCTCCCGGTCCTGCCAGATCTGGTACATGTCGACCAGTTGGGTTTCATGCCGCACAGGAACACTAGGCATAATTTGCATTGCCTTTATGGCGTGCTGTATATGACTGAGGGCGTGAGGGGGACACAGACAGCATTGATGGCGCTGGACGCCTCAATGGCGATCGACAGCATTGAATGGCCGTACCTATTCATGGTCCTGCAGAGACTGGGCTTTGGTCCGATTTTTTGCAGTTGGGTGCTCCTTCTGTATGAGCAGCCACTAGCGTGCGTACGAGTTAATGAATCGGTGTCCAGAGCCTTTTAACTCCGACGGGGCACGAGGTAGGGATGCCCCCTGTCCCCCCTCTTGTTCTCTCTGGCGCTGGAGCCGCTGGCTCACTGGATCAGGAGGGACTGGTCGTTATGGGGCCTAGCACTGAATGAGGACTGGGAGGAGCACATTAGCTTCTACACCGAAGACATTGTGCTATATATGGCTAGGCCCTACCAGTCGATGGCGCAGGTGCTTCACCTCTTTGTGCTCTTTGGTAACTACTCGGGCTATAGACTCAAGTGGGCAAAATCAGTTATCTTTCTGCTCTCGGGTCCTCCTCCGTGGATACCGACCAGGTGCCCTATGGTGATAGCGGTGGACTGCTTCAGATACCTGGGGGTGTACATTACTGTAGGAAGGTGGATACCTGACTATGGTTACCCCAGATTTTTTGCCTAGTGTTTAGCTTGTTTTTGACTAAGTTTGCCTGGGATCCTGCTAATCAGGGCCCCAGGCTATCTGCTCTCTCCTTAAAATGGACTCCATGTACCCTAGGTGCATAACTAATTGGTATTGGGTCACCTTATCAGTCCCTGTACAGTGTACTATAGGTACCCAGGGCATAGGTGCATCACAAGCCTACCAGGGGCTGCAGCATATCTTTTGCCACCCCTGGCTGGCTATTCAAACAGACACACTGGCTGATCACTCAGCTGGGGCAAGGTGGTGTAATCACCCCTTGCTTAGATGTAGTATACCTATATCTGGACACATATATACCTATAAGTCACTCCTATGGCAGGCCTTAACAATCCTGGAGGCAGAGTGCTTGGTTTTATTTGAGATGGTGCTCTAGCATGAGCTGAGCCCGTCTGCAGCTGTCTGCACCAACTCCCTTAGCTGTTCCAGGATATTGCCATACCATATACTCTTAAGTGCATTATAATCCTTGCGGTTACTTGCGAACTTTGGTTTGGCTTTATCAAAACATGTCGTGTAAGGTGTCATACACTTTGGAATACTACCCCCTCGCCAGTCATGGTGACGGGGGTAGCATTCCACCCTTCTAGAGGGAGTAGACATGTTACTTTGCTTAAACGCGGTTAAATCTAACCAAAGCCCCAGCATCACAAAATGGATGCTGCTGTCACAGACACGAGTCTGGCCTCCTGCTGCTGACCGAAACTCCGGCAGGGGAGGCCTGGACAAATGTTATCCTGTCACAGGGAGGTGTTACACCACCCCAGACAGGAGATAGTGGATTGTAGCAGGGAGGGTTGAATGAAACTAGAACACTGCCTGGGGAGCACAAGGCTTCCCATGCATATTCCAGTTCAAACCGGTGCTGGGACACTCCAGTCCCAGCTCTGGCACATAACTGGACAAAGGGAAAGGGGTGTAACCACCCCTTCCTGGGTCCCACCCATAGGAGGGACCTAGCAGGTAATCCAGACCCTTGATTTGGAATAAAGGTAGAAGCTGTGCTGAGGAGCTTTAGATTATCCTGAACTAATGTTTGATACAGAACTATGGAGCCTTCGACATCCCACTCGATGTGGAAGACTGAAAAATCTCCCTTTGGGTCAAGGAGTGACCACCCTGTGCAAACAGGCACCATCCAGCGCCCAGCGGTTTGCTTTGTTGCAGTTCCCGCCAGAACTCGAGCAACAGAGATCGACAAGACCCAGCTTCCCTAACTCCTAACAGCCTGATCCACAGTCCCAGCGAATCTGAGACCCGTGGAGGCGACGTGAAGCGTGGAGCCGGACATCTTGAAAAAAGAATGCGAAGTGCTGACCGTGCAGCTCCTGAGGCACCCTTGAAGCTGTGCATTGGGGTTTGAGAAGCCCCAGCCCCTTGCAGCTTGTGCACCGAAGATCTCCCCTCCACACTCATCGAGTGCTGCGTGGGGCCCTTTTGCATTTTCCTGCTTGACACGTTGGTCCGGTCACTTGCCCGTTGGCTAGTGGCCCCAATACCGACGAACCTTTACATTTGCTCTGCTAGTATGGTTGCTCCGGACTGGTCCTCGCTCCCCTGAAAAGGAGCCACTGCTCTGACCTTGCTGGTCCGAGTAAGAAGCGATCTTCAAATCCTGTGTGGGTTGAATTTGCCCAGGCCTGTTAACTCTGATCTGGAAGCCGACACTGCCCATAGCGAGAGCATTTGTGGGACAGCTTGTGATCCACTCCTGGTCATCCTTGATGCCCCTGAGTCCACGTGGCAGCGGAGACAAGCTTCACAACAACCACCTGATTGCGCCCGACATCGCCTGGTTCCTTCCTGGTTCCATCCTGGTCACTGGCTTGTGACCCAGACTCTGTCCCCTCTAATTTCAGGTACTCTACATCTTCGATCCACCCTTGGATCCAACCGGACTCTTCTCTCCTGGCCACCTGCAGCATCTTCATCTCTAGGCTCCATAGACCTCCACAACGAAACCTGACACACTTTGGCACCTATGCATCTGCTTCCTGTGGGTGGGGTAACAATATAACACTGGTGCTCCTGTAGTGGTTTAGACCTCTAGTGTCCTAGTTTAAAGTGTGGTAATTCTATTCCAGTCGGAAGACTTCCAAAACAGTAACTCGATAACTTTTACGCGCCATTGACTTTGCATTGGTGCGTGCTTGTGCTTTAGGTACTGCTCCCGTGTCCCGCGGGCCTCTCCCGACTACATCACTGCTAGTCCAGAGTAGTCCCAGCGAATCACAACGCCCTAGGCCTTACCATTGTTCAAGAGGTGGTTCTTATACCACTATTTTAGTATATGGTTTAAGTGGCCACCGAGCCTATCCAAAATTGTGCAACTTTTGAATGTTTAACTGTGCTTTTGTTTAAACGCGTGTGCCTCTGCACTCATAAAGAGTACAGAGGATTATTCTAGTAATAAATATATATATATTTTTATAATATATAACTTGTGGGGTGTCCTTTCATTTGATATTACAAGATTGCATATGGTAAAACAGCTGGCTTCACATGCCCTCTTGAGTTAAGCCTAGGACTGCTTAGCCTATGCTACCATTAAGATAACTTGTCTTTTAAGGTTGACTTACAACCACCACCATAAGGGATTGTTT
This sequence comes from Lissotriton vulgaris, assembly GCF_964263255.1. Taxonomy (NCBI): domain Eukaryota; kingdom Metazoa; phylum Chordata; class Amphibia; order Caudata; family Salamandridae; genus Lissotriton; species Lissotriton vulgaris. The sequence goes on from NC_141689.1 coordinate 1,270,877,373, forward strand.
AGACTGATACAAGGTGCTCCCATAATGGGAGACATCATACATCAGGCCAACTTCTCACAATTACCAGACACAAAACGGAGTTCTTATCTAGAAACTTGAAGCCCCAGTTGACACACCTTCTTACAGACATAGGCCATTGGCGCACGCTGCCTCTTTCCCTAATGGGACGTGCCGTAATGTTTAAGATGCTGGTGCTGCCCCGTCTCCTGTATATTTTGCAGAATACGCCGTACCCGATCCCGCCAGTGTTTTTTAAAAGAATGTCAGAGAGTTTAGGATACCATCTATAAAAGTAGGGGATGCCCCAAAAATTGGAAGAAGATCTGGGGACCATGGAGACGATACAGGGGGAGGAGGGGTGGCCTGGGATAGGGGCCTTAACCTGAACGACCTTATTATTTTTATTATTAACGACCTTAATATTGGCAGTTAATATTGGCCATTCTTTACACTGTACACTGTCTGCTTACCTGATGAAATGTGACCAATGGATTGTAATGTTAACTGGTATGAGTAATGTTGAAAAAAAGATTTTTTTTTTAAAGTATGTTATAATGAGAGAACATAAATATTGCAAACCTTGGAGAGATTCGGAACACTTATTAGAGAAGGGGGAAAAGCAGAAGGAGGAAAGGATATAAGATACAGGAAAAGTAGGAGGTGAATATAGTGGGGTGACTATTGAGTAAACAATTACTTCACACTTTTACAATGGGAGAACATTAATATTGCTAAACCTGGACAGATTTGGATGCTTGTTGGGTAAGAGGGAAAGCAGAAGGAAGAAAGGATAAGAGATACAGGAAAAGTCAGATGTGAATACAGTGGGGTGAGTATTTAGGGAGAATACAGTGTGGTGATTATTTAGGGAGAGAGACGAGCCAATGCTAGGGGGAAGAGACGTACTGAGTCATTAAAATGAACTGAGCGGAGAATCAAAATACATGAACATCAAAATTGTAATATGAGTAACTTTAGAGTTCAACTAGAGCAGCAATGGTATTTAGATGAGAGATACGTGTAATTGATTGTCAGGAATCTAATTAACATAGGCCTTGGTATTCGGATGGTTAATGGGGATAGACTTCATGAGGGCGATGATTATTCTCAGGTGAACTCCCACAGTAATTGTTTAATAGACTTAGTTGTTGCTGTGAAGTTTGAATATTGCACTGAGCTAGTTAAACTGCCTGATTAACAACTATGCTCACTTGGTCAGCCTTAGCGATCACTGGAGCGCATCAATATTTCTGAGCTGGGGGGCTTCTGAGTAGCCTCGGAGGGCAGCTTCCAGACCAAAGATCTGTATCATGGCCTCATGAGTTGGCTTTGGCTCCAGACCAGACGAAGGACCAGCGGCCCAGAGGAGGCAAAGTGAAACCTCCCCGGGAGGACAGGCAAAGAGCTGGGGTGAGCAACAGTTGAGAGACTCGTTGGAAAGCGAGTGGTTAGATCTTCACTTCCAGAGGTGTAGGGGGCTCATGGTGAAAGAAATTTTAGGGAGGGCTCCTACTTGGCAGTCATCTTAGGAAATAGTTGTAGTGTTTTTTAGGGAGGTCAGTCTTGGAAGAAACGATGGCGCACATTTAGAGCAGAATTATGGTAGTTAATGTCGGCACAAAAGTAACACGGTCACAAGACTGCGGCCGGGAAAACACTGTGTTCGGTCAGCAAAGCCACCACAATGAAGGAAAAGCAAGACTGGTGGGGGGACGCAGGTTGTCACAGCCTCACTGCAGTGTCTGCTCAAGGGATAAACTGCAGCCTGAGAACTAGAGCAGGTCGTATGCTGTGCAAAGGGACGGTGCAGTGGTCAAGAAGCAGCTAAACACAAGAGTGTGCCCCAAACCATCAGGCAAGGGTTCAGAAACAGCCGTCTTCCTAAGAGGAGAGACAGGGGGCAGTCTGTGTGAGGCTCATTGTCAGGGAGAGTTTATGCGTCATGACCACTGGCATAACGAAACTTGAGGGTCCCCACTGCAAGGCATGTTAGGGGCCCCCTCCGGACTCAATCAGATCCCCCGCCAGAGTACTGTGCTGAGGGGGTCCCCTTGGAAATTTGGGCCCCCACCACACTGCAGGGGATGCTTGGGCCTGAGTTACGCTTCTGCTCATGACAATCTGTATCCACTCTCAATCTAAGAAAGTATCAAGGAGAGTGTGAGAAGTTAGCCTGGCATATGATGGCCACTAGTTCTAGTGGGCACCTTGCACCAGTATAATCGACCCTTATTGATGGTGGTTGTAAAGTCAACATTATAGAAAGCTATCCTAGTGGTAGCATGAACCAGCAGTCATCAGGCTAAGACTTCAGAGAGCGTATTAAGCAAGCTGTTTTACCAATAATAATCCCTTGAGTACCAAATGAAAGGACACCACACAAGGTATATATCAAATATATATGTATTTAATCTAAACACAACCCCTCTGCACTCTTTATGAGGTCAGAGGTCAAGGTACATTACAAGAATCTCAATTAGCATACGATAAGTTGCACAATATACAGTATGCCATGGGGGCCTCACAAACCATATACTAAAATAGTGGTATAAGAACCACGTGTGGGATAGAAAGCAGGCGTTGGGACTCTGGAATCACTGGGGCTACTCTAAACAACCAAAGGTTAGGAAGTAGGAGGCCCACGGGAGACGCGTGCAGTGTCTAAACTCAGCTGCGGGTTACCAATGACTTTCTATGGGAAACAAAGAAGTTTCAAAAGTACAATTTAAGGACACCTCCGGATGGACTAGGATGGTACCCTTTTAAACTAGAGTCAAGATCCATGGGAGCACCGGAGTACTCATGTTACCTCACCCAGGGAAGCCGGGTGCATAGGTGCCTTTTCGTGTCGGGTTTCGTCGTCGTTTTCAATGGAGAGCTGCAAAGAAGTGCTGCAGGCGACCAGAGGAAAAGTGTCCAGGTGGATCCAAGGGTGGATCGAAGATCTGAAGAACCTGAAAGCAGAAGGGACAGAGTCTGGGTCACTTGCCAGTTACCAGGATGGAACCAGGAAGGAACCAGGCGATGTCGGGTGATTTCAGGTGAGGAAGTGAAGCTTGTCTCTTCAGCCACGAGGTCCAGGAGGCATCAACGATGACCAGGCACTGGATTCCAGCTGTCCCATAAAGGATCTAGGTGACCGCGGTGTCGGTATCCGGATTGGACCTAACAAGCCTTGGCAACCGCAACCCACACAGGATGTCAAGATTGGATCTGTTGCAGACAATCAAGGTCTGTGGTGCTACTCTTTTGCAGGAAAACTGGAGCAAGCCTAAAGCAATCAGGAAAGCAAGTTTGTTGTAAACAAAAGTCTTCAGGGGACTCACTAGTCAATGGGCAAGGAACCGGGAAGACGCATCAAGCTCAAATGCAATAGCGGGGCCCACAGGACCCTCGTGGAGTGTGGGGGCCTGTGCTTCAGTGCAAATGGTGCCCGGGCCGGGACTTCTTGTACTCCAATGCACAACTGCGAGATACCTCAGGAGTCGATGCAGTTAGCCAAATGCAGGATGTCCAGGAGTTCCGGTCCCAAGTCTCTTGTGTCCGAAACGTGTCTCAGCTATGCTGTGGGTGTAGGTCAGAATCAGATATGTCTAGAGGTCTGTGTCCTGTGTTGAAGATTGTTCGTGATCGGGCGGGAGCCTCGAAAATGCAGACCGGCAAAGTTGCTGTTGGTGCCTGTTTGAACGAGGTGGTCACTCTTTGACCACAAGGGAGATGTCTTCCATCTTCCAGTCGAAATGGAATGTCGAAGGTCCAGGATTTCTGTATCAAAGTTTCGTCCAGGGTAATCTCAAGTCCTAGGGACACAGCTCCTATACTTATACTAAGATTGTGAGCTGGACTACCTCAAAGGTCCCTCCTGTGGGTGGACCAGAAGAGGGGGTGGTTACACCCCCTTTCCTTTGTCAGTTTGACACCAGAGCTGGGCTAAGTGCCCCAGCAAACGGTTTAGACTGGACTATGCTTGGAGCACCTTGTGTGCCCAAGGAAGTGTCTGGAAAGCATTCACTGAATGCAGCCCTCCCTGCCCTAATACACTAAAGCCTGTCTGGGGAGGTGCTAGCACCTCCCTGGACAGGAAGCCTATTGTCCAAGCCTCCCCGCAGGAGTTTCGTCCAGCAGCAGGAGGTCAGACTCGTGTCTGTGGCAGCAGCATCCATTTTGTGATGCTGGGGCTCTGTTTAACTTTTACCGGGTTTCACAGTAAATATATGTCTTCTCTCTCTAGAAGGGTGGAATGCTACCCCCGCCGCCAGGACTGGCAGGGGGTAGTATTCCAAAGTGTTTCACACCTTACACAACATTTTTTTATTAAAGCCAAACCAAAGTTAGCATTAGCCACGAGGATTATAATGCACTTAAGAGTATATGGTATGGCTATATCATAGACTAGCTATAAGGAGATTGTTCCGAAAGCTGCAAAGGGTCTCAGGTCATGCTAGGGCACCCTCTCACATAAAACAAAGTACTCTGCCTCCAGGATTGTTGAGGCCTACCATAGGAGTGCCTTAAAGGTGTATATGTGTCTATATATATAGGTAGATATAGGTATATTATTTCAAAGTAAGCGGTGATTACACCACCTTACCCAGGCAGTGTGAACAGACCTGTAGTGTCAGTTTGGAGGGCTAGCACAGGGGTGGCATAATACATGATGCAGCCCCTGGTAGGCCTTGGATGCACCTATGCTCTGTGTACCTATGGTACCCTATACAGGAACTCACAAAGGTGACCCAATACCCAATCTGGTATGTACCTAAAATACAGGGTTGCAATTTAGAGAGAGAAAAGCTAGGCTGTGGTCCTGATTAGTAGGGCCACAGCCAGTCTAAAGTCGAAAAACCAGAAAATTACAGCAAAAAGTGGGGGTAACCAGAGGAAGCAGACCCTACTCTCCTACAGATAGTACCCATGTTGCATGTCCAGCTCTATCAAATGTGTGAACAACGGATCATGATAGAAGAGCTGCAGCAGTAGAATGGGCAGTAATGGGTGCTGACCCATCAATGTGTGGAACTGTAGAAGCCAGATTAAAAATCAGGTTGTTAGAACGGGAGTGCAAGAGAAGTTGTGCCTAATGAGTTTCACATTATTTGAATGCATTGTTTTGCTGAACAGCGTCAGTTGTGAACTTTGAGTCATTCGATAGTGCTCTATTGGCCACATAATTTGCACAAGGTATATTAGTCCTTTATCCAGTATAAGACTGGTGTTATATAAGTTTTAAGGAGTTTGAGCGTCAGTTTTGTCCTTGAACAAATAAATAGCAAAATATACCAATAATTAATCATTCAACAGGCTTAATAGCGCACCCAGTCTTGCACATGGGCAAACTGGAAGCAGTGACTCACTGAACAGTCAGGTGGCATTTACAAGGGAAAGGCAGAGCTCCAGGTACCAGTCGGAGAGAAGGAATTTAAGAAGGATTCAATAGATGAGCTAATAGTTTGTAGGGAGAACTTGTCTCTGCAGAGTGACTGTTTTTGGATATTGGCTGATGTACCACAGAAGAGTTATCATTGTATGATTGTATTATTACAGATGAATGTAGGCTGTAACATTTTCTAATATACAATTTCTAACTAGTCGACCACTGAGAGTTTTTACAAGACATTTAAAACATCCAGAGGTACATTTTTAAGCAGTTTAACTCTGGCAATTCCTCACTAATTTATTTCACAAACCTTGATATCTGAATTCAGATGCAAACAATGTTCATACTCAATGTCAGATTAGCTGACCTACTTGGATGAGAACTAAACAGTGCATATAGTAAGAAAGACGCTGAAAAGGGAAACATCCATTGCAACGCGGTCATAACCATGTAATACCTTTTACCGTGCAACAATTACCACGCAAATGCCTTTACCATGCATGCATTTACCATACAAATCTTTATATGCTATAACTACGCATATGCCTTTATCATGCATGCTGTTACAATTAACATGTAAGTATATGCCAGGATAGTGTGTGCATATATCTATAAATATATTACCTACTGGCCTTTGCCAGTAGATAGTTATGTATAGGACCTTGTTTCTATTCAAACAGCTTTTTTTCCCATTTTCTTTGGTGACGTTTGACAAATCTTCTCAAAAGTTTCAAAACTAATGTCCTGCTCATGTCAGCTCCTGTCATGAATGTTTCAGGGTGATTCTTCAAGGGGGGGTCCCAAAATGAGTTTTCTCCATGTTAATTTTGAAAGATAACGTTTGTTGCCGCTGCAGCCTGAACTGCTAAACTGAATTACACCAAATTTGGCAGAAAGGTAGCTCTTGGTCCAGACTGCACTCTTTGCTTTAAATGGTGTAAATCCATTCAGTTGTCCTGAGAAATTCATACTTAAATAAATATTAATATCCGGTGATTGCGGTGGATCAGAGAACCCTTCTGATCACAAGCTGACTTCTGATTGGCTGCCAACACTTCAAACTAGGAAGTGTTAGCAGCCATCTTGTGACTCGGTTGAACTAAGGCACAAGAAAAGAGTGAAAAAAAGAAGAATATGGGGCAGGGTAGAAACAGTCTGACCCGCTAGACCTACTCAAGGGATCCCACAGTTACCGTGAGGGCCTCATAAAGCATTTGTTTTAAAGATACTATGGGGTGGACTAGCGCAGGGTCCGCAAATCCTGCCAAAAATTACAACAACAACAAAAAAAATGCTTTGTTTGGGGGCAATGGCCAATTATTATGCAGGGGCCCATAGGGCCACCGCCGCCCCGGGGACCACCAACTCCCTGGGGCTTTTTCTGAAAAATGCATGCCGGCTCCTGTCCCCCCAGGCTGCCCAAGGATTTTTTAACAATTTGTGGGTGCCCTCATGGGGCCCCCAAGACCTGGGGACCGCCACCTCCTCTGGCTGTTTTTATAAACAATACCGTATGGGGGCTTCTGCCCTCCTCGCTGCTTCGGTGACCGCTACCTCCCCTTGGCATTATCAATGGGCTGGTGGCCCTCATGGGCAGTAGGCCCCACTAAAGGAGCCCTCCTTGACCCTGGGTACTGCCGGAAGATGAGTGGAGGGGTACTGCCTGGGAGATTGCATGAGGGCACAGGTAGTGCCGTAGTGAATGGATGAGTGCAGTGGAAGGGCCTGGGTGATTGGATGAGTGCATGGGTAGTGCCTGAGAGAATGGATACATACATGGGTAGTGCCTGAGTGAATAAATAAGTGCAAGAGTAGTGTCTGAGTGCACGAGTGTATGGGTAGTGACGGGTAATTGCATATGTGCAAAAATACTACCCAGGTGATTGCATTAGTGGAAGGGTACTGCCTGGGAGATTGCAAGAGTGCATGGATAGTGCCTGAGTGAATGGATGAGTGCAAGGGTAGTGTCTGGGTGATTGAATGAGAGCCTGGGTAGTGCCTGAGTGATTGGACGAGTGCATGGGTCCTGCCTGAGTGAAAGGATAAGCACAAGGGTAGTGCCTGAATAAATAATTGAGTGCAAAAGTAGTTCCTGCAGGAGTGGAGGGGATCTGCCTGGGAGATTGCATGAGGGCATGGGTAGTGTCTGGGTGAATGGATGAGTGAAAGGGTAGTGCCTGGGTGATTGAGTGCAGAGGTACTGCCTGAGTGATTAGATTGAATGTATGAGAACTACTGAGTGAAAGTATGAGTGTAAGGGTGATTGCATAAGCACACATGAAGTGCCTGAGTGAATGGATGAGTGCATGGGTAGTGCTTGAGGAAATGTTTGAGTGGAAGGGTAGTGCCTGGATCATTGTATGAATATATGGTTAATTTCAGAGTGATTAGAAATGTGTATAGGTAGTGCTTCCTTGATTGCACAAGTGCATGGGAGTGCCTCACTGAATGCTTGTGTGCAGGAATAGTTCCTGAGGGATTTGCATGAGTACATGGGCAGTGAATGGCAGATTCTATAAGTGCAGAGGTACTGCCTGGGTGATTGCATAACTGCAAAGGATTTCTGCAGAAGTAATTTCTGGATGATTACAGGAGTACATGTCTAGTACCTGAGAGAATGGATAAGTCCATGGGTTCTAGCAGAGTGAAATGTTAAGTGCAAGAGTAGTGCCTGAGTAAATGTATGAGTACAGGGGTACTGCCTGGGTGATTGGATAGGTGCATAGGTAGTGTTTGCGTGAAAGGATGACTGTCTGGCTGATTACATCATTTTCCAAATGAAATGTCAATTAGTGCAAATGATATTCCAAACACTAATTACAAATACTAATGAGTTTCCAGTACTGTCTACTTACTGTTCACACCTTCCCAACAGGCCAAATTAAGTACTCGAAACGTTGGCTTCCAAAAATAACAAATATGAACTTGGTAATTCATAAGGCAATCTAGGTATGAATTCAAAGTGGGCATCATTGCAATGTTTCCATCCTTTATTACACTTTAAATAAGTAGTATAGTGTCCAAACGATGTAGTAGGTCCATCATGGAAAATAATAGCCACTACTGTAAAAGTTCTTCCTGAAATAGATATTTGACTTGAATTACATTTTTAATTTTCATTTTCAATTTTCTTACATTTGCTCTACAAAGTTGTAGCATTAAAATGATACATTTTCCAAATCTTTCTATATGTAATGTAGGCAACACCTCTGAGCTACAATGTGAACATCTCATGTCCTGATTAGCTGGTTTTATCAATTTGTAAAAAAAGGTACTGATTTGCAGTCTGGTACTGTCAAGTATTTGAATCGTTCTGTTTGTATTTCAGTGGTAAAAGTAAATGAACACTCTTCACATTTATGATCCCATCAATACATTAATACAAAAAAGATTTCAATCAGTATACCTTCATGTTCTAATACTCCAAGCATAAGGATTAGAAATTCTTGTGCATCTTGTTGTATATTGAAAGAAAATCTCAAAGAACCAGTACAAATATCCAAAAGATGCCCAATGCCAGAAAGAGTATGAATTTTACTTCTGTCAGTTACCAACAGTTGAAATACATGATGCAGTAAAGAACAAAAGTCCAGATTCACAAAAGTAATCTGAGACAAAATCCTAACATTTTTGACTTTCGGTATTCACAAATGGCATTTAGGAGTAGTATACTTAGGATTCCTAATTTTACTACACCTAAATGCCCTTTGGGAAAGTCGTAAAATTAAGATTTTGTCTCAGTAAATCTTAAGTTTTGGGTAACTTAAGACCAAAATTTAAGTTTAACTGAGACAAAATCATAACTTTCTGTATCCACAAATGGCATTTAGGAGTAGTCAAGGTAGGATTCCTAATTTTACTACACCTAAATGCCCTTTGTGAATACCAAAAGTCATAAAGTTAGAAATTTGTCTAAGATTTCTTTTGTGAATCTGCCCAGAATTCTTTTTACGATTTTCCATGACTTCATGATGAAGATCTTAGAGATAAAACACAACATTCAGAATCACATTAGCATAACAGATGATATCTGAACTATTTTAACTGGTATCCTACAATTTAATCAAAACTTTCTATTTTCTTTTTCCTTAAGCGTTCAAATTTCTATTCATTTGTTTTCAATTGCATCTTTAACATATTTCAGTTTTGGACACACAGTTTATCATATATGGGATATTCACCTAAATCAGGAGCATCAAGTCTTCTTAACCTCTTTGGTGTTCGTGACGAGACCACCTCGTCATGAGTCACGGTGGAGCTGTGCTCATGATGAGCTGGTCTCGTCATAATGGCCCGCTCCACCCACACGCGATTAATTCCCCACCTGTGAGGGCAAATTAATCAGTCCACAGGGTTGTGACGAGACCCGCTCCAGCACAGTTCAACCGTGACACATGAACTGCTGGTCTCGTCATGAGCACCGCGGCGCCGCACTAAGCCCCCAAACCTTGGAGGAATTACCCCCGCAGAAAAAGGGTTCAATCAATGTACTCTTAGACAATTTGCCTCAGCACTAATCATTTTCTCATCAAAATCCATCAAATACAAACCAGACAACGTTATTACTCGAGACAATGCAACATATGCATTCCCTCTTTGAACACTGTACTTCCGATATTTACAAAAACAGTGTCTATACTTAATCCTTGAGATTTTTGAATAGTTAAAGACAGAGGAAACTTGTCTGCAAACATACAAATCTTTTACAAGCAAAAAAAAACAACACAACGCCCAATCTGTCTTACCTCCCTAATCTGATCAAATTTTACAATGAAAAATTACTTACTAAACAACTTCTTCTACATTCAAATTACGCCCAAAAATTACCAGCCAGTTTAATAATACATGTAAAGTCTTTTCTAAGCCTGCAGTTTTAGATACAGACTTTTCCAATTATTATCATTTAGCCTATAGTTTCTCTGCAAGAAGAATAGTCATTTCTTGGTGTTCAATTTAATTAATTTCTTCAATTTCGACTATTTCTTGTTTAGGTAGTTTAAGTTCTAGAATAAATGTAGAACTCTCTTGCACAGTGTAGGCATTAGGCAAACTATACATCTCTTTTCTACAAGCTTATTTTACATTACTCCAACCATTCAGACACTGCCTGGGGAACACAAGGTCCTCCATGCATTTCCCAGTTCAAACCGGTTGCTGGGGCACTCAGCCCCTGCACTGGCGTGACACTGGACAAAGGGGAAGTGGTGTAACCACCCCCTCCCCAGGTCCACCCATGGGAGGGACCTTAGAGATAGTCTAACCCCTAAACTTACTATAAGTATAGAACCCCAGTCCCTAGGACTTTAGATTACCCTGGATGAAACTCTGCAACATAGATCTTGGACCTTCGACATTCCATATTGACTGGAAGATGGAAGAAATCTCCCTTGTGGTCAAGGAGTGATCACCCTGTTCAAACAGGCACCAACTGCATCTTTGCCAGTCTGCATTTTTGAGGCTCCCGCTGGATCTCGAAGAATCTGTGACTCGGGACATGGATTTTCAGACATCTCTGACACTGACCTGCGCTCCTAGCATAGCTGAGACCTGTGGTGGACACAAGAGGCATGGGACTGGAACTCCTAGACACCCTGCATTTTTCAACCTGCACCTACTTCCTGAGGTATCCTGAAGTACTGCATTCGGGTGCTTGAAGCCCCAGCCCTGAGCATCTTTTGCACCAAGCTCAGAGGCCCACACTCCACGGGTGTCCCGTGGGCCCGCTTTGTGCATTGCAGCTTTAGCGTCTTTGTGGTTCCTAGTCTGTTGGCTAGTGAGCCCTCAAGAAGACCAATCTTTGATTTACTTTTCTTTCCTGGTTGCTCCAGGCTTGCCCCAACTTCTCTCCAAAGGAAAAGTTCCCAGGACCGTGCTGGTCTGCACCCAAGCCAATCACGATATCTTGCATGGATTGCTTTTGCCAAGGCTTGTTGGGTCAAATCAGGATAACGACACTGCAGTCAACTTGATCCTTTGTGGGAAGCTCGAATCCAGCTCCTGGTCTTCATTGACACCTTCTGAACCTCATGGCTGAAGAGACAAGCTTCACCTTTTCACCTGAAATCACCCGACATTGTCTGGCAGTTTCCCATCGCCATCCTGGTCACTGGCTAGTGACCCAGACTCTGTCCCTTCTGCTTTCAGGTTCTTCACATCTCCGATCCACCCTTGGATCCACCTGGACATTTTTCCTCTGGTCGCCTGCAGCACTTCTTCGGAGCTCTCCATTGGAATCGACGACGAAACCCGACACGAAAAGACACCTATGCACTCGGCTTTCCTGGGTGAGGTAACACGAGTACTCCAGTGCTCCCATGGGTATTGCCTCTCCAAGTGTCGTAGTCTAAAAGGGTTCCGGGTTCCATTGCAGTTCACCTCCTTGTACCCTTAATCTTTAAAATTGTAAATTGTTTGTTCTCCATAAAAAAAGTCAATGGTAATCCGAGGCTGTGTTTAGACACTGCACGCCTGTTCCGTGGGGTCCTACATCCTACATTTTGGTGGTTCTAGGCAGCCCTAGTGATTCCACAGGCCCTAGGTCTGCTTTCTACTCCTCACTATTTTAGTAAATGGTTTGTGAGGCCCCTTGGGCATAACGTATACTGTGCAACTTATCGTATGCTAATTAAGTTCCTTTTATTGTACTTTTACCTCTGACCTCATAAAGAGTCCAGATGGATTGTGTTCAGAATAAATGCATATATATTTGATATATACCTTGTTTGGGGTGCTTTCATTTGGTACTCAAAAGATTATAAATGGTAAAACAACTCGCTTAACTCGCCTTTACAGTCTTAGCCTGAAGGCTGCTCTCCACAGTTACCACTAGGATAGCTTTCTATAAGGTTGACTTTACAACCACCATCAATAAGGGTCGTTTGGAATGGTGCCAGGTGCCCACTAGAATAGTGGACATCATATACCAGGCCAAATTCTCACACAAGGCCGTTTCATCTAGAGCTTGCCACCAGATAACGGGGGAGAGGGCTTCTATCTAGTGAGAAAGCCATGTGCTGACATGAACAACGTGCTCCTTACCAAAACAAACCTAACAGAAGAAACAAAACTCAGAGGGGAGCATCTCTGGGAATCAGACGATCAGTTTTGAACAGCCTAAGATAGTGCCCAAATAGAATATGGCACAGTGAATGCCAACTTACATAGAGCACTGCGTAAGCATAAACAATATCTATTCTAACACAGTTTCAAGGCAAGGAGAACAGCCTTTTCAAAAAGGCATCTTCTATGTATTGTAAGGGATGTATATTTGGTATGCCCCCCAATGCCACCCCACAGGGGGCTGCCACCGTAGCTTTTGAGGAATAAATATGTAAATTTTCGGTACAGGGTTTATTCCCGACCTTTCTTTGAAAATGTAAAGATGCCTGAAAAATCTCTCTCTGAAATGCAGGGCTCGGTTGTTCGCCATATTCTTCCATGATGAGTTCCCATTGGTTAAGACCCCCAAGGTATAGAGGAGAGTCAACCACCTCCACTCTGCATTGGGCAAGATAAAAAGTTGGACACTTCCTTAGTGGTGAGCTGTGGTTAATAGATATATTTCTACTAATTAACACACAAATCCAGGGAAGTCATAAACCTGGCAAATTTCTCTATTAGGCTTTGCAGTGCTCTATGAGTTTGCATCGTGAAACCTGCATTGTCTGCATGAAGGAGAATCAGTAGATAGACACCTTCAATATACAGAACATCCTTGGTCAATTTTTCTAAGGCATTCTCCACCCTATGGTGTACAGAGAAAACAACAATGGAGTGAGCACACATCCTTGTCTCACTCAAGGCTTGATGCAAAATAGCTTTGTGAATTCCTTGGCTCTGCCGATCCTGACACTAACTGTGGCCTCTACATAGAGCTGCCTATTAAAATTAATATTTACATTATCAGTCCCAATTGTCTTCATGATAAGCTTGCTATGAGCCACACAGTCAAATTTGGCTGATAGGTCAATGAATGTCATGTAAAACTGGCCCTTTTTTGCGATTTTGTATTTAGCAACCACCATACTTAGGTTGAGATGTCAATCAATGGTCCCTTTACCTTTTTTGAAACCATATTGAACCATAGAAAGACATTGATCTCCTCTGCTCATTCCTCCAATCTATATAAGAGTAGGCAGGCGACCCATCAGCTTGGCTGTACTATCATTCAGTGATATTGGTCTGTAGATTTTAGGGTCTCCATTATCCCCCTTTTTATAGATTGGGATAATGGTGGAGTGTTTCCATGCTTTGAATCAGATGGACATCTCGTGGGACAGTGTGTAGGGCTTCATGAAGATTTGATAAAGCTTTAGTAAACAGACTGTTGAACCAACAATCAGAGGAGATGTTTAGGTGGAAAAGGCCTTGTCAGATAAAGTTTATTCTTGTCTAGTGAAGAAACAAAATGCACTTTAACCTGACAAGGATTCAAACATGGAGCTAGACTGGCCATTAATTGATTGTTTGTGTTGCAATATCATAGGGAGAATGTTCTCTTTGACAACTTTGTCTCATTTTAAGATGTAACTATTTTTTCTTCATATTAGGGGTTTTGGAATTATGTCTAGACAGGTCTTCCCTCTACCGTCCCATTTAAAATCGCAAGCAAGAGCAACATGATCACTAATTAGCAGAAACTTTTTCTGAATGTTAGGAACTCTCCCACTGAGGGTAGTTGTGACAAGGACATAATCTACCGTTAACCTTTGGTAAGAACTCCTGAATGTTGCCTCCACGGCACCAGCTATGGGCTTCATAGTATTAACAAGCTTCAGATTTTTAGCCTGCTGTACCTTCCCCCTCCTGAGGCGACAAGCCGGGAGGATCTCCTTGCACTCTTGCCTATCTTTTTTAACATTGCTTTTACCTTGTGTGTTGTTGTGCTTGATTAAATAAGTGCATTTAGGCTCGATCTGGAAAGCCTTTTTAATTATCTGCATTGGGTGCTGAGCATCTGTTAAATCTCGTGAGCAATCTTGTTACCTGTCCAGGTCCTCCCCTACCAGTCGCTGCCCAGGCCGCTCTCAGCCGAGCATTGATGGCCCCAGGTAGGTGAACTTGGTTTTGGCGGCCATATTGGGGATATTCCAGCGCTCGGACGCGCTCTAGTCAGCCATAAAAGGGGACGACCGTCTTCTCAGCGCAGTGGACGCTCATAGCGAACGGGCCAGACTCTAGCCGGAGTCATGCCAGAGTCCTGCAGGTCTGCGCCCGTCAGCGCCAAGGAGGCGCAAGGGGCCTGGCATGCTGCCCAGCCCCCAATTACCTCTCCTGATGACAATGGGGACCTGTCAGGCTCCCTTATTTCTCTCAGACCCCACCGGCAGGCGTGCCATCACACACTGCTACCAGAGCAATTGCATCATGGTTTTATGTGTAGCTGCACGACCAACCCTAGTCCGTCAAATCATGTCCACAACGCTAAGTCATCTAGGGTTGAGGTGAAACAGGACCCTCCTCCCCCCTCTAAAGAAGTGGGCTTCCTTATTAACGCTCATTCTTTGGTTAGTAACAATTTTGCTTTCCGAGACCTTCCTGGGTCTTTGTCACCGAAACATGGGGCTCGGACTCAGCTGGCCCTACCTGATTAATGCCCTCCCGATGGTTATGCCATGGTGAGACAGGATAGAGAGGACCACAGAGAGGGTGGAATAGGCATTGTATATAAGAACTCTTTTACCTGTCGCATGGAGCCCCTCCCTTCTCCCCAGAAATCCTTTCAGGCCCTTTTCATCTCTCTTAGTACCTCCCCGAAAGAAAACTTTGCAGTTATTCTTATTTACAGACCCCCGGGCTCTAGGTCCCCGTTTGCCGCCGATCTACTTGAAGTAATTGAACCATTCATTATTAGGCCTTCCCTGATTATTCTTGGAGATTTTAATTTCCATCTAGAAAATCTCAACTCGGCCGACACTACGTCACTTGTGGACTCACTTGCTTCTCTCAGCCTTTCCCAAAAAGTGCTATCCCCTACCCATTCTGCTGGCCACATCTTAAATGGGGTGTTTACTAATGATCCTAGGCTAGAGATTGGTTCCCCTTTGCCCCTCTCCTGGTCGGATCACAAAGCAGCCCCCCTGGAATTTGTCTCAGGTTCTCTTCCTGCCCCTCCCACGGACATGAACTGTTGGGTTCTAAAGAGGAATCATAGGGGCCTGTCCAATGAATAACTTGGCCCTCTTATTGCCAGCTTTAAGGCTCCCCCCTCTCAGGATATTGATACCACTGCCCGTGAGCTCGGAAGTACCATCTCTAGGGCTATGGACACCCTAGCCCCGCCTAAATCTCACTATTGTGCTAGGAAACGCCCGTCAGCACCCTGGTACTCAGAAACTTTTAGACTTCAGAGACAGGAGTGTAGGAGGGAAGAAAGGCTTTGGAGAGCTCAGCCTCATGCCGATCTACGGATCAAGCATAAAAATCTCCTTAAGAGCTAAAAAGCGGCGGTGTTAACCGAAAAGCAAACTTACTTTTCCAAGCTAACCTCATCCCTCACCTCCCCTGGTGATCTCTTCAAGGTGGTAGATACCTTATCTCTTGTTCAACACCCTGATCCCATAGTTCCCTCTCAAGAACTCTGTGATCAGATCTCCACCTTCTTCCATTCTAAAATCCTGGATATTTACACAGCTCTCCAGACTCATAACCTCACTCATGTTCCCCCTTCCAGCCCAGACTACACCTTAGCTCCCAATGACATCTACTCTAATTTTCCCCTCCTCACGACTGAGACCCTGGATAAACTCCTAGATTCAACTAAGTCAGGATTCCCCCTTGATCCCTGTCCTCTCAAAATTCTAAAAACCTGCAGGGACACTTTACTTCCCCCTTTGTTGGAAGTTATGAATAGAGCCATCTCCAGTGGTGAGTTTCCAGCTTCCTGGAAGACTGCCATCGTTAAGCCCCTCCTAAAAAAGGCCTCCTTGGATCCTGGGATTCTTAAGAACTTTCGTCCCATTACACTTCTTCCCGCTCTAGCTAAGATGCTGGAGGCTCCCCTGAATTTCCATCTTAGCGCCTTTCCGGATAAGACCTGCCTGCTTGACCCATCTCAGCAAGGCTTCCGAAAGTCGCACAGCAATGAATCAGCCCTTACAGTGGTGGTCAACAACATCTGCGCTAAGGTCGATAGTGGTCAGACAACTCTTCTGATCCTACTTGACCTTACAGCAGCATTTGACACCCTGTCCCCTACCATTCTGGCCTCCCGCCTCAGTGAGACGGGAGTGAAGGGTCTGGCTCTGAGCCTCCTCACCTCCTTCCTTAACCATCGGGAGCAAAGGGTCAAACTGGGTGACTTCCTTTTCAATGCCATGACTCTGCAGTGTGGCGTTCCGCAGGGCTCCGCTTTGAGTCCTACACTCTTCAACGTGTATGTGGCCCCTCTTGCTAGGCTTGTTAGAACCTTTGGACTGGAAGTGCTCTCTTACGCCGATGACACCCAGATCATGGTCTCCTTGTCCCAATCAGTCGAGACCACGGCCCTAAACTTCCGAAATTGTATGGAAGCAGTGGCAGGCTGGATGGCCTCGAACTTCCTTAAATTAAACGGGGAAAAGATGGAGATCCTGGTCTTTGGTGGAAATAAGGAGATCTGGTCAGATGATTGGTGGCCCCAAACACTGAGAACTTGTCCCCAGCCTTCTTCTGTTGCCCGTAACCTGGGAGTCATATTTGACACCTCACTTGCTTTTGACAGGCAAGTAAACAGAACGGTCTCAACCTGCTGCGGGTTTTAAGGGTATTAGGAAAACTTACCCACTACCACTCTCCGGAAGCCCGGAAACTGGTTGCAGTTGCCCTCCTATCCTCGCGACTGGACTACTGCAATGCCTTATATCTTGGCATGAGTAATAAACTACTCCATCGTTTGCAGGTCGTCCAGAACGCGACAGCGAGATTTGTTGTTAATCCTCCCAGACGCTCTTCAGGTACCAGGATTAGGAGAAATCTCCACTGGCTCCCGGTTCATGCCAGGATAAAATTCAAAATTTTGACCATCACTCACAAGGCTCTTCATGGTGCGGGAGCTGAAGGCATCAGGACCCTAGTGTCGATCTATGTCCCCGGCAGAGCCTTGCGCTCTGCCAGCCAGAACTTGTTGACCGTCCCCCGAGTCGCTAAGGCGAGATGGGGAGGTAAGGCCTTCTCCTCTCTAGCCCCTAGATTGTGGAACAAGCTCCCTTCGGAACTCAGGGGCCAGGAATCTCTTCTGCTCTTCCGAAAGGGCCTTAAAACTCTACTCTATTTTGAAGCCTACTCCTAGGCCTCTATACCGTGTTACAAATCTCTATTCAATCAATCAACCAATCAATCAATCAGATTCCATATCACCAATGCCTGTTTAGGGCCTTTCCATAGTAACATGCTTAAAGTGGATCAAGTTATCACAGATAGTCTGTTCTCCCACAGACCAGTCTACCACCTATGGACAGCTGTTGGGCTAGAAGATCCACATCCAGGTAATGGCCAGGGGGTTATGATTACTAATTAGTACTAATACTAGTTCCTTTCTTCTTCCCTCTCTGTCACACTTTCAGCAATAGCGCCAAGACACTCTTAGGAGTAACAGTTGTGCTATATAAATAATCCCAAAACACAAAATTGTTTTACCAATTGCTGTTCCAAGGCATCGACCACTAATGACATGTCCCCATCAAAACAGTTTTTATAGAAAATCATTAAAATTATTTCGGAGTTCATATTCTCTTCATATATCAAGACATGAAAATAAGGTGAGGTATCTAAAAATTTCAAAATGTAATGTTAGTAGTATTAGCTAAAAGGGTCAAGATGCCACTTTTTGCTCACCCTGAGCCAGCTGGTAAAGCTGGGGTTTGGTAGGAGCAGAAGTTCTCTAGGATGGCTAAGCCCACGTCTCCTGGAGGCATAGTACACTGCATACTTTGTTTGCAGTGTACTTTGTTGCAGTGTTGTTTACCTCCCTCAGCTAATATGAATTATCTTTTTCATTCTTGAATCTCGCCAGGTAGCTAAACTTAGAGTATCAACCCGCCTTTCTCTTTTCTCACTATCCATCATTGGCGATACCTTATGCTCACTATTGTCCATCTTAGCCTTTGAGGTGAGTCAATCCCAGTCTTCCAAGCTCGCCAATGGAGTATATCTATTGCTAAGGGGGATCTCACCACTTCTCATCTGTGCATTTCTTTGCAAGTAGGACTGGCGTTGCAATCTATCTATGCCCCCCCTCCTCACAGCAGGATGGGATTCGTAAAAGTAGGGTATAAGTAGGGCAAAAGTCTGGGAACTTAGTGATGGTACAAATGGAAGTTGAGATAACATGTGCTTCACAAAGACAGGGCTATGTAGGTTGACCCCAATGCAATTCCCCATTATGTTTGTCTATGTGTTTTGGGTTCTTGCCATTAAGATATGTCTATGTAACTGTGGTACCCCTCTTGTAAACTTAGCCAGCCTGTGTAACGCCATCGCCATGAGTGTTCCATTACCTCAAACTGACTGTATCATCTCTGGAACATTTACCAGCGCAAGAACACATTGGCAAGCGTCTGGTGGCAAATATAGTGTCTGGGTCTTTGTCTACCTCCGATTACTTCTTTACTTAGTTCTCTTGTACTCATTGGGGTTTTAGCCTTCACTGGGGTTTTAGCCCTCATCAGAGAGGGTGAGAGAGGTTTGATAGGATACAAGATGTATTCACCATGGGAGTAAGATCTTGCCCTTGCCATGCAGTCAAATCTTGCCCTGGATCAGTGTGTACTATCGGCAGAACAGGGGCGTCCCTCCCACAAATGCGATTAGTTATATCCCTCCCTTGGTTATATTCTCTTTGTGAGATATTCTCTGAGCTCCTGTGGGGATTAATTAGGTTTAGACCATTAGTACTCTCTCCCTGCCTGTCTTAATCTGTGAGATCAGTTATGGAATGAAGGAGCTGGATAAGGGGTTTAAAGTTCTTGCACTAATAGTTATCAGTACTGCTCTTAGTGGTCCAACTATTGTCACATATTTGTGCAATGTGCTGACCAATGAAAAACAGAGGAGAAGCAACAGAAGTAGCAGGTACATTCATAGTTCTGACTGTAAGTGAGATTCAAGAAAACATTCCAGTGTCTGACAAGTAGTGTCCATTTCCTGCATGGAAGACTCAGTTCCAGCCACCTTCTTCGGCTTATTAGCTTCAGGTGCAGAAATATGCTTTGATCCCACCTTTTCCTCTTTGGGGCAAGCTCCTTTGAGTTGTTAGGGATGCATGCAGGTGACACAGCATGAGAAGTGTGGATATCTGTATAGCTTAAGGGGCCAATTATAAATACAAGATGTCAGGCCTCTACAATTATAAGGTTATAGGACACTATTCACGCTTGATACCCTTTTCATCCTTCACTGTTCAACAGCAACCTTCAAGCATACAGCTTTAACTAAAGCGTCACGTTTGTTTAAGCCTCTGTGGGTCTGGCTGATGCATGCAATAATGCCCTTTATTAGGAAGCATGACGTCATCTTACAACTCAGGGCACCAGACCCAGCCCCTGGAGGAAACAGTCCGTGCCCGGTGTCCTTGAGATAACCTCTACAGTGAGGGAAGTCCCCCGTCCCACAGTGCTACGCGATTTCTACATTTCTGACCAGAGAAGCAGTCAACTTCCGAAAACGATTTGGTCGAAGAGTCAGTAAGAGCGACTCATTTGATTTCAAAAGGCAGGTTTTGTACTTTGATGAGAGTGTATTTTGTGTGTGTTGCTGTTGGTGCTTGGAGAGAGTGGCTCACAGACTTATAATTTGGGAAGTTATCGAATGAACGTTTAATTCATGGAACACTGATCATTTCTTTCACCTCAGACTGCCTTTGGAACTATCTACCAGCAGCCTGCATATCTGAAAGAATTCAATCCCAGGGTCTAAAGCCTGCTAAAGCAAAAGGCTTAAGCCCTTGGGTAATAACAGTTCCTTAGGTAAACGCTTGTGCTAAAGATTGTAAGCATGGGCGGAAAATCTGTTCCGCTCGCGGATTTTGCGGATTTTCGGTAAATTCGCAATCCGCTAACTCTCGCGAATTTACCAAAAATCCGCAAATACGCACGCAGCGGATTTTTTTGCTTGGTGATACAATATTGCGGCGTGCGGCGTTCACTTACCGTCATTCAGCGTTTGCCGAGTTGTTTTTCTCGATATTTTGCGAGTGCTGCGCCATTTTGGATCTTGCTGCGGGATCCCATGGGAGTTTGGCGACGCATCGCGAGAGTTTGCAATTGCGAACATGTAGATGCGGCAGGCAGCAACAATCTCGCACTTGCAAAATTACAAAATTTGCAATTCTGCACAAGAAATCCACTAGCAAGCAGCATAAACCTTATGAAAATGATGATTTTTATCAGAATAACTCCTCAGGTTGACATTTGCCTGCACTTTTTTGGATTTGAGGCCTTTTTGACTTTCTTTGGATCACTTTTGGATTAGAATCAACTTTCACAAGTAAGTTTGTTTGGGGCATTACAGTTGCTGTTCTGCAGAAAAACGAGTTTTGCAAAACTGAAAGCACTCAGCAGGTGCAAAAGTTCACTCATCATTAGTAACCATTCTCTGTAGTGCTTCCTGAGGGGCCCTTTCAGAGTTCAGTTGCCTATGTTTGTTTGGGGCATTACAGTTGGTGTTCTGTAGAAAAAAGAGTTTTGCAAAACTGAAAGCACTCAGCAGGTGCAAAAGTTCAAACTCATCATTAGTAACAATCGTGAGGGGCCCCTCCAGAGTTCTGTTGCCTACTTGCAACTATTCTATGACCCTGCTCTGACCCTCACAGCAGGCTCATTGAATAGCTACAAGTAGGCCACAAAGGTCCTGGGAAAAACAATTGCACTGCAACAGAAAGCAAATTACAGATAAGGAAGCAGTGGCCAGACAGGAAGTTTACATTCAGTGACACATTAATCAACCCCAAATTAATTCATGTCAGTTGAAGCAGGGCAAGTGTGCTTGCTTTTCCCCCCATAATCTACAGTGATGAATCAGAGGGTGGCAGTGATGTACAAGAGGGTGGCATGGGTGAATCAGAGGGTGGCAGTGGTGAAACAGAGGGTGCTGGGAACCTGTGATGATGAACCAGATGTAGAAACAACAAAGTTGCGACCGTTGCAAGCCGACAAGTAAGTTCGCAATTGCGCAATGGTACAAAACCCTCGCGAACTGGCAGAAACCCTAGCAAAGACAAAAAAAAAATCCGCGAATTCGCGGATTTTGCGGATTGCAAGTTCGTAAATACGCAAATTCGCGAACGCCAGATTCGCAAAATTCGCCAGATTGCCTGATTACAAATGGGTCAGAATTTAGAAAGATGTGTGGAAGTTAGTCCTTTTCCTCGAGGTGAGTTATGTGCTGTGTATGGTAAATACCTCCTTTTCCACTTTGTCACTCGAAAACGAGGCATAACGGCAAGTTTCACCTTTGAAATCTGCTATATGATATGATATTTTTATTTATATTGCACAGTTACTTAAAACCCTTTACAATACATCTTAAAAAGAAAGGCTGTCCTAAAAAATGCATTTGTATACGAAACTTTCTGCTATAGGAAAGCAGCAAGGTGCGATAATTAAGGCACACTTCAGAGTCCCTTTCGCTGGGCAAACTCTTGTGCGTACAGTGAACACGTGTACCCCTCAACTCATCATTAGGCATACTGAGGCAAATTATCAAGACTCGACGATAAAATTACCGCCGCGTTATCGGCAGGAAACTGCCGCTAAAGTGGCGATTTGGGGCTTGATAATATGCTCTATAGAATTCCAATAGAAACCCAGGTTATACATCTAACCTGGGTTTCTATGGGAATTCACAAAGGCATATTATCAGGCCCCTTATCGCTACTTTAGCTGAGTTTTGATAATTCAGGGGCATATTATCAAGGACCGGTGTTAAAATTATCGCCGTTTTATTGGCAGGAAGTTGCCGATAAAACGGCGATAATGGGCTTGATAATACGCCCTTGTTAATTCCAACAGAAGCCCATGTTAACACCAAAACATGGGCTTCAATGGGAATTAACAAGGGCGTATTATCAAGCCCATTATCGCTGTTTTATCGGCAGTTTCCCGCCAATAAAACAGCAATAATTTTAACACTGGTCCTTGATAATATGCCCCAAAATGCCCCTCGGTTCTTGGAGGACCGGAAGAGGCATTTGTAACGCCTGCAGTATGGAGTCCACATGTATGAATGTTACGGTGAAGACTGGAGCACTTTGTCTGTGATTTAATACATTCTTCTTGTTCTGGAATGCCATTCTAGACCATAACGAATAGCTGACTGCTTGGCATGACTTTGCATCTGTCTGGCAGAGGACAACATGAGTGGGAGGGATTTTGCAAGTTGTTTTCACAAAAAGCTTCACTTTTCAGTTTGGTATGCGCATGTACAGACGGTCTGATGAAGGCAACAATGGTGTAGTGTGATGCTGTCACTCGTGAGGGGAGAGTGCAAGGCTTTGACCATTTGCTGAGTGAACGCTGTCTTACCCTGTAAGGTGCCTTCTCCTCTTCGGACTTCACCTCTTGGGACTTTACCTTTTGTGCCTGTTTTGTGAGTGGTTTCATTTTGATGGTGTGTTTGACATTGAGCAGCTGTGACAAGAGGAGTTGTGTGTTTTGTTCTTTCAATCTAGTATGGCCAGTCGGTGTCCAGGGAGCCGGGCCCATAATGGATTGGAATAGAGCACCGGGTCAAACTAACCAGATAGAAAAGTACACAGTGACGATGACCCGGGAGCGGAGTGCATCGGGTGGCGGCCAAGACGACGACCATGGCAATGGGGGCCCAAACCCGGCCCTGAAGTACATAATGAGGGCCATCAAAAATTTTTGTGGCACCATGGAGGTAAAACTGGATGATCCGTGACAGAGGAGGTGAACCTCCTGCAGGCGGACTTCTGTAAAATGTCAGGAAAGGTTGCAGCGGTGGAGACCGGCATAGGTGGGCTCCAGGCAAAGACAATACAATTGGAGGAACAGGTTTCCGTGCTCACCAAGAACCAGGCCAACATTCTTGGCCGCCTGGAGGACCAGGAACTGGGGTATCTCAAGGTGAGCAGGTGATGACTACTATTCCCCCCAAAGGTCCTATGAGAAATTTAGAACCTGTTGAACCAAACTTTCCCGTAAATGTTCCACCTCCAATTCTCAATCTTTCGGCTATGCCTTTTCAAGACCTTCGTGCAATTGAGCCTGTCCCTTGTTCGTCCTCCCAGGTGAAGGAAAGTGTTAATACTGTTTTTTTAGATTTTGTTCCCCTTTTTGATTCCGATCTTATTTTAAACAGATCGGCACTTATCAAGTGTTTTCAAGATATCGAAAGTCTAAAATGAATTCAAAACTCTGACTTGGACTTGGTAACACTTATGAATTCTGCTATGGGGACAACAGCCAGAGTTAAGTTTCACTCTAAATTGGTATTAAATCACATCCTTCACTGGGCAGAGAAACTACAAATTAGAGGGATAGATGTTGCCCCCTTCTTTAATAAGGAACAGGGTAATAAACTGTCCACTAACTTGTTATCCATTCATGGAGTTAAGTCTCCTACTTCAGACTGGTCTTCAGCAAAGACTAAGGATTTAAAAATTCATGTAGCAAATAATGAACGCCAAGTACTGTACAAAAATCCTCCTCCTCTTAAACCAGCTTTAATGAATGACTTATCCAAATGGAGTTGGTTGCCAGGTGTCCTCTCAAGTAAATCCACTTCTTCCCTTAAATCTGATTTACATTTTTAACATTGATTTGAAGATTATTTCTTGGAACATCGCGGGTTTAAAGAATAGTCCAGATAAAATGTTATTTTTAAAATCTTTAGCAGCAGACATTATTTGCCTTCAAGAGACTTGGGTGGAC
Source organism: Lissotriton vulgaris (assembly GCF_964263255.1). Classification (NCBI taxonomy): domain Eukaryota; kingdom Metazoa; phylum Chordata; class Amphibia; order Caudata; family Salamandridae; genus Lissotriton; species Lissotriton vulgaris. Next base: position 1,270,901,619 of record NC_141689.1, read on the forward strand.
GGTAAACTTTTGATGGAAAAAGACGACTTAGTTTTAGATGGTAGCGCACTGCCCTCCAGGAGAGGCCATGCAAAGGGCAGATTAGCATGTTTACTCTCCAATAAAATTAATTGGAACTTCTCCCACTTCCTAGACCCAAATAAATTGTTCCAGGCAATAACTTTGAAAAATGTGGTTAAAGACGGTTCAAATAAATTGTTTGTTTTGATAAATACCTATATTCCCCCTGATACCTGCTTCAATGTTGGCCTAATGTCGCTTTTTTCTTTTATATCTAAACTTATGGATGATCCTTCTCCTCCTTATGTATTGTTATTAGGTGAATTTAACTAAAAAATTTCGAATTGTGGTCTTGAATTATTTAGGAACAAGTTTAAGGAAGAATCTCCCCATATTCCACAAGCGCTATTTCCGCTGAATATTAGGTCCAACAAAAGAGGGAAATTATTTTTGGATGGTCTTTCTAAAGTGGATTGTATAGTATTAAATAGTAGGCTCCCATCTGACACCCCTGCCGCTTTTACTCATAAATCAAAAAATGGAGATTTGATTATTGATTATGTGGTGGATGTTACTTCCTTTTTTCCATTTATGAAGGATATACTGGTTGTCGACTCTATATTGAGTGATCACAAGGTACTGTCTCTCACAGTCGATCTTAAACCTCCCCTGTCGGATCCTTGGCATATTGATTCTGACTTGGTGAGTTTTGGAGCTAAGTCAGGGAAATGCTATTGGAATTGTGGGGTTATTAAGAATTTACTGAGCCTTTTGGTATCTACTGTGGAGAATTTGTCCCAATGGAACGGGAGGGAACGTTTGGGGTTTACAGAATTCTTGGCTTTAGAAACCTTAACTGCTAGGAAAGTTCCTCCTATTAAAAAACCTTTAGTCTTCCCCAAACCTCTTCAACAATTAAACATTGAAATAAATAAATTGATAAAGGGGCAATACTTACTATTTAATAAAGATCGGTATCATAAATTGGTCTTATTAAAAAGAAGGAGATCGAGGTTGAGGGCTAGATTAAAAAGAGACAAGGATGATACTCTATGGATTAAACTCCGGGAATCCTCTTATAAGGGCCATGCCAGGACATTTTGGTCTCTAATTGCCGAAGGTTGTGGCTCTAGATCCCGCCCCTCGTCAATCTCCATCGAAGAGTAGATTTGGGTTCAATATATCAAGCAATTGTATAGTACTAACGGTTTGCATCAGGATATTGATCCTTTGTATGAGGACCATCTCCCCTATGATCCCCCGTCCAAAAAGGACATCGAATTAGCTATTAGGGGCAGGCGCGATGGGTCCAGATGAGATACCGATTTCCGCTCTAAAGCAGCATTGCGAACTTTGGAGTAAAATTCTTTATCCAGTGTTCAAATTTTGTCTTATTAGCGGTACTGTTCCTACATCTTGGAAAGGAATTATACTAGTTCCTCTCTTTAAGAAGGGAGCTAGAGATCTCCCTCAGAACTATCGCCAAATTGCACTTTTAGACGCTATTGGCAAGGTTTTTGCTAGATGTCTCCTTAATTTAATTAATGATTGGGTATCTCTGACTAAAATCTTGCCTTATGAACAAACCGGCTTTAGGAAGAGGCATGGTACCCTTGATAATTTGACTGCACTCCAAGTTTTAACAGAGAAATATGTGAAGGTTCGTGGAGGGTGTGTTTATGGCGCCTTTATCGATTTCTCCACAGCTTTTGATAAAGTGGATAGGCCAGTACTTTGGGGAAAGTTAGTCGATTTGGGGATGCCATCTTCTCTCATTAGACTGGTCCGTGCTTTGCATACGGATACCTGGTGCAGAGTGTTGCTGGGGGGGGAAGAGGTCTGTCTAAAATTATTGCTACATCTAATGGGTTGCCTGTTAGCTCCTTTGCTGTTCTCTTTATATGTAGCGATTTACCCCAGGCTCTTTCTGCGAGTAGTGGTATTGCTCCGAATTTGGGGGGTTCACCAATTACATGTCTTATGTATGCAGATGACATTTTAATTCTTGAATTAACACCCAAAGGGTTGAACAATCGACTGCATTCATTACATAAATATGCAGGAAAGCATCACTTGACAATAAACATTGCAAAAAGCAAAGTGATGTGTCTATCGGGCAGGAAAAATCCCAAATATGTGAACTTTCTTTGGACTGTGGGGGGCCAAAAATTGGAAACAGTAAAATCTTATACTTTCCTTGGCAAAATTGTTATGAGCAATTTAAGTGAAAAAACTCATATAGCTAACAACATCCGGAAAACTATTGTCCAAGGAAAGAGCTTGGTGTCCTTATATAAGGCCACAGGCAGAAGACATCTTTCGATATTGTTGGAGGTATTTAGAGCAAATACCCGCCTCCCTACTATATGGAATGGAATTAATTGATATTAAATGTTGGAGTTTTTTAAACTCCACTGAAGGAAAAAATTCTACGTAGCCTTCTTTCTGTCAATACAGCTAGTTCAACAGCTGCTCTTAAACAGGAACTCGGTTTACGTAGCAGCTGGGTTCAAGGTTTAGCTGGGTGCGTCCGTTGGGCTTTTAGCCTGACTAAGGGTGAACCAGGCTCGTTACGATATCTTATTAAATCTGAGCTACTGGGAAATCTTAATGAATATTCCTTGATCCTAAAACTTTTTTAGATATGCTGTGAACCATTTACAATTAGATGAAGACGTTTTATTTTCTTTATCGTCATATCAATTGAAATTCTTTCTAAAGTCTGCATCCTGGAAATTAGGGTTTAGATTAGACAGAGAGTTTTGCATTCAGAATAAGGGTACCACTCCAATTATTGATTCCTGTATGATTAGGAAAGCGCAACCATATGTTCATTGGAATATTCCTCACGGAGTTAGGCGTTTTGTGCTTCTATTAAGGCAGGATTTACTCCCCCTGAAATCACTTTTATCAAAATGGTATAGTTCATCAGCCATATGTGATTTTTGCAATTTGAATAATCAGGATTTGATGCACGTTATGTTTGTCTGCCCAGCTCTAATGTCGCACAGGCGCAAGTGGTTAAGACCGATTTGTCAGCAGCATGTACAATGGGACCCCCTCAACAGTTCAATCGTGGCCAAGGAACAGAGGGGAGAAGAAAAACATCACTGTGAAAGGGTTGTTCCTTCAGTGGCCATACACTTCAAACATTGGTATACATCCTACTTATTAGAGTTTTGGTGACAAAATTATTTTGGACAATATTTATTTCAACATTTCTTTTATTCTCATTTCATATGATTTCTTATTATTCAATTTGTAGAAAATTATTTCATCATGAATACACTTTTTTTTAAAATATTTTTTCTTTTATAATACATGTAAACAAATATCACAAAAATAGCTATAAACATATAACACAAGTTATCTAAAACGACACCACCTGATACCAAACACGCAAACTGAAAATCATACCATTCTCACAACCATACTTCATTCAAACCACACTCAAGAAAAAAGAGAGAAAAGGGGAAAAGCTGAGTTACAGTTGGCAAGATCTAAATGCCAATTCTAGGGTCTCAAAAGACAATTAGAGGCCCCTGCACCAGGTCGACGCGCGTTTCGGCGGCTGTAGGCCACCTTCCTCAGGACCTTTTTCTCACAGTTTATTTGCCAGATATCAGGTGATCAATAAAATGTATGTAACAAAAAAGAGAAAATACATATCTGTCACCAAAACGTTACAAAATTTTTTTAAGAACAATTTTATAATGGTTTTGTTTAGATTTAACACAGTAACTCTACACATGACCATAAGCTGCAAGAGAAGGTGCACGGTGTGTACTTACATCTAAATATCATGAAAACACTTCCAGAATGATATGCTAAATTTAAGCCTGATTACATAGCAAAATAATCGAAATAGACAGAGATCCTATTTCTCCAAGAGATACTATACATTTATTGTGACATACACAAAAGGTTTCATAGATAAAAAGGCATTGATCTACTTACGGTAAAAACCAATTGTTTCCTACTGCTTAGGGGGTCTGTCTTCATAGAGGTAATTTTGGAGAGACGGGATGTATAAAAGAAAAAGGCATCTAAAAATAAAAAGGCAAAAAAACCTTTACTATACATACTGCCTAAGATTTAACTAGGGGCAGACTTGTTCTCTCGAGATTGAGTCTTACCAATAATCAGTGCATTATACAGTCCGTTGTTTTAAAAGGCTCAGACCTCCATAGTGATGTGTGATGATTCTTCCTATAGTCAAGGCAACTGCAACGAAGATATAACGTTTTTACAATATGTTTAACCTATTTCTGGGCTCTATAAACCTGATGAGTTTGTAATGAACAAGGCACCTCCTAATCAGCTACCAGCTACCGTTTCTCTATTGCTCGAAGTTGAATGATGAACGGTGTCTACGCGGTGAGAGGGCTTAATCTAATCCTTAATAACGTGTAACCTACAGGAAAACACGGAGACAAAACATATGTTTTTCTGAGTCACAATGATGATATGACTCAATGTCATTAGAAATTACGCTATAATTGCATAGACATGTATGTAATAAGAAACAGCTTACTTTTATCAGAACTGTAGAATATTCCCGTGGGAGATAAGTTAGGAAAATTTAGATGCCTAACAACCATCTGAAATGTAAAGATGGTACATGTCAAAGAAGGATGTAAGAGTACGGATGTAGAGAAATGACAAAAGTAAGAACACCCTACTCGTACAAATACAGGCACTGAGGTACACGAGACTTAAGAGAGCGCAGTAGTAGCAGTAGAAAAATGCACAAACGTAAAGACACCCTACTCGTACGACTGCAGGCACTAAAGTACAAGAGGCTTAAGAGAGCTCAGTGAGCACGAATTTAAATGTTAAGAATAGTGGCCCGATATTATCAGCAAAAAAGTGTAAACATACGGACACACACAAAGAGACACCCTAATCGTACGGTTGCATGGTAAATACATAGTAGGCACTCGGGTAAAGGAGAATAAACGGGACTCAGAAGGTACGGAATTAGATATTTACAAGTCGTAGGCCAGTCTTCCTGCCATCTAGTACTACGGCCGCAGTCTAAGCTTACGCGATTGCATATAGCCCACAGTTTTAACTTACCGGGGCTTCTCGTATGGCCGTAAACACTCGCCTCTCTTCTCGGAAATGTCCGCGGTAAACAGCGTTCATACTGTCATATCCGGTTTATAACCCTACGCCGAAGTGACAAAGTCACGCGATAATACCCCCATTCTCACTATGATCCCAGACGCCATACAAGATGCGACATAGATGTAGGACTACAACCCCTTAGCGACATGCCGAAAGAGTATATCTTACATAAAATAGGCGTTTTGTGCTTCTATTAAGGCAGGATTTACTCCCCCTGACATCACTTTTATCAAAATGGTATGGTTCATCAGCCATATGTGATTTTTGCAATTTGAATAATCAGGATTTGATGCACGTTATGTTTGTCTGCCCAGCTCTAATGTCACACAGGCGCAAGTGGTTAAGATTGATTTGTCTCCAATTGAATATTTTATCTGCTGCTGCCTTCATTGTGGCCATGAACAATCCCCCAAATTAAATGTTTTGTTTTAAATTGTTTAACTTTTTTAAATGTTTCTTGAATTTGTGTTAGGCGAAAGTTTTGATGTCCAGTTTTATCATGTATATTTGGAATGTAATATTGTGTCTTTTATGTGGATCTCATGTGAGTTCCGTAATCATAAAATAAATAAACTTGTGTATAGGTAGTGCCTCCCTAATTGCACAAGTGCATGGGAGTGACTCACTGAATGCTTGAGTGCAGGAATAGTTCCTGAGTGATTTGCATGAGTACATGGGCAGTGCATGGGTGATTCTATAAGTGCAGAGGTACTGCCTGGGTGATTGCATAACTGCAAAGGATTTCTGTAGAAGTAATTCCTGGATGTACATGTCTAGTACCTGAGAGAATGGATAAGTGCATGGGTTCTAGCAGAGTGAAATATTAAGTGCAAGAGTAGTGCCTGAGTAAATGTATGAGTACAGAGGTACTGCCTGGGTGATGGATAGGTGCATAGGTAGTGTTTGCGTGAAAGGGTGACTGTCTGGCTGATTACATCAGCAACATGATGATAGTTTGCAAATAGTGTAAACGTTCAACATTATTTAAATTAGAAACAAAGAACAAATACTTAAACTTTAAAAGTTTTTTCACGTTATCGTGCATATTTTAGTATGTATTCTTACATTTTAAATCATTTAGATACATTACTCAGAACTATTTCTCCTAAACAGCAATACAACTCTTTGAAACTTCAACAGCAACTACTATAAAGATGAAGAAACACTGTTCTTTAATGATAATATATTACAGAAATTATGATATATTTTTCAGAACTTAACATGAAATTCCCTTTTTTGATGTTTTCCGCTTCCACATGGTAGAAAAAAAAAAATCAGCGTAGAGCCTCATCATCAATTTATGTAGCTATGTGTTTTTCCTATCTAGATTTTTGTTAATTACTTCCTTCATCTACATTAACTATTATTTTTTTCAAATACATTTCCCAAACTGTTGACTCTCATTTACATCTGGTACAATATAGACAACAAATATATAAAGTATTTTCTTTTAATCATCATTTTCCAAATGAAATGTCAGTTAGTGCAAATGATATTCCAAACACTAAATACACATACTAATAGTTTCCAGTATTGTCTACTTACTTTTCACACCTTCCCAATAGACCAAATTAAGTACTCAAAACGTTGGCTTCCAAAAATAACAAATATGAACTTGGTAATTCATAAGGCATTCTAGGTTTGAATTCAAAGTGGGCATCATTGCAATGTTTCCATCCTTTATTACACTTTAAATAAGTAGTATAGTCTCCAAACGATGTCGTAGGTCCATCATGGAAAATAATAGCCACTTTTGTAAAAGTTCTTCCTGAAATAGATATTTGACTTGTATTACATTTTTAATTTTAATTTTCAATTTTCTTACATTTGATCTACAAAGTTGTAGCATTAAAATGATATATTTTCCAAATCTTTCTATATGTAATGTAGGCAACACCTCTGATTTGCAGTCTGGTACTGTCAAGTATATGAATTGTTCTGTTTGTATTTCAGTGGTAAAAGTAAATGAACACTCTTCACATTCTTGATCCCATCGATACATTAATATAAAAAAGATTTTAATCAGTATACCTTCATGTTCTAATACACCAAGCATAAGGATTAGAAATTCTTGTGCATCTTGTTATATATTGAAAGAAAATGTCAAAGAACCAGTGCAAATATCCAAAAGATCTCGAATGCCAGAAGGACTATGAATTTTACTTCTGTCAGTTATCAACAGCTGAAAGACATGATGCAGTAAAGAACAAAAGTCCAGATTCACAAAAGTAATCTGAGACAAAATCCTAACATTTTCGACTTTCGGTATTCACAAATGGCATTTAGGAGTAGTATACTTAGGATTCCTAATTTTACTACACCTAAATGCCCTTTGGGAAAGAGGCGCTCAGACCTAGTCTGTGCAGGTGTTGGAGCGTGGTGGCAGCTGTGAGGGTCAAAATATACTTCATCGATAAACTTACTCAAAAGCTGAGCCCAGGGAAAACCCAAGAAAAAGCACCAAAAAGCTCCCAAAAGTGTGTAGATCAGACAGTGACCCTGGACTACACTGCCACCCCTCAATTATCCTCAGCCCTCCCTCAACCATCCGGCCAGCCCTTCTAAGTAGATCTAACTACACAAAGAATCTAAATACTCTTTAGCCTTAATTTCTGAAGAAAAGAATAAAGTCTTTCCGTTGTTGATCACTTTTAGTTGTGCCGGGTTTATCAGGAAGGCCTGTAGGTTTTTGTCCTGGAAGGGTTTTATCATTTCTCTTAACCGCCAACGTCTCTCCACCGTAGTATGACAATAGTCCGGCCTGATGAAAAATGAGATCCCTTCACTACTTCATCTTTCATTTGGCCTTGCCAGATCCGATACAGCTTGTCTCAAAATGAAATTTCCCAAAAAGATCAGCACTGCTTTTGGCTTGTCCCCATCCTTTGTGTTTCTTCTCATTTTAAAGGGAGTGCAATGGACTCTTTGCACCTCAGTTGACCAATTCCAACCACTCAGCTCGGGGAACGCTTGACCAAATAGCTTAATGATGTACCCCCTGATGTCGGACCCTTCAGCCCCCTCCGGAATTCCGAGTACTCTAGGATTATTCCTATGTTGCATATTTTCCATTCCCTCAAGCTTCCAATGAATGTCAACCATTTGCGCACTTTGTGAGTTGACTTTAGAAACAGCCTCTGCCACTTCAGTTTCCGTCGAAACAATCCTGTTCTTTAAATTTGCAACTCTGTCACCAGTATTTGAGCAGGCCTTTGACAATTTCCTGACTATGCCCTGCATCTTTTTCATAGCAACATGGGATTTTTGAATGTCTTTCCGGGTTTCTTCTCTGTGGGCAATGATTTCCTGATGTATAGTCTCTAAAACTGACATCTGAGCCGACTCCATCTCGGGACTACCCTGCAGAGGCATATCGGAGGAATGATCCCAGCTTAACTCTCAATGGGTGACATGCGGCCCTTTGCTCGCTGTTCCTGAAGCTTTTAAGGTGGTAGGTGGTTGATCGAGCTCAGGGTCACTCTCAGAGTTACTCTCAGAGTCTAAATAAGAAGAGCCTAGCTCCTTGTCCTCATCATTAGACCATTCTACAACGTCCGAGGCCGTGAAAAAAGCCTCACTTGTGGCACTCTCCTTCCCATCACTGGTCCCAGCACCACTAATTATCAAATCATTGCTCTGTATATCTTCTTCGCCCAAAGTTTCCTGACTAATAGTCTCCGGAGCTGCTCCCAATCAAGTATCCAGTACAGCGTGTGCAGATTCCTAGGGGCCACTTACTTGTGGCTTATCAGTAATATACACAAAATGCCCAACAATATGCTCGTCATTATGACCCGGGGGCACCTCCTCTGTATTTGGCGTTACGCTGATAGTCCCGGGGACCCCACCATTCAAAACTGCATCTTCCTCTACTTGTTGATCGACTCCCGGTAATGCAGTGTCTTCTACTGGGGCTGATACCGAGGAGAGGGGGGGCGTTGGCGCTGTCACTGACATGGTGGGAATCCGCAATTACTACTTTCGCTGCTTCAGCCACTTTTAAGGAACACTCGGTCCCCTTAGGGATTTCTTCACCCCCCTTCTACTTACCAGATTTAGCCTCTCAAAGTAGGGAGTGGGGGGATTGAGGGGTCCTGGGGGGGGGTCGGAGTGGGCGGAGGGGTGGGAGAGGGCGGTGAGTGGGGTGTGGGGTGGGGGGAAAAAGGGGAGTGGTACAGTATGGCAACAGTATGACGAAAAACAAGCTATTAAAGGTTCAATTTTACGGTATTTTAGCTCAACATAATGGCAAACTTTAAAATCTGTACTATTAATGTGGGGGGTCTGAATTACTGGAAGAAAAGGCAGAGACTGGCGTATCTAGTGAAGCATGAGATAATTGATATCCTGTGTATACAGAAGACTCATCTTCTTGGGGCAAAACGTAATCAACTTCTCTTTAGTGGCTTTGAATTAGTTGCCTGTTCGACTCATACCTCAACTATTCGTGGAGTCACAATTCTAATTCGAACATCATTGGGAAAGGCAAAGAAAGCCAAAGTAGATAGTAATGGAAGATGGGCAATAGTTGAACTTGAACTGGGCTTTACACTTTGTGTAATTTATGGGTCAAACCAGGATGATCCCGAAATAAGAACGTAGTTGCCCGTATTGAAGAAGATGGGAATGAGTACACTGAAGTTAAAGAAATAATTAGGTTTTTTGAGAGCTTTTATCAAAGGCTTTATGAATACGAAATACCAGGTAGAAAACAGGGGAGGAATGGCGAGATAGGGGGCCCCCGATTGGATGAATTACCTAAAGAAGACCTAGAACAAGAGATTTCATCTAAAGAGGTCAAAAAAGCTTTGCCGGAATTAGCCCCGGGAAAGGCGTCAGGCCCAGACGGGATACCCCTTGAAGTCTACAAAGCTATTGGAGGCGAAATTTCACCACTTTTAGTAGATCTATTTAACGGGGTTTTGTATTCGGGGGTGGTTCCGAACTCATGGAAAGAAACAAATATTATAATTTTTCATAAGGGGAAACCGACGGATCTTACCGCCCTATAACCCTGATAAACTCAGATATAAAACTATATTAAAAAATTTGGGCCAAAAGATTGAGCAGGGTCATTGGTGGTCTCGTATCCCCGTGGCAGCATGGGTTTGTCCCTGGTCGTGGTACTACGGACCATATAAATAGGGCAATAGCATTGTTTGACGCCCAGGCTGCCGCGGGGGGTGAGATTGCCATGATCCTGCTCGATGCAGAGAAGGCCTTTGATCGCGTCGCCTGGGGCTTTCTCTGGGATGTCTTGGCCAGGAGAGGCTTCGGTCCTAGAATTATTGGAGCTCTCAGGGTAATGTACGTCGATCCTGTAGCAAGGGTAACGGTCATGGGCGAGAAATCGGGGGTAATTATTATCAAGAGTGGGACACGTCAGGGCTGCCCTTGCTCCCCTATTCTTTTTGCCCTGTATATTGACCCTCTCATTCAGGAGATATTGGCAAGTCCTGAGATAACTCTGGTGATTTGTAATGGCTACTCTAATAAAATTTTGGCCTAAGCCGATGATCTTGCAGTGATCACCACCAATCCACAACAGGCTCTTCCTATCTTGGGGCAGATGGCTAAAGTTTTCGGCTCAGAATCTGCCTACTTACTAAATGAAACCAAAACGCAGATCATCTGCTCTAAGAATATTATTAAATCTGAATACCAATCTGTGGATTCTGCCACGTATTCAGGGGTTAAGATCAACGCCTCGGTGGAAAAATAGTTGAAAAGAATTACCCCCCACTTATAAAGGTTATAGAAAAAGAACTTAAGAGAATTGATGTATTGCATCTTTCTTTAATAGGAAGGGTGAACGCCCTAAAAATATTAATGTTTCCCAGAGTACTGTCTCTGTTTCTGGCCATCCCACTCGTAATAGAGGATAAAATAAGGAAAAATATAGAATCTATCTTTATAAGATTTGTTTGGCAATATGGCAGGAGAAGATAGTCTACTAACCTTATGTCCCTTCCTAGGGAAAAGGGTGGGCTGGCCCTCCCAAACTTAAGATTATATCATTGGACCTGCCTCTTGATTCAAATGTCTATCCTGGTTCAACCTGATTTTGACAATGGGTTCGAGGCTCAAGACTGACAGGGTCCGCCGACAATTTTAGATTGTTGTTGGGTGGTAAGGCACCTGGTCTTTTGCTTTGTGAGATTGAACGGGGATTTTACAATAAAGCACGTTTAAAAACTCTATCCACCGCTTGGCTAGTCTGGAAATCTATCTTGAGATTTTTTAATGTTCCAAAATTAAACCCTTACTTACTCTTGTGTAACCCCAAAATGTTTCCCCAACTTAGAACAGATAGAAACTTTCAGGCTTGGAAAGGAATGGGGATTAATACCTTGGGAGATATCTTGGAGGGCGATAAGATATTGGGGTTCGAGATATTGCAAGATAGATTTGGCATCCCTGGGAGCCATTGGCTCCTATATGGCCAAATATCTCGCACTATGGCGGCTTTAATACCTAGAGTGGCATCATTAGTCGACTTCCCCTTGGTTCAGATATTAGCAAGAGGTTGAGAGAATTCAGGATGACATTGAGAAGACGGAATCTAATTGGGCCTTAAAATTGGGTGATCCTGATGTTGATCTAGACCTGGCCCTCCTACTGAATAAACAGATTTTTAGAGCCTCTAACCTTCGGGCACAACATTTTAAAACAATATTCAATCTGTACCATACACCGGCTAAGCTATGTGCCTGGCGACTAAGGGAAAATGATAACTGCCCCAGATGCCACGAAGGTCAAGCAGATATCGAGCATATGTTCTCTCAATGCAATCGGTTAGATCCTATTAAGAGAGAGATAATGACATTTTGGGAGGGAGGGGCTGCTAGGTCTTGTCATCGATCTATCCCCAACTTTGATGTTGCTCGGTACAGAATCAAAGCTAAGTCTGGGGAAGGATGAAGAGGCATTAGTTTTTATATCAGTTGCTGTACTCCGTATCCTGATTTCTGCAGGGTGGAAGGAGGTTGTTGCCCCGTCCTTCCAGATGTGGCTCTCCAGATTGCTGGTGATTCATAATATTGAATCATGTCTTTATGAATTCAAAGGAATCAGGAAACGTGAGATGGGTGAACGTCTCTGGGCCCCGGTATCAAACTGGAGGTTGGCTAGAGTAGGATGTGTATGATGTGTTTTGAATTTAACTATAGTACTTTTGGCCACCCAGTCGTTGTGACGTACTGCTCCTATTATTCTCCCCCCGTTCAGAACTTTTATTGCTGAATATTTATCGCAGAATATTTGTAATTATATGAACTTGTTGTGTGAGCTATTAACATTCTGTAATTTTGTATGAATTCAATATGTCCTTTTATTGTACCTCAATTCCAATAAAAATATATTTGAATAAAAATAAATGCCCTTTGGGAAAGTCAAAAAGTTAAGATTTTCTCTCAGTAAAACGTAAGTTTTGGTTAACTTAAGACCAAAACTTAAGCTTAACTGAGACAAAATCTTAACTTTCTGTATTCACAAATGGCATTTAGGAGTAGTCAAGTTAGGATTCCTAATTTCACTACACCTAAATGCCCTTTGTGAATACCAAAAGTCATAAAGTTAGGAATTTGTCTCAGATTTCTTTTATGAATTGTGCCCAGAATTCTTTTTACGATTTTCCATGATTTCATAATGAAGATCTTAGAGATAAAACACAACATTCAGAATCACATTAGCATAACCGATGATATCGGAACTATTTTAACTGGTATCCTACAATTTAATCAAAACTTTCTATTTTCTTTTTCCCTATGCGTTCAAATTTCTATTCATTTGTTTTCAATTGCATCTTTAACATATTTCAGTTTTGGACACACAAGTTTCTCATATATGGGATATTCACCTAAATCAGGAGAATCAAGTCTTCTTAACCTCTTTGGTGTTCGTGACAAGACCACCTCATCATGAGTAACGGTGGAGCTGTGCTCATGATGAGCTGGTCTCGTCATAATGGCAGCGCTCCACCCACGCACGATTAATTCCCCGCCTGTGAGGCAAATTAATCAGTCCGCAGGGTTGTGACGAGACCAGCTCCAGCACAGTTCCACCGTGACTCATGACCTGCTGGTCTCGTCATGAGCACCGCGGCGCCGCACTAAGCCCCCAAAACTTGGGGGAATTACCCCCGCAGGAAAAGGGTTAAATCAATGTACTCTTAGACAATTTGCATCAGCACTAATCATTTTCTCTTCAAAATCCATCAAATACAAACCAGACAACGTTCTTACTCGAGACAATGTAACATATGCATTCCCTCTTTGAACACTGTACTTCCCGATATTTACAAAAACAGTGTCTATACTTAATCCTTGAGATTTATGAATAGTTAAAGACAGAGGAAACTTTTCTGCTAACATACAAATCTTTTACAAGGAAAAAATATTCAACACAACGACCAATCTGTCTTACCTCCTTAATCTGATCAAATTTTATATTGAAAAATGACTTACTAAACAACTTCTTCTACATTCAAATTACGCCATAAAATTACCAGCCAGTTTAATAATACATGTAAAGTCTTTTCTAAGCCTAATGTTTTAGATACAGACTTTTCCAATTATTGTCATTTAGCCTATAGTTTCTCTGTAAGAAGAATAGTAATTTCTTGGTGTTCAATTTAATCAACTATTTCTTGTTTTGCCAGTTTAAGTTCTGGATTAAATGTAGAACACTCTTGCACAGTGTAGGTAATAGGCAAACTATAGACTTCTTTTCTACAAGCTTATTGTACATTACTCAAACCCGCTCTATTTTCAGTTGTAAACAAGTTCCTTAGTAGCCGACTTTCTAGAGATTGTTTACCATGTTTCGTCAAAACACCAATTCTTATGTCTTGAAGAATATTTCCATAATCTTCATCACTTGCTTGTCGCATATTCTTTATATTCAAAATGTAACCAAATGTTCACATTTCCAATACTTCCCAAAGCTTTCCGAGTGTCTTCATAGGCAAGTGTTTTGAAAACAGGTTGTCCTTTTACAGGAGTAAGTTTCAGTAGATCTCTGAATACAATTAAATGTTTTCCTCTAAACAGAACATCGTAATTTGTTTTTAAAATATGTTGCATTCTTAAATATACAAAGGCAAGCATTACATTTGAGACCATGCTCACCCCATCAATGATTAAAAGTTTTAATTTTCTTCAGTACTCCTCTGACTTCATAAGAAGCTTCTCCAGATAGCTTTTGATATTCCAATTTATTATCATGTTCAACTGGTAGCATAAGTAAATGTAAATGTATTTATATAGCGCAAATCACCGACCTGGTATCTAAGCGCTTGCTTAGGGAACCCGTCCTGGTATTCCCCTGTGAGATAACCCCGGCAGGGTATCCACAAAGTGAAAGCCAGGCATCCCACCGCGAGGGGCCGTTGTGGAGATTAAGCAAGCTATTGCCCAGAGTCGCAGAGTGTGAACCCGTGAATCGAGTAGGCACCGGAGCGAGAATTGTCGAGTCCATGGACATTTTAGGACTCAAGACCCCCGCCGAGCCGGGAATTGAACCCTGGTCCCGGGCTGACCTCTGCTTCCAGGTCTGCCTCCTCTAACCAGTGAGCCACACTTCTCCACTCCACTGAGTAATCAATATAAAGTAATTCCTTTAATGTTGTGTCTTGCTAATTCAGTTGTAGCTGTTACAACGCAAGATAAATGTGATTCTGTAGTTGTCAAAACTTTAATTAAGAAATATTTTCCTGTTCTAGCGTGACAACTGATGTACATTAGAATAGGTTTAAATGATGAACATTGGCACTCTTTGTTTCATGTTGTATCTGTTCTTTCACTTGTATATATATTTCTTTCTGTTCAATATTTAGTTGTTTTTCTAACTTTTCCAGCTGAATAATATCCTGTTGTGCTTGTTGCATTGCAGTTTCTATCTCATTCATGGCTATTGCTGCTTTATTGTCGATTATTGGTTGTCCCATGGATCTTGACTTAGTGGCTATCGTTAGAACTTTCTTGGCTATTTCCGCTGCAATAGTACTTTCTTATCTCATCATTTAACATGTGTATATATATATATATATATATATATATATATATATATATATATATATATATATATATATATATATATATATATATATTACCACTTTATCTTCCTCCATGCAGACCGGGACACTTTGTTGGCGGTGCGACTCGGGTTGGAGGTTCCGGATTTAGTATGCCAGTTCCACGTACACAAGGTACAACGCACTCCGCACAGGCAATGATGATTAGCACTCCGTCTGTGTGGTCATATACCGGGTTTATTCATCAAAACCATAAGCCATAGAAAAACCCTACGTGTTTCGGCGGATAACCGCCTTGCTCACGGGTAAAGTATTGTTATGTGACCATTGGTTATATTAGTGCAGGTGATTACACATCTAAACAAACGGTACAAAAAAGGGACTAACATAATTGGTAGGGTCAGCCATCTTCGAATGGGTTTTGTTTGCTTCAATATAACGAGAGCCTGTTAGTCTCTTTAGTGTTGACGAATCTCCCTGAATATTTCCTCAAAATAACCTCGTCGAGCTCCCGTCCTTCCCTGAAAGTTTGGGGGGGATGCGTCAAGCAGGGACCGATATAAAAGGGGGGTCACAAAACGCGTTTTCCCCATGTTAACTTCCATAGGGCGGTCGACCTCACTTTTAGCCCGAACGGCTGAATGGATTTACACCAAACTTGGCAAAATTGTAGGGACTAGTAGCCCGATGTGCCTTTGCTATGTCTCAAGATATGTGCTCCAGTGGATTTTGAGTAATTTAGGTTAAAAAAAATATATATATCTATAGGCGCGCCCCGGTACGCGCACCTGGGAGCGCACCGGGCACGCTACGCGGCTTGCGCACGGAAAGTTGATTGGCTCTCGGGTGTCTGTAAACATTCTAAACAGTCCGGAGCGGCCGCCATCTTGTGTCTCAGTAGGATCGAGACACAAGAGGTGGCCAAAACAAAGGGGGAAATGACCATAAGGCGGCAGAGTAGACCCTCCATGAACCCCCTAGGTTTGATGTGGGGGCTTTAAAAGGGCCCCGCGGGGCAAAAAAAAAAGTAATATTTTTTTTCGATTTTTTGGGGGGGGGAGGGCACTGGGAAGCGGACCGGGGAGCGTACTATGGGGGAAAAAATGATAGACTTTTCAAAAATTGTATGTTTATTAATTGTTCTTTTTGTTGTTTTTTTTTAAATTTAAGTACCAACTTGTAGGTACCAATGCAGAGTCTAAAATGTAATATACACCGTCTCCTTTGTAGATATCTTGCATGTTGTTACAGAAGTTATTGTGGTATATGGAATTCATACCATAGTCTGTCAGGAAAGCAGAAACAATATGGAGGCAGGAGATGATAAAGAGATGTTAAATACACATTGGAGATAATATAGTGGGAGAAAGGAAGTAACTATGAGCAAACTAACTATGTAACACAAAAAAGTTGCACGGTATATTTTAAGTCTCACTTTATATTATATCTATTTTGGTACTATTTCAAAATTTACATATAAAAAAGAATAATGTCTCAAACTATTTTTAATTTTTAAATTTAAATTTATTGTTGTGATTTTTCAAAATCTAAAAGAATTTGCAACATTAATTCATCAGGTATGTCCTCCTTTTCATTCCATGATTCAATTTCTTCTACACATTTAATTAAGTCTTGGTCTAGAGTGTGATCCAAAAAGTCTTTGTCTTCCTTAGGATTGTTTTCCATATTAATTTCAAATGAAATATTAATTTCATTTTGTTGTCCTTCCATTTTCTGCTGTAAATTGCATAAAAAATAAATATATCAGTAGAGATAGGGCACTGTTGGGTTTAAGTTCAGACAGGTACTTGTGAGTTTTTAACAGTGAAGTTATCTTTGGGCAGTGTATGGTTTCAGGCAGGAAGTAGAACTATTAAAAAGTGCCTGTGATGAAGCCTAAGTAAATTCATAATTATACCAGAGAAGCCTAACTCAATCCATAATTATAATAGACAAGCGTTTCTCAATGTCTAACTCTTACAGAGGGACAGTATATAACTATCTGAAAACGTTTTCCCAAATTAACTTAAAGTGCATAAAATAGTTCTCCTTTCAAATTAACAACTTACCTTCTTCAAAGTAGTTGAAGTTTTCTGTCAAATTTTTTTCCAAAAGTATCTTAGGTAGTGTTAGTCAAAATGGCTGTGTTTCCCTCTCATTTTTCATATATATTCATGTACTTAACCAATCAAATGTCAGCACATAAAAGTACAAAATGTAAGTAATATTTTAATTGGTTGAAAATTCAAACAGTTTCGTATGTGTTTTTGTCAAGTAATTTACCTCAGGATATTTAGACAGGGCTACAGCCCAAATGGCTCAATGGAATACCACCAAATGTGGGTAAATGGTAGGGACTGCTTTGTAGTAGGGCGTATTCTATATTTGGTGTAAGTGTCTCCAGTGGTTTTTCTGTAAATTACTTTCCCACCTTTTTTTTGGGAGCGCTTACCGGTGCGCGCCCCGGTACGCGCACCGGCAGCGTTACGGGAGTCCTCCATTTTGTGTTTCGGTAGAATTGAGACACAAGATGGAGGACAAACAATGTTGGGAATGGGTAGAAGGGGGCACGGTAGACACTTCCTGACCCTCTAGGTTTTTTGAGGGGAGTTTAGGAGGGGCATATATGCCAAAATAAAAAAAAACATTTTTTAAATTTCGCAAGGGGAGCACCCGGTACGCGCACCAGGGAGCGTACCGGGGAGCGTACCCTAGTGAAAAATAGTGAAAAAAGTTAGAAAAAGATAATCGTTTTGAGTGATCAGAGGTAGGGTAGCTCTGAAAAGAGCTTTTGGGTTCTGTGGCTGATTTATGTACCTACAAGTAGGTTCCAATGCACAGTCTAAAATTCAGGAGGAATATTCTATTCCCCTCATCTGTGAATTGCACACCATCTCCTCTGTAGATGTCTTGCATGTTGTAACACAAGATATTATTGTATATTGAACCCATTCCAGTCTCTCATGTAAGCAGAAACAGATTTATTCACATGTTTCCGTGCTTTCTCAAATTGTGGACAAAATTGGTTGGACCAGTTCCATTTCTGTCTTTGGCATATATTGGAATATACCAAGGCAGTTTGTGGAAAAAGTGTCATCAATTGATTAAAGGTGTCCTTTAAAAGCATTTCCAGACCTACCCCAGTCAATGTGCCTAGTTCGTTCCCACCACAGTGCACAATTATAAGGTCAGGTTCTGGCAGATCTTTTGACTGGGTTGAATGTGTGACATTGATCCTCATTCGGTCCATCACCTGTTGTTTTTGCAAACTCGCTATAAGTGTACTGGGGATGCCCAGTGGTGGGTCCCAGGCACTCCACACCACTGGAGTCAAGCTAGCCGGGCTGATGAGAGGTGTTACCTCGAAACCGGTCCGGTCCTCGGATGCTTGATTCCGTTCTGGGAAGGACATGGCTTTTGTAGTTCGGACTGGACTGTTCCCATGGGGCACAGGGTCAGAGCTGATTTGCATATTGCCATTGTCTAACCCAGGGTGGTGTGGAGTGCAAAAAAACGATGGATTAGGACCCAGATCTTTTGACTGGGTTGAATGTGTGACATTGATCCTCATTCGGTCCATCACCTGTTGTTTTTGCAAACTCGCTATAAGTGTACTGGGGATGCCCAGACGTGGGTCCCAGGCACTCCACACCACTGGAGTCAAGCTAGCCGGGCTGATGAGAGGTGTTACCTCGAAACCGGTCCGGTCCTCGGATGCTTGATTCCGTTCTGGGAAGGACATGGCTTTTGTAGTTCGGACTGGACTGTTCCCATGGGGCACAGGGTCAGAGCTGATTTGCATATTGCCATTGTCTAACCCAGGGTGGTGTGGAGTGCAAAAAAACGATGGATTAGGACCCAGATCCTTTGACTGGGTTGAATGTGTGACATTGATCCTCATTCGGTCCATCACCTGTTGTTTTTGCAAACTCGCTATAAGTGTACTGGGGATGCCCAGACGTGGGTCCCAGGCACTCCACACCACTGGAGTCAAGCTAGCCGGGCTGATGAGAGGTGTTACCTCGAAACCGGTCCGGTCCTCGGATGCTTGATTCCGTTCTGGGAAGGACATGGCTTTTGTAGTTCGGACTGGACTGTTCCCATGGGGCACAGGGTCAGAGCTGATTTGCATATTGCCGTTGTCTAACCCAGGGTGGTGTGGAGTGCAAAAAAACGATGGATTAGGACCCAGATCTTTTGACTGGGTTGAATGTGTGACATTGATCCTCATTCGGTCCATCACCTGTTGTTTTTGCAAACTCACTATAAGTGTACTGGGGATGCCCAGACGTGGGTCCCAGGCACTCCACACCACTGGAGTCAAGCTAGCGGGGCTGATGAGAGGTGTTACCTCGAAACCGGTCCGGTCCTCGGATGCTTGATTCCGTTCTGGGAAGGACATGGCTTTTGTAGTTCGGACTGGACTGTTCCCATGGGGCACAGGGTCAGAGCTGATTTGCATATTGCCATTGTCTAACCCAGGGTGGTGTGGAGTGCAAAAAAACGATGGATTAGGACCCAGATCTTTTGACTGGGTTGAATGTGTGACATTGATCCTCATTCGGTCCATCACCTGTTGTTTTTGCAAACTCGCTATAAGTGTACTGGGGATGCCCAGACGTGGGTCCCAGGCACTCCACACCACTGGAGTCAAGCTAGCCGGGCTGATGAGAGGTGTTACCTCAAAACCGGTCCGGTCCTCGGATGCTTGATTCCGTTCTGGGAAGGACATGGCTTTTGTAGTTCGGACTGGACTGTTCCCATGGGGCACAGGGTCAGAGCTGATTTGCATATTGCCATTGTCTAACCCAGGGTGGTGTGGAGTGCAAAAAAAGGATGGATTAGGACCCAGATCTTTTGACTGGGTTGAATGTGTGACATTGATCCTCATTCGGTCCATCACCTGTTGTTTTTGCAAACTCGCTATAAGTGTACTGGGGATGCCCAGACGTGGGTCCCAGGCACTCCACACCACTGGAGTCAAGCTAGCCGGGCTGATGAGAGGTGTTACCTCGAAACCGGTCCGGTCCTCGGATGCTTGATTCCGTTCTGGGAAGGACATGGCTTTTGTAGTTCGGACTGGACTGTTCCCATGGGGCACAGGGTCAGAGCTGATTTGCATATTGCCATTGTCTAACCCAGGGTGGTGTGGAGTGCAAAAAAACGATGGATTAGGACCCAGATCTTTTGACTGGGTTGAATGTGTGACATTGATCCTCATTCGGTCCATCACCTGTTGTTTTTGCAAACTCGCTATAAGTGTACTGGGGATGCCCAGACGTGGGTCCCAGGCACTCCACACCACTGAAGTCAAGCTAGCCGGGCTGATGAGAGGTGTTACCTCGAAACCGGTCCGGTCCTCGGATGCTTGATTCCGTTCTGGGAAGGACATGGCTTTTGTAGTTCGGACTGGACTGTTCCCATGGGGCACAGGGTCAGAGCTGATTTGCATATTGCCATTGTCTAACCCAGGGTGGTGTGGAGTGCAAAAAAACGATGGATTAGGACCCAGATCTTTTGACTGGGTTGAATGTGTGACATTGATCCTCATTCGGTCCATCACCTGTTGTTTTTGCAAACTCGCTATAAGTGTACTGGGGATGCCCAGACGTGGGTCCCAGGCACTCCACACCACTGGAGTCAAGCTAGCCGGGCTGATGAGAGGTGTTACCTCGAAACCGGTCCGGTCCTCGGATGCTTGATTCCGTTCTGGGAAGGACATGGCTTTTGTAGTTCGGACTGGACTGTTCCCATGGGGCACAGGGTCAGAGCTGATTTGCATATTGCCATTGTCTAACCCAGGGTGGTGTGGAGTGCAAAAAAACGATGGATTAGGACCCAGATCTTTTGACTGGGTTGAATGTGTGACATTGATCCTCATTCGGTCCATCACCTGTTGTTTTTGCAAACTCGCTATAAGTGTACTGGGGATGCCCAGACGTGGGTCCCAGGCACTCCACACCACTGGAGTCAAGCTAGCCGGGCTGATGAGAGGTGTTACCTCGAAACCGGTCCGGTCCTCAGATGCTTGATTCCGTTCTGGGAAGGACATGGCTTTTGTAGTTCGGACTGGACTGTTCCCATGGGGCACAGGGTCAGAGCTGATTTGCATATTGCCATTGTCTAACCCAGGGTGGTGTGGAGTGCAAAAAAACGATGGATTAGGACCCAGATCTTTTGACTGGGTTGAATGTGTGACATTGATCCTCATTCGGTCCATCACCTGTTGTTTTTGCAAACTCGCTATAAGTGTACTGGGGATGCCCAGACGTGGGTCCCAGGCACTCCACACCACTGGAGTCAAGCTAGCCGGGCTGATGAGAGGTGTTACCTCGAAACCGGTCCGGTCCTCGGATGCTTGATTCCATTCTGGGAAGGACATGGCTTTTGTAGTTCGGACTGGACTGTTCCCATGGGGCACAGGGTCAGAGCTGATTTGCATATTGCCATTGTTTAACCCAGGGTGGTGTGGAGTGCAAAAAAACGATGGATTAGGACCCAGATCTTTTGACTGGGTTGAATGTGTGACATTGATCCTCATTCGGTCCATCACCTGTTGTTTTTGCAAACTCGCTATAAGTGTACTGGGGATGCCCAGACGTGGGTCCCAGGCACTCCACACCACTGGAGTCAAGCTAGCCGGGCTGATGAGAGGTGTTACCTCGAAACCGGTCCGGTCCTCGGATGCTTGATTCCGTTCTGGGAAGGACATGGCTTTTGTAGTTCGGACTGGACTGTTCCCATGGGGCACAGGGTCAGAGCTGATTAGCATATTGCCATTGTCTAACCCAGGGTGGTGTGGAGTGCAAAAAAACGATGGATTAGGACCCAGATCTTTTGACTGGGTTGAATGTGTGACATTGATCCTCATTCGGTCCATCACCTGTTGTTTTTGCAGGTTCTGGCAGATGCATAAAAGTTTTCACCAATGGTATCAATTGGTGACATCTCAATCCCCTCTGGCCAATCCACTTGATTTCCACATTTGATAAATCAAGGTTGTGAAAATCTCTGCTAGCTGCATACCTTTGAGCCCAGTGGATGTAGCTATGTCCAATAATCCACACAGAATACATGCTGAGAGAAGGTTCTGGTGCAGTCAGATGAAGTGTGGGAATGAAATGGCAGTTGGAACAATAGGAGTTTTCCCCCCCAAAAATTGTGGAGTTTTCCTGCTCTTGAATCACAAGCAATGATTGGTGGATTCAGATAGTTGAAAACTGAAAGTTAGGGTGCATGGTTGTGTTGTGTGTAAGAAGCAATTTGAATGGTTAAGAAAAAGTCACTAAATGCACTAATGCCTTGGATAAGCTGGTGTATTGAGAGGTCAAACATCGGTGGTGACTTAATTTGCAACATTGTAGAATACACTTTTGAACCTGAGAGTTCAGTTAGGAGGAAGTTGCTATGGTAACAGATAGAAAGGTCTGAGAGGGGGAAGGGTGTTGGTTTGAAAATAGTGAGGGAAGACTTTTGATTGGTTGAAATAAGGCATATGTGTGTAAAATTAGAGATTTTCTATACCAGTCTTGGTTTCAGTGTGTTGAAGGCACACCTTTTGCTCTGCTAAAGAAAAATTGGCGTGTGTGTCTGACAATGTTCTCAATCTCCCAAAGCATTTGTAAAGGTAAGTAATGATTCATTTAATTTAGATAGAGACTTGTTTGCTCTATGGAGAATATTTGGAAGCAGATTGTGCTGTGTTTGTAAAAAGTAATTTAAAAAACGATTTTGGGGTAAAAGAATGGCTTTTATATTTTTGAGAAGTAATTAATAGTGTTTGCCTCATTAAAAAAATATATTTGAACCATTTAGAATAATGTCACTTGCATTACCTCAGATTTGAAAGCAGATTGAGATTCTTTTTTATTGGTTTGTGGCATGTTTTTTGGAAATGCTTGCTATGAACATTTGCAAGATAGGGTTTTGTATTTTGTGAAACAGTGAGGTTTCCGTAGTGAAATTGAATGCTTGTACATAGGTCCTGTCTTGTGTTTCTAAACTGTTATTCAAAAAACGATTTTGGGGGCAAATCAATGGTATTTTCATTTGGCCCCTATTTATGATTGTCTTGTGCTGCTGGTACATCACTTTAAACATGGGAAAAAAGTGACGCTCTGGTGGCGCAAGGCCTTCATAAATAAGGCCCTGAGTTTTTTTGTTGTTGGTTTATGTCTTGCTTTTCGATAATGCTTGATATCAACATTTGCAAGATAGAGGATTCGTATTTTGTGAAATAGTGAGGGTTCAGTAGTGAAATTGAGTGCTTGTACATAGGATCTTCGCTATGTTTCTAAAATGTTATTCAAAAAACGATTTTGGGGGAAATCAATGGTATTTTCATTTGGCCCTTATTTATGATTGCCTTGTGCTGCAGGTGCATCACTTTAAACATCGGAAAAAAGTGACGCTCTGGTGGCGCAAGGCCTTCATAAGTAAGGCCCTGAGTTTTTTTGTTGTTGGTTTGTGTCTTGCTTTTTGATAATGCTTGATATCAACTTTTGCAAGATAGAGGATTTGTATGTTGGGAAACAGTGAGGTTTCAAAAGTGATATTGAGTGGTTGTACATAGGTTCTGCGCAGTGTTTCTTAAATGTTATTCAAAAAACGATTTTGGGGGCAAATCAATGGTATTTACATTTGGTCCTTATTTATGACTGCATTGTGGCACCGGTGCGTCTCTTTTAACATGGGACGCACTGGTGGCGCAAAGCCTTCATAAATAAGGCCCTGAGTTTGTTTGCTGTTGGTTTGTTTTTTGCTTTTTGATAATGCTTGCTATGGACATTTGCAAGATAGAGGATTTGTATTTTGGGAAACAGTGAGGTTTCGAAAGTGATATTGAGTGGTTGTACATAGGTTCTGCGCAGTGTTTCTTAAATGTTATTCAAAAAACGATTTTGGGTGCAAATCAATGGTATTTACATTTAGCCCTTACTTATGATTGCCTTGTGGCACCGGTGCGTCTCTTTTAACATGGGACGCACTGGTGGCGCAAGGCCTTCATAAATAAGGCCCTGAGTTTTTTTGTTGTTGGTTTGTGTCTTGCTTTTTGATAATGCTTGATATCAACATTTGCAAGATAGAGGATTTGTATTTTGTGAAATAGTGAGGGTTCAGTAGTGAAATTGAGTGCTTGTAAATAGGATCTTCGCTGTGTTTCTGAAATGTTATTCAAAAAACGAATTTCGGGGCAAATCAATGATATTTTCATTTGGCCCTTATTTATGATTGCCTTGTTCTGCCAGTGCATCACTTTAAACATGAGAAATAAGTGACGCTCTGGTGTTGCAAGGCCTTCATAAATAAGGCCCTGAGTTTGTTTGCTGTTGGTTTGTTTTTTGCTTTTTGATAATGCTTGCTATGAACATTTCCAAGATAGAGGATTTGTATTTTGGGAAACAGTGAGGTTTCAAAAGTGATATTGAGTGCTTGTACATAGGTTCTGCGCAGTGTTTCTTAAATGTCATTCAAAAAATGATTTTGGGGGCAAATCAATTGTATTTACATTTGGCCCTTATTTATGATTGCCTTGTGGTGCCGGTACGTCACTTTTAACATGAGAAGAAAGTGACGCACTGGTGGCGCAAGGCCTTCATAAATAAGGCCCTGAGTTTTTTTGTTGTTGGTTTGTGTCTTGGTTTTTGATAATGCTTGATATCAATATTTGCAAGATAGAGGATTCATATTTTGTGAAATAGTGAGGGTTCAGTAGTGAAATTGAGTGCTTGTACATAGGATCTTCGCTGTTTTTCTAAAATGGTATTCAAAAAACGATTTTGGGGCAAATCAATGATATTTTCATTTGCCCCTTATTTATGATTGCCTTGTGCTGCCGGTGCATCTTTTTAAACATGGGAAATAAGTGACGCTCTGGTGGTGCAAGGCCTTCATAAATAAGGCCCTGAGTTTGTTTGCTGTAGGTTTGTTTTTTGCTTTTTGATAATGCTTGCTATGAACATTTGCAAGATAGAGGATTTGTATTTTGGGAAACAGTGAGGTTTCAAAAGTGATATTGAGTGGTTGTACATAGGTTCTGAGCAGTGTTTCCTAAATGTTATTCAAAAAACGATTTTGGGGGCAAATCAATGGTATTTACATTTGGCCCTTATTTATGATTGCCTTGTGGCACCAGTGTGTCTCTTTTAACATGGGACGCACTGGTGGCGCAAGGCCTTCATAAATAAGGCCCTGAGTTCCTGTGGTATAAACTTTAATATGTTGCAAATTAGTGTTTAGATCGTTTGCTTTTTGTCATTACTTTGTTGTTTGCTAATAGTGGTCTTTAATGTGTTATTTTTTTCAGAACCACAGATTGAAATCAACATTTTAAAAGCAAGCAAAAATGCCATCAAGGCAAAGGAGTAGAAAAAATACCATACGTAAAAGAACAAAATCATCAAAGGAATTAAAGGAATCCTCTACAACAAGTACTTCAAAAAACACCAGAAAAGCTCCTGGTAAGACAATTAAGTCTTTTCTTTGCAATTTATGTAGATCAAAAAGAAATGTTAACGGTAATGTGAAGATCCAGAAGCAGAGAGCAAATCTAAAAATGTCTCTATTGGAGCAGGAGAGAAGAGTATGGATAGCAATAGAAGGTTAAATCAATTTAGGGACATTCGTAGACGAATGTTTTGCAATAGGGTAGTTTTAAATTTGCTAAAAAATAAAAGAAAGGTAAACAGAGAGCTGCTTTTTATTGAAGTTTAGAAAAAATTATTTATTTTAGTAATCAATAGAATTAGGATACTTAATAAGGCAATTGATATTTTCAAATCGAACAGTAGATGGAAAAGAATTATTAATCGGACTAATTTTTGTGAAGTATTTTCTGGAGAATGGATCCATAGTTCAAGTTCTGAGCCATTTAAGCCTGTTCGACTGTACGTAAGTGGAAAAGCGGGACCAGGAAAAAGTTTTCTGATTAAAGCCATTGCAACTTATTTGCAGAAAAGGACTGAATCACCGCTGTCTTGTGTTGTAACCGCTCCAACTGGACTGGCAGCACATAACATTAAAGGGATTACTCTACATTGTTTACTGATGCTACCAGTTGAGCATGATAATAAATTGCATTACAATAAGTTATCTGGAGATGCGTGTTTGGAAGTTTCCAGAGTCTTGAAGAAAATGAAACTTCTTATCATTGATGAAGTGAGCATGGTCTCGAATCTAATGCTTGCTTTTGTGCATTTGAGAATGCAAGAAATTCTTAAAACAGAGTATGATGTGTTATTTGGAGGAAAACACATTATTGTTTTTGGAGATTTACTGCAGTTTACTCCAGTAAAAGGACAACCAGTGTTTAAAATGCTTACGCATGAAGATACCAGGAAGTCCCTTGGAAGCATTGGAAACGTTAATATATGGTTAAATTTTAAATATGCTGAACTGCTTCAAAATATGCGACAGGCAAAGGATGAAGATTATAAAAATATTCTACGAGATGTAAGAATCGGAAAAGTAAGTGAGCTTGGGAAAGAAGCTTTACATGCTCGATTAATTTCAAATTTGTATCCAAATGAAAACATTCTTCCAGAGAATATTTTTAAAAAAATGACTGAGAAGAAATCTGGGATATGTTTGATGCCAACTCTGCAAGAATGTTCCATCTTCAACAACAAAATGTTAAAGTTAGAAAATGAAGAGATTGTGAACTGGAAGCAATAGATAAAATAGAGCATATGGGTGCAACAATTGTTTTGTCAGAAAATTTGAAAACAAAATTGGATTCATTAGAGAAAAGTATTTCTAAAACAGCTGGTTATGAAAAGACTCTGAATGTGTGTTTAAATTGTCAAATCATTTTGAGAAGGAATTTAAATGTTGAAAGAGGTCTGGTAAATGGAGCAATGGTTATGTTTTTGATTCTGTGAATTATAGAAATAGAGATGGAATTGAATTTTTAAAAATAAAATTTAATGGCATTGAGCAAGTACAACAAATCAGTCGTTGTTCTGCTAGATTTTTGCTTGTAAAAGACTTATATGTTTGCCGAAAACAGTTTCCTGTTTGTATGGCATATGCGGTGACAATTCATAAATCTCAAGGTTTAAGTGTAGATAGTGCTTTGGTGAACATTGGAAGATCTGTGTTTAAAGAGGGTATGGCATATGTGGCATTATCACGAGTCAGAACTTTATCAGGATTGTACTTGATTGAGTGTGATGAGACAAAGATTTGTGCAGATCTAGACTGTGTTAAAGAATACAATAGGTTAAGAAGAGAGTATGCTCCACATTTGCCTCAATATCCTCTGTTTGAAAAACGTGTGGTAGGCCGAAAAAGAAGAAATGAGAATAATTGTAGTGAGGTAGTAGCAAAAAGACAAAAAGTAGATGAAACTGTATTTCAAAACAGAAAGAACAAGGATTCTGATGAAAATGTTGTTGGATTTCAGTTTGAAAACAGTTCTGGTGTCAACTGCTATGCTAATGTAGTGGTTAATGTTTATTTTTTTTCTTCAAACTTTACAAGAACAGATTGTTGAAAATCGGGATCAAAGATTGTGTGGGTTATTGAATTCTGTGTTTGAGAAATGTAGCAGTGATAGAGCAAAAATAGAAAGTGTAACAGAAATTCGAAATATTTTAGATATTTGTTTTGGTCAAAATACATTTTCACAGAACATTCAGCAGGATTGTCAGGAATTTTTAATGTGTATGTTTGGTGTTGTGGAAGATGAAGGTGTAGATGTAGATAATCTTGTTAGCCTTTCTTATCAATGGCAGCATGACTGCCACAACTGTAGTTCATCAAGTACTACTAGAATAGACACTGAAAGATTTATATATTTGACTTTACCAGACTGTAAATCAGTGTCATTTAAAAATCTAGTTAAAGCAGCAGATCATAATATGGTGTGTACCCAATGAAAATGTCCAATGCTATCCACATTATTTATGCAAAGTTATGGTCAGTATATGCTATTTTAGTTTTCCAACGATGTAGACCTGATGGAACTAAATTGACAACTTGTATCAAAAATTTTGTGGCTTCTCAGTTATCAATTTCAGGAAGAACCTTTACAACTGTAGCTAATATTTATCATGACGGTCCTTCGACAACATCAGGACATTATACATGTAACTTAAAATGTCAAAAAGGTTGGAGCTACTGCAATGATTCTCATTTAACTTATAAACAACGTTTGCCTTATGACTTTAAAAATTCTTACCTAATGTTTTTAAAACTAAACTTTAAGTAAAGGTAATTGGCCTTTGAAGAAGGGAAAAGTTAATAAAAGTTAGTTAGTTAATCTAATGTTTAAAATTATTTATCTCATATAGGTACTGTAAGTGGATCTCATAGTAAAAATACTCATATATCTGACACGATTTGGCCGTAAGGAAAGTGTAAGGTATGATGTTCTTAGATCTTTTTTCATGGGAAGTCGATGAAATGGAAGTTATAGAGAACAGCAGACTTTTTTCCACCAAAAGGACCTTCGCTATTTTCTATTTGGCCTCACAGAAAAGTAAGTGAATCAAAGATTACTGTAGATATATAATTTGTAAGTTTTTATGTTTTTTTTTAAACACAATCTTTTAGATTGTGTTTTTTTCCCGCTGTTATATGATGAAGAGTTTGAACTCACTAATTTAAGTGAAATTCAATATATTCTGAGAACAGCAAAAATAAACAATGTAACACATTGTATAAGTCATTTTATAGTTTGCATTGTGTAATTTATATTGTATTCCCATTGTCTCACACGCATTTTCCTTTTTCCACCCTTATTTAGCTCTCTTTACTCACTTACACTGCCTTTTTTCACTTTGTTTCATCGCTGTTCCTTTACTCCACTTCATTCACAACTCCTCAATCCAATTTCAACTGTCTGTATTTCCTCTCTCCCTTCCACCACTTTTTATCTTTCTCACATTCTCTCAGTACCACTTCTTTAGTTCTCTTCCCCTCACTTTCCTTCTTTTGCTCCTTTACTCTTTTTCCTTTCTCACTCATTGTACTGCAGTTCACTCAGTCCTTCCCTTTGTCTTTCTGTGTACTTACTCTCTCCCTCCTTTTTCCTATATCGTTCTATATTAACCTCATTCCTTTCATCCCTTCACTCTGTGACTCCCCTTCACTCACTCTCAGTCACCTTCTATTCCTCTTTCTTATTTAATAGTTCCTCATTTAGAATCCTCTCCACTCATTTTCCTTTTACTTTCTCCTCTTTCCTGATTTCGTTTTGGTATCTCGCATTCTTTTAGTATCTTACTTATCTTCAGTAATTTGTTCTCTTTCTATTTCTTTTTCCCTCTTTTTTCTCTTTCTACATTACTTTATTTCTGTTGTGGTATCCTTCACTATTGCTTTATTTCTTAGTAAACTTTTTTAGATTTTTTACCTCTTGACCTGTTTCTTCTATTGTAAAATATATATTTTACTAATTATAACTTGTTTTTTCTTTTGTCTTTCACAGATACAAAGTATAGTTTAAAAATGCAAGCAAGTTTTCATTAATTATATGGTAAGTGTGACTACAAAATGTAGTTTATCATCACCCTTTGTTTTAACCTCACTAATTTTCTCTCACCCTACCTCACCCCTGTTTTCTTACTCTGCTTCCCTCACTTATTCTTATCCTCCATATTTGCTTCTCTTTTCCTTACTTTCCTACCACATTCAACTTCTTTCAGTTCCCCCTGCTCACCCACACTCCCTCTCTTTCCTTTTTTTTCTGCTTCACTTAGTCCCTTTCTGACACTCCTTCCTTTACTCTCTCTGTTCTTTCTTTCTGTCACTCCCCATGTCTTACCCTTATTCACTTTTATCCACCCTCTTTCACTCCTCTTTACTTAAACTCACTGCTATTTTCTTTCCCTCTGTCACCACTGTTCCTTTTCTCTGGTTCCGCCACTACCTTTCATTCCTCATCCTTTACTCTCCTTCCTTTTACTCTCATCACCCATTCACATTCTCCCAGAACATCTGCTTTAGTTTTCTTCCTCTTTCTTCTCTTCTTTTGCTCCCTTATTCATTTTCCTTTTCTCAGTTACTTCCTCTTATACCTTTTATTTGTTTTACTATCTCTTACACAGTCCCTCTGTGTTTCTCCCTCTAGCTCTCTTTCTCTTTACACCACTCTCTTTTTTTCCCCATTCCTCATGCTCACTCCATTTTTTTTCTTTGTTTTTGTTGGTGCGCTGACGGGACGTGCCCCGGTACGCGCACCGGGGCGCTTACCGGTACGCGCACCGGGAGCGCTCCAGAGTGAAATATAAAAAAAAAGAATATACTTTAAAAAAAATATATTATATTAATATACAATATAGGATTCATTTTTAGAAAAACATACCTTTTTAAGCTATAGATATTTGCGGAAAAATAACCTTAGAAATTCACTAAAAAACACATAGGTATGAGGCCCTATAAAAAGTTACGAATTAGCAGTTAAAAAACCTATGAAATTCACTGAAAAAAACATCGGTTTCACACCAGTTATAGTTAGGAATTAGCATTTGAAAAACCTCTGAAATTCAGTTATAGTTAGTTGGACTCACTATTACTTGCGCGTGTAATGCACTGCTGATGACATCACATATTACATCACTCATGACATGGTCAATGACATCACTCATGACATCACTCATGGCACCATCCTTGTGACAGAGTGACAGACCTCCTTTCAGTGTAATGTAACCCTTGAAACACATATTCAAAAATAGAAACTAACATGTTCTAAAAATGGAGATACCCATACCAGTTACAACAACCAATTCAGTAATTCCACCATCTATATACACATCCACTCATTCACCAACAGTTCTATATAGTCACTCATACATATACTCACTCATCATATGTAGTGATACACCTATACATCCTGTTACACACCAACAGTCATCCAAAAGTTACTCACGCACATACTCACACATGCAAATAAACTATTGAACATCCATTTATTTGCATATACAGCTAAACACACACTACCACCTTACTTCTAAGGAAACTTACACATACTTACTCTCTTAAACAATCACTTATAGAACACATACTTAGTTAAACAGGAACTCTTACAATCTCTCACTGTCACATATACTGACTTATATACATCAATACTCACATATATTAGATTAAAACATATGTAGTTACTGATAAAGACAGCAGTGAGACAGTCATTCACTCACTAACACACACATATACACACTCATCCACCCAAACAGTCCTGCACATATGCTGTCTTCAAAACACATACACACCGTGAGTCAGTCATTGATGCATCTATGTGCTAAGTAATACCCCCACCAAACCATACAGACAGTCATACTGATACTAAAAAAAAATCTAATAACCCATATACACACACATGTAGCTACTCACCAACCCATGCATCCACTTATACACAAAGTGAAACACTGATACATATATTTAAATATTTAAACTTTACTCGCTAATATATGTATTCTCTAAGATACACTTAATAAGCCAGTTAACCAATCATTTTTTTTTTTTAAAACATCCATTTAGACACTTACTTAAACATTTATTCTTCCATCGTTGCTTTTTCATACACATATATAAAACATATTTATTTTTCAGAAATATACACATTCACTGGATGGTGTCATCAGTGATATCATGAGTGATGTCATGAGTGATGTAATATGTGATGTCATCAGCAGAGCATTACACGAGCAAGTTATAGTGAGTCCAACTAACTATAACGTGGGAATTTCATTGCTTTTATGTCAGTAAAATTTCCAGCTAACTATAACTGGTTTGAAACCTATGTTTTGAATATATATATATATATATATAGGACACATTGTGCACTGAATACTATATTTGCTTGCATTAACAGAAGCTTCATAGCAGTCAAAATCTCCAAGTAATTCCGTTTCACTACTACAAGGCTTGAAGAGTTGAAGATGTGCTAAATAGAAAAATTCCCTCCTATCTGGACTTCCACAACTCAGTTTTCTGTGGTAAAAAAGATTTCATTTGGCATGTTTTACCAAACATCCGTCACATCCAATTACTGCATATTTTTCTTTTATATCTTCTGTAACTTTTCTTTCAAAGCTGTAATGTTGCAGTATTTCATACAGGCATAGGTTTTCAAGATGTGGACTCCTTTTGGGATAGTATATATTCACCATATTAGTTTTAAACCTATCTGTATTTTCTGGTTCAGAAAGTGCTAAGTATTCAATTTCTTGTAATGTTTTCAATAGTCTATTTTGTGTAGCAGCAGGACCTAGACTTCTCCAAATGATTCCTCTTGACTTTGAATATAAACTGGCAGAGGTCAATAGATCCAAACACTATTTCTATAGTGAGTACGTTGACAACAAATACAAACATAGTTTGTTTTTTTCAGATGAAACTGTCTTAAACTTTGTAATTTACTCTGCATTCCAGCAATACTAATATCTTCCACCTGTTCTTCAACACCTTCACTTATCAAGCTCTCACTTTCTATACACCAGTCTTGTGAACCATTAAAAACGAAACTGTATATCATCACAAACGTTTTGTACATTTGATACTGAACCATGCAAAAAGCTGTGTTTATTTCACTTAAACATAATGCCGGAATGTTTACATAGTAGAGTTGCCTTTCTAACTTCAGCATTTCTGAGTGGTGTACTGCTAAGATTCTTAAACGATGGAAAGTTCTTTGACACACTTCTTGAAATACAAGCCGGAGAATGACCCTGCAAGTTAGTATATTTTCTTACTTTACGTGGATCTGGTCCTTGTAACATCTTAATCTTCTGTTTAAAACTTTTTGGGTATATTCTTGTATAACTCTTCATAATATATCAATAGATTCCAGTTGAATACTACAAAAATCCCACTCACATACTGGAGCTTGTGCACTCCTACCTTGAACTTCTTCAGCTATTACTTCTTCTACATTCCTTGGAGCCATCTTTTCTTTTGGAATGGGAGAACCATCTTTCATCTCATAACATTGACCACTAGTATCAACTGCATAATCTATCTAATGTGTTCTGTTGAAAATAGCTTTCTTCATTAAAGAAATGCTCAGTACTAGAAGCGTGCTTCTATTCACCAGTGAAAGTTTTACAAAGGTTACTTCTATTAATCTCTCTTTTCCTTTTGTCCTTCATAAACAGCATTGGTTTATCCAATGTTCTCATTCATTTTACTACTAATATAGATAATTTTCGTTACAATTCAAAAGCAGTATCTACTACAATCTTTATGTGTTGTTTCTTATACACTGCAGATCTTCTTTTATAGTTTTTACAATCTTTTAACACATTTTGAATTATATCTGTTTAAACTGTTTTTGTTTTTTTGTAACACGTGTTCTTTTTCCAAAACTGAATGTTTTTTTCCATTAAATCTCTATTTGCTTTCGCTTTGTTCTAAAAATTTCCTTTTTGCTTTTATTACTATTGTCATTAATTAATTTTTCTATAAGTGTTTTAATAAATTATTTAGTACTCTTACCAGAACACACTTTATCCTCAATAATATTGAATTAAAAATTGAGAATTGACACAATATAGAATGGACAGAATATAGACTACAAAAATATTGAATAGAATAGCAGTAATATCAAATTCAAAATATAGAATGGACAAAATATCGAATGGATAGAATATAGACAACAAAAATATCAAATTTGAGGGAAGTATGTTAATATCAATTTTTTAATATTATCCACATTTTTTAAGTGATTTTTTATGTTAGTATATGTGTAGAAAGTGTATATTTATTTTAGAATTTATTTTCATTAATTCATTTTATGGTATTTAATTTTAGCTTAATATAATTATGTCGCAGGTTGTGGGTTTATAGGGGAATAGAGTGGGAAGTAGTTTAATTATAATTAGTCAAATATGATAATTTATTTTTTGGTAATTATTTTGAATTAATTGTTAATTAATTGTTAACTGGTAATTAGTTAAAATATAATTGGCAATTAATTTTAATGAATTGATTAATTGATAATTATGTTACTTTTATTAATGTATTTTCTGTAGCGGGTTATAGGTTTATAGGGATATAGGTGGGAAATAATTTAATTATAAATATTTTCATGTTTTAATTTATTAATTGGTATTTATTTTGAATTAATTGTTATTTAAATTTTTAATTGGTAATTAATTAAAATATAATTGGTCCTTATTTTCTATTAATTGATTATTTGATAATTATGTTACTTTTATTAATTTATTTTCTGTAGCAGGTTGTGGGTTTATAGGGGAATAGGGTGGGAAGTCATTTAATTATAAATCCTTTAATTTTTTTATTTATTTATTGGTATTTATTTTGAATTAATTGTTATTTAAATGTTTAATTTGTAAATAATTAAAATATAATTGGTAATTAATTTTAATTAATTGATTAATTGATAATTATGTTAATTTTATTAATTTATTTTCTGTTGCGGGATGTGTGTTTATAGGGGATTAGGGTGGGAAGTAATTTAATTGTAATTAATTAAATATTTTAATTTAATTATTGTTTTTTGTTGTTGTAATTTTTAATTCATTTTTAATTGATAATTTATTAATTATTAATTGGTAAATAATTTGTATTAAAAGGTAATTTTAATATTTAATTGTTATTTGTATTTTTAATTAAATAATTATTATATTATATAAAATTGTTAATTACTTTTTAATTAATTTGTAATTGGTATTAATATTAAAATAAAATGTATTCATATATGAAGTATTTACTTTCCCTACTGTTGCAATCTCTGGAGTGGGAATAGTAATTTGTATCCCTACTCTATCCAACGCTTTCCCTACTGTTGCACTCACTGGAGTGGGAATACTCATTTTTACCCCTACGCTATCCAACGCTTTCCCTACTGTTGCAGTCATTTGAGTGGGAATAGTCAATTTTATGTCTACGCTATCCAACGCTTTCCCTACTGTTGCACTCACTGGAGTGGCAATAGTAATTTTTACCCTCCCGCTATCCAACGCTTTCCCTACTGTTGCACTCACTGGAGTGGGAATAGTAATTTTTACTCTCCCGCTATCCAATGCTTTCCCTACTGTTGCACTCACTGGAGTGGGAATAGTAAATTTTATGTCTACGCTATCCAACGCTTTCCCTACTGTTGCACTCTCTGCAGTGGGAGTAGTAATTTTTACCCCTACGCTATCCAACACTTTCCCTACTATTGCACTCACTGGAGTGGGACTAGTACGTTTTATGTCTACGTGATCCAACACTTTCCCTACTGTTGCACTCTCTGGAGTGGGAATAGTAATTTTTACCCCTACGCTATCCAACACTTTCCCTACTGTTGCACTCACTGGAGTGGGAAAAGTAATTTTTACCTCTACATTATCCAACGCTTTCCCTACTATTGCACTCTTTGGAGTGGGAATAGTAATTTTTACAATCCGGCTATCCAATACTTTCCCTATTGTTGCACTCACTGGAGTGGGGTTCGTAAATTTTTTGTCTACACTATCCAACGCTTTCCCTACTGTTGCACTCTCTGGAGTGGGAATAGTAATTTTTACTATTCAACAAAACATGTGTGTGGGGTCAAAGGGAAATATTTACCGACCTGTCAACTCACTCCCTTACTATCATACTAGTGAAACAAAAAAGAGAAGACCAGGTCAAGGTGGTGTTAAGCTATATCAGTGTCTGAGAAACGGAAAAGTAATGCGTGAGGAATTGAGTCACAAATGGCTACAGAAACATCCCATCAGACCACCCTTGCGGCGGAGTCTCATCATGTGGGAATTGATCGAATGTGGATAAACATTCCATAGCCAATTTGTTGCTCAAGGAATGGTGCTAATGTGGTGCAGTGCTTAAATGATAGTGAAGGATAAAACTAACTACTTAGGCAGACCAGGTTTTACTTGAGATCTATCTAAGTGTCAGGGTTAAAAGCACGCCAAGTAGCTGAAGAAATAGGCTACACTGTGGCGCTGTGCAGATCGGTCAACATGTTTCAGCCAATAAGAGCATTACTCTGGCTTTCTTCAGGACCTTGAAAAATGTGTAGCTACTGCAACTAAAAAAATATGAGTATAGACATTGCAAAATTATACATATAGTGATACATATAACTACCAGTAACTTGGGACACCAATGTACACTGGAGAAAGAGAAAAAATATCTTCTTCCTGCAAAGAGACAATAAACAACAAACACTTGTTTAGCATGCATGCACCCTCCACCTACACAGAAACTTTATAGACAAAAACACCTGCAAGAATCATTTGCGTTCTGCAACATAATGAGCATACTAGCACTGTCACGTAGAGGAATTTCCTCACAGTGCTACTCACCCATCTTTGTGTGGGTGATGACCTCACCTCACCCGGCAACCGCTCGGGAGAATGAGGCCCCGCTCTATAGTGTAGAAATAAACGGACACAGTAAGTACACAGATCTTCTGTGCCCAGCCAAATTGCTCTTCACTAATAACCCAATAAACGTGTGTTAGATGTCCAACCAACCCCACCGGATGCCGACAGCTATTCCAGACTTGAAACTAACATAGATTATGTCCTAGGTGGATAATAAGGAGGAGTAGCATAGATTGAGAGTAAATTAAAATGCTGGTCTGGGCCGCTACTTGTCTACCTATATGATTATATAATGTACGCCCATGTTTGTCAGATATATTCGGCGTTTGTTTTGGAGCCGCTACTCTCTTGCACATGCGCATTCATACTGAGGCCGTCGTGTTAAAGGTACGACCAGTTGTCTGCAAATATATGCCGATAACATCACATGTATTTCTCGAATAAATACGGGCTCTACTGTTTAAGCATAATGTGGAAACAGATAGCCCCGACACTCACATTGGTGCAGCGCGTAAAATAAGGGGAGGGACTCCACGCGCATGCTCTGGGACGGCAGAGTAGCGGCTCCAAAACAAACACCGAATATATCTGACAAACATGGGCGTACATTATATAATCATATAGGTCTTTGGAAATTATCCCCGAAATGTCGAAGAGCTGCGCTCATTATGGCATGAGTCTAGATCATTGGGGCAGAGCGGTCTCCTATTGGACATCGTATGGAGTCTGCTAATTAATTAGCCACGAGTTAAAAGGAAGTGGGGCGTGACAGTCTTTGCCTCCACTTCCGCTCGGTCACAGAACAAGGGGTAACGACGGACAGGTAAGGCTCCTGACTTTCTTGTCACCTGAACCCAGTAGTTGGGAATAAGGGAAGCCTAGAAGGTGTATTTACTCGTAGTTACTTGATGGAAAGTGCTCTGTTCTCTGGCAGTATGCCCTATGACTATTTGAGTTTTCCATGAATATCAGGGTAGAAAAGTAGCGGCCCAGACCAGCATTTTAATTTACTCTCAATCTATGCTACTCCTCCTTATTATCCACCTAGGACATAATCTATGTTAGTTTCAAGTCTGGAATAGCTGTCGGCATCCGGTGGGGTTGATTGGACATCTAACACACGTTTATTGGGTTATTAGTGTAGAGCAATTTGGCTGGGCACAGAAGATCTGTGTACTTACTGTGTCCATTTATTTCTACACTATAGAGCAGGGCCTCATTCTCCCGAGCGGTTGCTGGGTGAGGTGAGGTCATCACCCACACAAAGATGGGTGAGTATCACTGTGAGGAAATTCCTCTACGTGACAGAGCTAGTATGCTCATTATGTTGCAGAACGCAAATGATTCTTGCAGGTGTTTTTGTCTATACAGTTTCTGTGTAGGTGGAGGGTGCATGCGTGCTAAACAAGTGTTTGTTGTTTATTGTCTCTTTGCAGGAAGAAGAAATTTTTTATCTTTCTCCAGTGTACATTGGTGTCCCAAGTTACTGGTAGTTATATGTATCACTATATGTATAATTTTGCAATGTCTATACTCATATTTTTTAGTTGCAGTAGCTACACATTTTTCAAGGTCCTGAAGAAAGCCAGAGTAATGCTCTTATTGGCTGAAACATGTCGACCGATCTGCACAGCGCCACAGTGTAGCCTATTTCTTCAGCTACTTGGCGTGCTTTTAACCCTGACACTTAGATAGATCTCAAGTAAAACCTGGTCTGCCTAAGTAGTTAGTTTTATCCTTCACTATCATTTAAGCACTGTACCACATTAGCACCATTCCTTGAGCAACAAATTGGCTACGGAATGTTTATCCACATTCGATCAATTCCCACATGATGAGACTCCGCCGCAAGGGTGGTCTGATGGGATGTTTCTGTAGCCATTTGTGACTCAATTCCTCACGCATTACTTCTCCGTTTCTCAGACACTGATATAGCTTAACACCACCTTGACCTGGTCTTCTCTTTTTTGTTTCAATAGTAATTTTTACCCCTACACTATCCAACGCTTTCCCTACTGTTGCACTCACTGGAGTGGGAATAGTATTTTTTACCCCTACGCTATCCAACGCTTTCCCGACTGTTGCACTCACTGGAGTGGGAATAGTAATTTTTACCCTCCAGCTATCCAACGCTTTCCCTACTGTTGCTCTCACTGGAGTGGGAATAGTAATTTTTGCCTCAGTACTATCCAATGCTTTCCTTACTGTTGCACTCTCTCGAGTGGGAATAGTAATTTTTACCCTCCCGCTATCCAATGCTTTCCTTACTGTTGCACTCATTGGAGTGGGAATAGTCAATTGTATGTCTACGCTATCCAACCCTTTCCCTACTGTTGCACTCTATGGAGTGGGAATAGTAATTTTTACCCCTACTCTATCCAACGCTTTCCCTACTGTTACACTCACTGGAGTGGGAATAGTAATTTTATCCCTGCCGTTATGCAATGTTTTCACTATTGTTATATTTATTGCACTGTAAAATAATAATACAAAAAATGTATTTTTAAAGTTTTAACTTATTATATATAATTTATTTTTATATTTGTATTATAGGTTTATTTATGTATATGTTATTCTATTTTAAAATATGTTTTTAACGTTTTCAAATTATCAATAATATTTACCTTTTATTATCATTAAATTAATATATATATATATATATTATAAACATTACAATGTGTTTATTTACATATTTATTTATTATTGTGACCTCTTTAAAGTAATTTTGAGTATGTTTTACTTTATTATATTTATTATTTAATTAATGTTATATTAATTTTAAGACATTTAAAAAATTCAATATTTTGGCATTCTATATTTTTAAAATCGATATTTTGTATTCAATATTTTTGCCCTTACCTGTTTGTAGATAGGGAGTCGATATTCTGTCATTCTATTTTTTTACCTCGATATTCTGGTAAGTCGATATTCTTGTATTCTATATTCTGTCAGTGATCCCATGGTAACGGCCTGAGAGAATGGATCAGTGCATGAGTAATGCCTGAGTGAATGGTTGAGTGCAAGAGTAGTTTTCTGAGTGATTCCAAGAGTTCGTGTCTACTGCCTCGGTGATTCTATGAGTGCACGGGGAATGCCTGAGTGATTGGATGAGTGTATGATATTGTGTAGTTCTATAGTACCCATGCAGGACCTATGCGTTTGGATAACAAACTGTGGAATTGGTGGCAGACTGGTTCTGTACACACCCACCAAGAAATATTAGCCTATTTGCATTTAGTTGGCTCACAGTGCCACTAGTGTCTCCTCTTATCAGGGACAGAATAGTTTCTGGCAACGTTAAAACATGACAACCCTGATCCTTCAGGATCGTGAAAACAATGTACTACTTTTCACTCATTCATGCTCACTTAGTTTATCTGAGAGATACACAGAATAAACAGTCTGAGCATTTCAATAAGAATTTATTGAACAGTTGTTATTCTCGTGTAAAATATATGAGCTGCAGCAACCATTAGCAGAGATATATGATTAGCAGTACTATGAAATACCATAAGCATGAATAAATACATGAATATAAAATGCATGATAAAAGTGCGCCTACTCCTATGTTGCCAATCTAGCTGTACCTGAGTGTACCTAGCATTTGAGTAGGTGTGAAGTCAAGAATCCTCAAGGTTTAGTCC
Source organism: Lissotriton vulgaris (assembly GCF_964263255.1). Taxonomy (NCBI): domain Eukaryota; kingdom Metazoa; phylum Chordata; class Amphibia; order Caudata; family Salamandridae; genus Lissotriton; species Lissotriton vulgaris. Next base: position 1,270,941,704 of record NC_141689.1, read on the forward strand.
AACCTCATTACCTGCAGCAGGAGAGTGTGGGACCTCACCCTGGTCTCGAGCTAGACACCCCGCAAGGGATGTTTAGACTGCTGTCAGCTGCAGGGTCTGCACACAGGAGCCTCGGCGTCTCTGGTCGGTGTCTTGGCCTGGAAGTGTCAGTTCCCTCTATCTAACACTAGCAAGAAGTGCTATAATTATACAGATAGTATCTAGGGCTCCTTTGTCCCTTGTTGCTTGTATTAGCCATTGTTGGATTAGAGGATGACATATGGGATGAACCATGTATGTAGATATGGGGAGGAAGGAGGTATAGCTCCAGCCTGGTTTTTAGGAACCCTTGTGACCGTTCATTCTTAATGTGTGAGTCTATTGATGGAGTTGTAGGTCTATAGTGTTCAGGAGAAACCCTCCTTCTGTATCCAGGACTAGAACTAGATAAAGGTTCAATCCTTAAAAGTTTGTTACAGTGTAGTGTAGGGAGGATAATGTGGGTGAAGGGGTATGATGTTTACCCAGGCCTATATTAGGGTACCTATATGAAACGTAACAATGAGAAGTACCTGAGTGAAAGTATGAGTGTAGGAGTAATGCCTGGGTCATTGCATGAATGTATGGGTACTGCCTGAGTGAATTGGCGAGTACATGGGTAGTGCCTGAATGAATGTTCGAGTGGAATAATAGTGCCTGAGTGATTGCATGAATGTATGGGTATTGTCCAAGTGATTAGATGTGAGTATAGGTAGTGTCTCCTTGATAGAATAACTGCATGGGAGCACCAGAGTGAATTCATGAGTCCAGGAGTAATATCTACCTGCTTAGATCAGTGCATGGCTAGTGATTGAGAACAGAAATGCAACTGTCACTATCTTACAGAATACAAGCATGCATATGTCTGTACCTTTTCCTAGTGGCTTCATATATAAAAGAAAAATACAAAGAGATGTATACCCGTGCTTTATATCTCTACCATCTTTATAGGGATAATGCATGTGGGAACACATGTGCAAGTTGAGACATACCTCAATCATAAGACCATAAAGTCCTTTAAGCTTGACAGACTGCACTTCCCATTACAAGGAGACACATGCATTTTTTGGCGTATTTTAAGGGTACATTTCTATACACTCATATGAGTTAACCTAATCACTAATCTTGGTACCAACATATCTTAAACCTCTCTTCTGTGCTGCATCATCACTATTCAGCAACTATTGAGAGTGTTGGGCCTTGTCAAATACAAAGCATCAACTTTTTCAATTTGTCTGCTGCAAGTCTCTCTATATTCATGAAAGCATGCATGCATGTGTCTGTACCTTTTGCTAGTGATCATGTATAAAATAAACATACACATTTTTGTATACCTGAGTTTTATAACCCTACCATCTTCATACTAATAACACATGGGATAACACATACATAAGTAGAGTAACATGGTAAACATAGTTATCTCTCATCACTTAGTGGAAACGTGGTAATGACTCCATAAGTTGGAAGGGTGCATAGGCAGCTTTCCCACATGGTGGACGTAACTCTAAAAAGACTGTTGCAAATGCCTCAGTTATCTGAGTGAGATTTACATACTCCCTGTATTAGACAAATGTGAACTGGAGAGTTAATGCATTCTAAAGACTCCAAGGACTGATATCACTTAATTATGATATTTTGTATTTACACTCATCGAGGGTACTTACCATTAACTTTTGCACGTATGTTGTTGAAGTACCTTGGTTGCAGACAACAATTATTTTCAACAGACTCTAAATGTTAAAAAAGATGTACATTAGGACATCGTAACAGCAATGCTAACAATTAAAAACTTAGTTTGCAATATATTGTACATGAGTCTAGGTGTTTTTAGATCCAGGATTAGAGACAGTTACAACTGTTGCAAACATATTCAAATGGCTTTATTACAAACAATATGGAAAATTCACAACTATAATGACAATATCTTATTATACTATGTTAAAAAGTAATGATATGTCTTTATCTATGAAAGATCTTGTATGAAAAAACAAAATAAAGAAGAATCCAATGTTGAGGACAACACTAGAGTGTGAGACCTTATTTATCATTGAAATGTTAAAGTCAAACATATATATTACAGCTACACTAGAGCACACTCTATCATTATATCTGTAATCCTAAACCCAACCCAGGTCAGTCCAGAGAACAGAGATCACTGTGGGGCAATCTCCCACCAGTGTACTTCTGGTGGGAGAGCGCCCCACAGTGATCTCTGTTCTCTGGACTGACCTGGGTTGGGTTTAGGATTACAGATATAATGATAGAGTGTGCTCCGGTGTAGCTGTAATAATTTCTTGTTCTGGGCGTTCTTTTTCTTGAATATTATCGTTACCCTGGTGGGTGGGTACGTGAACACCATCTTTTGAGCACCTCCAACCAATAGGATTATACACTGGATATATAGACTTAGAATGTCCCAAGATGTGGAGACCATAAAGCAAACCCACAACTTGTGTCATATTATTGTTTAAAGTCAAACTATTAAGAACGCACAATTTATAAGAATACAGGCTAAAGCATGTGACACTTAAAAAATATGACACAGAAATTCATGCACGTACAATTTATTTAGAAAAGGCCAAGGAGGGCTCCTTGAATCAGATGGAAATATTATTATCAATTATATATGATAAATAATAATAGAGGCCTGGGAAGGCCATGTGAGGTAGCAATAAACATTAAAAGTCACAGGAGGATTAGGAGGGAGCAAATACGATGAAGCACAGAGCATGTGCCGCAGAAAAGTAAAGCAAAGCGGCTGGGAGGGGCACGTCACGCAGTAAACAAATAATACTAATATGAATGCACAAATTAGACCAATACAGGCTACAGCACTGGACACAGTTCAAAAATAGTACACAGAAATTATGCACGCAGAATTTATTTAGAAAAGGCCTACTAGGGCCCCGTGACGCAAAAGGTAATATTACGATCAACCATATATGATCAATACAAAATAGAGGCCTGGGAAGGCCAAGTGAGGTAGCAATAAATATTAAAAGTCGCAGGAGGATTAGGAGGGAGCAAATACGATGAAGCACAAAGCATGTGGCGCACAAAAATAAACCAAACCAGAGCTTCCAGGGCCACGTGACAGTAAAAAAAGAATAAAAAAAATACTATCATGCAGGTACAATTTATAGTGGCTTCTCCTACCTTTGCTTTTTTCCTCTCTTGTCTTGGCGATGCCGGCACTGCGGCTATGATGGCCTGACTTGAAGGCAGCAGCAGTGACACCACGTCGAGTGTCACAAGTCCTCCTCCACTAGATCAAACAGTTCATAGTACAATCTACGACGATGAGAGTCTGTCACCACAGCAGAGACAAAAGAGAGCGTGGTTAGGTCACTATCCATTTTATATGGGAACCACGGGGGCTGACCAAACTAAGTCAAGGGTCGTCATTGGTAGCGTTTTCATGGTCTAGAAGAATGACGGACCTGGAGGACCTCCCATTGGGTAATGTATTGGGTTCCAGGCTTAGTTATAGCAAGAAAGGTATGTGGTGATATGTGGGAAAGTATGGGCGGGCATGCATTGCGCAAGTGTGAGTGTGTGCACCAATAATTAACAACAGAGAGAGACGGGGGCAGGGTTTTCATGTGCGCCGAGGCAGACCCAGAATCCGATCTCCAATGATTGACCACTTGTAACTATTCTTGTAGCGCGCCCTGTCCTCTGATTTGACAGCAAGAGTGATTGCACCATAGTTTGTATTGCTAATCATTCTCAGCATGTACTCGCGCATGCGCTACAAATACGCTTCGACGTTACGCATCGCATCAAAGCTTCCATGTGATTTCATGTGCGGCGCCCCGTACGCGAAAGACGCAAATGTTTTTAATTTTTTAAAAACATATATTTATGTATTTAATGAACATACTAACAGAATACATTATGTAGAATAGTTATGAAAATTGTTTTTTTAAACATTAAACAATTGTATATTACTTCTAAAAGCAATTGCACAAATCGCAGTGGAACGTTATGTGTACTCGCATCATAAGAGCACTGTAAGCTCAGCGTAAGCGTATGCAAAGCCATGTGACTTTAAAAGAAGGGATTTGATTGGTTCATAATAGTTCCTATTCCAATTGTTGGACGTCCCATCCCATTTTAATCATTCTACTTTGTCTTTGTAAGAAGAAGCATCTGTTCTGAGAATCCTGTCAAATAGAAGGAAGATTACCATAATAACAGCAATGGACTCATCTTCCAGCCATTCTTCAGATGAATATTTAATTCCTGAAGAACCTCCAAAGAAGAGGAAAGAAGCTCTAATTTGGCAATTTTTTAATTTTCCAGAAGGGCAAAAAATGGGTAATGCTCCAAAGCCTGCACAATTTGCCAAACAAGTCTTTCAAGGGGTGATCCATCTAAAAAATACTCCTTTAGCACAGCAGATATGGTGCGACACATGAAAACCTTGCACCTCAATAACTTTGCTCGAGCTGTAACATGGAGGTTGAAGGAGAACCCACCTGCTTCTGCACCAAGCACGTCATTTACTGCAGCAGAATTTTCAGCAAGCAGTCCACACCCACAAATTGATCCTGATTTTGTTGATGTTAAAATTGTATGCATTTATTGCGATAAGCTTTTGTGTTATAGGGAACAGTCTATTGATCTGATAAAACACAGGATGCAGGAGCATCGCTGTCCTCTAAAATTAGTTTTTTTCTTCATTCTTTTGTTCCAGTTGGACACTTTTTGGGTTCCAGTTCCATTTTTTTGGTTTTAAAAAAAACTTGTTGACAAAACACAAAAAAAAAAAGAAAACTAAAAACACAAAAAATAAACAGTTCTTTTAGAACTACCTTCACTGGTCAAAGAAAAAACTATATTTCTATGTTAGTGTATACAAGTTTGTCAGAATGAACGTGTAGTTCATAAATGAGTGAATGAAAACATTACTAGTGTATAGTGAATGTGAAAGTGCAGTACTATAAGAAAGTGCTACAGAATACATCTATAAGGTGTTTACCTATAGTATACTGTAGTACCTCTGAAGCACTTGAATGTAGCATATCCATATCAATATGTTACATGTCTATGCTTCAAGTTGCACTGCTGGTGAAACTGCCTGGGTGAATTTGTATGTGTTAGGGGTAGATATACAACCCCCTTGTGCCTCTTTTAACACAGACATTATGTCACTTTTGTGATGCACTGGTAGTGTAAAAGATGTGCCATGGTGTGTGGAAGGTGCATCACATTATAAAGTCCTGCGCCAGAAGGAGGTGATATCACAGTACACAATAACTGTCATATCTCTGGGAATGTACCACTTATTGTAAATCTGCTGATTAGTGTTTTAATGTAGTGAATGGATTATTTTAGAGAAGTGTACAGATAAGCACATTGTGCTGTATGGTCAGTACAATACTGAAACAGAAGTGTGATAGTGTTTACTGGAAGTGTAAGGTTACAGATTGGGGAATTGAAGGTTTAAAAGACAAGTTTTCCGGTGCATAGAAGACTACATGCATAGTCTATTGGGGTTTTCTCATGAACTACTGAACGGATTTACTCCATTTAACAAAAAGCACAATCTGCAAATCGAACTCTACCTCTCTGCCAATTTGGTGTCATTACATTAGTGTATGCGTATGGCACAATGATAGAAAAAAACAATGTTAAAGAACTTATATAGAATTCAATTTTAATATATTGGCAAAAAAATAATTAAAAAAAATATTTTTCAATTTAGTTTTGTTATTATTTTACATTAAGAATATGAAATATAATGTAAAAAATGAAATAAATATAAATATTTATAATAAAAATGCAATAAATTGGTATAAATCGAAATAAATATAATTATTAATACATTTAATACTCATCATTTACAAAACCTTTGAAATTCACTGAAAAAACCATAGGTTTCACACCCGTTATAGGTACGAATCACCATTTAAAAAACCTTTGAAATTCACTGAAAATACCATAGGTTTCCGCCACGTTATAGTTAGGAATTAGCATTTAAAAAACCATAAGTTTCACAGATGTTATAGTTAGCTGGACATTTCACTCATACAAAACCATAGAAATTCCCCCATTATAGTTAGTTCAGCTAACTATAACTACCGAGCCCGCATTGCACTGCTGATGACGTCACATATTACATCATTCATGACATGGTCAGTGACATCACTCATGACTTCACTGATGACATCTCAAATGACATCACTGATGACATCACTGATGACATCATCCTTGTGAAAGAGTGGCAGACCTCCTCTCACCCTAATATAACCTTTGATACACATATTCAAAAATAGAACCTAACATTTTCAAAAAAATTGAGACACTGATACTGATACTCAAAAAACCAACTAATAACCCATATACACACTCATGTAGCTACTCACCAACGCATGCAGCCACTTATACACAAAGTGAGACACTGATACAGATATTTACATATGTAAACATTACTTGCTAATAAATGTATTCACTAATATGCACTTATAAGTCAGTTATACAATCAATTTTAGAAAAAAAACATCCATTTAGACAGTTATTTACCCATTTATTCTTCCGTCGACCTTGAGATATACATATAAAAAATTATTTATTTTTCAGAAAGACACACATTCCCTGGATGATGTCATCAGTGATGTCATCAGTGATGTCATGAGTGATGTCACTGACCATGTCATGAGTGATGTAATATGTGACGTCATCAGCAGTGCATTGCGGGCGAGCGAGTTATAGTTAGCTGAACTAACTATAACGGGGGAATTTCTATGGTTTTGTATGAGTGAAATGTCAAGCTAACTATAATATCTGTGAAACCTATGGTTTTTTAAAGTGAATTTCTAAGGTTTTTCAAATGCTAATTCCTAACTATAACGTGACCGAAACCTATGTTTTTTTCAGTGAATATATATATATATATATATATATATATCCAAGCTGGGATTTACAGTTCATCTTACATCTAGGGAACTGTGAAAGGTGATTTTTTTCATCCGAAGGGGCGGAGCAAACTTCAACTATTTTAGTTGTTGCAGGTTTAACAGTTTTGCGGCAAACGACTCTACTCCTGGACTATACTGGGCGCTGAAGAGGCTACAGGCTACATAGCCGAAATGCATACGCCCGTTGTTGCCAATTTTTTTAAATAAAGAGCCTCCGAGTTGTTCCCCTACCGTGGCCTCTGCCTTTCTTTCAGGAGGGTTTCTGGATATATTGTACATCGCTAGCCAGCGGCGTGTTACAGTGTCCCCTGTACATAACCTGGCCTGGTCAACACCGGCTCCTTTTGCCTCGGCGAAAATAACTTTGTTTTCAAGCGATTGAATGGACTAGGCCCACCATTGCTAACAGGAGGAAAAAAAGCGGTTTGGAGTCACTGAACTACGCCGTGAGAGAGACGCATTGTCGGAATTACCCCCGTGGAACAGATGTCTGTGAGCGACGGTTGTGCAGTTGGGGACTCAAGGAGGTTGTTCGTTTCTTGAGGCACGGCAAGAAACTGAGGGAGGGTTCTACATCATTCTGCAATTCATGCAACAACTTGGCTGCCCGATCCCGGCTGATTGTTGCATGCTGAGATTTGCAGTTCATCTTACATCTAGGGAACTGTGAAAGGTGATTTTTTTCACCCGAAGGGGCGGAGCGAACTTTAACTATTTTAGTTGTTGCAGGTTTAACAGTTTTGTGGCAAACAACTCTCCTCCTGCACTATACTGGGCGCTGAAGAGGCTACATAGCCGAAATGCATACGCCCGTTGTTGCCAATTTTTTAAATAAAGAGCCTCCTAGTTGTTCCCCTACCCTGGCCTCCGCCTTTCTTTCAGGAGGGTTTCTGGATATATATATATATATTCAATGAAAAAACCATTGGTTATAGAACATATATAGTTAGGAATTTGCATTTACAAAACCTTATTTTACTCGCATAAAACCATTGAAATTCCATATGTAGTTAGATGCGCTAACTATATATCGCGCACCCGCAATCCACTGCTGATGATGTCACATATTACATCATTCATGACATGGTCAGTGACATCACTGATGACATCACTGATGACAACTCAAATGACATCACTGATGACAACATCCAGTGACTGTATGTTTCTGTAAAGTTAAAATATGTCTTACATATTGAAGAATGAGTGGATGTATAAATGTCTGGATGAAGGATTTAGTAGGTGCATGACTGATTGTATGAGGGAGTGATTAAATGTGTCTCACTGAGTGCATGGGTTAGTGATTAAACTGTATTAATTTGTGCATCATTATATCTGTTGTTCTGTAAACTGCTGCATGTGTTGATCAGTAGCTATATGAGTAACTATATGGGTTATTGATTGGTTGCCCAAGTATTTGTATGGGAGACTGAGTATGTGTGTGAGTGGCTGGGAGGTGTGTGACTCTGTGCATAGATGTGTGAACAGCTGATTCACTAGATGTATGGGTTCAAAACTGCATGTGGAAACAGCTGTATGGGTGGTTGACTGTGTGCATGAGTGTATTGGTGAGTGATTGGATATCTCAATGCTACATGTCAAAGTAAGTACATATGTAAAACACAGTACATGCAAGAGTTGACATATATAAATTACTGTGTTTAAGAGCCAGTGAATGTGTGAGTGGCTGCATGGATCATTGAAAACTTGTATCAGTGATTGTATAAGAGAGTAAATATGTGTTAGAATATGTTTGAATAAGTAAGGTGTGTATAACTGTATAGTTGAGGAATTGGAGGTGTGATTGATTCTTTGCATGACTGTCTAGGTGTATGAGTAACTCCACGGATGAGTGACAATCTGTGAGTGTCTGTTTTCACTGAGTGTATCTAAGGTTATATCAGAGTCTGTAGAGGTTCATCGTATTAACACATGAATGATGTCATCAGTGATGTCATCAGTGATGTCACTGACCATGTCATGAATGATGTAATATGTGACATCATCAGCAGTGGATTGCGGGTGCGCGATATATAGTTAGCGCATCTAACTATATATGGAATTTCAATGGTTTTATGCGAGTAAAATAAGGTTTTGTAAATGCAAATTCCTAACTATATATGTTCTATAACCAATGGTTTTTTCATTGAATTTTCAAGGTTTTGTAAATGCAAATTCCTAACTATATATGGACTATAACCTATGTTTTTTTCTGTGAATTTCAATGGTTTTTTAATAGCAAATATCAAAAGCTGTCAAATGTCAAGTACGTGATAGGTAAAAACGTTTTCGTGTTTATGCACACTGATGTGCTTTGTACGCTGCCCCCCCCCCCTCTTTTCTCTTAGTAGTACTCTCTCTTTGCAGATAGTGAACGTTAGTTAACGCAGACCTTTACCCCCGTTGTAATCCGTCGTACCTGCTTGTCTCTCCATTTGATTGATTGTTATCCAAGCATTTACTGTTTTAGAATTGGTTCTCTTTGGATCATTCTCTATTTACAAACAAGCACAAAGTCGCAATACTCTGTTTAGTCTTTGCAGATAGTGAAAAATCGTGTAAAAAAATAAAAGTAATCGAACAAAATCAGTAGACCACTAATTCGATCTCTTTTTGACCTCGGTAAAATACAAACATTAGGAACAACCCTTCATGAGAAATACGAAAATAGTGAAATGAACTGAGCTCCACACCATGAGGGCTGCAAGACAGCTCGACTCCGCCACCCACCCCGCCCAAAATAACGACAAACCCTAAGCAAATATTATAAATATAGACAACACACCAGCAAAGAAACAGGGTAAAACATTTTATTAAATAACTATTTACATAACTATTTTATACTTTTTGTTGCCCGATCCGGCTAGCTCAATCGATCGAGCATGAAACTCATGCACTGATAGCAAGCGTTGAGAGTTTGTAGAACGATGTCTTCAGATTTTCTACATACGGTGTAGTGGCGCGAACTGGGAGGAGGCGTTTGGATCCTGCCCCTTCCCCAAAAAAGATTTTCATACGTGAGTGTTCGTTCATGCTTTTGGTCCCTGAGTTGCTTCGATGTCACTGCCTTACACAAATGGCATAAGTCCTGGATGTTGAGTGCCATACTTCAGAGTTCTAAGCAGCACTTGTAACACTGTTTAAACCTTATTTGCACCTGCTGCAGCTTCACTATTCAAAGTAAGTGGGGTCCGTTTGTGGACCTGACTGCATTGGAAAACAATGTGATACGGTGCCTCCCTAAACCGCTTGACGGAGGCCCCCAAGGGGCGGTGAGATGGCGCGGACTGAGAGGGGGCGCTTGGCTCCTGCCCCCTCCCCAAGTCGTGTTGCCCTGGTGTGGCCTGAGATCGCCCCCGACATAGGCGGCCGGCTCCCAGGGTCCGGCGGAATTTTTTGCCTTTTGATGACTCTTCCATTCTGGACCTTGTCCCACAATGCGTTTGACCTGAAGACACGCTGTAGTGGGGCGCCCCTTTACCGTTTTAGTTGCCATTCCGCCCGCTTTTGGTACTCTGTGCCTCTTCTGCCATTCAGCTGTTTACCGCCCGCTCTTGCGACTACAGCGTCTCGCTCACCATGTAGTTGAGTTGCTCCCGCTCTTAAGATTTAACCGAACTTTTTGGACTGCTGAAAGCGGTTGTATTCCGACCGCTGGTTGGTGGAGACATTTTGACTATATTCTGGACCTGTGTTGTCGCGTAATGCGTCATATGACGCGCCGCGTTAGCGCACCCGGAAGTGCTCCGGTGCGCAAGGCGCAGCTTCCCGGAAACGATCCAGAGCGCGCCGCGCAGCGCGTAACGTAAGCATAACAGGTCATGTGACTTGTTAATAAAACTTTTCATTGGTTCATTTTACTTTTGTTTTCCTAATGATGTAAGACTAGGTCATGTGACCTAAAAATAACACTTTTCATTGGATTAAAACATTTTTTTCCCAAACGATGAAAGCCCCACCTTGTTTCTGGATGTTTCAGACTGAAGCTGGCGTCACCATGAGAGCACCACCATCTCGTAGCTCCGTCGTGGCCATTCCGCAAGCAATCATGGCAGCCGCTCCCCACCGGAAGCCTGCGGGAGTCGAGGTCCCCCAAGACTTTTGTAGAATCTTCAAGGCTGAGGGGACGCTTTCGAGAATGGGACCCAAGCCCTGGCAGACAAGCGTCCGAGTTCCAAAGTGTCCCAGGGCCATTTTACTGGACCAGGCCCAAATCCGAAGAGCCGGCCGCCATTTTAAGAGTCCTGTGGCAGCCGCCTATCGCTGCACCGCAAGAGTGGGAGCAACTCAACTACATGGTGAGCGAGACGCTGTAGCCGTAAGAGCGGGCGGGAAACAGCTGAATGACGGAAAAGGCACAGTGTAGCAAAAGCGGGCGGAATGGCAACTGAAACGATAAAGGGGCGCCCCACTAAATCAGACGAGCCTCCGCCATGTGCTTCACAACTGCATACGTATCTCGTGATATCAAGGTTGGACAACCAGTACACAACAAGCAGTTACGAGTCCCATTTACACCGGAGCCATTTTGGGCGCGGCCGGGCAGGTCCAGGATCTAGTCAAACATAACAAATGAGGCTGACGTCTCGGAAGCAGTTGACGCACAGCAGGACATAGCAAATAAACCTGAAGTCTCTAAAGCTGTTAACTCACTGCAGGACAAAACAAGTGAACCTAAAACCTCTGGAATAATTGTCGCTCAAAAGAACAACACACAAAACTCTGTAGAGCCTGAAGAAAGAAAAACAGAACGGCACTGTAGTTTCAGACACACTTAACACTAATGACTAAACAAAGATATCGTCTGTTTATGAAGCAGTTATCATATAAACAGAATTGACAAAGAAGTGTGCAGACGCCAATGCTATTAAGAAACACAAGGAAATCCCTAACGCATCAGCATTCTCGGAAGAGGTTGACACAGATAACATCTTAAGGAACAAAGAAAGACAAAATAAGGATGAGGAAGTTATCACTTTAGTTTTTTCATCAGCTAGTGACAGCAAGAAACACATTGTAATGGAGATTAGAGAGGCTACGGATGGATAAATAAATTATCAAAAGAAATGGCTACTCCCCCCTTTAGCAGATTAGCTAAATCTTTGCGTAATTTGGACATTAAAGTTATATTATTGTTGTTGTTGTTGTTGTTATGGTTATAGTTCTGGTTAATTTCAGCAAGAAACACATTGTAATGGAGAATAGAGAGGCTACGGATGGGTGAATAAATTATCAAAAGAAATGGCGACTCCCCCCTTTAGCACATTAGCTAAATGTTTGCGTAATTTAAGCATAAAAGTTATATTATTGTTGTTGTTGTTGTTATCGTTATAGTTCTGGTTAATTTCCATTCAGAGTGTCCTACGCAGCACCAGTCTAGGTAAACACTACTTTATGTAAAACCTGCACTTAGTTGGTCACCATGGGGTTTAAAGAAGGGATGGTTCTTCACCTGGGTGCCGTCCACAACTCAGCACGTTGTGCTGCCTTGGGACTATTCGCACAAAAGACAGCTTCGGACCATTGTTGTTTTTTTTTGTCAAAACATGTTTAAATATATTTACAGTTTTTGTTACGTTCGTTATATTTAAAAGTTAATAAAGTTTTATAATCCTACTTTTTTGCAGTACTATATATTATTAAAAAATCGGGTGAATGGGGCCTTGAATCGGGTTATTGTCATGTGTGGGCTTTGCAAGTGTACTGCTACAGGATCGGACATTTCAAACTCAAATGCACGTTCTTTTTCTTACCTTTCCGAAGCATGGAGCGCAATAGCAGGCAGAGAAAGGGTGATGCAAGTGTTGAACACTGCCTGGCCTGGCAAGTTGCTGGCAGTGCCCCCCCCGCCCGCTCCTGAAAGAGGGCACACACACACCGCCGCCCCGAGTACTTCACAAATCTTTAAAAGACCATGCGCTTGTTCATGAGGCTTAAATGGTTTATCACCCCTTCTAGAACTCCTGCATCGACCCTCTGACGTTTCCTGGAAGAATTAGCACGTAACACAATACCAAGCCCTGTCAGCTGAAACCCCCGAGGAATCGTGGGGCATATTATCAAGGGGGTTTAATTCCGCTTTTTTGGATTTAAAAGCCAAGAAAGCGGAGATAAAATTATCTCCCTATTACCAAGCTGTCGCTAACACCAGTTAGTGACAGCTAAAAGGAGATAGCGACCATCTTGGGCCCCGCTTTGCATGTCAGTGATATCTATCACTAATGACATGCAAAGTGGGCGTGCCAAGATGTTAGCGACTGGAAACAGTCCCTTACATCGCTATCTACTATTACCAAATTTTGGAGATATTCGCGCTAAGCGCGAATATCTCCACAAGCTAACACCTGCCCTGAGCAGTTCTTAGCCATGTTATCCAATTGGAGGTGGATAACATGGCTAAGAGCATTTGCTGGATAATGCTTGAATATCGCTGACTTTTCAGCGATATTCATGCATTGCGGCGGTTTTTTATCGCATTTGCGAGCAGTTCTTAGCCATGTTATCCAATGGGAGGTAGATAACATAGCTAAGAGCATTTGCTGGATAATGCATGAATATCGCTGACTTTTCAGCGATATTCATGCATTGCAGCCGTTTTTTTCGCATTTGCGAGCAGTTCTTAGCCATGTTATCCAATGGGAGGTGGATAACATGGCTAAGAGCATTTGCTGGATAATGCATGAATATCGCTGACTTTTCAGCGATATTCATGCATTGCGGCCGTTTTTTATCGCATTTGCGATAAACCTTGCTAATAGCAAGATTTATCTGCGATAAAAATCACCGATGTGCGGCGATAATTTTTGTCTCTAAACAAGTTAGAGACATAAATTATCGCTAGTTGTTGGTAATATGCCCCCGGGTTTTTGCTTGCAGGAATCGGGAGGCGGGAGACTAGCACTGAAATCAGTAGTCTCACGCCTGAATCGGGAGGGTTGGCATGTCTGGATTCTCTACAGCTAGGGCCATAAACTACATCCGCAGGGCTAGGTGATAGCCTGGGACCGGCCTGGCATCTAAAATGGCTGCCGTGCACGACAAAATTGTGGCATTGGAAAAAAGGCAAGATGGCGCAGACAATGTTTATCAATAAGGATTCATTTATAACAAAATATTTTATTGCACTGACAAATTGGTGGTCAACACTTCCTGATTTCCTTTGAATCGAACGTTAACAGACGTCACGCAGCAAAAAAAAAAAAAAAGCTCACGCACAGCCGCTGGAAGACATGTATCAACATATATGAGCCTCCTCAGCCACCCTCAGAAAACATAAGGGATTAGGATACGTCTCCCGCACCCCCTTATACCTAGTAATTTAATTAAAACGAAGCACAAAATGGTCTCCCGCACCCCCTTATACCTAGTACTTTAATTAAAACGAAGCACAAAATGGCGAATTCCCGTTTCGCTACCAATTTGCGGCCCAGTTCGCGGCCAGGGAAGCGGTTCTACCGTGAAAAATATATATTTTTTTATTTTCCCCACGGGACCCTTTAAAAACCCCAACAACATTCCTAGGGGGTCAAGAAGGGTATACCTTGCCCCCTTTCATTAAATTCCCCCTTCGTTTTTCACCTCTTCTTCTCTCTCGATCCTACCGAGAGATAAGATGGCGGCCACTCCGGACTGTTTAGAATGTTGACAGACACCGGGGAGCCAATCAGCTTCGCATCGCAAAGTTCCGTTTCGTGAAAAGTAAGCGGACCGGAGCGCAGCCCGGAGCGCTGTTACAGATATATATCTTGTTTTGAACGTTAATTTCTCAAAATCCACTGGAGCACATATATTGAGACCTAGTAAAGGCACATCGGGCTAACAGTCCCTACAATTTTGCCAAGTTTCGTGCAAATCCATTCAGCCGTTCGAGCTAAAAGTGAGGCCAAAGGCCCTATGGAAATTAACATGGGAAAAACGTGTTTTGGGACCCCCCTTTTTTCTCGGTCATGAGTGATGTAATATGTGACGTCATCAGCAGTGCATTGCAGGTGCGCAAGTTATAGTGAGTCCAACTAACTATAACGTGGGAATTTCAATGGTTTTATGTCAGTAAAATTTCCAACTAACTATAACTGATGTGAAACCTATGGTTTTTTCAGTGAATTTAATAGGTTTTTTTAAATGCTAACTCCTAACTATAACTGGTGTGAAACCTATAGATTTTAAAATGAATTTCATAGGTTTTTTTGAATGCTAATTCCTAACTATAACTGGTGTGAAACCTATGGTTTTTTCAGTGAATTTCAAAGGTTTTTCATTAGCAAATTTCTATACCTATGTAATGTAATATTTTTTAAAATGAGTCCGATATTATATATTTATGTAATACTATTTTTTTATTTATATTCTTTTTTTTTGCCCTGGGGCGCTCCCGGTGCATGTACCGGTGAGCGCACCAGAGAGCGCAGTATCCCGGCGCACCCCGTGCGCGTACCGGAGCGCATCCCGTTAGCGCACCCAAAAAAAAAAGAAAAAGTGAGCATAAAGAAAGGGGATAGAAAGAGTGCTGTAAAGAAAAAGAGAGCTAGAGGGAGGAACACAAAGGGACTGTGTAATAGATAGTAAGACAGAGAAAAGGTGTTAGAGGAAGTAACTGAGAAAAGGAAAGACATGGGGAGTGACAGAGACTAAGGACAGAGAGGGAAAAGGAAGGAGTGACAGAAAGGGACTGAGTGAACCAGAAAAGAAAGGAAAGTGAGGGAGTGTGGGTGAGCAGGAGGACTGAAAGAAGTTGAATGTGTTAGGAAAGTAAGGAAAAGAGAAGTAAACATGGAGGATAAGAATAAGTGAGGGATGCAGAGTAAGGAAATAGGGGTGAGCTAGGGTGAGAGAAAAGTAGTGAGGTTACAGCAAAGGATAATGACAAACTAAATTTTTTAGTCATACTTACCATATAATAATGTAAACTTAATTACTTTTTTTTCTACACTTTGTATCTGTGTAAGAGAGAAGAAAAAATAAGTTATAATTAGTAGAATATAAATAAAATAAATAAAAGAGACAGGTGAAGAGGTTAAAAATCATAAGTCTACTAAAAAATAAAGCAAGAGTGAAGGAGTAGTAACGGAACCGGAGTAAAAGAACTGGGGTGAAGAATGATCAGAGAGGAACAGTGAAGTTGTTGTAAGAGAAAAGATAGAAGGTAGATAAACACAAATGAGCATAACACAAGGAGAGTGTGATATTGAGGACATAGAGGTAGTAAATGAAAACAGAGGATAAAAGTAAGAAGCAGAGAAAGATAAGTGAGAGAGAATGGGTAAGTTATAGTGACAGAGTACGAAAAAAGAGATGAGTGAGTAAAGAGGATTTAGTAAAAGAACAAAGGAGGAAAAGACGGAAAAGGAAAGTAAAGCAGAGAGACTGAAAGCTGAAAAGTGGTGCAAAGGACAGAGGGGATGCAGATAGTTGAAATAGGATTGAGGGGTTGTGAAAGAAGTGGAGTAAAGGAACGGGGATGAAACAGAGTGAGAGAAAGGCAGTGTGAGTGAGTAAAGAGAGCTGAAAAAGGGTGGAAAAAGAAAAGTGAGTGTGAGACAATGGGAATACAATATAAATTACACACAAAAAAACTATAGAATAACTTTTACAACATGTCACATGTTACATAGTTTATTTTTGCTGTTCTCAGAATTTATTGAATTTCACTAAAACCAGTGAGTTCAAACTATTCATCATATAACAGCGGGGGAAAAAAACCTAAAAAAAACCCATATAAACGTATAAATCACATATTTACACTAATCTTTCTTTCACTTACTTTTCCTTGAGGCCAAATAGTAGCTCGTGAAGGTCCCTTTCGTAGGAAAAACTTTGCTGTTCTCTAAAACTTCCATTTCATCGACTTCCTATAAAAATATGTCTCAATTTTTTCATTTGCTCCTTGTGTTAAGTTATCACTCTTTGCTCATTCTAACACTATTCCTTACGGCCAAATAGTGTCAGATTTATCAGTCTATTTTCAAAACTCTGAAATTACCGTTTACCCGATGTTTTGAAAGAAAAGCTCATACTACATTTTCACAATGTTTAATAATTCATATTCCCATCTCTGGATCACTCATGTTCAACATTTGATATAATACTGATATCACTTACAATGAGATCCTCTTACAGTACCTATATAAGAACTAGATTTTTTATATTATGTTCATCACTTTTACTCACAATATAATTTTAAATAGCAGAGTAACTTTTATTAACTGCTCCTGTCTTCATAGGCAAATTACCTTCAGTTAAATTTTGGTTCTAAAAACACTAGGTAAGAATTTTTAAAGTCAAAAGGCAACTGTTGTTTGAAAGTCAAATGAGTATGATTACAGAACGACCAACCTTTTCAACATTTTAAATAAGCTGTATAATGTCTGATGTTGTTGAAGGACAGTCATGATAAATAATAGCTACAGTTACAAAGGTTCTTCCTGAAATTGATAACTGAGAAGCCACAACATTTTTAATAGAAGTTGTCAATTTAGTTCCATCAGGTCTACATTGTTGAAACATTAAAATGACATACTGTCCATACGTTTGTATAAATAATGTGGACAGCATTGGACACTTACATTGGGTACACACCATATTATGATCAGCTGCTTTCACTAGATTATTAAAAGACACTGATTTGCAGTCTGGTAAAGTCAAATATATAAATCTTTCAGTGTCTATTCTAGTACTACTTGATAAACTACAATTGTCGCAGTCATGCTGCCATTGATAAGAAAGGCTAAAAAGATTTTCAACATCTACACCTTCATCTTTCAATATACCAAACATATACATTAATTAATCCTGCTGAATATTTTGTGAAATATTTTTTTGACCTGAACATATGTCTACAAGATTTCTAATTTCTGAAACACTTTCTGTTTTTTCTCTATCACTGCTACATTTCTGAAATACAAAATTCAATAAACCACAGAATCTTTGATCTCGATTTTCAACAATCTGTTCTTGTAAAGTTTTAAGGAAAAAAACAACATTAACCACTACATTAGCCTAGCAGTTGACACCAGAACTGTTTTCAAACTGAAATCCAACAACATCTTCAACAGAATCGTTTTTCTTTCTGCTTACAATATGGCTGAGATACCCGCCACCCCCTCTCAACACAATCCCAAAAGGAGGGAAACCGGAAACAGTTCTTGAAGTCTTTGGAAGAGGGAGGGAGTGACCCTCCCGGCCGTATTTATTAAAACAAAATTAAAACATTAAATCAACAGTTTCATATTAATGTACAATTTCATTACCACATTGCGATGTTTGGCTAACCTTAACAGGTTCTCTAATACAGAGGTTCTCCTAGCCGAACTAACATCCTACAAGACATTCACTTGACATTTTGAAATTGTACATCCTAACGTTTAAGGGCCAACGGCAAGGTCGTAACCGGTGTCAAGATCCCTAAACCAGAAATACCCCCCCCCCCACTCTTGAGGGGCGACAGCACAGAGGCGTACCTCAAGTGCAACTACCAATTTCCCTTGACTTGACGGGGGCCCCAATAAAACTCGACGCCACTTAAAGGTCGTCCGAGGACTCGTGTGAGGTATCTAGAAGGTACCGTAGACCCCCCCCAAACCCCACACCACTTATCACATCTGCCGTCGCAGACGTCCTGGCCCCGGGAAATTCCCCAGGAGGGGGCTGTAACCCCTCCTACCCAGGAAGGGGCCTTGACCGCCTTTCCTTTCCTTTCGGCGACCCATCCTTAGAAGGGACCGCCTCCCCGTTGAGGGGCCAATGGCCACCTCCCCCGAGCGCTCCCATCCGTGTTGGGTGACGCCCACTCATAGGGATCTTCCAATTAGTGCTCACCGATCATGACCTTACCGCCCGACCAAAATAAATACGACAATGCTAACTAACTTACTAAACTAAAAAGACATTGACTACTACAACTGTATTAAAAACATGCTTACCACTGAACACTAAAGCCGAAATACTTTATTCCAAAAAACATAATCGAAAAGACCATTCTTTATTACACACTCACAATCATCACGGTAATACCATAACCTGTAAACGAAATTAGAGTTATCCATAAACTTTTATTCAACAAACAACTGGCTGTCCTCAGGGGCTGGTGGGTGGGTCAAAATTGGCTCTTCGTTCCGTCTCGAGCTCACGTGCAGCGAGGAGGTGCAGCTTCAGAGCACAGGAACAGGAGGATGCCTTCTGGTCTGGCGTCTCCTTTTATCCGTCTTCAGGGCGGGCGTAAACCCGCCCCTGCCTGCCCCAAGGGCGTGGCCAGCCGCGTCAGTTTCTAGGCCAGCCCACTCTAGGGTGGGAAAAAGCGCGCCCCGGCTACGCCGCTTCGGGCATACCAGCCGAGACTCGCCTCCCGCCCAAGATGGCTTCCCGGGGGGATCGTGGTACTCCGCCATACGTGCGGGGAGACCGAGTGGTCACACCCCTTTCCATATGGCTGAGATACCCGCCACCCCCTCTCAACACAATCCCAAAAGGAGGGAAACCGGAAACAGTTCTTGAAGTCTTTGGAAGAGGGAGGGAGTGACCCTCCCGGCCGTATTTATTAAAACAAAATTAAAACATTAAATCAACAGTTTCATATTAATGTACAATTTCATTACCACATTGCGATGTTTGGCTAACCTTAACAGGTTCTCTAATACAGAGGTTCTCCTAGCCGAACTAACATCCTACAAAACATTCACTTGACATTTTGAAATTGTACATCCTAACGTTTAAGGGCCAACGGCAAGGTCGTAACCGGTGTCAAGATCCCTAAACCAGAAATACCCCCCCACTTGTGAGGGGCGACAGCACAGAGGCGTACCTCAAGTGCAACTACCAATTTCCCTTGACTTGACGGGGGCCCCAATAAAACTCGACGCCACTTAAAGGTCGTCCAAGGACTCGTGTGAGGTATCTAGAAGGTACCGTAGACCCCCCCCCCAATCCCCACACCACTTATCACATCTGCCGTCGCAGACGTCCTGGCCCCGGGAAATTCCCCAGGAGGGGGCTGTAACCCCTCCTACCCAGGAAGGGGCCTTGACCGCCTTTCCTTTCCTTTCGGCGACCCATCCTTAGAAGGGACCGCCTCCCCGTTGAGGGGCCAATGGCCACCTCCCCCGAGCGCTCCCATCCGTGTTGGGTGACGCCCACTCATAGGGATCTTCCAATTAGTGCTCACCGATCATGACCTTACCGCCACAGGCCGGATAGTTGACCGGCTATCCGGACCCCCCACAAAACTCCTACCTAAAGGTCATGTTATAACGATTTTAGCCATGCTAAGAAGTCTCCTATAAGTAACTCATTCCCCACCCGAGACAAATGCACACCATCCCCCAAATACATACTGTCATCATTAATACACCCATGCGAAATAGAATGCACTGTCTTGGAACGGAACAACCTACTCACTTTGTTATTAAGCTTTCTAACAGAATGATTCAAAGCCGGAACAGAAATAGCACCCCGCCACACCTTTCGTGGGATCATATGGGACCACGCAATTGTGCACCCCGGAACTCTCCTCGCTAACCAACTTACAGTGGAAAGCATTGCCTCCAGGAGAAGTCGTCTACCGGGGGTGACCAAATCATTGCCCCCTAGATGTACTATGACTATAGACGGCGGTGACCTCGTCCGCCCTAACAAACCCTCGAAGAATGCTTGAAACTGGTCAATACAGAGACCGCCTCTTCCGTAGAAGGACACACTGTACCCGTATTCCCCAGCTACGTGAATCATGTCACCTGCTTTGAATACGACCGCGGCACGCCTCACGTATGAGTGGCCCACGACCCACACCTCCTTTTTCACAGCCGGTGATGTCTGACCGCTGGCCCGGTGTTGGGTCGACTGCATAGTCCGCCCCGCCTCGTAGGCTTGCGCAACTGAAACCAAACAAAAACAAGAAGCGTGAGTACATCATTACAGCTTCACAACATGTGCAACCGCACATACCTTTTATAACAATTGGAGGACCAACGCCCCACTCGTTTCACTTGTTCAACATTAAGACCCCTGGCTGTAGCTTCTGTAGCAGCCCCTATCCGAAAGGAATGGGTCCCAAACTCGCCCGGGTTCAAGCCCGCAGCGGCAATTGACATCGCAAGCACCCGCTGAAACTGAAATTTCGTCAGTGGGGTGGCGTCCGCGTGTCTCAACAAGGTCCCCCCCATGATGCCACCCTTCGTGCTAGGTAGTCTTCTAAACACTTTACCGGACACATGGGGGACCCGGGAATCCTACGTATGATTATGCAGTCACCCAACCCACATTGATCGGTCTTGGACCTGACAAAGGAGACAGTCATTGTCTCTCCTCTGATCTGAACGTGCTCCTGGCACAAACCCCCTGTCACATCCTGTTTGTTCCTTGCCACTAGTTCGCTTACCCGCATCGCCCCATGAAATGCCAGCGTAAAAGCGGCTCGGAACAACACTGTCTCAAACTGAGATGAACATGTGGCAGGGAGTGTGGATAACAACTGGGCCAACCTATCCAAACCTATCGGGCGCCTCTCATCTACTCTGCGACCCTCAAGGCGTTGCCACCCACGCAGCGCTTTCTGTACAGCGAAAGACGCTGTCGGGTCCTGGATACCATGAGCCCTGGCAACAAAGGAAATGGCAGCATGATGCCTCTGGGCCGTAGCCACCGATTTCCCAGCCATATGTAAAGACATCAGAAAATTCACTACCCATTCCTCGTGGCCCCAAAGCCCCTCTCTACCAGTCCCCAAAAAGGCTAAATAGGAACGGAACGCTCCTTCATATGCCTTCCTCGTCCTTGGTGCTAAACTCTCTCCCACGAGGTGACGAAGTTCGGGGCACCGAGAGACCAGAGAGCTTCGGGAAAGGGTGCCGGCTCCGGGTCCGCTGTGGGAAGGAAACCCGAGAAAGCCTGCATATGAAAACGAGACAGTGCATCAGCCGCCTGGTTCAGTACCCCCGGGACATGTTTAGCTCTGAATAGCACATTCAGTTGCATACACAGTAAAACAATTTCTTTGAGCAGTCTCAAAATAAGTTTGCATCGTGCTGCCTGGCTATTGATACACTCGACCACGGTCATATTGTCAGACCAAAATACCACAGAGTGATCTTTGAACCCCTCGGGCCAAGTTCTCAGGGCCACCAAAATGGGAAAAAGTTCCAGGAAAGCAATATTACTTGTCAGTCCATTGTCATGCCACCATGCCGGCCACCTTTGTGCCGACCATTTTGTGCCGAAGATGGCACCAAAACCTATGCTACCTGCCGAATCTGTCCATAGCCCCAGCTCTTCAGAGGACACGGCCGGTTTGTTCCAGACGACTCGACCATTGAAATCCGCCAGAAATGCTAACCAAATGCGCATGTCCTGGCGGACCTCAGCCGATAATCTCGTGCGATGATGACCCTCCTTTAGGCCGACCATAGCTTGGGCAATCGAACGGGAAAAGGGACGGGCCATTGGTATAACCCTCAGGGCAAAATTCAACTGTCCAACCAACTGCTGTAATTGATGCAGCGTAACTTTAGATCCACTTATACACATTTGCAGGGCTGCCCTGAACTTCAACACTTTGTCAGCTGGTAAACGAAAACAACCCTCACTGGAGTCTAACTCGATCCCCAGAAACTCGAGGCAAGTCGCAGGACCCACCGTCTTACCTGGCGCCAATGGCACACCAAACTGCTTCATTAACACACAAAATTCGGCCAAGGCCCGGCCACATTCGAGATCCCCGGCTGCCCCAAGGAACAAAAAGTCATCGAGGTAATGCATTACATGTTGGAAACCCGTCTTCCTTGTGAAGACCCATTGTAGAAAACTACTGAATTTCTCGAAATAGGCACAAGATATAGAGCACCCCATCGGCATACACCTATCCATGTAATAATGACCCTGAAACATGAAACCCAGGAGACGCTGATCGTCTGGATGTACCGGGAGCAACCGGAACGCTGACTCGATATCTGACTTCGCCATCAGCGCCCCGGGCCCCAGGCGATTCAAAATGGCTACGGCCTCATCGAAGGATGCGTACCGCACCGAACACACTTCTGGGTCTATTGCTTCGTTCACAGAAAGACCACGTGGAGCTGATAAGTTATGAATCAGTCGGAACTCACCCGGGTCCTTCTTGGGGACCACCCCTAAAGGCGAACAAACAAAATTATGCACCGGAGGTACACTAAACGGGCCGGCGACCCGACCTCGAGTAACCTCTTTCCGGATCTTACCCTGTACCACGGTCGTATGCTGCAGGACCGAAAGTTGATTTTTACATTTCTCCACACCCTGAAAGTCCCCTACTGGGATGCGGAAACCATACGAAAACCCGTTCCGCAACACCCCAGCAGAAGTACGATCCGGGTATTCACTGAGCCAGGGAATCATCGCCAAGGTATCAATCGGGGTAGGTAAAGGCGCCCCTCGGACTATGTTAGACCTGTTTGGCGCCTCCTCTACCCCCGTTATTACCCGTTTTGGCTCTGCACGTGGACTCAGGATGGGACGACCCGCACCCACTACATTCGTGTTTGAATTTACACGATCCCTGGGGCCGAGTACATTTACCTCTGTTGAAATTCCAACAGAACCCCCTTTTACCTGTATTGCTGGCAGGTCTCGAGTAATCGTCGGTACCCGTACCCGATCGAAAGGGTGTCCCCGCATATTGGCGGGAGGATTCGCCAACATTACTCCCTACCAATGGCACTTTCAACATACCAGTCTCCTTCATTTTATCCCACGACAAAGAATCATAACAATCCCAGGTTAAGCTTTTATTATGCTCTTTAGCTTTTCTAAAAAGATTGTCGTAGCAGAACCAATGGTTACCCTGGTGTGATGTCGAGTACCCCATGATTCGCGACTGATAGGTCGGCAACTCGGCAAGCAACTCGGGCCTTCGTTCCCCCAAGATCGACGTAAAAATCCCCCATGCTTTGCCCCAATTGCCAATGTTTTCATTTAGTTTAAAGGCGGCCATTTTTGCGCGCCAAACACTCGGATGCATGAGGTCTTTCTGGCCTTTAACATGCTCCACCTCATAATGATCAACAAGCAACGAGAAGATGTTCACATATTCCCCTGCCCAAATCTTCTCTTTAATAGCCAAAGGCACATGTTGACCCAACCTTTCTCTACGAGAGGGTGTTGACTCGTCCCTCGCAATCGGCAATGGCCGCTTACCTGCACCGGACGCTGCCTCTGTGGTCGTAATCGTCCCTTGTGGCTTGTCAACTACTGCAGCCGGCGCGGACACCTTGGCTGCATCCCGTTTCTCACGCAGTTGCTTCATCAGCGCCTGCGCTTCGACAGCCGTGGCGCCCTCACTACCTTCGCCCAACCACGCTGCTAGTTGTGCTGCCAGCTCGGGCGGCATATCTTCATTGGACACAGGGGTGACCACCACGGGAATCGGGTTCCCCTCCACCGGTACTGGGGTTGGCGCTTCGAGCGGGGTGCAGGGAACCGGGACGTCTCCCCCAGCTGCTCCCCTCCTTGGCCTCTTGGCTCTTCCTCCTGGAGCTGCTCCGGCCGAAGGACGTTCCGGCCCCCCTTCCCCCTCTCTCTCCGCCACCCGCTTCTTCAGCTCAGTCATCTCCTTCATGAGGACCCGAAGCATCTGTTCAGTCGACATTCTCTTCCCGCCTTTCTTGGGCATTTCTCCGACAGAGTATCTGTAAGACAAAAGAAAGATTACAACGCTCAAAATTGGCTCTTCGTTCCGTCTCGAGCTCACGTGCAGCGAGGAGGTGCAGCTTCAGAGCACAGGAACAAGAGGATGCCTTCTGGTCTGGCGTCTCCTTTTATCCGTCTTCAGGGCTGGCGTAAACCCGCCCCTGCCTGCCCCAAGGGCGTGGCCAGCCGCGTCAGTTTCTAGGCCAGCCCACTCTAGGGCGGGAAAAAGCGCGCCCCGGCTACGCCGCTTCGGGCATACCAGCCGAGACTCGCCTCCCGCCTAAGATGGCTTCCCGGGGGGATCGTGGTACTCCGCCATACGTGCGGGGGGACCGAGTGGTCGCCCCTTTCCATTAGTTTCATCTATTTTTTGTCTTTTTTCTACTACCTCACTGCAATTATTCTCATTTCTTCTTTTTCGGCCTACCACACGTTTTTCAAACAGAGGATATTGAGGCAAATGTGGAGCATACTCTCTGCTTAACCTATTGTATTCTTTAACACAATCTAAACTTGCACAAATCTTTGTCTCATCACACTCAATCAAGTACAATCCTGATAAAGTTCTGACTCGTGATAATGCCACATATGCATTAAACTCTTTAAACACAGAACTTCCAATGTTCACCAGAGCACTATCTACACTTAAACCTTGAGATTTATGAATTGTCACTGCATATGCCAAACAAACAGGAAACTGTTTTTGGTGAACATATAAGTCTTTTACAAGCAAAAATCTAGCAGAACAACAACTGATTTGTTGTACTTGCTCAATGCCATCAAATTTAATTTTTAAAAATTCAATTCCATCTCTATTTCTGTAATTCACAAAATCAACAACATGACCCATAGCTCCATTTACCAGACCTCTTTCAACATTTAAATTTCTTCTCAAAATGATACGGCAATTTAAACACACATTCAGTGTCTTTTGAAAACCAGCTGTTTTAGATATACTCTTCTCTAATGAATCCAATTTGGATTTCAAATTTTCTGACAAAATAATTGTTGCTCCCATATGCTCAATTTTATCTATTGCTTCCAGTTTCACAATCTCTTCGTTTTCTAACTTTAACAATTTGTTGTTGAAGATGTAACATTCTTGTAGAGTTGGCATTAAACATATCCCAGATTTCTTCTCAGTAATTTTCTTAAAAATATTCTTTGGAAGAATGTTTTCATTTGGATACAAATTTGAAATTAATCGAGAATGTAAAGCTTCTTTCCCATGCTCACTTACTTTTCCGATTCTTACAACTTGTAGAATATTTTTATAATCTTCATCCTTTGCCTGTCGCATATTTTGAAGCAGTTCTGAATATTTGAAATTTAACCATATATTAACGTTTCCAATGCTTCCAAGGGACCTACTGGTATCTTCATGCGTGAGCATTTTAAACACTGGTTGTCTTTTTACTGGAGTCAACTGCAGTTAATCTTCAAAAACAATAATGTATTTTCCTCCAAATAACACATCATACTCTGTTCTAAGAATTTCTTGCATTCTCAAATGCACAAAAGCAAGCATTAGATTTGAGACCATGCTTACTTCATCAATGATAAGAATTTTCATTTTCTTCAGGACTCTGGAAACTTCAGAACACGCATCTCCAGATAGCTTGTTGTAATGCAATTTATTATCATGCTCAACTGGCAGCATCAGTAAACGATGTAAAGTAATCCCTTTAATGTTATGTGCTGCCAGTCCTGTTGGAGCGGTTACAACACAAGACAGCGGTGATTCAGTCCTTATCTGCAGATAAGTTGAAATGGCTTTAATCAGAAAACTTTTTCCTGTTCCCGCTTCTCCACTTACGTACAGTTGGACAGGCTTAAATGATGTACATGAGCACTCTTTTTTCTCATGTCTGAATCCATGTTCAATCTGTTCTGTGACTTTGTCATATATCTTTTTCTGCTCAACGTTTAGTTGCTTTACCAAATCTTTTAAGTTAACTACATCCTCTTGAGCTTGTTCCATAGCGCTTTCCACCTCATCCATGGCAGTGGCAGCTTCATTTTGGATACTTGATCCTCCTAGTGGATCCTGACTCATTGAAGCAGAACTCTGACTGTCTTGAGAACTGTCTCTTGCAATCTCATCAGCAATTGTTGCTTCTTGCTCTATTTCTTTGTTCAACATTTGCAGATAATTTGGAAAAACAGGACATTCTATGGTATCCTTGGTTGCATTAAAAGAGTCTTCGTAACAGAGAAAATCTCCAAGTAGTTCCTCTTCTGTACGCCATGGCTTAAAGAGTTGCAAAAGAGCTAAATAATAAAATTCTCTTTTATCTGGAGATTCGCAACTCAATTTTCAATGATTAATCAAATGTCCTTTTCTCTGATTCACTAGACATCCTTCATACCCAATTACAGCATATTTTCCATTATTGATATCTTCTGTGATGTTCCTATAATAACTATAGTTTAGCAGAACTTCATACAAACAAGTGTTCTCAAGGTGAATACTTCTATTTGGATAGTATGTATCCAACATGTTTGTCCTCAAAATATCTGTACTGCTTGGTTCTTTCTCCGCCAAATACTCAATTTCTTGTACAGATTTCAATACTCGGTTTCGTGTTGGAGCAAGACCTAGACTCACCCAAATGATTGATCTAGATTTGGCATAGAGACTTGCTGATGATAACCGATCAGAACATTCATATGCTCCAATTTCTCGATGCAACAACATCTTCAGACCGAAACTGTATAATTTTTTACTTATACTCTTTTCATGTGAAATGTCCTCCCACATTTCCTTCAGTTTTGTATTTTTTTTTGTGATGTAAGACTTCACATATCGAGCCACAGCAATAGAGTTGTCAGCAACTAACTGAATATCCATGTTAGCATTCCACATCGACAAAATTACTGGGTTGTAGTCATTAATATACTAGCAGCCATATTCATCAACCTGAATTGCGCTCGCAAATGACCAGATTCTGAGAATCTGGCCGTTTGCGAGTGCGATTTTTGCATTTGGGATTCATCATCCCAAATACAAAAATCGCTATTTGCGCAATCGCATATTTGCGAGGAATTGCATTTAAGGAATCATTAATAGAGATTCCTTAAATGCAATTCATCACTCTATTTGAAATTGCAAATTTGCAATATTTGGTCGCAATTTACCACGAAATCTGACTTCGTGGTAAATTGCGAAAAACGAGTAAAAAGCACTTTAGTGCATTTTTTACTTTTGCTTGTTACACACACACATGTCCTTTGGACATGTGTGTGCACAACACCTGTTCAAATGTGCATTTGAGGGGTGCTACAGGGTGTCCTTTGGACACCCCTGGCACCCTTCAAATCGCAATCTTATTTGCGATTAGCAAATTGCTATTCGCAAATAAGGAATACTCCCCATTCCTTCCTATGGGCCTTTTGGCCCATAGGAATGAATGGGGAGTTTTTCCTTATTTGTGATTAGCAATTTGCTAATCGCAAATAAGGAATCAGTAGGAATCACAATAAATTTTGCTAATCCTACATGAATCCCGTTTTGCGAGTCCTTAATAGCGAATCGCTATAATTCGCTATTAGGGCCTCGCAAAACGGGAGATTGATGAATCAGGCTGTTGGACTCTTCGTTTATTTTTAAATTGTATGTATTTTTTGGTGATTTCCTCGTCACAGTATGTCGCAGAGAAGACATCAAATTATTTACTCTTCCTTTAGAAATCACTGGTTGTGGAAACGCAAATCGACATTTTGTGTAGAACTTATCCTTGTTTCTAAATTTTTGACGACAGTACTTTCCACAACGATGGGATTGAAAGCATAAAACTTGTTGCCTTAAACTATTTTTTTCAGTAGTTTTCGGAACAACACATGTTGAATACACTTCAATGAAACTCATCACTGTGTCATCTGAATCAGTTCCAAATTTGGGTGCATCTTTAATCCATAACAACATATGTATATGAGGAGCACCTCTCGCTTGATACTCCTTCCTCCAAAAGAAATCCAAAACCTCTCCAAGGGGAGGATTTTTTTTGTTCGTAATAAAATACATCATAGCTTCAAATCTATTATTAAAATATCTGCATACATTCACTGGATCTAAAGAACACAGTTCTCCAGGTGTTTTGAATTCTATATTTTGTATGTTTCCATTTGCCTCTCGTAGAAATTGAAGTAAGTCATCCCACGCATACTCAGCACAGCTAAGAGTGAGGAACCATGTAGGAGTTCCTAAGTTTCTTAGCATACATTTCAATTCCCCATGACGACGGAACCAATACTCGTTTATTCCACACTGACATGCCATGAGATTGATTAGCTGAGATTCCAAAATACTGTCTTGCAGATTGACTTTCTCCATAAAGTCCCTCACCGAAACATTTTGCAGATTAGCTCCACTTTTCAGTATATGATTAACTGCTTAAGAAAGCACAGACAAGTCACTTTCATACAGTAGATGAAAACAATGCGGAATGCATTGACGAAACCTTGGATCTTCAGCATATAATCTTAAAGTCGGTATTCAGCTGCAGGAATTTGAACTGGTCGATCGTCATATCGTCCACCTCGACCTGTTGGAAATAACTGTAGAAAACGAGGAGCTTCCAAACTTTCTTCCCATACACTATTAGGACTTCCTTTTGCTGCTTTCATTTTAAACAAGTCAATTGCATTCCCAATTACTTCTTTGGAATGCAAAGGATGAACAGTATAATGTTCATATATTTTGTCACTTTTAGACACATCAACTTTTTCAATTTGGCCAGCTGAACAATCACTGTCTTCTTCTGTAGCTGTTTCCTCTACTCCAACACATACATGTTTGTAGTACTCATTGTTTTTGACCAAATACAACGTTGCCTTTTTGACTTTCCTAACATACACTAAATCTTGCCGGATTTTCTTACTCTTTGTCGGAACCCCATTAACTAGAATAACCAGAGGTTCCTCTTCTACTCTTTCTACACCAATTGTATCAATATTTTTCTTGACATCTAGAGGCAAATAAACAACTCTTCCCTTTAATCCTCTCTGTAAATCTGTAGGAGGCAATTTACCTATCTTAGGCACCATGAGAACAATAGCCCGAAAAGGATGGACACATTGAATCAAAATAGATTCATAAGTATTTAAATCCATCAATTCAGAAGGGATATCTATCAACTGAAGATTATTATGACCAGCTCTAGCAGGCATTCTGTTTTCATTTAATTTTTTTAATCAATAATTACAAATACGCTGATCAAACCTCAAATCAAAAGAATTCTCCACCAACAAATAAGTTACAAAATCCTTCCATTCACTATTGTTTTCCATTTCACTTTTTGCATATAAATCAACTAACCTAGTCTGAATCTTATAATCAGTCCATCGACAACACACACAAGTTAAATTAGGCCTTTCACTTGATTTCACCTTAAACCTGGTAATTTCCTCGTCAAACTTTTCTATACTTGAAATCTGTACATTGTCTTCCAAATTACCATTTATTACTATATTCATTCCTACACTGTCCTCTTTGTCCCCAAAATAACAAAACTCAATTTCTTCACAAATCCTCTTCACATTTAATTCAGATCCATGCAAAAGAGCACTGTTTAACTGTTTAAGATTAAGTGCTGGACATTTTGCATAATACAACCTTCTCACTAATTTCCTCACTTTATAATGATGCACTGCTAACATACTAAAATGATGAAAAACACTCTGACATACTTTTCTAGAAATACAGGCCAGTGAATGCCCATGCAAACCTGTGTTTTCTCTCACTCTGCAAGGATCTAACTCTTGCAAAATCTTAATTTTCTGCTTTACACTTTTCTTACTATATGTACGTAAGAAATTACGAAGCAAATCGATTGAATCCTGTCGCACACTACAAATACTACTAAATGTGTATACTGTACCCTTAGTACGTCTCCCTAAAACTTCATCAGTTAACACCTCTTCTACATCTCTAGACACAAGTTTCTCTTTTTCCATCGGACAACCGTCTTTCACCTCATATGCTCGACCACTGGTGTCAACTGCCTGCACCAAATCATTTTCCTGGAAGTAACTCTCCTCATTAAAAAATGGCTCAGAACTTGAACTATGCATCCATTTTCCAGAAAATACTCCACAAAAATTAGTCCGATTAATTATTCTTTTCCATCTACTGTTCGATTTGAAAACATCAATTGCCTTGTTAAGTATCCTAATTCTATTGATTACTAAAATAAATAATTTTTTCTCAACTTCAAAAGCCTAATCAACAATCTTTTTTACACTTTCCTTTTTTTTTGTAAAAAGCAGCTCTCTGTTTACCTTTCTTAACATTTTTTAACAAATTTAAAACTACCCTATTCCGAAACATTCCTCTACGAATGTCCCTAAATTGATTTTGGCTTCTATTGCTATCCATACTCTTCTCTCCTGCTCCAGTACTAACATTTTTGAGGGGCCTCTCCTTCCTTTTCAAATTTGCTCTTTCGTTTGGTATATTTACATTCTCTTTAAAAAAAAAAATTCCTCTACATATGTTCCAAAAAAAAGACTTAGTTGTCTTACCAGGAGCTTTTTTTGTGTTTTTTGAAGTACTTGTTGTAGGTGAGTCCTTGAAATCCGTTGCAGTTTTAGTTTTGTTTTCCGTATGGCAGCTTTCCTTCTCCTTTGCCTTGACGGCATACTTGCTTACTTTTGAAATGTGGATTTGAATCTGTGGTAAAGAAAAAAATAACACATTATAGACCACTATTAGCAAACAACAAAGCAATGACAATAAGCTAACGATATAAACACTAATTTACAACATATCTAAATTTATTCCACAGCAACTATATAACTAGGAGTAAGACAGAGAAAAACAGCTAGAGGGAGTAACACAAAGACACAGAGAAACTCAGACAAAAAAACAGGTAGAGGAAGTAAAACATAGAGAAGGACTAAGACAGAGAGAGTGTATAATATGTTGTAAGACAGAAAAAGGATGTAATAGGGAGAGGGAGTAAGCCAAAAAAGGGAGTAAGTCTGAAAAAGGATGAAACAGGGTGTAAAACAGAGAGAGGATGAAAGAGGATGTAAGACAGAGAGAGGGTGTTAGAAGGGAAAAGGTTGTAAAAGAGACTAAAACAGAGAGAGCCTCTAAAAGGAGAGACAGAGACTAAGTTTGAGAGAGTGTGTAAGAGGAACTAAATCAGAGAGAGGATGTTACAAGAAGTAGGTCACACGGAGGGTGTAACAGGAAGAGAGAAAAAAAAGTCAGAAGTAGGGAGAAAAGGTGTAAAACAAACAAGAGGTGTAATAGGGAGTAACTCAAAAAGAGAATATTACAAAGAAAAAGGTTGATTAAATAGTATCTGCATGATTCAAAAAATATATTAGCACATTTCACAATCATGTCACCTGTGTTTCCTCAGATTAGTAAACAGATTGAGCAGATGAGGTGAAGCCTATCCAGGGGTGCAAAGGAGGTGAGACCTGCATCTAAGAATGCAGTGGACTGGACTTCATGAAGCCTCTCCCCCACTGCATTCTTAGACACAGACCTCACCTCCTTTGCACCCCTAGACACACTTCTCTCACAATACACTTTTGAACACAGGCCTCACCTCCTCACCTCCTCTGCACCCCTGTACAAGCCTCACCTCATCTACAACCCTGAACAGGCTTTAACTCATCTGCACCCCTGAACAGGCCTCACCTCATCTACACCCCTGGACAGGCCTCACCTCATCTACACTAATTATTCCTTCTCAAAAAAGTAAAAACTGTTTATTTGCCCCAAAATCGTTTTTTGCATCACATTTAAGAAACACAGCACAGGTCCTATGTACAAGCATACATTTTCACTCCTGAAACCTCACTATTTCACAAAAGACAATTCCTCTATCTTGCATGTTGATATCAAGCATTATCCAAAAACATGACACAAACCAACCAGAAAGCTCAATCTGCATCCTAATATGAGGTAATGCAGGTGACATCATTGTAAAAGGTTCAAATGTATCTATTTAATAAGGCAAACACTAATAATTCCTTCTCAAAAATATAAAAGTCATTCATTTACCCCAAAATCGTTTTTTAAATAACATTTTTGAAACACAGCACAGGTCCTATGTACAAGCATTCCATGTCACTAGAGAAACTTCTCAATTTTACATAATGCAATTCCCCTATGCTGCAAAACGGATCACTGAAATAATATCGAGGGACAAAATATCGACTTGCAAAAATATCGTGGACAAAATATTGACAGTCAAAATATCTAGTTTGTATCTACAAACAGGTAAGTACAAAAATATCGAGTACAAAATATCGTTTACAATAATATAGATGTAAAAAATATCGACTTTATTAAAAACAGTGTTAATTTAAATTAATATTAAAATGTAATTACTAAAATATACTTAAAAATACTTACATTAACTTATAATAATTAAATAATAATTGAAAATAATAAAAATACATTTTTACAATCTTATTTGTTAAAACATATATATATAGTAACATACTATAATTAAATAAGATACTAATATATTACCGTACGATACCAGAAGTGTAAAAAATACTATTCCCACTCCAAAGAGTGCAAGCGTAGGGAAAACGTTGCATAGCGTAGGGGTTAAAATTACTATTCCCACTCCAGTGGGTGCAACAGTAGGGAAAACTGACCCTGAACCCTAAAAATACCCCTTTACCCAAAAACCCCAAACTGACCCTGAACCCTAAAAATATCCCTTTACCCAAAAACTGAAAACTGACCCTGAACCCTAAAAATACCCCTTTACCCAAAAACTGAAAACTGACCCTGAACCCTAAAAATACCCCTTCACCCAAAAACTGAAAACTGACCCTGAACCCTAAAAATACCCCTTTACCCAAAAACTGAAAACTGACCCTGAACCCTAAAAATACTCCTTTACCCAAAATGAATTAATATTATTTAATTATCAATTAATTATTAATTAACAATAACAATAAAGTAAATATAGCAGCACATTAGTTGTAATTAATTTAATTATATAATTAATATAATTTTTTCCCAATTAATTAATTAACAATAACTAAAAATGATATATATAAATAAATTACTCTAATTAATGTAATTAACTAATTAATATTATTTAATTACCAATTAATTACTAATTGAAAATATGTACAAAATTAAATTAATTAATTAACTAATTAATATTAATTAATTACCAATTAATTATTCATTAAAAATATTTACAAACATATATTAATTAATTAATTAATATTAAATTACTCCCCACCCTTATCCCCTATTAACCCAACATCCTGCTCCTAAACATTAACTACAATTTATATTACTATTAATAAAATGTTTTTTATTTTTTTAACCTTTTTTCTACATATTATTGACATTTTTTACTTTGACTATTTATATATATTTTGTCGATATTTTTGTACTCGATATTTTTTTATCATTATTTTAATCGATATTTTGACCAACGATATTTTTGTTATCGATATTTTAATATTATCGATATTTTTAACTCGATATTTTGTCCATTCGATATTTTTGAGTCGATATTTTGTCTGTGCACCCTGCAAAACCTATTTACCAAGCATTATCCAAAAACATGACACAAACCAAACAGAAAGAAGCTCAATCTGCATCCTAATCTGAGGTAATGCAGGTGACATCATTGTAAAAGGTTCAAATATATTTATTTAATGAGTCAAACACTAATAATTCCTTCTCAAAAATATAAAAGGCATTCATTTGCCCCAAAATCGTTTTTTGAATAACATTTTAGAAACACAGCAAAGGTCCTATGTACAAGCATTCCATGTCACTAGAGAAACTTCTTAATTTTACATAATGCAATTCCCCTATGCTGCAAAACATATTTACCAAGCATTATCCAAAAACATGATACAAACCAACCAGAAAGAAGCTCAATCTGCATCCTAATCTGAGGTAATGCAGGTGACATCATTGTAAAAGGTTCAAATATATTTATTTAATGAGTCAAACACTAATAATTCCTTCTAAAAAATATGAAAGGCATTCATTTACCCCCAAATTGTTTTTTAAATAACATTTTTGAAACACAGCACAGGTTCTATGTACAAGCATTCCATGTCACTAGAGAAACTTCTCAATTTTACATAATGCAATTACCCTATGCTGCAAAACCTATTTACCAAGCATTATCCAAAAACATGAAACAAACTAACCAGAAAGAAGCTCAATATGCATCCTAATATGAGGTAATGGAGGTGACATCATTTTAAAAGGTTCAAATATATTTATTTAATGAGGCAAACACTAATAATTCCTTCTCAAAAATATAAAAGGCATTCATTTACCCCAAAATCGTTTTTTAAATAACATTTTAAAAACACAGCACAGGTCCTATGTACAGCATTCCATGTCACTAGAGAAACATCTCAATTTTACATAATGCAACTCCTCTATGCTGCAAAACCTATTTACCAAGCATTATCCAAAAACATGACACAAACCAACCAGAAAGAAACTCAATCTGCATCCTAATCTGAGGTAATGCAGGTGACATCATTTTAAAAGGTTCAAATATTTTTTTTTTAATGAGGCAAACACTAATAAATCCTTCTCAAAAATATAAAAGGCATTCATTTACCCCAAAATCGTTTTTTAATTAACATTTTAGAAACACAGCACAGGTCTTATGTACAAGCATTCCACGTCACTAGAGAAACTTCTCAATTTTACATAATGCAATTCCCCTGTGCTGCAAAACCTATTTACCAAGCATTATCCAAAAACATGACACAAACCAACCAGAAAGAAGCTCAATCTGCATCCTAATCTGAGGTAATGCAGGTGACATCATTGTAAAAGGTTCAAATATATTTATTTAGAGGCAAACACTAATAATTCCTTCTCAAAAATATAAAAGGCATTCATTTACCCCAAAATCGTTTTTCAAATAAAATTTTAGAAACACAGCACAGGTCTGTTACCATAGCAACTCCCTCCTTACTGAACTCTCAGTTTCAAAAGTTTATTTTACAATGTTGCAAATAAACTAAGCTAGGAAGTTTTACCTCTCAATACACCAGCGTATCTGATGAAATGTTTCTTTAATTGACTTTTTCTGAACCATTCAAATTTCTTCTTTCACAAAACACAACCATGCACCCTAACATTTAGTTTTCAACTATCTGAATCCACCAATCATTGCTTGTGATTCAAGAGCAGTGAAACTCCACAATTATTTTTTTCTAAACTCCTACTGTTCCAGCTGCCATTTCATTCCCACATTTTATCTGACTTCACCAGAACCTTCTCTCACCATGTATTCAGTCTGGATTATTGGACATAGCTACATCCACTGGGCTCAAATGTATGCAGCTAGCAGACATTTTCACAACCTTGATTTACCAAATGTGGACATCAAATGGATTGGCCAGAGAGGATTGAGATGTCACCAATTGATACCATTGGTGAAAACCTTTTTGCATCTGCCAAACCCTGACCTCTTAATAGTGCACTGGGGAGGAAATGACTTGGGCACTTTGACTGGGGTAGGTCTGGAAATGCTTCTAAAAAGACACCTTTGATCAATTGATGGCACTTTTTCCACAAACTGCCTTGGTATATTCCAATATATGTCAAAGACAGAAATGGAACTGGTCCAACCAATTTTGTTCACAATTTGAGAAAGCACGGAAACATGTGAATAAATCTGTTTCTGCTTACATGAGAGACTTTGGAATGGGTTCAATATACAACAATAACTTGCGTTTCAACATGCAAGATATTTACAGAAGAGATGGTGTGCACTTCTCAGATGAGGGGAATAGAATATTCCTCCTGAACCTACTTGTATTTACCTAAATCAGCCACAGAACCCAAAAGCTCTTTTCAGAGCTAACCTACCTCTGATCACTCAAAATTATTATCTTTCTCTAACTTTTTTCACTATTTTTCACCAAAGTACGCTCCCCGGTGCGCGTACCGGGCGCTCCCCCCGCAAAATTATTTAAATTTTTTTTTATTTGGCCTATATGGGCCTCCTAAACTCCTCCAGAAAACCTAGAGGGTTAGGGGCTGTCTACCGTGCCCCCTTCTATCCATTCCCAACTTTGTTTGTCCTCCATTTTGTGTTTCAATTGCACCGAAACACAAGATGGCGGACTCCTGTAGCGCTCCCGGTGCGTGTACCGGAGCGCGCACCAGTAAGCACTCCCCGAAAAAATGTGGGAAGTTAATTTACATAAAAACTACTGGAGACACTTTCACCAAATATAGAGTAGGCCCTACTACATAGCAGTCCCTACCATTTACCCAAATTTGGTGGTAATCCATTGAGCCATTTAGGCTGTAGCCCTGTCTAAATATCCTGAGGTAAATTAAATGACAAAAACACATATGAAACTGTTGGAATTTACAACCAATTAAAATGTTACTTACGTTTTGTACTTTTATGTGCTGACATTTGATTGGTTAAGTACATGAATATATATGAAAAATGAGAGGGAAACACAGCCATTTTGACTAATACTACCTGAGGTACATTTTGAAAGAATTTTGACAGAAAACTTCAACTACTTTGAAAAAGGTAAGTTGTTAATTTGGAAGGGGAACTATGTTGTGCACTTTAAGTTAATTTGGGAAAACGTTTTCTCATAGTTATATACAGTCCCTCTGTAAGAGTTAGAGATTGAGATAGACTTCTCTGTTATAATTATGGATTGAGTTAGGCTTCTCTGTATAATTATGAATTTACTTAGGCTTCATCACATGCACTTTTTAATAGTTCTACTTCCTGCCTGAAACCATACACTACCCAAAAATTACTTCACTGTTAAAAACTCAGAAGTACCTATATGAACTTAAACTCAACAGTACCCTAACTATACTAATATAGTTAATTGTTATGCAATTTTCAGAAAGAAAATGGAAGGAGAAAAACAATCAACTGTTATTTCTTTCTAAATAAAGGTGGAAAATCCAGAAGAACAAACAGATGAATTTGATTTCATAAATGAATCTTTGGACCAACAGTTAATAGAATGTTTGGAACAAATAGAATCTTGTACTAATAATTATGAGGAAATTCCGGACAATATTATGTTAGAAGTTTTATTAAATTTTGAAAAAGAATCAGAAGAATAAATGTATATTTAATAATTAAAAATTGTTTGAGACATTATTCATTTTTATATGTAATTCATGAAGTAGTACCAAAATGAATATATTATAAAATGAGACTTATAGTATACTGTGCAACTTTTTTTGTGTTACATAGTAAGTTTACTCATAGTTACTACCTTTCTCCCTCAATATTATCTTCAACGTTTATTTTACATCTCTTTTTCATCATAAGGGAGCAGGATAGACTACCCATGATCCCCTAGGACTTCTCAGAGAGTGCTTTAAGGATCTGTTTCTGCTTTCCTGACAGACTATGTTATGGATTCCATATACCACAATAACTTCTATAACAACATGCGAGATATCTACAGAGGAAACGGTGTACATTAAATTTAAGTCTCTACATTGGTACCTACATGTAGGTACTTAAATAAAAAACAACAAAAAGAATTTTTTTTTAAAACAGCTACTTTTTTTTAAAACTGTCATTCTTTTTTCACCATGGTACGCTCCCCGGTGCGCCTACCGGGTGCTCCCCCGCGAAAATCAATTTTTATTTTTTTTATTTTTTCTCCCGCGGAACCCTTTTATAGCCCCCACATCAAACCTAGGGGGTCAGGAGGGGGTCTACTCTGCCCCCTTATGGTCATTTCCCCCTTTGTTTTTGCCACCTCTTGTGTCTCGATCTTACCGAGACACCAGATGGCGGCTGCTCCGGACTGTTTCGAATGTTTACAGACACCCGAGAGCATATCAGCTTTCCGCGTGCAAGTCGCGTAGCGCGCCCGGTGCGCGTACCGGGGCGCGGCCATAGATATATATTTTTTTTAACATAAATTTCTCAAAAACCACTGGAGCACATATCTTGAGACATAGCAAAGGCACATCGGGCTACCAGTCCCTACAATTTTGCCAAGTTTGGTGGAAATCCATTCAGCCGTTCGGGCTAAAAGTGAGGTTGACCGTCCTATGGAAATTAACATGGGGAAAACACGTTTTGGGACCCCCCTTTTATCTCGGCCCCCGCTTGATGAATCCCCCCAAACTTTCAGGGAAGGACCGGAGCGCCGCAAAGCAAATTTAAGGAAATTTTCAGGCAGATTCCTCAACCGGCGCCAAAGTTATTCACAATAGAATGTTGAGATTTTGCATTGAAAATAATCCTAACTATAACTACCTACTGGCGACCGCCAGTAGGTAATATATCCATCCATCCAAGTACCCCACTACTGCCCCACCATTAACCGGAACAGACGAAAGGGCACGGACCACGGGATATGTGCAAATCTATTTTTTATTTTCAGTCAGCCTAAATATATTATATTAATACCTATATATATATATATATATATATATATATATATATATATATATATATATATATATATATATATATATATATATCTGCAAAACGGGTGCTCCACGGGTTGCTAGAGGCCCCAAGGGAGGTGGTGTGTACTTCGGTCGAGCGTACCGGAACTCCAATATAAGTCAGAAGTACTGCGTCAACACACTGTCAGTTGCAGTCAAAAATACACCAACCAGAGCAATCCAAGGGTGTTTAATTGAAGTGAAGTGAATTAAACACCCTTGGATTTTCCTGGTTGGCGTATTTTTGACTGCAACTGAGAGTGTGTTGACGCAGTACTTCTGACTTATATATATATATATTCACTGAAAAAACCATAGGTTATAGACCATATATAGTTAGGAATTCGCATTTACAAAACCTTATTTTACTCACACAAAACCATTGAAATTCCATATATAGTTAGTTGCACTAACTATATATCGCGCACCCGCAATCCATTGCTGATGATGTCACATATTACATCATTCATGAATTGTCAGTGACATCACTGATGACATCACTGATGACATCTCAAATGACATCACTGATGACAACATCCAGTGACTGTATGTTTCTGTAAAGTTAAAATATGTCTTACATGTTGAAGAATGAGTGGATGTATAAGTGTCTGGATGAAGGATTTAGTAGGTGCATGACTGACTGTATGAGTGAGTGATTAAATGTGTCTCACTGAGTGCATGGGTTAGTGACTAAACTGTCTTAATTTGTGCATCATTATGTCTGTTGTTCTGTAAACTGTTGCATGTGTTGATAAGTAGCTATATGAGTAACTATATGGGTTATTGATTGGTTGCCCAAGTATTTGTATGGGAGACTGAGTGTGTGTGTGGGTGGCTGGGAGGTGTATGACTCTGTGCATAGATGTGTGAGCAGTTGATTTACTAGATGTATGGTTTCAAAAGTGCATGTGGAAACAGCTGTATGGGCGGTTGACTGAGTGCATGAGTGTATTGGTGAGTGAATGGATATCTCAGTGCTACATGTCAAAGCAAGTACATATGTAAAACACAGTACATGTGAGAGTTGACATATATAAATAACTGTGCATAAGAGCCAGTGAATGTGTGAGTGGCTGTATGGATCATTGTGAACTTGTATCAGGGATTGTATAAGAGAGTAAATATGTGTTAGTATATGTTTGAATAAGTAAAGTTGAGGAAATGGAGGTGTGATTGATTCTTTGCATGACTGACTAGGTGTGTGAGTAACTCCATGGATGAGTGACAGTCTGTGAGTGTCTGTTTACACTGATTGTATCTAAGGTTATATTAGAGTCTGAAGAGGTTCATCGTATTATCACATGAATGATATCATCAGTGATGTGATCAGTAATGTCAAATGAGATGTCATCAGTGATGTCATCAGTGATGTCATTTGAGATGTCATCAGTGATGTCACTGACCATGTCATGAATGATGTAATATGTGACATCATCAGCAGTGGATTGCG
Source organism: Lissotriton vulgaris (assembly GCF_964263255.1). Classification (NCBI taxonomy): domain Eukaryota; kingdom Metazoa; phylum Chordata; class Amphibia; order Caudata; family Salamandridae; genus Lissotriton; species Lissotriton vulgaris. Next base: position 1,270,982,175 of record NC_141689.1, read on the forward strand.
GGTGCGCGATATATAGTTAGTGCAACTAACTATATATGGAATTTCAATGGTTTTGTGTGAGTAAAACAAGGTTTTGTAAATGCGAATTCCTAACTATATATGGTCTATAACGTATGGTTTTTTCAGTGAATTTTCAAGGTTTTGTAAATGCTAATTCCTAACTATATATGGTCTATAACCTATGGTTTTTTCAGTGAATTTTCAAGGTTTTGTAAATGCTAATTCCTAACTATATATGGTCTATAGCCTATGGTTTTTTCAGTGAATATATATATATATACATACATATATAAACATATATCATCTGTATATCTATATAAATACAAACATAAATGCATGCATACATATACTTATATGCATACAGATGCATGTTATTTACAAGAAAGTTGAAAAACACTAATAAAAGCAAAGCTAAAAAGCCACCTCATTACAAACAGAATGGCTTTAACTTAAACGAGGGCGAGATCTATTGCATTTTCAATGCTTGTTTACTTTGGTTCCATCAAGAAGGCATTCAGATGTGTCACACATTTGCCATAAATTCTGAATGTTAGCACTCTAGTTGCACATTAGATCACTGTAGTAAAGCTACTGCTCACCAGGGACGTCTGCTGCTGGTATTCAAAGTGCATGTTTCAGTCTGCATGTCAGAATTTTGAGAAGTCACTCAAAATGATCCCTATTTTTCTTTCTGAAGCACTAATCATACTTTCTATGGCAAAATTAACCCCCTCATGTTGTTCCTTTTTAAATTGAGTGTTTTCAGACTTACCACTTCATTCCAATCAAGATGGCTTCTGGTGTGCCATACTTTTGTCATAAGTAAGACTGTTAGCGCTCTAGTTGTTCTTTAGAACACTCTGGGACATTCTGTCATTGGGCTATACTTGGGGTACATCTGGGTGATATTTGGGCTACATTTAGGCTCTTTTGTCTCTGGTGGCCATCTTGGGAGACTGTATGTCAGAATTTTTTAATGAAATTGAAGAGGGTTTGAGAAGTCACTCAAAATGTGCCCTAATTTTTCTTTCTGCAGCACTAATCATAATTCATATGGCAAAATATACCCCCTCATTTTGCTCCTTTTTAAATTAAATGTTTTAAGAGTCACCACTTTATTCCAATCAAGATGGCTTCAGGTGTGCCATACCTTTGTAATAAGTAGGACTGTTAGCGCTCTAGTTGTTCTTTAGAACACTCTGGGACATTCTGTCATTGGGCTATACTTGGGCTACATCTGGGTGATATTTGGGCTACATTTGGGCTCTTTTGTCTCTGGTGGCCATTTTGGGAGACTGCATGTCAGAATTTTTTAATGAAATAGAAGAGGATTTAAAAAGTCACTCAAAATGTGCCCTAATTTTTCTTTCTGCAGCACTAATAATACCTTCTATTGCATAATATACCCCCTCATTTTGTTCCTTTTTAAATTAAATGTTTTAAGAGTTACCACTTTATTCCCATCACGATGGCTCCAGGTGTGCTATACCTTTGTAATAAGTAGGACTGTTAGCGCTCTAGTTGTTCTTTAGAACACTCTGGGACATTCTGTCATTGGGCTATACTTGGGCTACATCTGGGTGATATTTGGGCTACATTTGGGCTCTTTTGTCTCTGGTGGCCATTTTGGGAGACTGCATGTCAGAATGTTTTAATGAAATAGAAAAGGATTTGAGAAGTCACTCAAAATGTGCCCTAATTTTTCATTCTGCAGCAGTAATCATACTTTCTATGGCAAAATATACCCCCTCATGTTGTTTCTTTTTAAATTAAATGTTTTAAGAGTTACCACTTTATTCCAATCAAGATGGCTTCAGGTGTGCCATACCTTTGTAATAAGTAGGACTGTTAGCGCTCTAGTTGTTCTTTAGAACACTCTGGGACATTCTGTCATTGGGCTATACTTGGGCTACATCTGGGTGATATTTGGGCTACATTTGGGCTCTTTTGTCTCTGGTGGCCATTTTGGGAGACTGCATGTCAGAATGTTTTAATGAAATAGAAAAGGATTTGAGAAGTCACTCAAAATGTGCCCTAATTTTTCATTCTGCAGCAGTAATCATACTTTCTATGGCAAAATATATCCCCTCATGTTGTTTCTTTTTAAATTAAATGTTTTAAGAGTTACCACTTTATTCCAATCAAGATGGCTTCAGGTGTGCCATACCTTTGTAATAAGTAGGACTGTTAGCGCTCTAGTTGTTCTTTAGAAGGAGGCTGCAGTAGAACACAAAGGAATCAACTGACAGTCTCTGTCCTTGTTGGATGTACATGTTTTACTGAGAATGTCAGACTTCATTTTCACATGACTGAGAAAGATAATGTGAATTTACAGAAAATATGCTTTCAGTTTAGCTTATAGATCCCCTTCCAAACCACTGTGGGAAAATCATGAGATATTAGTTTTCTTTCAAACAATATTCATGATATCACAGCAGAAGGTTTTTTCACATGGTAAAATCACCTTAGAACCCACCACAATTCCTAAAACGAGTATGGTACCATGAACACATGATTTATAATGTAACTAAAGTCCTAAAACCCTCTATTAACTACAATGCTTTTTAATGAGGTGCTATCATGTATATTGGTCCCAAGATGGCTGCCAACACTTCTTGGATGAAGTGCTGACAGCCAATCAGATCAGATGTGTGGTTAGGCTCCGCCCAGATATATATCTTTTTTTTAACCTAAATTACTCAAAATCCACTGGAGCACATATATTGAGACCTAGCAAAGGTACATCGGGCTAACAGTCCCTACAATTTTGCCAAGTTTCGTGCAAATGCATTCAGCCGTTCGAGCTAAAAGTGAGGCCAACCGCCCTATGGAAATTAACATGGGAAAAACGCGTTTTGGGACCCCCCTTTTTTCTCGGCCCCCCCTTGATGAAACCCCCCCAAATTGTCAGGTGCTGCTCAGAAACAAAATGTTCCATTTTCCTGAAAATTTCAGCCAATTCCGTCCACAAACGCAAAAGTTATTAGACATAGAATTTTCAAAAATCCCATAGAGAAAAAATCCTAACTATATATACCTACTGGCGACCGCCAGTAGGTAATATATATATATATATATATATATATATATATATATATATATATATATATATATATATATATATATATATATATACGATTGTTTCACGCTCCCTTCGGCGCAGAAATCAAGCCCTCCAGCCGAACGTTGAGAGGAAACCAATTTTAATCAGCAGGCAAATGCCTCCCGCATTCCTCAGATGATCTGCTTGGCTCTGTATATCCTGAAATTCTGTATGCAGCCGGCGGGTTCCCCAGTGAATGTGTCCATAACCGAAACTCCAAGTTTGACGAAGGGGGACCCGGCCTGTCAGATCAGGGCTTGTTGGCGACGTCACTGCCTTGATATATCCGATTGTTTCACGCTCCCTTCGGTGCAGAAATCAAGCCCTCCTGCCGAACGTTGAGAGGAAACCAATTTTAATCAGCAGGCAAATGCATGACCGGTTTCGACCCCATCGGGTCTTAATCATATGCAGCATGGTGGATATATATATATATATATATATATATATATATATATATATATATATATATATATATATATATATATATATATATATATATATATAGTATATATTCAGCAATACTCTTCGCGAAGAACCCAAGCCGATAGTCAATGGCAGGCTGTGGCTGGGTCGCGACCCCCTACAAATCGAAAACAGCGTTGTTTTACAATTCAATGAAATAACAAACAAACTGTGGCCCAAAACTTCTTTAACCCCTTGCCTGCTGATGAAGAGCCTAGCTCGTCTTGAGCACAGTGGAGCTATGCTCATGACGAGCTGGGCTCGTCATAACAGCCGCGCCATTCCCCTTCGAGGTGAATTCCACACCTGTGCAAACGTTCTATGGGAGTGGGTGGAGTCGTGACGAGCCCAGCTCGACATGAGCACAGCTGCACTGTGCCTCATGACTAGCTGGGCTTGTCATGAGCACACAGCCCCCCTCCCCCCGCAGCGGAGGTGAATTTACCCTGCGGTTAAGGGGTTAAGCATGATTCTAAATTTGCAATGTCACTACGCATTTCGGAGCATCTGCTCCTTGCTCATGAGTAACGTGAATGCACCACCATAGTGTATTTAATTCATCATGTGACATACCTCAGTGTAGACAAAGAACACAGATTGTCATCTTGTAACATGAAATATAGAAAATATTTCATTGATGAAAGTATTTACAAAACTTTCAGCAATAAAACAACAAAAGTTTGCTCTGTCAAAACAATATTCAAACATTAATATTTGCAAGTGCAATGCAACAGACAGATTAACTAACCGTGAGGTAGTCATCATCCAAACCCTGGATTTTTTGTTTTTTTCTTGTGTGACACAAAAAGCTTGTTTTTAAACAACAACTTTATTGAGGGAACGTGCCTGTCAAAGAAGCCGATTTGACCACTACATATCTGTAATACAACCCCTGTGGGCTGGTGTTCGCAATTATGCATCTTATTGTGTCCAAACTATAGTGGGTATAAGAAGTGTTTACCAAGTCCAGTAAAATCTTTCACCAGTAGGCATAGTACTTCATAGAAATTATATTATAAAAAAGACATAATAACGTGCAGATATTGAGTGCCTTTTTCAGTGCCCCAGTCCGCCACCGATTAGGCCAAATCCCCGACACATTGTTTTTACCATGTGTGTTCAAAAAAATAACTTTACAAAACTGGGCGTGAATTTACCTAAATGGGTGATACCCAAAGTCCAACTCTGCAATACAGCCATGTTGCCCCAGTGGTCTAAAGATAACAGTATCAATATTTGGTATTAAAGACTCCAGAGGGTTGGGCATTACCATAATGAATATGTTGCCTTGGTGTGCAGTGTAGTTCTCAGGTGTTTAGTTTGACGCGCTAAATGCTAGATACGAGAACCTCTCAGTCAGCCTCCTCAAACAACTTTTTTCATCATTTTTGATAGATATAATTCTCATTTTGCCTTCCACTTGCTTTTTGTGACCAATCTGAAATCTGTAAAAGAACACAGAACAAACAGTCAGACGGGACTCAATCGATTTACGTGCAACACAGCCTATGTTTAAACCAAAACAGTGAGGATTAAAAACAATTGTTAAAAACAAGTGATTTTTGTGGCTCAGCGGTTCACAAATTACATTAGATGAATTAAGGACAATATATAATAATCCCTGATGCACGACAACGCCTCATCGATATGGTGCCCTCTGGGATGCATTGTGTGATACTTTATTCTCATTCTTGATTCTAGGAGGCATCTTAATTCCTGTACTCTATCTCCCCCTCTTTCTCTTTTGGGATGCTGTCCAGTATACAAAATGACAATAGATTGCTGTTTTGGTTGTGTTGGAGCTTTGTTTCAAGGCCTTCCCCCCGTGCTAAGCCTTTTTTGGTTATTTGGGGTACTTTGCGCCTAGGTCTCTGTAACTTTTTGACCACATAAGGTATCCATGCTAAATGTGCGTACTTTTCTTCCAACATCATGGGGATTTGAAAGGTACCCAGGGTTTATTGATTCCCCTGGAGGCGACCTAGAAATTAGCCAAAACACAGCTACATTGTGTTTATTTTCGGAAAAATTGGAAAATAGGGCTGTCTGTTCTTTTCCCTGCAAATGGTACCAACAAAGGGGTTGTTGTGCTGAAATCACCATCTTCCCAGCTTTCAGGGACAAGTAGGCTTTTGTCGGAAAACCCATATTTTTACACAGTTTTGGCATGTTCTGGGACATAGCTAAGCGTGGGAGGAATTTGCAAATTCGAGATACGCGAATTCGTAATCGCGATTCGCAAAAATCCGCCAAATTCCGCAAGCTTGCGAATGATTTTTCTTGCGAGTTCGCAATATTTTTTTGCCAGTTTGGGAACGAGAACCTCATGCAGTCGCAACGGTCGCAAACATGGTTCTACTTTACCAGCCTGCTCGCAATGCCTTTTTCCTGTTTCAAGTCGCAATGAAGTAATCGCGTTCGCAATTTTCTGTTTCGGGTTGCAATGACGTGTTCGCGATTGTGGCGTCGCTCGGCCAGCTACCAAAATCTCGCAGCTCACGCGAACAGGGAGGAAAACTCATCAGCAAAAGCAGAATAATGGTAAGGCAATGCCGCGCGCACAAGATTGTATTTTTGAAGCGCGAACAAGAAAAAAAAATCTGCCAATTCTGAATTCATCATGGGGTGATTTGTACAGCTGCTTCAAGGTTTCGTTATGGAAATTAACAGTTGAATATAGGAAAAATTGAAAATTAGTTGAAAAAAATCAGCTGTTTGTTTCAATGTTTTCACCTGTTACTTCTTCTAATTATGACAACTGTTTGAAAGCAATATACTGTTACATCTGCTGGACCTTTCGGGTTGTGGGGATATATAGGACTCATAGTTTCACCAAGAACTCGACAAACCCAGAGCCAATAACTGAGCAGCAATGGTTTTTAAATAAGTACCGGGTATATAACAATTAATTTGGGAAAACATATACATGGAAAAATAGGCATGAAAGACACCTATGTATTTCTGAAATTGGAACAAAATATAGAGTTTAGAAACAGTAGATATTTGCACGTTTACAAAATTGTGAGCACCCATTCTAGGATGAGATTTATAGGTCACTTTTCAAAATGACTTCTTTTTTACACATTGTATTTCATTTGGAAGGCAAAAATGCATCAAAAGCCAATAGGTAATAACAGTTGTCTACATTTTTGTTACCCTAAGTCTCCCAATAAAAATTGTACCTCACTTGTGAGGGTAGGCCTACTGCCTGCGAAGGGAAATGGCTCAAAATGCAACTTGGGGGGGGCGTGGCTAGCAGCCGATCATGGCGGCAGCATAAAGGATGAGCTCCGCAGCTGAAGCGGCCTCTTCGTCTATCCGACACACAATCCAGCACAATTTTCAAGCCCTACAGGAGGGTACCAGAGCCCAGGACCGGGCGGTGTAAGCAGCGAAAAGCGGCGTTCAAATCCGACGTCTGGAGACCGAGTTACGTCGTGGCTGCGATCTGGCCTACTCCAACCTCCTGAGTCGAGGTCTCCCCTGGTCGAGTGGCCCAGCAGGAAGTGCAGGCGGACCTGGGGATCTGGACCGGAAGTGCCCGCAGACCGCGAAGGACGGCAAGACAAGTACCTCCTGGACAGCCAGACGTGGCGAAGCACGCGGGCCAAAGGAGTGTGACGGACAATAGCGTTATCGCCGATGCCCCGGCCCTCCCTGATATCGAATAGGCGGCTGTAAGCGCGAAGGATCCTGCGACGGCGAAGGGTAGCCGCCATTTTCTGGACCGAGGAAGTCACTGCGCACTTGGTGAATACCGGCACTCTTCGCCCTACTGAACACCCCACCGAGGCTTGAGCACAATACATCTGGTTTTGGAAGTGCGACCACGCCACTCCGGACACCCTGGAGCGGAGAGGCACGAGAAGCACGAAACCCAACGGTATGGCGGGGAAAGGTCCCAAGGGCGGCACCACACAGACCCGCATTGAAAGGTACACCTCCGACAAGCCAACTACCTTCCCGATAACGGGGAAAGATCCGGGAAGCAAGACTGCTGATACCCCGGGAGGTAAGAAGGCGACGCTGGACGATGTGATGCATGCTCTGGCTCAACTACAGACGACAGTGGGTGCGATCTCCACGGATGTCACCTTGCTCAGAGCCGACCTCCACAAAATGTCGGAGAAGGTTAAGGACAGGGAGGTGGTTACGAAATCCCTAGTGGAGGGCGTCTCCGAACTTCAACAGGCAATGGGGAAGATGGCGCAAGACAATAAAATGCTTCGTGAGAAACTTGATGAACAGGAAGGGCGTTCTAGGCGGAACAACATCCGTATTATTGGGGTACCGGAGTCGGAGGGACTTAAAGCCATGGACCTATTTGTGGAGAGCTTGATCACGGACGAACTTAAACCGAAAGGCTTGTCAACCTTTTTCTCCATTGAAAGGGCCCACCGCGTACCGGGAGGCCAACCGAAGCCAGGGGCAACTCTGCGGCCCATAGTAGCCCATTTATTTAACTTCCGCGACCGGGACGCCATCTTGCAGGCGGCCAGGACTACTTCTCCTATTAAAATACAGAACGCTACTATCGCCATCTTCCCCGACTTCACGGCGGAGATCGCACGTAGGCGACGAACCTTCTTCGATGTTAAAAAGGAACTGAGGTCACGAGAACTACCGTACTCCATGCTCTTTCCTGCAAGGCTTAGAGTGGTAGCTGAAAACAAAACGTGATTTTTCGACAACCCGGAGACAGTACAGAAATGGCTGGAGGGATGGAGGCCGGGACAACATCCACGACGGACAAATCGACCCAAGAAGGACCGAAATGCAGGTCAACGCCCGGGCTCCCAGGCTTCGGGAGGTGGACCAGAGAGTAGCGAATCCTTGGGGGCAGACGGCGGCCAAGAAGAGAATGAGGAACAGTGATCCTCAGACTTTAATACTTCAATAGGCATTTAATGCTGTACACGCACTTCCCGCCATTGGACACTGGGTGATGGACCTCCGAGGGTGTGAATGAGAGACTGCCGGCAGCGGAGAGTCCCTCACCCCAACGCGCAAGTACACTGTTTTAGGGATGGGATATGCACTCTGCTCAGTTGGGGGGGTGGGCAGTTTTGAGTCCGTGCAGCAGGGGGGCAGGGAGGGGGGTGGGTAGGGGTTCGGGAATGTTTGCAATACAGGGCCCTTTGGTTCTGCGAGTTTTTGTTTTATGCACACACATGCTTATTGGTATGTTTCATTATTCTGGTAGCAACTTGTCTATTGCGGACAGCGAGGAATTGGAATGTTGGAAGGAGTCACATCTACCCTACACTTGTCTCCGTACGCCACCTCGCTCACGGCGGGAGGGCCTCATGGCTGTTCACCACTTTTCTCATGGCCCGAATAGATAACCATACTACACCGGCCCCATTGCACGTCATGTCGTGGAACGTTAGGGGCCTAGGGGACAAGATCAAGAGGGGTGTGGTGTTACAGGGTATTAAAAGACAGGGACCTGCCCTAGTTCTATTGCAGGAGACACACCTGACGGGGGCGGCCACAAGGGCTCTAGATAGGCGAGGATATCATATGATAGTACACGCGGAATTTACTTCAGGGTCCCGTGGCACGGGTATTTTGCAGAAGAAATCCTCCCAATTCATAGTGAAGTCAATGGCAGTCGATGATCGAGGCCGCTTCGCGGCAGTACATGGCCAGTGGGAGGGGAAATTGTTAAATGTGGTCTCCGTATATATACCGCCGGCACTGCACTCGGTAGCCCTGCCGGACCTCGGCAGATTCCTGCTAGATCTCCCTGACGGGGACTTGCTTGTAGGTGGGGACTTCAATATGACACTCACAGATACCCTCGACTGATTCCCCGCCCGAACGCACACAGATGGCCCCAGGAGGTTACAGACTTTTTGGATGCACAGGGTTTGGTGGACGTATGGCGTACACTGCACCCAGGTCAGCAACAATGTTCCTATTGCTCTGCCACCCACAATAGTCTTTCAAGGATCGACTACATTTTCACACTGGGCAACGGTCTTCTTACCGTGGCCGAGGCAAGCATACAGCCGAGAGGAATCTCGGACCACTCACCGATCACTCTGACAGTCACCAGCACAGGCACTAAACGAAAACGGATATATCCGATTTTCCCGGGGTATCTTAAAGTCCCACAGATAAGTAAGGACCTGAAGAAAGCTACCCAGCTTTACTTTCAGGAGAATCGGTCCTCAGTAGACTCCCACCCCCAATTCGTGGGAAGCCAACAAGACTGTGTTCAGGGGCCAAGCCATCGCCATCATTACGAACCATAAGAAAACACATAGGAAGGAAGCATTAGATTTGGAGTTGGGCCTCGAAAGGGCCAACACTGCCCATATGGCAGGCCCATCAGAAGACACACTTCACGAATTACAGGTACACCAGCGTCACCTCACCGACCACTTGAGACGGGTAACGTTGGCGGACATTGCCGCGACTCAACACAGGGTCTACGATATTGGGGACAAAGCTAGCAAACTCCTGGCGTGGCTTGATAAGAAACAAGGGGGAGGGAGGAACATACTACAGCTCACAGACTCATACGGCGTCGTCCATACCCAACCAGGTGATATAGTGGAAGTCCTGGCTGATCATTTTAGTGATGTGTACACTCCTGCGATAGTGGTAACAGAGGATGAAGCCCGAAATGCCCTCGAATGTGTGCCTCTGCCAAAACTGACGGACGAGGCATCGAAGGACATCGACGCCCCCTTGACTGTCGACGAAATCCAATTGGCCATCGGCTCCCTTCATTCGGGTAAGGCTCTGGGCCCCAATGGGGTGCCCATCGAATGGTTTAAGACTATGTCAGAATCCCTGAGTACGCCCCTTCTTCAGATGTACGAAGAGAGTAGGTTGAAGGGAACACTACCGCCAGACCAACGGATGGCGACTATTGTAGCCATCCCGAAACTGGTTATACCCCCCAGCAACTGCACATCGTATAGGCCTATCTCCCTCCTGAACCCAGAGGCCAAAATAATAGCTAATGTACTGGCGAACAGACTCCTACCGTGCTTAACTCAATTGATTCACCCGGATCAATCCGGCTTCATGCCGCATCGAAGCACGGCCCTAAACCTTCGCAGGGTACATGGGGTTGTGGCGAGGCTCTCGATGCTGCGGGAGCCGGCCGCGATCCTATCATTAGACGCCAAGATTGCGTTCGACATGGTAGAGTGGAATTACCTCTTCGCAGTGCTCGCACGTATGGGCTTTGGTCCAGTGTTTATCTCCTGGATACGTATGCTTTATAAAGATCCCATAGCCAGAGTGGTAGCTAATGGCCACATTTCTTGAACCATACATTTAGGACGTGGCACACAGCAGGGATGTCCACTTTCGCCCCTCCTTTTTGCTCTGGTTCTGGAACCGTTGGCGGTTACTATTCGTACCACGCAGCTCCGGAGGGGGATCCAATGGGATCCACATTGGGAAGATAGAGTGTCCCTCTACGCGGATGACATGTTGATATACCTTACTGACTTGGAGGACAGCCTTCCCAACCTCCTAGCTCTATGTAATTAACATGGGCCAGTATCAGGGTACACCATCAATTGGGCAAAGTCGACAATCTTTGAGCTCAAAGGGCCACTTCCACCACTCCCAGACTCCTGTCCACTGGAGATAGCACCCTCTTCCTTTAAATATCTGGGAATCCATATTACCCGCGATGAGGCGGAGTTTGCACGGCTTAATTTGCAGCCTCCCTTGCTCCGACTCCGTAACGATGTGCAGCACCGGAAAGAACTCCTACTGACATTGCTGGGCAGGGCGGCGTTATTTAAAATGATGGCCCTGCCGCGCTTTTTGTATATTCTTGAGAATGCCCCACGCTTGATACCGGACAGCTTCCTCCAAAAAATAACGGCACAGATCACAGGCCTGCTCTGGGGGAACCGGCCAGCCCGGATCTCACACACAATGCTGAATAGGAGTTGGTACGATGGGGGCATTGCACTGCCCAATATACGACTGTATTATTGGGCGGCCCAACTTAAGATCCTTAATCAGTGGATACACGCCCCGCAAGATGATCCAGCATTCAAGGCAGACAGGGCACAACTGGGCACGAACAGATTGCTGGCTCCACTATATCACCGAGGCATTGCGGCAAAACTCATGGGACCCACGAAACACACTGTTCACCTGTGGTACAAGGCGCAAGCAAAGCTAAAATGGGATGGGACCATCACAAAACTTACACCTTTATGGGACACTAAGGCACTGGGACATCTGCGACGCACTAAGGGCTTTACCCAATGGGATAACATCGGGATTTCAACTGTGGGAGACATGTGGACTAGAGAGGGGGTGGTTTCCTTTGCAACCCTTCAGGAACAGTACGAGTTGGGGGATAACGAACTATACAGATATATACAGATCAGACACGCCCTACAGGCGGCAATCCCACCAGACACATCCCCACCAGAATCCTCTCCGCTAGAAGACCGTCTGCTCACGGACTTCTTACAGGAGGGTGCAACTTCGCTGACATACCGCAAATTGATCAATAACCTACCTGACCCACTGGAGAAGCTAAAAGACAAATGGATGACTGATGTCGGAGACCTAGATGAGTCCGACTGGAACGCAGCCATGGCGTCTCCACGTGAGGCAGGTATATCCTCCAAATTCCGTCTAGTGCAGTTAAAAATTCTACATAGGATTTATTACACCCGAACGACACTACACAAACTGCAAAGGGCGGATCATCCCTATTGTCTTAGAGGCTGCGGAGCAGAGGGCACGTTTATACACACGCTGTGGGAATGCCCACGTATTGTTAGTTATTGGCAGCGGGTTCTACGTACCATCGCACAGACACTTCACACCTCACTCACACTGGACCCGCGGATGTGTCTACTAAATGTGTGGGGGCCTGCTGATCTTACCTTCTACGCAAGGGTATGGACCACGATAGGACTGGTCACAGCCAAACGAGACATCGCACAGAAATGGGGGTCGGCGGACCTCCCCACACTGGCACAGTGGATCAGGAACATGGACCAGCTCATGTTGACAGAAAGAGCAGTTTACAAACTACGGGATAACCCTCGTAAGTGGAACGGGGTCTGGCAACCGTGGAATTCCTACAGGGGGGATATATGTGAGCCGCTGGAGGAGGAGGATCTTGAGGGTTCTGATGATGAAGAAGAACACTGAATGGGGACCGGGGCAGGATGATGGGCCACACACATGGAGAAAATGGGGATGGTTATGTAGCAGGGGTTTATGACGGGGGGGATAGGGAAGGGCTCAGGGTACGGAGAATGTACGATTGGTCCCTCACATGACAACTATGATGCTAGATGCTATACCGAGTCTAACTTAATGACATGCTGATTCATGTGTGCAATTTCTTTTAGTTTACGTTCAATGTTACAACAAAAAAACATAAAAAGCAAATTGTAATTTTTACTGTACATTTATACGCTCCGTTCATCTGACCATTTTGATAAATGATGCTGCTCTACAATCAGATGAGGTCCGGAAACATACGCATCGTTTATATTTACTTTGTACCACGAGCTGGCCTCAGGGATGTAGGCATTTATGTGATTGATGATGATAATAATATTTGATTTTTGCAACAAAAATAAAAATAAAAATAAATAAAAATGCAACTTGGCCACACTTTAATAATTTTACAGTGAAAACTGACCCTTTTTTTTCAAAGTGCCTAGCTGTAGATTTTGAACCCAGCTCTACCAGCACCAAGGGAAACTTAGCAAACATATACAATTTTGAAAACTAAGACACCAGGGGAATCCAGTGTGGTGTGATGTGACTGGCTCTCACCAGGTTCTGTTACCCACAATCCCTTGCAAACCTAAACATTTGTAAAACAAAAACACATTTTCCACAAATTTCTGTGGTGGAAAGTATGGAATCTGCGTGGACCCACAAAATTCCACCCACGCCGCATTCCCCAAAGTCTTCCCAAATAAATTACACCTGACTTGTGTGCATAAGCTTAGTGCCCGCGACAGGAAACAGCACAAAAACGCAATGTGGACACACCACATTTTTATACTGAAAACTGACCCTTTTTGCAAAGTGCCTAGCTGTAAATTTTGAACCCTAGATCTGCTGGCACCTAGGGAAACCTAGCAAACCTATACATTTTTTAAAACTAGACACCCACGGGAACTCAGGATGGGGTGATGTGACTGGCTCTCACCGGGTTCTAATACCCAGAATCCCTTGCAAACCTAAAAATTTGTCAAAAAAACACCTTTTCCTCACATTTCTATGGTTGAAAGTTCTGGAATCTTTATGGATCCACAAATTTCCACCCACCCTACATCCTCTGAAGTCTTCTGAGAACATCGGTACCTCACTTGTGTGGGTAGGCCTAGTGTCCGCGATAGGAAACAACCCAAAACTCAATGTGTACACACCACATTTTCACGGTGAAAACTGACACTTTTTTTTAACGTACCTAGCTGTAGATTTTGAAACCTAACTCTGCCAGCACCTAGGAAAACATAGAAAACGTATATATTTTTGAAAACTAGACACCCAGGGAATCCAGGATGGGGTGACTTGACTCTCACCTGATTCTGTTATCCAGAATCCCTTACAAACCTAAAAATGTATCAAAAAAAACATATTTTCCTCATGTTTCTGTGGTGGAATGTTCTGGAATCTGTGTGGATCCTCAAAATTCAAACCACCCCACATTACCCAACGTCTTCCGAGAAGAATTGTACCTCACTTCTATGGGTAGGCCTAGTGCCCATGACAGAAAACACCCCAAAACCTATTGTGGTGACATCAGCCTTACTTATCACAAAACAACCTGGTTTTGCAAGGGGGGGTCCCATGAGATTTTGGCCCCGGGTTTGGTGGCCATCTAGGGAAACCTACTAAACCATCACATTTCTGAAAATTAGACACCCGGTGTAGTCCATCAAGGAATGGCTTGGATGGGTCCCCTACCATTTCCCTACCCAGAATCCCCTGCAAACTTAAAATTGAGCTGAAAAGGTCACCTTTTTCCTCACATTTCTATGTGGGAAAGTTCTGAAATCTGCATGGATCCACACATTTCCTACCACCCACCATTCTCCCAGGTCTCCCGATATAAATGGTACCTCACTCGGATGGGTGGGTCAAGTACCCGCGACAGGCAAGGGCCCAAAACCTATTGAGGCAAAATCAAAATTATCTACAACAAACAACCTGGTTTTCCAAGGGGGTCCCTTGTGTTTCTGGCCCCAGGTTCGGCAGTCACCTAGGGAAACCTTGTAACAAGGACAGGAACTTAGGGTGGACAATTTTTAACAGGGTTCAGTGTACATGCCCAAGTCACTAGTAGCAAAAAGAAGCACAAAGTTCCCCTGGGGAACTTTGTGCTTCTTTTTGCACCTACGGAAACCTACCAAACCCACACATTTTTGAAAACTAAAAGCCCTGGGGAGTCCAGAAAGGTATGGCTTGCGTGAGTCCCAACACATTTCCTTACCCAGAATCCCCTGCAAACCTCAAAACATTTTTAAAACCTATTTTTTCTAACATCTGTGTGGGAAAGTCGTAAGATCAAAGCGCTGACATGCAATTCCTACCACCCAGCATTTCCCAAAGTCTCCCGATAAAAAAGGTACATCACTTCTGGGGTAGGCATAGTGGCTGCAAAAAGGAAATGGCCCAAATCGTACCGTGGAGTCTTCAAAATTACCTAAAAGAAAACAACCTGCTTTTGGGGGTGGGTACATGTTTTTTTGGCCCCGGCTCGCCACCATCTATGGAAACCTACAAAACCCACAAATTCTCTGAAAACTAGACACCCTGGGGAGTCCAATGAGGTATGGCTTGTGTAGATCCCCCCATGTTTCCCTACTAAGAATCCCCTGCAAACCTAGATGTTGCTGAAAAAAACAAGTTTTCCACATATTTGTGAGTAGATTAACTGTGCCAGCACAAATGTCCATGCCCCACAGCATTCTCCTTAGTGTCCTGAGTAAAATGATACCTTATTTTTGTGCGTGTCCAATGGAGAATTGGCTAAAAACTTATTTTTAAAAATGTAGCGCTTAGAATTCATGGTGCTATCCCCTTAATCCCTATGTTTTGGGCTCTTCCCAGTCACAGGGCCTTGCTCCTCCCACACAAGTGAGGTATAATTTTACTCGGGAGACTAAGGGGAACGCTGTGGGGTAGGACATTTGTGCCGACTTGGTGATTCCACGCAACAATATGTGGAAAATGTGTTTTTTCAGCTACATTTGAGGTTTGCAGTGCATTCTGGGCAGGGCAACGTTGGGGATCCACAAAAGCCATGCCTCACTGGACTAGACGAGGTGTCTAGTTTTCAGAAACGTGTGGGGTTGGTAGTTTCCCAAGACGACCACTGAACCTGGGACCAAGAACTCAAGTGAGCCCTCTTGCAAAACCAGGTTGTTTTGTGATAGGTAATTTTGATGTCTCCTCAATACTTTTTGGGCCTTTACTTGTCGCAGGTACTTGACCCACCCACGCGAGTGAGGTTCCATTTTTATCAAGAGACCAGGGGGAACGCTGGGTGGTAGGAAAATTGTGTCAGCCCAGTAATCCTACGACTTTCCCCACAGAAATTTGAGAAAAAAAATATTTTTTAATCAAAATTTGAGGTTTGCAGGGGATTCTGGGTAGAGAAACTTTGGGGGATCCATGCTCGCCATACCTTCCTGGACTCCCCCAGGTCTCTAGTTTCCAGAAGTGTGTGGGTTTGGTAGGTTTCCCTAGATGGCCGTCAAGCCCGGCACAAAAAACTCATGTGACCCACCTTGCAAAAACTCATGTGACCCACCTTGCAAAACCAGGCAATTTTCGGATACATAGGGGGCATCTGCACACAAAAAGCTCATGTGACCGGCTCAAAAAACTCATGTGACCCACCTTGCAAAACCAGGTCATTTTCGGATACATAGGAGGCATCTGCGTTTCTGGCCCCGGGGTTAGCAACCATCTAAAGAAACCCATCAAACCCACACAATTATGTAAACTATAAATCCAGGGGAGTCCAGCGAAGTATGGCCTGCATCGGTCCCTCAACGTTTTCCTACCAAAAATCCCCTTCAAACATCAAATTTAGCTGGAAAAAGAACTTTTTTCTCTAATTTCTGTGTGGGAAAGTTCTGGAATCTATGTGGATCCACAAATTTCCTACTACACAGCATTTCTCCAGGTCTCCTGATAAAAATTATACCTCACTCATGTGGGTGGGTCAAGTTCCCGCGACAGGGAAAGGGCCCAAAACGTATTGAGGAAGATATCAAAATGATCTATCACAAAACAACCTGGTTTTGCAAGGGGGGCCACCAGGGCCTTTGGCCCCAGTCTCTTTGGCCTTCCTGGTAAACTATCAAACCAACACATTTCTGAAAACTAGACACCCGGGGGAGTCCAGCGGGGTATGACATGTGTGGATCGCACAAAGTTTCCCTACCCAGAATTCCCTGCAAACCTCAAATTTAGCTAAAATAACCACATTTTCCTCCTATTTTTATGTGGAATCACCGAGCCAGCACAAATTCCTACCCCACAGTGTTCCTCTCAGTCTCCCGAGTAAAAAAATACCTCACTTATGTGGGTGGGGCAAGGGCCTGTGAATGGGAAGAGCCCAAAACATAGGGATTTAGGGTATAGCACTGAGAATTCTAAGCACTACATTTAAAAAAATAACATTTTTAGCCAATTCTGCATTAGACACGCACACAAGTGAGGTATCAATATACTCGGGACACTAAGGAGAACACTATGGGATAGGACATTTGTGCCGGCACGGTGATACCACACAGAAATCTGTGGAAAATGTGTTTTTTTCAGCTAAATTTGAGGTTTGCAGGGGATTTTGGGTAGGTAAACATTGGGATCCACGCTGGCCATAATTCGTTGGACTCCCCAGGGTGTCTAGTTTTCAGAAATGTGTGGGGTTGTTAGGTTTCTCTAGATGGCGGCAAGCCTGGGGCTAAAAAAACAGGTACCCCCCCAAAACCAAGTAGTTTTGCTATAGGTAATTTTGAGGTCTCCACAGTACAATTTGGGCCATTTCCCGTTGCAGCCACTATGCCTGGCCACACAAGTGTGGTACAATTTTTATTGAGAAACCTAGGGGAATGCCGGGTGGCAGGAAGTTTTTGTCAGCCCGGTGGTCCTACAACTTTCCCACACAGAAATGTGAGAAAAAAAAGATTTTTTCAACAATATTTGAGGTTTGCAGGGGATTCTGGGAAGGAAAATGTTGGTGGACCCACATAAACCATACCTTGCTAGACTCCCTTGGGTGTCTAGTCTTCTGAAATGTGTGGGTTTGGTAGGTTTCCCTAGGTGGCCACCGAGCCTGGGGCCAAAAACTCTTGGGACCCCCCTTGCAAAACCAGGTTGTTTTGTGATAGGTAATTTTGATGTCACCTCAATAGGTTTCGGGCCCTTGCCTGTCACGGGTACTTGCCCCACCCACGTGAGTTAGGCATCATTTTTATCTGGAGACCTGGGGAAATGCTGGGTGGTATGAATTTTGTGGATCAATGCAGATTCCAGAATTTCTCACACAAATTTGACAAAAAAGTGATTTTTTCAGCTAAGTTTGGGTTTGCAGGAGATTCTGGGTAGGGAAATGTTGGGGGACCCATGCAAGCCATATCTTGTTGGGCTCCCCAGGGTTTCTAGTTTTCAGAAATGTGTGGGTTTGGTGGGTTTTCCTTGATGGCCGCTAAGCCCGGGGCCAAAATCTCATGGGACCCCCTTGCAAAACCAGGTTGTTTTGTGATAGGTAATTTTGATGTCACCTCAATAGGTTTCGGACCTTTGCCTGTTGCGGGTACTTGACCCACCCAAACAAGTGAGGTACCATTTTTCTCTGAAGACTTTGGGGTGTGGGGTGGGTGGAATTATGTGTATCCACACAGAATCCAGAACTTTTCACCACAGAAATGTGAGGAAAATGTGTTTTTTGGACAAAATGTTACGGTTTGCAAGGGATTCTGGGTAATAGAACCTGGCGAAAGCCAGATAAGTCACCCCATCCTGGAATTCTCTGGGTGTCTAGTTTTGAAAAATGTATAGGTTTACAGGGTTTCCATAGGCACCGGCAGAGCTAGGGTTCAAAATCTATAGCTAGGCACTTTGCAAAAAAAGGGTCAGTTTTCACAGAGAAAATGTGGTGTGTCCACGTAGTATTTTGGGCCATTTCCTGTCACGGGCACAATGCCTAACCACAATAGTGAGGTACCATTTTTCTCGGAAGACTTTGGAAAAGCGGGGTGGGTGGAATTTTGTGGATCCACGCAGATCCCAGAACTTTCCATCACAAAAATGTGAGGAAGAAGTGTTTTTTAGCTAAGTTTGAGGTTTGCAAGGGATTCTAGGTACCGGAACCTGGTGAGAGGTGCACAAGTCACCCTACCCTGGAATTCCCTTGGTGTCCAGTTTTAAACAAGCATTTACAATGCAATAGGGTTTCGCACTGGCATTAGTTTGAGTCATTGACATTGTAAAAGACAAAAAAAAATATTTTTCTTTTTTAAAACCAAAATAAAAAGCAGTGTTAGTTACAATGGCAATAGAAACTTCAAAGCTTTGACCTATCAGTATTGCAAATGACAATGCCTTTTATTATTGCAGGTGTTTCATAAATGCATAAATAAATGGCATTGTCATTTACAATGCCAATTGGTCAAAATCTAGCAAACGCAAGACCTATTGCATTGCATTGCACCAACATCACCAGGATCACCCACACAATATACCACCACCTGTCCCACTACCAGTTTCCTTGTGTCTTATATTAATCTCTCTCTGCTTTTTAGTAACTCATGTTGCTCTTCTCCTCACTCACCAACCTTGTGCCTCACACTACGCTTCAGCTCCTCAGTCTCTGCCCTTGTGCCTCGCACTGCTCTTCTCCTCCTCACTCTCCATCCTTGTCTCATGCTTCTCTTCCCTTGTACTCTCCTTCCATCAACCTCACACTTCTCTTCTCCACCCCTCTCCTTCCTTGTGTCTCATGCTACTCTTTTACTCCTCACTCACCTTTCATTTCCCCCATGCTACACTTCTCCTCCTCTCTCCATCCTTCTGCCTCATGCTGCTATCCTCCTCCCTCTCTTCCTTCTCCCTCATACAGCTCTACTAGCTCACCTTCATCCTGCCTCATGCTACTTTCCCCCTCACTTCACTTCCTTCTCCCTCATGCTGTTCTTTTAATCCTCACTCTCCTTCCCAATTCATCACACTACTCTTCGCCTCCTAACTCTATGCTTCATACTGCTCCAGAGCTAACAATTACAATTCAACCCACATAATTACACTCAAATCACCTGCATTCACTCCATAACACATAGCTAAAATACTATACCGTTAGTAAAGCCAAAAGCGCAAACTTAAATAAATTCGAGACCTATTGCATTTCCAGTGCTTGTTTTTTCTTCAGATCGTCAATCATGGGAGTCTTCTTGGGGCAGCACACATCGCACCTCTTTCTCCGTGGGTGTGGTGCTAGATATATTTTCTTCGGCGGGTTGGGGATTAACAGAGGAGTGTGTCAGGAAGTTTGTAGGTCTAAATGGAGTACACCAGGGTGCAACAGGACTGCACTGCCCCCCACTGTAGAAAAGCCGCTGCCCAAGGGGAGGTGTTTACAGTTTAGCAGAGCTAAAAAACCCTCAGCAGGGGCACAACATCTGCCTGCACCAGGAGTGCTCTTCTGACCGTAGTGCCAGGCGGGGAGGGGCTACAAGGATGCCCGCTCCACACGCTACGTATTGCGAATGACCCTTGAGTTAATTATCCTCTGCACACACAGGGGGCGGAAACAAGGATAGGTGGGCAGAAATCGAGCTTGTGCTTCTTACCATCATGCAGCCTTAAGCACTCTGGGCAGGAAACCCACCTGCATATCAACTGCACCTCATACCAAACAAGCTTGGGACTCCACCTGGCGCTAGCATTTACTCACCTGGGGGAAAGAACCGAATGATGGGGTCATGCGGTATATCCAGGGAAGGAAATGTAAGTAAAAGGCTGGACAGCTACACAACGCTACCTGGAGAACATATGGTGAGGGAGTAGTGGGGCAATATAGCAGTGATCTTCGTTGCACACTGACAAGTATAGCTTGTGGCAGGAACATTCCACGAAGAGCACAGGGTGGAGAGTAACACCACTACTCTCATATTAAAATATGAGGTGATAAGCTGGGAGGGTAACAGCATCGGTTTATATTGGACTCCGTTCTTCCCAAATCGGAGCGACCCCGTGTAGATGGTGGGAGAGATGTAATGTGAGGACTTGAGGATAGGGTGGGGATGGTTAGCAAATTCAGTGCAGTTTAAAAGACGGGAATGCTCCTATGCCGTGAGAAAGCAGAAAGTGTGCTTTAAGTAAAGTATGTGAAATACACAGACAAAAGAAAGGGAATCAAAGCATAAGGTGCCAGCACTAGTCTAAAAAGTCCCTATCAGTTTTGGTGAACAGAAAGGTGCAAACAAAGGGCTGGGAGCACATTTCCCTATACTCCCTCAAATTAAAGGCTGATTCAACAAACCTAACCTTCAACAATTTAACAACACATAGTAGCCCAGCACACTTTAAGCACAATTTATTACAGTGAATGAGTCAAAGAAAGTTTGGTTTCATGAACAAGTCGATGTTTTCAGTTTCAATTGTTCTTTATTGTTCAATCTTTAAGAACGTTTGACAGCATCACTTTTGGAACCGCCAACGCGTTTCGTCCCAATCATTGACTTCTTCAGGGCTTGAACAGTCAATATAGTATATTCTGGTTGACAATTTCTTATAAGTTCTTGTTGACAGTTTTTTATGAATTCTTAATGGTAAGAAAGTATTTCAGTAAGAGGAGTATTCTATTTGGGGACCCTTTATCGTTTCTTCATATGGTTAAGGCATCATGTTTGATAGTCGGAAGATCAATTTTACAAGGTAGTAACCCGGATATGGTAGTTCGGGTCCGTAAGGAGGGTCCTCAATCGTCTCTGCTCCAACTTCGTGGTGATTCCTGTTGGAGCAGAGACGATCGAGGACCCTCCTTACGGACCCAAACTACCATATCCGTTTCGTCATTAACCATATGAAGAAACGATAAAGGGTCACCAAATAGAATACTCCTCTTACTGAAATACTTTATTACCATTAAGATTCCTGAGTTGCCCCTACAGAAAATGCAGCTTTTTATTTTTAGCAAAATGCATATGAAAATTGTGCTGTAAAGGTCTCTTTTAGTTTAACCCCTCCTGACAACTCAAAATGGGTGTATTTGCCATCCTCTCCCTTCCTCCTGTTTTTTATATTTGTAAAAGCTTCCTGATGAGGTTTAATTCATTCATTGTTTTCATTAAAGCAAGTCTCAAGTACTATAAAATCACTGAGAGCAGATGGAGCGCCCGGTCCAAACGGACTTCCTAACGCCTTATTTAGGAAAGACTCAAAGTTTTGGGCCAGTCAACTAACACCTTTGTTTGGTCAGAACCTAAAGACCGGGAACATCCCCGAATCATGGAGAGGCAGCATTCTGCATCCAATCTACAAATCCGGGCTTTGTTCAGACACCAACAACTATAGGCTTATAGCCTTAATTGATGTGGAGGCTAAGATCTACGCTTCCAACTTGTTGGTAGAACTGGAATCCTGGGTGAGCAGTACAGGGATCATTCCCCGACACAAACAGGCTTTGGGCCAGGCCTGGGCACCTTGACCAATCTATCCGTGTTAACCCTCCTTGTTAACAAAGCTATCTATAATTCCACCCCGCTGTATACTTGTTTTCTGGACCTAAAAGCGGCCTTCGATAAAGTGCCTAGATCAAGTCTTTGGGCAAAAATGAAAGCCTGGGGCGTGCCGTCAAAGTTGCTGGGAGCAATTATTGAGCTCTACACAGACACTTGGGTGCAAGTGAAAAAAGGAGATGGTCGACACCTGACCAGGAAATTCCACACAACTAACGGTTTAAAGCAAGGCTGCGTTCTGGCCCCAAGCCTCTTCAACATCTATACTGCGGACCTAGAAAGTGTCATAAGCACCATCCCGGGAGATCCACCAAAATTGGCCCACTCGCCTATAACAAGTCTCCAATACACTGACGACATTGTCTCCTTTCAAAAACCCCCATCGGTCTACAACGTTCGATCGCTAAACTGTTGCAGTACCTTGCGAACGCACAACTGACTATAAACCTAAAGAAAACTAACATCATATGCTTCTGTGGCTCTAGAAAAAAAAAAAGAATTTCGTCTGGAGAATAAATTCTACCCCTCTAATCCAGGTAAATCATTATAAATACCTGGGAATCTTACTAGACCACCGATTAAAGTTTAAACAGCACCTAGACCAGGGGGAATCCAAAGCAAAGCAGCTTCAATTTGCCTTCAAAACAGTTCAAAAGCAATTAAAAGGTCATTCTACCGGCCACATTCTCAACATCGTAGCTGCCAAATTTTTGCCATCATTGACATACGGTTCCGAACTACTGGCAACCCGGGATGCTACAGCATTAAATCTCGCCCAATCCAGGCTGTTCAAAACTCTTTTCTCAATCCCGAGACACATTTCGCAAGCCCAAATCCGTTTGGAGTTCGGTCTCACTAACCAGCTCCCAGCAAGACAAGGAGCACTCGTCAAATATTATTGGCGTATGAGGGAGGCAGAAGACGAATCCCTGGCCCACCTTTGCTGGTTAGAAGTCGAAAAACAGGCCGGGCAGCCAGACTCAATATACAAGATCTTGAGGCAAGCGTTGGAGGCATTAAAACTAGATGAATCTTGGCGTCTGCCCATTACATATTCTGCCTTCAAACTGATAATCAAGAAAGCAGTCAAACAATCATCACTATTCATGGACAAAGCAGCAGTGGCTGGCAAAAGCCCTGCCTGGATCTTCTTGCCGTCATATACCCACCTAAAACCACAGGATTATTTGAAAGAATGCTTCAGGGACGACTATAAAAGGAAACTAAGCCTTCTAAGGTTGGGTTGCTTCTCGTCCAAAGTCCTCACTCCCAAATGGCTACGGCAGTGGGCAACTCCCGATTGCCGCCTATGCGGCAACGGCGCAGAGTCTTTACTGCACCTCATATGTATATGCCCGGCACTCCAAAATCTAAGAAAAACGCTTCTTCGATCTCCCTTAAGAGAAGCTCAGGTGAGAACTTGCAGGGCGGCGGTGATAGGATGCCTAGGCGGTTCTTGGATAGAACTATCATGTAAAACCATAACATTTTTGAACCTTGCCGCCATAGAGTTGGAAAAAAGGGCACCATCCAAAGAGGTCCCTGGACAATGGGACAGGCTTTGGCAGACCACAGACTTTTCCTCCCTTTTTTTCCAATGGTCATTTTTGTGCATCACAAGTTAATAATAACGAGCCTCTTGTTTGAACAACCATTATTCTTTTACACTTTTTCTTCTCTTCTTAGACCTTTTTTTCTGACACTTTTGCAGAGCATGTTATTCATTTTTAACTCGACTCAAAGTTTATTCTGTGTTGTTTTTATGATGTAAATATCGCTTGCAGGGTGGTAAGTCCACCCTTTTATGATTTTTTTTTTAAATCAAATAAAGTATTATTAATCTAATTAATCATTGGACAGGTGCCTCGTTGCCTACTTGTAACTATTCTCTGACCCTGCTTCAAGGGTCAGAGCAGGGTCATAGAATAGTTGGAGGTAGGCAACGATGCGCCAGGAAGCAATTATCAGCAGGTGTCCAAGTTGAAGTTAATTTGTTTGTAACCCTTTTGTAAAAGGTTACAAAGAAATTAGGTTCAACTTTTGCACCTGCTGCTGTAACCCTTGCTTGGCTGAAAATTCGTCCCCGCTTTCGCGAGATTCGCGGATCGCGAAATCGCAGAAAATCCGCAAATTCGCCCGCCAAACGGATTTTACGCCCACCCTTTCTTCAGGCTGTCCGAAGCCTCTAGCACCAACTTTGCCACACACCCCGCCTCAGTGAATAACGTGTGCCCCTACCACTTGAAAGTTCCCAGCTGCCAGTAGTGTTTTACGTTCAGGGAGACTTGAAAGGCCGCTGCACCTGGCAGGAAATGAATGAGTAGATAACATCCAACACCAGTAACCAGTCCAGTGACCCCAACTTTAATTCCACTAATACTGGAGGCCTGCAAAACCAGCAGAGACACCTTGTTCCTTCCTGGAGCAAAACCCGCATTCGCTTCAGGAACTCATGACCACAGCAGTCCGCTCTTTAAAAGCGAAGGGTCCTGAGCAATCCCTGAACAAGAAGCTGGTTTCTGTCAATGGGAAAAGACTGAGAATATGTGCGCATTTATATATAGATCACTGCAAAAAGTAAAACCAGTTTCCCCTAGGAGGCAAAGAACAATCAAGCCACCAAAAGATTGATCAAATACATTGCACAATACATGAAGCTTTAAAAAGAGTGTCAACAACGGACAATGTTAACTTTAGAGTGTACCATAAACGTAGTCAGTAACACTGTTATCGGGCTGAGAAACACTCCCTTTTGCCCCGCAAGGCAAAATAAATAAATAAACAAGCATGGCCGTGGCGGACCACGCTGAAAATAATATTAAAAGAGTGCTTGCACTAAGGAGGACATGTCAGGCCACAAGTAAAAGATCCAGTCGGGAAGGGCCATCCGAAAAGGAGAGAGGGCAGTAACAAGGAGGAACTAAGAAGCCTCCTTTTCAATCGTGAGCCAGCGTTTAGCATGTAGAATGACGCCAGCTAAACAAAAAGATGGTTGGGGCTTCAAGTTCCCTTCTGATGGACTCCGGACTGATGACAATAAGCCTCGCAGAGCGACGAGCTCATGCACGCTCTAGCGCTAGGTCTGCAAGACCTAAAAATTTACAGGTTTGCTAGGTTTCCCTATGTGCTAGCTGGGATAGGGCCCAAAATCCACAAGTAGGCACATTGCTAAAAACAAGTCTTTGCCTAGTGGGCTTTCTGCCGACTTGGTGGGGAATCTGGGGGGTGTTGCCCAGATATGCCTGAAAGGTGGCAGAAAGACTGTGGCAATTTTTTGGAGAGCATTGTTATGCCCATTCTGGGCAGCCCCCATGCATAAAACAGCCAGCGTAATCGCTGGCCCTAGTGGGCTTTCTGCCCCCCCAGGGGCAGGTCAGGGGCCACTGGTCCCCATCCTCCCCCCAGGGGGGGAGAAAGACTGGCATTTTTGGGGGGAGAGTCAGGCTGACCTTACCCCTGAATTAAAAAAATATTAACTCCTGAGGCCTAGTGGGCTTTCTGCGCCCTGAGGGAGGCAAATAAGGGGCTTATGACCCCATCTGCCTTTGAGGGAAGCAAAAAGACAGTTGTATATTTAGGGGATGGGGGCATTGGCCTGACAATCTTGGGCATCCCCCACCCCTACATCAATAAAACAAATCTCTGGTTTCAAATTGCTTTCTGCCCCTCTGGGGGTAGATTTGGGGAAAGAACCCTGGGGGGGCAGAAAGACTGACATTTCTCTTGGGTGGGGGGAATTGCGATGCCATTTTTGGGAAACCCTGTCCCTAACCCCCAACATCAATAAAAAGAGAAATCTCTGGTTTCTAGTGGGCTTTCTGTCCCCTGGGGGGGCAGATTGGGAGCTGCTGCCCCCATCTGCCCCGCAGAAAGACTGACATTTCTCTGGGGGTTGGTGAGGGCATTGCCATGACCTTTTTGAGCAGCCACCACCCCAACAACAATAAAAAAAATCTTGGTTTCTAGTGGGCTTTCTGCCCCGCCGAGGGGGCAGATTGGGGGCTACTGCCCCCAAACACTGTTGTGCCCCAAAAAATATGGGGGAGCAAAGGCCCTTGCCCAAACGGCCGCTCCCCTCTCTGTGGTGCTAATGGATGGATCCCTGCTTGGGGATCGCCCTCCTGGGGTGATCTCCATGCAGGGATCCACTAGGGAAGGGTACCATTTGAAAGGGGAGATTCTCCCCTTTTCAACGATACCTCTCTGAAGTGTTTCAGTGCTCGGGGCTGAGATAGCCCCAAAAGCACTTAAACACTAAACCTGAAACTAAGTTTCAGTTTTGTTTTCAATCTAATGACAACAGCGCGCCATGCGCACAATCATCATTAGATTGAAAACCAGGAAAGGCCCTCTGGAGGTTGGGGGAGCTCTACCCCACCTCCTGAGCCCCCCCAAAAATGTAAATCCCTCTGTTGTTTGCAGCGGAGGGATTTCATGCCCCTGTCCTCATGACCGAATCGTTCCGTCATGAGCACAGGAGCACTGATGCTCATGATAGAACCATTCCGTCATGAGCACCGAAGGGGTTAAAATGTCTTGCAATGGGCTACTGTATATCATTGTATTTGATTGCCCTTGATGCTCAAGGATTCGTTATTTGGCTTTATGTATAGTACTTCCTACGTAGTACTTATCACATGGGCATCTGAGGACATATACTACATATTCTGTGTTGCACAAGGCATGTTTCAATATTTTGAAGGGTGTACATTCAGTAGATAGTTTGACTTCTTTGCATTTAGTACTATATTTACAGGCTTATATTGTACTCCTTTTGGTATCCGGAGTGGTGAGAGCACAACATATCGTATGTTTTAGAGACTTATCTTTTCTATAAGTAATTTGAGGATAATCCTCCAAGTATTTTTCTAAATCTGCATGCGTCTTCAAAACATTCCAAAATGTATCTAAAGATTTTCTCACATTTTTAGATTGTTAATTGAAAGTTGTGATGAACCTAATGCTTTTCTTTGTCTCACTTTCACTGTCTTTATTCAGTGTCAATAAATCATTTCTGTCTCTGTTCTCAAACTCTGCACAGGCATTCCTGATACATTTCTGTGTGTACCCTCTAGCATAAAAACCTTCCACCATTTCTTTTTCATATCCCTCCTTGGTGCTGCAATTTTGTTTTGCTCCCAGTAGCTCACCCAGTTTTGTGCACGGTGTGTTATTTCATCAATTTGAAAAACAACGCTGTTTTGGATAACGGACAGCGAACGGGCCTCGGTGTCCCGATGGATATGTTAAATCTGTTGCTGCCTCATGAAGTTGACCTACTCAATAACAGAACACGTGGCCCCCACATCCTGGGGTGGTGCTCCTACACGTCAGGGTGTGCCGCATATTTATCCAAGCTCCAATGTACCCAACATACCAACATACAAGGAGCACTCGAACGGCAACATGCTGATGAGGAGCCTTTATGGTATACAGTCCGCCAGCACAATAGCTTTAAGCAGTTCAGATTGCCGTGGATGCCTGATGCGTTTCGAAGTGTCTCCACTTCTCGTCAGAGGCTTTTGCAATTAAAGGCGCATAGGACGCCGCCCTTATCATTTAAATTCTCTAATGCATGTCCTTGATGGGATGCTCTGCTGTGACCAGCAGAGAATTATGGGCCTGGTAGTGTCCTTTGTCTCCCGATGGAGAACGCAATGTTGCTGATATAACATTCATAGCCCGCGGACGGGCCTCGGGTGTCCCAGTGGATATGCTAAATCTGTTGCTATCCACGAAGTCGACCTGCTCGATAACAGACCACGTGGTGCCCCATATCCTGGGGTGGTGCTCCTTCATGGCACGGTGTGCTGTGTATTTATCCAAGCTCCAAAGTACCCAACGTACAAGGAGCACTCGAACGGCAACATGCTGATTAAGAGCCTTTATGGTATACAGCCCGTCAGCACAACAATAGCTTTAAGTAGTTTAATTTTGCTGTGGATGCCTGACGCGTTTCGAAGTGTCCCCACTTCTCTTCGGAGGCTTTGGCAATGAAGGCGCCTAGGACACCACCCTCATCATTTGGCCAGGCCACTTGCACCTCCCACCAGCCTATGAATAAATGTGCATAGCTGGGAGCGAAGCAGGTGCCCATTGCAGTCCCGTATACATGCCTGCAAATGTTATTACGCAAACAGAATTCAATTAACTCTAACAACATCCTATTTTGTTCCACGAATTTCGATGATTTTTTTTGTAAGAAATATTTTACTGTGTTGAGTTCCTGCAAGTGATTTATACCTGTGTACAGGCAAAAAAAAGAATATATATATATATATATATATATATATATATATATATATATATATATATATATATATATATATATATATATATATATATATATATATATATTCACTGAAAAAACCATAGGTTATAGACCATATATAGTTAGGAATTCGCATTTACAAAACCTTATTTTACTCACACAAAACCATTGAAATTCCATATATAGTTAGTTGCACTAACTATATATCGCGCACCCGCAATCCACTGCTGATGATGTCACATATTACATCATTCATGACATGGTCAGTGACATCACTGATGACATCTCAAATGACATCACTGATGACATCACTGATGACAACATCCAGTGACTGTATGTTTCTGTAAAGTTAAAATATGTCTTACATATTGAAGAATGAGTGGATGTAGGATTTAGTAGGTGCATGACTGACTGTATGAGTGAGTGATTAAATGTGTCTCACTGAGTGCATGGGTTAGTGACTAAAGTGTCTTAATTTGTGCATCATTATGTCTGTTGTTCTGTAAACTGTTGCATGTGTTGATAAGTAGCTATATGAGTAACTATATGGGTTATTGATTGGTTGCGCAAGTATTTGTATGTGAGTCTGAGTGTGTGTGTGGGTGGCTGTGAGGTGTGTGACTCTGTGCATAGATGTGTGACCAGTTGATTCACTAGGTGTATGGGTTCAAGAGTGCATGTGGAAATAGCTGTTTGGGCGGTTGACTGTGTGCATGGCTGTGTTGGTGAGTGAATGGATATCTCAGTGCTACATGTCCAAGTAAGTACATATGTAAAACACAGTGCATGTGAGAGTTGGCATATATAAATGACTATCCATGAGAGCCAGTAATTGTGCGAGTGGCTGTATGGATCAATGTATGCTTGTATCAGTGATTGTATAAGAGAGTAAGCATGTGTTAGTAAATGTTTGTATATTTGTGGTCTGTATAACTGTATAGATGAGGGAGTGTGATTGATTCTTTGCATGACTGACTAGGTGTGTGAGTAACTCCATGGATGAGTGGTAGTGTGTGAGTGTCTGTATAGGTGTATGAATGCACATGATAGTGTTGTATTGATGAGTGTCTGTATGTATGAGTGATTGTATGGGTGAATGAGTGGATCAGTGTGTAGACCTTGGAATCAGTGAGTGCGTATGTAGTTACTGGTATTTGTGTGTCAATAATTTTAGGCATGATAGTTTGTATTTAACACTAGGTGTATCAAAGGTTAGATTAGAATATGAGGAGGTGCATCGTATTATCACATGGATGATGTCATCAGTAATGTCATCAGTGATGTAATTTGAGATGTCATCAGTGATGTCATTTGAGATTTCATCAGTGATGTCATCAGTGATGTCACTGACCATGTCATGAATGATGTAATATGTGACATCATCAGCAGTGGATTGCGGGCACGCGAGTTATAGTAAGTCCAACTAACTATAACGTGGGAATTTCAATGGTTTTGTATGTGTGAAATGTTCAGCTAACTATAACAGGTGTGAAACCTATATTTTTTTCAGTGAATTTTAAAGGATTTTTAAATGCTAATTCCTAACTATAACAAGTGTTAAACCTATTGCTTTTTCAGTGAATTTCAAAGGTTTTTTTAAATGCTAATTCCTAACTATAACGAGTGTTAAACCTATGGATTTTTCAGTGAATTTCAAAGCTTTTTTAAAAGCTAATTTCTAACTATAACAAGTTTGTAACATGGTTTTTGTGAATATTACGTTTTTTTAATAGCTATTTTTTATTGCTATTAATTATTTTAATTTTTATTCAATTATTTTAATAATGTATATTTTTCAAACATTAATTATTCAATGTATTTTTCCTGTGTTTTTTAAAATCTTTTTACCCTGGAGCGCTCAGGGTACGCTCACCCGTAAACACACCCGTACACGTAGCGAGAGTGCTATTCCTGCGTGCAAAAAAATATATAATTATGTATTTAAAGTAAATAATAATGCAAGACATTCAGTAGCATACTCATAAAAGTAGTGTTTTTTTAATTTAAAAAGCGTATTTTAACTCTAAACATATTTCCGAAAATCAAGTAAAACGTCATTGCGACGCGCCGCTTAAGCGCCCCCGGAAGCGCCTTCGTAAGCGCCTACGTACATGCCGCGTAAACGCCCCCGGAAGTGCTCCGGAGTGCGTAGCGTAAGCGCATCAAGCCATGTGACTTTAAAAGAACACTTTTTATTGGTTCATAATAGTTTCCATTCCAAATATTGTAAGCCCCCACCCATTTCCCTCACTATCACTTTGAACTTGGAGAGAGCAAGAGGTGTTCTTTAGATCATCAGCAGCATCTCTACAATTTCAGAACAATGGCTGGAAGACAACCATCCTCCAGTGACTTTGAAGAAGGTTTTTTGCCTGAGGACCCTCCTCGGCGCAAAGTCAAGGAGCACTTCATTTAGAAATTTTTTACCTTCCCTGAAGGAGAAAAGAAGGTAAATGCGGCAAAGGTGTGCTGCAAGATTTGTGGCACCACCTTATCAAGAGGGAATCCAAACAAAAAATAAAGTTTTGGGAATGCCACTTTAATAAGGCATGTAGAAAGGAGGCACCCCAATAACTTTGCGAGGGAGAGTGTCAGGGACCTGACACGCAATCACCCAGCAGATGGCGGCAGCACCTCGACTGGTGGAGCAACACCTTCGGGAAGCCAAGCTGTAAGATTGATCCCAAATATGCAGCCGGTCTTTGCAGGCATCAAACTTGTCTGCATGGACTGCGATGAACTGCTTTGTTATGGGGAGCAGAGCATAGAACTCATTGCTCGTAAAAAACAAGATTAACTGCTGCTCCACCCACCATTAATTTTTCCCTTTTTTTGCTCCTGTTGAGCAGTTTTGCATTCCCTAGTTTTGTTTTTGTTCTGAAAAAAATAAAAAATAAATTTAAACCTTCGGAAAAAGTAAACAAAAAAAAACTAAAAAAGAAGAAAAAAAGTTATTTTTTCAATTACCTCCAATTCTCCAAAAAGAGCTATATTCTTTACATTTTTTGTTATTTAAAAAAAAAACGAATGTATGTGAAGGGGAGAAAGAGACTGAAGGAACAAATGACAGAAGGGGAGGAAGTGAGGGTGAATTGATGAAGGAGAATGAGGATGTGACAGGACAGAGGGAGTGAGAGAAGCCGTGAGTGAAGTGAAGTAAGATGAGTGAGGGAAGGGGAATGAGTGAGGGAGAGAAGGAAGAGAAGAGAGGGGAAGAGAAGCAGGGGGACTGAAAGAAGGTGAGGAAAGCGGAGCAAAGGAACAGGGGTGAGGAAGGATAAGAGAAGAGCAGTGAGGTTGAGGAAAGAGGGGTGATAGAGGGTGGATAAAGGCAAGTGAGCGTGAGATAAGGGGAGTGAGGGAGTGAGGAGACAGAGGGAGTGAAGGAATGAATGTGAGAAGAGGACTGAGTGAGGGAGCATAGAAAGGTAAGTGAGGGAGTGCAGGTGAGTTAAAGGGAGTAAGCATGAGGGAAGGGGACTGAGAGAGTGAGGGGACAGAGGGAGTGAGGCTAAGAGAGAGGGAGTGAGGGAAGGAGAGTGAGGATGTGAGAGGACAGAGGGAGTGACAGAAGGAGTGAGTGAAGTGGAGTAAGATAAGTTAGGGAAGGGGAAAAAGTGAGGGAGCGAAGGAAGGGAATAGAGGGGAAGAGGACTGAAGCAAAGGTACTGAGAGAAGGTGAGTGGGGGATAAAAGTAAAGGGAAGGGGAGTGAAAGATGGGGAATGAGGGATAGTGAGGTAATTGGAGTAAGGGAATGAGGGTGAGGGAGGGTGAGAGAAGGGCAGTGAGCGTGAGTAAAGAGGGGGGAAAGAGGGTGGATAAAAGTGAGTGTGGGTAAGACAAGGGGAGTGAGGTAGTGAGGGGACAGAGGGAGTGAAGGAAGGAGTGACAGAAAGCGACTGAGTGAGGGAGCAAAGAAAGGTAAGTGAGGGAGTGTGGGTGAGTTATACGGAGTGAGCGTGACTAAAGAGGAGTGAGAGAGTGAGGGGACGGAGAGGGAGTGAGGCTAAGAGAGAGGGAGTGAGGGAAGGAGTGAGGAAGTGAGAGGACAGAAAGAGTGAGAACGAGTGAGTGAAGTGGAGTAAGGTGAGTGAGGGAAGGGGAATGAGTGAGGGAGTGAAGGAAGGGAAAAGAGTGGAAGGGAAGTAAAGCAGGGAGACTGATAAAAGTTGAGTGTGGGAGGGGAGTGAGGGAAAGGGGAGTAAACATGGGGAATGAGAATAAATAAGGAAAGTAGACTAAGGGAACGGGGTGAGGGAGGGTGAGAGAAGAGTAGTGAGGGAAAGGAAAAGAGTGATGAGAAACTAAATTTTGTTTGTCAAACTTACCTTATAAGTAATGCTAACTTAATTACATATTTTTACTAGATTTAATATCTGTGGAAGAGGAAAAAAAAATTACTTATCATTTTTATATTATATATTTCAAAATACAAGAGACAAGGCAGGAGATTAAAAGTCAAAAAGGGTACTAAGAGATAAAGTAGGAGTGAAGGACACAGAAAGGGAAACAAAGGAATGGTGAAGGACAGAGAGAGGGATAAAGAAATAGAGGTTGAGCAAATTACTAGGTGGATAGATTCAGTGACAGAGGAAGAGAGAGAGAGAGAAATTAAGTGAAGGTGAGTAAGATTCTAAAGGAATGTGAGTTAACAAAACTAAATGAGGAAAGGGGAGTAAGGAAAGGGGAGTGAGTGAGAGAGAAGGGAGAGTGAGTGAGGGTGCATTCACAACAATGAGGGATGGAAGGTGAGTGAGAGTGAGTGAAGGGGAATGAGAGAGTGAGGGGGGACAATGGGAGTGAAGGTAACAGAGAGGGAGTGAGGGAAGAGGAGTGAAGAAGTGAGAGGACAGAGGGAGTGAGAGAAGGAGTGAGTGAAGTGGAGTAAGGTGAGTGAGGGAAGGGGAATTACTGAGGGAGAAAAGGAAGGAAAGAAGGGGAAGGGGAGTGAAGTAGAGTGACTGACAGCTGGAAAGTGGTGGATGGGAGAGAGGGAAAGGGCAGTGAAGGAATGGGGAATGAGGGGTAGTGAGGGAAGTGGAGAAAGGGAACGGGGGTGAGGGAGGGTGAGAGAAGGGCAGTGAGGGTGAGTTAAGAAGGCTGATAGAGGGTGGAAAAAGGTGAGTGAGTGTGAGACAAGGGGAGTATAATATATATTTCATAATACAAAATACAAAACAACTTGTACAACATGGTATATGGTTTATTTTTGCTGTTCTCAGAATATATTGAATTTCACTTAAAACAGTGAGTTCAATACTACTCATCATATGACAGCAGGCAAAAAAAACACAATCAAAAAGATTGTGTTAAAAAAACCAATAAAATGTTTCAATAAATAATGTAAAACTTAGAAAAACATATCTTAACTTATGTCTGATCCACTTACTTTTCCACAAGGCCAAATAGTATATGGAAAGTCCTTTTCTTTGGAAATTACTCAATAGTACTGTTGTACTTCCATTTACCCGAGCTTCTGAAAGAAAAGCTCAAACATATTTCACATCATGTAACAATAGTTATATTTCCAGCTATGGCTCAGTCATGATCATCATTTCCTATAATACTGATATCACTCACTATGTGATACACTTACACTACCTCTATGACAACTACAAGTTTTTTAATATCTTGATCACTCTCACTCACAAAGTAATTTTGGATAGCAAACTAAGTTTTATTAACTGCTCCAATCTTCATAGGCCAATTACCTTTTCTAAAATGTTGGTTGTAAGAACACTACGTAAGAATGTTGTAAGTCAGAAGGCAAACGTTGTTTGAAAGTCAATTGAGTATCATTACAATTAGTCCAGCCTTTTTGACATTTTAAATAAGCTGTGTAATGTCCTGATGTTTTCGAAGGACCATCATGGTAAATAATTGCTACAGTTGCAAAGGTTCTTCCTGAAGTTGATAATTGAGAAGCCACAACATTTGTAATTAAAGTTGTCAATTTAGTTCCATCAGGTCTGCATCGTTGGAACATTAAAATTACATACTGTCCATATCTTTGTATAAATAATGTTGAAAGCATTGCAGATTTACATTGAGTACAGAACATGTTTTGATTTGCTTCTCAACCGTCCTTCACCTCATATGCTCGACAACTGGTGTCAACTGCATGCCCCAAATCATTATCCTGAAAGGAACTTTCTTCATTAAAAAATGGCTCACAACTTGAACTATGCTTCCATTCCCCAGAAAAAACATCAAAAAATGTAGTCCGATTAATTACTCTTTTCCACTCACATTTTGATTTGAAAACCTTATCTAGTGTACAAATTCTATTGGTTACTAAACCATATCATTTATTTGCCCATACCCCAAAGAGTCTTTAGCCCATTTCATGTTCACTTGTAGAGCCTATAGGGGGGAAGGAAGACGCTGGCTTAGGCCTATTTGTAGGAGTTGGGCTTCAGACGGCATCTTAACGCCCTACGCATTCTTACAACAGATGTAACATCTTTGGCTTTGGTGTGTGGGGTTGCGAAATATTTGGGAAGAGCCTGGCAGAAAAGATCAAACCAGATAAAGATGATCTCAAACGAGGGTACCAATAGATAACTTGGTCTTTCTGTGTCTGATTCTGCTGCTATTCTGTTTTTTAATGGCCTTCCTGGTTCGTTCAATTTTATTGTATATATGTTTTTTTATTGATTATAAGATCTGTATATTGTTGCGTATGAACATTTAAGGGTTGTTTGTACTTTAAATTGGTTTTTACTTTTATGATAAATGCTTTTATCGAATAAAGTACTACAACACACTAAAATATAATTTATTTTTCTCTTTAAATGCCTGATCCACAATCTTCACTATGCTTTTTTTTCTTGTAAAAAGCAGTCTTCTTTTGATACATCTTTACATTTTTTAATACATTTAAAACAATTCTGTTATAAAACATTTGTCTATGAATGTCAATAAATTGATTTCTCCGTCTATTGCTATGGAGAATATCATCTCCTTCTACAGGTCTAACATTTTTTGAGGGGCACAATTTTTTCTTTGTATTTACAGATGTCTTTTTTTTCTTTGAAAGAACATCTTTTTTTTACATTTCATTAATTTCTTTAAAAACTCCTTTGTTTGCTTACCAGGAGCATTTTTTTTTCACTGAAGATTGTGTTTTGGATGAATCTTTTATTTGTGTTTTCTTGGACCATAAATCATGTTTATATATTTTTTGTCGTCTTTCCTTCGTCGGCATATTCTTTTATCTTTCTATAGATGATTGCAATCCTTGGTAAAGAAAGAATAACATATTATAGACCATTACAAACATACTACATAGCAATTACAATAAGTAAATGATATAAACACTAGTTTACAACATAGGTAAGTTTATACCACAGCAACTGTGTCACAGCAACAGTGCAGTACAGTTTCATTGTTAATCTCACTATCTGCCTGCACCATCTCACTCTGTGCCTGTGTCCCATGTCACTCTGTGCCTGTGTCTCATCTCACTCTGTGCCTGTGTCTCATCTCACTCTGTGCCTGTGTCTCATCTCAGTCTCTGCCTGCGCCATCCTCTTTTTGTGTGTCATTTCTCTCTATGCGTGTCTCATCTCACTCTACGCCTGTGCCTCATCTCACTCTATGCCTGTGTCTCTCTCACTCTGAGCCTTTGTCTCTTCTAACTCTGTGCCTGTGTATCATCTCACTCTGTGCCTGCCCCATATCTCTCTTTGTGTGTGTCATTTGTATGTTTGCGTGTGTCTCATCTCACTCTGGTAAATGTTTTATGGAAACAAGTATGGCTTTAGCATTTTTGACAAGTGTCACACTGAGTGTCTGTGGGAACTATGGAATTATATTTTCACATTTTTCAATAATGTCACCTGTGTCTGCTCACAGTTTGCATCTATTAGCTTAAAGGGTACTCTGTGCCTGTGTCTCACCTCACTCTGTGTCTCTGTGTCATCTCACTCTGTGCCTGCCCCATCTCTCTTTGTGTATGTCATTTGTCTGTTTGCGTGTGTCTCATCTCACTCTGGTAAATGTTTTATGGAAAAAAAGTGTGGCTTTAACATTTTTGACAAGGATTACACTGAGTGTCTGTATGAAATAAGGAATTATAATTTCACATTTGTCAATATTGTCACCTGTGTCTCCTCACAGTTTGCATCTCTTAGCTTTAAGGGTACTATGTGCCTGTGTCCCACCTCACTCTGTGCCTGTGTGTCATTTAACTCTGTGCCTGCCCCATCTCTCTCTTTGTGTGTGTCATTTGGTAAAATGTATGGCTTTAACATTTTTGACAAGGATCACACTGAGTGACTGTGTGAAATAAGGAATCATATTTTCACATTTGCCAATAATGTCACCTGTGTCTGCTCACAGTTTGCATCTCTAAGGTTAAAGGGTACTTTCTGCTTGTGTCTCACCTCACTCTGTGCCTGTGTGTCATCTCACTCTGTGCGTGCCCCATCTCTCTCTTTGTGTGTGTCATTTGGTAAAATGTATGGCTTTATTTGTTTGACAAGGATCATACTGAGTGTCTGTATGAAATAAGGAATTATATTTTCACATGTTTCAATAATGTTACCTGTGTCTGCTCACAGTTTGCATCTCTTAGCTGAAAGGGTACTCTGTGCCTGTGTCTCACCTCACTCTGTGCATGTGTGTCATTTCACTCTATGCCTGCCCCATCTCTCTCTTTGTGTGTGTCATTTGTCTGTATGTGTGTGTCTCATCTCACTCTGGTAAATGTTTTTTGGTAAAATGTATGGCTTTAACATTTTTGACAAGGATCACACTGAGTGACTGTTTGAAATAAGGAATTATATTTTCACATTTGTCAATAATGTCACCTGTGTCTGCTCACAGTTTGCATCTCTAAGGTTAAAGGGTACTTTCTGCTTGTGTCTCACCTCACTCTGTGCCCATATGTCATCTCACTCTGTGCGTGCCCCATCTCTCTTTGTTTGTGTCATTTGGTAAAATGTATGGCAATTTTCACATTTTTCAATAATGTAACCTATGTCTGCTCACAGTTTGCTTCTCTTAGCTTAAAGGGTACTCTGTGCTTGTGTCTCACCTCACTCTGTGCCTGTGTGTCATCTGACTCTGTGCCTGCCCTATCTCTCTTTTTGTGTGTGTCATTTGTCTGTTTGTGTGGGTCTCATCTCACTCTGGTAAACGTTTTATGGTAAAAAGTATGGCTTTAATATTTTTGACAAGAATCACACTGAGTGTCTGTGTGAAATAAGGAATTATATTTTCATATTTTTCAATAATGTCACCTGTGTCTGCTCACAGTTTGCATCTCTTAGCTTAAATGGTACTCTGTGTCTCACCTCACTCTGTGCCCTTGTGTCATTTCACTCTGTGCCTGCCCCATCTCTCTCTTTGTGTGTGTCATTTGTCGGTTTGCGTGTGTCTCATCTCACTCTGGTAAATGTTCTTGGGTAAAATGTATGGCTTTAACATTTTTGACAAGGATCACACTGAGTGACTGTGTGAAATAAGGAATTATATTTTCACACAAAGAGAGAGATAGGGCAGGCAATTTTTGAAATAAAGAGCCTCTGAGTTGTTCTCCTACCATGGCCTTTGCCTTTCTTTCAGGAGGGTTTCTGGATATATTGTACATCGCTATATATATATATAAATCTACTGTCACCAGTAGATAGTTATAGTTAGGACCTAATTTCCAGAGGAAACTCATTTTTTTGTTTTCCCAATAACTTTGATGCCGACGAATCTTTGCGAATGAACAAGTAATCCATACATCTTGTCTAAAGAATGACACTCAGCCCATTCCTTGGAATGTTTGACCCTGAGCACTTGCTCCTCCCACCAATCCATATGTAGGTTGGCATAACTTGGGGAGAAGCAGGTGCCCATGGCCGTAACCCATGCCTGTCGGAATGTGTCCTTTCCAAACATAAAAAATATTTTTCAAGCATCATCTAGCCATCTCAATAAGCATTTCTGAATGTTGATGTAAGCCTATTGGTCTAAAAAATGCCTCATGGCTCCAAGCCCATCATCATGGGAAATGATGGTGTACAACGAGGTTACATCTAGTGTCATCAAGACAAAAGATTCATCCCATGGGATATGTGTTTATTTATTTACTGAAAAACCCAAGGTTGCGGGATGTTATAGTTTAACCCCTTGCAAGCTCATGACAGCCCCCGGCCGTCATGAGTCACAGTGGGCATGTGCTCACGACAGCCGGGGGCCGTCCGAATCCCGCCCACTATGTTAATGACCCGCACTGTACAATAATTCGCCATGCATGCAAGTGGTTAATATATATTATGTCCGCCAAAGACACATTAAGGGGCCTGCTCCGTCAAGTTGGCTGGTGGCATTACTGGCGCTCTGCTTTGCAGCTTGTTTTTTGCCCGTGGTATCAGATTGCTCCAGCCCACCTCCTAAGTGCGGATCAGGCAAGGGACGCTGCCAGCTGGCAGCTCGTGACTTCACAAGCTGTGCTGGTTTACTTAACACCTTGGCTGCTCGGGGGTTTTCCCCTCCTGTGCTGAAGATGCATGATCCCCATTGTTCATGACAAGGCCAGCTCGTAATAAGCACAGCGCAGGTAACACCCATGACGAGCTGGCCTTGTCATGAGCATGGAAGGGGTTAAATCAGCCCACGACCCGGCAGACTTGCATCTTGGAGGTTAGAGCATATGCGGGGACCCAGGGAGGTCTGCAGACTTTTAATGACACTGGAAACCGCGCGCCTTGTTCTGCAGCACAACAATGCCACATGGATTTTACATCAGCAGTGACCCCATGTACCACTTGCCCAGGAATTATGGATTCTGGGGGCTGTAGGACTTACCGATCTACAGCAGGTGAGCAATCACATGACTGGGGAGGTGTGTCCTTTCAATCACAGGAGAAATTCAGAACTATTTAAATCAGAGGCGCAGTGCTGTTTTCAGAGTAGCAGCGGCATATGAGGAAGGCAATTATGCTGAAATATATTATGCCTACACTGCTGTCCAATTGATTGCCGGTTCCTGTATTCCCTGTGTGGCCCCTTCCTTCAGTTCGTTGGAGGCTGTTTTGGATATATATATATAAAAATATATATACTACTCCCATGTACCATAGTAGCGCATCACTCTTAGGGCGGGTGCTCTTGCGTGGTAGTACTCTGCGATAAATTACTGCTCCAGAATTCTTCTTATTTCCAGAAAGGATATCAGCACTCACGGGGGTAAGTTTCAGCAACTTCAATTTATTTCTTTAGCGCAGTAAAACAGATGCGTTTTGTACTCAATTCTTTGACAATGTTTACATTTTGCACTGGGAGGTGGCATGTTTTTAAGCATCACACAGTTGGGCATTAAAACAGAAGAGGGATGGCGAACAGCATATCAAGTGCGCCATTTTATAATGGTTTTTACTCATTTTTATCAATGTTATTGTACTGAAACATGATCAATTTCATTTCCTAAATCATGATTAAATATCATTTAATTGCAAAGTATAATACTGAAAAAATCATGATTTGTTTCGACAATTATTTAAACCCATCACTACAACAAGAATCTGGCTGTGGATCGGCGTTTGGCAACCTCCCCATCGGTGGTTGCCTATGCTCCCTCTGGAATTTGCTACATCCCGCCGTGTAACGGCACCTAATCATCAGACAATAGTA
Organism: Lissotriton vulgaris; assembly: GCF_964263255.1. Classification (NCBI taxonomy): domain Eukaryota; kingdom Metazoa; phylum Chordata; class Amphibia; order Caudata; family Salamandridae; genus Lissotriton; species Lissotriton vulgaris. The sequence continues at coordinate 1,271,022,357 of NC_141689.1, forward strand.
AGAAAGAAGAAATAACAAATTTTAAAACACTATTATTTCCTATTTACACTTAATGTTATATCTTAGTTCCCGATTTCATACATTCATGTACATTCTAGATCCCCAAATGCACTGTCGATTACTCCCCACTATTTAACCCTTTTGGGGTTTTTGTTTGAAGGTGGATAATATAACGAGACTCAAGTCTTCTTAATTTCAACACTGTCCCCCCTCTGATGTTTGCTGGGATCAATCGATACTGAAAAACTGTAGTAGATCCGTATAACTTTTGTGATTAATAGCGAAGTGCCTTGCAGCCGGATAATTCAAATCCTACTTTGCAATAGCAAGCATGTGTTCAAGTATTCTTATTTTCACACAGTGTATCATGCTGCCTATGTACCTGAGGCCACACAGGCACTTCAGGCAATAGACAGCATGTGTGGTGTGAGAGGTCATGAATTTATTGATTCTTTTTCCTGATTTCAGTCCTTTCACTTCATAGGTGAGCATTCTTTTGCTGAAAGCGCAAGCTTCGCAATGGTAAAATCCTCTCATCTCATTTAAAGTTCCTTTCCTAGATTGAACCATATCTAAATGACTATGAACCAGGCTGCCCTTCAAAGTGATCAATGGAGCTAATGGAATATGTGCCCCAATGATTGTGTCCGTCTTTAACACATGCCAATTCCTTTTCATGATTTTCTTCAAGGTATCTGCGTCCTCGGAATACGTTGTTATCATCCAGAATTTACCCACAATCTGTCTTTTCCGTTCTGTTTTCTTCGATAAACTCCCTCTCTGTAAGTTCTCTATTTTTTTCAAAGTACTATCTAGGAGATCTTTTCTACAACCTCTGACTAGAAATTGATTGAAACTTTCTTTGGTTGCCACATCAAAGTCACACTTCCTAGAACAATTGTGTTTTAGCCTAAGGAACTCCCCTTAGGGTATGCTGTGGAAGCATGCAACATGCTGTTGCCTGCCGTAGGCTTTCTGAAGAGGGCTGTTGTTAATTTCCCATCTTGTATCCCTATCCTCAGGTCCAGCTAGCTCACAGCCACTGAACTAATCTCCCCTGAGAATCGTAGGTTGACTTAAATACTATTCAAGTGTTCTATGTATTCCTCTGCCTTGTTCACAGGGCCTTTCCATATTAAGAAATAGTCATCAATATATCAATACCATGACACTATATCTTCCGTCCAGTCTTCATTGGTTGTGGACCAGGCCACTTGCACCTCCCACCAGCCTACAAATACATTTGCATAGCTGGGAGCAAAGCAGGTGCCCATTGCAGTCCCAGATACCTGCCTGTAAAGGTCTCCCTGAAAAAGAAAAATGTTATTACGCAAACCGAATTCAATTAGCTCTAACAACATCCTATTTTGTTCCATGAATTTCAATCATTTTTTCTGTAAGAAATATTTTACTGCATTGAGTCCCTGCAAGTGATTTATACATGTGTACAGGCAAAAAAAGAATATATATATATATATACATATATATATATATATATATATGTATATATATATATATATATATATATATATATACATATATATATATATATATATATATATATATATATATATATATATATATATATATATATTTGTTCGGAGCAGAACGAAGGTATTTGTTATGTATATATATAAACTCATCCCTGCATTTGGACACACACTCCTCCAGCTGGTAGCTGGTGATTTAACAAAATATTTTTATTCAAAGGAACAGGCATTCTTGCTCCTATTATTTCTGTCCTGCTGCCTGACGCGTTTCATAGCTTACAAGCTCTTTCTTCAGAGGCAGTTTGCCTGCACCACCATTCCTCTGCACCCATAGTTCCCTGCGCTTTTAAATCTTTGTTTCAGCCTCAGGTGTGCCTTTCAATAAGATACCTTGTGCAGTGCACACCGGAACATGTAGTTATTTCAGAGAGTCTTTAGCCTCCGGTGACTTTGTGTACATTCCAAACCATTTCAAGGACCAATTATTGCCCTCCAGTGGGCCTCGAAAAAAGAATCCTCTTCCCATTAATTATGAACCAGCTGCGCCGTCACAGATTCACCCGAGGAATTCAGGCAAGACGGTCCCCTCCGATCTTCCTTAGGGGCGGTGCGACCTTCTCACGGATGGACCAACCGTGCATTTATCTCACCAAAAACTCATCCCTGCATTTAGACACGCACTCCTCCAGCTGGTGATTTAACAAAATCTTTTAATTCAAAGTAACAGGTGTTGTTGCTCCAATTTTTTCTGTCGTGCTGCCTGACGCGTTTCAGAGCTTACGAGCTCTTTCTTCAGAGGCAGTTTGCCTGCACCACCATTCCTCTGCACCCATAGTTCCCTTCGCTTCTGAATCTTTGATTCAGCCTCAGGTGTGCCTTTCAATAAGGTAACTTGCGCAGTGCACGCCCGAACATGTAGTTATTTCAGAGAGTCTTTAGCCTCCGGTGGCTTTGTGTGCATTCCAAACCATTTCCATGACCAATTATTGCCCTCCAGTGGACCTCAAAACAAGAATCCTGTTCCCATTAATTATGAACCAGCTGCGCCGTCACAGATTAACCTGAGGAATTCAGGCAGGGCGGTCCCCTCTAATCTTCCTTATGGGCAGCGACCTTCCCACGGATTGACCAACGGTCCATTTATCTCACCAAAAACTCATCCCTGCAATTAGACACGCACTCCTCCAGCTGGTGATTTAACAAAATCTTTTAATTTAAAGGAACATGCATTGTTGCTCCAATTATTTCTGTCCTGCTGCCGGACGCGTTTCAGAGCTTACAAGCTCTTTCTTCAGAGGCAGTTTGACTGCACCACCATGCCTCTGCACCCATAGGTCCCTTCTCTTTTAAATCTTTGATTCAGCCTCAGGTGTGCCATTCAATAAGTTACCTTGCGCAGTGCACGCATGCACGCACGCATGTAGTTATTTCAGAGAGTCTTTAGCCTCCTGTGGCTTTGTGTGCATTCCAAACCATTTCCAGGACCAATTATTGCCCAGCAGTGGGCCTCGAAACAAGAATCCTGTTCCCATTAATTATAAACCAGCTGCGCCGTCACAGATTCACCTGTGGAATTCAGGCAAGACGGTCCCCTCCGATCTTCCTTAGGGGCGGTGCGACGTTCCCACAAATGGACCAACCGTGCATTTTTCTCACCAAAAACCCGTCCCTGGATTTAGACACGCACTCCAACAGCTGGTGATTTAACAAAATCTTTTAATTCAAAGGAACAGGCATTGTGTCTCTGATTATTTCTGTCCTGCTGCCTGACGCGTTTCAGAGCTTACGAGCTCTTTCATCAGAGTCAGTTTGCCTGCACCACCATTCTTCTGCACCCATAGTTCCCTGCGCTTTTAAATCTTGGATTCAGCCTCAGGTGTGCCTTTCAATAAGTTACCTTGCGCAGTGCATGCCGAAACATGTAGTTATTTCAGAGAGTCTTTAGCCTCTGGTGGCTTTGTGTACATTCCAAACCATTTCCAGGACCAATTATTGCCCTCCAGTGGGCCTCAAAACAAGAATCCTGTTTCCAATAATTATGAACCAGCTGCGCCGTCACAGATTAACCCGAGGAATTCAGGCAAGATGGTCCCCTCCGATTTTCCTTAGGGGAGGTGTGACTTTCCCATAGATGGACCAACCGTATATTTATCTCACCAAAAACTCGTCCCTGCATTTAGACATGCACTCCTCCAGCTGGTGATTTAACAAAATCTTTTAATTCAAAGGAACAGGCATTGTGTCTCCGATTATTTCTGTCCTGCTGCCTGACGCGTTTCAGAGCTTACGAGCTCCTTCTTCAGAGGCAGTTTGTCTGCACCACCATTCCTCTGCACCCATAGTTCCCTGCACTTTTAAATCTTTGATTCAGCCTCAGGTGTGCCTTCCAATAAGTTACCTTGCGCAGTGGACGTCGAAACATGTAGTTATTTCAGAGAGTCTTTAGCCTCCGGTGGCTTTGTGTGCATTCCAAACCATTTCCAGGACCATTTATTGCCCTCCAGTGGGCCCCGAAACAAGAATCCTGTTCCCATTAATTATGAACCAGCTGCGCCATCACAGATTCACCCGGAGGAATTCAGGCAAGACGGTCCCCTCCGATCTTCCTTAGGGGCGGTGCGACCTTCCCACCGACGGACCAACCATGCATTTATCTTAACAAAAACTCGTCCCTGCATTTAGACACACACTCCTCCAGCTGGTGATTTAACAAAATCTTTTAATTGAAAGGAACAGGCATTGTTGCTCCGATTATTTCTGTCCTGCTGCCTGACGCATTTCAGAGCTTACAAGCTCTTTCTTCAGAGGCAGTTTGCCTGCACCACCATTCCTCTGCATCCATAGTTCCCTGCGCTTTAAAATCTTTGATTCAGCCTCAGGTGTGCCTTTCAATAAGTTACCTTGCGCAGTGCACGCCGGAACATGTAGTTATTTTAGAGAGTCTTTAGCCTCTGGTGGCTTTTTGTGCATTCCAAACCATTTCCAGGACCAAGTATTGCCCTCCAGTGTCACCAATAGATAGTTATAGTTAGGACCTAGTTTCCATAAGAAACTAATATTTTGTTTTCCCAATAGCTTTGGCGCCGACAAATCTTCACAAAATTTTCAAAACTTATGGTCCGCTACGGTCAGCTCCTTTCTTGAAAATTTCTGGGCAATTCGGCAAGTGGGGGTCAGGAAAAAATCGGGTCCCAAAACGTGTTTCTCCATGTTAATTCCTATAGGAAACTTTAGACACGGCTACAGCCCGAACTGCTAAATGGAATTATTATTATTATTATCATTAGGTTTCTTATATAGCGCCAGAATCGACCCCCGAAGGGGTATCTCCGCGCTTGCCTTGGGAACCTGTCCTGGCTTTTCCCTGTGAGATATCCCCTACAGGGCATCCCCAAGGTGAAAGCCAGGCATCCCGCCGCGGGGGGGCCGTTGTGGAGATTAAGCAAGCTTAATGCCCAGAGTTGCAGAGTGTCAACCCATGATTAGGCCAGGCACCGAAGCGAGAATTATCAAGTCCATTGACATTTGAGCTCAAGACCCTGCCGCGTCGGGAATTGAACCCTGGTCCTGGGTCTGACCTCTGCTTCAGGGTCTGCCTGCTCTAACCAGTGAGCCACACTTCTCCACCAAATTTGGCAAAAAGGTAGCCCTTGTTTCAGAAAGAACTCTTTTTGTTAAATGGTGTAAATCTGTTAAGTAGTTCCTGATAAATTAAAAAACAGAGGTCAAAAATGCATTTCCCATAAGAAACTTTAGACACAGCTACTGCCGAACGGAATTACACCAAATTTGGCAAAAAGGTAGCCCTTGTTTCAGAAAGAACTCTTTTTGTTAAATGGTGTACATTTGTTCAGTAGTTCCTGAGAAATTAAAAAAAGAGGTAAAAAAAATACATTTTCCATAGGAAACTTTAGACACAGCTACAGCTGAAACTGCTGAACTGAATTACACTAAATTTGGCAAAAAGGTAGTGCTTGCTTCAGAAGGCATCCTTTTTTTAAATGGTATAAATCCGTTAAGTAGTTGCTGAGAAAATAAAAAAAGAAAAGTTTACATATTTAGAGGCAAGGACAATCCGCACACCCTCCCGATCACAAGCTGTAGTCTAATTGGCTGTCAACACTCTAAACCAGGAAGTGTGTGCCTTTCAATAAGTTACCTTGCGCAGTGCACGCATGCACGCACGCATGTAGTTATTTCAGAGAGTCTTTAGCCTCCCGTGGCTTTGTGTGCATTCCAAACCATTTCCAGGACCAATTATTGCTCAGCAGTGGGCCTCGAAACAAGAATCCTGTTCCCATTAATTATGAACCAGCTGCGCCGTCACAGATTCACCTGAGGAATTCAGGCAAGACGGTCCCCTCCGATCTTCCTTAGGGGCGGTGCGACGTTCCCACAGATGGACCAACCGTGCATTTTTCTCACCAAAAACCCTTCCCTGCATTTAGACACGCACTCCAACAGCTGGTGATTTAACAAAATCTTTTCATTCAAAGGAACAGGCATTGTGTCTCTGATTATTTCTGTCCTGCTGCCTGACGCGTTTCAGAGCTTACGAGCTCTTTCATCAGAGTCAGTTTGCCTGCACCACCATTCTTCTGCACCCATAGTTCCCTGCGCTTTTAAATCTTGGATTCAGCCTCAGGTGTGCCTTTCAATAAGTTACCTTGCGCAGTGCATGCCGAAACATGTAGTTATTTCAGAGAGTCTTTAGCCTCTGGTGGCTTTGTGTACATTCCAAACCATTTCCAGGACCAATTATTGCCCTCCAGTGGGCCTCGAAACAAGAATCCTGTTTCCAATAATTATGAACCAGCTGCGCCGTCACAGATTAACCCGAGGAATTCAGGCAAGATGGTCCCCTCCGATTTTCCTTAGGGGAGGTGTGACTTTCCCATAGATGGACCAACCGTATATTTATCTCACCAAAAACTCGTCCCTGCATTTAGACATGCACTCCTCCAGCTGGTGATTTAACAAAATCTTTTAATTCAAAGGAACAGGCATTGTGTCTCCGATTATTTCTGTCCTGCTGCCTGACGCGTTTCAGAGCTTACGAGCTCTTTCTTCAGAGGCAGTTTGTCTGCACCACCATTCCTCTGCACCCATAGTTCCCTGCACTTTTAAATCTTTGATTCAGCCTCAGGTGTGCCTTCCAATAAGTTACCTTGCGTAGTGGACGCCGAAACATGTAGTTATTTCAGAGAGTCTTTAGCCTCCGGTGGCTTTGTGTGCATTCCAAACCATTTCCAGGACCATTTATTGCCCTCCAGTGGGCCTGGAAACAAGAATCCTGTTCCCATTAATTATGAACCAGCTGCGCCATCACAGATTCACCCGGAGGAATTCAGGCAAGACGGTCTCCTCCGATCTTCCTTAGGGGCGGTGCGACCTTCCCACCGACGGACCAACCATGCATTTATCTTAACAAAAACTCGTCCCTGCATTTAGACACACACTCCTCCAGCTGGTGATTTAACAAAATCTTTTAATTGAAAGGAACAGGCATTGTTGCTCCGATTATTTCTGTCCTGCTGCCTGACGCATTTCAGAGCTTACAAGCTCTTTCTTCAGAGGCAGGTTGCCTGCACCACCATTCCTCTGCATCCATAGTTCCCTGCGCTTTAAAATCTTTGATTCAGCTTCAGGTGTGCCTTTCAATAAGTTACCTTGCGCAGTGCACGCCGGAACATGTAGTTATTTTAGAGAGTCGTTAGCCTCTGGTGGCTTTTTGTGCATTCCAAACCATTTCCAGGACCAATTATTGCCCTCCAGTGTCACCAATAGATAGTTATAGTTAGGACCTAGTTTCCATAGGAAACTAATATTTTGTTTTCCCAATAGCTTTGGCGCCGACAAATCTTCACAAAATTTTCAAAACTTATGGTCCGCTACGGTCAGCTCCTATCTTGAAAATTTCTGGGCGATTCGGCAAGTGGGGGTCAGGAAAAAATCGGGTCCCAAAACGTGTTTCTCCATGTTAATTCCTATAGGAAACTTTAGACACGGCTACAGCCCGAACTGTTAAATGGAATTATTATTATTATTATTATCATTATGTTTCTTATATAGCGCCAGAATCGACCCCGAAGGGGTATCTCCGCGCTTGCCTTGGGAACCCGTCCTTGCTTTTCCCTGTGAGATATCCCCTACAGGGCATCCCCAAGGTGAAAGCCAGGCATCCCGCCGCGGCGGGGCCTTTGTGGAGATTAAGCAAGCTTAAGGCCCAGAGTTGCAGAGTGTCAACCCATGATTAGGCCAGGCACCGAAGAGAGAATTATCAAGTCCATGGACATTTGAGCTCAAGACCCTGCCGCGTCGGGAATTGAACCCTGGTCCCGGGTCTGACCTCTGCTTCAGGGTCTGCCTGCTCTAACCAGTGAGCCACACTTCTCCACCAAATTAGGCAAAAAGGTAGCCCTTGTTTCAGAAAAAACTCTTTTTGTTAAATGGTGTAAATCTGTTAAGTAGTTCCTGATAAATTAAAAAACAGAGGTCAAAAATGCATTTCCCATAAGAAACTTTAGACACAGCTACTGCCGAACGGAATTACACCAAATTTGGCAAAAAGGTAGTCCTTGTTTCAGAAAGAACCCTTTTTGTTAAATGGTGTACATTTGTTCAGTAGTTCCTGAGAAATTAAAAAAAGAGGTAAAAATAAATACATTTTCCATAGGAAACTTTAGACACAGCTACAGCTGAAACTGCTGAACTGAATTACACTAAATTTGGCAAAAAGGTAGTGCTTGCTTAAGAAGGCATCCTTTTTTTAACCCTTTCGATGCTGATGACGAGCTCAGCTCGTCATCACCCACGGGTGTCGTGTGCTGATGACGAGCTGAGCTCGTCATAGTGCCACTAAAATGGCATTTTCCAGCACTGGGGGGGAAAACGCCCAGCAGCCATGTGGTTAAATGGTATAAATCCGTTAAGTAGTTGCTGAGAAAATAAAAAAAGAAAAGTTTACATATTTAGAGGCAAGGACAATCCGCACACCCTCCCGATCACAAGCTGTAGTCTAATTGGCTGTCAACACTCTAAACCAGGAAGTGTTGGCAGCCATCTTGTGCCTCGGTAACCGAGGCACAAGAGAAGAGAAAAACAAACATGAAAAACAAGAAAAGGGGGCAGGGCATAAACAAATACCCTGACCCCCTAGGCCTGCTCAGGGAGTCCCACAAAGACCCCCAGGGCTCAAAAAAGTATATATTTTTTTAAATCAGACAAATTCGTGCTGGCTGCTCGAATCCGCCCAAGAAAATAAAAAAAACTCCGGCTCCCGCGCTTCGTTGTATTGAAGCCCCCGGGTGGGCCAGGTCCCAGGGGCCCTGAAAAAATGTTTGGTTGTACAAAATATGTCTGCTTTATTATTTAAAGCTGTGTGTGTGCTGTGTTACATGGTCTAATGGAGTACTTGCGACATAATGCCTCATATATTTAATATGATGCATGAGTAGAAGACTGAAGGCCTCATTTATGAGGCCATGCGTCACTTTTACGCCACCGGTATGTCACTTTTTGTGATGCAGGTGCTGTAAAAAATGCACCTTGTTGAGTCATATTTACAAACTGACGCATCTAGGTAGATGCGTCACTTTATAAACCCCTGCGCCACATTATACCTACGTCAGGTGTAATGTATGCAAAAAGGGTGTATTGACGCAAGAAAGGGCCATAGAGGTGATGCAGTGAAATCTAAAAGATATCACTGCGTCACATGATAACAGCAGCCGTAAGACTGACGCAGGCCCTTTCACAGGTGACTGGCCCCATGTGAAGGATGCATTGCTGGAGTTGCGTCACTTTTGTGACACACTCCAGCAATGCATCACTTTCCTCTAAAGACTCAACATTATTTTTTTACTCTATTTTTTTACACAGTTTTTCCCCGTGGTGCACTCGGGGTGCGCGTACCGGAGAGCGTACCGGGGAGCGCCGCCAGCGCTTACCCTGCGAAAATAAAAAATAAAACGTTTTTTAGCCCTTCAAGGTCCTTCTAGGCCCCCCTCAGAAAACCTAGGGGGTCAGGGGGTGTCTACTCTGCCCCCTTTTAATTATATCCCCCTTTCTTTTTTCACCTCTTGTGTCTCGATTCTCCCGAGACACAAGATGGCGTACTCTCCGGACTGTTTAGAATGTTGACAGACACCCGTCAGCCAATCAGCTTTCCGCTCGCGCACTCCCATAGCGCGCCGGGTGTGCTCCCCGGTACGCGCACCAGTGAGCGCCCGCAGCACGCCTATAGATATATATGTGTTTTTGAAGTTAATTTTCATAAAAACCACTGGAGCAATTGTCACCAAACATAGCAAAGGCACATCTGTGTACCAGTCTCAACAATTTTGCCAAGTTTGGCGTAATTCCGTTCAGCGGTTCGGGCTGTAGACTTGTCAGACCGTCCTATGGAAATTAACATGGAGAAAACACGTTTAGGGACCCCCTTTTTTCTCAGCCCCCACTTCATGAATCCCCCCAAAACTTTCAGGGAAGGAGCAGAGCGCAGCAAGACCATTTTAATAAAAATTACAGGCAGATCCCTCAATCGGCGCCAAAGTTATTCCCAATAGTTAAAAATATAAAAATGGCGAATGAGCTTCATGCCCAACAGTTGTGCAAAGGATAATAAAGGCGCTCCCGTGTTGGTGCCACATTTTGGATCATCAGCGCTATTTCACGTATTTTGACCCTACATTGCACTGTCTAGGGGTTAGGGTGACCAACCGGCAGTAAATTTCTCTGACCCTCCGTAATTTGGACCTCACGTCCGTTGTCCGTGAGGATCCTTTTTACGGACGCCTTTTGTCCCTGATTTTGGGTATTGCATGGAACTGCACTGTTCCCTGCATGAAGCCTCAACTCCCTGATGGGGCTGCCTCGCACTCCTCTGAGCACAAGTAGGCCCCACCCGCCCATTGTCATTCTGTATGTGGCTGATGATTGCCACGTACAGAATGACAATTGTCCAGCTTGGACTGTTACTTACTGCATGCTGTGGCCTCCTCCTGCCACGGCCTAGAGCAGATGTAAGGAATATGCAAACGTGCCAATGCCTCTACAGAATCTAGTTCATGAAAAAAGCTAGTGAAACAAGTTGAAAAGAAGGGGCTAGGTTCTTTCAGTCTCATCATTTTGGAAAAGTGCAGTTTCAATATTATATTCAACGAAGCCATGGTTGCTGCATTTTTATTTTATGCAACTAACAACCATTGACAAAGCCAATAATTCGGGCCTGTTGTAGGTGTAACTTTACTTGTGTTATATATCTGGATGCAATGACATGATAGGCAAAATACCAGTTGGGCGGTACACTGTGCTAAGCAGAGATTTTTAGCTTAGGTGTTTTAAGCCACACTCTTAATTACATCAAACACCCCCTTTTGAGAGCCCCCCTCCCTTTTCATCCTGCTTAAAGCCCTGGAAACAACACCTTGTCACAGTCACCTCATGGCATGGCCCTGTGCATCATGCATGGCTCATACCTTCTACTTTTTCAGATTGACTATGTGCAGGGGCATAGTGAACCCTCCCACCACCACACTCCTTGTTATATGAATTAAAGCAAGGGTGACATTCTTGATGGGCCTCTTTTGTCTGTAACTCTGCCGACAAAGGCTCAGCTCAAAATTAATATGAAAAGTTGGGTGAGTGAGTAAGTGAAGGGATGGGTGAATGTCTAGATGGATTAGTGAAAGGGTGAATGGATGAATGAAAGGGTGAATAGATGGATAATGAGCAAAAGGGTGGATTGATGAATAATCAGTGAGTGAATGGGTGAATGGATGAGATAAAAGTTAAATAGATGGATGTATGGGTGGAAGGGTAGATGGATGGGTTAAATAGTGGATGGATGAGTGAAAGGATGGATAGATGAGTGAAAGGGTGGATGATGGGCGAGTGAATGTGTGGATGGATGAGTGAAATGATGGATGAGTGATAGGGTCTATAGATGAATTCATCAGTGGATGAGTAGAAGGATGGGTGGATGGATGGAAGGAAGGATGGCTAAGCGAAAGGGTCAATGGAGAGAGAAAGGGAGGATGGATGGATGAGTGAAAAGGTGAATGGGTGTAAGGATGAGTGACTGGGTGGATGGATGAGTAAGTGAAAGGACGGATGGATAGGGTGAAAGGGTGGATGGATGGATGAGTGAAAGTGTGGATGGATGGAGGGATGGATGAGTGAAATGATGGATCGAAGGATACATGATTGATAGGTTTGCAAATGGATGAATATGTTTGGATATAGATGGGATTACTTAAATACTATTACGTGAACTCCTTTGATGCGTCTGTAAAAGTACCTTTTGTACCAAAGTTTTGTCCTGAATTTTGACCTCCTGTCCTGAATTTTTGTCCTGAATTTTTACCCTCACCGTCCTGAATTTGCACCCATGTCAGTTGGTCACCCTACTAGCGGAGCAGAGTCAGCCCAGGTGCCGGGATGTGCTACAATTAAGGGGAATTCTCTGCATCCTCAATGTTCTGCGATGCATTAAGGCAGCCGGGTCCGACCCCGACCAGCGTAATTTATGCACAGACCCTGCTGTCCGACCACAGTCGATGCAGGGAAGGTGTGGAATAGCTGCAGCGTGGGAGACCCGCGCCCCTCAGAGGATGTATGTCTGAACCCGCAGCGGGACTCTGGCCAGACACCAGTCCAAGCTGCAAAGACCCAAGTACCGAGTGGAAACCGGACATCAAGACAGTACACCACAAAGGGTTCAAAGCGCTTGGCGTTACTGTAGCGGAAAGAGGTAACTGCCCAAGGCAGGCCCACAACGGGCATGGGCACAGGGTGGCAGCACATACTGGCTGGCCATGTGACCCAGATGTGTCTGACTCAGAACATGTTTGTCCAGGATGCAGCCTGGCATGTTAGCCAAGAGCTTAGAACGAACAGCATGGGGTGTTGGGGTCCAGATTTTAAACACCCCATCCTGAAATTTTACTGGAAATGTGTGGAAGGTCAGGTTGTGTTCCATAGACTCCTGTTGAGGCCTAGTTGGTCTGAAGGGGACAGGCAGTTTGTGCTACCTTTAAAAAGTGCAAACAAAACAGGTGATGGACCGAATGTAGATCAATGTCACACATTCAACCCAGTCAAAAGATCTGGGCCCAAATCCATCGTTTTTTTGCACTCCACACCACCCTGGGTTAGACAATGGCGATATGCAAATCAGCTCTGACCCTGTGCCCCATGGGAACAGTCCAGTCCGAACTACAAAAGCCATGTCCTTCCCAGAACGGATGAGAGGTGTTACCTCGAAACCGGTCCGGTCCTCGGATGCTTGATTCCGTTCTGGGAAGGACATGGCTTTTGTAGTTCGGACTGGACTGTTCCCATGGGGCACAGGGTCAGAGCTGATTTGCATATCGCCATTGTCTAACCCAGGGGGTGTGGAGTGCAAAAAATTGATGGATTTGGGCCCAGATCTTTGGACTGGGATGAATGTGTGACATTGATCCACATTCGGTCCATCACCTGTTTGGTTTGCAATTACCTTTAAAAAGTGAGCAGTAGCCTCAAAGCTTAGCCAGGGTTTCTCCCTTTTGGATACGAACAAGGCTGATTTAAATATTCTTGGTATTTTATTAAAGCATTTATATAGTGCTTCATAACCCTGAAGATGTCACAAAGCACTGTGATTAGCATTGGGTTCTTAGTGCCCTTCTGGAGAGCACACTGGACCGCGTGTTGGATGCAATATGGCCTATATAAGAGACAGTGAGTGAGGTGTATGATGGTCCCATATGTGCTTCAAACATTGCGCAGTGAACAGCCCTACACATATGAATGGGTGTTGCAGAGTGTAAGAATAGTTGGTCACCATTATCTACACTGTTTTGTTCATCTGTGTCATGCAATTATGTGAAAAGGTTGGGAGATTTTTTTATTGAATAGTGTTCCATATATTAGAGTTGTGCATAAAGATTAAGCTTCCACAAGCTCCTGTGTCTTTGAATGACTGCTGTTCTTGTGTGGTGCCACCACCAGCATAGTGGTCTTGTGTGCTGATAGGTTTGGAGTTTATGTTGAATGAGTAGATGAATTCCATGGGCTGCACCCTGAGCAATAAAGTGCTTTAAAAGTGATCTGCTAGCCACAGGCCCCCGGGGTACGACATAACAACGGTACCTGTTTGTACTGGCACAGACAAAATAAAACCTGATCCAACAGACCACTTCAAAGGTAAACACAACTGGTTCAGTTAATTTAAGTATTTCTACTTAATACTGATGTTATGTCAGGGTATGCCACGTAGCTGTAACTTACATTATTTTTGCTCATGATGCGTGATTACGTTTTATTTTGTAAATCGATATATAATGTTATGTTCGGCTCTGTCACATTAAGCAATGGTGTGTTATTTCCCATTATAAATGCTGTGTCACCTTTAAGTGATATTATTTGGAGTTGCATCATAGTATGTCATTTCAAGTCCAGTTTTGCCATATAATTGCATTATCCTAGCTCTGTTAAATATTATGTGACATAGCTCCAAAATTCAAGTGCTCAAATTCTCAAGACGATGTGGGCCACAGAAACATGTTACCAGGGATAATAAGTCAGAAAATGTCAAAATGCTGTGGTTTTAACTTCTTAACACTAGTGAACCAGGGTTTGTTGCTTAGATTTCAAACTGTAGGGGGAGAGGCAGGAGAGCTTTTGTCAGACAAAATTGAGAAAATCATGGAATCTGTATGATTCCAAGCAAGTTGTGGCTTTTATGATGTATGTAGTAGACGAGTGATGATTTTGGATATTCAGTCATCTGAGCTAAGTTTCACTTATGATTGAAAAGCTCTCATCTGATAACATGCTAAGATTGTGGGTATGTAGGTCAGACTAGTGGAGCGGGAGGACATGGGGCCTACTTGGATAATTTATAAGCCAACAATCCAGAAGTTCAAAGTCTCAAACCTCCTCGCAATCCTTGTCGACACTGGTAGGTGTTGCCAAGGTACAATCCCTATGTGACTGTGGTAAGCTGCTATACATTCTGCGCTTTATAATGTTTCAATTGAGCAAAACGAGTTGCATGCTGCTGGATAATTTGGCACTTTTTTCTTTAAAGTGTATCTAATATATGTGGGATGTTGGGCTGTTCTTGCTTAAATTGATTCAAATGTGTACTGTGCACTACTGATTTTATAACACTTGTGATTGTTTATATTAAGGAATTGGGTAACATGCATTATTTCAGGATACGGCCACGGTCCTCGGTTGCACCGCACAGCTCCAGATAGATAAAGATACAGAGAGGGCCGAGTGGGCGCGGGGACAAATCACTCCAGAAGCGGGGCTGGCTGCACCTCCCTCCTCCTCGGCAGCAGCCTCTGTGCGGTGTGCGGGGCAGGGCGCGAGGCCTGGGCAGGTGCAGCTCATGTCCGCTGGGGGCTGCACTGTGCGGCTCCCATCAGGCGTGTCTGCGCCTCCACGTCAGGCTAGATGGTCAAGGAGGTTGGGGGCTAGCACTATTTGCCACGCCCACCCACCTGTAACCCTATCCGAGGCAGTGGCGAGCCCTTCTTAAAGACACCCTGACTGGTTTAAATGTGCCCCGATGCGCCCTCCACTACCTAGGCTGTCAAAGTACTAAACTGGGCTGTCGCAACAGCCTGGACAGTTTAAAAACAGGAATGGCAGGAGTTGGAGGGGCTCCCAGGCTTCCTAAAGCCTGAAGGTGTTCTGGAGTGATGACTTTTGGCCTTTGTTATCAATGCACCAATGTCAGAGGCATAGATGCGCAGGTCAGGCCACTCCCCACGCTGCACAGCACCACTAGTGCATCCACGTCTCTCCCCTGTTGCTGCCGCTAGTTTGCCGCTCCCTCATGCCTCCTGTGCACTGTTGCTCCTGTGTGCCCCTCTCAGGTAACCACTGCCTGTATTTTTCTGTCTTTTGTATATTTTGCTGTCTGCCTTTTTCCCGCGTTTTTACTGCACACCCCCTCTTTTTCCCCCTCTGTCCCCAGCCCTGATCGCTGTCCCCACCGCTGCTTCCCTGCGGCCCCGGCCCCTCGCCCGCCTATTGGCTGCCCTGCTCCTGCCTCCCAGCTGCTCCTCCCTCTCACTTCCCTCTTATATGGTAGCCGCTGCGCGACAGTGAGAGCAATCCTTGAACCTGCTCGCAGGTCAGGCTGCTCCCCACGCCGCACAGCACCACCAGTTCGCCCGTCTCTCCTCCCGCTGCTGCCGCAAGTTCGCCGCTCCCTCGTGCCTCCTGTGCACTGTTGCTCCTGTGTGCCCCTCTCGGGTAACCACTGCCTGTATTTTTCTGTCTTCTGTATATTTTACTGCCTGCCTTTTCCCCGCGCTTTTACTGTGCACCTCCTCTTTTCCCCCTCAGTGCCGAGCTCTGATCCTGGTCCCCACCGCTGCTTCCCTGCGGCCCCGCCAGGTCACCCGCCCATTGGCTGACCCGCTCCTGCCTCTCAGCTGCTCCTCCCTCCCACTTCCCCCCTATATGGCGGCTGCTGCGCGACAGTGACAGCGACCCTTGACCTTGCTCACAGGTCAGGCTGCTCCCCAAGCCGCACTGCACCATTAGTGCCCCCGTGTCTCTCCCCCACTTCTGCTGCTAGTTTGCCGCTCCCTCGTGCCTCCTGTGCACTGTTGCTCCTGTGTGACCTGTGCGACTCACTGGCAACCTTCTTCCACTGCAACATCCACAACAGCTTCAACGTCACGGCCACCCCGACAACAACAGTTTTCATCCCCGCCAAGACCACCACCCTCACCAACCGCCTGCTCTCCTGAACCAAAATCAGTGACAACGACACCGGCATGATCATGAACTCCATCTACTCAGGATCACTGTCAGACCCATGCCCACACCACATCTTCAACAAAGCCAACACAGCCATCGCACCCCAACTCTGGAAAGTGATCAACATCTCCTTTGAGACAGCAACCTTCCCGGAAAGCTGGAAGCACACCGAAATCAACGCCCTGCTCAAGAAGCCCAAGGCTGACCCCAAGGACCTCAAGAACTTCCGGGCCATCTCCCTGCTCCCGTTCCCGGCGAAGGTCATAGAGAAAATTGTCAACAAACAACTGACCCACTACCTTGAGAAGAACAACATCCTGGACCCGTCCCAATCCGAGTTCTAAAGCAACCACAGCACCGAGACCACTCTCATCGCCACCAACGACAACATCAGGACCCTGCTAGACAACGGAGAAACAGCAGCCCTCATCCTCCTAGACCTATCAGCCGCCTTCGACAAGGTCTGCCACCGTACACTACAAATAGGCCTCCACAAAGCTGGGATTCAAGAGAAGGCCCTGGACTGGACCACTTCCTTCCTCTCAGGCAGATCACAGAGCGTCTGCCTCCTCCCCTTCCGCTCCGAAGCTACTGAGATCATCTGTGGCGTACCCCAGGGCTCATCCCTCAGCCCAACGCTGCTCAACATCTACATGGCCCCTCTCACCCACGTCGCTTGTCACATCAAAAAAAAAAAAACACATGACCTCAACATCATCTCCTACGCTGACGACACCCAGCTGATCCTCTTCCTCACCAAAGACCGTCAGACCGCCAAGACCAACCTTCATGAAGAAATGAAGGCGGTCGCAGAATGGATGAGGAACAGCCTACTGAAGCTGAACTCGGATAAGACGGAGATCCTCATCGTCGGATCCACCCCCTCAGTCTGGGATGACACATGGTGGCCGACTACACTGGGAACAGCACCATCACCTACCGACCATGCAAGCAACCTAGGAATCATCTTCGACTCCACCCTCTCCATGACTAAGCAGGTCAATGCCGTCTCCACCTCCTGCTTCAACACCCTCAGGGTGCTCCACAGGATCTACAAGTGGATCCCCACTGAAACGAGAAGAACGGTCACCCAGGCCCTCGTCCGTAGCAGGTTGGACTACGGTAATGCACTCTATGCAGGAATCCCGGCCAAACTCCTAAAGCGGCTTCAACGCATCCAGAATGCCTTGGCACATCTGATTCTCAACACCCCCCACTGCGGTCACATCCCCCCCATCTGAGACACCTGCACTGACTCCCCGTCAGCAAGAGGATCACCTTCAAACTCCTCACTCACGCACACAAGGCACTCTACAACACCTGACCACCATACCTCAACAGACGACTCACCTTCTACAACTCCACCAGCAAGCTCCACTCCACCGGCCTCGCCCTCGCCGCGGTCCCCCGCATCCAACGAGCAACCTCTGGTGGCAGATGGTTCTCTTTCCTCGCCGCCAACACCTGGAACACCCTCACCACCCACCTACGGCAGACCCAAGACCTGCTCACATTCAGAAGGCTTCTCAAGACCTGGCTCTTCGAGCAGTAGCAGCATCCCCTCACCCCCAGCTCCTTGAGACCCTCACAGGTATATAGTGGCGTGTATTTATTTATTAGTGTTTGCTCATTCGCTTTGCATATAAAATGTATCAATTTTGGTTTCCACTGAAAAGGTACAGACTGAAACAGTGCAGCCACAGGAGCACTTCAACTTTTACAACAGAGTTCTGTATAAAGGCAACAAGCAACAACTGTGTGCTCAGAAACCAACCAACTGCAAGGGGTGATGTGTCTTTCACTCACATTCTGCGGCGTCAGCATCTTTCCGGGTCTTCCTGGGCAGGGCACATATCTTATCCTCTGACATGTCACATAAGTTCTGTGACTTTTCCAACCTCAAAAAGTGGCAAGGAAATGCAATTAAAGTTATACGTGAGCTTGGCTTTTCGAAATCCCAGTTAATTAATTAGAGACTGGCGCGGAAAAAAATCCAGTTACATCTTCCAACTGGTTATTTCTTGTTGTCTAATTATGTCTATTAGTGTTTTATGTAATCAATTGAACGAAACGTTCTTTAATCACAGTACGTATAGGTACAACATGCCCCCACCCTTTTTCTCCACACATACACACAGGCACTTCGATGTGCATAAGTTATGGGATATATCAATACTGTAGAAGTTCATAGGCAAACAATGTCATCTCGCATTTATTTTATTACTCAGAAATAGGAGGGCAATGAACCAGGTGGCAGACCTAAAAGTGGGTCACGTGGCCCCTACGATCAATGAGCAACGTGAAAAGTGTAGTTTTACACTGTTTAAAGGACAGTGGACTGATGCTTGACCATAATTATTGCACACTAGGAAGAGGTGTGGGCATGTTAATTGAGATGGGACAATGAATAATTAAATAAATAAAACATTGATATAAAGACAGTCACACGCAGGCGAGGTAATATTTACATGGCAGTGTTGATGGTTGAATAAATTGACAGGTGTACGGAAAAGGGGGGGGGACTAATGGGAAGGTTGATTGGTAGATGCTGGTTGGAAGTTCAGAAAACAGACAGACAGAGGCCTGTTTGGGCTTATAATTGGATTAAAGAATAATTAATAGCTGATGAGTGGGTATAGGGTGGATAGAGAGAGAGAGAGAGAGAGAGAGAGAGGGAGAGAGGGAGTTAGTGAGATAGATAGATAGATAGATAGATAGATAGATAGATAGATAGATAGATAGATAGATAGATAGATAGATAGATAGATAGATAGATAGATAGATAGATTGATATTTTTGAAAACTTCATGAGATTTGAATTGCTTATTTCCAATAAGGTGATATAATTCTGCACACAAGTGTCTGTTTTCTCTAGAGTATCTGGGAAGATGTAACAGCCAAGACGCATGAGCTGCTTCCAAAATGTTTGCGGTTGTCATCAGAGGTGATAGCGTTTCCTGTAAGCTACTGACTCCCAGGTTCCGCATTTTACAATGTTCTTCTGTATGCAACATTGCTGGCCAGGGAACGCGTGCCTAAAAATTTACTGTACATACGTTGCTCATGTAAATTGCTGATATAGTTTTGAGTTGATTTTGCGCTATATAAATATGCTAAAAATTAAATAAATGAAGGAGGAATAGCCCACACTTACTGTCAGAGGTAAGATGGTTGTATAGGCTATGTATAGGACAATATAATGTGGAAGGGCGAAGGAGCAGCATTTTGCAAACATAATAAATACACAACCATGATTCCAGAGCTATGGGCATGATTCCGTCGTTAGCTATATGAAAAATCAAGTGTTTCGGGTGTCTGTTTTGTAGTGCTGAAGTTAGCCGGGTCTTACAAGGAAATGTGTCATTATATCTGTAAATTCCACAGCTTGGCCAACATGGAAGGTACGGGGTATCACTGACTCTATCATTGTTCAAAGTTGCATACATAAAAGATGGTGGACATGATGCATTTCTGTAATTATGAATGTTTGCTGTACATTCAGTGGAGTGTTGTAGCTGTAGTAATACAGGGCTGTGAAAGGTTTAAATTGCAGTTTTTGGCACATGAAGGGCAGCTAATATATATACGTATGTGGTATTCAGGTACACTGTAGAACTTGGTGCTGGAAATCAGTGTTCGAGGCTCAGAGTTGCGTCCACACCCTACACACTGGTGAAGGGAGGGGGCGGGCCTAAGTTCACATGTGTGAAAACACACCCTGTGGCTCAGTTTAAGTTGGGGATTTAATTGCTTGTCAATTCTGAGGGTCCCTGGGGGCCAACTAGCCCAGTAGGAACCTTCAGTAAGCGCCACGTAGCTGCGTTGCAGAGTGTTGCAAAAAGGGGCGTGGTCTCTGAACACATCTCTACAACGCAGCCTCTGGTGCAAGCTGGAAGTATCTGGTGGGCTAGTTGGTCACCAGGGACCCACAGGATTGCGGAGGATTTAATTCTCTAACTTAAAACACGCCACAGGGCGTGTTTGCAGACATATCCCCTCAGGCCACGCCCCCTTCCTTCATCAGTGTGCAAACATACCCCATGGTGCATTTTAAGTTGGGGAATTAATTCTCTTTCAATACTGAGGGTCCCTGAGGGCAAAAAAGCCCAACAGGTATCTCTAGTATGCGCCAGAGAGCTGCGTTGCAGACAGGTGTTCAGAGGCCACATCCCTTTTTACACCTCTCTGTAACGCAGCTCTGTGTCACTTACTGGAGGGACCTAGTGGGCTAGTTTGACCCTATGGACCCTTAGGATTGAAGGGGACTTAATTTCTCAACTTAGAACGTGACAGGGCGCGTTT
Source organism: Lissotriton vulgaris (assembly GCF_964263255.1). Taxonomy (NCBI): domain Eukaryota; kingdom Metazoa; phylum Chordata; class Amphibia; order Caudata; family Salamandridae; genus Lissotriton; species Lissotriton vulgaris. The sequence continues at coordinate 1,271,042,918 of NC_141689.1, forward strand.
ACACAGTGGTGAAGGTAGGGGACGGGGCCTGAAGTGATGTGTGCAAAAACGCCCTGTTGTGCGTTTTAAGTTGGGGAAAAAAATTCCACTTCATACCTGAGGGACCATGGGTAGCCCACCAGGTGCTTCCAGGAAGCACCACTGCGCTGCGATGCAGAGAGGTGGGGCAGACTGTGCCCCTTTTTACATCTCTCTGCTATGCAGCTCTGTGGCGCTTACTGGATGTACTACGAATTCCAATTTACTCACCTGTTATCAGGAGAGACCTCAGTGCTGCGTCTTTGAGCCCAGTACTGATCCTGAAAAGTAATTCTAACCATACTTACCAGTAACTTGAATTTCCTTCCATAGGCTAACATTGACTGGTTTCACTTGGAAATTCTTCCAAGTGTGGAGTTTTGGAACTTTAAAATATTCACCTAAAATCATCCGAACAACAAATTCCGATTTACTCACCTGTTATCAGGAGAGAACCCAGTGCAGCATCTTTGAGCTCAGCACTGACCCTGAAAAGTAATTGTAACCGTACTTACCAGTAACTTGTATTTCCTTCCATAGGAATCCATTATCTGGTTTTCATCAGAAAAGTTTCTAAGTATCTATTTTCACAAACTAAAAATATTCCTTAAAAATTGCCTGTATGACTTAAACGCATTATTTCAACCGTTACAGGAGATGCACCAGTGCTGGATCCAGGATCCACCACTGAGTAAGAAAAAGAAACGATAACACTACTTACGTTCTAAGTGAACTACCTCCCTTAGGATAACATTAGTGATTCTATGTGATAGCATTTCTAAGTGTCAACTTTTAAAATACAATAATATTCCTTAAAAATCACTACTGTAATAAAACGCTTTTACTCAACTGTTTACAGGAGATGTCCAAGAACTGATTCTAGGATCCAGTTCTTTGGTTAGAAAAGTAATCCATAAAGTAACTATTTGTCTTTAACTAGATATTCACATTGAACACAATGTTGCATTGTGTTTGAAATTGGGTTGCCATTGCAACAACTGTAACTACTGTACTTAAAAGTCTATTGCCTATTTGCAAAGTATTTAAACTAAAGTAGTTCATTCTGATAAAGTATATTTTGAAATGTAATGTATAATGTAATTTACAAAATAAAATATCTAAAAATAAATAGTTTAAAAAATGGAGTAAATCAGTATAAATATATATATATAACAATTAATACATTTAAAAACTGTCATTTACAAAACCTTCGAAATTCACTGAAAAGACCATAGGTTTTAGGGGTGTTATAGTTAGGAATTAGCATCTAAAAAACCTTTGAAGATTCACTGAAAAAACCATAGGTTTGAGGCTTGTTATAGTTAGGGATTCTCATTTAAAAAAAAATCATAGAAATTCACTGAAAAATGACATCACTGATGACATCATCCACGTGACAATCAGATACACCTCATCATACTCTACTATTATCTTTCATCACTCACTGTAAAATACAGAGTATCATATTTGAATCCATTGATACAGCAATACAAGTATCTAAAAACCCACTCAGTGATTCCTAGATCTACACACACATCTAATCAATGACCTATAGATTCACTCATACATGCTGTCAATGATCAATAGAACACAATCAAATATACCTATTTCGACATTAAACACCAGCACACATCCTATTCACTTATGCAGTCCTCCTACTCACTTATGCAAACAATGGATCATACTTACATTTACTCAGCTACAAACTTATACAAACACCACTTCATTTACTCATATAGATAGTAACTCCTACTTAGTGTGTTATAAAATCACTATTACAAGAATACAGGGCCTGATTCACAGAACTAACTTAAGACAAAATCCTAAACTACCATTTTGGTATTTACAGAAGGCACTTACTCATTTTGGTATTCACAGAAGGCACTTACAGCCTGATTCATCAAGGTGAGTATTTGCTATTCCTTAATAGCGATTATTAAGGAATCACTATTAAGGAATAGCAAAATGCTATTCACCAAGAAATCGCTAAATAAAGTGCGATTTCTAATTATTCCTTAATTGCGATTAGCAAATTGCTAATTGCAATTAAGGAATATCTCCCCATTCATTCCTATGGGCCCAAAGGCCCATAGGAATGAATGGGAAGACATTTCAATGTGTGAATCGCAATTAGCGATTCGCATATTGAAATTGCGATTTCAAGGGTGCAGGGGTGTCCAAAGGACACCCTGTAGCACCCCTGAAATGTATGCTACATTGGTGTTGCGCACACACATGTCCCAAGGACATGTGTGTGTGTAACATGAAACTTAGAAAAATGCATTTAAATGCATTTTTCTTAGTTTCCGCTATTTACCACGAGGTTTGACCTCGCGGTAAATAGCGAGAATTTTTTGCGAATTCGCAATTTAAAAATGTTTCAAGAATAGCATTTAAGGAATCTCTAATAGACATTCCTTAAATGCTATTCCTCGCAAATATGCGAATTCTTAAATAGCGATTTTTGCATTTGGGATGATGAATCCCAAATGCAAAAATACTGCTCGCAAAGGGCCAGATTCTCAGAATCTGACCCTTTGCGATCGGATTTAACAATGTTGAATCAGGCTGGTACTCATTTCGGTATTCTGTGAATACCAAAAGTCTTAAAGTTAGGATTTTTCTCAATTTAGTAGTAGTAAAGTTAGGACTCCTAACTTTAGGACTCTTAAATGCCTTCTGTGAATACCGAAAGTCTTAAAATTAGGATTTTTCTTAATTTAGTAGTAGTAAAGCTAGGACTCCTAACTTTCGGACTCCTAAATGCCTTCTGTGAATACCAAAAGTCTTAAAATTAGGATTTTTCTTAGTTTAGCAGTAGTAAAGTTAGGACTCCTAACTTTAAAACTCCTAAATGCCTTCTGTGAATACCGAAAGTCATAAAATTAGGATTTTTCTCAATTTAGTAGTAGTAAAGTTAGGACTCCTAACTTTCAGACTCCTAAATGCCTTCTGTGAATAACGAAAGTCTTAAAATTTTGATTTTTCTCAACCTTACTAATACTAAACTGAGAAAAATCAAAATTTTAAGACTTTCGGTATTCACAGAAGGCATTTAGGAGTCCTAAAGTTAGAAGTCCTAACTTTACTTCTACTAAATTGAGAAAAATCCTAATTTTAAGACTTTCGGTATTCACAGAAGGCATTTAGGAGTCCTAAAGTTAGTAGTCCTAACTTTACTACTCCTAAACTGAGAAAAATCCTAACTTTAGGACTTTCGGTATTCACAGAAGGCATTTAGGAGTCCTAAAGTTAGGACTCCTAACTTCTGTAAATACCGAAAAGAGTAAATGTCTTCTGTGAATAACGAAAAGAGTAAGTGTCTTCTGTGAATACCAAAATGAGTAAGTGGCTTCTGTGAATACAAAAATGGTAGTAAGTTTAGGATTTTGTCTTAAGTTTGTTCTGTGAATCGGGCCCACAGTTATCCATACAGTCACTCATGCAATCACTGAGTCTTATGTATACTTATTTATATACAACAAATGTCACATACACTGCTTTTATTATTCTAGTTTGTTGGACATGTACAATTAAGAGATATATTTGCTTATCAGCACACCCATAAACATATTCACTCACCCAAACAACTATTATAACATGTAGTCTTAACGTCATATACTTACTGAATCAACTATTGACACATCTTTGGGCAGTCACACACCCCCTGCCGAACCACACACACATTCACTCTCCCATACAAATAATCAGTTAACTAATCAATAACTAAAATAGACGTTCACATAGCTAGTAACCAAATGGTGCAGCAGTTTACAGAACAACTGACAAAGTATTACAGATATTCACATAGTTTAGTCACTATCCAATATATTTAGTGAGACACTATAAATTAGTCAAGTAAACAGTCAATCACACTGTTACTAAATACTCCATCCAGACACTTATACAACCACTCATTCTTCAATGCAGATTGCTATATATATAATACATATTTAAATATCAAACCAAACCACATACACTGATGATGTCATCAGTGATTTCATTAGTGATATCATTTGAGATGTCATCAGTGATGTCACTGATCATGTCATGAATGATGTAATATGTGGCATCACCAGTTGATTGCTGGCGCGAGAGTTACAACTAATTATAATGGAGGAATTTCAATGGTTTTGTATGAGTGAAATGTCCAGTTAACTATAACCTATGTTTTTTTCAATGAATATATATATATATATATATATATATATATATATTACCTACTGGCGGTCGCCAGTAGGTATATATAGTTAGGATTTTTTCCCTATGGGATTTCTGAAAATTCTATGTCTAATAACTTTGGCGTTTGTGGACGGAATCGGCTGAAATTTTTAGGAAAATGGCACATTTTGTTTCTGAGCAGCTCCTGGAAATTTGGGGGGGTTTCGTCAAGGGGGGGCTGAGAAAAAAGGGGGGTCCCAAAACGCGTTTTTAACATTGAGTTTTCCATAGGGCGGTTGGACTCACTTTTAGCTCGAACGGCTGAATGGATTTGCACGAAACTTGGCAAAATTGTAGGGACTGTTAGCCCGATGTGCCTTTGCTAGGTCTCAATATATGTGCTTCAGTGGATTTTGAGAAATTAACGTTTAAATCAAGATATATATCTGTAACAGCGCTCCGGGCAGCGCTCCGGTTCGCGTACTTTTCGCTTATCGGAACTTTGCGAAGCGAAGCTGATTGGCTCTCCGGTGTCTGTCAACATTCTAAACAGTCCGGTGCGGCCGCCATCTTGTCTCTCGGTAGGATCGAGAGACAAGAGGAGGCCAAAACAAAGGAGGAAATGAAGGAAAGGGGGCAAGGTAGACCCCTTCTGACCCCCTAGGATTGATGAGGGGATATTATAGAGCCACGCTGGGCCCAAAAAAAAAAAAAAAAAATTCTGTTTTTTCGCCGTAGAGACGCGTCTTAGTACGCGAACCGGGCAGCTAACCGGGAAGCTAACCGGCAGTGTAACGGGAGTCTGACGAGTAGCTGATTGGCTGTCAACATTGTAAACAGTTCGGAGCGGCCGCCATCTTGTCTCTCGGTAGGATCGAGAGACAAGAGGAGGCCAAAACAAAGGGGGAAATGAAGGAAAGGGGCAGGGTAGACCCCTTCTGACCCCCTAGGATTGATGAGGGGATATTATAGAGCCACGCTGGGCCCAAAAAAAAAATTCCGATTTTTTCGCCGTAGAGACGCGTCTTGGTACGCGTACCGGGCAGCTAACCGGCAGTGTAACGGGAGTCTGAGGAGAAGCTGATTTGCTGTTATCATTGTAAACAGTCTGGAGCGGCCGCCATCTTGTCTCTCTGTGGGATCGAGAGACAAGAGGTGGAAAAAAGGTGTAAATGAATGAAAGGGGTAAGGCAGACCCCTCCTGAACCCCTAGGATTGATGAGGGGGCTATTAAAGTTCCCTGGGGGGTGAAAAAAAAATGCGATTTTTCGCGGTAAAGGTGCTTCCTGGTACGTTAACCGGGCAGCTAACCGGCAGCGTAACGGGAGTCCGACATATTGTGTTTTTTGAACGTTTGTGATAAGTGCACGTGTGGATTTTGTCTAATTAAGGTTAAAAAAATATATATATATCTTTAAGCGTGTTTTGGCGCGCTTATGTTTTGGGTTTGGTTTGCGCTGCAGAGACGATACGTCACGGTTATGCGATGCATCATGAGGCTTCTCACGGGCTACGTGATACGTCACTTAATAAAGAATATATTTTACAGCTATAGATATTAGCTTTTAAAAAACCAATGAAATTCACAGAAAAAACCATAGGTTATAGACCATATATAGTTTGGAATTTGCATTTACAAAACCTTGAAAATTCACTGAAAAAACCATAGGTTATAGACCATATATAGTTAGGGATTAGCATTTAAAAAACCTTATTTTATTTGCACAAAACCATTGAAATTCCATATATAGTTAGTTGCACTAACTATATATCGCGGACCCGCAATCCACTGCTAATGATGTCACATATTACATCATTCATGACATGGTCAGTGACATCACTGATGACATCACTGATGACATCTCAAATGACATCACTGATGACATCACTGATGACATCTCAAATGACATCACTGATGACATCACTGACATCTCATTTGACATTACTGTTCAAATCACTGATGATATCATTTATGTGATAATACATCTTCAGACTCTAATATAACCTTAGATACACTCAGTGTAAACAGGCACTCACAGACTGTCACACATCCATGGAGTTACTCACACACCTAGTCAGTCATGCAAAGAATCAATCACACCTCCATTTCCTCAACTATACAGTTATACACACCTTACTTATTCAAACATATACTAACACATATTTACTCTCTTATACAATCCTTGATACAAGTTCACAATGATTCATACAGCCACTCTCATATTCACTGGCTCTTATGTTCAGTTATTTATATATGTCAACTCTCACATGGAGTGTGTTTTACATATGTACTTACTTTGACATGTAGAACTGAGATATCCATTCACTCACCAATATACTCATGCACACAGTCAACTGTCCATACAGCTGTTTCTACATGCACTTTTGAAGCCATACACCTAGGGAATCAACTGCTCACACATCTATGCACAGAGTTATACACCTCCCAGCCACCCACACACATACTCAGTCTCCCATACAAATACTTGGGCAACCATTCAATAACCCATATAGTTACTGATATAGCTACTGATTTAAACATGCAGCAGTTTACAGAAGAACATAAATAATGATTGCCAAATTAAGACACTTTAATCACTAACCCATGCACTCAGTGAGACACATTTAATCATTCTGTCATACAGTCAGTCATGCACCTACTAAATCCTTCATCCAGACACTTATACATCCACTCATTCTTCAATATGTAAGACATATTTTAACTTTACAGAAACATACAGTCACTGGGTGTTGTCATCAGTGATGTCATCAGTGATGTCATTTGAGATGTCATCAGTGATGTCATCAGTGATGTCACTGACCATGTCATGAATGATGTAATATGTGACATCATTAGCAGTGGATTGCGGGTCCGCGATATATAGTTAGTGCAACTAACTATATATGGAATTTCAATGGTTTTGTGCAAATAAAATAAGGTTTTTTAAATGCTAATCCCTAACTATATATGGTCTATAACCTATGGTTTTTTCAGTGAATATATATATATATATATATATATATATATTCAATGAAAAAAACATAGGTTTCAGACAAGTTATAGTTAGGAATTAGCAATTAAAAAACCTTAGAATTTCACTGAAAAAATCATAGGTTTCACACATGTTATAGTTAGCTGAACATTTCACTCATACAAAACCATTGAAATTCCCCAATTAAAGATAGTTCAGCTAACTATAACTCGTGCTCCCGCAATCCACTACTGATGATGTCACTTAGTACATCACTCATGATATGGTCAGTGACATCACTCAGGAAAAACAATGATGACATCTCAAATGACATTACTGATGACATCATCCAGTGAATGTGTGTCTTTCTGAAAAATATTTTTTTATATATGTATATCTAAAGGTCGATGGAAGAATAAATGGGTAAATAAGTATCTAAATGGATGTTTTTTTTGGTAAAATTGATTGTATAATTCACTTATTAAGTGTATCTTAGTGAATACATGTATTAGCGAGTAATGTTTAAATATTTAAATATCAGTATCAGTGTCTCTCTTTGTGTATAGGTGGTTGCATGGGTTGGTGAGTAGCTACATGAGTGTCTATGGGTTATTAGTTGGTCTTTTGAGTATCAGTATGAGTGTCTGTATGGTTTAGAGGGGGGCAATAGTAAGCGCATAGATGCATGAATGAATGACTCACTGTATCTTTTTTGAAGACAGCATATGTGCAGGACTGTATGGGTGGATGAGTGGGTGTATGGGTGTGTTAGTGAGTGAATTACTGTGTCAATAGTATCTTTATGAGTAACTACATATGTTTTAAACTAGTATATGTGAGTATTGATGTAAATAAGTGAGTATTTGTGAGAGTGAGAGATTGGAAGAGTTGCTGTGTAAGTATGTGTTTCTATAAGTGATTGTTTAAGAGAGTAAGTATGTGTATGTTTCTATAGAAGTACGTGTAGTGGTGTGTGTATAGTAGTATATGCAAGTAAATTAGTTTATTTTTATGGGTGAGTAACTCTATGGATGAGTGTCGGTGTGTAAGAGGATGTATAGGTGTATGAGTACATATGAGTGAGTACATGTATGAGCGACTATATAGAACTATTGGTGAATGAGTGGATGTGTATGTAGATGTTGGAATTACTGAATAGGTTGTTGTAACTCGTATTGGTATCTCCTTTTTTTAAAAAATTTAGTTTCTATTTTTGAATGTGTGTATCAAAGGTTATATTACGGTGAGAGGAGGTCTGCCACTCTTTCACAAGGATGATGTCATCAGTGATGTCATTTGAGATGTAATCAGTGATGTTAGCATGATGTCACTGACCATGTCATGAATGATGTAATATGTGACGTCATCAGCAGTGGATTGCGGGCGCGCGAGGTATAGTTAGCTGAACTAACTATAACGGGGGAATTTCAATGGTTTTGTATGAGTGAAATGTCCAGCTAAATATAACATGTGTGAAACCTATTTTTTTCCAGTGAATTCCTAAGGTTTTTTTAAATGCTAATACCTAACTATAACGTGGTTGAAACGTATGGTTTTTTCAGTGAATTTCTAGGTTTTTTAAATGATAATTCCTAACTATAATGTGGCTGAAACCTATGTTTTTTTCAGTGAATTTCAAAGGTTTTGTAAATGATAATTTTCAAATGTATTAATTGTTATATTTTTTATACTGATTTACTACATTGTTTTAAAGTCTTTATTTTTAGATATTTTATTTTTTAAATTACATTACATATTTTTAATATAAATTGAACAAAATGTTTTTAAAAATATTGTAATTGAAACATTTATTCTTTTATTTTCTATATTTTTTAATTTAAATATATTTTATATAGCAAGCTATGATATCCTGTGGAAGGAAATTCAAGTTACTGGTAAGTACGGTAAAAAATTCTTGTCAGGATCAGTACTGGGCTGAAAGATGCAGCACTGAGGTCTCTCCTAATAACAGGTGAGTAAATCGGAATTCGTTGTTTGGATGATTTTAGGTGAATTTTTTAAAGTTCCAAAACTCCACACAGAATTTCCAAGTGAAACCCGTTAATGTAAGCCTATAGAAGGAAATTCAAGTTGCTATAAGTATGTTTAGAATTACTTCTCAAGATCAGTAGTGGGCTGAAAGATGCAGCATTGAGGTCTCTCCTCATAACAGGTGAGTAAATTGGAATTCTTATTTCGACTGATTTTAGAGGAATTTTGTAAAGTTCCAAAACTCCACACTTAGAAGAATTTCCAAGTAAAACCAATCAATGTTAGCCTATGGAAGGAAATTCAAGTTACTGTAAGTATGGTTAGAATTACTTCTCAGGATCAGTAGTGGGCTGAAAGATGCAGCATTGAGGTCTCTCCTCATAACAGGTGAGTAAATCGGAATTTGTAGTTCGACTGATTTTAGAGGAATTTTGTAAAGTTCCCAAACTCCACGCTTTGAAGAAATTCCAAGTGAAACTAGTCAGTGTTAGCCTTTGGAAGAAATTCAAGTTACTGTAACTATGGTTAAAATTACTTTTCAAGATCAGTAGTGGGCTATAAGATGCAGCACTGAGGTCTCTCCTGATAACAGGTGAGTAAATCGGAATTCGTAGTTCAGCTGATTTTAGAGGAATTTTTTACATTTCCAAAACTCCACAATTAGAAGAATTTTCAAGTGAAACCAGTCAATGTTAGCCTATGGAAGAAATTAAAGTTACTGGAACTGCAGTTAGAATTACTTTTCAAGATCAGTAGTGGGCTAAAAGATGCAGCACTGAGGTCTCTCCTAATGACAGGTGAGTAAATCAGAATTCGAAGTTTGGCTGATTTTAGAGGAATTTTTATGCGTTTCAAAAATAGACACTTAGAAACTTTTCTGGTGAAAACCACACAATAGATTCCTAGGAATTTTTTAAAGTTACAAAACTCTACACTTAGTAGAATTTCCAAGTGAAACCAGTCAATGTTAGCCTATAGAAGGAAATTCGTTATTGTAAGTATGATTAGAATTACTTTTCAGGATCAGTAGTGGGCTGAAAGATGCAGCACTCAGGTCTCCTGATAACAGGTGAGTAAATCAGAATTCGTAGTTCGGCTGATTTAAGAGGAATATTTTTCTCAATAGTGAAGGAAGGGGCGGGGCCTGAATTGACATGTGTGCAAATACGCCTTGTGGCGTGCTTTAAGTTGGTGAATTAAATCCTCTTCAATCCGAGGTCCCCTGTGGGCCAACTAGCCCACCAGGTACCTCCAGTATGTGCCAGGGAGCTGCGCAACGCAGGTCCATGGCACTTACTGGAGGTACCTGTTAGGCTAGTTGGCCCCTAGGGGACCTCTGGATTGAAGAGGAATTAATTCCCCAACTTAAAATGCGAAACAGGGCATTTTTGCACACATATCACCTCAAGCCCTGCCCCCTACCTTCACCACTGTGCAAACGCATCCCGTAGGGCATTCTAAGTTGGGAGATTAAGTCCCCTTGCATACTACTGGTCCCTGGGGCCAACTAGCCCACCAGTAACCTCCAGTATGTGCCAGTGGGCTGTGTTGCAGAGAGGTGTAAGAAGGGGCGTGGCCTCATTACACCTCCCTGCAAAGAAAGCCCCCTGCCGCGTTTCCACAGGGGGAAATAAATAAATTCTCTTGCATACTGGGCGTCACTGGGGGCCAACTAGCCCACCAGGACCCTCCAGTATGCGCCAGGGGGCTAAGTTGCAGAGAGGTGTATAAAAGGGCGTGGACTTATTACACCTCTCTGCCATGCAGCCCCCTGGCGGGTTTCCAGAGTGGGAACTAAATCCCCTTGAATACTGGGGGTCCCTGGGTGCCAACTAGCCCACCAGAAACCTCCAGTATGCGCCAGGGGGCTGTGTTGCAGAGAGGTGGCTTGAGCCCACCCACACAGGTTTTTTTTCTTAAAAAAAGAAGCCCCTTGGTGGTGGTCCCCATGGCTGCGGGGGGGCTGTGAGCCCCCCATACATTTCATGAAAGCCCCGGGGGTGGCAGTCCCCGGGGCTGATTAGAAATAAATAAAAGAAGTCCCAGAGGTGGCGGTCCCCGGGGCTGCGGGGGGCCTTGAGCCCCCTGCATACATAACGTGAAAGCCCCTGGGGGTGGCGTTCCCCGGGACGGGGAGGCCCCTCTGGGCCCCCATTATAATTGAGCAAATTGCCCCCAGGATTTGCCCCCCGGGGGCAAATAACAAATAAAGCTGCTTTGTTTTTGTTTTTTTCATGGGATACGCATATCCCACGATTTAAAATAAAAAGAAAACATTTTTGAGGCCTTGGGGGGCCTTTTGGGACCCCCTAAGCAGGCCTAGGGGGTCAAGGTGTTTCTACCCTGCCCCCTTTTTGCGTTTTTTTGTGTTTCTTTTTCTGTTTTCTTGTGCCTCGGTTCTCCCGAGGCACAAGATGGCTGCCAACACTTCCTGGTTTGGAGTGTTGACACCAATTAGCATAAAGCTTGTGCTCGAAAGGGTACGCGTACGGTACTTCATCTATAGATGTATCTATGAATTTACTTTTGATTTTCTCAGAAACTGCGGAATGGATTTACACCATTTAACAAAAAGCGTAATCTGCGAACCAAACTCTAACTTTTTGCCAAATTTGGTGTAATTCTGTTCAGCAGTTCGGGCTGTAGCCTTTTCTAACGGTCCCTATGGAAAATTGCATTGGGAAAAGATGTTATTCCAAATAGAATGTAGCAGATTTCCTATTTAAACTAGGTCCTAACTATAACTACCTACTGGCAACCGCCAGTAGGTAATATATATATATTACCTACTGGCGGTCGCCAGTAGGTAGTTATAGTTAGGACCTAGTTTCCATCGGAAATCCACAACATTCTATTTGGAATAACTTTGGCGCCGGTGGACGAATCTTCGTGACTTTTTCCAAGAAAATGGCCTGCTCAGTTCCGCTCCTTCCCTGAAAGTTTGGGGGTGATTCGTCAAGTGAGGGCCGAGAAAAAAGGGGGGTCCTAAAACGTGTTTTCCCCATGCAATTTTCCATTGGGACCTTTAGCCAGGGCTACAGCCCGAACGGCTGAACGGAATTACACCAAATTTGGCAGAGAGGTAGAGTTCAGTTCGCAGATTGTGCTTTTTGTTAAATGGTGTAAATCGGTTCAGTAGTTTCTGAGAAAATTGCAAGTAAATTCATAGCGATATCTAGAGTCTGAGTTCAGTACGCGTACTGAAATCTGTTCAATTACGAGCGCGAGCTGCATGATGATTGATTGTGAACTGTCTGTCAACACTCGAAACCAGGAAGTGTTGGTGGCCATCTTGTGCCTCGCTAGAACTGAGTCACAAGAAAACAGTAAAACAAAGTTGAGAAATAAGGGAAGGGGGTAGGGTAGAGACATTCTGACCCTCTAGGCTTGCTCAGGGGGTCGTACATGGATGTTTAGGCTCTATTTTTTATTTTATTTTTTTTAAAGAAAAATCGCGGCGTACGCACATGTAAATACCTACAATTACGAGCAGGAGCTGCATGTTGATTGGCTGTCAATACTCCAAACCAGGAAGTGTTGGCAGCCATGTTGTTTGTTGGGAGAGCAGTGTCACAAGAAAACAGTAAAACAAAGTTGAGAAATAAGGAAAGGGGGCAGGGTAGAAACATTCTCAGCCTATAGTCTTGGTCAGGGAGTGGTACATGGATCTTTAGGCTCATATTTTTTTTTCATAAAAAATGGCGTGGTACTCGTGCACTACTTGTACGCGGTGGAAAGGGTGAAAAAAAAAGTAGAAGTCCGTTTTATTCATGAGGTCCCGGGGGCAGATTACGGGGGCAATTTTTCTGCATAATAGGGGCTTGTAAGGTGCTGCGAGCACTGGGGAACGGCAATTTTCTGTTTTTATTTTGTAGTATGCGGGGGGGTTACGGTCCTACTCCCCGCAGTCTCGGGGAGCGGCACCCCTCGGGTCTTTTTAAAAAAATATATGTTTTGAGCTCTCAAATTATCACTGTTTTATGGGCAGGAAACTGACGATAAAATGGTCTTGATAAAACACCCTTGTTAATTCACATAGAAGCCCATGTTCAGGTGTTAACATGGGCTTCTATGGGAATTAACAAGGGTATATTATCAAGCCCAGATGCGGCCCCTGGAGAGAGTTGCGGTGAGACAGGCGGGGAGGGGGAGGGGCAGGGTGGGGGGGTGATAAAGAACGGAATCTGGATGATTGTAGGTGAGTAAACAATTAAATTAATTAACCGAATTTCGGGCCACATTATCAACAACATAAGGCAATACATTATCACCGCTTTTATCAGCAGGAAACTGCTGATAAAGCAGCGATAATGGTCTTGATAGTATGCCCTTGTGAATTTCCATAGCAGCCCAGGTTAACACCAGAACCTGGGTTGCTATGGGAATTTACAAGGGCCTATTATCAAGCCCATTATTGCCGCTTTATCAGCAGTTTTCTGTTGATAAAAGCGGAGATAATGTATCGCCTTATGTTGTTCATAATATGCCGCTTCGTTCCGTGCCCTGCATGGCATTTTGCGATGCAGGGCGTTTTATGAAATTCGGGGCATATTAACAAGGACCGGTGTTAAAATTATCGACTTTTTATCTTATTCATAGCGTATGCTGAGAATGATTAGCAGTAGAAACTATGGTGTGATCACTCTATCACTGTCAAATGAGAGCACAGGGCACGCTATGAGAATAGTTAGAAGTGGTCACTCATTGGAGATCCGATTCAGCTGTGTGTCTTATTGTGCGATGTTGGGCGATGCTTACATGATTACGGTCATTTATCTGCATAATGGGGGCTTGTAAGGTGCTCCGAGCACTGGGGAATGGCACTTCTCTGTTTTTATTTTGAAGTATGCGTGGGGGGTTACGGTCCTACTCCCCGCAGTCTCAAGGGAGTGGCACCCCTCGGGTCTTTTTAAAAAAAATATATGTTTTGAGCTCTCCCTCCCTCTCTCACCGTGCACTTCGCGGGGATAGCCACCTGAGCTTGTGGTTTGATTAAAAACAAAGTTTTGTTAACTCCTCTGCATGGGATGCTGATGTTTCCATCTGGCTGTCGATTTCGACCTTGAAAGCAGAGTCAACCAAATGAGTTGTATAAGAGCGCTATTGTCTCAAAAAGAGGTTGCTCTTACATCTCCTAGAGAAACATTTGTCCTCCATGTAGCAAACACCCGCACAGAAGTGTACGCTTTGTTAAATACAGACATGCCGTGGAATTTTAGGGTGTTAATTTAGACTATCTTTAATGCATCCTCTAAGTAGGGGGTAAGCTTACTTTTTTAAAATTATAAGAATTGGTCTTGTGACTTCTGTAGAAAGTATATTTGATGTCTTGTCGGTGTTTTTTCATTGCTTTTTTGCAGCATCTTTGGTGAATTGTGCTTAATGGTCACATTAGTTGCCAGTGTGCTTGTATTAATTTGTTTACTTAAAAATGGATGCACATCTTGCAGCAGTAGACAATATTTCTTGGTTGTTGCTGGTCTGCAACCGAATGCTTAGTTACTATGGCGCGCTGCCTCTTGCAACGTTGAGTGCAGCTTATGGATTATCGTTTTGATTCCCCTTTTTCACATGCGTTCAGCCTGTCTTCCATTGCCTGAGCTGTGATTTTGACTGGGCCCTGGATTTGTGTCTCTGCAGTACGGTGTCTCCCAATGCGGATTATGACCAGTTGATGAGTATTTTAGTGGTTCATGACGTGCTCTGTTCTGGCGGCGGGATTATGGCCTTAGCAGCGACACATGGAATAATGGAACGTTGGAATGTTTGCGCAGCGGCGCTTGAGTTCTTGGCACGCAGTTACATTGAAGATGACCCGAGTTTACCTCCGATGGTGATAGAGGCACCGGTCGTTGAGGAACATGTATGTTCATTCCCACTATTGAATTGGATGGCTGAAATGTTTTCAGATGAGAACAATGACTTCCTGTTGGAGGCTGTTGCTACATACTGTGCTTACACGCTGTTGGATTAAGACTCTATGATTTTTCTGCGTATTTTTTATTTTTTAGCTACTGCTTTGTATCAAAGAGCGAATAACTTTTTTTGGGAAATGTGAACTTGACTCTGGTTTTTAGTATTGGAGTGTGCGTTTCTAAGTGGCACACGTTTATATCACGTGCTTTGATGAAGAAAGGGTGCCGTGCGGCTGAGGCTTTTGCTCACACCCTGTTAAGTTAGCATGGGTTTATTACAAGCTTATACACTATTTTTGCTTTCCTGATCTGCTTTGCACGAGACACATACTTGTGATATTGTTTAGAGAAGGCTGAGTATTTTGTTTTATATGAGAATAATTTGGTATGCTAGATTTGTAAAATGCCTCGCTAGTTTTGTGTGTATAGTGAAAGTATGGAACAGCAAAGTTATCTTGAATACTGTGTCTGTTCAGAATGATCCTCGGAAGTTCGAGCCAAAATACATATGCAGTTGTGTCCACCTTTGATTATTGTGCTTTTCATAATGCATTGTGGAGGCAAAGTTACACACAGTTGGAGAACATTCATAACTTGATAGTTTGTGGAGCACTGAATGTGATCTATTACTGCTGAGTAAAAGAGGTATGGGTCTGACCATGTAATCCTATGAGACTTTCTGTAGTTATAAACTAATCTGCTAGGTAGGGAAGGTGAAATATAGGTATATTTTAAATTTGTTTACCTTTAGTATTATAGGATGCTTTTTCCGTTTGTATCTTATAGAATAGTAACAATGCAGACAACCTTGTTTGTGATAATATGTTTGGTTGTATTATCTAAGGTACTGTGCATGAGATTTTGGCGTTATAAATAAACATTTCAAAGTTGCACGTTTCTTTATTCACATCTTGTATTGGACTGGTGTAAGAGTATAATGAAGGAGTGCTATTGTTATCCACGTTACCTCATGTAATCTAAGTAGCATGTTCTGGGTTGACTAGTCGTTGGTGTTTTTGTTGTAGGGCAGTGGTTCCCAAACTTTTGAATCCTGAGGATCCCCCATAGAGTCACCACAGGAAGCTGGGGACCCCCAAGCAATTTGTAGGATTTAAATTTCAAACATTAAAACCGTAATTCAGAAACAATTAACACATATGTGCACACAAAACAAATACTCAAATTACTAATGATTTTAGTTGCATATTTACAAGCCACATTTCACCATGGGAACATCGGTTCAAAATATGCTTTATTCGATATTCAGCAGAGAAATATCATATAAGCGTAAAATTTCATTAAATATCATACAAACATACAATTACAGAAATAATTTAAAACAATTTGGTCATTTCATTAAAATAAGTAGATGGCAACCATTTGAAAAGCAAGATCTGGAAGACCAATCTTTAGAGTGATTAAAAGTTAATTATAAAAAGAGCAATCAATTAGACCTTGATGCATAAAGAAAAATGACATAGCATGTACGACAAGATACATATATACAATTGTTAAGAACATATTGGGCTTTTTCCATTTTACATGTCTGGGTATAAGAGTGATAAACACATGGTGGCCAGAATCCCCTTTCACCAAGTGTTATTGTTCATTACTCTGGGGCCCGGGTAAAAATCAAACAGGTCCCAAGTAGAAATAGGGCCATCACCGGGTTTTGGTTGAAAAAGTCTTAAAAAGGGGACAATGTTCCTGTGTTTAAATCTGATCAGTATCAGATCTCCCGAAATGTCTTTAGGCAATCTGCCTAACCACCCCACCCTCCTGACACTCACAATTCCGCCATCTAGGGCGGGCGGCAGCGGTCTGTTGTTGTTAAGCCAAAAGATGGTCTTATTTAGCAGCTCCTCGCTTGTTTCGTGATTGCCCTGACCAAGTTCAGGCACCCCGGAAAGAACGGACACGTAGGGGGCAGCTTCAGGGGGTAAATTAATTCTATGCCTTCTTGGCTGAGGATATCTAGGGGCTTTAAAAGGGGCACTAGTAGGTTTAGGAGTGTTATTATGGCCCCTTGGGAAGGGTATACTCAGGGCAGGGTCAATTGTTCGTGGTTTTCTGAGTTCAGTAGGAATAGGCTTGTCCGGGTTTATACAGAGCGTGGAACGTGGGGAAACAGCAGAATTTACATTTGGTGGGTAAGTCGTTTTTACTATTTGTTCAACACTGGTCAACCTGTCTCCCAACTCCTTAATTTTAGTGACCAGGGGTAACAGAGCAGCATTCAACAATCGCTCAAATTCGGCCAGTAGGGTCGATTGAAAGGGGGAAACAGGATTATTTAATGTAGACCCTGCTTTATGTGGCGTTAACACAATTGGATTGGCAGGGAGGGATGGGGAGCTACAACACATTAGATTGACATTTAATGGAGTTTCCTCATTGTTAAACAGGATTAAATCAGGGGATACAGGTACAGCCTGGTTGGTACAGTTTATGAGATCAGTGTCTTTGCCCGCTCTGGGGGGGGTTAATATATCAGGTACGTAGTTAGTGCCGCACACGGCATTAAGCTCGTCCCAAAAAGACATCATGGGAGGAATATGTAGGGCCTGATGACGACACTGGACAAAAAAGCATAAATATGTATACGGTATTATGTCTCTGTACCTCTTGTGTTAGGACCAAGTGGGGTGGCCCGCCCCGTCCTCCTCAGGTCCTCTGAGGGCCACAGAGGGCCCGCCCTTTGCCCGGGCTTAGCCCCGGGCGCCGACCCGCGCGCGATCCCGCGACGCGGGGGCTCGCGCGGTCCTTAAGCGCACCTCCGGGGGCGGGACAGGAAACACGCCTCCTTGGCGCTAGGGTTGCTGGGGGATGTAGTCCCCGATGTACTGCCTCGCCGCGATTTCCCCGAGGCGGCAGGGAGCCTGGTGTAACTTTCTGCAGAGCAGCGCTGTAGCTGCGGTGGTGGTCTGGAGCCAAATGAGAGGACGACCTCCCAGGTGAGTGTGGCCGATAGTCCCCCGCTCCCCCGGGGCTCGCGCTGTCCTTAAGCGCACCTCCGGGGGCGGGACAGGAAACACGCCTCCTTGGCGCTAGGGTTGCTGGGGGATGTAGTCCCCGATGTACTGCCTCGCCACGATTTCCCCGAGGCGGCAGGGAGCCTGGTGTAACTTTCTGCAGAGCAGCGCTGTAGCTGCGGTGGTGGTCTGGAGCCAAATGAGAGGACGACCTCCCAGGTGAGTGTGGCCGATAGTCCCCCGCTCCCCCGGGGCTCGCGCTGTCCTTAAGCGCACCTCCGGGGGCGGGACAGGAAACACGCCTCCTTGGCGCTAGGGTTGCTGGGGGATGTAGTCCCCGATGTACTGCCTCGCCGCGATTTCCCCGAGGCGGCAGGGAGCCTGGTGTAACTTTCTGCAGAGCAGCGCTGTAGCTGCGGTGGTGGTCTGGAGCCAAATGAGAGGACGACCTCCCAGGTGAGTGTGGCCGATAGTCCCCCCATGGGAACATCACTTTCTGAGAGTTTTCTGTGGCGATGGGGGCTTTGCCTTATTTTTTTTTTAGTTTGAAGTTTATTAAAGCATAAAGAAGTAAAGACAGTACATGAAGAAACAGTCATAAGTTATAAAAAACAAGAAATCTCTCTTACAAAATGATGGAACTGATCAAAATAAATATCTTATACAGAAAAAATATGATATACAATAAATGCTTGGGAATATAGGGGATAGAGGGAACAGTTGGAGTAATAAAACGTATAAGTGATATAAAAGAAACAGAGGATGCAATTAATAAACATTACATACAATTAAGATAATGCAATCACGGTGGTTTCTGAACTTTGACACTACGTATTGGAGAAGTGGGAGGAGGCCTGACAATTCTGGATAAATATTCGGTAAGGGGAAGCTATAGAAGGTCACGTTTGATTGCTAGGGAAATAGGGGAAACAAAATTGGTGTCTAGACAATGATTAAAACAAACTGCGTTCCACCAAGCAGAGAAGGAAACATCCTTAGCCTGTTTCCAATGCGACGTAATATGGTGGAAGGCAATGGCTATCAAGAGATCAAGTAATTTATGTTTATGGTGGGACCCAGAAAAAACAGGAGAAAGAGAACCTAGAAAAATATGAACAGTAGAAAAGGGGAGATTGAAATTGAACATTTTTTGAAGTTGGGACCAAACTAATTGCCAGAAATGTAAAATGGGAGGACATTCAAAGAGCATGTGTTTCAAATCAGCCAAAGGGCAGGGACAGGACCAACAAGTGGAGGGAGTGTCTGAGGAGAATGATGACAGAATTAAAGGAGTAAATAGTGTACGGTTATAAACAAAGAATAAAGTTTGGGTAGTGTTGACAGCTCTAGATGTACTGTGAATTTTAGACCAAATTTTATCCCATAGAGTAAAGGGCCAAATTTGAGACAAATCTTTTTCCCAAGCCAACTCAACCTTAGATTTAGTACGTTCAGCAGAAGATTGCATAGATTTATAGAGAAAAGAAGCAGGGGGGGACTGGTCAAGAGCATTAGAAACAGGAAGGTGCGTTACAGGAATAGAGTTGGTGGCAGGGAGAGAAGAAAGGTACTGAGTAAGGGAGGGAATCAGCGATAAATATTGTTTACGAGAAGAGGATGGCAACGAAAATTGAGTTTGGAGGAGGTGAAAAGGAAGAGGATGAGTACCGGGAAGAAGTTGAGAGATCCATTTTAAACCAAGAGAATGCCAGGATTTCCAATATAGTGAGCGATTACGAATTTTAAGGTGTTTATTATGCCAGATAGGTTGGGTGTGGGTAGAGGAAGTAGAAGGGTAGGAGGATAATAAGTAAGGTTGAAGAAGAGAGCGTGAGTGAGAAATAATGGGGGAACAGAGAGATGTTACATTAGAGGAAAAGGAAAGAACCTCAGTAAATTCATAAGGATGAAGGAAAGAAGATTCTAACGTCAGCCATAGGGGAGGATAATAGGGAAGATCTGAAGAGAGCCAACGCAAGGCTTGTTTTAAGGAAAAGGCATTATGATATGATTTAAAATTAGGAAATTTGACTCCACCCAGGGATTTATCCTTCTTCAAAACAGAGAGGGCTAGTCGAGATTTCTTACCTTTCCATAAAAATTTTAACAGAATAGAGTCTATCGACTTGAAATAGTGATCTGGGATACGGATGGGAATCATAGAAATAGAGTAAAGGACTAAAGGTGCTAGCATCATTTTGATGGAGTCCAGACGACCCCACCAGGAAAGAAAGAGAGGGTTCCAACGATTGATAGATGCAGTAAGCTTACTAGAAAGAGATTCGAAATTGAATTTAAGAGTGTCGGAGAGACGAGGGGCGAACCAAACACCTAGATATTTAATCTTAGAGGGCTGCCAGGAAAAGCCAGACGCAGCAAATAGATGTTTTTGACAGAGAGGATTTAAGGGTAGGATTTCGCACTTGTCCGTATTAAGACGATAACCAGATACATTAGAGAAGGAGGAAACCTGATTAAGAAAGGAAGGTAAAGTTGTTTGAGGGTCTGAGCAATAAAATAAAATATCATCCGCGTATACCGATAATTTAACTTGCTGCTGAGAACCATATTGAAAACCAGAAATATTATCATCACGTCTGATCTTAGTTAAAAAGGGTTCCAAAGCTAAAATAAACAGAAGAGGAGATAGAGGGCAACCTTGACGTACACCCCTTTGAAGAGGAAAATAATCAGAAGTGATACCATTAGCAAAAATAGAAGCATGGGGGCTAGAATAAAGTAAAGAAATAAGAGAAATGAATTTAGATGAAAAACCGAACCAGCGAAGAGCCTGAAACATAAAGTCCCAACCTATTCTATCAAAAGCCTTCTCGACGTCAAGAGAAATGGCAGCTAATGGAGTAGAGAGGGAGGTGGCCTTACTCAAAATGTTAAAGAAAACACGAGAATTATCTGATGACAAACGGCCTTTAACGAACCCAGATTGTTCAGGACCAATAAGTTCTGGTAACAGAGGATCTAATCTGAGAGCTATAATTTTGGCGAAAATCTTATAATCTGTGTTTACCAGGGAAATTGGGCGATAGTTTTTACATAAGGTATGATCTTTATCTGGCTTGGGTATTAGACAAATTAATGCTTCTTGGAAAGTTCCCCGAGAAGATCCGGAATCTGCAAAGGATTGAAATAATAGGAGTAGTTTAGGGAGGAGAAGGGAGGAAAAGTGATTTTAGAACTCAATGGTGAAACCGTCCGGTCCAGGCGCCTTACCGCGACCGAGGATTGAACTAGCATGTGAGATTTCAGAGAGGGAAATATCCAAATCCAATGATTGAAAATCAACATGAGAAGAGTGAGGGGAGGGAATATCCTGAAAATAAGCAAGAAGATCAATAGGATCAGGACTAGACTCTGGAGTGTATAAAGTTTGGTAGAAAGAAACAAATTGAGCTAATATGTCCTTGTCCTTGAACAGAGAAACACCAGCCGGACCTTGTAAAGATTCAATTTTTGTTCTTTCTTTTCGTATCTTGAGATAATTAGCTAGGAGTTTGCCCATTTTGTTTTGGCCACCGTAATAGCGAGAGTTGCATTTAAGGAGAGAGTTTGATGCAGCATTTGTGGTAAATTTATTAAACTCAAATTTGGCAGATATAAGTTCGCGAAGAGAAGATTCAGAGTTAGAATTATAATAGGTATATTCTAACTTCTTAATTTTATCTAAAAGTTGAGTTGATTTGGAGATTGATTGTTTTTTCTTTTGAGAAACGAAATTAATGATAAAGCCTCTAGCAGCCGAATAAAAGGAATCCCACACCGTGACAAAGGGAGACTCAGGGAGGTGATTTAGTGTAAAGAATTCAGAGGAAAAAGCTGTAAATTTAGTGCAGAAGATGGGGTCAAGGAGTAAAGAGTTATTAAATCTCCAGCGTCCTGAGTGAGGAGAGAAGGGGATAAGATCAATATCAACAAAGACGGGAGCGTGGTCTGAAATTAAAATGGAACCGATGTCTGAGTGAGTGGCAAGTTGTGCTAGGGGTTTGCTGAGGAAGAGGTAATCAATACGAGACTGGGAGTGATGGGTGGGGGAATAAAACGTATACTCTCTAAGGTCAGGATTACATAGTCTCCAAATGTCAACTAGAGCATTATTTCGAATAGATGTAATAAACTGGGAATGCATTTTGGAGGGAACAAACTTAACTTTGGAATTCCTGTCTATAAAGGGGTCTAGAACTTGATTGCAATCACCACCGAAAATAACATATTGTTCATTAAGTGTAACCAGTTTGTCAGAAATAGCAGGCCAAAATAATTTATCAACACCTGTGGGAGCATAAACATTGAAAATAACGATAGGAATTTTATCAATAAGAAGATTGGTAAGAACCCAACGACCATTAACATCGCTTTAATGAGATATAACTGAAACTGTTAACTTTTTATGACACAATATAACAGTACCATTTTTCTTACCCAAAGCAGGAGAGTGAAAAACATGTCCCACCCAGCAACGCTTGAGTTTGATAGCCTCCTTGTCCGAAAGGTGGGATTCTTGGAGGAGGGCTACATCAGCTTTAAGCCTTGTCAAGTGTGTTAGAACACGTTGACGTTTAATGGGGTTATTTAACCCCTTAACATTCCAAGTAACTACACGGAATATAAAACATCAGTAGAATGATATAAAAGATAAGATATAGTAAAAAGTGAGTTGGGAAGATAAGAGAATAGCAACGAGAATGGAAAAATAGTATTTGTAAGAGAAAGAAATCAGGAGAAAATAATGAGAATATAGTAAGAAAAAGGAAGAGAAAGGAGTGAAAAAGAAGATAGAAAAAGAGAACAGTAGAAAAGATAGAACAATGTGAGAAGAAAATAGAAACATATCAACAGATACAAAATGAAGAAAAATGAGGGATGACGACGCCAGAAGAGGACGACATCGACAACTGAAACTCACACCATCGAACACCTGAGGAACCAGCAGAGGACCAAATTGAAGGGGAGCATAGGTACACCGGGACGAAGAACACGGGGAGAGGATCTGTAAGAAGATAACAATCAAAAGGGGATGTTAGAGATACATATGGTATACAAGATAAAGAAACTGCACGATAACACTGCACAATACTAGGGCAAGATATACTGGGGTAAGAGGTACTCATCCATATGTAGGAACCAGAAACAAGATACGGCAGGGCAACAGAGAGGCAAACAAGTAGTCAAACATGGTAAAACAAGGATGGTTAGACAGCTCTTGCAGTGTCCATGCTTTCGGTTTCATTATGACGAAGAAACTCTTCAAGGATGTGTGGGTCTTCGAACGTTGTTGTCTTGTCTTTGTAGGTCACCTTGAAGAGACATGGATGAAGCAGTCCAAATCTGGCACCGAGAGCTCGCAGTCGTGGTCTCAAATCGAGGAACTGTTTCCGACGATCAGCTGTCACTTTAGCGACATCCTGAGAAAGGTATAATCGGTGACCCTCCCACATAACTTGTTTTTTAGCTTTTGCTGCTGAAAGTACTTGAAGGAGGTCAGTATATTGTAGGAACAACATGATGACTCCGCGGGGTTTGGTGGAAACTTTAGGACCAAGTCTGAGCGCACTTTGGATGTTAAGTGAAGAGGAAGGAGGAAGATCCAAAATTTTTGGTAAAAAGGTTTGGAAAAAAGCTGTTGGATTGGACCCCTCTGTAAGTTCAGGAAGATTATAAAGGCGTAGGTTGTTTCTACGATTGCGATTTTACAACTCCTCTGACTGTCGCTTCAGAAGAGAGACATCCTTTTCTAAGAGTGAGATTTTTGCACAGGAAGTTTGAAGAGTCTCCGTAGATTGTTCCACCAAAAGAACCCGCGATTCAAGAGTAGACCATTTGTCATGAAGAAATTGCAAAGTTTTAGTGGTTTCAGCCATGAAGGGTTTGAGTGCACGAATTTCCTCAAGGATAAGATCCATAGATGCTGAGTGCGATGAAGAGCCTGGAGAGGGAGGATCTTTTTTCAGACGTTTCGTTGAACCAGGTTGTAAAAGCTTACTTGATGGAGTAGCTTTAGGAATTGCCCCATGAGCGACATCTGGCTTGAGGGAAAAAGGGTCATCCATGGTCTGTGCTGTGGAGTCAGAGTCTGAGGAAAGTTGTGGTTTGGCCTTAGAAGCAGTAAGCTTGAGGTTACGGAGCTTCCCCATAAAAGGCAAGGGAAGGAAAAAGCAGTGCCACCACAGATTCCAGAGGAGAAGTTTTTGTAAATAAGTAGCAGGAAATACGCTTTATGATGAAATACTGTGGAAAGCGTATAGGAACTGCATCGAACAATGATGAGATAAAGCCAAATGATAGTCGTAAAACATACAGTCTCTCCGCAGAAAAACATCCACAAATATAAATAAATATTGCAGGAATAGAGTATCACCGCATGTCAGGGAATAGAAAATTCAAACGCCAATGTCAGCTTGAGAGACTCTGTAGTAGTCATGCAGGTTAGTGTATATTATATTGTGAGGAGAAGAGGCGCCATACATGAAGAGTCAGTGTGGAGCGCTGAGGCAGTGTGAAGGAAAATGGCGCTTGCACGTCAAAAAATAAACAAGGAGTGTAACAGTTGGAGAGACATCATGTACGTGAGAATACTATTGAGGCAAGAGGCTGATGATGGAGAGTTCTGAAGAGGGAACGCTGAGGTAGAAAAGCGGCATTTGCTGGTTGAAGAAATATCACAGCAGAATGGGAGAAAATGGCGGCCGCAAAAATAGCGAACCGCGTCACAGATGAGAGGAGCGCATAACGCTGGATTAGAGGAAAGCAGCTTAGATTTTCCTGCTCACCTCATGTTCCGACAGCGAAATATGCTTGTAGTGTCCACAAATATCCGGTGTACGCGGAGAAATTCGCCGGCTCCGGTGTTCGGTTAGCGGAGCTCCGGTATCAAGCCGCCATCTTGTGCTGCGCTCAAGCCACGCCCCGGCTTTGCCTTATTTACAAGGCAACGTTAAGCCACTTAACGTGGCTTAACGGTCCCTTGTAAATAAGACTCCCTTTGACACAATGCTTAGCGTGAAAGCGGTGGGAAGTGCGTGTTGTGGTGGGCGTTTCCTCGGCGACATCCATTGATTTTGATGCTGCCGCCTATTTACAAGAGCAGCGTAAATGAGAAGCAGCGCCAAAATTAAGGCTAGGGAAAACCTGGTCTTAACTTGGCGAAACAATGAGAAATGCTTCATTTCTCCTCGTTTTAGTAATACGCCTTGGATTGTTTATGTTCAGGAAGGCAACCCTTCCTGCACATAAACAATCTTTAAAAAAAAAAAAGACCTTTTGTAACTTCCATGTGTGATGCATTAAGCAGTACACATAGAAGTGACAAAATGACATTTAAATATTGTTTATGTGCAGGAAGGGGGACCTTCCTGCACATTAACAATCTTCCTCTATTAAATGTAGCGGCAGTGCAGGGGAAACGCAGGGCTGCACCATATTCTTGTAAATGTGGTGCAGCCTTGCATTTCTCAAGTAGTAGAGTATGTTGTGAAGCCAAGGAGGCTGGTCTGGAGAAGCATAAACTTAAGGAGTGCTGGTCTGGAGAAGCACACACTCAGGCTTCAGAACAAAACACAGTGGTTTGCATTGACTTTAACAATACAAATGTATTTCCACCCAAAGAAACCTTTTTAGAAGCATCAGGATACTGAAAGATTGAAAAAAAAGCATGTCAATAACTTGTACCTTGCAGTTTGCAAACAGTTCCAATCCAATCCAAAAATCTTTATTTCGGCCATTTAGACCATAAAAGATACATGAAAATACATACAACAATATTAAAATCATCATTGAAATGCATACAAGAAAAAGTAACAACATTTCTTGCCATTTAAAATCGAATAAATAAAGTGCATAAAAGAAGGAACAACACAATTCATATCAGTGGGAATAAAATAGTCAATATGATGGGAGGCATTACCAACGGGAGCCAAAAGTTACAATAAGACAGTGGCAGATACATTCATCCTATGTTGGTTTAACCTTAATCAACTTGGACCTAATACGCCACATGGCGAAGAGATATTTTGAGACTGCAAAAACAATGTGGGGGGAGGAATCAGATTTCAATATTCTGTAGGATGTCAAACAGTTCCTTATTGCCATGTTCCTACATAGGGGCACCAACCAATATTTCCTTGGGGACTTATAGGTGGGGCAAAAAAACAGAACATGGATTTCCTCCTCATCGCACGAATTACAGCCAGGGCATAATTTGTCCCCTCCATTGGTCCATTTACTAGTGAAGGATTTGATAGGTAGGGTGCCAAACCGCCACTGTATGAAAAGCTTCCTTGCCGTAATCGGGTAGATGAAGTCCATAAAAGTTTCAAACTTATAAGAATTTTTGGATTGAGTAAAACAGTATGTTAAGGTGCCGGTACTAGTTGCAGTCATGTGGGATGCAAGATTTTGTTCCTTGTATGCTTCCACTAGTCTTTTCCGGGGGACCTTATTGCAACCAATTTCTGGAGCCACCCACAGCTCATTAAAACCAAGCCGGAACAATTCTTTTTTAACAAAGGCTAGCCAAGGGATCTTGTCATTGTGGTTTAGGTTCATAACATGCACAAGATCTTGCCTATAGTGACTAAGCTCCTTTGTTGACCAGAGTCTATGCCAAAATCTTATGGGTTTGGATTCAAGGTCCTCCCTGATGGACGGTAAACCCAGATTAAGACGTAAGGGAAACAAGGGAGTTGCAGTTGGGAGGGCCAGAAGATGCCTCATGAAGTTATTTTCAACACGTACCAGCTCAATTGCAGCTTGGTGCCCCCATAGTTCGCTACCGTAAAGTGCAGCAGATTTCGCTTGTATTTTGTACATCTCAACTGCAGGAACTATAGGTTTGTATGTTGAGGTATTTGTAACCTTTAAAATAGCCCCAGAGAGTTGAGAAAGCCTTATTCGCGAACTTGCGATCTGTGGTCCCCATGAAAGGTTCTCTTGGAGGGTTACGCCCAGGTACTGAAATGTTTTGACCCTCTCTAGAACCGTAGAATTTAAGGATGGATTGGGTCTAGTTGTGGAGGAGGGGTTAAAGATCATGTACTTGGTCTTCCCTGCGTTGATCTCAAGGCCATACTACCTACAGAAAAGATCAAGCCATCAAGGATTCTCTGGATTCCCATGGGTGATTTGGAAAGCAGGAGGGTGTCATCAGCAAACATAATTGCCGGTACCCTCCTGCCTGCCAAGACCGGGGCGTCATTGTCCCTAACGTTAGCTAAGTGTCAAATGACGCTGTTCACATATAGACAGAAAAGAGTAGGGGCAAGGACGCAGCCCTGCCTGACCCCCCGGGAAACAGGAAACCTTTTTGTCAGTGCTCCACCCCGCCCACATCGTACCTGGGCAAAGTTGCCCTGATGGAGTCTAATTATGGCCTGGAGTAGATTGGTGGGCACTCCCATCTCCTTCAGGACCTCCCAGAGTTTTTTCTGTGGTACCAAATTGAATGCTGACTTCAGGTCTACGAACACCATGTACAATCTCCCGCCCTCGATGGTCACCGTTTTCCAGAAGAGGAGGACGAGGCGGAAGATTTGATCCATGGTGGACGTATTTTTCCTGAAGCCAGCCTGGAGAGGACTTAAAATTTCATTTTCCTCCATCCAGTCCATGAGTTGATCCAATAAGAGTCGTGAATAAATCTTCTGGGGGACATCTATCAGGCTGATCGGCCTGTAGTTGGATGGGAGCAGAGGACAGCCCTTCTTGAAGATTGGGACTATCTCTGCCCCCAGCCAAGTACAGGGGATCACCATTCCAAATGCAAGTGAATTGAAAAGGATGTGAAGGTAGGGCGCCCAGATCTCTGGATGGGACCTAAAAAGGTCACCTGGTAATTTATCAAGGCCAGGGGCCTTGCCCAATGCTAGACCATCTATTGCGCTAACCACTTCCCCTAGCGTGAACTCCAAGGTATCTCCAGGAAGGGAGAGGAGTGTTGCAACAGTGGCATCGGTATTCTCTAGGACATCTGCATAGAGTTTCCCGAAGTGTTCTTCCCATATATGTGCTGCTATATTGGGTTCAACTGCAGCTTTGGGTTCCCCTGAGCCAGTAGTGACTAAGGACCAAAATCTTCTTGAGTCCTTAGTTATTAGGGCTGCTGAAAGATCCTGCCATCTATCCCAGTCCCAGTCTGACCTTGCACGAGCCATTGTGTCCTTATACTGTCGTCGCAGAACGGACACCCTGGTACGGGGTACACCCTCTTTGACTGCGGTGATAAGGTCAGATTTGGCCTTTCTGCAATCAGAGTTGTACCAGGTGGAAGTTCTAGTCTTGTGCTTGGGCTTAGGCACCTCTGGGTAGAGAACCTCTCCCAATGCTCCCACTAAGTCATCGTGTATAAAAAGTAGGGTTTTATGTAAGTCCTGGGTACTGGATTGACTAATTAGTTCATCCAGAGCCTCAAATTTAGGCAGCACCAGATTGTACATTTTCCCAATATTTTCTTCCGACTTGGAGAATTTCTGCCATCTCACCCTACGCCTGTTTGAGGTTAGTACCAGGTTTCCCCGTTCATCTCTTTCCTCCGGGGGAGAAGGTCCGGTAGGTTCAGGAAGATAGGCCAAGGAGAGTAAGAGAGCATTATGATCACTATCAATGCGGGGGATTATATTAAAGTCCTCTACCTTTGGCCAAAGACTGGTATCAACAAAAATGTAGTCCAGTCGTGACTCATGATTTAGACTGTTAAATGTGCATTTTGAGGGGGTGTCTGAGGGTGTGCGTCCGTTGCAGGCTCTTAGCGCAAAATTAAGAGTTAATGACATGATTTGGACCGCAAGTGGAGACCCGGATCTGTGATGGGGCGATTGACACACTGGTATACCCCAGAAATCGTCTTCTGCCGTGAGGGCCCCTTCCCTTAAGCCCTCTAAGGGCTTAAAATGGCAGTTAAAGTCACCACCCATTACCATCTTATAGTCTGTCGGCAACTGACCCAAGAAGGACGCAAGGTCTTCAAGTGTAGTGGACTCCGCCGTTGGGCCTACTGGGCGGGAATAAACATTTATTATTGCCAACTTGGGGGCGCCCGTCCAGTTTAATAGAACGCACTGGATGTCTTGGGAGAACGTGGCTATAATTTCCGCTGTGCAACCAATATGAGATGCTATCCACACCGCCAAACCACCCGAGGGCCTCCCCTTGCCATTCCAGGTAGCATGGATTTCAAATATAGCGTAACCAGTTTTAAGAACCGGTTCCCTCGCCCATGTCTCTCGAAAGAGGCAGATGTCATTATTTATTATTAGGGAGTCCCATTCTTCAGTGTGTATTTTATTAAAAATACCTGCAACATTCCATGATAGTACCCTCAGGGCTCTAGAAGGAGTGTGCAATGTAGGTCCCTGCCCCCCTGAGGTGTCACTACCACTGCATACATATGAGATAGGAATCCCTGGAGGGGGAGGTGGACTGTGATTGAATGTGACTGGAAGGGTTTGGATCGTGCCATAGGAATCACCTGGCAACTGACGAGGGGAGTTAACACCGGAAACATAAAAATTACCCTCTCTACAGCAAAATGAACAGTTGTTTGATGACAGTTTTTTGGTCACTGTCCTAGATTACGTTTGTCACCTATGAACTGCAGTGTAACAAAAGAATCTGTGTGACAAAAGCAGAAACCCACTGATCGATGCATATCAAATACTGTTTTTTAAAATGTATGGTACACTTCTTTGCAGTAGGCATATTAACCCTCTGTGTTACATTAGTTCAGTCACAACTGTCACTGGACAAAACTCTCATGTCTCTCCAGCAGGGAAATCAATCACTGTTGTTATCTTGACATGTTTATTGTTCTTTGAAAACTGGTAATTAAACAAGATACTTTGCAGTGCTTTTAAAACTGCTGCCTGCGGACCCCCTGGGAATGTGTGAGAGACTCATGGGGGTCCGCGGACCACAGTTTGGGAAACACTGCTCTAAGGCAAAGAACCAATGAGTCACTGATTGCTAGTCTGCTAGGTTGTTTGTGTAGTAAGGTGGGTTTTGGAACACCGTAATACACTGAGGTCCTAAGTCTTTATGCACAGTTCTGTGTATTATCAGAATTCCTGGAACAGTAGTTACAACAAAAAGGCTCAATAAAGGGCTTGCACTTTGAATATGAATATAAATTAGAAGACTAGTTGATCATCGCAGTTAAGGAATGCAGCAATTAGATGTGTGTATGTGTGGATGATGTGTACAGTGAGTGGAAGATGAAAAACTTGAAAAATTAGAGAGGTTGTAGAGATGCAAACTTTTCATTTCTTTCTAAAGGAAGTGGATGTTTAGTTTTCCAGTGCATATATATATATTCACTGAGAAAACATAGGTTTCAGGCACGTTATAGTCAGGAATTAGCATTTAAAAAACTTTAGAAATTCACTGAAGAAACCCATAGGTTTCAGCCACGTTATAGTTCAGAATAAGCATTTAAAAAACCTTAGAAATTCACTGAAAAAACCATAGGTTTCACACACGTTATAGTTAGGAATTAGCATTTAAAAAACCTTAGAAATTCACTGAAAAAACCATAGGTTTCACCCATGTTATAGTTAGCTGGACATTTCTCTCATACAAAACCATTGAAATTCCCCCGTTATAGTTAGTTCAGCTAACTATAACTCGCGCACCCGCAATGCACTGCTGATGACATCACATATTACATCACTCATGACATGGTCAGTGACACTGATGACATCATCCAGTGAATGTGTGTTTTTCTGAAAATTGAATGTTTTATATATGTATATTTCAAGGTCGATGGAAG
Source organism: Lissotriton vulgaris (assembly GCF_964263255.1). Taxonomy (NCBI): domain Eukaryota; kingdom Metazoa; phylum Chordata; class Amphibia; order Caudata; family Salamandridae; genus Lissotriton; species Lissotriton vulgaris. The sequence continues at coordinate 1,271,073,720 of NC_141689.1, forward strand.
AATACATGGGTGTTTAAGTGTCTAAACTGATGATTCTTTTTGTAAATTTATCGTATAACTGACTGATTAAGTGTACCTTAGTGAAGACATGGGTTAGTGAGTAATGTTTAAATATGTAAATATCTGTATCAGTCTCTCACTTTGTGTATAAGTGGCTGCATGGGTTGGTGAGTAGCTACATGAGTGTCTATATAGGTTATTAGTTGTTTTCTTGAGTATCAATATGAGTGTCTGTATGGTTTGCTGGAGTTCTTACTTAGTGCATAGATACATGAATGAGTGACTTGCTGTTTGTATGTATTGAAGACAGCGTGAGTGCAAGACTGTATGGGGGGATGAGTGTGTGTATGGGTGTTAGTGAGTGGTTGACTGTCTCAATAGTGTCTTTTTGAGTAACTAAACATGTTGTGAACTAATATATGTCAGTATTTGTGTATATAAGTGAGGATATGTGAGAGATGAGTGATTGAAAGAGTTCCTGTATAAATTAGTATGCGTTTTTATAAGTGATTGGTTAAGAGAGTAATATGTAGATTTCTGTAGAAGAAGGTGTGGTGGTGTGAATATAACTGTATATGCAAGTAAATGGATGTGTGATACTTTGTTTGCATGTGTGACTATGTGTGTGAGTAACTCTATGGATGAGTGTCGATGTGTAACAGGATGTATAGGTATATGAGTACATATGATGAGTGAGTACATGCATGAGTGACTGTATAGGTATAGTGTAGGTCCTATATTCCCAACAGGCTCTGCACATTGGAATAATATACACTATAGTTTTGACAAAGGACTTAGGTCAGTATGTTACTATCGAGTATACTAAACTTAATGAAGTGTGCCAGCTAGCTCAGAGGTCACTAGAAACTTTCTTGAATACACAAAAAGGGATTAGTTTCTGACAACTGCATAAACATGACAAATTTGTTTCCCCAAGAATAAAATGTATCTTCAGAGTCGTGGAAACAATAGATAACTATTTCACTCAGTGAATTGTGCATGCTTTGTTTCTACAGAGTTTGCACAGAAACAGAGAGAGACGGGCATTTTAATGAAAGGTTTATTGAACAGTCTTCTTTCTCATGCAAGATAGGTGAACTGCTACAATCGTTATACAGATTGCAAAGTATAATGCGTACAGCATAAACAGTAATATAAAATAATACTGTAATAGCATTGTCTGGTGCTATGACACATAAAAATACATACATAAATAACAAAAGCTAAAATACTCAACTGGTGCTTCTAAAATACACCTACCCCAGTGTACCTAACCTAGGTCTAGTACGAGGGAAGAAGTAGGTCCTGTCTTTAGCATAGGTTTAGTTTTGCCAAGAACTGCTAAAGGTTTCTCTAGGTTCTAATCAGCTCCATATCCTCTCGCGGCTTGACTATGCGAACGCGGTCTACTTGGGGCACCATTAGGGACCATTAAGATACTCCAGTCAGTCCAGAACTGCGCAGCCTGAATGCTTATGGATGTCCCTAGACACAGCTCGGCGAAGACGGCCATCCGGGCTCTACACTGGTTACCTGTTCAGGAAAGGATCCAGTTTAAGGCCTTGTGTATGGCCCTCAAATCAATAATCAACAAGGGCCCTGCCATTCTGTGCCCTCTACTGAGGCACCATCAAGGGCCCAGAGCTCTTAGATCCAACCACCGCAATTTGCTCTCTGTTCTGAGGATCAAGCTTTCTCGTTCAGGGGGCCGACGTTTTGCAGTACATGCAGCGAAAAGTTGGAATCAGCTGCCCGATTACCTGCGGCTTGAGCCTAATCATTTACAGTTTAGAAAGCGGCTGAAGACCTTCCTGTTCTGCTGAGTGATTTGTCTGAGACGGGTCGAATGCGCTGGGATGCCCCCGGGAAGCCAGTGCTATACAAATGTAAATGTAAATGTAAATGTATTTATATAGCGCAAATCGCCCACATCGCAGGCATCTATGCGCTTGCTTAGGGAACCCGTCCTGGTATTCCCCTGTGAGATACCCCGGCAGGGTATCTACAAGGTGAAAGCCAGGCATCCCGCCACGAGGGGCCGTTGTGGAGATTAAGCAAGCTATTGCCCAAAGTCGCAGAGTGTGAACCCGTGAGTCGAGTAGGCACCGGAGCGAGAATTATTGAGTCCGTGGAATTATTGAGCCCAACCCCCGTCGGGGCGGGGAATTGAACCCTGGTCCGGGGCCGATCTCAGCTTCCGGGTCTGCCGCCTCTAACTCCTGAGCCACACTTCTCCAAATCTGTACTCATTCATTCATTCATTCATCCCTTAGAATGAGAGTGGTTGGTATCTCTTTCACAGACTCAATTTCACCCCGCAAGGGGAGTCAGAAAACTGGAACTGGATTCTCGGCAGGAGTATGACAGCTTCTGGTCAGTGCGTCAGCTGGAGAGTTGGCTTCCTTCGGCACTTGCTGTAGCGAGCTGTGTCATGCAAGTAGGTAGTCGAACTGTACCCAACCACACCGTGCTTTGCCATAGCAAGTGAAGGTATATTTATACCTTGAAGGTGTTAAGGAATGCCAGATTTGACCTAAAGTCGGGCATATGAACGTCATGAAGGAAAGGAATAGCCTAAGGAATAGATGTTCATGCATAATACCGGAGTTCTTGGAGAAATCAATATTCAAGCAAGAGGAAGTCCCTAACGGCTTAAGAGTCTGGTTTTCCAAGAAATAGTTGTGACGTAGATGAACGGACGGTAGTAGCCATGCCTGTATTTAGGCAGCATGGGCTATGCCTAAATAAGGACTGGATTTCTATGCCTATATAAGGGCAACATGAATTGTACCTATATAACGGCATGAATCGGGAAATTCAATCAGAATGTAAAATCGAACACAACACCCACTCCACTTTCTAATGTATGACTTTTACTAAATACTAAGTCCTAAACATGATGAAACATATCTAAAACAAATCTACACAAGTGTTTTGAAACCCACCCAAAATAATAAAAATGCATTGTACTGGTTGGACACAAAAGAGCATTGGTGTTGTACGCATTTAAGCAATATTTCATTCTAACATAGTCGACTTTTGAAAAATGCCATCTGAATGAATCGTGAAAATATAAATTTATGAAATGGCTCGTGAATACAGAAGAAAAAGTTGCCGAAACCATTTAATGTCAGATTACATAAAACTGTTTGTATGTGGACAAGAGTCAATTATTGTCTATGGAATTGTTCAAAGAGTTCTTGTTCTCTGTGAATAGTACTACTTTAAGCAGATTACTTGTGCCAAAAACGAAAAATACAAATTTGGAGAAAAAAAAATGAATCTTTCCGAAGTTCCAAAGTTAGAACTTTGTTTTGAAAAATGAAGGTCAAATTCATAGTCCCTCAGAACACTGTGTGGCAAAATCAAAAGTCAGTGTGAGGGCTTGGAGAAAACATGAAATCTTCTATGTCTGTTGACAAAAAATCGTCTACCATTGTAGGTGAATGTTGGATTACCTCGTTTAGAAGATTAACCGCACATAGATGTGAAGCTTCACCGTCAGCATTGGTTGCATTAGCAATGTTTGTATTGGATGGTACCTGCGCGCCTGTTTCCTCTCGTACCTCAGCAGTTGCAATTTGCGTCTGTGAGATCTCAATGAATTCCGTCATCAGAATTGGCAGGCACTGGGGACAACACAGTGCATGGGCCATTACTGGCTCAAGCAAAGTCTCAACATCGGTTGGCATGACTGATGGGAGTGTGAGACATGTGTCTAACACGCATTCTTCTCCACATAGCAGGCAACGTAGAACAGGTAAGATGCATTCTTGCCAAATTTGTGTGAATGACAGAAACCATGTGGTATTTAGCTCTCGTAGATGAGGTAGTCCCAAAATTTGGACAATGCACTCTTGACACTTCATCGCCAGTAGAGTTGTCTCCATTGAGAACTGGGTGTCTCTGGTAAATTGGCTTGCCATATCGTAGCAGTAGGATCAAAAAAAGTATCCCTGAAACGAATCCCAACAGGAGGGGCAATCCACCAAACAGAGTGCACAAAGTTTGGAAATATTTCTAGGGCCGCTTAAAAAGGTGCTAACAGTCCAGAAAGTACGGTCTTAAATACATGTACAATACCGCTCATATCAGACATGTTTAAGATACGACTTAACATTTCTGAGAAATGTATAGGGCTGTTTGTCGTTAAGAGGGCATGTATCTTGGCAGAGGGCCTTGTGACTTGTAGATCATAAGTTTCTTTGGCCGAGGTCAGTGGCACAGTTTTTTTCAAATAATGGCTTTCATTCTGCTTAAAGTATCAATTCGTATAGAAGAGATGTTCACTGAAAGCCATAAAGGCAACTCCCTGTCTGTCTTGGTTTTAGGAAACAATACTTGCATACAGCAAGTGACCCTGGCCGACAGTTACCAGATATGGTATGCCTGGCAACATGCAGCAGCAGCTGCGATCATTCAACATGAGGTAACTCCCATTAGAGAGTTGTCCAAAAATTGGATCAATCACTGCAGCTGGTGAACCGTGCAGGAGGCAGGATAAGTTGTTGGGGGAACCCTCACCGGCCCTGTGTAAGTTCATACCCTGACAAAGGAGAGAACCACTTAGTGCGTTTTCACAGTTTTTCCCGCTAAGAAACACTTCATGTCCCCCACTCCAACATCTATGTGTGTATGGTAATATCCAGGATGTCTTGATGTATTCTATACCCAACCTTTCATATGTGCCTGCTGGTATATATTTTAGGCAATATTGAAAACAGAAAATTGTAAAAAGGCAGAGTGATTGCATATATAAAACATTGATGACGCTGTGTTCTTGGTCCTAGCAAGAATTCCCTAAGATCAGTAAGCATGGGCGGAAAATCCGTTCCGCTCGCGGATTTTGCGGATTTTCGGGAAATCCGCAATCCGCGAGATTTGCGAATTTCCCGCAAAATCCGCAAATCCGCGAACAGCGGATTTTGCTCGCACTGCTCGCACTGTTCGCGTGAGTTCGCGCCCCGCGAATAAGTGCAAAATTGCAGAAATACGATCTTAGCAAAACTGAAAGTAACTACTTACCAGGTTCAAAAGTTCAGGCTCATCATTAGTAGCCATTTCCTGTAGTGCTTCCTGAGGGGCCCCTCCAGAGTTCAGTTGCCAGTTGAAACTATTATGTGACCCTGCTCTGAACCTCAGAATAGTTACACATATGCCACAAAGGTCCTGAATTACAGCTAAGGGAGACAAGCAGGAGCCAGGCTGGAAGTTAAAATCCATTAATCAGCCCCTAATTCATTATTGTCAGTTGGGGCAGGGCAGGTGTTGTAACTAATTTTGCAACAATGAAAGCACTTAGCAAGTGCAAAAGATCACTAATCAGGGCGCACTAAGGAAGCAGGTGCCAGCTAAAAAAATATTCTGTGACACATTAATCAGCCCCAAATTAATTCAGGTCACTTGAGGCAGGGAAGGTGTGCTTTGCTTTGCCGAAAATAATGTACACTGGACAACCAGAGGGTGTGGTGATGAAACAGAGGGTGGCATGGGTGGGCCAGAGGGTGGCATGAGTAGTCAGAGAGTGGCAGTGGTGACAGAGAGTGGCAGTGATGAAGAAGAGTGTCCCAAACAGGCTGGACACGTAGAAACAACAAGTTCGCGAAACTTGCGACCCGATAGGTAAGTTCGCAATTTGCGAAAGTGTACAAAACCCTCGCGAACTGGCAGAAACACGGGCGACACAAAAAAAAAAAAAATCCGCAAATTCGCGGGAATTCGCGGATTTTGCGGATTGCGAATCCGCAAATCCGCAAAATTCGCGAACGCGAGATCCGCAAAATTCGCTCATGCTTAAAGATCAGCGCCATCTTTAAGTAAAGAGAATTGTTGCTTTACATCCTTAAGTGTAGATCTGTGTAGCCAATCAAGGTAAAGCTTCCCTACACTGTGCTTTGTTCAGAAATCTATCTTGACAGTTGTTTGTGTCTGTGGGCCAAATTAACCATTTATTCCAATCTGGATCTGTTCTGTTGTGAAGCAAAATATTATGTATGTCGACCCCCCCCCTGAAGTGTTATAACTATCAGGTGTATGTATGGATGGATTGTTCATGTCTTTGATCTTGGCTAACCCAAGGCAAGACGTCTGTTGGACAGTCTCATTCTAAAACATAATTTGCTCAGGGATTATACAGGCTCTAAACGTAGCTTCTATACCCTGTACCTACCAATCTTTTGTACCCCAGACAGTTTTTGTCTCAATGTTGTCTTTCCAAAAGTCGAAACCTAGTTTAGGCAGTTGGGCATAAAAGGCTGCAGAATAAATCTGTTTGGTATTTGTCAACATACTTTTCATTCCTGTTTTGTTTACATTTTTAAAGTAAAACGATTCTGGATTTGATGCATTGAACCCTGAAAAGTATGCAAATTTCATTGCAAATGTTTTTGAGCTACCCTTTGGTGGCGTAGGACAATGTTCCCATTGATTATACATTAATACATTTCTAGGATTTGCATATTTGTACAAGAATTGATGACCATAATGATTATAACAATACATTTGTTGATAGTCTGATGAACCTTCTAAGTATTCATGATTAGTAAATACTGCAGACATTTCTAGGTCTGACATCATATTATTAACAAGTCCGAATCATCAGAAAAGGTACTAGATGAAGCAAAGTCACTTAATGAAATATCGAATCAGTGTGGAATCTTTAACAGCTCCGACAGGCCAAAAATGTCATATTCTGTTTTGTCCCAAGCTATACCACCAGGTATAGGAACGGCTGTGATGTTCACTGCTGACAAGTCTCTTTGTTCACGATGGGATGGGATGATTTGTGTGGCTTGAGGAGTAAGCTGATGTTCTCATTTGCTATGTCCATTTTTACATGTCTTCCATTTATTAGCATTCCCAAAATTATTACAAGAGTCAACCAAAGTTGAAGAAAAAATACACCCAACAGAATCCAAAGCTCAATCCATGATGAAATCAATAAGTCTTTTCCAGGTGAAAACAGTCTGTTGCTTGTTCTTTCAAAGTTCTTTTCGCTGGCGTTGTTTCCGGCTCGCTTGGATCTTCAGAAAACGTATCAAAGTTAATGAAATAGCCAGAGGCAGTTCTGTCAATTGTTGGGATTGCATCAGGATTCATTGAAATCACTGGAACCACAGGATCCCTTGTTACATTTGTGTAGTCAGATGCTGCATCGTTGTAGACAGGTGTTTCTTGACAAACTGTTATTTGGGTTTCAAGAGTTACAAGTTCCATAGCTTTGTTGCTTAGTCCTTCATTTCGAACTGCAGATTCCTCAAAGGTGATGAGTCTCTCAGTTTGAACCTCTTCGATAGTAGCCAGAGTTGGGTGTCTGCTACATTGGCAGAGTCCACTTGACCTACTGCGTATTATCGGAAACATAATGTAGTTTGACCAGGTCGATAGACACAAACCTGTTCTCCTTTTTACCAGCAAGGGGCGACAGTAATACTGTTCTTGGTCCGTGGATGGCTAGGACAGGTACTGGTTGTCTGTAAGAAGGCCCAAATTCCTTCTTGTCCATGATCTTTCCTCTATCCAGATCACCAAGCTTTGGGATCCAGACAGGCCTTGCTGGGACGGTCGGTTTTTCCTCAGTGGTGGTTGGCTTGAGGATCAAGTTACTTTGTTGTTTCATTCTTATTTCTTTTAAGTCCTGTAAAACAGCCGCCAAACGATCTTTGATATCAAAATCTTTTGTGTTCACCACTGAGGTCTGACAATCAAGGTCCGCAACCCGCATTCTAGTTCCAAAAAGGACTTCATATGGAGTGATACCCCGTAGAGAACTTCTTGGCAAATTATTAAGACTATGATGGACACATTAGATGTTTGACCCACCTGTCACCCGAACCTAATACCCTAGCTGTTATAGATTGTTTATGTCCAGTTTTTTTTCTATCCACAACCGAATTTTCCTCAGGATGGAATGGACTAGAATACCGCAATGCAATGCCCAGATTGGCCATGGCCTCCTTGTAAGCTCGGGAGCTAAACGCAGGACCCTTGTCAGAATGTAGCGTGCTGACTGCGTATGTGCCAATAAAGACTCGCAAATCTTCTATAACAGTTCGAGCATTAGCCGAGCACTGAGGCCACATCCAAATGAACCTTTTCTTAACATGTGTGGGATTGCATTTGTCCATGGGGACGTCTGCAGGTAGATAGTCTAATGCTGTCTAACAATGGTGTCTGTACTGGACTGGCTATGCTATAGTCAGGTTTCTGGCTGCGTTCTATGCTGCGATCTCTATTGCAGTCTATGCAGTCAATGACAAACATATGAATGTGAGCATTTATTCCTGGCCACCAGTACCTCTCTTTTAAAGTTAATATCGTTTTAGACATCCCTTAATGTATCAGACCCTCTCCCAAATGTACTTTGTATATCAAAGCTATACTATGTTTCGTGTTTGGAATTACTCTATCCCCCGGTCCAGGGATTCGAGCAAGAGGAACGGCATTTGCATCAATTATATATGAGTATTGAGTGGAAACTTATTTGGTAACGTTGCACCACAGCGTTTGCTTGTCGCATTGACAGCTAGCATTATTTTGCCATTTATTTTCGTTTTTGAATAAGTGATTGCAGCTATGGAAGCTGTTTGCACAGGTGCCTTTGCTGCTTCATCAGCCAATGAATTCCCTGCAACGTGAATGCCATCACGTTGATGACTCAGTGTATATATCACGTGAGTGTTTTGTAGTCCTTGTCGTAACTGAATTACTTGTTCCCAAAGCATTTTATGCTTTATTGTGGTACCTTTTGCATCTTTGTAACTGTTTTGATGAGATTGAACACAATAATACAAATCGCACACTATGAGTGTGGGGAATTTGCGATCCGTATTTCCATCGTCATCTTAAATGTTTGTAGTTCAGCTTGTGAGCTGTACAATCTCCTAGAGATTGCGTTTTAGTGACCATTGGTCGGGATTTTCCAATGCGCCAACGACCTTTGACGATCGTTAAGCGGCACCATAGGCTTGTTTACCACCCCCCCAGTAGCGGGTTTAGGTGATCTATCCGTATAAATAATACATTCATACTGCTCTTGAGGTAGAATTTCAGTAAGCAGAGGACATTCTTGTTCGTATTGTTGAGATGCTTGTGTTTTCAAATAAGGATCAAAAACGTATTTAACGTCTGTTGCAGAAAGAGAATTAACTCATTGTATCCATCTTGGATGTAAAGCTTTAGTATTGGGTATGCTCGCTTATGTCACTGCTTCTATGGCAGGTACAGGGGTTATCACCATAATGTGTTTCCACTGAGCTAGGGCTCTTTCTTTTGCTACAGCAGTTTGAACAGCTGTCAGAATTTTTGCTGTTGAAGTGAATTTCATTTCTGCTTGTGTATACAAGTGTGATTTGTAAGCTGTTGGTACTTTTTCACCTTTGTTAAAAGTTAAGTATGTGAATCTACATTGTCCTGGAATGATTCATATCACTAAGTTGCCTACGTTTGCGGGTGTTTGCAAATGTTTTGTTGCTAACATGTCAGTTTGGACCGATCGCAAAAATTCTATTTTGATAAATTCGTAGAGAGGTTTAACCCTCTCTGCATAATTTAGAATGTAAGTTCTTCCAAAATTTAGGAATCCTAGTATTGACTGTAAGTTTTTCCGCATTTTTGGAGGTTGGAGCAGCGCACACATTTCTAAAAAGTTGGCTGCCAGGCTTTTACCTTCACTTGATAAATCATATCCTAGGAAAAGGACGTTGAGGTGGGCAATTCTTGATTTCGTAAAATTGAATTTTTACCCTTCAGAGGCAAAGCCCAATATAATGGTGTTCACCCTGTTCAAGTGCATGTCCAAGTCATTGTCTGTCAGGTAGATGTCATTGACATATGAGAATGCTTTGTCATCTGGGGGCATATTATCAAGGACCAGTGTTAAAATTATCGCTGTTTTATCGTCAGGAAAATGCTGATAAAACGGCGATAATGGGCTTGATAATACCCCCTTGTTAATTCCCATCGAAGCCCATGTTCTTGTGTTAACATTGGCTTCTATGGGAATTAACAAGGGGGTATTATCAAGCCCATTATTGCCATTTTATCAGCAGTTTCCTGTCGATAAAACGACGATAATTTTAACACCGGTCCTTGATAATATGCCCCCATAAGTTTGTAGTAACTCTGTTACCATTGCTGAGAATAACCCAGGACTATTCTTGAATCCTTGAGGTAGACGAAAGAAGGAACGCTGTGTCCCCATTATTGAGAAAGTGGTCAAATACCTACTTTCTGGTGCAATGTTTTGACAGAAGAAACCGTTAGAAATATCTAATGTTGTTTGTTACTTTTTACACACAATGTTATTCATCAATGTACATTTTGCACTGCAAATGTTTTGCAACAAGAGTTTAGTTGTCTGTAATCCAATACTAGACAATATGTATTGTCTGGTTTGAAAACAGGAACCAAAGGATTGTTCATTGATGAGGTGCATGTTTTAATCACCCCCTGGAATTCAAATTGATGTAAGATCTCCCTGACCTGTTCTTTAGCTTCTTGCTTAACTGGGTACTACCTTTGTGCAAGTGGTTGACTTTTCAACTGGATTTTATGGTGAGGAAAATCCTCATCCCATCCTACATGATTTTTGTATAGTGCAGGAGCTTGGGCGACTGCCCATTTCCCGGCATAAGTATATTTTAATGATTCGGAATATGGTTAGAGAAGGCAGGCATAATGATGTCCTTGTCATGTGGGCACTCACTGACAAATTCTGGTTGCCATTCTTGTTCAGCTAGAAGAATGTGATAGCCCTTAGAAAGTCACTCCCAAAAGAGTGCACTCATTTTTCTTGGTATGTCTCCCTCCATCCAGAGTTTTATTTCATATAACTTATGTGGAGAGCTAACCCTGGTATCTGTAGTTTCAACTTGAATTAATTGATTCAAGTCCACTTTCTCGAGATGATCCTTCAGGTTCTGGCGAGCTATTGTGACTTCTGCTGCACTGTCTAGCATTGTCTGAGCCCATTTTCCGTTCTGGAGTTGTATCCTCAAGATCCTCGGCAAGTCTGATTTTAGACCTCTTACTTTTTTTGGGTGAATTGAGGTTTCTTATTTTTCTGAACGTGTTGATTGTCTTTGGACTTCACGTGTTCTTCCTTGTTTTCTGACCATCCTCTTCTTTCGGATTTCTGTGACGAAGTCTGAAAGGTACGAGAGGAACATGTATCAGTATCTTGATATCTATCAGGTTTTCTTAAATTATCCATATTACTGAGGTTATACCTCCTTTCAGAGTGCTCCTTTTGAGGACACCTACCTCTGGAATGAGAAGGCTTCTCTTTAGAAGTTTGTTTAGTGTTTTCCCACTTCTTTTTAGAAGGAGTAGGAGTGTGTTTAGTAAAGACCTTTTCAGGACTTTCAGCTGTATAATTCAATTAAATTCTGTATGTTACTAAGTAAGTCTTCATCCAACATTGATTCAATGTCAGGGTCAGGTGTGTAGCCGTCCTGAGCCGACCATATTGCTCCTGGTCTATCTAGTGGACCGAGCCTAGTAATGTGATTTAAATGTTTTAGGCCGCCTTTAAACCAGAGCTTGTGTTCTTTGTATGTGAGTGGAATTTCAATATCCTCGAAAGGAATGTATTCCTCTGGTGGATCATCTTTGTAGAAGTGAAACACATGTGTTATTGAATTCGCTTCAGGGAAGACTATCCATAAATAGAATACCTCTGTCTGGTGATATTCGTGTGCCTCTATCACAAAAACTGCCCTATCACCTCTCGATGTTAGTCCTTGTTTTCTGACCGTCCTCTTCTTTCGGATTTCTGTGACGAAGTCTGAAAGATACGAGAGTAACGTGTATCAGTATCTTGATATCTATCAGGTTTTCTCAAATTATCCATATTCCTGAGGTTATACATCCTTTCAGAGTGCTCCTTTTGAGGAGACCTACCTCTAGAATGAGAAGGCTTCTCTTTAGAAGTTTGTTTAGTGTTTTCCCACTTCTTTTTAGAAGGAGTAGGAGTGTATTTAGTAAAGACCTTTTCAGGACTTTCAGCTGTATAATTCTATTAAATTCTGTATGTTACTAAGTAAGTCTTCAATATCAGGGTCAGGTGTGTATCTGGCCAGAGCCGACCATATTGCTCCTGGTCTACCTAGTGGACCAAGCCTGGTGATGTGATTTAAATGTTTTAGGTCACCTTTAAACCAGAGCTGGTGTTCTTTGTATGTGAGTGGAATTTCAATATCCTCGAAAGGAATGTATTCCTCTGGTGGATCATCTTTGTAGAAGTGAAACACATGTATTATTGGATTCGCTTCAGGGAAGACTATCCATGAATAGAATACCTCTGTCTGGTGATATTCGTGTGCCTCTATCACAAACACTGCCCTATCACCTCTCGATGTTAGTCCATGTTTTATAAGTTTTACAGTGATGGCTTTCCTTAAATTTAGAGGTATGGCTATAGCATCCTCGTCGTTTTTTTGGAAACCTGTAATTTTAAAAGCTGCAATGGCTGGATCAGCTGCAGCTCCCCCGGTTTAGGTGTTGTTGTCGTTATTCAATATTGTTTAATGAAAACTGCAGAGCAAGTTTCAAGGAAACAAAGATAAGGTGCACAATATTTTGAATCACTGTATCCTTTAACGTTGAATAAACCAAAAAAGCTAATACATAGGATCATTCGTCCTACTCAGCCATGGCGGATTTTATCCCTTACCCACTCCAGACGTCTATTGGAGTTTTACGGAAATAGGGGTGTCTGAGAAAAGCACAACTGAGTTACTCCAGTATCTAACTTTAAATTAGTGTCTTACCAAACCGTTGGACGCCATGTAGTGTAGTTCCTATATTCCCAAAAGGCTCTGCACATAGTTTTGACAAAGGAATTAGGTCAGTATGTCACTATCGAGTATACTAAACTTAATTGTGTGTGCCAGCTAGCTCAGAGGTCACTAGAAACGTTCTCAAATACACAATAGGGATTTTTTTCTGATAACCGCATAAACATGACAACTTTGGTTCCCCAAGAATAAAACGTATTTTCAGAGTCATAGAAACAATAACTAACTATTTCACTCAGTCCATTGTGCATGCTTTGTTTCTACAGAGTTTCCACAGAAATAGAGAGACGGGTGTTTCAATAAAAGGTTTATTGAACAGTCTTCTTTCTCATGCAAGAGAGGTGAACTGCTACAATTGTTAGACAGAATGCAAAGTATAATGCATACAGCGTAAACAGTAATATAACATAATACTCTAATAGCACTGTCTGGTGCTATGACATATAAAAATCCATACATAAATAACACAGACTAAAATACTCAAATGGTGCTTCTAAAATACATCTCCCCCAGTGTACCTAACCTAGGTTTAGTACGAGGGAAGAAGTAGGTGCTGTCTTTAGCATAGGTTTAGTTTTGCCAAGAGTTGCCAAAGGTTTTTCTAGGTTCCAATCAGGTCCATACCTTAGAATGAGAGGTTGGTATCTCTTTCATGGACTCGATTCCCCAACATCCCGCAAGGGGAGTCAGAAACACTGGAGCTGGATTTTCAGCAGGAGGATGACAGGTTCTGGTCAGTGCATCAGCTGGAGAGTTGGCTTCCTTCGGCACTTGCTGTAGCTAGCTGCTTCGTGCAAGTAGGCAGTCAAACTGCACCGAACCACATAGTGCTTTGCCATAGCAAGTGAAGTTATATTTATACCGTGAAGGTGTTTAGGAATGCCTGCTTTGACGTAAAGTCAGGCATATGAACATAATGAATCAACCCCTAAGGAATAGATGTTCATTCATAATAACTGAGTTCTTGGAGAAACCAATATTCAAGCAAGGGGAAGTCCCTAATGGCTTAAGTCTGTTTTTCCAAGAAATCGTTGTGATGTAAATGAACGGATAGAGGTAGCCATGCCTGTATTTGGGCAGCATGGGCTATGCCTAAAGAAAGACTGGTTTTCTATGCCTATATAAGGGCAACATGAATTGTACTTATATAAGGGCATGAATCAGGAAATTCTATCGGAATCTAAAATCGAACACAACATAGGAACTGTTGGTGATTGAGTGGATGTCTGTGTAGATCTTCGATTTACTGAATAGATGTGTTGTAAGTGGTATTGGTATGTCCATTGTTTTGAAAATGTTAGTTTTTATTTTTGATTGTGTGTATCAAAGGTTATATTAGGGTGAGAGGAGGTCTGCCACTCTATCACATGGATGATGTAATCCGTGATGTCATCAGTGATGTCATCAGTGATGCCACTGACCCTGTCATGAGTGATGTAATATGTGATGTTATCAGCAGTGCGATGCTGGCGCGCAAGTTATAGTTAGCTGAACTAACTATAACGGAGGAATTACAATGGTTTTGTACGAGTGAAATGTCCAACCAACTATAACGTCCCTGAAACCTATTTTTTTTTCAGTGAATTTCTAAGGTTTTTTAAATGCTAATTTGTAGCTATAACGTGCCTGAAACCTAGGGTTTTTTCAGTTAATTTCAAAGGTTTTTTGAATGCTCATTTCTAACTATGCCTACAGAGGTAGGACATGTGAAGAAAGAAGAAAAAACACACAGAAAGAAGAAAAAGAAATGCAAAAAGAAGCAACAGAAGTCCTCAAATATGAAGAAAAGTGCAGGTAGAAGGAAGACTTGCAGAAAGAACAAACAGAGGAGCAGAAAGAGGCCTTGTTTTAAATCATCCTGTCCCCTCAACTTTTTCAGATGGGTACTGGTGGTAACTGAATGACTAACCAGTCCTAGAGCCAGTGCAATGCTTAAAGACACTTAGAATACAGTTAAAACACCAACATACACTAGGGAACACTATGCATTGGGGTATCCCTGTGATTACCTTGACCTCCTCTAGTACATAACAGGGCGGGGGGATTAAAGCTACCTCTTAAAACGTGCCACAGGGCGCGTTTGCACACTGGTGAAGGGACGGTAGGGCTGAGCTGATGTGTGCAAACAGGCCCTGTGGCCGTATTAATTTGGGGGATTAAGTCCCCTTGAATCCTGAGTGTCCCTAAGGTCAAACTAACCCACTAGGTACCTCCAGTAAGCACCACAGAGCTGTGTTGCAGAGAGGTCTAAAAAGGGGTATGGCCTTGACCAACTCCCCCTGAGGCTATTTTAAGTTGTGAGATTAAGTCCCCTTGAATCCTGAGAGTCCCTAGGGTCCAACTAGCCCACTAGGTACCTCCAGTAAGCACCACAGAGATGTGTTGCAGAGAGGTCGAAAAAGGGGCATGGCATGGACCACCTCTCTGCAACGCAGCGCAGTGGAGCTTACTGGAAGCACCTGTTGGGCTAGATAGCCCCCAGGGGCCCTCAGGATTGAAGGGGAATTATTTCCCCAACTTAAAACGTGTCACTGGTCGTGTTTGCACACGTCACCTCAGGCCCCGTCCCCTACCTTCCCCACTGTGTTAACATGCCGTGTGGCTGTTTTAAGTTGGGAGATTAAGTCCCCTTGAATCCTGAGGGTCCCTAGGGTCAAACTAGCCCACTAGGTACCTCCAATATGTGCTGTTGTAGAGATGTGTAAAAAGGGGCACGTCCTGGACCACGTCTCTGCAACGCTGCGCAGTGGCGCTTACTGGAAGCACCTGGTGGGCTAATTGGCCCCCAGGGGCCCTCGGGATTCAAGGGGAATTATTTCCCCAACTTAAAACGTGCCACAAGGCATGTTTGCACATGTAACCTCAGGACCCACCCCCTCCCTTCACCACTATGTAAATGCGCCCTGTGGCTGTTTTTAGTTGGGAGAATAAGGCCCCTTGAATCCTGAGGATCCCTAGGGTCCAACTAGCCCACTAGGTACCTCCAGTAAGCACCACAGAGCTGCGTTGCAGAGAAGTATAAAAAGGGGCATGGCCTGGACCACCTCTCTGCAACGCAACTCAGTGGCACTTACTGGAAAGAACTGGTGGCTAGTTAGCCCCCAGGGGCCTTCAGGATTGAAGGGGAATTATTTCCCCAACCTACAACTCGCCAGGCGGCGCGTTTGCACAATGGAGAAGAAAGGCTGCGGGGCCTGAGACGACATTTCTCTGCAAACAGGCCCTGTGGCGCGTTTTAAGTTGGGGAATTAATTCCTCTTCAATCCTGAAGGTCCCTGGTGGCCAACTAGCCCACCAGGTACCACCAGTATACGCCAGAGAGCTGCATTGAAGAGAGGTGTTCAGAGGCCATGCCCCTTTGTACAAGACTCCGAAACGCAGCTCTGTGGCGCTTACTGGAGGTACATGGTGGACTAGTTGGCCTCCAGGGACCCTCAGGATGGAAGAGGAATTAATTCCCAAACATAAAAAGCAGCCACAGGGTGTTTTTGCACATATGTCACCTCAGGCCCCGCCCTTCCCTTCACCACTGTGCAAACGCGCCCTGTGGCACATTTCAAGTTGGGGGATTGACTCCCCTTGAATCCTGAGGGTCCCTGGGGTACAACTAGCCCACCATGTACCTCCATTAAGCCCCACAGAGCTGCGTTGCAGAGAGGTGTAAAAAGGGCCCTGGCCTCCGAATACCTCACTGCAACGCTGCTCCCTGGCACATACTGGAGGTTCCTCGTGGGCTAGTTGGCCCCCAGGGACCCCCAGTATTCAAGAGGAATTAGTTCCGCATCTGCAAATGCGCCATGGGCCGTGTTTGCAGAGTGCTGCAGTTAGAGGGCGGGTCCTCCGGCACAATGTCTGCCTTTAAAAAAAAAAATTAGGAAGGGTGGCTGTGTGGACCCCCTTTTCCTAATGTATTTGCCGTGGGGACCCCATCCCGAAGGGCCTGACCCCTTTTTTCTATTTTTTTAATAAACATTTGAAAAAGGGGCCACGCAGCCCCCTCCTTCAGCCATTTATGGCCCTGGGGACCCCATCCCCTGGGACTGGCCCTCACCGTTGGGGACTGTGGGGGGGTCCCCAATCCCCCCACAGTTCCGCTGGCTCTCCGCGTCCTGTGGAAGCCAGCACTGCTTTTCCACATGTTATGTTATGTTAACAAAAGCTTGTATAGCTCACTGACACCGGTTGGTTTCCTGGCGCTGTGAGGACAGAGTGTGGTCAGAGATGGGAGCTTATGGGTTAGTGGTATGCTTGTAGAAAGAGCCATGTCTTTAGGAGTTTCCTGAATGACAAGAGGTCAGGACATAGCCTGATCTCGAGGGGAAGGGAGTTCCATAGGCGGGGTGCCAGGGTGCCAAATCTGCAACCACCAGACCGTTTGCATTTGAAAGATGGCATTTGTAGGAGACAATGGTGAGCAGAACGAAGACTTCGAGGCGGAGAGTACTTTATGATCAGTTTAGAAATGAATTTGGGGCTTTTGCCGTAGAGTGCTTTAAACATCATGCAGCTGACTTTGAAAATGCATCGCTGGGTAACAGGGAGCCAGTGGAGTGATTTCAAAAGGGGGGTAGCTGGGTGCCATCTAGGCTGGCTTAAGATCAGTCTAGCTGCCTGGTTCTGCACCATCTGCAGGCGTTTTAGGAGAAACTGAGGAAGACCCAAGTAGATTTAATTGGCATAGTCTAAGTGGGAGATCACAGTGGCAATCACCACTTGTATCAGGGCTTCGTGGGTCAGAAGGCGACAGACCTTCCGAATTTTCCTAAGTTGAAAGAGGCATTTGGAAACTACCTGGCCAACTTGCGTTTTAAGCGAGAGGTCACTGTTTAAGGTGATGCCGAGTGTTTTTGCCGATGGAGAGGGGGACGGGGCAGGGCCCATGTCTGGTGGCCAATAGTTTGGGCCCCAGTATTTAACACTGTCCCCGGTCAGGACCAGCTCTGTTTTCCCAGGGTTCAGTTTTAGATGATTCTGGTTCATCCAAGCTTGGATGAACCTCATTGTAGACTGGAAAAAAGCAATGGACGTGTCTGAATTGTCGATTGTGAATAAGAGCTGTAGGTCGTCCGCATAGTTTAGTACCGTGACCTGTTTCTTCCTAAGGGCCTGGATTAAAGGGGAGATGTAAAGGTTGAACAGGTGAGGTGATAGGGACGAGCCCTGAGGTACACCGCAAGTGATGGCTTGTTTAGTGCCCACTAAGTTACCCAGTCGGACCGCTTGAGAGCGGTTCGACAAGAAGGACTTTAGCCAAGCCGCTGCCGAGCCCTGAATGCCAGCCTGTGTGACACGGTCGATCAGGATGGTATGGTTGACCGTGTCAAAGGCGGCTGACAAGTCTAGGAGCACTAAGGCCTGCGGGGTGCGGTTATCTGCACAGTCCCTGAGGGTGTCTATAACTGCCACAACCACAGCCTCAGTTGAATGCGCAGGGTGGAAGCCCGCTTGATGGATGTCTAGGCAGTTAGATTTTTCGATGAAGTTAGACAAGCAGTTGGCCACATGTGCCTCCAAAACCTTCGCCAAGAAGGGGAGGAGGGAGATGGGTCGGTAGTTAAGGTTACAGGTGGGGTCTGCGCCCGGCTTTTTCAGAAGAGGTATTACTGTTGCCTCTTTGAAGGCACGTGGGACTAGTCCAGTGATCAATGAGCTATTCAAGAGAGAGCAGGCAGGTGCAGGAATCACTGAAAGACATTCTTTTAAGATGTAAGGGGGGCATTTGTCGGAAGGAGCACCTGATTTCACTCTTGTCAGTAATTCCTGGAATAGTTCTAGAGTGATAGAAGTGAATTCACACAGTGAGCCGATTACTTTGGGATCTGACACCGAAAGAGAGGGGTCTGAATCTAAAAGGGAAGGATTTGAGCATTACGGGATACTGGATTTAATGGCGCCAATTTTCTCAGTAAAAAAAAGGTTCAGTGAATCACACAAAGCCTGGGTTGGGGGCAGACTAGGCCGGACATTGTCCAAGTTAGTCAATTCGCCAAGGATTGAAAATATATCCTTAGATTTATTGGTTGAATTAGTAATGCGAGCAGAGAAGTAGTTGGTTTTGTCTTCTAAGATGGATTTCATATATTCTTTCCTGGCACTGGTGTATCGTATTTTAGCGTCAGAGGCGAAGTTACGACACCATCGTCGTTCCAGTTGGCGAAGGGCTAATTTCTTTGCCTTCAAGTCGGAAGAGAACCATTTTTGGGCATCGGCTCTGCGAGCCAGTTTGATTGTTTTGAACGGGGCATGAACATCGCTGGCGTCTTGCAGCCAGTTAGCAAGATTACTTTCAGCGACGTTGACATCATGGTGGTGGAGGGGGATGGAAGCCGCCAAGGTTTGTATAAAGTCAGGTTTGACTACGGAGTTCCATTTTCTGGCACATCCACCCGTTGCTATAGTGGCATTCTTTTTACAAGGGTGGGCTAAGCTGAATTTGAGCAGGAAGTGATCAGACCACAGACATGGAGAAATTGCCAGGGAAGTCACTAAGGGGGAGTTTGTCCAGACTTGGTCCAGTATGTGACCCTTGCTGTGGGTTGGTGTTTGAACTTGTTGGTTGAAGTTCAGATTAGTGAGGAGCTCAGTGAGTTCCTGCGACTGTGGGCTTTCCCTAGGGTTGTTGAACCAGTAGTTAAAATCCCCAACCAGTAGTAACCTGGCATGTTCGATAGCCAAGTTAGCGATTTGTTCGCTGAACGTAAGGGGAAAAGACGGCATGTTGTTAGGGGGTCTGTAAAGGAGGACACAAACGGTAGAGGAATGGGGCGTTTCAATTTTAAATACTAGGTTTTCAGAGTCTGGTAAGTTCAGGTTGGTCAGGGCTATAATATTTAGATCGTGGCGGAAGATTGCTGGGGAGCTGCTAAGTGTGGAAAAGCAATCTGCTTTGGTATTTGGAAGAGAGAGCAGGTTTTCTGCTCTCTCTTCCAAATACTACAGGAGCCCACCCTGGGGGCTGGCGGTCCCCAGGGCCATGACAGGGGTCAGGAGCGGGGCCTCGCGACCCCCTTCCAACATTACCAAAGCCCAGGGCGGTGGTGGTCCCCGGGACTGATGGGATCTATAACAGACCCTCAATTTGCATACCTAGTGCCCCAGGGAGGTGGCAGACCCCGGGGCATGTGGGGGTGGGCTCGAGCCCCCCACACAGGTTAGTTTTTTTAAAAATAAAACACAAGCCCTGGGGAGTGGCCGTGAGCTCCCGCAATTTTTTTTTTTAAACCTGGGGGTGGGGGGTCCCCGGGTCTTGTGGGGCCTTTGGGCCCCCTCAACCATTTATTTTAGAAACCCCGGGGTGGCAGTCCCCTGGGCTGGGGGGGCTGTGAACCTCTCTGCAAATATCAGAAAGTCCCAGGGGTCCTCGGCGCTTGGGGGGCCTTGGATCCCCCAACCATTTATTTTATAAGCCCCACGGGATGGCGGTCACCGGGGCTGGAGGGCTGTGAGCCCCGCACATTTTTCTGTAAAGCCCAGGGGTGGCGGTTACCGGGGCTGGGAGACCTCTCTGGGCCCCCATTACAAGAAAAATATTGCCCCTGGAACTTGGTCCACCCGGGGGCTAAAAATAGTAATGAAACACGGGACACCGGGCTTCAGTTTTTTTTTTCCCAGCCAGATCTGCGGATCCTCCACGGATTTTGCTGATTAAACATTTTGTGAGGGACCCCTCAAGCAGGCCTAGGAGGAAAGGGTGTTTCTACCCTGCCCCCTTTTTTTTTGCGTTTGTTTCACTGATTTCTTGTGCCTCAGTTGTACCGAGGCACAAGATGACTGCCAACACTTCCTGGTTTGGAGTGTTGACAGCCAATTTGCATGCAGCTCGTGATCGGGAGGGTGCGCGGATCCTCTCCGGCCATAGATATCAAATCTTTTTTACTTTTGATTTTCGCAGCAACTACTGAACAGATTTACATCATTTAACTAAAATGCATCTTTCTGAACCAAGGCCTACCTTTTTGCCAAATTTGGTATAATTCCGTTCAGCAGTTCGGGCTATAGCCGTGTCTAACGTTTCCTATGGGAAATTGCATGGGAAAAACATGTTTTGGGAGCCCCTTTTTTCTCGGCCCCCCCTTGATGAATCAACCCAAAACTTTCAAGATAGGAGCAGACTGGAGAGCCCCACGAGTTTTGAAAATTTCACGAAGATTCGTCAATTGGCACCAAAGTTTTTGGGATTAGAATGTTGCGATTTTCCTATGGAAAATAGGTCCTAACTATAACTATCTACTGACGACCACCAGTATATATATATATATATATATATATATATATATATATATATATATATATATATATATATATATATATATATATATATATATATATATATATATATATATATATATATATATATATATATATATATATATATATATATGTGTGTGTGTGTGTTTGTGTTGGAACAAAAGTCTTTACTCCAAATAAGAGGGTTCCGGGGTCCGGCATTTAAGGGAATAGAAAATGCATCGGTTATTAGGGCAACACCTGATCAACAGGAACCCCACCATTGTCCGAAACTCCCCACATCGAGCCACGTTACTTAATGAGGAGACATTTCTATAGCTATTGACCCCTTCAGAAGTATTGTTTTGACAGAGTAAACAGGGACTTGTAAGACAATAGAAATGAACTTTGATCGTCTAGTAAGGACACAGAAAACCTCATAAACTACCAATATGTTCAAGAAGTTTGAATACCAATAAATACCCCGATTTTAAACACTGTAAACACGTCTGTAGCGATTTTATGGGCTGTGAGTCAGACTCCACTTGATGGTAATCGGTTGGGTTAATGAGATGTTGCTCCACATGGTGTGTGCAAGTAATATTTAGCTGTGATAGATCGGTACATGAGGTATTCACCCATGAACCTGAAGCAGACCACCAAAGCGTGTTTGGCAGCTTTACCTGCCTGAAACATGTGTATGTCGTGTGTTGTTTCATGTACAGGCACTGATTCCTCAGGGTTGTGTGCGCCATAGCAGAATGAATACATATGATATACGCATGAATGCCAGTGCTGCATGCCATTCTGCGCAGATACAAGCATACTTGTGTCTCCACTGCATACCTAGAAAGCTATCTATACTGGAAGGTTGATGCATGGAATTAAACACAGCAAGACAAGTGCAAAGTGACTTAAAACAAACACGGTGCTAAGTGTGCAGCACTCTGGTGCAGGCCGGCGCTTCCCTGTAGTCTGAGGCAAGGAAGCGCTTGTCCCATAGGGGCGAAGGATCGAGTTACTCTCAAACACCTTGCCCACCCTGGGGCTTCACCAGATGGAGCCGGCAATGTCCACTCGTGCATGGGATGTTTATACAGGATGTCATGGGTCGGTACCTGTCAAATATACATGGATGCAATGATGCCTACATGCACATACAAACAAATTTATTACACACGTACACATATATGCATACCCACACACATGTGCGCATATATATATATATATTCACTAAAAAAACACAGGTTTCAGGCATGTTATAGTTAAACATTAGCATGTAAAAAACCTTTGAAATTCACTGAAAAAAACAGGTTTCAGGCACGGTATAGTTAAAACATAGCATTTAAAAAACCTTAGAAATTCACTTAAAAAACCCATAAGATTTTGGGAAAGTTATAGTCGGTTGAACATTTCACTCGTACAAAACCATAGAAATTCCACCGTTATAGTTAGTTCAGCTAACGATAACTCGTGCCACCGCTGTGGAGAAGCGTGGCTCAATGGTTAGAGCGGCAGACCCTGATGCAGAGGTCTGGCCCGGGACCTGGTTCAATTCCCGCCTCGGCGGCTCTTGGAGTCAATCTCCCCGGACCTGATAATTCTCGCCTCAGTGCCTAGTCTAATCATGGGTCCTACTCTGTGACTCTGGGCAATAGCTTGCTTAATCTCCACAACGGCCCCAGCAGCGTTTGGATGCCTGGATTCACCTTGGGGGTGCCCAGGAGTGGACATCTCACAGGAAAGCCAGGAAGGGTTCCACAGCGGTATGAATACAGCACTACGAGACCTCTGGGTAGAAGGCGCTATATAAATACAAACACATTTACATTTACATTTACAATGCACTGCTGATGTCACATATTACATCACTCATGACATGAACAGTGATATCACTGATGACACCATTTATGACATCACCGATGACATCTCAAATGACATCACTGATGAGACAGAGGAGACGGAGAAGGGTAGGTCGATCTGCGCGGACACGGGAGAATAGAGCAAAAACCTTGGGCTCTTCCCTGCTGTCTAGTCCCGCCGACCCCTCATGTGGCATGTAGTCCTCAACCTTTAGGCATAGGAGTACCCACAGAGGTAACAATTGACACACATGACACTAGCATGTTTGCCCCTGCATATTATTAAGGTCCTGATGAATCGCGGGTGACTAGACCCACAGCGTGAAACATGTCGACCAACATCACCTTTAGCCTCATCTAGGGTCACCCGACCTAACCTGCTGACACCTAGTGAGCTAAACCCCACATTTTAACTGCAGCCAGGGGACCCCCAGAATAAATTGAATTCCGGTACCCCTTGCTACATTTTAATACCCCACACACCACCACACCTAGCCCAGCCCACACACCCCCACCTCACCATAAGGCAGTTGGAAAAAGATCTCCGCCAAAGAGCCCCTCTTTGAGGTGAGCCCGTCAGGGATTGCACCGCCTCCCCGACGAGGAGCAACCGCCGATGATGAAGCATGACATCCTTCGGGGTGTGTGAGGCCATTACATCCAACAAAATGGATGCCCCAGGATGTTATTCTAACATCTGTGGTCATGCCAGCTAAACACTTCCCACACTTTTCATAGGAACAGTACAGCGACCTCCCTTTGTTTCCCCACATCACTGATGACATCATCCAAGTGATAATTTGATGCATCTTCTCACATCCCAATATAACCTTTGATACACCCACTTTAAATTACAGACTGCCATTCTCAAAACAATAGACACTCCAACACCAATAACTACATACCCACTCAATGATTCTTAGGTTTACACACACACATCCACTCACTCACTCATACAGTCACTCATACTTATGGTCACTCAGTACAGGACTATCATATGCACTCATACACCTATACAGACACTCACTCATCATGACTCATCCATAGAGGTACTCACACACCTAGTCAGTCATGCAAATAAGTATTCACACTGCCATTTACTCACCTATACAGTAACACATACACCAACTCACTTACTCATACAAATACTAGCACATTCTTACACTATTATACAGTCACTGATACAAGCACACACTCATCCATACAGCCACTCTCACAATCACACACCCTCACTTATAGCCATTTATACTCCAACACACATATATACTCACGTATACCACTGAGATATACATTCATTCACTAACACACCCATACATACACTTACCCACACACACAGTCCATCACAGATGCACTCTTAAAACCATTGACCCAGTAAATCACCCACTCACACATCTATGCACAGAGTCACACACACCCCACCCACACAAACACTCTGGTTGTCCAATCAATAACCTGTATAACACTCATGTAGCTATTCACAAACCCATGCAGCCGCTTACACACCAATAGACAGGTGGATATAGACATTGACACACTTTAGTCACTTGCCCATGCATTCAGTAAGTTACGTTTAATCACTCACTTATAGAGTCAGTCAGGCACCTACTAAATCATCTATTCACACACGTATACACCCACTCATTCTTCAATACGCCTTTCCCTATCTCCCTATTTATTTGACCTCTTTTTTAGATGTAGTTATGGATTATTAAATCCCACTACCTAAGAAATACACACCACATCACAGGGTTGTGATGGGCACTTATTTTTCCATTTATGTATTTGCCTATAGTAAGCCCATTATCCATATAGCAGAGGGGTTGCCATCTATGTTTGATGTCCCTACATTACTACTAAAGGTTTTTAAACTTGTTGTTTTTAATAACGGCATGGTTTTATTTTCATCAGTACTGTAATTATCTGCATAAGTTGCACAGTTGTCATGTTTACATTGTATAATATTTGTACTTCCCAACGGAGAGTTTTTAGATTAATTTATTCAATGGTTTTAAGTATTTGTATGATTACTTTTAACTTGATCTATAAACGCTTGAACCTATTTATATTATTTACTAAGTTTACTATTGCGACATTTGCACAATTTTGCGTCATATTGCACATGTGCATTAGGTGTCAACAATTGCACTTTCTACTAGTACTGTATTAACCATGTTTAAATGATTTCAACCTTTCTTTTTGCATTTATGCGAGAATAATATGAACTGTTTAAGAATTTATTCAGCGAAGATCATGAGTTCGTGGAATTGGCATTATACCCAATTGTAAACAAACCAACTCTGCATCAGGGCTTACTATATAGTATTTTGCCACTGTTTACTTATCACATGGTGTGCACAAATGCATTAAAAAAGAAGGCATTATGGTAATATCCTACTGTGATCAAGGGCATTCGCACGAAACGTGTCAGTCTGCTGCGCTGCTGATTTTGTTGGAATAAATCACCTTTTTACCTCAATTTGGGATTCGTTTGGTCTTTTGTCTCTGGTCGCCAGCTTTCTGGAAGTTCAGGACTGACTGTTTTCGAAGATATATATATATATATTCACTGAAAAAACCAAAGGTTTCACACAGGTTATAGTTAGGAATTAGCATTTAAAAAACCTATTAAATTCACTGAAAAAACCATAGGTTTCACACCATTTATAGTTAGCTCTGTCACTATGTCACAAGGATGGTGTCATGAGTGATGTCACTGACCATGTCATGAGTGATGTAATATGTGATGTCATCAGCAGTGCATTGCACGCGCAAGTTATAGTGAGTCCGACTAACTATAACGTGGGAATTTCAATGGTTTTATATCAGTAAAATTTCCAGCTAACTATAACTGGTGTGAAACCTATGGTTTTTTCAGTGAATTTAATAGGTTTTTTAAATGCTAATTCCTAACTATAACCGGTGTGAAACCTATGGTTTTTTCAGTGAATTTCATAGGTTTTTTAAATGCTAATTCCTAACTATAACTGGTGTGAAACCTATGGTTTTTTCAGTGAATTTCATAGGTTTTTTTAATGCTAATTCCTAACTATAAGTTTCACTTTATAAATAAGACTGTTAGCACTCTAGTTGTTCTTTAGAACACTCTGGTACATTCTGTCATTGGGCTACAGTTGGGCTACATCTAGTTGAAATTTGGGCTACATTTACATTTTTTGGTCTCTGGTGGCCATCTTTGGGCTACATTGGGCTACTTTGGGCTACATTTTGGCTCTAACATATATTAAGCCCAATGTAGCACAATACATATTTTTCTAAAGTTAATTTTTTTACAAACCACTTCAGAATAGGGCTACCTGTCCCTACAATTATCCCATTTTTTTAAAAAAAAAAATTTTGGAGCGCTCCCGGAGCGCGCCCCGGGGTGCGCCCCGAAGAGCGTACTTCTGAAAAGCGCCCCGGGGCGCGCTCCGGGGAGCGTCCCGTGAGCGCCAATATCGCAAACGAAAACATGATCGTGACGTATCGCGTAGCCGCGTCCGCGTGATACGCACGGCGTAAGCGCACCCGGAAGTACTCGAGCGAATACGATCGCGCAACGTAAACATCCGACGCGCTTACGCTGCGCGACCCGGGGCGCGCCCCGGGCGCGTAGCGTAAGCGCGTCGGGTCATGTGACCAGAAAATAACACTTTTTATTGGTTCATAACAGTTTTAGTTTCATAATGATGAAGCCCCTGGTCTTGTGACCTGAAAATAACACTTCTCATTGGTTCAGGACAGTTTTTTTTTCTAAATGATGAAAGGCCCCACCTTTTTTCCTTATTCTGACTTTGTCCTTTGACTGAGGAAGACCTGTTTGTAGCTCTCTCTACTTTTTTGCTCCAAATAATGGCTTCAGTAGTAGCAGCAGCTGGTGCATCTGCCCCACCACCACCACCACAACCACCAAGAGGACCAGCTCCAGATTATATTGGTGGTCAAGAACAGGAGGAGGAGGAAGAGGAAGAGGAGGAGGGGAGGAGAAGATGGCTGCCTGAAGAAAATACCCCATACAAACCCAAACCACACATTGTATGGCAGTTTTTTTCAATCCCAGAGGGGAAAAAAAAGTGAATGCGGCCAAGGTGACTTGCCTAATCTGCAATGATGAACTTTCACGGGGCAACCCAAACAAAAAATATTCATTTGGTAACTATACCATGATTCGGCATATGACCAGAAAGCACCCAATCAACTACTCTCGTGCAGAGTTCAGGGAACTGGCCAGTAACCTCCCCCAGTCATCAAGGACCCCCTCCCAAAGAAACCAACCTACTTCATCGGAACCAGAAACATCCGAGGTGATGCCTTGCATTCAGCCAAGATTTGCTGATTTTAAAATCACTTGTTCTGCATGTGGCAAGCTTATCGCCTATGGTGAAAAAAGCGTTAAGCTCATCGTCCTTGCAGGTGATAATCACAAGTGCCCCAAAAAGAAGTAATTTTTTGGGTTTTTTGTTTTTTTTGCTCCAGTTGAGCCAGTTTCAATTCCCTTTTTTTGTTTCTCCCCCTAAAAAAATACAAAAAAAAATATAAAACTGTTTTGAAAAGCCAAAAAAAGTTCAAAAAGTTCAAAAAACACAAAAAAAATATAAAACAACAAAAAGAAGAAAAAAAAAGTTCTTTTTAGAACTACCTCCAATTTCTAAATAAAAACTTCATTTTTTAAAAACTCTGTCATCTTTTTTCCTCATAGTACGCTCCCCGGGCCGCTCCCCGGTGCGCGCACCGGGCGCTTCCCCCGCGCAAAACGAAAAAAAAAAAAATTTAAATGCCACGTGGGGCCCTTTTATAGCCCCCACATCAAACCTAGGGGGTCAAAGGGGTCTATCCCTGACGCCTTATGGTCATTTCCCCCTTTGTTTTAGCCACCTCTTATGTCTCGATTTTACCGAGACACAAGATGGCGGCCGCTCTGGACTGTTTCGAATGTTTACAGACACCCGAGAGCCAATCAGCTTTCCATGCGCAAGTCGCGTGGCGCGCCCGGAGCGCTCCCCGGGGCGCGTACCTGAGCGCTGCTATAGATATATATATTTTTTTGAAATTAAATTACTCAAAATCCACTGGAGCACATATCTTGAGACATAGCAAAGGCACATCGGGTTACCAGTCCCTACAATTTTGCCAAATTTGGTGGAAATCCATTCAGCCGTTCAGGCTAAAAGTGAAATCGACTGCCCTATGGAAATTAACATGGGGAAAACGCGTTTTGGGACCCCCCTTTTATCTCGGCCCCCGCTTGACGTATCCCCCCCAAACTTTAAAGGAAGGACCGGAGCTTGACGAGGCCATTTTCAGGAAATTTTCAGGCAGATTCGTCAACCGGTGCCAAAGTAATTCCAAATCGAATTTTGAGATTTAACATTGAACAAAATCCTAACTATAACTACCTACTGGCGACCGCCAGTAGGTAATATATATATATATATATATATATATATATATATATATATATATATATATATATATATATATATATATATATATATATTCACTGAAAAAACCATAGGTTTCACACCAGTTATAGTTAGGAATTAGCATTTAAAAAACCTATTAAATTCACTGAAAAAACCATAGGTTTCACACCAGTTATAGTTAGCTGGAAATTTTACTGACATAAAACCATTGAAATTCCCACGTTATAGTTAGATGGACTCACTATAACTTGCGCGTGCAATGCACTGCTGATGACGTCACATATTACATCACTCATGACATGGTCAGTGACATCACTCATGACATCACTGATGACACCATCCAGTGAATGTTTGCCTTTCTGAAAAATTAATATGTTTTATATATGTATATGTAAAAGTTGATGGAAGAATAAATGGTTAAATAAGTGTCTAAATGGATGTTTTTTTAAAAAAAAAATTGATTGGTTAACTGGCTTATTAAGTGTATCTTTGCGAATACATATATTAGTGAGAAATGTTTAAATATTTAAATATATGTATTAGTGTTTCACTTTGTTTATAAGTGGCTGCATGGGTTGGTGAGTAGCTACATGTGTAGGTATATAGGTTATTAGATGTTTTTTTAGTATCAGTATGAGTATTTGTATGGTTTGGTGGGGGTATTACTTATCACATATATGCATGAATGACTGACTCTCTCTTTGTATGTGTTTTGAATACAGCATATGTGCAGGACTGTATGGGTGCATGAATGTGTATATGTGTGTGTTACTGAGTGAATGACTGTCTCACTAGTGTCTTTATTAATAACTACATATGTTTTAATCTAGTATATGTGAATATTGATGTATATAAGTGAGTATATGTGAGAGTAAGATATTGTAAGAGTTGCTGTTTAAATAAGTAAGTGTTTCTATAAGTGATTGTTTAAAAGAGTAAGTATGTGTAAGTTTACTTAGAAGTAAGGTGGTAGTGTGTGTTTAGCTGTATATGCAAATAAATGGATATTCAATAGTTTACTTGCATGTGTAAGTATGTGTGAGAGTAACTTTTGGATGACTGTTGGTGTGTAACAGGATGTATAGGTGGATCCCTACATATGATGAGTGAGTATATGTATGAGTGACTATATAGAACTGTTGTTGAATGAGTGGATGTGTATATAGATGGCGGAATTATTGAATTGGTTGTTGTAACTGATATGTGTATCTCCATTTTTTGAAAATGTTAATTTCTATTTTTGAATATGTGTTTCATGGGTTACATTACACTGAAAGGAGGTCTGTCACTCTGTCACAAGGATGATGTCCTCAGTGATGTCATGAGTGATGTCACTGACCATGTCATGAGTGATGTAATATGTGACGTCATCAGCAGTGCATTGCACGCGCAAGTTATAGTGAGTCCATCTAACTATAACGTGGGAATTTCAATGGTTTTATGTCAGTAAAATTTCCAGCTAACTATAACTGGTGTGAAACCTATGGTTTTTTCAGTGAATTTAATAGGTTTTTTAAATGCTAATTCCTAACTATAACTGGTGTGAAACCTATAGTTTTTTCAGTGAATTTCATAGGTTTTTTAAATGCTAATTCCTAACTATAACTGGTGTGAAACCTATGGTTTTTTCAGTGAATTTCATAGGTTTTTTTAATGCTAATTCCTAACTTTTTATACAGACTCATACCTATGTGTTTTTTAGTGAATTGCTAAAGTATGTTTTTGTAAAAATGAACACTATAATGTGTATTGAGATAATATTTTTAATTTAAAATATTTTTTTATTATATTTCACTTTGGTGCGCTTTCGGTGCGCACACCGGTGCGCGTACCGTCAGCGCACTTATAAAAAAAAGAAAAAAAAATAATGAAGGAGGGACTGTGTAATAGATAGTAAGACAGATAAAAAGTGTAAAAGGAAGTAACTAAGAAAAGAAAAATGAATAAGGGAGCAAAAGAAAGAAGAAATAGGAAGAAGACTAAAGTAGAGGTTAAGGGAGAATATAAATGGATATTGAAAGTAAAAAGAAGGACAGTTAAGTATGAGAATGACAGGTAGTGACGGAATCAGAGGAAAAGAATAGCAGTGATTGAGGGAAAGTAAATATCAGTGAATATAAGTAAAGAGGGGTGAAAGAGGGTACATATAAGTGAATAAGGGCAACACATGGGGAGTAATAGAGAGAAAGAAGAGAGAGAGAAAAAGAAAGACAAAAGGAAGAACTAACTGAACTACAGTACAATGAGTGTGAAAGAAAAAAAAATGGAGAAAGAGAAAGAGGGTTAGGAAACTAAAGCAGTGGTACTAAGAGAATATAAAAAAGATAAAAAGTGGTGGAAGGAACTGAGGAAATGCAGATAGTTCCTATTAGATTAAGAAGTTGTGAATGAAGTGCAGTAAAGAAACAGCAATGAAAAAAGAGTGTAAATTAGTAAAGAGAGGTAAATAAGGGTGAAGAAGAAAATGAGTGCATAACAATGTGAACACAATGTAAATTACATAATGCAAACTACACAATAACTTCTACAATATGTTACATTATTTATTTTTGCTGTTCTCAGAATATATTGAATTCCACTTAAATTAGTGAGTTCAAAGTCTTCATCATATAACAGCGGGAAAAAAAAAACACAATCTAAAAGATTGTGTTTAAAAAAACCCATTCAAACATACATCTCATATATGTACACTAATCTTTGATTCACTTACTTTTCCATGAGGCCAAATAGAAGATAGTGAAGGTCCTTTTGGTAGAAAAAAAGTCTGCTGTTCCTTATAAGTTTCATTTCATCGACTTCCTATGAAAAAAGATCTAAAAACATCATACCATACACAATCCTCACGGCCAATTTGTGTCTGATATATCGGTATTTTTTACTTTGAGATCCACTTAAAGTATCTACATGAGATAAATAATTTAAAATATTAGATTAACTAACTAACTAACTAACTTTTGTTAACTATTCCCGTCTTCAAAGGCCAATTCCCTTTACTAAAACTTTGCTTTTAAAAACACTAGATAAGAATTTGTAGAGTCATAAGGGAAACGTTGTTTATAAGTTAAATGAGAATCATTGCAATAACTCCATCCATTTTCAGATTTTAAGTAGCATGTATAATGTCCTGAGGTGGTCGAAGGTCCATCATGATAAATAATAGCTTCAGTTGTAAAGGTCCTTCCAGAAATTGATAACTGAGAAGCCACAAAATTTTTGATAGAAGTTGTCAATTTAGTTCCATCAGGTCTACATCGTTGGAAAACTAAAATGATATACTGCCCATACCTTTGTATAAATAATGTGGACAGCATTGTACAGTTACATTGGGTACACACCATATTATGATCTGCTGCTTTAACTAGATTTTTAAAAGACACTGATTTACAGTCTGGTAAAGTCAAATATATAAATCTTTCAGTGTCTATTCTAGTAGTACTTGATAAACTACAATTGTGGCAGTCATGCTGCCATTGATAAGAAAGACTGAAAAGATTATTTACATCTACACCTTCATCTTCCAAAACACCAAACATATACATTAAAAATTCCTGACAATCCTGCTGAATGTTCTGTGAAAATTTATCTTGACCAGAACACAAATCTAAAATATTTCGAATTTCCGTTACACTTTCTATTTGTGGTGTACCACTGCTACATTTCTGAAACACAGAATTCAATAAACCACACAATCTTTGATCCCGATTTTCAACAATCTGTTCTTGTAAACTTTTAAGAAAAAAAACAACATTAACCACTACATTAGCATAGCAGTTGACACCAGAACTATTTTCAAACTGAAATCCAACAACATTTTCTCCACCATTCTTTTTCTTCCTGTTTTCAATTACAGTTTTCTCTACTTTTTGTCTTTTTGCAACTATCTCACTACAATTATCCTCATTTCTTCTTTTTCGGCCTACCACACGTTTTTCAAACAGAGGATATTGAGGCAAATGTGGAGCATACTCTCTTCTTAACCTATTGTATTCTTTAACACAATCTAGATCGGCAGAAATCTTTGTCTCATCACACGCAATCAAGTACAATCCTGATAAAGTTCTGACTCGAGATAATGCCACATATGCCATACCCTCTTTAAACACAGATCTTCCAATGTTCACCAATGCACTATCTACACTTAAACCTTGAGATTTATGAATTGTCACCGCATACGCCAAACAAACAGGAAACTGTTTTCGGCGAACATATAAGTCTTTTACAAGTAAAAATCTAGCAGAACAACGACTTATTTGTTGTACTTCTTCAATGCCATCAAATTTTATTTTTAAAAATTCAATTCCATCTCTATTTCTGTAATTCACAAAATCAACAACATAACCCATTGCTCCATTTACCAGACCGGTTTCAACATTTAAATTCCTTCTCAAAATGATACGACAATTTAAACACACATTCAGAGTCTTTTCAAAACCAGCTGTTTTTGAAATACTTTTCTCCAATGAATGCAATTTAGTTTTCAAATTTTCTGACAAAACAATTGTTGCACCCATATGCTCTATTTTATCTATTGCTTCCAGTTTCACAATCTCTTCATTTTCTAAGTCTAACATTTTTTGATTGAAGATGGAACATTCTTGCAGAGTTGGCATCAAACATATCCCAGATTTCTTCTCAGTCATTTTTTTAAAAATATTCTCTGGAAGAATGTTTTCATTTGCATACAAATTTGAAATTAATCGACTATGCAAAGCTTTTTTCCCTTTCTCAGTCATTTTTCCAATTCTTACATCTTGTAGAATATTTTTATAATCTTCATCCTTGGCCTGTCGCATATTTTGAAGCAGTTCAGCATATTTAAAATTTAGCCATATATTAACATTTCCAATACTTCCAAGGGACTTCCTGGTATCTTCATGCCTGAGCATTTTAAACACTGGTTGTCCTTTTACTGGAGTCAACTGCAATAGATCTCCAAAAACAATAATGTGTTTTCCTCCAAATAACACATCATAGTCTGTTTTAAGAATTTCTTGCATTCTCAAATGCACAAAAGCAAGCATTAAATTTGAGACCATGCTTACTTCATCAATGATAAGAAGTTTCATTTTCTTCAAGACTCTTGAAACTTCAGAACACGCATCTCCAGATAACTTGTTGTAATCCAATTTATTATCATGTTCAACTGGCAGCATCAATAAACGATGTAGAGTAATCCCTTTAATATTATGTGCTGCTAGACCAGTTGGAGCAGTTACAACACAAGACAGTGGTGAATCAGTCCTTTTCTGCAGATAACTTGCAACGGCTTTAATTAGAAAACTTTTTCCTGTCCCCGCTTCTCCACTTACATACAATCGGACAGGGTCAAATAATATACATGAGCACTCTTTTTTCTCATG
Source organism: Lissotriton vulgaris (assembly GCF_964263255.1). Taxonomy (NCBI): domain Eukaryota; kingdom Metazoa; phylum Chordata; class Amphibia; order Caudata; family Salamandridae; genus Lissotriton; species Lissotriton vulgaris. The sequence continues at coordinate 1,271,107,385 of NC_141689.1, forward strand.
TCTGAATCCATGTTCAACCTGCTCTGTGACTTCATCATAAATCTTTTTCTGCTCAATGTTTAGTTGTTTTACCAAATCTTCTAAGTTAACTCCATCCTCTTGAGCTTGTTCCATAGCTCTTTCCACCTCATCCATGGCAGTGGCAGCTTCATTTTGGATAATTGGTCCTCCTAGTGGATCCTGGCTCAATGAAGTAGAACTCTGACTATCTTGAGAACTGTTTCTAGCTATCTCTTCAGCAATTGTAGTTTCTTGCTCCATTTCTTCATTCAACATTTGCAGATAATTTAGGAAAATAGGACATTCTATGGTATCCTTAGTTGCATTAAAAGAGTCTTCATAACAGAGAAAATCTCCAAGTAGTTCCTCTTCTGTACGCCATGGCTTAAAGAGTTGCAAAAGAGCTAAATAGTAAAATTCTCTTTTGTCTGGAACTTCACAACTCAATTTTCGATGATTAATCAAATGGCCTTTTTTCTGCTTCACTAGACATCCTTCATAGCCAATGAGTGCATATTTTCCATTATTGATATCTTCTGTGATGTTCCTCTTATAACTGTAGTTTTGAAGAACTTCATACAAACATGTGTTCTCAAGGTGAGTACTTCTATTTGGATAGTATGTATCCAACATATTTGTCTTCAAAATATCTGTACTGTTTGGTTCTTTTTCCGCCAAATATTCAATTTCTTGTACAGATTTCAAAACTCGGTTTCGTGTTGCAGCAAGACCAAGACTCACCCAAATGATTGTTCTTGATTTGGCATAGAGACTTGCTGATGATAACCGATCAGAACATTCATATGCTCCAATTTCTCGATGCGACAACATCTTCAGACTGAAACTGTATAATTTCTTGCTTAGACTCTTTTCATGTGAAATGTCCTCCCACATTTCCTTCAGTTCTGTCTTTTCTTTTTTGGTGATGTAAGATGTCACATATCGAGCCACAGCAATAGAGTTGTCAGCAACGAACTGAATATCCATGTTAGCATTCCACATGGACAAAATCACTGGGTTGTAATCGTTGATGTACTTAGATTCTTCATTTCTTTTCAAATTATATGTGTTTTTGGGAGATTTTCTCGTCACAGTATGTCGTAGAGATGACATCAAATTATTTACTCTTCCCTTAGAAATCACTGGTCGAGGAAATGCAAAACGACATTTCGTGTAGTACTTTTCCTTGTTTTTAAATTTTCGACGACAGTACTTCCCACAACGATGAGATTGAAAACGTAAAACTTGTTGCCTTAAATTGTTTTCTTCAGTAGATTTTGGAACAGCACATGTTGAATACTCTTCAATGAAACTCATCACTGTTTCATCTGAATCTGATCCAAATTTGGGTGCATCTTTAATCCACAACAACATATGTATATGAGGAGCACCTCTCGCTTGATATTCCTTCCTCCAAAAGAAATCCAAAACCTCTCCAAGGGGAGGATTTTTTTTGTTGGTAATAAAAGACATCATAGCTTCAAATCTATGATTAAAATATCTGCAAACATTCACTGGATCTAAAGAACACAGTTCTCCTGGTGTTTTCAATTCTATATTTGGTATGTTTTCATTTGCCTCTCGTAGAAATTGAAGTAAATCGTCCCATGCATACTCAGCACAGCTAAGAGTGAGGAACCATGTAGGAGTTCCTAAGTTTCTTAGCATACATTTCAATTCTCCATGACGACGAAACCAATACTCGTTGGTTCCACGTTGACATGCCATGAGATTGATTAGCTGAGATTCCAAAATACTGTCTTGCAGATTAACTTTCTCCATAAAGTCCCTTGCACAAACATTCTGCAAATGAGGTCCACTTTTCAATATATGATTAACTGCATAAGAAAGCCCAGACAAATCACTTTCAAACAGTAGATGAAATAAATATGGAATGCATTGACGAAACCTTGGATCTTCTGCATATAATCTTAGAGTCCGGTATTCAGCTGCAGGAATTTGAACTGGTCGATCATCATATCGTCCACCACAACCTGTTGGAAATAATTGTGGAAAACAACGAGCTTCCAAACTTTCTTCCCATACACTAATGGGACTTCCTTTTGCTGCTTTCATTTGAAACAAATCAATTGCATTTCCCATTACTTCTTTGGAATGCAAAGGATGAACAGTATAATGTTCATATATTTCTTCAGTTCTAGACACATCAACTTTTTCAATTTGACCAACTGAAGAATCACTATCTTCTTCTGTAGCTGTTTCCTCTACTCCAACACTTACATTTTTGTAGTACTCATTGTTTTTAACTAAATACAACGTTGCCTTCTTGACTTTTTTAACATCCACTAAATCTTGCCAAATTTTCTTACTCTTTGTTGGAACCCCATTAACTAGAATAACTAAAGGATCTTCTTCTACTCTTTCTACACCAATTGTATTAATATTTTTCTTTACATCTAGAGGCAAATAAACAACTCTTCCCTTTAATCCTCTCAGTAAATCTGATGGAGGCAATTTCCCTGTCTTAGGCTCCATACGTACAATAGCCTGAAAAGGATGGACACATTGAATCAAAATAGATTCATAAGTATTTAGATCCATCAATTCAGAAGGAATATCTATCAACTGAAGATTATTATAAACTGCTCTTGCAGGCATTCTATTTTCATTTAATTTTTTCAAACAATAATTGCAAATACGCTGATCCAAACTCAAATCAAAAGAATTCTCCACCAACAAATAACTTACAAAATCCTCCCATTCACTATTATTTTCCAATTCACTTTTTGCATATAAATCAACTAACCTAGTCTGAATTTTATAATGAGTCCGTCGACAACACACACAAGTTACATTAGGCCTCTCACTTGATTTCACCTTAAACTTGATAATTTCCTCATCAAACTTTTCAATACTTGAAATTTGTCCATTATCTTCTGCATTACCATCCATTACTATATCTATTTCTACACTGTCCTCTTTGTTCCCAAAATAACAAAACTCAATTTCTTCACAAATAGTCTTCACATCCACTTCAGATCCATGCAAAAGAGCACTATTTAACTGTTTAAGCTTAAGTGCAGGACTTTTTGCATAATACAACTTCCTCACTAATTTCCTTACGTTATTATGATGCACTGCTAACATCCTAAAATGATGAAAAACACTCCGACAAACTTTTCTAGAAAGACATGCAAGTGAATGCCCTTGCAAACCTGTGCTTTCTCTCACTCTGCAAGGATCTAACTCTTGCAGGATCTTCATTTTTTGTTTGAGACTTTTTTTACTATATGTACGTAAGAAATTTCGAAGCAAATCAATTGATTCCTGTCGCACACTACAAATACTACTGCATTTCCATGTGTACACTGGACCCTTAGTACGTCTCCCTAAAACTTCATCAGCTAACACCTCTTCTGCATCTCTAGATACAAGTTTCTCTTTTTCCATCACACAACTATCTTTCACCTCATATGCACGACCACTGGTGTCAACTGCATGCACCAAATCATTTTCCTGAAAGTAACTCTCCTCATTAAAAAAAGGCTCAGAACTTGAACTATGCATCCATTCACCAGAAAATACTTCACAAAAATTACTCCGATTAATAATTCTTTTCCATCTACTGTTCGATTTGAAAACATCCATTGCCTTATTAAGTATCCTAATTCTATTGATTATTAAAATAAATAATTTTTTCTTAACTTCAAAAGCCTGATCAACAATCTTTTCTACACTTTTCTTTTTCTTGTAAAAAGCAGCTTTTAGTTTACTCTTCTTATCATTTTTTAGCAAATTTAAAACTACCCTATTGCGAAACATTCGCCTACGAATGTCCCTAAAAACATTTACCCTTCTATTCTCATAGTGCTCTACCCCTACCTGTGTATATCTAACAGGGGAACCTTCCATATATGTTGAGACCCTTCTATTGCTAACCATTCTCTTCTCTCCTGGTCCAATGGAAACATTTTTTGTGGGCTTCTCTTTCCTTTTTAGATTTGTTGACTTTTTCTGTATATTCACATTAGCAATTTCATTTTTTTTCCTACGACATATGTTGCGAAGAAAAGACTTAATTGGCTTACCAGAAGCTTTTCTGGTGTTTTTTGAAGTAGTTGTTGAAGAGGATTCCATAAAGTCTGTTGTTGATGTTCTCCTTTTCCGTATGGTATTTTTGATATTTCTTTGCCTTGAAGGCATTTTTGCTTCCTTTTCAGAAGTTGATTTGAATCTGTTGTTCTGTTAAAAAAACACATGAAAGACCACTATTAGCAAACATCAAAGTAATATTAAAAAGCAAACAATATAAACAATAAATTGCAACATATTTAAGTTTATACAATAGCAACTCATGGCTTTATTTTTAAAGGCCTTGCGCCACCAGTGCATAACTTATTACCCATGTTTAAAGTTTTGCATCGGCTGCACATGGCAATCATAAATAAGGGCCAAATACATATACCAATCAATTGCACCCAAAAATCGATTTTTCAATAACATGTAAGAAACACTGCGAAGAACCTATGTACAACCAATCAATATCATCAAACAAAGTCAGGGCCTTATTTATGAAAGCCTTGCGCCACCAGTGCGTCACTTATTACCCATGTTTAAAGTCATGCATCAGTTGCACATGGCAATCATAAATAAGGGCCAAATACATATACCAATCAATTGCACCCCAAAATCGATTTTTCAATAACATGTAAGAAACACGGCGCAGAACCTAAGTACAACCACTCAATATCATCAAACAAAGTCAGGGCCTTATTTATGAAAGCCTTGCGCCACCAGTGCGTCACTTATTACCCATGTTTAAAGTCATGCATCAGTTGCACATGGCAATCATAAATAAGGGCCAAATACATATACCAATCAATTGCACCCAAAAATCGATTTTTCAATAACATGTAAGAAACACGGCGCAGAACCTAAGTACAACCACTCAATATCATCAAACAAAGTCAGGGCCTTATTTATGAAAGCCTTGCGCCACCAGTGCGTCACTTATTACCCATGTTTAAAGTCATGCATCAGTTGCACATGGCAATCATAAATAAGGGCCAAATACATATACCAATCAATTGCACCCAAAAATCGATTTTTGAATAACATGTAAAAAACACTGCGCAGAACCTATGTACAACCACTCAATATCATCAAACAAAGTCAGGGTCTTATTTATGAAAGCCTTGCGCCACCAGTGCGTCACGTATTACCCATGTTTAAAGTCATGCATCAGCTGCACATGGCAATCATAAATAAGGGCCAAATACATATACCAATCAATTGCACCCAAAAATCGATTTTTGAATAACATGTAAGAAACACTGCGCAGAACCTAAGTACAACCACTCAATATCATCAAACAAAGTCAGGGCCTTATTTATGAAAGCCTTGCGCCACCAGTGCGTCACGTATTACCCATGTTTAAAGTCATGCATCAGTTGCACATGGCATTCATAAATAAGGGCCAAATACATATACCAATCAATTGCACCCAAAAATCGATTTTTGAATAACATGTAAGAAACACTACGCAGAACCTATGTACAACCAATCAATTTCATCAAACAAAGTCAGGGCCTTATTTATGAAAGCCTTGTGCCACCAGTGCGTCACTTATTACCCATGTTTAAAGTCATGCATCAGCTGCACATGGCAATCATAAATAAGGGCCAAATACATATACCAATCAATTGCACCCAAAAATCGATTTTTCAATAACATGTAAGAAACACTGCGCAGAACCTAAGTACAACCACTCAATATCATCAAACAAAGTCAGGGCCTTATTTATGAAAGCCTTGCGCCACCAGTGCGTCACTTATTACCCATGTTTAAAGTCATGCATCAGCTGCACATGACAATCATAAATAAGGGCAAAATACATATACCAATCAATTGCACCCAAAAATCGATTTTTGAATAACATGTAAGAAACACTGCGCAGAACCTATGTACAACCAATCAATTTCATCAAACAAAGTCAGGGCCTTATTTATGAAAGCCTTGTGCCACCAGTGCGTCACGTATTACCCATGTTTAAAGTCATGCATCAGCTGCACATGGCAATCATAAATAAGGGCCAAATACATATACCAATCAATTGCACCCAAAAATCGATTTTTTAATAACATGTAAGAAACACTGCGCAGAACCTAAGTACAACCACTCAATATCATCAAACAAAGTCAGGGCCTTATTTATGAAAGCCTTGCACCACCAGTGCGTCACTTATTACCCATGTTTAAAGTCATGCATCAGCTGCACATGGCAATCATAAATAAGGGCCAAATACATATACCAATCAATTGCACCCAAAAATCGATTTTTGAATAACATGTAAAAAACACTGCGCAGAACCTATGTACAACCAATCAATATTATCAAACAAAGTCAGGGCCTTATTTATGAAAGCCTTGCGCCACCAGTGCGTCACGTATTACCCATGTTTAAAGTCATGCATCAGCTGCACATGGCAATCATAAATAAGGGCCAAATACATATACCAATCAATTGCACCCAAAAATCGAATTTTTCAATAACATGTAAGAAACACTGCACAGAACCTATGTACAACCAATCAATATCATCAAACAAAGTCAGAGCCTTATTTATGAAAGCCTTGCGCCACCAGTGCGTCACTTATTACCCATGTTTAAAGTCATGCATCAGCTGCACATGGCAATCATAAATAAGGGCCAAATACATATACCATTCATTTGCACCCAAAATCGATTTTTCAATAACATGTAAGAAACACTGCGCAGAACCTAAGTACAACCACTCAATATCATCAAACAAAGTCAGGGCCTTATTTATGAAAGCCTTGCGCCACCAGTGCGTCACTTATTACCCATGTTTAAAGTCATGCATCAGCTGCACATGGCAATCATAAATAAGGGCCAAATACATATACCAATCAATTGCACCCAAAAATCGATTTTTGAATAACATGTAAGAAACACTGCGCAGAACCTATGTACAACCAATCAATATCATCAAACAAAGTCAGGGCCTTATTTATGAAAGCCTTGCGCCACCAGTGCGTCACTTATTACCCATGTTTAAAATCATGCATCAGCTGCACATGGCATTCATAAATAAGGGCCAAATACATATACCAATCAATTGCACCCAAAAATCGATTTTTGAATAACATGTAAGGAACACTGCACAGAACCTAAGTACAACCACTCAATATCATCAAACAAAGTCAGGGCCTCATTTATAAAGGCCTAGCACCACCAGTGCATCACTTATTACCCATGTTTAAAGTGATGCATCAACTGCACATGGCAATCATAAAAAAGGCCAAATAAAAATACCATTCATTTGCACCCAAAATCGATTTTTAAATAACATGTAAGAAACACTGCGCAGGACTTATATACTAACATACAATTTCACTTCTAAAACAAAACTATCTGCTTCCAAATATTCTCCATAGAGCAAATAAATCTCTATCTAAATTAAATGAATCATTACTTACCTTTACAAATGCTTTTGGAAATTGAAAAGAGTGTCAGACACACACACCAATTTTTCTTTAGCAGAGGAAAAGGTGTGCTCTCAATACACTGAAACCAAGACTGGCATAGAAAATCTCTATCTTTGTACACATATGCCTTAATTCAACCAATGAAAACTCTTCCCTCACTATTTTCAAACCAACACCCATCCCCCTCTCAAACCTTTCTATCTGTTACCATAGCAACTCCCTCCTAACTGAACTGTAAGGTTCAAAAGTTTATCTTACAATGTTGCAAATTAACTCAGCAAGGATGTTTGACCTGTCAATACAGCAGCCTATACAGGGTATTTTTGCTTTTGGTGACTTTTTTTAAACCATTCAAATTGCTTCTTTCACACAACATAACCATACACCCTAACTTTCAGTTTTCAACTATCTGAATCCACCAATCATTGCTTGTGATTCAAGAGCACAGAAACTCCACAATTAATTTTTTTGTGAACTCCTACTGTTCCAACTGCCATTTCATTCCCACACTTCATCTGACTGGACCACAACCTTCTCACATCATGTACTCTGTTTGGATTATTGGACATAGCTACATCCACTGGGCTCAAAGGTATGCAGCTAGCAGAAATTTTCATAACCTTGATTTATCAAATGTGGAAATCAAGTGGATTGGCCACAGAGGATTAAAATGTCACCAATTGATACCATTGGTGAAAACCTTTTTGCATCTGCCAGAACCTGACCTTATAATTGTGCACTGTGGTGGAAACGATCTAGGCACATTAACTGGGGTAGGTCTGGAAATGCTATTAAAGGACACCTTTCATCAATTGATGATACTTTTTCCCCACACTGCCTTGGTATATTCCAATATATGCCAAAGACAGAAATGGAACTGGTCCAACCAATTTGGTCCACAATTTGAGAAAGCACGGAAACATGTAAATAAATCTGTTTCTGCTTACATGAGAGACTATGGAATGGGTTCATTATACAATAATAACTTGCGTTACAACATGCAAGACATCTACAGAGGAGATGGAGTGCACTTCTCAGATGAGGGGAATAGAATATTCCTCCTGAATTTAAGAATGTGTATTGGAACCTACTTGTAGGTACCTAAATCAACCACAGAACCCAAAAGCTCTTTTCAGAGCTACCCTAACTCTGATCATTCAAAGCGTTTATTTTTTTCTAACTTTTTTCACTATTTTTCACCAAAGTACGCTTTCCGGTACGCTTACAGGTGCGCGCACCAGGCGCTACCCCCGCGAAAAATTAAAGAATTTTTTTTTTTTTTCACGTTTATGAGCCTCCTAAGCCCCCCTCAGAAAACCTAGAGGGTCAAGAAGTCTCTACAGTTCCCCCTTCTATCCATTCCGAACATTGTTTACCCTCCATCTTGTGTCTCGATTGTTCCGAAACACAAAATGGAGGACTCCCGTAACGCTGCCAGTGCGCGTAGAGGAGCGCGCACCGCTAAGCGCTCGATAAAAAAAGGTGGGAAAGCAATTTACGGAAAACCCAATGGAGACACTTTCATCAAATATAGAATACGCCCTACTACATAGCAGTCCCTACCATTTGCCCAAATTTGGTGAAATTCCATTGAGACATTTAGGCTACAGGCCTGTCTAAATATCCTGAGGTAAATTACATGACAAAAACACACTTGTAATGTTAGAATTTACAACCAATTAAAAAGTATCTCTCATTTTCTACGATTATTTCCTGACGTTTGATTGGTTAAGTACAAGAATATATATAAAAGAAGAGAGGGAAACACAGCCATTTTGACTACTGCTTCCTGAAGTACACTTGAAAACAAATTTCACTGACAACTTCAACTAATTTCTCTAAGGTAACTTCTAATTATGGAAGTATATTGTACACTTTAAGTTTATTTCTTAAAAAATATTCTGTTAGTGATATGCTATCCCTCTTTAATAGTTAGAGATAGAGATAGACTTCTCTGTAATAGTTATGGATTGAGTTACGCTTCTCTGGTATACTAGCTCTACTAATATAGTTAATTTATATGCAATTTTCAGAAAGAAATGGAAGGAGAAAATAAGGCAAATGATACTTCTATCAAAGTAAAGGTGGAAAAACCAGAAGATGAAAAAAAAGAAGTTGATTTCATGGATAACTCTTTGGATGAACAGTTTATAGAATGTTTGGAAGAAATTGAATCATGTACATATAATTATGAGGAAATTCCGGACAATATTATGTTAGAAATTTTATTAAATTATGAAAAAGAATCAGAGGAATAAATTTATCTTTAATAATTTCAATTGTTTCAGACAATATTCTTTTTTATATGTAATTCATGAAGTATTACCAAAAATTTGTAAAATATAAAGTGAGACTTATAGTATACTGTTCAACTATTTTTCTGTTACATAGTAAGTTTACTCATAGTTACTACCTTTCTCCCACTATATTATCTCATATGAATATTTTACACCTCATTTTCATAAGTGAGCAGGATAGACTACTCATGATCCCCTAGAAATTCTCAGGGAGTGCTTAAAAGATCTGTTTCTCCTTTCCAGACAGACTATATTATGAATTCCATATACCACAAAAAATACAATAACAACATGCAAGATGTCTACAAAGAAGATGGTGAACATTAAATTTAAGTCTCTTCATTAGTACCTACATGTAGGTACTTACATAAAATAAAAAAATTTAAAAAAAACAATTAATAAACATACAATTTTTTGAAGTGATTATTTTTCCATAGTACCCTCCTCGATACGCTCCCCGGTGCGCGCACCGGGCGCTCCCCCCGCGAAAATCGAAAAAAAAAAATTTTTTTTTGAGGCCCCGCGGGACCCTTTAATGGCCCCCATATCAAACCTAGGGGGTCAGGGGGGGTCTACCCTGCCCCCTTATGGTCAATTCCACCCTTTGTTTTTGCCACCTCTTATGACTAGATTTTACCGATAGACAAGATGGCGGCCGCTCCGGACTGTTTAGAATGTTTACAGACAACTGAGAGCCAATCAGCTTTCTGCGCGCAAGTCGCGTGGCGCGCCTGGAGCGCTCTCCGGTGCGCGCACCGGAGAGCGCCTATAGATATATATATTTTTTTGAACGTTAATTTCTCAAAATCCACTGAAGCACATATCTTGAGACATAGCAAAGGCACATCGGGCTACCAGTCCCTACAATTTTGCCAAGTTTGGTGGAAATCCATTCAGCCGTTCGAGCTAAAAGTGAAATCGACCGCCCTATGGAAATTAACATGGGGAAAACGCGTTTTGGGACCCCCCTTTTATCTCGCCCCCCGCTTAACGTATCCCCCCCAAACTTTCAGGGAAGGACCGGAACCCCGCGAGGCCATTTTCAGGAAATTGTCAGGCAGATTCGTCAACCGGCGCCAAAGTTATTCCAAATAGAATTTTGAGATTTAACATTGAAAAAAATCCTAACTATAACTACCTACTGGCGACCGCCAGTAGGTAATATATATATATATATATATATATATATATATATATATATATATATATATATATATATATATATATATATATATATATATATATATATATATTCACTGAAAAAAACATAGGTTATAGACCATATATAGTTAGGAATTTGCATTTACAAAACCTTATGTTACTCACACAAAACCATTGAAATTCCATATATAGTTAGTTGCACTAACTATATATCACGCACCCGCAATCCACTGCTGATGATGTCACATATTACATCATTCATGACATGGTCAGTGACATCACTGATGACATCACTGATGACATCTCAAATGACATCACTGATGACATCTCAAATGACATCACTGATGACATCACTGATGACATCTCATTTGACATTACTGATCACATCACTGATGATATCATTCATGTGATAATACGATGAACCTCTTCAGACTCTAATATAACCTTAGATACAATCAGTGTAAACAGACACTCACAGACTGTCACTCATCCATGGAGTTACTCACACACCTAGTCAGTCATGCAAATAATCAATCACACCTCCATTTCCTCAACTATACAGTTATACAAACTTTACTTATTCAAACATATACTAACACATATTTACTCTCTTATACAATCCCTGATACAAGTTCACAATGATCCATACAGCCACTCACACATTCACTGGCTCTTATGCACAGTTATTTATATATGTCAACTCTCACATGTACTGTGTTTTACATATGTACTTACTTTGACATGTAGCACTGAGATATCCATTCACTCACCAATACACTCATGCACACAGTCAACCGCCCATACAGTTGTTTCCACATGCACTTTTGAAACCATACATCTAGTGAATCAACTGCTCACACATCTATGCACAGAGTCATACACCTCCCAGCCACCCACACACACACTCAGTCTCCCATACAAATACTTGGGCAACCAATCAATAACCCATATAGTTACTCATATAGCTACTGATCAACATATGCAGCAGTTTGTAGAACAACAGATATAATGATGCACAAATTAAAACAGTTTAGTCACTAACCCATGCACTCAGTGAGACACATTTAATCACTCACTCAATCAGTCAGTCATGCACCTAGTAAATCCTTCATCCAGACACTTATACATGTACTCATTCTTCAATATGTAAAACATGTTTTAACTTTACAGAAACATACAGTCACTGGATGTTGTTATCAGTGATGTCATCAGTGATGTCATTTGAGATGTCATCAGTGATGTCATCAGTGATGTCACTAACCATGTCATGAATGATGTAATATGTGACATAATCAGCAGTGGATTGCGGGTGCGCGATATATAGTTAGCGCTTATAACTATATATGGAATTTCAATGGTTTTATGCGAGTAAAATAAGGTTTTGTAAATGCAAATTCCTAACTATATATGGACTATAACCTATGGTTTTTTCATTGAATATATATATGACGAAGTGGTGAGCGAAATGCATTAGAGCCCAAAACAGAAGATGCCGTTTTAAAAAGGACAATAAATATTTCTGCAAAACCGGAAAGAGTCTGCGACTCATTGCCTCTCTCGTGTAGAGAGGTTTTGTTTGAATATAAATGTGGCAAGGTCCAGCCCAAGAGTCACGCACCGCCCGCCTAGAGCGCCAGAAACACCCGAAACCGGACCACTTTGTTTAGGAACGTGGAAAACACTAAGGGTGCGGGTTGCCGCCACAGACTGGACTGTGGTTAGGGTCCCTGCTGATGTTTCAAAGGACATTTGTAAGGGTTTCCGGATCGGCACAGGAGGCAAAAAACTTTGAATGTAGCACGTTCTGAAGGTTTCAGTGCACTACATGACCCAGCATGCAGCAAGTGAAAACCACAGCTGAAATATGACGCCCAACAGAGGGTTAAAAAAATGGAAGAACCAACACATCGAGGGTCGTGTGGAGGAACTGGGATCACCTGAACCTGCGGCGCCTCTTCTCCTCTCTGACGAAGCTCACAGTGGTGAGCGAAATGCATTAGAGCCCAAAACAGAAGATGCCGTTTTAAAAAGGACAATAAATATTTCTGCAAAACCGGAAAGAGTCTGCGACTCATTGCCTCTCTCGTGTAGAGAGGTTTTGTTTGAATATAAATGTGGCAAGGTCCAGCCCAAGAGTCACGCACCGCCCGCCTAGAGCGCCAGAAACACCCGAAACCGGACCACTTTATTTAGGAACGTGGAAAACACTAAGGGTGCGGGTTGCCGCCACAGACTGGACTGTGGTTAGGGTCCCTGCTGATGTTTCAAAGGACATTTGTAAGGGTTTCCGGATCGGCACAGGAGGCAAAAAACTTTGAATGTAGCACGTTCTGAAGGTTTCAGTGCACTACATGACCCAGCATGCAGCAAGTGAAAACCACAGCTGAAATATGACGCCCAACAGAGGGTTAAAAAAATGGAAGAACCAACACATCGAGGGTCGTGTGGAGGAACTGGGATCACCTGAACCTGCGGCGCCTCTTCTCCTCTCTGACGAAGCTCACAGTGGTGAGCGAAATGCATTAGAGCCCAAAACAGAAGATGCCGTTTTAAAAAGGACAATAAATATTTCTGCAAAACCGGAAAGAGTCTGCGACTCATTGCCTCTCTCGTGTAGAGAGGTTTTGTTTGAATATAAATGTGGCAAGGTCCAGCCCAAGAGTCACGCACCGCCCGCCTAGAGCGCCAGAAACACCCGAAACCGGACCACTTTGTTTAGGAACGTGGAAAACACTAAGGGTGCGGGTTGCCGCCACAGACTGGACTGTGGTTAGGGTCCCTGCTGATGTTTCAAAGGACATTTGTAAGGGTTTCCGGATCGGCACAGGAGGCAAAAAACTTTGAATGTAGCACGTTCTGAAGGTTTCAGTGCACTACATGACCCAGCATGCAGCAAGTGAAAACCACAGCTGAAATATGACGCCCAACAGAGGGTTAAAAAAATGGAAGAACCAACACATCGAGGGTTGTGAGGAGGAACTGGGATCACCTGAACCTGCGGCGCCTCTTCTCCTCTCTGACGAAGCTCACAGTGGTGAGCGAAATGCATTAGAGCCCAAAACAGAAGATGCCGTTTTAAAAAGGACAATAAATATTTCTGCAAAACCGGAAAGAGTCTGCGACTCATTGCCTCTCTCGTGTAGAGAGGTTTTGTTTGAATATAAATGTGGCAAGGTCCAGCCCAAGAGTCACGCACCGCCCGCCTAGAGCGCCAGAAACACCCGAAACCGGACCACTTTGTTTAGGAACGTGGAAAACACTAAGGGTGCGGGTTGCCGCCACAGACTGGACTGTGGTTAGGGTCCCTGCTGATGTTTCAAAGGACATTTGTAAGGTTTTCCGGATCGGCACAGGAGGCAAAAAACTTTGAATGTAGCACGTTCTGAAGGTTTCAGTGCACTACATGACCCAGCATGCAGCAAGTGAAAACCACAGCTGAAATATGACGCCCAACAGAGGGTTAAAAAAATGGAAGAACCAACACATCGAGGGTCGTGTGGAGGAACTGGGATCACCTGAACCTGCGGCGCCTCTTCTCCTCTCTGACGAAGCTCACAGTGGTGAGCGAAATGCATTAGAGCCCAAAACAGAAGATGCCGTTTTAAAAAGGACAATAAATATTTCTGCAAAACCGGAAAGAGTCTGCGACTCATTGCCTCTCTCGTGTAGAGAGGTTTTGTTTGAATATAAATGTGGCAAGGTCCAGCCCAAGAGTCACGCACCGCCCGCCTAGAGCGCCAGAAACACCCGAAACCGGACCACTTTGTTTAGGAACGTGGAAAACACTAAGGGTGCGGGTTGCCGCCACAGACTGGACTGTGGTTAGGGTCCCTGCTGATGTTTCAAAGGACATTTGTAAGGGTTTCCGGATCGGCACAGGAGGCAAAAAACTTTGAATGTAGCACGTTCTGAAGGTTTCAGTGCACTACATGACCCAGCATGCAGCAAGTGAAAACCACAGCTGAAATATGACGCCCAACAGAGGGTTAAAAAAATGGAAGAACCAACACATCGAGGGTCGTGTGGAGGAACTGGGATCACCTGAACCTGCGGCGCCTCTTCTCCTCTCTGACGAAGCTCACAGTGGTGAGCGAAATGCATTAGAGCCCAAAACAGAAGATGCCGTTTTAAAAAGGACAATAAATATTTCTGCAAAACCGGAAAGAGTCTGCGACTCATTGCCTCTCTCGTGTAGAGAGGTTTTGTTTGAATATAAATGTGGCAAGGTCCAGCCCAAGAGTCACGCACCGCCCGCCTAGAGCGCCAGAAACACCCGAAACCGGACCACTTTGTTTAGGAACGTGGAAAACACTAAGGGTGCGGGTTGCCGCCACAGACTGGACTGTGGTTAGGGTCCCTGCTGATGTTTCAAAGGACATTTGTAAGGGTTTCCGGATCGGCACAGGAGGCAAAAAACTTTGAATGTAGCACGTTCTGAAGGTTTCAGTGCACTACATGACCCAGCATGCAGCAAGTGAAAACCACAGCTGAAATATGACGCCCAACAGAGGGTTAAAAAAATGGAAGAACCAACACATCGAGGGTCGTGTGGAGGAACTGGGATCACCTGAACCTGCGGCGCCTCTTCTCCTCTCTGACGAAGCTCACAGTGGTGAGCGAAATGCATTAGAGCCCAAAACAGAAGATGCCGTTTTAAAAAGGACAATAAATATTTCTGCAAAACCGGAAAGAGTCTGCGACTCATTGCCTCTCTCGTGTAGAGAGGTTTTGTTTGAATATATATATATATATATATATATATATATATATATATATATATATATATATATATATATATATATATATATATATATACTAAAACAGAATCTGGTCGGGGTATAGGCCGTCAGCAGGGCGGTCCGTGTTCAGGGTACCAGCACCCTGCAATATAGCATTTCATATACCATCCACACAAGGAAGTATCACGGACACCGTGGTTTGTAGTGCAGCAGATATTTATTCAGAACTGCAAAGCAACACGTTTCAGCTCTCGCCTTGTTCACGCTTGGTGACAGGCATTTGTTTGCATTTCTTTTAATAATTGCAGTAAGTAAACATAAACAACAGACAATTACAACACAGTGGTATCGTGAAAAAGATGGTGGCCATCTTAACAGTGGAACATATATTCAATTTTGGGGTTTTATTATCAAGTATTAACCTATTCATACCACAACAAACCTTCAGGGAGTACAACATTAATTGGAATAATAAATAAAACCAATAACAATCTCATGATTCGGATCCATAATAAAGTTGCAATGACTTATGAATTCATAAATGGATATTACATGTGCAAAATCCCGGCTCAATTTATATAAAAGCCAGGGATTTCTGCCGATGTTAGCCTTAAAGTATCCATACTTGATCATATTGCGTGGCACTCATATACAAGATACAATGGGAGATCAGTCTGATTGTCACCAATATTGGCGTATCTCATACCGATGCATTTGCTCTATTACATTTAGCCCCAGTGGGCATACAAATTCAATATAAGCCCAAATCCAGTCCAAGGGCATATATTCAAGTCCACAATGCGCCCAAATCCAGTCCCAGTGCATATTCTCTGCTGTATTTACATGGAAAAAATTCTGCCCAAGTGGGCAAAGAAACCCCAAAGAAATTATAAAATGAAAAAATAGCCGTGAATAAAGTGCAACAAACCTAAAAATGAAACAAAATAAAGTTGTATTAAAAACAATGATCCATTCAATTTTGATTAAGCTAACAGTAATTTCTTATGCAGGTTCAGTTATGTAGATGCACAGACAATTCTTCATTGGAATTCATACCCATAGGAATGAAGGTCTCCAGATCGATTATGTACTGAGACTCTAATTTACGTAGAGTCAACAATCTATTTCCACCCCGGACATTTTCTGCGACAGCATCAATCACAGCCATTAGGAGGAATTTTTCATTTTGCATATGGTATTCAAAAAAATGTCGGGCAACAGGATATTGTCTGTTGTTGTGGCGGATCGTTCCAATATGCTCAAGCAACTCGTTTTTTAGAGTGATGAATGGTGCTTCCAATATAGGCCTTCCGGCAAGGACAGATCAAGGCATAAATGCAATACATGGTGTTGCAAGTCAATGTTTTTTTTAACCCAAATTCCCTCTTGCTACTTAGAATATTCAAACTCTCACTGTCAGAGCTGTATCTACAGGCTTTACAGTTTCTGCAGCATCTAAATTCTCCCTTTCCTAGGGGTTTGCGATGTTCATTAGATATCAAGTTCGGGCTTAACGCATCCCTCAAAGAGCGATTTTTAAAAAAAAATGTGATTTGAGGGCTACTGCCTAGATGTTTCTTAAGATGGTGGTCAGTCATGAGTGTAGGCCAATATATTTTTAAAACCTGCCTCACCTCTTGAGCTTGCCCTGAGTATGTAGTAATGAATCTCACAGTATCATTTTCTTTCACTTTCACCTCAGGGTGCAACAACTGAGTACGAGTTGTTGCTTCCAACTTCTTACAGGCTGCTGCTATAGTTTTTTAATCATAGCCTCTTTCCCTAAATCTTTGTACCATAAGATCTTTTTAATCCAGATAGCCTGCTTCCGAGCTACAATTTCGTTTAGCACTAAGTAATTCTTCAAAATGAATGCTTTGTACTAATTTCCTAGGATGGGAGCTAGAGGCACTCAGAGTACTATTGCCTGCTGTTGGTTTGCGGAACAACTTTGTTTCTATTGCATGATTGTTGATTTCAACTAGAGTGTCCAGAAATTCAATTTTGGATTTACTAATGTTCTCTGTAAAAGCCAAATTGTATGTGTTGTTATTCAATGTGGCTACAAAAGCTTTAACAGGGTCAGGTTCACCATCCCAAATTAAAAAGATGTCATCTATATAGCGCAGCCACAGGACACACTGATTGTACTCTGCCATCTGGGATACCACCTGCTCCTCCCACCAGCCCATAACCAAATTGGCATAACTGGGGGCGAAGCCGGGGCCCATAGCTGTGCCCTGTGACTGGCAATAGATGACATCATTGAACAAAAAATAATTGTTCCTGAGACAAAACTCAATCATAGTTAAAATCATTTCTGAGTGTCCCGTAATGATATAGATTGTGATCTCAAAAAGTGTCTTATTGCTTGCAGGCCAAACTGATGTTCTATGCAAGTATAAAGACTGCACACATCTAGAGTTACTAGAGTATAGTTAGATGCCCAGTGTATGCCGTCAATAATTATCAGAAAATGAGTGGTGTCCCTCAGATAGGATGGCAAGTCCACCACATATGGTCTCAAATAGTGGTCAATGAACCGAGAGGTGTTCTCAAGCAAAGAGCCCATTGAAGAAACAATGGGCCTCCCTGGTGGGTTCGTGTGATTTTTATGCAATTTAGGCAACAAATATAGAAAGGGAAGTTTTGGATGCAAGCACTTCAAACAATTATACTCCTCCCATTCTACTAGACCTTGTACCCTCCACTGGATCAATATGTCTGTATACTCTTTGTTTGCTCTGAATACCTGATGATTTTTATCTGATACAGAATAGCATGTTGTATCTGATAGTTGTCTCATGCCTTCACTTAGATAATCCTCCTTATTTAACACTACAACGTTCCCTCCCTTATCTGAGTGGTGTATTACAATAGTGGGATTTTTCTTGAGGTTATCTAGGGCTGACATCTGATGATAGGTCAAATTTCTCTTGTGTTGTGGGTTTTTATATATCGCATTTTTTTTAAATCACTCACCACCCCTCGCTCAAATACATCAATTGCATCACATTCAATTTGTGGCAGAAACACAGATTTAGGTTGGAAACCTCTTCTAGGATTGACATTTCCATCAATACCAAATTGCTGTAAATCCAAGCTCTCTTCATTCATAATGTCAGAATGATCATATTGTGAGGTTAAAACATTCATCAATTCAAAATCCTCAATGGTTAAGTTATTCACTGCCTTCTCTGTGGTCTCAGAAATATTGCTTCCACACTTGGTTGCAAACCACTTTTTTAGTTTTAATTTACGCACAAAATAAAGTAAATCAATTCTGCCCTGCGCCAAATTAAAATTATTAGTAAGGCAAAAAGACAGACCTAGTGTAAGGAGTCCAATCTCTTCTTTCTTCAGATTCTGTTGAGAAAGATTGACAACAGTCATATTTGCTTTCTTCTTCTTTGTCATCATTCCCATGAGGTTTGGTTTGTCTTGTTTTTTCTCCTTCTTGTGGCTTGTTGGTTCCGGTGCCTCTGCCTCTGTTTCCTCGCCCTCTCCCTCTCTGTGACCCTTGGGCATGAGGTTGTTCTGTCCGCCCTTGTTTCATCAACTGGAATTGGGCAAAAAAATGATTTGATTTCTTTTGACCCACATTTTGACTCGTATATACTGCAGAGGTGAATACGTCTGAAAAACTTCCATCCGAAACAACACTTTCTGATACTTCAGTTCTTAATAATACCTTAGCAGGAACGGCTGCAATGTTTCCATCCTTGTCAAAGAGGTGATCATACTTCTTATGGAAGGTTAGGGCACGCCCACTTTGATAATCCTTGTAATCCTGCAGGAATTTCCTCTAATTTGTAGCGGTGATTTCCTCTTCCCATTTTTCCATACGTTTTGACAGATTTTTCATAAATTCCTTGATGACATCTTTCGCTGCCACTTTCTCCAAATCGGCCCAAAAAAATTAAATTTCAACCAATAATTTCGACCGATCCTTTAAGGCATATTTTACTAATATTCTCAACATCGCCATTGAGCAAGCATTCGAATTGCTAAGCCACTCCTCATGCATTTCGAGGTCTGGATCCTCATAAGTTGGTATTGTGAAGATTTGCAGACCCCTGGGTACTCTTGCAACATCGATATATATTTGCAATGATTCTGCCTCCCACCATTTTGAGAGTTCTTTTTTATGTAGTTTCTCCAATTTATTGAACAATGCCTGTGATTTGATTTCTTCCGACATCACAGTGGTGTAATTAGTATCACACCATTAGCATTTACTGGTGCAAAGAATCATTTGTTAGCTGTTGTTTTTCTTTTTGTCTCCAAAGCTGGAGCCATCGCCATTATAATATCATATATGCTGCACCTCCCACTGCTACGAACAAGGCAACTCCACCTTGTATTTTCTCGCAGGTCCCTTCGCACTCCGACTTGCTGGTACACACCAAGATTGAGGAAAATCCGGACTGGATCACACCGTCTGTGAACAAACCGACTACAACGCCCTCACACCAACAGCCGAGTCAGGTCAGTCAACCGCCAGGGGCAATCTTACTGGATAATTCCCTAGGTCCCAGCTCATAACTTCGTCATCAGCCAAGCGAATCCCAAGCCTTCGGCCAATACGCGGCTTCAGGTGGCTCCAAATCTGCTACTGCAGGGTGTCTGCGTAGCATGGATCGCTGGCGATAGTCAGTCGCGCGGTCAGGCCCTCTTCCAAAATGAATGCCAAAACAGAATCTGGTCGGGAAGGGGCAGTCAGCAGGACGTTCTGTGTTCAAGGTACCGGCACCCTGCAATATAGTGTTTCAAATACCATCCACACAAGGAAGTATCACGGACACCGTGGTTTGTAGTGCAGCAGCTATTTAATTAGAACAGCAAAGCAATGCCTGTCAGCTCTCGCCTTGTTCATGCTTGGTGACAGGCGTTTGTTTGCACTCTTTTTAATATTTGCAGTAATTAAACATAAACAACAGACAATTACACCAAAGTGGTATTGTGAAAAAAAGATGGCTGCCATCTTAACAGTGGTACATATGTTTAATTTTGGGGTTTTGTTATCAAGTATTAACCTATTCATACCGCAACAAACCTTCAGTGAATACAAAATTAATTGAAATAAATAAAACCAATAACAATCTCATGATTCGTATCCATAATAAAGTTGCAATGACTTACGAATTCATAAATGGATATTACATGTGCAAGAATCCCGGCTGAATTTATATAAAAGCCAGAGATTTCGGCCGATGTTAGCCTTAAAGTATCCATACTTGGTGCTATCGCGTGGCACTCATATGCAAGATGCAATGGGAGATCAGTCTGATTGTCACCAATATTAGCATACCTCATACCGATGTATTTGCTCTATTACATTTAGCCCCAGTGGGCATACAAATTCAACATAAGCCCAAATCCAGTCCAAGGGCATATATTCAAGTCCAACATATGCCTGAATCCAGTACAAAGGACATATTCTCTGTTGTATTTAGATATACATATATTCAATAAGCAGATAGCCCCAAAAGGAGTGAAGCCTCAGACACAACTTCGCTCAAAGCATTTATTGGCGATTTGCAAGCAGGCAGCTGGGACAGAACAGGCATCTGTGAATACATTGCCAAACACGTTTCAGGAGTCTGTTGATCCCTTGGTCAGTGGCACATCTTCATTAAATGAAAGCAAAGTTTCACTGCAGACCTTTTTAATTTTGAAAATTCCCCGCCCAGATGGGCATGGCCCTCTCACGGCCTTCTGGTCATTGTAATATGCGAGATTGCGATCCACAGTGGGCATGCTTTTTTCACGAACTGTAATGATAATTTCAATTTCCCTGTGGGTTGATGTCCCCTCCTGCCGGTCGCCTGCCCCGCTTTACAAACGCCAAAATTAGCATCCAAGGCGGCTCCATCCTGCATAAAGAGCTGCAACTTGCGTGTCTTCCGTAATCGCCAGTACTTGTGAACACCGCCAAGGACCTGCGGGGCGCAGTGAGCCTCACTCCATGGCTGGGCAACAGCAGTATTACATCCAACAAGCAGGTAGCCCAAAAGGAGTGAAGCCTCGGACAACTTCGCTCAAAGTATTTATTGGCGATTTGCAAGCAGGCAGCTAGGACAAAACAGGCATCTGTGTATAAATCGCCAAACGCATTTCAGGAGTCTTTTGATCCCTTCGTCAGTGGCACGTCTTCATAAAATAAAAGGAAAGTTATATATACAGCTTTTACCTTAACTGCTAAAAACATATATTTTGGGTGTTTAATGCATGTGTTGTAAAGATTTGTGTGATATTGCGTGGTAATGGATGCGCTGTAAAGGCATGCGTCGTAATTGCGTGCAAGGTTCCATCATAGAACCCCCTGAAAAACAGCTACTCTTCTAGGGGCTCATTGCCACTGTAGTAAAGCATGAAAACTGTTTTTTTTTTCATAACTCACAAGTTTCTGTTTTTATTTTTTTACAGACAAGCACTAAAGCTAGATCACGGAGGTTCAATAAATTTCTGTAGCTGGAAAATTATCTTAGGAGATACAATGGCTTCTTATAATCCTTCAGCTTGTTTCACACCTTGCCAAGTAAAAGGTAAGTCACCACCACCATTACTTAGCTGTTAGAATGCATGGTGTACAAATGTCACTTTTTTGTTTTTGTCATCATATTGTAAATGTAATTTGCACACATAATGCACAAACTGAAGTTTAATCAGCCTTTCATAAAATTTAAAAAAGGACCTGATGAGACAGAGTGTTCAGCAATATAAACATATATTGAAAGCCACTGTATACAGTTTGGTCCGAATTTCCCACGAAAAGCCTTTTTTCTTTTCGTAATAACCTTGGCACTTAATGAAACTTCACAAACATTTCTAAAAAAAACTGTAAAAGTTGACTTGGGTGCAGCATGTCAAGTTGTGAGCACTTTGTTAATGGGTGACAGGAGAAAGGACATTACTGACGTGGGGTTTGGTGGCTAGTGGCGAATAGGGCGCTAATGCCAACACACGATGTGCATGGCTGAAGGACTTCATGCACAGGGATTGGCATCCCTGAGTGCTCATGGCTGCACCCTTGATGTGACAGATATTCCTTATCTTACTACCCATTGCACTATAAAAGTGGTAACTGTGGTATGATTTTACTTGTTTGTACTTGTATAGTTATTTGAAAACATTGTGCTTTTGCATGTTGTATTGGTATACATATTGTTAGGTCATAA
Source organism: Lissotriton vulgaris (assembly GCF_964263255.1). Classification (NCBI taxonomy): domain Eukaryota; kingdom Metazoa; phylum Chordata; class Amphibia; order Caudata; family Salamandridae; genus Lissotriton; species Lissotriton vulgaris. The sequence continues at coordinate 1,271,130,231 of NC_141689.1, forward strand.
GCTTTGTATTTGGTCCGAGACTTATGGTTTTAAATGGCTGTTGTGCCAGGTTATGGATTGCAATCATAAACTTATTTTGCTGTAACTTGTATTGTTTTTTGGATTCAATGGATAACCGAATTTCACGGTGGATCATTAGGTCTATTTCTGAGTTATTTTAAACTTATGCTCAAAGATAACAATAGTTTCACTTTAATGTGCAAAGAGGAGTGGAGGGCTGACAGTACTTGCATCATGTCATCTCTGAGTTTCTGCCTCGCAAGCTGACCACACCGTGGCGCTCTCTCAGTGCACCATGATAAGTTCAGACTCTCGTTGTTGTGCAAAATATTTTCATGGAACAGTCAACAAAAAAGCCGGCCTTGATCAATTACACTGCTCAAGTTTGAATGACCTGCGAGAGACATTTTGGAAGTTTGGTTGTCTCTTTGTGGAAAACGCCTGGAGAGATTGTTTGGAATCACCCCTAGCCAGCAGACATGGCCATGGAAGCACTCACCCTGGAGAGAAATGTGACACAGCTTTTGGGGTGAGTGTGGTATCACTCTCATGGAAGTGAGGTGATCCTAAAGGTCCAAGGTACTGCTACCCCTTAGCTAATGTCTGGTGACTCCTGGGTGCAATTTGCTGACAACATTTTTTTTTCTTTTATAAGCGCACCAGAAATCCCTCAAACATCTACCAACTCAGTGCCTAGGTATCCTGGGAGTTTGAACTTTTGAGATACGAAGGCTTACGGTCAGAGAGGTACACCTTGAGTGGCCCAGACAGGCAGGGAACCGGGCTTTCTAATACACCTCAAAAGGAAGTTGCGGAAGTACCATGGAACATAAATTGGTAAAAGCAACTGCCTAAAACTAATAAAAAAATCAATGCAGGAGCTGTGGTCAGGTCAAGGATTGCCGCCTGAACAGAGAGCTCTGCCCGAGAGTGGCCTTTTCAGAGGCTGATGGGGGCAAATTCATCACTGCCCTCATGCTGGCTGGATCCCCGAGTGATCTGTGCTTGGGATCCGAGGATGGAACAGTGGTGTAACAAAACTTGAGGGGACCCTCCTGTACAGTGCATTGAGAGGGCCCCCCATGCTTCTGACCCATTCAGTATTTTTCAGGCCTGATTGTGCACAGTACCGAAGGGGGCCCTGGAGCTCAGGGCCCAATTCACCACAGGTGTTGTTGCTATTGTTACGCCGCTGGAGTGCAAAAAAAAAGGCGGGGTAAAAAGTGCGTTTTAAACGCATTCAATGTCTTTATTTAGTTGTTCTGTCATACAACCACTTAGGTTTTGCTATTTGCAAAGAGGAAAGTAGCGGGCAATTGATAGTCTGATGTGTTAGTGGAATACAAATACATGATTGAATCCTCATGCATGTAGGCATTATTCTAATCGAAGAGGACATAGTAGGAATGTAGAAATCGGACATGTTTACATGATCAGTTCTCCATGCATGTATGGAGGCATTGTTCTCTGCAAAGAGGTGATGGGTAATGATAAAATCTGACGTTTACATGATCCATTGTCCATACGTGTAGACATTGTTCTCTGCAAAGAGAAAATAGTGGGCAATGTGACAATCTGACATGTTTATAAAATACCCTTACATGATTATTTTTCCAATAAATGGCCACTGTTCTTTGCACGGTGGAACCTCGAGGATCATTCAATTAAGTAAGAACACTCCTTTTCATTCACGAATATTTCAAAGGCAATTTCGGCACATTTATTCCTTTTGGTAAAAAAAAATCTGAACGAATAATATGCAGTTTCTGATGCAGTTAACAGAAAGGGCATTATGGAACCAGGGACCAACTAAGTACAAAAAACATTGTTCAAAGTGCATAGAATAGCAGAGGAACATTGACCTTTAAAGAACCCATACCATAATAAATAACTCTTTTTGTCTTGAACTTCAATCTGTTAAACACCCTCTTACAGGAGTATTTCAACAATTGCTCATATCAAAACCACCCCTTTAACTCATTTCATGTTTGCAGCTCATTTCAAGCGCTCATTACCTGTTCCGGTAAACACTATTAACTTCAGGGCCGTGTCTTAAGATCCTTAGAGTTCCACTCCAAACCAACTACCAATCAATACAGAGCTTCCATGTCTGCGTGTCAAATACGGACAGTGGTCAAAGCAGGGGGGGAAAAAGAATAGGGGAACTGTAGGCGGAGAATCAGAGGGTGGGAATAACCTGTGGATTGGGCGGAATGAGAGGTGTGGCTAGAAAGAGCAAAATATCCCCATTTTTAGTATTTGTTTCCCATTTCACTAACCGGTTACAGCTCATTACGTTATTTAATTTAACCCATGGATACACGTTTATTTAAAGATTAATATGAGTTATTGACATTAAAATACATTCACAAAGTGGGATACGTTTCCAATCACAGAATGTCCCAAATATCCTTAAATTTGGAATCGCAAGCTATTTGTCTCCCAGCCATGGTGTTTGTCATCAACACTTCTCCTTCCTTTTTCACAAGAGCAGTTCAAACATGAATGGCAAAATATCCTAGTTTGCAAATGTTTCCACATAATTATGGGTCTGCCAGGTTTGCCACATAATACATAATCTGCTGCATAATCTGACGATTTTAACTAGTAAATTGTTTATAGCTCAAACCGATAAAAAGTTCCTTAAAAATGTGACTTGTGCTGCTGTGAATTGGAGGGCCCTCTGCAAAGGTTGATTGGTCGCCATTCTCGCTGCTGCAGTTGTATGTACCACTGGTACTAATAAGGACACATCTTTGCAGCACCACTTATAGCGGTGTAGGGTGTCAGAGCCCTTTACATCAGGCATATTACACAGAGACAATCATTCATACATGTGTAAATGACTGTATAGGAAATGTTACATAAAGACAAAGGACAACAAGTTGTAGCAGTCACATGACAACCATACTAGTAGGCAGCATAGTTTAAAAATAGTGATTGGTCTGGAGAAACACAAACTCGGAATATAAAACGTAATACCATGGTTGGTGGTTCTGTTTAATAATCAGAATTGATTTCTACCCAAATTAACCCTTTTTCAGCAACATTAGGATAATCAAAGACTGGGGTAAAAATCCATAACGCTCTAATTTATACCTTGCAGTTTGCATACACCTCTTACATGACAGGTAAAAGCTCACTGTTCTATGTTGGGAGTTTAGGGTATTAACTGCAAGTAACAATAGGGTCTCTCTGACAAAAGCAGTAACCCACTGAACTATTTAAATTATGTGCACTTTGTGATCTGCATGGTACATGTTCTTAGTAGCAGGCACATTAACCCTCTGCGCTTCCTTTCAATGAATCAAAATGGCCACTAGACAAAACACCATGGGGCATATTATCAAGAACGGCGTTAAAAACGATCGCTGGTTTAGCGGCTGAAAACTGCTGCTACAGCGGCGATAATGGGCTTGATAATATGCCCTTGAGAATTCCAATAGAAGTCAATGTTCTGGTGTGAACATGGGCTTCATTCGGAATTCTCCAGGGCATATTATCAAGCCCATTATTGCCGCTTTAGCAGCAGTTTTCTGCCGCTAAACCAGTGATAATTTTAATGCCGTTCTTGATAATATGCCACCATCTCTCTCTACTAAGAACATTAATTACTGGAGTTATTATGACATTTTCATGTTGCTGAACATTGTTGGAGGCCAGGAAGGAGGCAGCAAGTGCTTTTAAAACCATATTATACTTGCAAACACGACGCCCCCATCTGAAGGGGCGCCAGCCATGGTCCATGCAGGTAACATCGGTGGAGCCAAGTAAGTGGGGATTTCGAGGGATGATTCAGAGGAGAAAATATTTATTTATTTTCCCTCTAGATCATCCCTTGATATCCCCCCCACTGCTGTTACCTCCACGGCTGGTCAGCGCCTGGTACAGTCGCTCTGCACTAGAGCCACCCTGCTCAAGGGTTCGGTGACCTCAGTGACAGAGTCACTGTCACTCCATGGTGTGCTACTTCATAGGCCTGCCTGCAAGACTGAAGGTGAACTTCAGAATTAATAGTGGCTGACAGGCCTTCTAGGTTAACCCACACTTGCCAATGCTAGGATCCACCGGCTGGTGCTAAGACACCAGGGCCTTTAAGATTTTACGGGTCTTCTAAGGTCTAGCATCGGAATATGCTCCCTCTCAGGGGTCTGGTGGCCTAGACATGAAGGCTGAACCTGGAACCCCAGTTCCAAATTCAGCAGCTGACCATAGTGCCACATCCTCTCCCCACTGCCCCACTGAGAGAAACTTGCACTGCACTGACCCACTATAAACGCCTGGATGTGACTATTCAGATTACGCACTAGACAAGAGCAATATGCTCCCTAAAAATAATTAACAATATCCTCGAAAAAGCAAACACTCATAGGGAATACAAGATTAAGTAAAGCATGTGAAATGTAAGCAAGAACAACATGGTTACCTTTTTCTTTTTACACTCATTATTGTGAAATGAGAGAGTGATTTTGCCTGAAAAGTTAAGGCCATGACTACAGGGCCCAGAAGGGACCAGCTTCTATGCCCAATGCTTATATCCTTACAAAACATAAGAAGTATGGTTTAAAAAGACCACATTTGTGAATACAGAGCCGCAGTATGCATTTTGCCTTCCAATTCACCCATCAAGCTGGTATTTCAGTACCTCGAGGAATAGCGCATTTTCCGACCCAGGGAAAACAATGTTGTTCAAAGAGCGACGAGAAAATAAAAGTAGCGCTTTACTGGCAAACACTTTAAAGTGGCGCTAAAGTGTTTAGGCATGAATAAATCAAGCTGGCCACCTTGCAACCACTCTGTCTTGCTTTAGTTAGTTATTTTTCATAATTTTAATGTTTTATTTCTCTCCACCCGGAGGCTGCACTTGGAAATTGAAAAATTTCGGAAAAGGGGTGTTTTTCTTTTTTGGATCCATTTCACAGGGGAGCAAATAAACGAAAAGAGGAAAATAAGGTAATACCTGTTTCTTGAAGGCTTGGGTTTCACTAAATGAGAAGGAGTGAGACAGCGAGGGAAGAGGGGGAACAAACTGGGGGGGGGGCAGCTGCCAGCCGTAGGAGAACTGGACACTGTCCTGGTCTTCGCTGGGCACGAAGGAAAGACAGAGACCTTTTCCTTCCCTGCCAGTTCCACCCGTCCGAAAGCCGTGCCTTAACTATCTGCCTTAACGATTTTTGCAGGCATGTTTAAATAAAGTTGGAGAACGGACTGTATGAAATTAAAGAAGTAGGGCATCATGCCGTGCCGTGCCCTGCCAATCCCGCCCACTGAAAACGGGTAGGTAGGAGCGGTATGCAGGGCTGAAATTTGGTATGCCTCAAGCAAGCGGAACTTGGATGAGTGTAGTACTGTGTGTGTTGTTGCGCTGAGGGGGCCCCTGGAGGCTGGAGCGAGAGGCCTGTGGGGCTATGTGTGTCTCCGAGAATCTGAGTCACCTGGTGGCAGTCAAAAGCAAGAATCAGAAGATCAGCAGCTAGCTGCTAGCAATTAATTGTTCAATTATGACCTTACGGTCTGTCTCAGCGCCTCAGACCCACCGGCCGCCTAACGTGCAGTTTCTATTGCGCACACTGAGCCTTGCCCTACCCTGAGGTTGAAGACCATGCAGCCGTGCACCATGTAGCCAGTAGGCTCAACATTTAATTTATGAGGCACAGCAGCAACGCCAATGAGCGTAACTTTAAAACTAGATCCCAGATGTACGTCACCGACCCAGCTGTCATCGAGTCTAATACTGTGTGAACCGAGGGGGCACCTGGAGTACAGGGGCCCCCGCAACACGGGACTGCAGGGGCCTTTGTTTCGCCCCTGGGATGGAATATACCAAATCGGAGAGGATTCACCCGGCAATGAGGCGGGAGCACAGGGCCTAGAGGCGTGACTTCGGCCCCCGTGGAGAGCAGGTCGGCAGACCAGTCTTTTCCCCGGGTTGTTCGCGCGAGGCTAGGACAGGCAGGAAGTTAGGTAGGGGGTTAGGTCAGGGGTGGGAGGGGTTAGGAGGCTATTTAGGGGGACAGGAGGGGAACGACTTCCTTTTCCTGTCCCCGGTGCCTCAGGGAGAAGTTAGTTTTGGAGAGCAGGCGGAGTGTGATTTAGGTTGGCGGAGTGTGATTTAGTGTTTGTGGACGTCGCAACTGGTGCCCCCTTGCGACGATTAGCCTAGATTACTGGGTCTGTAGTTAGGCAGGGTGCTATTTTGCGTTCAATTCAGCGTGTCGCCACTGGTGCCCCGGTGCGGCGAGCGTTGGTGCCAAACCTCACGCATCTCGCGGACGGACCGAACGCGGGTGCCAAACCTCACGCATCTCGCGAACGGAACGAGCGCTCAGGACCCATAATGGCAACGCCCGATGCAGAGGCGGTGCGGGCTGCGCTGCTAGTGCTTGGCCGGGCTGGGAGGGCGGATCTCCTCCAGCCCGGTGTCCTGGACCAGGCCAGTGTCTGCGGGGGTGGCTGCTGTTGTCGCAGCATGTATGGATGAGCCCTCTGGGGCTCGGGAAGGTGTGCCCACGAGGGGGAAGGGTAAGAAGCAGCAGGAGGCCCCCAAGAAAGGGGGGAGGCGGCTGAGCCTCCCTGCCAGGATTGAGGCCGGGGAAGCGGTGCCGGAGGAGGAGGGAGGGGCCGAGGGGGAAGGGCACAAGAGCCCCCAATGTGCTGTTGGGGAGCCCAGGCAGGGCCAGGTTTCGCTGGCGTCACAGGCCAGGGTGTCCAGGAGCATGGGCCAGTTGGTGGGGTATGACGAGAGCAGTGAGGGCAGTGGGGGGAGGACCTGGATGAGTGGGAGGTTGTGGCTGGTGAGGAGCTTGCTCTCACGCTGTCAGGGGGGGAGTCTGGGGTAGAGGAGGGGTTCACCGTCCTTGAGCAGCCGGTCGACCTTTCGGGGGGCCGGAAAGGGGTTGTCAAGACCCAGGGTTCCAAGGGCAAGGGGCCTCTGAAGGCACAGCAGCAGGTGGGGGTAGGGCAGGCGGCGGGGAGTGCTTCGGCACCAGTGCCCGGGTGGGGAGGCCTGGGGGAGTCAGGGCAGTCTTCCATGTACGACAGGTGGGTGCACATGACCGAGGAGGAGAGGGCCCGCGGCCAGCGTTGCGTCATTGCTGAATACGAGAGGGAATGGCAGCGCTTATGCGAAGCCAGTGAGCCGAAGTCGGGTGGGGTGCCCAAGGGCGATGGGGCCCTGGCACCTGCGCGTGGTCGGGGGCCAGCTGGGGGTCGAGGAAAGGGGGTCCCAGGGGCCCAAGGGGAGTGGGTGTGGGTGGAAGGTTCAGGGACTGCCTTGACAGATCAGAGACCTGGTGGCACCGGGGCCATCCTGAGCGCATACGGCTCGGGGGGGGGTGGGACCAAGCCAGCAGGGACAGCTGGCAGAGGCCAGGGTGGGCCGGCGGGGTGCAAAACGGCCTCCAAACGCTGGGACGAAGAAGCAGGGGGGTCCGCGGCGGCCTGCTCACCGATGAGGGAGCGGGCACCGGCGATGTTGGAGTGTGATTTTATGCCTGGAGTGAAACGGAAAGGTGCTAAGAGAGTTGTGACGGAAGTGGTGCCGCTGGATGTTCAGGATGAGTGGTTGGACTATGAGGATGAGGAGGATGATTTGGAGGAGGGTGAGTTGCGTGAACCTGAAAGTGTGTACAAAGCTAGGGTGGTAACGGCCAAGGTTGGTGCTTTCCAGGAGGCACGGGACAGCGCCAGTCGGGCCAACAGAGGAAGTTCGAAGCCGGCGGATGCACGGCGGCAGGAGAGGGATGCTCCTGCAACTTTGTCAGGTGAGGGCGCTTGGTGGTACGCCTGGACGGAAGGGGGGAAAGGGGGAAGGAAGAAGCCCTGCCGGTCGGTGGGGGTGGGGGATGGGTCTGTGCGGTCTGGGACCCAAGGTGGGGTGGTGCCTGTGACGGCTGATGGGGGGAAGCAGGTCGCGACGGCCAGCGCGCAGACTGACAAGGCGGAAGACATGGAGGGAAAGGATGAGAGGGTTGAGAAGCTTTGGAAAAAGTTGCCATACACAGGGCTGTCGGTGACTCTGGGATCACATTTATCGGACAAAACGAGGGCAAGGATCTGGAGGCATGAATATGTTGATGTGTTTAAGCTCCTGCATAGGGAGATTCAGGTGAAAGAGGGGTCTAAGGAGGAGGAGTGGGAGTTGACCAGGCGGCCGAGGGTGCCAGTAATGATGGAGAATTGGACGTCGGCCTTTTTGATTTATGCGAGTATTTATTGTGAGAAGTACGGGGATCGGGCTATTGCTTTGTTCAAGTATATGGATGTGATCAGGAAGGCGTAGCTTCACTTCGGGGGTTTTGCATGGTTGAGCTACGACGAGGAGTTCAGGGCCAGGGTCAGTGTTAATCCTGACAAGCCATGGGGGGACGTACACCAGGAACTCTGGATTCAGTGGATGTCTTCAACACAGGCGGCGGCGTCTACGCATACGGCCAGCGGTCTTCCGGTCACTTATCGGTCTTTCCAGCCGCGCCCCACTCAGTCTGGGGTGGGTAGTCAGGGAGCTGCAGGTGGACAAGGGAACCAAGCTGTGTGGTCTGGGGCAGCATGGCAACAGTACAAGCCAGTGGCTTCCGGGGCCTGCTGGGGGTTCAATAAGGGTTTCTGCAACCGTCCCTCCTGTAAGTTTAAACATGAATGCTCGAAGTGCGGGGGGCGCCACCCAGTTACACAGTGCCTCACCCTGGCTACGCCATCAGAGCAGTGGAAATTTACCAAGGGTAGGGGGCAGCCTGGGCCCAAGGGCCCATACTCCGGTTAAGGTGGAGGCCATGGGTCCATGGCTCTCCCGGTACCCTGATAAGGAGGCGGCGCTGCGTTTGTATTGGGGTTTTGTGGAAGGTTTTCGAATTGGATATCAGGGGCCTAGGGAGAGGCGTTGGGCTGAGAACCTGCGGTCCGCCAAGGAACTGCCGGATATTGTGGCACTTAAACTGGAGAAGGAGGTTTCGGAGGGCAGGATTTCAGGACCTTTTACTGATTGGCCGATGTCGGATCTCATTGTCTCACCATTGGGGGTGGTGCCCAAGAAAGAGCCTGGGGAATTCAGATTGATTCATCACTTGTCCTGGCCGGAAGGTGGGTCTGTGAATGATTTTATCGCGGAGGAGGATTCCAGAGTGCTGTATGCGTCAGTGGATGATGCCATTGGTTTGGTTAGGTCCTGCGGGAGGGGGGCAGAGTTGGCCAAGTGTGACATCAAGTCGGCCTTTCGCCTTCTCCCCAATCATCCAGCGGATTTCTACTTGTTGGACATGCAGTTTAATGGGGCCCTCTTTGTGGACATGGTGTTGCCGATGGGTTGTGCGATTTCCTGCGCGCTCTTCGAGACTTTCAGCTCCTTTTTGCAGTGGGCCTTCGTGGACCACAGTGGGCACCGGCTGGTGTCCCACTATTAAGATGACTTTCTGTTTGTGGGCGCGGGTTGCTCTGACGAATGTGGAACGGCTCTGCAGCAGTTTCAGTTGTTGGCACAGGAGTTTGGGGTGCCGTTGGCACCGGAGAAGACGGAGGGGCCTAGTTGTTGCTTAACGTTCCTTGGCATTGAGTTGGATTCAGTAACTTGGCAGGCGCTCTTACCAGTGAAGAAGTTGGCGGAGATGCAGGATGCCTTGAGAGGCGTGCTAGAGGTCAGAAAGCTGGATTTGAGGTCTGTGCAGCGTTTGTTGGGAGTGTTGAACTTTGCCTGCAGAGTGGTGAGGGCTGGGAGGACGTTTTGTAGGCGGCTCGGCATGGCCATGTCGGGGGTGGCCCTCCCACACCACAGGGTCAGGGTCACGCTGGGAGTCCGGTCGGACTTGCGAGTGTGGCTGGTGTTCCTGGAAGACTTCAATGGTGTGTTTTTGGATTTTGAGCGGGACAGGATGGTGTGGCAGGTTCAACTCTACTCGGACGCGGCGGGAGCGGCAGGTTTCGGGATCTTCTGAGACATTCGCTGGTGTGCGGAACAGTGGCCAGCTCACTGGCTGCGCCAGGGCAGGAGCATTGCGTTTTTGGAGTTTTTTCCCTTGTTGGTTGCACTGCTGGTGTGGGGCCCAGAATTCAAGAACAGGTCAGTGTTGTTTCATGTGGACAATATGACGGTGGTGGACTTGGTGAACAACCAAAAGGCGAGGGACCTGCGAGTGCTGCGCTTGCTGCGAAGTTTCATGCTGCTGTGTCTGCGTTTCAATGTGCTGTTTCGCGCTCAACATGTGCCTGGCACGAGTAACGAAATTGCGGATGCGTTATCTTGTTCGCAGTGGCAGAACTTCAGGAAGCTGGCGCCGGGAGCGGAAGCTTGCAAGACAAATGTGCCAGAGGGTATCTGGGCATGGGGGAGTGAGAGTGGTTGGTTTGGTTGAGAGGTCCTTGGCGGAGTCCACTAGGCGGGCGTACAGGTTGGCGTGGGCTGAGTTTGGGAACTTTGTGGGTTGGGGGAAGGGTGAGAGGAGGTTGCCCAGAGAGGTGTGTGAGCAACGGGTGGTGCGCTTTGTGTTGGACAGCATGGATAGGGGATTGTCGCAGACAACGATTGCTGGCAAGTTGGCGGGAGTTTCTTTCTACAGCATGGTGTATTTGGGGTTTGATCCGGCTAGATCGGATCTGCTGAGTCGAATGTTGAAGGGTTGGGGGCGGTGCGGGCGAAGATGGGCGGGGGGGAGTTGCCCCGTGAGGCGGTTACGTTTGACTTGTTGGGGAAGGTTTTGAAGGAGTTGCATTTCTGTTGTTACGACGGGGAGGAGGTGGTGTTGTTTCACCTGTGCATGATCTGGATGTTTTTTTGAGCATTTCGGTGTCTGAGTTGCTAGGGACCCGTGGGGCGCCGGGTCGGATGTTTGCAGATGTGCGTGTGGATGGGGTTCGGTTGGGCATATGGTTGGGGCGTTCTAAGACGGACCAGGTGGGGCGGGGCAAGTAGGTATGGCTGTCGGAGAGTGGGTGTGCTAGTGTGTGCCCGGTGCATGAGTGGCTGGGGTTTTGTGGCCAAGTGCGGAGGTCAGAGGGGGAGATTTTTGTGCATGCACCGCGAAAGCGCTTGACGTCATTCCAGTTGCTGGCTGTTCTGCCAATGGCTTTGAGGAGGCTGGGCAGGGATCCGGCTCGCTTTGGCACGCACTCGTTTCGGATTGGGGCAGCTACTGCGGCAGCGGGTTTGGGTTGGTAGTGGGAGGAGATCCGGAGGATTGGTCGCTGGCGGTCGCGGTACTGTGAGCGCTATGTGCGCAAGTGGGGGCGCGGGCGTGTGGCTTGGCGGCTGCGCTGCTGGTCGTTTTTCCTTGTTATGCTTGGGTACTAATCTCTGTCTCTTCGTAGGTTGTGTTCGTGGACCAGGGGCCAAGAGGGTCACTTGGGTCGTTGGGCATTCTTTTGTGCACTGGGCTTCGAAATATGCTGACAGGCAGGTGTACGGCCGTAGCCTGGGCCTGAGGAGCAGCCATCACGAAGTACAATGATGGGATAAGAGTGGAATGCGCTGGGGTGAACTGTTGCCATGGCTAACAAAGAAAGTGTCGCAGCTGGGCTGCCCGGACATGCTTATCATCCACCTGGGGGAAAATGACTTGGTGAAGCAATCAGGGGTGTCACTGTTGCATTTGATGCAGAGGGATCTGGAGGCGATAAAACGCAATCTGGCTGGCGCCTGTATTGTGTGGACTGAATTTGTTCCATGGAGGATCTGGAGGGGTGCACTCAAGCCTGCGGCCGTTGAAAGGACCCGCAGGAAATTGAACAGGGCTATGAGACTCTTCTGTGCGGATCAGGGCATCAAAGTGCTGGCTCATGTCGGGCTTCAGCTAGAACAGCCACTTCTTTGCAGGGATGACAGCGTGCACCTTTCTCACATGGGAAATGCATTTTACTTGATGGAGCTGCGGGATCTGATTAGTTTTTTGTGGAACGAATCGATATGGTGTAAGAGGGACTGAGTTTGAAAGTTGCACGCTTAGTGGGGCAGGTAACCGCCCTCCGGGGGTTCCCTGGGTGGCGGGAACTGGGAGGGGTGGGGAGTCCATGACGGGCAGAATCACCCTTCCAGGGAGGGGGTTACAGGTGCAGGATGGGAGAGAGTGGTAGACGGGAGTGCGATGGATGGAGATGACGGAGGAGTTGAAAAGTGAAAAGGGGAAGTGAATGAGATGCAAAGAGGTCGTGGTGTGATTTGGGAGTGGCTGGTGGAGCACGTGAGTGGATGATGGGTGAAAGGCAGGATGTTGGGGGGATTGTTCAAGTTAATGATGTTATGTTTATTTGTGAATGTCATGCCTGTCCTAATAAATGGCCTTTTACGCAAACTGATGTGTGGAGTGGTTATTGCGCGATGCGGCCCCCGGGGAAAGCAGGTCGGCAGACCAGTCTTTTCCCCGGGGTGTTCGCGCGAGGCTAGGACAGGCAGGAAGTTAGGTAGGGGGTTAGGTTAGGGGTGGGAGGGGTTAGGAGGCTATTTAGGGGGAGAGGAGGGGAACGACTTCCTTTTACTGTCCCCGGTACCTCAGGGAGAAGTTAGTTTTGCCACCCACCACCCTACATAGCTGAAGGGGGGACGCTGGGTGTTTTTGTTGAAGTTGGGCAACATGCCAGTTTAGGACAGGATGGCACAATAAGGGGTGTTTCCGGGAACTGGGAGGGGTGGGGAGTCCATGACGGGCAGAATCACCCTTCCAGGGAGGGGGTTACAGGTGCAGGATGGGAGAGAGTGGTAGACGGGAGTGCGATGGATGGAGATGACGGAGGAGTTGGAAAGTGAAAAGGGGAAGTGAATGAAATGCAAAGAGGTCGTGGTGTGATTTGGGAGTGGCTGGTGGAGCACGTGAGTGGATGATGGGTGAAAGGCAGGATGTTGGGGGGATTGTTCAAGTTAATGATGTTATGTTTATTTGTGAATGTCATGCCTGTCCTAATAAATGGCCTTTTACGCAAACTGATGCGTGGAGTGGTTATTGCGCGATGATTCCTCGGCCCTTGCATTGCTACTCAGCCCCACCTTCTGGAAATCACCTTGCCCTTTTGGGCCGGTTTTTTGTGTATGTATGTATTTATAGGCATTTATATAGCGCACTACTTACCCGGAGGGTCCCAAGGTGCTTCGACCACTGCGAAACCCTTCCTGGCATCCCTGAGAGATGGTCCCTTAATGGGTATCTCCAGGGTGAGACCAGGCATCCCCGGCGGTCTGGTGGGGCCGTTAGTGAAGATGAGGCAAGCTAATGCCCAGAGTTGCCGAGTGTGATCGCTGATCAGAGTGGGCACCGAGGCGAGAGAATTATCGAGTCTGCTGACCCTGGTCCAGAAACCTGCCGCGCCGGGAATCGAACCCTGGTCCCGGGCCGTCCTCTGCTCTCGGGTCTGCCGCCTCTAACCAGTGAGCCACACTACATCACCTGGCACTTGGCGCACTCTGGAGTCCTGTGACGGCCCGAGACTCACCAATAAAGACCCCTGGAGCATCTACCAACCCCCCAAGTTCACCCCAAAGTGGGAAAACCGGACGGCCCCTCTTCCAGTTCGGCTCCTCACTCTGAGCAGTCGGGCCTGACCCAGAGGCCCCAGGGACCCATGCTGGCTGCTACAGGAGAGTTGCAACACACCTGCGGAGACATCAGGATGCTCCCACCCCCCATAAGACTGCAGAGCACCAGCTCTAACATCCCTTTATGCCACACCCCTAGCAGCTCCTGGGTCCACACGTTGCCTGATGAATTGAGATACTCCAGGTGCTTCTCACTAGACTGACCCAAGCGCCAGGCCTTGTGTGATACAGCTGATTGTGGAGCGCAAGGACTGATTAGGGGACAACACAGAACAAGGTGGGTCTCCCCCACAATCCCTTCACCCTTATTGGTGCTGCAATGCGTGCGGGTGGACCAGGCTGAGGACCCGGTGTAAACAAACCATACGCTTGGCCCCTCCTGCTCACCATACTTTACCACACATTACTCTTGGCACATACTGAATCTCACAAGAGATTGGGAAAGAGGTGTGGTGCCGCGCCTAGGGCGACCGACTCCGGAATCTGGGGATCACGGTTCGATCCCCGGCACCGGCGGCAGATTAGCCCAGCACCATGTGACTCTGGGCAATAGCTTGCTTAATCTTCCCGATGGCCCCCAGCGCCGAGAGACCCTTACAGGCGAATGTGCGCTTTACAAATGTGGATTATTATTAACAAGGTAACCCACTTGATACATTACAAAAGGGGATGCAGATCAATAATAAGAGAGGATATATTGGATGTCATAAGGTTTGCTTGTGGTAATCAAGAGACGGACTACATAGGAGTAACCTTCAGGGATACAGCCCTAGCAGAAGATCTTTGCACTGGAACAGTGTTTCAGAACAGGCAATGATATCCAAATAAGACTGAAATTACAGCCTCAGGTTTTAGGTCATGTCTTAGGGAAAAAAGAAAGTACAAATCTCCACCTAGGTTCGTGAGACAAATCCAATGAAAGCATGTAGCACTTCCAACACCTCAGATATATATTAACTTTATAATGCCAATTCCGACTTCCTTTTAGAAGGATATTAGTCTCCTGCCATTAAAGCGCCCCATTCTAAGGTACCTCCTATGACTTGTGGCAATGTTAGTCCCAGGGGAACAGATCACTGCACTAATATCAAGGATCACACGTTATTGCTGGGAGGTTGCATACAGCCAAACATTTCTAGCCAAGGCCTGTAAGTGTGTGATTGTTTAATATTGTTATCATGGAATGTTGCAGGTATTAATTTCAAACTGTCTGATCCTACGTGGGGTACATTTGTTGATTTACATGATATTTCTACAAGAAACGTGGACCAATAATCCAGTACTTCGCCCTGGTTTCCTGACATTTACTGAAAATGCAGGTCCCTCCCAGGCTGGACGCTGATCTGGAGGCCTCCAGAACTGGCTAAGCCTGGACTTATTTCCTGAGATAAAAACGATCCGCACTAACTCTAAAGATCTATTGGCCCTGCAAGTTGAAATCACCACCCAAACAACTACTAGATAAATAGCCCTGGTGAACATATATATTAGAACAGTTCCCCCTAATGCACCATCCCTGACTGTAATTAGAATTAAAGAACTGATGGGTCAGTTCCACCCTAATGCGTTAACATATTTAGCTGGAGACAGCAACACCAATATCTTGACAAATGCTGGTTGTGTTCTCTAGGAAATGTCTCCCTGAGAGTATAAGAAGGTAACAAAAACATCTAAAGTGTGTGCTCAACTATTAGATTTTACTATTTCTCATGGGTTGGAAATTGTTAGTGCCAACACGGAATCTGATTGCCCACCCATTCCACTTTTAAAAGAGGCCTTAGCACCTCTAGGATTGATTATATATTGCTGGACAATGAGTTATGGCCGAATTTAATTGATATGCTGGTTGTACCTCGACCAGATAGTGGCCATCAAGCATTAATTACAACCTTTCGATGATCCCTTTTAAAGATGGAAATCATTGTAACTACCCCATTATTTGACACTACAAACATTCTCAGAAATGGTAAATGGGCAGACCTGATAACGGACCCAAAGAAAATGAAATTTATATATAATATTTTTGTGCATAAACTTTCCTAGATAGACCTTGCTACTGTCCATAATATTAACATTGTGAATTCATGGAATAACTAAGGCCATGCTTTATGAGTGAACTGAAAAGAGGAGCAGTTAAAAGAAAAATGCCATCTTGGTTAAATAAAACCTGCCGCCTAGGGAAAACTCACTTACACTGTCAAAAGGGGATCAAGGCCAGATATTATCATTGCTAGGCACAGTTATAAAACTCTATTACTCACAGCAGAAATCAATCAATCAGGAGTTTGTTAGAGCGCGACTACTCACCTGTGAGGGTCTCAAGGCGCTGGGGGTGGGGGGGAGGGGGGGTGCAGGTTCCATTCCATCAAGGATGGGGTCTGTCGAAGAGCCAGGTTTTGAGGTTTCTTGCGAAGATGGGGAGCGGAAAGGCAATGGGAGGAGAATCAATAGTTGACCATTGCTGAAACACTAGAAAAGGGAGACCTTAAATCTTTCTGGAAATTGCTATCAGTCAATCAGCCACAGGGTAACAATCTAGACCCAGAAATTAAACCTGAAACCTGGGTCACCCATTTCAGTAGCCTGCATAGTAGCACACATCCACAAAGTAATGTAACAAGCCTTCCCTTGAACTGGGCTTATGGCCGTGCCCCAATGTAATATGAGAAGGAACATCCTGCTATAGGTGAAGCTCAGCTCACTTTTACTCAAACAAAAACTTACCATGCAGTGAAACTAACAAAAAAAGACAAGGCAAGATAAGGAATGGATGGCGGTCCTGGCAACCTTTTTCTTTACCAACCTGACATCTGGCATCCACATTTGAATGCCCTATTCAATAGTATATTAAAAGGGAATTCAATTCTTCCAACATGGCAGGGCGCCGTCGTAACACCCATTTACAAAAAAGATGACAGAATAAACCCCTCCAACTACAGACCCATAAGCCTGCTAGACAATACACAAAAAATATTCTGTAGACCGGTTCCCTTCAAATTGAACGAATGGGTTAAACAGAATAACATCCTTGATAAGGTGCAAGCAGCGTTTAGAACAAAGGTCAGCACACTGGACTGAGTCCTCCGCTTCAAGGCGATAACATGAAAATACGTCACCTTGAAGCGTGACCATCTATATGTCACTTTCATCAATCTGAGAGCAGCATTTGACCTGTGCCAAGAAAAACCCTCTGGGAAGTATTGGCAGGATATGGTATCCCCCAAGAGCTACTAAGAATACTGATAAAGTTTAATTCGACCACCTACGGAAGGGTTAGTTGGAGCAAAGTAGGCGATCTGGCAGAAAGGATAAAGATTAAGCAAGGAGTCCGACAAGGGTGTGTCCTCGCTCCCTCACTTTTTAGTTTATATAATAATGGCAGAGCGAGGAAGCTGAGGAATGCACATATGATGCCCCTAAACTAGCTGGTGTGCCTACTCCAATTCTGATGTTTACAGATGACAGATGATGTGGATTTCTCGTACACCTATGGGCCTGCGAACAGAATTCAATGCTTTTGAGTTTTTGCATTGATAGAGGACTTAAATTAAATCCTTCCAAATCTAAGGTTATGATTATAAACCTCCCACACAAAAAACATAAGGCAATACGTTTATTGAGGGAGTTTCTCTAGAAAAAGTGTTCCATTGCGATTATCTTGGGGTGAGGGCTAAGCAATAGTCAAACATGGGGCCCGCAGTTGGAAAAAGTAAAAAGTCATACTCCAACAGAAAGCCTCTGGAATAGTAAAATACAGGGTCGCATCGGGCGTTGCGATATCCCCTGTTCTTGTGGTATATAGAGCAGCAGTGGTACCATCAGCATTATATGGAGCAGAGATAGGGAGTTATGCTACTTCAGTGACCCTAAATAAGATTGAAAATAAGTTTATTAAGGGCTTATTTAAACTATCCTCAATCTTGCCCACCACCCCATTACAACTTAACCTAGCAATTAGTACTATACACCTAACAGTCCTTAAAAAACCCTGGTTATATTGGATTAGATTGAGGTCTACGCAAGAAGTAGAAACCTATAGAGACTGCGTTAGAGACCAGATAGGTATTGATAGGTCACTGTGCACTCCACGGCTGAAGAATATTAAAGAAACATCACATAGAATAGGCATGGATGAACTATGGGCATCCCCCGAGTCGATTGTTACGGGTGATGCACAAAAAGCAAAACCGCTATATTGTGAGGCAGTCTTAATCCAAACATGGAAAACATACCCAGATAGCAGCCTGACGGGCCTGTTTCTGAATTGTAAATGTAGCCTTGAACTCTATATTGATAGAATGTACCCTTTAATACCAAACGCTTATATGTTCAGGTCAGATGTGGACTTCTACCCAAGAGAATTCACTCTTCGGCATGGACCAATGTGGCTTCCCCTTCTAAATTTTGTCCTAACTGCCCTAACACCAAAGAATCAGAGGTCCATTGTATGATTTTCTGCCCTTCCTATAGGTTCGCTCAAAAGAAATGGCTCATAGCTGTATATAAACTCATGGGTTTGAGACACTATTGGGAAGCCATGAGACTCTTCAAAAGTGACACTAGCGAACAACTAGTGTGTGCAGTATCTTGGGGGCATATGTATCAAACAATTTTGTATTCTCAAACGCTGCGATTCACAAAAAAACAGCGTTTGCGAATACAAAATCGCTAAACGCGATTTATGAGACATTTTGGCATCGCATTTTTTAGGAATCGCTAATTTTGCAATTCTCAATTTTGCGTAATCATTTAAGGAATCGCAAATTGCGATTCCTTAAATGCTATGTAACAAGCACCCAAGTTGTGCGATTTCTCCTTAAGAAATCGCAAATTACCACCAACTTCAAGTTGGCGGTAATTTGCAATTTCTTTGAAAAATTCACTTTTTGGCATTTTTCAATGTGCCATGTGGCGCACATACATGCCCTTGGGGCATGTATGTGCGCTGTAATGTCTGTGTACCATATGCGCACACATGCTCATTTCAGGGGTGCATCAGGGTGTCCTTATGACACCCTTGCACCATTGAAATTATTCTCAATTTGCGATTCTCTAATTGCGAATCGCAAATTGAGAATGACTTCCCATTCATTCCTATGGGCCAGGAGGCCATGAGTGATGTCACTGACGTTGTCATGAGTGATGTAATATGTGACGTCTTCAGCAGTGCATTGCAGGCGCGCAAGTTATAGTGAGTCCAACTAACTATAACGTGGGAATTTCAATGGTTTTATGTCAGTAAAATTTCCAGCTAACTATAACTGGTGTGAAACCTCTGTTTTTTTCAGTGAATTTAATAGGTTTTTTTAAATGCTAATTCCTAACTATAACTGGTGTGAAACCTATGTTTTTTTCAGTGAATTTCATAGGTTTTTTAAATGCTAATTCCTAACTATAACTGGTGTGAAACCTATGTATTTTTCAGTGAATTGCAAAGGTTTTTTAATTGCTATTTTCAATTTATAACATGTGTAAACGAGCCCCCTGGCGTGTTGTAAATTGGGGGATTAAGTCCCTTTGAATCCTGTGGGTCCCTGCGGGCCAACTTCCAGTAAGTGCCACAGAGATCTGTTGCAGGGAGGTGTTCAGAGGCCACACCCCTTTTACACTTCTCTGCAACGCAGCTCTGTGGTGCTTACTGGAGGTACGAGTAGGGGGTCGTGCTGGGGGTAGTGTTTTAGGGTTTAGGGAATTGCAGTGGTGTTTGTGTAGTGGAGGGTTCGTGCTGGAGTAGTGTTTCAGGGTTTAGGGTAGTGCAGTGGTGTTTGTGTAGTGTAAGGGGTTGTGCTGGGGGTAGATTTAGGGTTTAGTGTAGTACAGTTGTGTTTGTGTAGAGTAGGGGGTCATGCTGGGGGTAGATTTAGGGTTTAGGGTAGTGCAGTGGTGTTTGGGTAGTATAGTGGGGCGTGCTGGGGTAGTGTTTTAGGGTTTAGGGTAGTGCAGTGGTGTTTGGGTAGTGTAGGTGTTGTGCTAGGGGTAGATTTAGGGTTTAGGGTAGTGTAGTGGTGTTTGGGTAGTGTAGGGGATCATGCTGGGGGTAGGGTTTATGGTTTAGGGTAGTGCAGTGGTGTTTATGTAGAGTAGGGGGTTGTGCTGGGGGTAGTGTTTTAGGGTTTAGGGTACTGCAGTGGTGTTTCAGTAGTATAGGTTATTGTGCTGGGGTAGTGTGTTAGGGTTTAGTGCAGATCAGTGGTGTTTGTGTAGTGTAGGGTTCGTGCTGGGGTAGTGTTTTAGGGTTTAGGGTAGTGCAGTAGTGTAAGGGGTTGTGCTGGGGGTAGATTTAGAGTTTAGGGTAGTGCAGTGGTGTTTCTGTAGAGTAGGATGTCATGCTGGGGGTAGATTTAGGGTTTAGGGTAGTGCAGTGGTGTTTGGGTAGTGTAAGGGGCGTGCTGGGGTAGTGTTTTAGGGTTTAGGGTAGTGCAGTGGTGTTTGGGTAGTGTAGGGGTTGTGCTAGGGGTAGATTTAGGGTTTAAGGTAGTGCAGTGGTGTTTGTGTAGTGGAGGGGGTCGTGTTGGGGTAGCGTTTTAGAATTTAGGGTAGTGCAGTGGTAGTTGTGTAGTATAGGGGTACTGGTTTAGGGTTTAGGGTAGAGCAGTGGTGTTTGGGGAGTGTAGGGAGTCATGCTGGGGGTATATTTAGGGTTTAGGGTAGGGCAGTGGTGTTTGGGTAGTATAGGGGGTCGTGCTGGGGTTAGATTTAGGGTTTAGGGTAGTGCAGTAGTGTTTGTGTAGTGTTTGCGGTTTCGTGCTGGGGTAGTTTTTTAGGGTTTAGGGTAGTACAGTGGTGTTTGTGTAGTGTAGGGGGTCATGCAAGGGTAGTGTTTTAGGGTTTAGGGCAAAACAGTGGTGTTTGTACAGTGTAGGGGATAGTGTTTTAGGGTTTAGGGCAGTTCAGTGGTATTTGTGTAGTGTAGGGAGTTGTGATGGGGGTAGTGTTTTAGGGTAAAGGGTAGTGCAGTGGTGTTTGTGTAGGGTAGGAGGTTGTGTTTTAAGGATTAGGGTAGAGCAGTGGTGTTTGGATATTGTAGGGGGTCATGCTGGGGTAGTGTTTTAGGGTTTAGGTTAGCACAGTGGTGTTTGGGTAGTAAAGGTGGTCGTGCTGGGATTAGTATTTTAGGGTTTAGGGTAGCTCAGTCGTGTTTGGGTAGTGTAGGGGTTGTGCTGGGTCTAGTGTTTTGGGGTTAGGGTAGTGCAGTTCTGGGGTAGAGTTTTAGTGTTTAGGAAAGCGCAGTGGTGTTTGGGTAGTGTAGGGGGTCGTGCGGGGGTAGTGTTTTAGGGTTTAGGAAAGCGCAGTGGTTTTTGGGTAGTTTAGGGGGTCGTGCCGGGGGTAGAGTTTTAGGGTTTAGGGTAGCGCAGTGGTGTTTGGGTAGTGTAGGGGGTCGTGCTGAGGGTAGTGTTTTTGGGTTTAGGGTAGCGCAGTGGTGTCTGGGTAGTGTAGGGGGTCGTGCCTGTGGTAGTGTTTTATAGGTTAGGGTAGCGCAGTGGTGATTGGATAGTGTAGGGGGTCGTGCCGGGGGTAGTGTTTTAGGGTTTAGGGTAGCGCAGTGATGTGTGGGTAGTGTAGGGGGTTGAGCCTGGGGTAGTGTTTTAGGGTTTAGGGAAGCGCAGTGGTGTCTGGGTAGTGTAGGGGGTCGTGCCTGGGGTAGAGTTGTATAGGTTAGGGTAGCGCAGTGGTGTTTGGGTAGTGTAGCAGGTCATGCCGGGGGTAGTGTTTTAGGGTTTAGCGTTCCGCAGTGGTGTTTGGGTATTGTAAGGGGTTGTGCTGGGGTAGTGTTTTAGGGATTAGGATAGCGCAGTGGTGATTGGGTAGTGTAGGGGGTCGTGCTGGGGGTAGTGTTTTAGGGTTTAAGGTAGCGCAGTGGTGATTGGGGAGTGTAGGGGGTCGTGCTGGGGGTAGTGTTTTAGGGTTTAGGGTAGCACAGTGGTGTTTGGGTAGTGTAGCGGGTCATGCTGGGGATAGTGTTTTAGTGTTTAGGGTAGCGCAGTGGTGTTTGGGCGGTGTAGGGGTTGTGCTGGGTGTAGTGTTTTAGGGTTTAGGGAAGCGCAGGGGTGTTTGTGTAGTGTATGGTGTAGTGCCTGGGGTAGTGTATTAGGGTTTAGGGAAGCAAAGTGGTTTTTGGGTAGTTTAGTGGGTCGTTCCAGGGGTAGTGTCTTAGGTTTTAGGGTAGCGCAGTGGTGTTTGGGTAGTGTAGGGGGTCTTGCCGGGGGTAGTGTTTTAGGGTTTAGTGAAGCGCAGTGGTGTTTGGGTAGTGTAGGGGGTCGTGCCGGGGGTAGTGTTTTAGTGTTCAGAGAGGCGCAGTGGTGTTTGGGTAGTGTAGAGTGTCGTGCCTGGGGTAGTGTTTTGGAGTTTAGGTTAGCGCAGTTGTGTTTGGGTAGTGTAGGGGGCCGTGCCGAGGGTAGTGTTTTAGGGTTTAGGGAAGTGCAGTGGTGTTTGTGTAGTGTCGGGGGTCATGCCTGTGGTTAGTGTTTTAGGGTTTAGGGTTGCACAGTGGTGTTTGAGTAGTTTAGGGGTAGTGTAGGGGGTAGTGGTTTAGGGTTTAGGGTTTAGGGTAGTGCAGTGGTGTGTGTGTAGTGTAGGGGGTTGTGCCGGGGGTAGTATTTTAGGGTTTAGGGTAGCGCAGTGGTGTTTGGGTCATTTAGGGGGTCATGCCGGGGGTAGTTTTTTAGGGTTTATGGTAGCGCAGTGGTGTTTGCGTAGTGTAGGGGGTTGTGCTGGGGGTATATTTAGGGTAGTACAGTGGTGTTTGTGAGGAGTAGAGAGTCATGCTGGGGGTAGATTTAGTGTTTAGGATAGTGCAATGGTGTTTGTGTAGTGTAGGGGGTCGTCCTGGGGTAGTGTTTTAGGGTTTAGGATAGTGCAGTAGTGTTTGGGTAGTGTAGGGGGTTGTGCTAGGGATAGATTTAGGGTTTAGGGTAGTGCAGTCGTGTTTGGGTAGCGGAGGGGGTCGTGTTGGGGTAGTGTTTTAGAGTTTAGGGTAGTGCAGTGGTGTTTGTGTAGAGTAGGGGGTACTGTTTTAGGGTTTAGGGTAGTGCAGTGGTGTTTGGGGAGTGTAGGGGGTTTTGCTGGGCATAGACGTAGGGTTTAGGGTAGTGCAGTGGTGTTTGAGTAGTATAAGATTCATGGTTTAGGGTAGTGCAGTGGTGTTTGTGTAGTGTTTGCGGGTTTGTGCTGGGGTAGTGTTTTAGGGTTTAGGGTAGTACAGTGGTGTTTGTGTAGTGTAGAGGGTATTGCTGGGGTAGTGTTTTAGGGTTCAGGATATGGAAAGTGGTGTTTGTGTAGTGTAGAGGGTAGTGTGTTAGGGTTTAGGGTAGTGCAGTGGTGTTTGTGTAGGGGGTCATTCTGGGGTAGTGTTTTAGGGTTTAGGGTAGTGCAGTGGTGTTTGTGAAGTGTAGGGGTAGTGTTTTAGGGTTTAGGGTAGTGCAGTGGTGTTTATGTAGTGTAGGGGGTCATGCTGGGGTAGTGCTTTAGGGTTTAGGGTAGCACATAGGTGTTTGGGTAGTATAGAGGGTCGTGCTGGGGTAGTGTTTTAGGGTTTAGGGTAGCACAGTGGTGTTTGGGTAGTGTAGGTGGTCGTGCTAGAGGTAGTGTATTAGAGTTTTGGGTAGCGCAGTGGTGTTTGGGTAGTGTAGGGGGTCGTGCTGGGGGTAATGTTTTAGGGTTTAGGGTAGCACAGTGGTGTTTGGGTAGTGTAGCGGGTCGTGCTGGGGATGGAGTTTTAGTGTTTAGGGTAGTGCAGTAGTGTTTGGGTAGTGTAGGGGTTGTGCCTGGGGTAGTGTTTTAGGGTTTAGCGAAGCAGAATGGTTTTTGGGTAGTTTAGGGGGTCATGCCGGGGGTAGTGTTTTAGGTTTTAGGGTAGCACAGTGGTGTTTGGGTAGTGTAGGGGGTCGTGCCGGGGGTTGTGTTTTAGGGTTTAGTGAAGCGCAGTGGTGTTTGGGTAGTCTATGGGGTCGTGCCGGGGGTAGTGTTTTAGTGTTCAGAGTAGCGCAGTGGGGTTTGGGTAGTGTAGGGGGTCATGCTGGGGGTAGTGTTTTAGAGTTTAGGGTAGCACAGTGGTGTTTGGGTAGTGTAGGGTGTTGTGCCTGGGGGAGTGTTTTAGGGTTTAGGGTAGCGCAGTTGTGATTGGGTAGTGTAGGAGGCCGTGACGGGGGTAGTGTTTTAGGGTAGCGCAGTGGTGTTTGGGTAGTGTAGGGGGTCGTGCCGAGGGTAGTGTTTTACGGTTTAGGGTAGTGCAGTGGTGTTTGCTTAGTGTAGGGGTCATGCTGGGGGTAGTGTTTAAGTGTTTAGCGTAGTGCAGTGGTGTTTGGAAAGTGTATGGGGGTCGTGCCGGGTGTAGTGTTTTAGTGTTTAGGGTAGGGCAGTGGTGTTTGGGTAGTATAGGGGGTCATGCCGGGGGTAGTGTTTTAGGGTTTAGGGTAGGGCTGTGGTGTTTGTGTAGGGTAGGGGTCGTGCCGGGGGTAGTTTTTTGGGGTTTAGGTTAGTGCAGTGGTGTTTGTGCAGTGTAGGTGGTTGTGCTGGGGGTAGATTTAGGGTTTATGGTAGTGCAGTGGTGTTTGTGTAGAGTAGGGGGTCATGCTGGGGGTAGATTTATGGTTTAGGGTAGTGCAGTGGTGTTTGTGTAGTGTAGGTGGTCCTGCTGGGGTAGTGTTTTAGGGTTTAGGGTAGTGCAGTGGTGTTTGGGTAGTGTAGGGGGTAGTGCTAGGGGTAGATTTAGGGTATAGGGTAGTGCAGTGGTGTTTTGTAGTGGAGGGGGGCGTTTTGGGGTAGTGTTTTAGAGTTTAGGGTAGTGCAATGGTGTTTGTGTAGAGTAGGGGGTACTGTTTTAGGGTTTAGGGTAGTGCAGTGGTGTTTGGGGAGTGTAGGAGGTCGTGCTGGGGGTAAAGTTAGGGTTTAGGGAGATGCAGTGGTGTTTGCGTAGTATAGGTGGTCGTGCTGGGGTAGATTTAGGATCTAGGGTAGTGCAGTGGTGTTTGTGCAGTATTTTTGGGTTCGTGCTGGGGGAGTGTTTCAGGGTTTAGGGTAGTACAGTGGTGTTTGTGTAGTGTAGGATCATGCTGGGGGTAGTTTATTAGGGTTTAGGGTATTGCAGTGGTGTTTGTGTTGTGTAGGGCGTAGTGTTTTAGGGTTTAGGGTAGTGCAGTGGTGTTTGTGTAGTGTAGGGGGTAGTGTTTTAGGGTTTAGTGTAGTGCAGTAGTGTTTGGGTAGTGTAGGGGGCCGTGCTGGGGGCAGATTTAGAGTTTAGGGTAGCGCAGTGGTGTTTGGGTATTGTAGTAGGTCGTGCTGGGGGTAGAATTTGGGTTTAGGGTAGTGCAGTGGTGTTTGTGTAGTGTTTGTGGGTTCGTGCTGGGGTAGTGTTTCAGGGTTAAGGGTAGTACAGTGGTGTTTGTAGTGTAGGGGGTCATGCTGTGGGTAGCGAATTGGGGTTTAGGGTAGTGCAGTGGTGTTTGTGTTGTGTAGGGGTAGTGTTTTAGGGTTTAGGGTAGTGCAGTGGTGTTTGTTTAATGTAGGGGGTCATGCTGGGGGTAGGGTTTTAGGGTTAAGGGGAGTGGAGTGGTGTTTGTGTAGTGTAGGGGGCAGCTTTTTAGGGTTTAGTGTAGTGCAGTGGTGTTTGGGTAGTGTAGGGTGTCGTGCTGGGGGTAGATTTAGGGTTTAGGGTAGTGCACTGGTGTTTAGTTAGTGTAGGGGGTCATGCTGGGGTAGTGTTTTAATGTTTATGGTAGCGCAGTGGTTTTTAGGTAGTATAGGGGGTCATGCTGGGGGTAGTGTTTTAGGGTTAAGGGAAGCGCAGTGATGTTTGTGTACTGTAGGATGTATTGTTTTAGGGTATTGCAGTGGTGTTTGTATAGTGTAGGGGGTTGTGCTCACCAGGGAGTTAACTGGAAGTGTACTGCTGGTATTGAAAGTGATTGTTCAGTCTGCATGTCAGAATTTTTCTAATTAAATAGTAAAGGATTTGAGATCTCTTAAAACATGCCCTAATTTATTTTTCTACAGTACTAACCACAATTTCTGTAACAAAATTAACCCCCTCAGTTTGTTCCTTTTTAAATTAAATGTTTTAAGTGTTATCAGTTTATTGCAATCTAGATGGCTTCAGGTGTGCCATCATTTTGACATAAGTAAGGCTGTTAGCGCTCTGGTTGTTCTTTAGAACACTCTGGGAAGCTGCAGTAGAACACAAAGGAATCAACTGCCAGGCTGCTCCTGTTGAAATACAACAGGAAGATATTGGAGATCTTACTTAAAACATGTCCTAATTTTTCTTTCTACAGCACTAACCATAATTTCTAGGACAAAACCAACTCCCTCATTGTATTCCTTTTTAAATTAAATGTTTTAAGTGTTTTTTTTTTCTTGTTTTCTTTTTAAAAATCCTTTTCCTCATTCGCCTCTAACCTCAGCTGACCAAAGATCAGAAGGGTGCCACTGCTGCTCAAGTTTCAGAAGTAGGCTGTAAGGAGATCTATTCCACCCTTCGTCTACCGCCTACCAATGGCATCAACCAACATCACTCCAGTTTCTGCCCTCCTGTTGTTGGGTGGAGGGTGGTTATACACTCTCCAGAATTTTGAACTGAAGCTGATAGCTAAACAGTCTGAGAGTTCCACTGAGGCTTAATCATAGGACAAAAAAAAAAGCTCTAAACCAAGGTCCAATTCAACAGAATCCTCCAAATGGCGCGTTTCTTAGAGATCTTCAGTCGGGCCAAATCTATTTTGGAAGTTTTATATACTGAGGATAGCCACTCTGCCTGTTTTGGGGGTGATAACTCGACCCATCTCCTATGTATTTCGCGCCTAGCCAGCAAAATGGAAAAAAATAAAAAGTCTCTATCGGGACCGATGATGTCACTAAATACACCGAAGATGATATGTTTCAGGGAGATTTGTATTGTACGTCCCAAAATAGAGGATAGACAATCACCAACTTCCCTCCAAAATTCAGAGAGAGACGGACACTCCCAAAACATATGTACATCCGAGGCGCTTTCCAAGTTAAATTTTTTACATCTTGCCTTTGGGCCCTTAGAGATTTTTGAAAGCCTGGCCGGGGAATAATAAGGCTCTATGTGTCGTGAAATAGTGATTCCTCCTCAGCCAAGCTGGCTTTACGACTGAGAAGAGCATAATATAAGAAATCTTCCACAAGTCCTCCAGATCGGTCTCCGGGATACTTTCCCCCCATAGTTCATCGGCTAGCTTAAACTCGCCGTCAATAGTCTCCTCAATAGCCCAGTAGAAGAAAGAGATCTCATTCATAGATACAAGCCTGTTAGTCAGATGATCTTCCAGGGGATTACCTCGACCCAACGAACCACTCAGACTCTGGGACCAGCTTAATAACTGTAAATATTTAAACTTTGATAATCTTCCCTCCACTTTGTCACTCAACGTGGCCCAGGGTAAGAGAGATCCATCAACCGCAAGGTCCCCCCATACTAATAGCCCCACGGTTTTCAAAGGGACTGCTAGCTGATCTTTTAGGCAGCCAGGTGTTCCTGGACTATCCCACATGGGGGCCAACCTTGAATAATATTCAAGACCTGTTATCTTTTTTTACCCTAGCCCATATCTGCGCTATGCCACTTAAAACTTTCAATCTAACTTTCTTGAAAAACTTTTTGTTCCCAAACTTAAACAAAAAACCTTCAAATGTTAGCCCAAGTTGCTCTAGCATGGCTGAAAACATTTTACCTCTCCCTGACGTATCTGGAGATTTTAGCAACATCCTGGAGTGTGTTAGCTGAAAGGCCCAGGCGTAGTATTGAATAACAGGGAGTGTCAATCCACCTTTCTCCCTTCTACATTTAAGCTTCCTCCATGATATTCTAACAGCTTTGGCAGCCCAAACAAAAGAATTAATAGATTGCTGGAATTTATCTATTAATGATTTCTCAAAATTCAACGGAATGATGTTAAATAGGAACGTTACCTTTGGCAAGATTGTCATTTTTATTAAATTTACTCTACCCAGAATCGATAATGGGAGATACACCCAAGATTTCATGAGTTCTTGACACTCTTTCATGATGTTAACAAGATTAACTTTTGCAAGTATATCTATTTCTGGGACAATCTTAATCCCCAGGTAACGCAGTTCTTTTTTGGTTTGGTATCGGCATCCCTGCAGGTTCCATGACATAAACTCGGTTTTATCAGCATTAATATCGTAACCGGAGACACTGCCAAAATCTCTCGCTAGTTCGATAACCCGTGGGAAAGAGGTTTCCAGATCAGACGAAAGGATAAGGATGTCATCGGCGTATAGTGCCACCTTACTCTCCCATGAGCCGCTTCTAAAAGATGTAATAGCTTGCTCTTCCCTAATCAGCTGAGCGAACGACTCTATATATAGGTCAAAAAGGAGTGGGGAGAGGGGGTAGCCCTGGCTGGTTCCACTTCTAATTTTAAATGGTCTGGTCATTTTACCATTCACCACCAATCTAGCTGAGGGCTCGTTATAAATACGGCAGATTGGCCCAAAATGTAGTTTCTCTAATACCCCTATAAGGTATTTCCAGTTCACCCTATCGAATGCTTTAGTTGCATCCAATGTCATAGTGGCCAAGGGCAGAGAAAAAGTAGACGCAAAATCTATTGCTCCAATAAAATCATGAGTCAAGTCAGACAAATTCCTGCCTTTAAGAAAGACTTTTGATCCATATGTAAGAGCCCCCATGCCACACCTGATAGTATATCCGCTAATATCTTAGAAAATACCTTGTAATCGGAATTCAACAAGGATATCAGCCTATATGACCCACATTTAGTAGGAGGTTTGCCCGGTTTTAAAATTAGGGTGATGTTTGCTTCCCCCCATGTGATAGGTGGCAGAGCTCCCTCCATTAAAATTTTATTAAACATCTCAACCATTAAGGGGATAATTATATTGTCTAATTTTTTGTAAACGTTCGCGGGAAGGCCATCCGGCCCTGCAGCTTTACCCTTTTTACCATCAAGAAGGGCTTTCTTGAATTCTTGATATGTTATTTCTGCCTCCAGACTTTCCCGATGAGTTATAGAGAGAGCAGGTAGCTGAATAGGAAGCAGCCAATCTTGTATAGATAGACTGTCAGAATCACTATTGTCGTTATATGAATCCTCAAAATAAGCATGGAAGATTTCTCCCATCTCCTCCTCCCCACTTATTAATGAGTTAGCGCGCATGTCTTCTATTTCTTTAATGTGATTTCTGACTCTGTCCGATTTGGCCTTCCAGGCGAGTAATCTGCCGGCCCCCTCACCATATTCAAAGTGGGCAAGCTTACTTGCTTCCCACCTGCTGGAAATTCTAGTTTGAATCATATTTTCCAAGGAGGCCTTTAATAAATCCAATTCTACCCCTAATGCTCCTCTTAATTCTTGCTCTTCATCGGGTAAGCTGTTGATCCTATTCTCCAACACCTTCAATTGGTGCTCTACTGATGCTATTTCCTGTATATACTGTTGATTCTTGTAAACAGTTTTATTTGTAATCACCCCCCTTAAAAAGGATTTCAGGGTATCTCATACGACCATAATGTCTGCCGATCCTATATTAATTTCCAGAAAGGTTTTAACTTCCTGGATCAACTGACCGGTTACAGTCTCATCTAAGAGGAGTGAATGGTCAAAAGTCCACACCCTCTGCTGTTCCCCATCTACTAAATCCAGGTCAATCCATACTTCTGAATGATCCGACAAATGCTGTGTTAAATATCCGATATTCTTTGTAGTACCCCTCAGATTATTACTAATCAGTATATAATCTTTTCGAGATTTATGCCTGTATTTTTTATTCCAGAAGGATACGCCCAATTGCGTACCGGATCGCTCCCTCCATATATCACAAATAAGATGTTGTTTCATCATTGCTTTTAGAAAGACCCTGGATTTAGAGGAAACTGTAGCTCTACTTTTTGATGACTTATCTAATTTTGGACTCAGAACTATATAAAAATCCCCTGCCAGGAAGGAAGGATCGTCCTGATCAGGGCCATAATAACCCACAATTGTAAAAGGGATATTCTCTACAGAGTTCAAAATAATCCCCCATCTGCCGCTAGAGTCCGTTCTTACTTCTTATAGTGTAGCATTAGCTTGTTTTTTAACTAAAATAGCTACACCCCTTACATTGGCAGTCTGGCATGTACAGGCACAATGTTCCACCCACCTGAGCTTCCTACAAATATCATTCATCTCTTCTCTCAACAGGTGGGTTTCTTGTAAAATAATAACCTGAGCGGGTGAATCTCTTATTTACTGTAGAATTTTCTCCCTCCTATTTTTAACCCGTAGGCCATTAATGTTCCAGGACAAACAGTACAAAGTTTTCATGGCGAATGGAAACCCTGAAGTTTGCTCCAGCCTACTTCACACCGGCACCAAACCAAAAACATCAAATCTTGATCTTCAGCTAAAAAAAGAGGCGAATGACTCCAATGCTCCCACACCCGTTCCCTCTCCCCCCTGTTAGAACTCCTCCCACCCCTCCCTGGAAAACCCTACCCCCCCCTTTACCTGTACACGTCCAGCTTCTGCCCGCTAGCAGTCCCTACCTACTCCCCAAAAAACACACACTATTCTGGTACTATTTATATATACCAGCCACTAACTACATACTTGATTGTAAATCCAAAGAAAACATTTATATTGCATGACATACATATCTATAGAAAACAAGAGTAGTTGATTAGGTTTTTAGGCTCCCCAGGAGATCATCTGCTTCCTGCAACTGTTTTAACCAAATACATTTTGTTGTTAAACATGATTTTTAACTGTGCAGGAAATTTTAATTGAAATGTTGCTCCTAGCTTCCTAAAATCGTCCATTCTCATTCCCAACTCCCACTGTCTATCCAAAGTGGTGTGAGAGAGGTCAGATCTAATTTCGAAGGTAAAAGAAGAATCTCTGGATTTTAAAGATTTCAATTTAAGGGCTGCTGTTAGAATCTCTTCCTTAAGGGAAAAAGTTAGAAAATTAATCAGGATCTTCCTGGGTTTTGTCCGATTTGGATGTTTCCTAAATGGATCCTGATGAATCCTTTGAATATCTCTCTTTAACTTCTCTTCCGAGGCCTTAATATGTATTGTGTCTTTAATGAGAGATACAATAAAAGATTTAAGGTCCTCACCTTCCTTCCCTTCCGGAATGTTTAAAAGTCGCAAATTATTATGCCTAGAATTATTCTCCAACAACTCTACCCTTTCTCGAAGCGTGGCTTCCTCCTTTTTAAGCACAGAGATATCTGTTCTGGCTTCTCCCAGACCATCATTAAGAAATTCCACCTCATTTTCCATGGCCACTGTTCTTGAACTTAGATTATCTAGTTTCTTCTCAAGTGATTCACAGAATACACAAATCTCCCCCTGGTTTGTTTCAGAGACTGCAAACCCCTTCTTAATGTCCGAGGCCATGGCGAAAAAGAGAGATTCCATCAATCTCCCAATGATATCAGAACTCCCTGAGGCTATCAAAGGGCCCTCTGTTGTTGCATCTGTCTCTATATTGGGATCTGCAGTGACCTTTGCAGCTACATCCAAAAAGGCCCCTCTCCACCACAACTTGCCACTACTGTAGCATTTTTTACTGAAGGGACTCGTGGCCCAACTATTTGTGGGTCTAACAGTTCCATCTCTGGTACTGGTTCTGGTTTGGAGTGGCCTGTAAGTGACTCCGAAGGCTCCACAGACTCTAATGACACATTTGAAGTATACAGAGGGGCCGTCACAAGGGCCTCTGTCACAAATGCCAACCCAGCGGCTGGAACGAGAGAGGCTGTAGAAGAAGATAGCTGCAAAGACAGACACTGAGGCAGAGGCAGGGAAAGACTTAACTCAATATCGGAAGGTGCAGACATTTTTGTTGATGTTCCAGACTCAAGCACCTCCTTACTTAGCTCCCTCTGTTTCCCTACCTCCAACACTTGCGGAAGCACTTTAAAAAATGATCCTAACGAGGGGGTTATTTAAATTTTTGCGTCTATTAACGTGCCTTTCTTCTCAGATTTTTTAGCGCCTTTCCCCTTATGCTCCCAGTATAAGGAGCTCTGGCCCTTATCGCCCTTTTCACTCTCAGCGTTTATGATTGAACAAACTCGTCTTCCTGAATTTTGCTGTGGCTTCCGGTGACTTCACTGCTCAGAGGCTTGGGGTCCCATACACCAGAGTCTTTTCCTGCTCTTCATTTCCTACCTCTTTTAAACACTTTAGTTTTACCTATTTTTGAGGCCCCGCAAACTCTCCCTACTTCACCACTTCCAACCCCCTGTGAAGTCGGGGTACGCTGGATGGGTACAGGGGACACAGAAAGCTGCCCAGATAGCAAAACTAGAGGATTTCCTGCACCCAAGTCTCCTCTCCGACTAAGGTTACGTAGAGAATAAGGAAGAGAGGGCTTGCCGAAATTGCGGGTCCCCTGAGCCACCGTTACCTCCAAACCTCCTTCCTTTGCTACAGTGGCTGCATTTTCTGACTGCTCTCTGGTTCCTGCCAACTCTCTTTCTTTCCCCATCTCTGCCACCGATAGCCCCTCCAGGGTGAATTCATTGTGTGCATCGGCACCCGCTGTCAGCGCCGCTCTGCCAGTGCTGTCCCTGCCCCGCTTACTCCTTGAACCGCTCCGCCAAAAACCGCAGCGGAAGAAGCAGTGTACTGCGGAGCTCCGGACCTGCCTCAGCTCCGGAGCAGCATGAAGACAGCGTGGATAGTCCAGGGGAGAACCAAAATACATCTCAGGTAAGAGATGCTTCGAAAATCTTTAATACTAAGTTAGTGGCATACTTGCATACTTTGCCTAAATAACTGTATCTACATATTTAGGAGTAGTGGAATTTGCCGCGGGCTCGCGACCGGTCAGCCTGCGGCCGCCATGTTCTCCCTCCGGCAGGTGTAGACAGTATCACTAATTGTTTTAAGTGTTACCAGTATATTCCAATCAAGATGTCTTCAGGTGTGCCATACTTTTGTCATAAGTAAGGCTTTCAGCGCTCTAGTTGTTCTTTAGAACACTCTGGGAAGCTGTAGAACACAATGGAATCACCTGACAGGCTGCTCCTGTTTGAATATAACAGGAAGTTATTTGAGATCTCACTTAAAACATGTCCTAATTTTTTTTCTACAGCACTAACCATAATTGCTATGACAAAATGAACCCAATAATTTTGTTCCTTTTTAAATTAAATGTGTGGGGGAGGCTTTCCAGCACTTGAAGGATTGCAGAGAGGATTGCTTGGCACATCAGTGTTCCCTGGCAGCGCTGGGTCCCTGAGGCTGTCTGTTCACCCGCCGCCGAGTAGTTTCCATCACTCGGCCGCGGACAGGGAAGAACTACAGCTCCCAGCCTGCCCTGAGGCAGAACCATGCCCACTTCCGGCGGAGCGCGACCGGAGGCGCAGAAAAGGAGAGAGCTCCCACTGAGGAGCGGGAGGCTTTCCAGCACTTGAAGGATTGCAGAGAGGATTGCTTGGCACATCAGTGTTCCCTGGCAGCGCTGGGTCCCCGAGGCTGTCTGTTCACCCGCCGCCGAGTAGTTTCCATCACTCGGCCGCGGACAGGGAAGAAGTACAGCCCCCAGCCTGCCCTGAGGCAGAACCACGCCCACTTCCGGCGGAGCGCGACCGGAGGTGCAGAAAAGGAGAGAGCTCCCACTGAGGAGCGGGAGGCTTTCCAGCACTTGAAGGATTGCAGAGAGGATTGCTTGGCACATCAGTGTTCCCTGGCAGCGCTGGGTCCCTGAGGCTGTCTGTTCACCCGCCGCCGAGTAGTTTCCATCACTCGGCCGCGGACAGGAAAGAACTACAGCTCCCAGCCTGCCCTGAGGCAGAACCACGCCCACTTCCGGCGGAGAGCGACTGGAGGCGCAGAAAAGGAGAGAGCTCCCTCCGCATCACGGACGCGCGCGGACGGCGCCGGGCGGAGCCCGGGCAGAGGGCGGGCCGTCTGTGGCCGTCCGGGGCCGGCAGAGGCTGGGCTGGGCCACCCCCCTTCCATCGACTTCTACGGCTCCAATCCCTTTGAGCCCAACTGTAGCTCCTGAATCCATTATGTCCACCAGATCCGGTAAAGCCCTGAGGGGCGGTGGAGCAAGTGCTCTAGGGGGCTCCACGATGATTGGCACAATGGACAAATTTATCACCCGGGTGGCTAACGTCATTGAAAAGGAGATCGCAATGACGGAACGCCGCCTCTCACTTGACCTCCTTCCATCCAAGCGCTCATCCTTGGGAGCTGCGGCACATGCCTTGTCGCCGCCTACCTCCATCTCCAACCTACCCCCGCCTGGGCCCCCATCTGACGAGCATCACATTGTAGCGCTAGAGGCAGGACTAGATAGGATAGAAAACCTCATATCACTCCCTTCCCCAGGCAGTCGCTGTACTGAGGCTATTGCTTCTGGACCATCCCACTGCTTAGTCAGCTTTCCCGACAACAGGTCTCATTCGGATCCTATTGTCCCCTGACCTGACCCACAACCATTTCCCCAGACTAGACCTTCACGGGTACATAGGAAAAGGAAAAGGGGGATTAACATTCGGAGGGGAAATCACTCCATGCTCTACAAGCGCTCTAGGACACAGCTCCATAGGGGCACCTCATACCCAGACGCTGGAGAGCTGGAACTCCTCAGGACTTCTAGCTCCCCCCAGCACACAGCTGAGTCCCAGACACCATCCACCCTGCCTCCAGTAACACCGGCCCTAACAAAACAGGGTACCTCTCTCGAGTCTCTCGAGAAACTGTTAAAGTCTCTGTTTAATCCACTACTCGACCAAGTTAAGAGCCTGGGGGTCAGACTGGACAATTTTGAACAGGCCACTAGGGACAACTTTTTCTCCCTGAAAACCCTGATGAAAGTGCATCCTAAGCCTAGTGAGATCAACCCAGATAGGAATGTTGCTAAAGAGGTCCCAGTAAGCCAAACAACCAGAGTCCAGTCGTCACTGCCGGCCAAAATACTGGCTACAGGGAAAGCTCCTACCCCAGTCCCTCTAGCCAGTGCGAAGCAGGCAATGCCGAGTGATTCCACTCACGTAGTTCAGGTGCACGGCACTCCCCACACAGCAGCGACGGCACTTGCGCCGAACCCTGCTCAAAAGATCTCTCAGAAGAAAGTGGCTGGTCCAAATGTGCATTCGGATTCCGCTGCGCCTGCTAAAACCAATGGAGCAGCACCAATGTCTAGGGTTAGCCATTCCATCTCTTTGCCTAAAAATCCCCCTCTGTCTAAAAATCCCTCCTTGCCAAAAAATCCTCCCCCAGTGGCCACTCAGCAGATTCCGCCACGCAAGTGCCCCCCGGTAAATCTCCCTCCCGAATGCCACCCGTATGTTGTTGTCCTCATCAAAGTCCCCCCCTAAAACAATCACAGCAGGAAACACATCAGGCGCTAAAAAACAAAGTCATCCACTGGATGAAAACCAATAGACCACTTCCATTGGGTGTAGATGGCCTGATCCTTGGGGTGCGTAGGGTGGGTTGGATTGGCCATGGGAAGAAACCTTTTGAGGGAGATTGCGTGGTGGTCAATTTTCAAGATATAAGAGCCGCCCACTCAATATGCTCCCAAGGCCGAACGGCCGGCACGGGGGTCGATGCTGTCGACCTAACTTTTTTCTACCCGAGGCTGGACCTGACCACCCCGCTCTGCCCTGTCGGGCCCCCTCCCCAAAACATTGTCCATGGTCATCCCTCCCCGGGAATCTTCCCACAGCAGCTATACCCAGCTCCAGTGATGCAGAATTGGGGTTCCTGGGGTTGCTGACTCTGTGACGCTCCCGGGGAAGCCCTTGTGGTTTTGAGTCCTGCTGCTGAGCCTACCCCCTTCCTTAAAATCCGGAGCCCCTCGACTATACCACAAAGCCAGGCTACTGCCGAGCTTGTAAAAGAGCAAGGGGAGACCAGGGCATCTTCTGACCTACTGGTTAGCCTCCCTGTTGTAGGTGTTGTGGACACGCTGCCTCCTGTCTAGAACTGTAGCATTGCAGCTGTGACGGACCCCCCGTTTAGGGTTTTCAGCTGGAATGTGGCGGGCCTCGAGAGGAAGCTAGCGCTGCCGGACTGGAACTCGCTAGTGGAGCAACACTCCATATGCCTGTTCCAGGAAACCTGGAGCGGGGTGCCCCTGCACAAGGCAGGATACTCCACCCATTTTTTGCCAGCAGACCATAGTGTAACTGGTAAGGGCCGCCCTTCGGGTGGCCTCTTAATTTGGGTGGCTTCAGAACTCAACTGCAGGGTGGTGGAGCGGGATACCAAATGCCCGGATCTCCTTAACATATTGTTGAAAAACCCCCAGGGCCGAGTCATCCTAAATATTTTAACATTTACGCCCGAGGCACAAGGGGGGGTTGAGAATCCCCAGTAATATCTTGTCTTGAAGCCCAGCTTCGCTCGTCACCCCACAGGTCTTGTACCTTGGTGGCGGGCGATCTCAATTGTACCTTTGAGCCCCTGGACCTCGAAATCCTAACTGATCAAGAGGAACACGACACTAGGTGGGGGATTCCGTCCCTTGAACTCAGTCCCATTAAAAAGTGGACAGAAGTGGCCCTCCAGATCAACTCAATAGCTATGGAGTTTGGTCTGAGGGCTGCCAATGGCAGGACTGCGTCCGACAAAGCAGGGGCCCATACCTACAACAGGCCAGGGCACACGTCACGGATTGATTACTTCCTCCTTGACGTACACCTGTGGAGTATGGTGGAGGACATGGTGATTATACCATCTGTCGAGAGTGACCACAACCTCCTCTCTCTCACCTTGTCTCACAGGTGGTTAACTAGCACTGTGACCAGAACTTCTCGTAACCCCGCCCCGGACCTGTCAGTAGTCGCCAACTGTGGACGGCGGCTAAAGTGGGCGAAGTTGGCACTTTCAGAGGAGAAAACCTCTGCCATTAGGCAGCTTCTTGCCTCAGCCCTAGTCAATCTTGACCCCCAAGAGGATGGGTTGCTGGAGGTGGCCTCTAGGTTCTGCACCATAACCCAGGCTATTAGTGACCTCTTTGTAGTTCCAGCTAACACGATCAGAAGGAATCCAAGCTCACGAGCTAGACATGGCTGGTACAATCAGAAGTGCAGGGAGGCGAAGTCACTTCTCATTGAAGCAGTCAAGTCCAAATTACCATCCAGGACTAGGGTGGCCAGGAGGCACTATGCACTCTGCCAAAAAAACGCCAAGATGGAGTGGGAGGACAACTTCTGGCAGGACCTCCTGGCCGCCAGTCGTGGGAAAGATGCCAAAGGTTTTTGGGATTTGGTGGGCAACAGGAACCGTCCTAACGACACTCTGAGGACCTGTACCATCAATGCCCAGACATGGTCCTCCCACTTCCAAAAACTCTATTCTGCCGCTCAAGGCCCACTAAACGACCCTTTTAACCTCCCGCCCTTTACCCTAGTTCAAGACCTGGAATATTTTTCTGTTTTGGATGTCACAAAGCAGATTAAAACCTTGGTTCCATTAAAAGCAGCTGGTCCGGATGGCCTACCAGGCGATATCCTCCAAGCATATCCGGAAGAATGGGGGGTATTAATCTCTGCACTCCTCAATGCAATCGTTGTGGGAGGCCCTGTGCCAGATTCCTGGAGAGGTGCTGAGGTAGTCCCCATCTACAAAAAGGGCAGCCGGGATCTACCTGGGAACTATAGGCCCATAAGCCTAATAGACTCGAGCCAGAAACTGGCGGGGAAAGCCATTTTGGGGAGGATCTCACAATGGGTGGACGAAAACCACATCCTGTCCGATATGCAAGCCGGGTTCCGTTCAGGCACCGGAACTATCAAACAGGTCTTTAGGCTCCTGCTACTACACTGGAAGGTGGTGGAGCTAGGCAAAGGCAGTCTCTACTTGGCCTTTATTGACCTAAAGACTGCCTTTGACCTGGTTCCTAGGGAGGAACTTTGGAGGGTGCTACATGGTCTAGGGATGCCCCCGTACATACTAAACCTCCTTATCAAACTGCATAACAACACCTATGCCCAGGTCAGATGGGGGTTGAATGGGGAAAAGACCGACAAGATCAGGGTCGAGAGGGGAGTAAGGCAGGGCTGTGTCCTGGCCCCTACCCTATTCTCCCTCTATATCAATGGGGTGGTAGATCATCTACTCGGCGAACCAGCAGACGCTCCCACTCTGGGAGGCGTAAAAATTCCAACTTTGCTGTTCGCCGACGACACCCTCCTCATCTCTAAAACCCCCCAAGGTCTCCAGACATTACTGAATCGCTTCCAGGACTTTTGCAATTCCAGGGGTCTTGTTATCAACGTGGAAAAAACCAAGTACTTAGTTATGCACCCACCCCGCAAACTTGGCCGCCCTCCCATTCTGAACTCTATACCCCTTGAAAGAGTGGCAGAATTCGACTACTTGGGAATTCGACTTAATGACGCGATGAGCTGGACCGCCCACATCAATAAAATGACAATGGCCCACAAAAGGGTGGGGGGGGCCCTCCTTAAGGAGTCCAACAACTCAACAAAACATTGTGTTGCCCCTCTACTAGATATATATAAAGCACGTGCGGTCCCTGCGTCACTATATGGAGCCGAACTGTGGGGCCTGGGCAAAGTGGATTTACTGAGGAAGGCTGAAAACAAATTCATTAAAGATCTCCTCGCCATTCCATCGAGTAGTCCGACCATCCCAGTGCTCATGGATGCTGGCTGTAAAGCAATAGGGGATCAGGCCCGTCTTCGACCCCTCTTGCTCTGGGCTCGCCTGTGGAGGGTACCGGAGCTAAAAACCTTATGCCGATGGCCTAGCTGAGGTGATGCACTCCGACGGTTGGCACAGCATTAAATGGCTGAAGGACACTAAACATCTTTTAGGGGACCTAGGCCTGGACTCCTGCTGGCATAGTCACCCCGCTCCCCCGAAGGAGACCTTAAAAAAACTTTTTTTGGAGTGGGTCCGTGTGAAGCGCATCAGTAATCAGCAGCACTGCAAAACCACCGCAGCTTTTCTGCTGATAAAAGATGTCGTCGCCTACGAGTCGTACATGGACATAATAACAATCGCCATGGACCGGTCCTTGTACATCAAATTCCGGCTAGGAACCCTACCCTTGGCCGACCTCTGCTCCAGGTGGAATAAATCCCAGTCCTCATCACGCTATTGTGCTCTTTGTCCCGATAAACCTGAGACGGTGCCACACTTTCTTTTCGAATGCCCGGACTATGGTCGCCCCAGATCACGTTGGCTTGGACCTATCTGCAGAGAATTGGGTACCCGCCAGTACTCTGTCGCCCTCCGGATTCTTTTAACCAATACAGCCCCTCCTATTGTTTGTGCCGTTGCCAAGTTTTTAAAATGGGCTTGGTTGATTAGACTTAGAAGACTGTCCATATCAATTTAATCCTTTTTTTAACTAATTTATGCTGATCAAATGTGTTTTACTCTTTTATCTAATGTACAGTCATACTTTTTTCGACATGCTGTTTTTATCTTTTGTACCGCTTTTATGATATATGCATATCGAAATAAAGCAATCAACCAACCATTAAATGTGTTTAGTGTTACAAATTTATTCCAATCAAGATGGCTGCAGGTGTGCCATAATTCTGTCATAATTAAGAGTGTTAGTGTGCTAGTTGTTCTTTAGAACACTCTGGGAAGCTGCAGTAGAACACAAATGAATCTCTGCCTTTGTTGGATGTACATGTTTTACTCAGAATGTCAGACTTCATTCTCAAATGACTGAGAAAGATAATGTGAATTTACAGAAAATATGCTCTCATTTTAGCTTCTGGAGCACCTTCCAAACCTCTATGGGACAAGCATGAGAAAATAGTTTTCTCTCAAACATGATTCATGAAATCCCAGCAGAAGGTTTTTCACACGGTAAAATCACCTTAGAATACACCACAATTCCTAAAATTAGTATGGTTCCATCAACAAATGGATTCTAATGTAAGTAAAGTCTGTTATTACCTTTTATAGTTCTCCTTTTGGTGACCTTCAAAACCTTCTATTCACTACATTGCATTTCAATGGGGTGCTAACATGTATATTGGTCCCAAGATGGCTGCCAGCAATTCCAGGATGAAGTACTGACAGCCAATCAGATCTCACGATGAGTTGTGTGGTTAGGCTCTGCCCAGATATAGATATATTTTCAGCAACTACTGAACGGATTTACACCATTTAACAAAAAGGCCTCTTTTTGAACCAAGGGCTACCTTTTTGCCAAATTTGGTGTAATTCCGTTCAGCAGTTCGGGCTGTAGCCGTGTCTAAAGTTTCTATGAAAAACAGGTTTTGGGACCCCCTTTTTTCTCGGCCCCTGCTTGCCGAATCACCCAGAAAATTTCAAGATAGGAGCGGACACGAGCGGGCCATAAGGTTTGAGAATTTTGCGAAGTAAGTAAGTAAGTATGTTTTTATTGCGCAATTAATTAAAATCATTGCAATATACACACACTAGAATGACCGTTGCGTATTGAGGGTGAAAAAATACACTGAACACTTAAAAACAGAAAAATTATTAATTAATGGAAAAAACGTGCAATAATGTCAATGGGAGATGAAAAAACTCAAGCTGGGTCAGAAAGCGAGTTAAGAGAATTAATTTCTAAAATAAACTTGACAAAACGAGCCGCCAACTGCGGAAAGTCTTCCCTCATGCAAGCGTCGAGTGCTTCCTGACAGGTCCTAATGTTAAATAGAAGCCAAATGGGACGCAACCAGAAGTTTCTTTGGGCTCGGAGTTTTTGGCAAATGCACAGTATGTGGATAAGATTTTCCTCCTCCTGCTTGCAAAAGCGGCATTGAGGCGATGCCTCTTTCCTATACCCCTGGCCAAATTTGTATGCCATCAGCGGGATTAAACCAAAGCGGATCGCATTAATTGAAGTTTTATGTATACTTTCATAGGAGCTGCCAGATATAACGGAAGAGTTTTCTGGGTGTATAATTTAGGGGCCCAGGGGCCATGAAAGAACTGGGCGACCCGTTGCTCATCATGGTCGCTTGATAGAATTTTTGCTTGTTTGGTTAGAAGTTTTGTTTTTGCCGCAATGGGCAAAGGGGATGACCATATGTCCTTTGCTTGAAGGGATTCTAAACATGATGTCAGATATTTCTTCCACAGTGTTTTGTGGTTGCTGAAGACTAACCATAGACAGCTCTTTAGGGAGTGGGGGCAAGCGTGCTTTGTTTTTAAACAATAGTTAATGTAGCGTGCACTCATTATCCACCTCTGGGAGGACAACGAAAATTCTTTCCGAATTTGGGCATGGGCAGTTGAGTTTGGCAGCCTAAACACCCTACGGTAGCAAGACGATTGGGCTCTGTCTAACCAATTATTAATTTTGTCCTTGAATATTATTGCACCAAAGGAGATAGTGGGGAGTAATTTTGCGGCAATCAGTTTTATTAATGGTACTAGGTTTTGAGAATGCAGAGCACTTTTCGTTCTTATAAAGGCCCCTTCCAGACTACGGGCAACTGCCTGCATTTTGGTTGTATGCACAGAGGGTCTCCCTTTGTGGTCAATCCACACCCACAAATACTTGTAGGCAGTGAGAGTTTCCAATCTTTTCCCTTCGATGAACCACGTGGTCTTTTTGGTTTTACCAGGAGATATTATCATTGCTTTGGTTTTTGTCACGTTTATCTCAAGCATGTTCGTATTGCAATACTGGGCGAGGGAGTCGAACAGTCTCTGGAGACCAATCTGGGTTTGGTCTAGCAGAATGGTGTCGTCTGCATATTGAAGAGTTTGGATCTTTCTTGACTCTATTCCTGGAGGGAAAGCACGAGTGCGTGACAACCATTCGGGAAGGTCCGCGAGGTACAGATTGAAAAGCATTGGTGCAAGGGTACACCCTTGCTTTAAACCTCTGGTGGTATAGATTTTATTGGAGGTCGACCAACTCGATGTTACTCGCACTTTGACCCAGGTGTCAGTATGTAAAGTGATTAATGCTTTAAGTAACGACTGTGGAATGCCCCATCTTGCAAGTTTTTCCCATAATTTTGTCCGACTTACACTATCAAAGGCTTTTCGGAAATCGATAAAACCAAGGTGTAAGGTTTTACCTTTTACGGCTAAGGTGGAGTCCATCAGATGAGCAATGCATATCAAGTTGTCTTCAATGTGGCAGCCTCTTTGGAAACCGGTTTGAGTGAAGGGAACTAGGTTGTTGGTTTCCGCCCACGTATTAAGTGCAGTTAGAAGAGTGCTGGCATATGCCTTCCCGTCCACGTCTAGGAGAGCTATCATCCGATAGTTATCGGGGTTAGAACGCGATCCTTCCTTATGAAAGGGGACAAGAAGCGATCCTTGCCAAGACGCCGGAATGGGGCCGCCCAGTATTCCGACCTCGAAGAGGGGTGTCAGTATCCGGGCCCATTTTCCAGCAGAAGCTTTAAAAACTTGGGTCGGAATTCCGTTGGGTCCAGGGGCGCCACCCGAGCGCATTTTCTTTATTAATCCAGTTATGTCGTCCGTTAGTGTATTGACGAGGGTGGTGATTTCGTCCTGGTTGACTGGTTGATCAAGAAAGGCCGGGCTATTAGTAATCTGGCCATGTAAGTTTCCCAATCCGCGCAGCAGTGATGTCCTCCTTCAAAAGTTTATGGTCATTTTCGTTGTTGGCAGTTGTTCTTTGTAGCTTGTTTAATTTGCTCTTGGCGGTTCTTGTATGTTGCTGTTGCACTGACAGAGTTTTCGGAGTGTCCCTAGGGAGGTAGTTTGGCGGTTTTGAGGCGAAAAGGTCTCTAAAGCTGGTCAATATAGCTTCCCAAGTGGGAGCTGTCGCCTTGATGCAAGCAGCTGGGGGACCTCTGGTCATAAGTTTATCCACCTCCTTTTTGATTGCATCCTGGTTACTTTCTGACCATCGAAGTTTCCTCACATTCTGCAGGCCGGAAGCAGTCCCTATTGGATTTATATTTGGACGATGTAGTGGCCCAAGGGCAATGCTGCATGTTAAAATGGCATGATCGCTATCTGAAGACGGTGTCACCAGGAACTGGGTCACCAGATGGAAGGCCATTAGCGATATCCATGTATAATCTAGGGTGGCCATTCCAGAGGAGGATATGTGTGAATAGGCTGCCGGTTGATCTGTAGCCATCCTTCCATTGAGGATGCGCAGGCCGAGATGGTTCAGTTTTGTTGCCAGCTTTATTCCATTCATATCCTTTCGCTGATACTGGGATTTTATCTCCGGAATTGCCCACATTGCATTGAAAGATGTTATTTCGGAGGATTGGGTAGAATCGATTTCCATTAAATTTGCATTAAAATCTCCCATTATCAGCCACAGGTCAGTTGGATAGAGAGATTCCAGGTTGTTCATTATTGGTAGTAACTTGCTCAAGGTGGACTCGCGCCTCGTTTTTGTTGGATGTAAATAGACGCCGCCAAGGATCATCTTTTGCTTTGGGTTCCCCTTTACCTGGCTCTCAATCTCCATGCTGATAAAGACATGATCGCCGTCTCCACTATGGAGTATTTCAATCTTCGTAGTCAGGGAGTTCTTCACCGCGATCAGCACTCCGTCGGATGCGTGGCCGCCCACCTTGGAAGGAGTGGCAATGGATTCTATTACAGTAAAGTCTTCCCAGATGGTATTTTCCAGGGCCCAGGTTTCTTGTAGGGCAAAGACTTTGTGGGTCTTCAGTAGACCTGAAGTTAATCGCTCTGTTTTCTCCTGTGTAAGGCCGCGAATATTCCAAGAGCATATGTTTAAATGATGGACCGTCTCATGGTTAAGTTTGTGGCCAT
This sequence comes from Lissotriton vulgaris, assembly GCF_964263255.1. Taxonomy (NCBI): domain Eukaryota; kingdom Metazoa; phylum Chordata; class Amphibia; order Caudata; family Salamandridae; genus Lissotriton; species Lissotriton vulgaris. The sequence continues at coordinate 1,271,173,448 of NC_141689.1, forward strand.
ACACAGGTATCGGTGCATTACCCTAGTACCTGAGAGAGCCAAGACCAGTCTTCCGATTTGTGAGGTTTTAATATGCATTTTCGTGCGCCGCCAGCTGTGGAGGCAATTACTTGCAGTGGATTCTCAGTCCAGGAGACTGTTTTCGGCTCTTGCCGGAAGCCCCGCAGCATCGAAGATGACTGGGATGAATGCTTTACTTGTTTTTGGTCCGGTCTGGTATTGGCAGACATAGCTATGTCAGAGACGTTTTTTTGAAAGGACGGGTAGTCGGTGTTGATATAAGGACTAGCCTGAATGCCCCATTCGTTCAGTTGTTTTTTGTTCTTCACTAGCGTGGCCCCAGGTTCTGGATTAAAGAAAGTTACCAGTGTGGATTCATTTCTTTGTCCTAAGACAGGGTCTATGAAGGACGTTGTCTCAATATCAGTTGAGGTCACGCTTTCTAGGCCCGGCAAGTGCAGGCATAGCCTGAGGACATTGCCTCTATTTAAGATATTCCATTGTCCCTGGGATTCATATTCCGGATAGAGCAATATTTTTCTATGCTGTTGTTGTCCCAGGCAAGAATCTTGATTCAGTGAGGCCGAGTTGATGCTAGGAGCGTCAAAGTCAATGTCCTGGGGCTCTGTGTTGGCTTGTGTGCTTGGTTTAATCATGAAAGGACATGGCATTCTTGGTGGCTCGCCACTTGATGGAGGTTCTTGGGGGCAGGGCATTTTGCTATCAGAACTGTCTGCATTTGCATTAACTTTGGGCTGGATTTTTTCCTCTCCCAGACAAGTCAATGGGGAGGCACCCACCACTATTCCTTCTTTTGGACTTTGGTCCTTGATGGCGGGTTTGTGTACTGCGACAATTGTAAGCAAAGAGCTGTTTTCAAAAGGTTTTGTGGGGCCGTCATTTTGCTTTGGGCAATTGCCGGCAGGCTTGTGATCTACTAGTGGCTGTGCGCAGTTCGATGAGGTTTGCAAATTTTCTTTTTTTCTTTTTGAGAGGCTGCCAATTTTTCTGCCTTATTGATTAGCTCAATTGGGGACTTGCCCACTTTTGTTCCAAGCCATTGTGTTAGAGCGGTGCCCTTTTTTTTTGCTTTGTTTAATTTCTTCAATTTCTTCTTATTTTTTCTGGACAGGTAGGTGCTTACTTTTTGGTCGTTATCGACCATGGTAGCGGGCGTAAGTTGATTTGATAGGATAGGGGGATGTGCTTCAGTATTAGATTGCATGGTTATTTTTGTTACATTCGGTGTTTGTGAACATAGATTGCCAGCAGAGACCAGAGGCGGGAGGGAGAGCTGTTCAGAAGGAGTATTTAGTGTCAGTTTAAGCGGAGAGTGTTCCAGTTTTGAACTGGAACTGGAATAGCTGTTAGTAGGGCAAGATAGACTGTTAGAGCATGGTTCTGATCACCTTAGAGTTTCCAGTTTGTTCAATAAAGGCTCGCAAATGCAGTTTTTATGGCCTTGATTTGGGTGTGCAGTTACAGTTACAGTTGGTTCCAATCTGCGCCAAAGTTATTGGGAATAGAATGTTGCGATTTTTCTATTGTACCTAGGTTCTAACTATATCTACCTACTGGCAACCGCCAGTAGGTAATACATATACATATATATATATATATATATATATATATATATATATATATATATATATATATATATATATATATATATATATATATATATATATATATATATATATATATATATATATATATATATATCCATCCAAATTGCCGAGCAACTCGAGTCTGAACCCTGAAGGGCGGCCAGTGAGACTGGTGCACGGCTTCCAGTTAAAAATTCCAAAATCTCCCTCCTTTCACCTTCAGGAAAGCTCACTAACACAGGCTGGGTTGCTGTAGAAAAATGCTTTAATGGTGAACAGCACGAGGCAAGACGTTACCACAGCCCAACGTTTCTGCCATTACAAGCCTTGATCACGGGCGGTAACTCTCTGTATCAGCAGCCCACGTGACAGGTTTTATCAGCGCGGGCCGTATTATCACAGATTGCGCACAGGGAAACATACACATTTCAAATGCAGGCGCCAGCCTTTCAAAGTCCGAATGCTGTACTGCGCGGCAAATTAATTGATTAAATTGTTCCCATAGCGCAGATTAAATACATGTAAAGTCTTGCACAGTTCGTTATCATTTTATTCACTCACTGCTTTCTCAGCACTTCCAGCCTGCAGCTATGGAAATTCATCCTACTGCTCCCAACTTTCCTCACTCTGTAACAGCGTCACAAAGGGCAAGCAGGTCAGACTCCAACAATTAAATCCATCCAAATTGCCGAGCAACTCGAGTCTGAACCCTGAAGGGCGGCCAGTGAGACTGGTGCACGGCTTCCAGTTAAAAATTCCAAAATCTCCCTCCTTTCACCTTCAGGAAAGCTCACTGACACAGGCTGGGTTGCTGTAGAAAAATGCTTTAATGGTGAACAGCACGAGGCAAGACGTTACCACAGCCCAACGTTTCTGCCATTACAAGCCTTGATCACGGGCGGTAACTCTCTGTATCAGCAGCCCACGTGACAGGTTTTATCAGCGCGGGCCGTATTATCACAGATTGCGCACAGGGAAACATACACATTTCAAATGCAGGCGCCAGCCTTTCAAAGTCCGAATGCTGTACTGCGCGGCAAATTAATTGATTAAATTGTTCCCATAGCGCAGATTAAATACATGTAAAGTCTTGCACAGTTCGTTATCATTTTATTCACTCACTGCTTTCTCAGCACTTCCAGCCTGCAGCTATGGAAATTCATCCTACTGCTCCCAACTTTCCTCACTCTGTAACAGCGTCACAAAGGGCAAGCAGGTCAGACTCCAACAATTAAATCCATCCAAATTGCCGAGCAACTCGAGTCTGAACCCTGAAGGGCGGCCAGTGAGACTGGTGCACGGCTTCCAGTTAAAAATTCCAAAATCTCCCTCCTTTCACCTTCAGGAAAGCTCACTGACACAGGCTGGGTTGCTGTAGAAAAATGCTTTAATGGTGAACAGCACGAGGCAAGACGTTACCACAGCCCAACGTTTCTGCCATTACAAGCCTTGATCACGGGCGGTAACTCTCTGTATCAGCAGCCCACGTGACAGGTTTTATCAGCGCGGGCGGTATTATCACAGATTGCGCATAGGGAAACATACACATTTCAAATGCAGGCGCCAGCCTTTCAAAGTCCGAATGCTGTACTGCGCGGCAAATTAATTGATTAAATTGTTCCCATGTGCTTCAGTATTAGGTTGCATGGTTATTTTTGTTACATTCGGTGTTTGTGAACATAGATTGCCAGCAGAGACCAGAGGCGGGAGGGAGAGCTGTTCAGAAGGAGTATTTAGTGTCAGTTTAAGCGGAGAGTGTTCCAGTTTTGAACTGGAATAGCTGTTAGTAGGGCAAGATAGACTGTTAGAGCATGGTTCTGATCGCCTTAGAGTTTCCACAGTTCGAAGGTGAGTGGGGGGAAAACTAAGGCTCTGTGGTCTAGCTTGAGTCTTCAGCCTCAGGTCTACTATTAGCGTGGACATTATTTCTGGTAGAGTTTCAAGTTTGTTCAATAAAGGCTCGCAAATGCAGTTTTTATGGCCTTGATTTGGGTGTGCAGTTACGTTTACAGTTGGTTCCAATCTGCGCCAAAGTTATTGGGAATAGAATGTTGCGATTTTTCTATTGTACCTAGGTTCTAACTATATCTACCTACTGGCAACCGCCAGTAGGTAATACATATATATATATATATATATATATATATATATATATATATATATATATATATATATATATATATATATATATATATATATATATATATATATATATATATATATATATATTTACTGAAAAAACCATAGGTTTCACACCAGTTATAGTTAGCTGGAAATTTTACTGACATCCATTTACACACTTATTTAACCATTTATTCTTCCATCGTCCTTTACAAATACATATATAAAACATATATGTTTTTCAGAAAGACACACATTCACTGGATGGTGTCATCAGTGATGTCATGAGTGATGTCACTGACCATGTCATGAGTGATGTAATATGTGACATCATCAGCAGTGCATTGCAGGCACGCAAGTTATAGTGAGTCCAACTAACTATAACGTGGGAATTTCAATGGTTTTATGTCAGTAATATTTCCAGCTAACTATAACTGGTGTGAAACCTATGTTTTTTTTAGTGAATTTAATAGGTTTTTTAAATGCTAATTCCTAACTATAACTGGTGTGTAACCTATGGTTTTTTCAGTGAATATATATATATATATATGTATATATATATATATATATATATATATATATATATATATATATATATATATATATATATTACCTACTGGCGGTCGCCAGTAGGTATATATAGTTAGGATTTTTTCTCTATGGGACTTTTGAAAATTCTATGTCTAATAACTTTGGCGTTTGTGGACTGAATTTTCAGGAAAATGGCATATTGTGTTTCTGAGCAGCCCCTGAAAATTTGAGGGGTTTCGTCAAGCAGGGGCCGAGAAAAAAGGGGGGTCCCAAAACGCGTTTTTAACATTGAGTTTTCCATAGGGCGGTTGGCCTCACTTTTAGCTCGAACGGCCGAATGGATTTGCACGAAACTTGGCAAAATTGTAGGGACTGTTAGCCCGATGTGCCTTTGCTAGGTCTCAATATATGTGCTCCAGTGGATTTTGAGAAATTAACATTTTAAAAAACAGAGATATCTGTGACAGCGTCCCGGTTAGCGCTCCGGTTCGCGTACTTGACGCGTAACGGAACTTCGCGAAGCGAAGCTGATTGGCTCTCCGGTGACTGTCAACATTCTAAACAGTCCGGAGCGGCCGCCATCTTGTCTTTCGGTAAGATCGAGAGACAAGGGGAGGCCAAAACAAAGGGGGAAATTACCATAAGGGGGCATAGTAGATCCTCCCTTACCCCCTAGGTTTGATGTGGAGGCTTTAAAAGGGCCCCGTGGGGCAAAATTTTTTTTAAAAAAAATTGGTTTTTTTCGCGCGGTTAGCTGCCGGTACGCGAACCGGGTAGCGCACCGGGAAGCGAACATAAGTGAAAATTAGTGAAAAAAGGTACATTCGAAATTTTGAAAGAGTAATTATAGTTAAGGTAGCTCTGAAAAGAGCTTTTGGGTTCTGTGGAAGTTCTAGGTACTTATAAGTATGTACCAATACACAGTCTTAAATTTTGTATGAAAACTCTGTTCCCCTCATCTGAGAAGTGCACGCCATCTCCTCTGTAGATATCTTGCATGTAGTAACGCAAGTTATTGTTGTAGATGCAGCCCATTCCATGGTCTCTCATGTAAGCTGAAACAGACTTATTTACATGCTTTCTCGATTTCTCAATTTGTGGACAAAATTGATTGGACCACCTCAATTTTTGTCTTTGGCATATATTAGAATATACCAAGGCAGTTTGAGGAAAAAGTGCCATCAATTGCTCAAAGGTGTCTTTTAAGAGCATTTCCAGACCTACCCCAGTCAAAGTGCCCAAATCATTTCCTCCAGAGTGCACTATTATGAGGTCAGGTTTTGGCAAATGCAAAAAGGTTTTCACCAATGGTATCAATTGGTGACATCTCAATCCTCTTTGCCCAATCCATTTGATTTCCACATTTTGTAAATTGAGGTTGTGTAAATTTCTGTTATCAGCATACCTGTGAGCCCAGTGGATGTAGCTATGTCCAAGGATCTAGACAGAAACCATGGTGAGAGGAGGTTCCGTTGCAGTCAGATGAAGTGTGTGAATGAAATGGCAGTTGAAACAGTAGGAGTTTGTAAAGAAAAAAAACTATGGAGTTTGAGTGCTACTGATTCATTAGCAGTGATTGGTGGATTTCCATTGCTGAAAACAGAAAGTTAGGGTGCATGGATGTGTTCTTTGAAAGATGTAATTTGAATGGTTAATAAAAAATGATTTTAAGAAACACTGCAGTGGATCAGCAGGTGTACTGAGAGTTCAGAGTTCATTTGAAACATTGTTGTGTGAACTTGTAAACCTGAGAGGTCTGTCAGGAGCTAGTTGCTATTGAAAAAGGGCAGAAAGGGCAGGGGGGGGAAGGGTGTTGATTTGAAAAAAGTGAGGGAAGAGTTTTGATTGGGTGACATTAGAGATATGTTTCATGAATATCAGCATTTTTGTGCCTTTCTTGGTTGCAGTCTCTGGAGTGCATACCTTTTGCTCTGCTAAAGAAAATTTGGTGTGTTTCTGAGACTGTTTTGAAATTCAAAAAGCATTTGCTAAGGTGAGATATGGTTCCTTTACTTTAGAAAGAGACGAGTATGCTTTTTGGAGAAAATAAGGAAGCCAGCTGTGCAATTAAAATGATGTTTTGTGTCAAGTGTTTGCATTATGTTTTCCAAGAAGATTTTGCTGCTTTTACAAATTGTAATTGGAGATAATGTGAAGTATTAGTACTGAGAAGGTGTGCAGAGAGAACAGGGGAGGTCAGAGAGGGGGGGTGTTCGTAGCGCCAGGGAGACGCGCTGGGGACCGGCGAGGGGCAGAGGGGCCATAGCGCATTCAAAATGGCTGCTGCTTGCTAGAGCGTACGTGCCTGAGTGGGGACAAGGTGGCGCCGATTATGTTGACATCGCAAACCAGATTTTAACACTTAGACATGAAAGTGAAAACTGCACCATTGCTCCCCCCCCCCGACTGACACCCTCCTTTGCCTCAGCTTGGATCATCTTTTGCTAAAGTGTTCAAAGACCCCACCGTGAGTATAAGCACAACCGGGGCCTTACTGCACACCCAAATACGTCCCCATGTGTGTTTGGCCATTTCTAGTCACTTTCCCCGTGGTGCAAGGTCCTTGTAAATACGCCCCCATTGGTGCTTGGCAAATTTTGATTTTGATTGTTTGAGTTACATAGCCATGTTAAAAGTGATGGAAAAAAAGGTGCAAGGGCCTTAAAAAAACGTGTTCATGTGTATTAGGGGCATTTTAAGTCACTTCCCCATGAATGTAGGTATATAATTGTTTTACATAATAGGTTTAAAAACGTTTTTTGAAATCAATTAGGATTCTTGATATGTACTGCTAGTGTTTCATAGGTTGTTTGGGGCATATTTACAAGGCTTTTGAGTCCCTTTGATGTTATTTTTACCATTTTAATTTAAGACATTTCCCCGTGGTGCAAGGTCCTTGTAAATACGCCCCCATGTGTGTTTGGCTATTTTAAGTACTGATAGGGTGTCCACACCTTTTCGTCATCCTGAATCAATCATTTAAAGTGTTAGGGGCAGATTTATGATGGCTGTGCGCCTCTTTTGTGCTGCTGTTGCGTCACTTTTATAATGCAGAAGTGATTTACAAGATGTACCATGTTGCAAGATAGCAGCCGCGGGTCGTGGAGGGAGTTACGGTGGGGCAGGGAGGCGGGGAGGGGGAGGGGCAGGGTGGAGGGACTTAAACACTGGCATATGGATTATTGCAGGTAAGTACACAATTTAACATGCGTCAGGTTTCATGTGGGCTTTTTGTTGCAGGGTGGGCAGTCATTTGCATGAAAGCCCTGTAAAACTAACACAGTGAAATTAAGAAGATTTCACTGAATCATCTTTATGGCATTGCTGAATCAAATCCTTACTGTTATTGATTTACTGTTTGGTAATAGTGGTTAATAACATTTTTTATTATATTTTACCACAGATTCAACTGCAGATTATTTCGAAATTAGACAATGCCGTCTAAGGATAGAATCTGAAAGGCTACGAAACGTCAAAGACAGCAGATTAGTAAATGCTTGCAGCAGTCCTCTACAATAAAATCTCGTCAAGACACGAAGAAAGCTCCGGGTAAGAGAACAAAATCATTCCTTAGAAACATTTGTAGAAACAAAAGTATAACTACAGAACAAGTTTTAGTCCTGAAAAAGAGAGCCAATTTAAATGGAAAGGAAAGGCCCGTCAAAAAAGTTTCTGCTAGAGCAGGAGATAACTCTGTGCATGGCAGTAGAAGGGAAAATACATTCAGGGACATTCGTAGGCGAATGTTCCGCAACAGGATCATTGTCAGTTTGCTAAAACAATTTAAGAAAGGCCAACAGAAAGTGGCATTTTATAAGAAAAAGAAAAATGTAGAGAAAATTATTGATCAGGCTTTCGAAATTAAGCGAAAGTCATTTATTTTGGTAATCAATAGAATTAGGAAACTAAACAAGGTAATTTATGATTTTAAATCAAATAGCAGATGGAAGAGAGTAGTTAATCGTACTAATTTTTGTGAAGTTTTCTCAGGAGAATGGATGCATAGTTCAAGTTGTGAGGCATTTTTTAATGAGGAGAGTTATTTTCAGGACAATGATTTGGTGCATGCAGTTGACACCAGTGGTCGAGCATATAAGGTAAAAGATGGTCGTCCGGTTGAAAAAGAAAAACTTGTGTCTGCAGATGCAGAAGAGGTGTTAGGTGATGAGGTTTTAGGGAGACGTCCTAAGGGACCAGTGTACACCTGGAAGTGTAGTTCTATTTGCAGTGTGCGACAGGATTCCATCAATTTGCTTTGTGATTTTGCACGGACATTTAATAAGAAAAGTTTAAAACAAAAAATAAAGTTGTTGCAAGAATTAGATCCTTGCAGAGTGAGACAAGTGACAGGTTTGCATGGTCATTCACTGGCTTGTCTTTCCAGGAGAGTATGCCAGAGTGTTTTTCATCATTTCAGGATGCTAGCAGTGAATCATAATAAAGTGAGGAAATTAGTTAGAATGTTGTATTATGCTAAGAGTCCAGCAATTATGCTTAAACAATTAAGCAGTGCTCTTTTGCATGGTTCTGAAGTAGATGTGAAGAATATTTGTCAAGAAATTGAGTTCTGTTACTTTGCTGGTAAAGAGAACAATGTTGAAATTGACCCACTAGAAGAAGGTAATGTGGAAGAGAGTGTACAGATTTTCAGTATAGATAAGTTTCACAAGTAAATTTCCACGTTTATGGTGAAATCAAGTGAGAGGCATAATTTCACTTCTGTGTGTTGTCGACGGACTTATTATAAGAATCAGACTAAGTTAGTGGAGTTATATGCAAAAAGTGATATGGAAAACAATAGTGAATGGAAGGATTTTGCCACATACTTGATGGTAGAAAATTATTTTGATTTGGGAGCGGACCAACGTATGTGTACTTATTGTTTTAACAAATTAAACCAAAACCAGATGCCTGCTAGAGCGGTTCATAATAATCTGGAATTGGTTGACATTCCTTCTGAATTGAAGGATTTAAATACTTATGAATCTATTTTGATTCAAAGTGTGCATCCCTTCCAGGCTATTGTACGAATGGAGCCAAAGACAGGGAAATTGCCTCCATCAGATTTACAGAGAGGATTAAAGGGAAGGGTTGTTTATTTGCCTTTAGATTTGAAGACAAACATTAATACAATTGGAGTAGAGAAAGTGGAAGAGGAACCTCTGGTTATCTTAGTTAATGGGGTTCCGACAAAGAGTAAGAAAATCTGGCAAGATTTAGTGGATGTTAGGAAAGTCAAAAAGGCAACATTGTATTTGATAAAAAACAATGAGTACTACAAGAATGTATGTGTTGCAGAAGAGGAAGTAAGTGAAGAAGAGGACAGCGATTTGTGTGCTGGACAAATTGAGAAAGTAGAAGCCTCTAAAAATGAAGAAATATATGAACATTATAGTGTTCATCCTTTGCATTCCAAGGAAGTCATGGGGAATGCTATTGAGTTGTTTCAAATGAAACAAGCCAAAGGGATTCCCATTAGTGTTTGGGAGGAAAGTTTGGAAGCTCGATGTTTCCCACAGTTATTTCCCACAGGTCGAGGAGGACGATATGATGAGCGACGTGATCAAATTTCTGCTTCAGAATACCGGACTTTACGATTGTATGCAGAAGATCCTAGGTTTCGTCAATGCATTCCCTATTTGTTTCATCTACTGTTTGAAAGTGATCTCTCTGGATTGTCTTATGCAGTGAACCACATCTTGAAAAGTGGTGTACAACTGCGAAATATCTCGGCAAGGGACTTTATGGATGAAGTCAATGTGCAAGACAGTATTTTGGATTCTCACCTGATTAATCTCATGGCTTGTCAGCGTGGTACTAATGAGTATTGGTACCGCTGTCATGGTGACTTAAAATGTATGCTGAGAAACTTAGGAACTCCCACATGGTTCCTCACTCTCAGCTGTGCTGAGTATGGCTGGGAAGACTTACTTGAATTTCTACGAGAGGCAAATGGAAACATTGAAAATATCGAATTCAAGACACCCGGAGAACTGTGCTCTTTGGATCCAGTGAATGTATGCAGGTACTTCAATCATAGATTTGAAGCTATGATGTCTTTCATCACGAACAAGAAACATCTACCTCTTGGAGAGGTGTTGGATTTCTTCTGGAGAAAGGAGTATCAAGCACGAGGTGCTCCTCATATACATATGCTGCTATGGATCAAAGATGCACCCAAATTTGGAACAGATCCGGATGACTTAGTGATGAGTTTCATAGAACAGTATTCTACATGTGCTGTTCCAAAGACAAAGGAAGATAAAATCTAAGAGAACAAGTTTTACGGTTTCAAAGTCATCGTTGTGGAAAGTACTGTCGTCGTAAATTCAGAAACAAGGAGAAGTACTACACCAAATGTCGTTTTGCATTTCCACGATCGGTGATATCTAAAGGAAGAGTGAACAATTTGATGTCTTTGCTGCGACATAATGTGACGAGGAAATCACCCAAAAACACATACAATTTGAAAAGAAAGGAAGAGTCCAAGTACATTAACGACTACAACCCAGTGATTTTGTCCATGTTTAATGCTAACATGGATATAGAGTTTGTGGCTGACAACTGTATGGCTGTGGCTCGGTATGTGACGTCTTACATCACAAAAAAAGAAAAGACAGAACTGAAGGATATGTGGGAGGATATTTCCCATGAAAAGAGCCTCAGTAAGAAGTTGTACAGTTTCAGTCTGAAGATGTTGTCGCATCGAGAAATCGGAGCTCACGAATGTTCTGACCGGTTATCTTCAGCAAGTCTCTATGCCAAATCTAGGAGTATCATTTGGGCGAGTCTTGGTCTTGCTGCAACGCGTAATCGAGTTCTGAAACCTGTACGGGAAATTGAGTATTTGGCGGAGAAGGAGCCAAGCAGTACAGATATTTTGAAGACCAACATGTTGGATACATATTATCCAAATAGAAGCAGTCACCTGGAGAATGTTTGTCTGTATGAGGTTCTACAAAATTACATTTTCAAGAGGAACATCAAAGAAGATATTAATAAAGGAGTGTATGCTGTAATTGGAAGTGAGGGATGTCTGGTCAAGCAAAGAAAATGTCAATTGGTAAATCATCGAAAATTGAATTGCGAATCTCCAGAAAGAAAAGAATTTTTCTATTTAGCTCTTTTGCAACTTTTCAAGCCTTGGCGTGCAGAAGAGGAACTGCTTGGAGATTTCCTCTGTTACGAAGACTCTTTTAATGCAGCCAAGGAGTCCATAGAATGTCCTGTTTTTCCAAAATATCTAGAAATGTTGAATGCAGAAATCGAGCAGGAAGCAACAATTGCAGCTGAGATTGCTAGAGACAGTTCTCAGGACAGTCAGAGTTCTGTTTCATTGAGTCAGGATCCACTAGGAGAACCAGTTATCGAAAATGAAGCTGCCACTGCCATGATTGAAGTGGAAAGAGCCATGGCACATGCTCAGGAGGATGCGGTTAACTTAGAAGATTTGGAAAGACAACTCAACGTTGAACAGAGGAAAATATATGACGAAGTTACCAAACAAATTGAGCATGGATTAAGTCATGGGAAGAAAGAGTTCTCATGTACGTCGTTGAAGCCTTTCTGACTGTACGTGAGTGGAGAAGCAGGAACTGGAAAAAGTTTCCTCATTAAAGCAATTTCATGTTATCTGCAGAAAAGGACTGAGTCATCGCTGTCTTGTGTTGTCACTGCTCCAACTGGTCCGGCAGCACATAACATTAAAGGTATTACTTTGCATCGGCTACTGATGCTGCCAGTGGAGCATGATAACAAATTACAATATCACAAGTTATCAGGAGATGCTTGTTGTGAAGTATCTAGAGTCCTGAAGAAGATGAAACTTCTTATCATTGATGAAGTAAGCATGGTTTCCAATGTCATGCTTGCCTTTGTGCATTTGAGAATGCAGGAAGTTCTTAAAACAGAGTATGATGTGTTATTCGGTGGCAAACACATCATTGTTTTCGGTGATCTTCTGCAGCTGACACCAGTGAAAGGACAACCAGTGTTTAAACTGCTTACGCAAGAAGATACCAGGAAGTGCCTAGGGAGCATTGGCAACGTTAACATATGGTTAAACTTCAGTTATGCTGAGCTGCGTGAAAATATGCATCAGGCGAAGGATGAAGATTACAAGAATATTCTACAAGATGTTAGAATCGGGAAAGTAACCGAGCGTGGGAAAGAAGTTTTACATGCACGATTACTGTCAAATTTGTATCCAGAAGAAGACGTTCTGCCAGAGGATATTTTACATAAAATTACTGAGAAGAAATCTGGAATATGTTTGATGCCAACTATTGCAGAATGTTCCATCTTCAACAACAAAATGTTGAATTTAGAGAACCAAGAGATTGTGAAACTGGAAGCTATTGACAGAATTGAGCATATGGGAGCAACAATTGTTTTGTCTGAGAATTTGAAATCTAAATTGGATTCATTAGAGAAGACTATATCTAAAACTGCTGGTTTTGAAAAGACTCTGAATGTGTGTTTAAATTGCCGTATAATTTTGAGAAGGAATTAACATGTTGAAAGAGGTCTGGTAAATGGATCTATGGGCAATGTTGTTGATTTTGAGAAATACAGAAATAGAGATGGAATTGAATTTTTAAAAATTACATTTAATGGCATTGAGGAAGTACAGCTAATTGGTCGTTGCACAGCTAGGTTTTTGCTTGTAAAAGACTTATATGTTCGCCGTAAGCAGTTTCCTGTTTGCTTGGCATTTTCGGCGACAATCCATAAATCGCAAGGTTTAAGTGTAGACACTGCTTTAGTGAATATTGGCAGTTCTGTGCTCAAAGAGGCTATGGCTTATGTAGCATTGTCACGAGTCAGAACTTTATCGGGATTGTACTTGATTGACTGTGATGTCTCAAACATTTGTGCGGATCAAGATTGTGTTAAGGAATACAATAGGTTAAGAAGAGAGTATGCGCCACATTTGCCTCAATATCCTTTGTTTGAGAAACGTGTGGTAGGCCGGAAACGAAGAAATGTCACCAATAGTAGGGAGGTTGTAGCAAAAAGACCAAAAGTCGATGAACCAAAAGTTGTAAGCAGAAAGAAAATGAATTCTGTTGAAGACGTTGTTGGTTTTCAATTTGAAAATAGTTCTGGTGTCAACTGCTATGCTAATGTAGTGGTTAATGTTGTCTTTTCACTAGAGACTTTAAAAGAACAGATTGAGATCAATTCGGAACAAAGTTTATGCTGTTTGTTGAATTCTGTGTTAGAGAAATGTAGCGCTGATAGAACAAGACTAGAAAGTGTGTCTGAAATTCGTTATCTGTTAGACGAATGTTCAGGTCAAACGCAATTCTCTCAAAATATTCAGCAGGATTGTCAGGAGTTTTTAATGTATATGCTTGATGTATTGCAAGATGAAGGTGTAGATGTAGATTATCTGTTTAGCCTTTCTTATCAATGGCAGAATGATTGCGAGAACTGTAGGCTATCTAGTACTACTAGTGTAGACTCAGAAAGATTTATATATTTAACTTTGCCTGACAGTAAATCAGTATCCTTCAATAAGCTAGTAAAAGCAGCCGATCAAAACATGGAGTGTAGCCAATGTAAGTCTGCAATGCTGTCCACGTTAATTATACGAAGTTATGGCCAGTATGTCATTTTAATGTTCCAACGATGTAGGCCTGATGGAACTAAATTGACAACTTTAATTAACAATTTTGTGGCTTCGCAGTTGTCAATATCAGGAAGTTTTTTTGTAACTACAGCAATTATATATCATGACGGTCCTTCGACAACTTCAGGACATTATACAGCTTATTTAAAATCTGGAAACGGCTAGTCATTCTGCAATGATTCTGTTTTAACTTTCAAAAAAAGATTGCCTTTCCACCTTCAAAATTCTTACCTGGTGTTCTTACAACCAAAATTTTAGGGAAGGAATCTTGGGATTTGTTCTGAGGAATGTCAAGAGGTTCTAATGGCTCCTACTCTATATGGCCTTGTGGATAAGTGTAGTACAGAGCGAAAACTGTTTGTGTTTATAAGCTAATTCAAGCAGCAGATCAAAACAAGGAGTAGAGGAAATGTAAGTCTGCAATGCTGTCCACATTATTTATGGAAACTTATGGGTGAAATGTCATTTTACAATTTCAACTACATAAACTGGATGAAAATAAGTTGTCAAGTCTAATTAAAAATGTTTTGGCTACACAGTCATCGATTTCAGGAAGAACATTTGTAACTGCAGCTATTATATATTATGATGGTCCTTTGACAACATCAGGATATTACACAGCTTATTTGAAATATAAAAAAGGCTAGTCTTTCAGCAAACATTACCAATTGAGTATGAAGCAATGTTGCCTTTTGACTTCTTTTCTGAAGTGAGAATTTAGGGTAGGTAACTGGACTATAATGATTCTAGGTGTTGCTGTAATTTAGTGTGCTGTTTTAAATTGCTTTGTATGTCTCATTTTTCTTAAAACGATGGAGTTTATCTTTCAGAAAGTGGCGGGCAGAAAATAGTAACAGCACAACAGAGTATAAGCTGTTCATAGGACATCCTTTGACGTCATAGAAAGTAAGTTACTTTTGAGGAGTTCTTATTTGTGATTGATTATATTTTAAGGGTTTTTTAAACACAATCATTTTGATTGTGTTTTTTTTTTCTCGCTGTTATATGATGAATACCTTCAACTCACTGTTTTCAGTGAAATTTGATATATTCTGAGAACAGCAAAAATAAACCATTAAATATGTATAATTAATTTTGTACTTTGAATTGTGATTTATAATATGTATTCATATGGAGAAGTGTGGCTCAATGCTTAGAGCGGCAGACCTTGATGCAGAACGCTGGCCAGGGACGAGGGTTCGATTCCCGCCTCGGCGGGTTTCGGGCTTAAATTCCTCTGACCGGATATTCTCGCCTCAGTGCCGATTCTAAGCATGGGTCCCACGCTGCAACTCTGGGCAATAGCTTGCTTAGTCTCCACAAAGGCCCCCGATACACAAGGGATGCCTGGTTTCACCATGGGATGCCCAGGAGTGGACACCCCACAAGGAAAAGCCAGGGGGGGTTCCCTTGTGGTAGGAGTACAAGCGCCGGGATGCCTCCGGGTCACTGTTCGCGCTATACAAATACGCCACATTTACATTTACATTTACATTCATCTTGTCTCATGCTCACTCATCTTTTACTACCTTACACAGATTAAAAGTATAAAAATTACAATTGACTAAGTTAACGACAATTATAAGGTAGGTGTTTAGTACTCTTTACATTACATCTCTATCAAATTTAACTTTTATTAGTTCCACTGCTTCATTTCTTTAACCCTCAGTTTCCTGCCTTTGCTACTTCCCTCATTTATTTTTCTATTACTTACTTATACTACTGTTTCCACTCCTTTTCTCGGTCCCTGTTTCAACAGTAACTGTGTGTTACTCCCTCTATTTGTCTTTCTTTTAACATTACTCTCTGTTTACTTACTCTTCTTTTTTTTTTAAAAAACATTATTTTAGTTTGCGTACCGGTTCGCGTACCGGCGCGCGAACCGGGAAGCGAACCAAAAGAAATAGAGGTTGCCATAGTGCTAAACATTCTAGCAATTTTTTATAAAGGGGAGGTAGTTCTGAAAAGAACTTTTTTTAAAATTATTTTTGTTGTTTTATATTTTTTTTGTTTTTTTTTGGGAGGGGGAAACAAAAATGATTCATTAGAAAGGGCTCAACAGGAGCAACAAAAAAAAAAGAAAATTTATTTTCTGGGGCGTTTTGTACATTGATGATGTTCAAAAGCTCTATTGATTAGAGTTGCACTCCTCTCTCCACAGGAAATTAATTTGCCGCAAGTTAAACAGGTCAATTTCATTTGGCCAAAGTTCATCTGTAGATTTGGGACTGTCTCCCTTGCCTCTGATCCCGTCACTGCCTCTTCATTGGTGGATGTACTGGCCACAGGTCGGGGGTTATCCACCAGATCACGTATTTGACCATGTCATGAATGATGTAATATGTGACATCATCAGCAGTGGATTGCGGGTGCGCGATATATAGTTATTGCAACTAACTATATATGCGAATTTCAATGGTTTTGTGCGAGTAAAATAAGGTTTTGTAAATGTTAATCCCTAACTAAATATGGTCTATAACCTATGGTTTTTTCAGTGAATTTTTAAGGTTTTGTAAATGCTAATTCCTAACTATATATGGTCTATAACCTATGGTTTTTTCAGTGAATATATATATATATATATATTACCTACTGGCGATAACACTTTTCATTGGATTAAAACATTTTTTTTCCCAAACGATGAAAGCCCCACCTTGTTTCTGGATATTTCAGACTGAAGCTGGCGTCAGCATGAGAGCACCACCATCTCGTAGCTCAGTCGTGGCCATTCCACGAGCAATCATGGCAGCCGCTCCCCACCAGAAGCCTGCGGGAGTCGGGGGCCCCCAAGACTTTTGTAGAATCTTCAAGGCTGAGGGGACGCTTTCGAGAATGAGGCCCAAGCCCTAGCATACAAGCGTCCGAGTTCCAAGGTGTCCCAGGGCCATTTTAGTGGACCACGCCCAAATCTGAAGAGCCGGCCTCCATTTTGAGAGTCCTGTGGCAGCCGCCTATCGCTGCATCGCAAGAGCGGGAGCAACTCAACTACATGGTGAGCGAGACGCTGTAGTCGCAAGAGCGGGCGGTAAACAGCTGAATGGCGGAAGAGGCACAGTGTAGCAAAAGCGGGCGGAATGGCAACTGAAACGGTAAAGGGGCGCCCCACTACAGCGTGTCTTCAGGTCAAACGGATTGTGGGACAAGGTCCAGAATGGAAGAGTCATCAAAAGGCAAAAAGTTCCGCCGGACCCCGCGAGCCGGCCGTCTATGTCGGGGGCGATCTTAGGCCACACCAGGGCAACACGACTTGGGGAGGGGGCAGCAGCCAAGCGCCCCCTCCCAGTCCGCGCCACCACACCGTATGTTGAAAATCTGAAGCCATCGTTCTACAAACTCTCAACCAGCCTTGGATGGTAAAATCTTGAAGAATGTACAAACTGAAAACCAGTTTTTGTCTGCATAGCATCAGCAGCAACGCTTGCTATCAGAGTGCATGAGTTTCATGTTCGATCGATTGAGCTAGCCGGATCAGGCAACAAAAAGTATAAAATAGTTATGTAAATAGTTATTTAATAAAATGTTTTACCCTGTTACTTTGCTGGTGTGTTGTATATATTTATAATATTTGCATAGAGTTTATCGTTATTTTGGGCAGGGTGGGTGGCGGAGCCGAGCTGTCTTGCAGCCATCATGGTGTGGAGCTCAGTTCATCTCACTAGTTTCGTATTTCGCATGAAGGGTTGTTCCTAATGTTCCTATTTTAGCGAGGTCAAAAAGAGATCCCATTAGTGGCCTACTGATTTTGCTCGATTACTTTTGTTTTTTTACACGATTTTTCACTATCTGCAAAGATTAAACAGAGTATTGCGACTCTGTGCTTGTTTGTAAATAGAGAATTAACCAAAGAGAACCAATTCTAAAGTAGTAAATGCTTGGATAACAATCAATCAAATGGAGAGACAAGCAGGCACGACGGATTACAACGGGGGCAAAGGCCTGCGTTAACTACCCTTCACTATCTGCAAAGAGAGAGTACTACTAAGAGAAAAGAGGGGGGGGGCAGCGTTCAAAGCACATCAGCGTGCATAAACACGAAAATGTTTTTACCTATCACGTACTTGACATTTGACAGCTTTTGATATTTGCTATTAAAAAACCATTGAAATCCACTGAAAAAACCATAGGTTATAGACCATATATAGTTAGGAATTAGCATTTACAAAACCTTGAAAATTCAATGAAAAAACCATAGGTTATAGACCATATATAGTTAGGAATTAGCATTTACAAAACCTTATTTTACTCGCACAAAACCATAGAAATGTGCATATATAGTTAGTTGCGCTAACTATATATCGCGCACCCGCAATCCACTGCTGATGATGTCACATATTACATCATTCATGACATGGTCAGTGACATCACTGATGACATCTCAAATGACATCACTGATGACATCATTGATGACAACTCAAATGACATCACAGACAACATCACTGATGACATCAATCATGTGATAATACGATTAACCTCCTCAGACTCTAATATAACCTTAGATACACTCAGAGTAAACAGACACTCACAGACTGTCACTCATCCATGGAGTTACTCATACACCTAGTCAGTCATGCAAATAATCAATCACACCTCCATTTCCTCAACTATACAGTTATACACACCTTACTTATTCAAACATATTCTAACACATATTTACTCTCTTATACAATCACTGATACAAGTTTTCAATGATCCATGCAGCCACTCACACATTCACTGGCTCTTATACACAGTAATTTATATATGTCAACTCTCACATGTACTGTGTTTTACATATGTACTTACTTTGACATGTAGCACTGAGATATCCATTCACTCACCAATACACTCATGCACACAGTCAACCACTCATACAGCTGTTTCCACATGCAGTTTTGAACCCATACATCTAGTGAATCAACTGTTCACATATCTATGCACAGAGTCACACACCTCCCAGCC
This sequence comes from Lissotriton vulgaris, assembly GCF_964263255.1. Taxonomy (NCBI): domain Eukaryota; kingdom Metazoa; phylum Chordata; class Amphibia; order Caudata; family Salamandridae; genus Lissotriton; species Lissotriton vulgaris. Next base: position 1,271,192,279 of record NC_141689.1, read on the forward strand.
ACCCACACACACATACTCAGTCTCCCATACAAATACTTGGGCAACCAATCAATAACCCATATAGTTACTCATATAGGTACTGATCAACACATGCAGCAGTTTACAGAACAACAGATATAATTATGCACAAATTAAGACAGTTTAGTCACTAACCCATGCACTCAGTGAGACACATTTAATCACTCTCTCATACAGTCAGTCATGCGCCTACTAAATCCTTCATCCAGACACTTATACAACCACTCATTCTTCAATATGTAAGACATATTTTAACTTTACAGAAACATACAGTCACTGGATGATGTCATCAGTGATGTCATCAGTGATGTCACTGACCATGTCATGAATGATGTAATATGTGACATTATCAGCAGTGGATTGCGGGTGCGCGATATATAGTTAGCGCAACTAACTATATATGCGAATTTCTATGGTTTTGTGCGAGTAAAATAAGGTTTTGTAAATGCTAATTCCTAACTATATATGGTCTATAACCTATGGTTTTTTCATTGAATTTTCAAGGTTTTGTAAATGCTAATTCCTAACTATATATGGTCTATAACCTATGGTTTTTTCAGTGAATATATATATATATATATATATAGGGAAACCTATATCTTTTGTAAGGTGCACTATCAGCAGCTTACACCGGCTGCAACGGCAGGCCTGTAGTTGCAGTTTGAGTGGTCTCTCATGGGTGGCATAATACATCTTCAGCCCATGGGGGACACCTGGTGTACCTATGCCCTGGGCACCTCAGTACCATATACAAGGGACTTATAGGGGTACACCAGTATCCAATCCGGGTGGTACCTAATTACTTACCATAACCAATTTAGGGGAGAAAGCACAGAGACTGGGGTCCTGATTAGCAGGATCTCAGTCAGACTAGTCAGAATCAGCATAGCACCAGGCAAAAAGGGGGGAACCATAAAAGCAAATCCTACTTTCCTACAGGCCTGCTGTAGGGGGGACTTAAATATATTATTTCAGGGAAGTTGTCCCTTTGCCATTAGGTTTAATGACAAAGTCAAGTTAGAAGTGTGGCACACTATCCTGTCAGTCTGCAGAGGGGCGGCCGGCATGGCTCGCGGGTGGGGGTGGGGGCCAGTCTGGCTGTCTGCTTTTTAAAATAAATAAAACTTACCTTAATGCCATTGGGTCCTGCGTCTTCTCGCCAGCACGCCTGTGTCCGACTCCAGGTTGGAAAAGGAAGCAGGCAGCCAGGCTCCCATCCCTCAGCTAATCACAACGCTCCAATAAAGCTTTGTGATTGGTCTGAGTGCCGTGACATGTCTCTCAGCCAGGGGCTGGAGGGGTTGGCATGTTCTCCATGCAGGCTGTAATTCAGCCTGCATGGGGAACAGGGCAGTGCCCATGACTGTTTTGGGCGGCCCGAGAGGGCCAACCAAACAGTCATGTTGCACAGGAGTGTTCTACCCCTGCAGCTCCACGCTGCCCCCTAATGCACTGCTGCAGCAGCAGGACAAAATAAAATAATGAATAACATTCCGTTATCATTTTTTCATTTCTTTGCTGCTCCTGGCAGTGTGGCGTGTCTCCTCCGCCTTACCTGAGGCGACTCCACTGAGTCTGCAGTAACTGGCTGGGGCCCATTTTACCTCTGTTACATGTAGGATGGCATGAACATTGCTGCAGTCCTGCCAACAATCAGCCTTACATGCCCTTGGTAACCTGGGTCATATAAGTAAGTCAGTGTAGGAAGCTAGCTCTGTATTTGCTACACCAAAGTAAGGTATAGTGTGCACAGAGTTCAGTGGATCCCCAAACATAGGCAGAGTTTAAAATACAGTACCTTACTCTCTATTTGTGGTAGTGTGGGCAAGCAGTAAGGCCTTATCAAAGGGTAGTGCTAAGCATTAATTGTACAAATTAGGCAAGCAATTATTTAACAACACTCAGGGACTGAACTCTGACCAATTGGTTTTTATAAAAAATATAATTAAGTTATTTTTATTTTCTAGAACCAAGCCAGGCCTGGTGCAGGTAAGTATAGGAATACTTTGCAAGCATATGCAATTTAAATGCAGTTTTAAGGCAGTGAATTAGTTACAGTAGAATTACTTTATATTTGCAGATAGCCAGAATTACTGTGCAATTACATTTCTTACATAGCCAGGAATCTCTAGATCATGGGTACTCACTAACTTTCTGTCAGGGGCCAAAATTACAGTGTGGTTTGTGGCTGAGGGCCGCACCAGTAGAGGGGGTAAGTGGGGGTGGGTAAGTGGGGAGGCGGGGCTAGAATAAAAAAAATCAAACCTGTTTCAAAACATTAGACAATGTGACAATTCTGTATTACAAAAGCAGATGTAATTACAAAGAGCACATTTTGACCATACATTTTTATTAGCAGACAATAGCAATCTTAAGAGGCAATGCTTAGCTTCATACACAAGTTGACCCCAATTCCATCACAGACTCTCGGTCAGTCAGTCTCTCTCTCTCTCACAGTCAGTCAGTCTCTCTCTGTCAGTCAGTCCCTCTCTCAGCCAGTCTCTCTGCCAGTCAGTCTCTCTCTCGCTCTCTCTCAGTCAGTTAGTCTATCAGTTTCTCTCTCTCTCTCTCTCTCTCTCTCTCTCTCTCTCTCTCTCTCTCAGTCAGTCTCTCTCTCAGTTAGTCTCTCTTTCTCTCTGTCTCTCTTTCTCTGCCAGTCTCTTTCCCTCAGTCAGTCTCTCTCTCAGTCTATCTCTCTCTGTCAGACAGTATCTCGGTCAGACAGTCTCTCTCAGTCAGACAGTCTCTCAGTCAGACAGTCACTCTCTAAGTCAGACAGTCCCTTTCTCAGTCAGACAGTCCCTTTCTCAGTCAGACAGTCCCTCTCTCAGTCAGACAGTCACTCTCTCAGTCAGACAGTCACTCTTTCAGTCAGTCACTCTCTGTCAGTCTCTCAGTCAGTCAGGCTCTCTCTCTTAGTCAGTCTCTCTCTCTTAGTCAGTCTCTCTCTCTAAGTCAGTCTCTCTCGGTCAGTGAGTCTCTCTGTGTCAGTCTCTCTCTCTGTCTCTCTGTCTCTCTCTCCCTCAGTCAGTCAGGCTCTCTCTCTCTCAGTCATTCAGTCTCTCTCCCTCAGTGTCAGTCTCTCTCACTCAGTCAGTCAGTCTCTCTGTCAGTCAGTCAGTCTCTCCCTCAGTCAGGCAGTCTCTCTCCCTCAGTGTCAGTCTCTCTCACTCAGTCAGTCAGTCTCTCTGTCAGTCAGTCAGTCTCTCTCTCAGTCAGGCAGTCTCTCTATGTCAGTCTCTCTCTCAGTCAGTCTCAGTCAGTCTCTCTCTCGCTCTTTAAATAGCAATATTTCTCTACTATAAACGGACATGCAACAGAACCTAAACATAGATTTTTAGATCGAACTACAGGGATATATACACATAACTGACATGGATCGCCTGGTTACAGGGCTTTAAGTGGGATGAAAAACCTGGGGATTTTCTCAAAGGGCCATGACTTATAACATTAAGGGCATGGCTTAAAACATGTAAACAAAAATCTGTGCTTAGCACACTGTGCCACCTAACTGGTATTTTGCTGTTTGCCTTTGGATTCAGATATATCAGATACAACCAGTAACATTATACCTGCAGCAAGTCAGGACTATTGGCTGTGCCAATGGTTGTTAGTTGCATAAGATAAATAGGCAACAACTATGGCTTTGTTGTATAGCAATTATAATATTGAAAATGCTTCAGTTCTGAAAAGATAAAACTGTGAAAGAAGTAAAACCTGTCTATTTGAAATTAGATCAAAATCTTTGAGCAATGATGCCCGTACTGAGATGAGATTTTTTTGTTCACGCTGAGGGTGAAAATGGAGAACCCTGATAGTTAGTTGCATATGATAAATAATCAACAACTATGGCTTTGTTGTAGTTAATATATAACAATGAAAATGCTTCAGTTCTGCAATGATGAAACTGTGAAAGAACTTAAACAAGCCTATTTGAATTACATCAAAGGCTTTGTGCTGTTGTTGAGTAGAGTTTTATCTAAGGGCTAAAATGGAGACCAAAGTGGTTGTTAGTTGCATAAGATAAATAAGCAAAGACTATGGCTTTGTTGTATATAATATTGAAAATGCTTCAGGTCTGAAAAGATGAGATTGAAAGAATGAAGGCTTTCTGAGCAGTAGTGCTGCTGCCGAGTTGATATATATATATTTTTCACCCTGAAGGCAAAAATGGAGCCACAACAGCTACCCGTCTCAGCACCTGCTTTGAAGCGCCTGGCCCACTAAAATCCCTGCCTATTATCTTGGGGAGAACAAACTCGCATAAAAAGGAAATTTCAGCTGATGATATACTCACAATTGGTCACAGAATGAGGCAACAGAAGCATCTACTGTCGCATTCACTTAAAATAATATGTAAAACCTAACCACTCGCAATAAATCAAAGAGAAATACATTTATAATAGCTCTGCCCAAGATTTTAAGCCCCCTCGAAGAACCAAAATGATATCTTTACCTTTAGTTTGGTGCATGAACAAGGTGGTCTAGCAACAGAAAACCATAAAATATGGGGGAACAGCAATAACTGATGGCATTGGCATACACCTAGTGCTTTCAGAGGCAAGGATGACGTGGCAATTGGTGCCAGGGGCCAGTGAATCTCGTCTCAGTTTCAGCTGGGCACACACTGCTTCTACGGCACTGGGGTGAGCATGCAAGACACTATTTTTCTGTGCATGCCCCTTTGACCTTTCCTCAGCAAATGCGCCCGAGGATCTACAACAGCAGTAATGGCGCCGAGTCCCTGACTGCTGTTGTTTTCCATGGGGCCACAAGGGAAGGTCTGGCGGACTGCAAGTTGCCCGCAGGCCGTACAATGAGTACAGTCACTCTAGATACAAGGCTGGTGCATTTCCTGAGGGAAAGAAAAATTAGACTATGGGCCCGATTTACAGAACTAGTGTGAGACAAAATCCTAATCTTACTACTTTTGGTATTCACAGAAGGTATTTAGCAGTAGTAAAGTTAGGATTCTGTCTTAAGTCTGTCTTAAGTCTGCCTTAAGTCAAAATGAAGTCAAACTAAGTCAAACTTAAGACAAAATCCTAACTTTACTACTACTAAATGCCTTCTGTGAATACCAAAAGTAGTACGTTTCGGATTTTGTCCCAGATTAGTTCTGTGAATAGGGCCCTTAATACAGGTTTACAGTACTACTCACAAGCCACATTTAGTCCTGAGAAGGCAGAAGTGAGTTGTACAGGTTCGTGGGCGAGATTCAGTCGAATGGGCGCTCAAGTTGCACCGTCAGCACCACAGGTTAGGCAATGGGCTAGGCACGGTCATGGGCTTGGGGTCTGTGGGGATCAGGCTACCATATTGGCCAACAAAAGCTTCTAGGGTCGAGGTCAGCACTGTAGGGCCCAATGGCCAACACAAGAACTACACCACCAGCTGCACAAGGGCGGCCGGGTGTAGGATGCGGTCTTGGCTGATGCTGCAGATTTGGTTGCGGTTCACTCGGAGTCGGTAAGCGTTCAGTGACAGAGTCAGTCGGACGGTAGTGGTTGCTCTTTCTGGATTGCTTTGGTTACGTAGTCATTCAGGGTGTCGCCCTTCGTCGCGGTTGAGGGGACCTTCTAGTTGTTGGCTGCAGGTTTGGTTTGGGAGCTTGTTGAGGTTCAGGGGTCATTTAGATCCAGGCTAGGACCTCCTTAGGGCATTGGCTCACTCGGGCTCAAGCTCGGGGCAACGGGGGCGAAGTGGAAGAGACTCACAGACTAGGCCGAAGTCAGAGTCGGTTGGTTTTGGGTGAGTCCGGTTCTCACAGGAGACAAAGTCCCAAGGGGAATTGCCTCAGGATACCTGGTGGCATGATCCTCTACCACCAGTATAAATGTGTTTCCTGATGCTGTGGGAGGTTCAAGTGGGCCTGCTATGCCCACACCTACCCTTTCAAAGAGAACTACAACCACTGGTAGGGGAATTAAGGGGGTATTTGGGTGTCCACTGGTTGGCAGGTGACACAGGAGCTGACAAACTCCTTTACTTTCTGGGACATCTTGGGCCAGTAACAGTCGATGACTAGCCTTTTTCAGGTCTTAGTTTGGCCAAGATGCCCAACTAAGGGGGATGTCATGAGCCAATATGAGTAAAAACTCTCTGCACATCTGAGGCACTACCATTCTCCTAGTGGCACCAGGTTTGGGGTCTCTGGCCTAAGTATACAGGGGTTCTTCCTCCCAATAGTCTCTGTGTGTATCTCTGATATCTCCATTTTCCTGTGCAGCAGCTTGCTGCCTCAGGATTTCATGACTTGGACAGGCTTGCTGCCCCCAAGGCACAGCTGTTCCCTAGTGGGCCGCCCTGGTCATAGGAGCTCAACCTGGTAAGGGTCCTAGGTCCATGGGCTCAGTTACCTCTGGGGCTTCCCAGTCCTCTCCCTGAGGAGAGGGGTTCTGGCTCTTTTGCTGTTCAGAAGCCGGTTTCCCAGTCTTCTTACCTTTCCTCTTGGAAGTTAGGGCCTTTCTTTCAGGCTCCAACACTCCTTTTCATCCTGTTTTTGGCTCTGTACTTTCATCTTAACATACACAAATTCAGGGATGTCCAGCATTGATGCATGGGTTTTCAATTCTACTTCAGCCCATGCTGAGGTTTCCAGTTAAATTCCAAGAAAATGGGCAGCTGGAAGCTTTGGAGGGACCCTTACCTGTTTCAGCCAGGCCAGTACCCTACCCCTCCCAGTCTAATGTCACCATAGATATGGCATGGATAGTAGTAACACTGTTTGTTGTGGTGACTGGGTAAGACTTTCCAATCAGGTGTTGCTCTAGGGGCACCAGTGTGGCACCAATATCCCGCAGGGCTTCTATTCTAGTCTCATCTATCCAAGGGTATTGTACATACTTCTTTAAGTTGGGTGGCCACACAGCTAAGGTGGCAAACTCAACTTCACCCTCAGTGACTAATACTTCTTCAGTGTGAACCCTGATTTTCTCTGGGGCACACAGTTGATCCCTGCTGGAGATTAACTTCAACTGCAGGAGAACTAGGGAGCTTCTTGCTAGGACAACAAGCATCTCAGTTAAGTGTCCCAATGTCTTAAAGTTGAAATACTTGGCCTTCTGGGAATCACAGTTCTTACCTTTGTACCTATCATTGGCCTAGAAACATTTGGGACCCACCCCCCTGAGCAGGTTTTTCGGGCCCTTGAGAAGACTCTGTTTTGTTATCTTTGGGGTTTTCACCCCCTTTTTCCTGGAGAGGTTTTGTAACCCATTTCTTTTGGTCACCCCAGTGGTTGTTTTGGTTACCCTAATCTTGAACCCAGTGTTTTCCTTTTTTCCCAATTATTGGGGAGAAATTAGACCTAGGTCTACCAGATGTTAATGCAACTTTTCATTTGTGCAAATACTCAAAATATGTTCTTTCATAAAAAGATCGTAACGTCCATTTAAATCATGCACATTGTTTCCAGCTAATGTCCATCTAGTGTCCTAACTGAGTAGTCTACGAAGTCAATCCAGAATTGGTTTTTGGGTTTTGTGAGCCCCCTGAATCTAATCCTATATTCCTCAGTAGTGAGTCCAAAGCCCTCAGAGTGTTCTTTATGAGGATATAAGACCCAGCATGTGCCCCTGTAATGGTCAGGAGTCTATCCCTGCAGTTACCAGTGAACAGTTGCCAAATTAGTGCTCCACAGTGTGACTTCCTCAAATTCCTCATTTAACAAGCCCTCTCAAAGGCTGTGAACCATTTGGTGATGTCATTGCTTTCCTCACATTCAGGGGCATTCCTTTTGGCGGTTTTGGGATCATAAGACTGCGCTCTGTCCCTATTATGTATGTTGCTGCCACCATTGATGGGAGTTAAGCCCATCTCTGCTCTTTCTTTCAACAGAGCCAGGAGTCTGGTCTCCAGATCTAATCATTTGGTCAACCTCATTGAGAGGTTGGTCTCCTCATCAAGGCTGTCTTAATGGACTCAGTAGTACCTGACCCACCTAGGTGGGATCTATGTGCTGTGAGTTGTATTATTGTAGTCAGGGGCACAGGGACCCTCTTTCCCTAGGATGTGAGGGGATTAGAAGGTATCCTCATCTACTCCATTCTCTTGGCCATCTGAGAGGTCTTCACCTTGCTCAAAGCGATGGTCCTTAGCATACCCTGCCAACAGCTCCTGGAGCTTTTAGTTGGAGGGATGGGACTAAGCATGGGCGAATTTTGCGGATCTCGCGTTCGCGAATTTTGCGGATTTGCGGATTCGCAATCCGCAAAATCCGCGAATTCCCGCGAATTTGCGGATTTTTTTTTTTTGTGTTCGCCCGTGTTTCTGCCAGTTCGCGAGGGTTTTTACAATTTCGCAATTTGCGAACTTACCTGTCGGGTCGCAAGTTTTGCGAACTTGTTGTTTCTACGTGTCCAGCCTGTTTGGGACACTCTTCTTCATCACTGCCACTCTCTGTCACCACTGCCACTCTCTGACTACTCATGCCACCCTCTGGCCCACCCATGCCACCCTCTGTTTCATCACCACACCCTCTGGTTGTCCAGTGTACATTATTTTCGGCAAAGCAAAGCACACCTTCCCTGCCTCAAGTGACCTGAATTAATTTGGGGCTGATTAATGTGTCACAGAATATTTTTTTAGCTGGCACCTGCTTCCTTAGTGCGCCCTGATTAGTGATCTTTTGCACTTGCTAAGTGCTTTCGTTGTTGCAAAATTAGTTACAACACCTGCCCTGCCCCAACTGACAATAATGAATTAGGGGCTGATTAATGGATTTTAACTTCCAGCCTGGCTCCTGCTTGGCTCCCTTAGCTGTAATTCAGGACCTTTGTGGCATATGTGTAACTATTCTGAGGTTCAGAGCAGGGTCACATAATAGTTTCAACTGGCAACTGAACTCTGGAGGGGCCCCTCAGGAAGCACTACAGGAAATGGCTACTAATGATGAGCCTGAACTTTTGAACCTGGTAAGTAGTTACTTTCAGTTTTGCTAAGATCGTATTTCTGCAATTTTGCACTTATTCGCGGGGCGCGAACTCACGCGAACAGTGCGAGCAGTGCGAGCAAAATCCGCTGCTCGCGGATTTGCGGATTTTGCGGGAGATTCGCGAATCTCGCGGATTGCGAATTTCCCGAAAATCCGCAAAATCCGCGAGCGGAACGGATTTTCCGCCCATGCTTAGATGGGACCCCATGCTAATGTTTTTAAATTCACATACATACCTTAACTCCTTAAATGCCAAATGGAGATAAGGGGTGAGGTTAAGCTCCTCAACCACATTCTCTGTCATTGGTGAGGTTTATACTAACAGTGGGTATGAGAACCTGGCTTAGCATATAGTGCACACGTATGTAGGTGAGCACCCTGCACTAATCTAGACAATCCCTATGGTGATTTTATTGGTCTTAGACAACCTTAGAAAGCTCTCTAAGTGGTAACTGTGGAGAGCAGCCTTCAGGCTCCGTCCTAAAGGAATGAAAAGCAGCTTATTTTACCAGAGCACAATCTTATTGGTATAGATTAAGTAAAAAAGAACCAACCTGTGTATTTATAAAAGTATGAATTTATTATAAGACACTCATTAACACATACAAATATCTCCTACCCAGATATATGCACAATGCACACAACATTTTGCAAATGAAACAGGTAAGTAGCATGAATACACAGTGGTCGCCAGTGGGAGACTAAACCACATACTAAAATAGAGGTATGTGAACCACGACTCAAGTCAAGGCTATACTTAAAAGATGTAGAAGTGACGGGGACCCAAGGAACCACCCGTGTTAAGTAACCAGAAACCCCAAGGATGCCCTGTGCAGAGTGAGAACATGACCACGGGCTCAAAACAAGTAATGGGTAAAACCTGGTTTTAATTTTAAAGAAAGACCCTTCCCAGTGGACCCAGAGGAAACCCTGTGGAAGAAAGATGGTTGGAGAGCCACCCCGCCCGTGGATACCCTTGGAACCAGGATACCCACACCAGGGAAGCCTAGTGCTTAGGTGTGAAGTGGCATCGGAAACCGCCATCAAACTCAATGGTGGACTTCAGGAAGATGCTGGAGAAGGTGAAAGTGTCCGGTGGAACCCAAAGGTGAATTCAAGATAAGAAGTACCTGCAAGTAGAGGGGGCAGAGTCTATGCCACTCAGGAGTGACTAGCTGGCACAGAAGACAAGTGCTTATCAATGTCGGGTGCTGCAGGAGAGCTGACTATGACCTTGGAGCTGCAGCTGTGCTGACCATGCGATGCTGTGGAAGACCAGCAGCCGTTCAAGAGCTGTCGAGATTTGAGGGGTCGGTGTCCATCGGGAGCACCAACGAGCCTGGGCAACTGCAACCAATGTGAAAAGCAAAAGAGGTGCAGTGTCGGGACCTGCAAGGTCCAGGTGACTCACCACAAACAGGGGAGTTAGAGCACGCTCTGTGCAATCTGGGGAGCCAACTGATTTCAAACAGACCCTCAATAGGACCCACAGGCCGGAAGCACTGGGGTCCCAAGAAGACATTAAGCAGCTCACGAAAGATGCATGCCCACGATGCAAGTGATATGTTAAGAACAAAGATCTTGGTCACAGGAAATGCTTGAGGTTAGGGCTACTTGGAGCCTGAAGATCTCAGTGGAAGAAAGCAAACAAGCCTTTGCAACGGCAAGTCGACCTGGTGCATGGGGGTTCGGTTCCTGCGGCTCTGACAAGGGATACTGACCTCAAACTTCGTGAGAGGACAGGGCAGGCCTCAAGGGATATGAAGACCCACTACCTGTGTTGCTCAGCCTTTTAGAGTCCGTGGGAGGCCAGGATAATCAGACTGGTCAGCTTTGTTGTGGTGCCTGCAGATGCAGGGAAGTTACTCCTTCATTTCAAGGGAGATTCCTTCACATGTCTTGGATGTCCACAGGCCTTGGAAGGTTCTTGAATGGAGCACAGGCATTGATGTTGCAGCATATGAGCAGGGGGACAAGACCAGGAGCAGCAGGAGTCTTCCCAGCTGCAGTCTTGATACCTGGAGAGAAGTCCAGAGTGCCAATATGGTCAAAGAAGAAGTGGTGTCTTGATATGAATCTTGTCCCCTGATGAATCTAGGGACCCACCTACAGGTAAGCCCTTAAGGACCCTGAGGAAAGGGTTGGAACAATTCAGGGATCCCTCCCAGGGGAGGGGTCAGATAGTGGGGAGGTTGATCTCCGGTCCTTTGCTCAGTTTCATGGCAGAGCGGGAGCAAACGTCTCTCTGAGCTGGTTTGAACTGAACTATGCAAGGAGGGCACCAAATTAGCCCCTTCAGCTGGCAAGCACTCCCATCTGGCCCCAATAAACTAAACCCTGTCTGGGAGGTGGTCACAATTCAGGGTACCCTCCCTACACTGAGGGCATCCTGGAGTAGCTTTACAGTGCATTGAATCATACCTGTCACACCGTTTACATTGTGGGGGGTATGATTCCAACATGTTTGATACCAAACATGACAGGGTTTGTTAAAGCCAGTTTCAAGTTAGCCATTGCGTGATGACGCATGGCCACTCTATATATCGTAATGGCTGCTGCCCTTACAACCTGGGAGAACGGACTCAGAAGGTTGTAAGGGTGCCCTGCTCATTACAGGGCACCCTCATACTTAGAACCGAGCACCCTGCCTTCAGGATTGAAAGGCCTACCTTAGGGGTGACTTATAGGTTTTAAGTGCAGTGACCTCAGATAAATGCAAACCTATATCTGTTGTAAGTGTTGCTAGCACCAGCTTACACAGGCTGCAATGGCAGGCCCATAGTCACAATTTGAGTGGTCTCTCATGGGTGGCATAATTCGTGCTTCAGGCCATGGGAGGCCTCTGGGGTCTCATGGGTGGCATAATACGTGCTTCAGCCCATGGGAGGCCCTGGGGTACCTTTGCCCTGGCTATATGTGTACCAAATACTAGGGACTGACAAGGGTACCCAGTATGCAATCTGGAGTGTGCCTAAGTACATAACACAAAGGTTTATGGAAAAAACAGATAGACTGGCATCCTGATTAGCAGGATCCCAGTCAGACTAGTAAAAAAACAGCATTACATTCAGCAAAAAGTGTGGGTAACCATAAGAAGCAAATACTACTTTACTACCCCCCCCCCCCCCCAACGTAAGGAGATGAGACTAGCCTTGCCCAGTTGAGTCTTCATTTTCTAAGTGAAAATATCTGGAGAGGCCATCTTCATTGGCATGAGTACTCCCAGATCTTAGTTCCACTGTATAGTCCATCCCCTATAGGGAAATGAACCGCCTCTTTGGGGTTTTCACCCTTCATCTGTTTTAGCCATAAGAGGGGCTTATGGTGTGTCTGAACAATGAAGTGAGTGCCAAACAGGTATGGTCCTACCTTTTAAATACACTTCGCCCTGCCCATGGGGTTACCTTAGGCCTACCTTAGGGGTGACCTATATGTATTAAAAGGGAAGGTTGGAGCCCTGCGAGTAGGCCAGGAGGCTTAAAAGTCTAGCACGCATTTAATGTAAAAATAGTAAGCAGCACAGGAAAATAATAAGTGACAAATGTTATTTAAACCAACCAGAGAACTCGTCAGAGACGTTTTGAGGCATGGGCAAAGTTGGCTCTGGCCCAGGGTCCCCAGCATTTCAAGGGGGACCCTGATAGTGGCAGCTCTGTTCTGCAGAGATTCCTGACCCAATGACCATAAATATTTCCTACACAGATGGTTGTAAATCCGTTTTCCTTTAATTTCATTCATTAATCTTTATACCGGCCCAATCTGGCCATAAAAGACACATAAAAACAACAGTACATTTTACACAGTGGGTACAAAAGTGCATACAAGATATGCTGTTGGGGAGCTGGAATACAATACAATTAATCAAGTTTAGTGTTGATTCATGAGTTTAAAAAGGCACATAAAATATACAATGTTGTTATAATACAAGAAAAAAAGCTTTTAAGGTGGCACCATAGAGAATGATCCTAGAGATGGACTCAACAATATACCTCGGACAATCAGGACAACATAACCTCTGCCTAGCGAACGGCCAGCTAAGCAACTACAGCTCCAACCCCCGCTTCTTGCATGAATAACTTACAAGCAATAGGAATCTACTGACACAAAACACAGTAAGACGACTAGTATCAGTTTTTATGATCCTAAATGCTTCCACATACAAACGAATACCTAGGGCATTACACAAGGGCTTTATCCATCGTCTCCTTGCTCAGTCGTATGTGGTGCAGAACAACAATATGTGTTTCTCATCCTCTTTTGAGTTGGACTGACAACATGTACAGTTCAAGCTTTTTGTTGTCCCGGTGTGCTTTTCCCACCTAGCTAGGACTACATTCGTTTCAAGTATACCGTATCTAAATTTTAGGTGCAAACTTTTTGCAAGCTGGGGTTGTATCTCATCTAAAAACTCCTCAAAGTGTGGTACATATTTGAAGTTAAGAAAACTACTGGTAATGGAACCACAGGAATGATCATTTTGGGAGTTATAGGAGATATAAGACCAGAATCTTGTCTTTACAAGCTTCTTGCAACTTTGTGTCAAAAGTGCAGGCTTTTCCCAGAAGTGGGTAAGACCAATTTGAATAAGCCAAGTTTTTACATGCTTTAACCAAGGGTTAGTATTATAAGCATCAAGGTTCTTCACTTCTAGAATACCACTTTTGTAATCTGCAAGATCTGGAGTACTCCATAGTCTAACCCAATGTAGGAGAGGACGGAGTACTGCAAAATCGTCCGTACGCTTCATGTTAAGGTCTAAAAAAGGAGTAAGAGTGGACTGCGTGTGGGCAATCTCAAAATACTCCTATAGAAGTTATTCTCGCTTTTCTTAAAAAGATTCCCAGCATTCATATCCCAAATTTCCTTTAATTTATTTTTAATGCAGTGATGTGTGAGAATCTATTTACAGACATTTTGCAGAAAAAAATTTTGTTTCATGCAATATCCATGAAAAGTTCTTTAAAAAGTTTTTCAGGTCAAACAGAAGCTCACATACGAGAAATGAATGGGTGTCAGAGATTTGCAGTAATTTTAGACAGCTAATGCTTTGTTACAGTATTGAAAACACACCACCATCTCTGAATATTAGATGTAAACGCATTAAGAATTTGGACAAGAAGGGCATAAACATGTTTAAGGAACTGTTAGTTCAACTAAACTATCTAATGAGCAGGAGCCAGGATCTTTTCACAGACCGAATGGGAGGTCTTTAAAATGAAGATAAGACCTACATACATACAGTGAATACTGGGGCATATTAGCAAGAACCTTGTTAAAATTATCGCGGTTTTAACGGCAGGAAACTGACGCTAAAATGGCGATGATGGGCTTGCTAATATGCATTATAGAATTCCAATAGAAGCCCAGGTTAGATATGCAGGACATCTAACCTGGGCTTCTATTGGAATTCTATAACGCACATTAGCAATCCCATTATCGCCGTTCTAGCGGCAATCATTTTAAAGAGGTTCTAATATTGCCCACTATTTTCTAACATCACGCTTCTGTTTGCCAACACTGAAAGTGAGGTTAGGCGTTAATATGACATGCAGGAAATGTTCAGATGTACTACCTCAAAATAAAATGGCTTTGCGGCCTAAGAGAATCATGAAACTTAAAATGCATGTTAAGGCTAGTGAACGCTTCAGGTAAATAGAAAAACAATATCCACATTATGATATGCACGTGCAATGAAGCATTAATATTTAAGGCAACAGGACTACAGGGTTTTGTTTCCCCCTATTTAAAGTGAAATGTCTTCTAATTATTAATAAAGTCAAACATATGCTCGAAAAGTGGCAAGCTCTTTCACACAATTATTGGTTGTTTAGCATTGATAAAGGTGTCTATTCTCCGAGATGCCGTGTCTGGTGGCTCAGTAGACTAAAGAAGCCCCTGCAGGGGCCTTTGTTCGACCTCATGGTCACAGGTTCAAATTCCGGCGGGTCCACTCAGCCTTTCCTCCATTTGAGTTCGATAAAATGAGTACCATTGAGTTAGGTAACAATAAACATCTGTTATTCAGCGCCAGGACACCTTCGGGTAATCCTGTGCTTTACAAATACACTTGTTACAAATACACCTGTTATGTTAGATTTGGCGATGCTGCGAGCGCAAGATAAGTAGTTTTATTTATTTACTTACTTTACTCCTTGCCGTTGTTTGTCCCCAACCCTGCTCCCCCGGCTTGCCGCCACACATTATTACCTCTGCGAGTCGCCACTGAGCAGGCATAAGGGGGGACGCAGCGCCCTTTCCTTTTGTTGGACACTCATGGAAGCAGCTCTGGGCAAACGGACCGGAGGAGCCCTGTGACAGGCAGAGCGGCGGCAGGCGGACATCAGTGCGTGGGACTCAATGTCCCGAAAGGCAGCAGCGCGCATAGCCCCGCCCCCACCTACCGGGCAGTTCAAAAACGACCTTGCGTCTCCCGCTTTGCAGGAGACGCAGCGCCCTTTCCTTTTGTTGGACACTTGTGGAAGCAGCTCTGGGCAAACGGACCGGAGGAGCCCTGTGACAGGCAGAGCGGCGGCAGGCGGACATCAGAGCGTGGGACTCACTGGCCCGAAAGGCAGCAGCGCGCACAGCCCCGCCCCACGTACCGGGCAGTTCAAAAACGACCTTGCGTCTCCCGCTTCGCGGAAGACGCAGCGCCCTTACCTTTGGCTGGATAGTCGTGGAAGCAGCTCTGGGCAAACGGACCGGAGGAGCCCTGTGACAGGCAGAGCGGCGGCAGGCCGACATCAGCGCATGGGACTCACTGTCCCGAAAAGCAGCAGCGCGCACAGCCCCGCCCCCACCCTACCGGATATCACCAACCTGCCATTTTCGTCCCGCGGGACGAGCCGGGCGAAGCCCGGGCAAAGGGCGCGCCGTCTGTGGCCGTCCGGGACCGGAAGAGGCCGGGAAGGGCCATTCCACTTGCATCTACTGTTGCCCAGCTTTATAGACACCAGTAAGGAGGGTCCCAGACATTGTATTATGACCACAGTTAGCCTTAAAGTGTGTTCGGGGGTGGGCAGGGCCGGTACTTTAGATGCCTTCCTTAAACTAGCCGAAACTGCTGTGGCAAAAGAAATTGAACTTGTGGAAAGGAGGTTTTCCCTGGATCCATCTTGTCACATTGTACCTCTAACACTAGGTCCAGAGATAACGGATTGCCCTATTGCTTTATCTGCTCCCATATATATTCCTCAGGCTACTAATGGGTCAGTCTTAGATAGTAGCTTATCTATCAGCTCGGCTCCATCTTCTGATAGCAGCTTAGCTCCTTCGCCCCCGGTAACACGCAATAGACAGCAGCGGGCCGGGCTGGTAAGCAAGGCAAAAACTGTAACGGGTAAAAGGAAGGCTTGTAATGCTCCCAAAGGTAGCCAGCAACAAGCTAAACAACCTAGGAATTGAATTTCCTCATCCGGGTTGGGTGGGCAGCAAGATAAGGTTCTGCCTAGGGTTCTGCCTAAGGCTTCTGAAGGCAGAACCCCAGGAAGAAATGAGCAGCCCGTGAAAGAAGTAGTGCCTAATCAGGGATGCAATATGACCGAGTTCATGAGAATTATGGACGAACGCCTTAGGTCCCTTATATCCCCAGTAATGGCCAAACTCCAGCAAATAGATGGTAGATTAAATGCTATAGAAAAACACTTTCTTCATAAAAACCCATCACTGGAGAATGACTCAATAGTGGCTCATTCTCTGATCACAATTACAACTAGAGTAAATGACCTGGTGGATTCTATGATAACTTCTCTGCCTCAGGACACAGCCCAAGTTGTAGTACCCACTACGACTTCTTCAGCTCTAGTATCTAGGGAGGGAGCCTGTAGGGAGACTAAGCCCACTGGTACAGCCAACTAAAAAAGCTTTCTCACTGCACCTTCCCCCGGTGGCTTGCCCATATTCAGTAATCTTGGCAAATGTTCCGAAAACCCAGGATGGTCACGAAGAACATTGGACTACACTAAAATACAAAGCCCTTCATTTCCTTTCTACTAAAACCGTACTGGGTGATCATTTGTACAATAATTTTAAGATGGTGAGAAGGGTACCATGGGTGGGTAAGTCCAAGAAAAGTATGGAGGGAGATTGTGTTGTGGTGAGTTTTAGCTCCCCTAGATTGGTTAATGACATTTTGAGGCAGGCAGGATCAGTCACAATTCACCATGATTATGTAAATGTTGTTCCGTTGCGGTTCTTTTACCCCCCCTCATGGCTTTGGTGCTTTTGGTAAGGGCCAGTTTAGCCTGGAAACAGTTCCCCATATCGACTTAATCACAACTAGTAATAGATATGAGGTCCTGAGCTCGCTGGACACTAACGACTGACTTGAGACCAGGGCTCAGGGAAGGGTGTGTCCAGGTGATGCAAAGAGAGAGTGTTTATCTGTGGAAATTGGGCTGCAAAGTCCTTTGGAACACCTGATCATTCCCATTGGGAGTAGGGGTGCAGACATAATAGTAACCATGACCAAAGCAACTGAACATCTTATAGGGGATAGGGGGTCGGACTCTGGGCATGACGAAACTTTGGAATGTATTCGGACTATTGGTGGAACAGGGGAAGCTCAGGAAGCTGTAAGAGTTATCTCTTGGAATATAGCGGGTTTGGCATCCAAATTTAATAACATTGAGTGGCGTAACTATATTAGTAGGTATCATGTAATTAGCCTCCAGGAGACATGGGTGGTCGACAATAGCACTTTTCACATCCAGGGGTATAAATGCTTTTTTGTCCCGGCACAGAAGTCCAGATCGGGTAGAGCTATGGGAGGACTGGCCATATATGTAGACTTGAACCTTCAGGGCACATGGTCTAATACGGACTGGTGCTCGCTTGTCATTAAAGCAGTACGATTTAGGGGCAAGGGGTTAAGGTTGACCATGTTTAATGTTTACAACAATGGGGCCGGTGGAGACTATAATACATTTCATGGGGAATTGGATGACAGATTGACCCAAGAAACCACAGCCAGGAAGGGTGCATATGCACCCGCTATATTCGTCAAGGGAGATTTTAATTGTCATCTATGCCCGGCCCTTGTTCCAATAGATGCAGAATGGTCACATTGCCCTGTGGAGAACGGGCCGCACTTTGACCATACGCCAGTAGGTCTGGCTTTTAGTAAACTCTTACACAACCATGACCTAGAGCACACTATTAATATGATGGTTTTGCATAGGGATGGCACTCTACCTCCGACATTCAAGGCAGAGGGTGCTCCTCATTTATCGATTATATTCTAGCCTCTAGAGTTTTAAAAAACAGAATTACTAGTCTAGGGATAGAATGGAGCTCTTTTAGTGACCACAATCCCATAGTATTGGAGTTGCCCTATTCGGTTCGGCCTAGAAGGAGACAGCCTGTTACAATTTTTGAGAAGGTTACGGACCAGGGCAGACGATTGAGGTGGTCTAAAATAGATGGGGAAACCTTCTACAAATCCTTGATGGATATTGGGAAATCCGCCTTCGAGGAGTGCTTAGATACGTCAGTAGAAGGTGCCCCATTACTCTTGCCATTTGGTCAGATTGCTAAGCTGATAGATGGATTACTAAAAACAAGGGCGCCCACAAGGAAACACTGTCACCCACGATGGTTCGATCGTGACTGCTCCCAGGCTCTAAGGCAGCTTAAAAATGCCCTTAAAACTAGACCAAGGGACCCCCAACAAGTTGCAATGTGCAGACAAAAATATAAGAGCGAGACTAAGAGGAGGAAATTAGTCCTACGGGGGAAGCATGGGCAGACTTAAGAGAAGCGGGGGAAAAAAGGGACATGTCTGAATTCTGGAGAATTATTTACAGACCAAGCTTCCAGGATGACAATGTCCCTGAAATAGGGACAAATATTCTGCCGGACCAGTGGGTCTCCCATTATAAGGGACTGTATAACCACAAAGCTGGAATAACTGAAGAGCAGGTAGGGAAGGTGCATCAGGGCCAGCCTGTAGTTTTTTCCATTAAGGAAATTACTGCCGGAATTGAGGGTTTGACGAAAAATAAAGCCCCCGGCCCAGATGGGATCCCGCCCGATCTGTTTCTGAGCTGTGTGGAGCTGTGGGCCCCTATAATGACTAGGATTATAAATGCTGCCATCAGTTGTGGTTTGCCACCCTCATGGTCAACGACTATAATCGTCCCCATTTTTAAAAAGGGAAATAGGGACGACCCCCAGTGCTATCGCCCGATTTCACTGATTGACGTGTCCGCTAAACTCTTGGGTAGTGGGATCCTTAACCGACTGTCTGAGTGGACCGAGGAAAACAACATGATCTCGGACACTCAGTAGGGTTTCAGGATGGGGAGGTCCACTAGTGACCAATATTTGAACCTCTACATGCTGACTGCTAAATATACCAAGGCCAGCAATGAAGCCATCTATATGGGGTTCATGGATTTGGCATCTGCTTTTGACCATGTGAATAGGGATAAGCTCTGGGACATGATGACTCTCATGGGGATTGAGGTTGGCCTAATTAACATCTTGAGGGAGCTTCACAGCGATACTTCAGCAAAAGTCCGGTACAATATGGAGGGTGGGTTGACTGAATCATTCTCTTGCAGGAGCGGGGTCCGCCAAGGCTGTATTCTTGCCCCGTTTTTCTCACTTTATATAAATAATTTAGAGCAGTTTTTGTTAAATTTAAGGTCAGATTGTCCAAGAGTAGGGTCGTGGCACATCCCTGTTTTACTTTACGTGGATGACGCGGTCCTGCTCGCACGTACGCCAAAGAGTCTACAAACCTTGATAGACGGTTTTGTTAAATTTATGGGTTCTTTAGAACTCTCCGTTAACCTGGGCAAGTCATATGTGCTGTTGGAAGGCAATAAACCTTGCACCAAATCTACTTACATGATAGGAAGCCACAAAATAGAAAAGGTTAAAACATTTTCTTACTTAGGCTTACTATTTGATGGGTCTTTAAAATTTAATTCCCTGGTGGAGGAGCGCTGTTGTAAAATGGTCGCCACCAAAGGTGCTATTGCAAGCTATCAGAGGAGGGTAAGTAGATGGTGCCCCGAACAGGTGATGAACCTTTATGGTTCTATGTGCTGCTCCAAAGACACCTATGGGGCGGAGGTATGGGGCTTTGCCAACATTTCGCAACTTCAGCTGGAAGAAAATAAATATTTACGATCCATCTTTAAAGTTCCACAAAGTACTGCTGCAGTAATGGCCCATAGGGAATTAGGGAGGCCATACCTCGAAGACTTGGTGAAGCTCCGACCCATAGTGGCTTGGTTGAAAATTTGGATTAATCCTGAGGCGTCCTTAAGCAGGGAAATCCTTACTGATTGACTAGGAAGAGAGAAATGTATGAGAATCCCATGGCTCAACTATGTAAAGGCCACCTTAGAAGCCCTGGGCTACAAGAATCTCTTTGATGATCCGGCAGCAATTGTATCTCAGCATAAAGTGATCGTAAAGAGAGCTTTTTTAGCCCAAAAAATAACACAAAGAGCGGAGGCCGAAGGGCTAAAAAAGACTGTGAGTGCTCATAGTCTGGTTAAGAGCACCGAGGGAATGGAGCCATACCTATACCTTATGCATAATGCCCAGGACAGGTTTTTAATGTGTCGTTTTAAGCTCAATGTATTACCTTATTTATAAGCGTCACCACTAGGGTTTTTAACTACAATTGAGCAGAAGGGAACCTGCGGTTGGGACAATAGGTCACCGCAGGATTCCCTTCACTTTGTACTGTTGTGTCCTTTTTATTCAATGCCTAAGCGTAGATTCTTGGTAAATATTTTAAAGCAAGCTAAAACGAAACATGCTCAAGAGGCCTTAATTTATTTACAAAAAGCGACTGACCCTTTGACATTGTGCTGCATTATGAATTTTATTAAAGTGGCGGTCCGACTAAGGGTAACCAGAGGGGGGGATTGATTGACAAGACCTTTATGGTACTCATATTGTACCCACTTTGTTTTTCTTCCTTTTAAAGAATTAGATTGTATTACAAGCAGGATTCTGATAATGATTTAATTGGATTTTAACCAGTTGTATATATATGTGCTTTTATGGTGATTTTGAATCGTCGAATAAAGAATTCTTGACTTGACTTGAGTGACACAGCACTTTGAGGAAAGGCCTCCAAATGCATTGCTGGAGTTGTGTCGTGCTTGCGACACGACTCCAGCAATGCGTGACTTTTGTGCCAACAGATGCATTTGAATTTCTGACGCATCTGTCGATCCTTGCCCCATTGTGCACTGTATTATAAATACGCCGCATCCATGGTGGCGCAAGGGTTTCTCAGGGTGGTGCTGGGAAAGTGACGCATCTCTACAGATGCATCACTTTCTTGTAAATCTGCCCCATGTTTTTATTACAGAAAAACTTGTGAAACTTCTTGAGAGCTTTGAAGTACTTTCCTCATAATAGAGCAACCACCTTTAACTCCTTACAACCTTCAACCTCAGCTCAGCCAAATGTGAACGTCATAAGACACTGGGCAACTCTCTCCACTACAAATCTTCATTTTTAATCTGGAGATTAAAATGGGACCCGGTGTGTCTACAGGAAACAAAAGCATGGAAAGCTACTATAGGGCAGTCCTTCCATGCGCAAAGTGGTGAACGCCTACTTACCCACTGGGAATCCATAATCGGGGACATCATAAATCCTCAGCCTGTGCTCTAGGTTGCGAGTGCTCTTTGCAAAAAATCTCAAACAAAAATCAATCCATTCTGATCAGCTCACGGAATATCGGCAAGCTTTCGAAAGCAAGCCACAAAACCAATAATCATCATACCAAAACAAAGCTGCTTTGCAGCTAAAACTGATGAGTGGTTAGAAAAAAAGCAGCAGATGGAAAAGGAATGGCAATACTGATACTTACTCATGAGTAAGCACAAGCAGGCTGACTTATAGAGGCATATCAAAAACAAAACACGCCAAAACACCACCAGATCTAACAACATTGATGGAACCAAATAGTTCCTGCATGTAAAATAACTATACACGGTTTAAGACCAAGTGCTCCCTCACCAGAAACTTTAGACTCCATGGATGACCCAAAAAAAGGTGTCTCGATGTTTACGATGAACAACATCAAAAAAGTTACATGCAAAATGAGACCATCAGGTGAGCCTGGCCCAAAGGCGCTTACAGAGCAACTAGACAAAGACAACCCAGAACTGTGACAAGCACTACTCTCCACACTATTCTGCACATGTTTTAAGTTCTGCCTAGTCCCCGACAGCTGGAGATGTTCAATACTGCATTCAATTTTCAAACAAGGCGACCGACAGAATGCCACCAATTTCCGCCATTAAGGCCAAGATACACGCCTCTGCCATTTTAATAGATCTTGAGCCATGGAAAACAACAAACGTGATAATTCCTTTCTGCCAAAAAGAATTCAGACCAAATTCCCCCACACTGGAAAACATAGTTACCCTTTTCTACCTCTTCCACCAGGCAAACAGCCAGAAATCACTAGCTCTTTATGCAGGCCTTGTTGACTATTCATTTGCATTTGAGATGGTGGATAGGGCCATTCTATAGAGCATACTCCAGGGGTGGGGCATTCCAAGCGACCTGCTTAATGCTATCATCTCACTGTACTCATTAACTTGGGTGAGGGTCAAGCTGTCAGATACTGCCTTAACAAGGAAGATCAATACCAACCATGGTCTAAAACAAGGATGCATGCTAGTGTCAATGCTTTTTATTCTATACACAGCAGACATGTCTTCTGCCCTAAATCATGCCAACTTAATCCCCCCCAAAAATAGGAAAAACTGAGATCACGATACTGTAGTACGTAGAGGACATTGTTATGCTTGACAACTCAATAATTGGGATCCAGAGAGCATTAAACACCCTTCACATATATAACAAGATGAACAAGATGATAGTAAATGCCTCAAAAACAAAGGTGATATCAATCGCAAGGATGTGTAAGCAAACAAATCTTCACTTGTCTCTAGGCCCCTTAAAAATAACAGGAGCAAAATCTTATGTGTAAATCTAACTACCTGTTAACTTGGCTCTCAGCAATGGTGGACACAAAACACACCTGAGTCACCTCAAACAAATTGTTGCACTAATTAGCACCAGGCTCTGCCAACTGAACTCTGCCCTCAAAAGCCCACTTTAGCCCCAATACGAAAAGTGCTTAAGATCGTACTACCCTCTGCCATCACTTATGGCAGCGAGGCCTTCTCAGGACTACCTATTAAGAACATGAAAAAATTACATCTAAAATTCTAAAAAAGAGTGTTTGGGCTGCCATTACACACCAGGAGATCTTTGGTGAGACTTGAATTTGGTTTAGAGAGGCTTAAGGGGGCCAACATGGGGTATTTACTAAAATATCATCACAGATGCACCTCTGCCATACCTTGCACACTGAAGTTTGCCCTTCAGAACAGATCTAAAAATAAGCACAGTCCTTGCTCCACCTAATGGCAGCAGCAGACACCCTCAAAAAGACTCAACTGCTCTAAAAGCTCCATAGCTGGCATACACAGCAGTGAAAAGTATATTGAAGAAACAGACAAAACTCCCCTGTCGAAGATTGCAGATGTGGAAAACATCAAGTTCACTCCACTTTTAAATGCCCTGGCAACTTCGTACGATAACAACTGTCACGTTGGCCTGCAGCCACAGCCATATCTTAACTTCTCAATCGAAAAAGCCTGTAGCCTGCCTTACCTGAAATTTTGGCTGCGAGGATGATGGCTCTACAAATTAAAGATTTGAATCCAAACTGGTCACTCCTCTCCAATATTGTTGAGTGCAACTAACTCTAAACAACTATATTGTCCTCTATTCACCGATTGTTGATTTTAAATCATGTATTATTTCCTATGATATCATATGATCGTCAATGTCAGATGGCTCTACAAAGACTTATGCATTTCAAGGCACTGTGCCCTTTGGTTTATTTGTAATCAATTTTAAACAATCACACTTACATTAAATCAACTTTAGAAGATTTTAAATTACGTATCTTATCTTCTGATATACATCCATTTATGTCAGATGGTACTACAATGATCAACCCATTTTCTTCCTGTGCCCGGTATAACATAGTTTAAAATTTTCTTTTACATGTCCTACATTGTCAAGGTTTTGATTAAATATACAATAATATTTCTTTGAGATATGGGCAACCTGGTAGCAGATTCAGGGTTTGTAATAATTTTAGTTATTGGTTGAGGGGCTGGAAGTCCTTCTCAGGCAGCAAACACAATACTTCTCAGGATGAACCACAGAATTAAATACATTAACCTGTGCCTAACCCATCTAAGCAAAAAAACACAGGCTTAACTTAGAGGCAGGATATAAGTATTTCTGAAACACACAAACAATAATAATGTCAAAGCACAACACAACCAAAATCCCAAACCAACTCAAACAGGATTCAAATTCAATTAACTAAATGATACCAGAATGACAAATCAAATCAGTAGATCCATAGACGTGCAATTACCAATGTTTAGGGAGATATTGTTACAGGGATTCTGCGGAGTCCCAGAACTATGCTTGGGATCATAGAACATTAGTAGGCAGAGAATGGGTCATCCTACCACCTTGGCACCCATAATCCCAGGAATGACTAGCAATAGTGTCTCACTTGCACTCCTACTCACTCATAGAGGAACAAGTGATTAGACACCCCAGAACACAATACTCCTGACTCTCTCAGGAATCGCAGTGGCAGGACACAACCTTTTGCTCACACACTTGTACTTGTCGACAATATGATCTGAAAGAGACACAAGAACAGTTTAAAATGCTTATTTTTAGCAATTGCGCTCTAGTGTGTAGTATACATGCTGCAATGAGTAAGAAAATACCTAACACAAATACGGTCAGCATGGAAAGTAATCTATAAATCATAAAATGAGTTGTCATTCTATAAAACAGGATAGTCTAACCCCCCTTCCCTCCTCCAGAATTACAGAGATTATATATCAGAAGATCTCTGGGTGTTAGCAGAATACCCCGTACTTTAGCATGCACAGATGAACATTCTAAAATTCAGGCAAATTCACAATCTCTTCCCTGGAAGGATCCATCTCCGTTGCTGCCTATCTTGTACATACCTGTATTTCAAAAGTACTTGTTCCGAAACAGCTGCATTTGCTTGTTTTTTCTAGATGCTAGGACCTAACCAGAACAGAATAACAAGGGACTTTGAGGCACATGAATCAAGCGATTTAGGAATCGCAAACGGTGCGAATCGCAAAATTCGGCCGTTTGCGAATCCCAAATCACTATTTGGGATGCATCATCCTAAAAGTGAAGAAATCGCTATTTTTGCGATTTATTAAAGTGCGATTGCTTTTAAGGAATCGCAATTTTGCGATTCCTTAAAAGCAATGCATGAAACGGAAAAAAATTGCGATATCGCAATTAGAGAGAAAAAATTACCATGAGGTTGGACCTCATGGTAATTTTGCGAAATGTTAGAAATATGCCAATTTGTGCATTTTTTTAACTTTCATGTTGTGCACACACATGCCCTTAGGGCATGTGTGTACACAACATATGTGCATTGTTTGATTTCAGGGGTGCAACAAGGTGTCCTTTGGACACCCCTGCACCCTTGAAATCGCAATCTCAATTTGCGATTAGCTAATTGCCATTCGCAAATTGAGATTTTCTCCCCATTCATTCCTATGGGCCTCTAGGCCCATAGGAATGAATGGGAAGGGATTCCTTAATTGCGATTCGCAAAATGCTAATCGCAATTAAGGAATTTTAAAAAATCGCAATTTATTTCGCGATTTCTTAATGCATAGGCATTTGCGATTCCTTAATTGCGATTCCGTAAAAATCGCAATTAAGGAATCCCAAATGCCGAGATTGATGCATGTACCTGATTGTTGTTTGACCTTGTCTATGCTGTGCAGACTAAATCTCAGGAAAGAACAGAATGCAATGTCAACTGTAGGCTCTGTATGGAAAGTACAGTGTGGCGCAAAGGAAAATATGTTTGTATAGTAACGTGCGCAAATCAGAGAGGAGTCCACAACGGGCTCATTCTAACGTAGGGAAAACATCAAAGGGCCTGCATGGGACATATGACATCCTCCCCTTGGTCTGGATAGTAACACCAAAATGACAATAGAAAGCAGGAGAAAAACAGAACCAAAGCATAATATAAAAAAATATATCCATCAAAGTCAGTGTCCTGTATAAGGACTATAACCAATTCAATAGAATTTTTTTGTGAAAATTGTATCCAATTACAGCGTGTTGCCAGGACCCACGATATAGGATGCCAAGTGAAAAGACAATGATCCCAGTAAGAAATCCAGACCTTCAGAGTGAGAAATGTTCTCCATCCAATTTATCAAGTAAAAAGAAAGAACATGCTCTTATCCATTTGTTGACAAGACCACAAAGGACAACCTCTGTTGATTTAGATGAAACTGAGATCCAAAAGACAATGCGCAGTTGCACAGGGATCGCAGGCGGCTACTAGCCATGGCGCTGGATTATACACTAGCCGCATACCCAAGGACCAGCCCTGGTTATTGGCTACTAAGGGACCCATCAACAGTTCGAAATCCAGGGCAGCATAAGATGTAGCCAGGCAGACATCCAGGACCCATTAAAATTGACACCAGATGCAATGGAACCTAGGTTGCACACAGGTGAAGTAAGCATAACGCAAGATTAAACAAGTTGACATCCAAAGCTTCTAAGATCACTATTTCAAAACATTGTATCATCTGCTTTAACTGGATTCTCATTTCAGCCATGGAAAGTGTTTTTTTTTAACTGGATTTATTCTCAGTTTCCTCCTTTCGAACTGATCGCCAAGCTATGCCTGACTCCAAAATGGCCACTGTTTTAGACACCTTCGGTCAACCCACAGTCTCTTAAGACTCCAACCATTAAACGAGTTGTGTTATAAGCGCTCTGGCTTAGTTTCATTGCAACCCTAAAGAGTGGGCTGTGTCAGCAGGGTATGTTCACAGCTGTTCACAGCTCTTATCATTGAATTAACTGCCGAGGAATGCCTGACTCCAAGATGGTGACAGGTTAAGACATTTTCGGTCGCCCTACACTGCCTGAGTTTTAAAATAGCGGTGCTACCGTAGATCACTCTAGCCCGACATGATGAGCAACTACCCTGATTTTTTGATGAGAGGGACATTCTAGACTTATTGATGCTCAAGTTTAAATCCTGGTATCCTCACTGAAGGCGTGCCTGACTTTACACCGGCGGTGCTATAATACCCTATGGATTACTTTTTGATTATCCTTTCTAATTCTTAGTGGCACTCCTGACTTATCATCGCTCACTTGGCTCATCGAAGACAACTAGACCACTTGTGAAGCCGTAACGCTGATGCTTGCCCCTTTAAGCACTACTCTCCTAACAACTATGAACATCATAACTATTGCTCACTGATCCGGTTTCCTACGAGCGTACCCACCCCAAACCAACATGATGGGTCCCGACCTGATTGCCTCTGGGTCATATACCTACACTCTGGTCTACCCCTCAAATCGCTCAAAAAACGCCAAAAAAGCTTTCAAACACCTCACCCTGAAAAACCATCCCGAGGCGTTGATCTCAGACCCTCGTTACTGTGCGGACAAAGGCACATCACCAACAACCTCATTTTCTACACCAAAAGAATTCCCATCTGGCGCAACACCCTCTCTCTACTCCTCAATGTTCGCTGCTCCAGGAACATTCCCTATGGAACTAAGCTCTCAATAGGGCCCTCAATATCTCTTCAAGCTGACCTAACCATCACGCTCTACAAAAGCGGCATTGTATTGGTACAAGCCTCAACAAATAACCTTGACGAAATTCTCCGCTCTTTATACCACTCTCCGTAAACATGTGCAGGACACTGGAACGCCGACCAACATCCGGCCTGAAGGTAACCCGTTCCCCCCGACCCAATATAGAGCATACTCATGCCCTCACTACTCCTATCAACCCTCATATCGTCAGCGTCCAATTCAATTCAATTCAATTCAGTTAATTTATATAGCGCGCTACATACCCAGAGGGTCTCAAGGCGCTTGGAGAAGGGTGGGGAATTACTTGTCGAATATCCAGGTTTTGAGTTGCTTTCTGAATGCTAGGTGGTTCTGAGTGAGGCGAAGGTGAATGGGAAGTGAGTTCCAGGTTTTTGCTGCAGGGTAGGAGAAGGATCTTCCTCCCATGGTGGTTTTGTTGATGCGAGGTACAGCAGCAAGGGCTTGGTGGGAGGAGCGTAGCTGGCGGGAGGGGGTGTAGAAGGAAAGTCGTGTGTTGAGGCATTCGGGTCCAAGTTCGTAAAGTGCTTTGTGTGCGTGGGTTAGAAGGCGGAATGTTATCCTCTTATTGACGGGGAGCCAGTGGAGGTTTTTCAGGTGACCAGAAATGTGGTCTTTGCGCGGGATGTCTAGTATGAGTCTGGCTGATGCGTTCTGGATGCGTTGGAGTTTTTTCCGAAGTTTTGCGGTGGTACTGGCATATAGGGTGTTTCCGTAGTCCAGGCGGCTTGTCACCAGTGCGTAGGTGACCGTTTTTCTAGTTTCGGTGGGGATCCAGCGAAATGTTTTTTTGAGCATGCGAAGAATGTTGAAGCAGGATGATGACACGGCGTTGAATTGTCTGGTCATCGAGAGTGAGGAGTCCAGAATGACGCCCAGGTTTCGTGCGTGGTCAGTCGGGATGGGTGCTTTTCCAAGGGACTCTGGCCACCACGAGTCGTCCCAAGCGTAGGGGGAGGTGCCTAAGATAAGGACTTCTGTTTTGTCGGAATTCAGTTTCAGACGGCTCTGCTTCATCCACTCGGCTACTTCTCTCATTCCTTTATGTAGGTTGGTTTTGGCGGTGTTAGGGTCTTTGGTGAGTGAGAGGATCAGTTGAGTGTCATCAGCGTAGGAGATGATGTTGAGGTTATGTTGGCGGGCGATGGCCGCGAGGGGGCTCATGTATACGTTGAAGAGGGTAGGACTGAGTGAGGATCCCTGTGGCACGCCGCAACTGACTTCAGAGGCATCAGATTTGAATGGTGGGAGGCGGACTCTCTGGGTTCTTTTGGAAAGGAACGAGGTGATCCATTCCAGTGCTTTTCCTTGGATTCCAATGTTTCTGAGGCGTTGTAGCAGGGTGCTATGACAGACTGTGTCGAAGGCTGCGGAGAGGTCGAGGAGGATGAGGGCGACTGTGTCTCCATTGTCCATAAGAGTTCGAATGTCGTCTGTTGCTGCGATGAGTGCGGTCTCGGTGCTGTGTTTGGCTCGGAAGCCGGATTGAGAGGAGTCGAGGGATTTGTTGGTTTCGAGGAAGGCGGCGAGCTGGTTGTTGACAGCTTTCTCGATGATCTTGGCCGGGAATGGAAGGAGCGAGATGGGGCGGTAGTTTTTGAGTTCGGTGGGGTCAGCTGTGTTTTTTTTTAGAAGGGCGCTGAGTTCGGCGTGTTTCCAGCTGTCCGGGAAGGTGGCGGAGTTGAGGGAGCAGT
Source organism: Lissotriton vulgaris (assembly GCF_964263255.1). Classification (NCBI taxonomy): domain Eukaryota; kingdom Metazoa; phylum Chordata; class Amphibia; order Caudata; family Salamandridae; genus Lissotriton; species Lissotriton vulgaris. The sequence goes on from NC_141689.1 coordinate 1,271,221,670, forward strand.
TGATGAAATTTCGGAGGTGTGGTGCTATGATGGAATCTGCTTTGTTGAAGATGTGGTGAGGGCATGGGTCTGTGGGGGATCCTGAGTGGATGGAGTTCATCAGGCGGATGGTGTCCTCAGTGGAGATTGTGTTCCAGTTATTAAGGATGCTCAGGGGGGGTGACGGTACGGCAGAAGGTTGGGTGGGTTGGCCTCCGGGTTGGTTATCAAAGCTGTTGTGGATGTCTGCGATTTTGTCGTGGAAGAACGAAGCTAGGGAGTCGCAAAGGGCTTGAGAGGGGGTGATGTCGTTGGAGTTGGCAGTGGGGTTGGTAAACTCTTTAACGATGTTGAATAATTCTTTGCTGTTGTGGGCGTTGGTGTCAAGTCGGTCTTTGAAAGCGGCTTTCTTGGCAGTCCAGATCAGTTGGTGGTGTGTGTGGATGGCGTTTTTGAAGGCGTCCCTGGTGCTGGTGTTTGGGTCTTTTTTCCAGGCCTTCTCAAAGGAGCGACAGAGTTTCTTGGATTTCTTAAGATCATCGTTGAACCAGGGGGCGTTTTTGCTGCCTATTTTGATTTGACGTTTTTTCAGGGGAGCTAGGTTGTCGGCGCTGTTGGTTAGCCATTGAGTGAGGTTAATGGCTGCTTGGTTGGGGTTCGAAGAATGGGCAGGGGGGTTTTGAAGAAGCGATGAGGAGATCTGGTCGAAGGTGATTTTGTTCCAGTTTCTTCGCAGAGTAGGTTAAGGATGGTTGTGGGTTGTGGTCTTTTTGTAGATAAAGTGGACGCAGCTGTGGTCCATCCAATGGAGAGCTGTGGTGTGACTGAAGGAGATATGTTTGCTGGAGGTGAAGATAGGGTCGAGTGTGTGGCCTGCGTGGTGAGTGGGGGTATTAACAAGTTGTTTGAGGCCGAGGTTGGCGAGATTGTCCAGAAGGGCGGTGGTGTTGCTGTCGTTGCTTTTTTCCAGGTGAAAATTGAGATCTCCCAATAGAATGTAATCCTCGGAAGGGAGGGCGTGTGGGGTGATAAAGTCAGTGATGTCTTCACTGAATTGTGCACGGGGTCCTGGTGGCCTGTAGAGGAGGGTGCCTCTGAGTGTGGTCTTGGGGTCAGTGTGGATCTGGAAGTGAAGGTGCTCGGCGCTAGCGAGGTTGACGTCTGAGCTGGTTGAGATGCGGATGGAGTTCTTATGGACGATGGCGATGCCTCCTCCTGTTTGCTTGGCGCGGTATTTCCGGATGATCTTGTAACCTTCCGGGATGGCAATGGTGATGTCTGAGGCTGAGGAGGCGTTCATCCATGTTTCTGTTAGGAAGGCGACGTCCGGAGAGATGGTGTCTAGTAGGTTCCAGAGGTCGATGGCGTGTCTGTGGACTGAGCGGGTGTTGAGCAGGATGCATTTAAGGTGGTTGGTGTCAGGTCTCTGTTTGGTGTTAATGGATGGGGAGTTGGTCTTGGTGCCGTCATACTTGCAGGAGTTGCATGTGAAGGGTCCGTGGGTGTGTACAGGAGCGGCTTGGGCGCAGTTGGGGAGTCGGCCGGGGTTAAGGGCTAAGAGGGTGGAGGCGGCGTAGGTAATGCGGGTGGGGTGGGTAGTGCGGGTACCAGGGGGTCTGGCGCTAGGCGCGGTCCAGGCGCGGACGGGCGTAGATGGGCTTACCTTTGGCGCACCTTCGGCGAGGATTGGGCGCGATCGCTGCGTGTGGATGCTGCGCGTAGGTCCTACTGACATAAGTGGAGAAGTGGAGGGGGCGGAGCGTGGGAGGGGGAGCTGGGAGGCGGTAGCGAAGGGGGAGGGACGGGCTGCAGGCACAACAAAATGGTGGGCTCAACAACAACAACAGGACGCTATGCGAGGGCAATGCGAAGTGACAATCAGCAGCGCTGTGCACACAGGTCGGGTACAAATATTATTAAACAAATGCGAGGTCTCAAACAGCAGCGCTATGAACACAGGTCAGTAAATAAAATTATAAAGCCCTGAAAGCAATGGGAATCGAGAATAAGTAGCGCAATGCACACAGGACCAATTAACAACAGTGAGCTACGCAATGCGGAGCGCTACGCTGGAAACTGGGCGCTGAATCAAAAATGATTAATGGCAGAGGATAGGCAGCGCTACGATACCACAATAGCTCTTGTAGGTCGGGAGGTAGGCAGGAGCAACCGCTTCACACAGAGACCCTTGATTTCCCACCTCCTCACTCTTCGCTCGGAACACTCGATTTCCCTCACAACACACCTCAACCCCTTCAATCTTTCTTCAACCCCCCGATCGTAATTAACCCTGGACCCTCAGTCCCCTCCCCCCTTGCTTCCCATTTTGACTTTAAGACTGCCACACCCTCAGTGATCTTCGCTGTTACAGGTCAAACCAGCCCTGCCAACACTCTATCCACCCCTTCTTTGACCCCTAACACTGTCCACCCTTCTCCTCCAAATCCCCCCACCCTAGTGATGTCCTCTACAGCAGGTTAATCTAGCCCTACTAACACGCAAACCCCCCATTCCTTGACCCCTAGCACTATCCTCCCTACCACCCAATCCACCAAAATGGTCCACCCTTGTCCTCCTAATCCCCCCACCCTAGTGACCTCCTACACAGCAGGTCAAGCCAGCCCCATTAGCATGCACACCCCGCTCTCCATGACCGCTAGCACTATCCTCCCTACCACCCAATCCACCAAAACTGTCCATCCTTTTCCTACTAACCCCCCTCCATAGTGACGCCCTCCGCAGCAGATCAAGCCTGCCCCGATAACAATCACACCCTCCCTTCCATGACTCCTAGCAAAGTCCACCCTACCACCCAATCCTCCATAACTCCCAGCTCCATCCACCCCAACCCTCTTACCCCTCCCCCCACATATATCCGCTCTCTGCATTCCAGAGCCTCCAAAATAATTCAAAGCGTCCACTCCTCTATCCTCGAACTAACAAACCTTCACCACCTCGCCGAATCGGCCTTCGCAAACCTCATGCCGCAGCGATCTCGCCCACCCATCCCTGAACTTCCCAAACGCCCGCTACCAACAGCCTTAAGACATCTTCGCCCTCGCAAGCGCACTAGCTGTCTATCCGAGGAGGAAATCCTTGAACTCGCCTGCTCATATAACCTTTGCCCAATCACCACTTATTCCCCTGACCTCACCGAAATCGAAATCCTGGATATTCTTAAAGACCTCAACCCAGCCCCTATCCCTCCCTGCCTACCGGACGTGAGTACCGCACACCCCATCTGCACGGTCGCTATCGACCCACACAGACTGCCCCCCCCTGAATTAGAAGGGCGATCAGAAGCAATCTTGCACCTGTACCTCTGACTGCCCCGACTCCCACCACCACTTCCCCCCCCCCCGGTCTGTCGGGGCTCTTAATCAACTGCAGATCGGCAGTAAAGCATGCCGCTGATGTCGCTGCTCTCATCCTGAACAATAACACTGACCTAGCCATCCTAACTGAATCATGATGCATCATCCCCTTGCCTCGACCTCTTAGTCCCCCCCAATTTTAACATTACCAGACTAGACAGACCGCTTAACAAAAAAGGTGGTGGAATTGCTTGCATCTATCGCTCTAACCTACTTGTCTCAGAGCTTTCAACGGATACCACTGATTCCTGCGAATATCTAGCCCTGTCAGTCTGGAGCAACACCACCCTCCTGTGCAACCTGCACACTTTTTACCACCCCCCAGGCAATAACAATCAATTCACTGACTACCTCATGGAAATGATCACAGCTAAGAACTCCCCCAACTCCAAAGACATCTTCCTTGGGGACTTCAACCTGCATTGGAATGACCACAAAGATCCACATGTCAATGCCATTAAAGACCTCATGGCTGATCTAGCCCTGACCCAAGCTTGCCTACTCCCTACCCACTCGAAAGGGGCTACTCTCGACTGGATCATCTCTAATGAGAAAACTGTCAAGATCATATCCACCGACCCCTGCGACTGGTCAGACCACCATGCCATCGCCTTTGTTCTACCCTGCACCCTCAAAACATGGGCTCCTCAACCAGTGCTCCCAAAACGCTGGGTCAGAGACACCAAAAACCTCGACCTAATTGAACTTGAGTCTTGTTGCAAACCCGACCTCCCACCCCCTCCCCACATCACCTCGGCCAGTGACCTCAATGATCACTACACTGTTTCGATGTCGGACATTTTGGATGACTTCGCCCCTCTTAAACTAAAAATGACTCAAGTCAAAGACAGAAACCCATGGTTCACTGGCTCCCTCAACAACGAGAGAAGATCCCACCGTCAAGCCGAAAGAATCTGGAGACAGCACCCATCGGCAGATCATCAGGCCAGAAATGCTTACAACAAAAACATCCTCAATTCAAAAAAAGAGTTTTTCAGAGCGGAACTAGGAAATGCTCAGAACAGGCCTCACAAACTCTTTGAGATGATCAAACTCCAGTCGAACAAACTGTCCAAAACAGCGAAAGAAAACCCCAAGTCTCTCATCTCCTCCGAAGATTTCTCCTCGTTCTTCTCAAACAAAATCATCACCTTAGATACCGAACTCAAAGCTGCCTCACTCCCCCCACCAAACACCGACCATCCGCCTCCTCCATCACTGCTACTGACACCGGCCTCACCCAAGAACCTAGCCCACTGGTCTGAATTATTACCCTACGATGAAGACTACGTCGCAAATATCCTCTCCTCCTTAAACCCGAACAACCATTTCAACGACCCGCTCCCCTCGAACTGTCTTGCGACGATTACCAAATGCATTATTCCTTGCTGGACCGCGATAATCAACGCCTCTCTCCGGCAGGGATCGATACCAATCTCACTGAAAGCAGGACAAGTTCTCCCTATTTTGAAAAAGCCATCACTGGACCCAACCTCCCCAAACAACTTTAGACCAATCTCCAACATTCCCCTCTTGGCAAAAGTGTTGGAAAAGTGTGTTCACATACAGCTAAGTCACCACATCAGCAACTTCCATCTGCTCGATGACTGCCAATCTGGCTTCCGACCAGGACATAGCACTGAAACCACCATGCTCCACGCTGTCGATGATACTCTTCAAGCCCTGGACCAAGACAAAACTTGTCTCCTAATCCTCCTGGATCTATCCTCTGCCTTTGATACTGTCAATCACGTGATGCTACTCGAACGCCTCAAACTTAGGATGGGTTTAGACGGCACAGTACTCGACTGGTTTAGTTTGTACCTCCAAAACAGATATCAGAGATACCTAATCAATGGTGAACTTTCCTCCTCCTCCATGGTCACGGTGGGAGTCCCTAAAGGATCAACGTTGTCCCCCACCCTGTTTAATCTCTATCTAGAACCCCTTGCTGAAATCTTCCGCAATGCTAATATCTCCTTCCATATGTACGCTGATGATACTCAGATCTACATAAAAATCTCATCTCTTGCGGAGATCCTCACCATGAATGAGGCCCTGAAGTTGACCGTCCGTTGGCTAGCCTCAAACCAACTCAAACTCAATGCTAACAAAACTGAGTTCCTTCTAATCTCCCCGCCCAAGAGCAACTCTGAGATACAGACTTGGATCAAAGCTATCACAGCCTTAAACTGTTCCCGACCATAGTGGACTCTGCCAAATCACTGGGAATCACCTTTGATTACAACCTAAACATGCGAAACCACATCAACTCAATGGCCAAATCTGTCAGATTCCACCTGAGTTACCTATGGAAACTGAAACCATTTCTAGCTACTCCCGACCTAAAACTAGCAGTCCAATCTCTAGTCATCTCTCGGTTGGAATATGGCTGCTCCACCCTCTCTGGTTTACCTAACATCACTCTGGCACCTTTAAAAGCCTGCCTCAAAGCAGCGGCCAGACTACTCACGGGCTCTAGAAAATTTGATCACATCACCCCCCACCTGAAAGCGTTGAACTGGCTCCCTCTCGAGGCTAGAATTCACCTTAAGTTGGCATGCATCACGCACAAGGCCCTACACACCAACTCCCCTGCGTATCTTGCACAGAAGCTCGCAATACCCAGAGGAAGCAGAACCTCTCGATCGGCAAATACCTTCCTACTCCGGCCTGCACGTTTTAAGAAAAAAAAAACTAAAATTGCTCTTTCCCCGGGTCTGCTCCAAGAATATGGAACGCCTTCCCGCTTGACATTAGAAGTATCCACTCCTTGGCACGCTTTAAAAAAGAGGCCAAATCCTTCCTCATGGCCAAATTCCTTGGCTAACCTGCTCTACAAGCAAAGAGAGACTGATTACCTTTGTGATACCCTGTTCTATTGTATGATACCCTGTGCTATTGTATGATCCTTGACTCTGTAAAGATCACTGTGTCAATGTATGACCATTTATTCTGGAAAATGTTCCTATATACCTTTTCACCCCCTCCCTCCTTGCACATACCCCTTTGACCCCCTGCCTACCATATGACCCCTGTTTCTGTATACCCTCCGCGATTTATTGCTATTATTTTGTCAACTGATCTTTCTGTATTACTCTTGAAGCTGTAAAGCGCTCTGATACCCTCACAGGTCAAATTTGCGCTCTATAAAACTTTAAAATAAAATAAAATAAAATAGTTGCAACAATGCCTGCCCAGGAGGGACCACAAATGAGGCAGCCAATGCGTAATAGGAGGAACAGCATGATGCCACAAATTAAATCAAGCAACCGGGGGAACCCACCGAACATCCTGGAAAAATAGAATGTATAAAAGCTGGGATTACTCCAAAAATAGTTTGAAAAGATGTCACGAGGCTGGAGCCCACAAGTTTAAGTGTTCAATATTGTATGTCTCAATTCCCCAAAATGTAAGAGGATTCATGTTTACCAATGACTGTATTTCACGAGATGTTGTCACCACCTGCAATTTCAAGGTCTTGCAAGCTAAATGGAGTGCCACTTCTTGTTGAAACATTAATACTATGAGTCTGCTTAGCTTATTGAAATATGTTTTCAAAGTCAGACTGGATGGCCAAATTTAGCTATCTACACTCCAGTGTGTAGGGGGTAATAGAATATTGTTATAACTGGTAACTAACTGGAAAACAGACACCACATACTAGATTATTAACAACGAGATAGTTGCCATTTGAAAGGAATGTGATAGTGGGAATACTTGTGGGAACAGGAGTCCCTTTCAAATAACAATCCAGGTTAGGGGCAGAGACATTTCAGGCGCCATTAATTTTTACTTGTTGTCACACAAGTGAATGACTGGCAGTGACGTCGCACCCCTCTTGTGTAGGAAATACTTCTTTTGCTGCTCATTGACCATGCTATGTAAAGGGTAGGGACCATAAATCATGTATATAGCTGCCCCCAAGGGGTTCATATCTACTACAGGGAAGTGTTGCATGTATGCAGTGAACTGAGACATGGAAATGGGCAATGAGACAACTCTGTGTATTAACCACATTGTAGAGTGAATTTATGCTGGTGTGAAGGGAAGTTGCCCAAGTTTCTCCATATGTGGCATGGTGTAACTAGCATCTTTCATAGCCATGGATTGTTGTTGTTTAGCTGTCAAATTAAAAGGTTAGAACTATGCACTAGAATAAAGGTAATGCCAAGGAACATGCCCATTTTTAACTGTTTGCATTGTCCAGCTAAATTGCATAATTGATCTAAGTTGAATCTGACCATGATACAAGGTAGACACCTAATTTTGCACTATATCAATTACAGCTGACACAATGTTATCTAAGTATAAAGATGAGATGACAATGTATTAAAACTGTTGTTGACAACAGCAAGCACTCTATCTAAATTACCTTGATCAATTTTTTATAAACGTACTGCAGCTTCTAGTTGCAACAATTTCCATAGTTCATTATAAGCTGCATAAACAAATTGTTTTGAACATGGTGACTTTGGACCTGAAAGGAAGTCAGATCTTATCTTATCTTATCTTAAGGGAATTTTGTAGAGCGCTCTGTCACCATAAGTTTCCTGGCGCTGGGTGGTGCTGAAGAATGTAGAAGAGGGGAGCTAGCCAGACTGTGTAAAGAGATTGGTTTTCAGAAGGTTTCTGAATTCCAGCATGGAATTGGAAGATTTGAGCGGTAACGGCAACTGGTTCCAGAGTTTGGGAGCCAGATGAGCAAATCTGCAGCCACCATATTTTTTAAGTTTGATAGGAAATGCAGTCAAGAGTTGACGATGAGAGGACCGTAAGTTGCATGCCAGACGGTAAGGAGTCACTAGGGATCTGAGAAAAGCGGGAGAGGTACCAGTCACAGCTTTGTAGGTCAGGCAGCCGATCTTAAATGCGGCTCTCTGTTCGACCGGCAACCAGTGGAGTTTGCAGAGCAGTGGTTTTGCGGACTGCCACTTCGGGGTTTTGTAGGCCAGTCTGGCCGCCTGGTTCTGCACCAGTTGCAGCCTATGAAGAAGATATTTAGGTAGGCCATGATACAAGGAGTTGGAAAAATCCAAGCGGGAGAGCACTAGGGCAATCAGGACTTGTATCAGGGCCTCAGGCGAGAGAAGGTGGGAAACTTTCCTAATTCTCCGAAGCTGAAACATGCAGGATGATACGACTGCACCAACCTGAGGCTTGAGGGAGAGCTCTGTGTCTATAATAACCCCCAGGCTCTATGCCGACTTAGCCGGGGTGGGCGGGGAACCCAACTCTGCAGGCCAGAACTGTGGGCCCCAGTGGGTGGAACTATTGCCCAGAAGAATTAGCTCTGTCTTCCCTGGGTTCCGCTTGAGCTGATTGAGGATCATCCATTGCTGAATATGTAGCATGACCGCCTGACAATCGAGAGCTGCGTTAGGAGTATTAAGAGGAAAGATGATTTGCAGGTCGTCTGCGTAATTGAAGACGGTGATGTCCCAACTCTTCAAAGAATGGATGAGCGGGCGAAGATAAAGATTAAAAAGCAGGGGAGACAGAGAGGAACCCTGAGGCACTCCACAGATGAATGGTTCCCTAGTAGCCGTGAAAGGACCCAGGTGAACGGCCTGGGTTCTGCCTGTCATGAAAGATTTGATCCAGGCCAGGGCCGGGCCCCGGATGCCGGCCTGCTCGACACGGTGGAAAAGGATGTTGTGGTCCACCGTGTTGAACGCTGCCGACAGATCTAGTAGGACCAGGGCCTGAGGAGACCCTTTGTCGGCATTGCCCCTGAGAGAGTCTATGACCGCTAAGATCACAGCCTCAGTAGAGTGGCCAGGTATAAAGCCGGCTTGGTTAGGCTCAAGGTAGCCGGAGCACTCGACGAACTGAGAGAGGCAGCTGGTGACGTGTGCCTCCAAGATTTTGGAAAGAAAAGGCAGGAGAGAAATAGGCCAATAGTTGGCAAGGTCCTCCGGATCAGCTCCGGGTTTTTTCAGCAATGGTACCAAGGCAGCCTCCTTAAAGTAGTTGGGTACCGTGCCGGCCTCAAGGGAGGGGTTTAATAGTGGTAAGATGCAGTTCGGCAGGGCCAGGCAGATGTCCCTGAAGACCGAGGGAGGACAGCAATCATTAGGGGAGCCGGATTTAACTCGAGAGGCAAGTTTGGCGAGGGAGGAAGAATCAATGAGGAGAAAGTGTCATAGTGAGCATGGGTTTCCAAGGGAGGGTTCAGATAGGGCGGCAGGAGGGGCAGGAGGGTTAGTGTTCTTGATCTTAATGATCTTTTCAGTGAAAAAGCTGTTTAAAGCATCACAGGATTGTTGGGTGGGGACCTGGGAGGGGAGGGTTCTGGCGTCAGACGTCAGCTCGCCCATGATTCTGAATATTTCCTTGGACTTATTGGGGGCAACGGAAATTCTTTCGGAGAAGTATGAGGATTTTGCTGCTATGATTGCGCTTTTGTATATTTTGCGTGCCTCGACGTATGCTTCTCTATCGAGCGGTGAGTAGAAACGTCTCCACCTGCGTTCCGTCTGACGCAATTTAAGCTGCTGGGATTTCAGGGAGGTATTGAACCACCTGTGTGATTTACTGTGGCGAGAGCGGGGGAATCTGGAAAGAGGGGCGAAAAGTCATCTACCAGAACCTGGACAGTTGCATTGCTGCGCGATGGAGGTTGAGTATCAGCCAGGAAAGACAGAAAACCTTGCGAATCGAGGGTGCCCCATTTGCGAGCGACCCCTCCTGCTTTGGCGGGTGCTTTGACACGTCCCCTGACTGTGATCACCGTGTCGAACAAGTGATGGTCCGACCAGATACAGGGGGTAACCACAGGACAGGAGAGCGTAAGGTTATAGGTCCAGATGTGATATAATATGTGACCCCTGATGTGAGTGGGGGAAGAGACGAGTTGACTCAGGTTGGAATTAGAGAGGAGTTCGAACAGCTCTGCAGCGTGGGGGCCGGCATGGCTATCGTTGTACCAATAGTAAAATCGCCAAAGATAGCGAGTCGGGCAGATGAGGTGATCAGATTGGCTAATTGTTCGCTAAAGGTGGCAGGAAACAGAGGCATGGAGGACGGGGGACAATAGAGGACAATGAGAGTAAGGGCTCCCTCTCCTGTTTCGAGACTGATGATAAGGTTATCTACATCAACAAGGGTGAGGGAGGATGTAGAGATGAATTTGAGCTCCTTCCGTATTACAGCTGCCACCCCCCCACCAGCACGGCCAGGGGGACGATTGATGTTAAGCATATAGTAATCTGGGGGAAGTGCTGCCAGAATATCGGGGAGGGAGTCATCAGTTAGCCATGTTTCAGTGATTAGAAGAATATCAGGGCTTTCGTCGGTGAGTAAGATAAAAGGTCAACATGATGTTTTACGAATGAACGTGTGTTTAAATATAACACACTTATGCGCGGCTCTTTATTATCCGAGCAAACTGGAGGCTGGGCCATAGGGTGAGGAGAGGAGGCTGTACGCGCGATGCCCAGTAATGAGATGCGATCCAGACAAGCAGGGGGCAAGATACAGTGTTTGGGTTTTAGGTTTCTCAGGGCAGAGGGAGAATAAGTGACAGAGGTGACAGCATCCCTGGCCCCTGGGCCCGGTCGGCCGCGGACGGGCGCAGACGGGCAGGACTCTGGCACGACTCCGGCGCGGGTCGGGTGCGCCCGCAAAGCGTGTCCGCTGCGCGGAGAGGTGGACATCCCCTTTTATGCGCAACTAGAGCGCGGTGAATCCCACCCACACTCAAGATGGCTGCCGCAATTCTGTGCCCGGGACCAACTCCACAGCGTCAATACTCGGCTGGGAGTGGCCCAGGGCAGCGGGAAAGAGGGGGAACGGAGTCAGCGAGTCAAGCTTCTTAAATCAAGCTATTTAGATAGAGATTCGAATTAGTAAGTAAAACGCCGATTTTTGCAGTTATTTTGAGTTTTAAAAACAAGTAAAATCAATGCAGCACAAAATAACACAGCCTCCCGGCTTCCGCTTCAGGAGGGACTCAGACACTCACAACAATGAATTCATATCTTTGGAAAGAAGAGAAAGATAGTGCTGCACTGCGGACAACATGGAATGTTCTAACCATTGTTGACGTAATTTGCCAACGGAATAGGTAGTAACGGATGTATGACATTACAACGCATGCTTATACCACGCATGCCTTTACAACGCAGTTTTTACAATGAAAACTTTTACAACGCATAGCGCTTTTGGGGTGCTGGATAGTGAAAAGTTTAATTTACTATTCCAACACCAGTCCCCGTGGACACTAGGGAAGGTGTTGGATAGTAAATTAAACGTATTCCCTATCCTAGAGCGCCCCCCAGCGCAATGCGTTGTAATGGTTTGTGTTGTAAATACCGCGTTGTAAAGGCACTGCGTTGTAAAAGTTGTGTTGTAAAGGATGTTCCCCGGTAGTAACAGTATTTGAAAGTGGGGTTTATGGATAGCGTGGATCGGGTCTATTTCATTTGAACCCAGAGGTAGAGTTCAATAAACAAGAATAATACATTCATTCATAAAATCTTTATTTCGATATATATATCATGAAAGATGATCAAAATAAAAATGGGAAACATGACATTCCATTTGTACAATACTATTACATAGAAATACATCAGGGGATATGATAATTAACTTTGTCCATCCATTAAGAATATCATTTAAATATTAAAACCATACGTAATAACATTATGACATAAGAAAGAAAGGATAAAAAAATCCAGGGTCCAAATACAATTAGTATCCCAGAATAGATTAATAGCAGCAAAATCCTAAAATATTTCTAAAACAGAAAAACTCATTATAAACTTAATTTGCGTGCACGTATTATCCACATCCAATGCAAATATTTGACGACAGCTATAGCCACGGGCTCAGAGCTATTAGTTTTCAGAATTCTTAAGGCCTCAGAGTCAGTGGTGATGCCCATCTGCAAACAGATAGGCTTCAGCCACGTCTGCCTTGGAAATTTATATTCTGGGCAAATAACCAAAATGTGCGCTATGCTTTCTCGTTGCGTAGGGCAAAATGGACAACTGGGATTATGATTTGTATTCCATTTAAAAGTAAAAGAGTTTACAGGAAGCGTTCCGACCCTAAATTGATGATACTTCTTCCTGTCCCCGGGAACCCTAATAAAATCCCAGTGTCCCTCGAGGGCCGCTTCATGTTTTAGTTCCAGAAAGTCGGCTGAAAGTGAAGGACTGATGCAGTTCCTGAACCTTCTAAATGAGACCATGCTCCAAAATCACTCTCTGAACACCTTCCTAGGGGGGAAAGAATTTGCATTAGGATCTTACCACAAAAAGCCCAGGCCCATGGCAATATACACTGCCCTTGCCTCCCTCATCCATGGTATTTTGCGAGCCCTATCAGCGTCTCTGACTTTGAGGAATGCCCGAGCATACTGGGAGAGCTCTGGGGTAACCCACAATCTCCTCCTGTATGCCACTGGTCTATATCGAGCTAAATCCTCAAGACGTTGACATCCCAAATCATAAAAGAGGGGAACTAATGGAGTGGATGCTGGAAGGCCTGTTATACCCCCCTTAAAAACTTGTTTTGTCCACAAGTCAATAAGTCAAGATTACTATTCCCCCATAATTCTACCCCATAAAGAAACTTCCGCGCTGACTTTGGCATCATAGATCTTTAGCGCTGGGGCGCTTGGATGTGTTTTAGAGAGGTGGAGCTCCTTATTTAGGGCCCCTGCTAATTGGGCATGTTTAATAACAAGCTGGTTAGTATGGGGTTTCCAATCAAGTTTCAAACCCAAGGTTATGCCCAGATAAGAAAAGACTTGAGTCTGTTCTAACTCGGCACCATTCATGACCACCGTCCCTCTCACATGCTTGTGCTTATGAAGGACCATGAACTTGGTCTTGCTCACATTAATGGAGAGGCCATAGTCCCTGCAGAATACCTCAAATCGTTCAATGGCCTTCTGGAGGCCTTGCTGGGTTTTGGAAATTAACAAGGTATCATCTGCAAACATTAGCAGAGGGATCAGTTTGCCATCCAACTTAGGGGCATCAGTAGGATGGTTCTCGAAATACTGAATCACCCTGTTAATGTAGAGGGAGAAGAGAGTCGGTGCTAGTATGAATCCTTGGGGTACCCCCCTCGAGATCGAAAACCTGTCTGTTACCTTCCCTTGCTAGTTCCACCGAACTTGTGCAAAATTATCCTCATGTAATTTGATTAGAAAAGCCAATATGTCTAGCGGCATACCCTGACCGTCAAAAATATTCCACATTTTGGCCCATGGCACCAGGTCAAAGGAGACTTGAGGTCGACAAATGCCGCAAAGAGCGTGCCTCCACCTAACAATACCACCCGCCAGTATATTAAGACAAATCTAAAAACTTGGTCAATTGTGCTTGTATGACTACGGAACCCTGCCTGGAGAGGTGACAATATTTCTTCATCCTCAATCCACCCTTGGATTCTCTGCAGAACAAGCCTAGCTATCACCTTCTGTTTGCAGTCTATTAAACTTATCGGCCTATAATTTTCTGGATTAGAGCGCTCCCCCTTCTTAAAGATCGGAATGATCTTGGCGCCTTTCCAGGTGTCAGGTATGGATGAGCCATTGGCAATACCATTAGCAAGGCACTGAATATACGACACTCATACCTCCTTATCATGCATAAACAGATCAGCTGGTATTTGATCCAGCCCGGGTGCTCTTCCCTTTCAAATGACTTTCAGTATTCTGTCAACCTCACTTCTACTAAAGTGTAACGGAGTAGTATCATTTGGAATAATCACGGAATCTACATCCTTCTCACTATCAGAATCCGGGAGGGCAAACTGTGTCGCAAAGTGTGAAACTCAGAGATCAGGTGGCACATGGTTGCAGGGTTCTCCCCTTAAAATCCCCCGTCCCCATTTAACCAGATCCCAGAATGTACCCATAGTTCTTTCCCTACTGGCACAATACAGCTTCCTCCAATACTCTTCATCCCAAGCCCATTTGGCATCATGTTGAGCTTTCTTATAGGAAGCACAGGCATTCTTAATTACGTCCCTATCTTTTAATTTTATTGCCTTTGCCAGGGCTTTATACGCAACCCTGCGTGATTTTCCATACCATTGTTCTTCCGTATTTACAGGCTTTTTCTGCATGTTAGATACTTTCTTGGTAAAATAGACCCTAAGTTGATTAAAAAGTTTTGTGTGGATAGGAATAACGTTGACTACCGCATCCTCCTGTGTAATACATTTCTGGAGGTCAATTGTTGCCTCTACTGTTAATTCCCTCATTACCACTAAGTTATCCTCGTTCAAGAGGCAATTTGCCCACTTAATTCTCCTTGTATCATTGGAGAGAAAAGTGTCTGCACCATCTATGCAGGCCTCTGGATGATTGGATGCAAACAGCTGAAAGGATAAAACTAGCGGATCATGATCACTTTCTACTCTTTCGACCACTACCCTGTCCTTAACAGAATACCAATTATCTTTGTTAGTAAGGATGTAATCTATGAGGCTTCTACGTAAACCATTATTAAAGGTAGGAGCCCCTTGTTTAACCGAAGCCGTTCTACCATTCACCGCCCTTAACCATTGTTCAAGGCATAACACTTTAATCTGAAGTAAAGCTTCAGTCCACTTTTTGATGGACAGCTGTGGGATATTCCATGCGTTGTCTTCTTCCATGGTAAGGTCTATGTCATTACTATCATGTGGTTCGAAGCAACAATTAAAATCTCCTGCAACTAGAATGTTCCCCTTCCCATTGTAAAAAGCAAGGAGCGATTCTAACTGAACAATAGTATCTGAGGCTTTACCCCCAGGCATGCCCCTTGCATAAATGTTAAAAATATAAAGATCCTTGGACACCGCACTTTGAACTTTTATTAATAAAATATAATTACTTTTGGAGTCCAACTGTTTGGCTGTATTACTGTTATCCTGTCTGACCCATGTTGTTAAGCCCCACTTTGGTCTGGACTGGGAGTAGCTTGGTTAGCGAAATTTAAATAGCCCAATCTGTACTCTGTGTCGATCAGACATGTCTCCTGGAACAGTACAAGGTCATTACTATCTATAAAAGACAGCCAGTCTTGAGATGTTACACTACTTCTTAGCCCAGCAATGTTCCATGAGACCAGGGATGTTACACTAGAACCAATACTGGGAGTAGTGCGTCCCAGATGGCTACTATCACCTGGCCCCAAGTTCAAAACTATTCTCCCTATTTTGGGGGATACTTTGGACGAGCTTAAAGCTATATTTAGGCTATTTTCTACCACCAAACATGTTGCCATATTGTTGGTATTGGCACTACCCAATGGAACATCCTTTATCAAGGCTGTAGGCTTCTCTATATTAGTATTTGGTCTTGAGTCTATAGATTCTCTAAGAGCTTGTAGTGGACTTGCCCCTATAATTTTCAAGTCTATATTAGGTGGCAGTCAATCATTAGCATCTAACGTACTCAGGACCTCAAATCTATTATTAAATAGAGTCAGACCGTTTATAAGACCTTCCTGACTTATTTGGTGTCTTCCTCCATTACCCCCATTAGTGAAACATCGTTGATAGAAATAACCAAGCGGTAAAACGTTAATGCCCTCAGTGCTAATCCTGAACATACCCGCCTGCCGCAGGATGCGTCCCACCATTTCCGGGGACCTAAAATGTAGCACAACACAGTCTCCTGCTATACCCTTCTGAGATTCACCGACCCATGCGACCCTTCTCACCATTTTAAACTCCTTAAAAAGATGGTCCCGGAGCCCTGTTTTCCCATTAAAGAAGTGGAGCGCCTTATTTTTAAGAGAAGACCAATGCTCCTCTACACGATCTGGGAGTTTCGGGACATTTGCTAAAATGATGGTATAGGGACTTGCCTCCGGAGGAAGATGAAGAAACACCCCCGGAGGGATATAGTTTCCCACTCCCTGTAATCTTCCTGTAGGGCCATGTGGTCCTGACCTAGCTCTATGGTCAATAGATATTTGAGGGACCGGTTGAGCTACCGTTGGAATCAATAGTGGGCGTGTGGAGCCTGAAGTAGATATTCCAGAAACACCAGTACTCCGCTCACCTAGAACTTGTTCATCAGTGGTTTGGATCCCTGTAGGGATAGGGTGTTCTTTAAGTAAATGCTTTTCTAATTTACTTAATTTTAGGTTAATTGCCTCAATTTTCACCAAAACTAAGAATAATACATTTTCATGTCGGAAGGCCATAATGACCACCCAGTCAGGACTATCATTAAAGAGTTACATGTACCATTGCATATCATATTATTTAATTGGTCTTCAGTATAATCTGTATAGGATGGCCAATTATCAAAGAGGGCCCAGGGTGGAATAGTGGGAGTATTTAATTCCTTAATATGAGCCAACCCCAGACAGCTAGTGTGTTGAACCGCATCAATAAGAAATATAATTTACATGGGTGTCAGACATGCAGGAAACTGAGATTCTGTACCCTGCACTTGCCAGGATTTAGTGTCCCTAACTGATTTCAAGCCAATATTTTCCTTCCAATAATCATATCCTTTAAGGGATAGATAATCAGTCAGTCAGTCAAATATTCTTTATTCGATAAAATTAATATCATAAAAGACAAGGTACAATTATACAAAAAGTTACAATCTAACAAATTTCAATACAGTACATTTTTTCCATCAATGTTAAAAAATACAATACATATTAAAAAGAGAAATTTCAAATATTAAAAGTTTTTAAAAAGAGAAAATATATACCATTTAAAAACTGTCAGTACTACTGCCTTAGTAAAATGGAATACGTATTTACACAAGAGAAACATTACTCAAAACAGCTTTGGATCTGCGGAAGGCTGATGGTATTTTTCCTTATGCGAGATAAAGGTGCAAAATGAATATGCAAACCTCAATGACCATAGATGAACGAAGTTTTTGAACACTATTGGACAGAATCACATTAACAAGGAGATGTCACATTACACAAATGTTGTAATTCTACAAACTCTCAGTGATCAAAAATTACGTCTCCTTTCATGCCGACGCGTTTCGAACTCCAAACAGTAGTTATGGGTTCTCTTCAGGGCCTGGTTGCTTTCTGTCTGTATGTGTATGAAAGAAAGGTAACAGTGTGTGAATATCAGTGTGTAACCTCCTTAATTATAACTGCTAGTGATGTATCACATTCAGAAGTGATAATACCTTATTTGTCGCTGTAGTTCTCAAGTAGGATTTTGTGCATCAATGAGACTGTCGTCTGAGGGAAGTTAAATTAAAACAATCAATTTCAAGCAGCGCTTTGACATGAGGTCACAGCAGAGCTAGCTAGCATAGAACGATGCTTGAAAGAAGCCATAACTACTGTTTGGAGTTCGAAACGCGTCGGCATGAAAGGAGACGTAATTTTTGATCACTGAGAGTTTGTAGAATTACAACATTTGTGTAATGTGACATCTCCTTGTTAATGTGATTCTGTCCAATAGTGTTCAAAAACTTCGTTCATCTATGGTCATTGAGGTTTGCATATTCATTTTGCACCTTTGTTTGAACATCCTGAAACTGGTACAGTTGTTTTGTATGATTCACTTTGTGATTTTGTTCATGTTGTAAATACTGTATTGTTGTTAATGTGTTTATTATTTTTTATATGTATAGTGTTTCTTCTCTGCCATGAGAAGTTATGATTTTTTGAAAAAATTTTTGAGAACAAAGGTAAATAAAATACCTGACATATCCGACTGAAGCTGATGTGTTGCCTATAATCAAGGGCTAATGGAATGAGTGGGGTGGCATTTTTTGTGGTATAAAACATTCTTGAAAATTGTGCAGGAACACCCCCTTCTTTTCTGCCATACAAGATCACTCCACTAATTTCACTGACTACTTTATTACCTATGATAGACTCAGGAAAAATAGGATGTGGGAGGGAAGAAAATTCATCTAAGTCATTACTCCTAGATGCTGTTACCATGTTGTTGGAAATGTTCTTATTAAAGTCTCTTAATAGAAGGATTTGAGGATAAATTCCTGAATCGAAGGTAGATTCGATTAACTCAAAAATATGCACTAGGAGTGGGTTACATTCTATGCAGGGTGGAATGTAAAAACTAAACAGAAATAGTGAGTCTACAGAGGTGGGACTCTCCTTAAGGTATTTTTGGCTTAAGGCACTGAATGTTTTTGCTGCGTAAGTAACTTATTTTCTTTTTGTTTAAATTTCTTTTCTTGTATTTCAAAATCAAGTGCAACAGGCCAGAGTAGGTACCTCACATCCATCGGATTGTAATCCGGCTTCAGATCCATATGTCTGGCTTAGAAAATACAAAAAGGAATGGAAAAATATAACCCCATATTGAAGTCCTACTTAATTTTCTTGGATAACAGAATGGCCTGACCTCCCTTTGCGTGTCCATGTCCCACTCTCATTGCTAGTATTTGGAAGACAAAGTATTCTTTTTGGTTGAACTCTTTAAAGGCCCAGGTCTCTTGAAGACAGGCAATTGCTGTAGATATTTCTAATAGATTGGATAATTTTGAGGGTTCAAGCCCAACCATATTCCAGGAAACGATGTTAATAGTCTTGCTAAAAGGGACATTTAAATCCTCTTCCCTGCCTGGCGCCATTTAAGGAACTTGAGATCCAAGACCAAGAGTTATGACTTAATTAATTCCTGGACTCAGAAAGGCTATTATTCCAGATCTTCCTGTCTCCATCCTCAAGATAGAGTGGTAACATTTCTGCTGATGCAGAGCGTGGGTATACCTTCTGATGATTTATTTGTGATTGATATAACTTTTCCTAGGTTAGGACTCTGGTTCTTGAGGAGATTATTTTGGAGTTGGTACCTTGGCGGTCTGTGTCTGTGTTTGGTGGCAAGGGACTATATATATGGTCCACACCACATCGCAGCAGAAGCCACTCACGTGACCAGGGCAGCGGCGCTCTTCAGCCTTGACCTTGCTCCTGCAGAGCGGGATACCTTGGCGGTCTGTGTCCATGTTTGGCGGCAAGGGACTCAGTGGTCCACACTACATCATGGCAGGAGCCGCTCATGTGACCAGGGAAGCGGTGCTCTTCAGCGCGGACCGGGCTCCCGCAACGTGGGATACCTTGGTTGTCTGTGTCTGTGTTTGGCAGCAAGGGACTCTGTGGTCCACACAACATCGTGGCAGGAGCCGCTTAAGTGATCAGGGAGCGGCGCTCTTCAGCACAGACTGGGCTCCCACAATGTGGGACGCACGCAGGAGAAGCTCGGGCCAAGGGCAGGCCCATCTGCGCCCATCTGAGCCCAGAGAAGACTGGGCTCGGCCACCCCTCTTTCGCTGGTGTTCTGAAAACATCTGATGTTAGGTCACACACATTGATCTAACAGCTGTTTCGCAATCATGGGAAAGCGAGGGTGGCAGCCGCCACTAAGGCCTGTTACGAAAAGCATTGATAGTATGCTGGAAGGGCTGTCAGTATTGTGTCCAATGAGATTGAACTGACTGAGAGGCGACTTTCCCTCGGCCTGGGGGTACCTCCTCCTCCCAGCAGCTTAATGAGCACCAACCTGAATGCTACTTTATCCAATGGTTCTAGTAATAATTTAGAGGCTTCACTTGATGCGCCTCCTGGTGGTGCTATCATTGCTGCTCACTTATCAAACTCGATCCCCCTGGAAACACAGGCGGCCCCTGAGGTAATCATCGGGCCGACACAAAAAAGAAAGCCTGCTAAATTTACTAGCGCCAAGAGGAAGCAGCCTAACCGTACTAGTACATCCTGTACTGTCTGACTTCTTGGATACGAGTGTCTCCTACCCCTAAGACTGTTGCTGCCTCTGTGCACCCTCCAATTTATGAACCTTGTTGTTCTGTTAGTACTCAGACTGAAGTCGGTCTGTTTCCCTCGTACAGCTGTGGTTACGGAGAAGTCATCATTAACTGTATTGTGGATACTGTCTTCGAGCGTGTTAAAATCTACTTGCTAGCCACTTTGCAACTTTGAGGGAACGCCTGCCCCAGCCTGAGTCATTAGGCACAAACTCAAGCACTCAGGAAAGTCCTTCTGCGCCTGTTATATCTGGGAGGACAGCTCTATTTGTACCATCTAACAATGTGCACAATTCTAATCCTAGCACCCTGTCCTGTGTACCCAAGCCTATTCCATCTACCGATTCTTGTGGTGTCTGCAATAAAGTTAAGGAGTGCTTTGCACTTGAGCGCAGTAGTGTGGAAAAGAGCACCCTTAGCCATGGTGAAGTAGGAAGTTTACTTGCTAAAAATATGCCCCAGCTTATCATCCCTGTTGATAGACCACGCGGGTCACCTGCTCAGTTTTACCATACTCACCTGGGCCCATAAACATACACACTTTGACCAGGTAACCCTGCCTATCAGGAGTTTAATTTACTTTAGGACTTAACCTGTACACCTTGATGTACCAATCCTTGTAATCGGTACCTAGAGTCCTAAGGGATCAAGGGTGTTAGAATAATGAGGTAGAAAACAATATTTGCATTTCATATAATAACCACAGACTCGGGTAAAGTTTTAAACCTTTATCTATGTAAATAGTCAAATGTAAATGACCATACTAAAGAAGTTAAAGACTTCTCAATCAAGAAAACAATAATAAGCGCAATGATGTATAGAAATAATACAAGATTTTGTTTAGACATTGATTTGAGGGAAGGGTGAGAAAGGGAAACGATACAATGACATAGTAACACATAATTATATTCACCTAGAATGGAGTGAGGACCAACCCTGTCCACGGGCTGGACAAAAGAACAGGACTTCCTGTTAGTTCAGGTGTCAAAGAACAGGGTAGATGCAGTTCAGGATAGTTAAGGACCAGGACAGGACTTATGCAGGTCAAAAACAGGTACCCTCAGCTAAGTGCAACGCTAGCGTCACACCCTTCTCTGCGGCTAACAGTTGTACCTCGATTGGGCAAGTGATTCTCCTTCTGGACCCCGATTTGGTTATCGACTCTCCTTCCAAAACCCCGATTGGGTTATCAATTCTTCTGACAGAGTGCTCCGCCAGCACCTCTGCTCTCGATCCCTATTGAGTGCGTTGGGTCAGTGACTGGTCAGCTATTCGGACAAGTCGGACAATCTAACAAGCTAAGCCTACCTTAGTTATACCATTTTCCAGGGCAGTGTACTACCCCCCAATGTTGCAAGTTCATGTATCTCCATGTTTTGATTGGTCAAAAGATGAGGAGAGGTCATCACATCATGCCAGTATGAGGTCATTTCCATTCAATATTAAAATTAATGTTCCCGCCCAAAATTTTATTTTCCCATGCACTTTTATTCCACCCAACAGTGAATGTATCAATAACAAATACAATGTTTTAGTTTGCTTCCTCTTGGAGGTTCAATAGTTTGGGTTCTCAGGCGCATCGCAGTCAAGACTGTCACTGGCACTGGTTCAATGCCATGACTTGAGGATTCTTGGACTCTTGTGCGCAGAATCAAGCTTTTCAAAATGGAGTGCCGCTAGGTTTCATCAGGCCCAAATACGAGATAGTAGCAACATTAAAGAGAAACAGTTTTAGAACACAGAATAAATTAATGCACTGTTTACCACCTATTTCTATTCTATTCCCATTACTTTATTTTATCTACAGCATTAATGTTTAGGCAGAACGAACATGGTTTAGTTAAAGCAGCAGCAGATGGGTTAATATGTAATCATATGAAACAGCCATATTTAATACGAGTGCTCAGAAGCAAGATTTCCCACCAAAGCAGAGAAGAACGTCACACTACATGATGTGTTAGACGCATGCGCAATACAGTTCCGGCGTTGCGGAGGCAATTTTAATGCATTCGGGTTACTGTTAGTAAACGCACATAGGAGAGCTTCCCCTAGATACTAGAAATGTCATGAGGTGCAATTATTAGTATAACAAAACATGTTGATTAATACATTACAGTTATTTGAAAGGACTGAGTCCAAGCAAGTTTCTTTTACATACAAAACCTTGCTCCATCAATCCCCTCTTTGATGATATTTTATATCATCACTAATTACAAAAACAGATGTCAACTTTCAACACTTTCCCAACTCAATCTCTTCAAATGATTGTTTGGTCTTTTTTCATTATTCATTGAAAATCTTTCATCTTTTTATATAAATGTCCATTCAACTCTTTAAGTTCTATTTCTTCAAGATTTCTTTTCTTTCCCTTCTTGTTTACTGTATATGTCTTTTTGTTTCTGCAACACTTACACCAAATCATTATTCCTAAAATTAGTAGGCTTCTCCCGATAGTGGCATCAGTATTTTACCTACAATACTTTTTCCTATGTTAGAAAACCAACTACTTACAGAGAAGAGACCACTAATTAGTCTCTTCCATGCACTATCAACCTCCAGTGGTTTTAATTTGTCTCTCAAATGTGTAATGTTTCTTGCATATTTCCCAATTTCGACGCTTTCGTACGGTATGTAAGTGCAACAATGTTGCGTTTTCAGCATTCTACAGACTCCGTCCTCTATTGATAAAGCAAGTCGATTTTGTAAAACCATTGATCTTACCACGACTAGTTCGGTATTGATCATCAGAAATCCACTAGCAGTGTCAGTCAATAAGCAATCCACCACTGTTGACAATTTGCAAATTCTTTGAGTATTCAGAACCACTCCCACTGAAGGTATCAATGCACTAAATATGTCACCTACAATTTCTGCAAAACTAGCTCTTCTAGATTGTGTTAGTCCATTATTCTCTTCATTGCTTCCCGTGATTCTTTTTACATGATATACCTTTGGTAATACTATTTCAAAATAGCAACTCCCATCCCAATGATCAGGAAATTTAAAATATGCTTTGTTCCCACAGATGTAATAAATTCCAGGAAATACTGGTTCAGTTCCATCTTTGAAACCCCAGTCTCCAATTACCTTAAAATTGTGGTCACATTCACTGGAACCATTGAATATATTGTTATATTAATCTGTGTTCTCTCTATGGAGACAGAGTTTCCCTTTCTTTTCAAAATCCAGTAACACAGCAGCTTGAGTCTTGCCGTTTTTGGTGAACTCATTACTTTAGGCCCATTTGGGAATTTTACGTTTTGATTCAGAAGCCTATTGTATGGAAATCCTGCCTTCTTGATTCTACTAAATTAAAAAATATTTTCTCTTTTTCGTGTAGTTTACAGGTTAGATTGTTTTGTGTGCTTCAGCTATACCTATTGATCCTACTGTTAGAAAATATTCTCCCATGAAATGTGTTGAGTCTCTAGTACTAAGGATACGGTTTATATTTCTACGTAAAGGAACTTCAGAAAAGATTACAACAAAGTTAGAATACTGTAACTTTCCAGTTCTATGAAATAATCTAGCTAAAATGCTACATGAGATACCATATGTTAGAGGTAAATAGTGGTAAGTCACCCCTTCTGCTACTGATGAGGGAAACTTCACACATATGTAACAATCACTAATTTCCATGGCTTCTACATAGTGCACTAACAGGTTAGCAAATACATTTAAATCTGTTCTATTCTTAGCTCTACTATAGTGTAGTTCTACCTCATCTGGTCCGTCTAAGTCTACCTTATGCTGTTTGAGACTGTCTACCTTTTCATGTGTATTTAACTTTTCCGGTGTATCTACCTTTTTTGGTATACTAGTGTTGTTCTGCATGTTTTTGCTCATTAGATAAGGTATAGCTACTGTCAATCCTAACCATGCGATGAGTACTATCAATATACTACATGTGCATATTCTACAACAGGTTTGCATACAATTTCTTTTCGGTCTTCAAACAACATTATAATCAGCCACTTTGACTAAGGAGACTTAACCCCTATTTGTAACTTTCCGCAGTCAATAACCTGTGAATTTTTTCTTTCAGGTTGGCTTCACTTTTTCGTCAATCTGATCAACAATCAATTCGTCATCACTTTTGCCACTTATTTCTAAGTTTTCAAAATCTTCAAGGATGACGTATGTCCATTCAGGACCTCTGAATTTATTATTCAGTCTTTGCAATGAAGGACTCTTCCTTCTTGGCTTTTCGGTGGATGGTCCTGCTTGACTGGTTATTTCATTTACTTGTTCTGGCTCTTCCTCTATTGTTTTAAGGAGAAATTTCAGTCTCTTAACAAAACCAGGCCATTTATCTCCTTTTCTGAGCCTTTTAGCTGGCACTGTGCTTTTTAATTTTCTTCAGCTGTTCTTTTATTTTCATTCAATTGTGGCACAATTTGTTCATGACCATCTTCTGAATTCCTCTCTATCTGTCTTTGTCCAGTGCTTATTTCTGTTTCTTCTGCCTGGTTACTAATCTGATCTTGTTCAGGAGTTTGCTGAATTTGATTTTGACTTTGACTTGGTTCGCCTTCTTCTTCCTGAACACGTTTTTCTACACCTTTCTGGTCCTGCTCAGGTCTTTTGATCTCTTGATTGTCTACCGCCTGAACTTTTACACTAATTCCTGTCTGTCCCTCCTCAGACTCAGGAGTTCTGGGTGATGTGTTGAATGTCTGAGTACATTGATCTTTCCTTATCTGATCCTCCTCAGAATTACTATCGACTTTAATTTCTGTAATCTGACTATGTTCTTCTATTTCTGTCTCATCCTCACTATCACTCTGACTATCTAAATAAGTTTGACTTCTGGTTCTTACAATATCTGCAGGTATGAGAGAGGGCAAGATGGCCGCCGAGGGGTGCAGTGAGTGAGTCGCACTCTCCTCTTCTCCACTGCCAGACAATCATCAATGGCTGAATAGACTAAACTCTGCAAGGTCGCTGTATGCCTCTGTCTGGTAGCTCGGTGATATTCCCTTCCCGGATACAACGAGGGAACATTGTTTTACGCACAGTCATACATCTTAAAAGGGTTATATCAGAAGTTTTCATTCTGGTAGTAGAATTCTGTCACAGGATGCCTCCTCGCCTACAGCGCGGACTTGAGCTTAAAGACGGAAAAGGAGGGAAATCATCAGACGCGGATTATCCCAAAGGTCAGAAAGTTACAGTAAAAGAAAAAGAAAAAGAGAAAACAAAGGCGGAACAGAAAATCAATGGCCCAGCTCCGGTCACAGTCGCTGCGCAGAAGAATGTAACAAGCCTTAAGAAAATAATGGCGAAAAGAAACGGAGCAGAAGGCGCAACACCCGTAAAAGATGTAGGCCAAGTTGGTAAGTCAAAGACTAAGGAGATTGCGCTTCGACAACCCACCGTCACGGAAAGCTTTGCCAACACTCCAGCCAACACTCCTGTAAGCGGTGGACCCCCCGCAGCCAAACCTGGCATTACCGCGGATCCCAACACGGGCAGGAGAGATGGAGCAGGCGCGGGTTCAGAGGCTACCGGAATCAGCGCTGGGGGAGCCGGTGGAGTTGGCGTTCTCAATGCGGATGCAGGTTCCAGGAGCGATCCCGGGGTTGCTAGGCAACCAGGAAGACCGGCAGCAGCAACAGGTAAGCCGGCCACTGCAGTGCCTGCGGCCGCCTTGGGAGAGAGCAGTGCTGCGGGAGTGACGATCATCGAGGGTAAGACAAGTGGCTGTGCCGGGGCCGGGCTGAATCAGGGGTCAGAGGCCCATGAACAGAGACAGATAAAAACAAGCATAAGCATAAGCAAAGGAGCAGGTGAAGATATTACGGTTATGAGTGACTGTCGAGCTTTGCACACTCAGCTACCGGGGGAATTTTCGGATGAGACTGGAAGTTCTTCTGTGCTGGTACTAGAGCAAGCAGAGCGGGGGCCTGAGCTACATGAATTACACGAGCCAAATGTAAATGAGGGGAAGGAGGCCGCTGCTACGGTTGGCAATAATGCAGTTACCCTACTGAATAATAAACCCCTAACTTGGGCAGAAACTATGGATTTAAATGCAGAGAGTGGGCGATTTAAATCAGGAAGTGATTCCTCCACCTCAGCAGAAATAGGTATCGCCAGTGGGTCCGCCTCTGCAGAGAGATTTTACTCTGTGGAAGAAGACACACAGTCACAATCTCTGCCTTCTGAAGGTGTTTGTTCCGACGAATCCACAGGTATTGATTCACTTAGTAGCTCCCCGGCAAGGAAAACCTCACAAAAAAAACGCCTGTCCAAGAGGAAACCCTCCACCGCAAGCAGTACCACCGATCCTACTAAAAAATTAGCATGGGACTATTCAACCACTACCTTTTCTTTCATGGAGCAGGACAGTCCAGCAACTCTGATTGGGGATCATGGCTCTGCTTGATCTTCTCTTTAATACCCTGAAATTAATGCAGAATGAGGCTAGAGGAGAGAGTAGGAGGGCAAGACAGGAATCTAGGAAGATTCAAAATAAACTCAGAAGCATAAGTAAAAGGCAAGACGAGATGGTTGAGAGAGTGGTACAAGTGGAGGAAAGGACCAGTAAAGTGGAAGATGATCTGAGAGGCTTGAAATCATACAAGGAAGAGCATCAAAAGGTGGCAGAGGACGTCAACTGGAAGCTGGAAGATTTCGAGAACAGGCAGCGTCGTAATAACATCAGACTGCTTGGCGTGGAGGAAGGACTTGAAGGGGAGGACCCCAGGCTGTTTGTTGTGAATTTGTTAAAGGGGGCTTTCCCGGAGTTATCTAGCTGGCAGTGGGAAACAGAAATTCAAAGAGCCCACCGTTTCCCCTTTTTCCTTAAAAGGGGTCAGCCTCAGGCTGGGGGTCAGAGGGGGCAACCAAGGGCTTTGCTAATATTCGTAGGGAATTTCCTCCTTAGACAGCTGATTCTGGACAAAGCAAAGCCCGAATCAAGACGTACCTACAACAACGTTACGTTCTTTGCAAGACCAGACTTTTGCCACGCCACAGTTGAACGTAGGTGGAGGCTGAGACAATTGATACCGCATATCCAGGCTTTGGGTTCTGAAGCTTATTTGCTTTACCCTGCAAAACTGAAAATTGTGACCAAGGGCCAGTTTAAAATTTTCTTTTCAGAGATCAAGGCAAAAGCTTACATGGTAGAAAGTTTGGGATATAAGGAGAAAATGTAATGGATTTAGTTTGACATGTTTTGTAATACTGGCTGGCAGTGGGGAGGTGTGGCGGCTGCTGCTTCCCCGGCGTCCACATATAGGTCATGCGTGACCTATTTGCCTGTAGGGGGGGAAGGGGGAGGGGCACTCTGGGAGGGTTCAGGGAGGTGGGAGGGGTAAGGGGGGGGGAGAAAAAGGCACACACTATTTTCAGCGAAATGCAGTTTGCGGCAGATTCAGGTTTTGTTTAAATGGAGGACAAAGGAAGCCCTGGGCTTGATTAAGAGGTGGAATTTGAAGTTGGTGCTAATCTTCGATGTTTTTTGATGTCTTGTCGAATCTTGTCATTTAATGTTTGTGGTCTTAACGATCTCCAAAAGAGGCTGCGAGTCTCAGCATTCTGTAAATCAATGTCTCCTGATGTGATCTGTTTACAGGAAACTCATGTGGATGGTGGTAAGGGGTTCTTGTTAGAACAAACTGGATTTAAAGTTTTAGCTTATACGAAACAAGTTTCCAAAACTCGAGAGGTGGCGATTCTGGGAAGAGGCACAGATTGTACTGTACTTAGGAGTAAAGAAGATACCTGGGGTAGATGGGTGATTATCGAATTGAGCTTCAGAGGGGTTCGGATTACTTTGGTTTCAGTGTATGGTTCAACGTGCGATGACCCTGATATTTTTCAATTTTTGGACGATGAACTCCCAACTTGGGCAGAACCAATTGTGTGTTGTGGTGATTTTAACATCAGCCGACCGGCGAACATTGAGTTACAATCAGGTTATTCTTACACAGGGAGGAAGAAAAGGGTGCACAGAGCGATCGCTAACATGGCCTCGAATAATGCTCTCTCAGACGTTTGGGCCAACCTGCACCCGCAGCTAGATGGGGATATGTATTTTTCTGCCCCCCATAATATAACAGTAAGACTGGACTACTTTTTAATATCTAATGGTTTGCTAGTTAATACACAGATCAAGAAGCTTTCTCGGTTGGTTTCAGACCACAATCCATTATTATTGTCACTGAGCTTATCTGGGTTAGGTAGGAAAATATTTAAATGGACTTTCGAGCGAGCTCTGTTACAAGATGAGTGTTACCGTAAGCACATGGAAAAATGGATTAGTGAGTTTTGGTTGAACAACAGGGGAAGCACTAGTAGCGGATCTATTTGGGATGCATTCAAAGCAAGTGTCAGAGGAGAGACAATAAGCTTCTCAACTTATAAACGAAAAAAGGAAAGAGAGTTGTTCGATCAACAAGTTAATTCCCTTCTGAACGCTGAGTCCGAGTTAAGTAGGTTAATCTCGAGGGGGCTTCCTTTGGATCATCAATTGTTGGAGATTATGATTTTAAAGGCAGAAATAGTGGATTGTATCACTAAGAAGACAGTAGCCAGTTATCTAACAAAGAAGGAGCAGGCGTGCGAGTTTAGTGAGCGGGTTGGTCACATTCTTGCTGTTAGAGCTAGGCAGAAAGCTAACACAGGGGATATTAAAAAAATAGTTGACAGTTCAGGCAATTTAATCTCTGACTCTGAGGTAATAAGAAATGAATTCTGGAAGTTTTATTCAGAATTATATGATAGGGAGACAGCGGCAGAAGTTGAGAATATCAGGAATTATTGAGGAAATATTCAACTTAAAAAATTAGATTCAGAGGAAAAAACTATACTTGATGCCAACATAACACTAGAGGAAATGACTTTAGCTTTAGCAGATCTCCCCTCCTCGAAGGCTGCAGGACCAGATTTGATACCAATTGAATTTTATAAGACTTTTATATCAGGTATTAGAGTGGAACTTCTGGATATACTTACTCAAGCCCAGAGAGGTATTTCAATCCCTAATTCTTGGGGCGAGACGGAGGTTATTGTTATTCTGAAAAAAGGGAAGCCCGCTACAAGTCCTGGGTCATATAGACCTATTGCCTTAATGAATGTCGATGTGAAGCTATACTCGAAAATTTTGGCCACAAGGATGTCCGTTGTAATAGAAAAGTTAGTTACCCCTGTCCAACATGGTTTTATCCCGGTGAAAGGGACTACTGAACATATCTGGACTGTGATCACCTGCTTTGACGTCATGGAGGTTACGGGCGGCTCTGTCGCGGCTCTATTTCTAGATGCCGAAAAGGCTTTCGACAGGGTCGCTTGGGAATATCTATGGGAGCTAATGAGAACTTTTGGGTTTGGTGATAATTTTATAAAAGCAATCCAGGTTCTTTATAGGGATCCTACGGCTAGAATTAAAATGAATCGGGAGTTATCAGCGGCGGTGCAGATCAAAAGAGGAACTAGGCAAGGTTGTCCTAGCTCCCCCCTTTTATTTGCATTATATATGGATCCATATCTACGTAGGCTCGATCTTAATCCCAGCATCCCTCCATTGTGTGTTAACGAGTCAGTAGTGAAAGTGCTGGCATACGCAGATGATGTGGCGATAATTACTCCTGATCCTGGAATGGCAATAGGAGTAATAGAACAGGAGGCCCAAAATTTTGGTAACATTTCTGGTTATACCCCTAGGAGGGCATCTGCTAAGCCAGCCCTGCGAGCGCTCCATTGGCTCCCTATTGAGAGGAGAGTGCAGTTTAAGGCCCTTGCCACCTGCCACCGTATTTTGAATGGCAAGGCACCTCTCCCGCTTCAGAGTCTAATAGCTTACTATGAGCCTACACGCAGCCTTCGGTCCTCACAGACCGGGCTGCTAAAAGTACCT
This sequence comes from Lissotriton vulgaris, assembly GCF_964263255.1. NCBI lineage: Eukaryota > Metazoa > Chordata > Amphibia > Caudata > Salamandridae > Lissotriton > Lissotriton vulgaris. Next base: position 1,271,251,620 of record NC_141689.1, read on the forward strand.
AGAATTTCTAAAGCTCGCATGGGAGGCAGATCCTTCAGATACCTTGCCCCCAAATGCTGGAATAATCTCCCACTGGAACTTCGGCTTGAATCTTCCGAAATCCAGTTTAGGAAAAAACTTAAAACTTATCTGTTTCAGTAGGTAGCTTGGTTGGGAGGAGGGGGGACAGTCATTCCACTTGCCATAGCGCGGGGACACGCCAGTGGCGTAACCAGGCGCTTAATAAATCTCCAATAATAATAATAATAATAATAAGCTTAATAGAGCTAAAACACAGATTATCAAAAACTTAGCAACTCAATGTAATGATCCACGAGTGATTTCCTCTGCAGTGTATCTAGGAGTTGAAATTTCACCTGATTTAGGGACAGTAGTTGAGCGTAATATCTCGCCTTTAATGACAAAAGTCAGCTCGGACTTGTTAAGGATAAATAACCTTAGATTGACGTTAGTGGGTCGCACTAATATCATTAAAATGATTATACTTCCTAAATTTCTTTATTTTTTTCGTACAATACCGTTATTGTTTGAGTCAATTTGGTTTAATAAGCTGGAATCGATTTTAAATAAATTTATTTGGTCCTATGGGAAGACGAGACGGGCGTATAAGTTCATGACTTTACCAAGGGAGAGGGGTGGTTGGGGGGTTCCTGATTTTAGGTTTTACTATTGGGCATCGGTTTTGCAATACATTCAAGGCTTAATTGGTGCAAATGAAGGGAACTCGAAAGTAAAAGCTGTTTCAACTATGATTTATTCAATTGTATTGGGCGAAGATACAGCAAACGCTTTCTTAAAATGTATAGATTCATCATATTTCAAACGAACACGCTTCAAGACAGTCGCCGCTGCTCATAATGTATGGTCTGCTGTTGCAAAAAATTGTGGTTTAGGGAGATTTAACAGATATATCAGATTGTATAGAAATAAGTCCTTACCCCCTGAAGTTTTTTCGGATGCTATTATGGCGGACTGGGACAGAAAAGGTATTAAGAAATTTGGAGATATGCTAGATCCTGATGGTAATATTCTTTTATTCTCAGATCTGCTAGTTAAATTTAATATAGCAAGATTTAGTTTCTTCAAGTACCTGCAGATCAGGAGTTTTTTTCTTAAGAAAAAAGGAGGGCCAGGTGGATTCAACACAAGCAATATTATGGAGACAATAGAGCAAAGCGGGGTGTGCTCCATTCGTTATTTCTATGCCCAGCTGGCTGGTACGAAGAAGGACGACATTGATAGATATGGTATTAAATGGGCTGGGAAATTAGGGATATCGGGGGAGGTCTTTCAGTCGTCCTTGGAACTAGGCTGCTCAGTCTTTTATTCTGCCCCACTACAATCGCAACATTTCAAAACGTTATACCAACTATATCATACACCAGATCGCATAGCACAGTGGGGTGCAACTTCAGGAATTAGTTGCTGGCGTTGTAATGCTATGGCTGCAGATAGCATCCACATATTTGCGCTCAGTCCCAAATTTAGGCCTTTATTAAAGGATATTGAGGTTTTTATGGCCCATACACTTGCTTTAAATGTAACTCTAACACCGACTGTAATTATGTTAGGAGTTAGGGATTGTGAAGGCACCCATAGTGAATTTTTATTTGTAGCAATGGCGGTCTACAGGTTGTTGATTGCTAGAGTTTGGCTCGATCCCCTTCCCCCGGGCTTACAACAGTGGATTGCCTTATTACTGGGGACGTTTAACCTTGAAAAGGGTATATTCGAGAAGAAAGGTAAAAGGATAAAAAGGTGGGGGAGAAAAATTTGGGAGCCGGTACATCGTTGGAAAGAAAGATCAATTGCAAACGTAGGCTGATGTATTAATTTCATCCTTATTGGGTTTTTTGTGTATTAATATGTGTTTTTTCTTGATAGTAACTTTGTTTTATTATATGCATTAAGTTATCTGTACTTTGTGTTATGTGTGTGCCAGAAATTTTTTTTGTTTTACAATAAAAATATTAAAAAAAAAAAAAAAACAATATCTGCAGGTATGTCGACTACTGGAATCCATTCATCCTGACTAGTGCTTGGTTGCTCCTCTTCAGTGACTTCAGGATTGAAGACCCCTCAGCTGTACAACCTTCGGCTTCTACTTCATCAGGTTCTGTCACTCTTTTAGTGTGACTTGCATGGATCCAGTTTGGAATTCCCTTGCACTTCACAGCTGTGGTGGTAACCAATTTCACTTGATATGGCTAGGCAAGATTCTCGGGTATGTTCTTTTATCACTACCCACCTGGATTCAGATCATGTGCTAGAGTTGACAGCGTCTTCCCCAACCTGGTGAGAGATAGAACGCACTTGGTCAGCCAGTTCTTTGCAGTACTCTATTATTAAATCATCAGTTATGTTTATCAGTTTTTGTCGTGGTACCCATGCTTGCCTCATTGCTCTTCCCATGAGTATCTCATGGGGACTCAATCCTGTGTTTCTGTCTGGAATGCTTCTTAGTCCCATCAGAACAAGAGGTAAAGCATCAGGCCACTGCAACCAGGTAGATTCATACTTCTTTCCCAATCATGACTTGATTGTGCCATTCAATTGTTCTACCACTCCAGAAGCGTCTGGGCGGTATGCACAGTGCAGCTTTTGCTCAATTTGGAATGCTTCACAGATTAGACAAAATATTTAATTATTAAAAGGAGACCCTCTGTCTGATTCAATTGTTACTGGAAAACCGAAACGAGGTATCAGTTCCCTCAATAGGAGCTTGGCTACAGTGATGCTATCATTCCTGTGGTAGGGTAGACTTCAACCCATTTTGAAAACAGGCAGACAATGACAAGAACATACTTCAGTCCTCGACACGGGGGTAGCTGAATGAAATCAATCTGGAGTCTTATAAAGGGACCCTCTGCTTTTCCAATGTTCCCTGGCCAAACTACAGTTTTCTTACCAGGGTTCATTCGCTGGCATATGAGACACCTCTGGCAAAGACTCTTTGCTATATTTCTGAATCTCACATTGAACCAAGTTTGTTTGAACATTCGCACCATAGCATCTCTACCTATGTGGGACTTTCAGTGATATATCCTAGCCATAGGAGCAAGCATACAGTCTGTTAACACAGGTCTCCCATCCAAATAAAGAATGACTCCATCTCTGTCCCTTCTCTGATATCCGATTTTCTCCCATTCTTCCGTTTCTTTTTTTTTTGCTTCATTTTGCACCTCTCTCACTTCTTCCCATGTTTTTACATTTCCAAACAACATAAGTTGGCAGCTGTTTTCACATGCATCAATTTTCTTGTTTATTGCCATCTTACATTTGGCACAATGTTGGGCTACCTGGTCAGCATAACGGTTACCTGCTGTCACTTTGTCGTTTCCAGATTGGTGATCAGCACCCTTGACCAAAGGCACTTCTTTTGGCAATTGAATTGCTTCCAGCAAGTCTTTTACAAATTGACCATTATTTATAGGAGTTCCTGAAGAAGTCATGAACTCCCTTTGCATCCAGAGTTGGCCAAAGTCATGCACAACCCCGTAACCATACTGGCTATCAGTATATATTTTCACTCTCCAATTTTTCCCAAATTGTCAAGCTCTTGTTAATGCAAGCAATTGAGCTACTTGTGCAGACATGACTCCTGGCAAATGGGATGCTTCGACTGGACCCCTCAATGTACACAAAGCATAGGGAGCACTCAATCCTCCCTCCTCATGTCGCATACATGAACCATCTACAAACAGTTCATATTCTGCTTTTATTAGTGGCTCTTCTTTATGTCTGGACGTGGTTTAGTGCAGTATTCTTTGAGGTCGATACAATCAAGTTTGACTTCTTCCTTTACCTCTTCAAAATGTGAATTAAGTAATAGTGTTGCTGAGTTTAAGACAGTACATCTAGCGATGGTCAAATTTTCTGCACCTAGAATGATTTGTTCATATTTAGTCAGCCGAATAGGAGTCAGGTACTGTGTCTGTGTTCTTGTCAATAGTATTACAACTGCATGTGGGACACATACCGTTACAGGATGTTCCATAATGATAGACTCACTTTGCTCAAGCCTCATGCAAATTGCAGCAACTGCTTTCAGACATCCTGGCAATGCTGATGTCACTGGATCCAGTGTGGAAGAAAAATATGCCACAGGATGTCGCATTAAACCATGGGTCTGGGTTTGAACAGACAATGCCCAATTGTCACGTGCATCACAGAACAGGGCAAATTCTTTCGCATAATCAGGCATCCCAAAGGCTGGAGCTGAACACAAACAGTCTCGTAATTTTAGGAAAGCAGTCATGCTCTTTTCATCCCATTCTATTGGTTCCTTTGCTCTTTTCTGTGTCGGTTGTATCAATGGTTCTTCTAGAACTGCAAATCCCACAATCCACTGTCTGCAGTAACCTACCACTCCGAGAAACATCCTGATCTCTTTTTGCATTTTGGGCACATTTATGTTCCTAATTATTTTAATTCTTTCTGATGTTACTCTTCTTACACCTCTCTCTATCTGATGCCCCAGATATTTCAAGGAAGTGGTGCAAAACTGTAGCTTTTCAGGTGACACTTTATGTCCACCTTCAGCCAAGTGATTCAGTAATGCAATTGTATCAACAACACAGTCATTTTGAGTTTTAGACGCCACCAATAGGTCGTCTATGTACTGCACTAGGACAGATTTCCCGGGCAGCACCAAAGACTCAAGGCATTTTTTCAAAATCTGATTAAAAATCGAGGGGCTTTCAGTGTACCCCTGAGGAACGCGATTTCAGTCGTAAACATGCTCGTCAAATTTGAACGAGAATAAAAATTTGCTGTCTGGATGCAATTGAATGGAGAAAAAGGCATGACATAAATCAATTACGGTGAACCATCGGGCTCCCCACGGTAGCTGATACAGAATTACTGCAGGATTTGGAACAACTGGACAACATGGGACGACAATTTTATTGATTTTTGTAAGGTCTTGTACGACCCTAAATTTCCCGCTCGGTTTCTTTATGCCAATTATAGGTGAACTACATGAGCTGCTCATTATTTCTTGCAAAATGCCTTGCTCAACCAAACGCTCTATCTCTGCTGCAACACCTGCTTTTATTTCTGGGCTCATTTTGTACTGCAGAATATATGGGTAAACGGCACCTTCTTTCACTGTCACTTTTATCGGGTCTACATTTGCCATTAATCCTACTTCTTTTCCTGTAAAGTCCCACACATCAGGATTTACAGTATGCTGTAATACTCTTGGTAGATCATCTTCTGTTAACTTTTCATTTTTAGTTTCCTGTTTGACTAACATTAATTTATAGACTCCATCTTCATCTGGGGTCTGAATTTCAACACCACTTGGGGTGCAAAAGATGGTGCAATTCATTTTTCACAACAAGTTCCCACCTAATAAATGTACTGGACTGGAATCACATACGACACATGTATGCATATTTTTAAAGTTCCCTATCTGCACTTCCATGGGTTCTGTGACAGGGGTCCTAATTTGTTTATTAGAAACTCCCACTACTTGGATCGCTTCTCCCGAGAGGGGTAGGTTTGGAACGTCTGCTGTTGTCGCAGTGGAACAGGTAGCACCAGTGTCCAACAAAAAGGTAACATTGTTTCCCTCAACCTTTCCCTCAATGTATGGACCTGATTGATCTACCGGCAAGGATGCGCCAAGTACGCACTCCTGGTCCTCCCCTCTCAGGCACCGTCAGTAGTTTTCGTCTTCAAAAAATGAATAGTGCAAAAGGAATTGGAAAGACCCTGGGTTCTTTTTAATATTTCCTTCTCAATCTGTATTATCAACACTGTATTTGGCTTGGCTCCCAAAATCTGCCATAGGGGCAAGGGGTAACTGTTTTTTTTTACCTGTTGTTGTTGCTTCCTCGACACCTTATTCTGCGTCTGTGGATTTAAATTTTCAGGTTGAACATTACTATTCTGTACAGCCTTACACTCGTTCTTTCAATGCCCCAATTTTCCGCACCGTGACAGGGAAACTTTTTCTTTGCCTCTTCTCGATTTATTCTTCCCCTAGATTTGCCCCCATTTCTATCTCCATGACCTGAATTGTTTTTCAGCTGGTTCAATTGGAGTTCCTGTTGCTCTGCTAATTTTACCTGTGCCCACATTACCATTTCTTTTAAATTCTTTCCTCTATCGTCAATTTCCTCCCCACAATATTGTGCATACTTTAGAATTTCATTGACAGGTTTGGCCTGCCAGCAGCTTTTCTAATCTTTAATCATTTGTGAAATTTGTGGCCTTAATCCTGACACAAAACGATAAATAAAATGCGTCATGTCTTTAGTATCAATACTTTCCAACCCACTGTACTGCTTAAACATCTGTAAAAGGCGTTCATAGTATGCATGCACTGATTCATCTTTATTCTGGGTAGTTCTGTCTATTCTTATCCAATCTGTTTCTTTTGGAGGTACCTTTCCCTTCAAATAAGTTATTACTTGATGGTACTTCTTCATAACATCATCAGATGGGGCTCCTGTCTTTGGATCTCTAGGATACTCATCATTGGGTCAATCAACAGTAATCTTACATTCTGCCCACAAATCTGCAGGAACTACAGTGTCGAACAATCCATCTAAATCTTTTAACAAGACTTTTGAAACTTTTACAAATCTTTCGACTTGCCTGTACCACTCTACAGGTTTTTCTCTTAGTTTTGAGAAATCATTTGTAAATGACAAAATATCCAGTCGGGACCATGGAACATGCACCTCTTCCTGGCACTTCTCTCATCGGGCACAACCTTTCTACTTTTTTCTAGTACTTAAATTTCTGTCACTTCTAGGTCTGTCTTGCTCAAAAGCCTCAGTTTCCCATTCTTCTAATGTTAATCTAGGTCTGGGATCTAACTCATTCATATGAGTACTTAAATTGTACAAAATTCTGCCATTAAAGGTACAATTTTCAGGAAATGCCAATATCCCATCATCTTTGGTGTACTCCATCCAGTTTTCTAACCACACGCAGGTGTGATATAGGTGTGGGCGGAAAATCCGTTCCGCTCGCGGATTTTGCGGATTTTCGGGAAATCCGCAATCCGCGAGATTTGCGAATTTCCCGCAAAATCCGCAAATCCGCGAGCAGCGGATTTTGCTCGCACTGCTCGCACTGTTCGCGTGAGTTCGCGCCCCGCGAATAAGTGCAAAATTGCAGAAATACGATTTTAGCAAAACTGAAAGTAACTTCTTACCAGGTTCAAAAGTTCAGGCACATCATTAGTAGCCATTTCCTGTAGTGCTTCCTGAGGGGCCCCTCCAGAGTTCAGTTGCCAGTTGAAACTATTATGTGACCCTGCTCTGAACCTCAGAATAGTTACACATATGCCACAAAGGTCCTGAATTACAGCTAAGGGAGACAAGCAGGAGCCAGGCTGGAAGTTAAAATCCATTAATCAGCCCCTAATTCATTATTGTCAGTTGGGGCAGGGCAGATGTTGTAACTAATTTTGCAACAATGAAAGCACTTAGCAAGTGCAAAAGATCACTAATCAGGGCGCACTAAGGAAGCAGGTGCCAGCTAAAAAAATATTCTGTGACACATTAATCAGCCCCAAATTAATTCAGGTCACTTGAGGCAGGGAAGGTGTGCTTTGCTTTGCCGAAAATAATGTACACTGGACAACCAGAGGGTGTGGTGATGAAACAGAGGGTGGCATGGGTGGGCCAGAGGGTGGCATGAGTAGTCAGAGAGTGGCAGTGGTGACAGAGAGTGGCAGTGATGAAGAAGAGTGTCCCAAACAGGCTGGACACGTAGAAACAACAAGTTCGCAAAACTTGCGACCCGACAGGTAAGTTCGCAAATTGCGAAATTGTAAAAACCCTCGCAAACTGGCAGAAACACGGGCGAACACAAAAAAAAAAAATCCGCAAATTCGCGGGAATTCGCGGATTTTGCGGATTGCGAATCCGCAAATCCGCAAAATTCGCGAACGCGAGATCCGCAAAATTCGCTCATGCTTAGTGTGATAGCCCCTTTCTATTATCATGTATGATGCAGTCGTATCCAGTGGTGGAATTATAATCCTCTTATCTTAATCGCTTTATCCTTTTTAAAATAATTTTTCACCTTCTGTTAGAACAACATTTTTCTTTTTACTCCGTACATGATACAAGGTCCCCCTCTAATCTGTTCTTCCTTTGCAAATGTTAAATATTTTTTATCAGGACGATTTCCTATAAATGGTGGATCTAAATGCCACATATATTCTGAATCAAAATTGTAATTTTCAGTGACACTCAATTGTTTACTTAAATGCTTCCAATACCAGTACATCTCTTAATTTTCAGTGACCAATCCTTAATCAGAATTCAAATAATTTTAACCAATGGTTGAGCAGCTTTTCCCAAGAGACGAGTCCCCACGCTCCTGCACTCACCCCTCCTTTACAATATTACCCTAGCTACACATGCGCTGTCTCAACCAATACCAGCGCAGCTCTCTCTGACGTCAATGCAGCACCGCAACTGACTCCCTCCTTTGTAAGGTAATATGTAAACTGAATTCTCTTCACTTTTGAATGCAAAATTCATTAATTAACAATGTAGAAACATTCGCAGCTGTGCCTGAGTGACTAAATTCAAAGGAAAGATCATTTTCTTTTACTGCGAGTAAATCCCTTCCGTTTACCCTTCACTCACTGCGAGTAAATGTCTTCCGTTTACTATTCATACAAGCATCAAAGAACTTGTTACTCCTTCTGGCTTACCCTTTCTAGGTGATAAAAGGCCAAAGTTTCACCAGCGAACTCCTTTGCTATCACTTCTTCACACATTTATACAGAAAATCCCTAATTAGTGCCTCAAGTTCTACTTACTTGCTCAGACAAGTGACCTCACTGCAGTGTGACTTCCATTTACCACCCGCTATTCTGCCCCTGGGGATTCTAGACAAACATAAAACAATACGAACAGGTTTTGGTTAGTACATACATCAATACAAAATCAATAATAATCAATAATCCATACTCAACTAATTACCTATCTTAACTAAACCCTAACCACTACTCTGCTACCAAAGAACTACTGATAGAGCGCGCGGGTCACCTGCTAAGTTTTATCATACTCACCTGGGCCCATAAACATACACACTTTGACCAGGTAACCCTACCTATCAGGAATTTAATTTAATTTAGGACTTAACCTGTACCCCTTGACTTACCAATCTTTGTCATCGGTACCTAGCGACCTAAGGGATCAATGGTGTTAGAATAATGAGGTAGAAAACAATATTTGCATTTCATATATTAACCGCAAACTCAGGTAAAGTTTTAAACCTTTATCTATGTAAATATTCAAATGTCAATGAGCATACTAAAGCAGTTAAAGACTTTTCAATCAAGAAGACAATAATAAGCACAATGATGTATAGAAATAATACGAGATTTTGTTTAGACATTGATTTCAGGGAAGGGTGAGAAAGGGAAACGATACAATGACATACCCACACAGAATTATACTTACCGAGAATGGTGTGAGGACCAACCCTCTCCATGTGCTGGACAAAAGAACAGGACTTCCCGATAATTCAGGTGTCAAAAAACAGGATAGATGCAGTTCAGGATAGGTAAGGACCAGGACAGGACTTATGCAGGTCAAAAACAGGTACCCTCAGCTAAGCGCAACGCCAGCGTCACACCCCTCTCTGAGGCTAACAGTCGGATTGGGTAAGCGATTCTCCTTCTAAACCCAGATTGGGGTATCGACTCTGCTTCCAAAACCCTGATTGGGTTATCAATTCTTCTGACAAAGTGCTCCACCAGCACCTCTGCTCTCGATCCCTATTGAGTGCGTTGGGTCAGTGACTGGTCAGCTATTCAGACAAATTGGACAATCTAACTAGCTAAGCCTACCTTAGTTATACCATTTTCCAGGGCAGTGTACCACCCCCCAATGTAGCAAATTCATGTATCCCTATGTTTTGATTGGTCAAAAGACGAGGAGAGGTCATCACACCATGCCAGTATAAGGTCATTTCCATTCAATATTAAAATTAATGTTCCCGCCCATAATTTTATTTTCCAATGCACTTTTATTCCACCCGACAGTGAATGTATCAATAACAAATACAAGGTTTTAGTTTGCTTCCTCTTGGAGGTTCAATAGTTTGGGTTCCCAGGCGCATCGCAGTCAAGACTGTCACTGGCACTGGTTCAATGCCATGACTTGAGGATTCTTGGTCTCTTGTGCGCAGAATCAAGATTTTCAAAATGGAGTGCCGCAAGGTTTCATCAGGCCCAGATATGAGAAAGTAGCAAAATTAAAGAGAAACAGTTATAGAACAAAGAATAAATGAATGGACTGTTTACCACTTATTTCTATTCTATTCGCATTACTTTATTTTATCTACAGCAATAATGTTTAGGCAGAACGAACATGGTTTAGTTAAAGCAGCAGCAGATGTGTTAATATGTAATCACATGAAACAGCTATCTTAAATACTAGTGCGCAGAAGCAAGATTTCCCACCAAAGCAGAGAAGAATGTCTCACCACCTGAGGTGTTAGACGCATGCGCAGGACAGTTACTGCATTGCCACGGCCATTTTAATGCATTCGGGTTACTGTTAGTAAAAGCACAAATAGCATATTATGCGAGGGTGGTACTGATACTACACTTATGTGAAGTCCTAATGATAGTAGAGAGGTGCTGAATTGTTATGTTATGTTATGTTACATTTGATTTGTATAGCGCACGGCTACTCCAATGGAGTGTCCCGGCGCTTTAAATTGGCAGCTCATTGAACAGGAAACATAACAAATAAAAACATCCTAAATAGCAGAGTGGCATAAACTGAAGGGTAAAAAGCCATGTTTTCAGTCCCTTCCTGAACAACAGAAGATTAGCAGTACTCCGTAAGGCCAGAGGCAGAGTGTTCCAAAGCTGTGGTGCCCTCAAACTAAAGGAGCGCCCCCCCAATGCATGCCCTCTTCACTCGGGGAACCACCGCGAGAGCCAGAGATTCAGATCGCAGAGATCTGGCTGGTCGGTAGAAAGCAAGCCTGCGCTGAAGATATTTTGCTCCCGAGCCAAAAAGCGCTTTATGAGCCAGGGGCAGCGCCTTAAAAACTATCCGCTTCCGGATAGGCAGCCAATGGAGCGACTGCAGAAGGCCGGACACTCTGGCTCGCCTGCGAAGGCCAAAATTTGCACGCGCAGCAGAATTCTGCACAACCTGCAACCGCTGTACCAGATAGTCCGGAAGGCCCAGATAAAGGACGTTGGCGTAGTCCAACCTGGAGCCAATCAAGGCTTGAACCGTGATCCTTCTATGCTCTTCTGTGAGCAGAGGGAGAAACTTCTGGAGCATCTTAAGAATGCCGAAACATGTGCCCATAAGACCGAAGATCTGGGATCCCAGTATCAAACCATTGTCGATCTTGACACCCAGATTTTTTGCCAACTGGGATGCCTGTGCTGGGGGGAACATGTCAATCGGCCACCATGCCTGCCAGTCAGGGTCTGAGGTACAGCCAAAGAACAGCACCTCCGACTTGTCAGAGTTACATTTAAGGCTGTTCTGCTGAAACCAGTTGAAGACAGCCCGAGACATTCCCGAATGCTCTCTCCATCGAAATCCTCACCCTTCCTACACGTGAAGAGGAGCTGGGTGTCATCAGCGTAAGAAACAATCTTTTTCGTTTCGAAATTTGCCCCTGGAAGCCTGTCCTTACGTTGTGGTCTTGGCGTGTGTGCCCCGTCTTAAGGCTAATCAAGTTGAATCATGGGATCAACTACGTAACAAAAGTGTTGATTGGCTATCTAAACATACAGGGTTTAGGGCGTCACTCACCAACAACATCCCCATGGTACGCAGAGTTGGTTGGGTGGGGCAGTCCCCAAAGTGTATCAATGGGGATTGTATTGTTATCAATTTTCGTAATCCATCAGTGGCTAAATCGATAATAATGGCACAGGAGGCCCATCCCAATATTGCCACTCGTATATGGGCCTTACCTCTTGGTTATTTTTATAGACCCCCTTTGGGAGCTACACTTGTTGATGCTCCCTCTGCTGAACCTCCCCTCTCTCTACATAATAGGTTTTTGCCACTCTTGGGTTTGAATAGCCAGGATTGACTGTCCCCACTAGCACCATCAGTATTAGCTAAGCCAGCTTCCATTCCAACTGTGTTTCCACCTTGTGCACTCAATACTCCAATTGTGCTTGACGCTGATACCACTCTGAAAATATTAAGCTGGAATGTTGCGGACCTGGCATTCAAAATGAACTTACCTGACTGGTTGGAGCTACTTAGAAAACAGGATATTTTAATGTTCCAGGAGACATGTACCACACAGGAGTTATTGTTGGAGGGGTTTGAATGTTTTAATACCGTAGTCCCTATTCCAAATTCCAGCTGACCGGCAGGAGGTCTCTCAATCTGGATTAATAGCACATCAGGTGGTAGCGCAAGGGCCCTTGACACAAAAAATGATACATTTCAGGCAATAATTTATAAACGGGTGGTTTTGGTTTGTTTAATTAATTTTTATAATAATGATTTTCAGAGTGTCCCATACATGAATTTTACTAACTTGTTTAAATTTATTTCCTCCCTACAGAAGTCTAAATGTGTTGCTAGCTCTGTAGGAATTTGTCTAGGGGGTGACTTCAATGTCAAGCTACACAGCGGAATTTATTCTGCTATTAACCCCACCAGCAAGGCACCATTATGTAATAGGGGGGCCCAATTATTAAATTATGTAAGCAGTAATATCTTTTTGGGTGTGATGGAGCTCGCCGCAGCATCTAACTATATAGAACCTATATGCAAAGGCAGGGGCTCAGCTTTCCACTATCGATTTCATTTTTATCCCCTCTTCATTAGCAAAATGTATGCTGAAAGCTGAGGTTGTTCCTACTGTCCATGGGGATCATAACCCCATTAACCTAACTTTGGGTCTTGCCCCCAGGCCGATCTATGATAAAGAGTGTTGTGTAAGGGATCTGTCCCCCTCGACTAACAACCTTAGATTGGTCCGGCGTGGCAGAGATAATAAGGATTTATTTGGTAAGATGGTAGTAACATATCCGGAGTTAATTAATACCTGTCTGTCTTTTAAGGAACATAATCCTGCGGTACATGGTGCTTTTATGCAGCTATGTGTGGGCGTTAAAACCCTGTTTTTCTAGGCCCATCAAGGAAACACACCCTGGCCCTAGTTGGTTTTGATTGCTCTGTAGCTAACAGAGCTCTTCGAAGGACACTCGTCAAAAAACATAGAGATAGAACCCTCATTAAAACACTTAGACAATGCTATAAAGAAGTTATCTTGATTAGATAGGGGGATATAGTCAGGGAACGCTGGGACAATCTTGCCCGCGCAGTTAAGTAAAAAAATGGGAAGGATTTCTGGTTGGCCGTTAAAGATATGAGGTCTTTAGGACATCCTCGGTCTTCAATTAGTTGTAATATTGCCAGCGAGACATGGGAAGCAAATTTTTCTATGATTTCTTCAGCACCAGTCTCAAATATAGGCCCTAATTAGTATGCAGTTACCACCAGGGTCTCGATTAATTTGTCGGAAGTAGAGGAGGTGATTGGACAGAGTCTGGGCTGAAAAGCCCCAGGCCCGATGGTTTGCCCATCAACCTTATTAAAAATCAACCAGATTTTTGGGCGCCCTTATTGTTGAACGTTTTTAATAATGTAACAATTTCCACTATACTTAACACTTGGTCCACCAGTATTATTGTGCCGATTTTTAAAAAGGGTGGCCATTCCAACCCAAGCTGATATAGGCCGATCTCCCTGATCGATAACACGCTGAAAAACTTGGGGAGGGTCCTGTACAATAAGATTAGGGAATGGGCCCAGGGAGGATAGATTTTACATTGTTGTCAGTTGGGGTTCAGAAGAAGTATTGGCACTGCTGAGCCGTGCCTCATAATCAACTTGATTATTGGCAAATACACCATAGCCAAAAAATCAACTATATCCTTACCCTTCATGAATCTTTCTTTGGCCTTCGACTTTGTCAACAGGTCACAGCTTTGGACTATTCTTTTAAACTATGGCTTGGACGAGTCCCTTGTTCATTATTTAGCTTATTTACATAAAGACCTGCATGCCTGGGTGTGTATCGGCAGGGGTGGTGAGATATCGAAAGATATTGAGGTTGGTAGAGGGGTCCGGCTGGTCCTGGACCCTCTTCTTTTTATCCTTTATATCAACAATCTGAATAAGTCATTGTTAACAGTCACCCATGATGTCCCGAGCATTAATGGCAACAAACTTCCCGCCCTATTGTATGCTGACGATGCAGTGCTAATGGGCTGCCCCTCAAAAGCTCTCCGCATCTTGGTGCGGGACTTTGTTGATTTCATGGCAAGTTTGGACTTATGCACCAATTAAAAAAAATCTTTTCTAATGTCATGTGGCTCAAAGAAGTATTTTAATACGTCAATTGTTTTAGACTCTGTTTACAAATCACTCGTACTTTCCCCTATTTAGGGTTGGTATTTGCTTCTAATGGACTGTGGGCGGATCACGTGGCGTACAGTAGGTGAAAGTTTTCTAATTCCACTAACATAATACTTGGTTTCCTCCAACCTAGGAGCTTGGAGGTCGTATCTGCCATAGTTAAGACCTTTAAACTTCAATGTATTCCAACTGCCAACTATTGTACAGAAGTTTGGGGCTTTACCAATTGCGGTAGTATCCAGGGGGAAGAGAATAGATTGTGCTGTAAAATCCTGGGTGCTCCCATCTCCTCTTTACAGTACGCCTGCCACAGTGAACTTAAATTGCCATACATTGAAGAATACATCAAGGCCCGCCCTGCACTATTCTGGCTCACAGTATCGGAGAATCCAGCAGCACAACTCACCAGGGAGATTATATCAGATTGCTTAAAATGTAATAGGGGCATGGAAATACCCTGGCTAGCCGCTGTTCGCAAAGCCTAACTAATGTGAATTTTGAATATTTATTTTTAAATCTCTCCGACCTTGGTATTATAAGTGAGGAAACCCTTCAGAAGGCTTTATATTCATTATACAGGAAAGCTAGATACGACAAAGAAATTCAGAAAACCACTGTTGCTAGATATATGCATATTGAGAACATTTCCCACACCCCAACCAGCTATCTTTTGAATGCCATTGGTCGTTGGGAAAGGGGTTTGCTTTTTCGGTTGAGGATTGACACAATTACATTTTTGCTTTGGTTTCCAGTGGGGCACAACTCTAACCTTGATTATTTGCCATGTCCCCGTAATAGAAAATATAGACAATCTATGCTGCATTTTTTATTCTTCTGTAGTTATTACTTAAAATACACCAAAAGGTTTTTGATACCATACTTTATGGCTACACCTGTGATTGATTATAAGGCAGCTTATGGGGAGGTTATTGCCTTGGAAGATGAAGAGCTAATCTTTTGGGTCGGATCCTTTTTGAAAGTTACAGTGTGCACTCGTAACTCAATGTGCACTCTTTGAAGATAGTTTTTTTTTTTTTTACTTTATTTGTTACGTTTTTCAATTTACATCTCCAGCACAATAAATCAAGTAAGGTACAATTAAACATCTTGTTTGCCCCATACATATAGATCCTCACATCATTTCCAACAATCAGCCAGCTACAGAACAGTAGCGAGGATGATGGGGGGCACTTGGCTGCCCCTTATGTAGGTGCATTGTCCTTTAAAACCTTACTGAACTGTATAGGAACTCCACCTCCCTACTCCCCCAACCCCTATCCCTTCTCCAAAACTCCCCCCTTCCCCTGCTTCCGGGTCCAGAAAAGAATAAAAATAGTCTGGTCTATGCCATCCGTTCTCCATGGTGGGTCATCATGTGTCACATCGTCCTGGTTCTGAGCCTCTCCCTGCCCCAAGATGGCCAAGACTGTTTTGCGTCAGCAGTGCATCCTGTCTCACCAACTCCTGAAACATTACCCCCCAGGCCTGTAGGATCTCAGGTAGCTTCCCATCCCTCCTTGTATGCCTCATGTGCTCTTTTTCTGCCAGTGCCCATTCCCTCAGATCTGCCCTCCACTTCAGCAGCGTCGGGCCCTGTGGGGACAACCAGTGAATTGCAATACGACGTCTAGCTGTAACTAGGCCTAGCATTAGGAACCGTCTGCTCACCCTTCGTTTAGGGTCTCGGGGGATCAGCCCAGGAGCCAGGGGCGTGGGTCCAGATCTATTACCCATCTCGACACCCTCGCCAAAACTTCCAAAACTGACTCCCAGTATGAATGAAGGGTGAGGCACGTCCACACCATGTGCACGAAGTCTGCCAGGGGACTGCGGCATTGCGGGCAATAGGAATCCCTGGTTTTGTCAATAACCTGGAGACGCTTAGGGGAGAGGTAGGCCATGTGTATAATATTATATTGAATTTGTTTAAAACGTTTGCTCACTGACACCTTCCGCACACTTTAGTGTATCTTTTCCCATTCATGGGGAGTGATCTCCTGTGGACACACCCGCTGCCATGTATCCTCTATCGACAAGGGCCGTAGCCATTTATCCTCCCTTAGAGCCCTGTAGAGGTGAGTCACAAACTTCCGGCCCCCGCCATTACCAACATGGTGACTAAAGTATGGGTGTGTGCCGGGGCCTCCAGAAACGTGTGCCACAGTTGCAGCGCAGTCCCCACTAGTTTGGCGTATTGAAGGAATTGCCCTGGTCCAAGCTCAAAGGCAATGACTGCCTCCTGATAAGAGATACATTTATCGTTGGGATATAACTCAGCCAGCATAAGGCAGCCTCCCTCCATCCATTTCTCCGTGGACATGACCCATGCAATCCGGGCAAAGGGTGGCATCAACTATAGATCCAAGTCAGGGGCGAACGGCTTGCTGCCGATATGTCTTCTCATCACTCTATCCCAGATCACGGCCATCAATCGTATCAGTGGGGGGATGTGATCTCGCCGCCCTCCCATCTGCCACAGCAGCGCTCCCAGTTGCTCATTCCCATAAGTCCCTGCCAGCAAGGACCGCTCCCAGGAGGGGTCCGTATCCAACCATGCAATTGCATGTTGCAATTGTGATGCAAAGTAATACAGCTCCAGATCGGGGACTTCCAGTCCTCCTGCGCCCCACCTACGCTTCAGGACTTCCAGGCTCACCCTGCATCTCTTCCCGTTCCATAATAGGAGGACTAGGAGGGAATCCAGTTCCCGAAAACCCCGGTGCGGCAACTCATAGAAGGACCCTTGTATAGTGTACAGACAGCTTGGGAGGACCACCATCTTGATGAGAGCAATGTTTCCTATCAAGGAGAGCTTAAGGGTGTTCCAGAAGGCGATACTTCCCCTCAAACCCCGGATTATCCACCCCATGTTATGTTGGAAGAAAGCAGCGGAATCTCGACTAATCCAGATCCCTAGATAGCGGAGTGTGTCGTCTACCCATGGGAGCCCCATCTCCGGACGCGGGACCCCCTCCCAGTCGGACTACCCTCCAATCGCATAGAGCTGGGATTTTGTCCTATTTACTGCGAGGCCAGAAGCAACTGTAAACTGCGATAACTCGGCCATCAAGATCGGCAATGACTGTGCCGGCTGGCTCAGATAAATCAAGGCGTCATCCGCATTCAAGGACACCACATGCTCCACCTCTGCTACCTCGATGTCCCGGCCCTTAAGCACCGTACCGAGATGGCATGCCAACGGCTCCATCGCCAGGGCAAAGAGCAGGGGGGAGAGAGAGCACCCCTGACGTGTTCCCCTCGATATGGGTATCTCATCCGAGAAACATCAGCCCGTACGGACTTTGGCCACAGGCCTGGTGTACAGTAGTTGAACCCATTTTACAAATACTTCCCCCAGTCCCAGTTTTAAAAGTACATTCCAGAGAATCGAGTCGAACGCTTGTTCGATATCCAAAAAGACTAGTGTGCTTTGCATGGCTTGTCCCTCCAAGGTTTGCTTGACGTGGGCCAGGTGGCGGATGTTCCGCAAGATGTTCCAGCCTGGAATAAACCCCAATTGATCATCATGGAACAAACATCTAAGATAGGGAAGGAGTCTAGAGGCCAGCACCTGGCTGATAATTTTTAAGTCCACGTTCAACATGGATATTGGCCGATAGGATCCGGGAAGGAGAGGATCCTTACCTGGCTTAGGGATCATGACTATTGTTGCCGCCCGCATGGAGTCCGGGAGCATGCACCGGTCGTAGGCCTCCATTGTAGTTTCAAGGAGCTTCCGGACCAATACCCCCTTGAACTCCTTATAGAGTTCGGCCGCTAAACCGTCCATCCCCGGGGATTTTGCTGTTTGCAGGTGGGCTATTGTGGCACGCAGTTTCTCCTCTCGGTGTGGCCCTCCCAGATCCTCCTGGCTCCCCACTTCAATACCGCGCAGTTGTATCCCCTCGAAGTACACCTCCGATTCCTCGGTGTCCGCGAAAGGCTGCGATTCCAAGTATATTTTGTGTAGATGGGATCGGAACGCCTCGTTAATCGCCTGCTGGGTATACACCATCTGGCCCAATTCATTCTGCAGTGCCAGAATCAGATGGGGTTGGGTTTCTGCTCTAATCAAACGTGCCAACAGTCTCACCGCTTTGTCGCCCTCTGCGTACCATCTCCGCCTGCTGGCTGTCCTATTAAATTTGCCAAGCGAGGCCCAAGTGTCCCCCAGCTGTTGTCGCGTGGCCGACCATTCAGGTCGTTGCTCTTTGTCTGTGGGGAAATCCCTTTCCATCTCCGCCAAACGGTCCTCGTGTTGTCGTAGATCCCGTTCCAGTACCCGTCTTACTCCCACCTCCGTGGACAGACAGGTCCCCCGAACGACCACTTTCATTGCGTCCCATTCAGTCGCCCGTGTGCTAGCTGACCCCTAGTTCACTTCTAAATATGTCTCGAGCCCTTGCACGATAGCCTCCCTGTAAGTGGGATTACCGAACGCCTCCATGTTAAGTCTCCAGAGTGGGATCTTGGGCCGAGGTCCACCCACCAAGTATGTGAGCAAGAGCGGGGAGTGGTCGAATAGGTAGCGCGCCAAATAGTGGAACTCTTCTATCCGGTACGTTACCATGCCCTGAAGAAAAAATATTCTAATTTACTGTGAGTGTTGACTGCAGGCGTGTAACATGAGTATACCCAATGAGCGGGGTTAGGGTGCCTCCATACATCGATCAGGTCATAACTTTGGAGCATCTGGGACATCCCAAATCTCATTTTGAGTTTGGCATCTAGCTTCGGGGGCATCTATACAATTCCCCGTCAAATGCACAGTTAAAATCCCCTGCCACGAGGAGCTCTGTGTCTGGGTTTATATTTAACTGTCCCATCACTCGGCCTAGGAACTCCCCATCGTCACTATTTGGGGCATAAATGTTCACCGAGCATACACTACGCCCATCCAAAGTACCCACCACTATTACAAACCTGCCCTCTGGATCCAGTTTTGTGTGTATGGCCTTAAAGGGGACCCCTGGAGCTACCCAAATTAGCGCCCCCCTGGCGAATTCAGAATAAGATGTGGCAAAAAACTGTCCTCGCCATCTACGCTGTACATACTTAAGGCAATTCCCCCAAAGGTGTGTTTCCTGGGGTAATGCAAAACTGAGCCCATAGCGCCGGAGATAGGTGGCCACCCTGATCCGCTTAATCATATTATTGAGCCCCCTGACATTCCACGTTATTAATTTGTGTTTACGTGTATCGCCCATCATTAGTTAGCAATTTTCCAATTCCCAGCGCCCCAGTGGTGCCCATTGGAACCCGCTCCACAGTGCGACGTGATCCTCCAAAAAATAAACTGCTTGGACATTTCAAAACAAGGTTATAAATTGACCCGGCAGCATCCCTCCCAGAACCAAAACAAGGAACCTCAACATCACCCACCCACAGGTGGTAGTACCGCATCTCCCGATCCGAACCTGGTCAAGAGACCTCGAACCCCGCCCCAAAGACGCTCGCCCCCTCAGACCCTCCCCTTCAACATGAAATTAGTGAATTAAACAAGATAAACACTGCAATTGAGTACTTTATAGTCCAGAAGAATCCCTTCACCCCGTAGCTGAATCTTCAGCCGACTGACTGGTACCGTGCAACCTTGACCGGCGAGGCCTAGCTGGCCACCTCGGCACTCTACAATCGGCCTCTTAGGTTAAAATTTGGCACAATAGTACAGTCACTGTGATGAACAGGTTTACCCCCCACAACACCATTATACTCCTATCACTCCGGGGAACAGCCCCATCTCTAACTCGTCAGGCTGCATTGATCCCCCCAGGTTATAGTATAAGGATACTCACAGTGTCCAAGACCCCCTGCGTTACATTCGGACCACCTGGTTTACCAGTCAATTGTCCCGCGCAGGTTCAGCAGCTTGGCCGGCGGCACCCCGAGTCCGACTTCGTTTCCTGCACCAAACACAGTGGGGAGAATTGGTTCTGGGTTGGGATCGCCTCTAGTTCCGCCCGGAGGATGCCATCCGGGCCCACCTTGATGCGTCCGCTCTCTGCTACGGCGGGCCCTCCCGGGGGCCGACTTCCCTCACCGCGTCGCTGGCTCCGCCGTCGCACGCTCCGCTGTCTTTGTTCCTGCCAGCCTTGTGTGTGGTCGTGGCCCACCAGGCCGAGCGCGTCCATCCAATCCTCTGCGCCCGATGGGCGGTCGAAGAAGTGTGTCCTATCGCCGTGCTGCACTCAGAGTCTGGCTGGGAAGAGTAGACTGTACTTGACGTTGTGACTCCGCATCTGCAGTTTAACCTGCAGGAAGTCGTTCCGGAGGTCCTGTACTTTCCTAGTGTAGTCTGGGAAAATGTGTATGTCATGGTTATCATACCTGGGCGGGACGGTCTTGCGGATATGCTGAAGGATCACGTCCTGGTCTCTAAAATTGAAGAACCGGGCTATTATGGCCCTAGGCGGAGATCCCGGCTTCGGTGGCGGCCCCAGAGTTCTATGGGCTCTCTCTATTGCGAACATTTTGGATAGTTGCAGGTTCAGGAAGACCTTGCCAATCCAGTCCTCAAGAAATAGGTCCGCCGCCAGCTCCTCGGTGCGCTCAGGAAATCCCAGGAAGCGGATATTGTTCCTCCGGGACCGCCCTTCAGCATCTTCAGCCCGATCCTCCAATCGGGCCGTATGGTCCTGGAGAGTCGCAATCGTTTCCTTCAGCTGCCGGTACTCAGTTTGTAATACAGTTATACCCCCCTCCGTGGTGGTGACCCTGTCCGCTACCTTCCTGAGGTCAAGGCATAAGTGGTTGATGTGTAACAACCAAAGAGGGAGAGTAAGGGAATTTTTCACCAGAAGTGAATGGGGATTACTCCTGTTCCCCTGGGTAGGTATGTAGCAAACAAAGGAGGAGTGTCACCATAAAGATTCATAGACTCTTAATGGGATGTATGTTAGAAGAAAATGAAAAAATTCTTCCTTTTGTAAAAAAACCCTCACTCACCAGCCTAGTGGTGACATGCTTCATCATTGGGGTCCACCAGGGTGTGCTACAACACCTGAATTACAGTGGAGCTGGTTTGTGAATGTTTGAGTGCAAAAAAAGGAATGTTAAAAATTGTCCTGGTATAAACTCAAGAGATAAATTTTATTTAGTGAGTAACTGGACAATGTTAAAAGCAATGTGGAGATACTTTGAGGGTAATTATGACCAAGAGAATCTCAGTGGGTGGTCTGGTCTACATGTTTCAACCTTATAGTGGGAAATGCCAGGTTTTCTTCAGGACCAAAAAAGCAAGAAAATGGACGGTCTACACCCCCTAAAAGGCGTACCCAATCCAAAATTCCTGTGAGAAAAAGCAAAAAGATATCTGCTTGAGGCGTGAGCACCTACCAAAATCGGCGGGCTACAGAAAAGAGAGACCTGTGGAAGGAAAAACAGAAAAAAGTGACGTGAATATATTAAATTACGTGCCTGTACCATTGTAATGGTTCTCTCGTGTTCACAAGCAACATGCCAATCCCATTCTGTTCCAGTGAATAACCGACGTAATTCCCGGGGGCTAACTAGTACTTTAAAACCAATACCAGGTGTAGCTAATCCAGTGTTATGGGACCCCAAGTAGGGGTGAGGGCCAACAACTTACACACTTATCAATATGTGCGTGTAAGGTGGCGGATATTTGATATCTTATAGTCACACGCGCATCCAGACTTTAGTGGCGTGGTAGTCCATCCTCTCATGGTTTATATACTGCAACACCACCAGTTTTTGATACGACAACCACGTCAACCATGTCTGAAAACCAAGGCCTATCCTACTCGACAGAGGAAGTTGAATCAATTATAAACAACCTCACAATGTTTGCGGATGCAAACATCTCAAACACTATCTCCCAAACCACAGATTGGGGAAATACTCTCAGAGATGAAACGCAAGTGAATAAGGACAATCTTACATGGCACGATACTAAAAGAATACCTAACTAACAACATGGCACCAAAGGGACTGCTAGTTACAAATGCTCCACGTATCTTCTTAGATGACCCTGAATTTAGGAAAGACTGGGCCCTCATTGCATGGCACTGCACACATGATTGGATCATGCTCATACAAAAAACTACACTACGCCTATCAGAGAAGATCATGATAGAGATACAAGTCCCTGAATCCCAAATCAAGGCTACCATCACTGGCTATAAAAAGAAATTGGACGACCTGAATAAGGAAATCAACGAATACAGGGACTACCTTAACACAGCAAAAAGTCCTCTCTGGTACCACTGCAGGGACACCCCGGTCGCCACACCACCAAAGAGCGAGGCGGGGGGCGGTCGGCACCAGTGTTCACAGTCCAGTCTGTAGGACACTGCGCCGCCGTCTGGCCCCACCCTCAAGATTTCACTTCACCTCAGCCAGACAGGGGGGCCCATTCCCCTCCTCCGGTTCCCTCCGCGCCTCCGAAGGTCACCACCCGGTCTCAACCCGCAGCAGGGGCACCAACAATTCCGACTGTCGCCAAACAGGGTATGGAGGGGGAAATGGCACCCAGGCAGCCAGGTCCCATTTAGCACTCCATTGTCCGTGGTCTCTGCGGCGTCCCTGGGCCGTCAGAATGTATGTAGGCCTCATCTCCCTGATTGCACGCACAGCACCCACGCCGGGGCCTCGGCTACCAGCCGCACCTCTTTGCCGTCAATCGCCCCCCCTGTCCCCTTGAGGATCGTTCTGCACCTCCGCAGGGGGGGTCCGTCGTTCCACTCTTCGGCCCGTCAGGGGGCCCGGAGCCCTCCCCGACCCGTCTCGCCGCCGTCTGCCACCCGGTCGCCCTCGGGTCCGGAGACCTCACAGAGCCAGTCATCCCCCAACAGGGCTTGGAAGAAGGACAAGGACTCCCCAGGCCGCCCAGACCATGAACGCTTGGTCTTTGGCCTCTCTGTCGGCGCCCCGGGGCACGGGAACGTACATAGGCTGCTCCTCCCCGGCCTCGCGTAGGGGCGCACACCGAGGTCCGCAGCAGTCACCCTCCTCAGCCGCACCTCAACAACGTCGGCTGCTCTAATTGTCTTGCTAGGGATCGCACGCCTCCCCGCCTACCTCCGCAGGGGCGCCCAGTCACTCCAGAGGGTCTCTCGTCTTCTCTGCGACCGCCTCAGCATGCGGCTGCCGCCATTTGCCGGTTGATGGGCGCAAACAGGTCCGAAGGGGCCGCCGGGTCCCTGGCCGCCACTAGAGGCGACTTTCGCTCAAATTGATTGCGTTCGAGGTCCGGGGGGGCTCCTCACCTCAGGAGCACCGTTTTAAGTAGAAAAGTGCCAGGATATTGCAGGATTTTTGGAATACTAGGGCAGGAGCTGGACGAAAACGCATCTAGCCGGCCATTTTGTTAAGCCACGCCCCTCTTTGAAGACTGTTATTTGTACTTTCGCTTCCTATTGTATTTTAACCTTGATAAAAAAACTTCGATGAATTTTTGTCTTGCATTTGCACCTTTTTAATCCTCATTGTGTAATTAGAGGACCTGTTTTAATTGGAAACTTTAAAAAAAACTTTTTTCTATTTATATGTCTCCCCTCTGTTATTGGATCATTCTTATTGTAATATGTAGTGATTTGACTGTACTTTTATGGATACATTATTGCATCCGAATAAAGATTTTGAATCTGAATCTTATTTTGGAGTTGACTCCAATAACGTCAATTTTTTTTATGTAGTGTTTCACTTTCTTTTAACACTATTGATGGTACCACATTAGACCAAAATTCCACTCTTTCTGTACTCACATTTATCTGGAAAGGAGACTAGTTTTATTTCTGGAGCTGGGAATGAATGAAGAGTGGGGAGAGTCTGTAAATGGTTTCGGATCTACTGGCAATTTAAAGTATCATTGCCTATCAAGAATAGATCCAAAATCTCTAGAGTACAAACAATTTTCTGGTGGGATATATTTTCCAGATGTGGATCTATAATATTCAAAACCGAAGTTTGTTGAATAGTTGGATGATAAACTTTTGGAGATTTGACTTATGACATTTTCAGCTTGAGGCTTCAGATGCTGAAATGTATCCTCCAGAGAAGATTTTGGTAGTAGTCTCTTTTCATGGATAGCATATAGTTTTAAGGATTTTACAGTTTGTATGGTTTTTTCTCTTCTGTTAATCGATTACCAGAGGAACTAGCTGTGGAAACTTTATTTGCTGGAATTTCAATCTTGGGAATCTTCATTTATTTTTGTTTCTTTTCTTTACAAGTGGCTTTATTTGTGCTTTCTTTTTTACTTCAGATTTTTTTAGATATATTCTCTATTGACTAGATCCTTCATTTGTTGATGATGAGGCAGAGAATATAGGTTGTTGTAATGTTTCTCTTTGAGTGAATATTGGATAGCTTGCAAGGGATTGGTTTGAATCACTCTCTCCTTCAAATTCCTGGAAAAGTTTTCAGATTGAATAGATGCTATCTTCATTTCCATTGGTTTTTTTCTGCTTCCTTTCTATTTATGCTACAAGTTTGTGTTGCTCGTGTACTGTTTTGAGTCGATGAGTATCTGGTTCCCTCCAATATATTATCATGATTGGGCTTCTCACCCAACCCTTCATTTTGTTCTTCTTTACTGATCTATGATGACGATAGCATTTGTTTATTTTCTAGAGTAACCAGTTATTGTAGGATTTGAAATAGTTTCCAATGGATGATCGAATTTCAATGTGTTTATTTCCAACAGTGAGACAATCGATTCGAGCACTCTTTGTAGTGAAAGGAGCGACTCTGAGAGGATATCTTGATCGGTTGTAGACTGTGGAGATAAGAGTAGAAGGAAGTCTGGTGAATGAGACAGATTCTCTTTTAGCCTTGAAAATTACTAGGAGTGCTCTTAAGTAACTGTAAGACTCCTTCAGATCCTTGGACATGGCTAGATTTTGTCAGCTGCCTCAAACTTATATCAGGTAATGTAAAGACCGTTTTAGCAATATCTTTTAAAGGGGCTTGTAGTAATGACTGTTGCTGATCCGCTAGAGTTGAAGGATTTAGGTTGTCTTTGTCAACTTGTCTTGGGACATTTGACTTCCCGTTTGTATTTGCTCACTATTTTTATTCATCTATATCATCCAACGTGGTACCAAGATATATTTTGTTTTTAAGGGGCAGTGATTTTGCTGAGAAAAAACTCAGTTATACAAGGAATCCCTGAAAGGGTGCCTATGAGCGCCGGTCCTATTTTTACTTTTTTGCCATATTTGAGCAGTTCCTATTCTTTTCATATAAACTGTGCTATTTCTCAACTTTTTAAATGCCATTGCGGCCACTTTGATAGGTTTTGCGATTTACTGGCCACAAAGATAGTTACTTTTGCTCCTAGATATACTAGTAGTCTCCAGTTGAAATCGCCCACATCCTCTGGCACACCTGATGGGGACACTCAAACTGGTTGCCCTAAATGGTATCTCATATTCTTAACCTGTTGCTTCTGGGAAATTAACACCGCAGGCACAAATATAGTAAACAATCCCTTTGGGGTTGCCACAATATGCACTGAGAGAGAACAAACAGGATCAAAATTCACTGCTGAGCATTCAGATCCAATCAGCCATGATGTAATTAGCGTCTGTGAGGGACAACTATCACCGTCATTATAATATGCCTACATCATTTGAAAATTTGAGGGTGTAAGGGCAGAAATATAGCTCACCTTATCTTCACCGTCTCCTTGCTATGCTGCAGGCCCATAAACAGCTACCGTCAGGTGATCACTATTTTTGTAGACAGATTTTCATGGACACCAGTAGGGGGGAATACTCCTGATGCTGGCACGAGCAGGCCAACTAATACGCCCATGCAGGCTGCATTCGGCACTAGCCAGGCCACTTCCACAGGTGTGTCACGGCTCACACTCCCTACAGCCAGCTACAGCTGTAACGCTTGTGCCAACTTGCTGTATAGCCGGGGGGGGAAAGGAGGAGCAGAGCAGGGCCACAACTTTCAAGATTTTGTGGCGGCACTGCTCTTGCACTTCCTAGCTCTCTAGATTCCCTGATGACCATCTGATGCTCTCACACCAGTGGGAGGAGGGAGATGGAGCAGCGGCTCTCAGCTGTTCAACTGTCAGGATTACCAGTGCTGCTGATGGGAGATCAGCAGGCGTCTTTCGAAGCTTCCACAGACCATCGTCCTCTGGCCTCTCCGGCTCCAGGCCCAACTAATGCAACGTCACAATGTCACAAAGCACTCCAACCTTTTTCATAATGTACTGTAATGTATATTCAACATGAGTAAGTGGCAAGCGTTCTTGAAGAGCGGCCGCTGGAATCCAAAGTATTTTATGCTTTTTCATACCACCTTTAGAATCCTAAAATTCAATAAAAGACTGCACACAATAAAAAGAATCACACACAACAATGTTAGACATTGCAGGATCAGAATACTCAAGAGATGAGAACAAAGCCCTCAATTTGGCCAGTATTGATCAAGGTAGAGTGAAAAACTCCATCCTTCATTGTGCCTATGACAATAGCACAAGCCGCAGAGTAAGCCTGCTTCGCACCAATGGCCAAACCGTCAGTGTAAATGATACATTTATACTGATCAAGAGGAAGAATTGAAGAAGGCATAAGTTGAACATGTTCATACTGAAGAAATTCTTGAGCTTGTAATGAAGAATCAAAAACAAAATTTACATTAACTGATGTTAAAGACATAGCCCTTTGAATCCAGAAAGGATGCAAGGCTTCAGAATTAGGAAAACTAGCTTTAATGACTGCCTCTAGCGCTGAAACCAGTGAAACGACAAAGATGCATTTACCTTGAGCAAGAGGGTGTTCTTTGAGAATGGCCATTGGAACAGCAGTTAACATTTTTTCAGTAGAAGAGAAACGCATTTCCGCAGTATACAAATGCAATTTATAAGCAATGGGAACTGTGCCACCCTCATTAAAGGTTACATAAGTGAAACCAATTGCACCAGGCAAAATCCAGTTGACTAAATCGGTATAATTCAACCTAGTCTGTAAGTATTGCATAGCGAGCCGATCAAACAGCAAAGCGCATAACACCGCTGTGTGTTCTGGAAGCCAAGAGGAAGCAGAAAAGGACGGTTGTGTCAAAGCATAAAGCAGCTTAATGCATTGAGCATGGCCAGGAATGTAAGTCCTGCCAAAATTCAGAAAACCAAGGAGGGACTGTCATTTTTTTATGAAGATGGAGGTTGCAGTTGAGCATATTTCTTTTCAAAATGGGGTGCTAAACCCCTACCCTCATTGGTCTATTCATGACCAAGAAAAAGATCGTCCGGAAAAGCAGTATGTTATTTTGCAAAATTAACTTCTAGCCAAGAGCAGGGAATTGCGTAATGATGTGGGATTTAATTCATCATCTGTCAGGTATATGTCATCGACATAAAAAAAAGCTTCAGGATCAATATAATGCAAAAGGTACACAATACGTACTGCAAATACCCCAGGGCTATTCTTATACCCCATAAAGTCTTGCGTATCATCTCTTGGAACCGAGGGTACTGAACGTGGACAAACCATTACAAAAATCTAACGTAGTTTTGAATCTTTTACGGATTTTATTATTAATCAAAGCCAGGCTATGCATGTTCTGCACTGCAAAGTTATGTGTATGACTATTCACATGTCTATAATCTAAAACTGTGCAATAAGAACCATCACGTTTCAAAGCAGAAAAGAGGGGATTATTCATTGTAGAGACACAGGGTTTAATTACACCATGATATTCTGATTGGGTAAAAATCTCTTTTACAGACGCTTTCGTGTCACGTTATTTGAATTTTGAGGCTGCGGCTGTGGATTTAAACATATTAAAACAACGTGTAAAGGAGGATCCTTATCCCAACCAGCTTGGTTGCGGTATGAGGCAGGGGCCAAAGCAAGGGCCCATTCAAAAGCATAAGCATGCTTTGTCTCATCAGGGACAAACTGCGAAAAGGAAGGTACAATTACATTGTTGCCTCAAGGACACACAAGAACAAATGGGGGAGGGCAATTGACCTCCACCAGCAAAATATCAGAAGAAGCAGTCAAGTTATCCCAAAAAATAATATTTATAGTGCTTTTAATATCACCATCAATCTGAATATCTATTTGGAAAAGTCTTCCAGAAAGAGCTACATGTCTATCCACGGTTTCAACAGTTACAAAGGTGTCAGTTGCTTTCGACTTCAGACACTAGTGGAGTGTCTGGCGCACCATGGTGATGTCTGCCACCCTGTTGAGGAAAGTCACCGCTTAACTCCTGTCTAGAAGGGTTCTGACAGTCTGGGGCATATTTAGCTGTTAAAGCTCCAACTTTCTTTTTACGAAAACAGGGCTCTCTACAGTGGTGGTTTCTCCCTCTTGACTTTCATGTCAAAAGAATGCTGTGGGTCCTGCTTGGGTTACATGGATTCGCCTTGTCTGCGTCCTGGCACCCTCCTCTGTCGTAGTGTTGATCAGATGAATCCTGAAAGGAACGGGGAGAACCTGAAACCTCTCAGGATGTTAATTTTATAGCAATCACATACATTCTTCTACGTTCAGAAGCATCAGGCGGTGGTGAACCACCAGGATGCCCAGGCTGTTGTTCCTGCTTAGATTTGTCCCATGTATTTTTAGGAATGACTAGAAGGCTTACCTTGAGACTGAGTACACAGTCTAATTCCTTAGTTATTGTGACCTAAGGATGTATAAACATCAGCAATAATAACTGGCAACTGTCATTCATGGTCAACATCAGGCAAAGCCAAAAGGCATTGATGTACCATCAAGGACGCTGCTTGACCTTTAATATTAGAAAGAATAGTTTCGGAGATAATGGGAAAAATACCTTGCACTTTCATGCCCAAATCTAGGGCAATACCTGCCCCATCTTCATTCTGTACTTGTTTGAGAACACAAGGAAGAAGGCTCATTAAGGGGGTGCCATAACAAAGAGTATGCACTGAGGCAAACATCTTACCCCAGGTGTTACAGTCAGCGAAGTTGGGAATCAGACCACTAGGCAAGCACATAGTAATGATCCTATCTTTTTCAACAGGACCCGTAAGGGAAAAAAGCATCAAGCTGATCAAATTTCTCAGCAATCCGAAAGGGAAAGTCCTCACAATGCTGAGGACGTTTGCTCATGACAGAGTTAATAATCATGGGGCTAATAACAAGACGCTCACTGTGCGGAGCTTGTACAGGTAGCACATCCCCAGGCGGAACCACCAAAAAGTCATGGGCAACAAACTGAATCAGGCACTGATATAAAACAATAACTTTAGCATATAATAAATTAACTTCTGGCAAATTTGCATTGAGATAATGAGGGTTTCAGAAGGATGTGGTAGGGCACCATCAAACCAAATTTGGTGTTCCCAGGCCGTAAGAGGAACTTCAACAATCACGTAAGGGCGACAAGCTGCCGGAATGGTTGCAGCAGTGTATTGATGAAAAGCTTATCAATCGCGTTCACAGCAGGAAACGTAACCCAGGAGTAAAACATTTTGAAGCGGTATGCAGGGTCCGCCTCGACCACAAAAACAACTGGAGCCCCCGCCTTTGGGACTCCATGGTGCATCAAATGTTGAGAAGCCCCTGCGCAGAAATGAGCCGTAATCTCAACCAGCTGAGCCATTAGACAAAAAAAATCCAAACTGTAGCACTAACTAGGTTAAAAACCTTTTAATATTCAAGCTTGAAAAACTTACAGCAATAGGTAGTCCCAAGTAACTCAGGAGGCAAAGCCCCCTCACACCACAAATGTCTCCAGGGAACGGTGCAAGGGTATTGTGGACAAGCACTACTCAGGGGTCCCTTGAATAAGTATCAAACCAAACATTGGGGGTGCCATGTTGCAGGGCATCTTCAGAGTCACAGAACTATGCTTGGAAGCATAATATGTTAGTAGGCAGGGACCGGGTCATCCTACTACCTTAGCACCTATGAGCCCAGGACCAACTAGCTATAGTGTCTCCCTTCTACTCACTCACAGAGGAACAAGTGATTAGATACCCCAGAATACAACACTCCCGGATCTCACAGGAATCGCCATGGCAGGACACACCCTTTTGCTCACACACTCATACTTGTCAACAAGAAGATCTGACAGAGAGCGAGAGAGTTTCGTTTTACCTATTGCGCTCTAGTATGCAGTGTACGTGCCACAATGAACGAAAATGCCTAACACAAATATGGTCAACATGGAAAGTAATCTATGAATCATAAAAGGGTCTGTCATTTTATAAGACAGGGTAGTCTAACCCCTCTCCCCTTCTTCAGAAACACAGTGATTATACATCAGAAGATCTCTGAGTGTTAGCAGCAGACTCAGTATCATAGCATACACAGATGAAGGTTCAACATCTCAGGTGTAGTCGCAATCTCTTTCCTGGAAAGATCCCTCTCCAAGTGTGTTGTTGCCTATCTTGTGCATACCTATAAGTCAAACGTACATGTTCCCAAACAACAGATGCATTTCCTTGTTTTGTATATGTGCTAGGATCTGACCAGAACAAAATAACAAGAGGCATTGTTGTTTGACCTTATCTACGTTGTGCGGACTCAATCCCAATAAAGAACAGAACACAAAAACAACTGTAGGCTCTGTGTGAAAGTACAGTGTGGTACAAAGCAAAATATGTTTGTATAGTAACATGTGCAAAGCAGAGAGCAGTCTACAACATACTCATGCTAAAATAAGGGAAACAAGAAGGGTTCTGCATGGGACATATGACAATCTAGCACCTAAAAGCACAAAGCGCAATTCTTGTCCACCTGGCTGTGCGACTGGAGTAGAGTCAAAAATTCAAGACGCTTGTTATGGAACACAGGGCGGATACACAGACCATGTCACTCCTGCTGAAAAATGTGCCTTCTCAAAGTCCAGCGCAAAGAGGTCTGTTCACAGTATGGGAGGTCATGAGGAGTAGGGACTGTGTCACAGATGGTCATTGCTGTAGTGCGAAGAGTTCATTGGGCATCATAGACGTCATTGCTGGAGCTTTGAGTTAATGGTCACATTGGGGTTTTGTTGCTCTAGTGAGAAGGGCCGATCTGGCGGTGCCAGTCGGCACTATCAATCACTGCAGCACAAACCGTTGGGTTCACCAGATATTTGCGTTAGTGGTTGCTGCAGGTGGCAGAGTCGGCATGAACGGGCCTGTTTGTAGTAGCCAAGAGTCCAAAACTTCAGGATTTTTCTTTTCTTCACAGGAGGAGCTC
The DNA here is from genome assembly GCF_964263255.1 of Lissotriton vulgaris. NCBI lineage: Eukaryota > Metazoa > Chordata > Amphibia > Caudata > Salamandridae > Lissotriton > Lissotriton vulgaris. The sequence goes on from NC_141689.1 coordinate 1,271,283,166, forward strand.
AGCTGATGCTGACCAAGAGTCCAGGACCTGGACCTGGGGAGGCACCTCTTGGGGATCAGGAACTCACTCCAGCAGAACCCAGCAGGGGTCAGGCTGGTTCCGTTGTAGGTCTAGGTATGTGCAGTAAAACAGGTCATGTGGGCAGTTGCAGGGAGACCACTGGAACTTGCTGTGAACCTGTAACTCAGTTAGGAAGTTAATCAACTGCCCCTTGGAGTCACTCAGGTTAGCCTGGGATGAAGTGAGCAGTTTCAGTCTTCCTTCCCAGAGAGCAAGACAGGCGGAAAGCAGCAGGGAAGTCCTCTGGTAGCAGTAGTACAGTCCTTTTAGGGGGAAGGCAGTCCTTCTTTCGTGATGTCTACTGGTCCCAGAGTGTACTGAAGAGTGGCTCAGCAGGTCCAATATTTGTACCTGGTACCAGCCTTTGAAGGGGGGATTCCCCATACTACCTCCACTTCTTTAAAGTCCTCCCCTTCAACTGTCAATGCTTTAAGATTTCTGGAGTAACAAAGAGTGCAGTCTTGGTGTCAAATTCCTTTGTACTGGCAGGAGGCAAAGCCCTTTGAAATGTAAGCTGGGCATGGCAGGGCACAGCTCCACCCTCAGCCATACTCGCAGGATGGCCCATCCTGTCTATGCCTAAGTCTCTTTTGTGACACTGTCTAGCAGAAATACACGATCTCAACAGCATGTATACCTCACAGTTGTTTGATCCAGGACACTGGAAGAAGGCACAAATGGTTAGGACAAGAAGCTACCAACTTTGTAAAAGTGGCATATTTGGAATTGTGACTTAAAATCCGACTTTGCCAATAAAAAGGATTTTAAATTGCAATTCAGTAGTCTAATCATGTTTTCCCTATCTGCTCTCAAACTAAAGTTAGCAGTTATTAAATGTATTAAGGTAACCCAATGTTAGCCAATGAAAAATATAGACCTTTCAGTAGTGACAAATAACTTTACGAGTTTGTCACTATCAATACATGTAAAAAGAAAAAAAAACGTAAAACCTAAACCGCCATATCCTACTTTTTAAATGTCATGCCCCCTATCCTTTTTTTTATTTTTATTTTTTTGCATGTTTATATAGCACAAACTCGACCCCAAAGTACTGGAGGGCTTTAGATGAGCACCGTATTTACATTACACATTCAGTCATGGGAAGATTAAGTGATTTGCCCAGAATCACAGGATGTGGACGCAACACTGAGGCTCGAACCCTGGCTTCCAGCACGAAAGTCGGCAGTCTAGCCGACGGACCACATCCTCTCCTATGGGATCCTTGGGTCTACCTTGGGGTGCCATTTATGTATGAAAAAGGATGGTTTCGGCCTGGCAAAATGTTTAACCTGGCAGTTCAAATGTAGTGTAAAACTGCCCCAACAATATATCAGTGAAACTTTTCCAGGGAAACATAGAACCTAGGGGTGGGTTCACGACTTCTGAAAGATGGACTAAGAATTGCAAACAAAGCTAAAGTGTCTGTGATCCGCACTGTGAGATGGTGGCTTGGTATATGCTGTCCACTAGTTAAAGTGGGTACCATGTACCAATCTACACAACCCTTATGATGTATGAGGTCAAAGATAACCTTTATGAAAGCTATCCTAGTGGTAGCTATGGAGAGCATATGGAGAGCAGCCTTCAGGCTTAATCTTGAAGGAATGTAAAGCAGCTTGTTTTACCAGAATATCACCTCCTGAATGACTAAATGAAGGAGAACCACAAAGTAGTTATATAAAAATATGTATTTGTTAATATAATACTCTCTACTACCATCTATACAAGGTTAGAACACAAAGCACACAATACTGGATCAATAACAGTTGTAAGCAGCACAATACACAGCGGGCACAAGAGGGAGATCGAACCGTGAACTAAAATAGTGGTATAAAGCCACCCCACCCATGGATACCGTAGTATCGGAGTTACCTATCCCAGGGAAGCTGGCTGCATTAGGTCGGAAGTGGCGTTGAAAACTCCTGTCATTCTCTATGGAAGGAAGTGAAGAAGTACTGCTGCCTTGAAGGTGAAAAGAGTCTGGTGGAATCCAAGCCTGGATTCTGGCTGGAAGGAACCTGAAAGCAGAGAGGACAGAGTCTGGGTCACTTCAGGGTGACCATGGGCTCGGGAGACGAATGCCCACTGATGTTGGGTGCTTCAGGTGCCAAGAAAGGGATGCTTGACTGTGCAGCTACGAGAACCAGGACACGTCGGGGACAACCAGGAGCCTTGGCAACAGCAACCCACACAGGAAGGACAAACAGGTTACGGTGTGGACCAGCAAGGTCCAGGGGTCTCTCCAAGCAATGGAGAGTGAGGGCACGTCTGGTGCAACCAGGAAAGCCCAAGAACAATTACGATGACCCTCAGGGGGAACCACAGGCCGAAGGACCAGGACTCACGAGGGAACCTCGAGTCAGTTTGCAAAGTACCAGCCCACGGAGCACACAGTGCGATGAGGCCAGAGTTCTTTGGTGCATATCCTGCTCAGGGACAGGATCACATGGGTCCAATGCAGAAGCTCAGGAATTGCTAACAAGCATATGCACTTGCAAATGGATGCTGTGAACAGGGGTTCGGGTTACGCAGCCCCCACGAGGGATACTGGCCTCAAACTCGGTGAGAGGGCAGAGCGACCTCAGGGACCTTCAAGAACCTACCTTGTGTGTTGCTGAAATCTTCGGCTTCCACAGGAGCTCAGGAGCAGCTACCGGTCAGTTGCGCTTTAGGTGCCCGCAAAGCAGGGGAGTGACTCCTTCACTCCAAGGGAGATTCTTCTGTTGTCTTAAGAGCTCTACAGGTCCTGCTTGGACCCTCTATGGAGTCACGGGACAAACTAAGCTTTGGACCGAAAGGGGGACGAAGTCAAGCACAGTTGAGGTCCAGCGAAGTCCAGGTGTCCAGACGGTCAAAGGTCAGTGGTTTCTTCTTTGTAGAATATTGTCCACATAAAATCCAATGTCATGTAGCCAGGTAACCCATTTTATACCCACAGGAGAGCGTTGGACAGATTCAGAAAGCCTCCTGGGGAGGGGCAGGACAGAGAGGTGGCTACACCCATGTTCTTTGCGCAGTTTCGCACCACAGCAGGAGCCAATGACTCCCAGAACTGGTTTGAGCTGGACTATGCACAGGGACACCAAGTGTGGCCCAAGTGCAGACTTTTAGGCACTCTGAGTGCTCCCACCCAGCACCAATACACTAAACCCTGTCAGTAAGGTGGTCACACCTCCCTGTGACAGGATGCCTATTGTGCTGCCTTCCTCTGCTTGAGCTTGGTTCAGCAGCAGGAGGGCAGAAAAGTGTCTCTGGTCGGCAGCATCCCTTTTGTGCTGTCCGGGTCGAAAAGGCTGGCACCAGTAAGACCAGTGACCCCATGAAGCTCGCTTTATCAGGGTAGAATCATACCTCTTACACCAGTTACTGGTGTGGAGTTATTATTCCAAGGTGTTTGATACCAAACACGATATGTTTCTATGCAGTTGTTTTCCAGATAGCATTTACCATGAGGTTATAATGCACCTCTACCTATATGTCCACTGAATCACATGCAATTCGGGAGAATGGTCTCTGAAGGCTGCAGAGTGGCTCTGCTCATGCAGGGGCACCCTCTCACTGAAAAGCCAGCACCCTGCCTTCAGGATTGTTAAGGCCTGCTATAGGGGTGACTTATAAGTTTTAAGTGTAGTGACTATAGATATAGTAAACCTATATCTATTGTAAGTGGTGCAAGCACCATCTTACACAGGCTGCAGTAGCAGACCTCGATTTTCATTTTGCATGGCTTCTCATGGGTGGCATAATATATGCTTCAGCCACTGGGAAGCCTCTGGGGTACCTAGGCCCTGGGTACATGGTGTAGCATATACTAGGGACTGATGAGGGTACTTACCGCAGTATCCAATCAGGACTGTACCACCAAAGTACAGATATGTCAATTTAAGGGAGAAAGCAGATAGGCTGGGGTACTGATTAGCAGGATCCCAACCAGACTAGTCAAAAACAGTGAGACATCAAGCAAAAAGTAGGGGTAACTACAAGAAGCAGATCCATGAGCCTAAATGTAGTGTGGACGGGTGCAGCGTTTCATGTTGTAGCGCTTTCATGTTTTGAATTTTTGCATCACCATGGCGCCTGCTTCATGGGCTGCCATGAGCATAAATTTAATGTGCATGGGCGCGTCACTTCATGTTGTAGCACAGCACCTGCTTCGATGTTTTTAATATTTGTATCACCATGGCGCCAGCTTCACAGGCCGCCATGAGCATACATATATTGTGCATGGGTGCCATGCTTCATGTTGTAGAACAGCACCTACTTTCATTGTTATTTTTATAAAATCATGAAGGTCAGCCCTATATGGGCAGACCCACGCCTATGCTTTCTCACAGATAACTGCAGCACCCTGAATGCAGTTGCATGCTGCCAACTGAGGAGCCGCAGCCAGCTGCCCAGGGAGCAGGGAGAAAGTGGACGGCTCACCTCCCAAGGCCCTGGATAACCACAATCCAAGAACACTAGCAGAGGTAAGTGTGCAGCTCTGGGCATAGGGGCAGCACAGGCATAGGAACTGCAGAAAGGGGTGCCGGCACCCGCTAATTATTGAGGCGTACACTATGGCCTCCACTCTTACCGCTCCCTCGCACTCTCTTTACTCTGTCAAGCTTGCTGCCTTCCGGTTAATGAAGGCAGAATGTAAGGTTGCGTGCACCTCCCCTCCCCAGTCTCCCCACCAGATGCCATGGAGAGGGAGAGGCAGTCAATTTCTACAATTATTAGCTAAAGTAGATAATCCTCCTCCAATCCTGGAGTCTTGTGTGCATGTGTATTTATCCATTACCATACGCACAAATGCAATATGCAGGGGCGCCACGCTTCATGTTGTAGCACGGTGCTGCTTTTTTTTATTCCTCATATCACTTTATCTGCAAGATCATGCCACTTCTATACATGGTTTCCAGCTCTCGGTCAGCTGCATACTTTCGCTGGCCTTGCCACAGCAGTCAAGACCAAATACCTAGTTTCTGGCTGCTCCAAAGTGTAATCATAGGACCAATTATTAGATTGTTGTTGTAGCCCTCATACCACTCCATCTTACAATTAAATCTTACAATTTGGAGCCAATTCACCGCCTCTGAAGTTAACGGGTCTGTCCAACGCTTATAGCTCTCCCTCCCAACTAAAAGCATCAGGTAAAACAACAGAACCTGATGTAATTTGGTCACGGTTGGCTGGGAGAGGTTTCCACTCTCATAACCAGGGTTAGGCTTCACATTATAGACATCTCAAAAATATAATTGACCACATCCTCGACATCCTGTCAATAAGCCTTTATCTCTGGGCACGTAAAAAAGGCGAGTTGGTCATCAGCTCTTAGGAGGCCACACCAACAATATCTGGGGGTAGGCTCTTGTGCAAATTTCCCAATCTTTTGAGGGGTCCAATATAATCTATTGATAGTGAAGATTTTTTTTTTATAAACTTTTCTCAACTTGAACAACATCAAGTTGTGGTTGTACACAGGCTTTTACAAATCTCCATACGGGCACGATACAAACATTGGCAGTTTCAGTGACACATCTGTCCTGTATTTCCAATTATAACAATATGTACACATAAGCACTTGTATAGCAAAGAAGTGATTATGCTTAAGATTGGTTGGTTTTACCACTGAATAACGTAATTTTGCAGTACTGCTTAAAGTTCAGTCCCGTTAATGACCACTTCCCAGACAGACTATAGCAACTTTAATTCCCTATCCTTTGCATCATGCAGCTTCTAATACCACAGAGCGACCTCTTTCTCCGTTGGAGATCCTTCCTCTAATTCTGACTAAAATTCCTACACACCCCCTATCTCCTGTGAGTTGGCCTTAAACCAAGAAGACAACTGAAGAAACTTGAATCTGGAAAGGGAGTTATGAGTCTTGGCTGCTAAAACTTCCCAGAGTAATATACCCTGCACTGTTAACAATTTCCCAAAAACTTCTATCCTTGCTCTCCGTAGGGGAGCACTCAACCCATCTGTAAGACACTCTGGGGTACTCTGAGAATCTGAAACCAGTGAGAAATCTAAAAAATAAGCCATGCCCAATATCCTCCTGACTCCAATACAGATGGGCAATGCTGCCTTTAAAAGCTTCAGCTGGGCCTTTTTGAAGAATTTCTTCGCCCGAAACTTGTACAAAGATCCTTCACCATCTCTCCAAGGACAGCTCCCCAGGTTGAGGCCTCTGGTTTACCCAGAAGCATCCTACAATTTTTTTTAACTGGAAAGCTATCCAATACTGCTTTAAATCTAGGAGAACTAAACTACCATTTTCAAGGCAAAGCCTCCGTTTTTTCCATGCTAGACTAGCCTTTCTAGATGCCCATATAAAATATACTACTTTACCCTGAATCTTGTCTATCACAGATCTTGGGAATGTCAAAGGTATGAAATAGAGAGGAATGTCAATTTTGGTAATATCACCATCGTAATCAAAATAATTCGCCAATATATTGTCAGGGGAATGTTCTTCCAACTAATGAGCAAAGCATCTACCTCCTTTGCCACTCTCCCCAAGTTATACTGCAATATTGCCTCCAGTGGATTTAAAATTGTAATGCCGAGATATCTGATCACTTCTTGCATTTCCTCCTTCCAACCTGTTACATTCCAGCACATCACCTCCAACTTAAAAATTATTTCCTAAGTATCCTGAAAGAGCCCCAACTTCCGGGGGGTGCTAGGTGGCGCCGGACCAAGATGGCCGCGCTTATGTGAGGCTCCGACCCTTCTGAGCAGATTCCTATCCTGCATACCATCCTGCTGCATCTTTAACGTCCATCCTTCTCACCGATGTACTCGTGAGAGTGTGAGGAACCTGCCAATACCGCACAAGCTGGGCTTCCTGCTGTGGGGGTCAAGCTTCGAGTGCCGGGACCTGTCCGCGAGCTGCATCTGGTTCCCATCGTCCCCCTGACCCGGCTGCTGTATCTACGCTGGGCCGAGGATTATAGGCCTGCGGAAGCGGGAGGACTGCGATGCAAAGAAACGTTGCAGGGAAGCTGCCCTGACCACCACACTACGGGCGGAGAGTGCCTCAAGGGCGAAACTGAACTCTTTGGGCAAACACGGTGCTGCTGAACCACATACTGGCACCCATTTGCATACTAACTCCTGCCCGGCTGCAGCAACTACTTTAGACTGGAGATTGAAGGCCTGATTATGGCGGGCGGCCGTCCGCGGACGCATCGGCACCGGGGAGGTCCATACTGAACTGATTATTAAACGGCCCCCGCAGATGCGGAATATGTAGCGGAGCGGTGCCTTGACAACTGCCTAAGCTGTGCACCAGAAGGGTTGGACTCACTTTTTTTCTGCGTGCTACCATTGAATTGCAGCAAATTGATCTGCAGCCTTGTGGGGACCCCCACCCCACCACCCCACATATACTCTGCAGCAGCGGAGCAGTTTATTTTTGGACGCTCACCCAGTAACGCCTTACTACCTGGTTGCCAGAACAAGCCGTCCATACAGGATGCTCCCTGCAGTAGGGGCTGTCTTGTCTACATTCCAGCACAAGGGTCGTTATATTGCCACGGACTACGCAAACAAAAGTCTCCTATAGCTGGGTTGGACGCTCTGTACCTCATGACTAAATCATCTACCTGTTGAGATATAAGGGCCTGCACCGAGGCATCTACACTTACTGCTACACAATGGGGGGTAACGACGCCAGACAAGCCAAGCTTCGATTTGAGACCTGCAAGAACCCCAGGTCCCAGTCCGCAGACCACTCGGAGTCAGGAGCTGACGCTCCGCCGGAAGAAGACTGGAAAGCGCTCTTACTTGGGATGACGCACAGCCTAACATCAATAGACTCTAAAATCGATGCGCTTAACACCAGGGTGGACACTGTTGTTGCCAAACTGAGCCAGCATGACACTCGCTTAAAAGAGGCGGAGAGCAGGTTTTCTGACCTGGAAGACAACGCAACAGTGAGTGGCCGCCAAGTCACGCAAATGGTCAAGCTGCTTAAGATAATAGCAGACAAAAACGGAGACTTGGAGGCTCGCTCCCGCAGAAACAAGGTGCGCATTTTAGGCCTTGCAGAATCCACCAACACGGGCCACATGGAGGACTTCATAGAAAAGCTGGTAGCTGATCTTTTCGGCAGAGAGCGCACTGATCCTTGGCGGCCCGTCCCCCTCCCATCCCACCACGCAGGCCCATCGTTTCTTGAATTACCGAGACTGAGACAAGGTCCTCCGCCTGGCCCGGGAAAAACAACAGGTACCATACGAGAACACATCGCTGGCATTTTATCCCGACTTTACCCCAACGGTACAGGAAGCAAGACGCAAATTTGCTGGAGTGAAAAAGAAATTGGAAACCCTGGAAATTCCCTACACCATGCTTTACCCGGCCAAACTGAAGATCACATATGGAGGGAAACAGCATTTTTTCAACAACCCGCAACAAGTCGAGGACTACTTAAAGCGGCACAAAAAAGCATCTTCCAGAGAAACTGAATCCAGAGGCCGCTCCAGATCGCATTCTCCGCTCCCACAGCAGGACTGACACGTGCTGGGACAGAATCCGTCGGCGGCGAGCTTTACCACCTCTCTATGATGTGATGAAATGAACTACTTTGGTGATATATATGACTGAATTACTTTGTTTGAATATGCACCTACTACCCTGCTCAGATGTTCATTTCCGTCCCATGTTCGAGTACCTGGCTCAAAGCTGTGGTACCAGTGAGTGAAAGTAGGGAGATGAATGGGCAGGTCGGATGCCCCTAGCAGTCCTCTCCCCCTACGGGCGAACCCCTGGTCCCCTTTTGGTTGGGTGGGGGAAGTTCTGTTCCGTGATGTAGGTTGTTTCAGAGGGTGGGAGCTTACTGCCCGGCAAGTTGGGGATGCCCGTGTGGGATGTTCTGTTGGGCAAATGGCATTAAAGTATGCTGAGGAGAAACCAGTATTTGATTCACACACAAAGTTTAGCATAACACACATGTGTTACAATCGGATGGAGGAACGGCACACATTCACCAAATAAGATATAACGAGCACTGGTATGGGCCCCCCGGGTGAAACGAGGGCACTGCAGACCATAAAGATAGCCTCATGGAACATTCGGGCCTTAATGACCCCAGGAAGCGCAGGCAGATACTGGGATACCTGGACAGGCACGGGATAGCCATTGCCCTCCTACAGGAGGAGACGCATCTTGCATCCAGCAACACTACACACTTTGCATCTAGATGGGCTACATGCCGAACATTTTCCTCATATTCTAGCTACTCCAGGGGAGTTACCATTTTGATTAAGCGTGGGATAGCTTTCACCCCTAAAGGTATGGACACTGATGCGGAAGGCAGATTCTGTTTGTTGTGGGGACGCCTGCACACTCATGAAGTTCTATTTGCCAACTACTATGGCCCTAATGTAGATAATCCTACTGCTCTGCTTCTGTTGTGGGGGAAGATCCAGATGCTGGGAATCACATATGTCCTATTCGGGGGTGACTTTAACACTGCTTTGCGACCCCAGATGGACAGGTCAAGGCCACTACCAGCACACTACACAGTCACGCAGAGAACACTGTGTGATATAGTAGATAACAATGGGCTGATAGACGCCTGGAGGCATGCCCACCCCACTCTCAGGGAAGGCACACACTTCTCGTCCATACACTCTACCTGGGCGCGGATAGATTACGTCTTCATATCGACAGGAATGGCACACTGGCTTGCACTGGCAACCCATCTGCCCGCACATTATCCGACCACTCCCTGGTCATTATAGAACTCCGTGTTCCCCTAGACTGCTCCCCATATCTGAACTGGAGGCTCAACCCTGCTCATCTTCGTGATGCCGTTTTTAAAGCAGAGATGGAGCAGGACATCAAGGACTTTTTCGACCGCAACTTGTCATCCGTATCTAGTTTCAAGACAGTATGGGAGGCTTTCAAAGTTACTGTAAGAGGCTGGTGTATAGCCAGTGGTGGTGGAATTTTGAAGTCCCTACGTAACGACCTACACACATTAGAAACTGAATTGCGCGAGTTGGAGGGCTCACTTGCTCGAATTCCGGATGACAGTGTAGTCCAGGCCCGTATGCGCGACAAGATGACTGAGTATGAAACAGTGGGGGATAGGGAATGCAACTTTTCAGGGAAACTACACGCTGCACAAGTGTATGGGGAGGGGGATCGGCGGGAATGGCGCTAGCTAACTCGATCAAGCCCTCCAGATTTGCCAACTATGTCACCGAAATACAAGATGCTCACAGCAATACATGTAGGAACCTCCCAGACCAGCTTCGTATTTTTCAGGAACATTATGGTTCACTCTACTCCTTAGATAGAGGGGAGCCGCTAGACCTCCCTACCTATTTTGAAGACGTTGCACTAGCTTGGCTGGGAGACACCCAATGGAAATTCCTCCATTTGGAATTGGAATTAGATGATATCACGGAGGCTATCATGTCGATGCGCTGTGGTAAGGCCCCAGGGTCAGACGGGCTTCCGATCTACTTTTATAAAACCTTCGCTCCCCTCTTAGCTTCCATTTAAAAAAAGGTATATTATGCAGCACTGGAAGAGGGTACCCTCCCCAGCACTATGCGCGAGGTGCTTATAACCTTCCTGCTCAAACTCGGCAAACCACCTGACCAACGCGACTCCTACTGCCCCCTGTCGCTATTAAACTGCTACACCAAGATTGTAGCAAAGGTTTTGGCGATGCGCCTTAATCTCCTTATGGAGCGCCTGGTCCTGCTGGATCAGGCCGGTTTTGTCCCTAACCGAGCAACCTCACACAACCTTCGTACCCTACATGCGGTACTACAGGACATTGATCTGAAATGCGAGGCAGTTGCAGTATTCTTGGATGCCACCAAGGCCTTCGACTCTCTAGAATGGGACTATCTGCTAGGCACACTAGAGTACATGGGGATGCCCTTCAGTCTCATAAACTGGGTGAGGCTGCTATATCATCAACCGATAGCCACGATACTACTAAATGGAGCTAGGTCGACCACATTTAACATCCATAGGGGAACACGCCAAGGATGCCCCCTATCTCCCATTCTTTTTGCAATAGCTATTGAGCCTCTAGCTGCGAAACTCCGACAAAAGCACAATCACCATGCACTTGTTTACCCTATGCGTCAGCTGCTCATCTCGCTCTACGCTGATGACATGACGCTGTACATTAAGAAGCCCCAGGACAACCTTAATCTAGTGCTGCGGAAATCACGAAATTTGGAGGCATTGCCGGAGTGCAAATTAACTGGGCTAAGTCTGCAGTATTCCCACTAACGGATAACACACAACCACATCAGCTTGATTACCCCCTTGTCTGAGAACTCAAGGAGTTTAAATATCTGGGCATACAAATCACTAGGAAAAAAGATACCATGATACACGAACTATGGAACGGCACTTGATAAAATAACGGACAGTATCACCAAATGGATATGTCTTCCGCTCTCAATGGCCAGTCGAATTGCCCTTACAAAGATGGTGATATTGCCGAAACTATTGTACCTTTTTGTTAATATCCCGTACAATCCAGGGAGATTCTTCTTCCGCTCACTGAGGACGCAATTAACAAGACTGATATGGGGTGGGAAGCAGGCTCGCCTTAGCCTTGATACACTCATGTTGCCATTCCATCAGGGCGGGTTTGAAGTTCTCAATTTCGAGAGAAACTATGACTGCGCCCAGGCACATTTTGCCGTATATTGGTTCCATCCGTCGCCATATATGGCACACTTGGCAGTAGAGGACGGTCACATGGCCCCACGAGTAAAGACCGTATATATATATATATATACGCAAGTAGGGCTCTTCCATGGTAGATTGTACAGCGGTGGCGTGGCACCTCATAGTTAGTGCCATGGACAGCCCATTTTGATATTCGCCCAGAATGCCACTGGAAAACGATCCCCGACTGCTAGTTACCTGTGAAACGATTTGTCATAAAATGCTTACAGAGCTAAGGCTTCATATGTGGGGAGACCTGTATGTGCAAGGCCGATTTCGCACTACAGAACAATTTTTGGGTGAACGATTACCCTCCATGATGGATACCTTCTTATTTACCCGCCTACGGCAGGGCATCCGAGCGACTACCCCCTCATTCCCGGAAGAGCCTGAGATATTTGCACCTCTACATGCCTTACTGCAAGCTGAAGCACTGCGTCATGTCATCTCACTACTTTATAAACATATACAGAACACACCAATGATAACCCCACCACGGGCTTGATTAGAATGGGACAGGGACCTAGTCACACCACTGACAGACGAGCAATGGGAAACTAGCTCCACACACACCAATGCAATTACGAGTAACAACAGGCTACGTCTTATACATTACACATTTCTACACTGTCTATATCACAACCCCGTTAAATTACATAAGTTTCACTTGCGTGAGACGGACTGTTGCCTGTGCTGCGAGTGGACCGGGGCTGACTTTCTTCACCTAGCCTGGTCTTGTCCTAAAGTTGCTGAATACTGGTTGCTGGTATTCGCAGGTATTTCTGATATATTAGGCGTAGCTATAACTCCCTAAACACAAATTCCTGCGCACTCAAAAAGAATCTCAACAACAATGTGAAAATTAGATTCAAATTAGCACAAAAAGAAATTCTTGTCCAGCGTTCATGTGTCTCTCCTTTTTATTAGGTAATCAAAATAGGTAACTTTATACACAGCCAGCCGACACGTGTTTTGTTGTAGGACAGTACATACACAGAAGCTACAACTCTTCAGGGCTGGAAAATACAAAAGGAATGACCTAAGTCGCACTCCTACATATGCTTGTCAAAACAAAGTGTGCTCTGCCATGCATTATGTACCAATAGTGACATTTTAGTCGATAGACACCTCCTTTTGTGGAACCCCTAGAGAATTAGTAGTCAAATGGTCTTCCAAAAGTACAGTTTAGTCTCAACAGAACGAATAGAATGAAACCTCACCCGTGTCGCAATTCTAATGGGTCACAAATTATGTGTATACACCAATCCCTTGTTGATTACAGCCATTGATATAATGTGCGAAACCACAGAAAGAAACACAATGTACATGATTAAATGAATCAAAATTTATAATACCTCAATTGCTGAATCGTCAATATCTCGACTAGTTCCATATAAAATTATAGAAAAGAAAGAGAAAGAAAGGAACAGAGAGAAGAGGGGAGGGACATCAAGAGAGCGGAATTAGTCTTTCCACATCCTCACAACTGAACTCCTCTTAATTTCAAATATCAATGACATCCAAGTTAAAACTTACCCCAATTCTGGTGATACTTCCAACCCGGAGGGGTACCTTTAAAGCTGTAAAATCCCGATAGACGTCGCCACAGTAAAATATAGGGATCATGCTATCAGTTAAACTTCAATGTGAGATGTGTGGATAGACACACATTCTCTCAAGCACCTTATAACTGAATATATCTAGTCAAATGTCAGTAAAAACCATCAGTAAAAAACCTGGTCTATCGGCCCCATACAAATGATCCAATATAGCAAAGCAGATTATAATTGTGGCTCATTATGAGTCCAAGACCATCTCTGTTCCACGGAATATCGTTTGTATTAAGGCATCAAAGAAATCTCCCGACAATCACAGTGTGCCACCAATGTATAATGAGTGCATTCTGTGAATACAAAAAGTAGCAAGTTTAGGATTTTGTCTTAAGTTAATTCTGTGAATTGGTCCCAACCTGACTGAGTGGTCTGAAATGTGTCCCAGAAGGTGATTGACCTCTTATATGTGTGCCGCTAATTCCCTAGCTACCAAAAGTAATCTAACCTAGAAAAGTGGCCATCATTTTTGCTATGAAAGGTGTGCCCTCTCACCTGACCTGATAACGCCATACATCCACCAACCCTAAATCTTCAAGCATGTTTTGAAGGCCCTGTCTCATCCTAGTTGCCTGAACATAGGCCCTCCGGTTTGATCGGCCTAAAATAGGGTCCAATAAAGTATTGAAGTCTCCCACTAGAACCAAAGGGACCGAAGACTCAATTACATTTTGCTCCAGATCCGCAATATGCTAGTGATCATCAACATTCGGCCCAAAGAATCCTGCACATATAAACTCAAAACCAGCACATCTCATTCTTGCTAAAACCCACCTTCCAGTACTATCTGTTTTAGAATGTATAATCTCCATACCGGAGCCCTACCTGGTCAGAATTGCAACCCCTTTGCAACACTGACCGCGATCTGTTACAGAAAAACTCTCTACCATCTATACCTAATGAAAGGCTCTCTAATCTCACTTGCAGCTGGGTGTGTCTCTTGGAGAGCAATAATATGGGCCTGACTTTCTTCCAAATACCTCAGGACCACCCTCTGCCTAGCTTGAGACTGAAGACACTTCACATCTCATGTTAAAAAAACTATATTTGTACCTACCTCAGCCATCATTTTCCTAGATTGAGTCCCTCCTCATATACTCGATCTCCAAAGAAGAAAAAAACCTCATTGGTGATATTAATGACATTTATTCTTTTTTTCTCACTGCTTCCCACCCTGTGCCCCTCTACCACACCACCCACCACTGCCACTCACCCCATCCTGGGGAACCCGTTCAATTCTTGCAGGCATATAAATGCCTTATGAGCTACACAATCATGATAGTTTCTAACACCAATAGACCACGCCTGTCGTTCCTGATTCCATATATCTGATATTCAGGACCGTCCATAATTCATAGATCCTCGCCTTTCTTTATGATGTACATCAGTGCAACCACATCTTCTCCTTCACAACGGTTATACATTTGATTATTCCATATAATGCAGAGCGTTACGGGGAATTTTATTTGTAGTTTTGCTCCCAATTTCTGAAGATCCTCCATCCTTTTCCCTAACTCCCATTGCCTCTGCTCTGTTGCCTTATATATGTCCGATCTAATTGTGAGAGAAAAACCTTTGACAATATAGGGACCATCCCTTAAGGCTACACTTAAAATAGCCGTCTTGACCGCATATAACAGAAAATTAACCAGGATATTCCTTGGTTTAGTCCATTGGGGGTTCCACCTAAAAGGGTCTCTGTATGCTTTCTAAATCTCCAGCTCTATATTGATTTCTGGCCTGTCATTTAAGACTGTATCTCGCAGAAGCTTGATTATGAGAGCATTCATATCTGCATTACTCTGCCTCAGGACATTCAAAAATCTTAAGTTGCTCCTTCACAAATGATTTTTAGCCCTCTCAATGTCCTCCCTCAACATTTTATTATGCTTGGCCAGCACAGTAATCCCAGTGGCATTTTTTGCCACCTCTTTCTTTGTTGATCCTACCTCACTTCCAATGCTTTGGTATGGGCAGATGCCCTCCTGATCAGTCTCTGAGGCTATAATTTTGTATTTCTTCTTTTAGACCCAGGAGGATACCAATCAATGATTCCTCTATGTTTGCCTTCAGCGTTTTTTTCCACCTTTTTCATTCAATTGAAACCTCAACGACAGATCCTCATATGGTTTCAGCTCTTCAATTGATGCCAGGGCTTCAAACCTTTCCCAAGTGGAGACAGGGGCCACCTTTAGTGGTGCTGCACCTAAACTCCTCTCTTTTTCAGAGGGCCTCATTGAAACAAGGACTTCTGTGATGTTAAGATCACTAGTATTGGGAGCCACTACGGGGGTCTCCATTCTAGTACTATTCTGTGGGTTATTACCTACTGCTCTGTCTGCTTCCGCGGCGGCCCGTGGAGTTAAGAGCAGTGAGGCTGTGGGGCAGGGTTGGGGGGGATTCGGCTGACGAAATGTATTATTTATTTCATTTTCCCTTGTGGTCATCTGTTGAAACCCCCCCACCGACCCCACCACCCCACTGCCCTTGCCTGCATGGTCCGCGGCTGCTCTGCTTGCTGAACGTCCAGTAAAACTCTGAAGAAAGATTTAAGGGAAGGGGTTATCTTAATCTGCTGGACTGAGGACCTTTTACCCCTACACCCTGGGTTTTTACCAATAGACCTAGCAGTTTTCCAATTTAGAGAGGCAGAAATCATACCTCTTGCGCCCTACCAGGCATACATCTCTTTCCCTTTCTTGCATCCTTTATAATACCAGGGACATGCAAAGAAGGTAAGTCTGACACATAACACACCTTACACCCCACAATGTTCCTGGTGCACAATGCGTACCTTGAAATCTTATCTTCAGCCTTACCAGTGGTTGGAGTGCTCTCCTCCAGATGATGAAGGCTGCTTGTCCACTGTTTTTGTGTCCCCTCCTTCCAGTCTCCCTTACTTTTGTATCCCAATGAATTGGGATCATAAGAGTCGTCTACCCATGCTGCTGTTGGAGGCTGCGCAGGGTTCCAGCCGGCAGTCTGACTTGTGCTGCCTCTGCAAACACTTGCACACTGGCCGACCTGCAGTGCTGGAACTTCCACACCACCTCCTTTCAGCGTTAAGCAGCAGCACCAGAAAAACTTCTGAAGAGCCTCTTCTCCTCCAGGGGTTCATACAGGCCCCCAGGTACCCCCTTTCAAAGCTGGGAAAACCTGACTCTGACTGATCAAGCAGATATGTTGTAGTGGGAAACAAAAGACTGGTGCGTCCTTACAATGGAGCTATCGCTGGGTTGCCTGCGGCCACTCAACATGCAGCCGCCATGTTCCCTGACCTTAGCACGGTGCCCGCTTGCATTATTTTTGTAATTGTTCTGGGCTGATGACTATATAGATCCCTTGAGTCCAGTCAGTCAGTCATAATAGCTTTAGTCGACAAATAGTCATAAAAGCTGAATACAATACAAAACATATGACCAAGATATAAAAATGTTAAAAAAAACTTCCCATAAAGTTGAAAGTCCATAAAATCATAAAAACAATACAATTCATAGACTCCTCTCAATGTTATATACATATATACAAAGAAGTCTTTTTACAAAAAAACACAAAGTTCTGTGAACAACTGAACTCAAGCTTTGTGCTTACTATCATTATCCCTAAAAGGAATATGAAAGACAGACCCCAATTTCATTTAAAGAACAAAAAAACTAAAAAAAAGTTAGGCATGTAGTACTTGTTCATTACAGTGCAACAATCGCTTTTAATCTAATCACCCATGCCCATCCTGAAAATTTAGCTAAAGATGTGGCAAGCGGTAACCATGTTTCAGTGTGAATTAATCTGAGAGCTTCCTCATATTTTCGTGTACCTAGAGCTCTACAAATTGGGACCAATCAAGTACGCCTCGGAACTTGATAAGCGGTACACATGAATAAAAAGTGGGCCAAAGACTCTCAAGTTTGCATGGCAAATAGGGCAGGAAGTATTACCATCAGTGTCCCAACTCACAGTAAATGACTTTATGGGTAATGCGCCCACTCTAAGTTGTGAAGAAAGCTTTCTATCATGGAACTTCATTAAGGTGTCCCAAAAAGGTTACAGCTTTTGTACAGGTTTTACATCTAGAAATTGGCCCGTTAGTGACAAAGGATCACTGTTCCCAGAGGTGTTATTGATCACCCATCCCCCAGTATCTTTCCTTCAACTGTGCTTTAGAGGGAGACTGAGTGTTTTCCGGATAGATCTAAATTCCTGCAGCCATTTAATTTTCTTGTAACGATCCGCTCTTATCAGATCTTTTAGGCCCTCAACATAAGGTGTCAATTCAGGTGTTGACCAGAATCTCTTCCAAAACAACAAAGGGCGTAGTCTGGCACTATCAGCCAAAGCATTCCTGCCTAAATCATATAGTAATGCCCGTACCGGTGTACTTTGTGGTACATTAGAGATTTTACGAAAAAAGCTATTTTCACTATACTGCACTAACAACTTTCGTGTTATAGATGTTCAAGACTGGGCTAATTGGTTTTGTAAATGATGCATTACATTCAGCCAGTAAAGTACTTGCTAACTGTCGGTGTTTCAGTGTGGCCATATCCAGTTGCTTACCCCACCTCATGTCACCCTGCATAATGACTTCAAGATATGTAAAATCCTTTACCTGCTCTAAGGGTCGATTATTCAGCACCATTGTTCCTCTATAGGATCTGTGGGGATGAAATGTCATAATCTTTGTTTTGGACACGTTTATCTCCAAACCCCGCCGATGACAAAAAGCCTAGAAGAGTGATAGGGCTTGCTGTAAACCCCTATGTGTTTTAGGGATTAAAAGCATATCGTCTGCGAACATGAGGATGGGGATATTTACGCCCGCCAATATAGGTGCATCAGTTAGGTTTGCTTCCAGAAATTTTACAGTACCATTTATAAATAAAGAAAACAGCGTTGGTGCCATCACACAACCTTGTCTCACCCCATTTTCAGCTTGAAAAGGGGGGTAACCTGACCCTGGGTACCCCACCTGATTTGTGTCTGGTTTCCCTCATGGAGTCTGGCTATGAGAGTTAATAATTCTTTAGGCATCTCCAGATCTTGCATTACTCTCCACAGTCTAGTATGGGAAACAAGGTCAAAAGCTGACTTTAAATCCACAAATTAAGAAGGCAAACAACAGCTCCTGTGGGATAATACAAAAAGATTCTTGATAGAAATAATGCGCAATGGCAATTTAGGGGGTGGACTGGGTGTCAAAAAAAGAAACTGTCTACACACGTGTCTAGTATAATATTTCATTACAATGTTTATATAGACATAAGAAAAACTCAGTACAATATACAAACAAAGATATACATAAATAAACAGGTGTTTTTAGTGTCCCAGTGAAATATATCAAAGAACCTACGCTACTCTAGTGACATTACTGTGGCATATACAAAGACGGTTTCTATTTTTCATTTGTTTCATCGAAGAAGAGGTGACCATGAAGTGTATGTACAATTTGGTCAACAACAATTTGGTCAATAGGAAACTGTTGTATTGTGGTCTGCCTCTTTATACTGTCGATGGCGTTTCGACCCTTTGGGGATGTAGGGTATTCTCAGGACGGAACAGTGTAGGGACACCTGAAGGGGGGCTGCCCTGCTACTGAGAAAAGTAGTGGCACCGTGATATTATGGTGAAAACATTTTAAAAACTCACGAGGGTCCCAGCTGGGAGCCCAAGTGAGGGTGAAGTATGCAGACAAGTGTGCTGATGGAACCGGCCCCAAGGCTCTGATGTTTCTATGTAACGGTGATGCAGAATATGCGGGGGACTAAGAACGCATGATGGCGCTCCAAGCGCGTGAGAGCTGTATTCGGTAATGCCTGGTGAGATCGTCACCGCTGGATAAAGGCTTTTGTGGAGGCTCCTAACATTACAAGCGGGGGGATAAGTAGCGCATTGTAATATCCTCCCGAGGAGTTGTTAAAATATAACTGTGGCGGTTGAAATGCTTGTATATCTGTACTAGGCGTGGTTGCAATAGGAGCTCTCTACGCAATCCGTCTGTAATGCGTCTTCTTCCTTGTGAGTTTTTAAAATATTTTTTCACCATAATATCATGGTGCCACCACTTTTCTCAGTAGCAGGGCAGCCCCCCTTCAGGTGTCCCTACACTGTTCAGTCCTGAGGAGACCCTACATCCCTAAAGGGTCGAAACGCCGTCAACAGTATAAAGTACTATCTCCACCTCCAGGAGCTCGACTATTCCCATCCATTGATTTCCTTTTCCCCATACTCAATCCTTAGTGGATTTGTGGCCTCTACAACACTTCACTATTGACAGTTAGAACAATCAACTTAGGATCTCCCCAGAACCAGCACATTTAAAGACAACAGCATGGCTTCCGAGCCAAACACAGCACCGAAACCGCCCTCATCGCAGCAACAGACGACATTTGAACTCTACTGGACAACGGAGAAACAGCCACCCTCATCCTACTCGACCTCTCCGCAGCCTTCAACACAGTCTGTCATAGCACCCTCATTCAACGCCTCAGCAACATCGGAATACAAGGGAAAGCATTGGACTGGATCATCTCGTTCCTCGCCGGAAGAACCCAAAGAGTCCACCTCCCCCCTTTTACATCAGAGGCCACTGAAGTCATCTGCGGCGTACCACAAGGATCATCACTCAATCCCACCCTCTTCAATGTATACATGAGTCCCCTTGCATCCATCGCTCGCCAACACAACCTCAACATCATCTCCTACGCAGACGACACCCAGCTGATCCTCTCCCTCACCAAAGACCCAAACACCGCCAAAACCAACTTACACGAAGGAATGAAAGAAGTAGCCGAGTGGATAAAGAACAGCCGTCTAAAACTAAACTCCGACAAAACGGAAGTCCTCATCTTAGGATCATCCCTCTCTGCCTGGGACGACTCCTGGTGGCCACCGGCCCTAGGAACCGCACCCAAACCTACGGATCACGCACGTAACCTGGGCTTCATCCTGGACTCCTCCCTCTCGATGACCAGACAAGCCAACGCCGTCTCATCATCTTGCTTCAACATCCTCCGCATGCTCAAAAAAATCTTCAGTTGGATCCCCACCGAAACAAGAAAGACGGTCACTCACGCACTGGTCACCAGCCGACTGGATTACGGAAACACCCTCTACGCCGGAACCACAGCCAAACTACAGAAAAAACTCCAACCAATCCAAAACGCCTCAGCCAGACTCATATTGGACATCCCTCAGCAAGTTCACATTTCTAGCCACCTGAAAGACCTCCATTGGCTCCCTGTCAACAAGAGAATAACGTTCCGCCTCCTCACCCATGCACACAAAGCCCTCTACGACCAAGGACCCGAATGCCTCAACACGCGACTGTCCTTCTACACCCCCTCCCGCCAACTACGATCGTCCAATCAAGCCCTTGCCGCTATTCCGCGCATCCATAAATCCACCATGGGGGGAAGATCCTTCTCCTACTTAGCGGCCAAAACCTGGAATTCTCTCCCCACCCACCTCCGCCTTACACAGAACCACCTCACCTTCAGAAAGCAACTAAAAACTTGGATATTCGATAAGTAAAGCACCCCCCCCCCCCTTCAAGCGCCTTGAGACCATCTGGGTGAGTAGTGCGCTATACAAATTTCTGAACTTGAACTTGAACTTGAACTATGGTTAGATGATATTTAGCTATCAATGTAGGAACACTCTTCAGGAGACCTGACGTAATTATACAGATGGAGGATTGATCTACCTGTACATGTCCAGCACAGGTAAGGGGGGGTGGCCCTGCCCTGCATCTTCCTGTCGATGACGGGGAAGGACGGGTCCACCCGCGTGCATCCCGCGCCGCAGGTGATGTTACATGCTTTTTAAGCGCGAGACTGGCAATTCCGCTCCTCCCCTGGGGATGATGAATATGGGGGATGAAGTCCCCAGCAGCAAAGTGCAGTGACTGTGTCCCGTGCTGTGGGGGATGATACGCGCTTTTAAGAGGGAGGCTGGCAATTCCGCTCCTCCCCTGGTGATGATGAATGATGGGGGATAAAGTCGCCAGCAGCAAAGGACAGTGACCAGATCCCTTGAGAGCATTGCAACAAGCAGCTTCTGGAAGCAATTCACACCAAGATCCTATATTGCCGAATAGCGCTTTCAAACATAAAACTCCTCTGCAAAAAGCCTCCGGTCCCTCTCTTCAAATGTTTTGTCAGAGCTGCAGTGTTTTGTCCACTCGCCATTCCCTGATCCACATAGCTTAACGGGTCTTTATTTTTGGAAAGGCATATGTGAACATCTGTTTGAAAGCAATACAGATCCTCAGTGTTTGATGGCTTTTGGGAAAACCCAAAAAGCTATTTCAAAATGCACTGTTCGCAGTTTTATATGTAGTGTTCGTGTTGGAAGGCAAGACTTTTGTTCTCTTGAAACTTTTAGCACTTGTGCTTATATTCCTTCCAATGGCAGCCTGACTGTCCTCGTCACACTGTCCGAGCCCTTCATTTAACATTAATGTCACCTGTGAAGAAAGACAAACGTTTTTTTAAATTTCAAAACCATTATTGAAAAAGAAGTCAAGGCATGTTACAGGTTATCACTCCGACAGTTAGCCTGGTAAAGGTTTCCCTTACAATGGCAGTTAATAGTTAAAAGCAAACACGGCACTGTACATTTGTGTAGGACCGGTGATTCTTAAACATTGGAGGAGGCATGTGAGATCGCGTCTGTGGAAATAAATGTGAATGTTGTGTCAACGTCAGTCACCTGAGCGTCTGAGGTGGGGGAGTCAGTAGTGAGGTCAGCAGGGGCGGCCAGTTGGTGAAGGTAGGCAACAAGAGGGCCCCATATTTCTTGAGGTCTGCTTGCCACAGGCATCAAATCCCAGACTTCGCCCAAGAGCTTCTGACTATGGGATGAATCATCCAAGCAGCATTTAACCTGGGTTTCTGGTTTGTGGCACCCAGTAGTTGGCAACCCTCCGTTTAGCAAGCACCTGGGGCATTGCAATCAGTTTGAGGTTTGCATCTGATACGTGCTTAACGTAGCCCAAGAGGCACAACAAGGGATTAGGGGCAATGCGCTCAGATGTAATTTCACTAATGGCGGTGCACACCTCCAGTCAGAATAAGAAAACTCTGGGACACAACCAGGCCAGGTGTGCAAAATACACGCCAGATGCTGAACACCTCACACATCTGTCGCTGTCCAGCAGCCCCAACTTGTGTAGTGATATCAGGGGAGATAGAGTCTATGTAAATACATAAAATGGATGAGCTGCAGGCGATAGTTGGGGGAGAGATGCTTTAGCTGGTTGCAGCAGTACTGCCAGTATTCGGGGGAGAGGTCAATCTCTTACGTCTGCACCCCACACGCCTTGGACATGGTCCGTGTTGGTGGGGGAAGCAGCAAGTGTGAGAGCAAAGAGTCTTGTGACCAATTTCCACAGAGAGTTTGAGGAATGAATAAGCTCAAGCGCTGCGCTAGTCCGGGGAGTGAGTGGAAACGTGGGGTTGTCGCTTGTGCAGGTTGCTCTGATCTGGTAATGGAGTAGCTTATAAGAGCAGAGCAGCGTTGTCTTGTAGAGTGAAGAAGTTGTTTTCAGGGTAAATGTCATCCATAGTGTGGATGCCCAGGTCGGCAGCGCAGCGTTACATACCTGCAGTCTGCAACAGGGTAAATTACGGAATGTTTCCAAGTGGCATGTGTAATGTTGCCGGAGGTGGACGCAACCACGGCACACAAAGAACAAGATTGCTGTACTATTCCACGCCCCCCTCAGGCGTGCATGCAGTGGTCTCGCCCTACGTGGAGACGGAGGGCACGCTAGGTGATGAATAAATAGCCCAGGGCTCTGGGCGTGGCAGGTTTCGTACTGACCACTACCTGAGACTGCGTGTGGCCTCCAGTTACTAATAAGTAGGCCCAAGTCAGTATTTTACATTGGGGACGACGGGTGGTTTCACCACCCCCATCGCGTGCCTGGCTCTCTGCCGCCCTGCCCAACGCGAGCCAGCCCCTGCAGCCCTGCAGTGCGCCCCCTTCGGTGTGCACGGCGCAACACCTTGCCAGCGGAGTACGTCCCACCACCCAGCGACCGTTTTGCGGACCAGCGCCCAGCCATCGTGCTCACTGGTGCATTCCGCACTCCTCGGTGCCTGTGCCTCCAGCGGCAAGGACCTCGCCTGCTGTAGCTTCACCGCTCCTCCTGTCCACGTGGCCATCCGGCCCAAGGTGCGTGCCTGCTGCCTACAACCCGGCCTGCTGCCCTGTGAGCGTCTGCCTCTGCTCCCGCCTCCACGCCAGCCTGCTGTGCCTGCCGCGTGCTGCCGCCGGACGCTTCCACACGCCTCCCGCGTGCTACGCTGCGGCCCGCCTGCCATTTCCCACGCATCTCGCGTGCAGGAAACCCGGCGATTCCTCACGCATCTCGGGTGCAACGCTGGTGAGACTCTGTCAGATTTGCCTACCCCCCGACAACGGACTCCTGAATGTCTGGCCTCCTGGTGCCATTGCATTTGTGGGCCCCCACAGCCCCCCAACTCCAATTCATGGCCATGCCCCGCTGGAGCCCTTCACCGTCACAGGAACGCCCCCATCCCAAGCTGCCAGGTGGAAAAAATAAGTGGAACGCCTACAGAACTACTTTGTGGCGGCTGACGTCGCTGTCGAACGAAGGCGTGCGATGCTTCTACATCTTGGTGGGAAGGCAATTCACGACATCTCCAAGGACGTAGTGGAAGGAGGCCCGCCCCGGAACTACGCTACGCGACGCCATAACGGAGTATTTCGAACCATTCGCCAGCGCGTATTATGAAAGATTCTTACTCCGCCAGGCCCGCCAACTCCCAGAAGAGTCGGTGGATGTTTTCTACGCGAGGCTTAAAAAGCTGGCCAGCACGTGCACACTTCCAGACACGGACGACGAAATTCGCGCGCAATTCATACAAGGGTGCGCCTCATCGAAACTACGAGAAAGAGTCCTAGAAACAGACAACATGCCCATGCGCGACATCCTGGTGCTTGGACGATCTAAGGAACTATCAAAAGCCAGAGCTGCGCATATGGAACCAAAACCCACAGTCGCCGTCAAGGTTGAACCAGTGTGCGCCATCAAAACCAGTAACGCCGACGCACGCACAAAGACACCCCGACGAGGACGACCTGGCCCAGCCCAGTCACCACAAGACCGCACCTGCCTGTGGTGCGGAGGAGCAACCCCCCACAATGGAGCGTGCCCTGCACAAGGGAAGATTTGCAGCGCCTGTGTAAAAGCCAACCACTTTGCTAGCATGTGCCTATTGACGCAAAGAAAAAAACTCAACGGCCCGCCCAGGAGGGTAAGATGGGTGGAGCCACTGCCAAACGCCTCCAACAGCAGCGACATGGACGACGACGACGCGGACGCTGCTTCCGTCCACGTGGTGCAAATGCTCAACACTTTGGCCGCGTCCCCATCCGCAGAACCGATGTGCACAGTACACGTGCAAGATCAAGCAGTGGCAGCTCTGATAGACACCGGAGCGACGATCAACCTAATGGCGGCCAGCGTATTCCGGACATTAAACACCCCTCCAGTGCTCCACCCCACAAGGGTGCAGGTGTACGCCTACGGCACCAGTCGGCCCCTATGCCTGTGTGGTGTCCACACCAAAATCTATGTCTCGCAAGAAGGATCTGGATTCCTGCTTGGCTGCAGAACCGCCCAAGACCTAGGGCTGATCCATTTCGCCCTTACAGTTCAAGCCCACGGCCTTGACCACCTCGTGGTACAGCACACGTCGTTGTTCGAAGGGATCGGCTGTTTGAAAGGACCTGCCGTTCGCCTCCACATTGATCACTCTGTCACCCCAGTTGCCCTCAGACACCGACGCATCGCGTTCCACCTGCGACCCAAAGTAGAAGCTGAACTGCGAATGCTTGAGAGGGCCGGAATAATCAAAAGAGTAAGCGGGCCCACCCCGTGGGTATCCCCCATCGTGGTAGCCAAGAAACCGAAGCAACCGGATGCCGTGCGGATCTGCGTGGATATGCACGTCCCCAACCTCGCAATCAAGAGGGAGCGCCACTTGACACCGACCATAGACGACATCATCGGCGAGCTATCAGGATCAAAGTGGTTTTCGAAGATGGACCTGAGATCGGGATACCACCAGATCCCCCTGCACCCGGATTCCCGCCCGATAACAACCTTCTCCACCCACGCCGGCCTATGGAGATATACTAGACTCAATTTCGGGATCTCCAGCGCAGCGGAGGTTTTTCAGAACATTATCCAGAATGTCCTACAAGGTCTGGACGGCGTGCTAAATGTGAGTGACGATATTCTAGTCCACGCAGCGACGTTGGAAGAACACATCCAGAGCCTCCAAGCAGTCTTCGCCAGGCTACAAGAGCGGGGCCTAACACTCCACAGAGAAAAATGCGAATTCCTACGAAAGGACATTAGCTTCTTCGGCTACAAGTTCTCTGACCAAGGCGTAGGACCAGACCCCAACAAAGTCAAGGACATCCACGAGGCCCCCGCCCCAACGTCAGTGACCGCCGTCCGCAGTTTTCTGGGGATGGTAACATACTGCGGGCGTTTCATAAAAGACCTCTCGGACCTCACAGGCCCCCTCCGGGACCTCACAAAATCCACCGCCACGTGGGAATGGGGGCCCGAACAGCAAGAAGCCTTCCAGAAAACCAAAGCAGGGCTATCAGCAGACACGACCCTGCCTATTTCAACCCTCGCTACGAATCACAACTCGTGGTGGACGCCAGCCCGACCGGCCTCGGCGCTGTCCTGACTCAACAACAACAGTGCGGAGAGTGGGTCCCAGTTGCGTATGCGAGCAGGACCCTCACTGCTACTGAACAACGATATTCACAGATTGAAAGAGAGGCCATCGCCATCCTGTGGGGGTGCCGGCACTTTCACATCTATTTGTACGGACACCCGTTCGTGGTGATCACGGACCACAAGCCACTCCTTCCCCTTTTCCAAGGATCATCCTCGCGTCCTCCTCCTCGCAACGAAAAGTGGGTGCTCCAGATCCAGGAATACCAATTCACGGTGGAGTATTGGCCGGGCACCAGGAATCCGGCCGACTACCTGTCGAGGCACGCCCGCCCGGTCACGGAAGCAGAAGCCGCGGAAGCCGACAACACGGAAGAATACGTCAGAATGATCGTGGAGCGTTCAAGACCTCTACCAATCTCCCTAAGTGACGTAACGCATGCCACCAAAGACGACGACTGCCTACAGATCGCTATGCAAGGTCTGGAAACTGGAAACCACTCCAGAGCCCAGCATCATTCCGCACCCTGGAAGCCCAGGCAACGCTAAGAGCACTCCACCAAGTCCGAAGTGAATTATCCATCTAACCGGAAGGGTGCCTCCTGAGAGGCCCTCGCCTGGTACTACCGGACAGTCTTACACAGCAAGCAGTCCTGTTGGCCCATGGCGCCCACCAGGGCAATGTGAAGTCTAAGAATCGCATCCAGAACAAGCTCTGGTTCCCCGGGCTTGACAAGAAAGTTGAGGACGTCATCCAGTGCTGCCCGGTGTGTCTGGCAACCTGCCTGCCCAACCCCCCAGCACCTGTGATCACAGAAGAAGGGCCGACCGCCCCCTGGGTGCGTGCCAGCGCAGACTTCGGCAGCCTTCCCGGTGGGAAGTACATGTTTGTAGTAGTGGACGATTTCTCAAGATACCCCGAAATCGAAATCCTACCATCCACCGCGGCTCCGGAGGTCATTCCGAAACTGGAAAAAATCATTCCGACCCATGGCCTCATGGAGGAGTTGCGCACTGACAACGGACCCCCATTCTCCAGCTGCGAACTAGCAGAGTACCTGCAATCACACCGCATCAAACACCGGAAGATCACTCCCAGATGCCCTCAAGCCAACGGAGAAGTGGAGAGGCTAATGAGGACTCTAAATAAAACCATCCAGATTGCAATGGCAGACGGCCAGAACGTTGAGCTGGCCCTTTTCCAATTCCTGCGAGAATATAGACTAACGCCCCACTGCACCATGGGGATCCCTCCGAGCCGCCTCTGTTTCAATAGGGCAGTCATGGACACTCTCCCACACCACCCCCTATGGGCGTCTGCTCCGATTCCCTGCAACCGTTCCCAGGAACAACGAACAAAGTCCAACAAGGAAGCATCTCGGAGAAGAAGAGCAGTGGACAGCTCCATCCAGGTGGGCGACCGTGTGCTCGTGAAAGACCGCCATCCGGGAGGGAAGTTCTGCCTCCCTTTTGAGTTGGACCCATGGACTGTTACCAACGTCAATGGCACCATGATCACAGCTGTGAAAGGAAGAGAGAAAGTCACCAGAAAAGTATCGCTCTTCAAGAGGATCAGGAGCGAAGAAGAGGATAGCTTCCCGGACCCAGCAGAACCCTATACGAGACCGACGCAAGGCCCAATTGAAGCGGAAGAAGAGGACGCCCTCAGCGGTGAAGAGCCCCCTGTCACAGACTCCGTAGACCTAACCCGGAGCAGAGCTGAACTACAAGTGACCCAGGAGCACCAGCTCTAACCCTGTCGGGCGAGCGCAGCGAAAGCCAATATAATCTGCACCCCTGCCCGAAGCCATCCCAAAGGTACCGAGACTTCGTGGCCCACTGCAGACTGTGAAGCGGATGTGCTGTGCAACTGCCTGCATAAAGTAAGACTGTTCCTTTCTTACCTCTCCGCTAGTTCCAGAGACTATAGTTAAGAGTTGTAGCTGTTTATGCTATGTTCATGTTGGTTTTATGTTGGGGTAAAGGAGGAATGTAATGTTGCCGGAGGTGGACGCAACCACGGCACACAAAGAACAAGATTGACGTACTATTTCACGCCCCCCTCAGGCGTGCATGCAGTGGTCTCGCCCTACGTGGAGACGGAGGGCACACTAGGTGATGAATAAATAGCCCAGGGCTCTGGGCATGGCAGGTTTCGTACTGACCACTACCTGAGACTACGTGTGGCCTCCAGTTACTAATAAGTAGGCCCAAGTCAGTAATTTACAGCATGGATGGTGCTTAGAGCGCCCAGCGCCACTGTAGTTATGTAACACATCCCAAGCCCAGCGCAAGCACTCGAGCGTGTCACTCTCACTGTTCAGTATTTTGTGTGGTAAAAAAGAGAGTGGGCTGCAGCAACCATGGGGAAGCTAAGTCCGCCTCGACCACCACATGAGGCTGGAAAGGTGTTGGGTGGATCCGGAAGTGGAGAAAACCTGCCTTGGTGCACAGCGCAAAGAGCTTGAAATAGGGGGCCCCCATACCGCCCGAGTCGACAGCAGTGTGATGATGTTAGAGCACAATTTTTGGGAAAATTATGACATGAGAGGAATGGGAATATTCACGAAGATATAAAGGAATTTAGGGAGTACCACCATCTTAGCAATGATGATGCGCCCAGCCAGTAATAGGGGGAGCCTTTGCCACACACGCATCTTGGTCTCCAGCCAGTCCATTGTCTTACCAAAATTGGACCTCCACAGTTCGTCCACATCCCTACTAAGCCAGATGCACAAGTACCTGGTAGGGCCAACCACCCAGATGAAAGGATAATCCCGGGTAATAGGCACGGTCACGACCATGAGTGGAAAGAGGACAGATTTACTCCAGGTGACCTGGACTTGAGAGACGCTCGGGAGAGGCTGCCAAACTGGACAACCTCCCTGGTCCTGAGTGCGAGATTCTCCCGAGGCTCACGGACATACATTGTTATGTCGTCCACATACAAGGAAATGACAAGGGCTCCAACCGTGAAACCTATACCCCGGTGCGCGTGATACTGATGCAGCTGCGCTGCCAGGGGCAACATAGCGATGGCAAAGAGCATAGGAGAGAGGGTACAACCCTGCCTGGTGGCCCGCAAGATGGTGATGGGATCAATGACCTGCCCATTTACCCTGATGCGCACCATGTTGAGAGTATACAGCAATTGAATTTTGCCCCCAAAACTGGACTGAATCCGAATCGAGGGAAAAGATAAAATAGGAAAGGCCATTCTAGCGTGTCAAAGGTCTTATTGGCATTTAATAACGCGGTCACGGCCGACAGAGTGGGGTTGATCTGATGGAAGACCGAGAAGATAGTGTGCAGATTGTCTGAGGTGCCACACCCCGGGAAGAAACCTAACTGGTCAGGGCGAGCGATCAGGGACATGAGTAGAAGGAGATTGGTGGCAAGGAGTTTGCACAGATTTGGTTGTCAATATTTATCAGTGATAATGGATGATACAAATCACAGCACTCCAGGGGCTTGTCCTGGTTCAAGAGAAGAATAAGTAGAGCCTCGCAGACGGAGGGGTCTACCCTGGTAAAGAGAGTTGTTATCCATGTTAGCCATATGTGGGATGAGAAGGGGCTCCTATTGCTTATAAAATGCAGGGGTGAGCCCATCGAAACTGGGGGCTTTGTCACTCGGAAGTCCCGCAATAACTTTAACATTTTCCTCATGGGTAAATGGCTCATCCAGGTACTCCCGGTGACTGTTACCAAGCTACAGCAGTTCAATGGAATCGAAATATTGGTCCATAGTCTCATAGTCTCACGAGAGGCAATCACGCCCGTAGTATACAGTTGGGAGTAGACGTCGGAGATCCTAGTGAGGCTCTCTGAAGGAGAATTAGTTCTGCAGAGGGCATCATCATTCAGTCCCGTGATATAAGAAGAGGCGTGCGGTTGATGGAGATTCACAAGTTTTGCCTGGACAGTCGCCTTTGCCATAACATCGAGCGCAGCCCTCTCTACCGAGAAATTAGACCTCTCTAATGGCCTCTTCATGGAATTCAGTGAGCTTGGTCCTGATCACCGCAAGTGTGGCAGGCTTGGGGTCACAAGATTGCTCAAGGTCTAAGGCTTTTATGCCTTTTTCTAGATGCTCAAGGGATCCTCTAATAAACTTCAACTCCCTGGATTGCCTTGCGATGCACTCCCCCCTAATCAAGACGTTAAAGGCCTCCCAAAGGGTTCAGGGCTACTCGACCGAGCCAACATCGTGTTAGAAATGATTGTGCCACAAATGTCCTTGTGGAAGTCGGCATCCCGGAGGGCGTTGGGAGGCAGGTGCCATATGAACATTTGCATACGTAAGCCCTCTGGGGCAAGATTGGAGAGGAGCGGGCCTTGTGGTCCGTGGAGGTGGCCCAAGAGACGATATCCCAAGTGGTGACCCAGAGAAAAAGGCGGACCCAAGAGCCCCGCGAACAGGTGGCACAGGTTCCTTCGCGCTCGCCAGGGTGCGCATGCCACCAGGCATCTATTGAGAGTTATCAGCCATAATTGAGTGGAGGTGGTAAAGCCCCAGGTCCAGATGGCGTACCTCCAGACCTGTTTAAAAATAATATCGACTTATGGGGTCCACTCCTAGTGCAATTATTTAATGCATCCCTAAAGACGAGCCTACTTCCATCATGGTTTAAGTCTGTTATTGTCCCAATTTTTAAAAAAGGGGACAGGCAAAACCCTATCTGCTATCGCCCCATCTCCCTATTGGATAGCACTGTAAAGATATTAGGAAGAGTAATCCTAGGTAGGCTACAAAAATGGTCGGAAGATAATTCTACAATCAGTGACCTTCAATATGGGTTTCAAAAGGGGCAGGGGACAGTAGATCAGGCCCTAAACTTATTTATCCTCCAGCAGAAATATATCAAGGCACGACGTGAACCCATTTATTTCACCTTCGTTGACTTGACGTCAGCGTTTGACTGTGTTTCACACAGCAAATTGTGGGTCATTATGGAATCTCTTGGTGTTGAAGGAAATATAATCTCCTTTCTAAAGGACCTGTATTCGGGTGCCATCGCAACAGTGCGTTATGGTAAAAAATGTGAATGTACTAGAACCTTTGATATAGGGCGTGGGGTACGCCAGGGCTGCGTTTTAGCACCATTCCTATTCCTGGTATATATAAATGGAATAGAGGATGCCCTAGTGGAAACAACTTGCGATATGCCTAGGGTAGCTAAAAGACCAATCCCTGCGTTATTATACGCAGACGATGCGGTCCTAATGGCTCGCACGCCGGTGGCTCTACAATGCCTTGTAACATCTTTTAATGCATTCATGACTAATCTGGATTTGCAAATCAACTGCTCCAAGACATTCTCCATGAATTGTGGTCCTGGTGCTAGTAGAAGAAGGAGGCGGATGTTTATTAAAGCAAGCCCTATAGACTATACCGTCACCTTTTCTTACCTTGGTATTTTATTTCATGAAGCAGGGATCTGGACAGATGCGATAAAAGTAAGGAAAGACCTGTTCTGCAAATCTATTACTGCCCTTAAAAACTTCGCAAAAAAGATGGGGGAAAAACCCACTGTAGAACTTTTGAAAATGTACAATGCCACCTGTGTTTCTATTGCGGTTTATGGTGCGGGACTTTGGGGACTTTGGGGGTATGAAAATGTCAAATCTATACAGGTTGTCGAAAACAAATTCCTGAGACACATCTTAGCTGTACCTGAGAGTGCCTCAAGCTACATTTGTCATACGGAACTGGGCCAATGTTATATTGAAGATATAATTAGAATTCAACCAATTCTGCTGTGGCATAGGGCTTGGATTAGTGATGGATGTGTACTGAACCGTGCTTTCCTAACTGATGGATTAAGTTTGGATTATGTTGGGAGGATAAGGTGGTTCACATACATTAGGGACTTTCTTGGAGATGTTGGCTGTATGAGCTGTATGAGCTGCTATGACAATCCCTTGTCCATTTGTAACATCACGAGAAAGGCATTAAAAACTAAATGCATGAAACACCTGGAAGAACGTAGAATGACAGCGGAACATGAGAAGAAAACTGTCTTAGCCCACCTACCAGTATCAATTCAAGGGAAAATCCAACCATACTTAACCCTTTCTTTGACTGAATTTCCGCGGTTCACTTTGACCCGATTCAGGTTAGGCATCCTCTTTAGGGCCCTAGGTTTTCCTGCAATGAATTGTTGGTCCTGTAATTTGACTAAATGCCCATGTGATGACCTATCGGAACAGTCTGACATGCATATCATATTTTTCTGTAAATATTATACTTTAATAGGAAAAGATTGATAATACCAATTTTAAGGGAAATGGGTGTGAGATGCTGTAGGGTTGCCTTCCTAGAACTCCAGAAATTAGATAATATTTTTAATGTTGCCTGCATCTCTGAATTTTTTATTAATGTTTTTAGATTACGTAAATCAATTTGCACTTGAATTTAATTAATCTTTTACCTGAATTCTCCTTTTGTCTGCATTATGTGTTGATTCTGATACTGTAATATTATGAACTGTTTTTTATGTACTTTTATGGTAATTTCTTTTTTTAACCAAATAAAGTCAAATTGAATTGAATTGAGTGGAGGATGGAGGTGGCCTGCGGGTGTTGGATGCGATCCAGCTCCTGGGAGGGTGATATGTTGAATTCACCTCCCCAGATCAAGGGAAAAGGACCCAGAGAGGATATGAGTTGCTAGATGAGTGTGAGAAAGTCAGTCATCTAAGTTGGGGCTGTACAGAGCAGCTAATAGCAGTCGGTGGTACAGTGTGACAGTGAGGATCACATAGCGGCCCTCCGCGTCAAGGAGAGAGTGAGTGCTGTGCCAGGGTAGGCCCTTTCTGAAAAGGATGGAGACGCCGCACGAGTAATTTGAATTGAAGGTAGTGTATGTTTCCCCCAGTGACGAGATAATAACCTAGATGATATAGCTGGTAGGAGGTGTGTCTCCTGAAGGAAGCAGACATCCACTTGGTGTCTGACCAGGTGGGCATGCATGAGACATGCTTTTCAGTGATCTTTCAGACCCCTAATGTTCCAGGTCCTGTGTCAGCCATGTTAACGTGGGAAGAGTAAGTCATAAAGTGCTAACAGTCCATGTGGAGAGTGTCGAAAGCAAGTGCAATAGTGTATGGTGCAATGGGGAATATGTGCCACAACATGCCACATTCAAAACAGAAAAAGAAGCAATTGAAGCTTCACAAGGGAGGCACAAGTTTCAAAGCTCCGGGAGTAAAAACCCATCCCGCCCTCCACCCACTGCAACCCTCCAATTAGGTTGAGCAACTAGACTCACCCCACCCAGGGAACCCAAACTTGGAGAATTAGATTTGGAAATTGAAATCATCCCAGCGTGGTGCGTGGGCTCAGCCATTACCCCCTTGCCTCATAGGCAGGGTGGATGAGCTTGGTATAGCTATGTGGGAGTTAACTTGGAGGAGAGAAATTGCGCCCAAAGAAGCGTACGAGACTGCTAACGGATGGGCATGGTAGATCAGTTAAACCAGGGACCACGAACACCCAGGGACGGTGCATGGCCACCCACCACCAAAAGGACAGAGAGACAGCTGGAGCCCACACACAGAGAAGGAAAAAGGTCAATTGTAGCAAACATTGCATATTGAAAAAACAACATTTGACATGCACAGCAGTAATATGAAGCCTGACATGGTAGTTTCAGTCATTGTCACTGGTATGGCAATCTTCAGAATCAGTGTGACGGCTGCGTGGAGAGGATATCTGCTGTTGTTTCAAGAAGGTGAGGGAGGCTTTTGGGTCTGTGAAGAGTTTGGGCTTCTTACCAAAGTCAATACAAAGCTTGGAGGGGTAAAGCATTGGGTACGTGATGTGAAGCTGCTGCAGGATATGCTTGGCAGGGAGAAAATCCCTGCAGGCCACCTGGACGGACTGAGTGAAGTCCGGGAAGAATGACAGCATGCTTCCCTGATTGTTGATCTCGCCCAGCACCATGGCCCTGGGAAGGATGAAATCACGGTCCCGGTAGTTCAGCAGGTGGGTGATGAGAGGCGGCGCCAGGGCCCCGACGGGTGGGGTGGCGGAGGCCAAATGATCTGTGCGCCCGTTCGACAATAAATTGGGTAGACAGGACCGGGCCAAAGAGCTCACGAAGCAGGGACTCAAGACAGACTTCTATTTTCCCTGTGGTGGTGGACTCCGGTAGGCCATCAACTCAAAAGTTGTTCCTTCAGCAACGTGCCTTTAAGTCCACATTATTAGCATGTATGAGCTTGAGAATTTTGTCCATTTTAAGACGTGTCTGCGCACTGGACACACCTGCGTCCTTGGCATCTGAGACCCTCGCCGCAAGCTGGACCAGCCGTGCATCGTGGGAGTCCACCCTCTGCTTCACTCGGTCAAGGCAGGGCGTGAGGTTGTCTATTTTGGAGTCTATGGTCTTTAAACTGGATTTGACTTCCAGTAGGAGTAGAGTGTTTATTTGCCTCGAGGGGGGGCTCAGCGCTTTCGCCTGCAGCACGCCCAGAGAAGGTGATTTTAGTTTGCCTGGTATCTATTTTTGTCATGGCGGTGCGCAATGAGAGGGCAGCGGAGGTGAGGAGAAGCTCAGGAAGCCTTGCAATTGCAGGGCTAGGTCGCAGGCACAAAGCTTAGTCCAGCCAGGCGGAGCTGTGGGGAAATCAAATGAAACAGTGCCTCGGTGTGACCCTGCAGTGTCCTCAGTGGGCCATCGGAAGGCACGTGGGGAGGTCCAGGCCAGGCCACAGCCAAAGATCCTGTGCGACGTAGCAACTAGCGTGGTGCACCCTTGTGTAATAAAAGGCATCAAAGTTATATTTTGCGAGTCCTCAATAGCGAATTTTAAGGATTTGCTATTGTATTGTACCCACCGTGGGCAGCGTCAGCACGACGTCGGAGACTCTCCATACTGCGGCCTGTTTAAATAACCCAGATGAGACCTTACCTCATGAATGAGAAGGAAATTCATTCCTTGTTTACCTAACACGGTGGGTACAATACAATCCACCCCTATACTACACAAATAGTGTAAGTATATCTATCCTTGTTCTTGTCCTGACGAAAGCTCCACAGACCCGGCTGGGTAATACGGAGCTGAAACATGTCGACTGTATGTTTTAAGAGATATACCTAGATCCAGTAACCTGATCTGAAAGTATACCCCACAATTTTAAATACAAATCACACCTCTTTTGAATAAAATAGTAACACGGGTGATGACTTGCCTTTTAATATAATTTTACCCTCAACACTCACCCAAGTGGTAACGGCCAAATTCATTTCTGGACACTGCTACGCTGCTCCAGAGTGGTCCTCAGGCTTGAGGCTGGCATGCTGCACAAATAGATTACCCAATGACGAATGCCAAACGACTATGAGGGGCGGAGAATCAAAACATACCGCACTCACGATAAATCATAGCGTTTATGAGGGTTCTCTATACCACTCCATGTAACGTAGTTACAAGTGTCCTAGTCTAATTCTTGATAGTGAATTTTCTCTCCTCCGTCTAGTATTCTATAATGTTAACCTTCCTTTGTGATGTAGAAACTGCAAAATATTATAAACAGGTTATGCATTAACTTACTCTACCATGATTAACTATTATTCTACTATTACTTTCATTTTATTTTAAAAAAACATACCCCTATAGTTTAAAGATATTCTCCTCTTTTATGCAGTCCAACAGTAATTTCTACTTACCTTGCTAGCTTTCAGCATGCTTTGTATCAGTCAAACGTTATTTACATTTCCAAACAACATAAATGTAATTCAATATTAATTGTCTTTTTTCCTTCCAGCGGCAACATTGCACCGTTTGGAGACGATAGTACGAGCCTGGCAGTATAATGGAACTGAAAGGGGTAGGTGTTTTCTGTTTTTTAACTCAACAACTTGAATGCTTGTTTTTTCTGTTCTTTGAATGAATGAATGAAAATGAATGAAAATGGATTTTTAGAGTGCGAATTGCTGCCCTGAGGCGTCCAAGCGCTAGAGGAACCAGATGGAAGTATAATTGAGGTTGACTGAACTGGGAGGAGGGGGGTGGGGCTGAGTTGCTAAGGGGATTTGAACAGATGTGTTTTTAATTGTTTGCGGAAGGAGGCGAGGTCAGGGTTGGATCTCAAATGAAAAGGAAGGGAGTTCCAGATCTTAGAGGCGTTGAAGGCAAACATCCTTCCACCTGATCTTGTCCTTTTAATTCTAGGGACTGTTGCCATAAAAGCCTGGCTAGAGCGCAAGTCTCTGCCTGGACGATATTGACTAACTAGGCTACGCGTGATTTGGGGCCCCGAGTCCCAGAAGGCCTGGTGGGCAATACACATTGCTTTGAAAGTGACTCTCTTACGTACTGGGAGCCACTGTAGGCTGGTCAGTGCCTCACTGACTGAAGTTCTGCGAGGGATCTGCAGTAGAGTGCGGGCAGCACAATTTTGTACTAGTTGTAGTCTCTTTAATGTGTACTCTGGGGCACCCAGGTAGAGGGCGTTGTTAGAGTCCAGCTGTGACTGTATTATGCCCTGTATGGCTGTTTGCTTTGCCTCCATTGAGAGCAGAGGGAGAACTTTCTTCAATGTCCTGAGTAGTCCAAAGCAGATGGCGGAAAGCTTTGTGGCCTGAGTGTTAAGAGAGAGACTCCTGTCCAGCCATAACCCTAGGCTTTTGATGTTTTCTTTCGGGGCCGGGGGGGGGGGGCAAGACAGGTGGGCCATAATGAGTTGACGAAGGTCGGATTAGCCGGGCCCAGGAGCATAAGCTCCGTTTTGTCACCGTTGAGCTTTAGTGATGACAGAGTCATCCAGGCCTTCACCTCCTCCAAGCATTTTGTTAATCCACCTGAGAGTGGATGTTGAGCCTCCTGCGCTAGTGAGACCACCAGCTGGGTGTCGTCCGCATAGGAGATGATCTTAACTCCATACGGACGAACTACCTCAGCCAGTGGCCTCATGTAGATATTAAAAAGCGCGGGGCTTAGAGAGGAGCCCTGGGGGACTCCACACTTCAGGGGTATGCTGGAGGAGACTGTTTGTCCATCAAACACCTGGAACGACCTGTTGCTTAGGAAGGATTTTATCCAGAGCCAGGCCTTGTCCACAATGCCGACTCTCGAAAGGCGGTTCAGTAAGGTGTTATGACTGACCGTGTCGAACGCCGTGCTGAGATCAAGGAGGATCACTGCCACTGATCCTCCTTGATCAAGAATTTTCCTGGACTCCTCGATGACCATTAGGAGGGCGGACTCTGTTCCATGCTTAGGTCTGAACCCTGTCTGGGTGGAGTCTGATAGCTGGTTATCTTCAAGAAAGCTAACCAGCTGGAGGTTGATATACTTCTCAGCGATTTTACTCACCCAGGGAAGCAGTGAGATCGGAC
Source organism: Lissotriton vulgaris (assembly GCF_964263255.1). Classification (NCBI taxonomy): domain Eukaryota; kingdom Metazoa; phylum Chordata; class Amphibia; order Caudata; family Salamandridae; genus Lissotriton; species Lissotriton vulgaris. Next base: position 1,271,320,602 of record NC_141689.1, read on the forward strand.
GATAGTTGGAAAAGTCCAATGGGTCTAGGTTTGGCTTTTTTATCAGTGCTCGGACCATTGCCTGTTTCCAGGCAGGAGGGACAATACCAGGAGCAATGGAGGCATTCAGAAGGTTCTTGATGATAGGTAGGACTGTCTGAGATGCGAGTAACATGGCCTCTGGAGGTGCCGGGTCGGTTGGAGAACCGGATTTTACTTTCCGAGCCGTGGATTCCACCACTTCCAGATCCATGCAGGGAAAGTGGTCAAGTGTGGGTGAGGAGGCTAGCCCAAGGTCTGACCCCCGGATGGTATCCTGAACTGTCAAAGGAGTAGTGCTGAGAGGGAAGGAAGTGTATATTTTATTTACTTTGGCCGAGAAATATTCCACCAGATCGTTGCATTGGGAGACAGATTTTTCCTCATATACACTGGGGGGGGGTGGTTTTGTCAGTTTTTGCAAAGTTTGAAAGATTTCCCTGGATTTAGATTTTGAAGCTAGGTTCTTGTCAGAGAAAAATGCTGCTTGAGCAGCTTTTATTTCCTCTTTATATGCTTTTATTTCCTCCCGATATCGGATTTTTACCTCCGTGGAATAGTCTGAGCGCCATTTTCTTTCAATTTTTCAGCATTGGCGCTTTTTGTTCCTGAGGGCTTCCGAATACCATGGTGCTGTTTTGTGGGAACGTTTTACTGTAGATTTCTTAAGAGGGGGGATAGTTTCGAGGGAGTGCAAGATCCAATTTTCATAGTCCTGGTTTGCCAGACATGGATCTTCGTTATTAGGGGGAAGTTCTTCCATTAGTTTATTTATCCATTCATCTACTTGTATCCGCGCCCAGGATCTAGCATGTCTTGTCATAGGTGTAACCGGGATGGGTTTCTGGGTGGACCAGGTGAAGGGCACCAAAAAATGGTCAGTCCAGGGGAGAAGGAGTGGGGGGTCAACTACGAGATCCACACAGTTACTAAAGACTGGATCTAAGAGGTGTCCTTTTACATGAGTTGATGTATTTACTCGTTGGGTGAGTTGTAGCTAGTGTAGTAGCCGTGGGATCCAACGGTGAATCAAAGTGAAAGTTAAGGTCGCCCAACACAGTGAAGTTGGCAGCGGTGCTAATGCGTGGTGCCACTATTGCTGGTAGGTGATTATGAAATTGTTTGGGGGGGGCCGGGTGGGCGATATATCAATGTGCCCGAGAAGCAGTGATTGGGAGAAAGCTCCAGCGAGAAGGCTATGCTTTCACAATCTGGGATATTTTCCAAGGTGAGTCTGCAGCGATATTGATCTTTGAATATGATTGCTAGTCCTCTCCCTCTGCCGTCTGAGCGGTCTTGACGAGTGATTTGATAACCAGAGGGGAGGGATGCTACCACATCAGGGTCGGAGTCAGACGTTAGCCATGTTTCCGTAAGATACACTGCGTCCGGCCTACGTTCCTCCAGTAGGAGGGAGATTTCCACCTTATGTTTAGGTAGGGATCTGCAGTTTAATAGGAGCATGCAATATTCCTGCTTCAAGGTTTTGGTTTGCCATGTGATGAGAGGGGCGTTACATTTTGGACAGGTGGCTGGAAGGGACATTGTGTCGAGGCAATACCATACACAATCATGTCCCACGGGCCTCATGTCGTGAAGAGCGTCTGCGCTGTAGGCTATGGTCTGTTTAGCCTGAGATGTAAGGGGTATGGCCCCTGGCCCGGACTCGGCGCGGACGAGCGCAGACGAGCTTGCCTTATGTGCGCCTTCGGCGCGCATTCGTCGCGCCCGCTGTGCTCGTCCGCTGCGCTTCCTGTATAGACACATACTTATAGGGAGCAGGAATGAGGAAGGAGGGCGTGGCCTATCCGGTGGGCGTGGCCTGTGTCCTGATAATGGCGGCAGGAAGGTAAACAAACACTCGCCGGTGGCAGCGTATTATTCAGCTGACATCGGGGGTTTGTGGAAATGCAAAGTGCTCAGACGGTGAGTGCAGCAAGTTTAAAAACACACACAAATTACAGTTTTTAAAAAGCGTTTCCGCTCTACTCCCGGCTCAAGCCTCAGGAGGTACCTCAATAACAATAGGCAGCGCTAGCATTCAGCGCGCTTTTGTACCGAGTGGCGAAGAGGGGGGCGTGGCCTATCCGGTGGGCGTGGCCTGCGTCCTGATAATGGCGGCAGGAAGGTAAACAAACACTCGCCGGTGGCAGCGTATTATTCAGCTGACATCGGGGGTTTGTGGAAATGCAAAGTGCTCAGACGGTGGGTGAGTGCAGCAAGTTTAAAAACACACAAATTACAGTTTTTAAAAAGCGTTTACGCTCTACTCCCGGCTCAAGCCTCAGGAGGTTCCTCAATAACAATAGCTCAATGGAAAAGAAATTGCAGGTTACTATTATTACTTTTCTTCAATTTAAGTTTGTTCCTCAGCAAGATCTTTTATTTAACATACATTTGCAATGTCAGGATTAAGCTCTAAATTGAGACAAGTCTTTCACAGCGTTTCTACATTCTTTGCTCAATGACCTCCTTAGGTAAATAAAGGAGAGCTTTGCTGAGGGCAAGAGGTACTAATCTGTCAGAAACGCACTCTCAGGATTGAGACGCTACACAGGAAACTAGCTGTCTCCTCACAACAAAGTTATCAAAGAAACTAAACAAGGAAACCAGGACCCTTCTACTCACAGTAAATTTACGTGATGGAGAGCTTAGAATAAGTCTGCTTCTTCTGGTATTTCCTCAGTTGAAGTGTGCGTTCCTTAGTTGCCGCGCACTTCACCTCCCATTCACGGTTGGCGGGAAAACAACTAGCACACCACAGGGAAAGCTGGGCTGGCAGAAAACTTTAGTTTTGAGCACTGCCAGCTCATCCTCCATTCGCTACTCCAGGTAATCTTTTCTCACTTTGTGTTAGTTTTACTAGTGGATATAGTGGCCAGTATTGAGTGGTTTGATGGAATCCTTCTAAGGATCCTGACAATACCCCCTCTCAAGGAGGGTTCCTCCAATCCTGATTTGGTTGGAAGCTTCTGTGGCTGCCCTTCACCAAACATGGAGCATGAACATCACCACCCTTTGCCCAAGATATTTTGCCTGGTCCATAGCCTTTCCAATATACCTAGTAGCAAAGTTAATTTCTCACTTTTTTGGATCCAATAATTCTTTTCACCTCATAATCAGTTCCACCTTCCATTATTAATGGTTCATGGGAACAGAGGTTCTCAAACCTGGTTCAACTCCTATTAATAGGGAAACGTGAATAACGTGGTACATTTTAGCCAGTCAGTCAAATAACTTTATTCGGTCATTACGACCATCAAAGTACATTGTAGTGTTCTCTGGGAGTGTTAAATATGTCACAGCATTGGGGGTATGGCCAAGCCGGCGACTAAGATGGCCGTCCGGCATTAACGCTCCTCAGGGAGACCCAGCCAAATGGCGTTTTCCCCCGTTAACTGCCGCACCAACGCCCCGCAGAATGCAGCACTGACATGCAGAATGCATCCTGCACCGGATGATGCAATCTTGACAAGATTAGGAGCCCTTGTGACCAAGTTACAGCTCTGAGAGCGGCCGCAAGGAGGGGCCTACAGCAGAGAGAGCCGGCGCCATTTCCCATGCAGCCTGGCTGGCAGAAGCGGAGATTCGGAAGACCAGCAAGTGCAGGACCAGGACGGTGGAGGTTGTGAGTGGCTGGCGGTTGCAGTGCAGCGGAGCTTCCTTCCCCACCACCTCCGTGACCCGGCTGCATTTAAGAAGGAGTGCCCACGTTTGACGGCTCCGGGTCCCCTTGCCCTCCCTAACACGGAAGGGGACTGGGCCCACCTGCAAGTATATGTTGCTTCCACCAGGGCACGCAGTGGCGCAAGTGAAAAGGGGGAAGGTTAGGTGGGGGGCCTGCAGCTCGCACGTCATGGCAGCCCCACGCGGCACAACAGCGAGCCGGTTGGGTCCCTGCATTTGCCTGGTGGAGATGGAATGCTGTGCAGCCTGCAGCGTACCTGCACAACTGTACCAGGGGCAGCCGACAGCACCCTTCAGTTACAAGGTCCTCCGGTACACACAGTTTTCGTAGGTTGGGGGCCTGCAGCTGCTGGATCGTGATCTGCGTGGATGGGTAACACACTGCTGTGGGGGCTGGCCTGAGGGTGGGCTGTACTCATCACGCCGACTCTTTACGATTCACTTGCACTGGGGCTTCTGTGAATATCTGACCTGGCCCCTGACACATGTGATAATCCTCAATTGAAGGCCAACGAGGGCTGGGCAGGTGCAGGCCTACATAGTCATCCTTGCCCACCATGACACGGGTTCCTTTCCAGCTTGCTCCCACGCACAAACATTTGCAATCCTGGCGGCACAATTACTGATGCTTCCTCTCTAAGCGAAGTCCCAAACTTGGCTCAGCTTCCCTCACTCTTCTTGCTGCCACATTTGAATAATACTGTCCAGATCCCTGCTGTTGCACGTTGCCACTGGGGCCACTTGTCCGCAGCATGGGCCGCAAAGATCTAAAGCAAATGACCCTCCCTTTTGAAAAGCTTGCAGACAAGGCGCCCTTAGAAAGCTCCAATATGGCAGATAACGCACAAGCCTTAGACCACACAACTGACTCCTCAACTGTCACCTCCATGTTACAGATGAGGATGGGCTTTAAGGCACTAGACAGCTGCTTTGATTTACTCGACAAGAATCTTGCCAACCTCGGGACCAAAATTCAGGTGCACAACAGGAGGCTCGATGTTGCAGAGGCACGCATTTCAGACATTGAAGATGGGACTGCTCAATCCATTAAAAGACTGGAACGTGTCAAGCGTATACTTAACAATGTGGCCATCAAAAATGAGGACCTTGAGGCGCGCAGTCAGTGCAACAACATCCATATTCAAGGGGTCCAGGAGGCAGCTTCCACCGGCCACATGGACCTGTTTGTGGAAAATCTATTAAATGAACTGTTTGGTAAAGAGTCCTTCACTGCAAGCTTTGTGGTGGAGAGAATGCAGAGATCCTTGGGCCCAAAGCCTAATCCTGGTCTCCCGCCCACTCCCATCATTGCACGCCTCATAAATTTTTGTGACCGTGACTCGGCGTTGAGACTTGCCAGAGAGCGTGGGGACATTGCTTGGCAGGGTTCCAAGCTGTCCTTTTATCTGGACTTCACTATGATGGTGCAGGATGCCCGTCGCAAATACAGTGCTATGAAGGCCACACTCGGGAACCTTGGTCTAAGATATGGTATGCTCTACCCCGCCAGATTACGAGTTGATGTGGGCGGCAGGGCCCGCATTTTTGACAATCCTACTGAAGTACAGGAATTCTGCCAGACATAAAAGCAAAATAACAGTGAAGCCTTGGCAGGTGGGAGTCGCCCCTCCCCCCTGCATAGTGGTTTGGACGCTAGCGCAGAACTATTCTCTGGCTCCGGCACTGGTTAACATCCATTCATGGCTTCTGACCCATTGATGAAACACAGTTTGGGAAAATGATATCCATCTTGTTCTGATGTTACACTTGGCTGGTTGATTGCTCTTGCACTGATACACCCCCCCCCCCCCCATGGTGTATCCGTTGGGTTTGTTCTTACTCATACTGGGGTACTGTTCTAGGGAATTATCAGTTAAATATAAAGTCTATTGGTACTTCATGTTCTGCTATGCATTCGGGATTGGCCTCGCACTGGTTGAGTTGAGGTTTGGGGGAAGAGGGGGTTTGGACAGACTTATTGATCCGTTTATGATTATATGCAACTATGCTCACTGTCAAAAAACTTTTCTCCACATCGTTTCTTTGCTATGACTGATCTGACATGTTCCTCTCATGGCTCGGCTGGGTAATACAATGGGCCCCTCTGGCCTGTCCCTGGTGTCCTGGAATGGACAAGGTCTCAACGACAATCGCAAGAGAAGACTAGTGCTTCACTACCTTTTGAGACATATTTAGACATAGCCTTCTTGCAGCAAACACACCTACCCATTACAGATGCAGCACAGTTTGGTGCGAGCTGGGGTGCACATAGATACTTCGTAAATTATAGCAACTACGCAGGGGTACAGCCATACTTATCAACAAAAGGGTTCCCGTTAGTCTCAGCGCCGTAGTGCGCGATGCCGAGGGCAGATACATCATTGTCACAGGGCTTTGGGGGGACACATGACTGCCCTGGTGTGCATTCATGCCCCAAACCCTGACTCCCCTGAATTTTTCACATTTTGAACGCCCAACTGGTGAAGTTGGAGCCGCAATTGATATTAGTGGATGGGGACTTCAATTTGCTACTTAACCCCAGGCTGGACAGCACTCAATCAATCAATCAATCAGTCAAATTTGTAAAGCGCGCTACTCATCCGCTAGGGTCTCAAGGCCATGGGAGGGGGGGAGTCGCTACTGCTCGAACAGCCAGGTCTTGAGTTGTTTCCTGAAGGAGAGATGGTCCAGGGTCAGCCGTAGGTGGGTGGGGAGGGAGTTCCATGTCTTGGCTGCCAGGTAGGAGAAGGATCTTCCTCCGGCGGTGGATTTGCGAATTCGTGGGGCGGAGGCGAGGGCGAGGCTGGCGGATCGGAGCTGGCGGGTGGGTGTGTAGAATGTGAGGCGGCTGTTGAGGTATTTCGGGCCCATGTCGTGGAGAGCCTTGTGTGCGTGGGTGAGGAGTCTGCACTTGTGTGACAACAGACTCCAAACCACATGCGTGTCGCGCCCTTTTAGAACCATGTGAACAATTTTTATTATTACATATTTGGTGTATGCGTAATCCCACAATTACGGATTACACACATTACTACGGTCAGCGCTACACCTGGACTAGAATTGACTATTAGCTGCTGTCCCCCGAAGTGGGTGACTGGTTTAGCACGCATAGGACTCTCCCTCAGACATATTCCGATCACTCTCCAATATTCCTACACCTGAAAGTCCCTAGTCCTGAGGGATCTGAGTGGCAATGGCGCTTCCCAAGCCCACTTTGCATGATGACCTCTTTAAGGCAGAAGTATGTGAGGCCATTGAGGACTACTTTGCAATTAGCACTGGCTTAGTGGACTTCTGGGCTGTCTTTTGGGAGGGATTTAAGGCAATCATCAGAGGCATCTGTATTGCCAAACATGCCGGAGTTCTCAAGGATCTCCATTACAACGTTGACGCACATTGAGCGAGACATTCCAACCCTAGATGCTACCTCAATGCAATCCTCAGACCCTGCTAAACAGGGGGGGACAGTGCCTAGCCTTCCTGACTGAATATAGAGACACTGCAGACCGGGAGATATTGTACTTGGGCAAATACCACACAGCCCGGTGATACGGTGAGGGTGAACGGCCTGGCAGAGTGCTGGTGCAGATGCTGAGACCGCCATACAGCAAGGCCTACATCACAGAGATTCACTCTGCTACTAACCAAACCCTCACCACCACCATGGAAATTTGCGACGAATTTCTGGACCATTTCACTGCACCATACACCACTAAAGCAGGGAGTAACCACACTGCGCAGGAAGAATACCTGTCAGAGAACGCACTAGTGTATCTTGAAAAGCACATGCAAGACTTTTTAGCGGAACCTATTTCCGTTTAAGAAGTACTTGGTTCCATCAACACCCTCCGTGACTCTACAGAACCCGGGCCGGATGGCTTCACTGGCAACTTTTGTAAAGAATACAAAGATCTACTTGCACTGCAGCTGATCGAGGTGTACGCTGAGGCCTTGGAGAAACAGATACTTCCCCCCACACTCCACAAGGCAGTTATTATATTACTCCCCAAACCTGGCAAAGACACATCACTGTGTGGGTCCCACAGGCGATTGTCTCTCCTAAATTCTTCTATAAAATCTTAGCCATGGTCATCGCTAATTGCCTGTCGCAATTAATGGAGTTTATAATATCTCCAGTCCAATCTGGATTTGTGCCCAATCGGTCCACCTTGCTGAATCTAAGGACACTATTTGCAGTCCTTCACAGGATTGACCCTGAGGTCCCTGCTGCCGCAATCCTTCTAGATGCGGAGAAGGCCTTTGACTCTTTGGAATGGCCGTTTTTCATCTCTGTGATTCGCTGCAAGGGCATGCCTATGGGATTTATTGCCACCACTGCCTTATTATACAGCAATCCCACTGCCAGATTCCACTTGAATGGTATGCTCTCTCGACCCTTCAGGCTTTCATGCGGTACCTGTCAGGGATAGCTACTGACCCCTCTCCTGTTCATCCTGGCCATGGATCCATTAGACACTTTCAGGAACGATGTCTTCAGCGAAGGCTATAATTTAACACGGGCCCTCTTCTGGCTTCATGTTATACAGATGACAAAATCCTCTATGTCAGGAAACCCCGGGTAAATCTAGAACCTCTCATCAGAGAGGTACTAAGATTGGGCCTTTTTTACGGCCCAGGCATCAACTGGCACAAGTCGGTAATTTTCCCTTTAACCTTGGGCACAAAACAATGGGAGTGTGACTATCCACTCGAATGGTGAACAGATTCGGTCAAATACCTGGGGATCTATATCCATCTAGACACTACACAGATCATTCCTTTTAACTACGGGCAGGCCATCAACACTCTAGAGACTCAGGTTGAGAGATGGCTGCAGTTTCCCTTGTCGTTATCGGGACGAGTGACTATTCTAAAGATGGTGGTACTTCCCAAATTCTTGTATCTATTTAATAATATCCCCATTCTCCTCACAGATGTTTTTTTTCTGACACTACGCAGCCACTGTACACGTTTGGTCTGGGGAGGGAAACAGCCATGTGTTGTTGGCCTGTGCTCACACTGCCATACAACAGAGGGGGGTATGGGATACCGTATCTACAACTGTATTACCTGGTGGCCCAAAGCTGTTATGCGTACGAATGGTTTCACTCTGATGCCAGGATACCGTATCTTCGGCATGAAGCTGACTTTGTACTGCCGGAGCGGCTGTCCACAGTTCTGCCCAGGGGCATCCCTAGGGACCCCTAGGACATACAAACTGTGTCCACTATGAGCTGGGCATGGGAAAAGCTAAGACGGCTGTCCGGCACCACACCACTATACTCTTCTGCCCTTCTCCCGAATGCCCGCTGGATGCCTGTATCGGGTGAACGACTAGTGCAGCGCACCTTGACCACGTTCAATAATACCAAATTGGGAGACCTATATCCAGAGGGCCACACCTGTTCACTAGAGGATGATATACGCTACCAAGATAGTAGCTTTATGGATAGGTTTGTCCTGGGGTGCATTCGGTCCGCTTTACGTGCCATACTGCCTAATTTCCTGATCAAACCAGAGTCATTTCTCCTGCTCACGATGATAATTGAGAACACAAAGGGGTTGCATTTAATTTCTAAATTTTACAAAGCTTGTGCTAACATGAGGTCTGTCAGTGACGACAAGGTCCGCAGTGATTGGGAAATAGACCCGGGCCGCCCAATAACTGATAAACAGTGAGGCAAGTGTTGTGCAGTCACTAAAGAAGTCTCACTTAACAGTAAGCACAAACTGCTTCTTTTTAAATTTGTACGCTGCGTATACTTCACCCCTATAAAGAGCATAGGATACTTCCATCCAGACCACACACTTGCCTGAAATGCGCTGCACCCCAAGCTGATGTCGCACATCTTGCATGGACATGTCCTCAGCGACAGACTTACTGGAAACACATCCACTACACTTTGGGGAAAATTATGAACTTGCCCTTCATCCCAACTCCAAAAGTGTCCTCATTGGGATACATGGTAAACTTCCCCAAGGGGGTAAGGTGGTTTGCTTTGTAAGGTTTCCTTCCGACAAAAAGGGAAGTTGCAATTCATTGGGGCAGGATGCCTGCTCCTAAAGTGCAGAGTTGGCTGAGTAGTCTGGCCTATTGTAATGTAAATAGCGAGATTTATGCCAGCATAATGCCCAGCTCTTCTCATCCTAAAAACATATGGGGCCCATATTGTTCCTATGTAGAGGATTTAAGGCAGGCTTCCAACTCTCAGCTGGAGGATGGAGTCGTCCCGGAGGGAGTGTGGTGAGAAATCTAAATATGTTGAACTTACCTAGTGCCAAACACCATTTACTAATCATGGTACACCCCAAACAACCAAGACTTTGATTCTTGGCGGGAGTATTGCAATGCTGGGCAACAGGGGGGTTGGGTTCTGGGGAGGGCCCAGGTTAACTGAAGTTATACCATCATTGTATTCATCGTACTGGCCTTGCCACGCATAGCACCTATTGGAAATCCACATTGTATATGCTGATTATGCAACAGTGTCATTGTAACCACTTATGAACAGATTTTCATGTATGTATCTTTTTTAACAATGTAAACTGGAAAAATAACGTTATTTAAAAAATATATATGTCACAGGATTGAGCATTTTTCTATAGAGTATAGCCCAACAATACTTGGTTGGAATTACGATCACCTTTTACCTTTAAGTTTTTTGTACTGAGCCAGACCATATCTCCAATCTGGAAAGTGGGTTATTTGTTTTTTTCTTTTCTTTTCTTGTCAGACAAATATTTATAACAATCTTTTGCATGGGTTAAATCTTGTTCTGTTGATTGATGAACTTTGGCCAAATACTGGGCAATATCTTTCACTGCTGGCACATCTTTTTTTCCACATTCAATCAAAATGTTAGGATGTGAAGCACAATTCATTTAAAAGGGTAAGTAGTCAGTAGAATTTTTTTTTGCATTGTTATGAGCAAATTCTGCAGTCCACTGATATCCTGGCCAGTTGCCTTCCCGATGTAACCAAAAAAAGCCTACAGTATTGTTCTAACTCTTGATTGGTGCTCTGAGTTTTGCTCTGGGTGGACACTGGTTGAGTATCAGGTCCCTATACATAGCCCACTAGTGAAAGCTCTCCAAAATTTGGATACAAACTGAGAGCCCCTATCAGTGAGAATAATCTTGGGTATGCCATGAATTTGAATTATGTGTTGATTGAAATGCTGTGTCAATTGTTTAGTTATGGGAATACCTCTTAAGGCAACAAAATGTGCCATTTTAGTGAAGGTGTCTAAACAAACAAGGACTGTGTTATATCCTTGACTAGAAGGTAGGTGTACTATGAGATCTAAGGACACAGTGAGCCAATGGTATGGTGGAGTGGACAAGGGTTGTAATAGCCACTTGGGGGCCTTTCTTTCTGATTTTCCCTGAGCACAAACCTCACAACCAGTCACATACTAGCAAATGTCCTTGTTAATTTGTGGCCACCAAAACCTTCATTTAATCAGCTCTTCAGTTTTTAAGAATAATTTATGCCCTGACAAAGGACTGTCATGGCATTCATATAATGCTTGTGTCTGTAGTTCTTCAGTGGGTAAAAATACAGCTCGATCTTAATGAGGTAGTTGGTCTCGTACTTCTTTTTTTGGAACTTGATTTGCCCATTCCTTCATCACTTTAGAATTCAACGATTGAATGATTTGTTCCTCAAAGGTCTCTTTGGGGACTGCACCTACAATCTTTTCTGGAATAATTATCTTCTGATGTTCAATTGGGTTTTTCTGAATCTCCGTATCCAATCCTAATAAAGCATCAGCTTTTTCATTCTTATAAGTGATTATGAAAAAAATCAGCAAAGTACAATGACCATCTGGGTTTTCTGGGTGTTAAAGTTCTAGCTGTTCTTAAAAACGTAGAATACCTATGTTCGGCGAATACTGTTACAGTATGTTTTGCTTCCATTAAATAGAGCCTCCTCTCTTGAAGACATCCTTAATAGCTTGTAGTTCTTTTCCAGTTATTGTATAGTTTACTTCTGCTGGATATAATTTTCAGGAGCGGTAAGCCACAGGGCCCAATTTTCATGTAACCTTATGCCTTTGTGACAGGATCCCTCCAATGGCCAATTCTGATGTATCAGTCTGTAGATAGAACAGTTCAGAGGGATCAGCACGAAGTTGAACTGGGGCTTAGGCGAAACTCATCTTCAGGGAGTTAAAGGCTTCTTCTGACCATTTGAAATTCACTCCTTTCTTCAACAATCGCTTAAAAGGAATAATCTTTTGAGAGAATTTATGGATAAATCTCCAATAGAAATTAGTAAAGCCAAAGAAACTTTGGACTTTACTGTTGTTGGTGATTTCCAATCTGCGACAGCCTTCACCTTGTTCTCATCCATGGTTATACCTCCAGTTTTGCGTATTCTGTGTTCTTGATTATACCTGAAGGAGAGAGTACAAATCCTAGAACTTCTACCATAGTAGTATTGAAAGTGCATTTCTCCAGGGTTGCCTATAATGTGTTCTTTCTTAGACTTTGAAGAACTGCTCTTACTTAATCCTGATGTTCTTCCTCAGTATCTGAGTAAATTAAAATATCATATATGTAGACAATTGCTAACTTATCTTTGAAGTCACTTAAGACATCATTAATGAAATGCTGGTATGCAGCAGGGGCTTTACATAGCCCATACGGCATTACTTCGTTCTCAAACAAGCCATAGTTTATCCTGAATGCCCTTTTCAATTTGTCCTCTTCGCAGAGTCCAATCTGCTGATAGTAACCTCTGAGATCTAGTTTGGTATAAATTTGCGCCCCTTTTATTTGAGCTAAAAACACAGAGGTAAGATCCAACAGAGTGTGATTTTTAATTGCGATTTGATTGATTGCTCTATTTTCTATGCAGGGTATTAGATCACCCCCTTTCCTTGGAACGAAGGAAAGTGGCGGTGAAACTGGAGACTGAGATGACCTGATACATCTGTTTTCTAAGTATTGTTATAGATGTTGGTTTTCCTTTTCTGTCACTGCATAGATTCAACAACAGGGTAGTAAATCAGAGCCAGGTTCAAACTCGATTTTACAGTCATATGACCTATGTGGGGTAAATTTTTTCCGCCTCCACTTGATAAAATACCTTTGTATCTCTTCACTGATCAATGAACTCTTTAGTTTGTATCACACAAATTGAAATGCCACTTTCACAAAGCTGGGTTGCTGTATTTGAATCTTGATGCTTTTCAATTTTTGCAAAACAATTTCCCAGGTAATATTCAGAGTTAATTTGAATTGTCCTTGCACTCCAATTTATAGAGGGATTGTGTTCTGTTAACCAGAGGAGTCCCAATATGAGTTGAAACTGTCGAGCATCTATTAAATTAAACTGTGCAACTTTCTGATGTACTTCTAAGGATAGTAATTGTGCTGGTTAAGTGTGACTTCAAATTGATCCCGATGTATGTTTGGTGCCATCTACAGCTCTGACAGCTTTGCTTTTATTTTTCCTGATCGCCTTTATTCCAATGTAATCTACAAACATCAGGTCACAAAAGTTCCATTTAGGCCCTGAGTCAATCATCACTGATACATTCTTAGGGAAAATATGTCAAAATGTCAATGTCACCCAAGGACTAACTGAGGTAAGGATGTTTGCAATGTATTGACCCCCAGATTCTCCGTTGTAGTTGTTTCCCGATCCGCACTCACCAGTCCAACTTCCTTTACTGGTGGTGCTTTGAGTTTTTCTTCATCTGCACCTTAGGTTTTCTTGGCCATGTCATTACAAAGTGTCCACTAGCTCCACAGTAGAGGCACAATTTATTTTGTGTTCTTGTCTTTTTTGTCTTTAGCTAGTGATCCTCTAATGGTGCTTATTTGAATTGGTTCTATTCCTGACTGACCTCCAATAGTTCTTGCAGATTCTGATTTAATTCTACGAATCTAGGCAAAATGGGTCAGAATTCTTATTTCTTTTCTCCTTTTCTTTCATTCTGACGAAAATCTTTCTCCAACACCAAATTCACCAATGCTGAGATCTCCGTCGTCCGCTTAGGAGTTTTTGCCAAAGCTACCTTCAGTTTGCTTTTTAAGCCTCATTAGAAGAAGACGGCTGTTCTTTTTTTCTCAGGTCAATCAGTTTCTACTAATTTGTTAAATTGAGCCAGATAAGTAACCAGCTCTCAATTTTCTTGTCTAAACTCTAATACCTCATTGTCGGGTGCTTGTGATGCCTTCCTTCTATCAAATATCTGAAGAAATTCTTTCTTGAATTCCTCAAAGTCAAATAAAATCACATCATCCTTTGTTACTAGAGGCATGGACCAAGATACTGCTTCACCACTAAGATAGGATAAAATAAACGATACTCGAGACTGTGCTTCAGGAAAAATCATTGGCAAAACATAGATTGTAGGGAAGTTGATTTTTTTGATGATCTCCACTAAAACGCTCTGGGGGAACTAGGGGGGTCTATTGGTATAATGAATTAATGATTTGAGAAGGTGTGGAAGATATAGAGCTTGTGGTAGGACTAGAGGATTTTGATTTAGGGCTTTTTAAACTAGCTCCTGACACTATCTCACTCACCCAAGTGGCTAAATCTGTGGTTTCTCTTCTAGAGCTTACTGTTTCATATTGAAGGGTTTGTTATCCTCCCTCATGGCCAATAACTCCTTTTGGAAACACCCTTAGATCTCTCCCAAACATTTTAGGTCTAGACATTCAGCTTTTCTGCTCAAGTACAAGTAACTACATTGGCACTTCACTCTGTCAGGATCTTCTAGTAGTTGACAGACTTGCACTGGAGCAGAATAGCAACAGTTCCCAATATCTCTAATGGAACACCAGCAGCTGTGTAGATAATGAGTACCAAGCACAGCGGCGTTCCAAGGGGGCAAAGGGATATGGAGTAAAGAAGAGAGGCCTGTCAACTTCTGTCTAGCGTTCTATAGTGTTAACTTTCCTTTGTGATGTGGAAACTGCAGGAGAATATAAGCAAATCATGCATTACCCTGATCTACCCCTGATTAACTATTATCCTACTGTTATTTTCATTTTACTCAAAAAAACATACCCATACAGTTTAGGCTATTGCTCCTCTTCTATGCTGTAAAACAGTAATTTCTTATCTTGCTAGTATTAAGCATGCATTGTATCAATCATTTACAAGTTATTTACATTTCCAAAAAACTATAAGAATGCAATTAAATATTAGTAATCTTTTTCTTCCAGGAAATTTCATGAATTACTTTCAGGATGTGATGGAAGGGAAAAGACAGGCGGAAAGTGATTTCGAAGGTAATTGTTTTCTTTTTTAACTCGACAACTTGAATGCTTGTTTTTTCAGTTGCTTTTCATTTTCTATTATTTAATGTCACTCCACAAAAAAGGAAATTGCAGGTAAGTATTATTGCTTTTCTTCGTTTCCATTTTTTTCTCAGCAAGATTGTTTATTTAACATAAATTAGCCTAGTCAGGATTAAGCTTTATGTTGAAACACTATCTTCCACAGCATTTCAACATTCTTTGCTCTATGGCCTCCTGATGTAATTTAAGGAGGGCAGCATGCATGCTCAGGGAAAGAAACACATCACTCAGCAAGGCACTTTGAGAAATGAAACATTACTCTGAAAATGAACTGTCTCCTCATGAGAAAGTTACAGAAGAAACAAAACGATGAAACCAAGACGCTTCTACCCTCATTAAACTTCTGTGATAGAGAGCTTAGAATAAGGCTGCTTCTTCAGGAATTTCTTCAGGTGAAGTGCGTGTTCATTACTTAGCGCTTTAAATTCCATTTTTGGCTGTGGGGGGAAACATCTAGCTTTCAGGGAAAGCTGAGCTGGTACACATGTTGAGCTTCCAGCACTGCCAGCTCATTCTCCAATCATTGCTCCGAGTGATCTTTTGCCACCTTGTGTTACTTTTACTTATGGATACACTAGTCAGTATTGAGTGGTTTGCAGGAATCCTCCTAAAGAGCCTGATAATCAGTGCCACCTTTCATTATTAATGGTTCAGGGGGAACAGAGGTTTTCAAACCTGGTTCAATGGTTTTATTAGGGAAACATGGATAACTTGGAACATTTAAGTCAGTCAATCAAAGTACTTTTTTTTTTTTTCAAGAATCTTTATTCGGTGATTAAAAAACACCATAAAAGCACACATACATATACATAGATAAAAAAGCATTAAATATTAGTCAAGATCCTTGTACATAGATAATACAATAAAATACTGACATACAGGGCCGTGAGTTTAAAACAGAGAGTCCCAAGTCTTTCATTCCTCTCCCCTCGTCATCCTTAGTCGGACCGCAACCTTGATAAAATTCATAACACAACACAAGGTTAGTGGGTCAGAAGCTTTTTGCAGATAGACTAAAGCATCTCTGGCATGTTCCAGGTGGGCTTTTTTTAAGATGTTTACTAGGAATCTACGCCTGGGCATGGAAAAATAAGGGCAAAGCAAGATAAAATGAAGGGAATCCTGCGGAGACCGGTTGTCGCAGCCGCAGGGTCCCTTCTGCTCGATTGACGTAGTGAAACCTGCTGGTGAAGCCAGCATAAAAGGAAGTAGGTTCAGTCTAAAACGGCACATAAGAAATCTATCCTGTGTATTATGTACAAGATACAGATAGGGCTCCATACCCTCCACACTCTTCACCAAATTATGAGCCCTCACAGACTTTTTCTCTCCTTCAGCCACAGCCCGGCATTGGGTTTTCCGCTCTAGGAAAATGTCCCCTACTTGTTTCTTGTGCTGTGCTGAAATGGTGGTGGGGTTCTTGAAGAGGTTTCCAAACCCTAGATCCTCAAGAGTATTTCTCACATATTTAAGCCATGGGATGCGCATACAGTGAGTCCTACCTAAGCAGTCCAGTAAAATTTTCCTGCTTAAGTGCGCATCTGGATTTACCCAGATTTTTAGCCATGCCACAATTGGCCTAAGTTTTAACAAATCAACCAGGTATGGCCTCCCTAGCACACTGTGAGCTATGAATCCAGCAGTACTGGGTGGTGCCCTCAGGATAGATTTCAGGTGTCTGTTTTCTTCCTGTTCAATTCTAGAGGTGTTCACAAAGCCCCAAACTTCTGCCCCATAGCTTACTTTGGCGCATGTTATGGAGCCGTACAGGTTCATCACCTGTTCCGGACTCCATCTGCCCAGCCTCCTGCCATATCCGGCTATTGCCCCGTTAGAGGCAATCATTTTATTACAACGTTCTGCCACCAAGGAGTTAAATTGAAGAGCACCATCAAAGGTTACTCCGAGATAGGAGAACGTTTTAACCTCCTCTAGACAATGGGTGCCTATTGTGTAAGAAAATTTAGAGGAAGGTTTTTTGCCTGCCAGGAGCACGTAAGATTTGCTTAGGTTGACAGATAAGTCCAGGTCACTCATGAACTTGATGAACCCATCTATCAAAATCTGTAGGCTTCGGGGTGTACGCGCAAGCAAGACCGCATCGTCTGCGTAAAGCAGGACAGAGATGTGCCGCGTCCCAACCCTTGGGGAATCTGCCTTTAAACCCAAAAGAAACTGTTCCAGATTATTAATGTAAAGGGAGAACAAAAAAGGGGCAAGAATACAACCTTGTCTGACTCCACTTTTACATGGAAAGGAGTCAGACAATCCACCCTCCCTGTTAAATCTAACTTTAGCCGTAGTGTCGCTATGCAGCTCTCTCAATATGGTGATTAGACCACTCTCGCTCCCCATGCCTGCCATCATGTCCCACAACTTCCCTCTGTTGACGTGATCGAATGCTGCTGCCAGGTCCATGAATCCCATATAAATGGGTTCATCACTGGCCAGAGTATATTTGGCAGTCAGCATATATAGGTTCAGGCATTGGTCACTGGTGGACCTCCCTGACCTGAACCCGTATTGAGTGTCCGAGAAGATGTTGTTCTCCTCGGTCCACTCGGACAATCTGTTCAGGAGTGCCCTTCCCAGAAGTTTAGCCGAGACGTAAATCAGGGAAATAGGCCGATAACACTTAGGGTCGTCCTTGTTGCCCTTTTTAAAAATTGGCACAATGATCGCTTTAGACCATGATGGAAGGAGACCGCAGGTGATAGCAGTATTTAGGACCCTAGTCATCAGGGGGGCCCATAGATCTATATTACTAAGAAAAAGGTCAGGGGGAATTCCATCTGGGCCCGGGGCTTTGTTCTTAGTTAGACTCTCCATCCCTACTGTGATCTCCTTAAGAGTGAATACTACCGGGGGAGCCTGACTTGGGGTTACTGATGACTCTACATGGGTGCCCGGTTCATGATTATACAAACTCCTAAAGTGTGTAACCCACTGCTCCGGGAGGATGTTAGCCCCTATCTCCGGAGAAACATTTTCTTGAAAGGTCGGTTTATTGATGATTCTCCAGAACCCCGCTAGGTCCCTTCTTTCCCCTGCCTCTCTCAGATCTGCCCAAGCTTCTGCCTGCAGGGTGAGTTTCCTCCTTTTGGTCTCTTTTTTATATTTATTTCTGCATACCCTAATTTCTTGTGGGTCACGTGGTTTTGACTTAAGAGAGCATTTCAGTTCCCTCAGTGCCTTGGAACAATCTTTATCAAACCACCGGGGATTGACCAGATTACGTGTGGGCACACTGGTCCTTAGTAGTCCGTCAATCAGGTTGGCAATGTGGTCGAACGCTTCTAATAACCTTAGTCCCTGGACTTCCAGATCCAAACAGTCATTTATGGCCAGCAAACCCTTATCACTCAAGTTTTTATAAAACTTTGCCCCATCTATTTTGGACCATTTCAGTCTCCTGCCTTGATCGGTGACCCTCTCCACAATTGAACGATGGGCATTGGGGCCAATACCCGCCCTATATACGAGCATTAGGACAAGCGGGTTATGGTCACTGAAGCTATTCCAGTCTATCCTTACACTGATTACTTTGTTAACCAGGGATCTCAAGACCAGAATATAGGGGCAGATTTATGTTAACTGGCGCATCCCGAGGGATGCGCCAGTTAACATGCGCCACAGTGCGCCACAGCTACGCCACCCATGGTGCGCCGCATTTATGATGCGGCGCACCATGGGGCAAAAACGGCACAGATGCGTCACGCATCTGTGCCGTAAAAGTGACGCATTGCTGGAGTTGCTTCGCAAGCGCGACGCAGCTCCAGCAATGCTCTGGGGGGGCCTATTCTTTCAATGCTGCCTCAAGACCTACGCCTGCTTCAAGCAGGCGCAGGGTTTTGACACAGCATTGCCCTGAAAGTGACTGAGTGAAATCTCATAGATTTCACTCAGCCACTTTCAGGAGGCGTTCCTGCGCAGGAACGCCCCCCCTGCGCAGGAACGCCTCCTCATGGCGCAGTGCTGTACAACGTGACGCATCTCCTAGATGCGTCACGTTGTAAATAGGGCGCAGGGATGCGCCATGTTTCTGCGCCGTTGCGTCACGCAACGGCGGCGTAAACATGGCGCAAGCCCTTCATAAATCTGCCCCATAGTCTATAATAGACGAGCAGCCCCTGCCCTTAAAAGTTGGTGGGAGTGTACCATCCGACTGTGGGTCTATCATATTAATGGTGTGCTCTAGGTCGTACTTAAGCCGAAGCAACCTAAGAGACGACCCAGTAGGCGAGTGACAAAAATGCGGCCCCTTCTCAATAGGGCATTGCGCCCAATCTGTGTTCGCTTTAACCAGTGCCGGGCAGAGGTGACAGTTAACATCCCCCACCACAAGCAGTCCGAGAGACGGGCCCTTATTCTGGGATGTGATTTCTTTTCCTAACCTTTGGTCGAGTTCAGTTAATACCGGGGTAAAGTTATTTGCTATCTCGGTGTTATATATGTTAAAAACAGAGAATCGTAACCCCTTTCCCTGGAACCGAGCTGCCTGGATCCCATATGAGAACCAGTCTGGGGAGGACCAGGTGCCTGGAAGGTCTAGATCTACAAAGATGGACAAACCGCCCATTGATCTCCCTGAGCTGGATTTTCGGGCGGGAACAAAAAAGCACTTGTACCCCTGCAGATGGTAGTTATTCTCCACAGCCCATGTCTCCTGTACACATATGATATTAAATTTCCTAATGAAGTCAACCCATTCCTTGTTGTTGAATTTCCCCGCTATGCCCGCTATATTCCATGAGATAAGTCTCACACCCTCTCCACTCCATTCTGCGCCCCCCTGGGCCCTTGGTCTTATTTCCCGCATTGACCTTTGCATTGCCTGCCCATGTCCCCCTCCTGTACTATCTTTAACTATTACCTTAGGCACTACACACTTTGGTTCCCCCACACCAACCGCCAAGGTTTGCTGAGCCTTAGTGCTTTGCTCCTCCAATATTTCTGCCAGACCACCCTTTTCTGTACGACCCTTTGGGGCATTATCTGTTTGTCAATCAACCCCCTCTAGGCCATTCAGGCAATTGAACCGGTTGTAGGTATAAAAGGGTTGTTGAGATCGGCCTAATATCGGCCTAAGGTTAAAGGCCTGGTGACTCCCCCTCCTGCCAACCCTCTCCCAGCTGTCATGAGTTTGGGGTTGCTGACATAGGACTGGGGTAATGGGAAAGAAAAACGACACATGGAGGGTTTGGATGGTGGATTCCCTCGATCTTTTTTTCCCTTGACATATATGGTACACCGTTCCTGTATCCCTAAAACTCACCAGTATGCAGTCCCCTTTAATGGTTTTTTGTGTTCTCCCCACCCATGGTACCCTTCTTCCCATTATAATTTCATTATTGAAGTGTGTCGGGAGGGGTCTATTTATGTTTAGCCACTTAATTACCCTACTTTTCAGGGCACAAAAGTCCTCCGTTTCACCTTCCTCAAGTGGGGGGACACCCGCCATGACTACAGTGAAAGCGTTAGTCTCCGGGGGTAAATTAGGTCTACGTGGTCTTAGAGTGAGCTTCATTAAAGGGGTCGGGGTGCTATTATCTACCGGCTGTGCCGGAGGTACAGATCCTGAAGGAGGGTTGGGCATATTGGTGTTAGGGGGCTTAGCTGTTGCAGGCTTTGGCCTTGAGGGTTGTTGAGGGGGCACCCCATTCATAGCTTGTGGAGGGACTGGGTTGACAACACTATTTGCCGGCTGTTGAGGGGCTACAGTAGGGGGAGTGGAATCTGGTTGCCTTTTCTGTCGACCAGCTGGAGTTTTCAGACTACCTAATGTGGCCTCCAGAATGGTTAGTCTGATCTCAATCTTTTTAATACTCTCGCTGATCGGTAATAGCAGAGACCTTAGCAAAAATTCTAAGTTTCCAAGCGGGACAACAGCCAAGGGAATATTAGCAATACCAGCTCCTGTGTCTTTTATCATAGCAGGAGCTGGATCCTCATGAGCAATAGGTTTGGGATGTAAATCAGCCGATGGTTTCTCTACTGATGTGGGGTTTTTTAGAAACTTCCCAAAGTCCGAATGTGGAACCTTGGGTTTGCTCTTTCCTTGAACTCCCTTCGATTTCCTCCTGCGTTTATTGGGAGGAGGTCCAAAAGCTACTTGTGTGTTGATTAGCTTAGCTTTAGCCTTCCTAGTCTTAGGGGCTGGAGGGGCTGGAGGGGGTTGGGACACTAAATCAATGGTCACCCTGGGGGGGCTAGGACTAGTAGCTGGAGCTATACTCATGACTTCACCTGGTGACATATTAGTGCAATCCCTCAACAGTAGTGGGACATCATCAATTCGGACCAACTCCTCCCTTGGTGTAATGGGTTGGTCTCCAAGGGGGGTGTTTTTCATATTGTCTATTGAGCGTCTCCGTTCTGCCCTTAACCTGGACAGATTACACTCTTTGTCCCCCTCCCCCACTGCCCGGGAGAAATAATTCTCTAGAGTCCTATTCTTTGCTCCGCACGGCTTTAGTGGGGTACTCTCCCTTGCCGGGGACGGCATGGTGTTCACAATGAATTAAACTCGGCAGGCCGCTCCACTGAATGTATGAGACCAGAGGTCGGATGCACAAACCAAGAGGGTAGGCCCTGCCCGGCCTACTTCGGCCTATGACGGCCTTAGACGGTCCCGCCCTTGTCCCGGGCTTCTCCCGGCCCGCTCCCGCACGCTCCCGCGTAGCGGAAGCTCTACTGTCCTAAGTACTCAGGTCCTGTTTGATCGTTGGATGATAGGCTAGGGGGCGTGGCCAGCGGGGAGAGCAGCCCAGGTGTTGCTGGTTGGGCGCGCAGGGACTCCTGGACACTGGAGTCCCTGCTTAGCAACTCGCCGCCCCGCTGGTCCCAACACCACTCCTCCGCTCCTCCCAACAATCACCTGCAGCCTGCAGCCAACAGCCTCCTCGACACAGGCGCGCTGCGGGACCTGCGAAGCGGGTCCGGCGAGTCGTCAGGGAAGCCGCTTCCGCACTGCACTGCAGAGGCACACCAGGTCACAGTGTGCAGCGTAGGGTCCGTGGATCCGGTAAGAACGAGCAGAGAGTTCAACAAGGGTCCCAGCTAGGTGAGGGAGAATGCCGCTTTTCACTTCCTCGGCAGGGGGGGGCGTGGCCAGCGGGGAGAGCAGCCCAGGTGTTGCTGGTTGGGCGCGCAGGGACTCCTGGACACTGGAGTCCCTGCTTAGCAACTCGCAGCCCCGCTGGTCCCAACACCACTCCTCCGCTCCTCCCAACAATCACCTGCAGCCTGCAGCCAACAGCCTCCTCGACACAGGTGCGCTGCGGGACCCGCGAAGCGGGTCCGGCGAGTCGTCAGGGAAGCCGCTTCCGCACTGCACTGCAGAGGCACACCAGGTCACAGTGTGCAGCGTAGGGTCCGGGGATCCGGTAAGAACGAGCAGAGAGTTCAACAAGGGTCCCAGCCAGGTGAGGGAGAATGCCGCTTTTCACTTCCTTGGCAGGGGGGGGCGTGGCCAGCGGGGAGAGCAGCCCAGGTGTTGCTGGTTGGGCGCACAGGGACTCATGGACACTGGAGTCCCTGCTTAGCAACTCGCAGCCCCGCTGGTCCCAACACCACTCCTACGCTCCTCTCAACAATCACCTGCAGCCTGCAGCCAACAGCCTCCTTGACACAGGCGCGCTGCGGGACCCGCGAAGCGGGTCCGGCGAGTCATCAGGGAAGCCGCTTCCGCACTGCACTGCAGAGGCACACCAGGTCACAGTGTGCAGCGTAGGGTCCGTGGATCCGGTAAGAACGAGCAGAGAGTTCAACAAGGGTCCCCAAAGTACTTTATTCGGTCATTACGACCATCAAAGTACATTTTAGTGTTCTCTGGGCTTGTCAAACAATATGTCACAGGATTTATAATTTTTTCTTTAGAGTTCGGTCTAACAAAACATGGTTGGAACTTGTGATCACCTTTTGGCTTTAAGTTTTTTGTGCTGAGTCAGATCTTATGTCCAATCTGGAAAGATGGTTCTTTGTTTCTTTTCTTGTCATCACAATACTTATGGCTATCTTTTGCGTGTGATAGTTTTTGTATAACTGGTATCTTTATATTTCTTCATTAGACATCTCGGCCATAAATCATATAAAAGGGTGAGTAGCCAGTGGAAGCATTTTCTGCATTGTTATGAGCAAATTCTGCTGTCCGCAGATATTCCCATCAAGCCCCTATCCTGATCTAAGAAAAACAGCCTAAGGTATTGTTTTTACTCTTTTGATTTGGTCCTCTCAGTTTGTCCATAAGTCTTTGAGTGGAAACTAGTTCAGTAGCGGGACTCTATTCATAGCTTACTAGTAAAGGCTCTCCAGAAGTTAGATAAAAACTGATTACCCCTATCGGTGATAATTATCTTGGGTATGCCATACATTTAAATTATGTGTTGATTGAAATGATGGGTCAATTGTTCATCTCTGGAAATACCTTTTAAGGCAAAAAATGTGTAATTTTAGTGAAGGTTTCTACACAAACAAGAATGTGTTTTATCCTTGACTCAAAGGTAAATCTGTTATGAGATTGAGCGACACAGTGTGCCAAGGGTATGGTAGAGTTGGTAAGGGTTGTAATAGCCCCTTGGGGACCTATCTTTCTGATTTTCCTGAGCACAGATCTCTCAACCAGTCACATACTGGTGAATGTCCTTGTCCATTTGTGGCCACTAAAACTTTCATTTAATCAGATCTTCAGTTTTTAGGATTCCTTTATGCCTTGCCAAAGGACTGTAATGCCATTCATATAATGCTCTTGTCTATAGTTCTTTAGTGGGTAAACGTAAAGCTCCATCCTGATAAGGTAGTTGGTCTCGGACCTCTCTTTTTGGACCTTTATCTGCCCATTGCTTCATTTCTTTAGAATTCAAAGATTGAATGATTTCTCCCTCAAAGGTCTCCTCTGGGGAATTATCTTCTGATCTTCAGTTGAGTTTTTCTGAATCTCTGTATTCAACCTTGATAAAGCATCAGATTTTCCATTCTTATTTAGGCCTATAAGTGATTATGAAATCATAAGCAGCAAATTATAATGACCATCTGAGTTGTCAGGGTGTTAAAGTTCTAGCTGATCTTAAAGACATCAAGTGCCTATGGTCAGTGAATACTCTCACGGTGTGAATTGCTCCCTGTAAATAGTGCGTCCATTCTTTGAAGGCATCCTTAATAGCTAGCAGTTACTTTTTTGGCATTGTATAATTCACTTCTGCTGGATTTTATTTTCTGAAGAGATCAGCCACAGGGTGCAGTTGTCTTGTTAGCTTGTGCCTTTGAGACAGGATCCCTCCAATGACCAATTCTGATGCATCTGTCTGTAGATGGAACAGTTCAGAGGTATCAGCATGAAGTTGAACTTGGGCGGAGGCGAACATTTTCTTCATGGAGCTGAAGGCTTCTTCTGCTTCTTCTGACCATTTGAAAGGCACTCCTTTCTTTAATAACAGCATAGGAGGAATACTCTTTTGAGAGAATTAATGGATAAACCTCTGATAGGAAATAGCAAAGTCTAGGAAACCCTGGAATTCCTTTACTGTTGGTGATTTCCAATCTGTGACAGCCTACACCTTTTGCTCATCCATGGTTATACCTGCAGGGGAGATTACAACTCCTAGAAAGTCTATTGTAGTCGTGTTGAAAGTGCATTTCTCCAGCTTTACATATAACTTGATCTCTCTCAGTCTTTGAAGTACCTCTCTTACTTGCGCCCCATGTTCTTACTCAGTAGTTGAGTAAATTAAATTATCATCTATATAGACAATTGCACATTTTTCTATAAACCCACTTAAGACATCATTAATAAAAAGCAGAAAAAAGCAGGGGCATTACATAGGCCATATGGCATTACTTGGTACTCCAACAAGTCATATTTTGTCCTGGATGCCGTTTTCCATTTGTCCCCTACTTGTAGTATAATCAGGTGATAGGCACCACTGAGATCCAAATTGGTGTAAATTAGTGCCCCATTTACTTGATTTAAAAGCACAGAATTGAGAGGCAACAGATTGCGATTTCAGATTATGATTCGATTGAATGCTCTATAATCTGTGCAGAGCCTTAGGTCACCCCCTTTCTTTGGAACGAAGAAAAGTGGTAATAAAACTGGAGTCTGAGATAGCCTGCTAATTCTGTTGTATAAGCATTTTTTAAAGATAGTCTTTTAGATGTTGGTTTTCCTTTTCTGTCAGTGCATTGATTCAACTACAGGCTATATTCAAACTGGGTTCAAACAGAATTTTGCAGTAGTATGACCTAATTTGGGGAAGTTTCTTCCGCTTCCATTTGATAAAACACATTTGTATAATCTCTATACTCATCAGTGATCTCATATGTTTGTATCACACACATCGAAACTCCACTTTCACAAAACTGGGTTGCTGCATGTGAGTCTTGATGTAATTCAATTTTTGCAAAACAATTTTCCAGCCAATATTCAGAATGCATTTCATTTGTCCTTGCACTCCAATGTTTAGTGGAATTGTGTTTTGTCAACCAGGGGAGTCCCAATATGAGTTGAAACTGTGGAACATCTAATGCTAGCTTTTATCATGCCTTGTATAAGTCATTTATAAGTTATTTACATTTCCAAAAATGATAATAATGCAATTAAATCTTAGTTATTCTTTTCTTTCAGCGGACTTTCTTGAAGTAGTTAAGAGTCAGGCCGTGGAGAGACTGAGCAGGGAGGCTCAAACAGGTAATTGTTTTTGTCTTTAACTCAACAACTTGAATGCTTTTAATTTTCTATTCTTTAATGTAGCTCAACAGAAAAGAAATTGCAGGTAAGTATTATTGCTTTTCTTTGTTTCCAGTTTTATCCTCAGCAAGATCTTTTATTTAACACAAATCCGCAGTGTTAGGATTAAGCTCTATTTTGAGACACAATCTTCTTCATCTTTTCTACATTCATTGCTCTATGAACTTCTGAGGTAATTCAAGGAGCACCATGCCAAGGGTCAGGACAAGGGACAATAAATCTCAGTAAGGCACTCTCAAAACCGAGACTCTACCCAGGAAAATGCACCGTCTCCTCACAAGGAAGTTACAAAAGGAATTAAATGACACAACCAAGATGCTTCCACCCAAACTAAACTTACGCGATGGAGAGCTTAGAATACAGCTGCCTTTTCAGGAATTTCATCAGGTGAGTGAAGTTTCATTCGTTAGTTAGTGTGCGCTTCACATTCCATTCATGGTTAGGGGGAAAACAACTAGAGCGCTGTAGGGAAAGCTGAGCTTGTAGGCATCTTTAGTTTCCAGTGCTGCCAGCTCAGTCTCCAAATGTTAATCCGGGTAATCCTTTGCCACCTTCTGGAAATTTCACTGGTTGATATACTGGCCAGTATTAAATGGTTATACTTGGCCTGCTCCCCCGAACTGCTTGTGCTCCCACTTGAGAGTCCTCTATCATGGCGGCCAGCAGGCCGGGTGGCCCTCGATTGTGGAGCAGGCCCAGGAGACAGTTGGTGAGCCCCAGGCCCAGGGAGCTTGAACGTCTCTTTTCCTGTTGCCTTTTTGGACCTGGGCTTCATTGACATGGGTTGACTTGCTTTTTCAGGATGCCTGTTAGGGGTCCAAAACAAGGTCCCTGGAGAAGTCTTTGGATGTGTAAGTCAATAGAGGCCCCATGCACCCTTCTTCTGGCTCAGTCTACAGTTTCCCCTCTCCCCCTACATACATCCATCACCATAGGACACTACTGACCAGGGGAGATCTACTTTAAACCAGCAACTGGCTAGCTGGGGCACCAGGAATCCTTGGACCAAGAATGGAATCATATGTAGTCCTCTTGGTGGTCCCTCAGCCAGGGCCCTGCATCCCTTTGCTCATAGCCATAATGCCAGGTGGACGGAACAGATTAACCTCAGTTTTGTACCAGCAAAAGATGGGTAAAGATGCTCCATGGGCCCTCAATAATTCACTTGTGGCTATTGCTGACTCCATGGATGGCTCCATTGGTTGTGGATTAAGATGATCAGACCTCTACTATTGTAATGCTCCAGACCATCACAGACTCTTAATCCTTACTGGCATATTCTCAGACAAGATCTCTGGAAGCATCCAACAATTAGCTTCATTCCTGGAGTTTTTCTGATCACACTCCTTTAGCGATGCATGTTCATTGCGGCCGTCCGTACTCCTAGATACCCTGGCTGCTCAGCTCTTGGTGGCTGACCCAAAAGCCCTTTAAGGACACTCTGAGCAAAAATATGACACAATTTCTTGAGACAATATTGCATCTGTAGACTCCACTGCATCCTAGGAAGCGCCTACTCTGTGGTAATGAGTAGGGAGGTGATTTCACAGCTGGTCCACCATATCGGGCTAGAACACACAAGATTGTGGCCCAGGATCAGACAGTGCGGGAGCATAGTGTGCCTATCCTGAGAAGACGCAGCATGCATTGACGCAGCTATGCTCGCCCTCAGGTGCTCTGAAAGGATGAAGCAGTAAACTCTGCCAGGTGTCTCAGAGTCATCTTTATGAACAAAACAAGAATACT
The DNA here is from genome assembly GCF_964263255.1 of Lissotriton vulgaris. Taxonomy (NCBI): domain Eukaryota; kingdom Metazoa; phylum Chordata; class Amphibia; order Caudata; family Salamandridae; genus Lissotriton; species Lissotriton vulgaris. The sequence continues at coordinate 1,271,348,119 of NC_141689.1, forward strand.
TTAACATTGGTTACAACACACATAGAATCAAATTCACAACCTTGATTAACGACGAGCCAGGCAATACTCACTCTGCCATCTACTAGGCAGAACTCAATGCTGAGCCACAAATCCGCTCAGTGGCAGAACTTCAATCATGCCACCACCACCAAACCTTGTTGTCTGAGTGCTTTTCAACAACGATCTCTAGAGGATCCGCTCACAGCAACTGAGTTTACAGATGCTATTGCTCAGCAGGCAGGTGAGAAAGCCATGGGTCTCAATGGCCTCCCAGTTCAGTCCTTTCTTGCCAAGATAACATCCTCTTACAGCTGCTACTGGATCTATACACAGGGGCACCTAACAGTGGGTAACTACTGGGGACCTGGAAGAATCTCACATTGGCACTGTTATTAAACCAGGCTGCACTCAGCATTGATGTTTATAGTTTCAGTTACTTTGCATCCAATTTGCAATGTGAGACATGCAACTCTGAAAATGGTTTGCCTCCTCTTCAACATCAGATGAAACTGACCCCACAAGTTATGTCATCGGCGTGGGAACATACTTCGAAGCCAAAACTTCAGATAAGATAGGACAGAGGGGTAACATTGATATTAAAAAGCGAGGGGCTAAGAGAGGACCCCTGAGGCACCCCACAAGGAAAGGAGAATGGATTTGAGATCAAAATCTCCTTGTGCTCATTCTCATACAAAATAGAGCTAACCGTGGGGCAACATAGGGTTATCTTTGCTGGATGGGAAGTAATTTAATTATATTCAATTAAATATTAATTTCTAGAAATTACTAATTATTTTAAATTTAATTTAGCGTTTTAGTTCTGTAGCGGGTTGTGGGTTTATTGGGGAATAGGGTGTGAAGTAATTTTGTAATTAGTTAAATATTTTTATTTATTTATTGGTATTCATTTTGAAATAATTGATAAATAATTTTTAATTGGTAATTAATGTTTATTAATTGATTAATTGATAATTATGTTAAGTTTAATTATTTATTTTCTGTAGGGGGTTGTGAATTTATAGGGGAATAGGGTGGGAAGTAGTTTAATTGTAATTAATTAAATATTTGTATTTATTTATTGGTATTCATTTTGAATTAATTGTTACTTAATTTTAAATTGTTAATTAATTTGTATTAATTGATTAATTGATAATTATGTTAATTTTATTAATTTATTTTCTGTAGCAGGTTGTGGGTTCATAGGGGAATAGGTTGGGAAGTAATTTAATTGCATTTATTCATATCTTAAAAATAATTTTTGTGTATTGATAATTAATTAACTGCTAATTAATTATTAATTTGTACTAATTTGTATTACTAATTAGTTTTTGTTATCGAAAATTAATTAGTTGTTAATTAATTATGAGTAGATCATTAATTTTAATAATTAATATTTATTAGTATTTGTAATTGATTAATTATTACAGAATATTAAATTGGCAATTAATTTTAATTAATGATTTATTGGTATTGATATTTAATTTATTTTTATTAATTTATTAAATCATTACTTTCCCTACTGTTAAACTCACTATAGTGGGTATAGTAATTTTTATCCCTACGCTATCCAACGCTTTCCCTACTGTTGCACTCACTGGAGTGGGAATAGTAATTATTACCCCTACGCTATCCAAAGCTTTCCCTACTGTTGCGCTCTCTGGAGTGGGAATAGTAATTTTTACCCCTACACTATCCAACGCTTTCCCTACTGTTGCACTCTCTGGAGTGTGAATAGTAAATTTAACCCTCTCGCTATCCTACGGAAAAAATATTGTATATGTTTTGTTAATAATATGTACATATATATATATTATGTTTAAATATTTTTTTTTTAAGTTACATTAATTTTAAGTTTATTTAAGTATTTTAAATATGTTTAAAGTAATTATATTTATTATTATATTAGTTTTAAATTACTTTTAAGATATTTAATAAAGTCGATATTTTGACTGTCTATATTTTTTCCTATCGATATTTTGGAGTCGATATTTTTGTACTTACCTGTTTGTAGATAGGAAGTCGATATTCTGGCATTCTATATTTTTACCTCAATATTTTGGCAAGTCGATATTCTGTCAGTGATCCGTGCTGCCAATCTCGTTGTTCAAGAGTGCTACTGGTAAAGCATCTGGCCACTTTAACCCTGTGGTCTCGTGAATTTTGCCAATTTCAGTTTGAGATTACAATTGTACTTCTTATCCAAACCAGCTGACTGTGGATGATTGGCAGTATCAGACTACAGGAGGTAGCCCGTAAACCCTATAGAGACCTGGGCCAACATGTGTAACATAGAATAACGTCTCTAAGGGTGTAAGTTACAGGTCAATTTTGTCTGGAGCACAATTAGTTGCTCGGAGCACAAGGGGTGAACAGGGAGACAAATGATTCAGAATGACAAGACAGTATTGTTTTATATATTACTTCCTATATTTAGAAAGACATGAAAAAACATGAAAAACACAGTTACATTCAATAGCATGTAAGCTGTGTCATACTGTGTAGAAGTGCTTGTGAAATAGTGAACGGCGCAAGTGACACATAAGAAAGTATATACAGCGACAATGAGGGGCACAAGAAACAAAACAAATAGGGGTTGATTCCGATTCGGGAATAAAAAAACGTCCGTACGATTTTTATCCTGAGCCCTCTCCGTACGAATCGTATCTGTTCGTCCGAGTCGCGTAGTACGATCCGTATTCCGTGAATCCGTCCGAATCGTCGCGATCCGTACGTATTGCAAGGCTGAAACCATGAACCGTACGACCCGACGAGTATGATCCGGACCGGGGTATGAGGATGCGATTCGTACGGTTCACGTCAGGTAAGGGCGAGGCGCACGGAAAAGCACACAAACACATACACACCGTACGGTCTGTACACCCCATGCTCGCAGGGGTACGGTGCGTACCCCTGTGATCATGGGGTGTACGAGCCATACCCCATGTACGATGGGTGTATGAGCCATACCCTATGTACGATGGGTGTACGAGCCGTACCCCATGTACGTGGGGTACGGCTCGTATACCCATCGTACATGGGGTACGGCTCGTACACCCATCATACTTGGGGTACGGCTCGTACACCCATCGTACATGGGGTACGGCTCGTACACCCATGGTACATGGAGTGCAGCTCGTACACCCCATGATCGCAGGGGTACGCACCGTACCCCTGCGATCATGGGGTGTATGCACCGTACCCGGGGGGGGCGTTCCATACCTGTTTCAGGGCGAACTCTAATTTTACGGCTGTTTTCAGCTCCCGTAGAAAAAGGGTCGTACGGTGCGTACCCGACACGTATCGTACTTGCTGGGTCGTAAAAACCAGCCGTGAACCGTACATATGTCACGTACAGCGGGTTCCGAGGGAGAATCGTATGGGGATTAGAGTTGTACATTCTCTGTACGAGTCGTACGGAGTACGGCTCCTAGTAGGAATCGTACTTCGTCGAACGTACGGGGGACGTTGCAGGGTACGATTCGTCCGGGAAAAACGCACCAAACGGCTATTCAGAGCGTTTTTTCCCGAATCGGAATCGGCCCCATAGTGTACAGAATTTAAGCATAGAAATACCCAAACAATAAATGTAATTATATACAGAAGGTTTAGATGGATGTCCTTGAAAGATTTGCGCCGTAAATTATGCTGTGCGAGTCAAAGGCTTTTTGGCCTGTAGGGATGTTAGGCCATCTTCAGGACCAGGTTACAATTATTTACATGACAGTGCTGTTGATGAGAATAAGGACACTCAATGGTGGACCAAGAGAAAGGAAAAGTTTACAGGAAAATTTAAGATGAGCCAAAAGAGGAGATCAAATGACAGTTAGAGCCAGCATGTAAGGCGTTAAGTGAAGGAATACGGCGTGTCTAGGCTCGGAGCGAAAGGTGGCAGGGTGCAGGACATGCTGTCCCTGCCGATGATTCGAAAAAGGTGCCAGAAGCTGTTTGACATGCTGGAGAAATTATCAAGGATATCTATGGGTGGTCGGAAAGCGCTAGGAAGGGCCTTGATTGGCCAAGGAGACTTGCAGGGAAGATGGTGAAGCGAACCCAGTAAGGAACGAAACCGGTGGAGTGGACCATCATAGTGAATCTGGTGATTGAGCTGAGGTGCACAAACATGCTGTTGTCAGGATAAGTCGGGACGCATCCATCTGGATAATGGGGGAGCAAGATAAATGCCTTAGAGATGTTGTTCTATGTTACACTGTGGATGATTGGCAGAATGGAATTTTTGTTTTACATGGAAACCCTCACAAAATAATTAAATCACTTTCGCATTTGTCACTCCAGATAACTCGGGGCAAGCCAAAACGAGGAAAGAACTCCTTCAGGAGTATCTTTGCAGTTGTAATGGATGTATTATCTGTAGTTGGGTAAGCCTCAACCCATTTACTAAATGCACATACAACCACCAAAACATACTTAAGAATATTGCATCTCTCTAATTCAATATAGTCCATTTGAAGGACAACACAAGGGAAAGTGGGTGGTCCAGGGGTACCCTTCCCAGGATTATGCATTATGCAAACCATGCAATATTTCACCAAATGCGGATCTGTCTTAAAGCAATTGTCATTCTGCCATACAGGGGTTAACAACTTACAAATGCCTTTTGTACTAATATGAGCTGAACCATGTGACACAGCAACCACGGGAAAAACATATGCATCCCACAACATCCATCTCTGTTTCCTTGATTTATCAATCCAACATCCTTCCTCATTTAACTGTGCTGTTTCACTTCGTATCACCTTTAAACTTTCAAGGGTATTATCAAACATGACAACTTTAGGGACCCATCTAGCTGGACCTGCTACAAACATGCGTTTCATCTTTGTTTGGGCCATTTCCTTAGCTGTCTGAACTGCAAAAGCATTTCCTCTACCCTCGTCATCAGTAACCTTCCTGAAGGCACTACATTTAATTATGGCCCATTTCTTGGGTAGCATTAAAGCAGACGAAAGCCTCAATATAAGGTACTCATGCTGAATCTTGGTTCCATGAGAAGTAAGGAGCCCTCTCTCTGCCCAGAGTCACCCAAAATTATGCGTGACCCCCAAAGACATACTGTCTGTCAGTATAAATGTTGAAAACCAGTCCCTCGCTCAATTCGTAAGCTCGAATAAGAGCAGCGAGCTGAGCAGCTTGATCTGACTGATAGGGGACCAGTGCGATGTCTCTACTACTGTGCACAACGTAGTGACAGTATAAGCTGCCGTCTTGGTGCCATCTGGTAATTTAAAACAAGAGCCATCAACATATAGTTCTCCTTGGGGTCAGATAAGGGAACATCAGTCAGGTCTACCCTTCTCTTCTTACCTTCTTATGTCCGGTAGATACAATCAGGCTTATCAACTGCATCTTTCTCAGAAGGGAGGAGCATAAAGTGGCTGGATTCAGAGTAGAACATCTTTTAATTGCAATATGCTCAGCAAAGATGGTCAATTCATAGCTCATAGCCTGTAAGACGTGCACTGGTGAGGTGCCGTGTCTTTGTCTTATTCAGAAGTGTATCCACAGCATTGGGTACCATAACTGTGAGGGCAGTATCAAGCACAAGTCCAGCTGATTGTCGAATTGAAGTGGCCACAGCTGCAACCCCTCTCAGACAACTCGAGAGGTCCCTTGTGACGGGATCAAGCATAGCAGAGAAATAAGCACACAGCCATTGCTTACCCCCAAATTTTTGTGTTAGGGCACAAAGCGCACAGCCAGCCATCTTGTGGACATTGAGCATAAATGATTTGCCATGATCAGGTGTGCCAAGCACTGGAGCCGAACAAAGTGCAGTTTTAAATTGCTCAAAAGACTGCTGGAATTCAGGCGCCCAAGGCAAAGGCTTATGCACTTCTTTTGCTGTTAATGCAAGCAAACGTTTAATTAGCAGGGAATAGTTAGGTATCTATTAAATGAAAGTAGGAAGTGATTCCAATAAAAGTGCACACATCTTTCTGAGTTTGTGGAATGAGCATTTTAACGATGGTACTGATGCGCTGGGGGTCAACCTCCTGACCTAAGTAGGTGGCCTCATGTCGACAATATTGAAATTTCCTTGAAATGTCCATGATGAGCCAAATGCAACAATAATTTGACTGTACTATCTCTGCAACCCTGTTCCGTATCAGAAGCAATGAGGAGGTCATCGACATACTGCACTAATACATCACCTGGACAAAGCGATAGTAAGTACATTTACCCTTTAATGCTTGACTATAAATACTAGGCCTCTCCTTAGTGCCCTAAGGAGTGCAACAGAATCTAAAACTCCTACCAGCCAGTGTAAACCCAAACAAATATCTACTTTCTGGATGGATAGGAATGCTAAAGAAAGCATTTTTCAAATCACTAACAGAAATATTTTGCAGTAGAAGAAATCATCGTCAAAAGCGTAATAATATCAGGTACTACAGGGAACTGCGGAACACCTATTTTATTAACCTCGTGCAGAGCGCCAAGATGCTCCTTGGAGTGGTAGTGCACTATACAAATGTACATCACATCACATCACAGATCAGTCACAAAACGATAAACATCATCAGCATCCAAAGAGGAGCCTGAGGGTGCCCTTTTAGGAATCGGAAGAATAGGACTATTACACATATTACCAGACGTTTCCTCAACTACTCCCTTTTGTATCAAAGCCTGAATAAGAGCCAGTTCACCTACCTGCGGTATCTTATACTGAGGAATATGATGCAAAACAATATTCTCTTTAACTTGTATGGAAACTGGTGGTATATGCAACACTCCTACATCCGTGTCACCTGTAGCCCATAGAGTGGTTGGGACATAAGTAAATTCTGCTAGGAGGGGTGCATCCTGGGACAAATACTGTTTAGTACTCACATCCAGACCCATAGTGATATAGACACCCGCAGGAGAGCTATAGATAGTATCATACAACTTCTTCAGCAAATCCAAACCCATCAAATTCTCACCACATTTGGATGTCGATAAAAACTGAGGTTCCACAGTAAAGGGACCACAGTCAATGCAGGGGGGCGTGAAATGGGGCTTACAAATGGTACACCTGACAAAGCTATCTAAACATTATTGTGGCTAGAAAGGGCTGCCCCAGGGACCAAATGTCGGGAAACAGAACTCTTTGTCGCACCTGTGTCCACCAAAAATTCCTTAGTCGAGCCTTGCAAATCTGCTGTGACATAAGGACCAGGCTGATCTACAGGTATCTGAACTGGTCCTTCTCACTGGCTGTTGTAGCTATATGATATACCTGTCACCTCATCCATATCGTAATCATCATAATACTGGCCATCACAAGGGTTATCAAAGTAATTATCTGAACAACCCTTTGAAACGTAGCATTCTGAGCTCTCTCTGTCCCATGACCTCTCTCACCAGAACCACTCCATCTAGGAGCTACAACTTTCTCTAAGAACACATGGCACTGGCTACACCAGTGACCCTCATCCTTACAATACACAAACTGATTTGGCTCTAAAGGTGTTGTTGAAGGCTGTCTACTGGTACGTGGAAGTTGTCTAGAAAGACCACCCCGTCCCCTACTATTTCCCCTAAACGCTTGCTGCAACAACACCTTAGGTTATAAATCCTTGTACTGCTTATCAGTCCTATCCTTTTCCTCTTGATCTTGCTGTTCACAGTACTGGGCCATATTAAAGTTAACAGGGGGGAAGAGGTGGAACAATTACTCGCAGATACCTGTAAACGAGTTGTAATTTCAGGAAGAAGATTAGAAACAAATCTGTCAATAACAATTAAACTCCTCCCTCGATAGACATCCTGCCCACTATAGTCTAAAAACGTATCTTCAAACCTGGTAAAGAAATCAGACACACTTTCATCCTCCTTCTGTTGACACGCTGTAAATTTATCCTAGCTTACCTTCCTAGATGGAATAAGTGAATGAATGTATGTAATAATACAACCTGGCAAAGCAAGTCTCTCGGCTCTGGGTTCATCACCTGGCTTCCTTTCCTGATCCCATCCTTTAATCACATCCTATGTACCACCCAAGTCTGCGACATGGTGTTGAGTATGAACTATCTCCAAACATCAATAGGAACGAGAAGACCAAAAAACATTTCAATGTCAGCAAGAGTCATTAGAGTAGAAAAGGCAGCCTCTGTTAATTCTTCATAATAGGCTGTAGGATTTTTTCTAGAGACAGGCAAATGAGCCTTAAGGGCTAAAACGTTGCTTCTTTTTCAGGGAGTATAAACCTACTGCTCCAGGAAACAGGTCACTACAGCTGGTCTAGTGCATTACCATGCTGATCCGTTATCCCAGGTCTTTCTGGGTGATATATGGGATGGACCTCTTGCATTGGAAATTTAGTTATCTGAGTAGGGCTCCTCTCGTGTAGTCTACCCATGTAAGCATAGAGTTGCACCATTCCGAAATAATTGGCCTGGCTCGAAGTCAGTAGCATACACACAATCAAATACAATTTGAAGCGCTTCTGTGGCAATTTATTTTTGTCAAAGACTAAATCAATGTAGCAGACATATACTTGAGGGCATGTTGCTGTATGAAGGGTTAAAAATCTTGCATGACTTCCCAAACATCCTCCACACTATAGATTGTATTAAGAGCCCACCGCACAGCTTGGTCTGCTATTACTTGTTTTTCGTCATCCCCTACCCCAAATCGCTCTAATGGGCCTATTCACTCCTTGAATTTCATCCAGTTTCCATCGTCAAACCCACGTACTGGCGTCTCAGCAGTCAAAGGCACCGGAGGATGAAAAACCATAGAGGGAGAAGCAACTGAGGTAAAAGGCACAATTATTGTCAACACTTGCAGCGGAGGAGAAAGAACAGAGGATACAGGAGTTGAAACTGTAGATGTGCTGGGGGTCACAGCTGCCAAAGAGGACAAGGACAAAGAAGGAGCGTGAGGTGCCTTAGCCAAAACCGTAGAAAAAACAGCCGTAGATACGCAAACAGCCAAAGCAGATGTAGCAGGCTGCTGTGACTAGGAGGAAACAGTGGGATATATCCTCTGAGGGGCATAAGGAGGTTGGGGTTGAGTATATAACAACTCCTCTACAAAGGTATCATCTTCTTCTTTCATCAAATAACACTTTTCAATATGCAACCAAAATCTCCTTTCTTCACATTCAACTCCAGACTCTTGTTTTTCTCTATCATATGCCACAGCTTTTTGTGTCAATGTTTGCATTTTCCCTGTCCGTGCATCTCTTTCCATATTTAACCGTCTCTGTTTAGCCGCCTTCTGCCAGGTCCTGAGGGAGTAAAACATGGACTGTCTACTTCTTTTCTTAAATATTTGCTCCTGTACGAACCCAATTTTCTGTTTATCAAAAGTGCCTGTCAACGGCCACTGCAACTCAGCATTGTCCCTCATATATTTGTGCCGTAATGTACAAAACATAACCGGGCCAAAACCATGCTTCACAAACATATCAAAATTAGGGCTGCCTTCAGGAGGCGCCGGATGAACTTCTTCCAATCAAAAATCTGCAGAACAACAACAACAACACGAAAACAAGGTTTTACTAAGACCGGGCATCTTAAAAGGAAAACAAGTTCGTTATTTTTACCTGGCAAAGTAGTTGCAAAAACTTTTATCAAAAACGATCCTCAGACCGTGCCAAACTCAAAACACAAGGAACCAAAGAACCAAAACAAACTCACCTGATATGAGTAGCAAAAACTGTACAGTTCTCCACTGCTGACTCTTCAGACCAATTGATCAGATCCAAGGGTTCAGGCCTCCAGTCAGGATGACCACTGGGTGAGGCACCGTCCGGCGGGACAGAAGGGGCAGTTGCGAGTAACAGTAACTCTTCATGCAGGGATCCCTAAAACGTCAGTCTGATCCGAAGATGTCCTGGGCTTCCCCCCCCCATTTGCCAAAAGGGATGGATCAATTACCCGAAGAAGTTCCTGTTCGGGCGCCAACTGAAGGAAGTGACCCATTTAGGGTCACCCAGGTCACTAATGACCACCTTTCAGCCTTCCATACCAAATAAAGAGTCGGTCAGACAGCAGAAAATACAAACCATTAACTATTTATTCATATACACGTGGAGCAGAGCCCAGTTGCTAGGAGTCCTGCAGAGAGACTGAAATTGATAAGCATAAAGATGCATTATGTACATTTCACAACTGGGCCGAAACACGCCCACAGTGGAATTTTCCATGCAGGGGCAGCTAAGCAATGAATACAGGAAAAACTGTTCCAGCGCTCAAATCTTGCACAAAGTTGCAAAGTCCAAGGTTGTTCTATTCGGGCCTGCCACCAGACAAGTGGGAGAGGGCCTATGTCTAGTGAGAAAAGTATGCGCTAATAGGAACAGTGTACTCATTATGGGAACAAGCCTGCATGGCAGAAAACAAAACTTACAATGGAACATTTCTCAGAATCAAACTAACTTCGTTTTGAAAAGCCTAAAATGGTGCCTGCAAAGAACATGGCACAGTGAATGCTAACTTACACAGGGCAATGGGCAAATGTGAACATTTCTAGTTTAACAGTTGGACCTTCCGCGCAAACTATATGTCTGAATAGTAATTTGCTGATCTTTTAATAGTTAAAGTTGCCACCTAATGCTATGTTACACACTTTAGAGTCATTTGACCCATTGAGCATTTTTTTTAATGTGCCTTAAAGCGTTGGTTGATTCCCCTAAATTCTTTGCACTTTAAAATGCTTTGCTGTGGGTACAGCCTTTCCTGAATAACATTTTTGTGTATAGTGATGTCATTGTAATTGTCACTCGATATTACATACATAAGCATAGAATTGAATGCAATAAAGTGTTTATGACTTTATATCTATGTGACAAAATCGGAGTTTTATTGGTTTCTATCTATTTTATTATGTTTTTATGTAGGTAATTGTCCATCCAATAGACAAACTTGGTATTCAATCCCTGGCTCTGGGACTTGCTCTGGTTTATATGTTCTCAAGTGATGCTATGATTTTTACTATGGGAGAGGAGGCAGTTCTAGTGGGGAGCTCCAGAGATGTCCTGTTTATAGACTCAGGCCTCCTCCCTATACACCTCTATGCAGACGATGCAGTGATCATTGCCAAAACAGGGCGACCACTATGAGACTTATAGAAGATACCACATTTATGGAAAACCTGGACCTGCATGCAAATTAATTTAAGACTTATGTACTCCTATCTGGGTCACGCCCTAAGAAAACTCCAGTTTTTCAATTAGAACATCGAAGGGTTGACATGGCCAAAATGTTTTCATACTCTGACGGGAAGTTTATTGGGAAAAATATGGTCTTAAATAGGGCACTGTTGCTAGAAAAATTGCAGAGTCAATTTTTAATTTTCTCACACACAGAACATAGGAGCTTGGGGCTATAGACAATTGCACTTATCCACTAGTGCCACGCTTTATCTAAAGATTTGGTGCTAGGGACTAGGGATCCAAAACCCTGCGATCTCCTAAGACTAACAAGTCTCAAACAGAACACAATCCTCGTAAGTCCAGCACTCTTCAACAAAATAATAGCAATCTATAACATTTCATTTCAAGAGGCTTTATTCGAGAATTCTCATAAAAGCATGTACATACATAAATAATTTAAAAAATGATTAAATTCATACCTCATGGAATATACAAACAGTTAAAAAAACAGAAGAGATGATAAAAACACAATACCCAATACATTGGTATAAAACAATTCTAAAATTCTTGTGGTTAGATGTATCCTAAAAAATGGAACTCTACCTAATGGACCAAGCCCACCCCAAGAATTTGGCTGTTGCTACACTTAGTTGGAGACAGGAGCTAGTGCAAATAATTCTCATAGCTACAAAGCTGCTGGGAGTGCCTACGTTTTTGCAGGCAGGTGCTAGCCAAATGCGCCGAGGGGCCGCATAGGCTTTGCAGGAAAACAAGAAGTGCCCAATAGATTCCTTTGTAGCACCACAGGCAGGGCAGGAAGTGTTGGACAAGCCCCTCCCCCTCCCTGTTAATGACCGTAATGGGAGGGCACCTATCATCAATTGAAAGAAGAGTTTCCTGTCCCTTGGCTTAGTTATAGTATCCCAGAACAGTTCTAGTGTAGGGAGGGGCTTGACTTCCAGGAAACGACCCGTCATAGAATCAGCATCCGATTTTCTCCATGCCTGCTCGAACACATAGGCCCAATACAACTCCTTAATTGCTTGTTCGCTTGGGATGGATGTTTCTGCAGGGGTATCCCATAACGGCTTCAGCCCAAGCACGCATAGCAATGTTCTAAGTTTACTCAGCCATTGGATCTTATGAAAGACATCAGCATTGATCACTGCTACAAACCCCGCTACATAGTGTTTTAGTTCTGGCGTAGTCCAAAGCCGCCTCCAGTATATAATCGGGCGCAACCTGGCTAAATCACTTACTGCCTTCCTTCCCAAATCGAATCTAAGGGGGAGTAAGGGTGTGCTTTTGGGGAGGCCTGCTAATGTCCTAAAAAACTTATTCTCAGACATCTGCATCGAGTTAAGGTTACCGAATCCCCACAATTCTGCACCATACAGTGCGGACCCCAGCGCTTTTGCTTCGTACACCTGTAAAGCTGGTGCAATAGGTTTGGACTGGGATTTTCTGTGCTCAAGCCCAAGGACTCCAGTGACTTGCCTATGCCTGAGAACCGCCAGATCAATGTGCTGAGCCCATCTTAGATCTTCAGTTATATATATGCCAAGATAGGTAAAGGCTCTAACTGTGTCTAAGGGTCTTTGATTTAAATGCAGCTTGGCTCTAACACTACGATGAGGGTTGAAAAACATAAGTTTTGTCTTTGCTACATTGACTTCCAGGCCATTATTTTTACAGAAGTTGTCAAAAATGCAGAGGGCACTTTGCAGACCACTGGGAGTCTTTGAGAAAATCAGTGTGTCGTCGGCGAACATCAAGATCGGAATCTTGATGCCCGCCAACAAGGGTGCGTCCACATTAGCGGATAGCATTCCTGCTACTACCCCATTAATGAACAATGAAAAGAGCAAAGGGGCCATCACACACCCTTGTCTCACACCCCGTTCCACTGGAAAATCATCAGTAGTCTCACCCTGCTTGCTCCACTGAATTCTGGCGAAGTTCGCATCATGCAACCGCATGGCCAAGGTCAATAAGTCATCTGGCAAACCCAGGCTCCTAAGTTCAAACCACAGCTTAGACCTAGGCACCAGGTCGAAGGCAGCCCGCAAATCTACAAAGGCAGCGTACAGGCTGCCACCTCCCAGTACCACAGTCTTCCACCGTACCAGAGTACAGTTTCCTGCCGCTAAAGTGGTGCTAATGTTATTGCCCGTTCTTGATAATGTGGCCCTTATTGTCCCGCTTTTTCACATATATAATTTTAGACAGTGTCACCCAGCAGTATTTTTTATTCAACAGCTTGATGACCCATTGGTTTGTCATACAGCAATGTCATACCTTTGGGCTTGCCTCAAGTGCAGGAGATCCCATTGGTTGTTAGAATAAAGCTGATGAGTTGGTAGGACGACCTATTATAACAAGGTCTTATAACAAACTGTAAAATTATGACTGGCCTTTTCAACTGGTGTACCTATTATATACTAAATGTATTATGTCAAGTGTTGATGATTCTCCTGTATGTAATTTTATGATAGCCCAGGCACATTGGGGGTAGTAATGTTTTATTGACAATGTTTATTTATCCATGTATTTTTCTGCTGAAATATTTTCTTAATCTCTTTCTCAATGTAAAAGAATGTTTCCTGCTTGAACATTTTAATGTGTGAATGTCTAGAATGGGTTTTAGTATTTTTCATGAATGTTTTGCTTATTTATTATGCTTGTTTTATGTATGTATGTACTTTTTATGCTATGGAAACTAAGCGAAATAATGATTTTTGATTGACTCTACAGTATAGTGACATTGTTATCCTGAGACAGGGTCAATTTAATTCAGTATTTTCTTAGTGATGTCAACTTTACCATGCGTGCACTATTTTAATGTTTTTTTTTGTGTTTGTTTGCCTTTATGGGTTTTTTACCAAGTATTATTGACTGACTAATTACAAAATCTCAAACAGCAGAATACTTTATAAATGGCAGAATGGTTGGATAGATGACTACATTTATTTTGATTCAAGAGGGATGTTTCTGCCAGTTGCCTGTCAAAACTGCAACCAAAGTTTAAAAGAATAGCTGTGTTTTAATTCTGCCCTGTAACGTGCATGATTTTTCTCACACAAGAACTGATTGCAAAGTACTCCGAATCTGGATGAAATGAAGGAGAAGCTTATATCACCTGACTAAAGATGGTGACATCTAGGAGCAACAAGATCATTTGTATTGCCTGTCCTCAGTTTACATGTTGGAAAATGGCCCTCTTTGCAGGGTCACCCCCAAACTATTTGCCCTCCTTCTCAACTTTTTCTGACCTTGTTTTTGTTGGCTGTAGACTCTGAGCGCTTTCCCACTGCTAGCCAGTGCTAAAGTGCACGTGCTCTCTCATCTAAACATAAAAATATTGGCTTACACCCAATTGGAATATTTAATTTACGTTTAAGTCTCTAGTAAAGTGCTCTACATGTGCCCAGGGCCTGTAAATTAAATGCTACTGGGCGGCCTGCAGCACTGATTGTGCCACCCACTTAAGTATTCCTCTCACTGTGTCTCAGGTCTGGCTTTGCAGATCATGTGTGTGCTAAGGGTGGGCGTAAAATACTTTTCGCGGGCGAATTTGCAGATTTTCCGCGATTTCGCGATCCGCGAATCTCGCGAAATCGCGGTAAAATCCGCGAATCAGCGGGGACGAATTTTCAGCCAAGCAAGGGTTACAGCAACAGCTGCAAAAGTTGAACCTAATTTCTTTGTAACCTTTTACAAAAGGGTTACAAACAAATTAAATTCAACTTAGACACCTGCTGCTAATTGCTTCCTGGCGCCTCGTTGCCTACTTGCAACTATTCTCTGACCCTGCTCTGACCCTTGAAGCAGGGTCAGAGAATAGTTACAAGTGGGCAACAAGGCACCTGTCCAAGGAATTAAACCTCATCAGGAAGCACTTACAGATATAAAAAACAGGAAGAAGGGAGAGGATGGCAAATACACCCATTTTGAGTTGTCAGGAGGGGTTAAACTAAAAGAGACCTTTACAGCACAATTTTCATATGCATTTTGCTAAAAATAAAAAGCTGTATGTTCTGTAGGGGCAACTCAGGAATCTGGCCCTTCAGAGATGCGGCCTCTCTTTCTTTCTCTCGTTCTCTCTCTCCCTCTCTCTTTCCCTCTCTTTCTCTCTCTTGCTATCTATCTATCTATCTATCTATCTATCTATCTATCTATCTATCTATCTATCTATCTATCTATCTATCTATCTATCTCTCTCTCCCTCTCCCATAAACGACTGCATGGGTAACTTCGCTATGCAAGCGGCTCGCGAAGATGTATAAATCCCCACGAACACGCAAAAAACCCAGCGAACACGCAAAAAACCCCGCGAACACGCAAAAAAACAAAAATCCGCAAATTCGCACAAATTCGCGAATTTTGCGGATCGGGAATTCGCAAATCCGCAAATTCGCGGATCGCGAATTCGCAAAATTCGCCCATGCTTAGTGTGTGCAGTTTACACTGCCATGTTGACCTGGCAAAAAAAACCTTCCCTTTTTATATATATATAAGTCACCCCTAAGGTAGGCCAGGGACAATCCAGAGGGCAGGGTTCAATTTATTTAAAAGGCAGGACATGTACTTTTAAATCAGATTAACTTATTCCATTTTATAAGTGTAATTTCCAATTGGGAAGAGATAAGACCCCTAAGTTGGGTGTCTCTGGAATCCTAATTTAAAATCCCATTTTATGGTAAAGTCATATTTTGAATTACAATTCTGAAACTGCTACCTTCACAAAGTTAGAATTATCTTACTTTAGCCATTCGTTCCCTCCTGCCGGTGTCTAATCGAATGTCTGGGGCAGGTAATTGTTGGCTTTTGTGTATTCCTCCTAAACAACCACATACAATGGGAGTTTAGATGTGAATGGATGAGCCATCCTGCCAGGATGGGAGGGAGGAACTGGGCCTAGATTTCACTTACACCTGCATAAGCTATGTCCTGTCCCCACAGAAAGGGTTGCATACCCCCCTTTAGTGAGTCTGTAGCTAGGGCAGGAAGGACAGGGACGTCTGTGTACTTCAAAGGACTGTCTTTGAAGTCTCCCCCACTTCAAAAGGGCAAACTGGGTATAGGTACTGGACCTCTGACAACACTGTAAGGCCTTGTGTGCTAGAAATGATGGAACCCTTTTTGTTCCTGATGGACTCTTCAGTGTAAGTGTTTAAATGCGGTTTATAGAATTTGTGAAGTAGAATGTTCAGTTAACAGTTACATGCTAAAGAATAAAGATGCGTAATACCAAGCTCCGTGTGTGGCGTAATTATATACATGTATCGAGGCTGGGGAAGATGCTACAACTGATAACGAGATAAGGGATTCATAACCTGAAGAATCAACAGTGTTCTCCCACAGAGTTTGCCATTGTCCAGCAAATTGCTCGTGTGTGCCACATGTGTGTCAGTCAAAGTGAAGATCTACTGTTTGCTTATGTGGAATCAAAATGCCACTCCAGCCACTATCAAGCTTTTGAACAGGACAAAGGCCTTACAGCGAAATTTGTATATTGATGGCCAGAAACCTACTGGTGAGGCAGTGAAAGAGGTACTGCGCCACAAAGCAAAACCAAGCATAAGGCTATACTGAATGATAACGCTAAATGTAGTGACAACGACTATCAGAGAAGTGCTAAAGGCAGAGATAGCCAGGTGCAAGTAAGCACTAGAAGACAATGCAGAAGTGTAATGATGAAGTACAGGTACAAGAGACAAAACCAGTGTTTACCATAAAGAGGAAGAAGGTGCAGCACGTCCAGTAAGTGGACAAGATGACCCCAGTTCGAATACAGAGCCAGTACTTTTGGAAGGTGCAGAGTCAAGTGCACATCAAGCGCTGTCTGACCAGCACATACTTTCCATGATGATAGAAAGAGGCATGAAATACACAGCTGCAGCCTTCCTAAAACCACATCAACCATTGTATACAGCCCTAAAGCAGAATATTGGAAACAGAGGGACTGCCTGGATGGAAATGTTTGATGATTTCTTCAATGCACAGAAAAAAGCAGATACCAAAAAGATTATCGCACATCTCAAGAATCTTGCAGTTGAATGCGTTATCTACTGATAAATCCCATACCATCAGTTGTGGTGGCTTTAAAGCTAAGGCCTTTGGCCTTCCCTTCTTCGCTCAACCGCACTCTATTCAAACTTTATGTGACCCCCCCTGACAAAACTGGTGAGATCGTTCGGGTTCCAGGTGCTCTGCTTCGCTGCTGACACACAAATCATTGTCAACATTTTGATCTTTATATGACCAGCAACATATGCTGGAAGTAGGACAATTTAAATTTAAAATTAATGCAGCCACAACCGAGGTGCTAGTCTTTGGACCACAAAAACCTGGGGGTCCTCTTCAACGTGGGCCTGTCCTCTGATGCCCAGGTGAACCATACAGTCAGCACCTGTTTTTACACCCCTAAACTCCCGTAGAGAATACTGCCATATATCCCAATGGAACTACACTCGCCCAATATCATCGCACTAGTCACCTCCAGGTTGGACTACTGCACCGCTCTGCACCATAACATCAGCACAGGTTCCCTGAACAAGCTTCAGGTGGTACAGAACGCTACAGCAAGTCTGATACTCCCAAAGTATCAGTCTGTCAGGGAAGTAGTCCAAGCCCTGCACTGGCTTCCCACCAGGAAGCGCTTTTCCTTCAACGTACTGAATTTGGTGTACAAGGAAATGCATAGTAACAGCTCATCTTATCTTAAAACTATGTTTCAGTGCAACACTCCAGGGAGGATCCTGAGATCCTCTTCTTTTAAAAAACTGATCTCTCCCAGATTTCACAAGTCCAAGTGGGGTGGCCCCTCCTTCTCGGTGGCAGCCGCAAACCACTGGGACTCTTTTTCCCTTCCCATTTCCAAGACAGACTCACTTCCGGTATTAGGGAAGCTCCTAAAGACCTGGTTATTTGCCTCCTAGCGGGTTGTTGGTGTGGTCACTTCTCCCTGTTTGCTTAGTACCATGACACCATCTGGTATAAGTGTGCTATATAAATATTATCCTATCCTATCCTAATAAAGAAAATACCACATACTGATGAAGTTTCCTACTGTCTAATCAAAGAGGAGCTAAATATCAAGTTAAATCCAATTACGAAAAATATATTTTCAAGCAAGGAATACAGAAAGCCGATGAAAATATCAACAAATTTGTTGAAAGACTTGATGCACTCATCAAACATTGTAAGTTCAATTAATTCAGTGACAAAGCTATACTACTCAGAGTTATAGATGGTTGTTTGTATTTCAGATACTGAATGCAGTCAGAAATGCTTATTCTGGAGCAATTACTCATGCCTGCAAAAGCTTATGAACATGCAGAACGACAAGCTGCTGACATGAAGGCTGGAAGAGCCCAGAGTGAGTCAGCACTGTATATGAAAAGTAAGCATTGATACAAGGTCGAGGACCATAAAGTGTTGTCTTCATAGAAAAAGAAAGTGTGCTTCAGATGCGGATTTTCATTTTCATATGAAGGTAAATGTTCCACCATTGAACAAGTATGCAATGGCAGCTGGAAAGGAAACCATTATGTAACAGTTTACAAAGTGAAGAAAAAATTAAGAGGGTCATGCCCACAAAACAAAATGTACTCACACCCCTAAGGCTAAGCAGCAACATAACCTGAGGCAAAAGGACACTAAAAGAAGTCTATCATCATCCTAATCTTTGTACAAAAGTTCTTCAATTTTATTGTCAAGCAACAATCAAGAAGATGGACGTGCAATATTGACATCAACTACAGAGAAACGTCAGATTAGCTGCATACAGAGAAGAATACAAGTCAAGGCGAGATAGACAAGTGGTCACAAAATTCTTTCAGACATTGTCCTGAAATCACACTAAATTTGAATGATTATTACATATCTTTTATCATGGAGAGTGGTGAGTCAAATAATATCATACCTGAGAAGGACAAGGAACTGTCTCCAGTACCCCCTCTCACACCGCCAAAGCCTTATCTGTATAAATGGACTGCATCAACGCCATTAAACAGTCAAAGTTCATTTGTAGCAACTATGAAGTGAAAAAGGACAAAGGTACAAGCAACCATTCATGTACCTCATGGTACTGCGTCAAGTGACTGTTTACTCAGGTTCAATACGGCTTTTGAAATGGGACTTATATCTGTAAACTACAACATAAATGCTCATCACGAAATTATGAGTAGAGTTCCCATCATTTCATGGATTAGGATGAATTAAGATAATGAAAGTGCAACTGTATATCAATGAGGACGTTCATCCTGTTGCTCAAAGACATTGTCAAATTCCATTTTAATTACAGGAAGCGGTTGAAAAATAACTTGAAAGGTTACTGAAGCATGATATCATTGAACAATCTACTGGTAAGACACCATGGATTTCCCGCATTGAGGTAGTGCCCAAAAAGGACAGTGAAGTAGCTGCATACATTTATGTAGATGTGTGTCAAGCTAACAAGGCAATTGAAAGAGAATGATATGCAGGTCCACACATTGCAGATTGCACGGTTCAATGGTGCTAAAGTCTTCTTCTGCATTGAGTTGAACAAATGGTATCAATTGGAACTAGAAGAAAATTGAAGGTACATTACTACCTTTTCTACCCATATCGGTTTGTTCAGATATAAACAATTAAGTTTTACACATGTCATCAGGCGCAGAACTTTTTGAAGACATCATTTGTCTTTGGGGGCTACACAAAAGAAACAAGATAATGCTCTTAGACAGGTTTGCCTTTTACGTGCTGATTCAGCTAAGTGTGAGTTTCACAAAACAAAACTCAAATTCTTTGGTCATATTTTCCTCGATGAGAGAATGAATCCACATGTACCTTCATCTTTTGTACAAGCTTTATCAGCCACCTGTCCCCAAAAAGATGTTATAATGTTATGCTCTTTTTTAATCATGGCTAGTTACTGCTCTAGGTATGTATATGATTTTGCCACAGTAAGTGCCCCATTTAGAGACTTAATGGAACAACATGTCATTTTTTATTTCAATGGTGACGTGAATGCACAGATTTAAGAAACTCAAAAATGCAATTGAGAACGCCACTGAAATGGCCTACTTTGATCCGAGGCTCCATACAGAGGTTGTCATTGAGGAAGGCTCGATCCTTGTCCAACATAATAGACACACAGATACTCAAACATATTGTGGCTTATGCTGGCAGAAGTTTGTCAAAAACTGAACATGCCTCTTCATAACCTGAAAAAGAAAGCTTAGCAGTGGTATGGGCTTGTGAACATTTCCACATGTATTTATATTCCACTCGTGTCACAGTCATCAAGCATTGCTTATCATCTTTGGCTATCCTAAAGCTAAGATGCCTCCTCCCATTGAAAGATGGGAGTTGTAACTGCAGGAATATGACTACACTATTGTGACTGACCAGGGAAAGATCACACTGGGCCTGGGTGTAGTTCCACTCCGCAGAATTCCACAAAGTTACCAAAAACTCCACCAAATTCATAGAGTTCTATAGGCAGGCGGAGTATTGCTCGCACACTGTAATTTATTGGGCTAAGGAGTGCGGGCGTGAAAGGAGGCACCAGGCTAAACCCAGGGAACTATGCTGTACCTAGAGTGTCTGGGTAAAGCCTGGGGCAGTGGTAATAGGTCTGTCTGGGTGTGGTGAACCTGTAGACTCTAGCCGGCGGTTGCAAGAAGGGTTTTATCCAGTGCCATGAGTGAGTGGCACAGGCTGGAGCTTGTGGGGTGACACCGGGCAGGGTCGTCAGGCTGCAGTGCAGTGTTGATAGTGGCAGAAGTGGTCATTCACTGTCAGGTCCAGTCCTGCACGCATACATGGTGTCAGCATCCTGGCTTGGCCCCCCTGCTTTTCTTATCCCCATAGTCACCTAATCCATAGGCACCCAATGGCAGGAGCTTCAGTGCAAGTGCTGGTTTTAGCTGGCCTCCTAGCAGCCAAGTCAGTGAGGTGCAGCCCTAAAAAGCCCCCGCCCAATCAATCATGGTCCCTGCGACTCCCTGTCACAATGTAAGTTGACACAAAGCACAGCAAGACCACCTGGGTCTACATTGAGAGATAGGAAATGAAAAGATGTGCTGGGATATCCCTTTTATGGGACAGTTCCACTCACCCACCCATAGGTGGCATGCTTCATCATAGGGAAACCTCCTTGCAATGCAAACCTAGTTGCAATGGGGGTTACAACCCCCTCTCTAAGAGGGAGGAGTTCAGGGATGTTTTCAGTGTTTTCAAGAAAGGTCTCCTAAAACCAATTGTGAGATAAAAATAACTTTGGGGTATACCAAAATATTTTATTGGACCCTCTGTAGGTCAGGACTAAAACTGATTGCTATGAGAGAAGTAGATTCAATCTTTCTTAGAAAGGTGATGGCCACAAGTCTTGAGTAGGGTTCTGGGGGGCAGGGGGGAATGAGCCAAAGGCTCTGGAGACATGGGACGCTCAATGGCGTTGCGTCTGACTTGAGTATCGGGTATGCAATACGCGACCGACCCACCCTCCATGTATTGCAGAGCGGTGTCGCTCTGGTATGGTTATCAATTCTTACATATAGATGTGAACCATCCCCCTATGAGTAGCTAGTAGGGTTTCTAGCTCCTGAAGAAATGTCACAATCTCTAAGATACTAAAGGGCATGACATATGGTTATCATTTTCCTCATTTAAGAGCTTGACAAGACTATTAGAATCTCTTTGCGCAAGTACTATAGGTTTTTAATCATGACATGGAACCCGCTAATTAAAGTTGGTACAACTGGTTCCCATAGTTATTTTGAAATGTATATATTCCCCACACTCTACTCACCTTTGTATATATACCACACATCCCACACACACCTGCTTCATCAACGGCCAAGATCACATGTAAAAGAATCCCGGCAAAGTGCCCCCCTGTGGGGCCCATTGGGCATTGCAGCACTGGCCCAATGAGGAGCTGCTCTATGATGAAGCATGACAACCCCTCGGGTGTGTGAGGCTCATTGCTCCTTATAGGAGCTATCCTCCTCTTTGTCATCTGTTAGTAACAACACACCTCATGGTTTATAGGAATTTAGACCTCCTCAGGCTCTTTTTTTCTGTGATATTACAGTGCTAGATGAACCAAGGCAGAGCAGTGCAGTCTTGCCCCCGCCCAGTCAATCAGGGTCCCTTCCAGCCGCTTCACTATTGGCTACCAGCCCTAGTGACCTCTGTCACAAAATCAGATATTTTCAAGGATTCTACTATTATATCGTCAATGTCAAGTGGCTCCCTTTTGGCCACTGGAATATGAATACTGACTGATGACCCTGCGCTCACTTTTCATTGGTTTAAATATATTTTTACAGACAGTCACTGAAGGTCTGATAACCGAATGTATGATGTTACAACGCATGCCTTTACAACGCAGTTTTTACATCGCAACATCCATCACAATGCAAGATTTTACATTGCATGCCATCACAACGCATTTATAGAAACTACATTTACAACACATTACATTATGACGCATACCATTACAACGCATACCATTACAACGCATATTACTTTTAGGGCAAAAATAGGGTTAGTCTTGGATAGTGTAGCGGTAAAAATTACTATTCCTACTGCAGTGAGTGCAACAGTAGAGTAAGTGTTGGATAGTGTAGGGGTTAAAATTACTATTCCCACTCCAGTGGGTGCAACAGTAGGGTAAGTGTTGGAGAGTGCCAGTACAGTGTAGTTACCACTTACAAAGTGGCTGAAGCCTACATAAACTTTATCGTAAAGTCCAGTACATCTGCTGCTATGTCATTGAAACAAATCATTGCTACCACAAGACATTATTGCAAATGAAATCAGCACACTCAACCTCTTACAAATGACAGTGAGTATCAGAAATTAACAAAATTTTAAAAAAGAGCTTTGTGTTACTCAAGAAAGTATTGACTTATGAGGTCTGAGAATTTCCATACCGGAGAGTATGAAAAAATAAGTCATGGAAGTGGCACATGAAGGACATTTTGGAATTGTCACCACTAAGTGAGCTCTCTGAGACAGAGTCTGGTTTCCTCATCTTCATGAGAGAGTTGAAAGGGAATTAAAGGCCTATTATGTGTGCAACTGCTTACCTCCTGAAACAACCTAGCATCCATTGAACAGGTCTGATCTGCCAAAGCATGCGTGGGAGAGGACTTCTGTTGACTTATTTGTACCCCTTGACAATTTACATTATCTGATGGTAGTCATTGATGAGTATTCTCGTTATCCCTTGGTTGGAGACCTCTCATCGATCACTCAAGAAAAAATCATTGAGAGGTTAGATGGTAGTTTTGCAACATGGAGTGTTCCTTTGATTCTGAAGTCTGACAATGGCCCACATTTTTAACAGTCAAGAGTTTAAAGACTTTCTGACTCATTTAAATGTCAAGCATCAGAAATGCACACCTCTTTGGACACAAGCAAATGGAGTTGTTGAGAGTTTTATGAGCAAACTCAAAAAGACCCTAGAAAAGCTTGAACTTAAAGCAGCTCTAAATTCTGCTCTTCATGCATACCGGTGGACTCCCCATTTAATGACAGCTGAAAGTCCTGCCATATTGATGTTAAGGAGAGCCATGAAGACCAAGTTACAACATTGAATCAAAGAAACCTTAATTAAGGATGGTGAAATTCATTAAAAATATTCATGTCACAAATACAAAATGAAGACATCTGCAGAAAAATGCCAATGTGCTAAGAGCACTGCCTTTACAAAAAGAGATCGATTACTTGTCAGACAGAAACTAAAGTGCAAGTCTGATGTTTCTTTGATGTTGACCCACTGAGGGTTGTGACTAGTAAAGGACACAGGGTGACCACTCACCATTCTGGAAAGTCCATTACTCAAGATTCTTCACACTTCAAGCACCTTCCTCATCATTCACCAACTTCAGATGTCAGAAGTGAGGCTGTTCCACCTGAGCAGGTCCTTGCACCAGCTCCCCATGCACCCTTGACAGGTCTGCCCTGCCTCCACTGCCTGAGCCCACCGACCGTTGTCCCTTTGCCCACATCGCTCCTGATTCTGTGGAAGCTGCCTTAACCGTTCGTTGCTTAAGGCTAGCTTTTACTTCTGTGTTAGCCCACGCTATCATCAGCCCATTTTGCGTTTTGCATATGTAAGTTTGCATTATTGTATTTACTTTCTGTTCTCCTGTTTATACTTCTGTGCTAGTCAGCATTTTAGTTCCAGTATTAGCTAGCCCCTCTTGCGACACTCTCCTGCTGTTTTTTTTACCGCCATTGCCGATCTTGCCTCCCACTGCCCAGTTCCCCCTCCCTTAAGACCTACTTACCGGAGGCCTCAGCTTCTGTTTGTACCTGTTCGTGCCTGTACCTAACCCAGAGACAGGAACTCTGGCCCTCCTGGCATCCATCGCCACACTACTAGCCAAGTTCCTAACCCAGGCCCCTAAAAGCCGCAACAAGTGTTGCATCTTCTCTCCACAAGCCACTGTATTTCAACGGCAACACCGAAACCCCATCACTGCCACACAGCCAACCTCTGACCCCTCCAAACAGATCCAGTGCATACTGCTCAATGTCTGATCCCTCTGATAACACACAACAAAAATCTGGGACACCATTACTACCCTCACCTCTGACTGGATATTCCTCACAGAGACCTAGTTGAGTCTGACTTCAATCCCCAACATTGTGACTGCAACAAGAGGATACACAGAGCCTCTACCAACAAGCATGGAGGAGGCATCGCCATCATCCACAGGCATACCCTCCAATGGACCACCACCAAATACGACCTCTCATCAACTAATGGAGCACCTCAACTTCCAAATCCGAACTGATGCACAGACAACCATCAGAGTAACCCTCGCCTACAAACCTCCAGGCCCCTGCCCCGGCTTCTGCAGCACAATCTCTGAATTCATCTCCCCCTGGAAATTGACCCCAAGCACCACATCTTCCCAGGCTTCTTCAACTTCCACCTCCATGTCCCCAATGAAACCAGCTCCGTAAACCTCCTGGAAAGATTGAGAAACATCGGGAATTCACACAGCTGGTCACCAGCTCAACACATAGCGCAGGAAATATACTTAACCCCATCTTCACATCTAGTAACACACTCAAGTTCAGCCATGTCACCGAGCTAACCTGGACAGAATCAGCCAATTCACCATTGCAGGCTCACATGGACCCATCACCAAACCCCCATCCCTTCACACGGCAGTTGAACAAAATCACTGAGACCCAAAGGACCACCACCCTCAACACCTCCAGACCCGACACCCCCAGTAGCCTTGAGCTAGCTATCCAGAACTTCTCTGACTGTTGCTCCCAAGAAAACAGACAACACCAGCAGATTCAGTGATCCCGCCAGCTGGTTCACCCTCAAACTCTGGCCCCTCAAGCATGAATGAAAATGACGATAGCGCTACAGGAGGAACCTCACAGACCTCACCACCTTCAAATCATCCCTCAGCAAATACCACCACCGCCTCAAAGAAGCCAAGAAAGATGCCCTAATCAACAGCATTGAGGCAAGTGCCAAAAACATGAAGGAACTCTTCAGCTTCATCAGAGATTTCTCCTGCCCATCTGCCACAGATAATGTGATCCGCCCTTCCTAAGCCTTTTGAGACACCCTGGTGAGCTACTTCTACAACAAGAAATCTTACATCTACAGCAACTTCGACACACAACCAACCGACTTTGGAAAGCTACTGAAGAGACTCAGTGCGACCTGCTCACCAACTGGAAACTGCTCACCACCCTGACCACCCTGAGCACCACAGGCATCATGACCTTGATTCACTCCAGAGCACCGACAGACCCCTGCTCCACCACGTCTTTAAACTCAGATTGAGGGAAAGCAGCAGTGCACTCATCAACATCCTCAACTCC
Source organism: Lissotriton vulgaris (assembly GCF_964263255.1). Taxonomy (NCBI): domain Eukaryota; kingdom Metazoa; phylum Chordata; class Amphibia; order Caudata; family Salamandridae; genus Lissotriton; species Lissotriton vulgaris. The sequence continues at coordinate 1,271,374,079 of NC_141689.1, forward strand.
TCCATCACCACAATCACGAACCAATATGCATGGAAACATGCAGAGGTTGAACCATTCCTGAAGAAACCCTGCACCGACCTCGCAAACTCACGAATTTCCGCCCAAATTCGCTGTTTGCCTTCCCTGCCAAGGTCCTGGAGAAAGCCATTAATCTCCGAACACCTGAAAGAAAACAACGTCGTCAACACCTCCCAATCTATCTTCCGGTCCAACCACAGCACTAAGACCGCCGTGATTGCCACAACTGACATTATCAGATCCTTTTTGATTGAGGTGATACAGCAGCCCTGACCCTCCTTGACCTCTCGGTGACCTTCATCACTGTTTTCCACCACATCCTCATCACAAGGCTCTATCACATTGGCATCCGTGGAAACGCCCTCAAGTGAATCAACTCCTTCCTCTTAGGGAGCACAGAGAGAATTGGCCTTCCTCACTTCATCTCTGAGCCAAAGAACATCATTTGCGACACCCTCCAAGGCTCATCCCACCTTTGTCATCATCTACATCACTACTCTGGCCAACATCTTCTGCACCCACAGGTTCAACATCATCTCATACGGCGATGATACACAACTCATCTTCTCTCTTGCAGAAGACCCCCCACCACAAGTTCCTAGTTCTGGAATGCCATGACCAACGTCACCAACTGGATGTGGTCCAACTGCCTGAAGCTGAACATCGACAAGATGAAAGTGCTCATCTTCGAGAGGAACACCTCACCATAGGATGGCACATGGTGACCCTTGCCAACCCTCACTGACCTCTCCTGACACCTCTGCATCATTTTGGATAGCAAACTCACCATGAAGCCCCAGGTCAATGCAGTTTCCTCCTGCTTACACACCCTCAAAATTCTATGAAAGATCTTTGGTTGGATCCCTGTCACCACCAGGAAAACAGTCAGCAAGCCCTCCTCCCTAGCTGAATTGTCTATGGCAATGCACTGTAAGCCAGAACCACCATTCAACTCCTCAAGTGACTCCAGACAATATGGAATGCTGCAGCCAGACTCATGCTCAACCTCCCCAAATGGGCCAGCATCACCCCCCACATCAGAAGCCTCCACTGGTTCCCCGTCCAGAAGAGATGCCAGCTCAAGTTGCTAACCAATGCCTACAGAGCCCTCCACAACATCAGACCTACCTACATCAACCACCGGCTGACCTTCCACCAACCTGCCAGACAACTTCACTCTCCCTCCCTTGCCCTCACACACATCCCCTGCATCTGTCAGAGCCACAGTGGAGGTCATTCCTTCTACTAACCTCACTGGCAAGTCCTGGAATGACCCCCCTCCACCTTTGAGCCTCAACTGCAATCAGCGACTTTAGGAAAAGACTCAAGACCTGGCTCTTTGACTAAGGCTCACAGGACCTCAGTGACTGATTGCCCTAGAGGTGATAAGCCGCGCTATATAAATTCAGATTGATTAATTGGTTGAGGAGCCTGAAAACCCAGCAACTGACCCTGTATCTATGTCACCAGTGCAAGTCATGGACACTTCTCATATCTCTTCACAACCTCCCAGGACAAGATCTGGGTGATTAATTCGAGCTCCACAATGAATTATTAGAGAGTTGTGATTTATATATATACTGTTTGTACTTTGTGTTTAACAAGGGGGGAGATTGTGAGTTAGCGATGAAGGGACTCTTTCGGTTCCTGACGGACTCCGTAAAACAGTGATGTAAGTGTTCAGGTGTGGTTGACAGAATTCACAAAGTAGAATGTTCTGTTACACGTTGAAAAATAAATGAATTTGATGAGGATGAGAGTTGATAAATGGATTTGATGAGAATGGAGTTGATGAGAGTTGATGAGAGATGACCTCATCAACTAATGGAACACCTCCACTTCCAAATCCGAACTGATAGACAACCATCAGAGGATACCTCGCCTACAAACCTCCAGGCCCCTTCCCCGGCTTCTGAAACACAATCTCTGAATTCATCTCCCCCTAGCAATTGACCCGAAGCACCACATCTTCCTAGGCTTCTTCAACTTCCACTTCGATGTCCCCAATGACACCAACTCCGTAAACCTCCTGGAAAGATTGAGAAACAGCGGGACTTCACACAGCCGGTCACCAGCTCAATACACAGCGCAGGACACATACTGGACCCCATCTTCACATCTAGTGACAGACTCAAGTTCAGCCTGTCACCAAGCTAACCTGGACAGCATCAGCCAATTCACCAGTGCAGGTTCACATGGACCCACCACCAAACCCCCATCCAAGCTCAGTTTATGGCGTAATCATTTTCATGTATGGAGGCAAGGGAGTAGGCTACAACTACCACTTCAGTACACTTCCAGACCAGGAACCCATCTTGAACCAAGGACTCCAGAAGGACTCACAAGGCTAGTCTGCTGGCCTCCTGATCTGAGCCTCAGGGACATAATATGCCTCCCCACGGCTCCTGGACCCGTCTTCAAGGAGCTCCTGACTCCAAGAGGCGCCTCTCAGGTCCTGGGCCATTGGAAGTTGTCTTTTTGCTCTTTAATTCAAGCTATTGTGCTTTCTTGAATGCAAATGGGCCTGTTTGCTCTGGAACCATGCTGCTCGCACAAAGGAACAGCATGAACCACTTCAAGTTTGTCTATTCACACAGCTGCAATCACCTGCCGGCATGGATCATCACCAAGAGGCTCCAGCCTTTCCAGACGCTATGCCCGGCCTGCTCTTTGCGTCACCGGTGACGCTCTCCTTGCTCCTGGCAAACGACTCCCCATGAAAGGACCCCTTACCACAAAGCTTGAGAAGGTAAATCTTCAGCTGGACTAACCTGAGACTGTGTCTTACCTGCGCATCATCACGGTCAGCCTGAACATTTGTATTTGACTCAGTCTAGCGCAACCTGATATCACCGGTTGGCACTATATGCTTCTAAGTGCTATTCTACAGTTTTAATTTTATTTTAGCTTATTCCTAAAAAAAACATAACTTCGTCTTGCTTGATTTGTAGAATTAAGCTACCTGGCGTGGAGATATTTTTATGTTGTGTTTTCACTGTTTTACTGTTTGAAGTACTGCACAAATAATCTACACACTGCCTACTTAGTTAAGCCTGACTGCTCTGTGCTAAATTTCCAGAGTTTGTACAAAGGTTAATTTAGGTTTGCCTTAACCTTACCCTGACTAGGTTAATGGTTACTGTTTAACTAATATTCATACCCCGGTCAACCAATGACTCACAGTACTCTATGAGCAATTTAACTGGAAGTCACTGTCCTCATTGTGCTTAGTGAGTAAACTAGCAGAAAGTTACCCCTCAAGCCAAAGGAGTAGCCAAGAAAATATAATACCCCCACTTTATATTACATTAAATAAATGAGCAACGTTAGCGACCCTGATATTTCCCTTTGAAGCCAGTGAGAATTGGTCTTGTGATGAAAATTTGCATAAAAGGATGCATTTTAATGCATGAAAGAAATTTTGTCAAAAACTGTATTCAACTTAATTGTCATCTTTTGTTCATCCTTTTCTTCTTTTCATCTTCTTTCTTTCCTCATGTTCTTCTTTTCATCTTGACTTTCTTTCTATCCATCTTTCTTCTGTAATTCCAATGGTTTCTTTTTTTCATTCTCCTTTGCATCTTTTTGTTTGTGTATCCTTTCATTACGTCTCTCGTTCCTTCACTCTGTTCTTTATAGTCATATTTTATTTTATTTTCATATTTTCGTATTCCCATTCATTCATCCTTTGTTCCTTTCTCTTCTTCATCCTCTTGTCCTTTCTTCTCAACTGTATTCCATCCTTTTTTCTTTGTTTTCCTCTCATTTGTTAAATCTCGTATGTCTTTCCAGCTCTTTTTCATTATTTACGTTCTAGTCTACTACCTTCCTTTGCTTTCTCTCTCCATTGCCTCGCAATTCATTTTGACTTATTTTGTTAACAATTTATTCCTGTCGCCATTTTTTGCTACTTGTATACCCTTTGGCCTCTTCCAAACACATCCATCATCATTATTATTTTTGCTTTGTTTGTTGGCTTCTTCTGTTTTGTGCTGACCTAGGAGCCACAAATCAAAGTTAGGAAGGGCCACAGAATACTTTTATCTTCCCCCGTGACACCCCCGCTTAAAATACTTGAGCGAGTGGTTTCACTACACACTTGCTTCAAGTATACAGGCCCCCAACCAAATAAACCTTCATGTGTGATATGCAGGAATTTGAATTGCATCCTAGCGCCTAGCTCTTAAAGTCAGTGGATGGTTTGTAAACTTTGGAGACATGGTAACATTTTGCCATTTAGTATTCTTATCCTATAATTTAACTCCTTGGATGCTCATGATGAGCTTAGCTCATCATGAGTCACGGTGCTCGTGTGTTGACTGTTAGAACGCTCACACGCGGGGCTAATTCCCCTGCTGTGCGAGCGTTCTACAGGAACGGGTGTGGTCATGATGAGCTCAGCTCATCATGATCACACGACCACCGTGGCTCATGACAAGCTGAGTTCGTCATGAGCATGTGGGCTCTGTGCGTGCCCCCGCTCCCCCAGCACAGTGGGGGATTCAGCCCGCATGCAAGGGTTTAACAATCAATAATTTTGCAAAATACGACTTGGGTAATACAACACCAAATTAGGTTGCACCCAAATGTACCTAAGTGTTTCTGGGAAATACATTTTCTCAAGCACACCCAGCTAAAAAGAGAGTGACTGTATAGATCTTTTACTTTCTCCGAAGGTAGTATAATCAGCCCAAAAAGCCCAGGTTGTATCCTGTATCCTGCAGACCTATGTATTGAAGGTGTTTTTCCACTGAAACATATCAATCTCACATTGTCGCCATTTAATAAAAGCAAACTTTTGTTCATCCAATTACAAAGCTCTTCCTGTCAATTTCTAATAACGTGTATTCAGCGTGCTGCTGAAATCACCTGTTTCACACTCTGATAGTTCTCATGAAAGACCTCCTTCTGATATTAAAAAGAACAGGAGGAACACTAAAATCGTATTATATCCCTTGTTTGCTCAGAATCACAGAGAGAGAAATGGAGAAAGGTGTTGGGTGCTTGGAACCTTTTTTCACGCATTGCCTTTTTACTCTCCTCCCACACCTATAGGATGTCCACCACGTGGAAGCTGCAACGGGGTCTTTCGCTAATTCGTTGCTCAACAGGAGTAAGGCATTGTGTTTAGTTAGCTATCAAACAGTGGGTCAAACTTGGTTGTCGGACTGTCGAGTGAGTATCCATATTCGTGAGCGTAGGAGTAGTGAGCTTCAATCTCTAAACAGGTGGTGTGACCTTCTGGTCAGAGACCTGCTCTCTCCCCAACAGCTCTGCTGTTGTGCCACCTGCCAAACCCACTACACCTCTCCTGGTAAGTGTTTGAGTTGTCTGTCATAGGTGTTCAAGTTGCCTTTCATTTTATTGTGCCTGTATTGTCTTTTCTGTATTCTGGTTAGTTTTTATTGTGTTGTACCTGTGCATTTTTGTCTCTGTCCTCTGTTTTTGCTGACAAACCAACGCCAAGGACCCTGGTTCTCCGACCTTCCAACACCACGACTGAGCTGATCTCCTTGCACCCAAACCTGGAAAAAGCAACAACTGCCAGCTGTCTTTGCTGAACTCTACCCAAGGACAGTTCTCCCGCAGACACTGCCATCAAACCTTCATCACCCTCCTCACCAGCACGGTGGCTGCCCCCACTCCGGACAGCTGCACCCCCGAACCCCTGAGGTGCATCCTCTTCAACATGCACTCCCTGCACAGACACGCTGTAGAGATCTTGGACCTCCTTGACACCCTTTTGCAGGCGTCGCATTCTTTACAGAAACTAGGACCAAGCCCACCTCTGCCCCCAACATCGCCATCGCCATTCCCAAAGGATACAAAATCCAGAGGAAGGACCGCCCCAACCACCCAGGAGGAGCACTCGCCATCGCATACAAGAGCTCCCTCCAACTCACCACCTCCAGCACAAGTGACAGCCCTCCACCACAGAACACCTCAATTTTCACATCCAGACCAGCCCCAGAATGACCCTAGGAGGCACCCTAGCCTACAGACCTCCCGGACCTCGAACTGCGTTCACCACTACCATTACTGACCTCATCGCACCCCACGCCATTGCCTCCTTGGACTACATACTCATCGTAGACCACAACTTGCACCTTGACAACCTCAATGGCCCCAACTCCACCACCATCCTGGACAATTTTGCAAACCTCGGACTAAAACAACTCGTCACCACCCCCACCCACAAGGCAGGACACACCCTCAACCCCATCTTCGCAGGAGGTGGCAGCATCCACTTCAACTACACCACACAACCCACCTGGACGGACCACCACTGCGTGCACTTAAACATCAATAAACCCATTACCCCCTAACCTGCACCCCGCCCACTGCAAAGAAATTGGGGGAAGGTCACTGAGGAGCACCTCAACTCCACCCTCAACCGTGATGCTCCCTCCTCCTCAACCGACGCCAACCTCGCAGCCAAAGAACTTCACAGATGGCTTACCAACCACACAGACAAGCTCGTACCCCTCCACAACCCAGATAGACAGCACCCCAGGAAGGCCACCTGGTTCACCACTGACCTCCAAGAATCCTGATGCACCTGTAGATGTCTCAAGAAGACTTGGAGAAACAGCAAATCCTCAGTAGACCGCTCCACCTACAAGAACGCCATGACAGAATACCATCATCTCATCAGATCCACCACGAGGACCTTCATACATACAGAACAAGATCCTCGCCAACTCCAGCAACTTAAAGGAACTCTTCTGCATCATCCAGGAATTCACCAAACCCCCCAGCGAAACCCACGGACATCATTCCCTCCCAGGACCACTGCAAGAAACTTGGCTCCTACTTCCATCTGAAAATCAAGTCCTTCTACGACACCCAACTCAGAAACCTCTCCCTCCTCCAGCAACACTTGCCAGTCCACCTCTCCTCCTAAACTGTAGTTAGCACTGAAGATACTGTGTCGACCATGAAAGGCATTTACTCAGGAGCCTCCATGGACCCCTGCCCTCTACACATTTTCCACAGAGCCAACACCACCATCGCACCAGAGCTACGACACACTATCAACGCCACCTTAGAAACTGGCATATTCTCAGATGACTGGAAATGCACAAAAGTTAAACCCCTACTTAAGAAGCCCTCAGCACACCCAACAGACCTCAATAACTACCAAACCATCTTCCTCCTCCCCTTCGCAGCCAAAGTCAAAGAGAAGACCGTCAACATCCAATTAACGTAATTAATCGAAGAGAACTCCATCCTTGACTCCTCCTAATCTGGATTCCACAACAACCACAGCATCGAGACCACTCTACTCGCCGCTACAGACAACATCTGCACCCTCCTCGACCAAGGCCACACCGCTGCCTTGATCCTACTTGACCTCTTTGCAGCCTTCAACACAGTCTCCAATCGCACACTAACCAGCAGACTCCACAACACCGGCATACAGGGAACTGCACTCGGCTGGCTCTGCACCTTCCTCACTGGCAGAACCCAAAGAATCAAACTTCCACCCTTCCTCTCCGAACCCACTTAGATCAACTGCAGAGTACCCCAAGGATCTTCGCTAAGTCCTACGCTCTTCAACATCTACATGGCCCCCCTCGCCGCCATCGTCAGACAGCACACTCAGCATAGCATCCTACGCCAACTACACCCAGCTCAGCCTCTTCCTCACCAAGGACCCCACCACCTCCAGACTCAGCTTCCAGGCAAGAATGAAGGACATTGCATCCTGGATGAGCAGCAGCTGCCTGAAGCTCAACTCGGAGAAGACCGAAGTCCTCATACTTGGACCCTCCTCCTCTGCATCGGACAACACCTGGTGGCGCAGCTGCCCCACCTCCATCGATTACACCCAGAACCTCAGCATTATACTCGACTCCTCCCTCTCCATGACCCGACAGATAAATGCTGTCGCCTTCACCTGTTCAAACACCCTCTGCATCATTCGCAAGACTTACAAATGGATCCCCCCGAATCAAGAAAGACTATCACCCAAGCACTCATAACCAGCACACTGGACTACAGAAACGCCCTCTACGCGGGGATGAACAAATCTCTGCTCTGCAAGCTCCAGACCATACAGAACACCACAGCCAGACTCATCCTCAGCATCCCTCGACACAAGCACCTCACCCAACAACTGCGAGACCTCCAAGGGGTCCCTGTTGGAAAGAAAGTAACTTTCAAAATACTGACCCACGCCTACAAATGCCTCCACAACACCGGACCCAATATCTCAACAAAATAATCTCCTTCCCTGAAGGCCTGCGCATCTGCAGAGCAAGAGGAGACTTCTCCTATATCACGGCTAAGACCTGTAATGAGCTCCCGATCGATATCAGGTGTGCCCCCACTATGCACACTGTCAGAAAGACCTTCAAGACCTGGGTCTTTGACTGACCGGAGCTGCTCCCCCCCCAGCACCTTGAGCCATGATTGATTGATTGATTGATTGGTTGAGTGAGTGATGTAGGTTCATGGAGGAGAGGGTGCAATCTAAGAGGGATGGCCTCACATAAGGCACAACCTATCTCATTTTTATGATTTACAATTTTTTTCAGGATTATCATAGCTGTTTTTTTTACTTGTTTCTTAGATTATAGCTGGCTTCCTGGCTCAGATCCTGCTTGTTATCATATATTCTCTGGATTGCACTCCAAAGTACATTGCATGTTTTAAATCAATAAGAAAAACACAGAGGTATTCACATAAAGGTTTAGAAGTCAGATGCCTATTTTCCTTGGAAAATAGTGCAGGTTTGATTATAAAAAGATATGTCATACTTTGTTAGGGAGGAGGGAGATGAGTAGATAATTCTGACACTGAACAGCATTGTGGCTCCAGACAAGGAGATATGCCACAGGATACTGTAGGACCATCAACATCCTCAGTGACAGAAAAGCAAGAAAATGATGAGCTCACAAATGCTGAGAGTCTTTCAGAATAATAAAACACAGCTGCAAGAAATATAGTATTTGACATTTATACCCACTCACGCAACAAATCAAAAAGATGAAAGATGGCAAAGTGACATGCAAGCTTGCAAAGAGATGCTAAGCCATGTCTAAAGAGCAATTTACTCTTTTGGAACATCCACTATGCAAAGATGTGTGAGGGCAAACCCAATGAGTGGGTTCCAGATAAATACTAAAACATTAAAAGAATAAACAAAGACAATCCCAGACCAGATAAATACCAAAGCATTAAAACAATAAACAAAGTCAATCCTAGATCAGAAATTAAGCAAGATCAAGGAATACCTCATCGATCATAGAGTTAAATACTAGGTGCTAGATCCACCTCTTTAAGGAATGGTGATGTTTTGCATAGACTGTGACATCTATATATGATGTGTTGCAGGTGCGAAAACGAGGATTGACCCTCTCTTTTTTTGTCTGCCTGGACCAACTCAACATGTGGAGCCACCTCAAAGATGTGACAGTTCTGCTACTGTCTTGACATTGTTCTATATGTTGTGATAGAACTGATAATAAATATGTAAAAACATTATAATTGGATAAGCAATGCTCAAAGATCACATGTAGAAGTTTCAAAAGTAAATTTTGTTTGCCAGCAATGTTTTAGATTTTGTTTACAATGGGTTTTTCTGCTAATATTCAAATAAACATTTGTTTAAACACAAAAAGGTTGCTCTAGGGCTATCCATTCAGGCTAAAAAAAGAAAACAATTGTATCCTCAACTTCACCCCTCTTTGTTCCCACACCTCTCCTCTCAAAGAGTACCATGGTGTGCATACATTAGGAACCTCTTACTTTTGAAACCTTCCCTGCTAATTAAGGTAGGGTTATGAATACTTGGTGTCAATAATGGCTGTATGGCTGAATGCAATGTGCAGTGGGCAGGGTACTTGTATCTGCTGGGTACAAAACTAAAAACCATGCACAGCTTGGGATGGTCACACAGGAGATTCAGCATAGGGCAAGTCTATTCTGCAGGTCCATGCCCAGTCCAGACTGTACGCGATTGGAAATCATGCAATATGGCTATGGTCAGACATGAATTTGAGTACAGCAGCCAGGACAATCAGTCAAGCCCAGCAGCACATAGGTGATGGCCACACATAGCAGGGAATGAAGACAGGTGGAAGGAGATCTGGGCCTTACAGTGCTTGACCAAAAGCGGGTACAGTTGTGGCTGGCTGGGGAATGGCACACCGTCTCAGGCATGGCTGAAAGCTGCACACAATTGGAGGTTAGTAGGGCACAAGTTTAGGCATTAGACCTGACCTAAGGAAACGCCCTATTGTTAGTCTCTACTATTCAAGCTCTGAGAGCTATGGACAGAATATTACATGAACATGGAAGCTGAATTGAGTACATGTAAAAAAAAACACCCTTAAGCAAATTTGCTTCCTTAATTTACATGATGTGGTTAGAAGTGAAATTTTCACTCACCCAAGTGCACTGCTCATAATTAGACCTAGGCACAATTTTAAATATGCTGATGGAATTTCTGGAATTTTGCATTTGGCTGTACACTTGTTATGCAAAATTTCTAAAATGTTGCCAGTATGCCACCATGCATAACTTTCATACCATTCATTGTAGAAATGTACTGTAAACACACCATTTGCTGTAAAACAGAATGGGAATAGAAGTACACAAGCAACTATTCTTTGAGGCGATTTTTGTCAATGCACAATTTTCTTGTGCAAAATTCATCCTTGCTTTAAAAATTGGCAGAAGGATCCATTATGTGCTAAAATAAAGTGCAAAATGACAAGTTTGCATTTTGCGTAATTCGTGTAGTTTTGTTGAAAGTTGCTTAACCATGCAAAAGTATATTGTGTGAGGGACTCCTTCCTGCACATGAACAATCATCCATGCAACACAGCCACCCTTGCAAAATGGAGCAATCGCTAGACAGGTATTTTCAGCGCCAGCGTAATGGAAAACACAGGGTGTGTGCTGTATTCTTGTGAATATAGCATATCATTGCGTTTTGTTTTTAAATGACTCTGTGCTGTAAGATTGCTTACACACAGCACCATTTTATAGTAAATATATCCCCAGGTCTCATTCTAAATTAACTATAATATTTAGATTACTTACAGCTAATCTTCATTACTCCAATTCTGCATTGCTCATTCCAGTACATACTAAGGGGCAGATTTATGTTAACTGGCGCATCCCGAGGGATGCGCCAGTTAACATGCTCCACAGTGCGCCACAGCTACGCCACCCATGGTGCGCTGCATTTATGATGCGGCGCACCATGGGGCAAAAACGGCACAGATGCGTCACGCATCTGTGCCGTAAAAGTGACGCATTGCTGGAGTTGCGTCGCAAGCGCAACGCAGCTCCAGCAATGCTCTGGGGGGGCCTATTCTTTCAATGCTGCCTCAAGCCTTACGCCTGCTCCAAGCAGGCGCAGGGTTTTGACGCAGCATTGGCCTGAAAGTGACTGAGTGAAATCTCATAGATTTCACTCAGCCACTTTCAGGAGGCGTTCCTGCGCAGGAACGCCCCCCCCCCCTGCGCAGGAACGCCTCCTCATGGCGCAGTGCTGTACAACGTGACGCATCTCCTAGATGCGTCACGTTGTAAATAGGGCGCAAGGATGCGCCACGTTTCCGCGCCGTTGCGTCACGCAACGGCGGCGTAAACGTGGCGCAAGCCCTTCATAAATTTGCCCCATAGTACAGTGCGGTCTCCTGATAGCCACCCTCATAAAGCGTCCTTCTTTAATTTGGATCTCCTAAATAGACCCACTAACTTTTATTATGGGGGGGAATTGTATCTTAACACCCCCCCTATATTTTGTAAAGTGAAATGGTATCCCTAGAACTTTCTGGTATTTTAACGCTCCCAAAACCCGCAAAGAAGACTTGAACCACAAGTACCGGGACAAGGAATGCAGAATTGGAGTACTGAAGATTACTGATAAGTAATCTAAACATTACCTTCTCAGGCTGCAATCCTCATTCTAGGCCTTAGTAAGTGCAGGTATGCTCAAGTGTTGTAAACTGGACTGCTTGCAGATACTCCTTCCACATTTTGCCCCCATCTGCTAGATTATGTGGTAATTGATCGGAAAGTGTGCCGGATCTAGCTAACCCGGCCCCACATCAGTGCTCATTCCATTTATAATGACAAATGTGATTTGGTACACCCAATTGATACTTTTACACCCCAGTAAGACCCTAGTATATGGTACCAGTGGTACCCAGGGCAGGGATGTAAAAGAGGTATCAGGGCTGCAGCACTTATTGTGCCACCCTGAGGAACCCAAGTAAAAGTGAAGTCTGGAGAACTGCCATGTCATCCCTGCACGAGCAGCCTGCCTGCTTGAGTTTGACCCTGCACACACCACGTGTGACAGGGTCACTTGACTGCATTTATTATATTTCAGTCAGGCCTAAGGTAGGCCTCCTATAGCCCAGGAGGAAGGATACAGTATATTACCTGTGTGGAAATATATGTGCAAGTATATATAGCCCAGGGTAGCATTTTAAATGTAATTCTACCACAAGTGACCGGCTGTCGCGGGGCGTGGCCAAAACATGAAAGATGGGGATGCGTGAATGATTGGGTCTGCTCCGGCCCACCATTAATCCTGTTGTGTCGATCGACAGAGGGAGTGCCAGTGGCCTTGCACCTGCAGCTCGGTGGCCAGAGTCCTCAGTGAAACAATGGAGTGCCAGTGAAAGCTCTTGAGGACAGCACAGACAGCCTGATCAAAGGCAGTGACGATGCTCAGCTGTGGAAAATCAGAGGGTGTTCCCCCAGATTGCCTGCCTCTATTCTGGGGAACAGATGGATGAACACCCCAGAGGAAATGGCACTCTGAGGCCAAACAGTGATTGGCCAGTTTCCAGCCCTGAAAATCGGAGGCAATTAGGGGGAGGACCTACGCAGAGATTGCAACTGTGAGGTTGCGGTTATAATATGGGTGGCCCACAGACTCAAAGACTGACAGGGATAAGTCTCTAGTGGGTGGCTACTGGGAAGGGCAGTCACAGTTGGCCCCGCTTTTGGGGATCTGGCAGAGAGTACAGGAGGACCTGTCTTGATGATCCGGGTGAGGCGGATCCCGCTGAGACGCTGCTGATTGCGATGCTCCCTGAATGAATCGGAAGGCCCCGCTGTTATCAAAAATGACTGCAGAGAGTAGAGGACTGAAACCCGACACCCACCCCAGATGGAGGGGAAGCAGGAAGTGCCCCATTCGCCTCAGTGGGACAGTGGGGGAACCACTGCGCGCTGAGAGCCAGATAACAGAACCAGGGGAGGCTGGATAGATTGGGGCCTCCTTAGCATACAGTGGAAGCCCAAGATTATGGGCAGAGAAAAGTAAACAATGTGCTAAGGAGGCAGAGGCCATTTGTGTGCCTGCTGGACCCACAGAGACCCAATTGCTGGGGCGTGAACTGCATTTGGGGCCATCATTAGGTCAGGCACATTCAAGGCCCAAAGAGATAATGTGTTTCTGCCCACGTTGATGGATTGGGGGGCCGTTTTAGGTGGTAATGAGTGTAAGTACTGCAAGGGCGAGACCCCGGGCCCTGTATTAGAAATTGCAGGAGGTCATAATGGGCATGATATGGATGCAGCAGTGGAATATGACACCAGAAGGGGGAGAACCATGCCAGGCCATTGCGGGGACTGGAGCAGACAAATCTGATGTTACTGACCAATCAGTACAAATGCATCTCAATAAAGTACTGTCCGCCATTCCGGATATAAAAGTCACTTTGCAACAGGACATAGAGGCAGTGTCTGTGGTACTGGGCCTACTGCAAGGGCATCACCATAAAATTGTAGATAGAATGAAAGAAGTAGAACTTGCAGAAGTGCTACAACCAGAACAGGCAGCCTCATCCCGCAGGCATGATGACTTAAATGCCATAATGTCGACACTTGTGCGACATGCTGAAGATGCAGATGGCTGGAATCGTCTCAATAAAATTTGAGTGGTTGATGTCCCAGAGGGTGCTGAGGGCGCAGATATGGTGGCCTTCCTTGAAGCCTGACTACGGTCTACAGTGGCACCAGGACTACTCTCTCATTTCTTTGCTATGGTTAGAGCACACAGAGTGCTAGCACGACTGCTGGTGCCAGGGTGGCCTCCGCGCTCAGTGGGGGCACGACTATGGCACAAAAGGGATCAGTAGGCCATAATCAAATATTCTCACACAAACGGTCCATATGTGATAGACAACAATAGGGTGTCAAATTTTCTGGATTTCACAGAGAAAGTGCAGGCACAGAGGGCTCTGTTTCTGGAGGCGAAAAAGGCATTGGAGGAAGAAGGCATTCAGTACTCCCTTCAATTTCCAGCCAAGCTCCAAATACACCTGGATGGTAAATCTTACTTTCATGACTCCTTGGAGAAAGTGTGGTTGCACTGCCTCCCCGACAAGGAGGTGGCCCTATGGTGGCAAACAGACGGGAGCTAAAGAGATTGACATGATCTGCTCGGATAGCTACACTGCAGAAACCCAAATCATCCCAGACAGCCCTGGGAACGACTGGTAGCAGTGAAAGCAGTGACAGAGGTAATGTCAAACCCGACAGCAGACAGGAAAACTGAAGGGTCCTTAGACCAAAGGACTGGTGATTTGGCCTCAGGGGAATCTATCAAGAGTGGAGTGGTGCTTCCAGTGGTGACTCACACCAGTATGGGTGGGTTGACCTGCCAGTGGTAAGATGGGGAGTACAGGACTTCCTCTCTCCTGTTTTTATAGGGGCGGGTAGTAAAAACTGGGCGGGATGGCGGGACTGTTGGGGTGGCACACATTGACATCACAGATAGAGGGATGTCTTTGGAACCGGGGCAGCAGGCTGCAATGGTTTCTGAATACTGGGCCAAGAAGGGAGATATATGTATTTGTTTCATAGCCTACCCTCACCTAGATTGCTCCTGTCAGGAAACTTAGGGAGGTCATATATTCCTACCACTTTTCTTTCACAAGTTTGGCTGGTCAGTTTTTGCAAAGCTGCCCTGGGGATGGGGAGTTAATTGTTTGAGGTGTTTAGTGCTAGTCCAGTGGTCCCTAATGCTTTTGTAGAAGGTGGGGGGGAATTGAGGTAGGGTTGGGGTGCATGGGGGAGTCTTAGAACACAATTATGCCAAGTGTGAAACAGCTACATCATGAGGTAAAGTGGTTGTCCTGGAATGTTAGAGGAATGGGGTCAGCAGCTAAGTGCCATAAAATTCATAACTACATTACCCGTAGGGGAGAACTTATAGTGATGCTGCAGGAGAACCACCTAACTGCTGAGTAAGGGGCCAGGCTGCGACATAAGTGGTGAGGCCAATCATACACTACCTCCTACTCTGCATTTTCAAGGGGGGCATTAGTGTGGATCAGGACTGGTAAACCATTTGAAGTGGGACGCTCTCTGACTGAACCTGAAGGCAAATATGTAGTAGTGCAAGGCAGATTGCTGAGCAGATAGCTCACATTATGGATTAATTATGCCCCAAATCAGGACCAGCATGGCTATTTTGGAAAACTGTTTGCACCCCTCTCATCTCTATAACAACCTCCTAATGGGGGAGACTTTAATTGCATTGTGGCATTGAACTAGACAGGTCAACACCCCAGCTACATGGCACCTTAGTTTCCAGGGTGGCGAAGGTGTTCAGGGAGTGGTTGGAGCAATGGGAACTCATACACATCTGGAAAGTGCAACATGGACTGTTAATAGGATTATTCTTACTATTCTCACCTTTACAGCCTCCACACCACATTAGATATGTTCATCTGTTCCTCTTGCCTGGGCCCAGCTGCAGGACACACTGAATATTTGGGGTGCACCTTATCTGATCACAGCCCACTAATACTATGTATTCACCCTTTGGCAGAACCTGCAGTGACTCCAACATGGCAGCTTAACCCTGCTTTTCTTGAGGACGAGTGCCTCAGGGATTCTTTATGCAGGATGATCTCAGAATATTTCCAGTTTAATCAGGGTATGACTGACACCAGGATGGTGGAGTGGGAGGCATTCAATGCAGTTGTGAGGGGGCATTGCTTGTGGCAGACAGGGGTGTGGCAAAAATGAACTGATGACAGAGCTCTCCACACTGGAGAATAGCCTACACGATCAGGTCCTTCAACTATTGGCGAACAATGAGCAATTAGGAGATACGAGGGAGGAGTATAACAAGGCACCAGAGCAGCTAAGATGCTTAGATCTGTGCAAACATCAAGCACGAGTCCATGAGAAGGGGGCAGGGTGGGTTGGTTACTTGCATGGTTTGTGCAACCCAAATCTAGGGTAAGTATAGAGATACTCAGCCTCCCTTGGCCTGGTGGGAGTATCGCAGAGGGACCTTCCTTGGGGCCAAAAACATATATATTTTTATTAATATTGCCACACATTTAAAAAAAGCACATTTAGGTCCTTGAGCCACTAAAGGGCCCGAAGTACCTTCTTCCCTTGGTGCTGAATACTACATAGAGTGGAGTGAAATCTGTATATTACCCAATGGTGGTTGTCACTAGGTAGCTATAGTTAGGTCTGCATTTTCATGGGAAATGCCTATTTTTGTTTGTTAATAACTTTGGGGCCATTTGAAAAATCTTCACAAAACTTTCCAGAAAGATTCTCTTTTTTGACAAATTTCTTCATGTTAAGTTCTGGGGTGATCCGTCAAGCGGGAGCTGACAAAGATGGTGGGAGTCCTGAAATAGAAAGTCTCCATGCATTTCCCATAGTCTTGTTTAGGGCGTGATACCGCAAAAAATGCTGAAAGAAATTACACCAAATTTGGCAGGTAGTTAGATATTGGTCCAGATATTGTGCTTTTTGTGATATGGTGCAAATCCGTTCAATAGTGTTAGAGAAATTGTGAATCAAAATATGAGCATATCTTGATTGTTGGGTTTGAAATACTCTCGCAAGAGTCCCTCAAACACAATTTGAAAAATAGAGCATTCTGATCTATTTCGCAGATTGTGACTGCGGCCGAGACTGTGCAATACTCCCCTTGGGCCATAAATGGGGCAATTAGTGCCTATTATGAGAAACTCCACAGAGCCTTGCCCTACCTCTCAAGACACTAGAACCTAGCCTGAGAGAATGACAGGGGGGGCAGTGATAGCACACCAAGGTCACGAGGTCCTCAGAGAGATAGCCAGTGGGAAAACTCTGGGGCCAGCTGGCTTGCCAGTAGAATTCTATTCCATGATTGTGCAGATCTTAGCTCCTAAATTGGAGGCACTTTATGCAGAGGTACTAGACATGAGCGTGTTACCTGCTTCCACCAGAGACAGTCTGGTTGTTCCCCTCTCAAAGATAAAATTATCTGGGATGCACATGTCAGAGTTTTGTCCCCTTTCAATGTTGAATGTGTTTCAATGTTTTTAGAAAAGTCTTCGCTGAACTGGGGTGGCAAAGTGAGCTAAAGAACATTGATGGATTGAACCCACATCTGTGACTGGGGATGAGTATCTGAAAAGTTTCAGTGCTCCTTCCATCATCTCTTTGTGTTTGCTTTGTTTGCCCTAAGTTGGCAGGGTATGCCAGGACGTGGGTCCCTTGGTCACTTTTCTACTTGATTCAAGCAAGCCTGCCTGATGAGGGGTGTTATCCTGAAACTGGTCCCACAATGCTTGTTTCTGGTCCAGGGAAGACCTGGCTTGGTGGGTCGGGCTGGACTGTTCCCATGAAGAACATGATTGAGACTGATTTACATATGGCTAGGTCTGAACTAGGGTGGCAAAGTGAGCTAAAGATCTATGATTGATTCAACACAGATCTGTGACTGGGGGTGAATGTCTGAAACATTGATGTGTGCCGTCCATCAACTCTTTGTGTTTGCTTTGTTCACTCTACGTTGTCAGGGTATGCCTAGACATAGGTCCCTTGCTCACCTTTCCACTGTATTCAAGCTCGTCTGGATGATAAGGGGTGTTACCCCATAACCGGTCTCAGGATGCTTGTTTCCGGTCCATGGAAGACCTGACTTATCAGTTTGGGCTGGATTGTTCATATGAAGAACAGTGTTAAGACTCATATGCATATGGCTGGGTGTGAACTAGGGTAGCGAAGTGAGCTAAAGAACAATGATGGATTCAACCCAGATTTGTGGCTGGGGGTGAATGTCTGAAAAGTTTCAGCCCCAGCCTATCATCTCTTTGTGTTTGCCTTGTTTGCCTTAAGTTGGCAGGGTATGGGTATGCCCAGACTGGTTGCCACTGAATTCAAGCTATCCTGCCTGATAAGGGGTGCTACCCCAAAACCGGTCCCAGGATACTTGTTTTCGGTCCAGGGAAGACTGGCTTGGCAGTTCGGGCTGGACTGTTCCCATGGGGAAAAGGTTTGAGACTGGTTTGTAGATGGCTGGGTATGAACTGGGGTGGTGAAGTGAGCTAAAGAAAGATGATGAATTCGACCTAGAGCTGTGAATGGGGGTGAGTGTCTGAAAAGTTTCAGCACTCCATCTATCATCTCTTTGTGTTTGCTTTGTTCACCCTAAGTTGGCAGGGTATGCCCAGCCGTTGGTCCCTTCTAACTTTGCTACTTGATTGATGGGTTTGAAATACTCTCGCAAGACTCCCTCAAACACAATTTGAAAAATAGAGCATTCTGATCTATTTCTCAGATTGTGACTGCGGACGAGACGGTGCAATACTCCCCTTGGGCCATAAATGGGGCAATTAGTGCCTATTATGAGAAACTCCACAGAGCCTTGCCCTACCTCTCAAGACACTAGAACCTAGCCTGAGAGAATGACAGGGGAGGCAGTGATAGCACAGGAAGGTCACGAGGTCCTCAGAGAGATAGCCAGTGGGAAAACTATAGGGCCAGCTGGCTTGCCAGTAGAATTCTATTCCATGATCGTGCAGATCTTAGCTCCTAAATTGGAGGCACTTTATGCAGAGGTACTAGACATGAGCGTGTTACCTGCTTCCACCAGAGACAGTCTGGTTGTTCCCCTCTCAAAGATAAAATTATCTGGGATGCACATGTCAGAGTTTTGTCCCCTTTCAATGTTGAATGTGGATTTCAATGTTTTGAGAAAAGTCTTTGCTGAACTGGGGTGGCAGAGTGAGCTAAAGAACATTGATGGATTGAACCCAAATCTGTGACTGGGGATGAGTATCTGAAAATTTTCAGTGCTCCTTCCATCATCTCTTTGTGTTTGCTATGTTTGCCCTAAGTTGGCAGGGTATGCCAGGACGTGGGTCCCTTGGTCACTTTTCTACTTGATTCAAGCAAGCCTACCTGATGAGGGGTGTTATCCTGAAACTGGTCCCACAATGCTTGTTTCTGGTCCAGGGAAGACCTGGCTTGGTGGGTCGGGCTGGACTGTTCCCATGAAGAACATGATTGAGACTGATTTGCATATGGCTGGGTCTGAACTAGGGTGGCAAAGTGAGCTAAAGATCTATGATGGATTCAACACAGATCTGTGACTAGGGGGGAATGTCTGAAACATTGCTGTGTGCCGTCCATCAACTCTTTGTGTTTGCTTTGTTCACTCTACGTTGTCAGGGTATGCTTAGACATGGGTCCCTTGCTCACCTTTCCACTGTATTCAAGCTCGTCTGGATGATGTGTTGTATTTGTATAGCGCGAACAGTAACCCGTAAGCATCCCGGCACTTGTACTCCTACCACAAGGGAACCCCTCCTGGCTTTTCCTTGTGAGGTGTCCACTCCTGGGCATCCCATGGTGAAACCAGGCATCCCTTGTGTATCGGGGGCCGTTGTGGAGAGTAAGCAAGCTATTGCCCAGAGTTGCAGCGTGGGGTCCATGCTTAGATTCGGCACTGAGGCGAGAATATCCGGTCAGAGGAATTTAAGCCCAATCCCGCCGAGGCGGGAATCGAACCCTGGTCCCTGGCCAGCGCTCTGCATCAAGGTCTGCCGCTCTAACCATTGAGCCACACTTCTCCATGATGAGGGGTGTTACCCCATAACCGGTCTTAGGATGCTTGTTTCCGGTCCATGGAAGACCTGACTTATCAGTTTGGGCTGGACTGTTCATATGAAGAACAGTGTTAAGACTCATATGTATATTGAGGTTCCGTGACGATTCGAACCCATGTTTTCGACATCGTCATAAACTCATAATTTTGGTACCGGTGAACCGCAAATGATCCATTTAGTATATCCTGGTGTTTTCGCTATGCTACGAGCAAGAGCACTCCTGTAATAATCACATTTCCGACACACCTATGGCATCCATTTTAGATTATGGCATCCATCTTGTATTCTTGCCCTCACATAGTCAATGGACACACAGTGACCTCTAATCAATTCATTTCACTTAAGGACACGTAAGCTTTAGCCGGCGATTCACCTTGCCAGTGACACGTGCACCTTAGGACAGAAACGCTGTGGCCGCATGACTCGGCAAAAGCTGTCTCCTTCGCCTAAGGCCAGTCCTGCTATACTGGTTCTCGTGTTCATTGACCTGATCATGATTAGGCGGCCGAAGTTGGTAGCCTTGCCCATTTACGACCCACAAACATCTCTTATCCTGTTTTTCTATCATCTGCACCTGGTTCTGCTCCTTTCCTTCTGGGCCTTTATTAGGGGGAGGTAACAAAATTTACGATGAGGCGGTCCGGCTCTTGAATGAAAAGATGACATGGGATTATGATCGAACAGTGGGAACCTCTCATTTGTAATGTTTTGACATCAGATATTGTTGACGATTCCTGTGCACGCCAAATATTTATTGTTTAGGACATAAAGACTAAGAAACGTACTAGTATGTGGAGAATGTTGCCCCCAGCTAAATTATTCGTATTTAAGGAGCAACCCACTTAGTGCAAATGGAACAGGCTCCTAGAATCTGCCCGTGTGTAGTTTCTGTGACTTCTGTATCCCTGCAGTAATAAACATTTGGTCTTTGACGCCACCATCGAGAAGCCCGTGTTTCTGTTTATTTGTTGCACCGAGACAGGTAGAACTCAGGGGTCTTCGGGTGTTGTCCCTGACACCTCTGGACCTTAATAAAAGTCCAGAACTCCAATTGGCGCCTAACGTAGGGCGACGTCATTCGGTACCGGTCCAAAAGCCTGAAGAGTTCGAGAAGCTTCGTGGGAAGATTCCAGAGGGAGGCGCCCCACTTCATCGATCCCGGCATATCGCAAAAGTGGCCCAACGTTCTCTTCCACGAGGGTTTCCGTTCGGACGGCTGCAGTGGTCCACTGCCTTGACTGTCGCCCTGTCTTGGACCCGAGGTGCAGACCTTAGTACGGCGAAACGTGGACGGGTTTCTCCTTGGTGACGTCTTCAGTGCCTCAGTTAAGTATTAAGTGGTTGCTAGTTGTTTGGTTACTTCGTAAGGGTTTGCTCCGTTTGGATAATCCTTTTAGTTCCTTGGTTTGGTTTGGTTTCGTAAGATTATCACTGGTTGTTCTAGTTACGATAATCTTTTGGTTTGGTTTGGGTATCGATACATTCGTTCATTTGGTAGGCCTAAGTTCTAAGTTCGATTGCGCATCTTTGTCTGTGTTTGTCTGTGTTCCGGTTAGTACAATGGTAAATCGGAAAAACTGTCTGCTTTCATGTTTTGGTTGCATCAGGGATTCCCGGTTGGAGAAATCATGTCTGGTTCCTCCGATTGGAACTCCCCTTTATGAATTATACTGTAAGCATGGTGTGGGTCCCATATCTTATAATGAGGTGTGAGTTCGCTACACGAAAGAAGATGGTGTCCTTAGTTGGCCCTACATGGTAGTTTTGAACCTGAAATTCTTGATAATTTAGAAATGAAGTTGTTTAAGAAGAAAGCCCGGCCGGCAATGTTTGATTCTTTCCGTTTTTGGCGAAAAGAATCTAAACAAAGAGAGATTAAGAAATTGAAGAAAGAGCAGAAAGAGCAAGAGTTGACCTTAACACAGGCTGCTGAGCAGCTGCAACTTGATAAAACTGAGAAAGCGATAGAAATAGCTGATAGAGAGCGTAATTTAGCGATAGACAAGTGCTACCCTGCCTTGCCATCGAGTACTACTAAGACAGAAGAGGACCCTGAAAAGGATCCCCTGTTGTCTTATTTGTTGAGGTCACCTCCATCGTATGCACAGGGTGCTATAGCTCCACCTCTGCCAAATGTTTTGTTACCGGCTGCTGTCCAGCCTGGTATACCTGCTCCTGCTCCCTTGAACTTAGTTCCTGTACTTCCTGTAATTAACAATATTCCTCCGGCACCCCCTCTTCCAGGGTTGCCCGCTCCTTTGCCTTTGCCTGCTCCGCTCATACCCGTTGCTTCACAAGCTACTTTGCCCGCTACCCCTAGTCTTGCTGTTACATCTGTTCCAACTACTACTCTACTCAAATCTTCTGCAAGCTATATGACTCCGCTTTCTGTTCGTCGAAGAATCACTGAATCTGTCACTAATATTCTATCTCCCTTTTACAAAACTCTAATTAGGAGCCCTGCCTCTGAATCTACTCAGAGACGTAGTCAGCTCCCTAGTACTGAAGAACGTGGAATATTAGATTCCACAGCCCTTAGATGGATTTCGAAAGTTGGAAGGTATGATGTACGAGATGTATTAGATACATTTATGCAATGGAATGAACCGACCCAGCGCTATGTGTTCGATGTAATGTGCTCCCTTTTGCGTGAGGATTGGGAGGAGGACGATTCTGAATCAGTTCCGGATGAGATAATTCACGTTCAGCAAAAATTTGCTGCAGGTATGATAGTAGGTCAGGATATAAAAGAAGCGATGGAACTGATTCTAAGTTATAGGGCTAATCCTTCTCTCCGTTCACCAAGGGACCTAGAGAAACGTAGCACAAAGCAAGGTCATCAATATCCAATGAGGGAGGTTCCGCCAATATGGCGCGAAGCTATCCAAGCTGATGCGGTCAATGGTATTGCAGCCGCTCCAGCCCAATTCCAAAGAGTGTGGATACACATTCCGTGGAAACGAGCTGAAGTGTTAGCAGTGAAACAGGCCTTGCCAGATCCGCGTAAAAATCCCGCTGGATATTACAAAGAGGTGGCCCAGACAGTTGAAGCTTGCGTAATGAATTTAGCGGACATAGATATGCTATTTGGCAATGTAGTACCGCAGCCAATTTGGGCTAAAATTCGTAAAGAAAATCATCCAGTTGCCCTAGGTGGTGATTGGCAAGCTATAATAGCGGCAGATGGTCAACAAATTGGTGGTTCTAAACCCGAACCTCTGATTGCTAATTTGCCCGGTAGAATAATCGATTTAATGAAAACTCTGATGCCAGCCTTGCGTGTTAACTGGGACAAATTGTCCGCATGCAAGCAAAAGAAAGATGAAAACGTATCCGACTTCTTCACCAGATTTGAAGAAACATTTGTAGATCATAGTGGTCAGGATATGAGCACGGAGGGAGGCCAGAGATTATTTGTTGATAAATTTGTTCACAATCTACTACCAGAGCTCAGTAATAAATTTAAGGATTCTGAAAGTGCGTGGGCTGTCTCTACGACTGCGCAAATACTTGCGACTGCCCAGTACTACGAAAATAGGGATAAAGAAGAAAAAGAAAAATCAGAAAAGAAAACTAAAGACTTAAAAACTAAAGTCCTTCTGCAACAGGCATATCCGCCTCGCTCGAATCAGACTAATTTGCAGCAAGGGCCATATCAGAGGACTGATTACAGTTCCCCAAGACCGCAATACCAATGGAATCAGTGTGCGTACTGCAAAAAGGAAGGTCATTATAAAAATGAGTGTCCAGTACTAGCACAAAATAATGCTGCTGCAGCTCAGAGAAGTCGTGGTGGTTCTACGCAAAATTCTAGAGGTCGAGGAAGAGGTGCTATGCCTCCACAAACGAATGATCGCCCTTCTAATTATTTTGATCAGCGAAAAGGACAATCTACACAACCAACTAGATCACGACAGTATCACGTTGAGGATTACTGTGAAGTTAGTGAGGAATTTCAGCAAAATGAGTACTAGGACAGCCATGGACAAAGAGAGGGAGTAGTATCAGTTCCAGTAGATCAGAGTGGGCCTTATGTCGCAGTAGCCACATCAGGTGTAGTCGAACCGTTTCTGTTGGATACTGGTGCAGCAAAAAGTTCTATCATACATGCGAAACTCCCTGGCGCACCTTTGTCCGGCTTAACAAATGTTTCAGTAGGTTTTTCAGGCGCCCCTGTTCACAACCCCGTTTCTGGTCCTTTGTCTATTTCTGTTGGGCCTTATCAATTGAAAGCACCCCTGATTTTGACGACTGGTTGTAATGAAAATCTGCTTGGTTTAGACTTGTTAAAACGCCTATACGTGACTCTGTACTGTTCTCCGTCTGGAGTACAGCTTACATTGGGTAAGAGAATCATCTCCCCGATGTACTTGTCAATGGATGCGCTCCCACTGGAGTTGCGTTCTCTCCCTGATACTCTTTGGGCGACTGGTCCTAACGATGTAGGTCTTTTGGAAATTCCACCCTATGTAGTAAATTTGAAAGCAAATGTCAAATTTCCACGAATTCCACAATATAAGATCTCTAGTGAAGGTGAACGTGCGCTCTTATTGATAGTGCAAGATTTGATCAATAAAGACGTAATAGAGGAGACTAGAGGAAATGTCTGTAACAGCCCTGTACTGCCAATTCTAAAACGCACTGATCCTTCAAAACCTCCAGTCTATAGATTTGTAATTGACCTTAGAGAGGTTAATAAAATTGTGATCCCACAGTTTCCTGTGGTTCCAGACATTACTGCATTGTTAACGCTGATTCCGGCTACAGCCACATGGTTCTCAGTGATCGACTTGAAGAATGCCTTTTTCAGTATTCCGATAGCCGAAGAAAGCAGAGATATTTTCGGCTTCTCTCTAGAAGGCCGAAGTTTCAGATTTAAACGTGCTCCACAAGGCTATTGTGAAAGCCCGTCCATTTACAGCCAGGCATTAAAAAGTCAGCTAGATTCTTTTGTACTTCCTCCTGGTTCTGCTTTGGTGCAATATGTCGACGATCTTCTAGTGGCTGCCGATCACAAGGAAACTTGCAAAGCAGCTACAATTTCACTATTGCATCATTTGTCTGATTTAAATCACAAGGTGTCACCTTCCAAAATGCAATATTGTTGTCAAGAAGTGACCTACCTAGGTCACCTCTTGTCAAAGGAGGGAAGAAGATTGACCCCAGAGAGAATAAAAGCAATTACGCAGATGAATGTTCCTAGCACACAGAGAGAAGTGCGTGCGTTTTTAGGAATTACTTCATACTGCAGACAATGGATCCCAAATTTTTCTCTCTTAGCAAAACCATTAGTGGCCCTGACTGGAAAAGGTGTTCCGAGTCCGGTGCCATGGTCTGACGAATGTCAGCAGAGTTTCTCTGAGTTACGAAAAGCACTGTGTTCAGCTCCGGTGTTGGGTACACCTGACTATAGTAAGCCATTTACACTCTATGTTCACGAGAGAGAAGGTTGCGCATTGAGTGTTCTGACGCAACGATTTGGTGATAAACAACGTCCTTGTGCGTATTTTTCATCAACATTAGACCCGGTAGCCAGAGCGTTGCCAAGTTGCTTAAGAGCTACAGCAGCAGCTGCAGTGTCCATTCGACAATCTGCTGGTTTGGTCATGAACAACATGCTGGTGGTTATGGTTCCACATGCCGTGGATACACTTATGAACAGAACGAAAACTCAGCACCTCACCAGTGCTAGATTATCAGGCTACGAGCTGACACTGCTAGCGAGTCATATTCAGATTAAAAGATGCAATGTATTGAATCCAGCAACACTGTTGCCGACTAGCCAGGAGTCGAGTGATTCTGAACCACATGACTGTTGTTTTAGAACAGAGGAGGAGACAAAAGGACGGATTGATCTTAAAGACACTCCGTTATCAGACCCAGATGGCACGTTATATGTTGATGGGTCTTGTTTTAAATTGGAAAATGGTGATGTGACAACTGCTTATGCAGTAACGACTTTGAGTACGATTGTGGAGACTGCAAGAGTGAGTAAAAATTCTGCCCAAGCTGCAGAATTAATTGCATTGACTAGAGCGTGTGTTTTAGCAGAGGGAAAGAGAGTGAATGTATTCACAGATAGTCAGTACGCTTTCGATGTAGCGCATAGTTTCGGTCGACTGTGGAAGGAAAGAGGTTTTATTACGTCCCATGGGACTAAAATCCAGCATGGTCAGCTAGTCAATGACTTGTTGGAATCTCTAACCTTACCGATGGAAGTTGCGATTGTGAAGTGCAGTGCTCATCGAGCAGTTACGGATGATGTTGGTCGTGGAAATGCCTTCGCTGATGAGACAGCTAAACAGACAGCTAGGAATACGATGAGTGGGATGTATGTTGCAACGTCTGCAAGATGGGTTACCGAATCGGGAATGTGTGAAGACACAGTGGAAAGTGTGAAAGGGATTCAGGAAGAAGCGACTGAAGAGGAAAAACTTGCATGGAAAGAGAATACGGGTAGATTGGACTCGAGTGGGTGTTGGATTGATTTGTCGGAACAGCAGCGGTGGATGTTGCCTGATGCGTATGTGCTTGCAGTGGTAACGATGGCGCATGGAGCAGCGCACATCAGTTCTAAAGGGATTTGTAAGATGTTGGCTCCAGTCTGGAAGAATGATGGAATTAGTAAATGTGCAGAGAGAGTGGTGAAAAACTGCATGATATGCCTGATGCATAATCCTGGCAAGGGAACACCCACACCCACTGGTCACTTCGCTCCTCCTTCTTGCCCCTTCGAAGTGATTCAGTTAGATTTCATTCATATGGATCGATGTAACAACCTTAAATACGTCCTAGTCGTAGTCTGCGCTTTTTCAAGATGGATCGAAGCATATCCACTAAAAGACAGTACTGCCCTGTCCACTGCCAAAATCTTCCTAAAAGAGTACTTCCCCAGGTACGGAATGCCACGGATTGTATGGTCAGATAACGGGAGTGAATTCGTAGGGAAAGTTATGCAGAGTGTGTGTGCAGGCTTGAGTATTAAGCAAAAGTTTCACAGCGCGAATCACCCCCAGTCAGCAGGTTTAGTTGAAGGATACAATGGCACCCTCAAGCTGAAACTGGCCAAGATACAAGCCTCCACGGGCCTGTCCTGGCCAGATGCATTACCTTTGGCCCTGTTATCTACAAGAGCGACTGTGCATTCCCGAGTAGGGCTTAGTCCTTATGAGATTGTGTTCGGTCGCCCTGCTAATGTTTGGGGGGTACCAAGACCTAGGGAGTTCAAACAACTGGAATACCCAATGCTAATTGATTACCTTTTTGACTTGACTGCTAAATTGAGTCTCATTCACCAACAGGTTTTTGATGCATTGCCAAAGCCTCCGGAAAGTCCAGGTCATCAGCTGAAACCCGGCGACTACATTGTTATCTGGAATTTTGGACGGACCAGGAATCTCCAACCCAAGTTTGTCGGCCCGTTTCAAGTGCCGTTGGCAACAAGAACCGCTGTACGTGTGGCTGGAAGGAAAAACTGGGTCCACGCGACACATACTAAGCGTGTACCCCTTCCACTCCCTTACGATAATTGGGTTAGACAAGGAATTGGTGCCTCTGACACAGAATCGGTTCCTAGATATGTTCCTTTCAGTGATGCAGAACTGATAACTGATTCACCGAACTCTGACTCTCCTTCTGAAGCTACTCCTTTGATCACTAACCAGAACACTGCATCAAACGAACATTTGCCCTCTGCGAACTCGAATATTGTTACTCCTGCTGAAAACAGACTATTTCCGGATCAAACTACGCCAGGAAAACTGAGATACAACCTACGTTCTCATACAAAAGACAAATAAAGCAGGAAACTGCCTATTCTTAATTTTTGATCGGATACATTGCCTCCAGCCAGGAAGTTTGCTCAATTATTTTGTATTTCCCTGTGTATTTCTGTTGTTCTTATTACCTTGCCGTCTGGGTCGCCGTAGGGTCGTGGCTTTGTGCCTAGTTGAATCTGCGGGGGCCAGACAGAAGGTTGGTCTTTCAGTTAGTTCTGGGAACTCCCAGGGCTGATAGAGGCATTTTCAACTACGTACATATCATCAGTGGTCGCGAGCGGTTGTAGAAGATGGAGCTTCCTGGGCTGCACCGAGAGAATGTAATTTATGTTCGCAAAAATAGACTATACAAAATTCTACATAACAAATGCTTTCTGATGCAATGTGCAATTATGTTTTTGATTGTTTTAATAACATTGGTGGGTGGAATTGTCTTTGGAATACATTTAATTTTTGCACCGATAGCAACTAAAGTACCTCCCCCTGTTCTTGTTTCTCCTACTATTGATTCTCCTCATTCCTTTCATTCGTTTCCTGAACATGAGCAAGCTCGATGCTCAGAATTCATAAATAACACCTTTGTACAGCTCTTGCATCAACACCAACTGGTAGTTAACACAACAGACTGCTGGGTGTGCGGTTTAATACCACACACTATGGATAAAGGCATTCCCTATCTGGTCTTGCCTTTTAGCTATAACGGATCATGTCGGGCCCTCCAGACTGTATTTGTCTATGCTCTCGAGACCTATCCCTCGCATCCTCCACGTTCCGCTAAATATAACTCCGTTAATAAAGCCTTGATAAAGGGAATAACTGACTTGATTAAAGACGTCAATAACTCCCCAATTGTCCCTAGAGATGAGCTTCGAGTTTATCTGAGCTGGAATTCTACGGAGTATAGCATTAGTTTGGGTGCAAGCAAGCGTAAAAGCTCCACTCCAGTTTGGGTCGTACCTCACCGAGGTCAATTCTGCTTGCAGGGTAATGGGAGAAATCCAAGAGCTCGGCTAGGGAAGAGTGACTGTGTTGAAACTTATGTGTATCCGTCAAAGTCTTCCCCTGCCTTCCTAACTGCTAAGGGTACCTACTTCATTTGTCGAGATAGGGCATATACATGGTTGCCTGCTGACTTTTCAGGTTCATGCTATATTGCTCGACTGTTGCCTCCAACATACACTGCTTCCCCAGATTATCACAAGACCAGAGTAGCAAGAGGTGTTTTCAGGAAAGAAGATACCGCTGGTCAGGAAGCCGGAGACTTTTTCAAAGGTTTCCTTCCGTTCTGGGGGCCTATGGCCAATAGTAGAAATATACGTCAGCTAACACGGGTGGTTGAATCTACTATTACAGAAACTGCTGGTGCCCTTGGTAATTTAACAGCTGAGCTCCAGGCGGATCTACTCATGACGTTGCAGAATCGTATGGTTCTTGACGTAATACTTGCAGATCGAGGTGGGGTATGCAGAATGATCCAATCGAGCTGCTGTGTTTTCATCCCCAATAATGCTCCGACCGTATACGAAGCGATCTCTAAGCTACACAAGATTTCCGACTCTATTCATGTAGACAAGGGAAGTTGGTCATTAATGGAATGGCTTTGGACTCTATTATCAGCGTGGGGATGGAAGGTTCTGATGGTCATTGGTATTATCTTAGTATTCCTATTCTCGTGCTGCCTTATTATCCAATGTGGTCCTGCTTTGTGTAGCCTCTGTGCTGCAACCTGTTTTAGAAAACAGCCTGTGTTTGGAGACAAGGTGCGAGAAAGGATGATGCTGCAACAACATATCACTGACCTAATGAACATTGAGATAGACTCTGACATAGACTGAGTAATTGCCTATGTAAGGGCAAAAGGAGGGTCTGAGGTTCCGTGACGATTCGAACCCGTGTTTTCGACATCGTCATAAACTCATAATTTTGGTACCGGTGAACCGCAAATGATCCATTTAGTATATCCTGGTGTTTTCGCTATGCTACGAGCAAGAGCACTCCTGTAATAATCACATTTCCGATACACCTATGGCATCCATTTTAGATTATGGCATCCATCTTGTATTCTTGCCCTCACATAGTCAATGGACACACAGTGACCTCTAATCAATTCATTTCACTTAAGGACACGTAAGCTTTAGCCGGTGATTCACCTTGCCAGTGACACGTGCACCTTAGGACAGAAACGCTGTGGCCGCATGACTCGGCAAAAGCTGCCTCCTTCGCCTAAGGCCAGTCCTGCTATACTGGTTCTCGTGTTCATTGACCTCATCATGATTAGGCGGCCTAAGTTGGTAGCCTTGCCCATTTACGACCCACAAACATCTCTTATCCTGTTTTTCTATCATCTGCACCTGGTTCTGCTCCTTTCCTTCTGGGCCTTTATTAGGGGGAGGTAAAAAAATTTACGATGAGGCGGTCCGGCTCTTGAATGAAAAGATGACATGGGATTATGATCGAACAGTGGGAACCTCTCATTTGTAATGTTTTGACATCAGATATTGTTGACGATTCCTGTGCACGCCAAATATTTATTGTTTAGGACATAAAGACTAAGAAACGTACTAGTATGTGGAGAATGTGGCCCCCAGCTAAATTATTCGTATTTAAGGAGCAACCCACTTAGTGCAAATGGAACAGGCTCCTAGAATCTGCCCGTGTGTAGTTTCTGTGACTTCTGTATCCCTGCAGTAATAAACCTTTGGTCTTTGACGCCACCATCGAGAAGCCCGTGTTTCTGTTTATTTGTTGCACCGAGACAGGTAGAACTCAGGGGTCTTCGGGTGTTGTCCCTAACACCTCTGGACCTTAATAAAAGTCCAGAACTCCAATATGGCTGGGTGTGAACTAGGGTAGTGAAGTGAGCTAAAGAACGATGATGGATTTAACCCAGATTTGTGGCTGGGGGTGAATGTCTGAAAAGTTTCAGCCCCAGCCTATCATCTCTTTGTGTTTGCCTTGTTTGCCTTAAGTTGGCAGGGTATGGGTATGCCCAGACTGGTTGCCACTGAATTCAAGCTAGCCTGCCTGATAAGGGGTGCTACCCCAAAACCGGTCCCAGGATACTTGTTTCCGGTCCAGGGAAGACTGGCTTGGCAGTTCGGGCTGGACTGTTCCCATGGGGAAAAGGTTTGAGACTGGTTTGTAGATGGCTGGGTATGAACTGGGGTGGCGAAGTGAGCTAAAGAAAGATGATGAATTCGACCTAGAGCTGTGAATGGGGGTGAGTGTCTGAAAAGTTTCAGCACTCCATCTATCATCTCTTTGTGTTTGCTTTGTTCACCCTAAGTTGGCAGGGTATGCCCAGCCGTTGGTCCCTTCTAACTTTGCTACTTGATTTAAGCTAGCCTGGCTGATGAGGGGTGTGATCCCGAAACGGTTTCCAGAATGCTTTTTTCCGTTCCAGGAAAGACCTTGCTTTGCAGTTCAAGTTGGACTGTTCCCATGAAGAACAGCTTTGAGACTGATCTGCACATGGCTGGGTCTGAACTGGGGTGACAAAATGAACTAAAGAATGATGATGGATTCAACCCAGATCTGTGACTGGGAGTGAGTGTCTGAAAGGTTTTAGTGCGTCATCCATCCTTTCTTGGTGTTTGCTTTGTTTGCCCTAAGTTTGCAGGGTATGCCCAGATATGGGTTCTTGCTCACATTGCCATTGGATTCAAGCTAGCCTGGCTGATGAGGTGGATTACCCCTGAAACTGTTCCCAGGATGCTTGTTTCCAGTCCAGGGAAGACCTGGCTTGGGAGATCGAGCTGGATTGTTCCCAGGAGGAGCAGGGTTGAGACTGATTTGCATATGGCTAGGTGTGAACTGAGGTGGTGAAGTGAGCCAAAGAACGATGAGGGATTCAACCGAGATCTGTGACCGAGGGTGAGTATCTGAAATGTTTCAGTGCTCCAATCATCATCTTTTTGTCTTTGCTTTGTTTGCCCTAAATTGACGAGGTATGCCCTGACATGGGTCAGTTGCTCACTTTGTCACTGTATTCAAGCTAGCCTGGCTGATGAGGGGTGCTACCCCACAACCCGTCCCAGGATGCTTGTTCCGGTCCATGGAAGACTGGCTTGGAAGTTCAGGCTGGAATGTTCCCATGAGGAACAGGGTCAAGACTGATTTGAAAATGGCTGGGTGTGAACTGGGGTGATGAATTGAGCTAAAGAATGCTGATAGATTCAACCATGATCTGTGACTGGGGGGTCAGTGTCTGAAAAGTTTAATCACTCCCTCCATCATCTCTGTGTTTGTTTTGCTCACCCTAAATTGGCACAGTCTGCGCAGACTGGTTACCACTGGATTCAAGGTAGCCCGGCTGATGAGGGGTGTTACCCTGAAACCAGTCCCAGGATGCCTGTTTCCTGTCCCGGGAAGACTGGCTTGGCAGTTCAGGCTGGACTGTTCCCATGATGAACAGGGTTGAGACTGATTTTGTAAAGCTGAGATTGAACTGTGGTGGTAAAGTGAGCTAAAGAACGATGATGGATTCAACCCAGATCAGTGACTGGGGATGAGTGTCTGAAAAGTTTTAGCGCTCGGTCTATCATCTTTTTGTGTTTGTTTTAGGCGGCTCCTGTTTCATATGGTAGGCCTTATACATAGGGACCAAAATGGTTTCATACAAACCATTTCTGACAACATTTGCAGGTTCTTCCACGTCATGCATCATCTGGAATGGGGCCAATATCCGGAGGCTCTTATAATGTCGATCTGCAAGAAGCATTTGACTCAGTGAGATGGGACTATCTGTATGCCACAATTACGAGAATGGGCCTGGGTGGTGTATGGATTAGATGGGAGAAATTGTTATATTCATGTCCAGGGGCAATGATCAGAAAAGTGGAGCAATATCACACTTGTATGACATATTTAGGGGTACTAGACAGGGATGCCTGTAGTCCCCCACTTCTGTTCACCCTGGCCATTGAGCCCCTAGCAGAACCTTTTAGGCTGCAGGGGTGCCAACATGGTTTGTGCCTAGGGGGGAGGGACCATGTTATTTCCCTTTCTCTTGATGACTTACTGCTATTTTTGGGGATGGGTGGTAAGGGGTGGCAGGTATTAGCCCTACTGGATGAGTATACTGCTTTGGCAGTCCTTAAGCACAACAAAGCTAAACTCACATCCTTCCACTAATGAGTGAGGCTGAGTGCCCTGGGGGGCTTGTCTGTGGATGACTTTGTGGTAGAGTGGATCTGTCAAAGGTTGTATTAGGGTTTGAGGAGGTGCATCAGATTATCATGTGGATGATGTCATCAGTGATGTCATTTGAGATGTCAACAGTGATGTCATCAGTGATGTCACTTACTGTTAGACTTGGCATCTGTTGTCGTGTTTCCCCTGCCTTTTTGCTTTCTGACCTCCCAGTTTTCACTCTGTTTTAGCTGGTGTAATGAGACTGCGCACTTTTCTCACTGCTGTCCGGTGGTAAAGTGCAAGTGCTCCTGTATAGAATGTGTTATGGATTGCTATTTCCATGTTTGGCTTATTTGATCTATGTGTCAGACCCTAGTAAAGTGCACTGCGAGTGCCAGGGCCGATAGATCAAATGCTGTTGGTGGGCTGCAGCACTGGATTGTGCCACCCATGGAAACAACTCGTAAAGTGTAACTCTGGCCTGCCACTGCAAAGCCTGTGCGCAGCCTGGGCTGCAATGTCGACTTGGCAAGTGCACACACTTACAAGTCCCTAATCCATCCCTTTCCTACATGCGAGTCACCCCTAAGGTAGGTCCATGTTACCCCAATGGGCAGGGTGCATTGTAGGTAAAAGGCAGGACATGCCCTGTGGGGTGTGTGGCATGTCCTGGTAGTGAATTACAGCCTACTCCACTTTTCACTATTGCAAGGCTACCTGTTATCCATAGGCCATACTGGGCAGTGTGATCATTACATCCTATGATCCTAACTGACTCAGAGAACATGGTAGGAATTCGAGTTTAATATGCCTGAACGCAGAATGATAAAATACACCTTTTTGTGAAGTTGGTTTTAACATTCTGTGTTTGAAAATACCACTTTTAGAAAGTGGGCATTTTGACCTAACCATCCAGCCTGCCTCTGCTAGCTTGTGTATTTGCTGCCTGGTTTGTGAGTGACAGGGCTGGGGGAAACAGGGAGATTCAGCCGGGCTGAATAAGCACATCTACACCTAGATGGGTGAGAAGAGTAGCAACTAGGTCTGAATAGGGCTGAGCTCACCTTCCACAATGCTGTCTCCACCTCCTGTGGTGCGTCTGAGGACCCTGGCCCACACTTACAATGGAAGAGGATGCCCCCTGGAAGAATATCCCCCAAACCAGTGAAAGTACTGGACTGAACTTTCTCTACTTGTGGTGAGTATCTCCAAGGGCCTGAAACCAAGCTGGCCTCCTGTTAAGAAGTCTCAGGGACTGCAAAGACTTCACCAACCTCTGGGTTCCGCCTCTGGAACCGTTGTTTCAGTTGCCACAGAGGAGAGGGAACCGTGACCGACTCTGTCCTCCGACTCCGACACTTGCCTTGTGTCCTGAAGGCACCGCAACAAAGCACCGTCTCGCCCTGCACCACCTGCCTCGACCTCACCAATGCCGTCCTAGATGATTGCCACCGAGTCGTTGCTCGCACCGCATAGAGGGGCACCGCATTCTGCATCGCCTTGCTTCACTTCGCTGGCCTGGACTCACCGACACGGTCAATGTTGGCTCGACACACGTGACTGCCTCATCACGCACAGCTGTCCGGCTCGGCCAGCACCCATTTCCGCCAACCGGCTCTGTCGCTGCATCGCAACTTGCCAGCACCGCATCGAGCACCGTCTTGCCCTGCACTGCCCGCCTTGGTCTCACTGACGCTATCTGGACGATCATCACCGAGCCACTGCTCGCACTGCATCTGTACTGCACTGTACACCGCTGCCACTTTGTATTGCAACCGTGACGAATGCCAAGACCGACTCGCACCGCCATGTGAGTCGCACAAGAAAGGTACTGTAAAAAAGTCTGTCCCGCTGTTGTGGGCCGACGCGGTCAGCTGGAACTGTGAGACTCTGTTGTTTTCAGCATTGCTGTAGACTCTGACCGAGCTACCGACTCGTACAAACTGTGTGTTCAACGTAACTTTGCAATTTAGAGACATTTTGCAACACAACTATTTTTAAAAGTACTGTACTGTGGATTTTTTTTGTTATCCTATTAGGTCTTGTTTGAGTATATAAAAATATTGGATATTTTTCTAAACTCGTGTGGTGTCCGTTTGTAGTGATTACACAGTTTTACTGTTGGTTATGTGCAAATGCTTTACCCACTGCCTCTAAGATAAGCCTGACTGCACGTGCCAAGCTACCAAGGGGGTGAGCAGTGGTTATTTTAGGAGTGTAACTCCCTTATTGTGACTAGAGTGGTGGTTTCTGCCTGGCTTTGGTGCAAACCTTAGCCAACCAGAAATCCCATTTCTAACACTGACCATGTCATGAATGATGTAATATGTGACGTCATCAGCAGTGCATTGTGGGGCGCAAGTTATCGTTGGCTAAACTAACTATAATGCCGGAATTTCTAAGGTTTTGTACGAGTGAAATGTCCAACTAACTATAACGTACCTGAAACCCATGTTTTTTTCAGTGAATTTCATTGTTTTTTTAAATACTAATTTCTAACTATAACGTCCCTGGAGCATATTGTTTTTTCAGTGAATTTCAAAGGTTTTTTAAATGCTAAGTTCTAACTATAACATAGCATTTGCAGAGTGGTGGAGAAAGGTGAGCGTGCCTTCAAACACCTCTTAGCAATCCCACTGTGTGGGATTTACTGGAGGTAAAAGGAGTAGAAAGCCCCCAAATTCAACCTTGGGGCCAACTACCCATTTTATTACCACCAGTAAGTCCCACACAGCAGGTTTGCTAACTTCTTATATCAGGTCCCACCCCCTCCCTGCAGCACTGTGCAAACACACCTCCTAGCACACTGTAAGTTGAGGGATTAAGTCCCCTTGAATCCTGAGGGTCCCTGTGGCCAACAAGCTCACCAGGTACCTCCAGTAAGCACCAGAGAGTTGCTTTGCAGAGAGGTGGTCCGAGGCCACGCCCCTTTTTACACCCCTCAGCAACATAGCCCTGTGCCGCTTACTGGCAGTACCTGGTGAGCTAGTTGGCCCCCAGGGACCCTCAGGATTGAAGGGGAATTAATTCCCCAACTTAAAACGCACCACAGGGCTTGTTTGCACACATGTCACATCAGGCCCTACCCCCTCCTTTCACTACTGTGAAAACAAGCCCTGTGTCATGTTTTAAGCTGGGGGATTAAGTCCCCTTCAATTCTGAGGGTCCCTGGGGTCCAACTAGCCCACCAGGTACCTCCACTAAGCGCCACAGAGCTGCGTTGCAGAGAGGTGTAAAAAGAGGCGTGGCCTCAGACCACCTCTCTGCAAGGCAGCCCTGTGGCGCTAACTGGAGGTACCTGGTGGGCTAGTTGGCCCCCAGGGACCCTCAGGATTGCAGGGGAATTATTTCCCCAACTTAAAACGGGACACAGGGCGCATTTGCATAGTGTTGCTGGGAGGGGCGGGGCCTCAGGCGCGATGCCGGCTTTTTAAAAATGTTGTTTTTTAGAAGGGGGGCTGTGTGGCCGCCCCCGTCCTTTCTAATGTTTTATGCCCTGGAGCCTCCATCGCCCAGGGCCTGACCCCTGATTTGTTAATTGTAATTTTTAAAAAACGGAAGGGGGCCACACAGCCCCCCCTCCCGAGGCCAGTTTCGACTCCAGGGACCCCATCCCCTGGGGCATGGCCACTATATGTATTTTAAAAAATATATATTTTCAAAGGAGGGGGGCTGCGTGGCCTCCCTCCTGCGCCTTCTGTTAGCCCCAGATACTCCATTCCCCGGGGCTCTGCCTCATTTTTTCTTTTATTTTACTGGGAGGGGGCCACGTGACCAACATCCTGGGCCACTTCTGGCCCCAGGGATCCCATCCCTGGGGCCGGCACTCTCCATTGGGGACCGTTGTGGGAGCTCCAATGCCCCCACGGTCCCTGCCGGCTCCCCGCCTCCTGCAGGAGCCGGCATTGCTTTTCCACATGGGGAGCTGCTGACATGCAGCTCCCCGTGTGGAAAAGCAATCTGCTTTGGATTTTGGAAGGGAGAGCAGGAAACCTGTTTTTGCTTCAAAATCCAAAGTAGAGCAATGTCCCGGGGGTGGGCACTCTGGGACACTGCAGGAGCCGCCCCTGGGGGGTGGTGGTCCCCAAGGCCATCACGGGCTCCAGGAGGCGGGCTCCCCTTCAATTAGAAACCCCCGGGAAGCTGGTGGTCCCCAGGGCTCGGAGGTCTGTTAAGGACCCCTGCATTTGTATTTTAGTGCCCTGGGGAGGTGGCGGTCCCCAAGGCGTGTGAGGGACATGAGCCATCCCACACAGGTTTATTTGAAAAAAAGATCAAGCCCCAGGGGTGGCGGCCCCCCGGCTGTGGGGGAGCCGTGTGCCTCCATAAATAATTAATAAAAGCCCTGGGGATGGCGGTCACCAGGACTTGGGGGGGCCTTGGAGGCCCACACACATTTAAAAATCAGCCCTGGGGGTGGCCGTCCCCAGGGCTGCAGGGGGACTGCGTGCCCTCCCGCAACTCATAAATCATGCCCCCCGTGAGGTGGCTGTCTCCATGGCAGTGTGGGGGGGATTGGGAGCCCCCACACATTTTTTCAGTGCCCCCGGGACCTGGCCCCCCAGGGGGCATCAATACAATGAAGCGCGGGAGTCCGCGCTTCATTTTTTTTTTATTTCCTAAAGCATCGGTGCACGTCAGGGTGTGAGGAAACCCTGTATACATTCCAATTCACCAACAAAGACAAAAGAAAGGCCAATGTGGTAAATTTATCTAAACGTCTTCTCAATGACATAGTTAAAAGTCCTGCAATACAGTTCATATTTTTGTCTTACTATTCGTT
The DNA here is from genome assembly GCF_964263255.1 of Lissotriton vulgaris. Classification (NCBI taxonomy): domain Eukaryota; kingdom Metazoa; phylum Chordata; class Amphibia; order Caudata; family Salamandridae; genus Lissotriton; species Lissotriton vulgaris. The sequence continues at coordinate 1,271,411,677 of NC_141689.1, forward strand.
TTAACAATGCTCAAAGTAGAATTGACTTGTTCCATTTTTTGAGGAAATTAAAGCTACACAAACAGCATACATTGAAAGTTAAGACAACCAACACTGCTAAAGCATTGACAAGGCCTTGACCTGATGATTTAACTATTGGTGATAATGATACCTTAATTAGTCTTACTGATGATGATCCTGAACAGGCACCCACTGACAAAGTGATATCGGGTTTTGAAATCAGTGATTGCCTGAATAACTTTAAACACAAATTGACCTTCAATCCCTCTCTTCCACCTGGAGCTATTGATACATGTGAAACTTTAATGATTAAAGAACTGAAATGTTTGGCTAAGAATCTAAATGAAAGGACAATAATCTCTCTAGGAATAGAAAGATTGGCTTTAAAAACATTGCAATTGGACATTCTTCACACAGACACTAGGTACTGCGATGACCACCTGTTTTAAACCTTATGGTGGGATGGTGGGAGCAGCATGTGTCCAGAACATATGAACAGTACAATGACCATGTCATACTATGGGCACAATACATAGATAACCTATTCATCATTTGAAAGAGCAGTCAAGATCAGGCCATCAGATTTGTTTCTATGTTGAATGTCAATGAGTATAATTTAAAATTTGAGGGTAATTTTAGCGAGACCCAAGTAGAATTCCGGTACATTCAGTAAATTTGTGGTAAAAAATGTCATCAGTGATGTCACTGACCATGTCATGAGTGATGTAATATGTGTGGTCATAAGGAGTGCATTGCGGGGGCATGAGTTATAGCTAACTCGGATATATTAATATACTGGCTGAATTTCTCTGGTTTTTGGTTTTGTATGAGTAAAATCTGACCCTAATTATAAAGTCCCTTTTGCTTTTGTTTTTGTTTAGAGCATTTCTAAGGTTTATTTTAATTCTATATGCTAACTATAACGTCCCTGTAACCTTTTTTTCTTCTTTTTAATTTCCATGGTTTTTAAAACCTATTTGCTAATAATAACATCCCTGTAACCTTTTTTTGGTTTTTTTGGGTGAAATTCCAAGGCTTTTTAACTAGCTGTCACGTTTGAAGAGAGATGGAGAAAGGGGGCTGGGCCTGCAACCAGCTGTCAGGAATTCTACTGTGTAGAACTTACAGGAGGTACCGGGAGGGGTTATTGGCCCCCAAGGTCCCTCTGGTGCCAAGGGGACTTTATCCTCCAACTAGTAGTGCAATGGGAGGCACATGTGCAAAGTGGTGGAGAAAGGGAGCGTTGCCTCTGACAACTACTCAGCAATCCTCTCGACCATTCTCTACTCCCCACGCCTCCCATTGTCTTATCATCCTAGCCTATCACCCTTGCAGGAGAAGGGGTTTCAAGATCTCTGTAAAAAGGCTCATATCGCCACATGGGGGGATCTTTTTCACGCATGGACCTTCCGCTCTCTCGAGCAGCTACTGCAGGGAGTACAATATAGACCTTTAGACGTATTCCTCTATGTGCGCCTGCAGCAAGAAATGCGATCACTCCTTCCTGACTTCCCCCGGGAACCACCATGTCTCATCCCACTACATCAAATGTTAGGCTCCACAGATGGGAGACACATAGTGTCCAGCTTGTACAATAGTATACAAGAACATAGAGAGGGCATTAATAGTCGGGCTCGTACACATTGGGAGGAAGACTTGGGTCGTGAAATCCCTGATGACCAGTGGCAATATTGTTGTTCGCAAACTACACGGATCTAGGCCAGCTGCAGGCTTCGTGTGATACATTACAAATACTTGCATCGCTTATAATATACCCCAGTGAGGAAATACAGATTCAAGTTGACTGATACTGATAGATGCGACCGATGCAAACAATCAGGGGCAGGATTCTTGCACCTGGCTTGGAAGTGTCTCAGAATTAGAGAATTTTGGGAACAGGTATTAGTGGCACTAGATGCAATGACTGACAGTGTTCTGGAGAGAGATCCATTATTCGCACTTTTGGGGTACACAGGGCGAGTACCCACCACATACAGAAAATTCTTATCTATATCATTACTGTTAGCTAAACGTAGGGTGGCCTGTGGGTGGGGGAGGGGTCGTGCCCCAAAATTTAAGGAATGGTTGGCAGACTTAACATACTGTCAGGAGCAGAATACCACGTATGCCAAGTTACTACCACAAGCATCCAGACCCAAGGATATCTGGGACCCCTTCATGGATATCTCCTCACACATGGGGCTGAAGAGGTACCTCTCGCACCATTGGCAGACACTTGAATGAGTATTCGCAGCGGCGCATGGGTCCATATCTGTGGCGTATGAATGTAGAGAGATTCCTGTATAGCCATATATGCTACTGCACTGGTTACTGTATTTGACCTCTGACAGAGTTTCACTCCCTATCTAATATATATATATATATTCACAGAAAAAACCATAGGTTATAGACCATATATAGTTAGGAATTTGCATTTACAAAACCTTATTTTACTCACACAAAACCATTGAAATTCCATATATAGTTAGTTGCACTAACTATATATCGCGCACCCGCAATCCACTGCTGATGATGTCACATATTACATCATTCATGACATGGTTAGTGACATCACTGATGACATCACTGATGACATCTCAAATGACATCACTGATGACATCTGAAATGACATCACTGATGACATCACTGATGACATCTCAAATGACATCACTGATAAAATCACTGATACCATCTCATTTGACATTACTGATCACATCACTGATGATATCATTCATGTGATAATACCATGAACCTCTTCAGACTCTAATATAACCTTAGATACAATCAGTGTAAACAGACAGTCACAGACTGTCACTCATCCATGGAGTTACTCACACACCTAGTCAGTTATGCAAAAAATCAATCACACCTCCATTTTCACAACTGTACAGTTATACACACCTTACTTATTCAAACATATACTAACACATATTTACTCTCTTATACAATCGCTGATACATGTTCACAATGATCCATACAGCCACTCACACATTCACTGGCTCTTATGCACAGTTATTTATATATGTCAACTCTCACATGTACTGTGTTTTACATATGTACTTACTTTGACATGTAGCACTGAGATATCCATTCACTCACCAATACACTCATGCACAGTCAACCGCCCATACAGCTGTTTCCACATGCAGTTTTGAACCCATACATATAGTGAATCAACTACTCACACATCTATGTACAGAGTCGCACACCTCCCAGCCACCCATACACACACACTCAGTGTCCCATACAAATACTTGGACAACCAATCAATAACCCATACAGTTACTCATATAGCTACTGATCAACACATGCAGCAGTTTGTAGAACAACAGATATAATGATGCACAAATTAAGACAGTTTAGTCACTAACCCATGCACTCATTAAGACACATTTAATCATTCTCTCATACAGTCAGTCATGCACCTACTAAATCCTTCTTCCAGACACTTATACATCCACTCATTCTTCAATATGTAAGACATATTTTAACTTTACAGAAACATACAGTCACTGGATGTTGTTATCAGTGATTTTATCAGTGATGTCATTTGTGCTGCACCATGTGACTGTGTTGCAATTGAGACATTTGACATTAAGGACTAATGTACATGTGTTATGATTTACTGTGACTTTTTGTACGGTTATAAATTATAAGAAAATCAAAATAAAGTTAAAAAAAAACTACTCAGCAATCCTGCTTTATGGAACTTACTAGAGGTAAAAGGAGGAGTAGTTGGCCCCCAAGGACCACCTTTCTTTTTTGATTTGAGCGGCTGGTCCAGCCGGGAAGACCCCCCACTGCCTCCAGTGAGGATCCAAGGCGAGGTGATTGCAACACTCCGATGCAACAGGAGTTCCATTTTGAAGGACAGTAAAATACAGAGTTTGCAGTGTTTCCTGCCTCTAATCAACCCATTGGGGCAAGATTACGAATTACTAGGGTGATTTGTCAGCACCCAAAAGGGCATAACTTATTTATGGAACTTCAAATACCAGCATGCAACCATGCATACGCCCACTGGGGCAAGACTTGTGAAGATTATCAGGTGTTCCACATTGCAGCTGCTAGTTCACTTTTCTTATGCCCATGAACAAGGACAATCATGTCTGAAATGAGTAGGGCTTCTGAAACGAGATTGTGATGTAGGGATCTACAACTCTGCAGTTTTCAAATAAAGGTGTTAACCTCCTGTGCAGTGTCTTCACTGAGGGCAACCTTACTTTTTGGATTTGAGTGGCTGGTCCAGCCGCAGAGATGCCCCGCTGCCTCCAGTGCGGATCCAAGGCAAGGTGATTGTAAGGCGCTGATGGAACATGAGTTCCGTTTTGAAGGACAGTGAAATACAGACTTTGTTGTGTTTCCTGCCTCTAATCAACCCACTGGGGCAAGATTACGAACTACTAGGGTGATTTGGCAGCACCCACAAGGGAAAAACAGAATAACATATTGATGGAACTTCTCTACCAGCATGCAATCATGCTTATGCCCACTGGGGCAGGACTTGTGAAGATTATCAGGTGTTCCACATTGCAGCTGCCAGTTCACTTTTCTTATGCCTGTGAACAAGGACAATAATGTCTGAAACGCGTAGGGCTTACGAAACAAGATTGTGATGTGGGGATCTGCAACCCTGCAGTCTTCAAATAAAGGAGTTAACCTCCTGTGTGTGGAGTCTTCACTGAGGGCAACCTTACTATTTGATTTTGCACACCTTATTGCGCTGGGCACTCTGACCATCGCGCTGCTATTTTAAACTGTACCCTTCTGGATTTAGTTTTATTTTCGTTCTATAGCCCTTTCTTTTAACTGAAACATTCCTGGCCCCTTACCTGCACGCTAAACGGTTCTGCACCGCTGTTTGGCGGGTCCGGTTTCCGGGTGGTGGTGGGGAACTTTGGGCGCCATCTTGGAGTGGTGCTGAGTCGCAGGGGAAGCCAGTTGCGAGCGCTCTAGCGCTCCGGATAGCCAGAGGGACGCCTACTTAAGGCGACCAATCCGGTGGGTCCCTTGATTAGATTTTGAACACCTTATTGCGCTGGGCGCTCTGACCATCGCGCTGCTATTTTAAACTGTACCCTTCTGGATATTTACTTTTATTTTCGTTCTTTAGCCCTTGCTTTTAACTGAAACATTCCTGGCCCCTTACCTGCACGCTAATCGGTTCTGCACCACTGTTTAGCGGGTCCGGTTTCCGGGTGGTGGTGGGGAACTTTGGGCGCCATCTTGGAGTGGTGCTGAGTCGCAGGGGACGCCAGTTGCGAGCGCTCTAGCGCTCCGGATAGCCAGAGGGACACCTACTTAAAGCTCCCTGACCGCGCAGCGGAATCGCGCAGCGGTCGTGCCTTTCACTGTGCCTGAGTCGTGCCAGAGTCCTGCCCGTCTGCGCCCGTCAGCATCCCGCAGGCGTCCAGGGCGACGGGCAGGACTGATCTTGGGCAGACATCATATTTTTTTCTTACCATCATGTTACAATATTCGGCGCAGGAGCTTCGGTCTTTACAAAAGATGAGGGGTTCTTGTCGTAAGGTATTTCCGGCCCGCCACAAGGGTAAGAGCCGGTGCCCTGAATGTGGCTGGCGCCCTCAGAAAAATCAGGTTCCTGTGTTAGACAGGGAGGCAGATAGTGTCAAGCATCTCTGTCTGCTTTTAAATACCAGATCTCTCAGTCGGCATGCTTTGGATGTTTATGATCTGTTGGTAACAGTAAAACCTCTGTGCCTGATGCTGACTGAGACATGGCTTGGGGAGTCCTCTAACCCCGATATTGCCGCAGCGATCCCCCCTGATTATAATATCCTCAGGCAAGACAGACTGACAGGGCGAGGGGGGGTGTGGCACTTGTGGTAAATAAACGAGCCACTTGCACCACCATTCCCATGGAGGCTATTAGGGGTTGCGAATCCCTCGCTTTCTCCATTGTATTATCGCCGCACCAATCTTTCAAAGGACTCCTTGTCTATAGGCCCCCGGGCCGACAGGCACCTTTTTTGAAGAGTTCCAGCCGATAATTACGACACTGGCACTCAGATCGGAGCACTGTATAGTGGCCGGCGATTTTAATATTCACATGGATGACGAAACGGATGTGGACACGATCAAAATGATGGATGTGACGGCCCCTCTTGGCCTTATGCCTTATCACTGTGGACCGACGCATGAAAAGGGCCATATCTTGGATTTGGTCTTTTCAACGATCTCTATAGAGATTCTAGCACCTATTCAGGTGCTCTGGTCGGATCACAGGCTGGTCAAGTACTACGTGTCGGAGGCAAGAAAACCATCTAGTGCCTCCCGGCAGCTTCTCCAAGGCTCTAGGGCATTCCATCGGGTTACTCCAGAACTGCTGACACAGGCATGTCTGGCTCATCCGTGTATCTTGACAGGGGATTTAGAAAGGGATTCAGAGCTGCTGCAATCGTGGCTCTCGGAGAGGCTAGATGATCTTGCCCCGGTGAGACCTCCTCGTAATGCTGTAAAACGGGCGTCCGCCCCCTGGTTTACCGAAGCACTAGCGGCTTCTCGACGGCAGTGCAAGGTGGCAGAAAGAGCGTGGCGTGCGCAATACGACCCGGTGGCTAAACTCGCCTACAGAGCCTCTGTCAAAGTATACCATTGCGACATTCTCTCTGAGAAGAGAGGCTATTTCTCAAGAAAAATTGAGACTGCCTCCAATTCATGTAAGGAGCTATTTGCCATTGTGAGGGAATTTACGGCCCCTCGTGCTTCCTCGAATCAGATACCTCCTACGGAGGCATGGGTGAGTGCCCTTGCCAATTTCTTCACCTCCAAGATCAAGCTGATTCAGGAATCCTTTCCCTTGAAGGGGCCGGAAGTTTCCTACTGTTCGGAGGATGTCCCTGTTTCCACAGTTAGTGTGGACCCGATTCTGGCAGACTTTTCACCACTCTCAGCTTCCTCATTCTTGGACCTGATGATCTGCCTGAAATCGGGTTCTCCTCGTGATGCATGCCCCGCCAAATTTTTGCCTAAAATGGCCAGTTATCAATCCCATTGTGAACCCTTTGCTGAACTGCTCTCTTAGTGAGGGTGTAGTCCCCCAGATATGGAAGCAGGCGATGATTATTCCTCTGCTTAAAAAGCCCGGGCTGGATCCGGAGGTATTGGCCAATTATAGGCCTATCTCGCTTCTGCCCGCCTTTGCCAAGATCCTCGAGAAGCATGCACACAAAGTGCTCTCGGATTATCTGGAATCACATGATCTACTGCACCCCACTCAATCCGGCTTCCGCACCAACTTAAGTACCAAAACAGCGCTCCTGGAAGTTTCGGAGGCTATTAAGGAGGTGCTGGAGTCAGGTGGCAAAGCGATGCTGGTGATGCTCGACTTGTCGGCGGCCTTCAACACCGTCCCCCACGAGGGTCTCCTCGTCATACTTTATGAGATCGGTCTGAGGGGGACGGTGTTCAGCTGGTTTCGTTCTTTCTTGGCGGGCCGCCGACAAACGGTCTGGGCCTCCTCCAGCTCCGCCGAGATGCCGTCATTGGGTGTCGGAGTCCCTCAGGGCTCAGTGCTGAGCCCGACTCTTTTTTACATCTTTATGACCCCTCTGGCGGCTCTGGCGGAGTCCTTCGGGGCCCAGATCGTTTCCTACGCCGATGACACCCAGCTCCTTTTTACGTGCGGGAAAGGTGCCGACTTCGATGGAGAGAGTATTCGGGGTTGCCTTGGGGCTGTTTTTAATTGGTTCCAACTTAACAGCCTTCATTGCAACTCGGATAAATCGGAGGTACTCTTCTTCGGCTGCAGTTCGAATCCAGATTGGCAGGAATGGTGGCCGGAGAATATGTTTCCTTCTGCAGGTTCCTCCCAGGTGGCCAAGAACCTGGAGATTAAGATCGATAATGGCTTGACATTGCGATCCCAGATAATTGGCCCTACTGGCACCTGTTTCGGTCTGCTCCGGATGTTACGCAAGTTTCTTCCCATACTATCGGAGGATCACAGGAAGATAACTGTGCAGGCTTTAATCGGCTCGAGAATTGATTATTCTAACATTCTTTATCTCGGCCTGCCGGAGTATCTGCTGCAACGGTTGCAGGTGGTCCAGAACTCGGCTGCACGGGCCATTTTTGGACTATCTGGACGTGCTAGAACTTCGGGCCTCCTGCAGTCACTTCACTGGCTCCCCATCCGGAAGCGAATAATTTTCAAAGCCCTGACTTTGGCTCATAAAGCTCTTCATGCTTCAGGAGCAAAATATTTACAAAAAAGGCTAGCTTTCTACCATCCTGCAAGGTCCCTGAGGTCCGGATCTCTGTTTCTTGCCGCGGTCCCTCGTATAAAAAGGGCACACATAGGTGGTCGATCTTTCAGACTGCTGGCTCCGCAGCTCTGGAACACTTTGCCAGTGACTTTGCGCAGTACTCCAAATTTATTGGCGTTCAGGAAGGGCCTTAAAACCTGGCTTTTTACTTCTTAGATATTAGTTTTTTTGGTTAGTCTGGATTCCCCCCTTTTTTCTCTGTTTTTTCTTTCTATTGTGTTGTGATACAGGTGTGCATCAAAGCGCCGGGACACTCTTTGAGTAGCCGTGCGCTTTACAAGATAAATGTAACATAACATAACATAACATATATACATATGTATGAATGCCAGGAAGCACGGACGTGGGAAGGGCATTCCAAAGTAGCAGTGGACATTACGAATATGGCACCCGGTGATTCCAATGCCCAGGAAACCAAAACCATTATCAATTTAGCTGGCATTAACCTCACTGCTGCTGAACAGCAGCTCCTATCTCTTGTCCTATCATATTGTCCAGAATCAAATTTTAACTATACTCAGACTAGAGCGGAAATTTATAGGTTTATTCGGAAACTTAAACTTAAAAAGTTTCATTACCAACGTAACAAACAGGGAGACCCACTTTCTTTGGATATACCCATGAAAGAATCAGAGATCTCAGAGCTTATGGTATCAGATTATGGACTGTTACGTGATTTACATGCCTTTGAATGGGAAGAAATACCCACATCTAATGTGAGTGTCAATCAAATTGATTCAGTCATTCCTAGTTCACAACCGTCTCAATTGCAAGGAACTAATGTCAAACCTTTCACTCCCTTCAAAACTAAATCAAAATTTGTTCCTATCTTGGCCAGAGATTCTATTGATGTTTTTAATGAGAAAATTGTAGAACAAATTAAGAATTTGAACATTACCATCAATAATGCACACAGGAAATATACCAATCAAGAGAGAAAATGCCATCAGCTCATAGACAAACTCAAGGATAATCAACAGGTCATAATACGTAATTCCGATAAGGGCGGGAATATCGTTTTATGGCCTCTTACAGAGTATTTGGAGGAAGCGCATAATCAAATAATGTGGAATGTTACAGGAAGATTTCTCCTACGAAATTTAAAGACACACAGGGAAGACACAAGGAATTGTGCCTTCTATCGGATCACATGAGCGGTGAGCAGCGAGCAGTGCGGAGAGAGCAGCAGCAGAGAGGAGCAGGGGTGGAGCGGACCGGAGCGGAGCACCGGAGTCCGAACGCGAGTGAGTGGATCGCTGCGGGGAGTAGAACACGGAAACCGGTGCCGGTGCTGGTGTCGGTGCGAGCAAGGGAGCATGGGAGCAAAGGAGAAGTTTCCTGCCGCTGCCGTGTTTCATCGTGTCCTCACGCGGGCGTGGGACGTGGTGCAGTGAAGGACGCGGTGGGGCTCCCGCCCGCACCTGTGAGGTGAACAAACAAACAAACATAAGCACAGCGCAAACCAGACAAGAAGCAGACTCCCCCTCTCCCCCCGAGTGAAAAAGCCTGGAAAGTCTGGGGTCAGATACTTGAGGATTACCTGTGAACCTGCGAGCCAGAGACGCTGCGAAAGTGAGCAGGCTGACAAGATCAGGTGTCCAGGAGTCACGAGCCGCGAGCAGAGCAGAGTAAGGTTCTGTGGCTGGTTTCTGTGGCTCAGTGGATCAGCGGAGGGGGGGGTCGGCGCATTGTGCCCTGCCCGAGGCGGCGCCAGAGCCAGTAAGGCAGAAAGGCAGAGGAGCAGGGAAAGCAGGAAAACATAGCTGAGGATGAAACGCAAGAAAAAAAATTAATAAATGAATAAATAACTGCAAGTAACATCAAGATCGGTGGCTGAGTGGAGCGCGGAAAAACTCGAAGAAGAAAGGACCGGGCAATGGATCTTGACGGTAAGCCCCTGCAAATCCGGTGCTGTGCCCCCTAAACCCGAATGCCCCGGCCGTGCCTGTACTTGCATTCAGTCCGTATAAAAGCAAAAGGAAAAGCAAAACAGATGACATTGAATCCCGAGCGGGTAAAGTCCATGGTCCGCATTGCCATTCGTGAGGGGGAGAGGAGACCAGAGGAGAGGTGATCAGGCCGCGAGCTGCGTGCAGGTGTGAGCGCTGAACCTAGCGCTGGGAGAACAACACCGCCGCAAGCCCGCAGCAGGGAGAATACTACCGCCAGGAAAGCAGCGGAAACCAGCTACCTAGCTATCTAACTAAAACCGCTTCCAGGCCAGTATGAGGTCTGGAAAAGTGAGAAGGTCCATCACAAAACCAGTATTAAAACGGAAAAAGGGGGCTACAAGAGACATTGGAGCCACTTTATCACCTACAGATAAAGACCTCTGCAAAATAGGGACTACTAAAGGAAAGGACAACCCGAACGTTACCAACCTCGCCAATGAGACTGGTGACGACACAGGTTCCCCTTGGCTCACTGGCATGGAGACCATCAAAGATAACAACTTAGAAATCGCAACGGACCCATGCAACTCAATTAAACCAAGTAAGATTGCAAAAGGAGCGAAAAGAGTAAAAACCGAAGATCTCATAACTATTGATGGAGAACCAGCTAGGAAAACTTCATACTCTTACCAACCAAAAATCTACATGAAATTTGCTTTCTTAAAACATCCAGGAGTAGCAATTTTTACAAACAACGGCAACCCAGAAGGTCTAGCAACCCCATTGGAGCCTGGGAAGATAGAATATCCATTGTTACATGAACAAAAACATACCGGAAATAGAAAAAAGGCCAAAAGTTACAGTAGCGGATATTCACACCGCTAACAATCTCACAGCATCAATTGAAAGTAGCCAAACAACTAACAATGAAGAAGACAGAATAGTATACTTATCAGCAGACCTGCCAGTGGAGCTCAACAGTCAACCAGACACTGAACTGACAAACCCTCAAGGCATACAGAATCAGCTTAGGAGAACAAAAACAGAAAGCTCCCCAGACAAGGATACAAAACTTAGCAGGTCAAGTATAGACAGAGCACTGGATGCCTCCGTCATCTTAGAACAACATGACTCACAGGACTGGAGGGATCAACTAACAGGACCGCCGTGGCAAAAATCTCTGAGCGGCCGGGACGCAAGGATAGTAAGATCACGACGAAATAGCAGTCCTTCAACGACGCTGAAGAGCACACAAGACGGAATCCGCACGCACGCAAACGAGCAGAGCGACATGGGCCGCCCCAACACACCAAAAAATCGGCAAAGGGAGAATCCACACACTATAGCCAGTGACATGTCTTTTCTTGCAACACAGGAGTGGCAAGATCTAGTGCCGGCATACAATCTAAAACCCACCATAACCCCAAGCGCCAGAAGACCAGAGAGTGAGAGCAAAAGCTCGTTCATTACCTTCTGGGCAAACCTACTAAATACAATACAACTATCAGCAGCAGCCTTACAATATCAATCAGAGAAACTAGACTTGCAGTTAACAGTACTGCAAACTCTAGCTGAATTCACTTCAGGGATAGAGAAGAAACTAGGCGACCTAAACGGCTTAATAAAAAGGGGTCAGGAAGCAGCAGAACTTACCGCTAAAGCAAGAACAGAATGCGACTGTTCCCCAATAATTAACAAACTATCAACACTACCTACCATGCTTGAGAACCTTCTGGTCAATCAAAATCCAACTGCATCGTCGGACTTGACCGACACAGCCAAGGAGGGAATCGTCGCCAGGGACTCTCAAACACACGGAATCACAAAAAAAGCAGAGAATGGGTTGCTCCGAAATGAGAAGACCTGTTCCTCTACTGCCAGACAAACGCCAAAAAAAGAACTCCCATTCCTTTCAACCCAAGAAATAGCCATAACAGAGGCGCCTACAAACTCACGAACCTGCCGGAAACAAAAAAGGAAGGGCAGGAACAGGAAAATGATAGCCAATACCCAAGAACAGGAGGGACAGACAGTAGGAACCTATTGCCAAGTGGAACAAGAAGAGACAGCGGGACTTCTAAACCAGGCGGAGCAGCCCCCACCCTTGGGCAAAAAACTGGCAACCATAAGGACCCCCATCAAACTTAAAATCCCGAGATCGATGGATTTACTAGAGACAGCAATAGAACACTCTGGGCACGAGGATGTTATAAAGGCACAACGCTCACATCAGCAGGAAAGATTAGAAATAGAGTCTGTCCCATGCAGCATAGCAAGGAGCCACATCGACAACTGGCCAAGGGCTACGCTACAAAATGTGAAACAGTCGACTCAGGAGCAGGAATTGGAACAACCTAACACAAGGGCAACTTTAACCACAACCGATAACATCAACGACCAACCCTTCATCGGGGCTGACTATCCTGAACAAAACGTACCCCGAGTTTCCAGAGACACTTCAACAAACAAGACAGATATACTAATATTCGCTCCAGAGTACAAATCTAGGGGCAGAATGGACACCTTGAATAGAGGTAATATAATCAAATTAATTACATCGATCAAAGGTTTAGAAGGCATTACCACAACCGACTTACTTCAAATTGAATTCCAACCTGGATTCGACCAGTCCAAACCAGAAACGACAAAGACAACATGGGCATCAAACGACCTGGTCGACCAGATTTTAGGAGAACTTAACAGATTCGCTTATTGGGGAATAAGGCTGGAACCAGGTAGAAGGCCAGCCTACCCAACACCGTTTTTAAAGGAGAGTGAAAAAGAACACCCGCTCAAAGCTACATCAATCTTAAAAGGAGCCCTCAGTCAGTCGCCAGGCCGCCAAGGGAGGCCCTTATACACTAAAACAGTAATAACGAAATCTATAGCTCCTAATCCGGAAATAATACAGCGAACAATAACAAACAGAGGTGGGCAATGACAAGGGTTTTCTGTGCAGCCCTCAACACACACAACATTGAACAACCTCAGAATATGTATTTGGAACATCAATGGTTTGACTGACAAATTGGACGACCATGAAACACTAAAATACCTAAGGACCTTTGACTTGATACTACTTCAAGAAACCTGGGAAGAAGCTGAGATAGCCCTCGAAGGCTACATGACGCAAATTGTTCCAGCTACCAGGACCTCACCCTTCGGCCATAGCTCAGGCGGATTAATGATCTTCACCTCAATCCTCACAGTAGGATCAATGAAGGAAATAAAGATCAAAACTATAGCCCCCAACGCCATACAGGCGACTGAGATAACAATTAACATCAGAAAGCCGGACCACCGCCTGGTAATAGTTAACTCTTACATACACCCGAAGCACAGATGGAAAAGTGCAAGACAGATGGTCAAAGAGACAGCAAGAATCATGGATGAGGGGGAAGCCGAAAATGTTATCCTGGCAGGAGACTCTAACCTCTTTCTTTTTGGAACCGCAATGGATGATGATTTGGTACACGAACTTAACAGAGCCTGGGGAATACCAACTCAGGCACAACCACTCCTAACTATAAAAAACAATTGCTCGAATCAATTGTTAAAAGAATTAGAGCAATTAAACTAAGGGCGCTGAACGGCCAGTACAAAGAAGACACTCCTCCAGCATCAACCTACCATTCGGCAGCCATTTACTCCTACTTAGATTACGTATTTGCAACTCTCCCTTTGTTTGACATCATCAAATCATTTAAGTTGGGTGTTAGTGACCAAAGTGACCATTTGCCACAAGAAATCGTTCTAAGGATAACCAGAGAGAACCCCACGGAAGTCAGGGCATGCGCTAGCTCCGAATACACATCAGACTTCAAACGCATAAGATTCAAGCAAAATAACATCAAAGAACTGTCTTTAAAAGCGAAGGAGCTTATTAACCAGGGCAATTTGGCTACAAACCCAGTAGAGGCCTGGGAGTGGTATACAAAGACCCTGGGGACTAAATATGCAACAAAACAAAGGCTGGTCAAAGGCAAAACTCCCAAGTCTGTATCGAGCAAGACAAACACGCTGGAGATAAAACGACTTAAACGGAATATAAAGCAAACTTTGAACCAACTCTGTATACAGGCTAAGAAAGGGCCTCTGCAAGACGCTCTACGCGGTCTAAAAGTAAGCTTAAGAAAGGCAATTTGGGAAATCAAAAGACAGGCGAATGACGAACTCTGGGCAAAAATAAAGTACAATTAGAAATTAAAAAACAGCACTAAATTTTGGCAAACAATTCACAGCTTGCAGCTGCAAGGCCATCAAGGGATAAACTCCTACATATCAGAGGCAGCTTGGGCTGACTTCCTGCACAATCACTTTAACCAAACCGATTAAGGTACCCCAGCAGCCCTGACAACTCAAGAAACAGATAACAATCAGAAGGACAATGAAACAGGAAAGACAGAAAAAGGGTCCAGAAATCCCAAGGAAAGTATAATGGGAAAAAACGTCCAAAAGAAGATTGACGGGACAAAGAACAATAGCACATTAAAAAGCACTACAGAGAACAAAATCAACATAACAGCGGATCGGATAAAAACTCAAATAAAGAAGGGGAAAAGGGAAGGAGCTCCAGGCCCAAATGGGATACCACCGACAATATTCAAACACAACATCGAATTCTGGAGCAGCACACTAGTACCACTCTTTGCGGGCATACAGGAATCAGAAACCTACCCGGAATCCTGGCAAGGATCGACCATAAGCCCAATTCATAAGCAGGGAGACAGGAGTGATCCTTGCAATTATCGGTTAATTGCTCTACTTGACATAGAAGCAAAGTATTATGCCGGCATTCTATTGGATGAATTGGCATCTTGGGCAGCGTCAAAGCATATAATCCCGGAAAATCAAACAGGGTTCTGCAGAGGACAAGGAACTACCACCAATGTTATGGCATTAACTCTGCTGACAGATGCGGCCAAAGTAGGAAAGAACTCGCTGTTTCTAAGTTTTATCGACTACAGCTCAGCCTTCGACCACGTGGACGGAGGCAAACTTTGGCGAAAGCTTGAACAATGGGGTATACCACAGCCCCTTCTGAAGCAGCTAATCTTACTTCACACCAACACCTGGGTTAAGATTAATCTGGGAGACGGGACACACCTTTCCAGGCAAATTAACACCTCTAAAGGACTGAAGCAAGGGTGCGTCATAGCCCCTACCCTATTTAACCTTTTTCTGGCAGACCTACCAGGGGAACTGGATAGTACTAAATCCCACGCCCCACGGTTAGGAGATACCATGATGTCAAATCTCCTCTACGCCGTTGACCTGGTGCTAATAAGTCAAACTCCAATTGGCCTTCAGCAACTTCTAAACACTACCAGCACATTTTCACAGCGCAATCTATTAAAAATAAATCTAAAGAAAATAAAAACTATGGCTGTGAATTATAAGAAGGCCAGGAAAAACTGTTGGTACCTGGACGGACACAAACTGGACCATGTAACGTGCTATAAATACTTGGGAGTCCTAGTAGACAGAAGAGGCTCGTCCAAACCGCAATTAGAGACGTTACATCGAAAAGGCACCATGAGTTGTCTTGCGATGATCCCCTTGAAGAAAATATTGCCGGACTACAAGCTTGACCCGCTTCTTCAAGTATTGAGAGCTCGCCTTCAACCGACGTTAACATACGGGAGCGAATCAACTCTCGGAAAAGATGCTCTTACCCTCGACAGAGTGATCAGCAAAACTTACAGAACCATCTTTCGGCTACCCAGCTATGTATTCCCTGCCCAAATCCGTCTGGAGTTCGGGGTCCAAAAACAGACAGTGGAAAGAAGGGGCAGCTTTATAAAATGCTGGCACCAGATTAGAAATGCAGAGCAAGGCACCTTAAACGCCCACCTTTGGATTGAGCTTCAGCAACGAGAACGATCAAACGCAAGGAAGTATTTGACGGAATCACTAGAAATACTCGCACTGACTGACCTCTGGAACACCCCAATAGATCGTAAAAGTTTCAAAAAGCTAGTAACAAAGGGTACAAAAATAACATCGCTATTACAAGACAAGGAAACTCTGGCAAAAAGGGCACACGGATGGACAGTTGTAAATGACTGTAAAACATTAACAACTCAAGCGTATATGGACCAAGGATTCAAACAGAAGACCAAAGAGAGATTTCTAAAACTGCGACTCGGCATACTACCAATTCTCCCTCATCTGGCCCCATGGGAAAGGAATCAGGAAGACAAAACTTGCCGTCTCATTGGTGCAGGACCTAAAGATCTAATCCACATAATATGTATCTGCCCAATCCTAATGGACAAAAGGAGATCCTTACTACGCGTAATATGGAATCAGAAGGGCATTCGGACCTGCAGACATGCAGTTGAACTATGTTTTAATCCGCAGGAGACTCAATTAAACTGCAGATTTACAAAATATTTTGACGTAGTGGCAGAGAGAATTAAGGAGACACAAAATGAGAAAACTGAATAAACAGTGCCTCTAAGCATAGCTTTGGGTCCGCAACTCAAACGAACAATAACAAAAAATTTAAACCGTTAACATATACTTTATAACTTTAACTCCTGACAATTAATTTTTACCTTTGACACATACTTCTTTTTAAAGCTGTGTATTTTAAAAAATTGTGAGTTTTAATTAACTGTGCAATAAAATTATCTTATCTTAAAGACACACAGGAACTAATATTTTCGCAATTGTTGGCTTGGAAGAGCATGGGCCTGTTAAGTTGGGAGGAGTTTAAATACCTCAAGAAAAAGCATCCAACTATCCCGGTGAGTTACTTTATACCGAAGGTACACAAAAACATCAGTAAACCACCGGGGTGGCCCATTATAGGTGCCTGTGATGGCCTTTCAGTGAACCTGTCTAGGTATATCGATTTTTTCATGCAAGACTTTGTCAGAGGGCTTAAATCTTTTGTGCAGGACACCTGTGACTTCTTAAGTAAAATCCTAAATATTGTATGGAAACCAACTAATTTATTGATAGCACTCGATGCTTCCGCCTTATATACTTGCATTAAAAATAAGGACGGAATGAGGGCGGTGGAATATTTCTTGATGAACAGATCTATCATACATTACCAACACACCAACATGCTGCTCAAAATGTTATTGTTTTGTTTGGAGAATAAACTGTTTTTGTTTAATGGTAAAATGTACCAGCAGATTCAGGGTGTTGCTATGGGGGCCAGCTTCTCCCCCAGTTATGCCTCTTTATTTATGGGATGGTGGGAGGAGCTGGTCCTCATGCAACAACATGAGCAGATATACAAGACAAATGTTGTAACCTGGTTACGTTACATTGATGATTTTTTTCATAGTGTGGGATGGGAATGTTGAAAGTGCTACTTCTTTTATTGCTCTACTGAATAACAACTCAGTCAATTCACATTTCACACCTGACATTAGTAACAATACGGTTTCCTTTTTAGATGTAAGGGTCCAGGTGGTCATCAGCAAATTGTCAACCACTCTTTTTAGGAAACCTACAGCAGTAAATACTCTTCTGCATGCCTCCAGCGCACATCCACCCCATCTCATTAAAAGCATTCCTTATGGGGAGATGTTGCATATTAGACGAATATGCAGTGATGAGGACGGCTGTCATAACAAACAGGGGGAAAGTCGTAGTAGGTTTCTAGCTAGAGGATACAGTCCTGAGATAGTTGATGCAGCAATTGCTAAGTCTAAAACACTGACACAAGTTGATCTATTGAAATATAGAGAGAGCAGCATTAACAAAGATTTGATTGAGCAACCCACTAGATTGATTTTGTCTTTCTCACGACAAGGGAAACAGATTAGGGCAATTGGTAGACACAATTGGCCAATCGTGAAAGACGATCCGGTGATCGGTAAGCTATTACCTTCTAATCCAGTTGTGACTTTCAGAAAAGCAATCAGCATGGGTAGGTCACTTACAAGGAGCAATCTAGAAGAACAGGGTAAATGCATGTAGCTCTCCACGAGAAAATGATTCTATAAGTGTGCTGTTTCTAAGGCCTGCCAATATGGCATTAATACTACAACATATATAACTGCATTTAACACCAAGGTATGCAATATAGATCAATATCTTACCTGCAAGTCAGAGTATGCAGTATACGTTTTAACATGTAGTTGTGACCTTAAATATATTGACAGTACCAAATTAGCAGTACATAAATGATCCTTCAACATATAAGTGCCATAAACAACAATGATGACAACTATCCAGTGGCAAGGCATTTTAAGATCTCCCATAACAGTGATCCTAAACATTTGGAATATTTTGATATATAGGCCGTAGCTCCACATACTATATGTGTAGAGAACACTGGATAGTACACATACCAGAGAATAAACTGTTGTTTTTGTACAGCTTAGTGCGGAAATATGAGGGAGTTTACAGAAAGAAGGCTACAGAGGGTTCATTGTTGATAACCAGGAGATAGGTGGGTGCAGTGGCGAGAGAACCACCCAGCCGGGAACAGTGTGTATAGAAATGGTAACAGACAGGGGGCTGGGGTGGGGCTTGCTTAGCGGGGTGCCTTTCACTTCAGTTTCTTTGTGCACCTCCACTGTTTGATACCAGATCAGTGAGACAGGATTAAACACCCTCCTCTTTAGTCCCTTGTTGATACAATTCTCACCTGAAACCGAAGGCCTACTTAAAGATGATACTACATGAATAATTAACAGGCATATTTCTTTTTTTTTAAGTTCAAGAAAATTTTATTTGATAATAATAAGAGAGAAAACCAGGTGTCAAAACAAAGTACAACGTGATAACAAGTGAAAAAATCTGAGCAGAATAAAACAATCATACAAATGTAAGCATTATAATCAAAGAAATCTGGGTACAAAAATGAGAAAGAAGGGAAAGGAAAAGAGAACACATTAAGCATAAAATATGAAAAACATGAGAACGTTGGAAAAAATTGGTACAATAGAGGATAAGTGGAATGTATCGAGCAATTAAGGAGGTTTAGGAACTTCCTGTTGTGGAGGCGGAGGGTGAAACAGGCGTTTACTACATGAGTCCAGATAAAGTGTGACAGGAGTCCACAGGTCCATGCGCTTTGTAGCCATACATGCCGGAAAAACATGAGCAGTATTGAGTCTATGATTATGGCATACATTAAACCACCATGCTTTGAAGGAAATCTTGGAGAAGTCTTTCCAGTTGACCGTTATTTGTTGGAAGGCTGCGGCAAGTAATAGGTCAATGATCTGGGGTTTTAGATCAACGTCATCCCAACAAGGGGAAAGGCTCCCCAAAAAGACATGTGTGTGAGAAAAAGGAATGGAGGTGTGGAAGATTAAGTTAATTTGAGCCCAAACCTGCAGCCAAAAATTACGTACATGAGTGCATAGAAATAACATATGAAGTAAATTAGCTTGCGATGATGAACAAGACCAGCATGTGTGGGGAGTGTTAGGGAAGCGTTTGTGGAGGTCAGAGGGTGTGAAGAGAAGCCTGTTGTAGATAAAAAACAAGGTCTGAGTGAGGGTGGCTGCTCTGGAAGACTTGCGGAGCTTGATCCAGATTTTGTCCCAGAAGGAAACCGACCAAGAGACAGACAGATCATGCTCCCAGGACTCTTCCACTTTAGATTTAGACCTGGGGGTCTCACCGGTGTGAAGATATTTGTAAATTGCAGCTGCTTTTGGTGTAGTACGCAAGAAGGAATGAAGTGTGGAAGTGGAGGTAGGTGAAGCAGGAGGTGGGCAGGACTGAGAGAGGCTATTGTATTTTGTTAAGACTTCGTTTTTAAGCAAGTGGTATTTGCCGGCAAAGGAGGCGGGTAAGTCATGGAGAGAGCGGAGGGCGTCAAAGGATAGGATGGAGGAGTGAGAAAAAAGTTGGGAGATCCACTGCAGCCCTCGTGTATGCCAAGTTTTCCAGAAAAAGGGTCTATCACGGATGAGTAAGGATGTATTATGCCATATGGGGGAGGAAAGGAAATCAGCGATGGTAGTAGGGGGTGAGTGATTGGAAGAGAGGAGTAATTTAGTGGTAAACTTATGGATCTGAGTAGAGATAAAGGCGGGTTTACGAGAGAAGGAGAGGTATTCAGCAAAGGTGAAGGGAGAGAGAAGGAGGCGTTCAAATTTGGCCCATAAAGGACATGGGGCGGTAGGGTCTTGTAGCCAAAAAGAGGCCTGCCTCAACTGGAACGCCTTGTGGTAAGCTGGGAAGTCTGGAAAGTTAGCCCCCCCTTCTGATTTAGGACGAATCAGACGTGCTAGAGACATTCGTGGTTTCTTTTTATTCCAAAGAAAGGAGATTAGAATAGAGTTAATCTTTTTGAAAAATTTGGAGGGTATAGGGACCGGAATATTGGAGAGGGTTTAGAGAACGAGGGGAGACAGCATCATTTTAATGGTATCCAGGCGACCCCACCAGGATAGGTAAAGGGGATGCCACTTGGATGTGAGATCCGTTAATTTTTGAATACATTTGGACAGACACAGGGAAACAGTATCTGGAATGGTAGGGGTAACATGCATCCCTAGGTATTTGATATTGGAGGGTTTCCACGTGAAATTAGAGGCGGCAAAATCGGGTTGGAATGTGAATTTAGTCAAGGGGAGGATCTCACATTTATCATTATTGAGTTTATAGCCAGATATTTGGGAATAAGCCTGGACTTCAGTAAGAAATGCAGGAATGGAAACGGAGGGGTCAGAAATAAATAGCAAAATGTCATCCGCATAGGCGGCTAGTTTGATGTGGGAATGTGACAGTTGGAAACCATGAATGGAGGGATTTTGACGAAGCTTGGAGAGGAAGGGTTCTAAAGCCAAATTAAAAAGAAAGGGAGATAGGGGAAAGCCTTGGCGAACACCTCTTTTTAGATCAAAAAAGGAAGATATCTGCCCGTTAGCACAAACCGCTGCGCGCGGGTTAGAGTAAAGTAGTGAGATTAAGGATATAAAAACAGGACCAAAGCCAAACCAACGGAGGGTGTGAAATAAATAAGTCCATTCAACCCTATCAAAGGCTTTTTCGGCATCGAGGGCAATGGCCGCAAGGGGATAGGGTAATGGGCGAGATTTAGAGAGGATATTGAAGAGAAGTCTGGTGTTGTCAGTGATATAACGGCCTTTGACAAAGCCCGACTGTTCCGCACCCAAAAGGTCTGGAAGAAGGAGGTCGAGACGTGCCGCCAGAGACTTTGCAAAGATCTTATAGTCAATATTGACCAAAGAAATTGGCCTGTAGTTCTTGCAGTGTTGAGGATCTTTTCCTTCCTTGGGTATAAGGCAAATATGGGCGTCAGAAAAAGAGCCTGAGGAGGAACCCAAGGAGAGGAAGGTGCCAATAAGGGAATGGAGTCTAGGGATAAGGAGCTGTGAAAAGTGGAGGAAAAATTCTACTGTGAAGCCGTCCGGCCCAGGGGCCTTGTCTTTTTGGAGGGTTTGAAGTGCTTTAAGGAGTTCTTGTTGGGATATATCAAGTTCTAAGTGAGAGAGGTCAAGTGGAAAGTGAGATGGTTTTTGAATAGAGGAGAAAAAAGTGTCTAGAGAGTGGGGAGAAGGCTGAGTTTCAGAAGAGTATAAGGTCTTGTAGAAGGTAGAGAATTCGGTGAGGATGTCTGCGTCTGTGTGTTTGAGTTTTGAATTGGTGTCGTAGACTGATTCAATATTTGATTTATTGTGTTTCACCTTGAGATAATTGGCTAAAATCTTGCCAGCCTTATTTTTGCCACCATAGAACTTGGCACTAGATTTTAATAAGTACAAGGATGCATCGTCCGTAGATTTTTTGTTAAATTTCATCTTAGCGTTAACCAGGGCGGTTAAAGTTTGCTGTGAGCGGGAGGTGAAATAAGAATGCTCCAATTTCTTAATATCCAAAAGGATAGCCTTAGTAAAATCGCGAGCAGCTCTGCGTTTTTTAGCAACGAATCCAATAATGAAATCTCTCGCCGCCGCTTTAAAGGCATCCCAGATGGTGTGTTTGGGGACAGGGGAATCATCATTTAGGGAGAAGAACTCATGGGAGAAGGAAGTGAAGGAGGTGGTAAATTTAGGGTCCAGGAGGAGAGAATTATTGAAACGCCAACGTTTAGGGCCCGTTGATTTGGGTAGGATGTCCAGTTGAACTAATGTAGGGGCATGGTCAGAAAGTAAAATTGGACCGATTTCCGCATGGGTAAGAGTTTGGGCAATGTTGTGGGTAACAAAGACGTAATCGATTCGGGATTGGGAATGGTGACATGGAGAGTAGAAGGTAAATTCTTGAAGGTCTGGATTGCAAAGACGCCAAGCATCAGTGAGTTTGTGTTGGGAAATAGCTTGAAAGAAGGATTTATGAGATTTGTTAGGGATGAAGTGTGCTTTGGAATTCCTATCTAGAAAGGGATCCAGGGGCTGATTGCAATCACCTGCTAGTATAAAATTATCATCGATGAACCTGGTGATGTGTTGAGAAAATGAGTGCCAAAAAGTGGGATCACCAGTGGTAGGGGCATAAACATTTAGGAGAGAAATTGGAACATTCTTGACAGAAAGTTTGGCATATATCCATCGACCGTCGGCGTCTGACTCTTGAGCAAGCAGGGAGTGGGAAAGAGCTTTGTGACATAAAATAGCAACGCCATTACGTTTACCATCCCCAGGAGAGTAATAAACATCCCCCACCCAGCTTCTTTTCAATTTAGCAGATTCTTCAGCAGATAAATGGGTTTCTTGTAAAAAAGCAATGTCCACATTCAAACGTGAAAGATGAGATAAGATTCTTTGTCGTTTGATTGGGGAATTGACGCCCTTAACATTCCATGTGAGTACTTTCAGAGACATATCATGACAAAGAAGAAGAAGAAGTCAAAAGAGAAAAAGGGAGTGGAAAAAAGACCCAGAAGATTAAAAGGATCAAGGAGATCAAGGAAATCGATGAAAGACAGTACAGTGCAATAATGAGCAAAAGGAGAAGTAGAGAGAAAATAGGGTAGTAAAGAGGAAGAGAGAGGCGAATAGTTTGAAGAAGAGGATAGAGTAGTCCGTGAAATAGTTAGAATGATAAGGAGAAGACAGGAATAGAAAAAAGTTCGAAAACCAAAAAAGAGAGACACCTGTGAAACAGAGGACATTGGGAAATTTAAAGGTGAAAAAGATACAAGGAGGAAAGTAAACAACCAGGAGAGAAGGGGAAACATACTTACGAAGGGTAGAAATGAGGAGGATTGATCACCAGGGGGAGGATACGCGAGGAAGTGGATGAGGGGGGGGCGCCAGGCAGAGGAAGCACGCGCCAGAAGCGAACGAACCAACAGGTTGGAGGGGAAACGCCATACTTTTTGTGAGGCCTGCAAGGAAAAAAAGGGGGAAAACCAATGGTAAGGGAAACGAATGAGAGAGGATGAGAACAGAACAATAATGAATTACATTGCGGTGAGTGAAGAAAACAGTGGGGAATCGTACTAACTAACGAACAAGGATATGCGATAAACAGCGGAGAAAGAGGTGGAGAACAAGGAAACAAGAGTGGCCAGAAAACGTGGCATAAGCCAACAGTAATACATTTAACAGTGCAAGACAAGTATGCAGCTTGATTGAAACTTCAACGCTTCTTCATGCAGGAATCATGGCGGGAAAGCTGAGGAGGAGCTCGAAAAGTCCATATCAGAGGCTTGGGTTGCATTCAAAAAGCTTCAAAGACGGACAGGATCCTCATATGTCGTAGTTTTGTTGTTGTAGGTCACTCTGAATAGGCAAGGATGGAAAAGACCATATCTGGCTCCAATGGCCCGAAGTTCTGGCCGCATATCCAAGAAGGCCTTGCGACGGCTGGCTGTGGCTCTTGCATAATCCTGCGCAAAGAAAAGATTGGAGCCCATCCATTGCAACCGAGGGGATGCACGAGCCGCTGAGATAACTTTGAGGAGGTCAGTGTATTCTAAGAAGTACATAATGACCCCTCTTGGTCGTGAAGAAGGAGAAGAAGTGGAGGGAAGACGGCCCAACCTATGTGCACGCTGGATGTTAAGGATAGTATCCTCAGGTAGATGAAGTAGCTTGGGTAGAAATGATTTGAAGAAGGCAATGGGGTCACTCCCCTCACAATTCTCCGCCAGGCCGTAGATACGAAGATTGTTGCGTCTGTTTCGGTTCTCCAATTCTTCAACTTGCTTTTGAAGAGAGGAAATTTGAGACTGCATGTGTGATACTTTAGAGGAGGACTCTTGGGGAGAAGTTAGAGATTGTTCCACCGCGGTGACTCTGGCATCCATCTGAGACCAGTTGTCAGTCAGAATCTGCAGCTTAGTATTTGTTTCTTCCATGAAGGGTCTGAGGGCACGGATCTCTTCCAATAGTAACTCCATTGAGACAGTTGATGTGGATCCCGTTGGCGATGGAGGATCTTTTTTAGGGCGTTTCGTCGTGATCTTCCCTGAAAGTTGGACGGGCCGCTTCGTACTGGACTGCGACATTTGGGTGAAGAGACCTTGAGAACCTTCGAGGTGCGCCAATGCAGAGAAGACTTTAGAGTTTTTAAGGAAGACACGACGTGGAGTCTTGGTAGTGCGTTGGAATGCCTTTTTTTCCATAAGAGTGAAGCAGAAAAAAGTTATTGGTGAAGTTCAATAATATGTAAGCAAATCAAACTGGAGACTAGCTAAAGATGGGGTTAGTCTGACATTAATTTTGTTATTGTCATAGCGACTCAGTATTGTTGCGCCAGTTGGCGGTGACACCTGTTGGGTGTCTTTAGAAAGCCCTCACCCACCAACCTAGTTGGTGGCATGCTTCATCATCGGGCCCACCCAGTGACACCTAGCGTGTCCCGGGTGTGCTTCGACGCCTGATTACAGATGCCAGAAACCGGTCCCCGGTAGCTTGTCTCCTTTCTGGTAAAGAATTGGCTTTGTAGTTTAGTCTGCCCTGTTCCCATGATGCACTGGGCCAGGGACAGACTGATTTGCATATAGCCAGGTTCTGAGCTGGGATGGGGCAGTGAGATAAATAACGGTGATGGATCAAGCCCTGATCTTTGGACTGGGTAAGAGTGGTCTGCTCAATTCAGACACTCTGTTCATCACCACCCCCTTTTGTAAATCGACGCCTGATTACAGCGGAGCAGGTATGTCACTGTGTGTGCGGTGTGAGGTGTTCAGAAAAGTGAGATTAAAACGGCTTGGCGGATGGTGACATACCTGCTCCGCTGTAATCAGGCGTCGAAGCACACCCGGGACACGCTAGGTGTCACTGGGTGGGCCCGATGATGAAGCATGCCACCAACTAGGTTGGTGGGTGAGGGCTTTCTAAAGACACCCAACAGGTGCCACCGCCAACTGGCGCAACAATACTGAGTCGCTATGACAATAACAAAATTAATGTCAGACTAACCCCATCTTTAGCTAGTCTCCTTTTGATTTGCTTACATATAAACCGGGGATTTGGACTAGCTATCTGGTCCTCTCTCTCCCTCTTGATTCTCGCAGAAGTTCAATAATAGTCACTGCCTATCCAGAGGCGATGTAGAGTTTGCGTTGAAGTCTATATCTGGCTAACTGCGCAGGATGCAAGTGTACCAGGTTATAAGGAAAATGGGTGAAACAGCGACACGTTCGCTAAATGAAGGAGTTAACGCAGTGATGATGAGAGCGTGAAACCACCATAGGGATGCATGTAGATAATTAGCATGTTATGGAGCAGAGGAGGTCCACCAGGGAGAGGGTATCATGGATGTAGGGGGACCATGAAAGAAAGAGCGTGCAGCAACAATGTTTAAAACTGCCTTGAGTTGTAAATAGCGCCAAACGCATGAGCATGAGAGAAGATAGCAGTTTAAGTGAAGAGGCGACTGAATGGGGAGAATTCCTCAAGGAGAAAAGTTCACTTGCTTAAAATGGCCGCCAATCAGGTAAAACGCGAGTAAAACTTCGCTAAAATCCGTTAAAAGGTGATATATGACACACGCATGCAGCAGTGAAGCAGAGCAATGGACTGTACCTCGTTAGGAAAAGTCAATGATGTGTGGTGCTCCGTGGCTGACTTGAACGCTTGCGAGGCAGAAACGGCATATTCCTCGGTGGCAGGAAAACAAAATGGCGGGCGCGACTTTCAGTCAGTCGCGTCCGCTACAAAAATCGGCAAAGCTGCAATTCCGCTACTTGAAAAGGACCGCATCTTGAAGCCCCTTGTCGGCGACGGTCTCCGGTCGATGAAATGCTGCCTTGCAGGAACAGGCAAGGTGGCAGAAGCTTCGAAAGCCCTCAGCAACCCGGAGCGCTCACATCCGCGCTGCCGTCCCCGTCGGGCGCCAAGCCACGCCCCCCAACAGGCATATTTCTAAATGGTATAGCACAGACAGAAGTGTTCCTGTTCTTGATGGACAGTGGTTTTGTACATGTTTTTTTATGCATTGTTCGCCTGTCCTCTCCCGCCACCTTCTAACCCCATTTGGGTCCAGACAGTGTTCCAGAAATGTGACTCAGTGGGGGAGGGCAATTGTGCCACTGTGCAAGTTGGCAGAAGCAGCCAGCGCAAGGGTAAGGAAGCAGCCCCTTAGCTCCGAAAGGAAATTCCATCAAAAATGTAGAACCAAGCGCAAAGAGTAGTGAGGGGAGCTGAGGGTCGGACCGCACAAGACAGTAGGACGAGAAACCAACGGTCTCAGAGAAGCAAACCCAGCTTCACTGAAAGGAGAATTGGGGAAATAAGGGCAGCTGGACGTCCGAGACACCCAAGCAAGAGCAAGTCATGGGAACAGGGTTAAAATATACTTGTCATGACCAATGGAAAAATATAAACTCATACAGGGGGTGGGTGCATTTGTCAAAGAGCTGTTCTGAATAAGTAACGTCCATTTACAAAAACACTGTTTAGGGCCGCACTGATTTTTACAATGTCACCATATGGACTCGTTTTCTGCTGTTTTTTTTTTTTAAAGATTGCTCTATGCCAGGCATCCTGTGCATAGATCCGTAACACATAAGGATGTGGCATAATGACTAGAGCTGCTGACTTTGGAGCCACAAAACCAGGTTTGAGTCCTGGCATCAGCTCAACTTCCTGTAATTCTGGCAAATCACAATTTCCTGTGCACGAAAAAATGTAAAATCTTCTTGTGTAATGTAACTGGTACTCATGTAAAGTTCTCCAATACCCTCGGGTTTAGTTTTCTCTATATAAAACTGCACAAATATTGACACATATGTACACATTTTGACCAAGAATAACAATAAATGAGGGGCCTTTAAGCAAGAGATGAAATTAACAGAAGTGCCACTCTCTTAAAGCTTTGCTAAAGGAGGGTAGTGGATGGTAGGCACGTTCAGCAATGGCCCAAGAGATAATTAGATGTGCTCATCAGTTGGCAGATGGTTAGATGTCCACTCTTTGATAGTGAGCAACAAGTGTGTAAACAGGCCCTGCTATTTTCAATTTGCATATTTTTGTATTGGGCCTGCCCCACCAACTCCAAATGTCACCAACCTCCACGTGTTTCGCTGTCATTAGAGCACTTCAGGGGTTTAGTTTTGTCCAGACACGAGGGAGCACCCAGTATAAGTCAAAAGAATATCCTTGCAGGCATAGAGTGACACATAAATTATACAACAAAGAAGAAGAGAACTCTGGGTAGTTTTCAAGTTGAGGTGGAAGGCAGCTTCTGTATAGAGCACCCTCAACAGATTATTCAAAATTTCCTAGGCAACACGTTACCTAAAAGTATTTAGGTTAGATAAAGAACTGAGGATACAATGGAGCCTCAATGCACTGACCACAACCAATTACTTGATAAAAAAAAATATATATATATTTATTCAAAATTACAGCATGTACATCAAAAACAATATATCAAAAATTATTGTAAAAAAGAGCAAACCTATAATTAGACATATTAGCAAGAATGTCACTCAATTAGTATTAAAAAACAGTTTGAATATACACAATAACATAAGAAGAACACAATACAGATTTATATTTGTTAAACAATGTTCCAATAGTTAAAAACACGAGTTTTCATATCTATACAGTCCATTTAATGTCGTCATCAGTCTCTACGCGCGTTTCAGCGAGTAACCACCTTCTTCAGGAGAATAGCTTGTTCTAGAAAATAAAGAACAATCTATATTGCACATTTATAGGGACGAAAGTGCATTGAGGCTCAAACTTGATACAAGATATATCTAGGTACACATTAGGCTCTCCTACTTTAATATAATGCTAAATCAACCGAAGAAGATTGAGGAGTAACAATGAAAGGAAAACCCGTGCTCAGAAAGGAAACTGGACAAGTGATACACCATCAATAGATATAACCCATTTATAGTATAGAAAAGATTAGATTATGTGGTAGAGAACCAGATGAGAGTGATAGGGCATACTAGAAAAAGAGTGCACCAGCATGGCTGAGAGATCGTTGTTATTTTAGACAATAGTGATAGTCCTGATAAAGGGCCCTACTAATAAGGAGCCCTAAGATTCCTAAACTGTTCTTTCCAATCTGGAATATGTTGATGCCTTTCGCTTGAAGTGATATATTGCTGGGATATGTAGAATATCTATTAATGATATTAAAACAAGAGAGCATTATATAGCATAACATATTCCCAGAGCTGTATGAGTGAAGTGGTACAAAAGGGGGTGGTGATCGACGGAGCATCTGAATCAATCAAACACTCACACCCAGTCAAAAGATCTGGGTTTAATCCATCACCGTTCTTTAACCCACTCTGCCACCCCAGTTCAGACATGGCTATATGCAAATCAGTCTGACCCTGTGCCTCATGGGAACAGTCCAGCCCGAACTGCCTAGCCATGTCTTTCCTGGACCGGAAACAAGCTTCCGAGGACCGGTTTCTGGCATTCCAGCCGTCTTCAGCCCGGCTTGCTTGAATCCAGTGGCAAAGTGAGCAAGGGACTCACGTCTGAGCATACCCTGCCACACTTATGGCGGCCAAAAGCGGTACAAAAGGGGGTGGTGATGGATGGAGCATCTGAATAAATCAAACACTCACACCCAGTCAAAAGATCTGAGTTTAATCCATCACCGTACTTTAGCTCACTGTGTCACCCCAGTTCAGACATGGCTATATGCAAATCAGTCTGACCCTGTGCCTCATGGGAACAGTCCAGCCCGAACTGCCAAGCCATGTCTTCCCTGGACCAGAAACAAGCTTCCGAGGACCGGTTTCTGGCATTCCAGCCGTCTTCAGCCCGGCTTGCTTGAATCCAGTGTCAAAGTGAGCAAGGGACTCACGTCTGAGCATACCCTGCCACACTTATGGAAGCCAAAAGCAGTACAAAAGGGGGTGGTGAAGGATGGAGCATCTGAATAAATCAAACACTCACACCCAGTCAAAAGATCTGGGTTTAATCCATCACTGTTCTTTAGCTCACTGTGTCACCCCAGTTCAGACATGGCTATATGCAAATCAGTCTGACCCTGTGCCTCATGGGAACAGACCAGCCCGAACTGCCAAGCTATGTCTTCCCTGGACCGGAAACAAGCTTCTGAGGACCGGTTTCTGGCATTCCAGCCGTCTTCAGCCCGGCTTGCTTGAATCCAGTGGCAAAGTGAGCAAGGGACTCACGTCTGAGCATACCCTGCCATACTTATGGCGGCCAAAAGCAGTACAAAAGGGGGTGGTGATGGACTGAGCATCTGAAGCATTGTAATGGTTGTTTCCCCACGTGTTTCGCTATCATTACAGCAATTCAGAACAGTTTAGCTAGGTCCAGACACAAGGGAGCACCCAGTATAAGTCAAAAGAAAACCCTTGCAGGCATAGAGTGATTCATAAATTATGCAAAAAAGAAGAGAACTCTGGGTAGTTCCCAAGTTTAGGTGGAAGGCAGCTTCTGTATAGACAACCCTCAACACCAACGACACTCTAGATTTGCTCACCTCAAATGTCTGCTATTCTATCAAAGTTTCTAAGCATAGGATTAGCAAAGTGCTATCCCCGCCGGATAGAAATACAGAGGCTGCAGTGTTTCCTGCCTCTAATCAACCCACTAGGGCCAAGATTACGAACTACTTGGGTGACTTGGCAGCACCAACAAGGGAATAACTTATTGATGGAACTTCTTGTACCAGAATGCATGCCAGTTCTAAAGAGAAGTCTTTAAGCAGAGGAATAGCACAGTGTTATCCATTCCAAGCTGTTAAATGACAAAAGCCATTTACCACTCCAGGCACAGTATTACAGCTTTGGATAGGTAAAATACCAGTCAAGCCAACCTGAAATGAATAAATGCAACCCCTGACACATGTTTCACTGTCATTACAGCACTTCAGAGAGGTTTAGCTTTGTCCAGACACTAGGGAGCATCCAGTATAAGTCAAAATAATACCCTTGCAGGCATAGAGTGACACATAAATTATGCGACAAAGAAGAAGAGAACGCTGGTTAGTTCCCAAGTTTCGGTGGAAGACAGCTTCTGTATAGAGCACCCTCAACACCAGTGACACTCTAGATTTTCTCACCCCAAATGACTGTAAGCATATGATTATCACAGTGCTATCCACGCCGAGTTAGAAAAGGACAAAGTCTTTTGCCATTTCTACAGCAAAGTCTTTACCACACCAGGTACAGTAGTACAACTTTGGAATAGTAAATTACCATCCAAAGCCAACCTGAAATGAACAAAAGCAACCCCTGACAAGTGTTTCGCTGTCATTACAACTCTTCAGAGGTTTAGCTTTGTCCAGACATAAGGGAGCACCAACTATTACCTAAAAGAATACACTTGCAGGGATAGAGTGACGCATGAACTATGCAAAAAAAAACAAAGACAACTCTGGGTAGTTCCCAAATTTAGGTGGAAGGTAGATTCTGCATAGAGCACCCTCAACACTAGCGACACTCTAGATTTGCTCACCTCAAATGTCTGCTTTTCTATCAAAGTTTTAAAGCATAGGATTAGCACAGTGCTATCCACGCTGAGATAGAAAGGGACAACGTTTTTTTCCATTTCTACAGCAAAGTCTTTGAGCATAGGAATAGCACTGTGCTATCCATGCTGAGCTGTTGAATGAGAAAAGCGATTTACCACTCAAGGCACAGTATTACAGCTTTTTTCTTTTTTTTTAGTTTGAGTTTATTGAATATTAAAGAAAAACATGAACAGAAGCAGGAGTGAAAAAACAAACAAATGATAACTCATTAAAACTGTACAATAAGAATAAAGATAATGAAATTCCATATGTTAAATAGAAGGAAGAGAATAATGAATATATCGAAAATTATGCACATGAAATAACAAAGCAAGCATAATAAATTACAAAAAACAGAGCATATGAAATCAATATATAGTAAAAATATCCATAAAGGAAACATTAGCAATTAATAGTGAGAAAAAGGCAATGGGAGAATTAAGGTGGTTTACGCACTTCAACAGAATGGACGTCATGAGTGTTGGCAGGTGGGGCAGATGAGGAGAGATATGTTACTAGAGGGAGTCAAAGAACATCCCTTTTAATTGCTAAGGAAATGGGAGAGACATAATTAGTGTCGAGTCAGTGATGAAAACATACCGCATTCCACCATGAACGGAAAGAAACGTTAGTGGCTTGTTTCCAATTAGAGCTAATGTGATGGAAAGCAATAGCTATTAAAAGATCAATGAGGGGGTAATGTTGGTGAGATTGGGGAAATGCAGGAAATAAAGAACCTAAAAAGATGTGAGTGAAAGAAAAAGGAATCTGAAATTGGAAAACTTTCCAGATTTGAAACCAGACTAGTTTCCAAAATTGGAGAATAGGAGGACATTCAAATAGCATATGCTTCAAGTCTGCAGATGGACAGGGACACGACCAGCATGTAGAAGGAGTATCAGAGGAAAAGGCTGACAAAACAGAAGGAGTAAAGAGAGTACGGTTATAAATAAAATATAAAGTTTGGGTTGTATTGGCAGCTCTAGACGTTTTATGACTTTTAGACCAAATTTTTTCCCATAAAACAATTAACCATTCTAATGAAAAATCATGTTCCCAGGCTAATTCAGTTTTAGATTGGGTCTGTCAACAGATAATTGAGCAGAATTATAAAGAAATGATGCGGAGGGAGAAGAATCTATTGCCAGAGAGATGGGGCGGCAGGCGATTGGAATGGGGTTAGAGGCCGGTAAGGATTTAATATGGGACGTAAGAATGGGAAGGAGCGAGTTGTATTGTATGCGGGAACTGGATGGTTAGGCGAAAAGAGATTGAAGATCTGGAAAAGAAAGGGGAAGGTCATGAGAGAGAAGCTAGGAGATCCAACGCAGACCATGGGAGTGCCAAGTTTTCCAAAAGAAAGAGCGGTTACGGATCTTGAGCTGTTTATTTTACCAAATTGGTTGTTCATGTGTAGAAGAGATAGAGGGATAAGAAGAGGATAAATAAGGAAGAAGGAGGTTGCGAGAATGAGAAATTATAGGATTGTGAAAGCGAGTCAGGGAAGATGTGAAATCTAGAATTTCGCGGAAGCCAAAAGGAGAGATAAAGGAGGATTCTATCTTTATCCAAAGAGGGGGATAGAAAGGAAGATCAGTGGAAAGCCAGCGAGCCGTTTGTTTGAGAGAAAAAGCACGATGATATGCCTTGAAATCAGGAAAGCGAACTCCAGAATGAGATTTATCCTTCCTTAAAGAAGCGAAGGCGATGCAAGAGCGTTTACCATTCCACAAGAACTTTAGCAAAATAGAGTCAATCCTCTTAAAATAATAATCGGGGTTGTGGATAGGAATCATATAAATAGTGTATAATAGGAGAGGTGAGAGCATCATTTTGATAGAATTTAAGCGTCCCCACCCGGACAGAAAAAGTGGATTCCAACGGGTGATAGCATTGTCCAGTTTTTTGGAAATATAATCAAAAATTATTTTCAAAGTGTCAGATGAAAGAGGGGCAAACCATACTCCCAAATATTTAATTTTGGACGGCTGCCACGAGAAACCAGAATGAGCAAAAAGATGCTTTTGGCATAGTGGATTTAAAGGGAGAATTTCACACTTATCTACATTAAGGCGATAGCCTGAAACAGCGGAGAAAGAGGAAACTTGTTGTAGAAAAGAAGGAAGAGAAGAGATTGGATCTGAACAATAAAAAAGAATGTCATCGGCGTAAAAAGAAAGCTTAACTTGTTGGGATTCGAAGTGGAAACCAGAAATAGGGTTATCGTGACGAATCTTAGTAAGAAAACGTTCCAGGGCCAGAACAAATAATAGAGGGGAAAGAGGGCAGCCTTGTCGAACACCTCTTTGAAGGTTGAAATAATCTGAAACTGTACCATTAACAAAAATCGACGCTTGAGGGCCAGAATAGAGTAAAGAGATAAAAGAAAGAAATTTGGGCGGAAAACCTGCCCAAGAGAGAGCCTGAAACATAAAATCCCAAATAATCCTGTCAAAAGCTTTCTCAGCATCTACAGATATAGCAGCTAAGGGAAGATCTAGAGAGGGGGCCTTACTAAGAATGTCAAAGAAGACTCGGGAATTATCAGAGGATAAACGGCCCTTAACAAAACCAGATTGTTCAGGGCCAATTAAGTCGGGCAGTAGAGGGTCCATGCGAAGAGCCAGAATCTTTGCCAAGATTTTGTAATCGGTATTAACCAAAGAGATGGTTCAATAGTTTTTACAGAGAGAATGATCCTTGTCATCCCTGGGAATAAAACAAATTAAGGCTTGTTGAAAGGAGCCGCTCGAAAGGCCAGAATCAAGAAAAAATTGAAACAAGTAAAAGTTTTGGTGGAAGAAGAGAGGCGAAATGACCGTAGAATTCAATAGTAAACCCGTCTGGGCCAGGGGCTTTACTGTGACGCAATTTTGAGATGGCTTGGGAAATCTCTGACAATGAGATATCAACATTCAAAGAATCAAAATCTACATGAGATGAAGGAGGAGGAGGAATAGAATGGAAGTAGGAAAGAAGATGAGCTGAGGTAGGGACTGATTCCGGAGTGTAGAGATTTTTGTAGAAAGTCACAAATTCATTAAAAATATCATTATCTTTAAATAAAGAATCACCAGTCGAGGTTTTAATCATTTCAATTTTTGTTCTTTCTTTTCGAATTTTTAAATAATATTTTGACCGCCGTAGTAACGTGAGTTACATTTCAATAGTAAATTTGAAGCAGCATCAGTGGTAAATTTATTAAAAGAAATTTTGGCATCAATAAAATCTTTAAGGGAGGATTCAGTATTCGAGGAATGATAAGCAAGTTCCAATTGTTTGATTTGAGTGAGTAATTGAGCAGATTTAGCTTCATTAAGTTTTTTCTTTTGCGAGACAAAATTAATGATAAAACCTCTAGAAGCCGCCTTGAATGAGTCCCAAACCATGACATAAGAGGAATCAGGAGTGTGATTAAGTAAAAAGAAGTCAGATGTAAACTTAGTAAATTCTGTGCAGAAAATGAGGTCAAGGAGCAAAGAATTGTTGAACCTCCATCTACCAGAGTGAGGAGAGAAGGGAATGAGGTCAATATCAACAAGTACCGGAGCGTGGTCTGATATCAAGATGGAACTAATGTCAGAGTGAATAGCGTGTTGAGTCAAGGATTTGCTGAGAAACAAGTAATTGGGAGTTGTGAGAGGGAGAATAAAAATGGTATTCTCTAAGGTCAGGGTTACATAATCTCCGTATATCTACTAATGCATTGTTTTTAATAGTTTGGAAAATTGGGAGTGCATCTTAGAAGGTGAAAATTTAACTTTGGAGTGACGGTCAAGGAGAGGGTCAATGATTTGATTGCAATCGCCACCAAAAATAATATAATCATCTGTTAGAGTAGTCAATTTATCTGAGATAGAAGGCCAAAAAAGCTTATCAATACCAGTAGGAGCATAGACATTGAAAATCACAATGGGCATTTTATCAATAAGCAACTAAACAATTATCCAACGGCAATTAGTATCACATTCTTGAGAAATTACAGAAACGTTTAACTTTTTGTGAAACAAAATCAAAAACACAATTTTTCTTATCATCAGTGGGAGAAAAGAAAACATGTCCCACCCAACAACGTCTAACTTTTAAAGCCTCAGCCTCTAAAAGGTGAGATTCCTGAATAAGGGCAACATCAGTCTTAAGTCTGGAAAGATGTGACAATACCCGTTGTCTCTTAATTGGATTATTTCATCCTTTAACATTCCAAGTAGTAACACGGAATTAAAAACTGCGAGCAAATATAAAGCGATAACATGCTTACTGAGTCTATGGAGAAAGAGATATATAAGAAGAAATAAAAGAAGAGGAGAAAGAAGTTAAGAGCGATATAGAAGAAGAGGGGGAGAGAGAGAAAAAAGGGAAAAATCAGGAAAGAAGGAGAAAGAGAGAAAAAAGAGATAAAGAACAAATAGACAGTACATGTCAAAAACAGACGACTGAAAAACATACTTACGGGTACAAACGTGGAACAGGGGGTGACGGCGTCAAAAGACGATGGCGACAACAGCAAGAGCAGCAACCGAACCTCCGCTGATAAAATAGTAGAAAAGACAGTAGAAAAGGACCAATAGGATAACATCAGGAGAGGATGAGTGAAGGGAAATCTGCAAAAAGGGGTATAAAAAACAAACATGATATTAGAAAAAACAA
The DNA here is from genome assembly GCF_964263255.1 of Lissotriton vulgaris. Classification (NCBI taxonomy): domain Eukaryota; kingdom Metazoa; phylum Chordata; class Amphibia; order Caudata; family Salamandridae; genus Lissotriton; species Lissotriton vulgaris. The sequence goes on from NC_141689.1 coordinate 1,271,447,360, forward strand.
TAAAGAATGAGCACTAAAGAAATGCATAAATACACATAGGATAATAAAAAGGGTAAAACAACAGTTAGATATAGACAACAAACATTAAAACAGGGTGTAAAAGACTAGAAAAGTATCAGGCCCATTCAGGTGACGCTGGAAGTGTCCATAACATCCGCCCCATGACGACGTAGAAATTCTTGTAGAACTGCAGGATCTTCAAATGTAGTAGTCTTTTCCTTGTAAGTGACCTTGAAAAGGCACGGGTGAAGGAGACCATATCTAGCGTCGAGAGCTCTCAATTGTGGGCGCATATCAAGAAATTTCTTCCGACGATCAGCAGTAACCTTAGCAACATCCTGTGACAGATAAAGACGATGGCCCTCCCAAATAATTTGTTTTTTGACCTTAGCTGCTGAAAGAACTTGTAGGAGGTCTGTTTATTGTAGAAACAACATGATGACTCCTCGGGGTTTAGAGGAGACTTTGGGACCCAACCGATGTGCTCTCTGTATGTTGATGGAAGACAAGGCGGGTGCATCTAGAATTTTTGGAAGAAAGGAAGTCCGTAAAGGCGTAGGTTGTTTCTACGATTTCGGTTTTCCAAATCCTCTGTTTGCCTTTTAAGCTGTAGAAGTTCAGTTTCTATTGATGGAATCCGAAAGCAGGAACTTTGCAGAGATTCTGTGGACTGCTCAAGAATTAGAGCACGAGAATCCAAGGATGACCATTTATCATGCATGACTTGTAAGGTTTTTGTTTCCATGAATGGTCTAAGAGCTCATAGTTCCTCCAAGATAAGATCCATAGAGGAAGAGGAGGATGTGTTATCAGGAGAAGGAGGATCCTTGTTGAGGTGTTTAGAAGATGCTGAAGTGGTCGGTAATTTACTACCATTATGAGACTTAGAAATTGCCCCCGGGTGAATCTCAGGTTTAGACATTGCGCCTTCTTCCATATCCTGTGAAGGAGAATCAAAGTCCGAGCAAATAGGTACCTTGGTAGTAGTAGAGAGTTTCAGATTACGAAGCTTCCCCATGTATGGTCAACGGGGAGATAAAATTGAGTGGAGTGTTGGTTCCCAGATGTCAAATACAGTGTAAAAGAGTTGTTTAAATTTGAGAAGTCCTGAAGTCAATAATAAGAAAAAATGGGCATAACAACAAGGGTCATGAACGTGACTGAAAAAGTCATTTGATGAATAGTAGCGAGGTCATGGACAAGTCAAAGCACACAGAAAAAATAGCCAGAGAAAAAATAAGCTTATCGAAGAAAAATCATCCACAAGGTTCGAGAGAGATGCCACATTATGGCACTCAAGCTAAGAGGACGTGCACTACTGAAGAAACAAAATGGTGGTTGAAATGAGAGGAACAGAGTCCAGCAACTATTGTTAGAAATGCAGTGAAATTTGAGTATAAAAGAGAGCAGTGGGTTCACCTCATCCTAGAAGTAAAGATTGAGCGTATCGGTGGACCATAGTGAAGCTCAAGTGCGGAAGAAAGTTCAGAAGCTCAGAGCCCGATACGCGCTGTTGTGGCACACAAAATGGCGACCGAGGTCTGGAAACCCGGGTCGCAGCCGAGAAAACACCAAAAATGCTGCAGCGCCAGAAACTATGAAGTATGAAGAGCTCACCTCATGCCAGAAATAGAGGTAGAGCGGTATGGTAGTTTGAAGAGATGCAGAGTAGCAGGAACAATGCAGCAGCGTGTTAAAGCGCAAGTCGCGCTTCCTCAAAACACAAAATGGTGGCCGGGACTCAAGGAAACGAGTCGCGGCCGAGAAAACGTCCAGAAGCTGCAAAAATGATTATTTATGAGGGCGCATGGCTCACCTCATGTAGGAGAGTAGGGTCTGCTATCCTATGGTCACCCCAAATGTTTGCGTTTTGCTTCACTGGTTTTCAACTTAATGTGGCTGTGGGCCTTCTAATCAGACCTACAGCCTGCTGTTCTCTCTCTAAATTCACATACATGTACTATAGGTACATAACCCAATTGGAACTGGACCCCTTGTCAGCCCGAGTACCATGCACTATAGGTGCTCAGGGCATAGGAGCCACCAAGGCCTACCAGGGGCTGCAGCATATATTTTGCCACCCCTGGCTGGTACTTAAATCGACACAACTGGCTGATCACTCAGCTGGGGCATGGTGGTGTAATCACCCCTTGCTTAGATATAGTATACCTATATCTAAACCTAGAACTGGACACATATATACCTATCAGTCACTCCTATGGCAGGCCTTAACAATCCTGGAGGCAGAGTGCTTGGTTTTATGTGAGATGGTGCTCTAGCATGAGCTGAGCCTGTCTGCAGCTGTCAGGACCAATTCCCTAAGCTGTTCCGGGATAATGCCATACCATATACTCTTAAGTGCATTATAATCCTCGCGGTTATTTGCTAACTTTGGTTTGACATTATCAAAACATGTCGTGTTTGGTGTCATACGTTTTGGAATACTACCCCCTCACCAGTCCTGGCGACGGGGGTAGCATTCCACCCTTCTAGAGGGAGAAGACATGTTACTTTACTGAAACGCAGTTGATTTTTAAAAGAGCCTCAGCATCACAAAATGGATGCTGCTGCCACAGACACGGGTCTGGCCTCCTGCTGCTGACCGAAACTCGACAGAGGAGGCTTGGAAAAAGGGTTTCCTGTCGCAGGGAGGTGTCACACCACCCCAGACAGAAGATAGTGGATTGTAGCAGGGAGGTTTGAAAGAAACCAGACACTGCCTGGGGAGCACAAGGCTTCCCTTGCATAATCCGGTCAAACCGGTTATGTGGCGCACCAGCCCCAGTCCCAGTGCGACTCTGGACAAAGGAAAGGGGTGTAACCACCCCCTTCCTGGGTCCCACCCATAGGAGGGGCCTAGCAGGTAATCCAGCCCCCAAGATTGGAATAAGAGTGGGAGCAGTGCCAATGCACATCAGATTATCCTGACTGAAACTTATGAAACGAAACTCTGGACCCTTCGACATCCTACTCGACGTAGACGACTGAAGAATCTCCCTTGTGGTCAAGGAGTGACCACCCTGTGCAAACAGGCACCATCCAGCACCTCGACGTTTGCTTTGTTGCAGTTCCCGCCGGAACTCGAGCAACAAAGATCGACAAGACCCAGCGTGCCTGCTTTCTAACAGCCCGATCCACAGTTCCTGCAGAGCTGAGACCCGTGGAGGCGACCTGAAGCGTGGGGCCGGCCATCTTGGAAGAACAACAAAGCACTGACCATGCAGCTCCCGAGGCTCCCTCGAAGCTGTGCATTGGGGTTTGAGAAGCACCAGCCCCGAGCAGCTTTTGCACCAAAGCTCACCCCTCCACACTCTCCGAGTGCTGCGTGGGGCCCTTCTGCATTTGCCTGCTCAACGCGTTGGTCCGGTCACTTGCCCGTTGGTCTGGTTGCTCCAGACTGGCCCTCGCTCCCCTGAAAAGGAGCACCCTCTCTGACTTTCCTAGTCCGAGCAAGAAGCGATCTTCGAATCCTGTGTGGGTTGCCTTTGCCAAGGCTTGTTAGCTCCAATCCGGAAGCCGACACCGCCGACAGCGAGAGCCTTCGTGGGACAGCTCGTGATCCACTCCTAGATGTCGCAGATGCCCTAGAGTCCACTCTTCAGCAACAAGCGGCAGTATGTCCTAATCAAAAACTGCCAGCAGAGTTGACGAGAACCGGCGAGGAGCGGAGGTCGGTGCAGGAGCTCCGCCGCTAGGCCGCCATCTTGGGCGACACTGAAGCCACGCCACAGTATTACAGCTTTTGATTGGTAAAATACCATCCAAGACAACCTGAAATGAATAAAAGCAACCCCTGACATGTGTTTTGCTGCCATTACAGCACTTCAGAGAGATTTATCTTTGTCCAGACACAAGGGAGCACCCAGTATAAGTCAAAAGAATACCCTTGCAGGCATAGAGAGACACATAAAATATGCAACAAAGAAGAAGAGAACTCTGGGTATTTCCCAAGTTTTGGTGGAAGGCAGCTTTTGTATAGAGCACCATCAAAACCAGCGACATTCGATTTGCTCATCTCAAATGACTGCTTTTCTATCAAAGTTTATAAGCATTAGATTAGCACAGTGCTATCCACGCTGAGATAGAAAGGGACAAAGTCTTTTGCCATTTCTAAAGCAAAGTCTTTAAGCATCGGAATAGCACAGTGCTATCCATGCTGTGCTGTTAAATGACAAAAGCCATTCAGCACTCCGGGAACAGTATTACAGCTTTTGATTGGTAAAATACCATTCAAGGATAGATGTCTATGAACTTAACTCTGCAGCTCTGGTGACCAGGCGACGCTGAGGACAATCAAGAGCCAATTAAGGGCTGTCCCATGAAGGATGTTGAGTGCTGAGGGCATGGTGTCCGGCTGCAGCACCAACAAGTTTTGGCAAAAGCAACCCAGGCAGAAAGTCAAGAAGTTGCAGGATGAGGACCAGCAAGGTCCAGGAGACTCACCACGAGCAGGGGAGTCGGGGCAAGCCAGAGGAATCAGGGGGCCCAAAGAAGACTTAGATGACCCTCCACAGGACCCACAGGTCAAAGGTACTGGAGTCGCAGGAAGACCTTGTGCAACTTTATAAAACAGCAGGCCACAAAGCACACAATACTATAGCAAGGAAATCACAGTATATAGCACTAATACACAGTAGGCCACAGGGGGGACCAAAACATATACTAATAAAGCGGTATAAGAACCACAACCAGAGTCAGAACAATGTCAAGAGGCTGTAGAATCATTGGGGACCCAAGGGAACAACCCAAGGTAAGTGTTCAGGACACCACGGAGGACGCATGCAGTGTCAGAACAGGACTGTGGGCTCCTTACAACTCTATGTGTAAGTTGCGGTTGGACTTTTAAAGATTAAGGACCCTTCCCAGTGGACCCTCAAGAAACCCTGTGGAAGATAGAAGGTTGGAGAGCCACCCCACCCATGGATGCCCTAGTACCTACATTACCTACACCAGGGAAGCCAGGTGCTTAGGGGTGAAGTGGTGTCAGAAACCGCCATCAAACCCAATGAAGGACTTCAGGAAGGTGCTGCCGCTGGAAGAGGAGAAAGTGTCCGTAGGAATCTAAACGTCGATTCTTGAAGAATAGTGCGCAAAAGGAGAGGACAGAGTCTGGTTACCTTGGGAGTGAACCTTGTGCTTAGTAGACGAATGCCCACCTATTTTGGGTACTTCAGGATCGATGTCTATGAACTTGACTCTGCAGCTCTGGTGACCAGGCGACACTGAGGACAACCAAGAGCCAAATATGGGCCATCCCATAAAGGATGTTGAGTGCTGAGGGGGTGGTGTCCGGCTGCAGCACCAACAAGCTTTGGCAAAAGCAATCCAAGCAGGAAGTCAAGAAGTTTCAGGATGAGGATAAGCAAGGTCCAGGAGACTCACCTTGAGCAGGGGAGTCAGGGCAAGCCCAGCGCAATCAGGGGGCCCAAAGAAGACTCAGATGACCCTCCACAGGACCCACAGGTCGAAGGCACTGGAGTCGCAGGAGGACCTTGTGCAACTTTACAAAACAGCAGGCCACAAAGCACACAGTGCGATGTGGCGGAAGAGCTTTGTATGAGAAGTTGCCAGAGGTTGGGGCTTTTGGAGCCTGATGCACTTATTGCAGAATTGCCAACAAGCCTTTGCACTTGGAAAAGTATGCGGTGCACAGGGGTTCGAGTTTTGCAAGCCCCAAAATGGATTCTGGCCTCAAACTCGGTGAGAGGACAGCTCAGGCCTTGAAGGACATAAAAACCCACCTTCTGTATTGTTGAACCCTTCAGAGTACATAGGATCTAGGGATCAGCAGACTGGTCAGAAGTGTTGCGGTGCCTGTGAATGCAGGGGAGTGACGCCTTCACTCTAAGGGAGATTACTTTGGTTGTCCTTGATGCTTCACAGGCTTTGGAAGGTTCCTGGATGAAGCACAGATGAAGCAGCAGACTGGTAGGGAGATTTATCAGGCCCTAATGAAGTACAGCGAAGTACAGAGTGCCCAGACAGTGGAAGTGGGGTGGTATCTGTTATGAATCCTATCCCACAATGAATCTATGGACCTACACTATGGTAAGCCCTTGAGTACCATAAGGAAAGGATTTGGATGATTCAGGGAACCCTAACAGGGGAGGGTCTGGACAGGGGGGAGTTTACTCCCATGTCCTTTGTCCAGTGTTGCACCAGAGCGGGAGCCAATGACTCCCAGGACTGGTTTGAATTGGACTATTCACTGGGCCACCAAATGTGTCCCTCATGCAGATTTTCAGGCACTGGCAAGCACACCCATCCAGCCCTAATACACTAAATCTTGTCTGGCAGGTGGGCACACCTCCCTGTGACAGGATGTCTATTGTTCCACCTTCTGCTGCTTGGGCTTGGCTCAGCAGCAGAAGGACAGAAATGTGTCTCTGGTCGGCAGCAACCATTTGGTGGTGTCCGGGTCAAGCAGGCTGGTACCAGGAATACTGAGAGCCTAATGGAGGGCTCTTCCAATGAGGGGTATGATTCCAACATGTTTGATACCAATCTGATAGGATTTATTGCAGCTAGTTTCAAGATGGTCATTGTGTAATTACGTGGTGCCCCTTTATATAGTATATGGCTACTTCACTGACAACCTGGGAGAATGGTCTCCATAGGCTGCAGGGGTGTCTTGCTCATGCAGGGGCACCCTCTCACTTAGATCCAAGCACCCTGCCCTCAGGATTGAAAAGGCCTGCTATAGGGGTGACTTATAGGTTTTAAGTGCAGTGAGCCTTAGATATAGTAAACCTATATCTTTAGTAAGTGGTGCAAGCACCATCCTACACAGGCTGCAATGGCAGGCCTGTAGTTCCATTTTGCATGGTCCCTCATGGGTGACATAATACATGCTTCAGCCCATGGGGGACCTCTGGGGTATCTATACCCTGGGTACATGGGTACCATGTACTAGGGACTGAAAAGGGTACCCCAGTTACCAATCTGGTATGAACCTAGGCACTGAACACAACAGTTTAGGAAGAAAGCAGATACACTAGGGTCCTGATTATCAGAATCCCAGTCGGACTAGTCAAAGACACACAAGCAAAAAGTAGGCATACCATAAAAAGTAGATCATACTTTCCTACAAGATTGCACTCTGTTACATTAACAGTACATTCACCTTCATCCAGGACTTCAGATGGTTTTTCAAAGTGCAATTGCAGAGAAAACACACTTCCTTTGCCAAGCCCAATAACTTTGGTTAATTTGTTTTTTACAGAAGTGGAGATTATGGGGCAACTGCTATAGTTATATTTGAAAGTGCTTCCCATTGAAGTTTTATTTCTGTAAAATGAGCATCGGAGCCAGAATGGAACCACACATGCCTATTTATCAAAGAGGTGGGAAAAAAGAAAGGTCAAAGTGACATTATATATATGTGAAGAAGTCACACAAAATGTAATGCAACATCCAGGTGTCTTGCAGGATTAACTGCAAGACACCACAGATGTATTTAAAGCAAGAATAAATTAACATCATTTAAATTACCTTGTCTTTTAAAACCACCTACATTCCAGGATAATAACAACAATTGTTTAGCAGGTTTACTAAAATCAAGTATGGCGTTTTTGCTGTAGTGATGAGGAAAGATAAGCTAATTTTTGTTCTTCTGTATCTACTATCCTGTACATTCCAGGTCACGATCATCCTCGTCATCCACATCCACTATGATCTACTTTGGTTGTAAAACGAACACTGGTTGATTACTCCCCAGAAATTGCAAATTCAGCTAACTGCCTTCAAAGAGTCTAACATGACAATGATCAGTAAACTTGCCAACCATTTCAGCAGCACCATCTGTAGTAAATGTAAGAGGTGCCATTTCAAATAATTACCTTTAATTTAGACAAGTGCTAATAATGCCAACATCTGTAGAATTAATGACCAACAAGTGAGGAATTTAAAGATAATATTTGATTAATATAGTTCTATTTATATAACATTTCTATTTGTAGGAGGACATATTAGAAAAATACACAACTAATTTAATTTGACAGAAAATGCAAATGTAACTCCAGCAGCAGATTTGTTTTCAGCTTTTGATTCATTTCATAGCCTATGGAGCAAAACACTTTCACTCCACAGTCATACTCTTTCTGTGCATTTTTAGATCCAGTACATATACACTCAAGAAATTATTTGCATTGATATTAACAGGCTAGCATTGATTAACCAATAATAGTTCATTTATTTTTTTGCAAAAACTTTGTGTCCTTGGTGGACTTTTTGTTTATTTATTTTTTTATTTTTTTTATTTTTTTTGGTCCTCATCTCACCTTGCAAGCCTCTGCGGGTCTTATGAAGCCGCCTTCGATATCTGTCTCCCCTACGGCTTACAGCACTCGCTTGGGTCGTCCGACCAGTCCCCTTATTTTGTGAGGGACCCTGGTGTAATCATAAGATCAATAATGTTACCATAATCTTAGATTCTTACCCCAGCTCACGAGGGGGTGCCAAATATTCGAGATCTTATCCTCCACACCATCGTACTCTAAACGAGCCATAGAGAATGCCGCTTTGAGCAAATCCTCCGTTTGCGGGGGTAAGGGGTCTTTCCACCTCTTACACACTTCCCTTCTGGCCAACAGTATCAAGCACAATAATAGACCCTTATCTTTCTGCGAGAGAGTCTGACTGAGGCGACCATCATCTCCAAAAAATACCAGTTGCATATTTAACTCTATGTTAGTGTTTAAAATGTACCTTAGATTGTCGCCCACCTCAGTCCAAAATCTTGCCAGGGTTAAGCACTCATAGAAGATATGTAGGTCATTAGCAAGAGGTGCAGCACATCTAGGGCATTTGGGGGTGGGATCTGGGGCAAACTTTGCTATTTTTGCAGGGGTGTAGTAAAGTCTATTGATGACGAAGAAGTGTTTTTTTTTTAAACAGGCAGGTTTGACAGATCTATATAAGGTCTTTAATGAGGATATATACAAAGAGTCTGCTGAGGGCCCAAATATGGTTTCCGTCCACACTGCAGCAGAGGCAGGTGTCTCCTGGTCCTCGGCCTCCAACAAACTGTTGTACCACATAGAGATTTCCTTATTAAATGGGCGTATCCCCTGCAACATATCTTCGATCTCTCTGTTTCCGCGGATTTCCCCCTTTTCTGCCTCATACCAAGATGTTAACTGTATGTATTTAAATCTTGAGAGTCCCGGGCCAATCTTTGCCCTCAGGTACTCCCAGGGATATATCCCCCCGGAGTCCAATAATTCAGACCAATTTCTGATACCTGCCCTCTTTATCGGTAATGCCAAGCTATCCTGCACGCAGTTCGGGGTTCCTGGTGCATCCCACACAGGAGCGTGCTCAGAGTAGTATCCAATGCCCCAACTGCGCCTGAGCCTGCACCATAGCTCTAGAGATGCCCTTATGATCTTCAGTCGCACCCTCTTGAAGAACCTTGGTGATCCAAATTTATACAAAAAGGCCTCACCGTCTCCTCCCCCTTCCACCCGCACCATTTCACCCAACAACCTCCCCCAAGCTGACTCCCCTGGTTTCACTAGCAGCATCCGTATGCTTTTAAACTGGAAAGCTGCTGCGTATAGCCTTACATCTGGGAGTGCTAACCCTCCCTTTTTCAATCTGCATCTGAGTTTTTTCCACGCCAGGCGCACCCCTTTATTACCCCAAATAAAACTGCTGATCTTACTCTGTACTTTCGTCAGATTTTTACTAGAAAATGTTAATGGGATTGAAGAAAAGAGATAGGACAACTTGGGGAGGACAACCATCTTTACTAAGTTAGTTTTCCCATAGATGGTCAGTGGGAGATTTCCCCATCTATTAAACAGACTATCGATTTCCTTTACCACCCTCTTTAAGTTTAACTCGGGAATCTTTTCGATTTCCTTCACTACATAAATCCCCAAGTATCTCATCTCTTCACTTACTGTCCCTGGCCACGCTAGGTTCCAACACATCACCTCCGTCTTTGATCTATTAACAAGAAACCCAGAGAGCGATCCAAACTCACACATACACTCCTCCACCCTCGTGATAGCTGTGACTGGATCGCTTGTATACAGTATCAAGTCGTCAGGATACAAAGCTATTTTTGAGCTGTATTGTTCTGATCTGAATGGGAGTATTGATTCCTCCAATCTAAGCATCTGGGCTAATGGTTCCACATACAGATTAAACAAAAGAGGTGATATCGGGCACCCTTGCCTAGTGCCCCGCTGAATATCAAAACTCGCAGTTAGGAACCCATTTAGGAGTATTCAAACAGAGGCGCCCTGATAACAGTTCTGCAGGGTCTGTATAAATATTGGGCCAAATCCCATAGCCTTCAGTACCTCCCATAGATAAACCCAGCTTACTCTATCAAAGGCCTTGGCCGCGTCGACAGCGACTACGGCCAATGGTTCTGTCCTCCGGATAGCCAGATCAATGTTGCCTATAAGGAGCTGTGTTTGTTCCTGGATAAATCTACCTGCGACAAACCCTTTCTGGTCTGGATGTATTAACTTCGGCATCAATTTGGCCAATCTCCCTGCTAAGATGCCCATAAAGATCTTATAATCAGCATTTAGCAGGGAGATTGGACGGTAAGAGTCTGCCTTTTTTGGGTCTTTGCCAGGTTTTAATAACAGAACTATTGTTGCCTCCTTCCAAGTGTTGGGGACCTTCCCAGTTAAACTAAAGATGGAGTTAAAGGTGTCTTTCAACACTTCTAAGAGCTCCAGTTTAAGATGTTTATATATTTCACTCGGGAGTGCATCTGATCCAGCGGCTTTTTTATTCTTGGAATTATTTATCTGGGCCGCAATCTCCTCTAACGTGAAGGGGGCATCCAAGATGTTTTTACTTTCTTCTGAAAGTACGGGAAGTTGTTTGTTGCTAAGAAATGACAGAATCGAACTTGGCAAGGGGGCCAAGTCTTCCCTGTATAGTTCTGTGAACATAAAGAGAAGACAGGTCTGTATTTCCTCGATCTTACTTGAAATGACCCCGCTAGCATTGATTTTAAGTTCTTTTATGTCATTCCTAGCTCGGTCAGATCTGGCTTTCCATGCTAATAAGGCGCTGGCCTTCTCCCCATATTCGTAGTTCTGCATCCTACTGGTATCCCACTGCGCCCTACATTTAGCTTCTAATCTCCCTCTGTATTCTGATCTCGCCTCTTCCAGCTTCCCCAAGATCTGGGTGAGTTGCTCCCGGTCCCCGTTGCTAGCACCGTCTCTTTCTCTCTCCAACCCACTGATCTTCTCTTCAATAGCCTTCAGTGCCCCGGCCTCGATCCTGTTCTTATAACAGATAATTCCATGGAGTTTCCCCCTGAGCCAGGCCTTATAGGCGCCCCAAACTACATCAGGTGTTGTAGAGCCTGAGTTCAGTGAGAAAAACTCAGAGGACGGGGCCTGTACAGCGGCTATCACCTCTGGGTCCAGCAACTTGGCCCTATTAAGGGTCCATCTTGTTGATTGCCGCTGTATCTCCTTTATCTGATATAGGCAATGTAGAGGTGCATGATCAGACAAGTGACTCGGGCAAACTCTGGCAAACTAAAACTTCTCATATATTTGCCATTGAGCCTCTATCTAAAAAAATATAGTCGATCCTAGATGAGTGACGGTTCTTCTTGCTATAGTAAGTGAAACCCTTCTCGTCTCCTTTTATTCCCCTCCACATATCAACGAAGTCCATATCAGGACTTTTTGTTTATTAAGAAATAAAGGTTATACAGCCCTAACAGATTTATGGCTTCCCTCTATCTCAATAAATATGTCTTAACTCAGTCCCACATTTAAAGTTTCAGCTTTCTCTGTCTCTAGCTCATCTCACCACAAAACATCATCAGTAAATATATATATATATATATATATATATATATATATATATATATATATATATATATATATATATATATATATATATATATATACATATATATATATATATATATATATATATATATATATATATATATATATATATATATATATATATATATATATATATATATATATATATATATATATATATATATATATATATATATATATATATATATATATATATATATATATTACCTACTGGCGGTCGCCAGTAGGTAGTTATAGTTAGGATTTTTTTCAATGTTAAATCTCAAAATTCTATTTGGAATAACTTTGGCGCCGGTTGACGAATCTGCGTGAAAATTTCCTCAAAATGGCCTTGCGGCGTTCCGGTCCTTCCCTGAAAGTTTGGGGGGATTCGTCAAGCGGGGGCCGAGATAAAAGGGGGGTCCCAAAACGCGTTTTCCCCATGTTAATTTCCATAGGGCGGTCGATTTCACTTTTAGCCCGAACGGCTGAATGGATTTCCACCAAACTTGGCAAAATTGTAGGGACTGGTAGCCCGATGTGCCTTTGCTATGTCTCAAGATATGTACTCCAGTGGATTTTGAGTAATTAAGGTTAAAAAAAATATATATATCTATAGCCGCGCTCCGGTGCGCGCACCAGGGAGCGCTCCGGGCGCGTGACGCGAGGTGCGCATGTAAAGCTGATTGGCTCTCGGGTGTCTGAAAACATTCGAAACAGTCCAGAGCGGCCGCCATCTTGTGTCTCGGTAAAATCGAGACATAAGAGGTGGCTAAAACAAAGAGGGAACTGACCATAAGGCGTCAGGGATAGACCCCTTTGACCCCCTAGGTTTGATGTGGGGGCTATAAAAGGGCCCCGCAGGGCATTTAAAATAATTTTTTTTTTTCGTTTTGCGCGGGGGAAGCGCCCGGTACGCGCACCAGGTAGCGCACCGGGGAGCGTAAAATGAGGGAAAAAGATGACAGAGTTTTAAAAAAATGAAGTTTTTATTTAGAAATTGGAGGTAGTTCTAAAAAGAACTTTTTTTTTTCTTCTTTTTGTTGTTTTATATTTTTTTTGTGTTTTTTGAACTTTTTGAACTTTTTTTGGCTTTTCAAAACAGTTTTATATTTTTTTTGTATTTTTTTAGGGGGAGAAACAAAAAAAGGGAATTGAAACTGGCTCAACTGGAGCAAAAAAACAAAAAACCCAAAAAATTACTTCTTTTTGGGGCACTTGTGATTATCACCTGCAAGGACGATGAGCTTAACGCTTTTTTCGCCATAGGCGATAAGCTTGCCACATGCAGAACAAGTGATTTTAAAATCAGCAAATCTCGGCTGAATGCAAGGCATCACCTCGGATGTTTCTGGTTCTGATGAGGTGGGTTGGTTTCTTTGGGAGGGGGTCCTTGATGACTGGGGGAGGTTACTGGCCAGTTCCCTGAACTCTGCACGAGAGTAGTTGTTTGGGTGCTTTCTGGTCATGTGCCGAATCATGGTATAGTTACCAAAAGAATATTTTTTGTTTGGGTTGCCCCGTGAAAGTTCATCATTGCAGATGAGGCAAGTCACCTTGGGCGCATTCACCTTTTTTTTCCCCTCTGGGATTGAAAAAAACTGCCATACAATGTGTGGTTTGGGTTGGTAAGGTGTATTTTCTTCTGGCAGCCATCTTCTTCTCCCCTCCTCCTCTTCCTCTTCCTCCTCCTCCTGTTCTTGACCACCAATATAATTTGGAGCTGGTCCTCTTGGTGGTTGTGGTGGTGGTGGTGGGGCAGATGCACCAGCTGATGCTACTACTGAAGCCATTATTTGGAGCAAAAAAGTAGAGAGAGCAACAAACAGGTCTTCCTCAGTCAAAGGACAAAGTCAGAATAAGGAAAAAAGGTGGGGTCTTTCATCATTTAGAAAAAAAACTGTCCTGAACCAATGAGAAGTGTTATTTTCAGGTCACAAGACCAGGGGCTTCATCATTATGAAACTAAAACTGTTATGAACCAATGAAAAGTGTTATTTTCTGCTCACATGACCCGACGCGCTTACGCTACGCGCCCGGGGCGCGCAGCGTAAGCGCGTCGGAAGTTTACGTTGTGCGATCGTATTCGCTCGAGTACTTCCGGGTGCGCTTACGCCGTGCGTATCACGCGGTCGCGGCTACGCGATACGTCACGATCATGTTTTCGTTTGCGATATTGGCGCTCACGGGACGCTCCCCGGAGCGCGCCCGGGGGCGCTTTTCAGAATTACGCTTATCGGGGCGCACTCCGGGGCGCGCTCCGGGAGCGCTCCCCCAAAAAATTAAAAAAAAATAATGGGATAATTGTAGGGACAGGTAGTCCTATTCTGAAGTGGTTTGTAAAAAAATTAACTTTAGAAAAATATGTATTGTGCAACATTGGGCTTAATATATGTTAGAGCCAAAATGTAGCCCAAATGTAGCCCAAAGTAGCCCAATGTAGCCCAAAGATGGCCACCAGAGACCAAAAATTGTAAATGTAGCCCAAATTTCAACTAGATGTAGCCCAACTGTAGCCCAATGACAGAATGTACCAGAGTGTTAAAAAGAACAACTAGAGTGCTAACAGTCTTATTTATAAAGTGAAACTTATAGTTAGGAATTAGCATTAACAAAACCTATGAAATTCACTGAAAAAACCATAGGTTTCACACCGGTTATAGTTAGGAATTAGCATTTAAAAAACCTATTAAATTCACTGAAAAAAACATAGGTTTCACACCAGTTATAGTTAGCTGGAAATTTTACTGATATAAAACCATTGAAATTCCCACGTTATAGTTAGTCGGACTCACTATAACGTGCGCGTGCAATGCACTGCTGATGACATCACATATTACATCACTCATGACATGGTGAGTGACATCACTCATGACATCACTGATGAAACCATCCTTGTGACACAGTGACAGACCTCCTCTCAGTGTAAAGTAACCCTTGAGACACATATTCAAAAATAGAAACTGAAATTTTTAAAAAATGGACATACCTATATCAGTTACAACAAGCAATTCTGTACTTCCACTATCTATATACACATCCACTCATTCACCAACAGTTCTATATAGTCACTCATACATATACTCACTCATCATATGAAGAGATACACCTATACATCCTGTTACACACCGACATTCATCCAAAAGTTACTCAAACACATATTCACACGTGCAAATAAACTATTGAACAACCATTTATTTGAATATAGAGTTATACACACACTTCCACCTTACTTCTATTGAAAATTACACATATTTATTCTCTTAAACAATCACTTATAGAAACACATACTTATTTAAACAGGAACTCTTACAATCTCTTACTCTCACATATACTCACTTATATACATCAATATTCATATATACTAGATTAAAACATATGTAGTTACTGATAAAGACACTAGTGAGACAGTCATTCACTCACTAACAAACACATATAGACACTCATCCACCCATACAGTCCTGTACATATGCTGTCTTCAAAACACATACAAACAAAGAGTCAGTCACTCATGCATCTATGTGCTAAGTAATACCCCCACCAAACCATATAGACACTCAAACTGATACTAATAAAAATATCAAATAACCCATATACATACGCATGTAGCTACTTATCAACACATGTAGCCACTTATACACAAAGTGAAACACTAATATATGTATTTAAATATTTAAACATAACTCACTAATATTTATTTTTCAGAAAGACACATATTCACTGGATGGTGTCATCAGTGATGTCATGAGTGATGTCACTCACCATGTCATGAGTGATGTAATATGTGATGTCATCAGCAGTGCATTGCACGCGCAAGTTATAGTGAGTCCGACTAACTATAACGTGGGAATTTCAATGGTTTTATATCAGTAAAATTTCCAGCTAACTATAACTGGTGTGAAACCTATGGTTTTTTCAGTGAATTTAATAGGTTTTTTAAATGCTAATTCCTAACTATAACCGGTGTGAAACCTATGGTTTTTTCAGTGAATATATATATATATATATATATATATTCACTGAAAAAACCATAGGTTTCACACACGTTATAGTTAGGAACTAGCATTTAAAAAACCTTGCAAATTCACTGAAAACACCATAGGTTTCTCACCAGTTATAGTTAGCTGCACATTTTACTCATACAAAACCATTGCAATTCCCCCGTTATAGTTAGTTGTATTCACTATAACTCGCGCGCCCGCAATCCACTGCTGATGATGTCACATATTACATCATTCATGACATGGTCAGTGACATCACTGATGACATCACTGATGACATCTCAAATGACATCACTGATGACATCACCAAAAAAACATCTTCAAAAAAACATATCTAAAATGTCTTTTTCAAACAACAATTTGTTATGTAAGTAAGGAATGTGAAGAACAATCACAAAGTAACAAAACATTACTACTTCTTTCTTATACACTCTAAATAAAGTAATGTCCAAACATATGCTAATAACATACCCGAAATAGTCATTTGTTTGTGATACTATTCCTCATGGCCAAATAGTATCTGTGAAATCCTTAGTTTGGAAGTTACTTAATAGTACTCTTAAGCGTTCGTTTCCCGACCTTCTGAAACAAAAGCACCCACATCTATTGAACCATCTAACAATGGTTATACCTCCACCCAATGCTATTTATCATGAACATAGAACCTTAAACAAATAGCATGCTATCAGAACCTCAACATCATCTGGTATGCCGATCACACTCTGCTCATCCTTTATCTTACCAAGAAGCTGTATACCATTAAAAGAATCCTCTACAAGGGAATAAAAAATGTCACCAACATCTCCAACAACTATAACAAATCTAAAACACCTCTGCCTCACTCATGATCAACATTTCCTGTAATACTCATATCACTCACTATGTGATACACTTACACTACCTCTATGACAAGTACAAGGTTTTTTTTATCTTGATCACCCTCACTTGCAAAGTAATTCTCAACAGCAGATTAACCTTTTTTTACAGCACTAATCTTCCTAGGCCTATTGTTTTCCCTAAAATTTGGGATGTAAAAACACTAGGTAAGAATTTGGTAACTCAAAAGGCAAATGTTTAAAAGTCAATTGAGTGTCATTACAATGAGTTCAGCCTTTTGCACATTTTAAGTAAGCTGTATAATGTCCTGATGTTGTAGAAGAACCATCATGGAAAATAATTGCTACAGTTACAAAAGTTCTTCCTGAAATTGATATTTGAGAAGCCACAAACTTTTTAATTAAAGTTGTCAATTTTGATCCATCAGGTCTGCATCGTTGGAGCATTAAAATTATATACTGTCCATATCTTTGTATAAATAATGTTGATAACATTTCTGAGTTACATTGGGTACAGACCATGTTTTGATTTGCTTCTCTAACTAGATTATTAAAAGTCACTGATTTGCAGTCTGGTAATGTCAAATATATAAATCTTTCAGTGTCTATTTCAGTACTACTTGAAAACGGACAATTATCACAGTCATGTTGCCATTTATAAGAAACACCAAATATATTTTCAATATCTACCACCCTCAGAGGCACCCTGATCTACCGACCCCCTGGACCACGCACGCAATTCAGCGAGGACATCGCCGACTTCGTCAGCCCGCATGCCCTCCCCTCCGCTGACTACATCCTCCTGGGGGACCTCAACTTCCACCTGGAGAACAACAATGACCGCAACACCAGCACCCTGCTCGACAACCTCGCCAACCTGGGACTCAAGCAACTGGTGTCCACCCCCACCCACCTCGCCGGACACACACTCGACGCAGTCTTCTCTTCCAGCACAGACATCGACTTCAGCCACGCCACAGAGCTTCAATGGACGGACCACAGCTGCGTCCACTTCACCTTCAAGAGAACGACGACCCACCAACACCAGCAACAGGCCGCCCGCAGAAGCTGGAACAAGATCACAGCAGACCAGCTCGCCACCTCCCTGAGCCAGCACCCTCCTGCCAGCTCAGCGAACCCCAGCCAGGCCGCCGACAACTTCACAAAGTGGATCAGCAACTGCGCGGACGAACTCGCCCCACTGAGGACCCCGCCTAGCAGACCCGGCAGCAAGAAGGCCCCATGGTTCACCGACGAACTCAAGAGCTCCAAGAAGAACTGCCGAGCCCTCGAGAAAGTCTGGAGAAGGGAACCGACACCGGACAACAGGACCACCTTCAAACTTGCCACCCGGAAACACCACCAGCTGATCCGCGCCGCCAAGAAAACAGCATTCAAGGACCGGTTGGACAACAACGCACACAACTGCAAGGAACTCTTCAACATCGTGAAAGAGCTTTCCAACCCCAGCGCAGGAAACAACGACATCACCCCATTGCAAGACCTCTGCAACTCCCTCGCTTCATACTTCCACAACAAGATCGCGGACATACACAGCAGCTTCGACAACCAACCAACGCACACCATGACCGAACAACCACCCCCCACCACCACCCTCCACGCCTGGACCCCGATCAGCACCGAAGACACCATCCGCACGATGAACTCCATCCACTCCGGATCACCGACCGACCCCTGCCCTCACCACATCTTCAACAAGGCCGACGCTGTCATCGCACCCCACCTGCGAGACATCATCAACACATCCTTCGACACCACCATCTTCCCTGAGAGCTGGAAACACGCCGAACTCAGCGCTCTACTCAAGAAACCAACATCGGGCCCCACCGACCTCAAGAATTACCGCCCCATCTCGCTCCTCCCGTTTCCAGCCAAAGTCATCGAGAAGACCGTCAACAAGCAGATGGCCGCCTTCCTCGAGACGAACGGATCCCTCGACCCCTCACAGTCCGGATTCCGAGCCAACCACAGCACCGAGACTGCCCTCATCGCCGCCACCGATGACATCCGAGCCCTGATGGACAATGGAGAAACAGCGGCCCTCATCCTCCTAGACCTCTCCGCGGCATTCGACACGGTCTGCCACCGCACCCTAGTACGGCGCCTCAGCAACATCGGAATCCAGGACAAGGCGCTGGAATGGATCATCTCCTTCCTCGACGGAAGAACACAGAGAGTCCGCCTACCACCGTACAAGTCAGAGGCCTCCGAAGTCATCTGCGGCGTCCCCCAAGGATCATCTCTGAGCCCCACCCTCTTCAACGTCTACATGAGCCCCCTCGCGGCCATCGTACGCAAACACAACCTCAGCATAATCTACTACGCCGACAACACCCAGCTGATCCTCTCCCTGACCAACGACCCCGCCGCTGCCAGAGCCAACCTGCACGAAGGGATGAAAGAGGTAGCCGAGTGGATGACGACCAGCCGCCTGAAACTGAACTCGGACAAGACGGAGGTCCTCATCCTGGGCTCCTCACCCTCCGCCAGGGATGACTCCTGGTGGCCTCCCGCCCTGGGCACCGCACCCAAACCGACTGACCATGCACGCAACCTGGGCTTCATCCTGGACTCCTCCCTCTCCATGACCAGGCAAGTCAACAACGTCTCCTCGGCGTGCTTCAACATCCTACGCATGCTACGGAAGATCTTCTGGTGGATCCCCACCGAGACCAGGAAGACCGTCACCCAGGCCCTCGTCACCAGCCGACTGGACTACGGCAACGCCCTCTACGCCGGTACCACCGCCAAGCTCCAGAAGAGACTCCAGCGGATCCAGAACGCCTCAGCCAGACTCATCCTCGACATCCCACGAACCAGCCACATCTCCGGACATCTGAGAGACCTTCACTGGCTCCCCGTCAACAAAAGAATCACCTTCCGGCTCCTCACCCACGCACACAAAGCCCTACACGACCAAGGCCCGAGCTACCTCAACAGCCGAGTCAACTTCTACGCTCCCAAACGCCACCTCCGATCAGCCAACCACGCCCTCGCCGCCGTCCCCCGCATCCGAAGAGCGACTACAGGAGGAAGGTCCTTCTCCTACTTGGCCGCCAAGACCTGGAACTCCCTCCCAACCGACCTGGGCCTGACCCAAGACCACCTCTCCTTCAGGAAGAAGCTGAAGACCTGGCTATTCGAGCAGTAGCGGCACCCCCCGCCCCCCAGCGCCTTGAGACCCTATGGGTATGTAGCGCGCTTTATAAGTGTCACTGATTGATTGATTGATATCTATACCTTCATCTTGCAATACAACAAGCATATACATAAGAAATTCCTGACAATCTTGCCGAATATTCTGCGAAAATTGATTTACTCCAGAACATATGTCTAAAATGTTTCGAATATCAGAAACACTTTCTATTTTTGTTTTATCACTGCTACATTTCTCAAAGACAGAATTCAACAAACAACAAAATCGTTGATCCCAATTTTCAAGAATCTGTTGCTGTAAAGTTTGAAGAAAAAAAACAACTTTAACCACTACGGATCACTGACAAAATATCGAACTACAAAATATCGACCTACAGGAATATCGATGCAAAAATATCGAAGGCAAGAATATCAACATCCTATCTACAACATGGTAAGTACAAAAATATTGAAAATAAAATATAGATGTTAAAAATATCGATGTTAAAAATATCGTTTTTTTTTCTGTAAAAATATAAATGTAAAATAAAGTAAATAACATTAATAAATAAAATCAACATAGTTAAAAATATCTAATGTTTAAAATTAATAAAATATACATATATAATAATAATACATTAATTAAACATATACAGAAAATATATAATATATATGTACTTAACAATAAGTTGTAATAATTATTTTAATAATTTATAAATTAATACAAAATATTATAAATTACAAATACATTTACAAACATAAAACAAAAACATAAATAAAAAGTAAGGAATTATGTTTAATAAATAAAAAAAATTGAATATACTTTCAATATTTTTAAATTTAATTATATAAAACGTTGGATAGTGTAAGGGTAAAAATTACTATTCCAACTCCAAAAAGTGCAATAGTAGGGAAAGCGTTGGATAGCGTAGGGGTAAAAATTACTATTCCAACTCCAGAGAGTGCAACAGTAGGAAAAGCGTTGGATAGCGTAGGGGTAAAAATTACTATTCCAACTCCAGAGAGTGCAACAGTAGGGAAAACGTTGGATAGCGTAGAAATAAAAATTACTATTCCCACTCCAGAGAGTGCAACAGTAGGGAAAGCGTAATGGTAAAAATTAGTATTCCAACTCCAGAGAGTGCACCAGTAGGGAAAACGTTGGATAGCGTAGGGGTAAAAATTACTATTCCAACTCCAAACAGTACAACAGTAGCAAAAGCGTTGGATAGCGTAGGGGTAAAAATTACTATTCCAACTCCAGAGAGTGCAACAGTAGGGAAAGCGTTGGATAGCGTAGGGGTAAAAATTACTATTCCAACTCCAGTGAGTGCAACAGTAGGGAAAGCGTTGGATAGTGTAGGGGTAAAAAATACTATTCCCACTCCAGAGAATGCAACAGTAAGGAAAGCTGTATATAGTGTAGG
Organism: Lissotriton vulgaris; assembly: GCF_964263255.1. Taxonomy (NCBI): domain Eukaryota; kingdom Metazoa; phylum Chordata; class Amphibia; order Caudata; family Salamandridae; genus Lissotriton; species Lissotriton vulgaris. Next base: position 1,271,468,599 of record NC_141689.1, read on the forward strand.
GGTAAAAATTACTATTCCCACTCCAGAGAGTGCAACAGTAAGGAAAGCGTTGTATAGCTTAGGGGTAAAAATTACTATTCCCACTCCAGAAAGTGCAACAGTAGGGAAAACATTGGATAGCGTTGGGGTAAAAATTACTATTCACACTTCAGAGAGTGCAATAGTAGTGAAAGCGTTGGATAGCGTAGGGGTAAAAAATTACTATTCCCACTCCGGAGAGTGCAACAGTAAGGAAAGCGCTGGATAGCGTAGGGGTAAAAATTACTATTCCCACTCCAGAGACTCCAACAGTAGGGAAAGCGTTGGATAGCATAGGGGTAAAAATTACTATTCCCACTCCAGAGAGTGCAACAGCAGGGAAAACATTGGATAGCGTAGGGGTAAAAATTACTATTCTCACTCCAGACAGTGCAACAGTAGGGAAAGCATTGGATAGTGTAGAAGTTAAATATAACATAATTATAAATAATTGTTCTAAATAAAATAATAACATTTTTTTTTTTAAATAACTACATCATTTGCAAATCCCCATTGATAATTACTAAAAACATAATTACAATTAAATAATTAATTAACAATACATTAACAATAAATACCAATAAATATTAATTAATAAATATAAATAACCAAATAATATTGAACACTAAAATATTTGTCTAAACAAAAAACATATTAATAATTAAAAATTGATTAACAATTAAAAAATTGGTAAACAGTAAATGTATTTTTGAATAAAAAGTATTTTTTATAAAAAATGATTTACCAATTAATAAAATAAATTTCCAATTAATTAACAATAAAAAATAATATTTACCAATTTCAAAAAATGTATTACCAATTAAAAAAAATAATTGCCAATTAAAAATTGTAATTACCAATTACAAACCTTAATTACCAATTAATAAAATTAATTACCAATTAAAATAATTAATTACCAATTAATAATTAATCAGAAATCAAATAATTATCAATACCAATCAAAAATAAATAATTACTTAATTACAGTTAAATTACTTCCCACCCAATTCCCCTATAAACCCACAACTCGCTACAAACTTAAATGCAAAAATTAGTTAAAATTAATTTACAATTACTAAACAGTATAATTAATTTATTATAATTAAATTACTTCCCACCCTATTCCCCTATAAACCCACAACCCACTCCAGCACTAAAACATAAAATTAAATTAAAAATAACATTTGTAATATATAAAAATAGTACACATATAATTTAAAACAAATAATATACTTAACAAAAACATATAACATATACATATGAAATACATAATAAAATACATAACAACAAACAAATATCGATATTAGTAACATCGAAATTAGTGACATCGATATAATTGATATCGATATTACTAACTTCAATATTACTTACATCGATATAAAAAAAAACAATATTACTTACCTTAGGGTCGATATTCTGTCCAACGATATTCTTGACCTCGATATTCTTCACCTTTGATATTTACAACTCGATATTACTGTAGGTCGATATTAGGGAATCGATATTTTGACTGTGCACCAACCACTACATTAGCATAGCAGTTGACACCAGAACTGTTTTCAAACTGAAATCCAACAACCTCTTCAATACTATCCTTTTTCTTTTTGCTTGCAATTACTGGTTCATCTAGTTTTTTTCTTTTCTCTACAACCTCACTACAATTTTTCTCAAATCTTCTTTTTAGACCTACCACAACCTTTTCAAATAAAGGAAATTGTGGTAAATTTGGAGCATATTCCCTTCTTAACCTAATATACTCTTTCACACAATTTAGATCTGCACTAATCTTTGTCTCATCAAAATCAATCAAATATAATCCAGATAAAGTTCTGACTCTAGATAAAGCATCATATGCCATACCCTCCTTGAACACAGTACTTCCAATATTCACCAAAGCACTATCTACACTTAAACCTTGAGATTTATGAATAGTCACTGCATATGCCAAAGAAACAGGTAACTGTTTTCGGCGGACATATAAATCTTTTACAAGCAAAAATCGAGTTGAACAACGAGTCAGACACAATTGTTGTACTTCTTCAATTTCATCAAATTTGATTTGCATCATTTCAATGTCATCTCTATTTGGGTAATTTAGAAAATCAACAACATGACCCATTGCTCCATTTACTAAACCTCTTTCCACATCTAAATTACGTCGTAAAATTATCCGACAATTTAAACATACATATATATTCTTTTCTAAACCAGCCGTTTTAGATATTGATTTGTCTAAAGAATCCAATTTTGACTTTGACTTTTCTGACAAAATAACCATGCTCTATTCTATCAATAGCTTCCAATTTTATAATTTCTTGATTTTCTAACTTCAACATTTTTTCATTGAAGAGTGCACATTCTTGCAGAGTGGCATCAAGCATATCACTGATTTATTTTCTGCAATTTTTCTATATATATTCTCTGCACCAACATTTTCCTTTGGAAACAAATTTGAAAGTAATCGTGCCTGGAAAGCTTCTTTGCCATGTTCACTCACTTTTCCAATTCCTATATCTTCAAGAATACTTTTATAATCAGCATCCGTTGCCTGTCGCATATTTTGAGTGAGTTCTTAATATTTGAAATATAACCATATGTTAACATTTCCAATGCTTCCCAGGCATTTTCTGGTATCTTTATGTGTAACAGTTTTAAACACTGGTTGTCCTTTCACAGGAGTTAGCTGTAGTAGATCTCCAAAAACGATGACGTGTTTGCCTCCAAATAACACATCATACTCTGTTTTAAGAATTTGTTGCATTCTTAAATGCACAAAGGCAAGCATTAAATTTGATACCATGCTTACCTCATCAATAATGAGAAGTTTCATTTTTTTCAGGACTCTGGAAACTTCACAACAAGCTTCTCCAGATAGCTTGTAGTATTCTAATTTATTTTTGTGCTCTACATCAAAAACGATGTAAAGTAATCCCTTTAATGTTATGTGCTGCCAGCCCAGTTGGAGCGGTAACAACACAAGAGAGTGACGACTCTGTTCTTTTCTGCAGGTAGGTTGCAATTGCTTTAATTGGAAAACTTTTTCCAGTTCCTGCTTCTCCACTCACGTACAGTCGGACAGGTTTAAGTGACGTACATGAGCACTCTTTTTTCTCATGACATAAACCATGCCCAATCTGCTCTGTCACTTGATCGTATATTTGTTTTTGCTCAACATTTGGCTGTTTTTTCAATTCTTCTAAGTTATTACATCCTCCTGAGCTTGTTTCATTGCTTTTTCCACCTTATCCATGGCAGTGGCTGCGTCATTTTGGATAATTGGTCCTCCTAGTGGATCCTGACTCAACGAAGCAGAACTTTGACTATCTTGAGAACTGTCTCTAGCAATCTCTGCTGCAATTGTAGCTTTTTGCTGTATTTCCTCGTTCAACATTTTCAGATAATTAGTAAAAACAGGGCATTCTATAGTATTTTTAATTGCGTTGAATGAATCTTCATAACTGAGAAAATCTCTAAGTAGTTCCTCTTCTGTACGCCATGGCTCAAAGAGTTGCAAAAGAGCTAAATAGTAAAATTCCCTTTTGTCAGGAGTTTCGCAACTCAGTTTCCGATGATTAATCAAATGTCCTTTTCTTTGTTTCACCAGACATCCTTCAGATCCAATCACAGCATATACACCTTTATTGATATCTTCTGTAATATTCCTCTTAAAAGTGTAGCTTTGCAGTACCTCATAGAGACAAACATTCTCAAGATGATTACTTCTATTTGGATAGTATGTATCCAACATATTTGTCTTCAAAATATCTGTACTGTTTGGTTCTTTCTCTGCTAAATACTCAATTTCTTGTACAGATTTCAAAACTCGGTTTCGTGTTCTTGCAAGACCTAAACTCACCCAAATGATTGTTCTAGATTCGGCATATAGACTTGCAGATGATAAGCGATCTGAACATTCATATGCTCCAATTTCTCGATGAGACAACATCTTCAAACTGTAGCTGTACAATTTCTTACTTAGGCTCTTTCCATGAGAAATATCCTCCCACATTTCCTTTAGTTCTGTCTTTTCAGATTTCGTCATGTAAGATGTAACATATCGAGCCACAGCAATAGAGTTGTCTGCAACATATTGAATATCCATGTTTGCATTCCACATGGACAAAATGACTGGGTTATAGACATTTATGTATTTTGACTCTTCATTTCTCCTTAATTTGTAGGTCTTTTTTGGCGATTTTCTTGTGACAGTATGTCGCAAAGATGACATAAAATTGTTCACTCTTCCTTTTGATATTACTGGTCGTGGAAATCCAAAACGACATTTTGTGTAGAACTTGTCCTTTGATTTGTACTTTCGACGACAGTATTTTCCACAACGATGGGTTTGAAACCGTAAGACTTGATGTTTTAAATTCTTCTGTTCTGTATTTTTAGGAACAGCACATGTAGAATACTGTTCAATAAAACTCATTACTGTGTCATCCGAATCTGTTCCAAATTTGGGGGCATCTTTGATCCATAACAGCATATTGAGGAGCACCTCTTGCTTGATACTCCTTTCGCCAAAAGAAATCCAGAACGTCTCCAATAGGAGGATTTTTTTTGATTGTGATAAAAGACATCATAGCTTCAAATCTATGATTGAAATAACTGCATACATCGACTGGATCCAAAGAGCACAGTTCTCCAGGTGTCTTGAATTCTATATTTTCTATGTTTGCATTTGCCTCTCGAAGAAATTGAAGTAAATCTTCCCAAGCATACTCCGCACAGGTTAAAGTAAGGAACCATGTAGGAGTTCCTAAGTTTCTTAGCATACATTTCAATTCCCCATGACAACGGTACCAATACTCGTTAGTACCACGCAGACATGCCATGAGATTAATTAGCTGAGATTCCAAAACAGTGTCTTTCTGTTGGACTTTATCCATAAAGTCCCTTGCCGAAACATTTTGGAGATGTACTCCACTTTTTAGTATATGGTTCACTGCATAAGAAAGTCCAGACAAGTCACTCTCAAACAGAAGATGAAACAAATATGGAATACATTGGCGAAATCTTGGATCTTCTGCATATAATCTTGATGTCCGGTATTCAGATGAAGGAATCTGCACAGGTCGGTCATCATATCGTCCACCTTGACCTGTTGGAAATAACTGAGGAAAACAACGAGCTTCCAAGCTTTCTTACCATTTATTTTATTTTATTTATTTTTATATTCTTGTAGAGCGCCTGAATAGACCCCCGGAGGGGTATCTCCGCGCTTTTGCCAGTGGAAGGAACACAGATTGTGCTGGTCCATGTTCAAGAGTAACCGATTAGATTGATTAGGTTTTTTAACTATTTATGAAGAGATAGGTTTTAAGGGTTTTTCGGAAGGTTAGATGATTAGTGATTTGTTTTATTGTCTGGGGCAGAGAGTTCCAGAGAACAGGTCCAGTGTGAGCTAGGGCACGACCTCCCTGCCTATATTTTTTGATTCTGGGTACCTGTAATAGCTGAAGGTTGCTGGAGCGTAGGGACCGCCCTGGTACATAGGGTGAAAAGGCTAATACACTAATGGGACTTCCTTTTGCTTCTTTCATTTGGAATAACTCAATAGCATTCCCCATTACTTCTTTGGAATGCAGAGGATGAACACTATAAAGTTCATAAATTTGTTCACTTCTGGACACATGCACTTTTTCAATTTTCCCAGCTGACATTTCACTGTCCTCTTCTACAGTTGATTCCTCTTCACCTACATATACATTTTTGTAGTATTGATTGTTTTTTACCAACTACAACGTTGCCTTTTTGAATTTCCTAACATCCACTAATTCTTGCCAGATTTTCTTACTCTTTGTAGGAACGCCATTAACTAGAATAACTTGAGGTTCCTTTTCCACATTTTCCACACCAATTGTTTCAATATTTTTCTTTAAATCTAGAGGCAAATAGACAACTCTTCCCTTTAATCCTCTCTGTAAATCTGAAGGAGGCAATTTTCCTGTCTTAGGCTCCTTGCGAACAAGAGCCTGAAATGGATGCAAGCATTGAATCAGAATAGACTCATAGGCATTTAACCCCTTCGATGCTCATGACGGAACGGTTCCGTCATGAGCATCGGTCGAGCTGTGCTTATGACGTAACCGTTCCGTCATGACCACGCCCGTTTTAATTAGGGCTCAGCACCGGGGGGGAATTCAGCTAGCATCCATGAGGTTAAATCCATCAGTTCAGAAGGAATATTTACCAACTCAATATTATTATGTACAGCTCTAGCAGGCATTTATTTTGTTTTCATTTAATGTATTATAACAATATTTACAAATACATTGATCAGAACCCAAATCAAAACAATCCTCTACCAACAAATAAGTTGCAAAATCCTTCCACTCATTATTTTTTTCCTTTTCACTTTTTAAATATAGATCAACTAACCTGGTCTGATTTTTATAATGAATTCTTCTACAACAAATACAAGACAAATTGGCCCTTTCTCCTGAAATGACCTTAAACCTTGTAATTTCTTGGTCAAATTTTTCTGTACTAAAATTTTGTACATTTTCTTCCACAGTTCCTTCTATTACTGTATCAGTTTCTGCACTGTCCTCTTTTTCACAAAAGTAACTAACCTCAATTTCTTCACAAATGTTCTTTACATCTAATACAGATCCATGTAAAAGAGCACTGTTTAACTGTTTTAGCTTAAGTGCTGGACTTTTAGCATAATACAACCTTCTCACTAATTTCCTCACTTCAGTATGATGCACTGCTAACATCCTAAAATGATGAAAAACACTCTGGCATACTTTTTTAGGAAGACAAGCAAGAGAATGACCTTGCAAACCCGTTTTTTCTCTCACTCTGCAAGGGTCTAATTCTTGCAACATCTTCATCTTTTGTTTAATACTTTTCTTAGTATACTTACGTAAGAAATTGCAAAAAAAATCTATTGAATCCTGTCGTACATTACAAATACTACTACAAGTCCAAGTGTACACTGGAGCCTTAGGACGTCTCCCTAAAACTTCATCAGCTAACAACTCTTCTGCACTTCTTGGGACAATTTTCTCTTTTTCAACCGGACAACGGTCCTTCACCTCATATGCTCGACCACTGGTGTCAACTGCATGCAACAAATCATTAGTCTGACAGTAAGTCTCTTCATTAAAAAATGGCTCAGAACTTGAACAATGCTTCCATTCTTCAGAAAAAACATTGCAAAAATTAGTTCTATTAATTAGTCTTTTCCACGTACTTTTCGCTTTCAAAAGATTGATTGCCTTGTCTAGTGTACGAACACTATTGATTACTAAAAAAACAATTTCTTTTTTTAATTTAAATCATTTTTATTATTTTCAAACAAAAGGGACATTACATCAGAAGAGTAATACACATTTCCGGGGAATGCCCCGGCACTTTCAGGTGTCCCCCCTGCTCCCACACAGGATGGTGAAGGCTATGCGAGGCAATGTGTCCATGGGGTCGTGTGTGGATTGGGCATATTCCGAACTAGTCCCCAGAAACCCCAACAACCCCAACCCTCCCCCCGTCCCCCCCCCTCGACCTCCCCAACCCCCCCCCTCCGATGTGGACATTTGTAATTGAACTATGTGTTAGCGCATCAGGCTGGAGTTCGTGGGACCGGGGCGCCTGATACGTTCTGGAACTCGTCAGCAAGCCGTAGGACTCTGAGGTATTTCGGGCATGTGAGTTCATTGAATTTGCCGGCCAATAGGTCAACCAAAGGTTGCCAGGTTTCAAGGAAGGATTCTTGTGTCTGCGTCAAGGAGGCCTGTATCCTTTCCATCCCCATCGTGTACCAGAGTTTATGAAACCACCCTGTGTGCGTGGGTGTCCACCTGGTGCCCCAGAGAGATAATATGTGGTGTGCCGCCGCCCCTAATGCTAGCCCATCTGTTTGCCCCTTGGTGATTTGAGTGGGAAGTTGATTTTGTTGGGCAAGCTGAGCAATGTGTATGCCGAGAAGCAAGGTATTTCAGTGTCAAAATGTTTATCTATGTCCCCGAGAACCTGGTCCCAATAGCCTTGAACCTCTTCACAGTCCCATAGTATGTGTGTCATGGTGCCAGGCTGGCCGCACCCCCTCCAGCACAAAGGGTCTCGGCGCGGATAACTCTGGTGCAGTCTCGCAGGCGTCAAGTGCCAGTAGTAAGCAATCTTAACTGCCACTTCCTTGCTAGCTACATTCTTGGCGGTGTGGTGTGCCCTATAGTACACGTCTTGCCATTCTTTGTCCGTGAGGGATCTGCCAAGCTCACTTTCCCACCTTTTCTGGCCTGCGGATCTCACTGAGGGAGGGCAGGGGGGGCAAAGCATCGTGTATAGTTCCGATATCGCTTGCTTATCTGATTTCCTGACATTCAGCCATTTTTTAAAGGGGGTGAGGCGTCTGCTGGTCTGTGGTAGCATGTCTCTCCCCAGGAGCCAATGACGAACTTGGAAATATTCAAAGCGCGGTAGCTGGGGGAGCGCATAGGCTTCCTGTAGTTTTGCTGTGTCATGAAGCCCTTGAGATCAAAGATATGTCCGGCTGATCTGCAGTCGGATTGACGCCACTGGGGGAAGGACCCTGGCACCATGCCCTGTGGGAAGGCCGGGTTATCGAATAGGGGCATCAGAGGCGAGGGGTATGTGGTAAGGCCTCTGGCCACTGCCACTCTGTCCCACACCTGCAGGGTAGTGCGCGTGATGGGCGAGCGCTTCATGTACGCGGGCCTGTCTTGACGTCAGAGAAAGGGGATCCGCCACAGCGGCATCTGAGCCATTGCACGATCTTGAAAGAGCCATCTCTTCTTGGATTCAGGGCGATTCCATTCTAAAAGGTATCTGAGCTGTGCCGCCTGGAAGTACCGTAGGAGGTCTGGGACCCCCAGGCCCTCCTCGGCCGTTTGCCCGCCCAGACAAATTGCCTGCTGGCATCTTGGAGTTTTGTGAGCATTCCAATTGGGGGGGTAACCGGCAGTGTCTGGAACAGATATAGCACCCTCGGCAGCAGGGACATTTTGATTGCCGCCACCCACCCCAGCCAGGAGAGGGAGTGCTGCCGCCACCTCGCGAGGTCGCCCGTCAACTGGGTAAAGAGGGCGGTATAGTTCTGCTCTACCATCTGGGCTGTTGACGGCGTCAGAGGTATGCCTAGGTACGGCACCGACACACTGTAGGAAAGCCCCCCCAGGTCTTGGGGAAGCGGACTGGACGTGCCTGCGTTGCAACCCAACGGGAGGAGCAGCGACTTCCCAACATTCATTTGGAAGCCCGACACCTTCCCGAACAGCTCCATCTCTGCCAGAAAGGCTGGGACCGACTTGACAGGGGCCTGCAAGGCTGCCATAATATCGTCCACATAGAGGCTTATGGTATGCAATTCACCCCCAAATTTGACGCCGGTGATCGCCGGGTTGTCCCTGACCTTTTGTGCGAAGGGTTCTACATAGAGCGCAAAAAGCAGTGGCGAGAGGGGGCAACCTTGTCTCATCCCCCTCTGGATGGTAAATGGTTGGGAACAAACCCCGTTGACCCAAATGGTCGCCTGCGGGGCAGAGTAACAGCCGGCCAAACAGGCCCGGAAGCGGTCTCCTATGCCAAAGCGCGCCAAAGTGGCGTCCAGATATCCCCAATCGACCCGGTCGAACGCTTTCTCCGCGTCCACCGACAGCAAGGCCACGTCTGAGTCATTGAACTGGGCTTTGTCCATAACATGCAATCGGCGTTTTGTATTGTCTGCGCACTGTTGGGCGGGGATAAAGCCCGCCTGGTCTGGTTCGATGATGCCAGGGAGGCATGGGCCCAATCTTGCGGCCAGGATGCCGGTAAATAGCTTAAGTCTAGGTTGAGCAGTGATATGGGTCTGTAGGCCCCGCATGTAGTAGGGTCTTTCCCCGGTTTTGGTAGTACAATAATGTCCGCTGCCAGCATGTCGCGTGGGATGGAGCCCGGGCCCTCAAACGAGTTAAACAGACAGGCAAGGACCAGGGCTATAAGGGGCAAAACGCTTTATAAAAACCGTCCGAGAAGCCATCCGGTCCCGGGGATTTAATCGGCTTGAGACGTGCTATCGCGGAGATGACTTCCTCCGTTCTTATCGGGGTCTCCAGGGAGTTCGCGTGTGTCTCGTTAAGGGCTGTGACAGCTGCTCCGGCGAGATAGGATTCAACATCCCCCCTCTTGGGCGGGCTCCGCGATGTATAGGGATTCGTAAGACGTCCGAAAAGTGGCTGCTATCCCGTCTCAGTCACTGTGTTCCCGCCCAGCAGTGTCACTGATGGACGCGATTTTTGAGCGCAAGACCTTGGCCTTGAGCTTGCTGGCCAGGAGACGGCCTGTCCTGTCACCACCCACATAGTAAGTGTGGCGCAGGCATAGGGCCGCGCATTCAGCGCGGTCTAGGTCGAGGCTTGCCAGTTGGGCCCTGGCTTTTTTGAGCTGACGCCAAATTCTTGGCGCCCCAGTTCTGCTGTGGACCCGTTCCAGCTCGAGTACTTGGTCGGACAGCGCCTGCCTCTTTTCCCGACGCTCCCGAGCTTCCTCTGCAGCAATCGCTATCAGCTCTCCTCGAACTACCGCCTTCAAAGCTCCCCACAGCGCCGTGAGGAAGACGTCAGGTGTGTCGTTCGTAGCTAGGTATTCTACTATACGCTCATTCAAGTGTTGAGTCACCCCCTTGCACTGTAGAAGCGCCTCCTTGAGGCACCACTTGCCCCGCTGTACTTTGGGTCCGGGGATCCGAACCTGCATCATCAATGCGTCGTTGTCAGATAATGCAGCGGGTACAATCTCAGAGTCCGTGACCAGGGCCGCCACCTCTGTGGAGCCTAGAAAGTGATCTATTCTGGCATACGTGCGGTATGTATGGGAAAAGAACGTGTACCCCGGAGTGTTTGGATGTTGTGCCCTCCAGATGTCAACAAACCCCCTGCTCTCCAGCCATTGTCCCCCCTCTTTAGAAATTGCTCCTGTGAACCCGAACCTCTGCCCGGACCTATCTTTGTGGGTGTCCATTACCAGAATAAGGTCGCCCCCAATAACTGTAGATTTGACGTTGTGGGCGAGCGTGTCCGCAAGGGCCCCGGTGAGAAAGGATTCTTGTTTGGTGTTGGGAGCATATATTGAGCCTTTCACAGCTGACCACCCTCCTATCTGAACTTTGTAGGCGAGGAGTCTCCCCCTGATTTCTGCCACTTTGTCCCCCACCACGCCCCGGAAGTGGCACGTGAATAGGATGGCCACCCCTGCCTTCTTGTCAGCAGTGGAAGAGTAGTGTTGTATCTGAAACGCCCTAGAGCGCATGCGGTGCCAGTCTTTAGATATTAAGTGAGTCTCCTGTAGTAGGCCAATCTCTGCCCCGGAATTTCTAAGAAGGACAGGATAGCCCTACGTTTAATGGGGTTGTTGAGTCCCTTAACATTGAGGGAGAGAACCTGCATTGTCATGTCCGGCCTCTGAGGACTGCATCTAGGGGACCCATCTGACTTAGCCATCCCTAGTCCTGTCGTCACCACTGTGCTGTTTGTTAAATGCAAATCGGAGTCCACCCGCCCCCCCTGCTCAACCCCAAGCCCCAACAAAACTCTCAAGCCCAAGAACTCTCCCTCAACCCCAACCATCCTCCCTCCAACCCCTATCCCCCCTCCCACACCCCAACTTGCAATTTCACCCAGGGTCCCCCCCCACCCTCCACCCAGTCCCAACCAACCCCAACTCCCACTGCCCAACCGCTCCCTCCCTCCATCCTCCTCCCAGCCCCCAACCATTTGAGTCCATTCTCCCAGACCTGTCATTCCACACAGGACTGCAATAAAGTTACCTATTGGGTTTGTGTCCAGCGGCGGCCATCGTGGCCCCTCACCCGCCCCCTCCCCTTTATTCTATGAGCATGCACAAAGTGACCACCCCACAGGATGCTGAACTCAATCCGAAGTTGACGTCTCCCGGACCACTTCAGCGACTGCTGTGGCTCTCTCTTGTGTGATGACATGTGCCTCGGGTTTCGAGCAAAGCGCCGAAGATCGCCTGTGGCCCATCATCTGCCAGCCCCCTCCAGGAGGCCTCTGCGAGGGTCTCACCGGCAGTGTATCGTCCTCCACAGGTATCCCCAGCAGTGTGCAGGTGTCTTTGAGGGAACGTAACTGATGGAGGGCCCCATTCCATTTAAATATCAGACAGAACAGATGACCCCAGGAGTACGGGACCTCATGTTGCCGTAAGAAATCTGTCGCCACCTTGAATGCCTTCCGTTTTTGGAGCGTGATGGCCGAAATATCTTGATACAGAGCCACGGGCTGCCCCTGAAACTGAATGAGTTGGGTCCATCTGGCTTCTCCGAGAATCCTCTCCTTGAGCGGGAAGTCGGGGAAAAAGGCCAGAATGTCCGGAGGTGGGGCAGGTGAGCGCCTCGGGAGCCCCACTCTATGCGCCCTGTCTATTCTAATGATGAAGTCAGCGGGCTCTCCTAGAATGTTTCGGAAGAGGCTCTGTAAGTAACTAGTAATGTCCGTCCCCTCTGCTTTCTGAGGCACCACCTGGACCCGTATGTTGTTGCGGCGGGACCGGTTTTCCAAGTCTTCTGCGTGGGCTTGAAGGTCCAGTTGTTGCTCCGTGAGTCACAGGACTTCCTGTTGGAGTTGCTCAATCTCGGTGCTCCTCGTCTGATTGGCTTCTTCAACAGCTACCACGCGCTCCCCCAGGCCATCCACCTCTCTCCTAAGTTCCCTGACCTCCCCTGCCACTTCCTGTTTGAGGGATTTGAAATCTTCCCTGAGGGAGTTAAACAAAGACTCCAGAAAGGACTTAGTGATGGGCACATGGTCCTCCGATGTGGCTGGCTGAGATTTCGTGACTTCAGGCGAGGGTGGCCCTTTGTCGATCTTGGGTTGTGTCTTCACCAGCATTTCGGGGAGTGTCTGGTTCCCTTTCTTTCGTAGGCTCGCCATGGCGCGTCTCGCTCCCTGTCCAGTCCCCGCGGCGACAGTCCGGGAACTTGCGGGCTACCAGCGGAGGTTGTGGCTCCCGGGTGCATCGCTGGGCCGTACTACTTCGGGTGTCCGCACCGCTGGGGGGCCAAGGCTCGGTCGCGTCAGTCTCCAAGGGGCGGCAGGTCTGTGGGTGGCCACCCCAAAGCACCCCCGCGTCTCTCCCTGCGCTCCCGGGGGTCACAAACCAGTGGGCAGCCACCGCCGCTCAGGTGCCAAAGAGGACTCAGCCCCCAGGGTGCACGACAAGGAGGCCTGGCTTGGGGTCGGCGCGCTCACCGGGAAGGACCGCTGCTGTTTCCCGACTCAGTTCACAATGCGGGCCATTGGGGGCTCATCCAGCAACACCACGCGTTCAGGGCAAGCAGGGGACGGGCCTCGGTGCCAGTCAGTGCCTCTGGGAGAGCGTGTAGCCCCACCCCCACCTCGCCAGCGTGTAGCGGCCCATGGGCCCACGCAAGTCAAGTCAAGTCAAGTCATAAAATTTGTATAGCGCACTACATACCCAGAGGGTTTCAAGGCGCGTAGGAAGGGGAGGAGGATTATTTGTCAAATATCTGCTTTCTGAACGCTAGGTGGTTCTGGGTGAGGCGAAGGTAAGCGGGGAGTGAGTTCCATGTTTTAGCAGCCAGGTATGAAAAGGATCTGCCTCCCATGGTGGTCTTGTTGATGCGAGGTACAGTGGCGAAGGCTTGGCTGGAAGAACGTAGTTGGCGGGAGGGGGTGTAGAAGGACAGTCGAGAGTTGAGGCAATCTGGTCTGATGTCGTAGAGTGATTTGTGTGCGTGGGTAAGCAGTCGGAAATTGATCCTCTTATTGACGGGTAGCCAGTGGAGGTCTTTAAGGTGATCGGAGATGTGTTCGTTGCGTGGGATGTCTAATATGAGCCTGGCTGAGGCGTTTTGGATTCGTTGGAGTTTCTTCTGGAGTTTAGCGGTGGTACCTGCGTAGAGGGTGTTTCCGTAGTCCAGTCGGCTCGTGACCAGAGCGTGGGTGACTGTTTTCCTTGTTTCAGAGGGGATCCAGCAAAATGTTTTTCTGAGCATGCGAAGAATGTTGAAGCAGGAAGAGGATACGGCGCTGACTTGTCTGTTCATTGAGAGAGAAGAATCCAGGATGACGCCAAGGTTCCGTGCGTGGTCTGTCGGGATGGGTGCTTTTCCGAGGGCTTCCGGCCACCAGGAGTCGTCCCAAGCAGAGGGGGATGTGCCTAAGATGAGGACTTCTGTTTTATCTGAGTTCAGTTTCAGACGGCTTTGTTTCATCCATTCGGCGACTTCTTTCATTCCTTCGTGTAGGTTAGTTTTGGCGGTGCTGGGGTCCTTGGTGAGAGAAAGGATCAGTTGAGTGTCATCCGCGTAAGAGATGATGTTGAGGTTGTGTTGGCGGGCGATGGCCGCGAGGGGGCTCATGTATACGTTGAAGAGGGTGGGGCTGAGTGAGGATCCTTGAGGTACGCCGCAGATGACTTCGGAGGCCTCGAACTTGAATGGAGGAAGGCGGACTCTCTGGGTTCTTCCGGTGAGGAACGAGGTGATCCATTCAAGTGCTTTTCCTGTGATTCCGATGTTATTGAGGCGTTGTAGAAGGGTGCTGTGGCAGACTGTGTTGAATGCTGCAGAGAGGTCGAGGAGGATGAGGGCGACTGTGTCTGGGGGCTCGATTATGCCCCCCGAGCTGCCACCCTCTGCCACAGGTATGCCTCCTCACCTCTGTCCGCCGTCCTGTCACCTCCTGCCGCTCACCGGTCCGCCTGAGTCCGCGAGTGGTTCCAGCACCTGCCCCGGTCTGCTGGTGGGCATGTGCCTCAAGCACTGTGAGGTACCGGGCCCAGGGCCCCGGCCGCTGTGCTTCCTGGCAGGCCTCGCTGCTCTCCGCTGGGCTGGAGGGTCGTGCTGAGGCCTCCTCTGGGGCCGCTCAGGTCTCTATGCTGGGCCCACACTTGATGCGCCTCTCACTCAGGCCCTCAGCCGGGGGCTCGATTTTCGCGACTCCCGGCAGCTCCACCTTAAGCCGCTGGGAGGTCGCAGTAGGGCAGGGTGCTCCGGGTGCTAACTTCACCCACTGGGGGGTCGCCGACAGGCAGGGCTACGGCGCGGGCCTCGGCCGTCCCCTCATGTAGGCCCGGGACCGGGGCCTCAAGTTTCGCGACTCCCGCCCCGATCTGGTTTTGCCCGCCGGGAGTGCCGTGGAAATGGTGATTAGCGCCCCTCTCAGTGCCGGTTCCAGGGCTCAGGGCAGCGGACCTCCGGCTCGTGCTCTGCCGGCTTCAGAGGGTCTCACCAGCAGCCAGAGGTCAGGACCACATTAGCTACCGCGTCAGGCCCGCCGCCATTACACCGCTCCCGGTCCGGCAATCTCTCGCCTCCCAGGCTGGCTTGCAGGCAGCGCCGGCTCCGTGGCAGCGCCCCAGGAGCTGCAATCGATTTTCTCCCCATGGAGCCGAGGTATATGGCACTTTGGGGGGTCAAGCAGTGCTGTTAGGGGCTCTGGAGGAGAACGGGGCAGGGAGCCACAGAGACCTGCGTCCGATCAGGTCGCCATCTTGGCCCCGCCCCCAACAATTTCTTTTTCAATTCAAAAGCTTGATCAACAATACTTTCTATTCTTTTTTTTGCTTATAAAAAGCTGTTTTCCTTTTAGAAGTCTTTCCACTTTTCAATAAATTTAATACAACTCTGTTATAAAACATTCTCTAGTGAATTTCAGTAAACTGATTTTTACGTCTATTACTATAGACAATTTGATCGCCACACACTTTTCCAACATTTTTCTTTTTTAACTCCTTTTTCTTTGTTCTTACAAATAATTTTTTTATCTTTTCCACATTGTCCACATTTTTTTTCTTTTGGTTAATTTCCTTATAAAATCCTTTGTTGTCTTACCAGGAGCATTCTTCTTTTTCTCTGTACAATCTTGTTTAGATACATCTTGTAATTGTGTTTTCTTGGAAATGTAAGCCTGTTTATATTTTCTTCTTTTGGCATCCTTTGTAGGCATGTTGGTTCTTCTTTCTGTAGATAATAACAATCTATTGTGAAGAAAAAAAACATGTTATAGACTACTACTAACATACTACATAGCAATTAGAACAACTATATGATGTAAACACTGGTTCACTTCATAAGTAAGTTTAAAGTTCAGCAACAGTGTCTGAACAGAGTAGGAAATCATGCAGTGAGTGCTGTTTCTGACTTTATGGCAGTGCAGAGGTGTTTCAACATTATAGGGGAATTTGCTGAGAATGGTGTTTCAGGGTTTAGAACAGTGCAGTGCTGTTTAGGCAGTGTAGGGGGTCATGGTTCCTAATCTCCTAAGTAAATCCAGGATCCACTATCATCTCTATGCTGACGATACTCAAATCTACCTCAAGGTTGCTTCTACTCACGATCTCTCGATCCTAAGCTCTACTCTCGACTCCATTCATAACTGGATGTCAACTCATCAACTGATTCTGAACCCCTCCAAAACCGAATTCCTCCTCTTCTCCTCTTCAATCTCTCCTCCCCCGGTGCAATCTTGGATGGATCAGCTGAATTTACTGAACACTAAACCCATCATTGCCGACAGCACAGAATCCCTGGGTGTCTTCCTCGACAAAAAACTCAATCTAACCCCCCCACATCAATTCCATTGCAAAGTCTGCTCGTTACCATCTGTGCCTTCTTTGGGGAATCCGTCCCTTCTTCCCGGAGCAGGACCTTATAACTCTGGTGCAATCGCTGGTCCTCTCAAGACTTGATTACTGCAATTCTCTTCTTACTGGCCTCCCCAAATCCCAACTGTCCTCCCTTAAATCGGTCTTCCATTCAGCAGCTCATTTCATTTACGGGGCCAAAAGAAGCAACCACATTACACCAATGTTATCCACCCTCCGCTGGCTTCCAATCGAGGCTAGAGCCATCTACAAGACTGCTTGTATCACCCACAAAGCCTTGCATTCCTCCTCTCCGCGCTACCTGGCGAATAAACTGAAACTCTCTGGAGGCTCTAGACCATCACGTAATGCGGAAAATCTTCTGCTTGAACCTCCCACTTTCAAGAAGGAAAGAACGATGGCACAATCCTTTTCAGGCAACGCGGTGAGAATCTGGAACTCCCTTCCGCCGCAGCTCCGGACCACCACCTCCTCCCAGGCTTTCAAAACTAACCTCAAAGTTCTCCTCCTTCAAAGACACTTCCAAATGTAATCCTTGCCCTCTCTATTATCTGAAGGAAGCCCTTCCACTATAGAAAAATCTACTTTACATGACTATGGAAGTGTCTTCCTAGTGTGTTCTTGTGGCTTGAGAGTCTGCCATCTATTGCAGTATTATCTCTCTTCCTGTGTTTGGTACTCGCATGTAACATGCAACCGTCACTTTCTCGTGTAACACACTGTTTTCTACCTCTTACATTTGTTCATTTTCGATACCTGCACAGGTGCCACCATGGCCTACGTAATGTTTTTTCTTATGCTTGAGTGCCCTTCATACATTGCAGTATTACACCTCTTTGTTTACTTTGTACGCTTTTGTAACCTGCACAGGTCACTTTTTCCTCCTGCAATGCACCGTTTGCTACCTCTTTTATTTAGTTGATTCACGATTGTCACTTTTTTAATGCACCATTTGCTACCTCTTGTATTTCGTTGGCTCACGAGTGTCTTTTTTGCTTCATTTAATGTAACGTTGGCTTTTGTATTTTGTTCACCTGTAATGTTCTCATGTATCAGTTCTGTTCCTATTGTGAAGCGCTCTGACATCTTCGGGTAAAGTCTGCGCTATATAAAAACGCACAAATAAATAAATAAAATAAATAAATAAATAAATGGTGAGATTGATATTTCTAACTTTAGAGCAATACAGTTGTGTGTACGCAGTGTATGGTATCAAGCAAGGCCTTCGAGTAAAAAGCACTGGATGTCCTGAAGTCTAACTCACTCCATGAGTACATGTATTCCCATGTCTTAAAACACATACACCAAGCAAGTGATTCTGACACAATATTTAAAAAAACACACTCACTAGCATTCTAAATGAAAAAAGATAGAAACATGCTTTGAAATTCACTGAATTAATTACTACATGTTACAGAAAGAGTTATTATGGTATTTCTACAGCACAGCCAGGATTTTCAGTACACACCATAGAGACTATTTGCAAATTAAAAGGCCTGACAGACGTACTGCGTAGCAGTTTCTAGTACTACATATCCTAAACCCTGACTCACTTCATCAGAACATGTATTCTCATATTTTTAAACACATCAACAAACCAAATTATTACAATAGTACAAAAAGACTCACTCGAATAATTTTTAATTCTAAATCATACATTTATTCATCAAACATTTCATACTCCAATAAAACCTCCAACATCACTTCATCTGGTATTTCATTAACATTGTCCTCAATTTCCAAATTTACATCTTGAAATGTAATATCTTCCACTGTTTCTAATAACTCAATGTCCAAACTGTCATCAAAGAAAAACTCAATTTTCTTCATCAATGTCCTCTCCAAAAGGTCCATTTAAGTCCTCTATTACTTCATACGAAATGTCAAATTTGACTGCAAACTTCTCCTGATTCTGATCCATTTTATATATATGATAATTTTGCTGGACCTTGCAAAAAAATATAAACACTTAATTATTTCATTTTTACTAATAGATAATAAAAAACGACCTTTATCAATTTCATAAGTACATGTATTCCCATATTTTTAAACACAACAACTACACAAATTATTGTGCCACATTCTTCTGAAATGAAAACTGACTCACACTGTGATCTTAAACAGATAACACTATCCCTTCTAATTCAATAAAATGATTACTGCAGTGAAAGAGTCTTGCTGGGAATATTCTTTTAGGGTTTACAACATTGCAGTTGTGTTGCACGACATGAAAATATTTTTCTAGGAATGGAGTTTCAGGGTTTAGGACAATGAAGTGAACTTCAAGCAGTGTAGTGAGTCAAGGTGGGACTGAGAATGTACAAATGAAAATTCACTGAAATGATTACTAAATGCTACAGACACAGTTGCTTTTCCATTTCAACAGCACACCCAGCATCTAAATTGCACAGCATAAACACAATTTGAAAATTAAGAGGCCTGAAACACATACTGCATAGGACTTTCTACAACGACATCACCTAAATCATGACTCAGTTCATGATTTAGGTGATTTAGCACACAGAGGAAGAGAAAGTACAAACAGAGACAAAATGGTACAGGCAGAAGGTGCGAGACAACAGGCAGAGAAGGAAAAGATTTAACATGGTGATGCTGTGTAATACACACCAACAGCCATATCATAATAGGCCTCTAGGGATGCACATGAGAGGGTGCAGGCAGAGGGTACAGCCAGAGGGAGACGGTTGGAGCAGACAGAAAATACATTTCCAATTTAAACCATTTCACCCTTTCTCTGCACCACCTTTTCTCTGACTGCACCATCTCTCCCTCTGCCTGCAGCCCTGCACCATCTATCCTCTGATTGTACCAGTTTACTCTCTGCCTGCAGTATTGCATTTTCTGTCTGCACCAACCCTCTCCCACTGCCTGCACCCTCTCAATTGTGCTTTGTGCCATCCTGCTCTGTTGGCTGTGGACATAAATTTGCTGAGGGTGTGGGATCCAGGCGGTTTTGTCTTTATCCTGCTGCACTACCTGTAACTGGACACTGATACTAGCCTTGACTCCTAGTCTACGATTACCAGCTTAACTATCCCCGCTATCTGGCTACCTTGGATTAGAAGGGTGCAGGGACTGCACATTCGCAGTCAGTTGGTGGGTGCAGCTTGCTCGTGACACAATGGGAAGACCAGACCCTAGGCAACCATGTTTCACTTTTGATCAAAAGAAAACGACTAGGAAAAGGCCTGGAGGAGATGAAGAACGGCGGGAAGAGGTGACAGGCGCTTCGTCACCAAGTCCTGATACCGACTTGCAAACCATCCTGACAGAAATGCGTCAGGGTTTTGCAACGATAGCGGACAAAGTCGATACTCTGAAGACTCAAATGGATAGCATTGTGCACAAGATGGACGCCCATGAAGGCCGCCTTAAAGAAGCAGAACTGCGCATTGCTGACAACGAAGATGTCTCCGAGCAGCTAAAGAAAGCAGTCACTCAAATGGACAAGTTGATGCGTATCATTGATGCCAAGAATGAGGACATTGAAGCTCGCAGTCGACGGAACAATGTTCACATCTCAGGTATTCCTGAGAGTACCAACACAAGGTGCCTGGAACAGTACGTTGATCTACTACTTATGGCAATCACGGATGAAGGTCCCCTTTCTGCCCAATTCATAGTTGAACGAGCGCATCGATCCCTGGGCCCGTGTCCCAAACCGGGGATGAAGCCGAGACCTATAATAGCGCGCCTACTCAATTATCGTGATCGCGATGTGGTCCTCAGGGTGGCTCGAGAGAAGAAGCAATTAAATTTTGAGGGCGTCTCCTTCACCATCTTCCCGGATTTTACTGCCCGAGTGCAAGAGGAACGACGCAAATTTACCATGGTTAAACAAAAGCTCCGTCAAGAACAAGTGGACTATGCTCCACTATACCCAGCACGATTGCGTATCACCTATCAAGGAACGCAAACTTTCCACACCACGCCTCCGTCTGTGGACAAATTTCTGAAATCGCTGAAGAAGCGGAGAAATGGCCAGGCTGCAGATGATGAACATGAAGAAGAATCCCTGTCTGGGGTAGAGTGAGCACGTTCAGGCATGCTGATGTAGCTCCCTACACCGGAGGTGGGGAGGTGTACCCACTGTGATGTTGCTACTCGAGAATTTCCAGGACACTTCAAGAACGTAATGTATGCTTGTTACAATATTGTTTGAAATCTGCCAGCGGTGTCTTTACGCATTACAGGTTCTAGGGTCGAGGGGTCTAACGGCTGATATCATGTCAATTACTGGACGCCCCGGCAAACTCTGGAGATCGATACGATCCGTGATCTCCATTGTAATGGCAGGGTTGATCGTGTGCCATCTAGATGTGTACCCCGATGGGAATTCCCCTAAGCATTGATGGATGTTATTGTTTGTGGGGGGAGGGGGTAGGGAGGGATGGTGTTGGCCTGATTGGGATGCCGCAGTGGGAGGGGGGAAGGGCATTGCTAACGGTTGTTTTTGTTTCACAGCAGGGAAAAGGATGAAGTGTGTTCCATATGGGGGTTTGATTGTCTTATGGAGAAATGAGTTTGGCAGTGGGCATGAGGCATACTATAGATGTACAACACCACTGGTGCAATGACAGGGAGAGGGAAAGAACGTCACCTTAGAATTATGTCTTGGAATATCAGGGGCCTTAATAATACCCGTAAGGGTCGAAATGTGCTTGCGTATCTGGATTGTCATCAAGTTCATATTGCCATGCTTCAGAAGACACACCTGGCTCCACGATCTCACACGCAATTTGCAAGTAAATGGGCTGCTACTCGATCCTTCTCCTCGTATTCCACCTATGCCAGGGGCACAGCTATCTTGATTAAGCGAACTGTCCCGTTTGTGCTGATTGGAGAGATACTAGACCCTGCTGGACGATATGTTATTATATGGGGACGTATAGGTAAAGAATCGGTCACCCTGGTGAACTCTTATGCCCCTAACGTTGATACACCGTCCTTTTTCACGACACTATGGGGCAAGGTCATAGCTATAGGATCCCTACATATTATATGGGGAGGGGACTTCAATGTGGCACTCCGACCTACTCAGGGTAGAGCTGACGGGGTTGCAGTGTACAAGCCTAGGTCCAGGGAGGCCCTGACGGGAATATTGGAGGAAGGTGACTTGACAGACGGCTGGAGATATCTGTACCCCTACAGACAGGAAGCCACTCACTTCACGTCTGCTATGAACACATGGGCGAGGTTAGATTACCTTTTGTTGTCGAGGGGACTCGTGGCTGGTTTGGACAGCACAACACATCTACACAGGACATATTCAGATCATAGTCCGGTATTGCTACATTTGCATATGCCCGGATGGGATAACCCAAGGCCCCAGTGGAGGTTACAACCTACGGATTTATTGGACAAAGTCTTTAGGGTGGAGCTTGGGGAGGAAATCGCTGATTTTTTCCCCCGTAACAGGGATACTGTTGACAGTGTTGAGGTTGTCTGGGAGGCCTTTAAGGTGACGATACGTGGATACTGTATATCCAAAAGTTTTGGGGTCCTTCGGGACATTCAGAGAACGTTACACTCTCTCAAGCGCAAATTGAAAGACCTAGAGAAGCGGATGGCACGGGGTGCAGGGACACAGATACATGCCACCTTTCGTACTAAACTGACGCAGTATGAGGAAGAAGCTGAAAGGGAAGCCAAATTTCGGGGTAAACACTGGGTGGCTAGGAGATATTGTGAGGGTGATCGACCTGGGAAAGCACTTGCGACACTTACTCGCACTCCATGTTTTACCAACACTGTGCTGGAACTCACAACCTTGGATGGACGAGGGGGTAGAGACACCGAGGGTATATTGACTATGTTTACAGCTCATTATTCTACGTTATATGCCACTGATAATGCCGAAGATGTACAATATGACGCCTTTCTTGCTGAGATCACCTTATGCTGGCTCAGTGATGTCCATAGGACCTTCCTTAGTACTCCATTCGAATTGGACGAAATCAGAGACGCTATAATGTCCCTTAAAAATGGCAAGACCCCGGGGCTAGATGGACTCCCAGCGGAGTTCTACAAAGCCTATATTGACATGATGGCCCCTGTCCTTCGGAAGTATTTGAGGATGCATTGGAGGTAGGAGTTCTGCCACGCACGATGCGTGAAGTTATGATCACCTCTCTCCTCAAACCCGGTAAAGACCCCTCCTCGTGTGATGCATATCGCCCGCTATCCCTAATAAATTGTGATACTAAGATCCTTGCTAAGGTCCTGGCCACTCGACTATCCCTATTGATGACAAAAATCATATTACCGGATCAATCTGGATTTGTTCCGGGACGCTCCACCACTCATAACTTACGGACCTTATTCTCACTACTCCGGACAGTGGCTCCTGAGTTACCCATAGCGGCGATTTTCCTTGACGCCTCCAAGGCGTTCGATTCGGTTGAATGGAACTACCTCTTCGAGGTGTTGCGCCGAATGGGGTTCCCTGCGATATTTATCTCCTGGGTGCAATTACTATACACTCTGCCGACTGCAAAGGTACTGATTAATGGCCACCTGTCCCCCCGATTGATATTACCTGTGGCCCCAGACAGGGGTGCCCACTCTCCCCTCTCTTGTTTGCCATAGCCATTGAGCCACTTGCGTGCCGACTTCGACCGCTCCACCCCAGTGGCTCCTTTAGATGCTTTCAGCGTCAAATTGCCGTGTCTCTGTACGCGGATGACATGACGTTATTTGTTACTGATCCTCTTAATAAACTCAACCCCTTGCTGAGAGAATTTGTCGTCTTTGGTAGAATGTCAGGGATCCAGATTAATTGGAACAAGTCCCAGTTTTATCCCCTAACCGACGCTGTAGTGGAATTCCCATTAGACTTTCCATTACAATGGTGCCATTAGAATCTCCGGTACCTGGGCATACAAGTGACTAGAGATCGAGATGAGACACTTAGACTTAATTATGGTGTGGCTATTACCAAATTGACGGCTGCGATTGATAGATGGATTTCCCTTCCCTTATCTATGGCGGGTAGAGCCTCCCTTATTAAAATGGTAGTGCTGCCTCGCTTTTTGTATCTTTTTTTAAATATCCCTTATTATCCTGGTGCTTTTTTTTTCAAAACACTGCGTACTGAGCTGATCAGGCTGTTCTGGGGGGGGCAAACAACCAAGACTACTATGGACGGTATTGACGCAATCCTATGACAAAGGAGGGTTTGACCTACCTGATTTCGAGGCCTATTATGCGAGTCCCCAAGCGCACTATGCGTACTTCTGGATGAAACCCACACCTTTCATGCCACAGGTGGCGGCGGAGGACTGGGTGGCTAATCCCCTTCCCTTGAGTGGCCTTATACAGAACTCAGTCACGGCTATTGAGATGCCTTACACGACAGTCACATGCAAACTCGATGCATGGCAGCGTATAGCTAAAATGTTGGGTTCCCCATTACTCTACTCAGCGAGGATGCCCTTGACATACCATCCCAGACTGGCGCTACTTCAGGAGAAGGGTACTGAGATCACCGATGAGCAGTGGGTCCATGGTTGTAATATTACTGCTAGAATTTCTGCTAGTTGCAGGCTCAAGATTATCCATTATAGATTTCTCCAAAGATTATATTACACACCACTTAAAAAAATTAAATTTCGATTATCAGATAACGATAGATGTGAGTGATGTCACGCGGAACATGCCGGTTTTATGCACTTGGCATGGGCATGTCCTGGTGTTAGGGAGTACTGGCAAAAGGTGCATGAGGCCTTGGAAGTTATGGTGGGAGAAAGTTTGAATGATGATCCCCTGTTGTGTTGTTGGGATGTACAATGTCTGTGCCCCAAACCATATAGGAAGTTCCTTGATATAGCTGTCTTACTGGCGAAGAGAAGAGTGCATATCGTTGGGGACGGGGTAGAGCCCCGAAATTCAAAGACTGGCTTAATGATGTCATATACTGTCAGGCGCAGAATGCGCTCTATGCCGAATTACAGCCGCCCTCCTGCAGACAGGGAGACATTTGGGGTCCACTGACCGTATATCTTATCTCCCAAGATACAGGCGATGGGGACTCTGTGTGTAATGATACTTGCGGCATTGAGGATGGGGAGATGGTGGAATGAATATCTCAATAATGTAAAATGTCTGCTATTAATCATCTTGCTGTTGCATTGCTTTGTGCTCTATATTCCAAATCTTACATCTGTTATACCGCTGAATTCCTATTCATGTGGAACACCTCAGATGCCACTATGTTATGTTTAATTTGCGTATACCCGTCTCTGCCAAGTATGGTTATATGGCCGAACCATATAAATGTGCCTGTCTGTTCTACTGTCGATGCGATGATTATCATACCACTAACTGTTATGATTTGCTGTGATATGCTTCAATATTACCTTGTATGGAACACATGCTGATATACCCTTGTAATGTTGTTGTTATATTTGAAAATGATAACAAATAAAGATTTTAAAAAAAAACATTTTAATTGGTTGTACATTTCAACACTATCAACCTTCCCCACTGCTCTCTGTGCCTGTTACCATGGTAACTCTCCATAGAACACCTAACTGAACTCAAAAGGTGAAAAGTTCATCACTCAATGTTGCAAACCAAAGCAGCAAGTGTGTTTGACTTCTCAATATTCCAGCTTATCCTGTGCAATGTTCTTTTCAATAACTTTTTCTAAACCAATAGTATTATTCCTTTTAAAAAACAGTAGTATGCACCCTAGTTTTCAATGTTAAATTATCAGCAACCACCAATCATTTCTTGTTTTTCAAGTGCACTGAATCTCAACCACATTTTTTTCTAAACTCCAAGTTTGAAAACTGCCATTTCATTTCCAGAGACCATCTGAGTACAACCAGATCTGCCTTCAAGATGCTTAGAGTGTGGATTATAGGACATAGCTATATTTTCTGGAGTGAAAGGTATGCAGCAAATAGATGCTTTCTCAACCTTGATTTACTAAATGTGGATATTATGTGGATTGGCCAGAGAGGATTGAGATGTCACCAATTGATGCCATTGGTAAAATCCTTTATGCATCTCCCACACCCTGACCTCATAATTGTGCACTGTGGTGGCAATGACCTAGGCACTTTGACTGGGCTAGGTCTGGAAATGCTTTTAAAGGACACCTTTGGGCAATTGATGACACTTTTTCCACAAACTGCCTTGGTATATTCTAATATATGCCAAAGGCAAAAATGGAACTGGTCCAACCAATATTGCCTGCAGATTGAGAAAGCAAGGAAACATGTGAATTAGTCTGTTTCTGCTTTCCTCAGAGACTATGGTATGGGTTCCATATACCACAACAACTTGCGTTACAACATGCAAGGCATCTATAGGAGAGATGGTGTACATTTCACAGATGAGGGAAACAGAGTCTTCATTTTAAACTTTAGACTCTGCATTGCTACCTACTTGTAGGTACAAAAAACACTCAATGAACACAACAGCTCTTTTTAGAGCCACCCAACATCTAAACACTCAAACTTATTATTTAACTGTCTTTTTTTTCTTGGTTTTTTTCCACTGTGCGCACAACGTGCGCGCACCTCGCGACTTTTAAAAAAATATATATAAATCTTTTTTTGGACTTCAGGGGCCTTTCGGGGACCCCCTGAGAAGGCCTACGGGGTCAGGGAGTCTCTTCACTGCCTCCTTTTCCACGTTCTCCACTATTGTTTTTCACTCACTTTTGCCTCGGGGTGCGTGCTCCGTGCGCGCATCTTGCGATTTAAAAAAAAATAATATTAATCTTTTTTTGGGCTTCAGGGGTCCTTTAGGGACCCCCTGAGAACACCTAGGGAGTCAGAGAGTCTCTACCCTGCCCCCTTTTCACGCTTTCCACTTTTGGCCTCTGCCTCGGACAAAAAATGGCGGCCAACACTTCCTGATTATGACCGATTAGAATGTTGACAGACGTCTAACAGCAAATCAAAATTCTGCTCACTCACACCCATTGCGCGCACTGTGCGCGCATGGGTGCGCGCACGGTGTGCTCTCATAGATAGAATAGAATCCCCCCAAAACTTTCAGGGAAGAAGCAGAGCGGGCCATCTTCTTTGAGAAATTCACAAAGATTCATCATCCGGCGCCAAAGTTATTCCCAATAGAATGTTGCGGATTTCCTATGGAAACTTGGTCCTAACTATAACTACCTACTGGCGACCGCCAGTAGGTAATATATATATATATATTACCTACTGGCGGTCGCCAGTAGGTAGTTATAGTTAGGATTTTTTTCAATGTTAAATCTCAAAATTCTATTTGGAATAACTTTGGCACCGGTTGACGAATCTGCCTGAAAATTTCCTGAAAATGGCCTCGCGGCGCCCCGGTCCTTCCCTGAAAGTTTGGGGGGGATTCGTCAAGGGGGGGCCAAGATAAAAGGGGGGTCCCAAAACGCGTTTTCCCCATGTTAATTTCCATAGGGCGGTCGATTTCACTTTTAGCCCGAACGGCTGAATGGATTTGCACGAAAACTTGGCAAAATTGTAGGGACTGTTTGCCCGATGTGCCTTTGCTATGTCTCAAGATATGTGCTCCAGTGGATTTTGAGTAATTTAGGTTCAAAAAAATATATATATCTATAGGCGCTCCCGGGTGCGCGCACCGGAGTGCGCTCCAGGCGCGACACGCGACTTGCGCGCAGAAAGCTGATTGGCTCTTGGGTGTCTGTAAACATTCTAAACAGTCTGGAGCGGCCGCCATCTTGTGTCTCGGTAAAATCGAGACACAAGGGGTTTGAAAAAAAAGGGGCAAATGACCATAAGGGGGAAGAGTAGACCTCCTCTGACCCCCTAAGTTTGATGTAGGGACTAAA
The DNA here is from genome assembly GCF_964263255.1 of Lissotriton vulgaris. Classification (NCBI taxonomy): domain Eukaryota; kingdom Metazoa; phylum Chordata; class Amphibia; order Caudata; family Salamandridae; genus Lissotriton; species Lissotriton vulgaris. Next base: position 1,271,496,032 of record NC_141689.1, read on the forward strand.
ATAGGGTCCTGCAGGGCATTAAAAAAAAAATTTCGTTTTGCGCGGGGGAAGCGCATGGTACGCGCACCGGCGAAGCACGGGGAAAATCCAGGACCATATTTATGAAGGCCTTGCGCTGTTAGTTTTGCGCCTCCTGTGCGTCAATTTTTGTGACGCACCAGCGGTGTTAAAAAATGTGCATTGTTATGCAATATTTTAAAAGTGACGCATCTATCTAGATGTGTCACTTTTTAAATATAGTGCAACGAGGTACATTTTATTACACTGCTGGTGTTATGGGTCACTTTTCTGTGCGCACTCCTTATGACAAATCAGATGTGTCATATTTAATGTATGACAAATCATGTTGCAAGGAGTTACAGATACGTCAGTATTTCTGACATATCTGTAAACATAAAAGTGATGCGAGGCAGGTGCAAGATTTTGACGCAACAGCATCCTAAAAGTGACGCAGAGAAATCTTATAGATTTTAGTACGTTGTTATTACCAAGCTTTTTGCGAGGAATGCCCCCTTTGCATACATTATACCTGACGCAGATATAATGTGGCGCAAAGTTTTAAAAAGTGACCCATGTCCCTAGATGCGTCATTTTTTAAAAATAGCGTCAGGTATAATGCATGCAGAGGGGGTGTTCTCTTGCAAAAAGCTTTGTAATAGGGAGGCAGTGAAATCTTTGAGATTTCACTGCGTCAGTTTTAGGATGCTGTTGCGTCAAAATCTTGTGCCTGCTTTACAGCAGGGGCCTTATTTATGAAAGACTTGCGCCGCCGGTGCGTCACTTTTAAAATGGGAAAAAGTGACGCACTGGTGGTGCAAGGCCTTCATAAATAAGGCCCCAGGTGTTAGACTGAGGCAAGACCTTTCACATGCTGCTTTCCCCATTTGAAAGGACGCATTACTGGAGTTGCGTCACTTTTGTGACGCACTCCAGCAATGTGTTACTTGGAATGTCATAAGGAGTGCGCACAGAAAAGTGACGCATCGCACCAGTGGTGTAAAAAAAATGTGCCTCGTTGCGTTATATTTAAAAAGTGACGTATCTAGGTAGATGGGTCACATTTTAAAATCAAGCGCCACATTATATCTGCGTGAGGTATAAAGCATGCAGAGGGGGTGTTCCCCCACAAAAAGCTTTGTAATAGCGACGCAGTGAAATGTTTGAGAATTCACTGCGTCACTTTTAGGATGCTGTTGCATCCTTTAAATATAGTGCAACGAGGCACATTTTATTACACTGCTGGTGTGATGCGTCACTTTTCTGTCCACAGTCCTTATGACATTCCAGATGTGTCATATTTAATGTATGACGAATCATGTTGCAAGGAGTTACAGATACGTCAGTATTTCTGACATATCTGTAAACATAAAAGTGATGCGAGGCAGGTGCAAGATTTTGATGCAACAGCATCCTAAAAGTGACGCAGAGAAATCTTATAGATTTCAGTACGTCGTTATTACCAAGCTTTTTGCGGGGGAATGCCCCCTTTGCCTACATTATACCTGACGCAGATATAATGTGGCGCAGAGTTTTAAAAAGTGACCCATGTACCTAGATGCGTCACTTTTTAAAAATAGCGTCAGGTATAATGCATGCAGAGGGGGTGTTCCCCTGCAAAAAGCTTGGTAATAATGACGCAGTGCGTCACTTTTAGGATGCTGTTGCGCCAAAATCTTGCGCCTGCTTCACAGCAAACCTTTCACATGGTGCTTTTTCCATGTGAAAGGACACATTACTGGAGTTGCGTCACTTTTGTGACGCACTCCTGCAATGCGTTACTTTTGTGTTTACAGATACGTCAGAAATACTGACATATCTGTAACTCCTTGCGAATTGATTAGTCATATATTAAATATGTCATATCTGGAATGTCATAAGGAGTGCGTCCAGAAAAGTGACGCATCGCTGTTTTCACGTAGCGATGCGTCACTTTTCAGAAATGAGGCCTCCAGTTTATTCACTGTGTCATAACTTTCTTTTCTAACAGTCATCTTCTTTCATTCCTCCTACTTCACTTCCTTTCACCTCTCATACCTTTCTGTTCTTTCTTACTCATTCTCCTTTCAATTATCAATGCACTATATTTCACTTACTCTTCATTTTTTTAAGAATATAGCTCTTTGATGAGAATTGGAGGTAGTTCTGAAAAGAACTTTTGGTTTTCTTCTTTTAACTGAACAGGAACAAAAACAGGGAATGGAAACTGCTCAACAGGAGCAAAAAGAAAACAAAAAAATTAGGGGTGGGAAGGGCAGCGATGGTTCTCCAATGCTCGAACCATGAGCAGGACACTTTGCTCCCCATAGGTGAGGAGTTGATTGCAGTATCTGCATCTGAGGACACCATGGTTAAAAGCAGGTTGTATGTTTGGCACCTGCTCCTGCGATTGCCCTCTCCCAGAAGAAGTTGCTCCTCCGGTTGATGTAGAGGCCCCATCTCTGGAAACCTCTTGTGCCAGAGCCCTGACACTTTCCCGGGAAAAATTCTGGGGGTGCTTCCTCTCCACATGTCGGATCATCGTAAAGTTCCCAAAAGAGTACTTTTTTTGGGGGTTACCCCGTGACAGGACCTGTTTGCAGATCCTGCACTGTACTTTTGGTGCATTCACCTTTTTCTGGTCTGCTGGAAACTTAAAAAATTTCCAGATGAAATGCTCTTTGACCTTCGGCTGAGGAGGCTCTTCATCAATGAAATCATTGGAGTCATCTTCACTGCTGGATGGTCTGGCAGCCATGATTATCCAAGAAATATGCAACAGCAAAAAAGGCAGGTCTTTCAGTCACAAAAGTGAAAGAAGAAGTGAAGGAAATGGGTGGGGATTTCATTCATTGTAAAAAAAAACTGTTAGCAACCAATGAAAAGTGTTATTTTAGGGTCACATGACCCGACGCGTTTACGCTGCGCGCTCCGGTGCACTTCCGGGTGCGTTTACGCAGCGCGATCGTAGGCGCTTCCGGGGCGCAAACGTGGCGCGATCGGAGGCGCTTTTGCGTGCGTTTATGCGCCGCGAACGTAGGCGCTTCCGAGGGCACTTACGTTGCGCGCCGAAGTGACGTCATCAATCTTTTATAGAAATGCATAATCATTTTCCTTATTAAAAAAAACTAATTTTATTTGTATGGTACGAAATGTTTTGCATTATTATTAACTTTTCATTCATATTTTTTTTCACGAACGACAGTTGCGCTCTGGGTGCGCTTTCAGATGAGCTCTCGGAAAAGCTTACCGGAGAGCTTAGCTGAAAGCTTCCCGGAGCGCGCACCCAGAGCGCAAAAGAAAAAAATTATATAAAAAAAATGAATACTTAAAAAAAACAGCAAATTGTAAAAAAAAAAAAAGGTTAGAAACTCGATATGCAAAGGAATTAGCATTTAAAAAACCTATGAAATTCACTGAAAAAACCATAGGTTTCACACCAGTTATAGTTAGCTGGAATTTTTACTCATATAAAACCATTGAAATTCCCACGTTATAGTTAGATGGACTCACTATAACTTGCGCGTGCAATGCACTGCTGATGATGTCTTATTAAGCCAGTTAACCAATCAATTTTTAAAAACCATCCATTTAGACACTTATTTAAACATTTATTCTCCCATCAACTTTTACATACATAAATATAAATATATTTATTTATTTATTTTTCAGAAAGACACACATTCACTGGATGGTGTCATCAGTGATGTCATGAGTGATGTCACTGACCATGTCGTGAGTGATATAATATGTGATGTCATCAGCAGTGCATTGCACGCGCAAGTTATAGTGAGTCCATCTAACTATAACGTGGGAATTTCAATGGTTTTATATGAGTAAAAATTCCAGCTAACTATAACTGGTGTGAAACCTATGGTTTTTTCAGTGAATATATATATATAGGACAACAATTTCTTTGGATATTTCAGCGGCTTGTCCAGCCGCGTCAGAGTCCCGCCGTGCAAGCGGTCTGTGCTGGCGCCAAACGACGCTGGCACCTATGAGCAGGAGGGGCCGGATTTAACAGTAAGATGCAGCCTCTACAACATGGGACATTTGCTTTTCAGCCCACTGTGGTATCATAGTGAAAACATTTTTCATCTCAAGAGGCTGCTCACGGAAGTAATACATTTCTGCACTACTAAGACCAGCAGGCCGTTTTCTCTCAGGCGGCCACGCCCATTGAGGCGAATGTCACGAGGACATCAGGTGCAGGTTTAAAGCCTCAGGATGCAAGCACACACCAACCCATGATTAAGTGCTAGGAAGAGCACGAAACGCGTCGGGGATCTGACTTTTTTGAAAGACTTTGCTCTGTGTGTGGAAGCTGCTGTTTTTATCCCCAATAAATGCCTGAAAACGTACCTTCTGTGGTGTGACTCTGACTTCGAGGACAACAATTTCTTTGGATATTTCAGCGGCTTGTCCAGCCGCGTCAGAGTCCCGCCGTGCAAGCGGTCTGTGCTGGCGCCAAACGACGCTGGCACCTATGAGCAGGAGGGGCCGGATTTAACAGTAAGATGCAGCCTCTACAACATGGGACATTTGCTTTTCAGCCCACTGTGGTATCATAGTGAAAACATTTTTCATCTCAAGAGGCTGCTCACGGAAGTAATACATTTCTGCACTACTAAGACCAGCAGGCCGTTTTCTCTCAGGCGGCCACGCCCATTGAGGCGAATGTCACGAGGACATCAGGTGCAGGTTTAAAGCCTCAGGATGCAAGCACACACCAACCCATGATTAAGTGCTAGGAAGAGCACGAAACGCGTCGGGGATCTGACTTTTTTGAAAGACTTTGCTCTGTGTGTGGAAGCTGCTGTTTTTATCCCCAATAAATGCCTGAAAACGTACCTTCTGTGGTGTGACTCTGACTTCGAGGACAACAATTTCTTTGGATATTTCAGCGGCTTGTCCAGCCGCGTCAGAGTCCCGCCGTGCAAGCGGTCTGTGCTGGCGCCAAACGACGCTGGCACCTATGAGCAGGAGGGGCCGGATTTAACAGTAAGATGCAGCCTCTACAACATGGGACATTTGCTTTTCAGCCCACTGTGGTATCATAGTGAAAACATTTTTCATCTCAAGAGGCTGCTCACGGAAGTAATACATTTCTGCACTACTAAGACCAGCAGGCCGTTTTCTCTCAGGCGGCCACGCCCATTGAGGCGAATGTCACGAGGACATCAGGTGCAGGTTTAAAGCCTCAGGATGCAAGCACACACCAACCCATGATTAAGTGCTAGGAAGAGCACGAAACGCGTCGGGGATCTGACTTTTTTGAAAGACTTTGCTCTGTGTGTGGAAGCTGCTGTTTTTATCCCCAATAAATGCCTGAAAACGTACCTTCTGTGGTGTGACTCTGACTTCGAGGACAACAATTTCTTTGGATATTTCAGCGGCTTGTCCAGCCGCGTCAGAGTCCCGCCGTGCAAGCGGTCTGTGCTGGCGCCAAACGACGCTGGCACCTATGAGCAGGAGGGGCCGGATTTAACAGTAAGATGCAGCCTCTACAACATGGGACATTTGCTTTTCAGCCCACTGTGGTATCATAGTGAAAACATTTTTCATCTCAAGAGGCTGCTCACGGAAGTAATACATTTCTGCACTACTAAGACCAGCAGGCCGTTTTCTCTCAGGCGGCCACGCCCATTGAGGCGAATGTCACGAGGACATCAGGTGCAGGTTTAAAGCCTCAGGATGCAAGCACACACCAACCCATGATTAAGTGCTAGGAAGAGCACGAAACGCGTCGGGGATCTGACTTTTTTGAAAGACTTTGCTCTGTGTGTGGAAGCTGCTGTTTTTATCCCCAATAAATGCCTGAAAACGTACCTTCTGTGGTGTGACTCTGACTTCGAGGACAACAATTTCTTTGGATATTTCAGCGGCTTGTCCAGCCGCGTCAGAGTCCCGCCGTGCAAGCGGTCTGTGCTGGCGCCAAACGACGCTGGCACCTATGAGCAGGAGGGGCCGGATTTAACAGTAAGATGCAGCCTCTACAACATGGGACATTTGCTTTTCAGCCCACTGTGGTATCATAGTGAAAACATTTTTCATCTCAAGAGGCTGCTCACGGAAGTAATACATTTCTGCACTACTAAGACCAGCAGGCCGTTTTCTCTCAGGCGGCCACGCCCATTGAGGCGAATGTCACGAGGACATCAGGTGCAGGTTTAAAGCCTCAGGATGCAAGCACACACCAACCCATGATTAAGTGCTAGGAAGAGCACGAAACGCGTCGGGGATCTGACTTTTTTGAAAGACTTTGCTCTGTGTGTGGAAGCTGCTGTTTTTATCCCCAATAAATGCCTGAAAACGTACCTTCTGTGGTGTGACTCTGACTTCGAGGACAACAATTTCTTTGGATATTTCAGCGGCTTGTCCAGCCGCGTCAGAGTCCCGCCGTGCAAGCGGTCTGTGCTGGCGCCAAACGACGCTGGCACCTATGAGCAGGAGGGGCCGGATTTAACAGTAAGATGCAGCCTCTACAACATGGGACATTTGCTTTTCAGCCCACTGTGGTATCATAGTGAAAACATTTTTCATCTCAAGAGGCTGCTCACGGAAGTAATACATTTCTGCACTACTAAGACCAGCAGGCCGTTTTCTCTCAGGCGGCCACGCCCATTGAGGCGAATGTCACGAGGACATCAGGTGCAGGTTTAAAGCCTCAGGATGCAAGCACACACCAACCCATGATTAAGTGCTAGGAAGAGCACGAAACGCGTCGGGGATCTGACTTTTTTGAAAGACTTTGCTCTGTGTGTGGAAGCTGCTGTTTTTATCCCCAATAAATGCCTGAAAACGTACCTTCTGTGGTGTGACTCTGACTTCGAGGACAACAATTTCTTTGGATATTTCAGCGGCTTGTCCAGCCGCGTCAGAGTCCCGCCGTGCAAGCGGTCTGTGCTGGCGCCAAACGACGCTGGCACCTATGAGCAGGAGGGGCCGGATTTAACAGTAAGATGCAGCCTCTACAACATGGGACATTTGCTTTTCAGCCCACTGTGGTATCATAGTGAAAACATTTTTCATCTCAAGAGGCTGCTCACGGAAGTAATACATTTCTGCACTACTAAGACCAGCAGGCCGTTTTCTCTCAGGCGGCCACGCCCATTGAGGCGAATGTCACGAGGACATCAGGTGCAGGTTTAAAGCCTCAGGATGCAAGCACACACCAACCCATGATTAAGTGCTAGGAAGAGCACGAAACGCGTCGGGGATCTGACTTTTTTGAAAGACTTTGCTCTGTGTGTGGAAGCTGCTGTTTTTATCCCCAATAAATGCCTGAAAACGTACCTTCTGTGGTGTGACTCTGACTTCGAGGACAACAATTTCTTTGGATATATATATATATATATATATATGTATATATATATTCCGCCACATCTCTCCCAACAAAAAGATCAGAGGCCAAAGGGGATTTCAGGAAGGAACACCGCTTTATTTGGAACATTGCAGCAATGGCGAATGCATTTCACCAATAAACATTCCTCAGCGCCTTAACTGCATGGAGTCCTGCTTCAAATGTGCCCAATCCTGCTCAGTATATGTTGACACATCCTGATTACTCCTCCCCCAAATAGAAGTTCATTTTCGCACACCTGTTGTTCGTTGCGCCAAATACACCAACTACAATTCTCAGAGTGCATCATGATTATGCACCTGGGTTGGCGGCATGGAGAGCAGTGAAACACATTGGTGCGGGTGTGTAATAAATCTGCAGGTAGGTGATGCTTGTCCCCACATGAAGTCCAACATCCACAGCACCTCACTGAGTCCCCTCGTACTGCTGCTACCCATATGAATATGACCGCAATAGAGTAGGGGGCGTCACTCCGACAATCAAGCACCCCCATGTAGGTAGATTACCTCTGATCTCTTGTGCAAGCCGCATTCACATTTGGTGGTCTCAGGACATCTCGGTCCCCCGAGTTATGATACGCTGTAAAACAACGTGGTGCCAGTAGGAAGTCCGGGTCGCTTGTGCAGCAGGGTCATCTGTTCTGCGCCCCTGGCCGGTGCAGCAAATATTCCGCCACATCTCTCCCAACGAAAAGATCAGAGGCCAAAGGGGATTTCAGTAAGGAACACCGCTTTATTTGGAACATTGCAGCAAAGGCAAATGCATTTCAGCAATAAGCCTTCCTCAGCGATTTAACTGCATGGAGTTCTGCTTCAAATGTGCCCAATCCTGCTCAGTATATGTTGACACGTCCTGATTACTCCTCCCGCATTTAGAAGTTCATTTTCGCACACCTGTTGTTCGTTGCGCCAAATACACCAACTACAATTCCCAGAGTGCATCATGATTATGCACCTGGGTTGGCGGCATGGGGAGCAGTGAAACACATTGGTGTGGGCGTGTAATAAATCTGCAGGTAGGTGATGCTTGTCCCCACCTGAAGTCCAACATCCACGGCACCTCACTGAGTCCCCTCGTACTGCTGCTACTCATATGAATATGACCGCAATAGAGTAGGGGCCGTCACTCCGACAATCAAGCACCCCCATGTAGGTAGAATACCTCGGATCTCTTGTGCAAGCTGCATTCACATTTGGTGGTCTCCGGACATCTCGGTCCCCCAGTTATGATACGCTGTAAAGCAACGTGGTGCCAGTAGGAAGTCCGGGTCGCTTGTGCAGCAGGGCCATCTGTTCTGCGCCCCTGGCCGGCGCAGCAAATATTCCGCCACATCTCTCCCAATGAAAAGATCAGAGGCCAAAGGGGATTTCAGTAAGGAACACCGCTTTATTTGGAACATTGCAGCAATGGCGAATGCATTTCAGCAATAAGCCTTCCTCAGCTCCTTAACTGCATGGAGTTCTGCTTCAAATGTGCCCAATCCTGCTCAGTATATGTTGGCACATCCTGATTACTCCTCCCCCAATTAGAAGTTCATTTTCGCACACCTGTTGTTCGTTGCGCCAAATACACCAACCAAAATATATTTTACCTTACCTTACTTTACCTTAGTTATAGTTAGGACCTAGGGCCAGATGTAGGAGCCCTAATACCGGTCGGAAACGGACGATTTTGGCCGTTTCCGAACGGTATTAGGGTTTTCAGATGTAGGGCATGCATTTACAGACTCGGTTTTTTACTGATTCTGTATTTACCGAATCGGTAAAATTACCGAATCAGTAAATACAGACTCGGTAAAATACCGATTCTGTAAATGCAGATGTAGCTGGCACATGTCAGAGTGCCACAGGGCTTTAAGAATCTGTATTTTACCACCCAATCCAATTGGGTGGTAAAATACCGAATCCAGGTGTGCATGCACATCTATGCATGCACACCTGTGCCATGTGACACACAGACATGCCCATAGGGCATGTATGTGTGCCACATGGCACACAAGCCTGTAATTGGGGTGCTAGAGGGTGTCAAAGTGACACCCCCTGCACCCATGCAAGAATAGTTAATTACTGAATCGGTAAATACCGATTCGGTATTCCTTATTGAGTCCTATGGGCTTCAAGGCCCATAGGAATCAATGGGGATACCGATTCGGTATTTACAGAATCGGTAAATACCGAATCTTACAGATTCAGTATTCACCGAATCAGAATTACCTACATTTCCCCCCCTCTAATTTACCACTTCTTAAATACCGAATCGGTATGATTCGGTATTTTAGAAGTGGTAAATTAGCTTTACCTACATCGGGCCCCTAGTTTCCATAGGAAATCCGCAACATTCTATTTGGAATAACTTTGGCGTCGGTCGATGAATCTTCGTGAAATTCTGCGCATATATATCCTGTTCCGCTCGGCTCCTTCCCTGAAAGTTTAGGGGTGATTCGTGAAGCAGGGGCTGGGAAAAAGGGGGGTCACAAAATGTGTTTTCCCGATGCAATTTTCCCTACAGCCCGAACTGCTGAACAGAATTGCACCAAATTTGGCAAAAAGGTAGATTTCGGTTCGCAGATAACACTTTTTGTTAAATGGTGTAAATCCGTTCAGTAGTTCCTTCGAAATTCAAAAGTAAAATCATAGATATATCTATAGACAAAGTTCCATACGCGTACTGTACTCGTACCTTCCCGAGCACAAGCTTTATGCTAATTGGCTGTCAACACTCCAAACCAGGTAGTGTTGGCAGCCATCTTGTGCCTCAGTAGAACCGAGGCACAAGAAAGCAGCAAAAGAAATGCGAAAAACACGCAAAGGGGGCAGGGTAGAAACACCCTGACCCCCTAGGGCTGCTCAGGGGGTCCCACAAGGACCCCCAAGGCCAAATTTCTTTTTAAAGAAATCGCAGGATATGCGTAGGTACGCGTACCTCATAAAAAAAATAACGGTCAGATTTTTTTCTAATTAGCCCCCGGGGGGACCAAATCCCGGGGGCTTTATGAAAATAAGTGTGGGGGGGCCCAATCCCCCCACACTGCCCCGGGGATCGCCACCCCCTGGGGCAAAGTAGGTATTAGAGCAGGGGGGCACTCGGCCCCCTCACAGCCCCGGGGACCGCCACCCCCCAGGGCTTAGATATGCATGATGGGGGGCCTCTAAGGCCCCCCAGCCCCAGGGACCGCCACCCCGGGACTTTATTTTGAAGTATGCGGGGGGCTCATGGCCCCCCCGCAGCCCCGGGGACTACCGCCCCCGGGGCTTCCTTTTTATTATATATTTTTTTAAAACCTGTGTGGGGGGGCTCAAGCCCCCTCACACGCCCCGGGGACCGCTACCTCACCGGGGTACTAATATTTAGACATGGGGACCACCACCCCTCGGGGCTTTTAACAGATGGGAGGGGGCGGCACGGCCCCCCTCCTGGAGCCCTTGATGGCCCTAGGGACCGCCACCCACCAGGGCCGGCTCCTGCAGTGTCCCGGGGGGCCTACCCCCAAGACACTGCTGTTTGCTATGGTAGGGCGGAAGCCTCGCGGCTCCCGCCCTACCATAGCAAACTGCTTTTGATTTTGAAAGAGAGAGCAGGAAATCTGCTCTCTCTTTCAAAAACCAAAGTGGATTGCTTTTCTGCATGGGGAGCAGCATGTTAGCTGGTCCCCATGCAGAAAAGCAATGCCGGCTCCCGCAGGATGCGGGGAGCCGGCAGGGACAGTGGGGGGCCTGGGGACCCCCCATGGTCCCCAATGGAGTGGGCCAGCCCTGGGGGATGGGGCCCCCGGGGCTACAAGTGGCCCGGTAGAGGGGCCACGTGGCCCCCCTCCCAAAAAATAAATACATTTGAAAAAAAATGGCCGGCCCCAGGGGATGGGATCCCCGGGGCAATAGTGGCCACAGGAGGGGGGCAAAGAAGCCCCCTCCTAAATAAAAAAATTAAATTAAAAAAGGCCCATGCCCCGGAGGATGTGGTCCCCTGGAGGTACCTGGTGGGCTAGTTGGCTCACAGGGGACCTCAGGATTGAAGAGGAATTATTTCCCCAACATAAAACGCGCCACAGGGCGTGTTTGCACACATGTCACCTCAGGCCCCGCCCTCTTCCTTCACTATTGAGCGAAATATTCCTCTAAAATCAGCCGAACTACGAATTTCGATTTACTCACCTGTTATCAGGAGAGACCTCAGTGCTGCATCTTTCAGCCCACTACTGATCCTGAAAAGTAATTCTAACCATACTTACAGTAACTTGAATTTCCTTCCATAGGCTAACATTGACTGGTTTCACTTGGAAATTTTTTTAAGTGTGGAGTTTTGGAACTTCGAAAAATCCCTCAAAAATCAACCGAACTACAAATTCCGATTTCCTCACCTGTTATCAAGAGAGACCTCAGTGCTGCATCTTTCAGCCCACTACTGATCCTAAAAAGTAATTCTAAGCGTAGTTACAGTAACTTGAATTTCCTTCTATAGGATATCATTGCCTGCTATATAACATATATATAAATTAAAAAAATATAAAATTAAAAAAAATATATTACAATTTCAATATTTTTAAAAACATTTTTTTTCAATTTATGTAAAAAATATGTAATGTAATTTAAAAAATAATATATCTAAAAATAAATACTTAAAAACAATGTAGTAAATCAGTATACAAAATATAACAATTAATACATTTAAAAATTATCATTTACAAAACCTTTGAAATTCACTGAAAAAACTATAGGTTTCCGACACGTTATAGTTAGGAATTAGCATTGAAAAAACCTTAGAAATTCACTGAAAAAACCATAGGTTTCAGCCAAATTATAGTTAGGAATTAGCATTTAAAAAAACCTTAGAAATTCACTGAAAAAACCATAGGTTTCACACATGTTATAGTTAGCTGGACATTTCACTCATACAAAACCATTGAAATTCCCCGGTTATAGTTAGTTCAGCTAACTATAACTCATGCGCCCGCAATGCACTGCTGATGACATCACATATTACATCACTCAAGACATGGTCAGTGACATCACTCATGACATCACTCATGACATCTCAAATGACATCACTTTCATCCTTGTGAAAGAGTGGCAGACCTCCTCTCACCCTAATATAACCTTTGATACACACATTCAAAAATAGAAACTAAAACTTTCAAAAAATGGAGATACCAATACCAGTTACAACAACCTATTTAGTAATTCCAACATCTACATACACATTCACTCATTTTATCAACAGTTATTTGTAGTCACTCATACATGTACTCACTCATCATATGTACTCATACACCTATACATCCTGTTACACACCAATACTCATCCATAGAGTTACTCACACCCATACTCACACATGCAAATAAACTATCAAACATCCATTTACTTGCGTATATAGCTATACACACACCACTACACTTACATCTACAGAAACGTACACATACTTTATTAAACAATCACTTATAGAAACACATACTTATTTATACAGGAACTCTTCCAAACTCTCACTCTCACATATACTCACTTATATACATCAATACTCACATATACTAGTTTAAAACATATGTAGTTACTCATAAAGACACTATTGAGACAGTCATTCACTCACTAACACACCCATACACACACTCATCCACCCATACAGTCCTGCACACATGCTGTCTTCAAAACACATACAAACAGTGAGTCACTCATTCATGCATCTATAGGCTAAGTAATATCCACCACCGAAACATACAGACACTCATACAGATACTCAAAAAACAAACTAATAACCCATATACACACTCATGTAGCTACTCACCAATCCATGCAGCCACTTATACACAAAGTGAGACACTGCTACAGATATTTAAATATTTAAACATTACTCGTTAATTCTTGTATTCATTAAGATACACTTAATAAGTCAGTTATACAATCAATTTTACAAAAAAAAATGTAGACACTTATTTACCCATTTATTCTTCCATTGACCTCTATATATACATATATAAAAAATATTTATTTTTCAGAAAGACACACATTTACTGGATGATGTCATCAGTGATGTCATTTGAGATGTCATCAGTGATGTCATGAGTGATGTCACTGACCATGTCATGAGTGATGTAATATATGACGTCATCAGCAGTGCATTGCGGGTGCGCGAGTTATAGAAATCCACAACATTCTATTTGGAATAACTGGCGTCGGTGGATGAATTTTCGTGAATTTCTCCAAAAAAATGACCTGCTCGGTTACGCTCCTTCCCTGAAAGTTTGGGGGTGATTCATCAAGTGGGGGCCGAGAAAAAAAGGGGAGTCCCAAAATGTGTTTTCCTCATGCAATTTTCCATAGGGACCTTTAGCCAGGGCTACAGCCCGAACGGCTGAACGGAATTACACGAAATTTGGCAGAGAGGTAGAGTTCTGTTCGCAGATTATGCTTTTTGTTAAATGGTATAAATCCATTCAGTAGTTTCTGAGAAAATTGCAAGTAAAATCATGGCGATATCTAGAGTCGGAGTTCAGTACACGTACTGAAATCTGTTCAATTATGGGCACGAGCTGCATGCTGATTGGCTGTGAACTGTCTGTCAACACTCGAAACCAGGAAGTGTTGGCAGCCATCTTGTGCCTCGCTAGAAACGAGTCACAAGAAAGCAGTAAAACAAAGTTGAGAAATAAGGGAAGGGGGTAGGGTGGAGATATTCTGACCCTCTAGGCTTGCTCAGGGGATCGTACATGAATGTTTAGGCTCTATTTTTTATTTTAATTCTTTTAAAGAAAAATTGCGGCGTACGCATATGTAAATACCTACAATTACGAGCAGGAGCTGCATGTTGATTGGCTGTCAATACTCAAAACCGGGAAGTGTTGGCAGCCATGTTGTTTGTCGGAAGAGCAGAGTCACAAGAAAACAGTAAAACAAAGTTGAGAAATAAGGAAAGGGGGCAGGGTAGAAACATCCTCAGCCTATAGTCTTGGTCAGGGGGTGTTACATGGATCTTTAGGCTCATATTTATTTATTTTTAATAAAAAATGGCGGGGTACTCGTGCAGTACTTGTACGCGGTGGAAAAGGTGAAAAAAAAGGAGCAGTTCATTTTATTCATTAGGTCCCGGGTTGGTAAATTACGGGGCAATTTTTCTGCATAATCGGGCTTGTAAGGTGCCCCGAGCACTGGGGAATGGCACTCCTCTGGTTTTATTTTGAAGTATGCGGGGGTGGTTACGGTCGCACTCCCCGCGGTCTCGGGGAGCGGCACCCCTCAGGTCTTTTTAAAAAAAATATATGTTTTGAGCTCTCTCTCTCTCTCCCGGTACACGTCGCGGGGAACGCCACCTTTCTGGGGCAGTGATATGTAAAATGGCCTTCCAGCTCCGGGTATCTGCATTGTCTGGAGTATTTTATAAATGTTGGGAGGGTGGGCTTGATAATACGTCCTTGTTAATTCTAATAGAAGCCTATGTTCTGGTGCTAACATGGGGTTCTATGGGAAATAACAAGGCCGTATTATCAAGCTCATTATCGCTGTTTTATCACCAGTTTCTTGCCAATAAAGCGGTGATAATTTTAACACCGGTCCTTGATAATATGCACCTAAGTTTACAGGTAAAAAAAAAGAGCAATGGGCCATATTATCAACAAAAGGAGATAAATTATCGTCGCTTTTATTGGCAGGAAACTGCAGATAAAGCGGAGATAATGGGCTTGATAATATGTACTTGTCAATAACCATAGCAGCCTAGGTTAGGATCAGAACCTGGGCTGCTATGGGAAGTTACAAGGGCCTATTATCAAGCACATTATCGCCGCTTTATCAGCAGTTTCCTGTCGATAAAAGCGACGTTAATGTATCGCCTTTTGTATGCAAAGCTTTCCTTTTTTTGGTGTAGCAGTTGTACTCTCTTCGCATGCTCAGCGTCGTTTCGAAGTTCATGTTTTTTTCTTCAAGTTCAACAAGCAAACGTTTCTTTATATCAGTTAGTAAATATGTCGCTTTCTTTTCCAGGTTCGTGCGATTCATTCGGTGCTGTACTTTTGTACAGTCTTAATAGTCATATTTTTTACATATTTATTTGAAAGGTAGTGCCGAGGCGCCAAACGTTGATTACGTACTCCGTCCACCGCCATTTTAGTAGTTTCTCACCATTGTATTTATTATATCAGTTAGTTAGAACTCAGTAGTTTTCAATCCTAGTCTTGAATATCTTACTATAGTATTTCAACATTATTTTTATTGTGGACCGTCATACCCCTCCCCTACAAAATAAAAGAAGTATGTAGTTTTTTTATTAACTTTTATTAAACCATAAATATAAACAAAACTCAATTATAACTATATTAGAACTGGCAAATTAACTCAAATAATGTTATAACGAAATTGTGAAATGGATTCCAAAAAGTGTCTGATTGGTAATCTGCAAAAGAAAAAAGAAAATTAGATTTTAGAATTATGTAGATGTGAGTAAATGAGCTGAAGCATTACAAGTTGTGGTAACTCTACAGTTTTACGTGTGCAGTGTGACTCATATATTCCTGTTCTGTTAAAGTGCCGCGTTCAAGTGGTGTCTATATGGAAGTGGCTTTAGTGTTACTGACGCCCGTTAAGGCGACTTGTTTCTAATGTATTCCTATGAAGGATTTGTAGATCTAGGCCTCTGTGCTTACCGTTGTGTAAACCTTGCGGCCAAACACTGCAGCCATTGGGATGGACAACTTAAGGTGGGCTGAACTTCTACACGTCCAAGTAGACAGTAGTGTCTAAGTTTAAGAGAGATAGAGAAATGATGTCACAGAGAGTGAGAGAGAGAGAAAACATTAAAACTCTGTCGCAGAGTCTAGATTTGAGATTCTTTGTTGAACCAGACGTAGATTTACTAGCTCCTTGCATCACTTTACCCATGTTAAAAGTGACTCAAAAGTGGCGTAATAAGGTTGAGGATCTGTTTGTCAGACTGTTGTAACCTATCTGTTGTCACTGCTCTGAGGTAATTATAGATTTTATAGAGAAGCTGCTGTACACTACGCCCTCTGGGCCATAATATCAAGCCTGTGCGACAAAAATTATTGCCACTTTATCTGCAGGAAAGTGCCGCTAAAGTGGCGATAAGGGGTTTGATAAACTGCTCTATGGAATTCCAATCGAAGCTCATGTCAGATGTCCTTCACATCTAACATGAGCTTTGATTGGAATTCCATACAGCATATTATCAAACCTATTATGGCCATTTTAGCGGCAGTTTGCTGCCGATAAAGTGGCGATAATTTTGTCGCCAAGGGTTGATAATATGGCCCTCTCTCGTTTCACAAATAAAGATAACACTACAGTTTTACGAGTGCAGTGTACCTGGTACATTTTACTTGTTATAGTGCCGCGTTCAAGTGGTGTCTATATGGAAGTGCCTACTGCGTTACTGACGCACGTTATGCCGAATTATTTGTAATGAATTCCTATTAAGGATTTGTAGATCTAGGCCTCTGTGCTTACCGTTGTGTAAACTTTGTGCCAAATACATTAGGAAGTGGAGTTCACAACTTAAGATGAGCAGATCTTCTACACGTCCAAGCAGACAGCAGTGTCCAAGTTTAAGAGAGAAAGAGAAATGATGTCACAGAGAGTGAGAGAGAAAACAACATTAAAACTGTGTCGCAGAGTCTGGAGTTGAGATTTTTTGTTGAACCAGACTTAGATTTACTAGCTCCTTGCATCACTTTACCCATGTTAAAAGTGACTCAAAAGTGGCGTAATGAGGTTGAGGATCTGTTTGTCAGACTGTTGTAACCTATCTGTTGTCACTGCTCGGAGGTAATTATAGATTTTATAGATAAGCTGCTGTACACTACGCACTCTGGGCCAGAATATCAAGCCTGGGTGACAAAAATTATTGCCACTTTATCGGCAGGAAAGTGTCGCTAAAGTGGCGATAATGGGTTTGATAATATGCTCTATGGAATTCCAATCGAAGCTCATGTCAGATGTCCTTCACATCCAACATGAGCTTTCATTGGAATTCCATAAAGCATATTATCAAACCTATTATAGACAATTTTTGCGGCAGTTTGCTGCCGATAAAGTGGCGATAATTGTGTCACCAAGGGTTGATAATATGGGCCTCTCTCGTTTCACGAATGAATATAAAACTACAGTTTTACGAGTGCAGTGTACCTGGTACATTTTACTTGTTATAGTGTTGCGTTCAAGTGGTGTCTATATGGAAGTGCCTACTGCGTTACTGACGCCCGTTATGCCGAATTATTTCTAATGCATTCCTATGAAGGATTTGTAGATCTAGGCCTCTGTGCTTACTGTTGTGTAAACTTTGTGCCAAACACATTAGGAAGTGGAGTTAACAACTTAAGTTGAGCAGATCTTCTACACGTCCAAGAAGACAGCAGTGTCTAAGTTTAAGAGAGAAAGAAAAATGATGTCACAGAGAGTGAGAGAGAGAGAAAACAACATTAAAACTGTGTCGCAGAGTCTGGAGTTGATATTTTTTGTTGGAGCAGACGTAGATTTACTAGCTCCTTGCATCACTTTACCCATGTTAAAAGTGACTCAACAGTGGCGTAATAAGGTTGAAAGGCACAAAAAGCAGTCTAACAGAGGGCAGAAGGGCAGAAAAACAAGGGAAAAACGAGTCTAACAGAGGACAGAAGGGCACAAAAAAACAGTCTAACAGAGGACAGAAGGGCAGAAAAACAAGGGAAAAACGAGTCTAACAGAGGGCAGAAGGGCACAAAAAACGAGTCTAACAGGGGGCAGAAAGGCACAAAAATGAGTCTAACAGAGGACAGAAGGGCACAAAAAACGAGTCTAACAGAGGGCAGATGGGCACCAAAACAAGGGAATAACAGAGGGCAGAAGGGCGCAAAAAACGAGTCTAACAGAGAGCAGAAGGGCAGAAAAACAAGGGAAAAATTAGTCTAACAGAGGGCAGAAGGGGAAAAAAAAAAGTCGTACAGGAGGCAGAAGGGCAGGAAAACATGGGAAAAACGAGTCTAACAGAGGGCAGAAGGGCACAAAAAACGAGTCTAACAGGGGGCAGAATGAATCCCGCCCTGCGTGTTTGTCCACGAAGATGCCACCTTTTTGTGCAATACCTCTACTCAACCGGAGTACTTTCTACTTTCTAATCAGTAAGTGCTCCCTCATTGGCTAAATGTATAGGGGCAGATTTACAATAACTGGCACATCCCCAGGGATGCGCCAGTTATTGCGCGCCGCAGCTCCGCCACCCATGGTGCGCCGCATTTACAATGCGGCGCACCATGTGGTAAAAACGACACAGATGCGTCATGCATCTGTGCCGTAAAAGCAGCGCATTGCTGGAGCTGCGTCGCAGCTCCTGCAATGCTCTTGGGGGCCCTTTCTCCCCAATGCTGCGTCAAGCCTTGCGCCTGCTTCAAGCAGGCGTAGTGTTTTGACGCAGCATTGGCCTAAAAGTGACTGAGTGAAATCTTGTACATTTCACTCAGCCACTTTTAGGAGGCGTTCCTGCGCAGGAACGCCCTCCCCTGCGCCGGAACGCCTCCTGATGGCGCAGGGCTTTACAACGTGACGCATCTCTCAGATGTGTTACGTTGTTAATACCCAGCACCATAGTGCATCTTTTGTGCTGCCGCTGCATCACAAAAGTGACGCAACTGCGGCGCAAAAGAGGCGCAAGCGGCTTGTAAATATGTCCCATAGTGCTTTTACTACACTGTAGCTGCGTAAAGGGCCAGAAGATGTGTTTCCAGTGACCATGTGTGCCTGTGCCTGTGTTAAAGGCACACATGGTCACTGGAGACACATCTTCTGGCCCTTTATGCAACTGCAGTGTAGTAAAAGCACTATACATTTACCCAATGAGGGAGCACTTACTGGATTAGCCAGTAGAAAGTACTCCAGGGCAAATCGCAAAAAAATCTGCGATTTCGCTGGGAAATACGCAGATTTTTTTTGCAATTTCGCAGGGAGATCCGCAAATTCGCGGAACGCGAATTCGCAAATTTCACCCATGCTTACATCGGACCTGCTCTCCATCCTTCTGGGGTAGAGCGGCCCCCCGGACTGTCCCTGAAGCCGTCCCTGGCCAGATTGGAGGAAAACTGCAGAGGCCACCTGCGTACCGGGGCGCCATTCACGCGACGCCCCGGCTTTGAGGCCTACCATCTTCGAACCTCCGGTGCACTCTCCGTCTGCCTCACGGAGCCCCGCGGCCCCCCGCCTGCTGCTTGCAAGTTAATCTCGACGTGACATTGAAGGGGGGGTGCCTAGGGCGGACCTGGAGGCTAATTGGATTTGCCGACCTTGTATTGGGCCTTGTTTGACGGATTCTCTCCAGCGTTGGAAATCCCATCGGAGAACTGAGTCGTGTGGGAGCCTGCTTGGGGCTGGTTGGTCATTTAGTTACAGTGGACCATACGGCTTTCCCGTCATCTGGCCTACGCCATCGCAGCAGTTGCACTCTTGGCTCCGTGCCCTCCAGTGCCCTTGCAACTGACCCTTCCATTCTGTGCCTGGGTGACGGCCCCCCCTTCCTGAACCCAACAAAACCTTACTGCATCACGGCGACCCGCCGTGCACAGTTGCTCTTCAACAAAGGTGGGCTCGAACCCACTCGGAGCCACCCTTTGGGCCCCGTGGATCTTCCTGCGATGTCTCACGCTCCATGACCAGATCTCAGACACTGATCCTGCTTGTTCCTCTAGACGTTTACGAGGTAAGCCTTGCTGGTGCCGCGACGGGGGTGCCGGAGATGGTGCGGCGCGTGCTCCTGGCAATATCCAACGCTGTGGGAGGATACTGGTCTCCATCTTCTATCCGGCTCCGCACCATTCCGCTCGCTCCAGGAGTCCACGGGGCAGTTAGGATGGCATCCGGCAAAGGGTCAAGGACCTCTACTCAGAGACAGATTACCAAAAACTCGTGGGGCACTAGAGGGGATAACAAGGAGGCTGCCCCCCCCGGAGACCCAAAGCTCACGTCCCCATCGCAGGGAGCAAAGACACTCACCCTGGAGGATGTAATGGAGGCTATCGCTGGAGTCCGCTCCTCTCTTGAGACCCGACTCGACTCCGTGAATATTGAGGTGACTCTCTTGCGTGCGGACTTGCGCAAAATGGACACTAAAGTTAAGGATGTGGAGGTCAAGACAGCGGCCCTAAACGACGACACATCTATGCTTCAGCTGCAAGTTGCCCAGCTTCAGAAGCAGCAGAAGCTGATGAGTGAACAACTGGACGACTACGAAGGGAGAGCGAGAAGGAACAACATCTGTATTTTAGGGGTTCCGGAGCGAATGGAGGAGCCCCCAATGGACCTGTTTGTGGAGAACCTGGTCGCGACACATCTCAAACCGAAACAACTCTCGAGTTACTTCTCCATTAAAAGGGCACATAGGGTCCCTGGGGCTAGACCTAAGCCCAGAGCCCCCCCCGCCCCATCATTGCGAGGGTCTTCAACTTTCGAGTTCGAGACGCTATACTTCAAGCGGCCAGATCCGGTCTGCCTCTTCTTCTAGAAAACACTCGCATCTCCATGTTCCCGGATTTCACGGTAAAAGTGCAGGCGAGGCGTCGCAGCTTTCTGGAGGTCAAGAGGGCACTACGCGACAAGGGCGTCAAATACTCCATGCTTTTCCCTGTGAAACTACGTGTCGAGATGGATGGGAAAACATGGTTCTTTCTCTCGCCAGAGGAGGTGTGGGACTGGCTGGAGGGCTCGCGTTGGGTCGGGGTATCTCCGCGGAACCGAAATACACCAGATGAGCTCCCACGAGAGGAACACATGCCAGAAAGCCAAGAACTGTTCACCGGAACTACTGACGAAGTAGAGTGACATCTCCCTGCTACGGCGGGAAATACCTGAAGAGGCTGCAGTCTTTGATGTGCTGATCCCTGGCGTCTACAGGCTGCTGTCTGGGGCAACCGGCTTACATTTTGCATTGACCTATGTTCATGGGTCCTGTTTCCTTCGGCCAGGATTGGGCCGCACCAGCTGACTGACAAGTAACTTTTCTATTATGTGAATGCTGCACAGAACTTAAGTTGTGGTCTTACATGTGTGTTCTATTTACATTGGCTCTTTGAGTCAGGCAAGTGGCGCTGGCTGCTCACCTAGTACCCCAATCATGAGTGGGAGGACGACAGGCGCTCTGCCTAGTTGGGGTGTGGATAGGTCTGAATCGGCGGGCAGGGAAGCAGGGTGGGGGTGAGGGGTGTGGGGTGGGGGGGTTGGCAATGTTTTAATGCTATGTTGTTCGATTTTGTCCTCAGCAGAGTTTTCTTTGGTCACGCAGTCACTCTTATTTATCCTTGTGTCTTCAGCAGAGTCATCTTTAGTCATGTTCTTTTGTCCGTCCATGGTCCCATATTGAAGAGCCGGGTGCTCTCGCTATTACCTATTTCCCGGGGAATACATGATCTATTCGGTCCCATGCTCCGAGGTGTCCCAGATCCTGGCCGACACGGGGGGTTCCTTCCCGGACGCTCCCCCTATTTGACCATCCACTCCCACCGCCATGGCACAGATACTTTCTAGAACCCTTACTATCCTCTCCTGGAACGTCAATGGTTTAGGTCACAAAATCAAAAGAAGTGTAGTTCTCCAATTTCTCAGGCGCCACTCCCCTGATATTGCCCTTTTGCAAGAAACACACTTGGTTGGCAAGACTTGTCAAGCGCTCCAGAGAGGGGGATATAAATTGTTGGTTAACGCGGGGTTCAATTCTGGGTCCCGAGGCACAGGGATTTTGGTTAGGAAGACTCTTGCACTCACTCACTCACGGAGCTGGGCTGACCCCCTAGGCCGCTTAGAGTTGGTGGAGGCCACCTGGGAGGGGCGTCCACTGAACATCATCTCTGCATACCTGCCGCCAACGTTAGTATGAGATTCCCTTAAGGAACTGGGTATTCAACTGTTAAGCCTCTCCCCGGGTACGCTCATAATTGGGGGGGATTTCAAAATCACAATGTGTGACGACCTGGACCGCAGGCCCAGTAGGGGATCACACCGTCAGAGCTCGGATCTGGCTGACTTTGCCCATGCTATGGGGCTAAAGGACATCTGGCGCCTCCACTTTTCAGATACACCATATTTCACCCACTATTCTATTGCACACAATAGTATGTTCAGAATTGATTATTTATTTTGCCCTATCGCGGACGTCGGCTGCTTTGTCCGCCCGAGGGGTCTCTCTCGTGGTATATCCGACCACACGCCACTCATGGTGGACCTAACTTACAATCGTCAGGTTGTGCGGGGTCCCATTGTTATCAATCCCTGGTTATTGCAGATCCCAGACATCAGAGATGCGTTGGAGGAGCGCATTGACCTTTAGTTTGCTGAAAACGTTGGCTCACTGGGCTCGGCGGTCACGCTCTGGGAGGCATACTTGGCGGTGGTGAAAGGTGAGGCGCTAGCTCTCAAGACGGGTTATCTGCGTAAACATACCGAACAGACCACGCAGGCGGAAACCGATCTAATCAGCCTTGAGGCATCCCATAACGCCGCACCATCTGATAACATTGTTGATCGTCTCCGTGCCCAACAACTGGTCTATAGGGCGCTAGCACAGGAAAGGGCACAGGCACGGTTGCTCCATACACGCCATCGGTTCTAGGAGTTTGGAGATTGTGCAGGCAAGATGCTCGCATGGTTGGAACGTCGCAACCAGGGATCTAGGTGGGTGTCGTCTATAACTAGACCAGATGGATCCGTGGTGGTAGACCCACAGGACATAGCGGAGGCATTTGCCGACCACCTGGAAAGGGTATATACAGCTGGCAAAGGCTAATAATCCGCCGAATCCAAACAACTATTGGAGGAAATGCGCCTCCTGACCATCTCGGATTCGGATTGGCTTGCCCTAGACACCGACATCTCGGCGGAAGAGCTCACTACGGCATTGTTCGCTGTTCACTCCGGCAAGGCTATGGGCCCTGACGGAGTCCCTGCCGAATTCCTGAAAGGAATGGTCCCTGACATCATTCCCCATCTCCTGAATATGTTTGAGGAGAGCCTGGAGCTAGGGGTCCTCCCACTTGACCAAAGACTGGCTTCGATCGCGGTCATTCTCAAACCCGCCAAGCCTCCCACTGACTGTAGCTCTTATCGGCCGATTTCCCTGGTCAGCGCAGGGGCCAAGGTCCTGGCTAAACTACTAGCGACTCGCCTTCTCCTAGTACTCCCTTCCCTAATACATGACGATCAGTCTGGTTTTCTTCCGGGCCGTAACACGGCGCTGAACCTCCATAGGGTGCATAACGTGATGAGCCTCCAGCCCATCATACAACAAGACGCTGCCATCTTATCCCTTGATGCCGCGATAGCGTTTGATTCAATCGAATGGCCATATCTGTTCGAAGTCCTCCACTGCTTTGGCTTTGGACCCCAATTCATTAGTTGGGTGCGTCTTTTGTATACGAACCTCCTGGGCCAGGTCCGGGTTAATAATCACACATCCCGGAGGTTTCCTCTTCTTCGAGGTACCAGGCAGGGCTGCCCCCTGTCCCCCCTGTTGTTCGCCCTCACCCTAGAGCCTCTGGCTCACTGGATCTGCACAGACGTCTCAATCAGAGGCCTACATTGGAACGACGAGACGGTGGACAAGATCTCTCTCTCTGCTGACGACATCCTGATATATGTGTCGTCCCCACAATCCTCCATTGTGGATACGCCGTAAACTGGGCTAAGTCAACGCTGTATATGTTGCATAGTCCATCGCCTCGCCTACCTCGAGTGTTCTCTATCACAGTAGCCACGGAGGGCTTTCAATATATTGGCATATATATTACACCTGACTTCAAAAAGGTCTATGACCGTAATCTGCAGGGCCCATTGCGTAGGCTTGGCAGTGATGTCACTCATTGGTGGTCACCCCCGCTCTCTCTCCTGGGCCGAGCGGCAGTATTTAAAATGTTGGCGCTTCTGCGCTTCCTGTATGTCCTACAGAACTGCCCCTTCCCAATCCCGGACTCATATTTCAAGACGGTGGAAAGCGAGCTTCGACTGCTATTGTGGGATGGGTGTGCCGCCCAGATAGCCCTCTGGAAGTTGTTTCAGGGCTGGTACGATGGGGGCATTGCCCTGCCCAACCTCCGCCTTTATTATTGGGCGTCACAGCTTGTGGCGGCCAACCACTGGTTACACGGTTCGCCTCTGAACCCGGCCTTCCTATTAGACAGAAGTCAGACCGGGCGAGAGGGATATTTAGGGGCCCTCTACAGTAAACCAACCAGAACTAGATATGTTGGACCTATGGCGCATACAGTGGAAATTTGGCACAGAGCCAATAAGAGACTGGGATGGGCCGACAGGCTTACTAAGGCCTCGCCTCTGTGGTCTACACAAAGCTTGGGCTCCCTCTGCTTCCTCCAGGGCTTCGACAGGTGGGACATGATTGGGATTTCCCAGGTGGGGACCTCGTCCATAAGGGTAAATTGCTGTCTTTTAGTGACCTCCAAGCTAAATATGCCCTTGCACCCACTGAGTTCTTCAGATACCTGCAAATCACACACACCATCCGGGCCGCTTTCCCAGACCTCACCTCCATACCTGATACCTCCCCTTTGGAGGACAGGTTGCTGTCAGAACCTCTTCCTGAGAAGGCCATTTCCCTTTCCTACCGTAAGTTCTGCAATAATCTCCCCGATCCCTTCCTATCACTACGGACCAAATGGGAGGTGGACCTGGGTCCTTTAGAAGAGGAAGAATGGCGGGCGGCACTAATGTCCCCAAGGGAGTCAGCTATCTGCCACAGGTTTAGACTGATTCAACTAAAGGTGTTACACAGAGTGTACATGTCTGCCCTTACCCTGGCTAAAATTGGGCAGCGCCCAGACACACTGTGCCTACGTGGTTGTGGACTCCCTGGCACCTTTATCACATCTTATGGGAATGCCCAGTGATACAACAGTTCTGGAAGGCTACACTTAGTAAAATGAGCAGATCCTTGGGTAAACCACTCTCCCCGTAGCCTAGGGAATGTATCCTCAACATCTGGGGGCAAATGACTTGAGTGCCCAGGAGTTACAGTGGGCGGCACTAGGTTTTCTGCTCGCCAAACGCTCTATAGCAATGAAGTGGGGATCCCCGGACAGACCATTGGTGGTGGGCTGGCTGGCCGCAATGGACCAATGCATGATTGCTGAGAAGACCGTGTATAAAATAAGAGGATGCCCCAAAATGTGGGACAAGAAATGGGGATGTTGGAATGCCTACCGTGGCGAACTGTGTGATTCTCCTACAATCGAACTGGCAATGTCCCGTGAGGGACCCGGGGGTAGGCGTATACGCTAAAGGGTAAATAGGCTTGAGTCAATTACGGTCTGTATATGTTTTTATGACACTTGTGATCGTACCCTGATTTTGTTTATGTATCAATAAGCACCTAAGGCGACAGAAACAACACTAGTCCGAGCTGGACCCTTGGGACGGACTGTAAGCTATTTGACTCTCTCTGCTGGATGTATGTATTTAATATTTTGTTCCTGATAAAAAACAAAAAGTGGTGCAACTACCCTTTCTGTGTCCAATGCAGGCTTTGACTTGTTTTCACCATTGATATGCTTCATCGATATGCCGTCCGACCTCAGGGGTGTGGACTGAATGGCTGTGTATTATAATCTAACCTGAATATTGTTTTTCGCATTATACCTGCTTGTGCGCGGACGTAAATGATGCTTTTGTTTTTCTTGCAAATCACCACAATAAAAATAATATTTAAAAAAACCAAACATGTATGTATTTAATGTACATACTAAGGGCAGACATTTGGGATAACTATGATTTTTTTTAAATACTTTTAATAATCCTATATTACTTTTCAAAAGAATTACACAAATCGCGGTAGAACATCATGCGTACTCGTATTGAAATAGCTGCGCAAGCGCATCATAAGCGTACGCAAAGCCATGTGACTTTAAAAGTAGAGATTTGATTGGTTCGTAACTTTTCCGATTGCGAGTGTTGAAAGTTCCGTCCCAATATAATTATTCGACTTTGACTTTCTAAGAAGAAGCATTTGTTGTGAGAATCTTTCCAAATAGAAGGAAGATCCAGCAGTTCTTCAGAGGAATATTTATTTCCTGAAGAAGCTCCAAAGAGGAAAGAAGCTCTAATTTGGAGGTTTTTCACTTTTCCAGAAGGTCAAAAAAAAGGTTAATGCTGCAAAAGTAACCTGTAAAATTTGCCAAACAACTCTTTCAAGGGGTGATCCATGTAAGAAATACTCCTTTGGCACAGCAAATATGGTGCGACACGAGAAGAACTTGCACCCCAAGAACTTTGCTCGAGCTGAAAGACGGAGGTTGCACGAGAACCTACCTGCTGCTACACCAAGCACATCAACTGCGGCAGCATTTTCAGCAAGCAGTCCACACCCACATATTGATTCTGACTTTGCTAAAGTTAAACTTCTTTGCATTTATTGTGATAAACTTTTGTGTTATGGGGAACAGTCTGTAGACCTGATGAAACGCAGGATGCAGGATCATTGCTGTCCTCGACATTAGTTGTTCTTTTTTTCATTCTTTTGTTCCACTTGCAATTTGTTGAGAATGCACAAAAAAATACAAAACAAAAAAAACAGTTCTTTTTAGAACTACCTTCACTGGTCAAAGAAAGGTCTATATTTCTATGTTAGTGTGTAAAAGTTTGTCAGAATGAATGTGTAGTTCATAAATGAATGAATGAATATATTACTAGTATATGGAGAATGTGAAAGTGCAGAGCTATAAGGAAGTGCTACAGCATACATCTATAAGGTGTTCACCTATAGTATACTGTAGTATGTGCAAAACACTTGAATGTAACATATGTACATAAATATGTTAGAAGTCTATGCTTCAATTTGTGCTGCTGGTGAAACTGCCTGGGTGAATTTGTATGTGTTAGGGGCGGATTTACAATCTCCTTGTGCCTCTTTTACTCAGCCGTTGTGTCACTTTTGTGACACAGAGGTGGTGCAAAAGATGTGCCATGGTGTGTGCTATTAACAATGTGACGCATCTGGAGGGTGCATTACATTGTAAAGCCCTGCACCAGAAGAGGCTTTCCTGTGCAGAAGGGGGTGTAGCAACGCCTCCTAAAAGTGACTGAGTGAAATGTATAACATTTCATTCAGTCACTTTTGAGCTTATGCTGTGTCAAAACCTTGCACATGCTTGAAGCAGGTGTAAGGATTGATACAGCTTTGTGAGCATAGGGCCCCAGAGCATTGCTGGAGTTGTGTTATACTTGCAACCGAAGTCAAGCAATAATTATTCCAAAAATTACTTTGCAATTTAGTTTTGTTATTATTTTATAATAAGAATATGAAATATAATCTAAAAAATTAAATACATATAAATATTCATATTAAAAATATAAGAAATTAGTACAAAAAGAAAGACATAATAATTAATACATTTATAACTTATCATTTACAAAACCTTTGAAATTCACTGAAAAAACCATAGGTTTCACAAACATTATAGTTAGGAATTAGTATTTAAAAAACCTTGCAAATTAATTGAAAAAACCATAGGTTAAACACACGTTATAGTTAGGAATTAGCCTTTAAAAAACCTTGCAAATTAATTGAAAAAAACGTAGGTTTCACACACGTTATAGTTAGGAATTAGCATTTAAAAAACCATGCAAATTCATTGAAAAAATCCTAGTTTTCACATGTTATAGTTAGCTGAACATTTCTCTCATACAAAACCTTTGAAATTCCTCCGTTATAGTTAGCTCAGCTAACTATAACTTGCGCGGCCGCAATGCACTGCTGATGACGTCACATATAACATCACTCATGACATGGTCAGTGACATCACTCATGACATCTCAAATGACATCACTGATGACATCACTGATGACATCATCCACTGAATGTGTGTCTTTCCGAAAAAAATAATATTTTTATATATGTATATCTAAAGGTCGATGGAAGAATAAATGGGTAAATAAATGTCTGAATGGATGTTTTGTTTGTAAATTTCATTGTATAGCTGACTTAAGTGTAACTTAATGAATACATGTATTAGCGAGTAATGTTTAAATATGTAAATATCTGTATCAGTGTCTCACTTTGTGTATAAGTGGCTGCATGGGTTGGTGAATAGCTACACGAGTGTCTATATGGGTTATTCGTTGGTTTTTTGAGTGTCTGTATGGTTTGGTGGCGGGTATTACTTAGGGCACAGATGCATGAATGACTGACTCACTGTTTGTATGTGTTTTGAAGACAGCATTCATAAACATTATAAAAGACTCCCTTGTTACAAAATGATCAGCTTAGGCAGATGATATATCATAAATGTTAAGTGAGCAATTTTAAAGCAGCCAAGGATAGAGGTGGCCGTACCCTGCTTGACTCAAAAGAGCATAATTATGACTGTTTTTTGGTGAAACAAAGGAAGTCACATAACAATGCACCCAATATGTCAAACCTAAACGTATTACTTATTGCCCTTAAGTGCTCCCCAGTTATTTTGCCAAAAATACCTTGGGTAGATTTGATGGGCGGTTGGCTAATGAACACAAATATGCCATCAACTACCTTTGGCTATATTGAAGTTGGAGGAGAAGGTTAGCTATATACCTTTTATGATAGTATAGGTGTAGTTCATCCTATTGCATAAAGTTATTTCAACTATTTAAATATTACCTACTGCTAAGCAAACAACATTATTTTGTGAAAGAAACAACTAAATTTGTATTTTTCAGCGTAGCTCCTTAATGATCCTTGTTTTTTATTACATTGTAAATTTGTATAGGAAATGTCCCCCTTTAAAAGCTAAATCAATCTACAAGATGTCTTGTGTAAATCAAGAGGTTTTAAAACCCCACCTTGAATCAGAAAATAAACATTGTGATATATTGCTGCCAGTAAAAGACTGATGGAAATGTGTTAGTTTTGCTAGAAGGACCTCTGACACATTAAAAGGATTTGAAAGTCAGTAGAGCGTTGGTTTACTCAAGATATTTTGTTGTAATATTGATTATCACTTACTCATTCATTGTGTGTCTCAGAACCCCCCCTTCCTTTGCCCCGCACCCTTCCTTTTACTGACCAATACACTTTGTCTCAGTTTTCATCATTACTTGCTATAATTTTTTTAGATGAGACAAGGATTACACATGTCTATTTATTATGCCTATTGTGGTTCAGATCATATGATCAATCTATTGTGTTTGAACTGTTATCTTCATTCCACAGGAGGAGGATTTTTTATTGTACTAATCTAAAAAATCATAATACTGTTAATCTTTATGTCCCTGAACCAGCTCCCTTGCTCGAGTACCAAACCTTCCTGATTCCTGCCCATTTTGTTCTTGCTGCCCCTTGCCCCTTCTCCACTGCTTTCAGATTGTTTTCAGTTGCCTTTTGTGCCTCTTTTTTACTGATGGCTGCCATTTCTCTGTTGCTTTTTGTCTTTTTCACTCACTGTTTCTGGTCCGTTTTCTGTTGCCTTTTTGCAGCTTTTTACTTACTGTACAGATTCACTGTTCACTTCTGTCTCTTTACCCACTACTTTCTGTTCTGTTTTCTGTTGCCTTTTGCTGCTTTTTCCTGATAGCTGCACTTTCTCTGTTTGCTTCTGTCTCTTTCCCGCACTGTTTCTGTTCCGTGTTCCATTGCCTTTTTGTCCTTTTTTTTCAGACTTCTGATGCTTTATTGCTTTTTCCGCTCTTCCACTGATACTTCTTGACTCACCTTTCCTGCCCGATTTTGGCCACCTCTCTGTGGCTCCCACTTTCTGCTTCTTGCTTCCCGCAAGCCCTACCCATCGCCACCCAGCATCCCTCCCTCCTCCCAGGACCTACCTAATGGAAGCCACAATGCAGCCGTTCACAGGAGGTGAGCCTTTGGCACGCCAAAGGCAAGCCTGTCTGCTCCTGGACCGTGCCCAGCACCAAGAACCTTGATTCTCTCCACCCAACATACATACACTGCCAATGAGCTCTGAGCTTTCAACAACAGACTCTGTAACAACAACAAATGCTACCACACCTCTCCTTGATCAATGGTTAGACCTTTGTCCACATGTACATCAGCCACCAACACCAAGCTGACCACCATGATGCCAATCCAACTCTGCTGCCTCCTACCCAGTGCTCAATTACTCTGCAACCATGCCACTGAGATCTGAGACACCATCACCTCCCTTGCCATGATGTCATCTTCCTCACCGAGACATGACTTAACCTTTCTTCCACATAAAACATTGATTCAGCGACCCCCGATGGAGACAAGATAGCACACCAGGAACGAATCAGCAAACACAGAGGTGCAAAAGCCATCATCCACAAAAAAACATGCAATACACCACTGCCACAGGCAATACCACCTGATCACGGAACCCCTCAACTTTCAGCTCTGAACCGATGGCAAAACCACCAAAAGAGGCACCCTTGCCTACAGACCTCAAGGACCACACCTTAGTTTCTGCAATGCCATCCCTAAATTATTCTTACCACTCAACTTTGACTCCAAACACTACATCTTACTCGGAGACTTCAACTTTCTCCTCGCAGACCAAAACAGTGCCAACACCACCAACCTCCTCGAAAGCATGAACAACATAGGGCTCACCGAAGTAGTCACTGACCCCACACACACTACACAGGTCACACGCTCAACCTAATCTTCACAGCCAGTGACAGAGTCAGTTACAGCCATATCACTGAGCTCACCTGGACAGACCACACCATCGTTCACTTCACCATCACAGGATCCTCAGGAACCACCACCAAGCCCCCCAGCATTTCACAGCACTGTGTGAACTGCGGGAACAAACAATCAGAAAGCCAGCAAACCCAATCCCTCAAAACATTCCACACTGATCACCTCGGTCAACCTGGAACAGGCTGTCAAGAACTTCTGCTCATGAATCAATGATTGCGCCAACAGAGTCGCCCCATTCAAAACCACCACACTCAGGCGATCCACCAAGCCAGCCAGCTGGTACTGCACAGAACTACGAGCCATGAAATTCTACTGCAAGTGATTAGAAAGGAAATGGCGCTCCAGCATAGAGCTTACAGACCAAACCACCCACAAGACAACCCGCAACCAATACCATCAGCTCCTGAAGGAGATGAAAAGAAACGTCTTAGCCGACCATATCGAAGTCAGTGCTAACCATAGCAAAGAACTCTTCAACATCATCAGGCATCTTCATCACCCCTTCTCAAGAATACTGCAATACCCTCGTAGACTTACTCCACTACAGGACCTCCACGATCTACAAAAATTAAGAACGCCAACCCACCTTGCATATAGGTGAGGCAAACCTCAACCACCTGTTCACCACCTGTGACCAGCTCACCACACGAGACACTACTGCCTTCATGGAATCACTCCACTCAGGAGCTCCCTTGGACCCCTGTCCCCACCACATATTGAACCTCGGGAGCACAAAAATCAGCAAGGAGCTCATCACCATCCTCAATGCATCCATCACCTTGGCCATCTTCCCCAAAGACTGGAAACACTCAGAGGTCAAACCCCATCCCAGGAGACCTTCCCCCAACTCCAGTGAACTCAAGAACTACAGCCCCATCTCTCTACTCTCTTTGCTCGCCAAAGGTATTGAGAATGCTATCAACTGCCAACTCATGGAACACCCAGATAAACAACAATCATCTGGACCCCTTCCAATCCGGATCAGGTCCAACCACAGCACTGAAACTGCCCTGCTCGCTGCAACCAACAACATCAGAACCCTCCTGGACTGGGGAGAATCAGCTGACCTGACCATCCCTCACTCTCAGCAGCATTGCATACTGTATCTCACCACA
Organism: Lissotriton vulgaris; assembly: GCF_964263255.1. Lineage (NCBI taxonomy): Eukaryota > Metazoa > Chordata > Amphibia > Caudata > Salamandridae > Lissotriton > Lissotriton vulgaris. The sequence goes on from NC_141689.1 coordinate 1,271,528,105, forward strand.
CCCTCATCAAGAAGCTTTATTGACTGGATGGAGCACAGCTGTATAAAACAACACAAACAAAAAAGAAGTACTGATCTTCGGGAACAACACAGCCCCATGGAACAACACATGGTAGCCTCCAAAAGCTAGGACACTCTCAAACGCCCACGGACCCTGCCCGCAAGCTTGGAATTATCTTGGACAACAAGCCCACCATGAAGAACCATATCAACACAGTTTATTTTACCTGCTTCCTCAATCTTTGCATTCTCTGTAATATCTTCATAAGACTCCTGTCAACACCAGGCGTATGGTCTTTAAAGCCTTTATCACCAGTCGACTGAACTACAGGAACAGACTTTACGTAGGGGCCTCCACGCACCTACTCAAGAGACTGCAGACCATAGAGAGCCCAGCGGCCAGACTAATCCTCGACCTACCAAGACAGACCAACCTCAGGAAGCTCCACTGGCTCCTCATTCAGGAGAGATGTTGATTCAAGTTGTTGATCCACACCTACAAAACCCTCCACAATCAAAGACCATCCTTCATCAACCACCGCACAAACTTTCACCAGCCATCCAGACTCCTTTGTTCCCTCCCCCACTCCCTCACACACACCCTGAATCCACTGAAGCAACAGAGGAGGACGCTCCTTCTCCCACTTCACTGCTAAGGCCTGGAACAACCTCCCCATGTATCTCAGGACATCATCTTTTCTTCAAGAAATCAGGAAAGGAGTCAAGACCTGCTGTTTAACTCAACCACCCAGATCAGCATAGTTTGCAGTGCCTGGATACCATAACAGGGGTTTGCAATGCTTTACAAATCCTGATTGATTGATGTAATCCACGGTTGGCTGAAAAGATGATTTTAGTCAGAGAAAGTTCTCTTTGCACAACGCCATGTATGTTTCAATTAATAGTCATGCTTACTTGATTTTTCCAATTCTTCTTTATATTATTCCTCATATTGAAAATTAAATAACAATTCTTAAAAAAATGGTGGGGTATTTGATTGTTACCAATGTTTATATGTCAGTAAATATGCAGAAAACATTTGTTCATATTTGTCTTTCAACACTACAAAATAGTGACTAGGATTTGTACGCCCCTCACATTTTTGTCTCTCATGTCCTCAGAAGCCATCCAAATGCATTATCCTAGTACTGAATCTGTCCTGCAATTCTGAAATAGAGAGCTACTCCGTAAAAGTATAATATGTGTGGTTTTTACAATCTCTCCATAAACACCTGTTTCTAATTTCTTTATAATCCGACACAGCCAGTAGCTGATTACAAAGAAAAGACATCAGAACTCAGCTGTAGTAAGTTATTGCAGCCCAGTTCTCAAGTCACAATGCCTGCTGCCAGAGCCAGTAGCCAAGGTGACAGGAAGGTCAGGTCACACAGCAGCAGTTTATTGAAAGGAAAACAAAATGTTTTTTTTTGTTTTGCTCTATTATCCTAGTGTACAGTGACTAGCACAAAGAATATGGTTTTTTTTTGCATTCCTTAGCTAATTATGGAAATGTTAGAATCTTTCTGCATGTTTCTACAAGTGCTAAGCTACAGCAGCTTTAAAAAAAAATAAACTTACTGGTATTGAACTGTTTCTAATATCTTTTTGCAGCAAACAGGTTTTTGATATGTTTAATTTTGCACTAAAGGTTCTCTAGTCATGTTTGCAAACATGCTCTGTCTTTCGATCCTTCTGTAAAGGCAGTAGTCAAAGTGGGCAGGATCGGAAGGGCACAGTGTGCCCCTATTTCTTTTATTAAAACAATTCTGTTCCCCTACTTTTTCTTTTCAAAACTGTGTCCCAGGACGGCAGAAATAGCAAAGGCATTCAGATAAGGCTCGTCTTGCTTTCGTGTACGTTCTTGGACGGGCAGAGAAGAAAAAGGACTCTGTCTCTTCCTTGCTGCCCAGGGAAGACACGGACAATCTCCTCTACTTTTCTGTATTGACAGCTGCCCCCCTTCTCTTCCTATTATTCCATCTCTTTCTGTCTTGCTCTTCACTTACTGAAAACCGTGATTTGAAGAAACGGTTCACAACCTCTCTTTCCTTCTTTCATTGAGTTGCTTCCCTGTGAAATGGATCCAAAAAAGAAAAACACTCTTGCGGGAAATGCCCTTTATCTGACATTTTTCTATTCCAAAGTGCAGCCTCAGAATGGAGAGGAATAAAAGGTTTTAAATATGAAAAATAAATACATAACTAAATAAAGCAAGACAGAGTGGTTGCAAAGTGGCCAGATTGGTTTTATTCACATCCAAATGCATCAGCCTCACTTTCCAGATTTTGCAGTGAAGCACTACTTTAGTTTTCTCATCTTTCTTTGAACAGCATTGTTGTCCCCAGGTGGGGAAGTGGACCATTCCTGGATGTATTGCAATACCTGGTTGATGGGTGGATTGGAAAACAAAATTTGTACCATGGCTCTGTGTTTATGGATGTAGTATTTTTAAACCATACTGCTTATGTTTTGTAAGGATATAAGCAATGGACATTGAACCGGTTCCATTCAGGGCTCTGTAGTCATGTCCTTAACTTTTCATGTGAAACCACTCGCTGATTTCTGAATAGTGAGTGGGGGATCGTTAAGGTAACCACGTTGTTTCTGCATCTTACATTTCACATGCTTTACTTAATCTTGAATTCCCTATGAGAGTTTACTTTCACTTTTTTTTAGGAAGCAAATTACTCTTATCAAGTGCATAATTTGATTTGAGCCACATCCAAGTGTTTATAGCGGGCACAATTAAGTTGTAACGGAAGGCATTGCGATTTTATCTCAGTGTGGCAGTATGGTGTTCAGTGGCGGAGAGGATGTGGCACTATGCCCAGAGCTGTTGAATTTGGAACTGGGGAACCGGGTTCAGCCTTCATGACCAGACCACTCTCCTAAGGGAGCATATTCCCATGCTAGACCTTAGAAGGCCCCACTAGACCTTAGAAGGCCTGATTTCGTAGCACAAGCAGATGTACCCTAGTGGTGTCAATTGTGGGTTAACCTTGAAGGACTGTCCGCCACAATCCATACTGAAGTTCATCTCCAGTCTTGCGGGCAGGCCAACGAAGCAGCACACCCTAGAGCAACAGTGATCCAGTCACTGTTACTGTCACTGAGGTCACATGAACCTTGAGCAGGTTAGGGCAGTGCGAACGGTGTGACTGCACGGGGTACCTATTTCGAGTGGGTGCGTTGTGTTGCAAGTATATTATTGTTTTGAAAAAGCTTGCAGCCTCTTCTCTGGCCTCCAGCAATTTTCAGCAACAATAAAAATGTCATGATAACTTTGGTGATTAAAGTTCTTCCTAGAGAGAGATCTGAGTTTTGTCTAGTGGAAGCTTGACTGGAAAGGTAGCACAGAGGGTTAATGTGCCTGCTGCAAAGAACATGTACTATGCAGATCACAAAGTGCACATAATATTAACTAGGTTAGTAGGTTACTGCTTTTGTCAGAGAGATCCTTTTGTTAATTGCAGTTTATAAGTTAAAATCCTAACATAGAACAGTGAGCTATTAAACTATACTGCCTACTAGAATGGTTGTCATGTGGCTTCTACACCTTGTAGTCCTTTGTCGTATGTAACATTTCCTATACAGTGATTTACACACGTATAAATGATTGTCTCTGTGTAGTGTGTGTGTTGTAAAGTGCTCTGACACTGTACACTGGTATGAGTGGCGCTGTAAATCAAATTAAATGCATCTGAGAAAGAGTGTGGTTATGGAGATTCGAGGGGTACTGTTAAAAGGTGGTAGTGAGGGAGTCCGAGGCGTAGGTGATCATTGGGGGCACCAGCAAACATTGTTGCACAGGGCGCCACAGCACTAAAGCCGGCCCTGCCATCGAGGCCAGTCCACCTCACCCATTTGTACCTCCATTGGCCTTGTTTCAGCAGTAGTAGCTGCAACTCACCAAGGATCGGCAATGCAAGATTTGCACGCACACCAAACTAAGTCTGCAAATTTCACAGTCTCTCTGCTTCATGCACAAGCACTTTTAACATGTGCTACCTGCTCGAGAGCCACTGGAATTATGCAGCACTGGGGGACAAAATGATGCTGCAGTGTTGAGTACATTTTGCAACAAAAAAAGGCTGCAGCATAATGCAATATATTTTCTTATACTTTATTATTTAGACATTTTTTCACATGTTAAGTCTCTGCAAAGATTCTGCCTCATTAGTATCAGTATAACATACAAATGCAGCGGTGAGAAAGGTGATCAGTCAACCTTTGCAAAGGGCCGTCCACTTTGCAGCAACTCAAGTCACGTTCTTTAGTAACTTTTTATCCGTTTGAGCTATAAAAATGATTAGTTGAAACCGTAGGATTATGCAGTGGATGATGTATTATGTGGCAAATATGGCAGACCTATAATTATATAGAAAACATTTACAAACTAGGATATTTTGCCATTCATGTTTGAACTGCTCTTGTGGAAGATGGGAGGAGAAGTGCTAATGAGAAAAACTGCATGGCTTGGAGACAAATGGGTTGTGATTTTATTGTTTAGCGTATTTGGGACATTATGTGATTGGAAATATATCCCACTTTGTGAATGTATTTAAATGCCAATAACTCCTATTAAACCTTAAATAATCAAGTGAATCAATTTGCTGAATTAAATAACACAATAAACTGCATCTGGTCTGTGAAATGCCAAATAAATGCAAAAAATGAAATGTTTGGCACATTCTGGCCACACCTCTGACGCCGCCCACTGATCGAATCCTTGGGTTAGCTCCGCCCTCGGAGTCTCCTCCCACAGTTCCCCTACTTTTTTCCCCCAATTCGACCACTTTGTAAAGGTGATGTTTTATCATATTATTTCTCGTATTTCCACAGTGTTTGCATGTAGTAATAATACATTGTTTTGTTTATAAATTCACGATACGTAGGTAGACGATGCAGCGACAACGGTGACTTCCTGGTGAACTATCGAGGTAAATCTGGCACCTAACTTTTTTTTGTGAATAATGATCAAACTGAATGTATTATTTTGTTTTCATTCTTGGGCTCTGCTATGTCGATTAATATTTCCCCCTCCTAAATATCGACAACAAATGGGGCTTGTTAGTTTAAACTGATGTATTAGACTTTTTCCAACAAATGTATTTTACCATGGCCGCCAGCTTTCAGTTAGTTGTCATCTATAAATTGTGATTTTCTACATTTTTGTGCAGAGAAAATCTAAAACTTTAATAAAGACGAACAGGCAGAAGTTATTTGTTTATTTTCAGGATTGCTGAAACCGCACCTTCTAAAAGGACAGAGTAATATTATGGCATGTTATGATTTTATAGTGCAAAATGCGATGGGACCAGTCCCTCATCTTTATTGCTACAGCCTCAGCAAGATACGTTCTTTGGTTTTGCTCTCCACACAAATCACTGACTCCTTGATTTATTCTTTCTGGATTTACCTCTACTTGCCTACTCCTTGCCTTAATGTTAACCTGTCATCTGCACTAAAGCCTCCGTTCTTTGATTTAGTTTCATTTTCCAACAGTTATAGTACCTTTCTTTGTAAGACTGTTCTGAGCCTCATTTGCTTGATTCGAAGAGCTCCTCCCTGCTTTCTCTGAAGTATTTTGCTAGTGTTTCTATTTTTTACCTATTGTAGTTATGGCAATTCAATTTCCCCTCAAGGTTATTTTAAGTGTGGACCTTCAGGGGAGCTTGGCCTAAATTATACACCTCAGCACCAACTATGCCAACTAAACCCACAAGATGCCAAATGTTTGCCACCAAGCACAAATCACTCCTTAACAGCTCACAAGTGTCTCTCCTGCCCTTGGACAATACTGTTCTACACTGAGGGCATCCACCTTTCATTTTTAACCCACCCACGGTCATGCACCACACTTGATTTGTATCATGTCACGGAACCCATTTGGCTTCGGTTCTCAGTTCCTCTTGTGAAATCAGCCTGTAACTACTTGTATGAGTGCCCTTGGTGTAATATCTCAGGTAAGGTCTGCATGACACCATAAATAATCCTCATCTTCTCTCTCACCTGAAGTTGTGAGACAGAGATACCCACAAGCATACCAAAGGTGATCAGAGGAATTCTCAAAATAAGTCTAACCACTGAAAATCGCCTTGTGTAGCATTCCAACCCATATTTCTTTAGCCCACCATGCTGCCTCTTTTTTCTTTTTTTATAGTAAACTTTATTCGACAATTAAGTCATAAAAGCAGACATAAAATACACATTTCCCAATATATAAAATACCATTAAAATGTATACAATAAATACTTAAAAGGTAATTAAACTACAATAGACTTTAGTCGAATGTTGTAAATACTTAAATTCATAAAAATCATAAAACTCATAATTTATAGAGTCCAGGGTAATGTTACACAAAGCTCAATTAACTTATATATCCCCTATATTTACAGCTAAATTAGGTAGAAAAATATTAAATTCTCATTTCACTGCCGTAATTGTTTTGCCCGAATTACCCATGCCCATTTTAAAAACTTGGCCACAGCTATAGCAATTTGGGGGCTAAGGTCTGAACAAAGAATTCTTAATGCCTCTTCATGTCTGCGGATGCCAATTAATTTACAAATAGGTTTCACCCACATCGATCTAGGAGCAACATAAAGGGGTCAAAAAAAGAGAAGATGACTTATAGACTCTTGTTCGTCCATGCACCTAGGGCATTTATCATTGTCGTTTTCTCCTGCCCATTTTGCTGTAAATGACCTTGTTGGAAGGGAGCCTACTCTAAGTTGGAAACAGAGTTTACGGTCGTACTGCTTCTCTATGGCATCCCAATATAATTCCAGCTTCGGTTGAGCCTTAAATTCCAGAAAATGACCTGTTAGATGTAAAGAAAGACCCTTTATACATGATTTTAGATTAACCATCTCCCAATATTATGCCTTCAGGATTTTTTTAGAGGGGAATACAGCATTTTCAGGGTCGTCCCAAAGTTCCCCCAATCCCAGGCTGAATAACAAGGATCTAATGGCCCTCAGCCAGAATATTTTATGGGAGGAGTCTTTGGCAATTATTTCCTTTAGACCCCCCGCATAATGCTGTAATTCTTCTGTGGTCCATATCCTACGCCAGTAAAGTAACGGACGTAGGGAAGCAAGATCTTGGACAGATTTTTTCCCAAGGTCCCACATTAACGGTGTCAACGGGGTACTTAGTGGAACGCTAGTGGCTTTTCACAGAAATTAATTTTCCGCTAGCGTCAAATTTCTTAAATTTCAAACCCCCAAAGTTCTGCTCCGTAAAGGGCAGAACTTAGCACCTTCATTCCGTATATCTCCAATAATGAGCTCATGGGTTTTGATACTGAGGAGTTAAACCTTTTGAGAAGAATACCTGCCTGTTGGTGATGTTTTAAGACTGCTAGATCTAATTGGCTAGTCCATCCCAGATCTCTCTGGAGGGCAACCCCCAGGTAAGTAAAGGCGTCCACCCGCTCTAGCGGGGATTTATTCAAATATATCTTCCCTCTAAAGGGTTAAGCAGACCCAGGGGGCTTTCGGTCAGTAAGGACCATAAACGTTGTTTTCGCTGTATTTATTTCAAGGCCCCGGTCCGAGCAAAAAACTTCAAAGCGCCTTAGGATACATTGAAGCCCACTTGGCGTTTTTGAGATTATCAAGGTGTCGTCCGTGAACATGAGGATCAGGACACGCTCACCAGACATCGCAGGGGCATCGGTCGGGACCAAGGAGAGGAAGTCCGCCACCCCGTTCACGAAGAGCGAGAACAAGGTAGGCGCCATAACGCAACCTTGCCTCACTCCCCGATCAACAGGGAAGGGTTCCGTAACCTCTCCCTGGCGTCTCCACCAAACCCGAGCGAATGTGTCCTCATGTAAGCGAACGATCAGACTCAATAACCCAGGGGCCATCCCTAGCTCCTCCAGGACTCGCCACAATTTGTTACGGGGAACAAGGTCAAAAGCCGCCCTTAGATCAACAAAGACTGCATATAGGGTACCTTTCTCCAAGACCACAGTGCGCCAGTATAGGATAATAAACCGGAAGACCTGATCTATAGTGCTGGTCTTAGGTCTAAAGCCAGCCTGGAGATGGCTCAAGATGGGTATACAACGGTTACCACGCATTTTTTACAACGCAGTACCGTTACCACGATACTTTTACCACGCAGGTCGTTACAACGAAATGCGCTGGGGGGCGCTCCAGGATAGTAAATACTTTAATTTACTATCCAACTCCTTTCCCTAGAGTCCACAGGGACTGGAGTTGGAATAGTAAATTAAATAATTTACTATCCAGCGCCCCTCCACGCAAGTCGTTGTAACGACTTGCGTGGTAAAAGTAGCGTGGTAACGGTACGCGTTGTAAAAGTGCGCGTGGTACCGTCATACATCCCTCAAGATGTTATCATCATCCATCCAGGTCTGGATTTTCCCCCAAACCAGCTGGCCCATGATTTTTTGGATGGAGTCGATCAGGCTGATAGGCCTATAATTACCTGCTAACGACTTATCCCCTTTTTTATAAACAGGCACTATCTCAGCACCTTTCCACGAATGTGGAATTTCCATTCCTTGCGCTATGGCATTTGCCAGGTACATGATATAAAGCCGCCATCTATTTTTATCATTAAGGAATAGGTTGGCGGGGACACAATTCATACCTGGGGCGCGTCCCTCAGTCACTAGATCTAGCGCCCTATCTACTTCTCTTAAAGTGAAGGCGGCATCATTGTAAAAAATATGGACGTAAGTCCCCTCACTATTGTCAGCTTCACTACTAGCGTATTGAGGCTTAAAGTAATCTACCCACGCGCTTTGAGCAACATTATTTTGAGGGCTCTCCCGATGCCCACTCCTGTCCCATTTAAAAAGAAAAAGTTTTGGATTCTTGGACTCGCATTCCGCTTTAAGTTCCTGCCACCTACTCTCTTCCCATGCTTTTTTAGCAATGAGCTGTTTATGCCTATAATTTGCTCGAGCCACCTTTATTTCGCTTGGCCAAGCTCCACCCTAGCTTGACGGCATGAGCCATCCTACCAATTCTCCACTTTTCGAGTTCGGCTCTGTTACCTTGACTAGGTTTACAGAAGTAAGTTTTCAGTTTGGTAAACAAATTATCATGGGCATCCATAAATGGTTTATACAGGGACCCATGCATTATAACCACTTCCATGGTTGCTAGCACACCTTCCAAACCTAACTCAATCTCAGTCAGAATATTCTGGTGCTCTACAACCTGACACCACTTCAGGTGGCGCTCATCATTTGTTATTACTAGGTCAGGCAGAATAGATCCTCTGGACAGTTTGTCCACTTTATGTAGACCCAAGTTGAACACCACTGTCAGGGGGTTGTGGTCACTCTTGATGCGGGCCATCACCTCCATATCGAGAAGAGTGTACCACAACTTAAGGGGAACAAGTAAGTAGTCGATATTACTTGCCCTAACACCATTATCGAAAGTTTCCTTACCCATCCTGTCCGACAATGTTCGGACATTGGCAGCCCTCAACTGATTCCCCATGCAGAGGCCCTTCAACTGAATAGCAGCCTCTGCCCATTTTCTTATAGGTTTACTATCCAGTTGAGGGACTCCCCACCTACAATCCTCATCCTCTGTTAAGTGCATGTCGTCGAGACCAAGTGGCTCGAAAGTGGTATTAAAATCTCCAGCTATTAATGGCAATACATTAGTGGGGGTGGCCTGAAGCAATGTTTCCAGGGCTGATACGACATCAGATTTCATACCACCTGGTAGGCCCCTGGCATAAACATTAAAAATATCGATTTTTAAGTTTGATGGAAAACTAAACCTAACAGCAAGAATATCATTACTTGTCACAGGGAGTAGTTGGGTGTAAAACTTAAGGCTTTGCGTAACCCATACCACTAGTCCACCCATAGGACGACCTAGTTGTTTTTGGATCGCAGGGACAAAAAAATTCAAATAACCCACTTTAAACACAGGTTCAACCGCCCAAGTCTCCTGTAAAAGACAAATATCAAATTTGTCGATAAATTCCATCCAGGGCGGTTGAGTTAAGTTTAGTCCCCAAACCTGCCACATTCCATGAAATAAAGGATGTCTGGCATACTGACCCCTCTGACCTAAAAGCAAAGTCTCCTGATACGGGAGATACACTAGGGGCTTGATATGTAATATTCTGCTTTGCTAATAAACCCTCTCTTTTTGCCACCTCTACGTTACCTAGACATGTGGTGTTTTGCCTACTGCCACCATTCTCTTCATACCTACTTCCTTGGGCGGTCCCTTGCCCAGCCCTCCTTTCTACATCTTCCCCATTTCCTGAAACTATACTATTCGAGACGGGACTTTGGGATACATCCCGTCAATCGCAATCCCCCAGCCCCGACAAAGCCGCAAAACTATTGAATAGCCTTATGTTCCCCAAGGGGCAGGGATTAAGTGCCTCTCCCAGTAAAAAAGTATCCCTCTCAATGGAAACTGGGGGGGCATAAAAATAAGACAGGGGGAGTGCTTGTATCCCAGTGGGCCAGTCGTATTGAGGCCAATTACAGATGTGATTGACACACCTCCAGCCTCTGAAATTAATAATGACACAATCCCCCGTCATCGACTTATGACTCGTTCCTAACCAATTCACCCTCCTGGCAAACAAAATGTATGCATGTATATTGATCGGCAGTGGTCGATACTTATTAAGCCAGAAGGTGCACTTATTTTTAAGATCAACATATGACTCCCGCTTCTCCTTGGCCAATGAGGGGACCCGCACCAAGACTACCACAAAGGGGGCTGATTCAGGCGGGAGATCAATGTTAGGTAAGGTGGCTACACTGTGTGCCTTAGGCATCAAGGACAATTTTTGCTGTGTGGCCGGTCTACTCCCAGCTACCTGGTGCGTCCTATTGGCCGGAGCTATATTCCCTGCCTCTACCAAAGTGGGAGGCGGGAGAAAAGCGGTAGACACCATGGTGGCTGACTGAGTAGAACTATCCCCCCCCCCATTGCAGCACCAACAATACTAGACTCAGTTGAACTTTGGGCTATAGTTGTTTTCTGCAGGCCGATTGGTGCACTAGACCAGGATCCCACCTGCTTCTGGACCGATGCAAGCGAAAGTTTGAGGCACACCAGTCTATTTTTAATAGAGTCCAGCCGATCATATATTGGATGGCATATCTTCTTGAAAGTGCCCTCCAGTATTTTCCAAAACAATGGACCCAAGTCTAAGTGTGCTTCCTCCCCCACAGATGCTTGGTGGCCACTGTGCCCTTCTTTGGCAAGCAATACAGTTCGAGTAGAGCTAATGAGTGACGTAACCACAGGATCCTCAGTGGATGCAACTTTTTTGGCGATTTTTGCTTTCCTCCCCCCAGCTTGCATTGGTGCCCCAGGGCGTTTTCTTTTTGTTAGCACCCCCCCCTCCTGGTGAGCAAATCCAGATTTTGCATAGCAAGCTGAACGAGTTTTAATGTTAGGGGAAGGGACTCTTCTTGCAACACTCTGAGAGTTCATACCCTTGAGGTAGTTCGCACTAGTTTTCAGGATAATCACTGGTCGTGGTGATAAACTTCTCTCATCCACCCCCGAAGGAGGAAGCGTACCCTGGGAATCAGCCTGTTGATTTAATGGCGATCTAGCCCTTGTCAGTTTCCCAGAGAAGATCTTTTATCAAAGGTTGTGTCCAGGGATAGTCTCTTTTCTGTGAGTTCAATATCCTTGGCCAAGACTGTCGATACCCTGATAAGGAAATTATCCAGTGTCCCTAGTAATGTACCTCCAGTTGACTTCCTGCCATTTATACCTACATTCGGTGAGGTAGCCATACTTCCTAGTGAGAAGTCACTACTTTACACTCTTAACTAGCAGGATATATCACACCAATACTCTATTATGAATCACTGACCTTGAGTGGTTGGAACGGATGTTAGGGGGGTGGCCCGTCCCGTCCTTATCCTTTCTTGAATGGGCTTAAACGGGCCCGCCCTTGGCCCGGGCTTCGCCCTGCTCGTCCCGCGCGCGTCCCGCGACGCGGAGGGCTGCCCAGTTTAAATGCGCCTCCTGGCGTGATGATGCAGCGTTAATTACGCAGCGCCGCTGGGGCTGCTGGGTAATGTGGTCCCAACGCGGCTGCGGCGGCGTCTGTAGCGCTGTGAGTGGCAGCGGCGACATTGGCGGCAAGGTAGGTCCCGCTCCTTCCTGAATGGCCGGCTTGACTCTTGGCAGTGGTGCAATATGCAAGTTCTCCCCTCATGCTACCTCAGTTTGGACCCAACCATATGCAAATCACTCTTGTCCCCGCTCTAATAAAAACAGTCCAGCCCAAACTGCCAGGCCAAGTCCTCCATGAACTGGAACACAAGCGACTCAAGACCGGTTTAGCCCTGATTCAGGCTCTTCAGTTGGGTGCAATTTGGATACCCACTAGGTCATTGATGGGGCCCTCAAACATTGACAGGAGTGGGTCCTCAACATCACCAGCTAACTTGAAAGCCTTCCTGATTCCACTGATGAATGACAAGCCTTCTCTGATAAGAGTAACCACAGATCCTGGAATATGAGCCATTTCACAAAGAAACTGTTCCAGTAACTTAACATGACAATTGTCATCGGTTAAAATCTGAGATTTCTACATTTAGAAATCTCCTTGTACAGTGTGCCGGTCATGTACTACTATCAGGCTCTCATTGGGGGGCACAGGGCAAGCAGGGACTTCTGAGTCTCAGCTTATGGGAGTTGCAACTATTGCCCTCTGATGTTCTGGGTCTGTCTTAGTATGGCTTTGCAAACGGGGCTAAGTACAACGGATGCTGCAGTTGACTCTCAGTGGTAGTGTTGCCGGGTATCACTGCCTTCTCCTGAAGGTTGTGTGGGGGTGTTCAAGCTTAGAGCACTCAAATATTTCAATAAAGGAATGTCCCATGCAGTCTTTATCTTTTACAATAAATAGAATTACTTTAATACACCGTAGAATCCAATACTATTCTCTACTATCCACAAGAAACAATGTGGTGTTGCTGGGTGCCATTCAGGCAGTGCTGGCCTCTCCCCTCTTGCAACCTGCTTTACTTATTGTCCAGGTGCGATCCTGGTTCTGGGAGCTCAACCTTTGCCTTAAGGTATGCAGGAGCAGCATGAATTAATGTTAGCTACAGTTTTTAATAATCCTGAAATACATGAAGGCAGTTCTGGCTTAACAATGGCCAATTAGGTCATCTGTGAGTGTCTCTCACTTTTAGGTATTGGCGATTGACCAACGCTGCAACCAGTAGGTCCATTTGAGATCCTGGTCAGTCCAGATGACACCATTGTGGATACAGTCTCTTCTGGCTGGTCATGACATTGGTAGCTGCAGCCCTGCATAGGCAAGGTACATGGGCTGATACAGCCCCTTCGCAGGCTGGTTTCATTTCTGGCAGTCGCACCCATGCACATGCTGATCCATTCTGGACAGGTGTTGTTGTGCACAGGTCAAAACACTTGGCATTTGCAGCCGGGCACAGCCCAATTATGATGCTTGACAGTTGTGGTTATGCATAGGCTGGTTCTGACATACATTGACAGCTTGAATCCTTACTTGGCAACTGCAATCATGGAGTTGCAGTTCCTGTCAACAACTAGCAAGGACAGGCTGTGGCCCTGTGGACGTTGGGAGTCCAACAGTTTTACCTCACCCGTATGCTCTTCTTGGGGCTGCACAATGGGAATGCACTTCTAGGAACATCAGGTGATGTCTGCTCACCGCTCGGAGGCTGGCTGTTGGATATGAGCTATGGTTGTACAACATTCCTCTGAGTACCCTGCAGCGCACTTCTTTCTTTCTTGGCTGTTCGAAATGGGGTCTCTAGTTGGCAGTGGTATGCACATTGTCTAAGTAGGGACCCTCACTCTAAACAGGGTAAGTAAGTTACACACCTAAGATAACCCCTGCTCAATCCCTTGGTAGCTTGGCACAGAGCAGTCAAGCTTATCCCAGAGGCAACGTGTAAAGAATGTATGCATACAATCGCACACAGTAACACAGTGAAACCACCATAAAAGGATGCCACATCAGTTTAGAAAACAAACCGATATTTATTTGATTAAAACATGACCAAAATGATACAAATTCCCCAAACATAAGTGAAGATATTCATTTTGCAATATTAAATACAAAATATAGGGTTTAGAAACAGATTGGATGGGCTGGGGCTATCTGAGCGTGCTTGACTGAGACAAATCCACAAAGTACCTGGCATTTGTCAAAAATCAAAGATGATGCATAATGCAGGGGAGATGAGCATCAAGAAGGCAGGTGAAGCATCGATTCCTTAGGGGATGCCAGGTCGTTGGAGCGAAGATGACCTGAGACGCAGGGGAGGTGAGCCATCGATTGCCGGTGGAGTCGTTGGCTCCTTACTGCGTTGTCAATGATGTGCCGATATCCTGGTACAATGCATCAGCACTGCAATGATTTCTTGCATGGGGAGGCAGGCGCCATGTCAAAATCAGAACAGCGATGATGCATCCATGCTGCATCAGTTCCTTTTGTGACAAAACAGATGCTGCATCAGAGCAAGGCGTCACAGACCTAGGTGATGTGGTGCTTGATACTCACTCAGCGTCAATTCTTCAAAGGCGCTGCAGCAAAAATGTGAGGCCTGCAATGTTGTGGTAGTCAATGCGTTGCGCACTCAGCGTGTGGAGATCACAGCTTTGGTGCAGGCAGTGGCGATGCATCAGTTCTTGAAGGAATGCACCGGTTCCGACATGACACCTGGAGTCTATACTTAGATTTCTTGGTTTTCCATGCAAAGTCACCTCCAAAAACCGAGAACTAGATTTGGCACCCCATGCATGTATGGGTTCTAAGCAGAATGCCTTGGGGATGTAGATTACAGTCTGTGATGTCCCCGAGACTGGAGGCAAGCTCAGTTTAAGCCCTTTGAGAAACTTGGAAAGCAGGATATAGAAAGCAAAGTCCAGTTATTTCACTGCTAGGATAGAAGCAGCAAGCAGCAGGCCATCACATCAAAGCATGTAACAAAGTGGTAGTCCCTACTGACAGCAACACAGTTCTTCTTACTGGCAGAAATGTCATCAATCCATAAATGTTCTGAGTATATAGTGTCAGAGGTCCAGTACTTATACCTATTTCAGGCTTTGAAGTAGGCAAACCTCAAAATAGATTTTTTCTAGTGCTCAAGAGCGTGCCTTCCCCTGCCCGGTCTCCAGACGCACTACATGGAGCAGGAAACTCTTTGTGTGAAGACAGGCATAGCCCTATTCGAATGCAGGTGTCAGCTCCTACCACCACTGTAGCTCAAGAAGGCTCATCAGCCTGATGATGGGCTATCAGGATATGCAGGACACACCTCAGTTCTCTTTGTATGTGACAGTCTAGAGTGAACTCACAAAGCCAACTGTCAGCCAACCAGATGTGTATTCCAGAGACAGCAAGAAGCACAAAATGGGTAAGCAAGAAAATGCCAACTTTCTAAAAGTGGCATTTTCAGACTTGCAATTAAAAAACCAACTTAACTACAATATGTATTTTTAAATTGTGAGACCAGGGACACCAAACTATCTGTTTCCAAGGGAAATTACACTTGAAATATGTTTCAAGGCAATCTCATGTTAACCTGTTGGAGAAACATGCCTTGCAGTAGTGAACTACAGATTTAAAACTATTTCACTACCACAACATGTAAAAACATAAAAGCACATGGCCTACCTTTTACGTACATGGCACTTTGCCCTTAGTGCTACTTAGGGCCTACATTAGGTGTGCCTTACAAGCAATAAAGGGGAAGGTTTGGGCCTAGCAAGTGGTTTAAATTGCCAGGTCAAAATGGAAGTTTATAACTCCACAGACAGGCTCTGCAATGGCATGCCTGAGTCATGGTTAAAGGGCTATTTAGTGGGTGGCACAATCAGTGCTGTAGGCCTGCTAGTAGCATTTACAGGCCTTGGGCACATATGGTGCACTATACTAGGGACTTACAGGTACATTACATTTGATCACATTTTAGACATGGAACACTTGCATTTTAGCACTGTTTAGAAGTATTAAAGTGTCCAGAGTCCTAAAACCAGCAAAATTAAATCCGGGATAGAGTAAAAAAGCAGGGGACAGAAGCAGAAAGACTGGGGAAACAGCTC
Organism: Lissotriton vulgaris; assembly: GCF_964263255.1. NCBI lineage: Eukaryota > Metazoa > Chordata > Amphibia > Caudata > Salamandridae > Lissotriton > Lissotriton vulgaris. The sequence continues at coordinate 1,271,544,198 of NC_141689.1, forward strand.
CAACAGATACCAGGGATATCGCATCCCCTTCCCCCCAGCTGAAAGTAGGAAGAACTAACCAAACTCCTGGGAGTTCTCATCACTAAGCTGGTAGAACCTGGACAGACCATCAGCATTGGCATGTTCTGTAGCAGGGCAATGTTACACTGTAAGGTCCATTTCCTGTAGGGAGATGGGCCACCTCAACAGTTTTGGTTTCTCACCCCTCATCTGCATTAACCATCTGAGGGGTCTGTGGTCTGTCTGACCCTGCAAGTGAGCCCCAAACAGGTATGGCCTTAGCGTCCTCAGCACCCAGACCACAGTAAAAGCTTCCCTTTGAATTGTGCTCTAACTCTGTTTCCTGGAGAGTAACCTCCTGCTAATGAAGCCTACAGGTTGGTGTAGGCCCTCTTTTGGTTTAGCTGTGAAAGCCCAGCTCCCACACCAAGCTCTGAGGCATCAGTCAGCACCACAAACTTCTTAGAGACGTTGGGCGCTTAGAGCATGGGCGCCATGCGCACAGACTCCTTCAGGGTGTCAAAAGTGGTCTGACATGCCTCAGTCCAGATAACCTGTCTTTGCTGCGACTTGGACGTTAGCTCTGTCAAGGGGACAGAGATGGTGCCATAGCCCTGGATGAATCTTCTGTAGTACACAGTGTGACCTAATAAGGCTCACACCTCTGTCTGGGTCTTGGAGGGTCCCAAGCCAAAATTATGTAAATCTTAGGTTGTAGGGGCGCCACCTAGCTGCTTCCTACCTTGTGTCCCAAGTACATCACAGACCCTTGCCCTATCTGACACTTACTGGCCTTGAAAGTGAGATCTACCTTCTGCAGTACCTTCAACCACTTCCCAGTGGTGGTGCAAGCGGTCCTCCCAACTATAGCTGAAAATAGCAATGTTGTAGTGTAGTTCCTATTTTCCCAATAGGCCCTGCGCATTGGAATAACATAAACAGTAGTATCGACGTAGAAGTGCGGATCTTCCAGGTCTCTTCTGACTATGCTAAACTTAATTGGGTTTGTTACCAACTAGCTCAGAGGTCACTGGAAACTTTCTTGACCGAATAGGAAGTGATCAGCTTCCCTGGCACAGACAAGAAGGGATTCAGTTTTCCAACAACCGTGCAACATGACAACTTTGCTCCTTAGAATAAGAGTCAATCTCTAGAGTCGTGTGAAACAATAGACAGTTATTTTACTCAGTCAGTTTTGTGCAGATTACTTTCACCAATATGTAGAGAATAGAGAGACGGGCGTTTTCAATAAAAGGTATTATTTATTGAACAGTCTTTCTTCTCATGCAAGAGAAATGAATTACCACAATTGCAAGACTTGTTATTATAAAAAGTGCGTTCAGTAAAATGAGGATTGCGAAATAATACTGTAAAAGCATTGATATGGTTTGTTAGCCATACAATGGTTTAAAATGAATAAAACATATATACATTCATATATACATTAGGCTAACATACTCAACTGGTGCTTCTAACTACGCCTACCCCAGTGTACCTGACCTAAGCCTAACACGTGGATGGGAGTAAGTAGCAAGTTTTAACTTAAGTTGGTTTTGCCAAGGTTTGCTTCAAGAATTCTCTCTAAGGGTTTAGTCAACACCATACCTCTGGAATAGAATGTTGGAGGTATTGTATCTCCTTCCAGGACTCGATATCCCAGTCACTCGCAAGAGTAGGCTGGAAACGCCGGAGCTGGATTTTCTCGGCAGGAGAAAAGACAGCATCTCTCTCAGCGCGTCGAGGAGGAGGAGGGGCAGCGTCCGTGGGCAGCTTGCATTTGCGGGGCTCTGCAAGGGACAGCTGTTCTGCTCCTGTGTTCACCACACCATCTTTCGCCGATGTCGTTGAGACAGCGTTAGCATCAGCGAGGCAGCGATAGTATCGATGCAGCGTTTGCTTAAGGCAACATTGGTAATATTTATACCTGAAAGGTGCCTTGTTTGACGTAAGTTTTTGGACATAAGACGTCAATAAAGATGTCACTAGGAAGTGATCGTCTCTCAGTGCTCATTAGAGTTCTATTACTAATCAAAACATAGCAAGCGGGGATTTCCCAGGTTGCTGAGTTTTATCTTGTTGAAGAACTCGGAGTGTTAATCTAGGAATCTTAGATAGTGGCTTCTGCTGTATCATTTGTACTAATGAGCTGCAGAGGAAGCTGCAGAGGAATGTGGCTCTGATCATGTGAGGCCAGAGACGAGTTTCTGAAATATCACACTTGAACGTTTATGCCATTATAGGGAAATAAATGGATTATAGCCGTATAGGGGCATAAGGTCATAGGGTTGATCGGGGTCCTAGATTAGAATAGGACACCTACTCCACGAATTTATGTCCATCAAATTACTAAAAACTAGAGCAATAAGATGCATGTGTAACATTCCCCACCCCAAAATACATTTTCGCATTTGAAATGGCGCATTTTGAAAATACATGAAGTATCGGTACTGTACGTCTTTAAGCATAGGAATCATTCAAAAATTATAGCATATGCAATCAGTGAACGATTATGCGAAAAAATTACACATGAAATATCTCTTAATACAGAAAAGAAGGGCGAGATAATTTCATCACATATAAATGCATTTGTTGTAAAACAAGCTGGAGGCTGGTGTAAAGTTATTATGTCTCTAGATTTACCTAATAGAAGCTTCCGTTCTTTATGAATAGGTCTACTTTAAGCAAAGAATTGCGTGCCAGAAAAAGGTAAATATTTTGAAAAAGTTCAATCTAAAAAAAAAATTCATGTTGAAAGGGGGAATAGAGTTCCAACGCTTTTCAGCAGTTTTTGTTGATCAAAACTGAAGGCCGAATTCAGAGTTCATGGGAACGCTGTGTGTCGGAATGTTTTTCCAAAAGTTATTGTTTCTGTTCAGGGGAGAACATCATATCAGACAGGCTCTCAAAAAATTGGTCTACAAAATCAGGTGACAGTTCGACCAAGTTTGATAACGCTGTAACTTGGCAGGTGTGAGAGTGATTGCTGTCATCAAAGTCTGGGTCAGCAATGCTCACAGATGGTCGTACCTGGGTGATGTTGCTTTTGTTTCTCGCTCCACTGTCACCACCTAGTCGTAGCACAGGAGTCTCAACGAATGCCGTCATCAGGATTGGTAGCCGCTGGGGACAACACAATGCGTGAGCCGTTACTGGACTTAGCAAAGTATCGATATCCATTGGTACTGCTGATGGAAATGCAAGACAGGTGTCCAACACGCACTCATCTCCGCATAGCATACATCGAAGCACAGGTAAGATGCAGGATTGCCATATAGGTCTGAATGAAAGGAACCAGGTCCTGTTTAGATCTCTCAGCCTGGCCAATCCAAGGACTCTAGTTATTCTGTCCCGGTAGCGAATTGCTAGGATTGTTTCTTCCATTCCCACCGGAGTCATGTCTGTGTCTCGGCTTGCCATATCGAAGCAGGAGGGTCAAAAATAAAATGCCTTTTACAAGTCCCAAAATAAGGGGTATGCCGCCAAAGACAGAATGGACAAAATTGGGAACGATTCCCAGAATTGCTCTGAATGGTGTCAAGAGACCCGAAAAAATGGTCTTAAATACGCCTGGGATGCCTGTGGCACTAGACATGTTAAGGATTTGGCTAAGCATTTCTGTGAAATGCACGGGGCAATTTGTTGATAAAAGGTCATGTATCTCCGTAGCCGTCCTTGCAACTAGGAGATCATACGTCTCTTTTGATGACGTGATGGGCACTGTTGTCTGTAAAAGCACAGACTTTATTCTGCTTAAAGTATCAATTCGTATAGAAGAGAAATTCAGACGAGGCCATAAGGGAGTCTCGAAGTCTCCAGGGCCGTTTGGAAACAAAGCTTGCATACAACAAGTGACCATGGAATTTACATGGACGAGATATGCTTTCCCTGGCAAAAGGCCACAACAGCTGTGATCCGTTATTAGTATGCAACTCCCGTTCGAGAGTTGCCTAAAGAAAAGCTCTATCTGCGTTGCAGGTGTGACATGTTGATGGCATGAAAGGTTGTTAGAATTTCCTTCACAGGCCCCATGTAAATTAATACCCTCGCACAAAAGTATACCGCTTAGTGAATGTTTGCAGTGTTCACCACTAAGAAATAAATTTTTGTTGTTGTCACTGTAACAATTGTGTGTATATGGTAATTTCCATGTTGACTTAATGTACCCTTTACCCAATCGTTCATACTGGCCAGTAGGTATGTATTCAAGGCAATTTTTAAATCGGAAAGTTGTTATCGGAATTGTGATAATCCAGTGTATTATCCATTCAATGACAGGACTTTCTGACATTGTCAATGGTAATCTCTCAAGTTTTTCGATGCTCAGGATTGTATAGTCTGCTCCTTTCTGTGCCAAGCTGATTTGTTTATCAGTAAGGTTAAAGATGGAAAACAATGACGTTGTGTTGATTACACGCCAAGGCACATAGCCTGAACGAAGATTTTGCAGCGTCCAGCCTAACTGTACAATAGAACGCAATTGTGAGTGGCCATGCTGTAACATTAGCAAGTCTTTGTCTATTATATCTATGGCAGATGATACAATACTGTCCAAAGAATATATTCTGGAGGACAGAGTCATTAACCAATTGTCCACAACAGAAAGTGATTTTTCCAAATGAATGCGATCAATTTCTCGTATTTTTTCTGCTGTTTCAATTTGCATAATTTTCCATGCCTCGTTGTAAGCCGCATATATACTGGTCGCTATGAAATGCTTTTGACGCTGTTTGCGTGGTCCCAGAATGAAATCGCGCAAATCAGCACCCTCTTTAAGTAAAGATAAGTGTTGCTTAATTTCTGCCAGTGTGGATGTTTCTAGCCATTCAAGGCACAGCTTCCCTACACTGTATGTTGTTACTATCCCTGGATGTTGTCTCTGGGAGTATCTAGGGTCTTGTCTGGTCATTGTTAACCCCTGTGTTTTATTCAGGAATCTATCTTGACAGTTATTCATGTCAGTAGGCCAGATTAATCACTTTTTCCAACCAGGATGTGTTCTGTTTAAATGTAAAATTTGTGTTACGTCTAACTCAATATCTGTGGTTGCATTATCAGGTATTGGCTTTGGAATAGACGGTTTGTTAAGGTCTTTAATCTTAGCTAGGCCAAGACAAGATGTTTGGTGAATTCTTTCATTTAAAAACACAATTTGTTCGGGGATCATACAGGCTCGAAATAATGCTTCTAGGCCTTGTACCTGCCAATCTTTTGTACCCCAGATTGTTTTTGCTTCAATATTATTTTTCCAAAAATCAAATGCAAATGTCATCATTTTTTCATAAAATGCTTCTGAATATATCAATTTAATATTTGTCAGCATTGTTTTCAATCCTGTTTTATCTAACAGTTTATAATAAAACGTTTCTGCATCACGGGTGTTAAACCCTGAGAAGTACTTGAATTTCTCATAGAATCTTTTAGAACTGCTTTTAGGTGGTGAATCACAAGGTTCCCATTGGTTATACTTAAAAACATTTCTAGGTTGTGCAGATTTATGCAAGTAATGATCACCATAATGTGTGTAGCAGAACATCTGTTCATAACTAGACGAACCTTGTAAATAATCATGATCTGTGAATCTAGCTGACATTACTAAATCAGACATCATATTATTAATACTTTCAAAAACCCAATCATCAGAGAATGTACTTGGTTTTACAAAGTCACTTAATGAAACCTTGAACTGGTGAGGATACTTCAGGATTTCGACCGGACCATATATTTCATAGTCAGTTTTGTCCCATACTATACCCCCCCGGGTATTGGAATCGCTGTGAAATTTACTGTTGACAGTTCTCTTTTCGTCACGTGGGAGGACTTGTGTGGTTTCAGGACTAAGTTGATGTTCTGACTTGCTGTGTCCATTGCATTGTAATAAACCTTCCTAAAATTAAAACTAAAATTAGGCATAGTAGGAGTATGAATACCCCTGAAATGATCCAATGCTCAATCAATGGTGCATCCAGATATACTACTTTGATTTGATGAAAGAGTTCTGTTGCCTTTTCTTTAAAAGTCTTTGTTTCAGGTATCACTTCGGGATTACTTGGATCTTCCGAAAAATTATCGAAGTTGATCAAGTAGCCAGAGGCAGTTCTGTCAATTGTTGGAATTGTATTCTCAATTTGTCTTTCGGTGGCACTCTCTGATGCCACATCATTGTAGACTGGTGATTCACGATGAACTGTTTCAATCTGTGTTTCAAGAGGCACGAGTTCCATGGCATTATTGCATAGTCCCTCTCTGTGCACTGCAGGTTTATCAAATGTGATTAGTCTTTCAGTTTGAACCTCTTGGATTGTTGCTAATTTGGGTATTCTGTCGTTTCTCGGGAGTCCACTGGGCCTACTGTTGATTATAGGCCACATGCTTGTGGTTTTACCAGGTCGATTGATACAACTCTGTTCTCCTTTTTACCAGCAAGGGGCGGTAGTACTATTGATCTTGTTCCGTTGATTGCTAAGACAGGTACTGCTTTTCTGTAAGAAGGCCCAAATTCTTTCTTCACCGCTATTTTTTTTCTGACTAGATCCCCAATCTTTGGAATCCAGACAGGCCTTGCTGGGACTGGTGGTGCCTCATCAGTGGTAGCTGGCTGTTGCTTCAACTTTATGTTGCTGAAGGATTTTCTTGTTTCATTCAAGTCCTGTAAAACAGCCAAACGATCTTTGATTTCAAATTCTCTTTTCTTTTCTTCTACCACTGATACCTGACTATCTAAGTCCTGAATTCGCATTCTAGTTCCGAACAATAGTTCGTGTGGGCTGAAACCTTTTAGGGAATTTCTTGGCAAATTGTTAAGACTTAACTGGACACTTATTAAATGTTTGACTCACCCAGCACCCGAACCTAATACCTTCGCTGTTATAGATTGCTTTATGTCCCATTTTTTTCTTTCTACCACACTGTTCCCTTCGGGGTGCGACAGACAAGAATACCGCAATTCAATACCCATGCTGGCCATGGCCTCCTTATAAGCTCGAGAGCTGAAAGCAGGACCCTGGTCAGAATGGAACATGGCAAATGCGTATGTGCCGATAAAGACTTGCAGATCTTTTATAACCGTTCTGGCGTCAGCCGAGCGCTGGGGCCACATCCATATGAATCTCGTACAGGAATCTACTGCTACCATGATATATTTATAGTTGCCGTCCCTTTGTAGGGGACCACAGTGGTCCAGGTAAACACATGCAAATGGTTTATCCGAGATTAAAAGGGGTGTCTGCGCTGGTCGTTTTACTGTTGATACTTTCATTCTTTGGCATATTTCGCATTCTAATACATACTTCTTAGTTTGTATTCTCATGCGAGGCCACCAATATCTCTGTTTCAATAATGATGTTGTTGCGGAAACGCCACCGTGTGCAGAAGCAAGCCCTTCGTGTGCCGCTTTCACTAGTCCTAACCTGTGTTCCATGTTTGGAATTACTCCATCCCCCACTCCAAGGATTTGAGCAAAAGGAACATTATTCGTATCTGTTAAATATAAGTACTTTTCTGGAAAGCCTTTTGAGAGTGTTTTCTTATTATCATTTACTAACGCACTGACAGCTTGTAGAATGTCGCTGTCTATTTTTGTTTGTGACCGAGTAATCGCAGCTACGGAAGCCGTTTGCACAGCTGCCTTCGCGGCTTCATCAGCCAATGAATTCCCTGCAACGTGAACGCCATCACGTTGATGACTCAGAATGTGTATCATGTGAGTCCTTTGTAGTTCCTTCTGTAAAAGAACTACTTGTTGCTAAAGCATTTTATGCTTGATTGTGCCACCTTTTGCAACTTTGAAACCATTTTCCACCCAATTCTGCAAGTATTCATTATAAGATTGTACGCAATAATAAGAATCGCACACTATTAGTGTGGGGAATTCGCGATCGGTATTTTCTAGCGCCATCTTAAATGCTACCAATTCAGCTCGTTGAGTTGAGCAATCTCCTAGAGATTGTGTTTTAGTGACCATTGGTCTAAATTTTCCTTTGTGCCAACGACCTTTAACAATCGCGCACGCAGCACTGTAAGCTTGTTTGCCCCCAACTGCGGGTTGTGCTGAACCGTCAGTATATATAATACTTCCGTACTCTTCTAGAGGCAGTATTTCAATTAGCAGAGGACATTCATATTCATATTGTAAAAATTCCTGTGTTTTTAAGTTAGGATCAAATTCGTAAACTACTTCCGTTGCAGCAAGAGAATTAACCCACTGGATCCATCTCGGATGCAAAGCTTTAGCATTAGGAATGCTTGCTTTAGTTACCACTTCTAAAGCCGGTATAGGTGTAACGATTATTATTCGTTTACCTTGTGCTAGGGCCCTTTCTTTTGCTACAGCCGTCTGAACCGCAGTTAGAATTTTCTCTGTTGAACTGAATTTTATTTCAGCCTTTGTGTACAAATGTGATTTGTATGAAATTGGTACCTTTTCTCCCTCATTAGAGGTCAGGTACGTGAATCCGCATCTTCCTGGGATGACTCGGATTACAAGATCGCGTGTGTTATCACATGTGTCTAGTTTTGTTTTTGCTAACATGTCTGTTTGCAGTGATCTCAAAATTTCTGTGTGTTTTTGAGTCCAGTTGATTTGTTTAAAATCAGGTTTAATTAGTTCGTAGAGAGGTTTAACCGCCTCCGCATAATTTAGAATGTAAGTTCTTCCGAAATTCAGGAAGCCTAGAATTGATTGTAAGTTCTTCAGCGTTTTTGGTGCTTGGAGTACAGCGCACTTCTCTAAGAAGTTGTCCACTAGGCTTTTTCCTTCACTTGATAATTCGTAACCTAAAAATAGCACTGTCAGATGGGCAATTCTTGACTCATTAAAGTTGAATTTGTAACCCTCTGCTGCGAACCCAAGTATTATGGTGTTCACTCTTTTCAAGTGAGTATCCAAGTCGTCGTCTGTTAGATAGATGTCATCGACATAAGATAATGCCTCATCATCATACATTTGTAGTAACTCTGTTACCCTGGCTGAAAATAATCCTGGGCTGTTCTTGAACCCTTGTGGGAGTCGGCAGAAATTTTTCTGCGACCCAAATATGGAGAAAGCGGTCAAGTACCTGCTTTCTGGTGCAATGTTTTGACAAAAGAAACCATTAGAAATGTCTAATGTCATTTTATATTTTTTCCGAACTATGTTATTCATTAGTGCAGCACTATGCGAATTTTGTACTGCAAATGTTTTACAACATGAGTTAAGGTGTCTGTAGTCCAAAACTAGACGATATGAATTGTCTGGTTTGGAGACAGGAAACAAAGGATTGTTCATTTGAGAGGTGCATGTTTCAATCACCCCCTGATATTCAAGTTGATCTAAAATCTCCCTGACTTGTTTTTTAGCTTCTTGCTTAACTGGGTACTGCCTTTGTGCAGTCAGTTGATTTTTTAACTGGATTTTGTGAGGAGGAGAGTCCTCATCCCATCCTACATGATTCTTATACAATGCTGGTGCTTGAGCAACTGCCCATTTCCTTGCATAAGTATATTTTTTGTGAATCGGAATGTGATTCGAGAAGGCAGGCATAATCATTTCTTCGCCACGAGGGCACTCCCTGACAAACTCTGGGGGCCAATCTTTTTCAGCTAGCAGGATATCATAGCCTTTTGAGAGGTTATCCCAAAATAGACCCCTTAATTTCCTAGTCTTATCTCCTTCTATACGCAATGTTATTTCGTATATCTTATGAAGTTCGCTCACTCTGGTGTCGGCAGTTTCTACTTGAATGTATTCATTCGTGTCCACTGTCTCCAGATGACTCATCAGGATCTTGCGAGCTATGCTGATTTCTGCTGCACTGTCTAGCATTGTCTGAGCCCACTCCCCGTTTTTCAACTGTGTCCTCAGTATTCTCAGCATGTTCGATTACTCTAATACTGGCTACCTTCTTTTTTGGAAATTGTGATTTTTTACTTTGAGCAGGTTCCTTGTCTTTGGACTTGGTGTGCTCTCCTGGGTCTGACCGTCCTCTTCTTTCCGATTTCTGCGAAAAAGATCGAGAGGGACGTGTATCAATACTTTGATATCTATCAGGCTTTTTCAAATTATCCCTATTTCTAAGGTTATATCTTTTCTCAGAGTGCTACCTCTGGGGAGACTGGTGTTCTCGAGTCGGAGTTCTTTCCCTCCATCGAGGAGACCTTCCTCTGGACTGGAAAACTTTTTCCTTGGGAGTGGATTGTTTATTTCCATCCCAGCTCTTTTTAGGAGTGTTTGAATTATTTTTAATAAATAATTTTTCCGGATTTTCGAGCAGTTGGGGTTTTACTGGTTTCCCACCCAAGCTGTCTCTACCTAATTCTTCATAGCTTTTTTCTATGATTCTGGCAAGCTCAATTGGTTGATCTGTTATATCTGTTTCCTTCAACTTCTGGCGGATCGCCACAGAGGCTGCTTCTCCTTTTATGTTGGCTAATAATATAGCCGAGACCTACTTGAAGTCTTTTAGTAATTTCATACCAAGAGTTAAAGCAGGTTCTGGACCGTATTCATTCTGAATCTGTTTTAGCACATCTGGTATTACCGCCATTGACGGAACACCATGTGTTTTCGTGTAAATGGAAGCAAAGACTGTACCCCAAGTGTCACAGTCCTCCACGTGTGGTGCGACCCCCATCGGAAGGCAGATGGTCAGAATTCAGTGTTTCTCAATAGGGGTAGTATTCGTAAATACTGCCTCTATTTGAGTAATTTTCTGCGCTAACCAGAAAGGAATTTGTTCCCGTTTTATGGGTATTTTACCAAGACATGATTGTATGTTCTGTGGTGTAATTTTATTTGTGTTCCCCTGATGAGGGGTCAGCTGTGGAACATTAACAGCTGTTTGGACTGTTGCACTCCGCATTACATATTGGACTAATTGTCTATATATTTTAATTAATGTTTTTAGCTGTATTAACAGCTCCTCTTTTGACATTTTTTCAATGTCCGGATGTGGTGTGTAGTCCCAGCTTATCAAGGTTCCTGCTTGAATCACTTGACACCACTTTGTAATACCTACCCTCTTCAAGGGGACTGCCAGAGTGTCTTTCAAATATTCAGCAGTTCCTGGTGATTCCTAGATGGCTGCTAGATGACTATAATACGAAATCTTCAACATTTTCCTTATTTGATACCACAGTTTGTAAGCTGCGCCTAGGACCTTTAGTTTGATATTTTGGAAAAAGTTTAGGTGATCGATTTTAAACATACAATAGTCCTCCTCTATAGCAACTTCAAAATAAGGGGTATAAGAGTAGTGTGCTTTAAGGAGTATCCTGGTGTTTTTAGATTCAAATTTATTTTTATTGATTTCAAGATCAGAAACAGGCAATGTGCTACAATGAAAGGACATTATACATATCCAGCGGTTGAGGCAGATATACATGTTTTCACTCTAAATCGAGATGGAAGCAAGATACATATGCCCATTCGTAGGTGGGATGCAAAACCCGTGGGTGTTAAGCCTGATAGGGAAACAAAACTTCAAAAATTGAAACCAGAAAGCCCCCCTCCCTCCCAACACCCACCCACACCCACCCCAACCAGTGTGCCATACCAGTTAGACAATCATCAAGATATTCAAATGCTGTTCGTTGCCCTCTTTCATAGGATTATGTGGGATCCTGTGGGGTCTCCGTGAGGCACAACAAGCGGAGATATCTAGGGCAAGTGATTTCATTGAATTTAGTTGAGAGGAGGGACAAAAATGGTAGCCAGGCCTTCCGGAACGTGGCCGCGGACTGTGTAAGTGTTGCTTGAATACGTTCCATGCCCAGTGTAAACCATATTTTATGTAGCCATCCCGTGTGAGTGGGCCTAGCAGTTGTTCCCCATAGTGACAGAATATGTTGTGATGCCGCTTGCATGGCGATCCCCATCTGATGCCCTCTAATTGATTTCAGGGGGAAAGTAAGTTCATTGGGAAGACCTAGGATGGCGTAGGCTGGGAATCTCGGAATTTCAATGTCAAATATGTTGTCTATGTCATCCAGGACCACTTTCCAATAGTCCCTAACTTCCCTGAATTCCCAGAGGAGATGAGTCGTGGTGCCCTGTTCTGCACACCCTCTCCAGCACAGCGCGCTGCGAGCAGGGTTCCCTTTGTTGAGCCGGGCGGGAGTGAGGTGCCAATAGAGGGCCAACTTCACTGCCGCCTCCCTGCCTGCGGTGTTGCGTGTGGTGTGGGAAGCCCTGTAGTAAATGTAGCTCCATTCCTGTTTAGTCAAGGTCCTCTCTAACTCTGCCTCCCAGCGTCTCTATCCCGCCGCTCTGCCCAGAGTAGCGGGTGGTGTGAGCATTTTGTAGAGTTCCGATATGAGATGTCTGTCCGAGTCTTTTGTCACCAGCCACCTCTCGAACTCTGTCATGTGTCTGCCAACCAGGGGAGCGTGGTCTGGATGTGTAAGCCAGTGCCAGAATTGGAAGTATTGGAAAAGGTGGGGGGAGACGACATCATATCCCCGCGATATGTCAGAGAAGGGGATGAAGCCGTGCAGATCAAAAAGGTGGCCAGCGGATCGGCAACTTGTGCCGCGCCATCGTGGAAAGGCGCGAGGGTCATTGCCCGGGGGGCAACTCCGGGTTGTCTAGAAGAGGAGTGAGCGGGGAAGGAAAGGTCGTCAAGCCTTTCCTGACGGCAACCCCATCCCAGATTCACATGATGGTGCGGGTTATAGGAGATTTCAGAAGGTTCCGCGGCCTGTTGTGCCGTAGGAGAAACGGAATTTTCCATAGGGATGTCTGGGCCATCGCTCTGTCCTGAAACAACCACCTTTTTTTGGATTCCGGTCTGCACCACTCCACCAGATAACGGAGTTGGGCGGCCTGAAAGTACTGGAGGAGGTTGGGGATCCCAAGACCCCCTTCATCTATGCCCCGATATGCCAGTTGCTTATGTAATCGCGGTCTTTCCCTTGCCAGATGAAATGGTTAAGGGCAGTCTGTAGGTTTGCGATAGTGCCAGCCGGGGTATTACCGGAATGGTTTGAAAGATGTACAGAATTTTAGGCAGAGTTGACATCTTCACGGCCGCAACTGGCCCGAGCAGGGAGAGAGGCTGTTTGGACTACCGTGCGAAGTCAGCTCGGACCCGGGATGTAAGAGTTGTGTAGTTGAGGGCAACCGTCAAATCTGTGGAGGAGGTGAGGGTGATACCCAAATATGGGAGTTGTGTAGTCGTCTGTAGGCCTCCACCATACGTCGGTGCACTTGCGAGGGAATGAGCATTTCTGCCCAGAGGCAGAATCAGGGATGTCCCCCCATTTATTTTGAAGCCAGAGATGACTCCAAAAGATTCTATTTCCTCCATAAACTCAGGGATCGAGCATTCCGGACGGTCCAGAGCAGCTATGATGTCGTCTGTGTACAGGCCAATTGTGTGAGGTTCCCTGCCGAACGTAATGCCGTGAATGTAGGGGTTATCGCGGATATTTTGCTCTAGCGGCTCTACGTATAAAGCAAATAGGAGAGGTGAGAGTGGGCACCCCTGCCTCGTACCGCGTTGGATCTCGAAGGGTCTCGAGCGTAGGCCACCCAAGCGAACCCGAGCCTGAGGGCGATGATAACAACTCGCAATCCAAGATTGGAATCGGTCTCCCAGTCGAAATCGCGTCAGAACTCATTGCAGGAAGGTCCAGTCCACCCGGTCAAACGCCTTTTCAGCGTCAATGGCCAGCAGAGCTGAGTCTGATTGATGAAAGGGAGCATTGTCGACCAGGTGGAGTAACCGTTTGGTGTTATCACTGCATTGCCAGTTTGGGACAAAGCCCGACTGGTCGGGTTCCAAAATCCCAGGCAGATATGAACCCAAGCATGTGGCCAGGATGCCCGTAAAAAGCTTCAGGTCCAGATTGAGGAGGGAGATGGGGCGGAATGCCGAGCAGTGTGTGGGCTCTTTGCCAGGTTTGGGCAGCACCACAATTTCGTCTTCCAGCATATCCGGAGGGATAGAGCCCGGGCCGCCGAAGGAGTTAAAGAGCCGGGTGAGAATAGGGGCCAGCAGCTGGCTGAAGGTTTTATAGAAACCGGCAGAGAAGCCGTCCGGCCCAGGGGACTTGAGAGGGTGGAGTTGGGATATAGCCGCTGTCACCTCGTCTATACGGATGGGGGCTTCCAGGGCATTTGCACTCTCAGAGGAAAGCGAGGTTATTCCCGCAGTCTCTAGGTATGTGTCGATATCTCTGCCCGAGGTAGTGTCGGCACGGTATAATGAGGCGTAGAAGTCCCTAAACGCCTCCGCGACCTGTGCTTCCCCCTCAATTTTGACGCCATTCTCATACTTAAGACCTGATATCTTTGAGTGTTGTGTCTTTGCCTTCAGCGCGCTGGCAAGTAAGCACCCGGTCCTGTTCCCTCCGACAGAGTAAGTGTGACGAAGGCGGAGAGCAGCAAATTCTGCCCTATCCGTATCTAGGCTGGCCAATTGGGCCCTGGCCACTTTCAATTGCTTCCACACTCGTGGAGCCCCGGTTCGGCTATGAACCCTTTCGAGTTCAGAGACCTGGGCGGTGAGATCCTCTCGTTTCGCCTTGCGGACCTTGGCTTCCGCCGCCGCGATTGCGATGAGTTCGCCTCGGGCCACCGACTTCAGGGCCCCCCACAGGGCCGAGGCCGGCGTTTCGAGCCTGTCGTTAACGGTTAGGTAGTCAGTGATGCATTTATGAAGCTGCTTGGTGACCTCCGGGCGCTGCAGGAGGGTTTCGCGCAGCCGCCATGTCCCAGGGGGACGTCAAAATTTGGGAATTTTGAGCAGTAGCTCAACTGAGTCATGGTCGGAGAGAGCTGCCGGTGTAATGCAGATGGTTGTATGGCTAGTGACTAAGTCAGAGGAACCAAGGAAGTGGTCCAGCCTAGCATAGGTGCGGTGCACGTGTGAATAATAGGTGAATTTGGACGTCCCAGGGTGTTTAGTTCTCCAGAGGTCTACCAGGCTCTGTTCGTGTATCCAAGCCTTGCTCGCAATGGAGAGGGCGCCCGTGTCCCCATATCTATGTCCAGATCTGTCCATGTTAGTGTCCATTACCAAATTGAGGTCCCCCCCAAGAAGTAAGAGAGAGTTGGGGGACTGGAGTGTCTCTGAAATGGCACTCTTCAGGAAGGGTTCTTGCCCAGTGTTCGGAGAGTATAGAGAACCAATTGTCAGAGGCTGTCCACCTAACAAGAAGCTGTAGGAGAGGAGCCTGCCTTTACTCTCTCCCAGTTTGTCCCCCACCCGCCCCTGAAAACGCCTAGACACCAAAATGGCCACCCCTGCCCTCTTCACGGGGAGAGAGGAGAAATACTGCTGGGGGAAGGCACGGGAGCGCATCCTATGCCAATCCTTCGCCAGGAGATGGGTCACTTGGAGTAAACAAATCTCGGCCCCTGAGTTTTCCAGGTACGAGAGCACTGCCCTCCGCTTGATGGGGTTATTCAGGCCCTTCACATTAAGAGTCAATACCTTCAGAGCTGAATCAGCCATTTGAGGACACATGGGTGGGAGGCCTTATACACGTGTGACAGCACCACATTGCAGGACGTACATGAAAGGTGATAAATCTATCTCCTGAAGCCCCCCTTGGCACACTGGTTCCCTCCCCAGCCCCTCCCAACTCCCCTAGTCCCCCCCCAAGACCCCAACCCCTCAACTCTCCAGCCCAACCCCAACTGTTCTCCCTCCAGCCCCCCTCCCTTCCCAGCCCAACCCCCACTGACCCCAACTCCCAAACTTCCCTTGCCCCTCCCACCCTCCCCTCCCCTCCCTCTCCCCGGGCCCCAACTTTGAATCCCCAACGAACGGTCATTGTCCCAGGCCTATGCAATCTCAGTCCAGGCCTGTAGTAAAGTTACGAGTCTAGGGAGTGTGTGGCAGTGGTGACCCCATAGGCCCCCCGTCCCCTCCCCAGTCCAATGTTGAGATGGTGCGTATTGGTTCTCCCATATATGTTGCATCAAGTCCCATTTTTCGTGTCCTTGGAGACTTCCTGTATCGCCGCTTCGTGTTCTTGAGCCATGGTCTTGGGGTCTGGCTGGAGGTTGCTTCTGGGCGAGCGCCGGCGCCCTACACGTTGCCAGCCGTCTCCTGATGTCCGTGGGGATCTCTGCTGGGAATTTTGCGTGGATCAACCCTCGTCTGCAGTTTCCCCTTTATTGGCAATGCCCAAAAGTTCACACGTGTCTCGTAGGGATCGGAGCTGGTGGAGAGTCCCCTTCCATTTGAAGATGAGCCTGAAGGGATGGCCCCAGGAATATGGGATTCCATTGTCCCGCAGGAAAGTTGTGGCCACTTTGAATGCCTTTCTCTTTTGTAGAGTGATCACCGACAAGTCCTGGAATAACCCCACTGGGTGTCCCTGGAATTGGAGGGTTGCTTTTGGCGCGCCACTTTCAAAATACGTTCCTTTAAGGGGTAGTTGGGCAGGAAAGCCGAGATGTCAGGTGGAGGGGCCTGCGCCCGACGCGCCAGGCCGACCCTGTGTGCTCTATCTATACAGATCTTAAAATCCTCTGGCCCACCCAATATTTCCCGAAGCAATAGGTAGGTCGTAACACTGTCCCCTTCTTATTTGGGTGGCACGCCCCGGACCCGTATGTTGTTACGACGGGAGCGGTTCTCAAGGTCCTCTTGCTCCCCTCCCTCTATCTATGCGCTCAATTCCCATTTTCTCACACTTCCGCAAAGCGCTTAAAACCTTCTTGTTTGCCCAGGCCTACTCCTGTTAACCTCCTCGGCCCTGTTCTGTTCTGTTCAGTAGAGCTCTCAGCGCCAGGAAGCCGCTTGGCCACCGTGCGCTCAACAAATACCTTATTCATTCATCCCTGCAGGTCTGTCTGTTGTTCGTGGAGCTTGATAATCTCCTGCGGTAGAAATTCGACCTCTTCACTCCTAGGGTGTTCAGTGTCTTCTATCGCCACTTGGCGCTCTCCGAGCTTGAGGGTTTGAAAGTCCTCTTTGAGGGAGTTGAACAGGGATTCAATGAAAGTTTTTGTGATGGGGGCCTCTCCCCCCTCTTGTTCCTTCTCCTTGGGGTGATCCGCCGGCGCTGGCTTGTTGGGGCTCTTTGGCAAGCATTTCGGGGATGGTGCGGCCCGTTCTGCGGTTCGTGGTAGACATGATATTTCACGTGCTGAGTCCCAGTGCGCCCCGCTGCGCCGGTCCTCTCCGTCAGTGGGCTCACTGTTGAGAACGGGCCCAAGCAGTTCCGGGGAGTAGGACAAGTCGTCCCCATTGCTGGACACTCGTGCGGGCTGGATTCACTCGTTGCGCGGCGCTGTTCTGCCGCTGAGCTGAAGTCCCTGTTTTGGTGTGCCCCACCAGGCTCCTCACTCGGGGCCCAGCTAATGCCCCCCTGGCCTTTGGCCCTCGTTGGTCTGGTGCTGCTCTTCTCTCCTGCGCAGGGGGCCCTTTGTGCTACAGCGCAGCCTGCGCTTCCAAAGTGTCCCCAGGGCCCACCTCTTATTCTACGCCCTTAAGGACACCGGTGGGTGCTTACTCCGGCCCCCTTTGCAGCCCACTGGGGGACCGCGTCTTACAGGCCATGCCAGGCCCACACCGGGGGCTCGATTATCGCCCCGAGCTTTTGGCCCTCCCCGGACTGGTGTAGCTCTCTTCTCCTACACAGTGGCCCCTTGTGCTGCGGCGCGGCCGATGCTTGGAAGGGGTCCCTGGGATCAGTCACTGACTCAGCGCCTGCCCTGGCGCGGGATGACACGTTCCCTGGCCTTCCCACCGTGCGCTAGAGGGCCGCGCCTGATAGGCCTCACGCCGGGGGTTCGAGTGAAGGCCCCCCGAGCTCCAGACCCATATCGGCCCAGCGCAGTGCACCACACCTCTCTGGAGGACTTTGTGGGCCGTGACCCGGCCGGCCGCCGCTCTCTCCTCCCCCTGAGGCTTTGGGGGGGGGGGGCACTTCTATCGGGTTCCGTGTAGGCCCAGACCGGGGCCTCGAGTGCTTCTCCTTCCGGCCGGCTCAGTCGCCTCCCGCCTCAGGCCTCCCGCTGATGGGCTCGCAGCTCCCTCTTCGCTCCTCCGCGTCTCTTCCCCCGTAGTGGCGGGCTGGCGTCTCGTGCAGTGCTGTTCTGCGGAGTGCGTCGGCCCGCTGCTGGGGACCAAGCCGTCCGCGATCACTCTGCGGGCCCGGCCGCCATGTTGTCACTCCTCGGTCCGGGGACAGTGCTATGGCTGCCAAAGGGCTCGGGCGTTTCACGTTCTCACGCCCAGCCACTCTGAGGCATCCACCGTGTGCTCTCCAAAAGCAGTCAGCAATGGAGGCGATTGGGCGGTTAAATGTGTAATAAAAGGGAGCTAATGGGTATTTGGGATGAGGAGCCTCTCGGTCAGACGTCTCCTCAGGTCGCCATCTTGGCCACGCCCCTATCCTGATGTTTTTAAATTGGATAGCTCTGTAATACAGGGTTCTCCAAGTCAGCCCTGGAGGGCCAGATCCATGCCAGATTTGAATAGGATGTCAGGGCTAGCGATACCACCTTGTTCTTTCTTCCTATGTAATTTTTCAAGGCAATCCTTACTCTGTTTGAGGCCCATATAAACCTGTTGATTTTACCTTGTATCTTCTTAATCCACTGAGTTTTAAACTCTAGTTGAATAGCATTGAGGATAAAGGAGAATTTAGGAAGAATGGTCATCTTAATAATAATGGATCTCCCCATGAATGAAAGAGGTAAGCCACTCCAGGATCTTAGCAATTTTCTTGTTTCTTTCACTCTTAGGTCGAAATTTACTTGGGCAATCTCGTCATTATTTTTTAATATCTCAATACCCAAGTACTTTATTCTACTTTTTACAAGTGCTGTTGATGGTTGGGAGTTCCACTCCATTATCTCTGTTGTCTAGTGGTTAACCTGATACCCGAAAAACCTCATCAAACTCATTTAGCAGATTTGTAATATTAGGGTAAGAAGCTTTCAGATTACTTGTGAAAAACATTAAGTCGTCTGCATATAAGGCCACTTTTTTAACCCATCCTTTAAAATTAAATGGGATAATGCCTTGCGATCTTCTTATAAAGTTAGCTAGTGGCTCTGGGCCATATGTAGGTAAATGGCATTTACCGAATCGTAAATACCGAATTTTACCGATTCGGTATTTACAAATCGGTAAATGCCATGTAGGTAATTATTTGGTATCAATTACCGAATCGTTATGATTCGGTAATTACCGAATCGGTATTTACCGATTCGGTAATTGCCATTGATTCCTATGGGCCTTGAGGCCCATAGGAATCAATGGCAATTACCGAATCGGTAAATACCGATTCGGTAAATTTACTGAATTGTCAAGGGGGACAGGGTGTCACTTTGACACCCTGTTGCACCACCGATTCTGGCTTGTGTGCCATATGACGCACATACATGCCCTTAGGGCATGTATGTGTGCCACATGGCACAGGTGTACATGCACAGATGTGCATGTTCACAGAAATTCGTTATTTACCATGCAATAGTATTTCATGGTAAATAGCGAATTCCTAGGGGCCTGTGGCACTGTTTCCAGTGCCACCTACATCCCATATTACCGATTCTGTACATTTACCGATTCGGTAAATATACAGAATCGGTAATTTTCTGGCCCCCTACATCTGAAACAACAAATACCGGTCGGTAACAGCCGATAACGGCCGTTACCGACCGGTATTTGGCCACCTACATATGGCCCTCTATCTATACGGTAAATAAATCAGGGGAGAGTGGGCAACCCTGCCGCATACCTCTTTTAATTTGAAATTCCTTAGTAAGGCTACTGTTTATGAGTATTTTTGCCACCGGAGCTGCCTATATGTTTGTAACTGCCTTTAAAAAGTTGTTGCCTAAGCAGTACTGGAGTATTACTTTGCGTAAAAACATCCAGTTGATTTGATCGAATGCTTTTGCGGTGTCGAACTTGAGAACTTGGATGGATTTACTTTGACTCGAATGGCGAATGCTTTTTCAGACCACATGCTGGTACTAGTGCGCCTCCTGCCCTAGTTACCTATTTTAAACGAACCCGCCGACG
Source organism: Lissotriton vulgaris (assembly GCF_964263255.1). Lineage (NCBI taxonomy): Eukaryota > Metazoa > Chordata > Amphibia > Caudata > Salamandridae > Lissotriton > Lissotriton vulgaris. Next base: position 1,271,564,162 of record NC_141689.1, read on the forward strand.
GACCCTCCTCGTGTAGGGCTCCTAGCGGTTTTAAAAACTATTGTATAATATTTTATTTTGTTTGCACTATAATTTCGTTTACACTGTAATTTGATTACTAAATTTATTGTGTACCAGTGTAGTGCTACTAGAGGCGCGATCCCCGTTCCACCACCGATGATTTGGCTTGTTGTGGAGGGATAGACCGCCATACTGGGAAGGGCTACATCGGACTTCCGGGTTGAGAGGTTAGCAGTCTAGCTGCTCGCCTACTCAGCTACTTAAACTCGTGGTTTAGCCCCTCACATTTGGATTTACTTTGACTCGAATGGCGAATGCTTTTTCAGACCACATGCTGGTACTAGTGCGCCTCCTGCCCTAGTTACCTATTTTAAATGAACCCGCCGACGGACGCTCCTCGTGTAGGGCTCCTAGCGGTTTTAAAAACTATTGTATATTTTATTTTGTTTGCACTATAATTTCGTTTACACTGTAATTTGACTACTACATTTATTGTGTACCACTGTAGTGCTACTAGAGGCGCGATCCCCGTTCCACCACCGATGATTCGGCTTGTTGTGGAGGGATAGACCGCCATACTGGGAAGGGCTGCATCAGACTTCCGGGTTGAGAGGTTAGCAGTATAGCTGCTCGCCTACTCGGCTACTTAAACTCTATGCCCCCACGGAAGCGCAGCGGACGAGCGCAGCGGGCGCGCCAAGAGTGGGCCGAAGGCGCGCTTAAGCCAAGCCCGTCTGCGCCCGTCCGCGCCGGGACCGGGCCCAGAGCCACCTCCCCTGTGCGAAATACATCTTCGCACCAAGCCCCGCTAATCCGGTACACTGCTGACCAGTTAAGAGAGATAAACGTAAGTGTCTTTCCACACCATTGCTCTCCTATGTCTTGTGTGTCACTATCTACGCTTCCTAGCTCTCCTTGCCCTACATGTCTTTTTTCACTCCCAGATCTCTGCCCACCTACTCAGCCCTCCTGTTCGAAATTAAGGCCCCCTTACTCTGCTGCCCTTATTAATGCCCGATCCTTACCTAGGCATAACTTAGAAATCCGGGAATTAATTAGTAACTTAGACCTGGATATTCTGTTCATCACAGAAACTTGGGGCGATGCGGCCTCGGGACCGGACTTTTGCTCAGCCACTCCTGAGGGCTTTCTTGTATCCAAACTGGACAGACCCTTAGGTAGGGGCGGGGGACTTGCCATAGTCCATAAAGCTAAGTTTTGCCTAAAAACTGAACCAATGCCCGCTCTGACCAGTGAGGTTCTTAAGTTCTCCATTATACTTAACAACAACCAAGTCTTTAAGGGCAGTCTTCTTTATCGACCTCCAGGCCCACGCACTCACTTTCTCTCCAATCTTGGTGAGATATTACAACCGTGCACAGAATCGTCGGACTACACAGTCCTGGGAGATTTTAATTTCCATCTTGAATCTCCCGTGGACAAAGATACGATTCAACTTATTGCCGATCTGGAAGCACTAGGACTACACCAACTAGTCACAGTCCCGACCCATCAAGCTGGTTACACCTTGGATGGGCTGTTCACCAACAACTCTGCTATGTCACTAACTAAGGTGCTACCTCTGACTTGGTCAGACCATGATGCAGTAATTTTTAGTATAAAGCACATAACCCTAATCCAGCACAATCTAAATCACAAACTGCGCAGAGTATCCTTGACTGGAAAAACTTAGATCTCTCCCTGTTTACCCAATTACTCACTACTCCCCCTTTTGACACTTCTGCCAACCCTAATCAGGCATCTATCAAATACCACAATTGGCTCCTGGACGCACTCAACAAGGTGGTGCCCACCAAGTTAGTTTTTCCAAACCGTGCTACTAAATCTGCTAGATGGTTCTCAGAGGAACTTAGACTGCAGAGGCAGCACTGCAGGAACCTTGAGAGACATTGGCGAAAGCACTATAATCTTCATGATAAACAAAGCTATAAAGCTGCCATAGCCATTTACAAGCGTGCCATAATCTCTCATAAAAGGGCCTATTACCTATCCCAAATAGAGCTTGCACAAAATTCATCTAGAAAACTGTTTCAAACAGTTACCATCTTATCGACCCCTCCATCTGTTTCTGCAATTGAGCCATCCCAAGACCTCTGTAACTCCTTAGCTGATTACTTTACTAGCAAAGTCACTAATATCTACGCTACCTTTTCTTCTTTAGCCCATTCCAAAGGCTTTGACCCTCGACCTATTTCTACACCGGCTGCTGGTCCCACTCTTTCTTTGTTTCACCCTATCCTTGCTGAGACAATCAATACACAGCAACCATTACCTCAGGCTCCCCGCTTGACCTGTGCCCTCCATCGGTACTTAATTTACTCAGTGAAATCATCACACCTCCCCTTACCAAGATTTGCAACTCTATGTTCCTTATGGGTGAGTACCCACAGATATGGAAGAAAACAATAATTAAACCTCTGTTAAAAAAACCTTCACTGGACCCTCTAGAACTAGCCAGTTACAGACCCATAGCCTGCCTTCCTTTCCCAGCAAAAATCTTTGAAGCACTCATGAACCATCAACTCTCAGAATTCATTGATCAACATCATTTGCTGGATGATACCCAATTTGGATTTAGAAAAGGCCATGGGACAGAAACAGCACTGATAAAGGCGGCTGATGAGATCAGAACAATTTTAGACCACAATGGGGTGGCTGCACTCATATTGCTTGATCTCTCCGCCGCCTTTGACACGGTCGATCACTCCATCTTGATCGACCGTGTCTCAGCACTGGGGGTTAACCATCTAACCAGAGACCTTATAGCCTCCTTTCTGGCCAACCGCTCCCAATCTGTGAAACTTGGCACTTTCTACTCGCCCACATCCACACTACCCTGTGGAGTACCCCAGGGATCATCGCTAAGTCCGACACTATTTAACATCTATGTGTCGGACTTGGCGAGGGTCATAAAAGCTTATGGGTTGAGTTTGACTACCTATGCATACGACATCAAATTGGTGTTGGCGGTCCATTAGAATGGTTTGGCAGTTGCATCAAGATTCCAGGAGGCTATGCTAGCCATTGGCTCCTGGATGCTGATGAACTGCCTAAAAATAAATTCGAATAAGACAGAGGTGATGACCTTTGGCAGCCTGTCCCCGGTATGGTCTGACATTTGGTGGCCCACTGACTTCGGCCCCCCTCCGGCACCGGTTGCCAAGGTCAGGAACCTTGGGGTCATATTCGACACCAAATTAACATTTATCCATCATGTTAATACTGTGACTTCATCCTATTTCTTCACCCTTAGAAAAATCTAAAAACTTCCCTGCTTACCCCCAGCGGCAGGAATAACATTGATAACCAACCTAATATTTTCAAAATTGGACTATTGCAATGCCCTCCTGCTAAATGCCCAACAGCAGGTTGTGGATAAACTGCAATCGGTCCAAAATGCGGCAGCTAGGGCACTTCTTTCCATTGCCAAATACCAACCCGTTTCAACGGCCATACGGCAACTGCACTGGCTCAGAGTCAGAAGCCGCATAAAATTCAAGGCCCTCTGTATTGCATATAAGGCCAGCCACAACTCAGGTCCTCAATTTTTAATAAATGCTTTCAGGATTTACACCCCCAGCAGGTCTCTCCGTTAGGCATCCAACTACCTTCTTCCTCTTCCTAGCACCAGGACAGTTGCTTGGGGAGACAGACGCTTTTTAGTAGCTACGGCGAGGCTTTGGAATACTCTCCCTCTCACCATCAAGACCAGCCCAACCCTTTTAATTTTCCAAAAACAGCTGAAAACGTGGCTCTTTGATCAATAAATTAATTTTTCATTATTTCTGTCAATGCATAATCCTCTGCGCCGAGACACCTTCGGGTATTTGTGCGCAATACAAATTTAATAAACATAAACATAAACATAAACATAAACAATATCGATAGCTCCAATCAATTGATGGGTGTGAGTAGTGCATTTTTCTCCCCTTAATAAACCCTTTTTGATCTTCATGAATTAAATGGCTGGTGATGTGCCCTAGTCATGCTGCTAACATTTGTGTGAACATTTTATAATCGTTGTTTCAGAGAGATATAGGTCTCAGTCAGTCAAAATACTTTATTCGATAATTCAATATCATAAAAAGACAGTATTGAACAATATATAAATAACAGTTACATGATTAAAAAAGTACACAAGATTTCACAAAATGTCATAGCTATAAAAAAGAAGATGTTTAAAAGACATTAAAAATTTTTTAAAAGATCAATACCTATGCAATGTATGTACTATACAAGATTGCATGAGCTTAAATTGTAGAGAATACAATCAGGTGTGGAGGTTCAGAATCTTTTTTCTTTCCCTGACAGCCCCCACCAAAAAACTTGCAACATGAGCGATGACCCTGGGGCTGTTCAGTAATTGCAAGTATAGGAGAGCAGGTCTCACCTGAATGAACCCTGCTTCCTTAATAATAGGGATAAGAAACTTCCTCATTTGCTCCATGTAATGGCCGCAAAACATTAAGAAATGCATCGCGTCCTGCTTAGAAAAGTTATCACAGGAACACGGGGGCGCTTGGTCAGAAGTACACCATGCGTTTAATTGACCTAGGTTCAAATAAATCAAATTCAAACGAAAACGCGTTAAAAGAAATCTATGGTAGGGTCTATTAACCAAAACCAAATAAGGCTGAGGGCCTGGAGGGTTAGAAATCATAAGGTGGGATCTGACAGTTATTTTTCTAAGTTCATTCTCTTCTCTATCCAGTGACAACCTTTGTAGCATTGCCACTTTTGTTAAGGATACATCCTTTGCGGATATTTTTTCCGGCTCAAAAAAGAGCTCTGGCCTTCCAATGTTCTGAAAACCTTTCTTGACATACAATAACCACTTAATTTTGTTTGCGTTATCTAAATGAAGACAATCCCTGAGAATAGAGTGATTCAGGGAGAGTTCTTCATTTAGCCATGTCTTTAGCCAGGTTATTAATGGCGCTATTTTTATTGAGTCAGTAATAAAACCCACACCCAACTCCGAATGCACTGAGAAGGAGGTGGTTGACTGGGGGACTGATAGAATTGCCCTCAGAAATTTGTTTTCAGTAATTTGTAGGCAATCTGTCGCACCATATCCCCACAAAGAACAACCATATGTTGCTACCGCCAGAGACTTTGCCTTATATATGCTTAGTAATGCTTCTATAGGCCTACCCCCGAGCTTTTTGCTAAAGGCCATAATGGCCATAGAGGATCTAGCGAGAGCACTGTTTCTGGTTTTAATCTGTGTGTTCCAGAGCCACCTTTCCTCGAAAGTAATGCCTAGGTAGGGGAATGTTGGAACTCTGCTTAATTCCTCACTACCGCAAGAGAAAGTTTTCACATTCTTCTTTCGAGAGCCTTTCCCAATACCATGGTGTGGGATTTTTTTACATTAATTTTAAGGTCTAATGATGACATAAAGACCTCAAATGCGTCCAACAAAAGTTGAAGTCCCACCCCGGTTCGTGAGAGAAGGACAGCATCATCTGCGTACAGGAGAACCGGTAAACCCAGCCCTCCTGCACGTGGTGTGTCTGCCTTCACTGCCTTAAGCACCGATTCAAGGGCATTTATATAGATCGTGAACAGGAGGGGGGCCATAATGCAACCCTGCCTGACACCCCTATCTGAGTGAAAGTAGCTAGAACAACGCCCCTCTGTGCTTACCCTAACGGTGGCCCGCAGGCCAGAGTGCAAGTCCGCCAGGAACTTCACCAAAATTGAGTCAAGGCCTAAGTCAATTAAGGACTGCCATAGTTTCGACCGATTCACCAGGTCAAAAGCAGATGAAAGGTCCATAAAACCTAAGTATGAGGACCCTTCCTTGGCAACGGTGTATTTGTCCACTAACAGTTGTGAATTTAGACACTGATCTAAAGTGCTTCTTTTGGATCGAAATCCATATTGGACATTTGATAAGATCCCTTTGTCATCAAGCCAATTCTGCAGTTTACGCAGAATAACCCGCCCCAGAATTTTAACGGATGAATCTATTAGGGCGATTGGGCAATAACATGCAGGGTCTGACCGATCTCCCTTCTTAAATACCGGGACGATAGTAGACTCTTTCCATGATGGTGGTATGTTCTTTTGGTTTAATGCGTTAAAAACCCTACTCAGGATTTTTGACCATAGTTTAGGATCGCACTTAAAGATATCTGCTGGGACCCCGTCCGGTCCAGGAGCTTTATTTTTCTTCGTTTCATCTATAGCCCTTTCTACTGCTGCGGCTTCAAAAGGTCTATATGACTCACATTTCAAGGGGTATTTTTCTGGTTTTAAAATTAAACTGATGGTGGCTCCATTCCAGGTTTTCGGGAGGGCTGGACCTTTAGTGAAGATCATATTAAATAATTCCACTAATCTGGGACCCAGTGTTTCTTTTAGAACCATGTATAGCTCATTTGGTAGTGCATCTGGACCTGCTGCCTTCCCGCTCTTCAGTCTCTTTAGAGCATCAGTCACTTCTTCCACAGTAATTTCTGCATTCAACAGTTCCCTTTCTTCTGCCTCTAACCTTGGAAACTCTCAGGTAGGAATCAACTAAATTACTAGGTACCACTAGGTCTTCATCATGTAGAGACTGAAAAAAGTCTGTAAAACCTTTCTCAATCCCCAGGTCATCTACTACCTGTCTTCCCATGTTATATTCCCTGTATTGCAATAATCTTATTTCTGTCAGACTTGGGGCCCCATTAGGATGGCGGGCGGACCCTTGCAGAAAACGGCACTGCCCGCCTTAAGGGCGGGGGTCCCGATGTCGGCAGTAGGATGCGCCGGCCACAGTGGCGGGAGCATCCCCCATTTTTAACATTGTGGCGGGCAGTGCTCACTGCATCGCCGCCACAATGTTAAAAATGAATGTGCGCATTTGCATAAACAAAGCGGCAGGCACCACACGGTGCCTGCTGCTTTGCTTATGCAAATGCTGGGGGTTACCACCGGTACCCCCTGTGTTCACCCCCACCCCTCCTTCACTCTGGGGGCCCGCAGGGGGCCCCCAGAGTGAAGACTGCATGCCGCCACGGAAAGTCATCCGATTTGGCCATACTAATATGGCTGGCGGTGTCTATGAGACACCACCACCATATTAATCCTTTTCCGCCCCGGCCGCAAGGCGACCGGGGCGGAAAAGCGGTGGACGGTCTTTCCGTCCGCCGCTGTCCCCCCTGCCATATTAATATGGATGGGGGAATTCGGGAGTGGATGTCGGGCGGATTTCCCCTGCCAGGCCGGCGGTGGCTACCACCAGCCTGGCGGGGGCATTCCGCTAGACATCCTAATGGGCCCCTAAGTCTTAGTTTTCCAAGCAAGGAGTTTCCCTCTGCCTTCCCCATATTCACAGTTTGCTAGATTGCAGGCTTCCCACTTTTTCCTAACCCTTTCCTTCAATAAGTTTGATCATTTGCTTTTCGTTTTGTGAATTTCGTCCTCTGCCTTTTCTTGTTCTAGACTTGACATTGCTGCCTCAAGGATCCTGTGTTGATCTAGAATCTCTGTCTCCAACTGATATATTTTATGTCTATTCTCCACATTTCTTGTGGCCCCCAGACCAATGAGAGCTTCCCTTATTACTGCTTTATAAGCATCCCAAAATATTTGGATAGGAGTTTCCTTGTTGATGTTATTCTCAAAGTATTCCTCTGCTATAATTTTGTATTTTTCTGTTACCTGTTTATTTAAAAGGAGCGTGCAATCGACGGTCCATCTTATAGCTGCCTGGGGAGACCCTTGGTTTATTTCTATACAGACTGGAGAATGGTTGGATAAATGTGCAGGAACGTGTTCGACCTTGTTACCGCAATTACTTATTGATTTTTACATAAGGAAAAAAATCAATCCTTGATGCGTGACCATACTTTTTGTTTTTGTAGATAAATGTATTATTTCGATTTCCCTTAGTTTTCTATACGTCTACCAGACCTACGTCTTCTGTAAACCTATTCAACCATTCTCTCTTTTCTGGAGATTTAATGCTTTTCTGGGTGGATATCTATCAATTTTAGGATCTAGTAATTAATTAAAGTCTCCTCCCAGAATAATTGGAGCGGAAACTTCTATTAATTGGGAATATAATGCTAGAAGTGGACCGGGTTATCTGTATTTGGCCCATAGTACCCAGCAATAATACATGGGTTTCCCCCTATTTTTACTTTAACAACTGCCCATCTTCCCTTCAAATCAGTACATTGCTCTAGAATTTTTGCTTTTGACGATCTTTTAAAAATGATTGCTATCCCTTTGATAATACAGCAAGCTTGATTAGTGCAGATGCAACTGTCAACCCATTTTTGATGTTTCATAATTTTACTCCATTCTGCTTTTAAAAGGAGTCTCTCACAAAATTATAACTTCACACTTCACTATTTTTAAATGTTGAAAAATTTGTTGGTGTCTCTTCTTTACTCTGAGGCCATTCACATTCCAGGACATGATATTTATGGTCTTGTTAACCAGAATTTTGGCCATTGTTTTTTTCTTGTTCTTTTCCTCTTAAGAACCTCCCTTGTTCTGCTGGTATCTTGTCTACAATGGTGTTCAGCATATCAGACCATATTTTTGTGGGTTTTTTTTTCAAAACCCCCACAAAAACAAACTAAAAGTGCAAATAAATAACAAAACTCCCCCCCTCCCCTGGAGAACCCTCCCTATTGTCATTGGACAAAACTTGTGGGTCCAATGCGAGCACCGGCAATCAAGGCTCTGGTTACGCACTAGAGATGACCCCTAGGTTTAACTCTGCTACTGCTGTAATTTAATTTGCTCTATGAGATTGACTACTTCTTTTGGCTCTTTGATGTTGTAGGTCTTATTCTTCCACATGATTCTTAGTGACCTGAGATCTTGCATGTAATTTCCCAGCTCCTGTGTGGCTCTTGATAGGTCGGAACAAATTTTGAAGCTATAATCTCCTTTTTCAAAAGTCCCCGCTTTTAGAACATCATTCAAAAAATGTTCTTTCAAGGTGTAGGTTTTGGAATGTACTAGTATTCTCCAGGCATTTTTCTTTAAGTTATCAAGTCTAACGGGATCTCTGTGAACTCTTTGGATATCTTCGTCCAGCGTTTTCTCATCCATCCCAGGGATATGATCTTTCAATAGTTTTACCACAAAGTTTCTTATGTTCTGTCCTCTTGACCCCTCTGGAACGTTTAATATTCGCAGGTTATTCTGCAGTGTTTCAATCTTGTCTCAAGTTCCTTCTCGTTTGATTTTAAAGTGCAGATTTCTCCCTCGCAATCTTTTACATCTTTCCCGATTTTTTCCACTTTAGTTTCCACAACAATTACCCGGTCCATTAAGGAGTTGACTTTAGACTCAAGTGCTTCGCAAGTTGCCTTGATATTTTCTTGGTTCTTCTCTAACTTGGCAAAGTTTGTTCTCATCTCGCCAATTAGGGTCCCCAACAGGTTTCCCATCCCAGCTTGTAAGCCTTGTTCCAGAGTATTTTCTTGCCTGTTTTGAGGTGTGCCTTGGAATAATGTATGTTTTGCCTCTGGACCTTCCTGGTAAGCTATTTGAGGAGTCACCCCAACCTCTTCGGGGTCCCTCAAAATTAGGGCTTGAAACCAGTTATGCATCTCTCCTCCTTCATCCCTAGGGGGAGTCACTGCAGATTGCATTTCTTTGACCCCACCAGTATGATTCTTCCCTTCAGTAGCTAAGACTATAGGTGCTTGTTTTTCTCGTATTTTAAAGAAGGATAGGTTGGAGGGTGTCACCTTGATCTTCACCCCTTGACTAGTTTGAGCAGCTTTAGTTGATAAAAAGGTAATGCTCCCCCCCCCCCCGGATTCTGAGTCTTCTGCCTGTCTCCCAATTTATTGCTGTTTTTTTTGTAATAATAGTAGGAGTTACGACCCGATCTTCCACTGAGGAGCTTTGACCGGCTTCCCCAGTGAACTCAGAGACTAAGTGCTTGCTCCTTAAGGAGTAACTTAAGCCTTGATTTTGTACCCAGGGGGGATCTATTATGGGGGGACTTTTTGTTCCCTTGTGCTTTTTAAAACCACTGTCCGGGTTACGGCTTGTAAAGAGTGCTCTGATAGTGGTCTAACTAGGGGTTTGGGAGCTACCAGATCACCTTTCTTACCCCTCCCCATTCACCTTACCGGAGTCATGTGCACCAACTCTTTCATTTTTTTCCTTTTTTCCACTTTTCTCGGCCCAATTGTTAGTTACGGGGCGGTTGGTCCAGTCACTGGTAGGACCACAATAGGCAATTCTAGCCGTGGCTCTTCAGCTGCATAGTAGTCCCGCTGCAGCTTCCACCCACACACTGCCTCTGTGCATGCGTATCCCCATAATCCCTCTTGGGAGCTTAGACCGCAGCTCCTCACTACCGATTCCTTGTCCGTGACTATGCGGGTGAAAGAGCCGGTGCCGTGAACTCAACTTCAATGCCCCTTGTCTCATGGGCTCAACCGCTGCTTTTCATACACCAGGGTGAGTTTCTTTCTGTCCCATAACCCTTTTTAGCCCAATATATTGCAAATTGTACGGAACGTAACAGTCAGATTCCTTTTATAGTGAAAAATGACCCTTTTTTTGCAAAGTGCCTAGCTGTAGATTTTGAACCCTAGCTTTGCCGGCACCTAGGGAAGCCTAGCAAACCAATACATTTTTTAAAACTGGACACCCAGGGAAATACAGGATGGGGTGACTGGACTGGCCCCACCAGGTTCTGTTACCCAGAATCCCTTGCAAACCTGAAAATGTGTCTAAAAAAACACATTTTTCTCTGTGGAGGAAAGTTGTGGAATCTGCGTGGATCCACAAAATTCCACCCACCCCATTTTCCCCAAAGCCTTTTGAGAAAAATGGTACCTCACAAGTGTGGGTAGGCTTAGGCCCACAACAGGGTTTGGTAGTTTCCCAAGATGGCCCCCGAGCCTGGTGGCAAAAACCCAGGTGCCCCCCCAAAAACCAGGTAGCTCTGTTATAGGTAAGTTTGATGTCGCCTCAATAGGTTTTGGGCCCTTGCCTATTGCGGGTACTTGACCCACCCATGCGCATGAGGCATCATTTTTATCAAGAGACCAGGGGGAACGGTGAGTGTGAGAACATTTGTGGATCCAAGTAGATTTCAGAACTTTTCCCACACAGAAATTTGAGTAAAAAGTTATTTTTTCAGCTAAATTTGAGGTTTGCAGGGGATTGTGGGTAGGAAAAGGTGACTCAAGCAAGCCATTCCTTGCTGGACTCCCTCAGTTATCTAGTTTTCAGAAATGTGTGGGTTTGGTAGGTTTCCCTAGATGGCCACCGAGCCCGGGGCCAAAAACTCATGGGACCCCCCTTGCAGAACCAGGTTGTTTCGTGATTGATAATTTTGATGTCGCCTCAATAGGTTTTGGGCCCTTGCCTGTTACGGGTCTTTGACCCACCCAGGCAAATGAGGCACCATTTTTCTCAGAAGACTTTGGGGAATGCGGGGTATGTAGAAAGTTATGGACACATGCAGATTCCAGAACTTTCCCACAGAGAAATTTGAGAAAAAAGTGATTTTTCCATATTAATTTGATGTTGGCAGGGGATTCTGGGTAGGAAAACGTTAGGGGACCCACGCAAGCCATACCTCGCTGGACTTCCCCGGGTGTCTAGTTTTCAGAAATGTTTGCGTTTGGAAGTTTCCCAAGATGGCTGTCAAGCCCGGGGACAAAAACCCAGGTGACCCTCCTTGCAATACTAGGTTGTTTTGTGATAGGTCATTTTGATGTTGCCTCAGTAGGTTTTGGGCCCTTGCCTGTCACGGGTACTTGACCCACCCATGCAAGTGAGGTATCATTTTTATCGGGAGGCCTAGGGGAACGCTGTGTGTGTGGAAATTTGTGGATCCACGTTGTGAGAAGTTGGTCTGGCATATGAATTCCACTATTCTAGTGGGCACCTTGCACCAGTCTTACCACCCTTACTGATGTTGGGTTTAAGACAACCTTTAGATAAGGCTATCCTAGTGGTAGCTGTGGAGAGCAGCCTTCAGGCTAAGTCTTGAAGGAATGTAAAGCAGGTTGTTTTATCAATCTATAATGATCAAATGAAAGAGCACCACACCAGGTATATATCAAATATTTATTTATTTATTCTAAACACAACCCCTCTAGTCTCTCTATGAGGCTAGAGGCAAAAGTACAATACAAAAACTTTAAATAGCACACAGTAAATAGCACAGTATATGTTTTGTCCTAAGGGCCTCACAAACCATAAACTAAAATAGTGGTATAAGAACCACATGAGGGATAGAAGTGAGGCCTAGGGCCTGTAGAACCGCTGGGGCAACCAGGAATCACTCAAGGTAGGGATGCAGGAGACCCACGGGGGATGATGCGTACAGTGTCTAAACACAGCCACGAATCACTATAGACTTCTATGAGGAAAGTTTAAGTTCTAATTTTAAAGTTTAAGGACACTCAGGAGTGGACTGCGGTGAAACCCCTTTAGACTAGGACACTTTGAGAGTCAAGACCCACGGGAACACCAGAGTAGTCGTGTTACCTCACCCAGGGAAGCCAGGTGCATAGGTGTCTTTTCGTGTCGGGTTTTGTTGGCGATTCCAATGGAGAGCTGCGAAGAAGTGCTGCAGGCGACCAGAGGAAAAGTGTCCGGATGGATCCAAGGGTGAATCAGAGATCTGAAACCCTGAAAGCAGAGGGGACAGAGTCTGGGTCACTAGCCAGTGACCAGGATGGCGACAAGAAGATGTCAGCCGTTGCCGGGTGCTTTCAAGTGAAGTAGGTGCAGCTTGGCTCTTCAGCCACAAGGGCCCAGGAGGTGTCGAAGACAACCAGAAGCTGGATTCAAGCTTTCCAACAAAGGAAGTTGAGTGCTGGAGCGTCGGAATCCAGATTGGACCCAACAAGCCTTGACAACAGCAACCCACGCAAGATGCAAAGATTAGCTTCAGTCTAAACCAGCAAGGTCTGAGGGACTCACCTTTTGGAGGGGAGCCAGAACACATCTTGAGCAACCAGGAAAGCTCAGGAAACAAAGGATTGTCCTTTGGGGAGACCCACTAGCCAACAGACTAGATATCGCGAAGGAACCTCATGCTGCGGTGAAGAAAACGGGCCCATGGAACACTTGTGGAGTAGAGGCATCTCAGCTTCGGTGCAAAAGGTGCTCGGGCCAGGGCCACAAATAGCCCATTGGAAAACATCGGAAAACTTTGAGAAGTAGATGCACTTGCAAGCCTGCAGGATGTCCAGAAGTTCCGGTCCCACATCTCAAGATAGCTACAGGTCTCAGCTTTGCTAGGGACTCATGTCAGCCTCGGAGATGTCTGGAAGTCCATATCCTGTGTTGCAGATTCTTTGGGATCCGGCGGGAGCCTCGAAAATGCCGACTGGCAAGATGCTTCTTTGGTGCTTGTTTGAACAGGGAGGTCACTCCTTGACCCCAAGGGAGATTTCTTCCGTCTTCCAGTCGATATGGAATGTTGAAGGTCCATGATTTTGTCTTCAGAGTTTCATCCAGGGTAATCTAAAGTCCTAGTGACTGGGTTCCTATACTTATACTAAGTTGAGGGGTTGGACTAACTCTAGGGTCCCACCTATGGGAGGATCTGGGGAAGGGGTGGTTGCACCCCTTCCCCTTTGTCCAGTTTCACGCCAGAGCTGGGGCTAGTGCCCCAGCAACCAGTTTGAACTGGGAAATGCAACCTTGTGTGCCCCAGGCAGTGTCTGAAAAGCATTCAGTGAATGCAACCCACCCTGCCCCAATACACTAAAGCCTTACTGGGAAAGTGCTAGCCCCTCCCTGGGCAGGAAACCTATTGTCCAGGCCTCCCGAACCGGAGTTTCATCCAGCAGCAGGAGGTCAGACTTGTGTCTGTGGCAGCAGCATCCATTTTGCGATGCTGGGGCTCTTTAAAACATTTACCGGGTGTGCCAGTGTGTACATGTCTTCTCCCTCTAGAAGGGTGGAACGCCAACCCCGCTGCCAGAACTGTCGGTGGTAGTATTTCAAAGTTTTTGACACCAAACACAACATGTTTTGATAAAGCCAACCTAAAGTTAGCATTAACCGCAAGGATTATAATGCACTTAAGAGTACATTGTATGGCCATATCTCAGAACAGTTATAAGGAAGGGATTCCGGAAGCTGCAGAGGGGGTCAGCTCATGCTAGGGCACCCTCTCACACAAAACCAAGCACTCTGCCTTCAGGATTGTCAAGGCCTGCCATAGGAGTGACTTATAGGTTAATATGTGTTGGTTTTAAATGGTGGATATTGGTATACTATATCCCAGTAAGGAGTTCTTACACCACCTTGCCCAGGCAGCAAGTGCAGACCAGTGGTGTCATTTTGGAAGGCTTCCCAGAGGTGGCATAATACATGCTTCAGCCCCTGGTAGGCCTCTGGGGTGCCTATGCCCTTATTACCCAGGGTACAATATACTAGGGGCTCACAAGGTAACTCAGTAACCAATCTGGTATGTACCTAAAGTACATGCAATCCATTTAGAGAGAGAACAGTTAGGCTGTGGTCCTGATTGGCAGGGCCACAGCCAGACTAAAGTAAAAAAACAGTAAAACACAGCAAACAGTGGGGGTAACCATAGGAAGCAGATCCTAGTATCCTACACCCCCCCCCCCCCAAAGCAAGGACTTTAAACTAACCTTGACCAGTTGAGTCTTCATGTTCTAAGTGGAAATATCTGGAGAGTCCATCTGCATTGGCATGGTTACATGGTTGGCATGGTTACTCCCTGAGCAGTTTGGGATTTTCACCCTTCATCTGTTTTAGCGTTAGGAGGGGCTTATGGTCTGTCTGAACTGTGAAGTGAGTGCCAAACAAGTATGGCCTCAGCATCCTCAGAGCCCAAACCACAGCAAAGGCATCCCTCTCAATAGCTGACCAACGTTTCTCTCTAGGGGTCAGCCTTCTGCTAATAAAAGCTACTGGCTGGTCCTGACCAACATCATTCGCTTGTGATAGCAGAGTTCCTACCCCCAACTCAGATGCATCTGTTTGGACAATTAATTCTTTGGAGTAGTTAGGACTTTGCAGAATTGGTGCAGTGCACATGGCCTGCTTTAGGTCATCAAATGCCTTTTGACAGCTGACTGTCCACTGAACTTTCTTAGGCATTCTTTTATTAACTCATTTAGGGGTGTCGCAATGGATCCATACCCGTTGACAAATCTTCTGTAATACCCAGTCAGGGCCAAGAAAGCTCTGACCTGAGTCTGGGTGGTTGGAGCAACCCAGTCCATTATGGTCTGGATTTTGCTCTGCAATGGTTGAACCTGGCATCCACCTACAAGGTGGCCTAGGTACACAACCTGACTCTGCCCTATCTGGCACTTAGTAGTCTTGAGAGTTAGGCCTGCTTTATGCAGGGCCTCCAACACATTTTTTCAGGTGGGTCAGGTGATCTTCCCAGGTGGAGATAAAGACAGCAATATCATCAAGATAAGCTGCACTATAGGCTTCCAGGTCTGTTAAGACTTTATTCACCAACCTTTAAAATGTGACAGGTGCATTTTTCAGACCAAAGGGCATTACCACAAATTGATAATGTCCAATAGGGGTTGAAAATGCTGTCTTTGACTTTGCATCATCAGCTAGTCTGATCTGCCAGTAGCCAGCTGTTAGATCAAATGTGCTCAAAATTTGGCAGATGCCAAAATATCTATGAGCTCATCTGCTCTAGGAAATGGATGGGCACCAGTCCTAGTGACTGCATTGAGACCTCTGTGGTCTACACAAAACCTCATATCTCTCTTACACCCTGGGTGTGAGGCTTGAATGAATGAATGAATGAAAAAGGTTTTATAACGCACAGACTTAGCCCAGAAAGGGCATCAAGGCGCAAAGGACAGACGAACAAAAAAGAAAACAGCACACCCTGCCACTAAAGATATCAGGGGTCCCAATAGGAATCCACAATGTTACATATGGGGTGACATTAGCAACACATCTGAGCCATAGACTTTACTAGTATTTTGGAGTCATGATCCTTTTATTATTATTTTTTATAAGTTTTTTCTCCCAAAGTAATGGTTTTTGTGAAACACATTTCATATATATACCTTTTTCCAAAGATCATAAAACAGAAAACAAACAAGTGAATGCATAGGACAATTAGATAAAATACATATACATGTTTCTCACACTCCCGTACACACTAGGACAACTCACATACACTCCGGAATTTGCTGATTCATTCACTATCTCATTCATTCAACCAATGACATACAAGGGGACACACACAACTGCCATAGTGTAGAATTATATATTTAGACAGGGGTGCCAATTATGGATGCTGAACAAGTAAGAGGATATGGTCAATGTGGACTAAGTTGTTGCAGTCCAAAAAGTTCACGCCGACGCGCGTTTCGGTGTTCGATGCCAGTATAGGCCACACCTTCTTCAGGGCGGGGGGTGTGTACAAACAGGGAGAGGGAACAAACAAGCGAGTTAGTATAAGTTGTATGGCGTTTAAATTTCTATAGGTACATCAACGGGTTTTAACTCCGGAGGTTTGCTCGATAAATGGATAGATATGGGATTCCTGTCCAGTTCGGCGAGATAGGTGGTTTTTCTATTTTACCATCTGGACTTGCAGGGCACAATCCATCCTGCTTCACAATTTCATAGAGTTAATTTTATTGGCTCAAATAACCGAGGGGTTATTCGGTGTATCTGCTCCGAGGTAACAGCTTGTTTATTTTCCGTTTTGGTCTAATAAGGATTAAAAACAAGCTGGCTATGAGTCCATGGTTGATTCGGGGCAGAGAGGGAGAGGAAGCTCTGGTCAGTTCGACGGTCCGGCCGTTAAAAATTTTGCTCGATATTGGGACGATATCGGGACAGAAACCGGGATCGGCGGCTGTTTTTTCATCCACTGACGAACATTTTTACGACTTACCGCCTTGGCGCAAAAATTTTTAACGGCCAGACGGTCGAACCCTAAAAGAGATAAAGAAGATCGTGTAACTGTGTTTTTTTTTTACTATTTGTTGCAGGACCCAGGATAACCTATCATCGAATAAAACCCCTAAGTAGGTAAAAGAGGATGCTGAAGAAACTTCCACTCTATTACAGTAAAAGGGTTTAATTTTTCTAGCTCTGACTTGTTGACATAGTATGTGACTTACCAATATTCACTATCAGGTCCAGAGAGTGAATATAGGCCCCAAAGGCGCCAAGGAGCCTATGAAGGCCTACCGCGGTACGGGCTAAAAGTACAGCATCATCCGCATATAGGAGAACAGGGATTGGGCAGTCTCCTACACGCGGAATATCCAGGGCTGCCTCCACCAGTGATTTATCCTAATCATTAATGTAAAGAGTAAAAAGCAGGGGTGCCAAAATGCATACCTGCTCAATTTAAAAGATCTAGTGCATTTACCAGCCTAGGATATCCTAACCGATGCTGTAAGGTGTTGATGGAGATTGACACCATACTTGCGGGGCTTCTTTTTAGCCCCACTTCAGTGGCGACGGCCTTTTCTCCTTATTGCATTTGCTTCATTGTCTTCATATTAAACCTTTTTCATTCACGCTTTAACACTTATCCTCCTTGGTTAGCCTAATTCTTTTGATTACTTCTTCAACTTTTCTTCGTGCAAGGGAATGCTAATTTCCCAAGTTTCATATGTCTAGGTGGGCCCTCAGAACCTCTCTTCCCAAAGACACGACTGAAGCATGGTTCATTTCTAACAGTTTATTATCTTCCAATGCATTTCGGACTCATTGGTCCTTCGTCAGGGAACAAACTGCAAATAACAATCGAACATGTCTTACAAACTCATTATTTAAAAAAACAATGCATATATTACATTTTCCGTCATTTACCCTTCATATCTCGCCTAGTTACCACTAGTCTATAACTCAATCGGTTCTTCGGTTACCCGCCCTTTCCTGTGCCTTTCAACTACTCCCGTCTGGGTCCTCACTCGATATATTCCTGTTTACTTTAACCATTCTGTGGGTCAACCCCCCTCGCAACCTACTCACACCCTGCTTCACTTACACTGTTAAATTTAACCTCCTTCTACCAACCTCAGACTTCTCCGTTTCCCACTTCACTGTGGCATGCCTGCTCATTTCTATATCCTCCCTTCCCTATGGACTTCCTTCTATTCTTTCCCTTTGGCCGCCGCTCATACCTGCTGACTGGAGAACATCCTTCATTCTTCGTGAATGCAAAAGCCCACTGATCCTCGTTACTCCCAGCTGTTTTAAATAGAAACTTCACTCACTCCTTGCTGTTACCCACCCCTTTCTTAACCCGCCCCTTCTTTAAACCTCCACGCTACCTTCACATTAAACCCGCAACTTCATCTCCCACAATCCCCTGCATGAGGCGTCTCAAAACATCGTTCAAAGTTTTATCCTTCCACATCCACCGAAACATCTTGCAACAAATTCAGTATAAAGACTGTCTTTAAAAACATTATCCATTCTTTGTTTGTACGTTGTTTGTCCTCTACATCTGACTTGTAAGCATAAACTCGCTGGGATGAACCAAGTTGTTCCTCCTTGCACGTGCCCGTGTTTTCTCTGATCTTCTTGAAACTCAAATACGTTGGGTGCAAAACCCCAATAGGCTGAACATTGACATCTACACATAAAGACGGGTTGCACTCCGTTTTCTCACCAAGATTTCTTACTTTATTTCAACGCTTCTTATAATCCATGTTTTAACTCATGTGGCGTGCTCACTGCTTTTCGTGCCAGCCCACACTGCACGTGTCGAACATAAACACCATAGCTGCGGGGCTTCTTTTTAGCCCCACTTCAGTGGCGACCGCCTTTTCTCCTTATTGCATTTGCTTCATTGTCTTCATATTAAACCTTTTTCATTCACGCTTTAACACTCATCCTCCTTGGTTAGCCTAATCCTTTTGATTACTTCTTCAACTTTTCTTCGTGCAAGGGAATGCTAATTTCCCAAGTTTCATATGTCTTGGTGGGCCCTCAGAACCTCTCTTCCCAAAGACACGACTGAAGCATGGTTCATTTCTAACAGTTTATTATCTTCCAATGCATTTCGGACTCATTGGTCCTTCGTCAGGGAACAAACTGCAAATAACAACGGAACATGTCTTACAAACTCATTATTTAAAAAAACAATGCATATATTACATTTTCCGTCATTTACCCTTCATATCTCGCCTAGTTACCACTAGTCTATAACTCAATCGGTTCTTCGGTTACCCGCCCTTTCCTGTGCCTTTCAACTACTCCCGTCTGGGTCCTCACCCGATATATTCCCGTTTACTTTAACCATTCTGTGGGTCAACCCCCCTCGCAACCTACTCACACCCTGCTTCACTTATACTGTTAAATGTAACCTCCTTCTACCAACCTCAGACTTCTCCGTTTCCCACTTCACTGTGGCATGCCTGCTCATTTCTATATCCTCCCTTCCCTATGGACTTCTTTCTATTCTTTCCTTTTGGCCGCCGCTCATACCTGCTGACTGGAGAACATCCTTCATTCTTCGTGAATGCAAAAGCCCACTGATCCTCGTTACTCCCAGCTGTTTTAAATAGAAATCTCACTCACTCCTTGCTGTTGACCCACCCCTTTCTTAACCCGCCCCTTCTTTACACCTCCACGCTACCTTCACATTAAACCCGCAACTTCATCTCCCACAATCCCCTGCACGAGGCGTCTCAAAACATCGTTCAAAGTTTTATCCTTCCACATCCACCGAAACATCTTGCAACATATTCAGTATAAAGACTGTCTTTAAAAACATTATCCATTCTTTGTTTGTACGTTGTTTGTCCTCTACATCTGACTTGTAAGCATAAACTCGCTGGGATGAACCAAGTTGTTCCTCCTTGCACGTGTCCGTGTTTTCTCTGATCTTCTTGAAACTCAAATACGTTGGGTGCAAAACACCAATGGGCTGAACATTGACATCTACACATAAAGACGGGTTACATTCCGTTTTCTCACCAAGATTTCTTACTTTATTTCAACGCTTCTTATAATCCATGTTTTAAGTCATGAGGCGTGCTCACTGCTTTTCGTGCCAGCCCACACTGCACGTGTCGAACATAAACACCATAGCTGCGGGTCTTCTTTTTAGCCCCACTTCAGTGGCGACGGCCTTTTCTTCTTATTGCATTTGCTTCATTGTCTTCATATTAAACCTTTTTCATTCACGCTTTAACACTTATCCTCCTTGGTTAGCCTAATCCTTTTGATTACTTCTTCAACTTTTCTTCGTGCAAGGGAATGCTAATTTCCCAAGTTTCATATGTCTTGGTGGGCCCTCAGAACCTCTCTTCCCAAAGACTCGACTGAAGCATGGTTCATTTCTAACAGTTTATTATCTTCCAATGCATTTCTGACTCATTGGTCCTTCGTCAGGGAACAAACTGCAAATAACAATGGAACATGTCTTACAAACTCATTATTTAAAAAAACAATGCATATATTACATTTTCCGTCATTTACCCTTCATATCTCGCCTAGTTACCACTAGTCTATAACTCAATCGGTTCTTCGGTTACCCACCCTTTCCTGTGCCTTTCAACTACTCCTGTCTGGGTCCTCACTCGATATATTCCTGTTTACTTTAACCATTCTGTGGGTCAACCCCCCTCGCAACCTACTCACACCCTGCTTCACTTATACTGTTAAATTTAACCCCCATGAAGTAACCTAGACAAGGGTCAAGACATTTTTCCAGCAAAAAATTCCATAGCTTTGACCTGTTGACCAGGTCAAACGCGGAGGATAGATCCATGAATGCCATCCTCAAGCAGCCCTCTTTAGCCATGGTATATTTACTTATTAATAAATGCAGGTTCAGGCAAAGATCCATAGTACTTCTGCCTTGTCTAAACCCATATTGTAGGTTAGACAAGATCTCTCTCTCATTTGCTCAATCTGTAATTTTAGATAAAATAACTGTTAGACCTGACATCATTGGCGTGAGTCTCCCTTCCATTTTTGACGGATTGCCACTGCTAATCAGTGCCACAGTGCAAGTGCTCCCTATGTTAAATTGATGTACTAATTGGTTATTCCATGATGGGTTATTTGATTTACTGTCAGCCCCTAGTACAGTGCACATGCGTGCCCAGGGCTTATAGATCAAATCCTGCTGGTGGGCTTGCAGCACTAGTTGTGCCACCCACAGAAGCAGCTTGTAAAGTATGTCTCAGGCCTGCCATTGCAAG
This sequence comes from Lissotriton vulgaris, assembly GCF_964263255.1. NCBI lineage: Eukaryota > Metazoa > Chordata > Amphibia > Caudata > Salamandridae > Lissotriton > Lissotriton vulgaris. The sequence goes on from NC_141689.1 coordinate 1,271,585,311, forward strand.
GCCTGTGTGCAGTCTGTGACTGCCATGTCGACTTGGCAAGTGCACCCATTTGCCAGTCCCTAAACCTTCCCTTCCCTTCATATTAGACACCCCTATGGTAGGCCCAAGGGCAGGGTGCATTATAGTATAAGGTAGGACATGCCCTGGTGTGTGTAGCATGTCCTAATAGTGAATGACAGCCATTTTCGTTTTTCACTATTGAAGGCAACCTGTTCTCCATAGGTTAGAATGGGCAGTTTGATTATTACGTTCTTATAATCCTAACTGACTCAGAGAACATGGTAGAAATTCGAATTTAGTATGCCTGAACTCAGAGTAATGAAATACATCTTTTAGCAAAGTTGGCTTTAATATTCTGTGTTCGAAAATACCACTTTTAGAAAGTAGGTATATTCTTGCCTAACTGTCCAAGCCTGCCTCTGCTAGGTTGTGTATTCCTTGTCTGGGTTTGTGAGTGACAGGGATGGGGAATTCCAGGAGACAGGCTGGGGCTGCCCAGTGGTGAATAGATAGATCTGCATCTAGATGGGAGGAAGGAGTTGCACCTGGGACCTGAATAGTGTTGGGCCTTCCCTCTACAATGCTGGCTCCACCACCTGTGGCTTGTCTGATGTCTGTGCCCTGCACTTTGAAAGGAGAGAAGGAATCTTGTCAACAAAGTGCTCCAGAGCTTTATCTTCCCACCCCTGTGCTGGCTCCACCTCCTGTGGGGCGGCTGATGTCTCTGCCCTGCACAGTGAAAGGAAGAGGAGAGTCTTGTAAACAAAGTGTCAGGAACTGGTTTGGACTAGGCAGAGGCCTCTCTGCTTTCAGAGAACAAAGGATTTTGGGGTATAAATATTGGGACCCTGATCCCAAGAAATTAGATCACTTCTGGAACAAGAAACCTTTCTGCCAAGGAGAAGAACCAAGGAAGCTGCTGGAGTTTGGACTGCCACTCTGCCAGTGTTCTGTTTGCTGGGTTGGCCTGCAGTGGTTTCTTCATTGCCAAAGGAAAGGAGAAGGAACTTTTTAAGGACTTCCATTCATCTACAGAATATTCTCCAAGTGCTTGAACTGTGCTTGCCTCCTGCTGAAGTCTCAGGGACAAAAAACTTCACCTCCAGCTCCCCACTGAATTTCCTTGCTGGGAATTCTGACTCCAGACACTTGCGTACCGCTGGGAGCTGGAAGTGCGACGCATCGAGAAGAAGGGTGTCGCCGCCGCAGCTGAAATCGATGCATCGCCGGAGAAACGAGCCTTCGCCGCATCTCCCTGAAGCGTGTGTTCATCGCAGCTGTCTGCTGTCGCATCACTGAAGAAGCGTGATGCCATCGTGAGAGTCGCCATCGTATCACTGGAGAATTGTGTCGCAGGTCCTGTCGCGGCTCTAAAGTACAGAGTCATCGCAAGGCTACCAGGGCGTCATCGCTTCGCCACATCAAGGGCGCCATCTTCTCGCATCGCAACTGGATCATCGCATCGCATCAAGGCGCCATCTTGCGCCCCGTAACGGGCCCGCTGGCCGAGAATCTATGCATCACCTCCGCACCGGTAAGGATCACGACGCATCCCCTACTCTGCGCAAGCATTGAAGCCTGATGCATCCTCTCCCCCGGATCACGGAACCGATGCATTTTAATTTTTTGCGAGCCTTTTGTTACACATCCAGGTACTTTGTTGAGAACTTTGTTGCATTTATCATCAACTTCAACTAAGCGACTTTAATCATCTTTAAGTCAACTTTAAGTGTAGTATAGTGGATTTTTGTTGTTTGTGGTCTTGTTTTAGGTCCATATAAAGAATACTTATTTTTATAAAACCTGTGTTGCGTCCATCTGTAGTGTTTTCACTGTATTACTGTGTATATTCACAAATGCTTAACACACTGCTCTGAGATAAACCTGTCTGCTCGAGCCAAGCTACCAAGGGGGTGAGCAGGGGTTATTAAGGAGTGTAATACCCTTATCCTGACTTAGAATGAAGGGTCCCCATTTGGACAAAGGTGTATGCCATTGCCAACTAGAGACCCCCGGATCTAACAATAACCTTTCCTAAAATCTTCACAAAAGAGTCAATGAGAGATATTGGTCTATAATACAGAGGATCCCCTCTCTGACCATTTTTAAAAATAGGGATAATGATTGATTGCAACCATGATGCCGGAAACCCTACCGACCCGAGGCGTTAAAAACATTAGCAAGGATTTTTGCCCAGAATTGTGGTCTACTTTATTATAGAGGTCTGCAGGAACGCAGTCTGGGCCCGGTGCTTTGTTACTAGCAGTATCTCTTATAGCTTTCTCAATTTCCCCCTCTTTAAACTCGATTGGGGCTGTAGCTTGACAAAATGAAGACCAAGGAATGCATTCCAGTGCCACCCTGGATTCATAAGTTGCCTCAAAGTGGGAACGCCATTGGGCCTCTGTAATATTACATTCCTGGATCTCATTATCCTCACCGCAGAAGAACGGGGTGTTGATAATAGACCAAAATTTAGAGCTATCCCTTAACAAGGCAGCGGATATTAGGGCACTCCACGCCTCTGCCTTGATCTCTGTTTTCCGACTATGCAATACTGTCTTATACTGCTTCCTCAGCCTAACTATCAATTCCCTATCACGTGGTTGTTTCTTTCAAAGCTAGAACTAAGGAGCAGTGGGCATGTGAAGAATTCTCGTCAAACGATCTTAGACTTCATGTGTTTCTTGTTTTTATATTTACTGTTAAGTCACAGGCTATCTGGCTGCAGATGCCCTCAAAGGCTCTGAGAACTGCATCCTTAGAGCTTAAATGATCAGTGCAAGAGTTGATATTATCTATACTTTTTTCGCACAGATCCGTAAAAAAAGTATCCGGGGTTACTTTGGCCCATCTAAGCCTCCTACCCTGATCACAAGTTACCACCCTACTAGGAACCAAGTTCCTGCCTCCTTTTCCCAGAATGCCACAGCTATTATCTAAAGTTAAAATGACAGGATTATGATCGCTGAAAGGCGATTCCCAGGCATTATAAGAAATAACCTTACTTAGCAGCATAGGGGACAGAAAAATGTAATCTATGATTGTGTCTCTTACCTTAGATTTAAATTTGGGACTCAAGGCCCTCACCACGTGTGGAATGTTCAAAATGTGGGATCATGGCATAATTATATCCGTGCGGGTCATCAATTAAACAATGCAACTCACACAAGTGAAGATTAAAATCACCCATTAATAAAACATGATAAAAAGTGGATTGCTTTGTCCTATATTCCTCTAAAAAAAGATTAAAAGTGCTTGGGTGCTGATTCGCATAATCACTCTCCCCCAAGTTATAGAAGTTCACTAATACTAGCTTTGGGTAGTTTGGTGTACTGACTTCAATTATCAAACAATGAAAGGAGTCTATCTCTAACCTTTTTATGGTGCCCCTTAGTTCCATGGACATAAGAAACATAAGGCCACCATTTTCTCTACCCGCTAGAGCCAGACATGCAGGTAAGAAATATGAACTAAAACCATCCAGCCAGAAATGTTCCCCCCTGTCCCAGGTCTCCTGGAGGGCGATTATGTCATATGTTTTTATAAACAATAACCAATTTAGATTGTCTCTCTTGGATCTTAAACCCGCAATATTTCAGCTCAGAATCCTGCAATTATGTGGGTAGTCGCCTACAGAATCATTCCTGCCCAGATCTGAAGTACTGGGATTTTTCATCTCAGGGAATACTTACTAATAAAAATAACTTGGCACAGAAGCTGAAAATATGAAAAGACATCTTTATTAAACTTTCAATAAGTGAGGCTACGTCACCCAACTGCCTTAGCAATTGAATGAGGCAGTCTGAGGAATACAGAGGACAGAGGCCTTTTATATGTTTCAGCGTTACATAACTCAGTACAAAAGTAAGGTCTTAGCTTTTGCAAGCATGCAAAACCCCAAACATTCCTTATTTACAGTAAACCAATCCCATGTGTACAATAAAAGCTTTTCATGACAAGCCCACATTTCTTTGTCCAGCCCACCATCAATGACTTGGCAGAAACCCAACACTCTTCATCAGATAGATGGTCGGACCCCTAATAAAAATAGGAACCTCCTCATCGTAAAGCAGGTCATAAAGCATAGAGCAGAGACAGGTGTGTGTAAGATTAGACATAGTTGTGTGCAATAAAGGTTTATGATGTCCTGTGCCTTGATGCTTAATCTTGATCAGCTACTGGGAAAAGAACTGGCCTAACAGGTTTGGCTTCAAGCAGTGGAGTCAGCTTGCCCAGGTCACAGAGGAGTCAGCAAAGGTGTATATGTCTTTCAGACTCGTTTTTGGCCTTAGACATTGGCCTATGTGAGGGCAACAACAAAATGGCTGCCGTTCACAAAATGGAACCCGAGGGTTCAGGACGGAAACTCTGATTTCAGGGTGATTTCGTCACCCGAATATGCCGAAAATGCTTGTGCATGGTATTCTAATCATTCTCGGTCTGCTGATACCAAATTCGTCATGATACGACGAGGTTTATGACACGGGTCCAGAATTTTCAGTACCACAGATCAATAGGACATAAGCCAGAGTTATAGGCGCCCCTACCATTATTGCTTCCATCAGGTTTATTAGAACTTACTACCGTTAAACCATCCTCTTTCACCACTAGTCAATCATTCGCGTCCAGCACACGGAGTAGGGAGAATCTGTTTGAAAGTGGTAAGTCTTCCCCACGGGGCCTTGCCAATGATCCTGACATTTTAGGTAGTAATTCTTCCCTCCTAAATACACCCTGAGTACTGGTGGCTGAACTAGAGAAACTGAGCCGGCCCAATAAAGGCTGATAAGAGCTTTTGGCACTGGCCCTACCTGGGACACGGATGGAATTTAACGGTGGGTAAAAAAAAAACAACAGAAAAACCCTTATACCTTCTACATAAGAATCAGAAGCATCACAGAGCAACCTGTGAGCTATGCCCCGTTTGTTAAAATGTATTATAATACAGTCACCATGGATTTGCTTTGACCGATTACCCACCCAGGACACCCATCTAGCCATTATGATGTGATTAGATATCTCAGAATTTCCAGAACAATAGTTATCACACCAGATTTTTGATTTTCGCAGCAAAGCCGCAGTTGTTTCATCATCAGATACACTTAAATGAGAAACCCCAATGAGAACTGCACCCAAAGGAGTGGCCTCAGGGGGAGATCAATTCTACTGACCCTAGGGGTTTTAATATCATCATCATGGATAGGATTCACCCTCCGGGCTGTGGACTATCCCACCACTCGTAAAATGTCAGTACGTGGGACAGTGTTAGATGTTTTCACTCCCCCTAGGCGCTGAACACTGGGAACATCAACCCCGCCCCCCAAATTTGAACTTTCACCCTCCCCAGGGATGGGCAACCAATTGGGACCCGAGTTATTTCCACACACAGCGCTCCTTAGTACTACTGAAGATGTAGGAAGTGTGCCTAAGTTCATCTTAACTTCACATGGTCACATTTTCTCCCTCATACACGAGTCCATAAAGTTATCCAGACGTTCAAATGTTTTCTTAAGATCAGCCACACAAACATTCATAGTGTCAATAACATCGTTGGCAATAGAAGTCAGTATGGTTTCAAAACGGGCACTAAATACATCTTAAACAATTTGCCTCAATGTTAATTGAAGATTCTCGTCAACCCCCGATGCCGATTTTGGGGTAATAAGTTTCGGTCCCTTGTCAGCTTTTCTGGTGGTACGTTTTGCCCCTGCGGGACCCACCGTCAGTGCCCGTTGTGACGTGTCCTCTTCTGGTGGAGAATCCCCCCTGTTTTTGTCCAAATCATCAGGTGCTGCACTGTGAGGGGACTGGATTTTGCTCCTTTCTATAGGACCACTGATCACTACCACTGGTTCTAGCGGTACATGTGTAGATGGCACAATTCCCACTGCTTTGCCCAAACCGTCACTTGTGCCCAGGCCTAGTTCTTTTTCCGCATTTGCAATCTCCTTATTAAGAGCGCCCACAGCAGAGGTCAAATAAGAAATTATAGAGAGAGAATTTTTGCTTTTAACCTCCCCTGGTCTTGAGCACCCAAGAGCTTGTTCTTACCCATTGATGGTCATTGGGGGGGTGGCCCAGCCCAGCCCAGCCTCTTACGGGCTCTGACGGGTGCCGATGGCCTTGGCCGGGCTTCGCCCGGGCAGCGCCCGCGCGCGTCCCGTGCTGCGTGAGGGCCTTGGTGGATTTAAGGGCCTCTGGCACCCTTTGCTGACGCCCTCCTCCCGTGCAGAACAGGGCCCTCTGGGAAGTGCAGTCCAATCCTGAGCTGTTCCCCTCACGGCAGCGGCAGCGCAACCAATGGCGGTGTCGCAAAGGCACAGAAAGAGCAAGGTGAGGAGTGATGTTTAGCCGTTTCCCTCGAGGCAAAATGAAAATGTTTCAGCGTGTCCTGCACTGCTTGAGTGCCTTAGTGGATTTAAGGGCCTCTGGCACCCTTTGCAGACGCCCTCCTCCCGCGCAGTGCAGGGCCCCCTGGGAAGTGCAGTCCCATCCTGAGCTGTTCCCCTCACGGCAGCGGCAGCGCGACCAATGATGGTATCATGAAGGCACGGAAAGAGCAAGGTGCGGAGTGATGTTTAGCTGTTCCCCTCACGGCAAAATGAAAATGTTTCAGCGCATCCCCCACGTGCTGGTAGATAGTCAGTACAGCCTTTTGGTCATGCCAGGCTTTCTGTAAATCCTGGCTAGCCTCAAGGTTTTTGGATGCCTTTTTCATGTACTCAGCCCTCCTGGAGCGGAGACCAAGTACATGGTCCACAATATCCTGTTTAGGGGGTTTGTGAGGTAACTCCCATCCCTCCTTCACCAGACAAAGTGGCCCTCTAACAGGGTGCCCAAACAGAAGTTCAAATGGGCTATAGCGACCCCTTCTGTGGAACCTCCCTGTATGCAAACAAAAGGCAGGGTAGCAGGATATCCCATCTCTGCCGGAGTTTTTCTGGGAGACCCTTAATCATACCCTTTAAGGTCTTGTTGAACCTTTCAACTAGACTATTGCACTGTGGATGATAGGGTGTGGTGAACTTGTAGTTCACTCCACCCTCCTTCCACATTGCAGTTAAGTAGCCAGACATAAAGTTTGCATCTCTGTCAGATACTACCTCCTTAAGGAAACCCACTCTTGAGAACACTCCCAAGAGAGCTCTTGCCACAACAGGTGCTGTAGTGGTCCTAAGGGGAATTGCTTCTGGGTACCTGGTGGCATGATCCACTACCACCAGGATAAACCTATGCCCAGATGCAGTTTGGGGATCCGTTGGTCCAACAATGTCAGTCCCTACACGTTCAAAGGGAACCCCCACCACAGGTAGTGGTATAAGGGGGCCTTTATAGTGCCACCTGCTCTGCCACTGGCTTAGCAGGTTAAACAGGAGTGACACAACTTGGTGTCTTCAGCAATGTGGGGCCAATTGAAAGTGACGTACAATTCTCTCCCAAGTCTTGTTCTGGCCGAGGTGTCCTGCTAAGGGAATATCATGGGCTAGTGTCAATAGGAAGCCCCTGAATGCTAAAGGAATGACCAACCTCCTGGCTGCACCAGGCTTGGGGTCTCTACTCTCTGAATACAGGAGTCCATCATCCCAATAGATGTTATGGGTGTCACTAGCATTCCCAGCAGCCTCAGCAGCAGCTTGCTGGAAGGCACCCCTGTCCCCAAGAACTCAACCTGATCAGGCTCAAGCTCCTCTGGGACAGTTCCTTCTTCAGGCTCACAATCAGCTTCCTCAGAAGGCTGATCCTCACTCTGAGTCAGGCGGGAAGGCACTGCCTTAACCCTACTGCTCCCTTTCTTGATAGGCAACTGGTCCATTATTCCAGAACCCAGTGCCTGTCCAGTGTTAGACTTGTGACCTAGTCACTGCAAGGACATGTGCTGAGATTCCTAACATTTCTGCATGGGTCCTAAACTCAATCAATCAATCAATCAATGAATTTATAGAGCGCGCTACTCACCCTTGAGGGTCTCAAGGCGCTAAAGGGCGGAAGGGAGGGGTGCTGTCATTGCTCGAATAGCCAGGTCTTGAGGTGCTTCCTGAAGGTGAGGTGGTCCTGGGTCAGTCGAAGGTGTGCGGGGAGTGAGTTCCACGTCTTTGTGGCCAGGTAGGAGAAAGACCTTCCTCCAGCGGTTGTTCTGTGGATCCATGGAACGTTGGCGAGGGCGAGGCTGGCTGAGCGGAGCTGGCGGGTGGGGGTGTAGAACGAGTTGCGGTCATTGAGGTATACGGGTCCTTTGTCGTGGAGCGCTTTGTGTGCTTGGGTGAGGAGCCTGAACGTGATCCTCTTGTTGTTGGGGAGCCAGTGCAGGTTTCTCCACTTCAGATCAGGCTGAAGTCTCTAGGTCATTTCCAAGCAAGCATTCAACAGGGAGGTCTGCACTTATCACAACCTTCTTGAGGCCAGTTACCCCTTCCCAGGAGAAATTAACAACTGCCAGACTATAAGTGGTCTTGACACGTTTGCGCTGCTCTGTGCATGAGACTGCTCTTGTTAACTGTTTAACTGTGCTTGCAGACCCTCGGCTGTGCCCCGTTTCGTTTATTCATTAAGAGGCCATTTTTGTTGTTGTTGTTGCCTCCACTCCCAGCCCGTGGCTCCTCCCCGCTCCCGCCTCCCTGCTGACCCTCCCGCGCCCCTCCCCTTCCCCATCCACATATGACAGATGCATTTGCGCGCAGCGTTCACGCGCAGCGGTAGCGCCCCATTCGCGCCGAAGGTGCGCCAAAGGTAAGCCCGTCTACGCCCGTCCGCGCCAAGCCCGCGCCCAGCGCCAGACCCCCTGGTCCCCGTACCACCCACCCCACCCGCACTACATACGACGCCTCCACCCTCTTAGCCCTAAACCCCAGCCGACTCCCCAACTGCGCCCAAGCCGCTCCTGGACACACCCATGGACCGTTCACATGCTACTCCTGCAAATTCGACGGCACCAAGAACAACTCCTCATCCACGAACACAAAACAGAGATCTGACACCAACCACCTCCAATGCATCCTGCTCAACACCCGCTCGGTCCACAGACACGCCATCGACCTTTGGAATCTACTAGACACCATCTCTCCGGACGTCGCCTTCCTAACAGAAACATGGATGAACACCTCCTCAGCTCCAGACATCACCATCGCCATCCCGGAAGGCTACAAGATCATCCGAAAAGACCGCACCAACCAAACAGGAGGAGGCATCGCTATCGTTCATAAGAATTCCATCCGCATCTCAACCAGCTCAGACATCAACCTCCCTAGCGCCGAGCACCTTCACTTCCAGATTCACACCGACCCCAAGACCACACTCAGAGGCACCCTACTCTACAGACCACCAGGTCCCCGTGCACAATTCATTGAAGACATCACTGACTTCATCACCCCACACACCCTCCCCTCCGAGGACTACATTCTACTGGGAGACCTCAATTTTCACCTAAATAATAGCAACGACAGCAACGCCACCACCCTCCTGGACAATCTCACCAACCTCGGACTCACACAACTTGTTAATACCCCCACTCACTACGCAGGTCACACACTCGACCCTATCTTCACCTCCAGCAAACATATCTCCTTCAGTCACACCACAGTTCTCCATTGGACGGACCACAGCTGCGTTCATTTTACGTACAAAAAGACCACAACCCACAACCATCCTCAACCCACTTTGCGAAGAAACTGGAACAAAATCACCATCGACCAGATCTCCTGATCCCTTCTTCAAAACCCCCCTGCCCACTCTTCGAACGCCAACCAAGCAGCCACCAACCTCACTCAATGGCTAACCAACAGCGCCGACAACCTAGCACCTTTGAAAAAACGTCAAATCAAACTTGGCAGCAAAAACGCCCCCTGGTTCAACGATGACCTTAAGAAATCCAAGAAACTCTGTCGCTCCCTTGAGAAGGCCTGGAAAAAAGACCCAAACACCAGCACCAGGGACGCCTTCAAAAACGTCACCCGCATACACCACCAACTGATCCGGACCGCCAAGAAAGCCTCATTTAAAGACCGACTAGACAACAACGCCCACAACAGCAAGGAATTATTCAACATCATCAAAGAGTTTACAAACCCCACTGCCAACTCCAACGACATCACTCCCTCTCAAACACTTTGCGACTCCCTAGCTTCGTTCTTCCACGACAAAATCGCTGACATTCACAACAGCTTTGACAACCAACCCGGAGACCAACCCACCCAACCTTCTGCCGTACCTCCACCCCCCTTGAACATCCTTAACGACTGGAACACAATCTCCACTGAGAACACCATCCGCCTGATGAATTCCATCCATTCAGGATCCCCCACAGACCCATGCCCTCACCACATCTTCAACAAAGCAGATTCCATCATAGCACCACACCTCCGAGACGTCATCAACTGCTCCCTCAACTCCGCCACCTTCCCGGAAAGCTGGAAACACGCCGAACTCAGCGCCCTTCTGAAAAAACCCACAGCAGACCCCACCGAACTCAAAAACTACCGCCCCATCTCGCTCCTACCATTCCCGGCCAAAGTCATCGAGAAAGCTGTCAACAACCAGCTCGCCGCCTTCCTCGAAACCAACAAATCCCTCGTCTCCTCACAGTCCGGCTTCCGAACCAAACACAGCACTGAGACCGCACTCATCGCTGCAACAGACGACATTCGGACTCTACTGGACAATGGAGACACAGTCGCCCTCATCCTCCTCGACCTCTCCGCAGCCTTCGACACAGTCTGTCATAGCACCCTACTACAACGCCTCAGAAACATCGGTATCCAAGGAAAAGCACTGGAATGGATCACCTCATTCCTCACAGGAAGAACTCAGAGAGTCCGCCTCCCACCATTCAAGAAGTACCTAAGATAAAGACTTCTGTTTTGTCTGAATTCAGTTTCAGGCGTCTGTGCTTCATCCACTCGGCTACTTCTTTCATTCCTTCATGTAGATTGGTTTTGGCGGTGTTAGGGTCTTTGGTGAGTGAGAGGATCCGTTGGGTGTCATCAGCGTAGGAGATGATGTTGAGGTTGTGTTGTCGAGCGATGGCTGCAAGGGGGCTCATGTAAATGTTGAAGAGGGTGGGGCTGAGTGAAGATCCTTGTGGCACGCCACAAATGACTTCAGTGGCTTCTGACTCCTTTGTGGGGACCCACTAGCCAACGGGCTAAAGATCGCGAAGGAGCTTCGAGCTGCGGTGAAGAAAATGGGCCCAGGGAACACTCGTGGAGTGGAGGCCTCTCAGCTTCAGTTGAAAAGGTGCTCGAGCGAGGGTCACAAATTGCCCAATCAACAACTTCGGGAAACTTCGGGAAGTAGGTGCACTTTCAAACTTGTAGGATGTCCAGGAGTTCAAGTCCCACGTCTCTCGTGATAGCTACAGGTCTCAGCTTTGCTGGGGATTCGTGTCAGCCTCTGAGATGTCTGGAAGTCTGTGCTCTGGGTCGCAGATTCTTTGGGATCCGGCGGGAGCCTCGAAAATGCAGACTGGCAAGATGCTTCTTTGATATGGAGAGTCGAAGGTCCAATATTTCATCTTCAGAGTTTTGTCCAGGGTAATCTAAAGTCCTAGTGACTGGGTTCCTATACTTATAGTAAGTTTAGGGGTTGGACTAACTCTAGGGTCCCACCTATGGGAGGACTTGGGGAGGGAGTGGTTTGTCCAGTTTTGCACCAGAGCTAGGGCTGAGTGCCCCAGCAACCAGTTTGAACTGGGAAATGCAACCTTGTGTGCCCCAGGCAGTGTCTGAAAAGCATTCCCTGAATGCAACCCACCCTGCCCCAATACACGAAAACCTGTCTGGGGAGGTGCTAGCAACTCCCTGGGCAGGAAACCTATTGTCCAGGCCTCCCCTGCCGGAGTTTTATCCAGCTGCAGGAGGTCAGACTATTGTCTGTAGAAGCAGGATCCATTTTGTGATGCTGGGGCTCTTTAAAACATTTACCGGGTATACCACTGTGTACATGTCTTCTCCCTCTAGAAGGGTGGAATGCTACCCCCACCACCAGAACTGGTGGGGGGTAGTATTCCAAAGTGTTTGACACCAAACACAACATGTTTTGATAAAGCCGAACCAAATTTAGCATTAACCATGAGGATTATAATGCACTAAAGAGTATATGGTATGGCCATATCTCAGAACAGCTAGAAGGAAGGGATTCCGAAAGCTGCAAAGGGGCTCAGCTCATGCTAGGGCACCCTCTCACACAAAACCAAGCACTCTGCCTTCAAGGTTGTCAAGGCCTGCCATAGGAGTGACTTATAAGTTAATATGTGTCTGTTTTATATTGTGGGTATATAGGTATACTATATCCCAGTAAGGGGTGCTTACACCACCTTACCCAGGCTGCAACTGCAGACCCGTGGTGTCATTTTGGAAGGCTTCCCAGGGGTTGCATAATACATGCTTCAGCCCCTGGTAGGCCTCTGGGGTACCTATTCCCTTGGTACCTAGGGTACCATATACTAGGGACTCACAAGGGAACTCAGTAACCAATCTGGTATGTACCTGAAGTACAAGCAATGAATTTAGAGAGAGAACAGCTAGGCTGTGGTCCTGATTAGAAGGGCCACAGCCGCCAGACTAAAGTCGGAAAACCAGTGAAACATAGCAAAAAGTGGGGGGTAACCATAGGAAGCAGACCCTACTCTCCTACACACGTAGATTCCAGAACTTTCCCACACAGAAATTTGAGAAAAAAGTGATTCTTTCCAGCTAAATTTGAGGTTTGCAGTGGATCCTGGGTAGAAAAACGTTAGGGGACCCATGCAAGCCGTACCACGCTGTACTCCCCCGCGTTTCTAGTTTTCAGAAATGTGTGGGTTTGGTAGGTTTCCCTAGACAGCCGGGGCCAAAAACTCATGGGAACCCCCTTCCAAAACCAGGTTGTTTTGTGATAGGTAATTTTGATGTTGCCTCAATAGGTTTTGGGCCCTTGCCTGTCGTGGGTACTTGATCCACCCACGCAAGTGAGGTGTCATTTATATCAGGAGAGCTGGGGGAATGCTGGGTGTGATGACATTTATGGATCCACGTAGATTCCAGAACTTTCCCACACAGAAATTTGAGAAAAAAATGATTTTTTTCAGCTAAATTTGAGGTTTGCAGTTGATTCTGGGTAGGAAAACTTTAGGGGACCCATGCAAGCCATACCTCTCTGGCCCCCCCGGGTGTCTAGTTTTAGAAATGTGGGGGTTTGATAGTTTTACCTAGACGTCCACCGTGCCTGGGGCCAAAAACTCATGGGATCCCCCTTGCAAAACCAGGTTGTTTTATGATAGGTAATTTTGATGTCGCCTCAACAGGTTTTGGGCCCTTGCCTGTCGTGGGTACATCACCCACCCAACCATGTGAGGGATCACTTTTATCGAGAGACCTGGGGGAATGCTGGGTGTGAGAAAATTTGTGGATCTACATAGATTCCAGAACTTTCCCACACAGAAATTTGAGAAAAAGTGATTTTTTCAGCTAAATTTGAGGTTTGCAGTGGATTCTGGGTAGAAAAACGTTAGGGGACTCACGCAAGCCATACCTCAAAGGACACCCCCAGGTATCTAGTTTCAGAAATGTGTGTGTTTGGTAGTTTTCAATGCAATTCAATTCATTGTGTCTTTATTTCGAAGTAAAATTCATAAAAGACGACATACAATACATAAAAATATATAAAAACTGCTGCAGACATGTCCCCAATTATCTGAAAAGAGTATGGCAAGCAAACAACATGTGATCATATCATAGCAATTAATTTAAAAAAGTGTTCAATTTCTTAGAACTGATCAGCCACGCCCAACCCAGAAATTTAGCCACACAAATCACAGACATTTCAGATCTGATATCACGAAATTTCTGCAGAGCTTCAAGATATGCCCCACAATCCAAGGTTCTACATAAGGGTTTCAGCCATTTGAGTCGAGGGGCTCGGTATGCTGGACATGCAAAAAACAAATGGCCAATGCTTTCTACCTGGTCAGGACACCAAAAGCATTTATTGCTTACATTCTTCGCCCACTTTGTAGTGAAGGAGTTGATGGGTAATGTACCTACACGAAACTGGTGGTACAGTTTGCGGTCTAGGGTTTTACAAATCAAGTCCCAGTAGGGCTCGAGGGACGGAGTTACCTTATGTGTTAAAAAGAGTCCCGTTAGGTTATTATCCGAGGAATAGGTGACCAGTATAGATTTTTTTGAGGCCCAGAAAAGATCCTTAAAATCTTGTTTTGGGGGAAAACTGGAGCGCCCGGGGTTTATCCACAACTCAGGGAGGCCCATTGTATACAGTATTTGTTTGACTTCCCTGAGCCATGGGATGCTGTGAGCACCCCACAATGATTTAACCTCATCCAGTTCATGGGCGAAGAGGCTGAGCTCTGGAGTCGTCCAAAGCCGACGCCAGATTGCCACTAGACGAAACTGTGCCATCTCGTCTAAAGGTCTGCAACCTAGGTCTAGTAGCAGTGGTTTCATGGGTGAGGATTGTGGAAGCCCTACCAAGTTCCGTAGGAACCTATTCTGAGCTGTGGCCAAGACTGACAAGTCCTTATAACCCCATATGTCAGCTCCGTACAGGGTTGCTGCATTGACCCTGGCTTCATACATTTTTAATGCTAGAGTGATACGTTTAGTCAAGGATTTTTTCTGTTCATGCAATAAGCACCCCGTGAGACGGACAAATTTGAGGTTTAATGCCTCCAACTGGGGGTTCCAGCTAAGTTGGTGATCAAGGGTCACACCCAGATACGTCATGACCTTGACCTGTTCAATTGAGACACCGTTCAAAGTGGCTGAACTTTTAATTGGAGTTTTCTTACTAAAAACCATAAATTTGGTTTTATCTACGTTGATCTGCAAATCATTATTCTTACAGAACTCTGCAAACCTATTCAGGGCTGCCTGTAACCCGCTCCGGGTTTTAGAAAGGAGCAGGGTGTCGTCGGCAAAAATTAGCATCGGATATTTTGATCCGCCCGGGGAAGGTGCATCAGTCTGTGTTGTGTTAAACAATTGAACTACCTGGTTGATGAAAAGGAGAAACAGGGTGGGAGCCAACACGCAACCCTGGCGCACCCCTCGTTGGACTGGGAAGCTGTTGGTCACCTGACCCTGCCTCCCCCACCTTACCTGGGCGAAATTATCCTCATGTAAACGCATGACTAATTCCAGGAGTTCTACAGGAAAGCCCATAAGTCTAAGAGCTTCCCAAAGTTTCACCCTTGGAACTAAGTCGAAAGCCGACTTTAGATCAACGAATGCGGCATAGATAACCCCTCCACCCAAAAAGACCACCTTCCAATAGAGCATGGTGAGTCGGAACACCTGGTCTATAGTGCTGGTGCCTAATCTAAACCCTGCCTGCATAGGGGAAAGTATGTTGTTCTGTTCAATCCACCCCTGAATTCTTGCTAAAGCCATTCTTGATACTATTTTTTGGATTGAATCCATCAAGCTTATGGGGCGATAGTTGTTTGGCAATGATCGATCCCCTTTTTTATATACTGGCAGTATCTCAGCCCCTTTCCAGGATTGAGGAATCCTTGCCCCTGCTGTGATAGTATTTGCCAATAGGGTGATGTATGGGACCCATAAATCAAGGTTTAGTTTAAAAAGGTCCGCTGGAATAGCATCTAGATCCGGGGCTTTCCCTGACTGAACAGAACCTAAGGCATGTACCGTATCTAAAGGGGAAAATGTGAGCCTATCCCCAGGGTTTTTGGATATTGCCCCTGCTGCAGGCTCAGTTGCCAATTCTTGCTCGGCACTCGTGCCTTTAAATTGGGCTGAAAGAAATTCTACCCAGTCCAGAGCAGAAACGTGGTTAACCAGTATTTGGGAGTCAGGGTCCCTACCCCATCTAACAGTCTCCCAAAATTTCACTTGATTAGATGACTCACAGGCTTTAAGAAGATCTAACCGGTAGGAATCGTCCCAATCCCTCTTAGCTGTCCAAAGGACTTGTTTATAAGACTGCCTAGCTTTCCTAATATCATAAGTGATCCTAGATTTAACAGCTGCTAATAATTTACTGTGGGCTTCTCTGCAGCTCTTATTATACCATCTTTTGTGTGCTTTGACTATCTTATTTTTTGATGGCTTAGTGAGAAGATTTTTGAGATCCATAAAACACTTCTCATGGAGATTAATAGTTAGGGGATCGACCCCGCCAGAGGGGGATAAAACAGTCACCCTACCCCTTGTGTCTAAGACCAACTCCTCTATTTTACGGATAAGCTCTGGGTCGGCTATGACCCTAGACCATTTAACTCGTCTTCTGTTGTCACACAAGACTAAGTCGGACGTAAGGCAAGTTGTTTCCATTTGGCAATCGCCCAGTCCGGGAACCCTGAGCCCCAGAGAGAGGGGGTTATGGTCACTCTCTGGCCTAATCTCTACCACCATATCTATTACATGTGACCAAAATTCTACATTGATCAATATGTAGTCAATACGACTTGCGCTGGTCCCATTATCTAAAGTTGATTTCCCGAAAATGTCAGACGGAGTGCGGCCATTCACTGACGAAGCCCCCACTCCAGGCAGAGTCCCAGCCAGTGGAGGGCCGCCTCCGTGCCCCTAACACCCTTGCTTATGGTTAGCGGGGGAATATTCCAGGCAGTATCTTCATCAATTCCCACATCTTCTGCCAGACTAAGGATGGGTTCAAATGAGCAGTTCAAGTCACCTGCTACTAGGCCAAAATGATCACCTTTGTGCTTCTTCAGAAGACTTTCTAGATCGTTCAGGACTGGTTGCTTCCTACCACCCTGACAACCTCGGGCGTAGATATTAATTAGGAGAATGTCCTTGCTGTTATCCTTACTCAGGCTGATACATAGGAGGTCGGCATTCCCTACCAAGATTTCCTTAGCTCGGAATCCCAGGGTGTTTCTAATCCACACCGTGTGTCCTCCTGAGGCCCTACCCCTAAGGCCCTGTATGGCCGGTTTGTGGTAGTTCAGGTAGCCTACTCTAAATAGAGGGACAGTTGTCCAAGTTTCCTGGAAAACGACGATGTCATACGTGTCGATAAAATCGACCCAATCATCGTTATCCAGGCAACCCCTTAGCCCTGCAATATTCCAGGAGGCCACCCTGATTGTTTCTACTGGGCTGCTAAGTGGGACAGTCTGCGGTAAACCCAAGTCCCCTATCCTGATCTCAATGGGAGTATTAACATGACCAAGGTTCGGGCTAGAGCCTTTGGGAAAGGTTGAACAATCAATACAAGCTACTGGGGGGATTGGGGGAGCAGTTACCCTGGTGGGAATGGGTCCGTAATGTGCATTGAGGCATCAATCCCCCCATGTCAATCAACCTCATCCAAACAACCGAACATATTAGAAGTGGGAGCCCCTTGCCACCAGTTGTTTTAGCTTTGCCAGCCATCCCTTCGTCCTTTCCGTCTAGTATTTTGGACTGTTGACCAGGTCCCCTCTATCTCAACCTGCTGCTGTGGTGGGTAGAAAAATGTAAGGGGTCTGACGACAATGGAGGAGTCGTCATCTCGTGAGGCCCATGAACAAAGGTGCTGAGCTGTGTGAGGGTCAGCAAAGGACACTACTATGCAATCACCAGCAATGGACTTACGTGTAGGGCCTACCCAAGGTACTCTATGTACCATTAGTACCCTACTTCTTTGATGGTTAGGAAGCTGTCTATTTACATTAAGCCAGTAAATGACCTTGTTTTTTAGGGACCAATGGTTCTCTTGGATTTGTGGACCCAGGGCAGGCACGCCGGCTAACACGATGACATAGGGCCCAGCTTCTGGTGGCAAATCAATAAAACCCCCGTGAAAATTCGGGCGGCTGGGTTGTTGAGGAAATGTATTTGTGGTTGCTGGCTGATTAGGCTGGTGTGGAGCAGCTTGTGGCCTCGGTTTGGATGGTGCTATACTTTGGGGGGACGGGTGCTTGGGGCTGTTGATCTTGGGGTAGTAGCAGTGGGGTTACAGACTTTTGTCCGGGGTTTGGGTATGGGTTTGGGTTTTGGGGGGGCAAGGCCGGAGGATCTGACACCTGAGCCTGAGGGGTACAATCCTCACCCTGGGAAAACTTGGCTTCCATTTGTTTTAAACTAAGGCTAGCCAAGGTAACTATAGTCTTATCCATTTCTAGTAAGCTGTTTTCTATACGGGAAAGTCTATGTTCCAGGGGAGTGAGTAGCTGTTTTAATGTAACCCAAACAATTTTAAGAAATTCTTCATCACCCCCCCTATCCTTCCCTGTCACACTCAACCTACCCTCAGTTGGCCTCTCGTCGATCTTATCAGGAGAGGCCACCATTGTTAGGTTAAACACAACACTGCGTGAACCAGGGTCATTTTCCTCACCTAGTGTGCAAGTATTAGTTTTAGAGGCCTCTTCATCGACCCCATGTGTGACCAGCGGTCGTCTACTATTAAAAAACTGGGACCACGCAATTTTGGCCTTTTTGCGTGCATAGGTGGATCTGGCAAGACATTTCCTTTTGTGGGTGGCAGCTTTCTTAGCACTTACTGCTGATTTAGACAGTTCGGGTTTGCTGGGAAAGCCTATACCTGCCTCAGGGACATATGGCGCAGACACCTCGGTGGATTTTAGAGGTGGCGGTGGTGGAATAAGAAGAGGCTCAGGTAAAGATGTGGTTGGGACATGATGGATATCTGCCAGCGTTAACAATGATCGAGGCCCTGATGTACGCTCTGGAGTTAAAACTGAGGCAATTTTCCCTAAAGATGATTTTTTGAAAGAAGCTAGGTTAAGGGAAAGCCTTCGCGCAGCTTCTAATTCCAAGGATACCCTGTGTTGAATTTTGCTGATTTCCACATCAATGGCCAGATTGGTCTTGGTGAGGAAATCATCTAGGGTCCCATTGGGCTTGTTCATTCCCTTAGCAGTTTTGCTGCGACTACCCCGTGTGCACATTGTGGAAACAAAGGGTAAACAGTATAGCGGGAATGGAATATGTCAACAATGAGGCAAGGGGGGTGGCCCAGCCCAGACCTCTCTGACCTCGAACGGCCTCAAACGGCCCGCTCTTAGCCCGGTCTTCTCCCCGAGCTGCGTCCCGCGCTGCGGGAGGACAGTTCCTAGATGTAGTGAACGTTAAGGGCGGTGGGCGGGCCAACAGGGAGAGCGGACCGGAAGATCTCACTCGATCACGCAGGGACTCCTGGGTAATGGAGTCCCTGCAACGCTCGCAGCCCCGCTGCAGCCCCCAGCCCAAGTTCTGCGCTGTTCTGCTCCTTGCAGCATCCTGAGTCCAGCCCCTCTCAAATGGCGGCAAAGCGGCACCCGCGGAGCGGGTGTGGCGAGGTTCCTTGGGCAGTCAAGCAGTTGATACAGAGAAGCAAGCGCCTCCAGATGAATGCGCTTAGTAAGGAATTGGTGTCCCAAGGGTGCGGAGATGACAGGGGTTTAAAAAGCCCTCCAATGGGCGGTGGGCGGGCCAACAGGGAGAGCGGACCGGAAGCTCTCACTCGGTCACGCAGGGACTCCTGGGTAATGGAGTCCCTGCAATGCTCGCAGCCCCGCTGCAGCCCCCAGCCCAAGTTCTGCGATGTTCTGCTCCTTGCAGCATCCTGAGTCCAGCCCCTCTCAAATGGCGGCGAAGCGGCACCCGCGGAGCGGGTGTGGTGAGGTTCCTTGGGCAGTCAAGCAGTTGATACAGAGAAGCAAGCGCCCCCAGATGAATGCGCTTAGTAAGGAATTGGTAGTTTTCCCAAGACTGCCGCCGAGCCCGGGGCCAAAAACTTATGGGACTCCTTGCAAAACCAGGTTGTTTTGTGATAGATAATTTTGATGTCACCTCAATAGATTTTTGGGCCCTTTCCTGTCACGGGTCCTTGACCCACCCGCGCAAGTGAGGTACCGTTTTTCTCGGAAGACTTTGGGGAATGGGGGGTGGGTGGAAATTTGCAAATCCATGCAGAGTCCAGAACTTTCCACCACAGAAATGTGCGGAATTTTTTTTTTTTTACATGTTTTAGGTTTGCATGGGATTCTGGGTAACAGAACCTGGTGAGAGCCAGTCAAGTCACCCCATCCTGGATTCCCCTGGATGTGCAGTTTAAAAAAAAATATAGTTTTCTAGGTTTCCCTAGGTGCCGGCAGAGCTAGGGTTCAAAAACTACAGCTAAGCACTTTAAAAAAAAAGGTAACTTTCATTGTGAAAATGTGGTGTGGTCACCTTGCGTTTTGAGCCGTTTCCTGTTGTGGGCACCATGCCTACCCACACATGTGAGGTACCATTTTTATCGGGAGACTCAGGGTACTTCAGATCTGTAAAGCAACTGTTATTACCTATTGACTTTCAATTCATTTCTACCTTCCAAATGAAAGACACTGTGTAAAAAAGAAGTAATTTTGAAAAATGATCGATAATTCTCATGCTAGTATGAGTATTCCCAATTTCGGAATTTTGCAAAAATCTACTGTTTATAAACTCTATGTTTTGTTCCCATATCAGAAATACATAGGTTCCCATATATACATTTTCCCAGAATAATTGCTATATACCTGGTACCTAATAAAAAACCATTGCAAGTCGCTGCTCAGTTTTTGGCTCTGGGATCGTCAGGTTCTTGGTGAACCTACAAGTCCAATATATCCCCACAACCAGTATGGTCTAGCAGATGTAACGGTTTATTGCTTTTAAGGAGCTGTCATAATTAGAAGAAATTACAGGGGAAAACGTTATTACAAAAGGCTGTTTTGTTCAACAAATTTTCAATTTTTCCTATATTTAACTGCTAGTTTCTATAAAGAAACCTTGAAGGATCTACACAAATAACCCCTTGCTGAGTTTAGAATGTTGTCTACTTTTTAAAAATATATAGCTTACCAGGATCCATTATTGCTTTCATACCCATATCTACCATTAACTGGAAGGAGGTTGAAAGCACAAAAAATATCAAAAATAGGCCATATTTAAATGTATCTCAAAGCCTGGTCACACAGTGGGAGCGGAGGAAAATGAGCTAAAAGACCCACCTGATATAGTTAATATGGGCCTTGGGGATAACATTTTAAATAAGGAGGTGCAGGTGTGCTCGTCTTGGGGGGTGAGTAGCGACACAACAGTAGTCTGGGTTACAGATCTGGAGGAGACAACTCCAGAAAAGACCGAGAAGCAGGCAGAGCATAAGCTAGTCTCTGGGATTCTGAACCCCCCTGAGCTAAGATCACAGAGCAGAAAGGAATGTGATTCTGCGGGTCAAACGAGTCAAACGGACCTACAATCTAAAATTATTCGGATGGTCCTTCACAACGCCACGGAGCTAGGATATCAGCATCCGACCCCCAGGGAAGACTTCTTCTTAGTAAATGAGGAGTCATTCAGCTCCGAATCGTCAGACTTACCTAGCAGCAGCGAGGCAGAGGAGGCTGATACCTCAACAAGCAGCCAGCATGAAGGTATAAAAACTCTTAAAAAACAAAGAAGGTTGTCTGACAGGAAGAAACCTACACGTCAGGTTGATACCGAGAATGATAATGATAACGATGATAACGATCTCCGCTGGGACTACTCTGATACACAACTACTTCCAACGGCGGGGCATGAAGTTATAGATGGTAAAGAGAAACAGAACAAAAAGAGGAAGCCTCAGCAAGCACCCGAGCCTACACTAGCGACAATTCTACAATCACTGAGCACATTCCACAATGAGGTCAAGTCTGAGAATCGAGTGGTACGAGTGGCAGCAAAGAAACTTCAAGGACCAATGCGAAAAATTGGCAAAACATGCACAGAAATTGCTGAAAGAGTGACCAGAGTAGAGACCCGAACAGAAATACTGGAAGCCGCCGTAGGCTCCCTGAAAACCCCGGCTTCCTCACAGGAAAAAACGCTCGGCGATATCATGTGGAAACTTGAAGAGGCTGAAAATCACCAAAGACGGAACAACCTACGCATTCTCGGGATTCCAGAGAATTGCGAAGGCCGGGATATCCGAGCCTTTATTATCAAACTGTTCCAAAACGCTTTCCCAGAGCTAACACAGTGGGACTGGGACAAGGAGATACAAAGGGTGCACAGATTCCCACCTGCACAACCCAAACAGCACCGCAAGGAACAACTCTTTCCTAGGGCCATTTTGATTGTTTTTGGTAACTTTTTGCTGCGTCAAGCAGTGTATGATTTGGCCCAACCAAACAAAAAAAGAAACTGGGAGGGGTTTACCTTTTTTGCTAAACCAGATTTCGCACACGCCACAGTGGAAAGACGCTGGAGGCTGCGACAGCTGATTACCCCCTTCCAGAAAACAGGGGCCATTGCTTATTTACAAAACCCAGCAAAACTGAAGATAATATCAAAGGGATGCACTATGTTTTTCTCCTCAGAGATTCAGGCCGAACAGGATTTGAAAGATATCCTTGCTGGGGAAACGGGGACAAAAGGAAAACATTAATAAACTTTGGGTTCCTTCTTTTTTCAATTTGTACTCTCTCTCTTTTCTTTCTCCTCAATTACTGGCATGCTGCTTTGCGGCCGATAGGTGTATTGCCTTTTCTTTTTCTTTTTTCCCTCTCTCTTACCTTTATTTCTGTTCTTTCACACGAGACCTTTTTATACTATGAAAGATTACTGGATTAACTGACTGTATGAGATACAAGATTCTCTAACTAACCTCATCAATAGCTAGGTTTTGAAACTGTTAAAACATATATCTCGCACGTCTGTACAATGTCTGTACAATGGCTTTATGGTCTTATGTATATTTAATGTAGACCCTATACAGGATTCTATACTGGGCACAAGGTGCATCTATATAAGTACAAAGATAGGAGTGAAGGAGGGATGTGGAGGGTGGAGTGAGGTCGACCAGACGCTATCACACGAGCTCAGGATTGAGCTTGGCGGCTTCAAAAGTGGAGAAGGGTGGGGGGTGGTCCTGGGGGGGGAGGGAAGGAAGACCAAGGTAGAAAAAATGTCAGAACAGGGTGGGCAGCAATCAAGAGAGAAATCGCTCAAAAGGGATTTAAAAGAAAAAAGATACTAAAAAAGAAAAGTAGGCGCCAAAAATATGCATATAGGAAACATACAGGAAGAATGAATCAACGAGATGGCTAGGGTAAGAATTATTACATTGAATATATGTGGCCTGAATGATATAAAGAAGAGGCAGAAGGTAGCTATGGGGCTGCAAGCAATGGAATCAAACATAGTGTGTCTGCAGGAGACGCATATAGAGGGTGGTCAACAGTATTTATTAAAAACATTAGGGTATAAACTTATAATTGCCTCAACTCAGGGTACTAGAACTAAAGGGGTGGCTATTTTAACGAAAGGGGGAGACCTCCAATTTATAAGAGCAATAGCTGATAAATTTGGAAGATGGGCCATCACGGAATGCCAATATAATAATGGGGAAAGCAAGATGACGATATGTACAGTATATGGCAATGTGAGAGATGATCCAGAAGGATTGAGTAGTATTACTAATGAACTGGTACACTGGCCTTTACCCCTAATTGTGTGCGGGGACTTTAATTTACATCTACCAGTGGACTGGTCAATGGACCCTGCATACAAATACAAAGGGAGGAAACCCAGGGTCTTCAGGGCATTCAAGGAGCTATGTGAATTACACGGGCTGATTGATACCTGGCAAATGAACTACCCAGGAGACCATGGGTACACATTCTTTTCCTATCCACATTCTCGTCATGTGCGATTGGATTACATGCTTATCTCCAATTCTATGAAAAACACATGCACCATAAATAAATTGCCAAGGGTACTATCGGACCACAACCCACTAGAATTAAACGTAACATGTAAGAGAAGTAGCCCTACAATGAGGACCTGGACGTTTGAAAGGGCTTTTTTAAGAAATGAAAATTACTGTAAACACATGAGGGAGTGGATTACATCATTTCTGGCAATAAATATGGGTAGTGCACCGATTGAGATAGTCTGGGATGCTATGAAGGCAGGCATTTGAGGTGAAACTCTTCAGTTCTCAGTCCAAACCAACCGAGACGGAAAGACACAACTAGCTACGTTACAAATGAACCTGAGTAAAGCAGAGACAGACCTAATTCATGCGACACAAAGTGGGCAGATAACAGATGAAGTAGCACGGGTGGCAGTCGCCAGAAATTTGGTGTCAGAGATCTTGATAGAGAAAGCTATTACTAAAGCCACAATATATAAAAAGAAATCATATGAGCTTAGCGAAAAGGTTGGGCATCAACTAGCGGTTCGCACAAGAGAAGAAGTAACAGCTAATATTATAAAAAGTATTAAAGATCTAGATGGAGGGCTGAGAACTGAACCATCCAAAATTAGAACAGCATTTCAGCGGTTTTATCAAGAATTATATAAAGAACCAGACAGCGAACAGGGGAACCCGGAGGAGTATTTAGAGCAATGCGAGGGCAGCTGTCTGGATGAAGAGGATCAGGCTAACCTAGACAAGCCCCTTGGGTGGAATGAAATTCTGATATCCTTGAATTCACTGACAGATGGTAAAGCTGCGGGGATAGATGGGATCCCTACGGAATTTTTTGTGAAATTTTCGGATCAACTTAGAATTATTATGGTGGAATTATTCAGCTCTATTTTTCAGGGCGGGAATCCACCTCCTTCTTGGTCAACTGCGAAAATTATGGTTTTTCTGAAAAAAAACAAGGACCCCATCGAAATGGGATCCTACCGACCCATTACACTGATAAATGGGGATTCCAAAATTTATTCGAAACTCATATCCGCCCGATTAGCGCCAATTATTTATAAAATAGTCTCAGCTCGACAACATGGGTTATCCCAGGGAGAGCAACAACGGATCATGTACAAAGAGTGATCTTGTTATTTGACTTCACGGAAACAACAGGAGACCCTATGGCGCTAATTCTACTGGATGCGGAAAAGGCGTTCGATAGGGTCTCCTGGAAGTTCCTATGGGCATCTATGATAAGATGCGGGATTACTGGAGGCTTTATTAAAGCCATCCAAGGATTATATGTGGATCCAGGAGCCAGTGTCATGATTAATGGGACCCTCTCGGAGAAATTCAAAATTACTAGGGGAACAAGACAGGGGTGCCCCTGCTCACCTCTCCTATTTGCTGTGTATATTGATGCATTCATCCGTAAACTTGAACATCATCCCTTAGTGGCTCCTATTAGCGTATTTAATCAGGACACAAAAGTCTTAGCATACGCGGACGATATCGCGTTGGTTACCTGTGATCCCAATAAAGCACTGGGAGTAATTGAGGAGGAGGCCCAGAGATTTGGAAGGGTTTCTGGGTACAAATTGAACTCAGGGAAAACCCAGATCGTCATCAATGATAAACTCAAGATGAGTGATAACAGGGTAACTGACCATGCAGTCTATCTCGGAGTTGATATTAGTGCAAAGGTAGATAATATTGTGAAGCTTAACCTTGACCCACTGATTAATCGTACCAGAAAAGAACTAACCCGACTGGATAATTTACATCTCACAATTGGCGGAAGGTGCAATGTCATTAAAATGCTCTTCCTACCCAGATTTCTGTATTTCTTTCGTACCATATGTCTGGAGTTTACCCCCCAACAGTTTAAAATCATTGAGACTATGTTTTCCAGATTTATTTGGGGTTTTAAGAAACCGCGACGTGCATTCAAATGGATTATGCTGCCTAAGGAAAGAGGTGGACTAGGTATGCCTAACTTCAAACTATATTATTGGGCAACAGTAATTAGATATAGTAAGATCTTGATATCTAAAGAAAATAGCAATCACCCTATTCCAACTCCGCAAGAATTGATTCTGGGAGCTGGGTGCGAGGGATGCCTTTGGCGACATGTTAATGATAATTATTTCAAGAAAGTCAAACTTAAGAGCATCAATAGCATCTACAAAGTCTGGAGCAATATAAGAAAACTGCTAGGACTGAGCCGTTATTCATGCTACACACCAGTTAACCATAATAATGATTTACCATTAATTTTTCAGGATAGCTGTATGACTAGATGGAAAGAGGCAGGGATTATCCAATTAGGTTGTTTTTTTGCACCTAGTGGCATAAAAAGCTTTTCAGAGCTACAGTCGGAATACGACATCACCCATAGGGATTTTTTTTAAATATTTGCAGATTAGGGAATATTTGTTAAAAAAAGAAGGGGGAAGAGAAAAATTTCAAATCAGTACCACAATAGAAACCCTATGTAGGCCAAACACCCCAAAAATCGGGGAAATGTATGCAATATTGAGTGAAAACTTCCCTGATGATATGGCCAAACAGCTAGCTGATTGGCAGATCAGACTAACAATTCTCCCCTCAATTGCCGAACGCGCGTATGAACTATCGCAAACATGTCTTATGTCCATAAAATTGCAGGCACGATTTTATAAAACTTTTTTTTCCCTTTACTATACACCTCATAAGATTGCAAAATGGACATCAGGAAAGGGAACAAAATGCCCACGCTGTTCACTATACGCTGCCGATATAACTCACATGTTCGCTTCCTGTAACACATTATCTAACTTGATAAATGAAATATCTGACTTTTTATCAGCGATTTTTCACGTGAGA
Organism: Lissotriton vulgaris; assembly: GCF_964263255.1. Taxonomy (NCBI): domain Eukaryota; kingdom Metazoa; phylum Chordata; class Amphibia; order Caudata; family Salamandridae; genus Lissotriton; species Lissotriton vulgaris. The sequence continues at coordinate 1,271,611,789 of NC_141689.1, forward strand.
ATGTCTATTGCAACCGAAGAAATCATACTAGGAGTAGCCAATAACCAACAGCCTATATATATGCAAAGCTTGATTTTCATAGCTATGGCTGTTCTCCGACTCTGCATAGCCTCTTCTTGGCTTGATCAAAACCCTCCGGCTTTTGTACAATGGAGGACAAGATTATTAGCGATATGTAGTTTGGAGGTGGCAATATATAAAACTAAGGGCAGTAACAAAAAGAAAAGAGGTATGCAGATTTGGGGACCACTACTTCAGTGGATACAAAACCATACCTAGGGAAGCTTAATTTGAGTAATGTACGTTCTGTATGTATTTTTTGATTGGTTATTGTGGCAATGATCTTTATTCTTTTTTGGTTGCTGTATGTTTTCTCTCTTCTTATCTTTATTTTTACATGCTTTTTGTACGGTATGATTTAATACCTTGGTCTTGGGGGGGGGGGATAACTGTTAAAAGAATTGTGAATAAAAACATTTAAAAAAAAAAAAATAGGCTATATCCCAGAAAAATGCCAAAACTGTGTAAAACGTTTTGGTTTTCTGACAAAAGTCTGTCATTCCCTAAAAGCTGGGAAAATGGTGATTTCAAACCCTTTTTTGATACCATTTGTAGGAAAAAACCCAGACGCTTTCATTTGCAGCACTTTTTCTCATTGTTCCCCCCCAAAAAAATGTTGCCGTATTTTGGCTAATTTCTGGGTCCCCTCCAGGGGAATCAACAAACCTTGGGTACCTTTAGAATCCCCAGGACGTTGGAAGAAAAGGACTCAAACTTGGCATGGATTCCTTATGTCGTCAAAAAGTTACAGGGGCCTAAGCATGTTCTCCCCCAAATAGCCGAAAAAAAACGGCTTAGCACGGGGGGGGGGGAGGTCTAGCAGAGAAGGGGTTAAATATTTTTTAATAGTTTAATGTTTTCATTTATTATAGATTTTTGGTGTTTATATTTTAAATCATTGATATATATATATATATATATTTATTGTTATATAATTTTAAACTTTTAACCCAAATTAAAAATGATAGTTTATTAATTATTTTAAAGTAAATATAAATGTATACATAATTATGTTTCTGTGTTTATCTTTTTTATTTTATTACATTAAATGTAATATTATATTTAATAAATAATATTTTATTTTACATTCATATAAAAGTCAACATTTTCTACATCTATATTTTGTACATCGATATTTTTCAGTCAATATTTTTGTACTTACCTGTTTAAGTATAGGAGTTGTTATCTTTGTTTATATTTTTCACTCTATATTTTTTACATCAATATTTATTAAATCAATGTTGTGTCAGTGAACCAGCTAGAACAACTTTTATGCATACTGACTGGAGATGTGGATCCTTTGTCTGACACTACAGAACATGTTTCAAGTATCCTTTCCAGACTGCTCTCCAGTTACAGCCTTTATGTAGAGTGATGCTCCATACAGGAGCATAGTCCTCAACCTCAAGCACAAACACCAGAAGCACAAAGAGCTGCAAGGGTTCCTGTTCCGGACTGTCATCACTCAAACTGAAGGATTAATTTGGGAATTAACAAAATGGCAGACCCAACCAAAATGTTTACTCCGCTTGCACAACAGTCTGCAGTCTCCTTCCTCACTCTTCAATTGACCAAGTGGCAGTGTTCATGGAGACAAATCAGAAGGCCTAATCAAATATTATAAGGAGCCGTATCCCCCCTCCCCTCACTTCAGTGACTAGTTATTCTCCCTCCAATTGAAGTTAAATGAGCAATACACTTCAGCGATCTATAAAAATAACTATGGCATGGAAAGGCCAAGGTATTAAAAAGTGATCCCACAGGCCTCCAATACCATAGCCCGTCTTTTCATATAACAGGGTGCACTTTCCCAGTATGCGCCTGGTGCACCTGTTTAAAGGTGCGCCAGGTGCAAACAGGTAAAGTGCACCCTTTATATAATAGAGCCCTTGCAGTGGCGGTTTTACCATTAGGGGGGTGGGGCGTTGCCCCACCTATTGTTATTGGTACCATTTCAACTTTCAAACTTTTTTTAAAAAGAACATATTTTAAAAGTTTGAAAGCTGAAAATATTGCCAAATTCATAAATTATTTATTTATTTTGCTTGCGCGAGTCCCATGGTGGAGACACGTCACGTCACGTGACACAAACCGAGCGGCGCGCACTTTCAGGAATGAGTAATTGCAGCCGTGGAATGACCGCAGTGCGCATGTGGGGTTCGGCCGGCTGCCAGGAACCCAACATGCACAGCAATGCTTTTCTGCAAGAAACATATTGGTGACAGGGGGCTGGGCCGAAATCGCCGTCCCCAATAGTCAGAAAATGAGCGGCGAGTTTGCCTGCTCACACATGCCAATCCTGGCGCTCTCTAGTGTCTGTATTGGCTGCCACTGCTTGTGCAGAGCGCGGTTTACTTACACAGCCAGTTAACACCGCAGAGGTGGGATGGCCGGCCCAACATAGGACCCGCCGGACAATAACTGTAATGGCTTAGTGTTAAGCCATGCAGTGACTGCTCGTTCTACAATTTCTGCCGTTAATGCTGGGCAAATCAGAAGTCACCCTTGACCCTAGTCTAGTCTGCACCGGGCACGCACGAGTAGTCTAGTCTACACAAGACGGGAGAGAGGAGAGACTGAGACAGGCTGTGAGACAGGAGTCTGAGGTTCCGTGGAAATCGTAATGGTGTTTTCGACTTGTTCGAATATGGACGAGTTTGGTATCTATGAACCGCAAATGACGAGTTTAGTGGGTGTGCGCGTTTTTGCTACATTACTATGTACCGTTTGTCGTATTCGTGGGTTTCTTCATCTGAACCCACGGGTTCCATCTTAGATACGGCATCCATTTTGTCTCTTGCCCTCAAGTAGCCAGCGAACGGACACCGTCCGCTTCGTGACCCTGGGATTCCCAAGCTCTTGCGGAAGACACGTGTTCCTTTGAGTGTGTCTTTATGACTAGGGGAATGACACAGCAAAGGCAGATGGCCCCGCTCAAGGCTCATCTTGCCGTGCCGGTCTATTGTTTCAGTTGTGCATGCATTAAGCATGAATCCTTTGATCTTACAATCACGCTTCCGCTATTGCCCCCACACTCTTCCTAATCTGTTGACTGTCTTTCCTTACACCTGCTCCTGTCTCTTCTTCGCCCGTTTACAGCCTAAATGGAATGCGCTTAATGGCTAGAAGATGTGCTTTTACAGTTGGGAACCGGCACTGCTACTGTAATTATGTTCCGGGCTACTGAAACATGAAAGCGACCCTTTTGTCGTTTACTGTAGGAACTGAGTTGTAACCTTTTGTTTGTATGTTGTGCTATGACAAAAATGTGTATAAAAGGAGCGACCCACTTAGTACAATTTGAACCAGACTCCCAGAACCTACACACTGTGTACTTCTTGTGATCTCTGTATCCCTGCAGTAAATAAACGCTGATCTTTGACGCCGAAGGAAGTGTCCAGTGTCTCTGTAACTTGTACGCCGGAACAGGTAACCCACGAAGGTTTCAGGTGTTGTCCCTGGCACCGCTGGACCTTAAAATAGTCCAGTCCTTCAGTTGGCGCCCATCGTGGGGCGACACCAGCGGTACCGGTTCGAAGCCCGACGATCGTGAGGAACTTCGTGTGAAATCTCCGAGGGAAGGTGCACCCCGCTTCATCGATCCTGTTGTCGAAATAAGTGGCCCGAAGACTTTTCCCGCGAAGATTCCCGCCTCCTGACGGCTGCGACGGACTAATGCCCTGACTGTCGACCTGTTTTGGCACCTGGCGTAGACCTTTGTACAGCGAGACGATAGACGGTCCTTCCTGGTGACGCCATTGTTCTTTCAGTTAAGTATTTGTGGGTCGCTCCCAGTCCTTAGTTGTTGGTTCCTTTATGGGACCTTTGCTTTGTTGTTGAAACTTGGTTGTATGCATGGTTCCATTGCATTTGGGGTTCTTAGTTGTTGGTTCCTAGTTGTTGGGTTTTCTTTGACGATTGCAATCGCCAAAAACCGAGGGTCTTGCATTTTTGCGAGGACATCGTAATTCGATAACCCTTGAAGTTTGGAGACTTGGTTAGTGTGCACGATGCCTGGCCGTAGTACTTTGTTTGGTTTATTTAAATGTTGCGCAACGGATTCCCGATTGGAGGACTCATGCCCGATACCTCCAGTTGGAACTCCAATCTATGAGCTTTATAGTCGTCACGGAGTGGGTCCTATCGTATATAATGATTTCTGGATCCGCTACACAAAATCTGATGGTGTTCTTAGTTGGCCACCTCATGGTAGTTTCAAAACTGCAATTTTACATAATCTTGAAGCTAAATTATTTAAAAAGAAAGCTAGGTCGGCCATGTTTGATTCCCTTCGGTTATGGCGCAAAGAGGCCAAGCAGAAAGAAATCAAACAGATTAAGAAAAATAAGAGGGAAGGTATTATTACGGTAATGAGAAATGCTGAACAGTTTCAGCGAGATAAAGAAGAGAAAGAAAAGGAAGTTTTCGCTAGATTACATCATATGGCGGTGGATAAATGTTATCCGGTTTTACCGTTGAGTTCTGATAAAAAGGGAGAGGAAACGGCAGAGGACCCTTTGTTGTCTTATCTGCTGAAATCACCACCTCCGTATGCACAGGACACTACAGTCCCTGTGGTTCTTCCTGTTCCTCAACCTGTTGTTCCGGCAGCTGCTGGTCAGCCTGCCGTTGGTCCTGTCCTTCCAAATCCTCTTGTTCCTCAAGTTGTTCCTGCTCCCTTACCTGCCCTTCTTCCTACTGCTCCACTGCCTGTATCTGCTCAGCCTGTTGTTTCTGCTACTTCTGCTGCTTTGACTACTCCTACTGCTCGTACGTTTAGTCCTCATGTTGTTGCTCCTGTACTTCTCTCCTCTTCTCCTTCTGTTCGTAGTCGCATACCTAATGCTGTGGCTAATCTTTATTCTCCATTTGGACCGATACTTGGGTCCGATGTTTCTGATGTCTCTCAAAGACGAAGTCAAATTCCTGGTGGTAGGGAAAGTGATACGTTAGTAAAAATGTCGCGTAAATGGATTAGGTATCCTGTTAAATACACCCCGCGCATGGTCTGTGAGACGTTCACTCAATTTAACGAGCCCACGCAGAGATTTGTGTTTGAGGAAATGTGCAAATCTTTGAAGGAGGAGTGGGACGAGGATGAATTAGACAATGTACCGTCTGAAATGACTGAACTCCAGAATCAGTTTTCGAGCGGTATGATTGTAGGTACTAATGTTCGACGTGCTTTAGAGCGTCTCTTATCCTTTCGATCTATAGTACAACCTCGAGCATTGTTTAACAAAGAAACTGAGGAATGGATGGCAACACCTGGTCAGTATCCCATGCGAGAATTCCTCCAGTTTGGATGCCAGGTGATGCACAGGCTAATCCTGTTGTCCCACCATACTTTCAGAGAGTTTGGATACATCTCCCATGGAAGCGATCAGAGGTTTTGCAGGTCAAGCAATCTTTGCCTGACCCACGAAAGAATCCGGCAGGTTATTATAAGGAGTTATCGCAATTAGTGGATGCTACTATTATGAACCTTGCTGATATAGACATGTTGTTCGGTAACGTGGTACCGCAACCAATTTGGGCAAAAATTCGACAAGAAAATCATGCAGTTGAATTAGGTGGTGATTGGGCTGCTCTTAAAGCGGCTGATGCACTACAAGTAGGTGGGGCTAAGCCTGAACAGGTAATTACGGCTCTGCCCCAAAGAATTATTACGCTCATGAAAACGCTTATGCCAGCGATGAGTGTTAATTGGGATAAACTATCTGCGTGCAAGCAAAAGAAAGATGAGAATGTCTCCGATTTCTTTACGAGATTTGAGGAGGCATTTCTCGATCATAGTGGTCAGGATATGAGTACTGAGGGAGGTCAGCGACTGTTCGTTGACAAATTTGTATCGAATTTGTTGCCTGAACTCAGCAACAAGTTGAAAAATTCAGAAAGTTCATGGGCCGTTTCTACCACTGCTCAAATATGAGCTACGGCTCAATATTATGAAAATAGAGAAAAAGAAGAAAGTGATCGTGTAGATAAGAAAACGAAGGAACTTAAAACAAAGGTTTTGCTGCAGCAAGCGTATCCTCCGCGCTCGAATCAGAACGATTCACAACAGCAAAATCGATCCCAATCACAGTCCTCTAGGACGCAGACGCGTACTGATTTCTCTACACCAAGATCTATGCTAGGGTATAATCAATGTGCGTATTGTAGGGAAGAGGGCCATTTAAAGTTTAATTGTCCTACTCTACGTGACCGAAATAATGGCGTTCCGGCTCGTGGTGGTCGTGGTGGTTCTCAACAGGCATCTCGAGGTAGAGGTCGTGATACCTCTCGTAATCAGAACGAGCGTTCTACGTCTTCATTAGACTCGAGCAATTGTTTTGATCGCCGCGATACATCATCTGGTAGATCTGCTCAGTACCATGTGGACGACTATTATGTCGAACATGACATCGAGGCGAATGTCAATTACTAGGAGAGCCATAGACAAAGAGAGGGAGTAGTATCAGTTCCGGTTGATCAGAGAGGGCCTTACGTCGCAGTTGCCACATCGGGCGTAGTTGAGCCTTTTCTGTTGGGCACTGGTGCAGCGAAAAGTTCCATCATGCATTCGAAACTCCCTGGCGCACCTTTGTCTGGCTTAACAAATGTTTCCGTTGGATTCTCTCGCGCCCCCATTAGCAATCCTGTTTCTAGCCCTTTGCCCCTTGCGATTGGGCCTCGTGAGCTAGAAGCTCCTTTGATTTTGACTACTGGTTGTGGTGAGAATCTTTTGGGCCTGGATTTGTTGAAGCGGTTATATGCGACTTTGTATTGTTCTCCTGCGGGAGTGGAGCTTACATTGGGTCAGAGAGTGATCTCTCCTATGTATTTGTCAATGGATAAGCTCCCACCGGAATTGAGTTCTCTTCCTAAGTCTTTGTGGGCAACAGGTCCCAATGACGTTGGCCTGTTGGACATATCACCGTATGTCGTCCAATTGAAATCGAATGTGCGATTGCCCCGCATTCCCCAATATCGCATCTCTCTTGATGGTGAACGAGCACTATTAGCGATTATTTATGATTTGATCAAGAAGGATGTGATCGAAGAAACTCAGGGAAATGTGTGCAACAGTCCTGTGTTACCCATTTTAAAACGAACTGATCCCTCTAAGCCTCCAGTTTATTGTTTTGTTATTGATTTATGAGAGGTAAATACAATTGTGATTCCACAATTTCCTGTGGTGCCTGACATTACGGCTTTGCTGACTTTGATTCCAGCTACTGCTTCTTGGTTCTCGGTAATCGACCAAAAGAATGCTTTCTTTAGCATTCCGATTGCTGAGGAAAGCAGAGATCTATTCGGCTTCTCATTAGGAGGTCGCAGCTTCCGGTTTAAACACGCTCCTCAGGGCTACTGTGAGAGTCCATCGATTTACAGTCAAGCTCTTAAGAGTCAACTTGACGCATTTGTGTTACCAGCTGGAGCGGCCTTGATTCAGTACGTTGATGATCTGTTAGTGGCTGCTGACACTAAAGAGATTTGCAACACCGCTACGGTATCGCTGTTACAGCATCTTTGTGACTTGCATCACAAGGTGTCACCTTCTAAGCTACGGGTAGGGTACGGGTGAAGTAGTGTGGCTCACTGGTTAGAGGCGGCAGACCCGAGAGCAGAGGACGGCCCGGGACCAGGGTTCGATTCCCGGCGCGGCAGGTTTCTGGACCAGGGTCAGCGGACTCGATAATTCTCTCGCCTCGGTGCCCACTCTGATCAGCGATCACACTCGGTAACTCTGGGAATTAGCTTGCCTCATCTTCACTAACGGCCCCACCAGACCGCCGGGGATGCCTGGTCTCACCCTGGAGATACCCATTAAGGGACCATCTCTCAGGAAAGCCAGGAAGGGTTTCGCAGCGGTCGAAGCGCCTTGGGACCCTCCGGGTAAGTAGTGCGCAATATAAATGCCTATACATTACATTACATTACATTACATTACAATATTGTTGTCAAGAAGTAACCTACTTAGGTCACTTATTGTCAAAGGAGGGAAGAAGGTTGACCCCAGAGAGAATTGCAGCGATTGCCCGAATGACTGTGCCAACAACTCAGAGAGATGTACGTGCCTTTCTAGGTATCACGTCATACTGCAGGCAATGGATTCCAAATTTTTCATTGCTAGCAAAGCCATTGGTAGCCTTCACGTGCAAGGATGTTCCGACTCCTTTGCCATGGACCGAAGAGTGTCAGAAAAGTGTTTCTGAATTGCGTGATGCGTTGTGTTCGGCTCCTGTTTTAGGTACTCCTGATTACAGTAAGCCGTTTACACTATACGTTCACGAGAGAGAAGGTTGTGCGTTGAGTGTTTTGACGCAACCATTTGGCGGTAAACAGCGTCCATGTGCATATTTTTCTTCGACCTTAGACCCAGTAGCCAGAGCGTTGCCGAGTTGTCTAAGAGCGACAGCGGCAGCTGCGGTGTCTATCCGACAATCTGCAGGTCTGGTCATGGATAATATGCTTACGGTAATGGTCCCGCATGCAGTTGATACTCTTTTGAATCGGACAAAGACTCAACATCTGACGAGTGCAAGATTGTCTGGTTATGAGTTGACGCTTTTGGCAAGTCATATACAGATCAAGCGTTGCAATGTGCTGAACCCTGCGACATTGTTGCCGACTAATATGGAATCAAATGATGTACCACCACATGATTGTTATTTACGAACTGAGGAAGAAACGAAAGGTTGTGTCGACCTTAAAAACACGCCATTAACAGATCCTGATGGTACTCTGTATGTTGATGGTTCGTGTTTTAAGTTGCCAAATGGTGATGTGACGACTGCGTATGCTGTGGTAACGTTGAGTACGGTTGTGGAGACTGCGAGATTGAGTCAGAATTCGGCTCAAGCGGCAGAGCTGATTGCGTTAACAAGAGCATGTGTTTTGTCTGAAGGAAAGCGAGTGAATATTTTTACTGATAGCCAATATGCCTTTGGCGTTGCACATAGTTTTGGTCGATTGTGGAGAGAAAGAGGATTTATGACATCGCATGGTACCAAGATCCAACACGGACAGCTCGTGAACGATCTTTTGGATGCACTTACATTGCCTAAGCAGGTGGCGATCATTAAAGGCAGTGCGCATCGAAAGGTTACGGATGATGTTGGTCGTGGTAATGCATTTGCGGATGAGATTGCTAAGGAAACAGCTAAGGACCTTGCAACCCGAATGTATGTTACGAGTTCAGTAAGGTGGCCGACGGAGACTGGTATGTGTGAGGACACTATTGAGAGCTTGAAAGCGATTCAGAATGAGGCCACCGAGACTGAAAAGGCTAAGTGGAAAGAAAGCACGGGAAAGTTAGACGCGCATGGATGTTGGGTTGATTTGTCGGAATATCAGAGGTGGATGTTGCCGGATGCATATGTGCTGGCCGTTGTGACTATGGCTCACGGCTTGTCACATATTAGCGTGAAAGGTATATGTAAATTACTGTCCCCCGTATGGAAGAATGATGGCATCGCTAAATGTGCTGAGAGATTGGTTAAGAACTGTATGGTATGTATGATGTACAATCCCGGCAAGGGCACTCCCACTCCACCTGGGCATTTTGCTCCTCCTACATGCCCCTTTGAGGTTATCCAACTAGACTTCATCCATATGGAGAGATGCAATAATCTAAAGTATGTTTTAGTTGTGGTTTGCGCGTTCTCCAGATGGATCGAGGCCTATCCTCTTAAAGATAATACTGCCCTGTCAACAGCAAAAATCCTACTGAAGGAATACTTTCCTCGGTATGGAATGCCACGGATTGTATGGTCAGATAACAGAAGTGAGTTTGTGGGGAGTGTGATGAAGAGTGTGTGTAAGGGCCTTGGAATTCGACAAAAATTCCATAGCGCCAATCATCCCCAGTCTGCAGGTTTAGTGGAAGGGTACAATGGCACCCTGAAACTGAAACTCGCTAAGATTCAAGCGACGACTGGTTTGTCGTGGCCTGATGCCTTGCCTCTAGCTCTCTTGTCGACCAGGGCGACTGTACACTCTCGAGTGGGGCTTAGCCCATATGAGATTGTGTTCGGCCGTCCTGCGAACATTTGGGGAGTCCCGAGGCCCAAGAATTTCGATAGTCTTGAGTATCCAATGTTAATTGATTATCTTCATGATCTGACTGCTAAACTGAGGTTAATTCATCAACAGGTCTTTGAAGCGCTGCCAGCACAGACTGAGGGTCCTGGACATCGACTCCAACCGGGTGACTGGGTAGTCACCCGCAATTTCGGAAGGAAGCGGAATTTGGAGCCGAGATTTGTTGGACCATTTCAAGTCCTACTGGCCACAAGGACTGCAGTTCGGTTGGAAGGCAGAAAGAATTGGGTGCATGCCACCCACACCAAGAAAGTCCCGATACCTTTGCCAGCAGATTCTTGGGTGAGAACTGGAATTGCCGCAACAGAGACTGAGACCCCAGTACGTCTTGTGCCGTTTAGTGACGCTCAACCTGTAGGAGACACTTCATTGCAGTCAGACGCATCTGTTGAACCATCAGCATTGGAGAATTCGAGGCTTGAACAGTCGTCAGAACGATCGAACACTGTTTCTCAACCTGAACAATTATTTGAAGAGCAAACCAGACCTGGAAGAAGCCGTTATTTTCTCCATTCACATAACAAGGACTAATAAATTAAAACCTTTTTTTTTTATTTATATCACCCCCATTTGTTTTCACGAACATTATGAACAATTGCATCCTCTATTAATTCTTGAGTTCTTTTTCATGTGAGTTCCTTTTTCCACAGCTAGGAGATTTGTATTAAAATTGACTGATTGTTTAAGAAAACCTTTCATCCAGGTTGACCGTAGGGCCGTGCGGGTACTTCCTTCTGTTTAGCAGGTTTCTGACACTAGGTCGGTTACTTTTGTCGATCCTGGGAACTCTTGGGAATCGATAATCGCTACTCAGAACGAAGTGCGTCAAGAACATCACGGACGGACTCTTAGAGGATGGATTTCTCCAAACTGTCGGAAGTAGAGAGGATGTCGGCGTCAAGATCTAAACTTCATAAGGTCATTCGAACAAAATGCTTTCTGTTTCAGTTAGTCTTGCTATTCCTGACTGTTTCTATGTTGCTAGTGGGTGGAGTGTATTTTGGAATCCAGTCATTATTACCTTCTGTTTCACCTACCTCTTCCTCTGAACCAAAATCTATTCCCACTGTTTCTCCACATTCCTTTCATCTTCTACCCCAACATGAACAGGTTAGACGTGCAGAATTCATGAACAACTCCTTTGTCCAACTCCTACATCAGCATCAGTTGGTGATGAATACTACTAACTGTTGGGTGTGTGGGTTAATGCCACATACCATGGATAGAGGTATTCCGTATTTGGTTCTTCCCTATAGCTCCCAGGGGTCAGCTCGAGCATTCCAAACTATGTTCCGTAGTGCACTAGATTCCTACCCCCATCGAGAGCCTCGCTCTCCAGGTCATGGTCCTGGCCCGTACCACAAGCCTTTGGTAATAGCGATTGCCGATTTAGATAGAGATATTTTTGACGCATCGCTTATTCCAGAGGAAGAGGTGCGAGCATACAAGGATCTGAGTGAAGCTGAGTATAGTATGTCAGTGGGTGATAGACAGCTTAAAATCTCGTCTCCGATCTGGATCGTACCCCACCTCGGTAATTTCTGTCTGCGAGGACGTGGTCGAAGTTCACGAGCTCAGCTTGGGGAGAGTGCTTGTACTGAAACATATGTTTTACCAATGCTCTCCTCCCCTGTTTTCTTGACTGCCAAGGGTACATACTTTGTATGTTATGATCGCGCATATACATGGTTGCCCCATGACTTCTCGGGCACATGTTATATTGTGAATCTTTTGCCACCAACTTTCACAGTTGCATCGGATTATCACAAGACTAGAGTTGTGAGAGGCGTTGTTAGCAAAGAGGGCACTGCCGGTCAGGAAGCAGGAGATTTCTTTAAGGGTTTCCTGCCATTTTGGGGACCTATGGTTAATAGTAGGAACCTGAGACAACTGATTTGCGTGGTAAAATTGACTGCTAATATAACTGCAAGTGCCCTTGGTAATTTGACAGCTGAACTTCAGGCGATGGTTTTAGACGTTGTACTAGCAGATAGAGGTGGTGTATGCAGGGTGATCCATTCGAGCTGCGGTATTTTCATTCCTGATAACGCTCCAACTGTATATCAAGCCATCTCGAAGTTGCATAAGATCTCCGAGTCCATACACATGGACGAAGGTGATTGGACGCTACTAGGATGGTTTTGGGGCCTGATGTCGACGTGGGGTTGGAAGATTCTGATGATCATCGGGATTGTTGCGACATTCCTATTCACCTGTTGTCTTTGTGTACAGTGTGGTCCTGCCTTATGTGGCCTCTGTGCTACAACGTGTATAAGACGGCCATCTGTTACCAAGGAAGCATTGATGGATAGAATAATGATGCAGCAACATCTGAATGATCTGATGAATATCGAGATCGATTCTGATTTCGACTAGTGCTTGCCTACATGAGGGCAAAAGGAGCGTCTGAGGTTCTGTGGAAATCGTAATGGTGTTTTCGACTTGTTCGAATATGGAGGAGTTTGGTATCTATGAACCGCAAATGACGAGTTTAGTGGGTGTACGCGTTTTCGCTACACTACTATGTACCGTTTGTCGTATTCGTGGGTTTCTTCATCTGAACCCACGGGTTCCATCTTAGATACGGCATCCATTTTGTCTCTTGCCCTCAAGTAGCCAGCGAACGGACACCGTCCGCTTCGTGACCCTGGGATTCCCAAGCTCTTGCGGAAGACACGTGTTCCTTTGAGTGTGTCTTTATGACTAGGGGAATGACACAGCAAAGGCAGATGGCCACGCTCAAGGCTCATCTTGCCGTGCCGGTCTATTGTTTCAGTTGTGCATGCATTAAGCACGAATCCTTTGATCTTACAATCACGCTTCCGCTATTGCCCCCACACTCTTCCTAATCTGTTGACTGTCTTTCCTTACACCTGCTCCTGTCTCTTCTTCGCCCGTTTACAGCCTAAATGGAATGCGCTTAATGGCTAGATGATGTGCTTTTACAGTTGGGAACCGGCACTGCTACTGTAATTATGATCCGGGCTACTGAAACATGAAAGCGACCCTTTTGTCGTTTACTGTGGGAACTGAGTTGTAACCTTTTGTTTGTATGTTGTGCTATGACGAAAATGTGTATTAAAGGAGCGACCCACTTAGTACAATTTGAACCAGACTCCCAGAACCTACACACTGTGTACTTCTTGTGATCTCTGTATCCCTGCAGTAAATAAACGCTGATCTTTGACGCCGAAGGAAGTGTCCTGTGTCTCTGTAACTTGTACGCCGGAACAGGTAACCCACGAAGGTTTCAGGTGTTGTCCCTGGCACCGCTGGACCTTAAAATAGTCCAGTCCTTCAAGTCCGTGACACGACACGACAAGAGTCATAATCATCACCGGCAACTACTCACTCAGTCAGAGCTCCAGTCCCCATTTTATTGCCTAAGTAAGTTAGCACTCAGGTTTGTGGCAGTTCATAATCTTATTTTAATGCTGTGGCTGGTATAGTTCGCATGGAGGGCCTCCAATTGCTTATTAGTATGCAGCTTTTAAATACATGCGCTCCCATAGTGAGAAAAGCTGAGCAAATTGGACAAGCCAATAAGCCATATAGAAGGCGCCGGCGGTTAATGTGCAGAGAAAATGCGGGCTAATTACGTTGGTCTTTATATCACGGCTGTGATGATTAACCCTGTCAGGAGTCATTCCCCTTATGATGCACGGTGTGTTCTTGTCCGTGTACAAACATGGAGCATCTGTTCAGCTTTTGTACATCTGTCAATGTGCTCATGTTTTCCTTTTCTGACCTCTCCCAATTTTGACATTTTCTTCCCAGCCTGCCTATTTGCCAGAGTTTTAAGAACCTTTGAGGTGTTACATTCGCAGGTGTTCAAAAGAAATTGGCAAAGTCATACATAGCGAATAGATCTCAGCTCTGGGGTCACATGGGCTCTCTGTCTTGGTTTCAGTGATGTATCAGGATTTTTTATTAGGTGGGAGAGGATAATGCACCCTCTAATAATCATCACGTTCTTCCAGCGAGCTTACCTCGGTATGACCGACTTTTGAAACAGCCATAAAGCATTCATCATAACATCCCGTTTCGGAGGGCACTTCCCTCTTTCATATAGATGCTAAGGGTAAACAGCTGGAAAAAACCCAGACATGCTCAAAGTGTTGTGTAAACACCTGGGGCCTCATTTATGAGGCAGTGCGTCATTTTTACGCCGCCGGTGCGTCACTTTTTGTGACGCACCAGTGGCGTAAAAAATGCGCCTTGTTGCGCCATATGTACAAAGTGACGCATCTAGGCAGATGCGTCACTTTGTAAACCCCTGCGCCACATTATACCTGCGCCAGGTATAATATATGCAAGGGGGGGCGTATTGATGCAAGGAAGTTTTGTTGAAGTGACGCAGTGAAATCTATGAGATTTCACTGCGTCACTTTTAGGACGCCGTTGCGTCAAAATCTTGCGCCTGCCTCACAGCAGGCGTAAGACTGGTGCAGGCCCTTTCACCTGGGGCTTGCCCTATGTGAAAGGACGCATTGCTGGAATTGCGTCACTTTTGTGACACACTCCAGCAATGTGTCACTTTTGCGCTCACAGATACGTCAGAAATACTGACGTATCTGTAACTCCTTGCGACATGATGCGTCATACATTAAATATGACGCATCAGGTATGACGGAAGGAGTGCGCACTACGAAGTGACGCATTGCTGCTTTCACGCAGCGATGCGTCATTTCTCATAAATTAGGCCCCAGTAGTTCCCAGTTTTTCTAATTTTTAAGTTATAATGCAATGTCCCTTATTTTTCTGCCCATGAAAAGTGCACAGCTGGATTGATGGCTCGAAAGATTGAAGGCCTGCTAGGTATGTGTGCATTTATGAGAAAGCAGTGGTGATAAATTTAGGCAGTAGGGAATTATTAATTATTGGTCAGTAGCATGAACTGGATAACAATTTTATTTGTGAATTGATGAAAGATAAGCTACATTTTGTATTTTTCATTATAGTGTCCCTACTCCAAGAGAATTCAGAAACATTTTCACATTTTATGCAGGAAAGGAAAAATAAAGTCTTTAAACGAGTATAAAATGTTTTGCTTAGATTGATACTTGCATCATGTCAAACAAGCATTTACAATGCAACGGTTTCGCCTTTGGAAAAGTTTGAGCTATTGGCATTGTGAATGACAAACTTTTTATTTATGTGTTGGTTTTGAAAACAGATAAATAAATGGCATTGTCATTTACAATGGCAATAGCTTAATCTCTCGCAAATGCGATTTGGATTGCAACTATTTCAGTTATCATTTTGCACTACGATGAAAACTGGCTTGTGCATTTACTCCTGCAGAAGAGTATCAAGAGGAGAGTCAGCAGGTGTCCCTGTAGGAGGTAGTGTATTCAAGACTGTGCAATACAATTCATGCTCCCTTCCCAACTCACTTGGTCTAGAACGCCCAGTCATACACTGCACCACCATACATTGCGACACAAATTGAATAACAAATTGAAATATATATTTCCATCTCGGCTAGAATGCTGGTTAGTTAGAGCAACCAATCACTGAATGAATCAGCTATTGTCTATAGGGTCCTCCAGAAGCTGACAGGACAAGGGCAAGAAGGGTGAGGTAACTAACAGAGCGCTGTAATGTCATAGGGTGATGTTAACAGCAGAGCCGCAGATCAGTGTAATGTCACAAAGTAAAGAAAACAAGCAGAACACTAGGGTGAGGTACAGCTGCAGGGCACCCTGCTGTTACAAGGTGCGAAAAACAAACTGAGCACTGTAATATCATAGGGTGAAATAAATAACGAGGTGGTATAAGCATGCAGAGCACTGGGTGACATAAAAGAGCAGAGTACGATGGTAAACAGAGCACTGTGATGTCACAGGGTGATGTAAAGAAGCAGAGCATTGTGATGTCAGAGGGCGATGTAAATAACTAGGTAGTAATAGCAAGTAGAGCACTGGCTGACATAAAAGAGCAGAGCACTCTAATGTCAGAGTGAGGTAAACAAGCAGAGCACTGTGATGTCACAAGGTGATGTGATCAGGCAGAGCTTTGTGATGTCACAGGGCGATGTAAACAGTAGCACTGTGATGTCACAAGGTGATGTAATCAAGCAGAGCATTGCGATGTAAACAAGTAGCACTGTGATGTCAGAAAAGAGATAAACAAGCAGAACACTGTGATGTCAGTGTGAGATAAACAAGCAGAGCACTGTGATGTCAGAGTGAGATAAACAAGCAGAGCACTGTGATGTCAGAGTGAGATAAACAAGCAGAACACTGTGATGTCACAAGGTGATGTGATCAGGCAGATCTTTGTGATGTCACAGGGCGATGTCAACAGTAGCACTGTGATGTCACAAGGTGATGTAATCAAGCAGAGCATTGTGATACCACACAGGGCAATGTAAACAAGTAGCACTGTGATGTCACAAGGTGCTATAAAGAAACTGAGCACAGCTGGGTGGTATAAACAATGAGGGTACTGTGACATCACACGGTGATATAAACAGGAAGAGCATTGTGAAGTCAGAAAGTTGTGTAACAGTGTGCTGTGATGGCAGAGTGAGAACATATCACTGCATCTCTAATGTAAAGACTGGATTTACCAATTGTTTGTCAGCTAAAAAAAATTACATGAACTATTTGGAAGTCTACTTTGAGATCAAACTAAATAGTTTACTCTACAACCACCCAACACTCTCATCCTATCCGCCTTCCCTCAATGTTGTTGCATCCTAACAGACCCTAATACATTGGGCGCTGTTTCACCAAACTTTGAGGGGTAGCACACGTGATGTCAGATAGCCTTTGTCCTCCGATGACATTACAGGACAGGCCCTTTTCCCCATCGTTACCCCCAAAGCAGCCTCTTATTGTCTGCAGAGAGACTCCAGAAGTAAGGAGGAGGAAAGGACGGTAAAGAAAGTAAAGATGGCGGTTAGAGCTCTGTTTACCACCTGCTACTATCCCGCCAGTGAAGGAGCATCCAGGACAGCACCAGGTGCTAGCAGCAAGGCTCGAGTAGCAGGTAACCCCGACTAGCCCTAGCTGAGGCCCACGCCTCGGAGGCACCTCAGTGTCATGCTGGCGGCTTACAAATGCATCATGGTTTAGGAACTCAAGCTTCTTTAGGCCTTTGTGACTGTTAGTGCCTGGAGGCAGCTTCTCAGCGCATACATGTGATACAGATGAACTATATCATAGCCTGTATCCAATCCTCCCAGGTGATCGTATTATCAAATTATGCTGTTAATGCCGCGAGCCACCAAAGTATACATCAGGGGACTTAAAAAAAAATACAGAAGAAATCCAGCAAGCTTTCTGCTTGCATTTGGAGAAGGAAGGGATTTATTCATGATATTATGCTTTAAACCCAGCATCCCTGAGACCCCTCATCTGAATAAACATGTGCCTCCCAGCAGCCTGTGTGCTCTGCGCACTAGAGCCGGAAGAGTCCACGAATCTAAATTCAAAGCAAAACACGGTGGAGAAATTGCTTTTTCAAACAGACGCAGATATTGTTTGCTTGAGGAGAGGATGAAAATAATTCTTCCTTTAAAGATCCTCTAGGGAGATTTATTTTCATTAACTGCTCCGTGTCAGTTCAGAAATGCTGTTTGACGGAATGAAACCTTCCTTTAAGCCCCTAAACCCAGGCAGTTTTTTCTCGCACAATTACAGGTTAAAGTCAGCACAGAAAAGACAGGAATAAGAAAGAAAAATGTCCCTCTTTGAACGCTTCACCGCAAAGTGTCTGTTTGTTAAACTTTCTGAGAGATTGTACTGTGTCGCCCTTGCTTTTAAATAGCGCCTGCTACCCCGCCTTCACAATGCTCCCGGCCCGCTACCTGTTCCCCCGGTCCCCCATCTCGGGACCGGGCCGTCAATGGCTCGCGCTGTTTGTTTCTTTTTCCCGGCGGCAGCGAGCAGCCAATCGGTGCGCGGCGGCAGGCGGGACTTCCCTCCAAATGCGGAAGTCCCGCCCCGCGTCAGGCACCGTAGTGCCTGGCTTCCTGTTTTGCGGCGCTCGGGCCGCGGCGGTGATTCTCGGGCATTTAAGAGGGGTGGACACCCTCGAGACCAAAAGTAAACAGGGACATTACTTTGACATCAGCAGAAGCGCACGCTGGGTCGCGCTTACCCTTGTTTGGAGCCGTGAGGATTGTGAGGAGCACATTGGAACCTCGCCGCACCCGCTTCGCGGGTGCCGCATCGCCGGCCATTGAGTGGAGGAGGAGCTGAGTGGGAGTCCTTCTAGGGGCAGGAGACCACTCTCGGCAGAGGGCTGCAGGGCTGCGAGCGTACCAGGGACTCCAAATCCCAGGAGTCCCTGATAGACCGCTGACAACATCCGGTCCGCTCTCCCTGCCGGCCCGCCCACCGCCCACCGGAGGGCTTTTTAAATCCTGTGCAGCGCTACCCTCGTTGGGACATTACTTTGACATCAGCAGAAGCGCACGCTGGGTCGCGCTTACCCTTGTTTGGAGCCGTGAGGATTGTGAGGAGCACATTGGAACCTCGCCGCACCCGCTTCGCGGGTGCCGCATCGCCGGCCATTGAGTGGAGGAGGAGCTGAGTGGGAGTCCTTCTAGGGGCAGGAGACCACTCTCGGCAGAGGGCTGCAGGGCTGCGAGCGTACCAGGGACTCCAAATCCCAGGAGTCCCTGATAGACCGCTGACAACATCCGGTCCGCTCTCCCTGCCGGCCCGCCCACCGCCCTCAGACATTACCACTTCTATATCTGGGGCAAACACTCCCGCAGCGCGGGACGCAGCCCGGAGCAAAGACCGGGCTAAGAGCGGGCCGTTTGAGGCCGTTCGAGGACGGCAGAGGACGGCCCCGGCCCATAACCCTTGGCTTGCTGTGATATAAGTAAGTTAGGCGATATTGTGCCCCAGAGTTGGTTTGGGCATTTGAGACTTTGTACTGACTAACAGTGTGGACTATTAAGCTATTATCCCACTTGTGTAAAGAGCGTGTCGAGGTCTGATTACTGAAGTTGCTGCTAATTCTGAAATTATGGTTTTAAGATCTGGGAAAACACGCAATGTCCAAATTCAAACACCCACAGGAGTGGTATCAGGTCCATTAGACGCTTTTATTACACGAGCCACGGGTATCCTGGAAAAGGAAATAGCAATGGTGGAAAAGCGTCTTTCCATTGACTTAGTCAGCGGAAAACGCTCTTCACTAGGTAGGTTGGCCAAGATTCCTAGTCTTGTGCCACCTGCACAAGCACATGCAGCTTTTAATTGTATACATCTAGACACTACAGAAGCCATTGTTCACATGGATAGCGAGGGGACTGATCCTCCTGTTCACACTACACTTTTTCCTAAACATCCCCTGGACGACCATGATGAAGTAACAGGGGAAATTGAAACTCAGGATAGCCAAAACACCAAACACAGCTCGGAACCTGTTGACTCATACCTTGACTCCCCCAAAGTAGATTCTAATGATCCAGCCCACACAGATTCTATAGGTATAGACAGGGGTTCGAGGAAGAGAAAACAAGTTACTAGTTACAAGGGAGGGAGAGAATCCAAGATGCCTAAACTAAAAGACACTGTTGGTAATCCTACATCGGGATCAGGCCATCCCAGCGAAAAACAATGTACAAACATACTGACTAATGCCTTATGCCCCTCCCTCATCTCCTTAGGTTCCTCGAACCCATGCCCAACATGCCTAAGCAGCGATGATTCCTTGTTGGCAAAGATTGAGGCTCTAATGAAAAACCTCCTATCACCTGTCTTGGAGCGGACTAGATTAATGACATTGAAAATAAATTCTCTGGAGGCTGTAGTTAATGCGAATTCTGCCATATTATTGTCTTTATCCGACATAGATTCCGGGGTGGTCAAACCCCCACTTTCGGCCCCAAAAACATCTAATATCCCAACTAGTCTCATTGATAACCCCAGCAATAACAAACCACCAGGGCCAGTAATAGATAGTTCAAACAAAGGTGGTGCTCACAAAAATATTCCAAGCAAGGTACCAGAGGCCCCGCCCCAACGCTCTCATATGATGAAGCCCGTGAATAAACCAGATAGATCAACCCCCGCTAGACGCCAATCAACCAAACCACCCCCCCAGGTAAAACCTAGTACAATCACCCATAGCCTCCCCCCCATAGGCCCTCAGCAAACCACCAAAGTACCCTAAATCCCTTGGTAAGGAAACAACCCAGGCATCCTACGCCTCGGGTTGACATCCCTATAGAGGCTACACCATATACCATGGTGTTGACTGGTGTAGCCCCATTGCTATCCGGTAAAAGGGAGACTCACGATGACCTGCGTAACAAGGTCATCTTCTGGTTGAATAAAAACAGACCCCTACCTCCATCCTCGCCAACAGAAATCTTATTTGTAAGAAGGGTTGACTGGGTGGGCCAGGGTACTAAGGATTTGGAGGGTGACTGCATTCTAATATCCTTCAGGGATTCCTGGGTGGTGGATACAATCTGTAGAGAAGCTAGGTTTGCCAGGCAGGGGGACGTCCAAACACTAGACCTTTCTTATTTTTATCCTCAAAGACAGGCTTATACCCAGAAGGCCCCCAAACAGGGACGAACCACCATTAGGAGCTACCCCATGACACCGCAACTACCAATATTCCCACCTCTATTCAACCGCTTTGGCCCCTTGTCTGATCTGGAGGCCATTGATTGACTTCAACAATCTTCCCAAACACCTGAACCTGTAGAAAATGCTGACCCTGGGGTAGGGAGTAAGAGGCAGGGTCAGGCGTCCCCCCAGCCCCCAATCATGGCAGAGGAGTGTAAGAGGGTTTCAGCACCAACAGGGAGGGATACACCATCTTCGAGGGCAGGGGGAACCTCCTTGTCGCTGATTGAATATAGTTTCGCGGGGAGATCTGAAAATGGGCTGGATGTTGGGGCAGGACAGGAAAAGTTTGTAGATTCTGAGGTGGTGGCCCCCACCGTGGTACCTACATTGGAAACTCTTGCACTAGTGTCCTGGAACATTGCTGGGATTAAAAGTCGCATCCATTCTGGAGACTGGCTCGAGTTCATGGATAAATTTGATATCATCTTACTCCAGGAAACTTGGGCTGTTGATCCAATATTTAGGCAGGGTTATGTAAATTTTCACAAAGCTGCCACTCGAAGCGCTATTGGGAATGTCAAAGGGAGAGCCTCAGGGGTCTACTGATCTGGGTGAAACAATCCCTGGGATATTGTATTACGGAGATATGTGTACTAAACCCGGACCTCCTCATTGTTAGGCTGAGAAAGACTGGCCAACGGGACATGATCCTGTTAAACATATATGCACGAGGTCTGCCAGGTGGTCGTACGCCACCCCTGTTGGAGGTACTGGATTCTACTCTGGCAGCCCTTGATAACACCAACGTCATTCTGCTTGCTGGGGACCTAAATTGCTGCTTTGAACCTCTATTAGACCCAGGGGACTGTTGGGGTTCCGTGGAGGACGCAGTATGGGGCATACCCGTCCTGTTGCCTGTCAACCCGGTACCCGCCACAGAGGCAGCGGTGAATTGGATGGCCTTTTGTCTAAACAGTGGCTTTCGGGCCTGCAACGGTCGAACAAAATCAGACCAGGGAGCCAACTGCACATTTGATAATGGGCTAAGAAGAAGCCGCATCGATTATATCCTGTTGAAAGTAGGAGACTGGTCCCTGATGGTGGATATGGAGGTAACTCCCCGTCCAGAAAGCGACCATAACCCCTTGACCTTGCAACTAAAGTTGCCAGGACTTGCGAGACTGGTGGAACCCAGTACCTCTCAGACGGGGGATACCTATCTAACAAACGATAGGAAGAGGGTAAAATGGTCTAAAATTGAGGGGGATGAAATATTGAGAAATAAGGTTATTAGCCTGGTTAATAATACTTATGATAAAATGCTGAACCACGCTGAGTTGGGGGACAACCCCGAAAAAGCTGACCTTATTATAAATCTTCACAATCGTTGTTTTGACGATTTAAAAACTCTGCTTTCGCAACCTCGCCGGCAGGGAAACAATACAGCATCTATTCGCCCTCATAAATGGTACAACAAAAAATGTAGGGAAGCACACACCGACCTGGTTAAAGCAGTTAAGTCTCGGAATATGGGTTTAGTGAAAGCGGCAAGATCATCCTATAGGAAAATACAAGGGGAAGCTAAACGGGAGTGGGAGGATAAGTATTGGTCAGACCTCTTGGAAGCCTCCATGTCCAATAACCCCATCAAATTTTGGGAAATAGTCAAGTGGGGGAAGGATCCGGACGGACGCATCCCCACAAACCATGTGCCCCCCAATGATTGGGTGATCTTCTACGCAACCCAGTTCTGTGCAGGGAATTCCATGCCACCTAGTACTTTGGAAACGACATTCCACCCCACCACCCACAGCGAGACTATCATCTTCACAGAAGGAGAGGTCGAGCTGGCATTAAATCTTACCACGCGAGGGAAAGCGCCAGGTATGGATCTTATACCCGCCGATTTGTTTAAAGCTAATCCTGCCCTGTGGATACCATACATTATCACGGTGGCAAACTCCATAGCTGCAGGTGCAAGAATACCCAAATCTTGGAAGGGGGCGGAGATCCTACCGATTTATAAAAAGGGCAATAGGTCTAATCCGGGTAACTACCGCCCGATTAGTCTTATTGACTCTATGCAAAAACTCATCGCTCGCATGGTTCTGGGCAGGGTCCAAGGCTGGATCGAGATGGAGGACATTTTATCCCCATTGCAGGCGGGCTTCAGATCGGGAACTAGCACCATCGACCAGGTGTTCAGATTCTGTCTGATCTACTGGAAGGTGGTGCAGCTTGGCGGCGGTACCATCTTCGCAGCGTTCATCGATCTGAAGTCCGCCTTCGATCTAGTACCGAGGGGAAAACTGTGGGGAGTCCTGAAGAATCTAGGAATGCCAGCAGAACTGCTTGATTTGATAATCAAATTGCATGAGGAGAACTTTGCGAGGGTAAGATGGGGAGAACAGGGCCAAGTGACAAAACCCTTCCCAGTCACCCGTGGTGTTCGCCAGGGTTGCGTACTGGCACCCACTCTTTTCTTATTGTTTATTGACCAAGTGGTAAAATTCTTTGAATCGACTCCAACCGATGCCCCTATGCTGGCAGGACAGCGTTTCCCAATGCTCATCTTTGCTGATGACACCTTACTCCTCTCCAGAACACGCAGCGGATTACAGCGGGCCCTGGACCGCTTTGAGGAGTTCTGTGTCATCAGCGATCTTAAGGTGAACGTTGGGAAAACCAAATTTATGGTGCTAACTAAGAACTACCCTGTCCGGAGCACAGTTAGTATGGGTGGAGTCAAACTGGACCAAGTAGAGAATATGACATATTTGGGGGTTATGCTAGATAGTCGCCTGAAATGGAAAACACAAGTTGATGCCCAACATCTTAAGCTTGCTCGACTTACTGGCTGCCTCCTCAGTGAGCAAAGGAAATCCATCACCAAGCGGGTTACACCAGCTCTCAAAATTTATGATGCAAAAATCAATCCTGCGATTCTATATGGTGCAGATCTGTGGGGCCATAAGGATCTTACGGGCCTGTTTAAAATACAGTGCAAGTTCCTCCGCAATTTGGTAGGCTTGCCACAGTCGTCCCCCTCCATTCCCCTTTGCTTGGACTTAGGATGTCCTCCAATTAACGAGATGGCCAGATTTAGACTGGTTGCCTTTTGGAGGCGCCTATGGACCTCGCCCGACCTTATCCTATTTGCAAACGGGGTAGTAGAAGTTAGGTCAATTAGGGGATCGGAAAAAATTCCCTGGTTCCGAATGGTAAAATCCATCCTGAGGGATATGGGTTTAGAGCAGCTTTGGATATCCCCTGCCACTAGTACCTTTCCAACTAAATTGGCATTTAAAGAATTGTACTGGTCCACGCTCCGTTTGAACAGAATCAATGCCTCCTGTTCTACCAATCTCACTGGTAGGTTCCTTTGCTTTAAGTTGGACCCCACACGTGAACATTATTGGGACACGGTTTCCAAATCCCTAGATAGGAAACTTTTCCACCAGTTCCGCGTGGGCGCACTGCCGTTGAATACCTTTACGAAAAACTGGTCTTCAAGCACCACGGATCATTGTAAATGGTGCCCAGGCCAGAAGGAAACAGAGGGCCATTTTCTGTTTGCTTGTCCTAGATACCATGCACCAAGGGACAAATGGCTAAAACCACTTTTCCAGTGCCTGCCCATAAGAAAATCAGAAGAGGCTATCCATGTATTAAAAACTAACACACTAGAAATTATTACAGTATGTATAGCCAAATATCTGGGCTGGGCGTGGATACTCAGGGCAAAACAATAGTTTAACCTTGGATTGTATGAATTTACTTGTAATCCTATTCCCCCCAAGGAAAACTTCCTTCAGGACTGTCTTCAAACTGTTTAATTCTTTTTTATTGTTAATGTATGTGTATTTATTGTTAATCAATTAATGTTTGTTATTATTTGTCTTTTATGATTTTTTTTTAAAATCGAAATAAAGACTTTAAAACCTGAACCTGAAACAGTGAAGCGAGGTGGGCACTCGCAAAGGGCGCCATAATCGGGGTGGCACCCGTCAATTAAGAATAAAGTGCAACGAAGCACTCGGGGGTACCAAATTACTGCAAACCCCGGAATCCAATCACCACACGGCAACATTGGTGACGCTGCGCCGCACGGGCCAATCCCGTCGCGGCGTTTGGTGAGGGGGCTCGGCTCTCCCGTCCAATCGGAGAGCAGCGGGCTCGTTTTCGGTCGCGTTGGTACCGGCAAGGTACGGGGCCCTTCGTCGGGGGTTTACTGATCCCGGGTTGCGGTGGTGAAGCTGCACACAGGTTATTTTAGTGCGCTCTGCTCGGGGAAGGCTCACAAACCTTCAGTCTGCACCAAACACGTGTCGATGGATTCGGGGGCGTTCCCGGCGTCGCGTGACGTCGGCAAAAGCCAAAGAATCTCGGGAACGCCCCCGTGTCTGGTCCGGCATTGATGGACAGGCCCCTCGTCCAATGGCTAGGCTCCATTTATGGAGCTAGCAAATGGGACGGGGGGGCGTGTTCCAGAGTGCTTACTGTACTCAATAGATTTCTCTGGAGGAGGAGCCTAACGGCTCCGCCCCCCAGCGAAACCTAAAAAAGGGCTATGTCGCTGCCAGCATTGACTGTGTCATAGTGCTTCTTTTTCTTTAAGCTATGTAGCACAGCTGTCTGCGCTGATTTCAAATATGTCAAAAAAGTGGGGAGGGACAAGCCAGACAAAGTTGGTATGGGGGAGGAGGGTAGGGCACAGCAACAACGGACTGCGAGAGGAAACAACATGAGGGAGGTTGCTGGGGTAGTGAGCAACAACAACGGAACAAGCATTTGCAATGCAAAAGATCTCGCAATTGCTTGATTTTGAGCTATTGGCATTGTAAATGGCAATGCTTTTTATAATATTAAAATGCATTGTTACTTACAATGCCAATATTTAAACTTTTTCAAAAGCAATACTTATTGCGGAGCGCAGTGTCCGTTAAGCAGGCACCGTGCTCACTATTAAATTAAAAAAAACAACGAAACAGATCGCTGTGTCCTTGAAGCAGGCACCACGCTCTGTGTTAAAGTAAAAAAAAAGAAACAGAGCGCAGTGTCCCTGAAGCAAGCACAGCACTCAGTATGAAAGTTTCCCAAACAATTGAAATAGAGTGCGTGTCATTGAAGCGGACGCCGTGCTCAACATGAAATTTAAAAATTAAATTTGAAACTGAGCTTGGTGTCCCTATAGCGGGTGCCGAGCTCAGCATGAAACTTAGAGGGGCATAGAGCTTTATAAGAAGAGCAGCCGCCATTGTCCTGTGTGGGCGTGCTGCAAATACAACAAAGCAGCTGCCATTGCCCCCATCAGTGTCAATAAACAAAATAGTGCTCACCCACTAGGTAAAGCAGACCATGTAACGAGCCAAGTAAAAAGTCCAGTCCTCCTGGAAATTATGCGTAAATATACTAATTTTAATTAATTTTTTCTCAACACCCAAAATAAATATAGATGAATGCAGATAAATTAGACTAAACCAGGCCCCGGACTATGCATGCTGACCACAAGTGCTGGAAACCACACCTATTGTGCACATATCTTGGTCAGATGCACAACATGGGGTAGAAGTTCCGAGCAGTATACAGAAGTCAATGGGAAGCATTTGAACTCTGAATGCCACAGCCCTTCCCAATGTATTCTGGGAAAAGTAATGAAAAGCAGCCAGTTTCCTCAGAGTATCCAAAGTTTTGTTGAAAGTTCAAGAAAAGACAGTGCTCGGTATTCCGTGACGTAGGCATGTTTCTAACTACGCGTACTGGATGGAAGGGAGTGTTAGAAGTTGGCCTGGTATATGATGTTCACTATTCTAGTGAGCACCTTGCACCAGTCCAAACAACCCTTATGGTGATGGTTGTAAAGTCAACCTTATAGACCAGCTATCCTAGTGGTAGCATGGACAAAGCAGTCTTAGGCTAAACTCAAGAGGGCATGTAAAGCCAGCTGTTTTGCCATATGCAATCTCTTTAATACCAAGTGAAAGGACACTACTAAGGTTGTAGATCAAAATATATATGTACTTATTTCTAACACAATCCTCTGAACTCTTTATGAGGTCAGAGGCACCAGCACAATACAAGATACTTAATTAAAATACAATAAGTTGCACAAAATACAGTAAAGCCCTAGGGGCACTTCGAACCATATACTAAAATAGTGGTATAAGGACCACGTCATGAACCAAGGAAAGGCCTAGGGCCTGGAGAATCACTGGGGCTACACTGTACTACCAATGGATAGAGAGCAGGAGGCCCACGGGATGCGCATGCAGTGTCTTTATACTCATGCAAGTTACCATAGAGTTAGAATGGGAACGAAAGAAATGGAAACTAGTTCTTTTAGGACACTTCCGGATGTACTAGGGAAAAGCTACTTGAAACTAGGACGCTAGGATAGTCAATACCCACAGGAGTACCAAAATACTGGCGTTACCTCACCCACAGGAAGCGGGTGCATAGGTGTCAAAGTGTGTCGGGTTTCGTCGCTGATTCCTATGGAGCCTTGGAGAAAGATGCTACAGGCGACCAGGAGAGAAGTGTCCGGGTGGATCCAAGGGCGGATCGAGGATGAGGAGTACCTGAAATCAGAGGGGACAGAGTCTGGGTCACTAGCCAGTGACCAGGAAGGAACCAGGAAGGAACCAGGCGATGTCGCGAAGCAATCAGGTGATGTCATGAAGCTTGTCTCTGCAGCCACGTGGACCAGGAGGTGTCGACGACAACCAGGAGCTGGGCAAGGACTGTCCCACAAAGGATCTCGCTGTTGGCGGTGTCGGCTTCCTGATTGGAGTCAACAAGCCTTGGCAAAGGCACCCCACGGAGAAAAGGAAGATGGCTTCTTAATCAGACCAGCAAGGTCTGATGGGCGGCTCCTTTTCAGGGGAGCAAGGGCCAGTCTGGAGCAACCAGACCAGCATTGTAAATCAAAGGTTTCCCCGTCACAGAGGCCACTAGCCAATGGGCAAGTGACCAGACAGACGCGTCGAGCAGGAAAATGCAGAAGGGCCCCACGCAGAACTCGTGTAGTGTGGAGGGCTGATTTTCGGTGCAGTTGGGGCTCGGGGCTGGGGCTTCTCAATCCCCAATTCACAACTTCGAGGGTGCCTCAGAAGTTGCACGGAAAGCAATTCGCTGGCTTTCCAAGATGGCTGGTCCCACGTCTCACGTCGCCTCCACTGGTCTCTGTGCTCGGGCTCTGGCGGGAGCGTCGACAAAGCAAACCGTTCATCGCTTGATGGTGCCTGCTTGTGCAGGGTGGTCACTCCTTGACCACAAGGGAGATTCTTCAGTCTTCTACGTCGAGTAGGATGTCAAAGGTTCAGAGTTTCGTATCAGAGTTTCAGTCAGGATAAATCTAAAGTCTTGGGACTCAGCTCCTACCTATTTACCATATTTAGGGGCTGGATTACCTGCAAGGTCCCTCCTATGGGTGGGACCCAGGAAGAGGGTGGTTACACCCCTTTCCCTTTGTCCAGTTTCGTGCCAGAGCTGGGGCTGGAGTGCCCCAGCACCGGTTTGAACTGGACTATGCATGGGACACCTTGTGTGCCCCAGGCAGTGTCTCATTTCATTCAGCCCTTCCTGCCCCAATACACTATGCCTGTCTGGGGTGGTGCTGGCACCTCCCAAGACAGGAAACCTATTGTCCAAGCCTCCCTCGCTGGAAGGACTCCCAGCAGCAGGAGGTCAGACTTGTGTCTGTGGCAGCAGCATCCATTTTGTGATGCTGAGGCTCTGGTTAACTTTAACCGGGATTAGTAGGATCAACATATCTTCTCCCTCTAGAAGGGTGGAATGCTACCCCCGTCGCCAGAACTGGTGACAGGGTAGATTCCAAAGCGTATGACACCTTACACGGCATGTTTTGATAAAGCCAAACCAAAGACAGCATTTAACCGCGAGGTTGATAATGCACTTAATAGTATATGGTATGGCAATATCATAGAACAGCTATAAGGACATGGTTCTGAAAGCTGCAAACAGGCTCAGCTTATGCTAGAGCACCATCTCACATAAAACCAAGCACTCTGCCTTCAGGATTGTTAAGGCCTGCATTATGAGTGACTTATAGGTGCATATGTGTCTATATATAATGGTATGTATAGGAATACTATACCTAAGCAAGGGCTGATTACACGACCTTGCCCCAGCTGAGTGATCAGCCAGTTGTGTCAGTTTGGATGGCCAGCCAGGGGTGTCATAATATATGCTGCAGCCCCTGGTAGGCCTTGGGTGCACCTATGCCCTGGGTACCTATAGTACACTGTACAGGGACTCATAAGAGTGACCCAACATCCAATTAGGTATGTACCTAAGGTACATGGAGTCCATTTTAAAGAGAGAGCAGATAGCCTGGGGCCCTGATTAGCAGGATCCCAGGCCAACTAAGTCTAAAACCAGCTAAACACAAGGCAAAAAATCTGGGGTAACCATAGTCAGGTATCCACCTTCCTACACACCCCCCCCCAAACGAAAGGAGATAAGGCTATCAAGTAAAGTCAAGTCAAGTCAGAATTTATATAGCGCACTACATACCCAGAGGGTCTCAAGGTGCTTAGGAAGGGGGGGAGGTTTACTTGTCGAAAATCCAGGTTTTAAGCTATTTTCTGAAGGTTAGGTGGTTTTGAGTGAGGCGGAGGTGGATGGGAAGGGAATTCCAGGTTTTAGCCGCTAAGTAGGAGAAGGATCTTCCCCCCATGATGGCTTTGTGGTGTGGATGCGCGGGACGGCAGCGAGGGCTTGGTTGGACGAACGCAGCTGGCGGGTGGGGGTGTAAAAGGAAAGGCGCTTGTTGAGACAATCCGGTCCAAGTTCGTAGAGGGCTTTGTGTGCGTGGGTGAGGAGACGGAACGTTATCCTTTTGTTGATGGGAAGCCAGTGCAGGTCTTTCAGGTGACCGGAGATGTGGTCTTTGCGAGGGATGTCTAGTATGAGTCTGGCTGAAGCATTTTGGATGCGTTGGAGTTTTTTCTGCAGTTTTGCGGTGGTACCGGCATAAAGGGTGTTTCTGTAATCCAGAGGGCTAGTAATCAGTGCGTGGGTGACCGTTTTTCTTGTTTCGGTGGGGATCCAGCGAAATGTTTTTTTGAGCATGCGTAGGATGTTGAAGCATGATGATGAGACGGCGTTGACTTGTCTGGTCATCGAGAGTGAGGTGTCCAGGATGATGCCCAGGTTCCGTGCGTGGTCCGTCGGTATAGGGGCTTTTCCTAGGGCCGTTGGCCACCAAGAGTCGACCCAGGCGGAAGGGGATGCACCTAAAATGAGGACTTCCATTTTGTCCGAGTTCAGTTTCAGACGGCTGTGCTTCATCCACTCGGCTACTTCTTTCATCCCTTCATGTAGGTTGGTTTTGGCGGTGATTGGGTCTTTGGTGAGTGAGAGGATCAGCTGAGTGTCATCAGCGTATGAGATGATGTTGAGGTTGTGTTGATGTGCGATGATTGCGAGGGGGCTAATGTAGACGTTGAAGAGGGTGGGGCTGAGTGATGATCCTTGCGGGGCGCCGCAGATGACTTCGGAGGCCTCTGACTTAAAAGGGGGGAGGCGGAGTCTCTGAGTTCTTCCAGCGAGGAACGAGATGATCCAGTCCAATGCTCTTCCTTGAATTCCGATGTTTCTGAGGCGATGTATCAGGGTGCTGTGGCAGACTGTGTCGAAGGCTGCAGAGAGGTCAAGGAGGATGAGGGCGACAGTGTCTCCGTTGTCCAGTAGTGTTCGAATGTCGTCTGTTGCTGCGATGAGGGCGGTCTCGGTGCTGTGTTTGGCTCGGAAGCCAGACTGTGAGGATTCGAGTGATTTGTTGGTTTCGAGGAAGGCGGCGAGCTGATTGTTGATGGCTTTCTCAATGACTTTGGCAGGGAATGGGAGGAGCGAGATGGGGCGGTAGTTTTTGAGTTCGGTGGGGTCAGATGTGGGTTTCTTCAGAAGGGCGCTGAGTTTGGCGTGTTTCCAGCTTTCTGGGAATGTGGCGGAGTTGAGGGAGCAGTTGATGACGTCTCGGAGATGGGGTGCGATAACGGAGCTTGCTTTGTTGAAGATGTGATGAGGGCATGGGTCTGTAGGGGATCCTGAGTGGATGGAGTTTATCAGGTGAATGGTGTCTTCTATGGTGATTGGGTTCCAGTTGGAAAGGATATTCGGAGGAGGTACAGGTTCGGAGTTGAGTGGGGTGGACTGGTTTCCGGGTTGGTTGTCAAAGCTGTTATGAATGTCGGCGATTTTGTCATGGAAGAATGAGGCGAGGGAGTCGCAGAGGACTTGGGAGGGGGTGATGTCGTTTGAGCTGGCGGTGGGGTTGGTGAATTCTTTGATGATGTTGAAAAGTTCCTTGTTGTTGCGAGCGTTGTTGTCTAGTCGGTCTTTGAGTGCTGATTTCTTGGCTGTCCGGATTAGTTGGTGGTGTTTGCGGGTGGCGTTTTTGAAGGCGGCTTGGGTGATAGTGTTTGGGTCTTTTTTCCAAGTTTTCTCAAGTGAGCGACAGAGCTTCTTGGATTTCTTAAGGTCATCGTTGAACCATGGGGCGTTCTTGCTTCCTTGCTTGATTTGATGTTTTTTAAGAGGTGCTAGTTTGTTGGCGGTTTGGGTTATCCATTGTGTGAGGTTGATGGCGGCTTGGTTAGGTTTCGTTGAATAGGCAGTGGGTTTTTGAAGAAGCGAAGAGGAGATCTGGTCGATGGTGATTTTGTTCCAATTTCTTCGCAAAGTTGGTTGAGGGTGGTTGTGGATTGTGGGCTTGTTGTAAATGAAGTGGATGCAACTGTGGTCCGTCCAGTGGAGGGGTGTGGTGTGAGGGAAGGAGATATGCTTGCTGGAAGTGAAGATAGGGTCAAGTGTGTGTCCTGCGTAGTGTGTGGGGGTGTTGACAAGTTGTTTGAGTCAGAGATTGGCAAGATTGTCCAGAAGGGTGGTAGTGTTACTGTTGTTGCTCTTTTCCAGATGGAAATTGAGGTCTCCCAGTAGAATGTATTCTTCCGAGGGGAGGGCGTGTGGGGTGATGAAGTCAGTGATGTCTTCGCTGAATTTTGTACGGGGTCCTGGTGGCCTGTAGAGGAGGGTGCCTCTGAGTGTGGTCTTGGGGTCGGTGTGGATCTGGAAGTGAAGGTGTTCAGCGCTAGCGAGGTTGTCTTCCGAGCTGGTTGAGACGTGGATGGTGTTCTTGTGGACGATGGCGATGTCTCCTCCTGTTTGGATGGTGCGGTCCTTACGGATGATCTTGTAGCTGTCCGGGATGGCTATGGTGATGTCTGGAGCTGAAGAGGCATTCATCCAGGTTTCCGTTAGGAAGGCGATGTCCGGGGAAGTAGTGTCGAGTAGATTCCAGAGGTCGATGGCGTGTTTGTGAACCGAGCGGGTGTTGAGAAGGATGCATTTAAGGTGGGTGGTGTT
Organism: Lissotriton vulgaris; assembly: GCF_964263255.1. Taxonomy (NCBI): domain Eukaryota; kingdom Metazoa; phylum Chordata; class Amphibia; order Caudata; family Salamandridae; genus Lissotriton; species Lissotriton vulgaris. Next base: position 1,271,643,873 of record NC_141689.1, read on the forward strand.
GGATCTCTGTTTGGTGTTTGTTGGTTTGGTGTGGGTCTTGATGCAGGAGAATTTGCAGGAGTGGCAGGTGAAGGGTCCATGTGTGTGTCCTGGTGCTGTTTGGGCGCAGTTAGGGAGTCGGCCGGGGTTCAGTGATAGGAGGGTGGAGGTGTCGTAAGTAATGTGGGAGGGGTGGGTGATGCGGGGACCAGGGGGTCTGGCGCTGGGCGCGGTCCAGGCGCGGACGGGCGTAGACGGGCTTACCTTTGGCGCACCTTCTGCGCGCATAGGGCGCGGTCGCTGCGCGTAAACGCTGCGCGTGGGTGCATTTGACATAAATGGAGAAGTGGAGGGGGGCGGAGCATGGGAGGGGGAGCTGGGAGGTGGGAGCGTAGGGGGAGGGACTGGCTGCAGGCACAACAAAATGGAATCTCTGCCTGTGGTGTGTTTTGGCAAAGTAAAAGGCTGGTGTTGAGATAGAGTACTGAAGTGAGGCTCCACTAATGTAGGGCTCAGCTTCCTCCAACCACTATCCACCATGGGTGCCTTTCTTTCCATGACTGAGTTGCACTGTGCTCTCAGGGTCAACCTCTGGCTGCCTACAGCTGGAGGCTGGGTCCCTTTTGTTGGCTTACTGGAGAGACAGGTCAGGTTTGGGGCCTTTGGGTCTGAGGTTCCGTGACGATTTGAACCCGTGTTTTCAATGTTGTCGGAAATACATAATATTGGTATCAGCGAACCGCAAATGATCCATTTAGCATATCCTGGTGTTCTCGCTACGATACGAGCAAGAGTACTCCTGTAATGAACACATTTCTGATCTACCCACGGCATCCATCTTAGATCATGGCAGCCATTTTGTGTTTCTTGCCCTCACATACGCAATAACCTCTGATCACTTCATTTCGATTAAGGACACGTAGCCTTAGCCGGAGATTCACCTCTTTCATGACACGTGCACCTTAAACCAGATCACGCTGTAGCTACATGACTCGACAAAGGCTGGCTCCTCTGCCCGAGGCCAGCCCAACTGAACTGGTTCTCGTGTCCATTGTCCCGATCATGATTAGGCGGCCGAAGCCGGTAACCTTGCCCATTTACAACCCACAAACATCTCTTATCCCGCTTTCCTATCTTCCACACCTGGCTCTGTTCCTTTCTTTCTGAATCTTTATTAGGGGGAGGTAACGAAATTTACGATGAGGCGGTCCGGCTCCTGAATGCAATATTGACAAGGGATTGTGATGAACTAGTGGGAACCCCTCTTCGTAGATGTTTGGTATCAGATTTTATCGACGGTTCCTGTGTAACGCCAAATATTTATTGTTTAGGACACAAGGGTTTTGGGAATGTACCAACATGTGAAGAATTCGCCTGAAGGCCAAAATTTAGTATATAAGGAGCAACCCTCTTTGTACAATTTGAACAGGCTCCTAGATACTGCCCATGCGTAGTTTCTGTGACTTCTGTGTCCCTGCAGTAATAAACCTTTGGTCTTTGACGCCACCATCGAGAAGCCCGTGTTTCTGTTCATTTGCGCACCAAGGCAGGTGGAACTCCGGGGTCTTTGGGTGTTGTTCCCTGACACCTCTGGACGGAACCAAAAAGTCCAGAACTCCAATTGGCGCCCAACGTGGGGCGACGTCATTCGGTACCGATCCAAAAGCCTGAAGAGTTCGAGAAGCTTCGTGTGAAGATTCCTGAGGGAGGCGCCCCCCTTCATCGATCCCGGCATATCGCAAAAGTGGCCCGAAGTTCTCTTCCACGAGGGTTCCCGTTCGGACGGCTGCAGTGGGCCGTTGCCTTGACCGTCGCCCTGTCTTGGACCCAAGGTGCAGTCCTTAGTACAGCGAAACGTAACGGGTTTCTCCTTGGTGACGTCTTCAGTGCCTCAGTTAAGTATTTAGTGGTTGCTAGCTAGTTGGTTACTTTGTGAGGGTTGTTAAAATCCTTTTTGGTTCTTGGTTTGGTTTGGTTTCGTAAGATTATCACTGATTGTTCTGGTTACGATAATCTATTTGGTTTAGTTTGGGTATCGATACATCAGTTCGTTTTGGTAGGCCTAAGATCTTGGTTCAGGTGCACATATCTGTTTCTTGTTTTGTTTGTTTTGTGTTCCGGACTGAAAAATGGTAAGTCGGAGAAACTGTATGTTGTCTTGTTTCGGTTGTAACAGTGACTCACGATTGGAGGACTCATGTCTGGTTCCTCCGATTGGGACTCCCCTATATGACTTGTACTGTAAACATGGTGTGGGTCCTATATCTTATAATGAGGTGTGGGTCCGCTACACTGAGAAAGATGGTGTCCTTAGTTGGCCACTGCATGGTAGTTTTGAACCCGAAATTCTTGACAATTTAGAAGCGAAATTGTTTAGGAAGAAAGCCCGGCCGGCAATGTTTGATTCTTTCCGTTGCTGGCGAAAAGAATCCAAACAGAGAGAAATGAAAAGGTTAAAGAAAGAACAGAAAGAGAAAGAAGAGTTGACTCTAGAGCAAGCAACTAAACAGTTGCAAGATAACGAGTGTGAGAAGGCCATAGAGGTGGCCATTAGAGAGCATAATTTAGCGATCGACAAGTGCTATCCTGCCTTGCCATCGAAAACAGCTAAGATACTAGAGGACCCCGAAAACGATCCTCTGTTGTCTTATCTGTTACGGTCACCTCCACCGTATGCACAAGGTGCTACGGCTCCACCTTTACCGAATGTTCAATTACCGGTTGCTGGACAACCTGGTATTCCTGCTCCTGCCCCTCAGAATCAAGCTCCTGTACCTCCTGTGGTTAATGTGAATGTTCCTACGGCTCCTCCTCTTCCTGGGTTGCCGACTTCTATACCTGTATCTGTCTCGCTTACACCTACTATTCCACAGACTATTTTTCTCGATACTCCTACTGTTCCGCTATCTGTTCCTACCTCTACTGTGTTCTCTACTTCTGCGAGTGTGTTGACTCCACTTTCTGTTCGTCGAAGAATCACTGATTCTGTTTCTAACATTCTGTCTCCTTTCTATAAAACTCTAATCAAGACTCCTACTTCTGACTCTGTTCAGAGACGCAGCCAGCACCCAAGCACTGAGGAACGGGGAATTTTAGATTCCACGGCTCTCAGATGGATTTCGAAGAGTAGGAGATATAGTACGAGAGATGTACTAGATACATTTATGCAGTGGAAGGAACCAACACAACGGTATGTCTTTGATGAGATGTGCTCGTTGTTACGTGAGGAGATAGAAGAAGATGATGTTGAATCAAATCTAGAAGACTTAATTAAGGTTCAGAAAGACTTTGCTGCAGGAATGATAGTAGGCCAAAATATAGAAGAAGCGATGGAGCTGATCTTAAGTTTTAGAAATGATCCATCTCTTCGTTCACCAAGAGATTTAGAGAAAGGTAAGACGAAGCTGAGTCGCCAATATCCAATGAGGGAGGTTCCTCCAATTTGGCGCGAAGCTGTGCAAGCTGACAATGTTAATGGTATTGTAGCTGCTCCGGCGCAATTCCAAAGAGTATGGATACACATTCCGTGGAAGCGAGCCGAAGTGCTAGCAGTGAAACAGGCCTTGCCAGATCCGCGTAAGAATCCTGCTGGATATTACAAGGAATTAACACAGACAGTTGAGGCTTGTATAATGAACTTAGCGGACATTGATATGTTATTTGGCAATGTAGTTCCGCAACCAGTGTGGGCTAAAATTCGTAGAGAGGATCATCAAGTTGCCTTAGGTGGTGATTGGGCAGCTATCACTGCAGCGGATGGTCAGCAAACGGGTGGTGCAAAACCCGAACCCCTAATTGCTAATCTTCCAGGTAGGATAATAGACTTAATGAAGACTCTGATGCCCGCATTACGTGTTAATTGGGACAAGTTATCTGCATGCAGGCAGAAGAAAGACGAAAGTGTCTCCGACTTTTTCACGAGGTTCGAAGAGACTTTTGTAGATCATAGTGGTCAGGATATGAGCACCGAAGGAGGACAGAGACTGTTTGTCGATAAATTTGTGCATAATTTGTTACCTGAGTTATGCAATAAATTAAAGGATTCAGAGAGTGCGTGGGCTGTTTCTACAACTGCGCAAATACTTGCAACTGCACAATATTACGAAAATAGGGATAAAGAGGAAAAAGAGAAATCAGACAAGAAAACGAAAGATTTAAAAACTAAAGTTCTTTTGCAACAGGCGTATCCGCCTCGCATGAATCAGACTAATACGCAACAGGGTTCGTATCAAAGGACAGACTATGTTTCACCAAGACCTCAATATCAGTGGAACCAGTGCGCATACTGTAAGAAAGAGGGTCACTATAAGAATGAATGTCCGATCTTAGCGCAAAATAATGCAGCAGCAGCTCAGAGAGGTCGTGGTGGTTTTGTGCAGAATTCTAGAGGTCGAGGGCGAGGTGCTGTGCCTCCACAAACGAATGATCGTCCTTCCAATCACTTTGATCAACGAAATGGACAGTCAGTCCAGCAAAATAGATCTCAACAATACATTGTTGAAGACTATTGTGAAGTGGATGAGGGATTTCAGCAAAATGGGTACTAGGACAGCCATGGACAGAGAGAGGGAGTAGTATCAGTTCCAGTGGATCAGAGTGGGCCTTATGTCGCAGTAGCAACATCAGGTGTAGTCGAACCGTTTCTGTTGGATACTGGTGCCGCAAAAAGTTCTATCATTCATGCGAAACTCCCTGGCGCACCTTTGTCTGGCTCAACTAATGTTTCTGTAGGTTTTTCAGGCGCCCCTGTTTACAACCCCATATCTGGTCCTTTGTCTATTTCTGTTGGACTGTGTCAACTGAAAGCACCCCTGATTTTGACGACAGGTTGTAATGAAAATCTGCTTGGTTTAGACTTGTTAAAACGACTATATGCGACATTGTACTGTTCTCCGGAAGGGGTACAGCTTACATTGGGTAAAAGAATCACCTCTCCGATGTACTTGTCAATGGATGCACTCCCGCCAGAGCGGCGTTCACTCCCTGACTCTCTTTGGGCGACTGGTCCTAATGATGTAGGCCTCTTAGAAATACCACCGTATGTAGTAACTTTGAAAGCAAATGTAAAATTTCCAAGAATTCCTCAATACAAAATTTCTAGTGAAGGTGAGCGTGCGCTTTTATTGATTGTGCAAGATTTGATTAAGAAAGGTGTGGTTGAAGAAACTAGAGGAAATGTTTGTAATAGTCCTGTATTACCGATTTTGAAACGAACTGATCCTACAAAGCCTCCAGTGTATAGGTTTGTCATCGACCTCAGAGAAGTCAATAAGATTGTGGTCCCGCAGTTTCCTGTGGTTCCAGACATTACTGCCTTGTTAACATTGATTCCTGCTACAGCTACTTGGTTTTCAGTTATCGACTTGAAGAATGCCTTTTTCAGCATTCCGATAGCTGAGGAAAGCAGAGATATTTTCGGCTTCTGTCTAGGAGGTCGCAGTTTCAGATTTAAACGCGCTCCACAGGGCTACTGTGAGAGCCCATCTATTTACAGTCAAGCATTAAAAAGCCAGTTAGATTCCTTTGTCCTTCCTCCAGGTTCTGCTCTAGTACAGTATGTAGATGATCTTCTAGTGGCTGCAGATGACAAGAAAACTTGCAAAGCAGCTACGATCTCGTTATTACATCACTTGTCCAATTTGAATCACAAGGTATCACCTTCCAAAATGCAATACTGCTGCCAAGAAGTGACCTACCTAGGTCATCTCTTGTCAAAGGAGGGAAGGAAGTTGACCCCAGAGAGAATAAAAGCAATTACGCAGATGAGTGTTCCACGCACACAGAGAGAAGTACGTGCCTTTTTAGGTATTACCTCTTACTGTAGGCAGTGGATCCCAAATTTTTCTCTTTTAGCGAAACCGTTGGTAGCTTTGACTGGAAAAAATGATCCGAGTCTGGTGCCATGGTCTGATGAATGTCAGGAGAGTTTTACTGAATTACGAAAAGCATTGTGTTCAGCTCCTGTATTGGGTACACCTGATTACAGTAAGCCATTCACGCTCTACGTTCACGAGAGAGAAGGTTGCGCGTTGAGTGTTCTGACACAGAAGTTTGGTGATAAACAACGCCCTTGTGCGTATTTTTCATCGACATTAGATCCGGTAGCTAGAGCGTTGCCTAGTTGTTTGAGAGCTACAGCGGCAGCTGCGGCTTCCATTCGACAATCTGCTGGTCTAGTGATGAATAATATGCTAGTGGTTATGGTTCCTCATGCGGTGGATACACTCATGAACCGAACGAAGACACAACACCTTACCAGTGCGAGACTATCTGGTTACGAGCTGACATTACTAGCGAGTCATATTCAGATCAAAAGATGTAATGTATTGAATCCAGCAACGCTGTTGCCGACTAACCAAGAGTCGAGTGATTCCGAGCCACATGATTGTTGTTTTAGAACGGAGGAAGAGACAAAAGGACGTATTGACTTAAAGGACACTCCATTATCAGATCCAGATGGCACGCTGTATGTGGATGGGTCATGTTTTAAACTGGAGAATGGTGATGTGACTGCTGCTTACGCAGTAACGACTTTGAAGACGATTGTGGAGACTGCAAGAGTGAGTCAGAATTCTGCCCAAGCTGCAGAATTAATAGCTCTAACAAGAGCGTGTGTTTTAGCTAAGGGAAAGAGAGTGAATGTTTTTACAGATTGTCAGTACGCATTTGGCGTGGCCCATAGTTTTGGCCGTTTGTGGAAAGAAAGAGGTTTCATTACGTCCCATGGGACTAAGATTCAACATGGTCAGCTAGTTAACGATCTGTTGGAATCTCTAACCTTGCCGACTGAAGTTGCGATTGTGAAGTGCAGTGCTCATAAAGCAATCACGGATGATGTTGGTCGTGGGAATGCTTTTGCTGATGAGACCGCTAAACAGACAGCTAGAGACATGATGAGCAGAATGTATGTTGCTACGTCTGCAAGATGGATTGCTGAGTCTGGAATGTGTGAGGATACAATGGAAAGTGTGAAAGAGATTCAGAAACAGGCAACTGAGGAGGAAAAACGTGTATGGAGAGAAAGTACGGGCAAGTTGGATTCGAATGGGTGTTGGATTGATTTGACAGAACAGCAGCGTTGGATGTTGCCTGATGCGTATGTGCTTGCAGTGGTGACGATGGCGCATGGAGTAGCGCATATAAGTTCTAAAGGAATCTGTAAGATGTTGGCTCCAGTCTGGAAGAATGATGGGATCAGTAAGTGTGCAGAGAGAGTGGTGAAAAATTGTATGGTATGCCTGATGCATAATCCCGGCAAGGGAACTCCAACTCCTGCTGGTCACTTTGCTCCTCCTTCCTGCCCCTTTGAAGTGATTCAGTTAGACTTCATTCACATGGATCGCTGTAATAATTTGAAATATGTCCTGGTGGTAGTCTGTGCTTTTTCCAGGTGGATCGAAGCATACCCACTAAAGGACAACACTGCCCTATCAACTGCCAAAATTCTTCTCAAAGAATATTTCCCTAGATTCGGTATGCCACGGATTGTATGGTCAGATAACGGAAGTGAGTTTATAGGGAAAGTTATGCAGAGTGTGTGTGCCGGCCTATGTCTGAAACAAAAGTTCCACAGTACGAACCATCCCCAGTCTGCTGGTTTAGTGGAGGGTTACAATGGCACCCTCAAACTGAAACTAGCTAAAATACAAGCATCCACAGGTTTACCGTGGCCAGACGCACTTCCTTTGGCTTTATTATCAACAAGAGCAACTGTACATTCTAGAGTGGGGCTTAGCCCATATGAGATCGTTTTTGGCCGCCCGGCAAATATTTGGGGTGTGCCGAGGCCTAAGGAGTTTTGTTCTCTAGAATATCCTATGTTGATCGACTACCTTTACGACTTGACTGCTAAATTGAGTCTTATTCACCAACAGGTTTTCGATGCTTTACCAAAGCCTCCGGAGAGTCCAGGGCATCAGCTGAAACCCGGCGATCAAGTGGTAATAAGGAATTTCGCGAGGACAAAGAACCTTCAGCCCAGATACATCGGCCCCTTCCAGGTCCTGCTTGTGACAAGAACCGCAGTTCGTGTAGCTGGTCGCAAGCATTGGGTGCACGCATCTCATGTTAAGCGTGTACCCTTGCCACTTCCTTACGACGACTGGGTGAAGAAGGGAATTGGTGCCTCCGAATTTGAAAGTACACCAAAGTTCATCCCTTTCAGCGATGCCGAATTGATTACTGACACTCCAAACTCTGACTCTCCTCCTGAAAAGACTCCTTTGAACTCTGAACATTTGTCCCCTGCATCAGAAAAAACTCTGTCATCTGCGAACCTGAACACTGCAACAGCTACCAGTGATACGCTTTTTTCCGATCAAACAGTACCTGCTAAGCAAAAATATAATTTACGACCTCGTAAAATGGACAAATAAAGCAGGCAACTGCCCATTGTGATATTTTGAAATTTTGAACTTTTGCCTTCAGCCAGGAAGTTTGCTATTGTTTTATTGTTTTTAAAATTGCCTTGCCGTCTGGGTAGCCGTAGGGTCGTGGCTGTGTGCCTAGTTGAATCTGCGGGGGTCTGACACAAGGTCGATCTTTCTGTTGGTTCTGGGAACTCCCAGGGCTGATAGAGGCATTTTCATCTACGTACACATCATCAGCGGTCGCAAGCGGATTGTAGAAGATGGAGCTTCCTGCGCTGCAACGAGAAAATATGATTTATGTTCGCAGAAACAGACTTTACAGAATCCTTCACAGCAAATGCTTTTTGATACAATGTGCCATTACATTTTTAATTGTTTTGATAACGTTGGTGGGTGGAATCGTTTTCGGTATGAGTTTGATTTTTGTGCCAGTTACTACAGTACCTCCCCTTGATCCTGTTACTTCTACTGTTTCCTCTATACACTCTTTTCACTCGTTTCCTGAACATGAACAAGCTCGACGCTCAGAATTCATTAACAACACTTTTGTACAGCTCTTGCACCAACACCAACTGGTAGTCAACACTACAGACTGCTGGGTGTGTGGCTTGATACCCCACACTATGGATAAAGGCATTCCCTATCTGGTTTTGCCTTTCAGCTACAATGGATCATTTCAGGCCCTTCAAACCATCTTTGCTTATGCCCTTGAAACCTATCCTCCGCGTCCACCACGTTCCACTAAATATAACTCTGCCAACAAAGCCTTAGTCCAGGGAATTATTGACATGATCAAGGACGTCAATAATACTCCATCTTACCCTAAAGACGAGTTGCGAGTATATTTGAGTTGGAATTCTTCAGAGTATCGCCTTAGCTTGGGAGAAAGCAAGCGTAAAAGCTCAACTCCAGTCTGGGTCGTACCTCACCGAGGTCAGGTCTGTTTGCAAGGTAATGGGAGAAATCCGAGAGCACAGCTAGGGAGGAGTGAGTGCGTAGAGACTTATGTGTTTCCGGCTAACTCTTCCCCTGCCTTCCTTACTGCTAGGGGTACCTACTTCATCTGTCGAGACAGAGCTTATACATGGTTGCCTGCTGACTTTTCAGGTTCATGTTATATTGCTCGATTGTTACCTCCGACATACACTGCTTCATCTGATTACCACAGGACCAGAGTAGCGAGAGGTGTCTTCAGCAAGGAAGATACCGCTGGTCAGGAAGCTGGAGATTTCTTCAAAGGCTTCCTTCCGTTCTGGGGGCCTATGGCCAATAGTAGAAACATACGTCAGCTAACACGGGTAGTTGAAACTACTATTACCGAAACTGCTGGTGCCCTTAGCAATTTGACAGCTGAGCTTCAGGCGGATAGACTCATGACGTTGCAGAACCGTATGGTTCTAGATGTTATACTTGCAGATCGAGGTGGGGTATGCAGAATGATCCAATCGAGCTGCTGTGTCTTTATTCCCAATAATGCTCCAACAGTCTACGAGGCGATCTCTAAGCTACACAAGATTTCCGACTCTATACACGTAGACAAGGGAAACTGGTCCTTCATGGAGTGGTTTTGGACTCTGATCTCAGCGTGGGGATGGAAGGTTCTAATGGTCATTGGTGTCATCTTAGTATTCCTCTTCTCATGCTGCCTGATTATCCAGTGTGGTCCAGCCCTGTGTAGTCTTTGTGCTGCAACCTGTTTTAGGAAACCACCTGCGTTTGGAGAAAAGGCACGAGAAAGGATGATGATACAACAACATGTCACTGACCTGATGAGCATAGAATTAGATTCTGACGTAGACTGAGTAATTGCCTAGTTAAGGGCAAAAGGAGGGTCTGAGGTTCCGTGACGATTTGAACCCCTGTTTTCAATGTTGTCGGAAATACATAATATTGGTATCAGCGAACCGCAAATGATCCATTTAGCATATCCTGGTGTTCTCGCTACGATACGAGCAAGAGTACTCCTGTTATGAACACATTTCTGATCTACCCACGGCATCCATCTTAGATCATGGCAGCCATTTTGTGTTTCTTGCCCTCACATACGCAATAACCTCTGATCACTTCATTTCGATTAAGGACACGTAGCCTTAGCCGGAGATTCACCTCTTTCATGACACGTGCACCTTAAACCAGATCACGCTGTAGCTACATGACTCGACAAAGGCTGCCTCCTCTGCCCGAGGCCAGCCCAACTGAACTGGTTCTCGTGTCCATTGTCCCGATCATGATTAGGCGGCCGAAGCCGGTAACCTTGCCCATTTACAACCCACAAACATCTCTTATCCCGCTTTCCTATCTTCCACACCTGGCTCCGTTCCTTTCTTTCGGAATCTTTATTAGGGGGAGGTAACGAAATTTACGATGAGGCGGTCCGGCTCCTGAATGCAATATTGACAAGGGATTGTGATGAACTAGTGGGAACCCCTCTTCGTAGATGTTTGGTATCAGATTTTATTGACGGTTCCTGTGTAACGCCAAATATTTATTGTTTAGGACACAAGGGTTTTGGGAATGTACCAACATGTGAAGAATTCGCCTGAAGGCCAAAATTTAGTATATAAGGAGCAACCCTCTTTGTACAATTTGAACAGGCTCCTAGATACTGCCCATGCGTAGTTTCTGTGACTTCTGTGTCCCTGCAGTAATAAACCTTTGGTCTTTGACGCCACCATCGAGAAGCCCGTGTTTCTGTTCATTTGCGCACCAAGGCAGGTGGAACTCCGGGGTCTTTGGGTGTTGTTCCCTGACACCTCTGGACGGAACCAAAAAGTCCAGAACTACAGGTCCCAGGTTTGGCTGTGCCCAACAGAGTCCATCTGGGGAAGGTTCCTAACTAAGAGTAAGGGAGATCCCTCAGGAGTTTTTGAAATGTTCCCCTTGCTAGGGCTGCTAGCTTCGGTGCCCCTAATCTGCTGATGGGGGTGTTCTTGTGGACGGGGGATCCTTTGGGTTCCACTGGCCTCCCTGACCTCTACAGCCCTGGGCTGACTGAGGCAGGGTAGAGAGGGGCAGATTACCTGCTCCAGGCCGGGTCCCACCTTGGAAGGGTCCACTGACATCAGAGGCTCTGTCAGGCCAGGCCTGGCTACCTCTGGGACAGTTTCTTCACAAGGGGTAGGGTCAGTTCCCTGAGGAGGCTGACTCTCAACTAATGTCTGGTGGGAGGGAGACTTTTCTTCCTCCCCAATGCTCTCTGTCTGAGTGGAGTGATCCATAGTTTCAGGCTTCACAACACTAAAATCTGTTTGAGTTTGGGCTGTGACCATCACAGCCCTACCAACCTTTTCAGGAAGGAACTCTGTTTGGGTGTGGGTTGTGACCATCACAGCAATGTCAACATTTTCAGGGAAGTCTGCCTGGAGTTGGGCTGTGACCATCGCAGCCCTTTCAACCTCTTTAGGAAGGAATTCTGCTTGAGCTGGGGCTGTAGCCATCGCAGCCCCATTAACCTTTTCTGGAAGGCCTACCATTTTGGAATGGGTTTCTTGTTCGACCTTAGCCCAGGCTGAGATCTCTAGATCATTTCCCAGTAGACAATCTACAGGCAAGTTTGTAGACACTGCCACTCTCTATGGGCCAGTGACACCTGCCCAGCTGAGATTAACTACTTCCATGGGATGGTCTTTCTGCACTCCATCAATGTTTGTCACCTGATAGGTGAACCCAGGTAAAAGTTGTCCTGAGGGGACTTGACTGTCAGTCACCACAGTGATGCTAGCCCCTGTGTCTCTGTAGTCTTCAACTTTCTGGCCATTGATGTGGGGCTCCTGTCTGTACTTGCCCAAAGTGTTGGGACAAGCAGTGAAGTTGGCAAACCTCATGCCATTTTCACAGACAAGAGTAGCTGATGTAGGGGACCTGGTTAGGCCAGAGTCCACATGAGTTCCCAAAGTAAACCCAGCCAAATTCTTGGGGGCACTTCCACCACCTGGGGGATTACTACTAACAGTAACAGGAGGTCTGGGAGTATTACTTGGGGGAATGTTTTCCTTATTGTTGGCCCTTGGGCAACTGCTGTCAATCTTCCAGTGGCCAGGCTGTTTACAGACATGGCAATACGGTTTCTTCTGGTTAGAGGAAGTGTTTTGGGACCCACCCCCACCATTTGAGTTTTGGGGCTCTGTGGAGGACATGTCTTTTGATTTATTCCCACCTTTCTCTTGAGGGTTGGTAGAATCTTTCTTCTGGTCACCACCCTGATTTCTAGGCCTAATCCTGGTTCTGACCCATTTGTCTGCCCTCTTACCCAATTCTTGTGGAGAGGTCAGATCTGAGTCCACCACGTGCTGGTGTAGAAGCTGGTTTTGACAATTACTAAGGATCTGCTCCCTCATAATCAAATTATACAATCCTTTATAGTCATATTCTTTGCTGCATAATAACCAGCCCTCCAGTGCCTTAGTAGCACAAACTACAAAATCAGTCCAGTCCTGAGTCTGTGTCTTCTGGGTATCCCTGAACATCAACCTGTACTGTTCAGTGGTTAAGCCAAACCCATCAATCATAGCACTCTTCAGGACAGTGTAATTGTTAGCATCCTCATAACTAACTGTGAGGAGCTTATCTCTACCTTTTTTTTAAAAGGAGAGCCACAAGATTGCTGCCCACTGACTTTGGGGTACCTGCTGTACTTTGCAAGCTCTCTCCAAAGCAGTTATCCATTTGTGGATGTCATCCCCATCTTTGAAGGGGGCACAATCTTACTCAGGTGTCTATTGTCATAGGACCTGTCTCTATCCTTAGGGATATTGCTGCCACCAGTGGAATCTAATCCACTTAACTTTTGCTCCCTTGCTAAAGCAAGTTTTCCCTTGGCTAGGGCAAGTTCTTCCTTCTCTAGTCTGATCTGAACTTCCCTCATCCTAGCCTCATGTTCTCTCCTTCGAGAGAAAGTCATTCCTCTCTGAGATTCTCTAGAGGCATTGGAGCGGAGAGATTCACCTGAGTGAGACCTGTCCCTCCTATACCTCTGGTTAAACACACTTGAAGGCCTGAATGGGGCTCCCCCATGCTCAGCCCCAAATTGGCTTAAGTTGGCCTGGCTTAGTCTTCTGACTTCCACCTGGCCTTGGCTTCCCTTCCCATCTTCAGAGTCATCTGCCTCCCCATCATCATCATTATCTATGATAGTAGGATAAGTGGTATGCTCGATTGAGGGCAGGACCTCATCTGCATTCCCTGTAGGATCTGAACCAGATGCTTTCTGAGCATTATACTCTTCTAGGATGTCCATCAGGTGCTGAAGGGTAGGGTTGGAACCCTGTTTCAACCTCCTTGTGGTGCACAAGTGCCTCAGCACTTGGAAGTTGAGTATTTCATATCTATGGGGTGCCCTTGGAGGGTCACTCCCCACAGGTAGAGTCACACTTGGCTCACCTGTGGCAGACATGATCCAGTGAGGTGTGGTGTGTGCACCTACCTACACTAAGTGTTTCCTACTGAACCTCCCTAGAAGTTGTAGTCAGGGTGTGCTAGGTCCTTTGGTCTACAACAACTAAGTTCAGTAGAACTTAAGTATTCTAAGTCTTGTTTTATATGTACCTAAAGGTACCTGTATGATCTTTCAAATGATATTGCAAAGATTACAACTTGTAAAACAACAGCAAGCTCAAATCCCAACCGCTGCACACCAATGAGAGAAATTGGCCTGGTATATGATGTTCACTATTCTAGTGAGCACCTTGTCCCAGTCCAAACAACCCTTATGGTGATGGTTGTAAAGTCAACCTTATAGACCAGCTATCCTAGTGGTAGCATGGACAAAGCAGTATTAGGCTGAACTCAAGAGGGCATGTGAAGCCAGCTGTTTTACCATATGCAATCCCTTTAATACCAAGTGAAAGGACACCACACAGGTTGTATATCAAAATATATATGTATTTATTTCTAACACAATCCTCTGAAATCTTTATGAGGTCAGAGGCACCAGCACAATACAAGATACTTAATTAAAACACAATAAGTTGCACAAAATACAGTAATGCCCTAGGGGCACTTCGAACCATATACTAAAATAGTGGTATAAGGACCACGTCACGAACCAAAGAAAGGCCTAGGGCCTGGAGAATCGCTAGGGCTACAGTGTACTACCAATGGATAGAGAGCAGGGGGCCCACGGGATGCGCGTGCAGTGTCTTTATACGCACACAAGTTACCATAGAGTTAGAATGGGAACGAAAGAAATGGAAACTAGTTCTTTTAGGACACTTCCGGATGGACTAGGAAAAAGCTACTTGAAACTAGGACACTAGGATAGTCAATACCTACAGGAGTACCGAAATACTCGCGTTACCTCACCCACAGGAAGCGGGTGCATAGGTGTCAAAGTGTGTCGGGTTTCGTCGATGATTCCTAAGGAGCCTTGGAGAAAGATGCTGCAGGCGACCAGGAGAGAAGTGTCCGGGTGGATCCAAGGGCGGATCAAGGATGAAGAGTACCTAAAAGCAGAGGGGACAGAGTCTGGGTCACTAGCCAGTGACCAGGAAGGAACCAGGAAGGAACCAGGCGATGTCGCGAAGCAATCAGGTGATGTTGTGAAGCTTGTCTCTGCAGCCACGTGGACCAGGAGGTGTTGACGATGACCAGGAGCTAGGCACGGACTGTTCCACAACGGATCTCGCTGTCGGCAGTGTCGGCTTCCGGATTAGAGTCAACAAGCCTAGGCAAAGGCAACCCACACAGAAAAGGAAGATGCCTTCCTAATCAGACCAGCAAAGTCTGATCGGCGGCTCCTTTTCAGGGGAGAAAGGGCCAGTCTGGAGCAACCAGACCAGTGTTGGAAATCCAAGGTTTCGTTGTCACAGAGGCCACTAGCCAACGGGCAAGTGACCGGACAGACGCGTCAAGCAGGAAAATGCAGAAGGGCCCCATGCAGAACTCATGGAGTGTGGAGGGCTGATCTTCGGTGCAGTTGATGCTCGGGGATGGGGCTTCTCAATCCCCAATGCACAACTTCGAGAGTGCCTCATAAGTTGCACGGAAAGCAATTTGCTGGCTTTCCAAGATGGCCGGTCCCACGTCTCACGTCACGTCCACTGTTCTCAGCTTTGCTGTGGCTGTGGATCGGGCTGAAGGAAGTCTGGAAGTCCAGGTCTTGTCAGGCTCTGTGCTCAGGCTCCAGTGGGAGCGTCGACAAAGCTAACCATTGATCGCTTGATGGTGCCTGCTTGTGCAGGGTGGTCACTCCTTGACCACAAGGGAGATTCTTCAGTCTTCTACGTCGAGTAGGATGTGGAAGGTCCAGAGTTTTGTATCAGAGTTTCAGTCAGGATAACTCTAAAGTCTTGGGACTCAGCTCCTACCTATATACCAAATTTAGGGGCTGGATTACCTGCTAGGTCCCTCCTATGGGTGGGACCCAGGAAGGGGGTGGTTACACCCCTTTCCCTTTGTCCAGTTTCATGCCAGAGCTGGGGCTGGAGTGCCCCAGCACCGGTTTGAACTGGACTATGCATGGGACACCTTGTGTGCCCCAGGCAGTGTCTCATTTCATTCAGCCCTCCCTGCCCCAATACACTATAGCCTGTCTGGGATGGTGCTGGCACCTCCCAAGACAGGAAACCTATTGTCCAAGCCTCCCTCGCTAGAAGGACTCCCAGCAGCAGGAGGTCAGACTTGTGTCTGTGGCAGCCGCATCCATTTTGTGATGCTGAGGCTCTGGTTAACTTCAACCGGGATTAGTAGGATCAACATGTCTTCTCCCTCTAGAAGGGTGGAATACTACCCCTGGAATACTACCCCCATTGCCAGAACTGGCGAGGGGGTAGTATTCCAAAGCGTATGACACCTTACACAACATGTTTTGATAAAGCCAAACCAAAGATAGCATTTAACCGCGAGGTTCGTAATGCACTTAAGAGTATATGGTATGGCAATATCATAGAACAGCTATAAGGACATGGTTCCAAAAGCTGCAGACAGGCTCAGCTCATGCTAGAGCACCATCTCACAAAAAACCAAGCACTCTGTCTTCAGGATTGTTAAGTCCTGCCATAGGAGTGACTTATAGGTGCATATGAGTCTATATATAATGGTAGGTATAGGAATACTATATCTAAGCAAGGGGTGATTACATAACCTTGCCCCAGCTGAGTGATCAGCCAGTTGTGTCAGTTTGGATGGCCAGCCAGGGGTGGCATAATATATGCTGCAGCCCCTGGTAGGCATTGGGTGCACCTATGCCCTGGGTACCTATAGTACACTGTACAGGGACTCATAAGAGTGACCCAACATCCAATTAGGTATGTACCCAAGGTACATGGAGTCCATTTTAAAGAGAGAGCAGATAGCCTGGGGCCCTGATTAGCAGGAGCCCAGGCCAACTAAGTCGAAAACCGGCTAAACACAAGGCAAAAAATCTGAGGTAACCATGGTCAGGTATCCACCTTCCTACAGGGAGTATTCTGGGACTGACCTCCAGCCAGTGTGCAAGCCCACCCCCTGAAAATATACAGAATCCCATGGAAGGATGTTCTTTTAAATCAAATTATTTCAGTAGAAACGGAGAAAAATAAAGGACCACATGTGTCAGCATTTTTCAGGTCGCAAACGGCCAGATTTACAAAACCGGGTCGATTGAGACTGGTAAAATGCATTTCGGTATGTATGAATTCCATTTTGCGATTCGGTAACATGTTACAGAATTATAATTTGGAATTACGACTACATACCGATTGAGTATTAGGAAGGGGCGTGTTTAGGGCATCCCTTCCTGATACCGAATCGCAGCAGTTTGTAGGAATGTTTTGCCACCCAAATGTGGTAGCAAAACATTTGCATTTTACTACCTACTACTTAAACTAGGTAGTAACCATTCGCAAATGCGAATGGACCCCTTCACCTTTGTGAATGTCTGTAAAAAAGTTTTTTAAGAGCAGGCAGTTGTCCCAAGGACCACTGGCTGTGCTTTGAAAATGATAGAAAACATTTCCATTTTCTTTAAGGAAAACGGGCTGCATTTAGAAAAAATCTATTGCTTTATTTAAAAGCAATCACAAACATGGTGGTTTGCTGACCCCAGCAGGTGACAATCCCTGTGATTATAGCGATTCCTAATGGATCACAAATTGAAACCTGCCTCATTAATATTCATAAGGTAGGTCAATTGGCGACCCATTAGAAAATGCTTAATGAAACTCATGGAGTTTTTATTTTAGAGGTTTATATAGCCCGAACTAGACCCAAGGATATCAGGTATTAGAGCGCTTTACATGAGCACCAGTTTTGTTACAGATAGACACATTCATTATTAATTTTTTTTGTAAGGCACGTAGAGATTAAGTGACTTGCCCAGAATCACAGGATGTTGAGCTTTGTTGCCGAGACTCGACCCCGGTTCCTCAGCTTTGAGGTCGACCACTCTAGCTGTAAGGCTACATCCTCTCCCCATACATTCAAATAGCAATTACCTAATTACGATTCGCAGAGAATCGCAAAAAAATTAAGTAATCACTATTTTCAATGTTGATACATGTGGCCCAAAGTCATTTGCATATTGCCCAGGGCATTATTCAGGGCTTTGCTGCCCTTTATTCAGGGACTTAAAGGTAACAGGAAGAAACGCTGATCGGTTTCTCAAACATGCACTGTGAGCACATAATTTTAGATTACATGTCCTTAACTACAAATGGTCTGTGTTCTGTGTGGGGGGTCGGGAGAAGGGGGGGGTGGCTTCCTCTCACCATGATGTTGGACCACTGTATAATAAACTTCAGAGCCCATGCCTCTTGGAAAAGATTCTTTGTTATACCTATCTGGTCTCACCCCCTTGAACTCCACCACACACACCCCACTAACCACAACACCTTCATTGAACCACTTAAAGCAGTGCCATCATCACATATTTCATTACAGGGGAATATCAGTGTTATATCTCAGGTTTTTGAATTCCATAAAGTGCAGTCTGTCCACTCACAGCTTCTCCCTAAAACTTGGATGTGGAAGAAAGATGGCCGGAAACCCCAGAATCCCAGGATGCTAACAGAACTCTCTGCACACTCCCAGGTTTGCGAAAAAACCAAAGGGCCACATTCACCATCACGAACAACATGGGCTCAGGGACAAAGACCTATGAAGTGCAAACGAGAGAGGATAAGCCCAGGTGCTTCGCTTGATAATTCATTTGCAGGAGGTGGTAGGCAGTGGACTTTTGCATCAAGCCGTGAGCAGTTATTTCCAACAATCAAGCGGTGGGCTACTAACTTACAACAGTCAATACGCAGATACTGACTTACAATAATGACGCTGAAGGCTACTGATTTACAACAATCAAGCAAAGGGTACTGACATACAACTTAAATTGAAAACAATATTTTCTCTGCTATGAAAGAGCTGTTAATGTCTTAAATAGAATATGATGCAATAGCAGGGCCTCACAATAACAACATTTTATAGGGCTTTGCATAACATTTCTGCCATTTCTAAGCTATGTAACTAGCAGGTGTTATATCACCCAGTTTAATGAAACATAACTGACCATGGAAGTGTGGAGGGCCAAGCCTTGCCCGGATTCAAACAAGTGACCTAGACTAATATGGCCAGTGTAATGTTCCAAGAACAGGTGATGAACAGAATGAAGAACAATGTCATAGATTCACCCCAGTACAGAGATCTGGGCCTAAATCCATTGTTTATTTGCTCACCATGCCATTCAGGTTTGGACCCAGCCATATGCAAATCAGTCTTGACCCTGCACCCAATGGGAACAGTCCAACCCGAACTGTCAGGCCAGGTCTTCCCTGGACAGGAAACAAGCATCCTAAGACTGGATTCGGGCTTTCAACCCTCATCAGCCAGGATAGCTTGACTCCAGTGGCATGGAGAGCACGGGACCCACGTCTGGGCATACCGGTCCCACTCGGGGTGACAAATGCAAAAAGAACAGTTGATGGACAGAATGAAGAACAATGTCATGCATTCACCCCAGAACAGAGATCTGGGCCTAAATCCATTGTTTTTTTGCTCACCATGCCATTCAAGTTTGGGCCCAGCCGTATGCAAATCAGTCTTGACCCTGCCCCCAGTGGGAACAGTCCAGTCCAAACTGCCAGGCCAGATCCTCCCTGGACTGGAAACAAGAATCCTGGGACCGGTCTCGGGCTTTCAACCCTCATCAGCCAGGATAGCTTGACTCCAGTGGCATGGAGAGCATGGGACCCACGTTCGCGGCTCCTCCGTTATGTCGCCCTAGAGAAGTCTCAATGTTCTAATGATCGCTGCATGCAATAAAAACTGACCCTGCGGCAGGCCATTCTCATTCACAAATGTATCAAAGGGAAGTAATTGGCAGTCTTGATAAAAATCCCCAATCGTCTGGAGTCCTGCGCCGTCCCATGGATGCAGTTCTGCCTCTTTGGTGACCTGTTGCTGTCTCAACATACCCAGGAGCGGGAGAGAGGGTACTTATGAGGTGACCCCCTTAGTGAGCTGTAGCATCCGCCAGAAACATATGTATGCTATGTTCACCATCTGCTGGGTGGGTGTGGGCCCTTTCTTCCCGGGTGGGACAGGGTAAATATTTGCCCTGTCCTATATCCCAGCAGCAGCGATGCCATGATCTTGAGTTGCTTTCTGGCCACCCACTGTAGCTGTGCTGCCAGATAGTAGTGCTCCATATTCGGGACTGCCACGCCTCCACCACCAATGAGCAGGTACATCTTTGCAAGTGCCACCCTATTCCGGCCCCCGTGCCAAATAAATTGTCTTGTGTCAGCCTCGAACGATCAAAACATTGCGGTCTTAATATACACTGGCAGGTTCGCAAAGTGATATAGTAGCCGTGGCAGTGCCACCATTTTCAAAAGCACTATTCTGCCCATGGTGGCGATGGGCAGCGTGCGCCAGAATGACATCTTCTTTCGGAGGGCCGTAGCTGCTTTATTGTAGTTACCGTCCAGGAGGTCCTGTGGCTCTCGGTATATCTGGATCCCTAAGTACCGGAAGGCGGTCTGCTGCCAGCATATCACAATACCATTCACCATCAATGTGGGGTCCGGGGTGTTTTCGTGAAGGGATAGAGGTAAGATTTGCCCCAGTTGACAAACAGCCCGGATAGCGCCGCAAACTCTGCAAGGGCCGCTGCTACCACCTCATATGGCAGCCGAATGTCGCATAGGTATATTAGGAGATCATCAGCATAGAGGGACACAGCGTGCACTCCATCTCCCAGGGGTATTCCCCAGTCCGCCATTGAGTTACGCAAGGCCACCGCCAGAGGTTTGATTGCCAGCGCAAACAACAGTGAGGAAAGGGGGCAGCCCTGCCGCGTGCCCCTACCGAGAGATGGGGTTGGAAACATACGGGCCTGGCTTCTGTCTTGACCTGTGCCATGGGCCTTGTAATAAAGCAGCTTGACCAAGGCTACGTAACTGTCGCATAGCTTGTATTTTGCCAAAGCGGCAAATAGGTAGTCTCATTCGAGCGTGTTGAATGCTTTTTCAAGGTTCAGCACTAGACAACCTGAGTGCAGCCAGCGTTCCTTGGAGTAGTGAGCAATTTAAAAAAAAACGCTGCAAATTGAGAGATGTGATGCAGGCTGGCACAAACCCATTCTGGTCCTCGTGTACCACTTTCGGGACTACCAGGGCCAGCCGGTTGGCCAATTGTTTGGCTAATATTTTGTAATCAGAATTTGGCAGTGCTAACCGCCGGTATGAGCCAAGAAGTTGTGACCCTGTCTGGCTTAGGCAGAGAGATAAGCAAGGAGTCGCAGAGCGTCTGTGGCAGGAGAGCTGCTTCTTGTGCGCTATTGAACATGGCAAGCAACTTTGGGGCCAGGACGTCACTATACCTTTTATAAAATTCCCCCGGTAGCCCATCCGGGCCCGGAACCATGCCAGTGGCCAACGACCGAATTGCTAACTGTACCTCCAGCAGCGCTAGAGGCTCATTTAACTCTACTTGTTGAGCGTCATCGACTTCCAGCATGGGTAGTTGGGATAAGTATTCTTCCAGTTCCTCCCGGGTTCCTGTATAGTGGCCTTATATATGCCGGTGTAGTGGGCAGTAAATTCTGCATTGATGTCGTGCTGCCTTGTGAGTATGTGACCCGCGGTTGACTGTAATCGCATCGCTGGTTGCTGCGCTCAGGCTTGTTTGATGAGATGCACCAACAGCCTCCCCGCTCTGTCAGCGGAGGCATGGGTGTGGGCTGAGTGCACCGTTCCTTCACTTTTATTGATTGCCATGTTTTAATTGTATGTTCCATGGCATAAGATCAAATTGATGGGATTTTCATGCCATAAACCTCCAGCAAACATTTAAAATATATTTTGCCGTTGAGCGATAAAATCTCTGTAGTGCCCCAATGTGGGACTCTGCCTTTTGTCCTAGATGTTGGAGATGGGGAGTGTCTTGTAAGTTATGCATAAAGATACGGCCCAAGTAGACATATTATTTCACTGTCTCAATTGGGTTATTGCCCAATGACAATGTGAAAGGTAGAGATTTTCTTCTTCCACTAAAAGGTAACATTTTGGTTTTAGATATATTTGGGACCAGGAGGCTTTCTTTTGCATATTGGTTTAGTTCATTTAAATTCCTTTGCAAGCCAATTGGAGTATGATCGAATATGACAATATCGTCATTGTGCATTAAGCAATAGATATCAAGTTGTGCTAATTTTGGAGGAAAGTTCCTAATTAGGGAAAAGCGCCCATGTAGGTCACTTATGTAAATGGAAAATAATATGGGTGCTGGTAGACATCCCTGTTTCAAGCCATTCATTGTAGGGATTGGATTGGTTAGGCCCTTTTCTCCCCCCTTTTGAACTCTACACCATGTTGCAGTGTGCAGGGAGATAATTACTGTAAGAAGATCCCAAAACATGCTAGTTTTAATTTTTTTTAAAGGGATCCCTAAACACTCTAGGTCTCACCATAATGTCGATCTGTCCACGCTATCAAAAGCAGTTGAAAAATAGATAAAAGCACAGTATAATATTGGTAACTTTAACATAACATATTTATCAAGGACAGTCTGAAGAACAGTGATGTTATCCAAAGTTAAGTGTTTTGGGCGGATGCCGGCCTGTGTCATGGGAATCACATTATTCGAGAATGCCCTGTCTTTTAGATGCTCCAAAATGTAAGCTGCAAATATCTTCCCAGTGGCATCAAGGAGGGCTATGGGTATATAGTTGGATGGATTCGATCTTGAGCCTTGTTTTAGGAGAGGAACCACAATGCTCCCCACCAACATTTTGGTATTTTCTCACACTCAAAACAGGGTTGGAAGAGTGGGGCTAGAAATGTACTCCAGTCATCTGTATTTTATTGTAGTACTTTAATTGGAATATTGTCCGGGCCCATCGATGCAGATGATCTAGATGAGTTTATGAAAGAGGAGATCTGTGTAGCTGAGATTTTCAACAAGTCCTTCTCAAATTGGCCCTTATGGACAGAACACTGGCCGGGAGAAACCTGGTTGTGGGAATTAGATTTGTAAAGTCTGAGGATGAGCTTTTCCCACTCAGATGATGACACTGGTGTTGCTTGGGCTGACTTTCTTATCCCCATTTGTGCGGCAATTATGTTCCAGAATGTTTTATTGTTTCTGTGTTTTACTGCGATTTGGATGTCAACCCAGATTCTTTCTCTTTTTTTCGTTGGAGTTTTTTCAGCTTTCTCCTTTCTCCTTGTCTTGCAGCACAGAAAGATCGAACTTGCATTCCGGTCAATTTATTTAATTGTCGAGAAAGATGATCAGTTTGTTTTCCTTTTTTATGGATGTTGCCGTTTTATTGTCTTGTTGTATTTGCCTGAAGGGAAGCGAATACGGAATGTATTGTGTCTTCGTATCCGGAGATGGGGTCGCCTTCTCTGTTTGTAGAGGCTGGCAGAAGAGAAATTGTAGAGTTTCTGTTATTGATTGCTTTGGAGTTTCAATGAATCCTTTCTGTTTTTCGGTTTATAAATGCCCAGCCTTCTAAGATGCGTAAGGACTACGGGGATGAGTACTGTGTAAAAATATCAATTCCTATGGTTAAATACGCATGATCACTTTCGTGTATGTACCATATGGATAATAATTGAACTTCCGCTATCAAATCTAAACTGCAAATTAGATAATCTAGAATAGAAGAATTAAAGGAACCCAATTGAGTGCATGAAGCAGGGATATCTCCATCAATTCTCCCGTTTATGATAACGCAATTGATTGCTTCAATGAGTGATAGAAGCAGTTTCCCTTGTTTATCTGCTTTTATCTTATCGGGGAAAACAGGAGTTGGAATCGAACATGCTATTTCTTGAGGACATTTTCCCCTGTTGTTAAATAAGGCATTGGAGATTTTTCCATTTCTAATATCATCGGGGGGATACCCCCCTGCTTCTAGGGTTTGTTCGATTTTCATGAAGGCTTTTGCCAAGAGGTGGTCATAGGAATATTCAGGAGGAGAGTAGGTATTAAAAAGTAATAGTTGTAAAGTAGGCTCCGTTCTTTCTTCCGGCACTTGATGTTGATGCATTGCACATTTGGGAGCGATCCTAGTAGGATCGCTAGACCCGCTTTTAGGTGTCCTCTACTTGAGGCCTCTGCTGCAGTGACAAATACAAAATAATCTTTGTGTGAGAAAGACACCAAGGACCAGGCAGGTCGCTCCCCTCGACGCACAGCACCACCTGCGTGATGCTGCCCTGAACCCGCTGCTGCTGCTTGCCTAGGTTCGTGCCCCTGCATAGTCTTCATTGTATTTCGCCTATTGGTCTGTGATTTTTTTTACTGTATTCGTTCTGTTGTTTCTATTGTACTCGCTTTCCTTCTGTGACCATTTTTCCCCATTATTGTGCCTTTCTTGCCTTCTGTACCCCCCGCCAGCCCCCCTCATTTTTTCCACCGCTGCGTCCCCTGCAGTCCACCCCCCTGTTCACCCATTTTCTGCCCCGCTCCCGCCTCCCAGCTGCTCCTCCCTCCCACCTCCCCTCATGTGTCGCACCTAAGGCAGGCCTGTCGGCGCTCGTCCGCACCACGCCCAGTGCCAAAACCCCTGTCCCCGGCAACCACCACAATGCCCAACACCACTACGATACCAGCACCTTCCCCGCACTCAACACTGGCCGATCACACATCTGCTTCCTGGCTGCCCCGAGGAGCACCCAAGGACCCTTCTCCTGCCGGAACTGCAGCTTCACCACCATCCAATCCCCCACGCCAGCCACCTGGAAAGAACGCAACCACCTCAGATGCATACTTCTCAACACCCGCTCTGCCCGCTAGCACGCTATTGAACTCTGGGACCTACTCAACTACATCCCCAGACGTCGCCTTCATAACGGAGACCTGGATGAACCCCACCTCGGCACCCGACATTGCCATAGCCATTCCAGACGGCTACAAGATCACCCGCAGGGACCGCACCAACGGAACAGGAAGAGGATTAGCCATCGTCCACAGGAACACTCTCAGAGTTTCGACCAGCACCGTTGACTCCCTCAGCACCGCCAAACACCTGCACATCCAGATCCACACCGATCCCAACACCACCCTCAGAGGAACCCTTGTATACAGACCCCCTGGACCCCGACCATTGTTTAGCAACTCCATCGCAGACCTCGTCCGCACACACGCCCTCGCCTCCACTGACTACATCCTCCTCTGGGACCTGAAATTCCACCTCAAGAACAACAACGACACCAACTCCACCACCTTGATTGTCAACCTCACCAACGTCAGACTGAGACAGCTCGTCACCACACCCACCCACTCTGCCGGCCACACACTTGACCTCATCTTCTCCGCAAGCTCCCATGTTTCCTGCAGCCACACCACCAAACTCCACTGGACCGACCACTGCTGCATCCACTTCACCTTCTGGAAACCCACCACGCACCACCACATTCAACAGATCCCTCGCTGCTGCTGGAGCAAAGTCACCGAAGACCAGCTAACCACCACCCTCGCCCGGAGTCAACCCACCGACCCCGACACTGCGGCCCGCAACCTCAGACAATGGATCGATGACTGCGCCAACACTCTCACCCTGATCAAGAAACCGTCCAACAGACACACCAGCAAGAAAGCCAGCTGGTTCACCTGGGACCTCCAGGCCTCCAAACAAACCTGCCGAAAACTAGAGAAGAAATGGCACCGTGAACAGACACCAGACAGCTACACGGCCCACAAGACACCATCACCTCATCAGATCCACCAAAATGACCTCCTTCAAAGACCGCCTAGAAAACAATGCACACAATAGCAAAGAGCTCTTCAACATCGTGAAGGAACTCTCCAACCTCAGCTCCAACACCAACGACATCCCCCCTATGCAAGACCTGTGCGACTCCCGGCCACCTTCTTCCATCCCAAGATCGCAAACATCCACGACAGCTTCAGCATCATGCTTGCCCGACAGCCACTGAGACCCCCATCTCCAGAGCCACAGTTCGCACCGACCCTCTGCTGTCCTGGAGCAACATAAACAACAACAACACCATCAAAATCATGAACACCATCCACTCCTGTCAGACCCTTGCCCATACCACTTCTTCAACAAAGCCAGCACCACCACCGCACCCCATCTCCGGAAAGCCATCAACACCTCCTTCGAGACAGTGATTTTTCCGGAGAGCTGCGCTGAGATCAATGCCTTACTCAAACATCCCAAGGCGGACCACCACGCCCAACAGCTGCCTCGCCGCTGCTGGAGCAAAGTCCCCGAAGGCCAGCTGATCAACTCCCTCGCCAAGAACTCACCCACCGACCCCACCAACCCAGACGCCGCCGCCCGAAACCTCAGACAGTGGATCGACGACTGCGCCAACACCCTCGCCCCACTCAAGAAATCCCCCAACAGCCATGCCAACAAGAGATCCACCTGGTTCACCGACGAGCCCGTGCCCACACCACGTATTCAACAAAGCAGACGCAGCTATCGCACCCCAACTACGGATGGTCATCAACATCTCCTTCAAAACAGCGACATTCCCGGAAATCTGGAAGCACGCCGATATCAACGCCCTCCTCAAGAAGCCCAAAGCGGACCCCAAGGACCTCAAGAGCTTCCGGCCCATCTCCCAGCTCCCGTTCCCGGCAAAGGTCATTGAGAAGACCGTCAACAAACAACTGACCCGCTACCTCGAGGAAAAAAACATCCTGGACCCGTCCCAGTCCGGGTTCTGCAGCAATGACAGCACCGAAACTGCCCTCATAGCCACCACAGATTACATCAGGGCCCTGCTGGACAACGGCGAGACAATGGCCCTCACCCTCCTGGACCTGTCAGCTGCCTTTAACACTGTCTGCCACCGCACCCTACGCACTCACCTCCACGGCGCTGGGATCTGAGACAAGGCTCTGGACTGGACCATCTCCTTCCTCTCCGGCAAAACCCAGAGCGTCCGCCTCTGCCCTTTTCACTCTGAAGCCACCAAGATCATCTGCGGCGTATCCCAGGGCTCATCCCTCAGCCCGACATTGTTCAACATCTACATGGCACCGCTCACCGACGTCGCCCAACTGCACGACCTCAACATCATCTCCTATGCCAACGACACCCAGCGGATCCTCTCCCTCTCCAAGGACCCCCTCACCACCAAAACCAACCTCCATGAAGGAATGAAATCTGTTGTTGAGTGGATGAAGAACAGCCGACTGAAGCTAAACTCGGATAAGACAGAAGTCCTCATCCTCCGTTCCACCCCATCGGCCCGGGATGACTCCTGCTGGCCAACCACACTGGTAACAGCACCTACACCCACCAACCAATCACGCACCTGGGGTTCATCCTCAACTCTACTCTCTCCTTGACAAAGCAGGTCAACCCCGTCTGTCCCTCCTGCTTCAATACCCTCTGCATGCTCCTCAAGATCTACAGGTGGATCCCCTCTGAAACAAGAAAAACTGTCACCCAGGCCCTCGTCAGCAGCAGGTTGGACTACGGTAGCGCCCTCTATGCAGGAGCCTTGACCAAACTCCTGAAAAGACTACATCGCATTCAGAATGCCTCTGCATGCCTGATCCTCGACATCCCTTGCCGCAGCCACTGGCTTCCCGTCTACCTTCAAGCTCTTCACCCACGCACACAAAGCATTCCACAACACCGGACTAGCATACCTCAACAAACGACTCACCCTCTACACCCCCAACCGCCAGCTCCGCTCCGCCGACCTCACACTTGCCACCGTCCCCCGCATCTGATGAGCGACCTCCAGCAGCCGATCGTTCTGCCACCTCATCGCCAAGACCTGGAACACCCTCCCCATACTGCTACGGCACACCCAAGACCTACTAACCTTCAGAAGACTACTCAAGACCTGGCTATTTGACAAGTAGCAGCATCCCCCCTCCCCCAGTGCCTTGAGACCCTCATGGGTGAGTAATGCGCTTTACAAATGTTCTGATTGATTGATTGATTGAAGGACCAAGTTTCTTGCAGCAACACGATAGGCGGTGAATTTTCCAATATAAAAGACAACTTTTCTGGAGTTTTTCCCGCTATGTTCCATGACACTATTTTTAAGTTGCTGCTAAAAAGGCAGTTTTAAATCTTTGCCCGGCGTATTACTGTTTAATGAGCCAGCGATCCACCCCCAGGAATTTTCATCTTGGTGCAACATTTGTCTTGTGTCAGAAGGGCTCCAAAGTCGGCGCACTCTGTTTTTAAAGGAGATCATGAGAGGGCTTTCCTGCTTGTGCTTTGATGTATTACAGCCTGGGTACTGCTGGTTATTGTTATTAGAGGGGACCACAACTCCGTCTAACTCCTTTAACTGATTAATAGCAGGACTAATTTGTTTGACAACAGATATGTCAAATACGTTTTTATGGAGAGTGTATCGCTCTTTTAATTAGTATGCAGGAACTACATTGGACCAGAACTCAACAATTGCCACCTAGCAGAGTAATTTATTAGTTTTATTTCTTCTGTATAAGTGATTGGAGAGGCCAGATTTGATGTAATAGGTCGACTATTCTTCCGCGGTTTAGTGGAATGTTACCACTGGGAAATAAATCCGTTAATGCTAGGGCACTTGATGCTAGGTATTCCTCGCTGCCCTGGAGATCGTGATTGACAAGTTTATTTACCTAGTCAAGGGCATTATAGATTGAGAGTTTTGTTATGATGTTTGGCGCAAAAGGGTTTAAGTCTTTAGTATCCACTTGAGGTACCAATGAAGCAGACGTTTTCCGTATATTTTGAGTTCCGTTACAAACTTTCATGCCATAGCTAATTTCTTCATCTGCTTGCTCTGTGGAGCATATTTGAGGAAGCTTTTCTTTTCTTGAGGATCTTCTCATTATTCTACGCTTAGTTCTTTTCAATTTTCTTTTTGCTATATAGCCCTTGGTTGTTTTACCCTTTTTTAGTTGTCAATGTCGTAGACTCTATGTAAGTTATCTGTTTTGGGATGGAAACTTCCCCAGACACTTTTTCAACATTTGTTGGGGGGAGGGGAGGACCTCCATGTCAATATTTATGAGAAAATATTGGAAATGAAGGGATAGCGATTTGAATGGTTTTCTGAGGAGAGCTCTCTGAGAGGGGATCTTTGAAAAGTTATATAGATAGATAGACAGATAGCTAGACTTACAAAGATAGATAGGCAGATAGACTTGCAAAGGTAGAAAGGTAGAAAGACTTGCAAAGATTGATAGACAGATAGACTTGCAAAGATAGATAGACAGGAATACAAAGATGGATTGACAGATAAATAGACTTGTAGAGATAGATAGACAGATAGACTTTCAAAGATAGATAGACATACAAGCTTGCAAAGACAGATAGACAGACTTGCAAAGATATAGACAGACAGACTTGCAAAGCTTGATAGATAGACCAATAGACCTGCAAAGATATATAGAAAGATAGACTTGTAAAGATAGATAGATAGAAGATAGATAGATAGATAGATAGATAGATAGATAGATAGATAGATAGATAGATAGATAGATAGACTTGCAAAGATAGATCGACAGATAGAATACTTGCAAAGATAGACAGATAGACTTGCAAAGATAGACAGAAAGATAGACTTGCAAAGATAGATAGGCAGAGAGACTTGCAAAGATATACAGATTTGCAAAGATAGACAGACTTGCAAAGACAGACAGATAGTAGGACGGCATAGCACAGATTCAACTAGTAATATAATAGTTATATATCAATGCAAGCATGACATACAAGCAAAGAGCTGAAAGCAAACTAGAAAGATACACAAGAAGGGCATGCATACTAAATTGGTGTACAGGTATAGCTGTAGTTCTCAATTAAAATTCATACAGGAGTGCAATTATAAATGAATTTCAATCCATGCATTGTTTTATACTATATTCAAATTAACACAATCTGCTATACTCTGAATTAGCAGCAATCCAATAATGAGGCAGCTCCAAAGAGAGTTTATAACATCATTAGCAGGAGGCAGGAACTGGTGAAGCCAGAATGTGCCTTGTGCTATGAAGAGCTGGTAGAAAGCACCCTGCTACATACCATCAGGGTATAAACACAAAGTCCATCTATAAAGTTGTAATTAAGTACAAACAAAAACACTTGCACTGAAGGGAACTACCTTTTGTGTCGGGGTGTTCTTTGTGAAAGAGCAATATGCAGTCACTCAAATTGCAGCTAACCTATGGCTGAAGTAGGCTGACCCACTGCTCCTTCCTGTATGCTGAAGTGCATGTAAACAAAATGTGAATGACACAACAACAGACCAATGGATGAAGAGAGCTCTCTCAAAATGTCTTTATGTAAGTATATAATACATATAATTTTGTAAAATCAAAAGAGTTTGGCTAACTCCAGATCTAAAAATGCATATTTTTTTTAATCTTCAGATGCAAAGTTAGATGATTTTTAATTCCTGTGTCCTTATGAAGTTACTGTTATGAAATGTTAGAAGGTGGGGTATTACATGGTGTGGAGGTTAAGCCTCACTATGTAATACTATCAAGATACCCTGAATTTGGTTCTTCGATTCACAATAATATACCCTTAGCTCAGTTCTGGTAGAGTGACAAAAATCAGTCAGGCTTTTCTAGAAGAACATGTCAGAGCACCAACATGACAATAAGTAATTGACACGACTTGATAGAAATCTGACACCAATTTATAAATATCAAGGGTATTTTCATTTTTAGTTTGACACCAAAACAACAAGATAATATACAATAACCAAAGTTATGGATTTCAGAAGAAAACATAAATCGCAGCATTTCAATACTGCAGAACTTTTGCATTTTGGTCAATAGGAAAATGTGGTTGTGACAATCGATCACTTTAAGATTGAGTTGAGTGGAACCCACGGATGGTAAAGGTCATGTGGGTCCCTGGAACAGGACATGACAATCAGTTCACTTTTACCTGGCCCATGGAGTCTAGGTGCAGAGTTGTGTTGGCTGTCCTTCGTGCTGAATGGGAGACACAGGAAAGCTGCTTTTATCACTTAAACAGTGCTAAACCCAACAATGGCATTGCTGCTGATGTCAGATGAAGTTTGGATGGTGTTCCCTCTAAATGCAGCATTGAGTGTGGGGGTTGATTGCAGGACTGGCGCCCAACAAGCCTTGGCATCGGTAAACACAGCAGATGATTTCAACGTTCAATGTTCCTGGAGAACACAGTAGCTGCGTGAAATTTTAAGGAAGACAGGACTTCAGTTCCCACAATGCACTATACCATCTGGATTTGGGCGCTCCCTCAGCGGGCCCAATGGCCAGTAAATCTTCACATCTAGAACATTGTTTTACCTGCAGTTTGCAGGGGATTAGTGCAAATAGTCCAGGAAAGTGTAAGGGTGCTTCAGGCTCTTCCAGTGGTCCCTCTGTCCGGGGGAACCAAGCTATAGCCTACGATGATTCTTGATCATGCAGGTCCAAGAGTGTTGTCACAGGGACAGAGTATGCCTCTTTTGGATTTGTTCGGTTTGGGCAAAGTCCTGTTGTCGCAGACACAGATCTCTTCTTTGCCCCCTTTGATACAAGTTGATTAAGATCTGAGGTTCAGATGTCAGGGTTAGCCCTTGAATCCTAGATTTGGGGGTATTAGGAGTGTGGATGCCAGTGGCCAATGTGCTGCTTGATCCAGCGGCTAATCCGCCCCTGAGGTGACCACATCTCTGGGGATGTAGGTCACCTTGTCTACCCAGAACCCTCTATTTTTTCCACTTTTAAAAATGGCTGAAGTTTTACCTAGCTGTACAGACCAGGCAGCCCACCCAAGAGTTGTGTCTCTCCTTCTGCAGGTGTACACCTCCTGGATATCTATTTTCCAATCTATCTGGGTGCAAATGCACCTAGGACAGGGGGAAGGATGTGTCTCACTCTGGTAATCAGTCCTGATGCATATAAGATGAGGGGTAGCCTTCGAGGCTCACCACCATGATGTGCCACATAACTAGCCTTCCCGGCAGGGAGGAGGTGTGACTCGAGATTCATGTCCGGGGTGAGATGGCATGTTGTTTGTTTGTATCTAATCCCATTGGTCAAGCTACGGAAGGAACCCCAATAGGGGTTGTGACTAGAATTCATGACCATCAAGTACCTGGGAGTAAATCTCTTCCATGATGAAAAGGACCAGATTGAGGAAATCAAGGTTGAGTAGGGGGGATCCATCAAACAATCCCTTCCATCCTGGAAGGCACTAACACTATCATTGTTGAGGACAGTAGCAATTACCAAAATGCTGAAATTACCCTGTTTACTGTACTGCTTTGTGGCCTTGCCGGTGATATCAAAGAGCCATTCTTCAGAGATTTACAATGAGGCAAAGGCTGTCCCTGGGTCACAATCAGGAAATGATGTGCCGCTAGAGCAGGGTGGCCGATGCGCCTTCAGATATGAACTAAACTTCACTGGGTTGCAACTGCAATGACCATGAGGTGGGTAGAGACATAAAGACACTGGGCCCGATTCACAAAAGTAATCTAAGACAAAATACTAACTTTACTACTTTTGGTATTCACAGAAGGCATTTAGGAGTACTAAAGTTAGGATTTTGTCTCAGTTAAACTTACGTTTTGGTCTTAAGTTCAACTTAAGACAAAATCCTAGTTGTAAGGTTAGGATTTTAGGATACTGTGGTCCGTGCCGAGGTGTGCCAGCTTGGCAACGATCCATTACATGCGCACATGGAGCGAGGCAGGCATATAAGTATGGGATGAATTGTTCACTGACCAGAGCCTAAGAATGTTTGAGGACCCATGGGAAGTGTATAACTGGGAAGCAGGGCAATTTCAGCTATATCATGCACTAAAACATCTGGTGACAACCAGCTGGGCAGCAGGACAAAAGACTTCGGACACTTTGCTGCGTTTTCTGGTCACACATACAGAGCGCCGCTAGACTGGTGGTCACTTGTCTTTATGCTACCATGTTGCTGCAAGAGAGCTTTAATGAGTGGTGGGAGGTGCACATAAGCTGTGAGCTGTCACCTGACAATTGGGCAAGTAACCTTAGAACCATGAAGCTCATTTCCACCATGCCCCAAACACTCAAAATGAATGTACCCAGTGACATCTATAAACTGCCTGAACACAGAGAGACATTTTATCCACATTGTCTAGCTCTGCCCCGTCATTGAGCAATTTTGGGAGGAGGTAATGTGGAGGTTATCAGAACTGGTAGGAAGATTTGTTTCTAAAGAGATAGAAAAATGCCTACCGGGGCTAGGAAGGCATAATAGGACAACTAAATATGTTTGCAGATTTATTGATCTAGCTTTGGTATTGTCCAAGCAGCCCCAACCCTCGGGTGTGGTTGAGAGACCTGTTTAAATGGTGGGCTAAGGTAGACATGGACGTGTCGTCAGGCCCTCAAGCAGCAGGAGGTGGGGAACAGCCATTGCAATGCGGGTTTTACCACGCGTTGCTTTTACATCGCATGCGTTACAATACATCGCATGCGCTTTTACAGGATGTATGACGTTACAACGCATGCTTTTACCACGCATGCCTTTACAACGCGGTTTTTACAACGCATGCTTTTACAACGCATAGTGCTTTGGGGTGCTGGATAGTGAATAGTTTAATTTACTATTCCAACTCCAGTCCCCGTGGATAGTAGGGAAGGTTTTGGATAGTAAATTAAACCTATTCCCTATCCTAGAGCGCCCCCAGCGCAATGCGTTGTAATGGTTTGCGTTGTAAAAGTTGCGTCGTAAAGGCACTGCGTGGTAAAAGTTGCGTTGTAAAGGTTGTTTACCGCTTTTACAACGGCTATCCACGTAATTGTGAGGAAACTTAGGCTGTTTCCTCACAACGACGTGATGCAAGCAGGAAGGAGGAAGCATGATCCGACAGTGACGCTGGAGAGGAAAGAGGTAAGGGGGTTTGTGCATGGGGTGGGGGTTACATTTGGAGGGTTTAGGGTAGTGTAAAAGTAGTGTGGTAATGTTTGTGTTGTGTGTGTTTAAAAAAAACATTTTAGTGTGTATTGTAGTGTTGTTGTGTTTGTTTAGTGTAGTGTATTAGGGAGGGTAGTGTAGTAGTGTTTTAGAGTGGTGTAGTGTTGTAGTGTTTGTTTAGTGTAGTGATTTAGGTTTTAGGGTAGTGTAGTAGTGTTTTAGGGTTTAGGGCAGTGTCGGGGTGGGAGTAGTGTGGGTAGTGTAGTAGTGTTTTGGGGTTTAGGGTAGTGTAAGGGTGGGAGAAGTGTGGGTAGTGTAGTAGTGTTTTAGAGTTTAGGATAGTGTAGGGGTGGTAGTAGTGTGGGTAGTGTAGTAGTGAGTAGTGGTTTAGGGTAGTGTAGGGGTGGGAGTAGTGTGGGTAGTGTAGTAGTGTTTTTGGGTTTAGGGTAGTGTAGGGGTGGGAGTAGTGTGGGTAGTGTATCTGTGGAGTAGTGTTTTAGGGTTTAGGGTAGTGTAGGGGTGGTAGTAGTGTGAGTAGTGTAGTTGTTGTTTTAGGGTAGTGTACGGGTGGGAGTAGTGTGGGTAGTGTATTTGTGTAGTAGTGTTTTAGGGTTTAGGGTAGTGTAGGGGTGGGAGTAGTTTGGGTAGTGTATTTGTGTAGTAGTGTTTTAGGGTTTAGGGTAGTGTAGGGGTGGTAGTAGTGTGGGTAGTGTAGTAGTGGTTTAGGGTAGTGTATGGGAGGGAGTAGTGTGGTTAGTGTAGTAATGTTTTAGGGTTTAGGGTAGTGTAGGCGTGGGAGTAGTGTGTTATGTAGGTATAGCGGTAGTGCTGTAGTGTTTTTGGGTTAGGGGTATTCTAGGGGTGGGAGTAGTGTGTTGTGTAGGTGTAGCGGTAGTGCTGTAGTGTTTTGGGGTTAGGGGTATTCTAGGGGTGGGAGTAGTGTGTTGTGGAGATGTAGGGGTAGAGGTAGTCACTTACCTTGCATACTTTTACCACGAGTATAGCTTTACCACGCATGTCTTTGCATTGTAATGGCATGCGTGGTAAAGCTATACTCGTGGTAAAAGTATGCGATGTAATGGTATGTGATGTCATTGATATCACGTAGTAATACCTGCATAATGGCACGCGTGGTATTAGTATGCGATGTATTGAGATACATCCAAGGAGGCTCTGGATCTCTGCACACACAATGGGACAGGTTCCTGGCGAAGGTAGAAGCCAAGTTGAATACCAGACCTCCTCGAGGAGGCCGATATACCCTGAAATGGCATGTGGGCAGACTCCCAACACATCCACAGTCACAATTGAATATATCGAGACCGTTACACTGTTCAGCCTGGACTAGATGGTTTGACACAATTACACCCCACAGCTGATTCCTTGCTTCTCCATTTAGGACCATGGTTGCCATATGCTGCGCCCCCCAGATCCTTTACCCTGCTAGCGAATTAACCCCCAAGGTCTGACACCTGTGGATTATTGGTCAACTATTGTGTATTTCCTTAATGGCTTTCCTAGGCTTCGTTAATGCACTCAATGCATTTTCGCCAACTTCTGAGTCTCATGGAAGTAGACAACTGGTTAAATATTGTGCACGTTTGCAGAAAGCGATGACTCTGCATAACGATGTTTACCTTTTTTACTGATGATCTTTGTACTGCTAATATTAAAATGAATAAAGAGATACATTGTGAAGAAACGGCCAGTCCTGTGTTATTCAATTTGTTGGTTACTGTGATTAGTCTGTGTGCAAGAAAAACATTCCATGCATTCACTCCTGTTTCTTTTTGCTGCAGACTGCTGGTGGGGCAAAAAGATAAGATAGAGGATATTAGGTATTGTTAGGTTGTAAGGGTACGACTTTCAAATCAAAGTTTGTGATCTTTAAAATGAGATGGGGGAAAATTGTATAAATGCATTAAAAAGTTATGTTATGTGTATTTGTAAAACACCAGCTCAAATTAAGCACTGTCAGGCGAGGAGAGTGGTGAATGGCACTCTTTGAAATTCAAGGATGACTTTGGTCCTGATTTATTATTTAGAGAACGGCATGTCATTCTGTCAGGTGGAGGGAGTAAAATACTCTGTCCCCATGGTGTAAGGACTGTCCAGCAAATTAATGAATGTTCTCTAAGCAGGCGATCATTTATAATGCATTGGCAGGATCCACTGTGTGCAGGATCCACCGTCACAGTGGTTCCTGCCAAGGCATTTCATGTTTTGTGCAGGGCAGCGTCAAATTTATGCAGACCTGCACCAAACAGTTTTCTTTTTTCTTTTCAAAAAGAAAATCCCGAAACAGGATTTTCATTTTGAAAATAAAATATATAATGCCCCATTTGCCATTGCAGTCATCTCCCATGGTGGGATGGGGGAATTTACTGTACCTCACTTCCAGCTTTTGCCTGGCGGTGATGGACAGTTAAACAAATAAGGACCATATGTTCGACCATCTTGTTTGGGCCATTTCTCCAACGGCTCTTACTCCATGGTTCCATCGGAGGAGAAGTGTGGCTCACTGGTTAGAGGAGGCAGACCCGGACGCTGAGATCAGACCCGGGACCAGGGTTCAATTCCCGACACGGCAGGGTCTTGAGCCCAAAATGTCCACGGACTCGGTAATTCTCGCTTCGGTGCCTACTCGAATCACAGGTTCACACTCTGCAACTCTGGGCAATAGCTTGCTTAATCACCACTACGGCCCCCCGCGGTGGGATGCCTGGCTTTCACCTTGGGGATACCCAGTAGGGGCTATCTCACAGGGAAAAACCAGGATGGGTTCCCAATGCAAAGCGCTTTGAGACCTGGCGGTGATATTGCGCTATATAAAAACCCATCCATCCATCGGAGAATTTTGTCTATGGCGATGATACAGTAGTCACCGCAGTAGCCACACCTATGATCCACCCACATATGAATCAGGCAGGGTGACCATTAATTTGGCAGTAAGCATACTCCCTCACTTTTGCGACTAAGTTTCCTTGCCACCAAAATATAAATGAGCGCCTTTGTTAGCAATAACTGCTGATTAGGCGTTCTGAAACACAACCTTTTGGCAGACTGTAGGGGAAGGGGTGAAACTACACATTTGATTGTGCAAGGCGAAGGCGACCCTTAGCACCCCGCAGTGTTTGGGCAAGCTCCATGGCCCCCCTCTAAGCACAGTACCCTGGCCTGAGATCTCCTGACTGAGGCCGGAGGAGGCCCCCTCTATGTACCCTCAAGTTTCGTCACATCACTGCCTTTTAGTGGAGGTCTTTCTTTATGACACTTTCAGTTGAGTTATATTTCAATGGAGAAACCCGTTTAGAAACCTCTGTGCCTCTTTTATGGGTGCTCCGGGTCGGGGACTACTATGCCATGTGCTACACAAAGGCTCTGTTCGGAAAGCAGGCTAGCATGAGACAGCGGATGCACTTTAAAAGTCTGATTAATAAGATCCATGAATGCCCCTACAACTTTTTAGTTCTGTCAACTGCTTGGTTGATTTCATTGCTCTGGAACCACTCAGAGGTCAGCTTGCTTCAGTGCACTCACTCATTCTCTGCACCAGATTGCATCATGTTTTTCTAGCGATAAACATGCCAGCGTGTCTTAATGATGTTCAGTCCTACTTACCATTTTGTCCACAGAGTTCAGGACTGTCAAAAAAAGACCTGATATCTCTTCTCCATCTCTGACGGGGGCAAGGATATCCACTTCTCACCAAACTACCCTGGAAATCTTTCCAGAGGCGCAGACATTGGACGCTTCCTGCCTGCGGAGGATACTGTTGGTATACAGGGCAACATCACCTGGTGAGATGGTGAAGTGACCACACAGCTCGGTGGGAAGAGCAACCAGCCGCGGTGCGTCCATTGGGGCGTAGGGGCGTAGCCCCACCAGCCACCATGGACCCGCATCGCGGCCGCGGGCCGCAATACTAGTATCTGACTTTTAAATAAAATACAGCCGCCGGCGGGAATTGCGCAGGGGGGTGGCCTGCTACAGCTTGAGTGACAGTCCACACTCAGGCTGCAGCAGTCCGTAGTGCGCAGTGACAGTCCCGCTGGGGAACTTACAGTGCGCATGCTTGGGAAAGTTGGCAACTTTCTCAAGCATGTACACTGTAAATTCCCAGCGGGACCCAGGGGTGCTTGTTTGCTGCCACAGCCCGGGTTTCCAAAGGGCGACAGGGCGAGCAGCAAATGTGCCCCCCTAGCCAATCCTGGCGCTGCATGCAGCGCCAGGATTGGCTGGTCCACCGGCAGCATCCATCATTGGATGCCGCGCGTGGTGGGGGTGGGACATCCTGTCAAGGAAGAGCTCTGCCTCTGTCGCGGTCTGCGTCTATTTCGTGTGCTCCAGAGACGCGTGGTATATAAACAGGTAAGTTGCCAACTTCACCACCTCCTGCTGCTTCAGCGTATAGTAAATTACAGGTGTTAATATATTTCCTATTTTTAAACTGCCAGGATGACCAAATGTGTGTCGGAATTGTCGAGGTTCTAACTCCTGTGGGCTGTACCATGATCAGAGCACTGGTTCAGTGGAGAGCAGAGCCTTGTGTCTAAAGTTCATACATATGATATAACACAGAATCTCTGTGCTATACCGCTGTCTCTGGATGGGGCGTATGCCCCTACTCCATTTGTACTGCCCACCTCGTGCCCCACCAGCACACTACCGTACCTTCTGATTGCGACAGGAGGCAAAAAAGAAAAGAAAACCAGACACTGCACCTTTCCCTCTCATTAATCAGACCAACTACCTTTCAATGCAAAGCAGTGTTGTTTGCTTAAAATGTTTGTTTGCCTATGTGTGTGTGCAAGATTGCTGCTCTCTTTTTCTGACCTATTTTCATGCAATAACTCAGAAAAATGCCATGGTATTTCTATGAACGTTACGCTTTTCACACATAGAAAAGCAAGCTCCAGGTTCTGTGCTCAGCCAGCGCAGCCTTGGTCTACAAAGCTGAGTCTACGGGTGAGCGCACCTTCAACTCGTCTTACAACACCTACAGAACTGTCACAAAAATAAATTGCGATGTCACATGCCGAAAGGAATGTTTTCTTTTTATTACAAGGCATTCCTCAAGACTGCCCGCGTTTCCTCCTCCCCCGTTTACCTCCCTTGTTTTCTTTGCGCGTCGAAGGTCATTAAAATGAAGGGCAGAAATGTGTCGAGAGTAGACCCCTCAGACTTGACACGAACGGTGCCACAAGGGGCCCTTCCTGTCGGACAGTTTCATTTTATTTACTTATTTTTGTGATTTTAAATGGAGCGAACTTGCTCTTTACTACAGAGACGAAACATATCAGTAACAAATGGATGATGCAAAGATACACCCTGGGAGGAGTTATCAGTTCTGTTTTGCATTTGCACAGTTGTAAGAAAAGTCTGCTCCAGAATGTAAATAAAAAGACCATATGCTCCTAATGCAGAAAACGTGCTCCGTGCAGTCAGAGTTCGGGGTCCTGCGGGAGAGGTTAAAGTCACCATAGGAGGGGACGCCATCCCCTTTCTCACAATACGGTTCTTTTTCTTTTCATCTTATTCCAAATAGACAGCGTGGCCACTGGGGTTAGACGTTTTAAAATCGAGGCCCGTCTAAGATGTATGTCATGTGAGACAAGAAAGGAAAGCCCATTGTGAAGCAATCCGATGTAAAAAGTCCCCAAGAAGCCATTTCATTAAGCTTTAAATAACCTGGAAGACGTCTTGCGAATAAAACCACAGACCCGCCATGAGCAAACAGCAGACAAACCCTTAAACGTGCGAAACGCGTCGAGTTCGATTCCTGACATTGACCGACCAGTCCCAAAAATGTGTCGAAATTAATGTAACAGGATTAACCAAAAAATGCTCTAAAACCGAAAAAGAAATTAAGAAAAAAAGAAATCTTCAGTATGATTTTATGTAACCATTAGCAATATCTGGCTCTGGTGTGCATGGTGCGTAGGCAGCATACAGTAAACTGCATAGAACAAGTGCCAGCTGCAAAAACAGAGAAGTCAATTTGTGCATTGTGCAAGGTGAGGTTATAAAGAGAAGGCGGGGGGAAGGGGCGAAGGGGTGGCGGCAAAGAGCACTTTGCACGCACCCAAAAAGAGGTCACGGGGTGCACCCACCAGACAGAGAGATCGAACACTGTGTAATCGTCTCTGTACAGTCACAAGGATGAAAAGACAGAAGATAAAATAATTGTGGGACATGAATAGCGGATGCACAGGAGGAAAGAATACACATTTACTTATATCAATGACCAAAATACAAGAGCTAAAACGTACTCAAATACAACTACGGAAAACTATGCTATGTTTGCCATAATCGTGAAAGGCACAGGCGTGGTGCGTCCATTGGGGGGGGGGGGCGTGATCTCTCGCTCGTGTTATTTTCCCCTGCCCCCTTAGTATTTCATTCGCCCACATGTAAATCCTCCCCACTCCACTTTCTTGCCCATACAACTGTCTCCATGTTGCTTCTGCCCCGCCCTAGGCTCCATGCCGCTTCACACCTGTTATGCTTCATTCTCCAACTGCACCCTTGCTGTTGCTTCTCCCCATGTGAGTCCTCTGTGTAATTACTGCCTAAAAAATGCTTTTGTGCTACCCTTTTTTTATTTACTAATCCAACTTGAGTAGTAAATAAAAAGAAAAAACAGCAAAGCAATTGTGAGACAGACTGGCTTTGTTAATGCGTGTCCTTCTTGCAGTTGTTTCTGGATGTGAAGGCGGGGGTGTATAGTGCTTTCCTCACCCTCAAGTTCTCGCGCAAGCAGCTACTCAGTTTGTGGTGCATGGGGCAGGGGGACCTGAGAGGTGTGAGTTTGGTGCTGGGCGTGAGGTTAGGAGGTGCCTCACACCCTAGTGGTTTGAACCAGCAGTTCTGCTGGAGTTTGAGAGAGGAGCACGGTTGTGTCACACCAGGACATCTTGTGTCCAGCGAGAGAGCCACCCTGTGTCAGGAACAGCCAGGGCTCAGTGGTGATGCAGTGGTAGACGGTGCACAGGGCATGGGTGCCATAGATTGCAGGAGGGCAGAGATTCCATCATAGCTCAGTGAAAGTGGGAAACGTCGCAGAGTGGGCGTTTTGTTTTGTTCTGCTTTAGAATATGCTGTAGAACCTTGCTAGTCATTCTGCGGTTATACTGAATAAGCAGCTACCTATGTTATGCCATCTATTAATGTAATAACTGCACTTTCACAATTGCTTTATTAACCTTCCTGCTTTCTCAAATTTGCTTGAAAATGCACGATTTTTCTTTTTTTTCAAAATTTTCTTGGGGGGGGCTCGCTCTCTGCACTCGCTCGCTACGGTGCTGTATGCAAATCACTTTGCGCCCCACCACTTTGAAATGTCACCCACCGCCCCTGCGATCAACTACTGCGGAAGTATCTGTAAATCGGGCGGGTCACAGTGGTATGGCTGCTCCATATATAGATGGCCATTGAGGTTGATTATAACGACACCTGCTGCCTAAAACGGTCATCAAGTAAAGAGAATAAATATTTACACACTCCCACCATACAAATCTCCTCATTAACGGGCTTCCGAGTCAGATCAGACCTGGAGCTTGTATGTTCTGCCTTCATTGTCCGGCTACTTCCATGATCTTTTTACCTCCTTACCTTCCAATCTTCTGTGCTTCTCCTCGTACCGATCGCTGCTTTCTTTGCAAAATAAATTCATTATTTCACATGAAAAAAACAACTCTGCCCTGTTTCCTACTTTGCTATGAACTATCATCTCATCTTCACCGACCTATCCCATCTAGCGAGCAAAGGGGGCGGAGCAATATTATTCATGCCCCCACAAACTACTGAAAGAAGCCAAGACTGACTGCTGGTCCCTCAGCTGTGCCTCTTCTAGGGGGGCTGAAATCTGACCGATAGCAGACATACATGTCTTCTTCAAAGAAAGAAAAGTATGTAAAGATCTATCTTGAAGGAACCTGGGGGCATATTATCAAGGACGGCATTAAAATAATCACCGCTTTAGGGGCAGGAAACTGCCGCTAAAGCGGCGATAATGGGCTTGATTATATGTCCTTGTGAATTCCCGTAGAAGCCAGGTTCACACCAGAACATGGGCTTCTATTGGAATTCTCAGGGGCATATTATCAAGCCCATTATCGCTGCTTTAGCAGCAGTTTCCTGCCGCTAATGCGGCGATAACTTTAACGCCGTTCTTGATAATATGCCCAAGGAACGTTCCCATTCCTCTAGTTTCTGGTCCATGTGAGTCACCCACGCATCATTCATCACGCCCAGAGTACACAGCGATGGTTCTCTAAGGAGGGACTGCGCTCCCCCAAACAAACAACATTTGAGGTCTAGCCCAAAATGAGTGGAATATTATGTTAACACTGCCATCCACTGTGAAACCTGTATGATCAGGCACCGAGCATCGTCATACCAGAACCGGAGCAGCAGGGGAGCCCTTTTGAGCTGGCAATTTGAATACGAATCTCCTACCTCTCTTAATGTGGCTTCTAGTATATGTTGACTCGATGGGTAGAATGTAGGGGAAATTTGTAGTGCCATGATGCACTGAACTGTGCGCTATACCCCCTAACTTGCTCCCTTACTTGCACTGAGTATGTCGCTCACTTCTGGAGCATCCAATTCTCTGCTCATAGCTCCTTTTTAGGTCTCGCCTAGGCAGCGCATGACTGTCTCATTGAGACATGCAGTACATGCTTTAGTGAGGGAGTCTCCAACTCCATTTTCCTATTTTGAGTTTGTCTTTCAAAATGCCTTACTTGCTATTGGGTTAGTGTGTTTTATGTCCCTCATGTTTCGCTGTTGGGCACGCCTAGGGCTATTGGCCGCTTTACTCGTGTTAGTGCATTTTTTTGTGTCTGTTGTTTTTTTGCTGATCTCATTTCAGTTATATTCGCACGAGGCAATGTTTTTTTTATTTTTATTTGAGACACTGCTTGCTCGTCCTTTTTGCTCGTGCTTGTTTGCGCCCTCCTTTCAGCGGTGGTTGGAAATGGCGCTGTGCTTCGCATTACGGAGACTCGGCTGCAGCAGCTCTCGCTTACTGCACCTATTGTCTCCAGGAGCCTCTACTCGTCCCTGCCAGTCGCCAGCATTGTCCCTGACTGCCTCACCACTGCTCCACGCTAACTGATTCATCGGTGGCTGCTGGGTGTCTGCCGCCGCCACCTTCCCAGTTCTGGACCCAGACAGCGGAACCGAGCTACTGCAAGTGTCCGATTGCAGGCTTCCGGAGAACTGGGAGGTGGTGAGCGTTGCTTAAGACTTGTTAAAATAACTAAACCAATAAAGTTAAGAAGCTTTAGTTTGGAAGCAAAGTCCTTAATGCTAGGCACCAAGGGCTGGATAGGCAATGTTTGTTTTTTTGTTTTTACACATTTTTTTATTAGCAGCTGCTTACTGTTTTCCGTCCTTTTCAAGTTTACATTTTATCATACTGTGTCGTTTTTCAACCAAGCATGCCAGGTTGATAAAGTGCAAAATGCTTCAGCCTTGATACATATGCATTGCTGTATGAGGACAGAGACAGCAGCGCTATCCCTCGAGATACACACACACAGTGATGTGCGAGAACAGAGACAGCAGCATTATCCCTCAACATACACACAGAGTGCTGTGTGAGGACAGAGACATCAGCAATATCTCTCATGATACCACATACACATGCAGTGCTCAAAAGGACAATGTTTTTTTGTCTAAGCCGCTGCTTACCCGTCCTTTTTGCTCGTGCTTGCCTAATCTCTCCTCTCAGCAGTGGGTGGAGATGGCGCTGTGCATTCTAGACACAAATACACTTTTTTTTTATAAGCAGCTGCTTACTGTGTTTCTGTCTTTTTCAAGATCACATTTTATCGTACTCAGTTGTTTTTCAGCCAAGTGCATCATATTAATAAGTTATGTTGCTAAAGTGCAAATGA
Organism: Lissotriton vulgaris; assembly: GCF_964263255.1. NCBI lineage: Eukaryota > Metazoa > Chordata > Amphibia > Caudata > Salamandridae > Lissotriton > Lissotriton vulgaris. Next base: position 1,271,687,405 of record NC_141689.1, read on the forward strand.
TTTCAGCCTTCAAACACACGCAGTACTATGCGAGGACAGACACAGCAGCGCTATCCCTCAAAATACACACACAGTGATGTGTGAGGATAGAGACAGCAGCGCTATCTTTCGATACCACATACACATGCAGTGCTCAGCGAGGAAGGAAAGAGCAGTGATATCCCTCCAGGAATAAGACAGCAGTGCTATCCCTCAACATACACACACAGTGCACAGCGAGGAATGAGACAGCAGCACTATCCCTCGAGATACCATGTAAACAACACACAGTGCTCTATGAGGAATAAGATAGCGGCGCTATCCCTCGAGATATCACATATACATGAAGTGCTCAAATGGACAATGTTTGTTTTTCTGTCTAAGCCGCTGCTTGCCCGTCCTTTTTGCTTGTGCTTGCTTGCTCCTTCCTCTCAGCGGTGGGTGGAGATGGTGCTGTGCATTCTAGACACAAATACACTAATGTATTATTAGCAGTTGCTTACTGTGTTTCCATCTTTTTCAAGATTACATTTTATCGTGCTCTGCTGCTTTTCAGCCAAGCGTGTCATATTAATAAGTCATGATGATAAAGCGCAAAAGGTTTCAGCTTTGATACACGCACAGTGCTCTACAAGAACATAGACAGCAGCGCTACCCCTCAAGATACACACACAATGATGTGCGAGGACAGAGTCAACAGCGCTATCCCTCAAGATACCACATACAATGGAGTGCTTAGCTAGGAAGGAGGCAGCAGTGATATCCCTGAAGGAAGAAGACAGTAGCGCTATCCCTCAACATACACACACAGTGCTCAGTGAAGAAGAATACAGCAGTGCTATCCCTCAAGATACCACATACACACGCAGTGGTCTGCGAGGAATAAGACAGTAGTGCTATCCCTCGAGATACCACATACACACGCAGTGCTCTGCAAGAAAGGAGACAGCAGCACTATCCCTTGAGATACCCCATACACATGCAGTGCTCAGGCAGTAGGAGACAGCAGCACTATCCCTTAAGATACCACATACACATACAGTGCTCTGCGAGGAATAAGACAGTAGTGCTATCCCTCGAGATACCACATACACATGCAGTGCTCTGTGAGGAATAAGACAGTAGTGCTATCCCTCGAGATACCACATACACACGCAGTGCTCTGCAAGAAAGGAGACAGCAGCACTATCCCTTGAGATTCCACATAAACATGCAGTGCTCAGGCAGAAGGAGACAGCAGCGCTATCCTTTAAGATACCACATACACATGCAGAGCTCTGCGAGGAATAAGACAGCAGCGCCATCCCTCGAAATACACATACAGTGCTCTGCGAGGACAGAGACAGCAGCGCTATCCCTCAAGACGCACACACAGTGAGTGATGTGCGATAACGGAGACAACAGGGCTACCCCTCAACATACACACACAGTGATGTGCAAGGACAGAGACAACAGCACTATCCCAAAGATATCACATACATATGCAGTGCTTAAATGGGCAATATTTTTTTTGTCTAAGCCACGGCTTGCCCGTCCTTTTTGCTCGTGCTTGCTTGCTCCCTCCTCTCAGTTGTGGGTGGAGATGACGCTGTGCATTTTAGACAGATGCACATTTTTATTAGCAGCTGCTTACTGTGTTTCCGTCTTTTTCAAGATTACATTTTATCGTACTGTGTTGTTTTTCAGCCGAGCGCATCATATTAATAAATCATGTTGATAAAGTGCAAAAGGTTTCAACCTTTATACACACATAGTGCTATGCGAGGACGGACACAGCAGTGCTATCCCTCAAAATATACACACAGTGATGTGTAAGAATAGAGACAGTGGCGCTATCCTTCACGATACACACACAGTGATGTGCGAGGACAGACACAGCAACTCTATTCCTTAAGATACCATATACACACGCAGTGCTCAGCAAGGAAGGTAACAGCAGTGATATCTGTCAAGAAAGAAGACAGCAGCGCTATCCCTCAACATACATACGCAGTGCTCAATAAGGAAGGAGATAGCAGTGCTATGTCTTGAGATACCACATACACCAGCAGTCCTCCAGCGGAAGGAGACAGCAGCGCTATCCCTTAAGATACCACATACGCATGCAGTGCTCTGCAAGGAACAAGACAGCAGCACCATCCCTCCAAATACACACACAGTCCTCTGTGAGGACAAAAACAGCAACCTTATCCCTCGAGATACACACTCAGTGATATGTGAGTACAGAGACAGCAGCGCTATCCCTCAAGATACACACACATTATTACATTTTATTTGCTGTGTTGTTTTTCATCCAAGCGCGTCATCTTGATAAAGTGCGAAACATTTCAGCCTTTGATAACCTTCTGCCTTCCAGGCACAAACACAGATATTTTTTCAGTTGGCGCGATGTTTATAAAGTGCAAAAGATTAGAGCCCGGGTTAATCATATGCCTTCCAGACAGAAACAGTTTTTTTTTGTAGCAGCTGCTTACTATGTTTCTGTCTTTGTCAAGATTACATTTTATCTTACTGTGTTGTTTTTTAGCCAAGCACGTCATGTCCATAAAGTACAAAAGGTTTCAGCCTTTAATAATCATATGCCTCCCAGTTACACATATACATCGTTTTAATCAACATTACAATTTATTTTCGTGCTGCGTTGTTTTTGAGCCAAGCGTGTAATGTTAATAAAGTGCAAAATGTTTTAGCTCCTGCCCACAGTGTCCTTCCTAGGCACACAGAAACACGTTTTTTTTTTTTGCTAAGTTGGTGCCTGATTCAAAGTCCGTTTTGTTGGAGCCACAGCCAAGGAGTTCACAGGTCTTCTTCTAATTATATGCAAATTCAAATTCAAAAGTGCTTTATTCGAGTAATTACTCATAAAAGCGAGACATACAGACATATTAAAAAACGATTAAATATACAAGTAGTCAGAAATTACAAAGCACTTACAAATCCATAAGAACAATTATACAAAGATAAACCACAATATTAATAAGCAAATAAGAAGGTGTAAAAGTTCGTTATTAAAAACTTATTTTTAGATAACCAATAAGTTAAAAACATTAATATACGTTTTAATGGAGACACTGATACAGTACATAGGCAAAGAATAGTCAATTCACTAGCAGTCTCTGCCTAATATCGGCAGAGAATAGTTACATAACTAGCAGTGTCTGCCTAATTATCCAAGCCCAACCAAGGTATTTTGCAGTGGCAATTATAATCCATGTAAGGGAGGTTGAACATAAAATACGCAACGCAACTCTACTACATGTGGTACCAAGGTTCCTGCACATAGGTGCCAGCCAGACTCATCTAGGGTCACTGTAAGCTGGAGAACAAAAAGTGACTGAGAGATTCTCTTCCTAAGCCACAAGCAGGGCAGATAGTGGACCCTCCAGAGCCCCATTTTGCTGTTAGTATTCTTAGGGGGAGTGAACCAGCTCTCATTTGGAATAGAAGTTTCCTGTCTAAGGGTTTAGATATAAAATCCCAATACAGTTCAAATACAGGAAACAATTTGACCTCCAGAAAACTAACAGCCATGGACCCATTATTAGAATTACGCAAACTGGCATTAGCAACATATTCCCAAAACATATTCTTTAAGATTGACTTGGACGGAAATAAAGCTCCTGATGGGTCAACCCACAGCTCACTTAGCCCGAGCTCAAACAACATCAATTTTAGCGATTTAAACCAGGTAATCTTATGGAAACAGTCTGCTTTAATAACGTCAGTAAAGCCTTCCGCATAGTGGGAAAGCTCAGGAGTAGTCCAGAGCCTACGCCAGTATAGGATTGGCCGTAGTCTGGCTAAGTCCACAATTTGCTTCCTGCCGAGATCGTATCTCATGGGCAGTAATGGAGTGCTATTCGGGGTACCAATAATTGACCTCAAAAATTTATTCTCAGATATTTGGAGCGCACTCAGATTTTCATACCCCCACATCTCTGCCCCATATAGCGCAGACCCGATTGCCTTGGCTTCATAAATCATCAGAGCTGGTTTAACTGGTTTAGTCAAAGACTTCCTATGTTCCAGATTGATAACACCAGCTAATTGTTTATGGCGTAGAGTTGCTATATCAATGTGATGACACCACCTATTGTTATCCGCTATATGAATCCCCAGGTAGGTGAATGACTTTACCACATCAAGAGGACGACCACTCATGATAATTTTGGACTTGAAGCTACGATGTGGGTTAAAAATCATGAGCTTCGTTTTAGACACATTCACCTCCAAACCGTGATCCACACAGAAGGTATCAAAGATGGTCAGTGCATGTTGTAAACCACTTGGGGTTTTGGATAAAATTAAATTAACGTGTCATCCGCGAACATTAAAATAGGAACTTTTACACCTGCAAGAGAGGGAGCATCCACTGACTGGGATAGCATGCGTGGGACAATACCGTTGATAAATAAGGTAAACAAGGTTGGGGCCATTGAACACCCTTGCCGAACCCCGCGCTCAACAGGAAATTCAGCAGTGTCCTTACCATAACCACCCCACTGAATTTTTGCGTAGGTTAATTCATGAAGTCTCATAATCATGGTCAGCAGAACAATGGGAACTCCCAGAGCCTCCAGAATCTGCCACAATTTTGCTTTTACAATTTTGCCCGCGGCACCAGGTCGAAGGCAGCCCGTAGATCGACAAAAGCCGCATAAAGGCTGCCTCCTCCTAATACCACGGTCCTCCACTGGATCAATTGAAAGCGAAAAACTTGATCCACTGTACTGGTTGCCCTTCGGAAGCCAGCCTGAAAGGGTGATAGGATATTATTATCATCCGCCCATTCAAGCAATCTATTAACAATCACTCGGCCGACTATTTTTTGTACATGTCGATCAAGCTTATTGGACGATAATTACTTGGCTGAGCACGATCTCCCTTTTTATACACAGGTATATTCACAGCCCCCCGCCATGATGCCGGAATATCAGCACCCTTAGCGATGTGATTGGTAAGCAGATGAATATATTTGCACCATCTCTCTTTGTCATTTAGAAAAACGTCCGCGGGGACGCCGTCTAAGCCCGGTGCACGCCCACTATGTACAGATTTGAGGGCAGACAAAATTTCATTATGTGTGAATATATTATCCTCTGCTAAAGACTGGATAGGGCGATTCCCAACTTCCACCTGGGCACTTGCAGCATACTGGGAGCTAAAAAATTCCACCCAGTCATCCTGTGGGACATTATTATTAGGTGGTTCCTCAGATCTTTCGCTACCCCATTTGACGATATTCCAAAACAACCGGGAAATTTTCCTATCACTAGCACATTTCAATTTATTCCAATGTGCCTCATCCCAGGTTCTCTTGGCTTTAGCAATACAGGCTTTGTAGTTCTTTCTAGCAAGGCGGATGTCCTCTACCCTCTTCAGCCTGATTGCCTGTCCAAATGCAATTCGAGCCAACCTGCAATCAATATTATACCATTTAGCGGGTTTGCATGCACGGGACCCATGGTTTTTTGCCGGTTTCAAAAAATGACATTTAATTTTGCCAAAAAGGTTATCGTGAATTTTGGCCACGGCACCCAGGCCAGGGGACACACCTGCAACTGACTCCAGGGCCGAGATAGCTTTATCTGTTTCCTCTTTAATGTTTCCAATGGCCTGCTGATCAGTCATAACGCTAGCCCACCGTAGCCTGCACATATCATTTTCAGGAATAATCAGCGGTGGAACAAGAACATTAGGGCAAATTAAATCATCAACAGTGAGCCACCATTTATGCACCACACATAGAGGATTATGGTCACTTTCAGGTCTTAGCACAACTTCTATGTCTCAAACAGTCGACCATAGAGTCATGCTACAGATCACATAATCTATTCGACTTTTGTGTCTCCCATTGTCAAATGTCATGGAGGCTGTCTTGTCTGACATAGTCCTACCGTTTAATGCTCTTAGTCCTAATTCTAGACACATGGCATTCAGACCTAGGATATCCTCTGTCCAGCGTAATACTGGATTCGTTTCTAAGGTAGGGATGCCCCATTGTAAATACTCCTCAGCACCTAGAAAGGCTTCACCAGCGACCAGAGGCTCAAAAGTTCGATTCAGGTCACCAGCTATTACAATCCTATGACCAAGCGAATATGTGTCAAGGAGATTATAGAGAGCAAGGAGGACATCAGATCTACCAGTCTTACTACCTCTAGCATATATGTCATAAATGTCTAGTACATCAAAGGTATCACTAGTAATCCTGATTAACTGGATATCTTTTTGGCTAGTCGCCAGACTCTTTGCTGTCAATTTAAGGGACTGACGAACCCAAATAGTGAGTCCCCCCATAGGTCGCCCTTTTGGTCCCTTAATAGCTGGTACATAGAAATTGAGATATCCCAAAACATAAACAGGTTCACAAGCCCAAGTCTCTTGGAACATACATAGATCATATGTGCTGACGAAGCCTAGCCAGTTTCCATATACTAACTTGGAGCTTAACCCAGCCACATTCCAGGAGATTAAGCTCCCCGTCCCAGGCAGTGATTCACCTATTGGCTTTGCAATAGTAACAGGATTGGTTGGTGGAACATCACCTCGAATGATGACATTATCTTGGCATGCATTACCCAAAACAACAGACTTTCCCACTCCCTGTGGAGCGGATACTAGATCACAAGCTTTCCTTGCTGTACCATAAACCACTTGGCGGTCGTTCACAATAGACCTGCTAGCACATGGGTTAGATGGAGGTAGTGTTGCAGACTTTGAGCATGCCAAAATTCAATCACATTCGTTCAAGTTGGAAAGGGCAGAAAACCTGTTATTAAGACTTAGTCCCCAGTCATTAAATACAGGAGCATTACTCCCCCTATTAGGCACCACGTTCCATTTTGTCCTTAGAGTACAGGGATTGGGGCCTCTTCCTCTACATGGGTAGAAGAAATACAAAGTCAGTGGGACAATAGTGGTCGATCTTCTCTGTGGAGGTAGTAAGTTAGGTAGAATATTTGACAGCACCTCAGCGTTAGAAAAATTAAGAACAACACAATCCCCCTTAAATCTTTTAGCCCTGTTTCCAATCCACTCAACCCTTCTGGCCATCACTAGCTCTTCTGATAGTTGTTGTTTCCCCCAAGGAGTTATCACCATGTTATTGGCTAGCCAGGATAGAGATTTATGCAATAAAGATGGGGTGGTTTCTTCTTGACCAGAGGCCAGTGAGGGAACATTAGCTAAGACAAGAACAAGGGGAGAGGCCTCGACAATAAGCTCGCATGAGCCTTTCCCAAGGTTCGTGGCATTAGGTGTAGATAATGGGGCTGCTAGCCCTTGCACACTTCCAGCTAGATTTATCTGCGGGCCATTGGCTGATTTATCAAAGGGATGGCATCAGTACCACCCTCAGGGTTAGAGCTACTCTTTAGGGACTCTACTCTAGTCACAACTTCCTCAGGTAGTTTTTCTACTTCCACTAAAGTTTTGTTCAGCAACCCCCCAATCTATTAACCTCAGCAGTTAATTTTTCGATCCAACCAACCAAGGGCTTTACGATGCCCCTAATTTTTGCATCCAACATACCCCACAACTTATTAAATTGTGTATTAGTTAGAGTCACGCAAGCTTCGTCGCTAGACCCCTCATCCTCCTCCTCAACTATTTTTCTAGGGGGAGTAGCAACTTTTTTCCTACTTGAACGAAGCCCCCCACGTTTAGGCAGGTCCTTTTTTCCACCCCTGGTGGTACGTGGGGCAGGCACTGGGTCAGGGGGGGTGGCCTCGATCACAACCTCACCCTCACTGTCACTGCTATCTTCTATACCATCTACTGTACCGCTGGGCTGCACGATAACAGCATCGGTGGGAGAATCAGGAGTTAGCCCAAAGCTACCACTACTTTCTTGGGCAAAAGGATCATCCAGCTCTGAGTCCCGGGGAGGGGATTCAGTAGGTACATCTAAGCCCAGCGAAGATCTTCTGTCGCTGTTTATTTTTGCCACTATTTGGACGAGATAATTCTCTATAGTGTTTTTAGCTGGTGAATGTTTTTTGGGTGGCATGGTTAACCGTAGTTAGTGAGTGCCTCTAGGTGCACTGTACTGAAACACAAAATAGTACCTAGTTGTAGCAAATGTAGTCCGAGATGGGCCTGGAGTCTTGAGTCTCACAGTAGGTTTTCAGCAGAGTTCCTGGCTCAGACCAGACGCTGCCAGTCGCGGACTGTCGCAGACTGTCCCGCCCTTGTCCCGGGCTTCTCCCGGGATGCTCCCGCGTGCTCCCGTGTAGCGGATAACAGCCCACAATATATAGCGTCAGTAGGCGGCGGTGCTCAAACCCCGCTGCAGGTGTGTGCCTCGGAGTGACCCCTGGGAGACGTAGTCCTGATGGTGTCTCTGTTTCTCTGTGCGCGTCTCACTCACGCTGGCTCCCGGTCTCCTAGTGTAATGCTGGTGAAGCTCCACAGACCGTAATCCTGCCCCGAAGGTACGTTAAGGGCTTTAAACTGGAGGCAAACAGGAGGCAATCTGGTACACCTAACGCTGCGGCACCCGCGAAGCGGGTGCGGCGAGGTGTTTTCAGGCGTCAGCAGGGGGCGGTGCTCAAACCCCGCTGCAGGTGTGTGCCTCGGAGTGACCCCTGGGAGACGTAGTCCTGATGGTGTCTCTGTGTCTCTGTGCACGTCTCACTCACGCTGGCTCCCGGTCTCCTAGTGTAATGCTGGCGAAGCTCCACAGATCGCAATCCTGCCCCAAAGGTACGTTAAGGGCTTTAAACAGGAGGCAAACAGGAGGCAATCTGGTACACCTAACGCTGCGGCACCCGCGAAGCGGGTGCGGTGAGGTGTTTTCAGGTGTCAGCAGGGGGCGGCGCTCAAACCCCGCTGCAGGTGTGTGCCTCGGAGTGACCCCTGGGAGACGTAGTCCTGATGGTGTCTCTGTGTCTCTGTGCGGGTCTCACTCACGCTCAGGCGCGGTTCGTCCATTGGGGCGTGGGGGCGTAGCCCCCCCGCCCGACGCCGCCCGCAGCTCCCTCATGACAATCATGTCAATGAATCAACATGACGTCAGACCGCTGGGCGGGCGTCATGTTGATTCATTGACATGATTGTACAGATGGCAAAACAAGTACGCATGCGTGGGGACGGAGGGTGAATTTTTACCCGTGCCCACGCATGCGCACTTGTGTTTTGGCGGCGTTGCGCATGCCCATCAGGAGCCCTAATGGGCGTGCTGCGGGCGAGAGGGTACCTGTGCCCCTGGCGCCAGGATTGGCCAGGGGCACTGTGAGCCTGTGACGTGTGCGGGACCGGCAGCAAGGTAAGAGTGTATGTTTTTTGGTGTTCCAGTAAACTAGCTTGCACAAATGACTTGAGATAGTTAAGTGTGTTAAAGCATCTGCTGCAGAAATGTGTGCGTCTATTCCAGGTCACCCGTTTATTTCACGGCATGGGGTTTTTGGAAATGTAAAAATTCTCAGAATTTCTTTTTTGATAGTTGCAACAACAGCCTTCAACAGATTTCATTTTATAAACATTTGCATGCATGATGGGTGGATGCATGATGGATGGGTGGATGGATGGATGGATGCATGAATGATGTATGGATGGATGCATGGATGCATGCATGATGGGTGGATGCATGATGGATGGATGGATGGGTGGATGGATGGATGGGTGGGTGCATGAATGAATGATGGATGGATGCAGGATGGGTGGGTGGATGGATGGGTGGATGCATGAATGGGTGGATGCATGAATGATGGATGGATGGGTGGATGGATGGATGGGTGGGTGCATGAATGAATGATGTATGGATGCAGGATGGTTGGTTGGGTGGATGGATGGGTGGATGCATGGATGATGTATGGATGGATGCATGCATGATGGGTGGATGCATGATGGATGGATGGGTGGATGCATGAATGAATGATGTATGGATGCAGGGTGGTGGGTGGATGGATGGGTGGATGCATGAATGATGTATGGATGCATGCATGCATGATGGGTGGATGCATGATGGATGGATGGGTGGATGCATGAATGAATGATGTATGGATGCAGGGTGGGTGGGTGGATGGATGGGTGGATGTATGAATGATGTATGAATGCATGCATGCATGATGGGTGGATGCATGATGGATGGATGGGTGGATGCATGAATGAATGATGTATGGATGCAGGGTGGGTGGGTGGATAGATGGGTGGATGCATGAATGATGTATGGATGGATGCAAGGTGGTTCGGGCTCGCTCGCTGCGCTCGATCGCTGCGGTGCATTATGCAAATTAGTTTACGCCCCACTACTTTCAAATGTCACCAGCCGCCCCTGCTCACGCTGGCTCCCGGTCTCCTAGTGTAATGCTGGCGAAGCTCCACAGACCGCAATCCTGCCCCGAAGGTATGTTAAGGGCTTTAAACAGGAGGCAAACAGGAGGCAATCTGGTACACCTAACGCTGCGGCACTTATATGCTTCTGGAGTACAAACACATAATTACAAACTTGCTGATTGGTGTTAAAGCTGCACCCGAGTACTTCACAGGTCTTCTTCAGATCGTGTGCTTTGCAAGCAGAAAGAAACAAATAACTTCAAAGTAGCTGCATAGCCCTGTCCGTCTTCTTGGAGCCGCAGTTAAGTACTTCACACGTTTTTAAAATAGCATGCATATGTTAAAAAGGTTGTATTGTTGCTGTTGGTTACGGGGCTGGCATTTCCACTCGCTTACGCCATCAAACTCTCTAGAACCAAAAGCAGGTCAAAAGTTAAAGATGAATTCAAAATTCAAAAAGTTTTATTTGGTTTAAAGATTAGTTAAAATAGAGCCAATAAAAACGTTATCTTAACCGAAAGCCTTTTTTTCATTGGTTGGCTACTATTTACCACAGGTAAATGTTATTACTTTGGTTGTTATTTAAACTGAAAACAAAGCTACAACAGAATGACTAATATGAAAAAATGTAAATATATGGCAAGACCGATTGGCTTTGCCAATGCTTTTTTTCTAAGGCCGTAACTGCCCAGCAATAACTTGGTCACATTTGCAATAATCATACACAGAAACACCGATCTAAGATCAGATCTACACAATATCAAAATACTAATCTTTCATTTACAAGTCAGATGAGAAAGGTAAAATAGTGATTTATTTATTTATTTTTTATTTATAAAGTTTTATATAGCGCTAGCTAGACCCGTGTGTATCAGAGCGCTCTACAAACACAAAGGAAAAGAAAAAGTTGCACTACATCACTTGACAAGAGGATGTATAAATATATAAGCAAAGACCTCACACTTAAGTATACAGAGAAGGAGTGAAAAACACAGGTGATTGGAACAGTCAGATAACCCCCATCATTGAAAGTCAGCGTGAGAGGGGAATCCTCTATGTCTATTGATGCCTAGGTTGGTTGGCTTGGTCAGAGAAGTATTGGTTGAGGAGTAGGAGTTTCAGGTCCTTTTTGAAGCAGGGAAGGAGGGGTTGCATCTGAGATCCGTAGGGAGTGTGTTCCATATCCTGGTAACATTACGAGAGAAGGATCAGCATTGAGTCGCTTTCCTTTTCAATTTCGGGGGGATGTGAAGCAGTGAGTTGGTGCTTCTCAGAGTTCTTCATTTTCCTGCTTTTACCAGTTTGCTGTTCAGGTAATTGGGGGATTGGGCGTGGAGGGCCTTGTGTGTAATGCAGGCCAGTTTGTCAATACATCTACCTTCCATGCGAAGCCAGTTGAGTGCGTTGAGGGTTGGTGAGATGTGTTCAATTCTTTTTCAGCCAGTTATGAGTCAGGCAACCTTGTTAAGGACTGATTTAGTGGGGCTAGGTGAGCTTTTGGAGCACCTGCTAGAATGGCGTTCCCGTAGTCCAGTTTAGAAAGGACTAGGGATTGTACAATTGTCTTGAGTTCATCTTGAGGAATGAAAGGTTTCATTTTCTTGAGGTGTTTTAGGGAGTAGAGCTTTTGCAGAGTTCTTTATGTGGTCCTTCACTGGGAACCAAACACCCAATTGTAGCTCCTGACTATCAGAGGGTAGCAGAGCAGAGCAGTCTGAGGCTTACTCAAGGGAGGTGGTGAGGGCTAGTAATCGCCATTTGCTGGTGCGCATAAATAACACTCGATAATTGATTGTCCAGTCTGTACTTTGCTTTATAAAAGTAAGAGTACATTTATTAAACACCCACACTACTCAATACTATGCACCAATTTACAAAAATACATAAGCTGTTAAAATTACTTTGTGACATTGGTTAACATCTCCACCCCTCCCGTAGGGGGGGTGGGGTCTAGTACCACCACTCCCATGTATGTACATCATCTTGCCCCCAATGCAGTGAATTGGTCATAACCTGGAGCGAGGACCCTGCGCACTGGGACCATCCCAGTGGCGACCCCCCATTACATCAACCAGCATTAAAAATGGATACACTTGCCTTGGTGACACATAACCCTGACTGAGCATCTCCTACTGACCATAAAGTATGCACCTCTACATCTTCAGGGCTAACAGTCTGGGTTGTTCCACATCTAATAGCAGCAGCAAGAATACATGTTTAAGCACCACTTCAGAATGATCGTACTCATAACATTTGGATATCGTTAAAAATGTATTGCAATTACAGCCCCTTAAGGCATCACAGATGATCACAGGATTAAGTAAATAAGGTCAGACACCCTAGCAGGAGTGTCTAGCCACTTAAATACACTTTGCTTATGACATCACCTTACACCAGTTCTTCACATTACACATGTAACCTTCAGTCCCTCTAAAAGAGGTAATATTAGTAAAATCATTTCCAGAGCAATTACACTTCTTCACCTCCAGGGGATGCCCTTCTCCTGACTTCCCCAACTCAGCCCTTCGCTCCACGGTCACTCCATAATGCACTTCTCAATCCTCCTCCAGCTGTAGAACAGACGTTCTAGCCCAAGATGAGTTAAAATGTTGGCTGAGCCCTTGAGGGGTATTCTTTTTAAGTCTCCATGTGACTTAGAGAGGGACTTCCATTTTCGTGCTGGGGGAGACTGCGCTTCTCAAGCAGCTCCCCCTGAACCTTAGCAAAAATTTGGCGGCAACCCGTTCTCCCGGGGCCACCACAAGTACCAAAATTATGTTTTCCCCATGCCTTGAAAGGCATTATGGCGCTTCAGGCTCATTCCTTGCGCATATTATAGTAGTGGCTCTCCCGCTGCCTCGTTCTGCATGGGGGGCCCGGCCCCACCGGGACCCCCAGGTGACTGGCTGTGGCTCGTTGGTGGGACCAATCCCACCAGGACCCCCAGGGGTTTCCACGCAGCTCAGGAGCCTACTCCGGGCTGCTCCTGCGAGGGAGTGCGTTCCTCTTTACTTCAGGAAGGTCCGGCCCCACCCAGACCTACCGCGAGGCCATCACGCAGACGAGCAGCCGGGGGAGCCCACCCCCGGCTAATCTGGCCGGTCCCCTGTGCAACCCGCACTCCCGTGTGCGGCCGCGGGAGCCGGTACCTTTATTCTGGTCTGCCCACGGGCAGACACGGAAGTTCCCGCTGGTGCTGACGGACTTCGGGGGAGTGCAATGGCACTCCCCCCACCTCCCTCCAGCATCAGCCAGTCTTTGGGTCCTGAGGATGGGGTGCCGGACCCCTTCCGTGATATCGGGGCCCCGGGATGGGGTCCCAGGCCCCCGGACATCTTCAGGGGGGCGCGACAGCGCGCCCCCACATCCCACATTGGTGAGGGGCCAGGGTGGGCTCCTGGCACCCCCGTGGGGCCATTTTCATAGGGGGGGCGCGACGGTGCTCCCCCCTCCTTCACATTATCGTGGGCCAGGGTGGGCTCCTGGCCCCCTTCTGGCATCTTCACGGGGGGCGCGACGGCGCGCCCGACATTGCTTCCTTCTGGGGCAGCCCCGGGACCTGACCCACCCCGGGGGCATGATTGTGACCGGCGGCAGAAGCCCACGTGTTTCGTCATCGTTCCCAGGCGGGGCCCCCTGGAGTCCGATTTGCCCCATGTTCATGTCTTTTTTCTCCTGGTGGCGTCCCCCAGCCACTGGGAGCACTCTCCTTCGTCCTCTGGGTCTCCAAGTGGGTTCATTCTGCAGGGAGCAGTTTTCACTGGCTCCTTGTGCCTCTCTTCTCCCTGCGGAGAGGCCTCTTCTTCTGCGCACCGGTCCCGGGCTCTTCTTCTGTTGCTGTTAGGGGCCTGGGGGGCAGTCAGGGGTGTCCTCCTTCCAACTGCCCATTGCCAGGCTCCAGCACCTTCCGCCTCAGCAGACCACACCCCAGAGAGAATCAGATTGTTATATCCATTTCTGGAGTTGAGATATTAACGCGAATGCTGTAATGGTGTTTAGATGTAATTAAACCAAGTCAGTTTATCTTTGCAGCATTTGGCCATTCCTTTGTCATTGTTCGGGAACTTGAAATGTTTGCCATTTATATTCAAATATATCTTTAGTAATATGTCAGAAGATAATCCTTTACTCCACCCACATCCTGCACTGACCTCTCAGCAGAGGCCGCAGAAAGAGCTTTCCTCTTGAGGCAGGAGTTTCTTAAGGGAGCCTCGCAGCCTCGCTAGCCAGGCATCTGTCGAGCCTAATCACACTGAAGGTCACTCTCCCCAAGTAACTCTCTAAAGAGCTCTTCACACAGTGCAAACTTGACACATTGAGGGCCATATTATGGGCTGCATTACGATGTCGGGCCGACTCATGTTCGCCTGACACCGTTATTACAATGTGACCGCACATGGGGTGGTTGATTACTCCCATTTCTCTATAGAAGCTTGTGCTGCAGCCATAGGCAGCCCACAGCACAAGCTCCCATAGAGAAATGGTAGTCTATTAATCCCTGCATCATGTTGCATGGATTACCAGGGGTGTAGGGCCTCCAACAGGAGGCTGCAGGTAGGAGGCCCATCTAGGAACACCCAAAGTCACTTTCCGACAGGCTTTCCATGTCAGAAAGCATAGCATGGAAGACCTGTGGGAAACCGACATCTTAATCCTGATGGCAGAAACACCATCCTTAAGGGATTACGTGCCAGTTCGAACTGGCCGACTGGCTCCTTGAGCCCGTTGCAAGCCAGCGGGAATAACCGTCCGGTTTCACTTGCGACCGTCGTCATTGTAATACAGTGCTCGAAAGTGAAACCAGAGATGTCGGTTTGAAAGCCTCCAACTGCAGGGATTAACAGAACTCCAATTTCTCTATGGGAGCTTGTGCTGCAGCTGGTTTAAGGCTGCAGGACAAGCTCCCATAGGGAAATGGGGGTTGTAATAGCGGTGTTGGGACTGCCGACTGGAGGTCGTCTGTCCCGAGACGACAATGGTTTCATGTCCACCCAACATCGTAATGAGGCCCTGACTGTTGATTTATCATGCGCCTAAGAACTCTAATTGCCTGTAAATTAAGCATGTGCATACCACTATGCTACGCTCGTATAGTTTGCGAAGTTTGGGCTACTTCACACTACACGAATTGCACGTAGCACAGTGCAAACACTCGTAGCATAGTGTAGCATAGTGCAGAGGTCATTTTTTGCTTGCTCACTGTCCTCAACGTCAAGTTGGGGACAGCGAGCAAGCAAAATGACATCCAGGCGAGACTTTTTCTTCGTCCGCGTTCAGCAACATCAAGTTGCTGATCGCGAGCGTGGAAAATAAACCTCCCAGCGAGATTCTCCACACGGGGAGGTCAGGTTTCTCATTGCGAGTGGTCACGTATGCTCGCGACCGCTTGTGATGAGATACTTTCAGTCCGTGTTGAGAAAGCTGCTGCTCGAGTAAAAATTTACTCGAGCGGCAGAAAACGACAGCTCGCACTGTGCAAGATGCCGTTTTCAATGATTGCACCATGCAGACAAGCATCCGGCACTGTGCAATCATCGGGAACAGTGCACTACGCGGTTTGCGTATTGCTACACGTTGCTCGCGTATTGCGAAGTGCACTTCGCGTAGCTCCGCGTAGCGCTACTTCGCGAACTATGCCCAGGGTTTAAGTGTCCAGATAAGTTCAGAATGTCTGGATTTCTGTTGTTGCCTCTGTATGCACTATACAAAGCAAAGATTTATTGCCATTGTTAATGCTTGTTAAGAATCTAAGTTCTTTTTTTTTTTAATTCACAAAAATAGGTAGTGCACATTTCTTTACCGTACTTTTTGGTGGATACTATGATAAAGCAAACCATTGTAAAAGACCCCTTACACAAGTTGAGCACATGCAGTGCGTCCAACTGAGTAATGTACTTTACTGTTGCATGTTTCGAATGTCTTTGAGTTTAAGCAATTTCTTTCTTTTAAATAAATACCATATTCAATCTGCAGGTTTTTTCCCATTTTATTATATTGTATATCATTTCACTGTTATGTCAGACATAAAATAAATTAGCAGTGGATAAAAATGCTCAAACTGTGAAGGTTTTCCAGTAAGTAGAACCTTCTCTATGTTGATCATCGATACTTGCTCTTGCCTTCTTCCTAACAATGCTGAGTTTCGAGGATGAGGGCATTCTATTACACTTATGGAATTTATGATTTCTGCATTTGCTTTGAACGGAGACAGTAGTGCAATCCCGGTGTTTAGCTTGGTTTGCAACAATTTATACTGACAGTTATCTCTTTTTGTTGCTATTTTGTAGAATACTTCCGTAATCTAGGACCAACAAGAGTACAAGGCCCATGTTCTCCACGTAAGTTTTCCTTCTGAAATAAATGTACATAGGAATGAACATGTGATATATTAAGTACATATTTGAACAGTGTTCTGCCTGTTAACATGCATCATCATCTGCTGCTCGTTCAACGCCATAATAAGGCATACTATAGATAACCGTCAAAGAACTCCCATCAGTTTTGCATTCCCTTGGATAGTGGATAGAAATTGTGTTGTCCTGCTGAATTGGTTTTAGATGGCTGACTGAGCAGACGATGGGAGAGCAGGCCACTCTTCACTAAAGCAATATCGGGTTTCTGCCAGATCTGAGCACGAGCTCCATTCTGTATCAGCTGCTGTGCATAGTGTGTCACCCATGTTTGCCACTGTAACTGCAGATTGAAGTTGCTTGCCTTAACAGTAGGTGTGTAAATAGCAAGGGTGCCATGGTGTTGTAATCTTAACATTCTTCCTGATTATGTACCCCCATTGCATTTCATATATTAATTTATTTGAATGCATGTTTTTCAATTATAAATACATATTGTATTTAGCATTTTTTGCACACGTGAATTGTTTAATGTTTGTCTCAGTATGATTTTATAGTGCATCAAATGTTTATATGTGTAAATCAGTAAACAATGATTCATACCCTGTATATGACCCCCTCCCCTTAGTGAACCAGTCGGCTTTGGGGATGGTGTCACTGGGCCTTTGGAAGGCTTTAGGTGGGCCAGCACCCCCACCTCTCATTGAACCAATTTGCTGTGTGGGATTGGGTCCCTGGGGCCTATGCAAATCTGGAAGAGGGGGCCATGCCCCCCCTCTTAAAACATAATCCTGCCAACTCCTGGTGTCATAAATGTTTGAAAAGGGCAAAAGCCCACACATTTTCAATCTTGATGACACAGATCAGTGGATTCTCTGCGGATCCATGGATGGTACTAGGGGGAAAGACATTTTGTTTATATATATATATATATATATATATATATATATATATATATATATATATATATATATATATATATATTCACTGAAAAAACCATAGGTTATAGACCATATATAGTTAGGAATTCGCATTTACAAAACCTTATTTTACTCACACAAAACCATTGAAATTCCATATATAGTTAGTTGCACTAACTATATATCGCGCACCCGCAATCCACTGCTGATGATGTCACATATTACATCATTCATGACATGGTCAGTGACATCACTGATGACATCACTGATGACATCTCAAATGACATCACTGATGACATCACTGATGACAACATCCAGTGACTGTATGCCAGTAGAATTCGGTTAGCAGATTGTGCTTTTTGTTAAATGGTGTAAATCCGTTCAGTAGTAGTTTCTGAGAAAATTACAAGTAAAATCATAGCAATATCTAGAGACAGAGTTCAATTACGAGCGCGATCTGTATGCTGATTGGCTGTCAACTGTCTGTCAACACTCGAAACCTGGAAGTGTTGGCGGCCATCTTGTGCCTCGGTAGCAGCGAGTCACAAGAAAACAGTAAAAGAAAGTTGAAAAATAAGGAAAGGGGGCAGGGTAGAAAAACGTTGACCCTCTAGCCCTGCTGAGGGGGTCGCACATGGATCTTTAGGCCCCAAAAAAAAAAAACATTTTTTTTTAAATCCGCAGGTGGAAAAGTAAAAAAAAAACTAGAAGTCCGTTTTATTCTTAATTATCTCCAGGGGGGGGGGCAAATCCCGGGGGCAATTGTTTTCTATATTGGGGGGTTGAAAGGACCCCCGAACCCCGGGAAACGCCACCACCGGGGTTTTATTTTGAAGTATGCGGGGTTCACAGCCCCCCCACATGCTCTGGGGACCGCCACCTTCCTGGGGCAGTAATATTTAAAATTGGGGGGTCCGTGAAGGCACAGACCCCCCTGCCGTGGAGACCACCATCTTTCGGGGCTTTTTAATGTTGGGAGGGGGTCGCGCGGACTCCCTCCTGGAGCTCTTGATGGCCCTGGGGTCCGACACCTCCCAGGGCCAGCTTCTGCAGTGTCCCGGGGTACCTACACCCCGGGACTGCTGTTTGCTATGATAGATTCAGAAAAGGGGGTGGTGATGAACAGAGTGTCTGAATTAAGCAGACCACTCTTACCCAGTCCAAAGATCAGGGCTTGATCCATCACCGTTATTTATCTCACTGCATCATCCCAGCTCAGAACCTGGCTATATGCAAATCAGTCTGTCCCTGGCCCAGTGCATCATGGGAACAGGGCAGACTAAACTACCAAACCAATTCTTCAGCAGAAAGGAGACAAGCTACCGGGGACCGGTTTCTGGCATTTCAGCCGTCTTCGGCCCGGCTTGCTTGAATCCTGATGGTGCAGTGAGAAAGGGACTCATGTCTGAGTATACCCTGCCACACCTATAGTGGCCAAAATCGATTCAGAAAAGGGGGTGGTGATGAACAGAGTGTCTGAATTAAGCAGACCACTCTTACCCAGTCCAAAGATCAGGGCTTGATCCATCACCGTTATTTATCTCACTGCATCATCCCAGCTCAGAACCTGGCTATATGCAAATCAGTCTGTCCCTGGCCCAGTGCATCATGGGAACAGGGCAGACTAAACTACCAAACCAATTCTTCACCAGAAAGGAGACAAGCTACCGGGGACCGGTTTCTGGCATTTCAGCCGTCTTCGGCCCGGCTTGCTTGAATCCTGATGGTGCAGTGAGAAAGGGACTCATGTCTGAGTATACCCTGCCACACCTATAGTGGCCAAAATCGATTCAGAAAAGGGGGTGGTGATGAACAGTGTGTCTGAATTAAGCAGACCACTCTTACCCAGTCCAAAGATCAGGGCTTGATCCATCACCGTTATTTATCTCACTGCATCATCCCAGCTCAGAACCTGGCTATATGCAAATCAGTCTGTCCCTGGCCCAGTGCATCATGGGAACAGGGCAGACTCTGTCCCTCACCACCCCTTGTTGTAAATATTTTTGTCCACCCTAAGCGTGGAAGGGTATTCTCAGATGTGAGACCCTTGCTCATTGCACCATCAGGATTCAAGCAAACCGGGCCGAAGACGGCTGTAATGCCAGAAACCGGTCCCCGGGAGCTTGTTTCCTTCCCAGTGTAAGAATTGGCTTTTGTAGTTTGGTTTGCCCTGTTCCCATCATGCACTGGGACAGGAACAGACTAATTTGCATACAGCCAGGTTCTGAAACTGGGATGGTGCAGTGAGCTAAAAAACGGTGTTGGATCTAGCCCTGATCTCTTGACTGGGTGAGAGCTTTCTGCTTAATTCAGAGACTCTGTCCCTCACCACCCCTTGTTGTAAATATGTTTGCTATGATAGGGCGGGAGCATCGCGGCTCCCACTTTAGTACAGCAAACCGCTTTCCTATTTGAAAGAGAGAGCAAGTTAATATACTGTCTTTTTTAAGTAGGAAAGCAGATTGCTTTTTGTTAGAGAGAGGAGCATATAAACTGGTCTCTCTGACAAAGCAATGACGGCTTTCGAACGACGCGGGGAGCTGGCTGGGACCGTGGGGGGTATTGGGGTTCCCCACACGGTCCCAAATGTTATTTTTTGAGTCCCGGGGGATGGGGTCCCTTTGTAGCTCCTTAAACATTTGTGTGGCAACACACTCTAGTTTACCAGAGCGTGCGGCCACTGCTTTCTGGGAACGTAGGCGGGCACAGGAGTTGCTGCGAGTCTAGCAATGGGACATTAAATCCTCATATTCTTATCTCTGTGTCCGTGTGGTTATTATGGTAATTTTCCTTCTATTTGACAATATTCTCAGAAGAGATGCTTCTTCTTAGAAAGTGAAAGTAGAATGATTAAAATGGGACGGAACTTTCAACAGTTGGAATTTTAAGTGTTATGAACCAATGCAATCTCTTCTTTTAAAGTCTCATGGCTTTGCGTATGCTTACGATGTGGGTTCGTATGACGTTCCAGCGCGATTTGAGTAATTGCTTTTAAAAGTAATATACAATTGTTGAAAGTTTAAAAAAACTATTTTCATAAGTATACTACATAATGTATTCTATTAGTATGTTCATTAAATAAATAAATATATGTTTTTAAACAATTAAAAACATTTGCGTTTTTTGCATACTGGGCGCAGTCCGTGACGTCATACGTAAGCTTTGATGCAACGCATAACCTCGAAGCGTACTCGTAGCGTATGCTGAGAACGATCGTGAAAGAGCTCTCCAACCCCAGCGCAGGAAACAACGACATCACCCCATCGCAAGACCTCTGCAACTCCCTCGCTTCATACTTCCACAACAAGATCGCGGACATACACAACAGCTTCAACAACCATCCAACGCACACCATGACCGAACAATCACCCCCCACCACCACCCTCCACGCCTGGACCCCGATCAGCACCGAAGACACCATCCGCACGATGAACTCCATCCACTCCGGATCACCGACCGACCCCTGCCCTCACCACGTCTTCAACAAGGCCGACGCTGTCATCGCACCCCACCTGCGAGACATCATCAACACATCCTTCGACACCGCCACCTTCCCTGAGAGCTGGAAACACGCCGAACTCAGCGCTCTACTCAAGAAACCAACAGCGGACCCCACCAAACTCAAGAACTACCGCCCCATCTCGCTCCTCCCGTTTCCAGCCAAAGTCATCGAGAAGACCGTCAACAAGCAGATGGCCGCCTTCCTCGAGACGAACGGATCCCTCGACCCCTCACAGTCCGGCTTCCGAGCCAATCACAGCACCGAGACCGCCCTCATCGCCGCCACTGATGACATCCGAGCCCTGATGGACAATGGAGAAACAGCAGCCCTCATCCTCCTAGACCTCTCCGCGGCCTTCGACACGGTCTGCCACCGCACCCTAGTACAGCGCCTCAGCAACATCGGAATCCAGGACAAGGCGCTGGAATGGATCATCTCCTTCCTCGACGGAAGAACACAGAGAGTCCGCCTACCACCGTACAAGTCAGAGGCCTCCGAAGTCATCTGCGGCGTCCCTCAAGGATCATCTCTGAGCCCCACTCTCTTCAACGTCTACATGAGCCCCCTCGCGGCCATCGTACGCAAACACAACCTCAGCATAATCTCCTACGCCGACGACACCCAGCTGATCCTCTCCCTGACCAACGACCCCGCCTCCGCCAGAGCCAACCTGCACGAAGGGATGAGAGAGGTAGCCGAGTGGATGACGACCAGCCGCCTAAAACTGAACTCGGACAAGACGGAGGTCCTCATCCTGGGCTCTTCCCCCTCCGCCTGGGACGACTCCTGGTGGCCCCCCGCCCTGGGCACCGCACCCAAACCGACAGACCATGCACGCAACCTGGGCTTCATCCTGGACTCCTCCCTCTCCATGACCAGACAAGTCAACAACGTCTCCTCGGCGTGCTTCAACATCCTACGCATGCTACGGAAGATTTTCCGGTGGATCCCCACCGAGACCAGGAAGACCGTCACCCAGGCCCTCGTCACCTGCCGACTGGACTACGGCAACGCCCTCTACGCCGGTACCACCGCCAAGCTCCAGAAGAGACTCCAGCGGATCCAGAACGCCTCAGCCAGACTCATCCTCGACATCCCACGAACCAGCCACATCACCGGACATCTGAGAGACCTTCACTGGCTCCCCGTCAACAAAAGAATCACCTTCCGCCTCCTCACCCACGCACACAAAGCCCTACACGACCAAGGCCCGAGCTACCTCAACAGCCGGATCAACTTCTACGCACCCAAACGCCACCTCCGATCAGCCAACCACGCCCTCGCCGCCGTCCCCCGCATCCGAAGAGCGACTACAGGAGGAAGGTCCTTCTCCTACCTGGCCGCCAAGACCTGGAACTCCCTCCCGACCGACCTGCGCCTGACCCAAGACCACCTCTCCTTCAGGAAGAAGCTGAAGACCTGGCTGTTCGAGCAGTAGCGCCCCCCCCCCCCCAGCGCCTTGAGACCCTACGGGTATGTAGCGCGCTCTACAAGTATCACTGATTGATTAGCAGACAAACTATGGTGCGATCACTCTCACTGACAAATCAGAGCCCAAGGCGTGCTATGAGAATGGTTAGAAGTGGTCACTCATTGGAAATCCGATTCAGCTGTGTGGCTTATCCACGGTATCATAACGTTACTTTTTAGCCTGTTTAAGTTTGAAGTTTGTATGAATTACTATGCTACAGGCAGATATGGATCTTTAGGGAGCGCTTATCTCCATGAAGGTTGGTTATTACCAGTTATATATAGGTGCTTGAGGGAGGGAAAAGAAGTTTGTCAGAATGGCGAGGATTGCTCAATAGCACCAGATCACTCCTTACTTTGTGGACACCTACAATTGCATGGCTCTTGTAATCAAGATGCGGCTAATTTGGCCTGAGTTTTGAAAGGCACTCCGAAACCTGCTATCATAACAACGTTCAGTTTACTGGCAAAGGGAAGTTATTTACTTTGAAATATTGCAGATTGTTTTGCGATGTTGCTATAATAAAGTTGTGTTTACTCCTCTGCATGGGAAGCTGGATGTTTCTATCTGGCCATCGTTTCTGACCTTGAAAGCAGAGTCAACCAAATGAGCCGTATAAGAGCGCTATTGTCTTAAAAAGAGGTCGCTCTTACATCTGCTAGAGAAACATTTGTCCTTCATGTAGCAAACACCCGCACAGAAGTGCATGCTTTATTAAATACAGATGTGCCCCGGAATTTTAGGGAGTTAATTTAGACTATATTTAATGCGTCCTCGAGTAGGGGGTTAGCTTACTTTTTTTAAATTATAAGCAATAGCCTTGAGACTTCTGTAGAAACTATATTTGGTGTCTTGTCGGTGTTCTTTCATTCAATTTTTTCCAGCATCTTTGGTGGATTGTCCTTAATGCTCACATTAGTTGTCGGTGTACTTGTATTAATTTGTTTACTTAGATATGGATGCACATCTTGCAGCAGAAGAGAATATGTCCCTGTTGTTTTGGTCCGCAACCGAATGCTTATTGATTACGGAGCGCTGCCTCTGGCTACGTTGAGCGCAGTTTGTGGATTATCGTTTCGATTTTCCTTTTTCACATGCAATCAGCCTGTCTTTCATTTCCTGAGCTGCAATTTCAACTGGGCCCTGGATTTGTGTCTCTGCAGTACGGTGTCTCCCAACGCGGATTATGACCAGCTGATGAGCCCCTTAGTGGTTCATGATTTGCTCTGTTCTGGCAGCGGGATTATGGCCTTAGCAGTGATACATGGAATAATGGGACGTTGAAATGTTTTTGCAGCGGCGCATGACTTCTTGGCACGCAGTTACATTGAAGATGACCCGAGTTTTCCTCCTATGGTGATAGAGGCTCCGGTCGTTGAGGAACATGTATGTTCATTCCCACTACTGAATTGGATGGCTGAAATGTTTTCAGATGAGAACAAGGACTTCTTCTTGGAGGCTGTTGCTACATACTGTGCTTATACGCTGTTGGATTAAGACTCTTTGATTTTTCTACCTATTCTTTATTATTTAGTTACTGCTTTTTATCAAAGATCGAATAATTTTTTTTGCAAAATTTAACTTGACTCTGCTTTTTAGGCTTGGACTCTGCGTTCGTAATTTGCCCACGTTTAAATTATGTGCTTTTGTCAGGGAAAGGTGTCGTGGGCTGAGCCTTGCACTTACACCGTATTAAGTTAGCATGGGTTTATTAGAAGCTTATACGCCATTTTTGTTTCCTGCTCTGCTTTGCACACAACACACACTTGCAATATTGTTTAGAGAAGGGTGAGTATTTTGCTTCAAATGAGAATAATTTGATATACTACATTTGTAGACTGCCTCGCTACTTTAGTGTGTATAGGGAGAGCATGAAACATCAAGGTTATCTTGGATACTGTGTGTGTTATTCGGAATGATCTTCGTACGTTCGAGCCATAAGACATATGCAGCTGTGGCATCTTTGATACTGGTGCGTTTAGTAATGCACTGTGCAGGCATGATTATACACAGTTGGAGAATATTCGTATCTTGACAGTTTGTGTTGAACTCAATGTGATCCACTACTGCTGAGAAACAGAGGTATGCGTCTGCCTATGTAGTCGTATGAGATCTTCTGTACTTATAAACTAACCTGCTAAGTAGGGAGGGTGAAATGTAGGTATATTTTAAATCTGTTTCCCTTTTGTATTATAGGATGCTTTCTCCCTTTGTATTTTATGGAATAGTAACAATGCTGACAACTTTGTTTCTGATAATATGTTTGCTTGTATTATCTAAGGTACTGGGCATGAGATTACAGTGTTAGAAATAAACATTTGAAAGTTGCAGGTGTCTTTATTTAGTGCTTGTTTTGGACTGATGTAAGACTGTAACAAAAGAGTGCTCTTGTTATCTACCTTACCTGAGGTAACCTAAGTCGCATGTTGTGGGTTGAGTAATAATTGATAAGGGCAGCCAAGAAAGGGAGCAAGTGTGCAAATTTCATAGTGCCTTCTGCGCGGTTAGTTGTTATAATAAAAAGCGTTGATAAAGAGCCTGCACTTTGAATTTGAATTAAAGAAGAATGATTGATAATCCGGGCCAAGAAAGGGAGCAAGTAGGAGTGTGTATGTGTGGATGATGTGTTGATTGAGCAGAAGGTGAATAAGGTGAAAAATAAGAAAGGCTGCAGACATGCAAACTTTGTACTTCTTTGTAAGGGAAGTGGCTGCTTAGTTTTCCTGTGTGTGTGTGTGTGTGTATATATATATATATGTATATATATATATATATATATATATATATATATATGTGTATATATATATATATATATATATATATATATATATATATATATATATATATATATATATATATATATATATATATATATATATATATATATATATATTCACTGAAAAAAACATACGTTTCACATATGTTATCGTTAGGAATTAGCATTTTAAAAAACTTAGAAATTCACTGTAAAAACCATAGGTTTCACACACATTATAGTTAGGAATTAGCATTTAAGAAACCAACATATTGTGATGTGTCTTCAAATATATATATATATATATATTCACTGAAAAAACCATAGGTTTCACACCAGTTATAGTTACCTGGAAATTTTACTGACATAAAACCATTGAAATTCCCACGTTTTAGTTAGTTGGACTCACTATAACGTGCGCGTGTAATGCACTGCTGATGACATCACATATTACATCACTCATGACATGGTCAGTGACATCACTCATGACATCACTGATGACACCATCCAGTGAATGTGTGTCTTTCTGAAAAATAAATATGTTTTATATATGTATATGTAAAGGTCGATGGAAGAATTTTTTTTTAAATAAGTGTCTTAATGGATGTTTTTTTTTTAAAAATGAATTGTTAACTGGCTTATTAAGTGTATCTTTGTGAATACATATGTCAGCGAGTATTGTTTAAATATTTAAATGTTTGTATCAGTGTTTCATTTTGTGTATAATTGGCTGCATGGGTTGGTGACTGACTCACTGTTTGTATGAGTTTTGAAGACAGCATATGTGCAAGACTGTATGGGTGGATGAGTGTGTATATGTGTGTGTTAGTGAGTGAATGACTGTCTCACTAGTATCTTTATCATTAACTACATTTGTTTTAATCTAGTATATGTGAGTATTGATGTTTATAAGTGAGTATATGTGAGAGTGAGAGATTGAAAGAGTTCTTGTATTAATAAGTATGTGTTTCTATAAGTGATTGTTTAAGAGAGTAAGTATGTGTAAGTTTCCTTACAAGTAAGGTGGTAGTGTGTGTATAGCTGTATATGCAAATAAATGGATGTTCAATAGTTTATTTGCATGTGTGAGTATGTGTGTGAGTAACTTTTGTATGACTGTTGGTGTGTAACAGGTTGTATAGGTGTATCACTACATATGATGAGTGAGTATATGTATGAGTGACTATATAGAACTGTTGGTGAATGAGTGGATGTGTATATAGATGATGGTATTACTGAATTGGTTGTAACTGGTATGGATATCTCTTTTTTTTGGGTACATTTTAGTTTCTTTTTTTGAATATGTGTTTCAAGGGTTACATTACACTGAAATGAGGTCTGTTACTCTGTCACAAGGATGGTGTCATCAGTGATGTCATGAGTGATGTCACTGACCATGTCATGAGTGATGTAAAATGTGATGTCATCAGCAGTGCATTACACGCGCAAGTTATAGTGAGTCCAACTAACTATAACGTGGGAATTTCAATGGTTTTATGTCAGTAAAATTTCCAGGTAACTATAACTGGTGTGAAACCTATGGTTCTTTCAGTGAATTTATTAGGTTTTTTAAATGCTAATTCCTAACTATAACTGGTGTGAAACCTATGATTTTTTCAGTGAATTTCAAAGTTTTTTTTAATGCTAATTCCTAACTAAAAGTCTCACTTTATAAGTAAGACTGTTAGCGCTCTAGTTGTTCTTTAGAACACTCTGGTACATACTATCATTGGCCTATAGTTGCGCTACATCTGGCTGATATTTGGGCTACATTTGTATTTTTTTGTGTCTGGTGGCCATCTTTGGGCTACATTGGGCTACATTTGGGCTCTAACATATATATATACAGCCCAATGTAGCTCAATATATATTTTTTTTAAAGTTAATTTTCTTAAAAACAACTGGAGCATATATCTTGAGACATAGCAAACGCACATCGGGCTACCAGTCCTTACAATTTTTCCTTTTTTTTCTATTTTTTTTTTGCCCTGGAGCGCTCCCGGTGCGCGCCCCGGTGAGCGCCCCGGAAAGCGTAGTATTTTGAGGCACCCCGGTGCGCGAACCGGGAAGCGTCCCATTAGCGCCAATGTGGCGATCGAAAACAACATCGTGATGCGTCGCGTAAGCGTGACTTATGACGCGCTGCGTAAACGCACCCGGAAGCGCTCCGCGGCGCGGCCCGGAGCGCGTAACGTAAGCGCGCCGGAGCGCGTAACGTAAGCGCATCGGGTCATGTGACTTGAAAATAACACTTTTCATTGGTTCTCATCATTTTTTTCTCCAAATAATGAAAGCCCCCTCCTTTTTTCCTCATTCTTACTTTATTCATTGAGAGAGCAAGAGCTATTTTTGAGCAAACAATGGCATCACTTGTTGCTGCAGCTGGTGCACCCCCACCACCAAGAAAAGAAGGTCCACCACCACAGTTTCTTGGAGGACAAGAAGAAGAGGAGGAAGAAGAGGAGGAGGATCAACAACCAAGGCGCTTCCTCCGTGAAGAACCAAGACAAAGGCACAATAAAGTGCACTTCATTTGGCAATTCTTCTCTTTTCCTTATGACCAAAAAAAGGTGAACGCCCCCAAAGTCACCTGTCTTATTTGTGACAAAGTTCTCTCCAGGGGCAATCCCACAAAGAAGTATTCTTTTGGTAATTTTACCATGATCCGCCACATGAAGAGGTGGCATCCCAATAATTTAGCCCAGGCTGAAGTCCAGGAACTTCGAAACAACCCACCCCCTATGGCCAGCACTTCCTCTTCTGTACCCTCACTTTCTGGTCCTGAAGAATGCCAAATGGTGCCAAATATACACCAAAAATTTGGCCAACTCAAATTTGTTTGCATTCTCTGTGGCAAAACATTATGCTATGGTGAACTTAGCGTCACCTTAATAAATAATGCTGTAGACAACCACCAATGCAGCAAGAAAAGAAAACAGTAATTCTTTTCTTTTTTTTTGCTCCTGTTGAGCCATTTCAAATCCCCTGTTTTTTGTTTGTTCCCTTAAAAACCCCCCAAAAAATATAAAATTGTTCAAAAATACAAAAAAATAAAAAAATGTTCAGAAAAAAAATTAAAGAAATATAAAACAACAAAAAGAATTAAAAAAAGTTCTTTTCAGAACTACCTCCCATTTATAAAATATTGCCAACATTTTTTAACTATTCAGAAAAGGGGGTGGTGATGGACAGAGTATCTGAATTAAGCAGAACACTCCTACCCAGTCATCAGATCAGGGCTTGATCCATCACCGTTTTTTAGCTCACTGCACCATCCCAGCTAAGAACCTGGCTACATGCAAATTATTCTGTACATGGCCCAGTGCATCATGGGAACAGGGCAGACCAAACTACCAAGCCAATTCTTTTACTGGAAAGGAAACAAGCTTCCGGGGACCGGTCTCTGGCATTACAGCCATCTTCGGCCCGGCTTGCTTGAATCCTGATGGTGCAGTGAGCAAGGGACTCACATCTGAGCATACCCTTCCACGCTTGTGGTGGACAAAACGATTCAGAAAAGGGGGTGGTGATGGACAGAGTATCTGAATTAAGCAGAACACTCCTACCCAGTCAACAGATCAGGGCTTGATCCATCACCGTTTTTTAGCTCACTGCACCATCCCAGCTTAGAACCTGGCTACATGCAAATTAGTCTGTACCTGGCCCAGTGCATCATGGGAACAGGGCAGACCAAACTACCAAGCCAATTCTTTTACTGGAAAGGAAACAAGCTTCCGGGGACCGGTTTCTGGCATTACAGCCGTCTTCGGCCCGGCTTGCTTGAATCCTGATGGTGCAGTGAGCAAGGGACTCACATCTGAGCTTACCATTCCACGCTTGTGGTGGACAAAACGATTCAGAAAAGGAGGTGGTGATGGACAGAGTATCTGAATTAAGCAGAACACTCCTACCCAGTCAACAGGTCAGGGCTTGATCCATCACCGTTTTTTAGCTCACTGCACCATCCCAGCTCAGAACCTGGCTACATGCAAATTAGTCTGTACCTGGCCCAGTGCATCATGGGAACAGGGCAGACCAAACTACCAAGCCAATTCTTTTACTGGAAAGGAAACAAACTTCCGGGGACCGGTTTCTGGCATTACAGCAGTCTTCGGCCCGGCTTGCTTGAATCCTGATGGTGCAGTGAGCAAGGGACTCACATCTGAGCATACCCTTCCACGCTTGTGGTGGAAAAAACGATTCAGAAAAGGGGGTGGTGATGGACAGAGT
Organism: Lissotriton vulgaris; assembly: GCF_964263255.1. Lineage (NCBI taxonomy): Eukaryota > Metazoa > Chordata > Amphibia > Caudata > Salamandridae > Lissotriton > Lissotriton vulgaris. The sequence continues at coordinate 1,271,716,890 of NC_141689.1, forward strand.
ATCTGAATTAAGCAGAACACTCCTACCCAGTCAACAGATCAGGGCTTGATCCATCACCGTTTTTTAGCTCACTGCACCATCCCAGCTCAGAACCTGGCTACATGCAAATTAGTCTGTACCTGGCCCAGTGCATCATGGGAACAGGGCAGACCAAACTACCAAGCCAATTTTTTTACTGGAAAGGAAACAAGCTTCCGGGGACCGGTTTCTGGCATTACAGCCGTCTTCGGCCCGGCTTGCTTGAATCCTGATGGTGCAGTGAGCAAGGCACTCACATCTGAGCATACCCTTCCACGCTTGTGGTGGACAAAACGATTCAGAAAAGGGGGTGGTGATGGACAGAGTATCTGAATTAAGCAGAACACTCCTACCCAGTCAACAGATCAGGGCTTGATCCATCACCGTTTTTTAGCTCACTGCACCATCCCAGCTCAGAACCTGGCTTCATGCAAATTAGTCTGTACCTGGCCCAGTGCATCATGGGAACAGGGCAGACCAAACTACCAAGCCAATTCTTTTACTGGAAAGGAAACAAGCTTCCGGGGACCGGTTTCTGGCATTACAGCCGTCTTCGGCCCGGCTTGCTTGAATCCTGATGGTGCAGTGAGAAGGGACTCACATCTGAGCATACCCTTCCACGCTTTTGGTGGACAAAACGATTCAGAAAAGGGGGTGGTGATGGACAGAGTATCTGAATTAAGCAGAACACTCCTACGCAGTCAACAGATCAGGGCTTGATCCATCACCGTTTTTTAGCTCACTGCACCACCCCAGCTCAGAACCTGGCTACATGCAAATTAGTCTGTACAGCAGCATTTAACATTATTCGCAAGAACTGGCAGGTGGTCAAGGGAGATCCGGTTATTGGTGGGATCCTTGCCAGCGGACCGGCCATAACATACAGCCGAGCCAGGTCCATGAGCGATATGTTAGTAAAAAGCAGCCCTGAGGTAGCCGATGAACACTGGCTAGGGAAGAGCAAGGGTTTCATCAAATGTGCAGTCTGCAAGGCATGTAGAATAGGCAAGAGCCGGACTACCTACATGACACCCTTCAGTAGCGAGGTGAAAACAATTAAGAAGAAAATCACCTGCAAATCAGACTTCGTTGTCTATGTGTTGGAATGCGCTTGTGGCCTGCGCTACGTGGGCAGCACGAAGTTGCAGGTTCACAAGCGCATTCTTCAGCACCTCAAGGCAGTGAGCAATAAGGATGAGGTATACCCTGTCGCCAGACATGTGAATACTTGCCATGGGGGGGACATAGGATGTTTGCAGTATTTCGCCATAGACATGGTTCCGCCACTTCGTAGAGGCGGTGATAGAGAGGTCCAGTTGCGAGTTTTGGAAACTCGATATATCTTGGAGCTTAATTCTAAAGCCCCTAACGGTTTAAATAAAACAGAGGATTTACATTCTTGTCTTTATTAAAGATCTATTTACACAAACCGTTTGGGCCTCCACACAAGAATCAACCGCAGCACTGTAAGGGAGCAAAGATGAAATCGAGTCGAACATGTATATAGCCTTCCTCCTGTTTTTACCTTCAGTTTATGGTGAAGGGAATAACAATATTTTAATCACTTGGTAATAGGGTTGTGTTTATCATAACTATGATTATGATGAAGCTTTTTTAAGTGCACCAGCTTCAAACCTACTATACAGCAGTGTGGATGCAGTTGTTTCATGTAGCGCTAAATGCCCACTTGGGCACAATTTTGAAAAACTGGTCCTGAATATGAGTTCCCCAGTACATTAATGATGTTTTTCCATTTGCGATGTTTGCACAAGTTAGAGCAAATTTGCACAGATTATAGGAATTGTATATTTTTATACATGATTTTAACATGGTATATACAAACTAATTTATTCTTTTAATTGATTGTATATTTAAATCAATTTATTCAATGGAAATTGTCATGAGGAGATATTGGGAACAAAGAGATTGATAAGCAAAAAGGAGAAACAATCTCTTTAAAAATGTTTATTTTTCTATCTCTGTATGCATGTTGAAGTGTACAAAACATTTGGACCATTTAGTATCATTTGTAACTGTACATTGGATATGTTATGAAAGCGCAACTGAACCAGGCTGAAGTCTGTTTTTTATATCCACAGGCTGAGGGGTCAGCTGACGTTGTAAAAGCACTTTAAAAATGATGGGTGTAATGTCGGACCATGTCATGTGATCAAGGGGCGGAGGTCCCGAAATGCGACATGGCGGCGTGTTCTCTGCACAAAGGATGGAATCAACTTTAAACTTTGCAAATCATCCGTGTGGGTCCGGTTTCGTTGTTTGTCCTGGAGTGATTTCTCGGGACTTGGCGGAGTTCGTGCTATATATATATATATATATATATATATATATATATATATATATATATATATATATATATATATATTACCTACTTGCGGTCGCCAGTAGGTAGTTATAGTTAGGATTTTTTCAATGTTAAATCTGAAAATTCTATTTGGAATAACTTTGGCGCCGGTTGACGAATCTGCCTGAAAATTTCCTCAAAATGGTCTCGCGGCGTCCCGGTCCTTCACTGAAAGTTTGGGGGGGATTTGTCAAGCGGGGGCCGAGATAAAAGAGGGGTCCCAAAACATGTTTTCCCCATGTTAATTTCCATAGGGCGGTCGACCTCACTTTTAGCCCGAACGGCTGAATAGATTTCCACCAAACTTGGCAAAATTGTAGGGACTGGTAGCCCGATCTGCCTTTGCTATGTCTCAAGATATGTGCTCCAGTGGATTTTGAGTAATTTATGTTCAAAAAAATATATATATCTATAGGCGCGTCCCGGTACGCGCACCGGGGAGCGCACCGGGCGCGACACGCGACTTGCGCGCGGAAAGCTGATTGGCTCACGGGTGTCTGTAAACATTCGAAACAGTCCGGAGCGGCCACCATCTTGTGTCTCGGTAGGATCTAGATACAAGAGGTGGCCAAAACAAAGGGGGAAATGACCATAAGGGGGCAGGGTATACCCACCCTGACCCCCTAGGTTTGATGTGGGGGCTATAAAAGGGCCTCGCGGGGCAAAAAAAAAATGTTTTTTTTTTCAATTGTCGCGGGGAGCGCACCGGGAAGTGCACAAAAGAGAAAAAAGAATGCCAGTTAAAAAAAATTCGATTCAGAAAAGGGGGTGGTGATGGACAGAGTATCTGAATTAAGCAGAACACTCCTACCCAGTCAACAGATCAGGGCTTGATCCATCACCGTTTTTTAGCTCACTGCACCATCCCAGCTCAGAACCTGGCTACATGCAAATTAGTCTGTCCCTGGTTTGGTGGAAAGCTATTCAGCCGTTCGGGCTAAAAGTGAGGTCGACCGCCCTATGGAAATTAACATGGGGAAAACACGTTTTGGGACCCCCCTTTTATCTCGGCCCCCGCTTGGCAAATCCCCCCCTAACTTTCAGTGAAGGACCGGGACGCCGCGAGACCATTTTGAGGAAATTTTCAGGCAGATTCGTCAACCGGTGCCAAAGTTATTCCAAATAGAATTTTCAGATTTAACATTGAAAAAAATCCTAACTATAACTACCTACTGGCGACCGCAAGTAGGTAATATATATATATATATATATATATATATATATATATATATATATATATATTAAACGCTCAAAACCTCGACAAACTCTTCGAAGTGAAGACGACACAGCGTGGTGGAAAACCTTCTTTTATTCTTTAGTCGCTGTCAACGCGTTTCGCCTGACCCAGCAGGCTTGGTCACAATAAAGTTTAGCAAACACATACAAACATTTAAAGTGCACTAGTATCACGTGATGTGTCACGTGACAACCGAATTCATAGAACTGGAAAAAGGAATCGCATTGGTTTCCATAATTCGTGTTTCCGTATAGTATGTGTAAATATAAATTTCATTGCGGGGCTAATTGGTGTTTTAAACTTTACAACAATGTTAGATAAGACCTTAAAGTTAGTAGTCATAACGGTATATATTTAACAAAAATGTGCTAGAAATTTGCGCTCATTTGTTCAAATCTTAGTTATAACTAAAAGTAATTTCACAATTATTATACAGGGATTCAGCCCAAGTGGGCAAATTTTACTACCAAGACTACATCAGGCAGTTTCTATTAAATAATTGCAAACATGTCCAATAATCCCCAAATATTTTCACGGATCCATTTAGGTACAGGAAACCTGATGGGTTTTCTAAATAATGCCCAAGTGGGCAAATTTCATCAGTTCTATTACTCATCTGTGAAAACAAAAAATTCTAAAAATTCTAAAACCAATAACACAAGTTTTATAAACTCCAACCTGAGAAAATGAATCTTGCTACACAAGAAGCTAAATATACCACACAATAATATCCTTACTGTAATTCAATCAAAAATTCATAGGTGTGTGTACAGATCTTCTTCGATATTCAAACCGTACGGGCTTTTAGTGTTCAATTCAACTATGTACCATGACTCCAGTTTGCGTAGCTTTTTAACCCTATCCCCCCCTCTTTCATTCAAGGGTACGGAGTCAATCACAAAATAGGACAGACTGCTCGGATTTTTATCATGCACCTTTTCGAAATGTCGGGCGACTGGATAGGATCTATCCGCATTCTTAATCGCCCTTAAATGCTGCAGCACTCGTTGATGAACGGGTTTAATTGTACTGCCTACATACTGTAGGTTACAACCACAACATAAAACATAAATCGCAAAGTCTGTCTTGCAGTCAAATTGTCCTTTGATCTTTTTTGTTCTGTTAGAGAGGCCTGGTCGGTATGTACTTGCATTTTTCCCATGTTCACAAGCCTTATATTTGCTACATTTCAGGAACCCATCCTTCCTGGCCAACCAATTACTCTTTTTGCTTTTTGCCTTTTTCTTTGCCTTAGTCAATGTGGTTTTCACTAGCATTTGTTTAAAGGATCTTGCCTTTCGAAAGGTTATGAGAGGTCTGTTGGTAAGTGAAGGACCTAAAATTGGGTCATTCTTAATGACATGCCAATGTCGGGTCAAAATTTTCCTCACTGATCCATGCAATTTGTTGTAATTAGTGATCAACCTACATTCATTATCTGCTTGCTTTTTCATCCTCATTGTGTCTTTAAAAAGGACTTCCTCTCTGTTTTTTTTTGACTTTGTTGAATGATGTATTGAGACAATTCTCACTGTACCCCCTCTATTTGAAACGCAACTGGAGCTCAGAAAGTGCACACTCCCTGTCCTTTGGATCGCTGCAGTTCCTTAGAACCCTTAGACCTTCCCCATAAGGGATACTGTTTACTAAACAAGTAGGATGGAAACTACTGGCATGTAGCACAGTATTTCCAGAGGTCTCTTTTCTGTATATTTTGGTTTGTAATTTCTTATCCTTGAAGTAAACTGTAAGGTCTAGAAAATTAACAGATTCTGTACTAACGGTACTAGTGAATTTCAAATTCAAACTATTTTTTTGTATTTTAGCCAGAAAGAGGTTTAGATCTGATAATGAGCCCCTCCAGACAACAAACAGGTAGTCAATAAAGCGACTCCAATGGAGGATGTTGTTCTCCCATTCAGTTTGGCACTGCTTCCGGATCACCTGCTCCTCCCACCAGCCCATATGCAAATTAGCATAGCTGGGGGCAAAGCAGGAGCCCATCGCAGTGCCACAGGTTTGATGGAACAATTCGTCATTGAAGATGAAAAAGTTGTTTTTTAGGCAAGTTGAAACCATTGATAACAACATTTGTGTATGGGCCCACAGTTTAATTGGTCTCGTCCCCAGGAAGTGTCTTATGGCGTTCAATCCATCATTGTGCTTAATGCTTGTGTACAAGGTGGTAACATCAATAGTTACCAAAATTAAGTCCTCCTCCCAGGGAATATCATAGATATATTTCAGAAAATCCCCTGTATCTAGAATATATGACGGGAGTTGTGCAGCTAAGGGATTCAAGAATGAGTCAATAAATTTAGAGGTATTCTCTAACCCACTACCTATGGCTGAAATAATCGGCCTGCCAGGGGGGTTACATGTGTCCTTGTGCACCTTTGGGAGCAGATAAAAAACTGGAGTAACCGTAATTGGTTATCTTAAGATATTTATACTCATCATGAGTAATCAAGGACTGACCGAACCAGTTTTCTAGTTCTGAATTGTACTGCGCATGACTGTTAAACATAATCTCTGGTTTAACTCTTACATAGCAAGTTCTGTTGTTTAACTGTTTGTAAGCTTCAGATAGATATTTCTGCCTGTCCCAGAGGACCACATTGCCGCCCTTATCAGCATTTCGTACTATACAATTTTCCTCCTGCTTGATTTTATTAATAAGGGCTGTCTGAGCTTTTTCTTGCTTGCTGAATTTTTTATTACATACACTAGTACATTTCTCCAGGTTTTTTAAATCATTTACCACCAAATCATTGAAAATGTCAATGTTGTCTCGTGCAGTGTAGGGGATATAGCGAGATCTGGGACGAAAGCCAGTTGGATCACTAGCATTGATGACCAGTCGTTCAGATCTTGCTACTTCATCTGCTTGGCTCATAAGTTCTAACGATTCATCTGTTATTTGTCTCCCAGAGCTCTCTCCATTCTCGTCGTTCTCATATAATCTACCGGAAGGTTGTAAATCCAGCATGAGATCCATGTCTTGTACATTGAGTTCTCCCAATGAGGCCTCGCTATCACCAGGGTTTAAAGCTCCACTCCTAGAGCCAGGGTTCAAAGAGAAATGTTTTTTAAGTTTCAAAAGTCTTGCAAATTTGAAGATGTCTATCCGAGTTTGGACGTAATTAAACTCAGCACCTGGGCAAAATGACAATCCTAAATTGAGGGTCTGTTCTTCCTCAATAGAAAGTTCCATATTTGTCAAATTAATTATTGGAACATATATATATATATATATATATATATATATATATATATATATATATATATATATATATATATATATATATATATATATATATATATATATATATATATATATATATATATATATATATATATATATATATATATATATATATGCACACTCCTGGTACACACGTTCCTTCTCCCAAGAAAAAACCAGAGCCGAGGCCCAAATAGTGCTCAGTGCGATGATTTAATGGCACACAAGTAAAGAAAACACCCTACGCGTTTCGAAGTACTAGGACTTCTTGCTCACGGGTGAGGTGGAATTCACGGCCATTCTATTTAAAGATACAGTGTTTATTACAAAGTGTACGTGATCAATAGAAGTAGAAGAGTTACATTGTTGCCATTTCATACGCGTTTGAAACAATAAAGTTTGTTGATTGCTGTACACAGTGCCATTGAAAAATATAATTTAACACGTTCATTTACATGTAACACTAGTGTTATTCAAATGATGAATCAAACGTAATTCGGCACACTTCTCGAGTCTGTGAATTGAGCCCAAGTGGGCAAATGAAACTGACTCATTTTAAATAGACTGAATAACTTAATACAAAAAATGATTCAACGTGTAATTAGCTTCAATTATTCGGCAACATGTTTCTTGCCTCGTGAAATATTGCCCAAGTGGGCATTTCCATCCAATCAGCACCTGACATCTTCACATAGGTTCTGTAAATCAAACTGAAAAAAGGCAATTTTAACTATTAATACGTGTATTGATCACACCTCATCATTAAAAAACTTTTAAAATTCAAAGAATGAAATTCCTTGAAGAGACAGCATACTTGATATATCAAACAGTATTAAATCTGTAAGTAAACTGCCAACTCCTCATCCAAGTTGTGTCCTGTAGGGTGTGTAGTGTTGTACTTGATGATGTATCGTGATTCAAGTTTGCGTAATTCCAACAGTCTATTGCCACCCCTTTCCCGGTATCCAATACAATCCAGTACATAAAATTTCAGTAGACTAGGGTTTTGTTTGTGTTCTGTTGCAAAGTGTCGTGCAATTGGATATTGTTGATTTGCATTTTTAATAGCTCTCAAATGTTCTAATACTCTCAATTTGGCTTTCTTGATAGTGCTCCGAATGTAAAATTTGTTGCAGGGGCATTGTAATGTGTATATTGCATATTCTGTATTACATCCCACATGCTTCATTATTTTATGGGGAGCTTGATCTTCAGAGATTTTGAGATTTTTACGATTAGTGCTATTCTTACATGCTTTGCATTTTTTCCAAACAAAAAAACCCTGTATCGGATTTGTTTTCCCTGCTTCTTTGATCAGAGCATTACTGAGTGTGTCTTTTAAAGATTTAGGTTTTCTGAAGTTTATAGAGGGATTTTCACTTATCACTTCATTTAAATCTATATCCAATTTGAGGATATTCCAGAATTTATTTAAGCTTCTCCTCACCTCCCATGATTGACAGTCATAGTTGGTGATAAGTCTTATCTGTTCTTCATTATCCCTCGGTTTAGGATTGAGAAGGTCATTCCTAACCATCTGATCCACCTTGGCCTCCGCTTCTTTGATCACAATCTTACTATACCCTCTCTCAATGAATCTTCTCTTCATGATGTTTTTTTCTTTTTCATACCCTGACTGTGAGCTACAATTACGTTTCGCTCTGATTAATTCACCAAGCGGGATGCTACGAATTAGATTAGCCGGATGGCAACTCTCTGCATGGAGCAGACTATTGCCAGCTGTTTCTTTTCGGAAGAGGACACTCGTCAGTACATTATCAATCACTTCCAATCTGACATCTTGAAAATCCAATTTTTTTCTGTCCATATGACTGGTAAATTGTAGATTGTATGAGTTATTGTTAAGGATGACTCCAAATTCTTCTGCTGGCTCCTCTGAGCCATTCCAAATGCAGAAAATGTCGTCAATGTATCGGATCGAGAACGGCGTGGTCACTAAAGTGGGAGATGTTGTTCACCACTTGCTCCTCCCACCAGCCCAGGTATAAGCCTGCGAAACTGGGGGTGAAGCAAGTTCCCATCGCCGTCCCCTGGATCTGCTTGTATAATTGTTTGTGGAAGATAAAAAAATTGTTATTTAGACAAATCGAGATCATATCCAAGATCATATTGGTATGAATCAAAAATGACAAGGACCTCCCTCTGAAAAAATGTTTACAGGCATCAATGCCCGAACTCTGTGGGATACAAGCATATAAACTTGTTACATCAAAGCTGAGTAGTAAATAATTGGGATTCCATTTTATCTCATTAATAATTCGCAGAAAGTCTGATGTGTCCCTGACATAAGAAGGAAATGCCTTAACAAATGGCTGCAAGAAAAAATCAATATACCTAGAGGTATTTTCCAGGAGGCTCCCCGTCAAGGAGACTATGGGTCTTCCTGGGGGGACTTAAAGGTTCTTATGCAATTTTGGTAATAAGTATAATGCAGGGATTTGTGGGTGTTTACAGAGAAGATACCTGTACACTTCATCTTCTATCAATCAATCAATCAATCAATCAGGCAATTTATATAGCGCGCTACTCACCCGGAAGGGTCTCAAGGCGCTGGGAGGGAGGGGTCCATTACTGCTCAAAAAGCCAGGTCTTGAGTTGCTTCCTGAAGGAGAGATGGTCGTGGGTCAGCCGTAGGTGGATGGGGAGGGAGTTCCATGTCTTGGCCGCCAGGTAGGAGAAGGATCTTCCTCCGGTGGTGGCTCTGCGAATGCGTGGTACTGTGGCGAAGGCGAGGCTGGTCGAACGCAGCTGGCGGGTGGGCGTGTAGAAAGTGAGGCGGTTGTTGAGGTACTTGGGGCCCAGTTCGTGGAGAGCCTTGTGTGCGTGGGTGAGGAGTCTGAACGTCTGAACGTGATCCTTTTGCTGACAGGGAGCAAGTGCAGGTCTCTCAGGTGGCCGGAGATGTGGTTGTGGCGGGGGATGTTCAGGATTAGTCGTGCGGAGGCGTTCTGTATGCGCTGGAGTTTTTTCTGTAGTTTGGCAGTGGTTTCTGCGTAGAGGGTGTTCCCGTAGTCCAGTCGGCTGGTGACGAGTGCCTCGGTGACCGTCTTCCTGGTTTCGGTGGGGATCCATCGGAAGATCTTGCGGAGCATGCGCAGGGTGTTGAAGCAGGATGACGAGACGGCGTTGACTTGTCTGGTCATCGAGAGGAAGGAGTCCAGGATGAAGCCCAGGTTGCGTGGGCGGTCTGTTGGCTTGGGGATGGTGCCCAGGGCAGGGGGCCACCAGGAGTCGTCCCAGGCAGAGGGAGATGATCCCAGGATGAGGACTTCTGTCTTGTCTGTGTTAAGTTTCAGGCGGCTGTTCTTCATCCACTCGGCGACGTCTTTCATTCCTTCGTGTAGGCTGGCTGTAGCGGTGGCGGGGTCGTTGGTGAGGGAGAGGATCAGCTGGGTGTCGTCGGCGTAGGAGATGATGTTGAGGTTGTGTTGGCGTGCGATCGCTGCGAGGGGGCTCATGTAGACGTTGAAGAGGGTGGGGCTGAGTGAGGATCCTTGTGGTACGCCGCAGATGATGCCCTGATCCCTCCAGTCACTTAGTTTTGCAAAGTAGTCATGTTTGGCTTCATCATACTCTTGTCTAGTGGCAATACTGTACTTGTCCCTGTCACCCAGTTGCCTCAGACCTTCCTTGAGGTACATATTCAACGGCCAGACAACAATATTACCCCCTTAATCTGAGTTTTTGATGACCACATCAGTTAATCCTTCCAATTCTTTCAAAGCTTGAAATTGTTTTTTTGTCAAAATTTAGATTAAGCTTAGGTTTATGTTTCTCAATTTTTCTAAGTTCACCAATCATTCCCATTTCAAAACAATCAATGTTGCTATTGGCTATTTGTGGAACAAAGACCGACTTGGGCCTAAAAGGCAGGAAACATGTTGCCGAATAATTGAAGCTAATTACACGTTGAATAATATTTTTGTATTAAGTTATTCAGTCTATTTAATATGAGTCCGTTTCATTTGCCCACTTGGGCTCAATTCACAGACTCGAGAAGTGTGCCGAATTACGTTTGGTTCATTGTTTGAATAACACTAGTGTTACATGTAAATGAACGTGTTAAATTATATTTTTCAATGGCACTGTGTACAGCAATCAACAAACTTTATTGTTTCAAACGCGATTTAAATGGCAACAATGTAACTCTTCTACTTCTATTGATCACGTGCACTTTGTAAGAAACACTGTATCTTTAAATAGAATGGCCGCGGATTCCACCTCACCCGTGAGCAAGAAGTCCTAGTACTTCGAAACGCGTAGGGTGTTTTCTTTTCTTGTGTGCCAATAAATCATAGCACTGAGCACTATTTGGGCCTCGGCTCTGGTTTTTTCTTGGGAGAAGGAACGTGTGTACCAGGAGTGTGCATATTTAATGGGTTGGCGACCCTGCCGAGTGCCCGCCGCATCAAGAGGCTTAAGCACGCCACAATTTGGTGTTTACATTTTTATATATATTATTTGCAGACGATACCCTTTTGATTTCCAAATCCCCGGTTGGTCTGCAGAGCCTCCTCGACAGCTTTCAATCTTTTTGTGAGATTAGGGGCCTAAAGATCAATACTGAAAAAACAAAATACTTGGTCCTGAACCCTCCTTAAAAACTTGGCCGGCCACCAGCTTTGAATATGGTAACCCTGGATAGAGTCAAGGAGTTTGACTACCTAGGTATCCGCCTCTCTGACACCATGAGGTGGAACAGTCTCCTCTATAAAATGTTATTAAGTCACAAAAGGGTGGTGGGAGCTCATCTTAAGGAACAGAGGTCATCTACCCTCAAACCTATTGCCCCGGTGTTAGATATTTACATGGCAAGATGCGTTAGTGCGGCGCTATACGGGGCAGAGCTTTGGGGAGCCCAGAATGTAGACCAGCTATCCTGCTCAGAAAATAAATTTCTGAAGGATTTGATATGCCTCCCCAATAGTACCCCCACTCTTCCACTGCTCCTGGACATGGGTTGTCATTCCATCAAAGACCAGGCTAGACTGAGACCCCTTCTCCTCTGGGCCCGCATATGGAGGGTCCCTGAACTCGGCAGCTATGCAGAGGGGTTTAAGGAAGTACCATCTATGTCTGGTTGGTCAAAAATAAGGTGGTTAATGGACATAAAGCACTTGTTAGGTGAGTTGGGTCTTGGAGAGGCTTGGCACTCCAGGTCCGACCCTCCCAAGTCAGTTCTGAAAAGAGTGTATCGGAATTGGGTAACGAGTAGGAGAAACACCGAGTCGGTGCCCCACCTTATGTTTGAATGCCCTGCCTATAGCGGTGTGCGCACCCGCTACACTTCTCCAATTTCATAAAACTCACCCGCCGATGGGAGGCTCCAATGAGACTTCTGGGAAGTGTAGTGCGGAAAGCACACAATCAATTCCTGTATGGACTCCACAAGTGGGCCCGTCCTCGATCCCATGTACGGCCTCCCATCGGCTGGTAAGTCATATGAAATTGGAGAAGTGTAGCGGGTGCGCACACCGCTTCCGTTAAAGCCCCTGAAGAGCAGCAGATGGAACTTCGAAACGCGTCGGGCAGATCCATTACGGAGCGGCGTCTACAAGCGGATCCCCATCCTCACCTACACATAAATAAAGCTGCTGCTCGCGTGCTACTCAAAGGTGGACAACCTGGGAGCGAGAATATATATATATATATATAGGTTTCACATACCTTATAGTTAGGAATTAGCATTTAAAAAACCTTAGAAATTCACTGTAAAAACCATAGGTTTAACACACATTATAGATAGGAATTAGCATTTAAAAAACCTTAGAAATTCACTGAAAAAACCATAGGTTTCACACATGTTATAGTTAGAAATTAGCATTTAAAAAACCTTAGAAATTCACTCAAAAAAACATAGGTTTCACACATGTTATAGTTAGCTGGACATTACACATTATCACATTTCGATTGGCAGAGGATATTCTTCTTCGTATTCTAGATTTTCTAGTTTTTTCAAGTTCGGGTCAAAATAGTACTTCACGTCTTCTGCAGCAATAGAATTTTCCCATTCGATCCATTTTGGATCTAATGCCACTGTTTGTAGATTGACTGGGCTTCTCAATGCCTCAAAGGCAGATTCTGCTGTATAAACAGTTATTCTTCTGCCTTGGGCTAGGGCTCTTTCTTTTGCTACAGCAGTTTGGACCGCATTTACAATATTTTCTGTAGAACTGAATTTCATTTCAGCTTTTGTGTACAAATGTGATTTGTAAGCTATTGGTACCCTTTCTCCCTCGTTAGAGGTCAGGTACGTGAATCCGCTTCTTCCTGGGATGACTCGGATTACAAGGTTGCGTGTGTTGTCGCGTGTTTCTAATTTTGTTTTAGCTAGCATGTCTGTTTGCAAAGATCTCAAAATTTCTGAGTCCAATTGATTTGTTTAAAATCAGGTTTTATTAATTCATAGAGAGGTTTAACCCTCTCTTCATAATTTAGAATGTAAGTTCTTCCGAAATTCAGAAAACCTAGTATTGATTGCAAGTTCCTCAGCGTTTTTGGTGCTTGGAGTACAGCGCACTTCTCTAAGAAGTTGTCTGCTAGGCTTTTGCCTTCACTTGATAATTCATATCCTAAAAACAGGACAGTTTGATGGGCAATTCGTGACTTTTTAAAGTTGAATTTGTAACCCTCAGCTGCGAACCCAAGTATTATGGTGTTCACTCGTTTCAAGTGAGTATCCAAGTCGTCATCTGTGAGATAGATGTCATCGACATAAGGTAATGCCTCATCATCATATATTTGTAGCAACTCTGTTACCCTTGCTGAGAATAATCCTGGGCTATTCTTGAATCCCTGTGGGAGACAACAGAAATTTTTCTGCGACCCCATTATTGAGAAAGTGGTCAAATATCTGCTTTCAGGTGCAATGTTTTGACAAAAGAATCCATTAGAAATATCTAATGTAGTTTTGTATTTTTTGTGCACGATGTTATTCATTAGTGCTGCACTGTGTGAGTTTTGTACTGCAAATGTCTTGCAACATGAGTTAAGGTGTCTGTAGTCCAAAACTAGACAATATGAATCGTCTGGCTTGGAGACAGGAAACAAAGGATTGTTCATTTGAGAGGTGCATGTTTCAATTACCCCTTGGTATTCAAGTTGATCTAAGATCTCCCTGACTTGTTTTTTAGCTTCTTGCTTAATTGGGTACTGCCTTTGTGCAGTGGGTTGACATTTTAACTGGATTTTGTGAGGAGGGGAGTCCTCATCCCATCCTACATGGTTTTTATATAATGCAGGAGCTTGGGCTACTGCCCATTTTCTTGCATATGTGTATTTTTTATGAATTGGGATTTGATCTGAGAAGGCAGGCATAATCATTTCTTCGCCACGAGGGCACTCCCTGACAAACTCTGGTGGCCAGTCTTTCTCAGCTAACAGAATATCATAGCCTTTTGAGAGTTTTTTCCAGAAGAGAATTTTTATTTTCCTGGTGTTATCGCCCTCTATACGTAATGTTATTTCATATAGTTTGTGGGGCACACTAACTCGTGTGTCTGCAGTTTCCACTTGAATGTACTCATTCGTGTCCACTGTCTCCAGAAGATTCATCAGGGTCTTGTGAGCTATGGTCACTTCTGCTCCTCTGTCTAGCGTTGTCTGTGCCCACTCTCCGTTTTTCAGCTGTGTCCTCAGTATCCTCGGCATGTTCGATTACTTTAATACTGGCTACCTTTTTTCTTGGAAATTGTGATTTTTTACTTTGATGAGCAGGTTCCTTGTCTTTGGACTTGACGTGCTCTTCTCTTTGTTCTGAACGTCCTCTTCTTTCCGATTTCTGTGAGGAAGATCGAGACAGATTTGGTGAGAAGGATCTAGAGGGACGTGTATCAATATCACGATATCTATCAGGTTTCTTCAGATTGTCCCTATTTCTAAGATTATATCTTTTCTCAGAGGGCTCCCTCTGGGGAGACTTGTGTCCTTGGTCCGGAGATCTTTCTCTCCGCCAAGGAGACCTTCCTCTAGACTGGAATCTTTTTTCTTTGGGAGTGGATTGTTTATTTCCATCCCAGCTCTTTTTCGGAGTGTTTAGATTATTTTTAATAAATATTTTTTCAGGATTTTCTGTTAGTTGGGGTTTCACTGGTTTCTTACCCAAACTATCTCTACCTAGTTCTTCATAGCATTTTTCTATGATTCTGGCAAGTTCAATTGGTTGGTCTGTTATATCTGTTTCTTTCAATTTCTGGCGGATCGCCACAGATGCTGGACCGTATTCATTTTGGAACTGTCCTAGTACATCTGGTATTACCGCCATGGACGGAACACCATGTGTTTTTGTGTAAATGGAAGCAAAGACTATGCCCCAAGTGTCACAGTCCTCCACATGTGGTGCGATCCCCATTGGGAGACAGATAGTCAGAATTCTGTGTTTCTCAATTGGAGTAGTATTGGGGAATACTGCCTCCACTTGAGTTATTTTTTGTGCTAACCAAAATGGGATTTGTTCCCGTTTTATTGGTACTTTACCAAGACATGATTGTATGTTCTGTGGTGTAATTTTGTTTGTGTTTCCCTGATGAGGGGTCAGCTGTGTAATGTTAACAGCTGGTTGGACTGTTGAAGTCCGCATTACATATTGGACTAATTGTCTATGTTTTTTAATCAGTGTTTTTAGCTGGGCTAAAAGTTCAGCAACTGACATTCTTTCGATGTCTGGATGAGGTGTGTAGCTGGCTAGAACCGGCCACGTTGCTCCTGGGATCCCTAGTGGACCGAGCCTGGTGATGTGATCATTATGTTTTAGGGCGCCTTTAAACCAGAGCATGTGCTCTTGGTAATTTAATGGGATTTCAACATCCTCGAAAGGAGTGTAATCTTCCGGAGGTTCCTCTATTTTGTAATAGTGGAAGTCGTGTGTGACAGCGTTTGCTGCTGGAAAGTTTATCCATGTGTAGAATACCTCTGTCTGCCGATATTCATGGGCCTCTACCACAAATATGACTGTACCACCTTGTGATGTCAGTCCATTTTTTATAAGTTTAAGAGTTATAGATCTTCTTACGTTGACCGGAATGATTATAACATTCGGGTCCGTCTGTAGGAGACTCGTGTCTTCCTCTAGGAGTCGAGCTGCTATTCTAGCTGTCTCCGCTTCATTCTCACCTTCCACCATTTTACTGACAGAAAGTTTCTTTTTTGCAGATCAAGTTTCAAGGAAACAAAGATTAGGTGCACAATATTTTGGAACACTGTATCCTTCAACGTTGAATAAACCAAAAACTATACATAGGAATCTCTTCCTACTAAGTTCCGGCAGATTTTAACCTCTCACCCACTCCAGACGTCTATTGGAGTATTTACGGACAAAAGGGTCTATGTGAAAAAGCACGACTGAGTTACTCTAACGTCTTGCATTAGTTTTATCACCTTACCAAACTTTGGGCGCCATGTAGTGTAGTTCCTATATTCCCAATAGGCTCTGCGCATGGGAATAATATACTCAGCAGTGTAGACGTAGGACTGAGGTCGACTAGGTCTCTACTGATTATATTAGACTTAAGTTTCGCCAGCTAGCTCAGAGTTCACTAGAAACTTTCTCGAATAAACGAGGAGGGGTTTAACCTCCCTGGATAGACAAGAAGGGATTAGCTCCTGACAACCATATAACATGACAACTTTGTTCTCCCAGAATAAGAGTGTATCTCCAGAGTCGTGTGAAAACAATAGACAGCTATTTCATTCAGTCAATCGTGCGTACTTAGTTTCACCAGAGTGCAGAGAAAATAGAGACGGACGTTTTCAATAAAAGGTGTAATTTATTGAGCAGTCTTCTTTCTCATGCAAGAGAAATGAATTGCCATAATTGCAATACTTAATGTAAAGTAAAGTGCGTACAGTAAAAATAGGAATATAAAATAATACTGTAAAAGCATTGATATAGCCATAAAATAATTTAAAATGGATAAAACCTATACATTCATATTTACATTGGCTAACGTACTCAACTGGTGCTTCTAACTAAGCCTACCCCGGTGTACCTGACCTAAGCCTAATACGTGGGAAGGAGCAAGTAAGTAGCAGTTTAAATTAAGTTGTTTTGCCAATGATCTGAATCAAGAATTCTCTTTAAGGGTTTAGTCAGCTCCGTACCTTGGTATTTAGAAAGCAGGAGGTCTGGTATCTCTTTGTCAGGACTCGATATCCCAGCAACCCGCGAGGGTAGGCTGGGAACGCCGGAGCTGGATTTTCTCGGCTGGAGAAAAAGACAGCATCTTTCTCAGCAAGTCAAAGAGGAGGGGCAGCGTCCTTGGGCTCTCGCATCAGCTGGGCTCTCGGGCAAGTTGATACTGCTCTGCTCTAAAATCACCACCGCCTGTTTGCTTAAGGCAACGTTGGTATATTTACACCTGAAAGGTGCCGGGATTGACGTAAGGGTGGACATAAGGCGATCCTTCCGCCATCCTTGCCCGTCTGCCACCTTTCTTCCCCCCGCCATATTACAATGGCGGGGGACCATGGTGGTGGGGTGAATTTCGTCCGCCGCTTTTCCGGTGCGGTCTCATTGCGACCGTGGCGGAAAAGGCCTGATATGCACAATGCCAGGGACAGACTGATTTGCATATAGCCAGGTTCTGAGCCGGGGTGGGGCAGTGAGATAAATAACGGTGATGGATCAAGCCCTGATCTTTGGACTGGGTAAGAGTGGTCTGCTCAATTCAGACACTCTGTTCATCACCACCCCCTTTTCTAAATCATGATATGCACAATGCGGCAGGCACCGCGCAGTGCCTGCTGCTTTGTGCATGCAAATGCACAGCATGCATTTTTTAATTTGCGGCAGGTGCTGCATAAAGCAGCACCCGCCGCAATGTTAAATATACGGGATGTGACCGCCAGGGTGGGGGTCACATCCTAATTCCAACGGAGGGAACGCCTTCATAATCGACCCCTATGTCAGGTGATCAAGGCTCCTGTGGGAGCTGAAACACGGCATGCCGCCAAGAACACAATAAAGGATTCATTTTGGCACTATACCGTGGTCCGGACCTGTTGATTTGGAAGGAATCCATCGATGTTACGGGTGTAACGGGACATATATATAAATATTGTAAATAGTTACTGGCATATATAATTATTGGTATGCTTTGATGTGCCTTAATTTGCGTTTCAGTCGCAGATAACTAGTGCTTTAACCCAGTCGACATAGAGCACATTTTTCCATAGTATTTCTTCACTATTTATGATTGGGTCACGTGGCGATTCCACGAATGAGAAAAGAGTGTTTTGTTATTTGAAGGTGACCATTACTGCGTGTCCGCTATGTGATCAAGGGCAGCTCCTGCCCGAAACGCGTCGTGCCAAAGAAAACCTGTAAAAAGGATAATAAACTTACCTGTGACACTCGTAATGCTGCGTGGTGGTCCGTGATTCCTGTGGTCAGAACCGATTCAAGTAGAGACCTGGTTATATCAACCGCGAAAGTTTTTGGTTGCTTTCGCTCCACGGACCCCGCCCTGATAGCTGGTGGCCGCCCTCAACCTCACGTTGCTGCTGATCAGGAAGGAAATCACTGGCTGGTTGAACCCTTGTGAGCTGGAAAGAAGGAAAACCGTTCACTGAGGACGCCGACGCTTGAGTCGGAGGACCCGCGAAGGCTTGACCTCTGGTGCGGTGAGTAATTCAGAGCATTCACAAGACGGGGCTGCATGCTACGGAACACATGGATTGTTTCCTTTGTTGAAAACGCCGATTTGCAGATGAATTGCAGGCGGACAGTATACAGGTGAACGAACATAACGTAAAGGCAAATATGTTAAGCAACGCAGTACGTGAAAGAGAGTTGAATGCGGATGCTTTATTTGATAACGTCACGAAAACAAAGACTGTAACTACCAATGCGCAGAACAACAGCAGTGAGGATATTAATAAAGATACAAATATACTATTGAGAAATCTGGAGAAAAAAATTAAAGCCGAGATAACCAAGTGGTGGGAAAGTAAATCACTAACCAAGTATGTCGAAGTAAACAGGGTCCCACGGGGACTGCTCATACTCTTGGCTCCCAGCTTTGGGAAACCCAACCCGGCAATGCTACTCAAGTGGGGAGAAAGCAACTTACAACAATCAATGAATCTCATACGTATCTTAATAAAGTATGCAGACATAGATCGTCTAACACTCATCACTGAAATTGAGGAAATCGAACATGAGTTGAGTAAAGCTGAAAAACAGGATTGGATTTTGACGAAAATGAATGAAATTAAAGAACGTTTAAAAAAACATGAGGAAAAATAAAAAATAGAAAGGTACATAAATTTGCCCGGGACTTAGATTACTATGAAAGAGGGCAAATCTACACATTTGCGAAAAAATACGATAACATTCGTAAAATGAAAGGAACCAGCATAACCAAACCGAATACTTTGGAAGCAGGCCAGCAAAAATCAATTGTGGACGGACCCGAAACTGATACAGAGTCACTCACAAGTGAATTCAGCGTCAATTCTGCGAGTACCAGCACAAGCAGCGCAGGATCCACACATGCCATTCCGGGTTTGGGAGATGAGATAGATTTTTTAGTACAGGACCGATTAAAAACACTGAGGCCGAGAAAGGACAAAAATCAGGCAGACAAAGGCGGGACACCATTAGGAGAACCAACCGCAGGAGGCGCAAGCGGCAAGCCAAGAAAGAGGCAAAAATACTGGCGCAAAAAGAAATAATCAACGAAAACACGGTGGTTAACTTAAGTACATTAATTCTTACGAAGGCAGAAGAGCAACTGCTTTCGTTAGGCCTGAACTACTTTTCTAACACGAATTTTGATTACGCCACGCCTCGGATTGATCTATTCCTGTTCATCAGAAAATTGAAGTTAAAGAAATTTTACGCAATGAAGGAAGTGTGGGAAGATAAACAAGGAAAAACAAATACCACAACCGGCTCAGGCGTGCAGGTTGCAGAAATACCGACCTTATGGACACTACATGGACTGTGCAATGAAGAAGAGCAGAATTCGCAAGTACCTACCCAAACTAAATTAAGAGAACTAAACTTGTTGCAAAAGGGTGCAGGAGAAAGTCCCTTCAAACCCAAATCCTCTTTCATTCCTCTGATGCCGAGAGACGCCATTGATGTTTTTCATGATCGCATCATTGAAGAAATCAAGGACCTGAATTGCTCCATCAATCGAAACAGAAAATATCGAATGGATCAAAACCAAATTAATTTCAAAAAATTCATTGACAAAATGGCCAATATTTCATCTATCATCGTGAAAAAATCCGATAGAGGTGGCAACATCGTCCTGTGGCCTAAAGAACAATATGATGCGGAAGCAAAAAGACAGTTGGATAACAATGATTGCTATGAAAAAAGCATGTTGAAAAATTATAATAAAGCAAAAGACAACATTAAAAAAGAACTTCAAAAATGGAAGAATGAGGGACTAATAACGAATGAAGAATTTAATTTCTTATTCAATTGTCATCCTAAATTACCTTTTCTTTATTTGTTACCCAAGCTGCATAAAAACATTACCCCTGTTCCAGGACGCCCAATCATATCAGCAATTGGAAGCATGACGGAACATGTAGATCAATACATAGACTTCTTTCTACAGGACCTAGTAAAAACTATGCCTTCATATCTAAAGGATACAGGTGATTTTCTGAAACGCATTGATGATATGACTTGGACCGATGATTTGGTATTATTGACTTTAGACATAGAGTCACTATACTCTAGTATCCGGCATGAATGTGGTTTACGTGGGGTGGAGCATTTCTTGAACAGTGGACCTGCTGAGTATGTTATGCACAACAGAATGCTCATGTCCCTCATTACTTGGTGTTTAAACAATAATTACTTTTCATTTGGAAAGAATGTTTTCAGGCAGAAACAAGGAGTTGCCATGGGGGCCTGTTTTTCCTCGAGCTACGCGGGGTTGCACGTGGGCTTCTGGGAAAGGCAGGTCCTCATGAGGGAACATAAGGAAATCTTTGACCAAAAGGTCGTCTCTTGGCTTCGTTATATAGACGATGTTTTCATTGTATGGAAAGGCAGCATGAACAGTGCCCAGGAATTTGTCGACATGTTGAATATTAATGACTTTAACTTGCACTTCACATCCCATTGTAGTACCACCATGATAGAGTTCTTAGATGTGCAAGTGCAGATAATTGAGAACAAACTTACCACTACAGCATTCAGAAAACCTACAGCCGGCAATGCTATGCTTCATGCGTCGAGTGCACACCCGCGACATTTGATAGCTAGCATCCCCTATGGGGAAATGTGACGGCTCAAACGCATTTGTAGCACAACAGAACAGTTTGACATATGTAGTAAGCAAAGTCTTGATCGCAAGAGACGCAGAGGGTACACTGAGGACATCCTTAACAAGGCCATACTAAAAACAAATGAGAGACCTAGATCTGCTTTACTACCCAACATAACAGAACATAATGGGGACACAATTGAAGGTAATGCCGCACCCAGATTAATTACCATTTACAGCAGACAAGAACGTAAAATACGCAGCATTCTTAACAAAAACTGGCCCATAGTATTAACGGACCCCATTTTAAAACCTAATCTACCTGAGAAGCTCAGTGTGACATTCAGAAGGGCTAAAAATATGGCCACACTGTTGTCTCAGAACACTATCACGGAGGTTCCAACCATTCAAACGTGGCTACCAGTTAAAAATGGTTTCCTTAAATGTGCGACATGTCGCGCATGTAACTTTGGTGCTAATACCACCAAGTACAGAACCCCTTTTAAAGCTCAGGATCAAATAATCAGGGGTAAATTTGACTGTCGCACAGAAAATGCCGTTTACGTTCTTACCTGTACCTGCGGGCTCAGATACGTAGGTAGCACCAAGAACCCAGTATACATGCGGATACTACAACACATCCGTGCCATCATCAACTGCGACCCCGCCTACCCGGTAGCCAGACATTTTAAGACCAGTCATAACAGATGTTAACTGTTTATCCTACTTTGTTATTGACATGGCACCGGTACAGAAAAGAGGCGGGGATAGAGATAAAGCATTGAGACAATTAGAAACAAGATACATTCTAAATCTGAACAGCAAGTCTTCGAATGGCCTTAACGACAGAGAGGATATACACACCTTTCTGTAGTATATTCAATTTTTTACATAACTACGCAACTCTGTCTGTGCATGGGTATTACAGTAAATTACAGTGAGGAACCTATAAAATAAAAACATTAGTTTAAAATGAAGGTTAATAATATTAGCTGCTATTTTACTACATTCACTCACATATTTTTAACATCACCTGTCTAGCACTATTTTTTGCACTATTAACACTCAGCACTTTTCAGACTAGGGTTGTTGAGATATATGGATAATTGAAGAGAAGTTGGTTAATCCCGGGAGCGGGGCTGATCCGAAACCCACAAATTATCCTAGCACTAGCACTTTATTTCGGGATGACAGCAGTTGCACATACAATACCACAGTAACATCTAGAATAGACCTCAGGGAGGCAGCATCATTTGCACTATTGGTTCTGCATTCATGCAGGGAAACCACTTTGCACAATTAAACAGCAATATTTGCACACAAACCCGCGTATATTTTTGCACATGTAACATAGAAATGTTTATTTATTATCATATAGATATTTTTTTATATTTTTTTATATATGGAGATTTTTATACTGGGTTTTATTACAGTGATTTTAACATATTTATGCAAGTTAATATGTTATTTATGTCAAATAATGTGTGCAGAAAGTGCTTTAGTATGATGTAATTTATTGCTGCTTGCTTATTTGCACAATTCCACGCATTCATGCGGAAATAATGTAAATAGTTACTGGCATATATAATTATTGGTATGCTTTGATGTGCCTTAATTTGCGTTTGATAAATAGTGCTTTAACCCAGTCGACATAGAGCACATTTTTCCATAGTATTTATTCACTATTTATGATTGGGTCACGTGGTGATTCCACGAATGAGAAAAGAGTATTTTGTTATTTAAAGGTGACCATTACTGCATGTCCACTATGTGATCAAGGGCAGCTCCTGCCCGAAACGCGTTGTGCCAAAGAAAACCTGTAAAAAGGATAATAAACTTACCTGTGACACTCGTAATGCTGCGTGGGGGTCCGTGATTCCTGTGGTCAGAACCGATTCAAGCAGAGACCTGGTTATTTATATATATATTCAATGAAAAAACCATAGGTTATAGACCATATATAGTTAGGAATTTGCATTTACAAAACCTTGAAAATTCAATGAAAAAACCATTGGTTATAGAACATATATAGTTAGGAATTTGCATTTACAAAACCTTATTTTACTCGCATAAAACCATTGAAATTCCATATATAGTTAGATGCGCTAACTATATATCGCGCACCCGCAATCCACTGCTGATGATGTCACATATTACATCATTCATGACATGGTCAGTGACATCACTGATGACATCACTGATGACATCTCAAATGACATCACTGATGACATCACTGATGACAACTCAAATGACATCACTGATGACATCTCAAATGACATCACTGATGATATCACTGATGACAACTCAAATGACATCAGCGATGACATCTCATTTGACATCACTGATCACATCACTGATGACATCACTCATGTGATAATACAATGAACCTCTTCAGACTCTTATATAACCTTACATACACTCAGTATAAACAGACACTCACAGACTGTCACTCATCCATGGAGTTACTCACACACCTAGTCAGTCATGCAAAGAATCAATCACACCTCCATTTCCTCAACTATACAGTTATACACATCTTACTTATTCAAACATATACTAACACATATTTACTCTCTTATACAATCCCTGATACAAGTTCACAATGATCCATACAGCCACTCACACATTCACTGGCTCTTATGCACAGTTATTTATATATGTCAACTCTCAGATGTATTGTCTTTTACATACGTACTTACTTGCACATGTAGCACTGAGATATCCATTCACTCACCAACACACCCATGCACAGTCAACCGCCCATATAGCTGTTTCCACATGCACTCTCGAACTCATACACCTAGTGAATCAACTGCTTACACATCTATGCACAGAGTCACACACCTCCCAGCCACCCACACACATACTCAGTCTCCCATTCAAATACTTGAGCAACCAATCAATAACCCATATAGTTATCCATATAGCTACTGATCAACACATGCAGCAGCTTACACAACAACAGACATACTGATGCACAAATTAAGACAGTTTAGTCACTAACCCATGCACTCAGTGAGACACATTTAATCACTCTTTCATACAGTCAGTCATGCACCTACTAAATTCTTCATCCAGACACTTATACATCCACTCATTCTTCAATATGTAAAACATATTTAAACTTTACAGAAACATACAGTCACTGGATGTTGTCATCAGTGATGTCATCAGTGATGTCACTGACCATGTCATGAATGATGTAATATGTGACATCATCAGCAGTGGATTGCGGGTGCGCGATATATAGTTAGCGCATGTCAAGTCAAGTCAAGTCATAAAATTTATATAGCGCACTACATACCCAGAGGGTTTCAAGGCGCTTGGGGAGGGGAGGGGGGTTATTTGTCAAATATCCACGTTTTAAGTTGTTTTCTGAACGCTAGGTGATTCTGGGTGAGGCGAAGGTAAGCGGGGAGTGAGTTCCATGTTTTGGCAGCCAGGTATGAGAAGGATCTGCCTCCCATGGTGGTTTTGTTGATGCGAGGGACAGTGGCGAATGCTTGGCTGGAAGATCGAAGTTGGCGGGAGGGGGGTGTAGAAGGACAGTCGAGAGTTGAGGCAATCTGGTCCGATGTCGTAGAGTGATTTGTGTGCGTGGGTAAGCAGTCGGAAAGTGATCCTCTTATTGACGGGTAGCCAGTGGAGGTCTTTAAGGTGACCAGAGATGTGTTCGTTGCGTGGGATGTCTAATATGAGCCTGGCTGAGGCGTTTTGGATTCGTTGTAGTTTCTTCTGTAGTTTGGCGGTGGTACCTGCGTAGAGGGTGTTTCCGTAGTCCAGTCGGCTCGTGACCAGAGCATGGGTGACTGTTTTCCTTGTTTCGGTGGGGATCCAGCGAAATGTTTTTCTGAGCATGCGAAGGATGTTGAAGCAGGATGAGGATACGGCGCTGACTTGTCTGTTCATTGAAAGTGAAGAGTCCAGGATGACGCCAAGGTTCCGTGCGTGGTCTGTCGGGATGGGTGCTTTTCCGAGGGCTTCCGGCCACCAGGAGTCGTCCCAAGCAGAGGGGGATTTACCTAAGATGAGGACTTCTGTTTTGTCTGAGTTCAGTTTCAGACGGCTTTGTTTCATCCATTCGGCGACTTCTTTCATTCCTTCGTGTAGGTTAGTTTTGGCGGTGCTGGGGTCCTTGGTGAGAGAAAGGATCAGTTGAGTGTCATCCGCGTAAGAGATGATGTTAAGGTTGTGTTGGCGGGCGATGGTCGCGAGGGGGCTCATGTATACGTTGAAGAGGGTGGGGCTGAGTGAGGATCCTTGTGGTACGCCGCAGATGATTTCAGAGGCCTCGGACTTGAATGGTGGGAGGCGGACTCTCTGGGTTCTTCCGGAGAGGAACGAGGTGATCCATTCCAGTGCCTTTCCTTGGATTCCAATGTTTTTGAGGCGCTGTAAAAGGGTGCTGTGGCAGACTGTGTCGAAGGCTGCAGAGAGGTCGAGGAGGATGAGGGCGACTGTGTCTCCATTGTCCAGTAGAGTTCGAATGTCGTCTGTTGCTGCGATGAGGGCGGTCTCAGTGCTGTGTTTGGCTCGGAATCCAGATTGTGAGGAGTCGAGGGATTTGTTGGCTTCGAGGAAGGCGGCGAGCTGGTTGTTGACAGCTTTCTCGATGACTTTGGCCGGGAATGGAAGAAGTGAGATGGGGCGGTAGTTTTTGAGTTCGGTGGGGTCTGCTGTTGGTTTTTTCAGAAGAGCGGTGAGTTCAGCGTGTTTCCAGTCTTCTGGGAAGGTAGCGGAGTTGAAGGAGCAGTTGATGATGTCTCGGAGGTGCGGAGCTATGACGGAGTCTGCTTTGTTGAAGATGTGGTGAGGGCATGGGTCTGTGGGGGATCCAGAGTGGATGGAATTCATCAGGCGGATGGTGTCCTCAGTGGTGATTGGGTTCCAGGCGTTGAGGGTGTTAACGGGGGGAAGATAGTCAGCTGATGGTAGGGTGGGTTGGCTTCCGGGTTGGTTGTCAAAGCTGTTGTGGATGTCAGCAATCTTGTTGTGGAAAAAAGAGGCTAGGGAATCGCAGAGAGTTTGAGAGGGGGTGATGTCGTTGGAGTTGGCCGAGGGGTTGGAAAATTCCTTGACGATGTTGAAAAGTTCCTTGCTGTTGTGGGCGTTGTTGTCGAGTCGATCCTTGAATGCTGTTTTTTTGGCTTTTCGGATCAGTTGGTGGTGAGTACGGATGGCGTTTTTGAAGGCGTCCTTGTTGCTGGTGGATGAGTCTTTTTTCCAGGCCTTTTCAAGGGAGCGGCATAGTTTCTTGGATTTCTTGAGGTCCTCGTTGAACCATGAGGCCTTCTTGATTTTGTGTAGGCGTTTTTTCAGTGGTGCTAAGGTGTCTGCGGTGTTGGATAACCAAAGGGTGAGGTTGGAGGCGGCTTCGTTGGCGTCAGAAGAGAGGGCTGGGGAGGTTTGAAGGAGCGATGAGGAGATCTGTTCCGTGGTGATTTTGTTCCAGTTTCTTTGTAGAGTTGGTTGGAGGTGGATGATGGGTTTCGGCTTGTTGTAGGTGAAGTGGACGCAGCTGTGGTCAGTCCAGAGGAGATCCGTAGTGTGGCTGAAGGAGACATGATTGCTGGAGGTGAAGATGGGGTCGAGTGTGTGACCTGCGATGTGGGTGGGGGAAGTGACCAGTTGTTTAAGTCCGAGGTTGGCGAGGTTGTCTAAGAGGGTGGCGGTGTTGCGGTCGTTGATCTTCTCAAGGTGGAAGTTGAGGTCTCCCAGGAGGATGTAGTCTTTGGAGGGGAGCGCGTGTGGGGTGATGAAGTCCGTGATGTCTTCACTGAAATTTGCGCGGGGTCCTGGTGGTCTGTAGAGGAGGGTGCCTCTGAGAGTGGTCTTGGGGTCGATGTGGATCTGGAAGTGAAGGTGTTCGGAGTTGGCGAGGTTGGCGTCCGAGCTGGTTGAGATGCGGATTGATTTCTTGTGGACGATAGCGATTCCTCCTCCTGTTTGGTCGGTGCGGTCTTTGCGTGTAATCTTATAGTCGTCAGGGATAGCGATGGCGATGTCAGGGGCGGAGGAGGCGTTCATCCATGTTTCCGTTAGGAAGGCGACGTCTGGAGAGATGGTGTCTAGTAGGTTCCAAAGGTCAATGGCGTGCCTGTGGACCGAGCGGGTGTTGAGAAGGATGCATTCTAGGTGGTTGGGGTCGGGAATCTGTGGTGTGGTCGGAGCGGAGATGTTGACGGTGCCGCTGAATTTGCAGGAGTAGCAAGAGAAAGGTCCATGGGTGTGGCCAGGGGCGGCTTGGACGCAGTTGGGGGCGCGGCCGGGGTTAAGGGCTAGGAGGGTGGCTACATCGTAGGTAATGCGGGGTTGGGCAGCGCGAGGGGCAGGGGGACTGGCGCTGGGCGCGGTCCAGGCGCGGACGGGCGTAGACGGGCTTACCTTTGGCGCACCTTCGGCGTGTCCGAAGCGCGTGGACGCTGCGCGTGGAGGCATTGGCCATAAATGGAGGGTGGAGGGGGCGGAGCGTGGGAGGGTCAGCAGCTGGGAGGCGGTAGCGGGGAGGAGGGGCAGGGAAAACAACAACAGCAGACAAGATGGAGGTCAGAGGGGAGGCGAGGCAGGGGCAGTAGGTCGCCAGCGAATGAAATTACTTTAATAATGCACGTTGCTGCCAGGTGAAATGCAGTGCAGGGCGGGCGGCGCTATAGTCACAAGCGCTGATAGCAATGAGATTACACAAAACACTGCGCAAATGTGATAAAAGCAGGCGAGCCGATTTTAAAGATAGCAGCACAGGTCACAAGCGCTGATAGCAATGAGATTACACAAAACACTGCGCAAATGTGATAAAAGCAGGCGAGCCGATTTTAAAGATAGCAGCACAGGTCACAAGCGCTGATAGCAATGAGATTACACAAAACACTGCGCAAATGTGATAAAAGCAGGCGAGCCGATTTTAAACACGGCGCTATTTACTGTAATGCAGGCGATACCACTGAGATAAATAAATAATGCAGGCGATACCGTGCAAGTAGCAGTGCGATCCCCAGCAAGATAGCAGCACAGGGAGAGGAGCAAGGAAGGAGCAACCGGTCAGGAGCGAGTCCGCATCTAACTATATATGGAATTTCAATGGTTTTATGCGAGTAAAATAAGGTTTTGTAAATGCAAATTCCTAACTATATATGTTCTATAACCAATGGTTTTTTCATTGAATTTTCAAGGTTTTGTAAATGCAAATTCCTAACTATATATGGTCTATAACCTATGGTTTTTTCATTGAATTTCAATGGTTTTTTAAAAGCTAATATCTGTAGCTGTAAAATGTATTCTCCTTTAAATCTTGAAATATATTTTTCATGTACTTTAGATAATTTTTTGAAAATTTTTTTTTGTTTCGCTCCCAGTCCGCGAACCGGTCTGCTTCCCGTTAGCTCAATTTAAAGCCGCGGCTTAGTACGCGAACCAGTAAACGTTCCTTTAGCGTAAGTGTTACGTTCGCATGACGTTTTGCGTTATCGCGTACTACGTCATTGGACGCGCCAAGTTAGCGGACCCGGAAGCGATCCGGAAACCGGAGCAAAGCGCGAAACGTAAATACAACAGGTCATGTGACTCGATAATAACACTTTTCATTGGTTCATTTCACTTTTGGTTTCCTAATGATGTAATACTTCGTCATGTGATGTAAAATTAACACTTTTCATTGGTTTAGAATTTTTCCTTCTCCCAAATGATGAAAACCCCTCCTTCTTTCCTCACTCTGACTTTCATCTTGGTGAGAGAAAGACCCCTTTTGATTTTTCACAAATGGCTTCAATTGTTGCTTCAGCCAGTGTACCCCCACCACCTCCTCCACCTCCTCATGGGAAGAAAAGACCACATACTTCAATAATTGTAGAAGAGGAGGAAAATCAAGAAGAGGAGGAAGAAGAAGAAATTCCTGAGTCTCTGCCAGAGGAGCCCAGGAGATATAACAGGAAAGAAAATTATATCTGGCAATTTTTTAAATTTCCAGCTGACCAAAAAAAAGTGAATGCAAGATACGTCTTTTGCCGTATTTGCGGCGAACGTCTTTCCAGGGGCACGGATAAAAAATACAGCTATGGCAATTATACAATGCACAGGCACATGGGTCGGTGGCACCCTAACAATTACAGCAATGCCCAGCTTCGCGACCAACAACAAAATCCCCCAGAAATGTCGAGAAGATCCGTTGTTCAGGAGGTATCGGGACCGGAGGCGAGGGAGATGATCCCGAACATCCAAATAACCATGGGGGAAGTGAAGCAAGTCTGTGTGTGGTGCAACCAGACACTTTGCTTCCGCGAAAGTAGCATTATCCTTATAATGAGAGCCATCAAGAATCA
Organism: Lissotriton vulgaris; assembly: GCF_964263255.1. NCBI lineage: Eukaryota > Metazoa > Chordata > Amphibia > Caudata > Salamandridae > Lissotriton > Lissotriton vulgaris. The sequence continues at coordinate 1,271,746,315 of NC_141689.1, forward strand.
TGTGTGCCCAAAACGACCCAAGAAATAAATTCTTTTTTATTTCGTTGCTCCTGTTGAGCCCTTTTCACTGAATCATTTTTGTTTCCCCCCTACCCCCCAAAAAATAAAAAAAATACAAAATGTTCAGAAAAAAACAAAAAAATATAAAAAATGTTCAAAAAAACAAAAAAATTAATAAAACAACAAAAACAAAAAAAAAGTTCTTTTCAGAACTACCTCCCCATTATTAAAAAAAATTGGTAGAATTCTTTGAACTCTGCCAAGCTCTATTTCTATTAGTTCGCTCCCAGTTCGCACTCCGGTACGCGAACTTTGAGCGAACTAAAAAAAAATTTTTTCAAAAAAGAACAGTAAATATAAGGAAATAAAACAGTTATGTTACAAAAAAGACAGCTATAGGGAGTAAAGAAAAGATACTGTTACCCGCAATTCACTTCTGATCATGTCATATTACATAATTTTTGACATGGTCAGTGACATCATCAGCAGTGGATTGCGAGTAACAGTTTTTTTTCTTCACTTCCTATAGCTGTCTATCTTGTAACATAAATGTCTTTTCCTATCCTTATACTTACTGTTCTTGTTTTAAAAAATTTTGGAGATCATTCAGAAACAGTAACATTAATAGAGACAGAATTAGTGAATAATAATGACGAAGTATGAGAAGAGAGGGAGTGAAAAAAATACTGGAAGGAGTAGAAAAATTAAGTAATAGAGAAAGGAATGAGAGAAGTAGCAAACACAGGAAAGTAATGATTAAAGAAATAAAGCAGTAGAACTAATAGATGTTAATTGTGATAGATTAAATCATTGATTGAGGGTGACGACAAGGTGTGTCCTCTCTAAAAGTTTGTTTAAGGTGAACCGTACTCTGGGTTGCATATCAAATTTATGCTTGTTGAAGAATACAGAGGAGATAATAGAGGTGAAGACCTACCATTGTAGTAAAACATGTGCACTTATTACATCATTCATAACATAGTCATTGACATCATCAGCAGTGGAATGCGGGTTATAAAAGTAGAAAACATTTACCTTATAATTCTTGATAACTTTTAAAGAAAATTTTTCATATATTCAATCTGTAAAACAGAGAACAAACATTTCCAAAACTATTAAAACATGTATTTAAAAATTAGAAAAAAGAAGGGAAAAGGTTCAAGAAGAAACAGTTTTTAAACAACTTTGACACTTACAGAAACCTCTACTTCTCTACGACCCCTACACAATCCTAAAGATATTTATTTTAAACAAACAGTATCTTCATGCTGATGAAATGAGGCCTATTTTGAAATATGATGCTTCTTTTGCATTGCTTATGTCTCACAATAGTGATGCAATAACAGCGCAAAAGACATGTAAAACCATCATAAAATTGTGTCTAACATTTTAAATGATTGTTTTAGGATGCAAATAAGATGTGTGCTTTCAAGAGCTTTCTTTGAGGTGAGGCCTATTTCTTTTTTTTAAAAAAAAACAGTACCCAGAAGTACAGCACTGTAAGCATTAAAATTGACACTTACAGAAAACTCAGCTTCTCCATATCTACCTCACATTTCTAAATGTATATCATAAGTACAAAAAGCATAACATTAATTATACATGTTAAATGGTTTATTTTTGCTGTTCTCAGAATGTATCAAATTTCACTTAAATCAGTGACTTGAAGGTATTCATCATGTAACAGCGGGGAAAAAAAAACACAATCAAAATGACTGTGTTTAAAAAACCCATACAACCTAAGAAATCTGATTTCAAAACTCCTTAAAATTAACTTACTTTCAATGACGTCGAAGTATCTCCTATGAACAGCATCCACTCTGTTGTGCTATAAATATTTTCAGCCCGCCACTTTCTGAAAGAAAACCTCCATCGATACGAAAAATATGTTACATAGAAAAAAAGACTTCACTCATTCTATCACATGTTTCCACTAGGCCAAATCATGTTGCCGCGATTCGCAAGTCTTATAATTCTTCCTATCAAATCCCGACATTTTCTATTTTCGCAACTTTCAAAAAGAAAACATTTGAGATTATTTTCACAATCCTGGACTACTAATATCTTACTCTTCTTTGTCACTCATGTTCTCCTTTTCCTATGACACTGATACTGCTTACTATGAAGCAGACTTACTTGCATCAGGTTTATATAGTTGGATTTTTAATCTAGACAGCATTGCAGACTTACATTCCCTCTACTTAAAATTTTGGTTTTAAAAACACCAGGTAAGAATTTTTAAGGTCAAAGGGCAATTTTTTTTTGAAAGTTACAACAGAATCATTGCAGAATGACCAGCCGTTTCGAGACTTTAAGTAAGCTGTATAATGTCCTGATGTTGTTGAAGGACCATCGTGATAGATAATTGCTACAGTTACAAAAGTCCTCCCTGATATTGACAGCTGAGAAGCCACAACATTTTTTATTAAAGTTGACAATTTTGATCCATCAGGCCTACATCGTTGGATCATTAAAATGACATACTGGCCATATCTACGTATAAATAATGTTGACATCATATCACATTTACATTGGCTACACTCCATGTTGTGATCCGCTGCATTTACTAGCTTATTAAAGGACACTGATTTACTGTCTGGCAAAGGTAAATATATAAATCTTTCTGAGTCTACACTAGTACTACTTGATACCATACAGTTCTCGCAGTCATGCTGCCATTGATAAGAAAGCCCAAACAGGTGATCTACATCTACACCCTCATCTTGCAATATATCAAGCATATACATTAAAAACTCCTGACAATCTTGCTGATTATTTTCAGAGAAGTCTGTTTGACCTGAACATTCATCTAACAGATAACGAACTTCAGACACACTTTCTACTTTTGTTCGATCAGTGCTACATTTCTCGAAAACAGAATTCAACAAACGGCATAAAATTTGTTCTGAATTCAACAGAATCTGTTCTTTGAAACTCTCTAGTGAAAAGAGAACATTAACCACTACATTTGCATAGCAGTTGACACCAGAACGGTTTTCAAATTGAAAACCGATAACATCTTCAACAGAATACACTTTCTTTCGGCTAACAATTTTCGGTTCATTGAGTTTCAGTCTTTTTGCAACAACCTCCCTACTATTACTGCTATTTCTACGTTTCCGGCCTACCACACGTTTCTCAAACAAAGGATATTGAGGCAAATGTGGCGCATACTCTCTTCTTAACCTATTGTATTCCTTAACACAATCTAGATCCGCAGAAATTTTTGTGACATCACAGTCAATCAAGTACAATCCCGATAAAGTTCTAACTCGTGACAATGCCACATATGCCATACCCTCCTTGAACACAGAACTGCCAATATTCACCAATGCACTGTCTACACTTAAACCTTGCGATTTATGAATTGTTACCGCATATGCCAAGCAAACAGGAAACTGTTTACGGCGAACATATAAGTCTTTAACAAGCAAAAACCTAGCAGAACAACGACCAATTTGCTGTACTTCCTCAATGCCATCAAATTTAATTCTTAAAAATTCTATTCCATCTCTATTTCTGTATTTCTCAAAATCAACAACATTACCCATTGAACCATTTACCAGACCTCTTTCTACATGTAAATTCCTTCTCAAAATGATTCGGCAATTTAAACACACATTCAAAGTCTTTTCAAAACCCGCTGTTTTAGATATAGTCTTCTCCAATGAATCCAATTTTGATTTCAAATTGTCTGACAAAATAATTGTTGATCCCATATGCTCTAATTTGTCGATAGCTTCAAGTTTCACAATCTCTTGCTTTTCTAAATTCAACATTTTGTAGTTGAAGATGGCACATTCTGCAAGAGTTGGCATCAAACATATCCCGGATTTCTTCTCAGTAATTTTCTTAAAAATATTCTCAGGCACAATCTCTTGTTTGGGATATAAATTTGACAGTAATCGTGCATTTAAAGCTTCTTTCCCATGCTCGGTCACTTTTCCAATTCTAATATCTTGTAGAATATTCTTGTAATCTTCATCCTTTGCTTGACGCATATTTTCATGCAGTTCAGCATAATTGAAGTATAACCATATATTGACGTTGCCAATGCTCCCTAGGCACTTCCTGGTATCTTCATGCGTGAGTATTTTGAACACAGGTTGACCTTTTACTGGTGTCAGCTGCAGAAGATCTCCGAAAACAATGATGTGTTTGCCACCAAATAACACATCATATTCAGTTTTAAGTATTTCTTGCATTCTCAAATGCACAAAGGCAAGCATGACATTGGAAACCATGCTTACTTCATCAATTATAAGTAGTTTCATTTTCCTCAAGACTCTTGAAACTTCACAGCAAGCATCCCCAGATAACTTGTTGTATTGTAGTTTGTTGTCATGCTCCACCGGCAGCATCAGTAGACGATGCAAAGTAATACCTTTAATGTTATGGGCTGCCAGTCCAGTAGGAGCGGTGACAACACAAGACAGCGATGACTCAGTCCTTTCCTGCAAATAACAAGAGATTGCTTTAATGAGGAAACTTTTTCCAGTTCCCGCTTCTCCACTCACGTACAGTCGGACAGGCTTCAACGATGTACATGAGCACTCGTTCTTCTCATGACTTAATCCGTGCTCAATTTCCTTGGTAACTTCATCATATATTTTCCTCTGCTCAACGTTGAGTTGTTTTTCCAAGTCTTCTAAGTTAACTGAATCCTCCTGAGCATGTGCCATGGCTCTTTCTACTTCATTCATAGCAGTGGCAGCTTCATTTTCGATAATAGGTCCTCCAAGTGGATCTTGACTCAATGAAACAGAACTCTGACTGTCCTGAGAACTGTCTCTGGCAATCTCGGCTGCAATAGTTGCTTCCTGCTCAATTTCCAAAGTTAGCATTTCTTGATATTTAGAAAAAGCAGGACATTCTATGGACTCCTTGGCTGCATTGAAAGAGTCTTCGTAACAGAGGAAATCTCCAAGCAGTTCGTCTTCTGCACGCCAAGGCTTGAAAAGTTGCAAAAGTGCTAAATAAAAGAACTCCTTTTTTTCTGGAGATTCACCACTCAATTGTCGATGGTTTACTAATTGGCATTTTCTTTGCTTGACCAGGCATCCCTCACTTCCAATTACAGCATACACTCCTTTCTCAATATCTTCTTTGATGTTCCTCTTGAATATATAATTTTGGAGAACCTCATATAGACAAACATTCTCAAGGTGACTGCTTCGATTTGGATAATATGTATCCAACATGTTGGTCTTCAAAATGTCGGTACTGTTTGGTTCCTTTTCTGCCAAATACTCAATTTCCCGGACAGGTTTTAGAACTCGATTTCGTGTTGCAGCAAGACCAAGACTCGCCCAAACGAGACTCCTGGATTTGGCATAGAGACTTGCTGAAGACAATCGATCAGAACATTCGTAAGCTCCGATTTCTCGATGCGACAACATCTTCAGACTGAAACTGAACAACTTCTTGCTGAGGCTCTTTTCATGGGAAATGTCCTCCCACATATCCTTCAGTTCGGTCTTTTCTTTTTTGGTGATGTAAGATGTCACATACCGAGCCACAGCCATACAGTTATCAGCCACAAACTGTATATCCATGTTAGCATTCCACATGGACAAAATCACTGGGTTGTAGTCATTGATGTACTTGGACTCTTCGTTCCTTTTCAAACTGTATGTATTCTTGGGTGATTTCCTCGTCACATTATGTCGCAGCGAAGACATCAAACTGTTCACTCTTCCTTTGGAAATCACCGGTCGTGGAAAGTTGAAACGACATTTGGTGTAGAACTTATCCTTGTTTCTGAATTTACGACGACAGTACTTTCCACAACGATGGCTTTGGAAACGTAGAACTTGTTCTCTTAGACTTTTCTTCTCCGTTGCGTTTGGAACAGCACACGTAGAATACTGTTCTATGAAATTCATCACTAAGTCATCCGGATCTGTTCCAAATTTAGGTGCATCCTTGATCCACAACAACATATGTATATGAGGGGCACCTCTTGCTTGGTACTCCTTTCTCCAGAAGAAACCCAACACCTCTCCAAGAGGTGGATTCTTTTTATTTGTGATGAAAGACATCATAGCTTCAAATCTATGATTGAAGTACCTGCATACATTCACTGGATCCAAAGAACACAGTTCTCCAGGTGTCTTGAATTCAATGTTTTCAATATTTCCATTTGCCTCTCGTAGAAATTCAAGTAAGTCTTCCCAGCCATACTCGGCACAGCTCAGAGTGAGGAACCATGTTGGAGTTCCTAAGTTCCTCAGCATACATTTTAAATCACCATGACGACGGTACCAGTACTCATTAGTACCACGCTGACACGCCATGAGATTAATTAAGTGAGAATCCAAAATACTGTCTTGGACATTGACTTTATGCATAAAATCACTTGCCGAGATGTTTTGCATCTGTATACCACTTTTTAAAATGTGGTTCACTGCATATGACAGTCCTGACAGATCGCTTTCAAACAAGAGATGAAACAAATAGGGAATGCATTGCCGAAACCTAGGATCTTCTGCATACAATCGTAAAGTCCGGTATTCAGACGCAGGAATTTGATGAGGTCGCTCATCATATCTTCCTCCTTGACCTGTGGGAAATAGCTGTGGGAAACACCGAGCTTCCAAACTTTCCTCCCAAACACTAATGGGACTCCCTTTGGCTTGTTTCATTTGAAACAACTCAATTGCATTCCCCATGACTTCCTTGGAATGCAAAGGATGAACACTATAATGTTCATATATTTCTTCACTTTTAGACACCTCTACTTTCTCAATTTGACCAGCACACAAAACGCTATCCTCTTCATCACTTACTTCCTCTTCTGCAACATATACATTCTTATAGTACTTATTATTTTTCTTCAAATACAAAGTTGCATTTTTCACTTTCCTAACATCCACTAAATCTTGCCATATTTTCTTATTCTTTGTCGGAACCCCATTAACCAAGATAACCAGAGGTTCCTCTTCCACTTTCTCAACTCCAATTGTGTTAATGTTTTTGTTCAAATCTAGAGGCAAATAAACAACTCTTCCCTTTAATCCTCTCTGTAAATCTGCTGGAGGCAACTTCCCTGTCTTTGGCTCCATTCTTACAATAGCCTGAAAGGGATGGATACTTTGAATCAAAATAGATTCATAAGTATTTAAATTCTTCAATTCTGAAGGAATCTCAACCAATTCCAGATTATTATGAACCGCCCTAGCAGGCATCTGGTTTTGGTTTAATTTGTTACAACAATAAGTACACACACGTTGGTCCACTCCCAAATCAAAACAATTTTCTACCATCAAGTATGTGGCAAAATCCTTCCATTCACTATTATTTTCCCTTTCACTTTTTGCATATAAATCCACTAACTTTGTCTGATTCTTATAATAAGTGCGTCGACAACATACACAAGTGAAATTAGGCCTCTCACTTGATTTCATCTGAAACGTGGCAATTTCCTTCTGAAAATAATCTGTACTGGAAACCTGTACATTATCTTCAACATTACCCTCTACTTCAGGGTCAATTTGAACATTCTCATCTTTACTACCAAAGTAACAAAACTCAATTTCTTCACAAATATTCTTCACATCTATTTCAGAACCATGCAAAAGAGCAGCACATAATTGTTTAAGCATAATTGCTGGACTCTTAGCATAATACAACATTCTCACTAATTTTCTCACTTTATTATGATGCACTGCTAGCATCCTGAAATGATGAAAAACACTCTGGCATACTCTCCTGGAAAGACAAGCCAGTGAATGACCACGCAAACCTGTCATTTGTCTCACTCTGCAAGGATCCAAATCTTGCAACAACTTCATTTTCTGCTTCAAACTTTTCTTATTAAATGTCCGTATAAAATCACAAAGCAAATTGATGGAAACCTGTCGCACACTGCAAATAGAACTACACTTCCAAATGTACACAGGACCCTTAGGACGTCTTCCTAAAACCTCATCACTTAGCGCCTCTTCTGTCTCTGTTGTCACAAGTTGTTCTTTTTCAACTGGACAACAATCCTTCACTTCATAAGCTCGACCACTGGTGTCAACTGCAAACACCAAATCATTATCCTGAAAATAACTCTCCTCATTAAAAAATGCCTCACAACTTGAGCTATGCATCCATTCTCCGGAAAAAACTTCACAAAAGTTAGTACGATTTACTACTCTTTTCCATCTACTTTTTGTTTTGAAATCAGAAATTACCTTGCTTAGTTTACTAATTCTATTGATTACCAAAATAAACAACTTTCGCCTAATTTCAAAAGCATGATCAATAATTTTCTCTACATTTTTCTTCTTCTTATAAAATGCTGTTTTCTGTTGGCCTTTCTTTTTAATATTTTTCATTAAATTAACTAATATCCTATTACGGAACATTCGATTTCGAATGTCCCTAAACTGTTGTTTCCTTCTACTATCATGCACAGAGTTATCTCTTCCTCTACCAGTAACATTTGTGATGGGTCTCTCCTTTCCATTTAAATTACTTTTCTTTTGGGGAATTGAAACATTTTTTTGAGCAAAACTTTTTTTACTACAAATATTTCTTAAGAATGATTTCGTGGTCTTACCCGGACCTTTCTTGGTGTTTTGACAAGTATTTGTGGAAGAGGACTGCTGCAATAAAACATCATCCTGCTGTCTTTGACGTTTTCTAGCCTTTCGAATACGATTTTTCGTTGGCATTTTTCAAATTAAAAAAAGATCTGCAGTTGAATCTGTGGAAAAATATAATATAAAATGTTATTAATCAATATTACCAAACAGTAAATAAATAACAGTCATCTAAACCTTAATGCCCTACTAATTATTTAACATACCAAATGTTTTCCACCAGCACTGCATCACAAAAATGACACACAGTGGTACAAAACAGGCATACAACAATCATAAATCACTCCCTAATATTTTAAATGATTAATCAATTGTATACCTGCATTCATAAAGAAATGACTAAAAATGTCCTTGAGACACATGAAAGTGTTTTCTGGAATGCCCTAGCACTATTTTTGGGACACTATTAACATGGCTAGGTAACTCCCATAATCAAAATCTAAATTTGCCAAGCGCAAGTGGGAGCGTATTTACAAGACACTTACCCCAAGAGGAACGCTTTCCATTTAAAAAGGTAAACATAACATTAAAGACACTAAAATGCCTTCTAAATATGACCCCAAACAACCTATGAAGCTCTAACAGTACATATCAAGAAATGTAATTGTTTATCACAAATGCGATTAAAAACGGCCGCAATGCATGAATATCGCTGAAAAGTCAACGATATTCATGCATTATCCAGCAAATGCTCTTAGCCATGTTATCCACCTCCCATTGGATAACATGGCTAAGAACTGCTCGCAAATGCGAAAAAAAACGGCCGCAATGCATGAATATCACAGAAAAGTCAGCGATATTCATGCATTTTCCAGCAAATGCTCTTAGCCATGTTATCCACTTCCTATTAAATAACATAGCTAAGAACTGCTCAGGGCCCCATGAGGAACGCTTTCCATTTAAAAAGGGAAAAATAACATCAAAGACACTAAAATGCCTTCTAAATATGAAGCCAAACAACCTATGCAGCTCAAACAGTACATATCCAAAAATTTAATTGATTTCAAAATTCGTTTTTAAACACAGCATATAAATCAATTCTATACCTGCATTCATGAAGAAATGACTAAAAATGTCCTTGAGACACATGAAAGTGTTTTCTGGAATGCCCTAGCACCATTTTTGGGACACTATTAACATGGCTAAGTAACTCCCATAATCAAAATCTAAATTTGCCAAGCGCAAGTGGGAGCGTATTTACAAGACACTTGCCCCATGAGGAACGCTTTCCATTTAAAAACGTAAACATAACATCAAAGACACTGAAATGCCTTCTAAATATGACCCCAAACAACCTATGAAGCTCTAACAGTACATATCAAGAAATGTAATTGTTTATCACAAATGTGATTAAAAACGGCCGCAATGCATGAATATCGCTGAAAAGTCAACGATATTCATGCATTATCCAGCAAATGCTCTTAGCCATGTTATCCACCTCCCATTGGATAACATGGCTATGAACTGCTCGCAAATGCGAAAAAAAACGGACGCAATGCATGAATATCGCTGAAAAGTCAGCGATATTCATGCATTTTCCAGCAAATGCTCTTAGCCATATTATCCACCTCCCATTGGATAACATGGCTAAGAACTGCTCGCAAATGCGAAAAAAAACGGCCGCAATGCATGAATATCGCTGAAAAGTCAGCGATATTCATGCATTTTCCAGCAAATGCTCTTAGCCATGTTATCCACCTCCCATTGGATAACATGGCTAAGAACTGCTCGCAAATGCGAAAAAAAGCGCCCGCAATGCATGAATATCGCAGAAAAGTCAGCGATATTCATGCATTTTCCAGGAAATGCTCTTAGCCATGTTATCCACTTCCCATTAAATAACATGGCTAAGAACTGCTCAGGGCCCCATGAGGAACGCTTTCCATTTAAAAAGGTAAACATAACATCAAAGACACTAAAATGCCTTCTAAATATGACCCCAAACAACCTATGAAGCTCTAACAGTACATATCCAGAAATGTAATTGATTTCAAAAAATCGTTTTTAAACTATTCTCTATCTAAATTAAATAAATCTTTTCTCACCTTAGCAAATATTTTTTGAGTTTTGAAAACAGTCTCAGAAATACACCAAATTGTCTTCAGCAGAAGAAAAAGGATGCACTCCAAAGGCTGCAGCTATTGAAAGCACAGAAATACAGATTTTCGTTTCACATATCTCTCATATTAGCCTATCATAACTCTTCCCTCACTTTTTTCAAATCAAAACCCTTCCCCCCCTCTGCCCTCTCTGCCTTTTTTCCATAGCAACCACCTCCTGGAAGACCTCTCATGTTTGCAAATTCACACAACAATGTTTCAATTGAACTCTGAACTCTCAGTGCACCTGCGTATCCAGTGCAATCTTTCATTAAATGTTTCTTCCTTGACCATTCAAATTACATGTTTCAAAGAACACATCCATGCACCCTAACTTACTGTTTTCAGAAATGGAAATGCACCAATCACTGCTAATGATTCATTAGCATTGCAAATCCACACTTTTTTTTCTTTAGAAACTCCTACTGTTTCAACTGCCCTTTCATTACCACACTTCATCTGACTGCAGAACAACCTTCTCCCACCATGTTTAAGGTCTGGATTGTTGGACATAGTTACATCCACTGGGCTCAAAGGTATGCTGAGAACAGAAATTTACCTAACCTCAATTTACAAGATGTGGAAATTAAGTGGTTGGGCCAAAGAGGATTAAAATGTCACCAATTGATACCATTGGTGAAAACCTTTATGCATGTGCCAAAACCTGACCTGTTAATAGTGCACTGTGGAGGTAATGATTTGGGCGCTTTGACAGGGGTAGGTCTGGAAATGCTTTTAAAGGACACCTTTGAGCAATTAATGGCACTTTTTCCTCAAACTGCCTTGGTATATTCCAATATATGCCAAAGACAGAAATGGAGGTGGTCCAACCAATTTTGTCCACAAATTGAGAAAGCGAGGAAGCATGTAAACAAATCTGTTTCAGCTTTCATGAGAGACCATGGAATGGGCTCTCTGTACAACAATAACTTGCGTTACTACATGCAAGATATCTACAGAGGAGATGGAGTTCACTTCTCAGATGAGGGCAACAGAATTTTCATTCTGAATTTAAGACTGTGCATTGGTACCTACTTATAAGTACCTAAATGTACCATAAACCCAAAAGCTCTTCTCAGAGCTACCCTTCATCTGATCACACACTTTTATTATTTTTTTTCTAACTTTTTTTCTGTAATTTTCAACAAACTACGCTCAAAGAGCGCTATCCGGTACGCGAACTGGAAGCTAACCGCGCAAAATTTCAAAAAAAAAGTTTTTTCTTAGCACATATAGTCCTCCTCAGCCACCCTCAGAAAACGTAGGGGGGCAAAATACTTGTACCATGCCCCCTTCTACCCATTCAGAACATTATTTACCCTCCATTTTATACCTTGATTCGACCGAAACACAAAATGGTGGACTCCCGTTACGCTCCTAGTTCGCGGACTGGACCGCTTCCCGGGAAGCGGTCCAAAAAAAAGGTGGGAAAGTAATTTACAGAAAAACGACTAGAGACACTCTCACCAAATATACATTAGCTCATACTACATAACAATCCCTTCCATTCTCACAAATTTCATTGAAATTTCATTTAGCCATTTAGCCTGTAGACCTCTCCAAGTACCGTGAGGTAAATTACTTCACAAAACACATCTGAATTGTTGGAATTGACAACCAATGAAAATGTTACTTTCATTTTCTACTTTTATTACCTGACATTTGATTGGTTATATACCTGTATATATATAAAGGGAGAGAAGGAAACACAGCCATTTTGACTATTACTTCTTGTTGTACCTCCTATTTCAATAGCTTCAAAAAACTTCAACTTCTTTGTGAAGGTAAGTAATAATTTAATATATTGTGCACTATAACTTAATATAGTAGACTTTTTCTGCTAGATATACACCATCCCTCTGTAGTAGTAATGTATTTAGATAGACTTCTCTGTTATAGTTATGAATGGAGTAAGGCTTGTCTTGCTTAAATCACATACACTTTTTTATAGTCCTATTTCCACTCTCATACTATACACTGCCAAAAGATAAATTCACTGATAAAAACTGCCTATCTAAAATTAATCCCAACAGTGCCCTATCTCTACTAATATATATTTTTTTAATCCAAATTTCAGGCAAAATGGAAGGCGAGCAGCAAGTTTCTTTTGAGATGGACCTGCAAGAGAGCAGCCAGGAATTAATTGAAAAAAATGACATGGAATTTATGGATGAAAGCTTGGACAATGAACTGCTGCAATGTGTCCAAGCAGTAGATGTCCTCTTTGCAAATGAGGACATTTTGCAACCTCACAGATTGCAAACAATATTGCAAGAAAATAATGACATTTCAGACACTGAAATGTTAGAAAGTTTAATACATTATGAAAAAGAATCAAAATAAAAAAAACTTAAAAAAAAAGAAAACAAAAAAAACAAGAAAAACAACAAGCAATTAACATACAGTATTTGAAAAGTGTATCATTCTATTATCCTTATAGTACGCTGCCTAGAACGCTTTCCGGTTCGCGTACTAGGCGCTAACCACGCAAAAAAAAAAAGAAAATTTTTTTTGACCCTCCTGCGCCCTTTTAAAACCTCCACATAAAACCTAGGGGGTCAATGAGGATCTACTATGCCCCCTTATGGTAATTTCCCCCTTTCTTTTGGCCTCCTCTTGTCTCTCGATCCTACCGAGAGACAAGATGGCGGCCGCACCGGACTGTTTAGAATGTTGACAGACACCGGAGGGCCAATCAGCTTCGCATCGCAAAGTTCCGATAAGCGAAAAGTACGCGAACCGGATCGCTGCCCGGAGCGCTGTTACAGATATATATCTTGATTTAAACGTTAATTTCTCAAAATCCACTGAAGCACATATATTGAGACCTAGCAAAGGCACATCGGGCTAACAGTCCCTACAATTTTGCCAAGTTTCGTGCAAATCCATTCAGCCGTTCGAGCTAAAAGTGAGTCCAACCGCCCTATGGAAAACTCAATGTTAAAAACGCGTTTTGGGACCCCCCTTTTTTTTCAGCCCCCCCTTGACAAAACCCCCCCAAATTTCCAGGAGCTGCTCAGAAACAAAATGTGCCATTTTCCTGAAAATTTCAGCCGATTCCGTCCACAAACGCCAAAGTTATTAGACATAGAATTTTCAGAAATCCCATAGGGAAAAAATCCTAACTATATATACCTACTGGCGACCGCCAGTAGGTAATATATAAATATATATATATATATATATATATATATATATATATATATATATATATATATATAAAAAAATATTGTTAGAATTGGAGGTTTCTGGTTGGCTCAGTGCAGCACTGGCGACAAGCAGGGACCCTCTCCTCCAAGTCAGGGCAAAGGATTACTCCCAGAAATAACCCCTGCTCACCCTCTAGGTAGTGTGGCGCAAGCAGTCTAGGCTAAACTCTGGAGTACATAGGGTTAAACATTTGCAGTATCACACACAATAATCATCAACCCACCACACACTGACACTAGACTGTATTCTTGCAAAAATATATCTCTTTATATAGATTCCAAAGCAGGCTTGTAAATACAGTCTTATGCACAAAAATGGTTCCAGTTACTCTTTAAATCTGCCACATTTCTTAATCAGCTTCTTATAGTTTCAAAAGGTATTTTTTGGGGCCTTCTGCCCAGTTTCCACAAAGTACAGTGTTCCCTAGCGCTTCTGTGCACTTCCCAGCGCCTCCGTGCACCTCTAGAGAGTAAATCGGGCCCGGCCTGCCAAATCTCATGCTTCTCGCGTGAGCGGCGAAAGGCACGACCGGGTCTGGCTCCTAATACGAGTCGCACTGCTGTGCGCGACTTGAGGCGGAGGGGGCACCGGCCACGAAGAGTGTTAGGGGGGCTTCGCGGGGCCAGGAGCGGTGCGAGCCTCACTGGAGAGGGGCGGCTCGTACCGCGGTGCAGACTGCAGCTGCGAGGCTCCCGGGGCACAGAAGGTCACACAGGGCGGTGCGAGCCTCGCTGGAGTGGTGGCTCGTACCGCGGCTCTGGTAAACACGCTGCGGGGCTCCCGGGGACACAGAGGGACACAGAGCGGTGCGAGCTTGAAAGGCAGGACAGCTCGCACCACGTGGGCAACAACAGTACCTTTGGAGATCTTTAAAGGGATCAAAGCAGCAATGCAGGGGTCTGCTGGCAGTCCCGCGTCGCGATGTCTTGGCTCGGCTCGAGTCAGGAGGTCGATGTTGCGGCGCGGGTCGGGTCAGCAGGGCACAGCGCCTCGGGTCCTGGAAAGAGGGGGCGGCACCCCGGGCAGCAGAGTGAGGCACAAACAAGCCTTGGCAAGCACAGGGAGTGCTCCTTCTCTCCCCACGCCGCTGCTGCACACGAACGGCGGCGGCTGGGGCTTCAAGGCACTCTCTCCTTTAGGAGCGGGCGGGCAAAAGGCAGAGTCCGGTCTTGCGGTGCAGTCCGCAGTTAGGCAGGCGACAGGCACAGTGCTGGGGCCAGCGAGGCTGGTCCTGGCGATGTTATCTGGGGCCTGCCAGGAAGCAGATGCGGGGCTCGACGGGACGGGGGTGCCAAGGGTCTCTCAGAGGGCACAGTGATTTGTTCACAGCGCACTCAGCTTTTCCTCAGGAGGGTTACCAGGCAGATGCAGATCTCACGGCAGCTTTCTCTTTCCAGGGGGGGGGTAGCACCCACTGTTCCTGGGGCACAGTTCAGGGGGCAAGTTCCACAGCAAGCCCTTGGAGATCTTGGTAAAAGTTTGGCACAAGTTGAAATAAAGCAAAGTCTTTCAGTCTTTCCTCTCCTGCTCTCCTTCAGCAGCAAGGCACCCACCACAGGCCAGTCTCTTGGGGTCAGAGTCAGTACTTCTCCATGCAGCTTCCAGGGTCCTCCTCTTCAGGCAGAGCTTCTTCTTTGCTCAAACAGGATCTAATTTACAAGGAGCAGGGCTCCTACTTTTATACACCATTTTCTTTGTCTTTTCAGGCCAGGGGGGCCTCTGCATAATTCCTTTCAGTCTCTGAGCACTTGTTGGGTGTACTCTGGTTGCTGCTTTCAGTGTGAAGGGCTGGCACATCAGACGCTCCACAGGAGGTGGAACCAGCATTGTGTGGCCAGGGGCAGCCAGGAGTACCTTGATGACAGTGCTTTGCCCTGTCTGGGCCAGGTGCCGGCTGAGTCATCAGTCGCTCCCCAGGGGGCGGAGCCAGCATTGTGGTGGCAGAGCACAGCCTGATTCAGAGTCCAGGGGCACTCCTACCTCCCACTAAGGTGTAATCCTTGCATTCACCACCTGTCATCCCCCAGCCCTGTCACTCACACATCCCAGACAGTCAGATACACATACTAGCAGAGGCGGGCTGAAATGGTTAGGCAAGCAAATGCTAACTTTCTAAAAGTAGCATTTGCAAACCCAGGATATTAAAATAAACTTTACTAAAAGAAGTATTTTATTATTCTGAGTTCAGGCATACTAAACTTTATTTTCTACCATGTTCCCTGAGCCTGCTGGGATTAAAGAGTGTAATAATTCCAGCAGCCCATCTGGCCTAAAGAGAACAGGTAGCCTTACAATAGTGAAAAACGAATTTGGCTGTAATTCACTATTAGGACATGCCACACACATCAGGGCTTGTCCTACCTTACACTTACAATGCACCCTGCCCTCGGGCCTACCATAGGGGTGACTAATATGAAGTTAAGGGAAGGTTTAGGGGCTGGCGAGTGTGTGCCCTTGCCCAGCCAGCATGACAGTACCAGACTGCACACAGGTTCTGCAATGGCAGACCCTAGACACATTTTAAAAGGCTGCTTCTGTGGGTGGCGCAACCAGCGCTGCAGGCCCACTAGCAGTGTTGGCATTTACAAGCCCTGGCACTCCTGGTGCCCTTTACTGGGGACTGACAGTAAATCCAATGACCCAATCAGGAATGTCAATCATAGTTACACTTTACATAGGGAGCACTTGCACTGCGGCACGGATTGGCCGTGGCGCAGTGCCCTGAGCAGCGGACACCAGCAAAAACATCTGAGGCACATCAGCAAAAAGTGGAAGGGAAACTCACGCCAAGGTGCCAGGTCTAACACGTGTCCCCTCCAGCTGAAATGTGGGGAGAACTACCCTTCCCCAGGGAGTTCCTCATCACTAAGGCGTAAAAACCTGGACAGACCGTCAACATTGGCGTGATCTGTGCCAGGGCGATGTTCCACCGTGAAGTCCATACCCTGTAGGGAAATGGACCACCTCAATAGTTTTGAGTTCTCACCCCTCATTTGCATCAACCATCTGAGGGGCCTGTGGTCTGTCTGAACCCGGAAGTGAGACCCAAACAAGTAGGGTCTTAGCTTCTTCAGTGCCCAGACCACAGCAAATGCTTCTCGCTCTATTGCACTCCACCTACGTTCCCGGGGAAGTAACCTCCTACTGATGAAGGCTACAGGTTGGTCCCAGCCCTCCTCAGTCATCTGTGAGAGAACAGCCCCTACACCATGCTCTGAAGCGTCTGTTTGCACTAGAAATTCCTTGGAAAAATCAGGAGCCAAGAGCACGGGCGCCGTGCACATGCCAGTTTTCAGGGTGTCAAAAGCCTTCTGACAGGTGTCAGTCCAAATCACTTCCTGGGCTGCTTCTTAGAAGTCAGCTCTGTCAAGGGGGTCACAATAGTGCCATAGTCCTTGACAAACCTCCTGTAATACCCAGTGAGCCCCAGGAAGTCTCTCACTGCAGTCTGGGTCTTGGGGGGTTCCCAAGCCAGGATGGTCTCAATTTTGGGTTGCAAAGGGGCCACCTTGCCACTCCCCACTTGGTGTCCCAGGTACACCACTGATCCCTGCCCAATCTGGCACTTGCTTGCCTTGATTGTGAGGCCTGCCTTGCGCAGGGCTGTCAACACTTCCTAGAGGTGTCGCAGGTGTTCTGGCCAGGTGCCATGAACACTGCAATGTCATCCAGGTAGGCGGCACTGAACTCATCCAGCCCAGCCAACACCTGGTTGACCAACCTCTGAAAGGTGGCAGGGGCATTCTTCATTCCAAATGGCATAACCCGGAACTGGAAATGCCCATCTGGTGTAGAGAATGCTGACCTCTCCTTTGCCCCATTGGTCAAGGCGATCTGCCAGTACCCAGACGTTAAATCAAACGTGCTGAGGAACCGGGCAGCCCCTAGCCGATCAATGAGCTCATCAGCTCTGGGAATAGGGTGCGCGTCAGTCTTGGTGACTGAATTGAGTCCTCTGTAGTCCACACAGAACCGGAGTTCAGGTGAGGCTCCCGGCGCAGCAGCCTTTGGGACCAAGACCACGGGGCTGGACCAAGGACTGCTGGAGGACTCAACCACCCTAAGAGCAAGCATCTTGGAGACCTCCTCCTTGATGCAGGCCCTGACCCTGTCAGTTACTCTGTAGGCCTTATGCCTCACAGGTAAGCTGACTCCTGTGTCCACGTCATGGACGCACCAATCTGTGAAACCAGGAACCAGGGAGAACAGATCTGGAAACTGCCCCAGCAATTGGCGCCAGTCTTCCTGTTGCTCAGGCGTCAGGGTGGGTGAGAGGTTAACTCCATCCACTGACCGATCTTTCTCAGAGGCTACCAAGAGGTCAGGAAGAGGCTCAGACTCCTCTTCCATTCCATCATCAGTTGCAAACAGCATGCCCACTTCGGACCTCTCCAAGTGGGGCTTAAGTCGGTTAACATGAAGGACCCTCAAAGGGTTCCTGGGAGACTGCATGTCCACCAAGTAGGTTACTGGACTCTTGCGCTCCACAACCTCAAATGGACCTGTCCACTTATCCTGAAGTGCACAAGGCTCCATTGGGATCAAGACCCACACCTTTTGTCCAGGTTGAAGCTCCACCAGAGTGGCATTCTGGTCGTACCACCGCTTCATCTCTTCCTGGCTGGCTTCCAGATTTTCCTCAGCAAGTTTCCTGAATCGCCTGGTCTGGTTTCTGAAGGCCAGCATGTAACTGTATACATTCTGGGGAGGTTTCCTGGGAGATTGCTCCCAGCCTTCCTTAACCAAACTCAGAGGTCCTCTCACTGGGTGACCATACAGCAGTTCACAGGGGCTGAACCCTATGGACTTCTGTGGTACCTCGCGGTATGCAAAGAGAAGGCATGGCAAGAGGACGTCCCACTTACGCCTCATTGGACCTTCCAGGCCCATGATCATGCCTTTTAGGGTACGGTTGAATCTCTCAACCAACCCATTTCCTTGGGGATGGTAAGGGGTGGTGAACTTGTATGTTACACCACACTCTTGCCAAAGGGATTTCATATACTTGGATATGAAATTGGTCCCCCTGTCACTCACCACCTCTAGAGGGAATCCCACTCGTGAGAAAATTCCCATCAGTTCCCGTCCCACCACGGGGGCCGTCACTGTCCTCAGAGGGATGGCTTCAGGGTACCGGGTGGCATGGTCCACCAAGACCAGGATGAACCTGTTGCCCATGGCTGTCTGGGGGTCCAGAGGCCCAACAATGTCAATACCCCCTCGCTGGAATGGAGTACTGACCACGGGGAAGGGTTGCAGAGGAGCCTTGTGCTTCCCTCCGCTCTTACCACTTGCCTGGCAAGTCTGACAAGATCTACAGTGGGCATCTGAGCCCCTGTGCATTTGGGGCCAGTAAAAGTGGGTGACAAGCCTGTCATAGGTCTCGTCCATCCCCAAATGTCCTACTAAAGGTACATCATGAGCCAGCCCCAGTAGGAAGGCTCTGAACTTCTGGGGTACCACCAGCACACGGGCTGACCCAGGTTCAGCAGCCTTAGGCTCTGAATACAGGAGGTCATTCTCCCAGTACACATAATGTGTCTTGGCCTGAACACCATCGGCCTGGTCTGCAGCCTGCTGCCGCATACCCACGAGAGAAGGGCATTCTTTCTGCTCCCTGCAGAATTCCTCCCTGGAGGGGCCTCCTTCTTGCTGCCAATGGGTCAGCTCAGGCAGGTCTCCCAGTTCAGCATACTGTTCCCCTGTAGGCTCCAGGGCATCCCCCTTCAAGGTCTGCTTCCTCCTGGACCATGGGAACTTCAGGGGCCGGTTTCCCGCACCCACTGCGCCTTCTCCCTAAGACTGGTTCCTGGGCCTCTCCTTCAGGCCCCAGGATCTCTTGAGCACCCCTACTGGCTGCCATTGACCGTGTGGTCACGCACACCCAGTCAGGTAGACCCACCATCCTCAGGTGAGTCGTCATCTCCACCTTTCCCCAAGGGGAGTCCTCCAAGTCATTCCCTAGCAAACAGTCTACAGGCATGGAAGTTCTCACAACAACCTGCAGAGTACAAGAGACCCCCCCCCCACTCAAAGGGAACTTGAGCCATTGGACATTGACTCTCTGAGTTGTCAGCATTGACAACCCTACAGTAGGCATGGGGTACAACCTGCTCTTGAGACACCAGGTGCTGCCTCACTGCAGTCACACTGGCTCCTGTGTCTCTAAGAGCCTCTGCTTTCTTACCATTGATGGTCACCACCTGCCCATATTTCTTAGTGTTAGAGGGCAGGTAGTTCTCAGGGACCATCTCACTGTCTCCTAGCGAGACTAGGGTCATCTGGACAGGATCTCCACCCCCGTGGACTACTACTTCTTCCCCCAAATTAACACTAGTTACTTGCCGGGGTGGAGCACCAGTGGGTGCTGGTTTACCAAGCAGGCGACACTTGGGGTCACTGGCAATGTGCCCCGGGTCACCACACTTGTAACAATTGAAGGGCCCCTTTGGAACAGGCCTACCTGTCGGGGCCCCAGTCTGCTTTGGGGGTGGGGGAGGCTGAGAACCTCGCTGCTAGTTCCCTTGGGAATTACTTTGGGGGCCTCGCTGGAACCCTCTTTGTTTACCCCTGACCCCCCACTCTTCTGCTAGGGACCCTGCCCACCCTTGGCGGAGTCTCCCACTGGACCCTTGTGGACCCTGGTGCTGAGCCAGCGGTCCGCCTCCTCAGCAAGCTTCCTCGGGTTGGACAGCTTGCTATCAATCAGGTGCTGGCGTAGCTCAGGAAAACAGTGATCAGACAAGTGCTCCCATGCAATTAAATCAAAAAGCCCCTGAAAATCATTTACCTTGCTACCCTTTACCCATCCTTCCAGGGCTCTGCAAAAACCAGTCACATACTCCACATAAGTATTCCCAGGACGCTTTACACTCTCCCTGAAATTCTGTCTGTACATTTCAGGGGTAAGCCCATACCTGGTCATTAAGGCGTCTTTCATGCGGGGATAGGACTTTTGTTCTTCAGTGGGCAAATTTATTAGGGTGTCCCACCCTTCGCTAAGGAACCTCCCCAATCCTTGTCAGGGACCCGGTGGGAGGACATGGCTACCTCATAAGCCCTAAACCACTGTCCTATGTCATCCCCCTTAAAGAACTCCTTAACTACATCTTTGGGTATTGCACCCTGGACTCTACCTGCACAGGCGTTGTGCTGCCACCAGAGGGAGGATGCTCCAAACTTTTCTCCTTTAGACTCATCTCCCTCAATTTCACTTCATGATCCATTTAGATTCTTCGCCCTTCCAGAGCCATTCTTTTGCTCTCAAGCTCCATTTGGCCCTTCAATTTTAACTCTGCCAGATTCATTTCATGATCCCTGGCTGCCTGTCTGTCTGCCAGCTCCTCTGGCGACAGGCCTCTGCCAAAGCTATGGACGCTGTCTGCTCTTTCATGTACAACAAGATCCTCAGGTGTAGCCTGATCCTCAGGTGCATTCATTGATTCAATCCAGGTTTTCAGGGCCTTGTAGTAATCCTCCTTGTTCTTGCACCCTGAACGTGGAACCTTGAATTTCTTTAGAAAGTAAAATAGCTCATCTTTCTTGTAGTTGTCCAGTTTTGACACATCCCATTCCAATTCCACCACCTTAGAGGCTACAGATTCTGCCCTCTCTATGCTGTTGGTGCCAGGCATGGCTTCAAACAAAAAGGGATCTTCTTCCAGCAAAGAAAAACATTTAAAAAGTCTGTGGCTAAGTTACTGGACGGTAATCACTGTGCCAGAGTCAACAATCACTGCATGGACACTGCAAATGTAAATTCGTGATCCTTACCGCTGCGTCCAATGTTAGAATTGGGGGTCTCTGGTTGGCGCAGTGCAGCACTGGCGACAAGCAGGGACCCTCTCCTCCAAGTCAGGGCAAAGGATTACTCCCAGAAATAACCCCTGCTCACCCTCTAGGTAGTGTGGCGCAAGCACTCAAGGCTAAACTCTGGAGTACATAGGGTTAAACATTTGCAGTATCACACACAATAATCATCAACCCACCACACAATGACACTAGACTGTATTCTTGCAAAAATATATCTCTTTATATAGATTCCAAAGCAGGCTTGTAAATACAGTCTTATGCACAAAAATGGTTCCAGTTACTCTTTAAATCTGCCACAGTTCTTAATCACCCTCTTATAGTTTCAAAGGGTATTTTTTGGGGCCTTCTGCCCAGTTTCCACAAATTACAGTGTTCCCTAGAGCTTCTGTGCGCTTCCCAGCACCTCCGTGCACCTCTAGTGAGTAAATCGGGCCCGGCCTGCCAAAGCTCACGCTTCTCGCGTGACCAGCGAAAGGCACGACCGGGTCTGGCTCCTAATACGAGTCGCACTGCTGTGCGCGACATGATGCGGAGGGGGCGCCGGCCATGGAGAGTGTTAGGGGTGCCTCGGGGGGCCAGGAGCGGTGCGAGCCTCACTGGAGAGGGGCGGCTCGTACCGCGGTGCAGACTGCAGCTGCGAGGCTCCCGGGGCACAGAAGGTCACACAGGGCGGTGCGAGCCTCGCTGGAGTGGCGGCTCGTACCGCGGCTCTGGTACACACGCTGCGGGGCTCCCGGGGACACAGTGGGACACAGAGCGGTGCGAGCTTGAAAGGCAGGACAGCTCGCACCGCGTGGGCAACAACAGTACCTTTGGAGATCTTTAAAGGGATCGAGGCAGCAATGCAGGGGTCGGCTGGCAGTCCCGTGTCGCGATGTCTTCCTTCCTTGGCTGATGAGAGCGACGGCTCGATTCGGGTCAGGAGGTGGTCGTTGCGGCGCGGGTCGGGTCAGCAGGGCACAGCGCCTCAGGTCCTGGAAAGAGGGGGCGGCGCCCCGGGCAGCAGAGTGAGGCACAAACAAGCCTTGGCAAGCACAGGGAGTGCTCCTTCTCTCCCCACACCGCTGCTGCACACGAACGGCGGCGGCTGGGGCTTCAAGGCACTCTCTCCTTTAGGAGCAGGCGGGCAAAAGGCAGAGTCCGGTCTTGCGGTGCAGTCCGCAGTTAGGCAGGCGACAGGCACGGTGCTGGGGCCAGCGAGGCTGGTCCTGGCGATGTTATCTGGGGCCTGCCAGGAAGCAGATGCGGGGCTCGACGGGACGGGGGTGCCAAGGGCCTCTCAGAGGGCACAGTGATTCCTTCACAGCGCACTCAGCTTTTCCTCAGGAGGGTTACCAGGCAGATGCAGATCTCACGGCAGCTTTCTCTTTCCAGGGGGGGGGTTGCGCCCACTGTTCCTGGGGCGCAGTTCAGGGGGCAAGTCCCACAGCAAGCCCTTGGAGATCTTGGTAAAAGTTTGGCACAAGTTGAAATAAAGCAAAGTCTTTCAGTCTTTCTTCTCCTGCTCTCCTTCAGCAGCAAGGCACCCACCACAGGCCAGTCTCTTCGGGTCAGAGTCAGTACTTCTCTATGCAGCTTCCAGGGTCCTCCTCTTCAGGCAGAGCTTCTTGTTTGCGCAAACAGGATCTAATTTACAAGGAGCAGGGCTCCTACTTTTATTCACCATTTTCTTTGTCTTTTCAGGCCAGGGGGGCCTCTGCATAATTCCTTTCAGTCTCTAAGCACTTGTTGGGTGTACTCTGGTTGCTGCTTTCAGTGTGAGGGGCAGGCACATCAGACGCTCCACAGGAGATGGAGCCAGCATTGTGTGGCGAGGGGCAGCCAGGAGTACCTTGATGACAGTGCTTCGCCCTTCCTGGGCCAGGTGCCGGCTGAGTCATCAGTCGCTCCCCAGGGGGCGGAGCCAGCATTGTGGTGGCAGAGCACAGCCTGATTCAGAGTCCAGGGGCACTCCTACCTCCCACTAAGGTGTAATCCTTGCATTCACCACCTGTCATCTCCAGCCCTGTCACTCACACATCCCAGACAGTCAGATAAACATACCAGCAGAGGCGGGCTGAAATGGTTAGGCAAGCAAATGCTAACTTTCTAAAAGTAGCATTTGTAAACCCAGGATATTAAAATAAACTTTACTAAAAGAAGCATTTTATTATTCTGAGTTCAGGCATACTAAACTTTATTTTCTACCATGTTCCCTGAGCCTGCTGGGATTATAGAGTGTAATAATTCCAGCAGCCCATCTGGCTGAAAGAGAACAGGTAGCCTTACAATAGTGAAAAACGAATTTGGCTGTAATTCACTATTAGGACATGCCACACACATCAGGGCTTGTCCTACCTTACACTTACAATGCACCCTGCCCTTGGGCCTACCATAGGGGTGACTAATATGAAGTTAAGGGAAGGTTTAGGGGCTGGCAAGTAGGTGCACTTGCCCAGCCAGCATGTCAGTACCAGACTGCACACAGTTTCTGCAATGGCAGACCCTAGACACATTTTAAAAGGCTGCTTCTGTGGGTGGCGCAACCAGCGCTGCAGGCCCACTAGCAGTATTGGCATTTACAAGCCCTGGCACTCCTGGTGCCCTTTACTGGGGACTGACAGTAAATCCAATGACCCAATCAGGAATGTCAATCATAGTTACACTTTACATAGGGAGCACTTGCACTGCGGCACGGATTGGCCGTGGCGCAGTGCCCTGAGCAGCGGACACCGGCAAAAACATCTGAGGCACATCAGCAAAAAGTGGAAGGGAAACTCATGCCAAGGTGCCAGGTCTAACAAATATATATATATATATATTCACTGAAAAACCATGGGTTTTACACAGGTTATAGTTAGGAAGTAGCATTTAAAAAACCTATGAAATTCACTGAAAAAACCATAGGTTTGACACATGTTATAGTTAGCTGGACATTTCACTGATATAAAACCAATGAAATTCCCCGTTATAGTTACTACAGCTAACTATAACTCGCGCGCCCGCAATGCACTGCTGATGATGTCACACATCACATCACTCATGACATCATCTATTAAATGAGTTTGTTTTAAAATTACATATATTTTATATATGTAGATCTGAAAGTTGGTTGAACAAAAATGTAGTATATAAGTGTATAAATAGTTAGTTTTTTAGTGAAAAATAGATTCTATAACTGTGTGATTAAATATATCTTAATGAGTACATGAGTTACTGAGTAATATTTAAATATATACATATCTGTGTCAGTCTATCAGTTTCTATCTTAGTGGTTGAATGTATTGATGAGTAGCTATATCACTGATACATTATATCTATATAGTTTATTGTTTCTTTATTATTACCAAGAGTGTCTCAGTATCTAAGTGTTAATATGCTACATTAGGAGATTTTAGTTATTATATACATGCAAGAATCAGTAACATACTATTCCTATATGTTGTAGGCAGCATATGTGAGATGTTAGATGTTATCAGTGATGTCAAGAGTGATGTCACTAACCATGTGATGAGTAATGTAATATGTAACATCATCAGCAGTGCATTGCGGGAGCGCGAGTTATATTTAGCTGTAGTAACTATAATGGGGAATTTCATTGGTTTTATATCAGTGAAATGTACAGGTAACTATAACATGTGTCAAACCTATGGTTTTTTCAGTGAATTTCATAGGTTTTTTAAATGCTACTTCCTAACTATAACGTGTGTAAAACCTATGGTTTTTTCAGTGAATTTCATAGGTTTTTTAAATGCTACTTCCTAACTATAACCTGTGTAAAACCTACGGTTTTTTCAGTGAATTTCATAGGTTTTTTGAATGCTAGTTCGTAACTATAACGGATATAGCTAAAATAGATATCTCCATACCATTCTTACGTGCGCGACCGGGTGCACGCACCCGCCTATATATTTTGTGAAAGCTTTGCAATTTCAACCTAATGAATTTCTTCATTGATCAATCAATGAACTTATAGTCCGTTAAAGAGACTGAACATAGGGTATTTTTTTTTCATATGAACTTTTTAATTAAATTGAGCCGAATGTCTTTTTAAACTTTCATGCGTGACTGGATGTACACACCTTGATATTTTCTTTAAAAATAAAAGGTTTTATAGTTTAACAGTTGTATACTTGAATCGAGCTCTGAAGATATGTAAAATTTGTATGTGTTTCAATTTACTCCTTTTCACATTTTAAAACTTCGCTAAATTAGACCACTACTTCCAAATGACGTACGTGGCCAGATACTGTCACCGCGTCCACGTCCTGAGACGCGCATGTGAAGTCATGTGACTTGAAAACAACACTTCCAATTGGTTCTTAGTAGTTTCTATTCTGCAATTTACACGGAACACTCCACCCACTTCCCTGGAGAAAAAGTTTATCGGAAAACTTGTAAACCCTCCTCTTATCAAACATTCAACATCGTTAACATAACAGTGTAGTAAATAAAATGCACCCCGTCCCTTAATTGCAAGAAACACATTACTGTGTGAAAACAACTTTTGTTTTCACACGATAATGTGAAATACTGAGCCTGTTACAGGATTTTCTTTCACATATATGTTCCCATTGATTTTCAAGCACCAACACCGTGGAAAATACCACCAATAGCGGTGATATTTTTAACGCCGAGAACGGGCGATTTTCATCGGTTAGAGCCTTTGCTATTATAAAGGTTTATCTCCTAAGTCTCTGATTCTCAAACTGTGCAACGCGGCTCCACTGTGTGCCGTAATGAGATGCTAGGGACGCCGCGCACACTCTAGTGTGACTAACCTTCCATAAATTCCACGGACATCTCTACCCTGTTATCTGCAATTGTAAACATCAAAAGGAGCTGCGCTGCGCCCCTCGGAGAGGCCTCACTCCCACTGCTACAGCGGCTAGGCAGTCGTCCAGATGCACAAGAACAGCCTCTCCGATCCATTGAACTTCTGTGTCGGTCTCAATGAAAATAAGCACTGAAGAATATTCAAGTATGTAGTACTCCTCCTGCTACAGCATACAGATTGCACCATGGCACAAAGACAGCATACATGCGTAACATATCTGTGCAGAAAAAATAATACATTGCTAGAGTTGCATCGCAAATGTAATGCAGCTCCAGCAAGGCTCAACAGTGCAGTATATTCAAATTGCTGCGTCAAGACCTACGCCTGCTTCAAGTACATGCACAGTTTTGAAACAGCATGGGCCTGAAAGTCACTGAGTGAAATCTCATGGATTGCAGTCAGCCACTTTCAAGATACATTCCTTCAGAAGAACACTTCCTTATGGTGCAGAGCTTTAGAATATGACATATCTCCTACATCCATAAGGTTGTAAATATGGTACATTATTTCCACTGTCATTGTATTAAATAAAGTGACGAAATTGTGGCACAAAGAGACGCAACATCAACATAAAGCTGCCACAATGTATTTTAAAGTAGCCTTTAAATTACAACCAACACTCTCTTTGAAGAGACCCCTCAGGTTTTTTTAACACCTGTTAAATCCTTCCATGCTCATGACAGAGCTGCTCCGTCACGAGCATCGCCTGAGCTGTCCTCAGGACGGACCAGTTTTATCATCGGCTTGCCGCTGTGCTTGCGCAGCACTAATGTTGCGCCTCCATGACACGTTCTATTGACTAAGCGGAGCCATGACAGAACCACTGTATCATGAACACATCTCAACCATGGCTCGTGAAGAAGTAGCTCTATCATGAGCATACAAGTACCACTCAGCCCCCCGACCCCCTAATGCTGAGGCAGAATTGCCACTGCAACAAAGGACTTAAACTCCTGCAAATAACACCATGTAACATTTAATATCATTTCCCACCAATATTTTCATATATCAGTGTTGCTAAACTCACTCACTGAAATGTCGCTCATTTCATTAAATCACTTTTAAAGCATGCCTTATAACAACGCACCCACTCCTATATGGGAGTGTTTATATTAAACATGACATTGCTTTAGTCAGGATAGACAAAGAAATGACACAGTGATGTAAAAGTTTCTTTATTTTATATACTTACCTAAAAAAAATAAAAAAATAAAGTAAATTTCTTTTTAAAACGTAGTACCTGTGGAAGAAAAGTAAAAATAAGATTATAAAGTACATTGCATTAAAGAAAAAAAATAGGAGACAATAAGAGAGAGGCAGAGAAAACTCTCAGATATTATTACTTGTACTTACCTTAGAAATGTAATATCTGTGGAGGACAGTAAAAAAAATCTATTTTAATACATATTTCTAAATGTAATGTAACAAAAGAAGTCAAACAACATATTAAATGGTTTATTTTTGCTGTCCTCAGAATACATTGATTTTCACTATGAAGAGTGATTTCAATATTAATCATCATATAACAGCGGGGAAAAAAACACAATCAAAATGATTGTGTTTAAAAAACCCATACAAAATCTCCATACATATTATAAATACCTGAAAAAAACATATCTTAAATGTTTTTCTCAAATTCGCAATTTCTTGAGCAAGCACACTACATCTTCCACAGTTACAAACTAATTAAAGTATACGACCTACTTTTCAATATATCTCAACAAAGCCCCGTGCAAGTATCTCCTATAAAAAATCTATCTGAAGGACACATTTTCTTCTCTCATACCTTTCCGCGTGGCCAAATTGTATAAGCTAACTCATTATCTTTTAAATACCTCTCCCAAAAACTTGCATTCATATAAGTTCTAAAATAATTATCTAAAGTACTCATTTTCTTCGCTCATATTTTTCCACGTGGCCAAATACTATGAGTTAAGAAGTTTTTTTCTGAAATTATTTAATCTTAGTCTTATCTATTCTTTTCTGAACCTTTACAATTAAAATTTGTAACATGTTTTATACCATCAAACATTAAGTAAATGTGTACCTGATGTTATCACTATGTCAAACACAAATTTCATTTATAGATTTGTACACCCTCAGTCACATGATATTTGTAAACTAGTAAGTTTCAGATCTTTACAGTATACATCTTCCTACAGCAAGTCATTCTACTGAAATTTGGGTTCCAAAAATAGCAGATAGGAGTTAGTTAAGGCAGAAGGCAAACGTTTCTTAAAAGTCAATTGGGTATCATTGCAAAGCGTCCAGCCACTTGCACACTTCAAATAAGCTGTATAATGTCCTGATGATGTGGAAGGCCCTTCATGAAAAATAATAGCTACA
The DNA here is from genome assembly GCF_964263255.1 of Lissotriton vulgaris. NCBI lineage: Eukaryota > Metazoa > Chordata > Amphibia > Caudata > Salamandridae > Lissotriton > Lissotriton vulgaris. The sequence continues at coordinate 1,271,775,189 of NC_141689.1, forward strand.
GTTACAAATGTTCTTCTAGAAATAGATACTTGAGAAGCCACAACATTTTTAATTAAAGTTGACAATTTACTCCCGTCAGCTCTGCATCGTTGAAACATTAAAATTACATATTGTCCTTATCTATGAATAAATAAAGTTGATAACATTTCACACTTACATTGAGAACAGACCATGTTCTAATGCGCATCTTTAACTAGTTTATTAAAAGACACTTCTTTGCAGTCTGGTAATGTTAAATATAAAAATCTTTCACTGTGTATATCAGTACTACTTGAAAATGAGCAATTACCACAATTATGTTCCCATTTATAAGAAAGGCCAAAAAGACTATCAATATCTACACCTTCATCTTCCAAAGCTGTAAACATATACATGATAAATTCCTGACAATCTTGCTGAATATTCTGAGAAAATTGATTTACTCCTGCACATATGTCTAAAACATTCCTTAGTTCTGAAACACTTGCTACTTCACTATCACCACTAGTACATTTTTCAAATATAGAATTTAAGGAATAGCAAAATGTTTGCTCCTGATTTTCTATAATCTGTTCCTTAACATTTTTCAGAAAAAAAACCACATTAACTACTACATTTGCATAGCAGTCGACAACAGACCTATTTCCAAACTTAAATCCAACAATCTCTTCAATACTAACAGTTTTCTTACGGCTACCAACAACAGCTACATCTTTTTTTCGTCGTTTCTCGACTACTTCAGCACATTTCTCCTCATTTTTCCTTTTCTGACCAACCATACGCCTTTCAATTAGAGGATATTGAGGTAAATGTGGAGCATATTCTCTTCTTAACCTATTATACTCCTTCACACAATTTAAATCTGCACTAATCTTTGTCTCATCACAATCAATTAGATAAAGTCCACATAAAGTTCTAACTCGCGATAAAGCAACATATGCCATACCCTCTTTGAATACAGTGCTTCCAATATTTATCAAAGCACAATCTACACTTAAACCTTGAGATTTGTGTATAGTCACTGCATATGCCAAACAAATTGGAAATTGCTTACGACGGACATATAAGTCTTTCACAAGCAAAAAACGAGTTGAACATCGACTAATTTGTTGAACTTCCTCAATTCCATCAAATTTTATTCAATCTCATCTCTATTTGTATAATTGACAAAACCAACAACATTACCCATTGCTCCATTTACCAATCCTCTTTCTACATGTAAATTTCTCCTTAAAATTATCCGACAATTTAATCATACATACAGATTTTTCTCTAAACCAGCAGTTTTAGATATAGTTTTTTGAAGAGAATCCAATTTTAACTTCAACTTTTCAGACAAAACAATAGTACTACCTTCATGCTCTATTCTATCTTTAGCTTCCAGTTTCTTAATTTCTTGATTTTCTAAACTCAACATTTTCTCATTAAAAACTGAACATTCTTTCAGAGTTGGCATCAAGCATATCACTGACTTATCTGCTACCTCTTTACTATATATTTTCTCAGGTACATTATCTTCATTGGGAAACAGCTTGGAAAGTAATCGTGTTCGTAGAGTGTGTTTCGCATCTTCAGTTAGTTTTCCAATCCTAATATCTTGAAGAATATTTCCATATTTAGTATCCTTTGCCTGTCGCATATTTTGAATCAGTTCAGTATATTTGAAAAGTGACCATATATTTACATTTCCAATACTGCCCAGGCACTTTCTGGTCTCCTCATGTGTAACAGTTTCAAATACAGGTTGTCCTTTCACAGGAGTTAGCTGCAGTAGATCTCCAAAAACTATGACATGTTTACCTCCAAATAACACATCATACTCTGTCTTAAGTATCTGTTGCATTCTTAAATGCACAAAAGCAAGCATTAAATTTGATACCATGCTTACTTCATCAATAATCAGAAGTTTCATTTTTTTAAGGACTCTAGAAACTTCAAAACAAGCTTCTCCAGACAGCTTGTGATATTGTAATTTATTTTCATGTTCAACTGGCAGCATCAGTAAACGATGTAAAGTAATACCTTTAATATTATGTGCTGCCAATCCAGTTGGAGCAGTAACAACACACGCCAGTGTTGACTGAGTTCTTTGCTGTAAATATGTAGTAATTCCTTTAATTAGGAAACTTTTACCAGTCCCAGCTTCTCCACTTACATATAGTCGAATAGGTTCAAATGACATACATGAGCAATCTTTTCTCTCATGACGAAAGCCATGCTCAATGTGCTCTGTCACTTCATCATATATCTGTCTTTGCTCAACATTAAACTGCTTCTTTAATTCTTCTAAGTTGATTACTTCCTCTTGACCTTGCTGCATTGCTCTTTCTACCTCATCCATGGCGGTGGCTGCTTCATTTTGGATAATTGGTTGTCCCAGTGGATCTTGACTTAATGAAGCCGAACTTTGATTACCTTGTGAACTATCTCTAGCTATCTCCGCTGCAATTGTCGCTTCTTGCTCTATTTCATCATTCAACATTTGGAGATAATTACTAAAAACAGGACATTCAATACTACTTTTAGATGCGTTGAATGAATCTTCATAACTATGAAAGTCTCCAAGTAGTTCCTCTTCTCTACGCCATGGTTTAAACAGTTGCAAAAGAGAAAAATAGTAAAATTCTCTTTTGTCAGGTGTTTCACAACTCAGTTTCCGATGATTAATCAAGTGTCCTTTTCTTTGTTTCACCAGACATCCTTCATGTCCAATTACAGCATGTACACCTTTATCAATGTTCTCCGTAACATTCCTTTTAAAAGTGTAGTTTTGAAGTATTTCATACAGACAAATGTTTTCAAGCAGAGTACTTCTATTTGGATAGTATGTATCCAACATATTTGTTTTCAGAATGTCTTTACTGTTTGGTTCTTTCTGGGCTAAATATTCAAGTTCTTGCACAGGTTTCAGAACACGGTTTCGTGTTTCTGCTAGGCCCAAACTCACCCAGAGAATAGTCCTTGATTTAGCATAAAGACTTGCTGATGATAATCGGTCACAACATTCATATGCTCCAATTTCTCGATGAGACAGCATCTTCAAACTGTACGTATACAATTTCTTGCTTAGGCTCTTTTCATGAGAAATGTCTTCCCACATCTCCTTCAATTCCGTCTTTTCAGATTTCGTGATGTAAGACGTTACATATCGAGCCACGGCAATAGAATTGTCTGCAACATATTGTATGTCCATGTTAGCATTCCACATGGACAAAATGACTGGGTTATAGTCATTTATATACTTGGATTCTTCACCTCTTCTTAAATTGTACGTATTTTTAGGTGACCTCCTTCTGATATTATGTCGCAAACATGACATCAAATTGTTGACTCTTCCTTTTGAAAGTACCTGTCGTGCAAATCCAAAACAACATTTGGTGTAGAATTTGCTCTTTGATTTGAATTTTCGCCGACAATATTTTCCACAACGATGACTTTGAAAACGTAACACTTTTCCTCTTAAGTCCTAATCAGTTGTACTATTAGGTATGTCACAAGTGGCATACTGTTCAATAAAAGACAGTACAGTCTCATCCGAGTCTGTTCCAAATTTAGGAGCATCCTTGGTCCATAACAACATATGAATATGAGGAGCACCTCTTGCTTGATATTCTTTTCTCTAAAAGAAATCCAGTACTTCACCAAGAGGTGGATTTTTCTTGTTTGTAATGAAAGACATCATAGCTTCAAATCTATGATTAAAATATCTGCAAACATTAACTGGATCTAATGAACACAGTTCTCCAGGTGTCTTGTAGTTTATGTTTTCTATGTTTGCATTCGCCTCCCGAAGAAATTCAAGTAAATCTTCCCAAGCATACTCTGCACAGCTTAGAGTTAAAAACCATGTTGGTGCTCCTAAGTTTCTAAGCATGCACTTCAAATCTCCATGACGACGGTACCAATACTCATTAGTACCACGCTGACAAGCCATTAAATAATTAGATGTGAATCCAAAACACTATCTTTCTGTTGCACTTTATCCATAAATTCCTTTGCTGAAATATTTTGCAGATGAACTCCACTTTTTAAGATATGGTTTACTGCATAAGACAGACCAGATAAATCACTCTCAAACAGAAGATGAAACAAATATGGAATGCATTGGCGAAACCTCGGATCTTCTGCATATAATCTTGTTGTCCGGTATTCAGATGCAGGAATCTGCACAGGTCGATCATCATATCGTGTACCTTCACCTGTAGGAAATAACTGTGGAAAACAACGACCTTCCAATCTTTCTTCCCACACACTAATAGGATTTCCTTTCGCCTTTTTCATCTGAAATAATTCAATCGCATTCCCTATTGCTTCTTTGGAATGCAGTGGATGAACACTGTAATGTTCATAAATTTCTTCACTTCTGGATACATCAACTTTTTCAATTTGTCCACTAGACAAATCACTGTCCTCTTCTTCACTTACATCTTCTTGTTCTACGTATACATCTTTATAGTACTTATTGTTTTGCACTAAATACAACGTTGCCTTTTTCACTTTCCTAACATCCACTAAATCTTGCCAGATTTTCTTACTCTTTGTAGGTACACCATTAACTAGAATAACTAGAGGTTCCTCTTCTACATTTTCAACACCAATTGTTTCCATATTTTTTTTTAAATCAAGTGGCAAATATACAACTCTACCCTTTAATCCCCTTTGTAAATCTGAAGGATTTAATTTACCAGTCTTAGGCTCCATACGAACAATAGCCTGAAAAGGATGTACACATTGAATCAGAATAGTCTCATAAGTATTTAAATCCATCAATTCTGATGGAATATTTATCAACTCTAGATTATTATGAACAGCTCTAGCAGGCATTTTATTTTCATTTAATTTATTATAACAATATTTACAAACACGTTGCTCAAAACCCAAATCAAAATAGTTTTCCACCAACAAATAAGTTCCAAAATCTTTCCATTGACCATTACTTTCATCTTCACTTTTTAAATATAAATCAACTAACCTAGTTTGACATTTATAATGAATGCGTCGACAACAAACACAAGAAAAATTTGGTTTCTCACCTGCAATCACCTTAAACTTGAATATATCTTGTTCAAAATGTTCAATATTAACATGTCCAACATTTTCTAATACATTTCCTTCTATAATTATATCAGTTTCTGCATTGTCTTCCTCTGGACCAAAATAACTTACCTCAATTTCTGCACAAATCTTCTTAACATCTAATTGACATCCATGCAAAAGAGCACTATTTAACTGTTTAAGTTTAAGTGCTGGACTTTTTGCATAATACAACTTTCTCACAAAGTTTCTCATTTCAGTATGATGCACTGCTAACATCCTGAAATGATGAAACGCACTCTGGCATATTTTTTTAGAAAGACAAGCCAGTGAATGACCTTGCAGACCTATTTTTTCACGCACTCTGCAATGATCTAATTCTTCCAACATTTTAATTTTTTTTTTTAGACTTTCTTTAGTGTACTTACGTAAGAAATTGCGAAAGAAATCAATTGAATCCTGTCGTATACTACAAATGCTACTACAATTCCAACTGTAAACAGGAGCATTAGGACGTCCCTCTAAAGCTTCTCCAGCCATAACCTCTTCTGCATTTCTAACCACAATTTTCTCTTTCTCAATTACACAACCATCCTTCACCTCATACGCTCGACCACTGGTGTCAACTGCATGCAACAGATCGTTACTTTGAAAGTAACTCTCTTCATTGAAAAATGGCTCAGAAGTTGAAGTATGCATCCACTTCCCAGAAAACACTTTACAAAAATGACTCCGATTTATGTGTCTCTTCCATTTACTTTTACCTTTCAAAACTTGAATTGCCTTATTTAGAATATTTATTCTATTAAGTACTAAAATAAATAATTTTCTTTTTGTCTCAAACGCGCGCTCAACGATACCCTCTATATATTGTTTCTTCTTAACAAAAGCAGATCTTCTTTTAGAAACTTTCTCCTTTTGTAATAAATTGGAAACTACTCTGTTGTAAAACATACGCTTCCTGATTTGGCTAAATTGATTAGTCCGGGTTTTACTATACTCTTTTTCTTGTCTCCTGATTCCAGAATTTTTTTAATCTTTGATTCCATATCTCCTTCTCGATACTGATATCGTTTTCTTCTTCTGGACTTCAATATTAACATTTTTCCTTCCCAAAATTGCTTTCAAAAACTTTTTAGTTTGCTTACCAGGAGCACTCTTCTTTGTATCCGTCCTTTTTTCGTTTGAAAATTGTTCGATTCCTTTCTTCTTCAAACTGTAAGTCCGTTTATAGAGTTATTTTTTTCAATTCTAGTCGGCATCTTTATTTAAAATTTTGATGAAATTGTCAATCTGTAAAACACAAAAATAACAAATATTATAGTTCACTACTAGCATATACCGTACAAATTAAAACCACAGATTCATTTCCTAATAGAATAAAGAAAATAACAGAAAGTCTCTGAACAAAGTAGGAAATCCTGTAGTGAATGTTGCTTCTAAATTTATCACACTCCATATCTGTTTTAACATTATAGACAGTTTTTTATTCTAATTTTCAAAGCATACAAACAGTACACTTTTTTCAAGAACTATCGGTCATCGTAGATGTTTTAATCTTTTTCATTACAATCTCTTTTACACTTCATGAGAACATGTCTTATCACTCTCATAAAGCACATCATCGACAAATATGTCAAGAAAACTGTCTTCACGAATGCTTTGCTATAATTTTTTTTTATTTATTCAAAAGTTCATAATTTAGAAGAACTTCCAGCATGAGTTCATCAGGGACTTCTACAAGTCCATAGTCCTCATCTCCTTCTACCATCTCTAAGTATGCTGAGTCTAAAGATATGTCCATAAAATCCTCATTTTCATCTATTTCCTCTCCAAACACCGCGTCTAAAATTTCCTCCATCACTTCGTTAATGATGTCAAAATGAATTTGATTGTCTTCTGAGCAATTCTCCATAACTAGACTGTTTTTATTCTTCTGTATCCTTTTAAAAAAATATAGAGACTAAATTATATCTTTTTTCAAAAATGTATAACTTAAAAGTACCTTTACTAATTTTTAAACTAGATATATTTTTATAATTTCTAACTTATTAAGTCTATATATTATAAGATACCACATTCCTCTTGTTTTGAAAAAAAATTGGCAATATAACCCTAAACATTAACACTGATCTTCTTTTTTCCATCAAATAATTACTGTTGTTAAAAGACATTTCACTGTAAAATTTATTTTTAGATTTTGTAGATATCATAAATATTTATTACCTGTACAATTAATTTTTAGAGACCCATTTTTTGAGTTCAACACTACAAAGTGCAATATAAACTATATGCACTCTGAAATAAAGGATCACACTATACAAACCATAGCATTCACTTAACAGATTATTACTTCCCACAGAGACAGTTCCTATTATCTTTCAACAACATACTCACCATGTAAATGTCATAGCATATACAAAATGTCATACTAACCATGAAGAAACACCTCATAATAAAGCTCTGCATTAATATGTAAAACAGTGGCTATAAACAGTATAATCACAAATATTCAGGAAAGATGCCCAGCACACCTAGAACCATATCATAATACCTCTCTGTAAATAAAGGAGAAAGACTGCCAAACATAATGCAACAAGATTTTAAAAATAATGAGCACTTCACAAGAATTAATGAAAGGAAATCTGAAAAAATTATACTCCAATGATCCGTAAATCTGAACTCCTTCCAAAAGAACACATGCACCGAGCTCATTAAAACATAATTTCAACTGTCAATGGAGAACATCTCAAAATACATATCTAGTATAAGCAGATACAACCACATGTGAAAAATTTAAGATAAAATCATGTTCCAAACATTTTAAAAAATATTCTTTATTATTTTCATGAGCACCCAAAGAAATTGTCAAAGCAAAAAAACTAACTCACCTGAAAAAAATAATATATGTCCTCAAATTCTATAATTCAGTAGGCAGGTTCTTGCTTTCAGGCACCAAACACTATAAAAAAAGAAATAATAAAATTTAATTAACTTATTACAGACTTATTTCTTACACAACATAGAACCATTATAGTAAAGAACAAGCATAACAGATAAATTCCCCCAAATCCTCTATCATTAAAATAAGATACAAAATGTCTCATTTATGAAAGCGTTGCGCCATAGATATGTCACTTTTTCCCATGTTAAAACTGATGCACCTGCAACAGTAGGCCTTCATAACTAAAAGCCCAAGTCACAAAAAACACAAAGGCCTTATTTATGAAGACCTTGCGCCGCCGGTGCGCCACTTTTAACATGGGAAAAAGTGACACACCTGTGGCGCAAGGCCTTCATAAATAAAGCCCCATGTGCATAGACAAAAAACTACAGGGCCAGCCTTAGACACATGCAAGCAGTAGACCTGCACAGGACCACCAAACCCCAGGGGCCACCATGGTAATATATATCCTTAATATAATAATCCTCTGAGGATAGATACATATTTGCGTGGCGGCCCATACCTGAAATTTGGCGTCCTCTGGCTCTGTTCCACTACCAAACACCCTGAGCTCCCCTCCCCTCTTCACTGAACTCCGCACTCCACCCCACCCGGACCCTCTGTTACAAAGCCCCCTACCTACGCTCCCTGCTCAGGGCCACCATGAGCCTTGAGCCACCCCTGGTAAATTTATAAGACACTGCAATAGTAAAACTCAAAGAATACGCAACAGGCTGAAAAACTAAATAGTAGATAAAGACACATATTTTTTACATAATCCCATTGAAAAACATATAGTGATTTTTTTAATGTACCATGCATCTGGCCCTCCAGGACCGCTTTGAAAACTCGTGCTTTAAACCTTTACATTTCATTTTTAAACCATACACTTTCAATTACATTTTTTATTTAATTACAATTTCTGTAATGTTACACACCTTTTCAAAAATATACCAGTGCCTGTTATAACGATTTTTTGTAATTTTTCATCAGTGATATTTTTTTTACATATAATGAAAATCACTCTAACTTTTTAAACGACAAAGCTAACGCGGTAAAAATAACTCTCCATTTTCTTCCCTTTAAGAATGTAGAATATCTACCCCACGCATGCAATCCTGGATATTGCCATTTGGCAGCGAATACCGACCTTGAATCGGAAGACATGAACAACTGCTCCATTGTCACATTTAGAAGTTAACGTAGCATCTGCTCACACACATATCTTTCACTAAGCTAATATTCACAGACAACAGCATTCGTTTAAAAAAAAAGTGACCTTCCTTTTCAATTTGCTGAAATGACTCCCTTAGTTTTTTAACGCATCCTCCACTTCAAACAAGCTATTTTTTTTGATAACTACTAAGCAATATTTAAGTGACTACTCTGCTAGAAATTTTATCAAGTCATTCTGCTACTCTTCACTCCATAGCCGGCGACCTATTTCTGTGGACTTCCTGTTGAACTGGCAGTGCTGCGACGTCTATTTTACCATCTTGCTTAATTCAAAATGGATGTCCCTCCTGTCTTCGCAAACGAGCCAGACCACTTAGAACTATTTCAACAGAGGATGCTTCACTACTACGGCACCTTAGCACTCTCGACTTTGAATACTTCATATCGATTATCATTTCGATATTCGTATTTCACCTGTGTGCAGCCTGTATTTCATTGCCTGAGCTGTGATTTCATGTGGGCCCTGGACTTATGTCTCTGCAACTTGGTACCTCCTGAAGTGAATTACAATCACCTCATGAATCCGCTAATTGATCATGAACAGCTTTGTGACAACGGAGGATTTATGGCCTTTGCAGCGATACAAGGAGTTCTGGGTCATTGGAATATATTCGCAGCGGCGCAAGATTTCCTAACAGAGAGCTGCATCGAAAACCCACCGAGCTGTCCTTTGATGGTAAAAGAGGCTCCGATAATAACAGATCATGAATGCTGCTTTCCTCTTTTCAATTGGATGGCTGACATGTTTTCAGATGATAACAGTGATTTCCTGTTAGAAGCAGTTGCTACCTACTTTGCTTACACAATGAACGGATGACTCTTTCCTAACAGAGAGCTACATGGAAAACCCACCGAGCTGTCCTCTGATGTAAAAGAGGCTCCGATAATAACAAATCATGAATACTGCTTTTCTCTTTTCAATTGGATGGCTGACATGTTTTCAGATGATAACAGTGATTTCCTGTTAGAAGCAGTTGCTACCTACTTTGCTTACACAATGGACGGATCACTCTTTCCTAACAGAGAGCTACATCGAAAACCCACCGAGCTGTCCTCTGATGTAAAAGAGGCTCCGACAATAACAAATCATGAATACTGCTTTTCTCTTTTCAATTGGATGGCTGACATGTTTTCAAATGATAACAGTGATTTGCTGTTAGAAGCAGAAGCTACCTACTTTGCCTAGACAATGGTTCGATAACTCTTATACAATCCATTGACGTCCACATTTCCTTTTGCCTCCCTATGTTCTTCACGTTCTTTTGGATATTTTCTTAACAAGAACAGACCTATTGGCTTTACTAACAGTAGACATTATGATTTCGTGCTGGTTAACTTTTGGTCTTTTATGTGGACAAAATTTTTTCTTCAGCTACTCGATTTTCAACTTTATTTTTTTTTAAACTCTAATCTCAACAATTGTATTGCATATCTTATCTTATGTTATTTCAAACGTACTCGAAGCAAAACTCGCTAATATATGCTACATGTCCCCTGATTAATGTGTAAATATAGAATGAGTTTTTTATAACTGTAAACGCCATTTCGCCTTTCATCTGCTTATTTCCGCCTCACATGCCTCTGCTCCTTTAATTTTCCATAAAAATAATGTTCTTTTAAATATATAAGAGAAAAATATAATCTTTGAATAATATTTCCATTGTTTTTCGTACTGTATTTCAAATGCAATACTACAACCTTCAAAACATATCTCAATACAGTAGTTCTTCTCAACACTGATTTGCGAACGATGCAACAGATTACATACATGCACCTCTCGCCATTTTGTCGCTTTTGGCGCCTTTTTTTCCCTTACACAATAGCATAACACTAACTTGATAGTGCTTCGCATGCAGAGAGCTGATTGATAAAGACATGATGTCTAACCACTAGCATTTTCATATATCGTTCCTAAACTGAAAGGCCAGAGAGCTTCTTCCATTTATTAAAATATAATATACTTCCTTATAAGAGTGTACAATTAATTTTGCGAAACTATATTCATTTTTCATCAACTATAGCGTTTGCATTCCATGTACTGCTAACTATAGCGATTACTTTGTTTTTTGCAATGTCTGCACTCATATTACATAATAATTTGCCTTGAAAACAGAGCATTTCTGAATAAACATTTGAAATATACACGTTCTCTCTTTTAATCCATAATCTCAACTGAAATGATTGCATATTGAAAGAGTATTCATGTGTTCCACGTAACCTCAGCTGTACTAACTTAATGTTTTCTTTTTTCGACCTGACTTACTCAGACTAGAACCCGCAAGCCTATATCGGCCCGTGAACTCTTTCTTAGTAGGTCACGCACCGTACAGACAGTTCTTCCGCTGTTAACAAAAAAAAATTATTACTGTTACCAAGCACCGCCGCAGTTCCGCTTGACTCAGACTTAATTACTGCTCCCCCGCTTCTACAGACCAGACGCTATGTCGTATTTCACTCCTTATCACGCTTTCATCTCTACAACAACAAACAGTTCTCCGCCAGCCACCAAAGAACAAACTGCAGATGCAGAGGCACTAACAAGTGAAATACCCTCTGCTCTGTGAAAGCAACCGAGCGGTAATTGTGAAAGAAAACATTCACTAGCGCTTCAAAAAAGCAATGCAATTATATAATTCTTTTTTAGAAAACGTTCCAACTACTTTGATAGAACTATCTGTGTGTGCCTCCACAGCAAAGTTCCTCAGCCCGGACTGAAAGCAGACACAGACGGACACACACACACACACAATAAGATAACACAGGGCAACGGAGACGGAAAACAGAAGGGAAATGAAGATGCAGTCAAACAGCAGGAGTGAGAGAGATATTTTTATACTCCGTTTCGTACCTCAATTTACGAACACATTTACTGCACAAATCTCTGTACAACTTCATGTCAAAACTTTTCATTTTATTTCACTCGACCACCTCCCCTTCTCACCCCACCAGTGCAAGCCGCGGCCAGAAACCGTACTATAATTTTGTTGTCTAACAAAAACTTTGTAAATACCTTAATCATTACCACTTTGGCCCCCTTCCCCCTCCCTCTCACCCCACCCCCACCAGTGCAGGCCACGGCCACCAACCACACTGTAATTTTGTCGTCTGACAGAAACTTTAAGAATTCATTAAGCATTCGCATTTTTTAATGACGGGATCACTAGTAATTTACCATTTCTCTCTCTATCTGCATTATCTGTCTCTCTGCTAATATAATTTTTTCACTTCATGAACAACTTCTCTCATTATATGTAAACGCTTCAAAATCACACAAATAATGACTCTCTATATTATAAATATTTTATACTGCGTATTTTACATTTAAATGAAAAAATTAGTTTTAGAAATACAACACATTATGACAGCCAAAAATTAGTTTTCTGTCAGGCTACGAGGAAAATCAATCAAAGTTTGTGACTGAACCATATTTTACGGTACATGATAAAACAAACTGTTACAGACTTACCTTTACCAATGCTTTGTACGATGTACAACAGTGACAGACACAAAACAGATATTCGTTTCACGGAACTCTCTATTAAGCTTCTATCACTGCAACCAAAATTCAATGGCACAGATTTCCAGTCAATACAGACTCATATAACTCTCTTCAGCCAATCATATTTCGTCACACAAAATTATAAAATCAAAATTACATTTCAATTGGTTGTCCCTCACAATATTTTTAATGTCACGTAAAAGTCACCCATCACCCACTGCCATCTCTGGCTGTTTCCATGGTAACACCTCATTCTGCACCTGGCTGAAGGCACAGGTCAAAAGTTCATATCTCAACGTTCTACAGCAAACTAACAAGACTGTTTTCCCTCCAGAAACACCTGCCTATCCACAGCTCTGTTACATGTCATTTTTATGACACCCAATAGTACTTTTCGTTTTACATAAACATTAACATGCAACGTAGTCTTCAATCTTGAGGTATTACAATCAACCAATCATTTCTATTTTTTCAACCACACCCAACCTCATTTTTTTTTTTATCCTGACTTTCAGCTTCTAACTACCATTCCACTTCCAGAACCCATCGGAGGACAACTGCATATCCCTTGAAAATTAAGGTTTGGCTTTTAGGACACAGTTATATTCACTGGAGTGGAAAATACGCAGCAAGCAGACGAATTTCCAACCTTGATTTAGCAAATGTACACATAACGTGGATTGGCCAAAGAGGACTGAAATGTCACCAATTGATTCCATTGGTGAAAACTTTTATGCATCTCCCAGAACCAGACCTTATAATTGTGCACTGTGGTGGGAACGATCTAGGCACATTGACTGGGGTAGGTCTGGAAATGCTTCTAAAAGACACCTTTCGACAATTGATGACACTTTTTCCTCGAACTGCCTTGGTATATTCCAATATATGTCAAAGACAGAAATGGAATTGGTCCAATCAACATTGTGCACAAATTGAGAAAGCAAGGAGACATGTAAATAAATCTGTTTCTGCTTTCCTCAGAGATTATAGCATGGGTTCTATTTACCACAACAACTTGCGTTACCACATGCAAGACGTCTATAGGAGAGACGGTGTTCATTTCACGGATGAGGGAAACAGAATCTTCCTCTGCAACATCAGGCTATGCATCGGTACTTACTTATAAATGCAGAAAAAACTCAATTTTTCAAGGGCTCTTTTCAGAGCCACTTTATATCTAAGCACTCAAACTTCTGATTTATCTCCATTTTCACACTCTTGTAAATAGGTATTTTCACGTTCAAAGGCCTTACTGCACCCCCTGAGAAAACCTACGCGGCCAGACAATCTCTACCTTCTCCCCTTTCCATGTTCCAACGCTTTGAAATGAACAATATATTTACTCGCAGTGACAAAATGGCGGTCAACATTTCCTGATTTCCTTCGAATCGAACGTTAACAGACGTCACGCAGCAAAAAAAATTCCGCTCACGCGCAGCCGCTTGGGTGCGCGCACCCGTTCGCGCTTATAGATATATAACTGACTTTAACTTTCATTTTCTCAGAAACTACTGAACGGATTTACACCATTCCAAAAAAGCGTAATCTGCGAACTGGACTCTACAGTTTTGCCAAATTTCTTATAAATCCATTCAGCCGTTCGACCTGTAGCCGAGTCTAAACGTCCTATGGAAAATAACATGGAGAAAACACGTTTTGGGACCCCCCTTTTATCTCAGCCCCCACTTGACCAATCCTGCCCCCCAAACTTTCAGGGAAGGAGCGCAGCGGACCGAGCCATCTTCTTTGAGAAATTCGCAAAGATTCATCCACCAGGGCCAAAGTTATTCACAATAGAATGTTGAGGATTTCCTATGGAAACTAGGTCCTAACTATAACTACCTACTGGCGACCGCCAGTAGGTAATATATATATATATATATATATATGCAAAAAAGTTTAGGTGGAAGGCAGCTCCTGTATAGAGCACCCTCAACACCAGCGACACTCTAAATTTTCTCACCTCAAATATATATATATATGTCACAGCAGGATCCCAGGGGTACCAACATCCAAAGAAAGGCGCAACACCAGGAAACAGACCCCAAAGGCAAAGTTAGAAAGTTAAATGATTATTTAATAAAGCATCAAGTGTCCAAATGACGCGTTTCGGCCGCCAGACATGCTGCTTTGATCACATGAATATATATATCAAAAACACAGGTAACCCACTTGAGACGCACTTGAGCAGAGATGAAAAGTTACCAGCCTTTATTGAAAAGGTATGAACATAGTTCAGCATGCCAGCAAAGATAAAAAACAGCCTTGCATTGAGCCTGACGCATTTCGAGTAATCTCTTCTTCAGAGGCTTGGCGTAAGGTGTGTGCTTTGGCGATCACTATCCCCCATTATATATGCATAATGACACGCCCCCATTGGGGCTGCTCAGATGAGGCAGTGCTTAGGCATTATGGAAGTTGAATTGTTTGTAATCCCTCCGTTTAAATCAGTGCACTATAATCACTGTTTTTGAATAATACAGGATCTGTATGAGCCCCAGCAGTTGAACCAGTCCTCAATCCTGCATACCAGCTCCACGTTGAGGGTGATGTATCCAATCCTCTGGGCCCCCTTCATTAGTCATGGGGTGGTACGTTCTCAGCGGCCAGCCGCCACCCATTAAATCAAATACACAGGTAACCCACTTGAGACGCATTTGAGGAGGAATGAAAGGTTACCAGCATTTATTGACAAGGTGTGGACATAGTTCAGCATGCCAGCAAAAATAAAAACAACCTGGCCGCCGAGAACGCACCACCCCAGGATATATATATATATATATATATATATATATATATATATATATATATATATATATATATATATATATATATATATATATATATATATATATATATATATATATATTACCTATTGGCGGTCGCCAGTAGGCAGTTATAGTTAGGATTTTTCTCAATGTTAAATCTCAAAATTCTATTTGGAATAACTTTGGCGCCGGTTGACGAATCTGCCTGAAAATTTCCTCAAAATGGCCTCGCATCGCCCCAGTCCTTCCCGGAAAGTTTGGGGGGGATTTGTCAAGCAGGGGCCGAGAAAAAAGGGGGGTCCCAAAACGTGTTTTCCCCATGCTAATTTCCGTAGGGCGGTTGACCTCCCTTTTAGCCCGAACGGCTGAATGGATTTCCACCAAACTTGGCAAAATTGTAGGGACTGGTAGCCCGATGTGCCTTTGCTATGTCTCAAGATATGTGCTCCAGTGGATTTTGAGTAATTTAGGTTCAAAAAAATTATATATATCTATGGCAGCGCCCCGGTACGCGCACCGGGGAGCGCACCGGGTGCGCCACGCGAGGTGCGCACGGAAAGCTGATTGGCTCTCGGGTGTCTGTAAACATTCGAAACAGTCCGGAGCGGCCGCCATTTTCTGTCTCTGGAAAATCGAGAGATAAGAGGTAGAAAAATCTAAGGGGGAAATGAGCATAAGGGGGCAGGGATAGACCCCCCTGACCCCCTAGGTTTGATGTTTGGGCCATAAAAGGGCCCTGCGGGCCAAAAGAAATGTATTTATTTTTTTTGATTTGCGCGGGGGAAGCGCCCGGTACGCGCACCAGGGAGCGGACCGGGGAGCGTACCATGGGGAAAAATGAATAATAGCATTTTTTTTAAATGTAGCCTTTTTTTAGAAATTGGAGGTAGTTCTAAAAAGAACTGTTTTTTTCTTCTTTTTATTGTTTTATATTTTTTTGATGTTTTTTTAACATTTTGAACTTTTTTTGGCTTTTCTGAACACTTTTCTATTTTTTTTGTATTTTTCATGGGGAGAAACGAAAAAACAGGGAATTGAAAATGGCTCAACTGGAGCGAAAAAAAAAGAAAAGAAATAATTAGGGTCGATTGGGGCAGTTGTGGTTGTCCCCAGCAAGGACGATGAGCTTTAAGCTCTGTTCTCTGTAGGAGATGGTCTTTCCACAATATTTGCATGTGATTCTGAAATCTGCAAATCGGGGCTGAATGCAAAGCATCGTCTCACTTTCCTCTGGTGTCGACGGAGTGGGTTGCTTTCTTTTTGAGCTGGTTCTTGTTGATTTGGGAGGGTTACTGGCCACTTCCCTCATCTCTGCAGAAGAGTAGTTTATAGGATGCTTGCGCTGCATGTGGCGGATCATCGTGTGATTTCCAAAGGAATATTTCTTATTAGGGTTCCCCCTAGAAAGTTCCATGTCACAGATCAGGTAAGCCACCTTGGCTGCATTTACCTTTTTCTTCCCCTGAGGAACCGAAAAAAACTCCCAAATAATGTGTGGTTTGGGCTGGTATGGGGTATTATGTTCTTGGAGAAATGTTCTCCTCCCTTCTTCCTCCTCCTCCTCCTCTTCCTCCTCTTGTTGACCACCAATGAAATCTTGTGGTGGTCCTCTTGGTGGTTGTGGTGGTGGTGGTGGTCCAGATGCACCAGCTGCAGCTGCTACTGAAGCCATTATTAAGTTCAAAATGGAACAGAGAGGTACAAACAGTTCAAAATGGTACAGAGAGGTACAAACAGGTCTTCCTCAGTCAAAGGACAAAGTTAGAAGAAGGAAAAAAGGTGGGGTCTTTCATCATTTGGAAAAAAAAAATGTTTTGAACCAATGAAAAGTGTTATTTTCAGGTCACATGACCAGGGGCTTCATCATTATGAAACCAAAACTGTTATGAACCAATGAAAAGTGTTATTTTCAGGTCACATGACCCGACGCGCTTACGCTACGCGCCCCGGGGCGCGCCCGGGGGCGCGCTCCGGGTCGCGTACTGTAAGCGCGTCGGAAGTTTACGTTGCGCGATCGTATTCGCACAAGTGCTTCTGGGTGCGCTTACGCGGTGCGTTTCACGCAGATGCGGCTACGCGATACGTCACGATCATGTTTTCATTCACGATAATGACGCTTACGGGACACTCCCCGGTGCGTGCACCGGGGCGCTTCACATAATTACGCTTTCCGGGGCGCTCCCCGGGGCGCGCACCGAGAGCGCACCAAGGCCAAAAAAAATTAAAAAAATAAAATAAAATAAATACCCCAAAAAAAATTTGGGCAAAATTGTAGAGACTGGTAGCCCAATGTGCCTTTGCTATGTCACAAGATATATGCTCAAGTGGTTTTAACGAAAATTAACTTTGAACAAATATATATTGGCCTACATTGGGCTATATATATGTTAGAGCCCAATGTAGCCCAATGTAGCCCAAAGATGGCCACCAGAGACAAAAAAAACAAATGTTGCCCAAATATCAGTCAGATGTAGCCCAAATATAGCCCAATGACAGAATGTCCCAGAGTGTTCTAAAGAACAACTAGAGCGCTAACAGTCTTACTTATAAACTGAGACTTATAGTTAGGAATTAGCATTTAAAAAACCTTTGAAATTCACTGAAAAAACCATAGGTTTCACACCAGTTATAGTTAGGAATTTGCATTTAAAAAACCTATTAAATTGACTGAAAAAACCATAGGTTTCACACCAGTTATAGTTTGCTGGAAATTTTACTGACATAAAACCATTGAAATTCCCACGTTATAGTTAGTTGGACTCACTATAACTTGCGTGTGCAATGCACTGCTGATGACGTCACATATTACATCACTCATGACATGGTCAGTGACATCACTCATGACATCACTGATGACACCATCCTTGTGACAGAGTGACAGACCTCCTTTCAGTGTAATGTAACCCTTGAAACACATATTCAAAAATAGAAACTAACATTTTCAAAAAAATGGAGATACCCATACCAGTTACAACCACCAATTCAGTAATACCACCATCTATATACACATCCACTCATTCACCAATAGTTCTATATAGTCACTCATACATATATTCACTCATCATAAGTAGTGAAACACCTATACATCCTGTTACACGCCGACAGTCATTCAAAAGTTACTCACACACATAATCACACATGAAAAGAAACTATTGAACATCCATTTATTTGCATATACAGCTATACACACTACCACCTTACTTCTAAGGAAACTTACACATACTTCCTCTCTTAAACAATCACTTATAGAAACACATACTTAGTTAAAATGGAACTCTTACAATCTCTCACTGTCACATATACTCACTTATATACATCAATACTCACATATACTAGATTAAAACAAATGTAGTTACTGATAAAGATACTAGTGAGACAGTCATTCACTCACTAACACACACATATACACACTCATCCACCCATACAGTCTTGCACATATGCTGTCTTCAAAACTCATACAAACAGTGAGTCAGTCACCAACCCATGCAGCCAATTATACACAAAATGAAACACTGATCCAAACATTTAAATATTTAAACAATACTCGCTAACATATGTATTCACTAAGATACACTTAATAAGCCAGTTAACCAATCAATTTTTTTTTTTAAAACATCCATTTAGACACTTATTTAAACATTTATTCTTCCATCGAGTTTTTCATATACATATATAAAACATATTTGTTTTTCAGAAAGACACACATTCACTGGATGGTGTCATCAGTGATGTCATGAGTGATGTCACTGACCATGCCATGAGTGATGTAATATGTGACGTCATCAGCAGTGCATTGCACGCGCAAGTTATAGTGAGTCCAACTAACTATAACGTGGGAATTTCAATGGTTTTATGTCAGTAAAATTTCCAGCAAACTATAACTGGTGTGAAACCTATGGTTTTTTCAGTGAATTTAATAGGTTTTTTAAATGCAAATTCCTAACTATAACTGGTGTGAAACCTATGGTTTTTTCAGTGAATATATATATATATATTTTTTTTTCAACAATGTGGCTGAATTCACCGGAGCAGCACAAACAGCGGGTGCGGACGTTTGGCTCAGCCAGCAGCCAGGAACGTCAATTTTCTATCAAAGAAACGCCGCACTCAGGAACTTTTAAGATTTTTAAGGTTTATTCAAACAGATCCTAGTCTGCACACCGACGCGTTTCTGCCTTGCGGCCTTGTCAAGGTAGTTGGTAATACTTTCGCAACTGTTTAATGTAATTTCCTATTTCACAGCATGCACATGAATTCTAGGAAATGTAGTTTTTAGATATATTCACAGTTTTTTTCACAATGCAGATATTGTATAAAGTTTCACATGTTTTGAAAGTGTATTTGAAACCCTTGTTTTTTCAAACGTCACAGTACTTCATCCTTTTTGCATCCTTAACAATCAGTTATTTTAAGTAACGTTATTTACAAGTCAATTAGTTATAACACATTTTGGGCCAGATGTAGGTAGCCCTTTACCGGTCGGAAACGGCAGAAAATACCGATTTTGGGCCGTTTCCGTCCGGTAAAGAGCTATGGAGATGTAGGGGCTAAAAAAACGTAAATTTTCGGTAATTTTACCGAATCTGTAATTTTACCGAATCTGTAAAATTACAGAATCGGTAAAATTACCGATTCTGTACATTTTACCGATTCGGTAAATTTACCATTCGGTAAAAATACCGAAAATGTATTTTGTGATGTAGGTAGCACTTCTAACAGTGCTACAGGGCCTTTAGAATTCGGTATTTACCATGCAATACAATTGCATGGTAAATTACGAATTCTTGTGTACATGCACATCTGTGCATGTACACCTGTGCCATGTGGCACACAGACATGCCCTAAGGGCATGTATGTGTGCCACATGGCGCAAAAGCCAGTTACAGGGGTGCAACATGGTGTCAAAGTGACACCCTGTCCCCCTTAGCAATTCGGTATTTTTACCGATTCGGTAACTACCGAATCAGTATTTGCTATTGAATCCTATGGGCTTCAAGGCCCATAGGATTCAATAGCAAATACCGATTCGGTATTTACCGAATCGGTAAATACCGAATCTTTCTGATTCGGTAAAAAATACCGAATTTTTACCTACATCTCATTTACAGATTCATAAATACCGAATCGGTAAAGTTCGGTATTTATGAATCGGTAAATGAGATTTACCTACATCTGGCCCTTTGTCCTATCGTTATATATGAAGCGTTCCATTTCTTAAAACCATCTAACTTTATATGGTCATTTTATTACTCAGATTCAGGGTATAGAACCCTACTTACAGAAAAACTGTTGTTCAGAAAGGAGAGTATTAAATTAATAAGCAATTCTAATTTGAAAGAAATACCAAATGCATAAGATCATATCTGTACATAGATAGAGAGTTCAAAAATTGCCAGTTGTTAGCACAATTAGATTTATTCCAGGTGAACATACAGTTCCTCATCGAAGTTCATCCCTCTCGGTTGTTTTGTTCTTATTCTAATGATATATTTTGATTCCAGTTGACATAATCTTTTCTTTTGATCTCCTAGTCTTTCGTTAGTCTCGACTGTGTCTATTGCAAAGTAACTCATGTTAAGCCAGTTCCCATTTTGACATGTTAAGAGGTACTTTGCTGTTGCATATGTTAAGTCTTTGTTCTTGACTGCTCGTATATGTTCGAGAATTCTTTTTTTCAGCATGCAAATGGTACTTCCTATGTATAACATAGTACAGACACACTGGATTGCGTAGACCACAAATTCTGTCGAACAAGTGATCCATTTTTTAATGTTCATAAGTCTGCCCTCTGGATCTCTAATATTCTCTTTGTTCACCCCAATTTTACAAGCTTTGCAAGAGTTACATTTCCTGAACCCGATCTGTTGTTCTGTTAGCCACTTAGATTTCTTATTTGGTGGATTAAAGTGGCTTCTGACTATCAGGTCCTTGATTGATGGGGCCTTCCAGAAGGTTATTTGCGGTCCTGGGCCAATTATTTTTGCAAGATCTTGATCCTGTTTTAGACGTGGCCAATAACTTTGTACCGTTTGACGGGTTTTTTGGGATTCCTTACTATAGGTTAATATTAACCTTGGTGGTTTTTGTACTTCTCTCCCTTGTCCCTTAGTATTGAATGGTTTTTTAATCAAAATTTCCGTTCTTGTTAGATTTTCAAGTTTCTTCTTGCTTTTGTTTAGATCTCGTTCTCTTTATCCTCCGTTTCGCAATCCATACTGTTTTCGATTTCTTGTTTGACATTCTCAGGTTGTGAACAATTTCTTTTCATCCTCAAAAATTCGCCGTAAGGAATGCTGCGTATCAATGGTTGAGGATGAAAACTTTCAGCATGTAGGATGCTATTGGTAGCAGTCTTTTTCCTGTATCATCATCATCATCATTGGACATTTATAGAGCGCCTGGTTACGCGCACCGGCGTGTTCCCGCGCTATAAAGTTGCTATAAAGTTGTATAAAGTTGCTTGAAGCTGATTGTTCTGTATGCAAATGCTAATGTCAAGAACGTCTACTTTATGACGATTGATATTGCAAGTGAAGGATAAACTGATGTCATTTCGATTGAGAGAGTCAAAATATTTTTTGAAGTCTTCTTTGCTGCTATTCCAAATTAGAAATAAATCGGCGATATACCTAGTCCAACGAATGATTTTTTCTATTGCCACATTCTGTTCCGGGTCCCAGGCAATTTCTTTCTCCCACCAACCCATTGTTATTTTGGCATAGTTGGGGGGAAAAGACATGCCCATTGAACAGCCGCATAATTGATGATATAATTCATGATTGAATAAGAAGATGTTGTTGTTGAGGCACATTTGGATCATGGTAAGAAGCATGGCTGAATGTTCCAATTCCTCAATGTTTCTTTGTTTTAAAAATAGGCACATGCATTCAGACCTATTGAGTGTTCAATAGAAGAAGAAAGAGAGACTACATCAATGGTAATGAGTAGATTTATAGGATTCCACGATATATTTGAGAGTGTCCTTAAAAAATCAGCTGTGTCTTGGATATATAACGTTAGGTTTTTGACTATGGGTGCCAGGTAATGATCGATATATGAGGAAATATTTTCGTAGATGGATTCACATGCAGAAACAATTGGTCTGACCGGAGGATTTATCATGGTTTTATGCACTTTGGGCAAAAAATAAATAGTTGGAATTGTTGGTTTTTCTTTGAATAAAAAATGACGTTCTTCCATACTTAAGAGTCCGTGTTCCTGCCATTGATCTAAGTTCTTTTTTGCTTCTTCAATAATTGTTTGTATAGGATTCGTTGGTAGTTTCCTATATTTCATTAGATCATGTAATTGACGATATGCTCCCACTTTACAGTCACTTGTATTTAGAAATACGAAATTTCCGCCTTTGTCAGCAGGCTTAATTATCATTTCTCCATTTTTTGCCAATGATTGTATTGCTTGTCATTCTTTTATGGTCATATTTTCTCTGACTTTTTGATTTCTCAATCTCTCCATTCTTTCAAGATCACATATTATGGCTTTTGAGAATGAATCTATTTTGTTCCCAGGTGAAAGTTGTGGACAAAATGTTGATTTTCTTTTGAGGCCACTGCTCTCGTGTGATTTAGTCTCAATGTCCATTGATTGGAGTACATCTAGTTCAGTACTTTCATTATCTTCAAATTCAATTATCAAGTCATACACATTTTTCAAAAGTGGTATTTCCTCGATAGATAGTGTTCCAGAAATTGCAGAGATATCTGATGTTCCACCATGTCATCTGTTTCTGTATTGGTGACATCCTTGATGGTATGGATTTTTTGAATTTTAGTTTCCTCACATGTTTATACACATCGATCTTAGAATCTATGTTGTTCAAGTGTTGTAGGGGGCAAAATGAAAGGCCTTTATTTAATACTAGATGAGTGTTCCTCTGAGGGTGGTGTTGGGGTCTGTGTGGATCCGGAAGTGCAGGTGTTTGGCGGAGTTGAGGGTGTCGTCTGTGTGGGTGGCGACCTTGAGGGTGGACTTGTGGACGATGGCTATTCCTCCTCCGATTGTGTTGGCACAATCCCTGCGGTGATCTTGTAGCCAACCGGTGTGGCTATGGCGATGTCGGGCGCCGAGGCGTCGTTCCACCAGGTCTCGTCAGGAAGGCCACGTCTGGGGTGGAGGTGTCGAGCAGATCCCAGAGCTCAACGGCGTGTTTGTGCGTGGAGCGTGTGTTGAGGAGTATGCAGTGGAGGTGGTTGGGTCCAGTCCTTGGAGGTTTGGTGGTTTTGTCGCAGGTGAAGCTGCAGGTGTGGCAGGAGAAGGGTCCGTGGGTCCGTTTCGGGGCGGCCTGGAAGCTAGTGTGGTTTCGGCCAGCGTTGAGTGCATGGAGGATGCTGGTGTTGTAGAGGATTCTGGTGTTGTGGCGTTCACGAGGTCCAGGGGTCCTGTCGCTGGGCGCGGTCGAGGCCGGACGGGCGCAGACAGACAGTAGTCTGGAAAGGGTTAGGCAACCACATACATTGTGCTCATTTGACTGTCCAATAAAAAAAAGATTTCTATGTTGTTCCCCTCTAAAAACCTTAGCTGTTTGGAATAGCCAAGTGGCTGGATCTCACTATTCCCTAGAGAGGGTAGCAGTGGGGATCCATTTGTTGGATCATAATGCCCTCACACACCCTTTCAGGTGTCATGCTTCATCATCTGGGCTGCTCCTCGTTTGGGCGGCGGTGCAATCCTCAATGGGCTCCCTAAAAAGGGGCTCTTTGTCGGATATCTTCTATCCAACTGCCGTATGGTGAAGTGCGGCTGTGGGGCCGTTATGGTGTAGATGCTGTGATGTGAGATAAAATAGGGCTGGGAGTACCTAGAATGGACAAACTTTATTCTGGGGGTCTCCTGTCCCAATTACAAGGCGCTATCACAAACTATTTGCGTGCCTATGTGCTCTTCTTTAAGTGTGTCGGTCAACATGTTTCTCGCTAATGGTGTATTAACCCTGCGATTCTTCAGGACCTAGAAAATAAAGCTATCTACGAAAATTACAAGGTAAACAAATGTAAGTAAATCAGGGATAACACTTGTACCCCAAGTCTTCTTTGACCTGCCTAGATCTACCTGTGGGGGAGGAAAGGCATTTAAGGGGAAAAGAATATGATATTACAGTTTGTTCACCAACACCAAAAAGGTTTCATGGTGACTCCAAAGCATGCTAATTATGTTCTAGTGTGAACGCCCACTGGCGGAGAAATGTACAGACAAGGCTCTAAGTTTAAAAACAGGTGATCTGCCACAGTGAGCTAAGATGAATGTTGCCCCTGTGGAAAAAACAGGACAGAATAAACAGTTCATTTGATGGAGGACTCACCCTGTCTTTGTGGTCCCCAGGCTTCAACAGTGCCCGGTGGAGCCTTACACACGGCTCTGCTTCTGTGTGAGCAAGCTGGTAATTTGCGAAAGAAAGAAGGTATATATCTGTGCAGTATGTTAGCGACACTCTAAAGAACAAACTTAGTTCAGTTACACTGTACAAGAGTGTGTGCATCAAAGATCCAAACGGACATATATACCTCATTCAGGAGTACCTCATTAAAACGATGTTGGTAGACATGAGTATGAGGAGTTAGTGTAAATAATAGTTTAATGTATCCAGGGTCAGGTTACTTTGGATTAAGTTATAAAGTAAAAATCCTAGTGCTTCTTGTAGTTTATTTAGGACATTTTCCAATAAATGTCCTTGCTTTGTTAAAAACCTCTTTAATTGCGAGCGTGATAAAGGAAAGGCCCGTCATATTTAGGTTCATTTAATGCCCCATGATGGTCAGGATTTATGGTGCCTTCTTTAATGAAATTAAAATAAAGAGGAAGTATGTGCCCTCAACCAGATCTTGTTTGAATGGTGTATATGATGCTAAATGCTTGGTTGTTCGCATTCAGGGAACTAATCTTACACGATGTACTCAGGCGTGTATCCAATTGGCTCCGTTGCGTGTCCCCTAGAGCATTGCCCCAATTTGAAGTGGACTTATAGTGTAAGGGAGTCGGCACAGAGAGTAGAAGTAACACTTAATATAAATTACAAGAGCGCGTGGTAATGTCCCCCTCCTCTCGGGCAATCTCACTTGATTCGCAATTGTACCTGGCAGAGGATATGCCAGTAGCTTGTTGTTTTTCAAAAAATTATTTACAACTATAACAAAAAGCCTGGCGTGTGGCGTAGGCCAAGGGTTTAGGTGGAAGCGTGCTTACGGTCAAGTATTGAGTTAGAAATAACAACAAATTAAGTATGTAACAAGCCAAGGTTTAGCTAGCAAATGGGGTGGGCCATCGGGTTGCAGGTGCCCATGATTGCAGCTCAGTGTGGACGTCCTCAGATCTACCCTCCTCCACCGGGTCCGGGAGATAACCTGGAATCCTGCGGAGTGTTCTTTTCAGGATGGAGTAACTGTCATGTGATCGATCACATGACTTGTTAAGCGCGTCGCCCGAGTAGTTTGTGTATAGTTAACGAGTGTTGCCGTGGCTGCCATTACTAACTGGTGGTATTTACATGATCAATGCACCCCAAAGCTAGGATCAACAAAGTATTTAGTTGTGGAAATAAATGTTGGTTTAGGGCTTATAACCTCAGTCGGATACTTGTATATTCCTGGTTCGGATGTTTAATAAATAAATGAGGGCAAAGTTGCCGCTTGCCCGATCTTAGTGGTGTGGATGCTCCTGTGTCATGGTGCCGGCCATTACTAAGTGGTGGGTTTACAAGTTATTTCAGCGGCTGACTGTGGCGGCCATTACTAAGCGGTGATGCTTATTAATTACACCGTGTTTTAACTGTGGCTGCCATAGGTAACGTGGAGAAATTATTGAATAACTAATCACCACCTGTGACACATTAGTTTTTAAGTGAGGTATGACCAATTCACTAGATAATGAGTTAAGTGTGGCCTGCCCTAGGGATCGAAGGATTCAGTCTCCCTGGGGTAACGTAGAGAAATGATTGAGTAACTCATAATGACATGGGGAAAAAATTAGTTCTGTGAGTGATGTATGGCAAATTCACTAGATAACGAGTTAGGTGTGGCCTGCCTTAGGGATCAAAGGGTTCAGTCTCCCTGGGGTGTGAATGGTCTATTGCATGAATTACATCTAGGTCTAGATTTACTGTGTTTTTAGAGTGCACCCACGGTATATCCTCATTTAAACCACTGTTGTGTGTATACAGACGGTGTATCCATCTTTGCTCTCAGACGAAAAGGTTCCTTTTGGAGATATTAGAAGATGCTTCAAGGATCACCCATTTAAGGGAGTCTGGTGTATGTTTCTTCTCCAAGTAGTGGGTGCACATCTTCGTGTTAGTTTTATGGCAACGGAAGTTGCAGAGGTGTTCAGAAATTCTTAGTTTAACGGGTCTTGTCGTCATCCCTATATAATATAGGTTGCACGGACATATCAGTAGGTACACACAGTTGGCTGTATTGCAGTTAGTGTGTGAGCACATTTCCCAAGTAAACTTGTTGTTCAGTGTGATGTTCTTATGTACTGAAGTGAATGTGCATGCTGTGCAGGAGCCACAAGGATAGTTGCCAATTACTGCTGGTAAATCCCACAGTGTTCCTTGTCTGTTGGTTGCTTTGGTTTTGGGTCTGGTGCTAATGAGCATGCCTGTTACATTGCTTTTTTGAATATCTGACTCATTCTGCAAGTGCATACACAGTGACTGGGGTCGAGTACTACTAATAATAGAAAACAGGATAGGTTTTAATAAGTTATGTGTCAGCAAAGAGATTAAGTAATCACATGCTTCTGTCGGAATGGTTGCACATGTGGACACAGACTCACAGTGTAATTCAAGACCGCAAGACTATTCCCTGGACTTTAGCAGAAGAGACTCACTAGTCTGGAAGGGGTTAGTTGACCACATACATTCTACACATTTGAGTACAGCGCTCCTTGTGTGAATGGCTGAATCATTATGCAAATGCATAAGCAGTGACTGGGTTCTAATTCTAATAATAGTTGACAACAGGATAGGTTTTTAAGCAGTTATGTGTCAACAAGGACATTAAGTAAGCACACGCTTATGTCAGAATGATTGCACAAGTGGACACAGACTGACCGAGTAATTCCATACAAGCAAGACTAGTCCCTGGACTTTAGCAAAAGAGGCTCACATGCTTCTGTCAGAATGGTTGCACAAGTGGACACAGACTCACAGTGTGATTTGAGTCAGGCAAAACTATTCCCTGGACTTTAGCAGAAAAGGCTCACTAGTCTGGAAGGGGTTAGGTGACCGCATACATTCTACATATGTGACTACAGCACTCCTTGTGTGAATGCCTGAATCATTCTGCATGATTGCATAAGCAGTGACTGGGTTCTAATACTACTAATAGTTGACAACAGGATACAATTTTAAGCAGTTATGTGTCAGCAAAGACATTAAATAACCACATGCTTCTGTCAAAATGGTTGCACAAGTGGACATAGACTCACAGTGTTATTCTAGCCAAGCAAGGCTATTCCTTGGACTTAAGCAGAAGAGACTCACTAGTCTGGAAGGGGTTAGGTGACCACATATATTCAAAACATTTGAGTACAGCACTCTTTGTGTGAATGCCTGAATCATTCTGCGAATGCATAAGCAGTGACTGGGTTCTAATACTACTAATAGTTCACAACAGGATGGGTTTCTAAGCAGTTATGTGTTTGAAAAGAGATTAAGTAACCACATGCTTCTGTCAGAATGGTTGCACAAGTGGTCACAGACTCACAGTGTGATTCTAGACAAGAAAAACTATTCCCTGGACTTTAGCAGGAGAGACCCACTGGTCTGAAAAGGGTTAGGTGACGGTATACATTCTACACATTTTACTACAGCACTCCTTGTGTGAATGTCTGAATCATTCTGCATAATGCATGAGCAGTGACTGGGTTCTAATACTACTAATAGTTGACAACAGGATAGGTTCTTAAGCAGTTATGTGTCAGCAAAGGCCTTAAGTAACCACATGCTTCTTTCAGAATGGTTGCACAAGTGGACACAAACTCACAGTGTGATTCTAGATAAGCAAGACCATTCCCTGGACTTCACCCGAAGAGACTCACTAGTCTGGAAGGGGTTAGGTGACCGCATACATTCTACACATTTGACTACAGCACTTCTTGTGTGAATGCCTGAATCATTCTGAAATGTATAAGCATTGACTGGGTTCTGACACTACTAACAATAGACAGCACAATAGGTTTTTAAGCAGTTATGTGTCAGCAAAGAGATTAAGTAACCACATGCTTCTGTCAGAATGGTTGCAAAAGTGGACACAGACTCACAGTGTGATTCTAGACAAGCAAGACTATTACCTGGACTTTAGCAGGAGAGACCCACTAGTCTGAAAAGGGTTAGGTGACGGCACACATTCTACACATTTGACTACAGCACTCCTTGTGTGAATGCCTGGATCATTCTGCATAATGCATAAGCAGTGACTGGGTTCTAATACTACTAATAGTTGACAACAGGATATGTTTTTAAGCAGTTATGTGTCAGCAAAGAGATTAGGAAACCACATGCTTCTGTCAGAGTGGTTGCACAAGTGGACACAGACTCATAGTTTAACTCTAGACAAGCAAGACTATTCCGTGGACTAGCAGAAGAGACTCACTAGTCTGAAAAGGGTTAGGTGACCGCATACATTCTATACATTTTATTACAGCACTCCTTGTGTAAATCCCTGAATCATTCTGCATAATGCATAAGCAGTGACTGGGTTCTAATACTACTAATAGTTGACAACAGGATAAGTTTTTAAGCAGTTATGTGTCAGCAAAGAGATTAGGAAACCACATTCTTCTGTCAGAATGGTTGCACAAGTGGACACAGACTCACAGTGTGATTCTAGTCAAGCAAGACTATTACCTGGACTTTAGCAGGAGAGACCCACTAGTCTGAAAAGGGTTAGGTGACGGCATACATTCTACACATTTGACTACAGCACTCCTTTGTTTTCTTCTTTTTTTTATCCTCATCTTGCTGTAGTATGGATAAGGAGGTTTAAGGAGTCAAATGGTTCTTGGTTCTTAGTTCTTCACTGCCCCATTATCGAGTTCTCCTTGGGGAGTATACCCTTGTGTGTTGTGACCATTCATTTTACTCCTGTAACCTTATATTGTTACCAATAATTCCATGGTTTGGGGAGGGAGCTAGCCTATTTGGCTACTCAGCAGTATTCAGTCCTGCTTGGAATTTTTGTCTCCGCTTTAATCATTGGGTTTTATTAATTGGTGTTTAAAAAGGAGTTAATGGCATCTCTAAAATGTTGTTCCCAAATTTCCCAAAATTGTATTCTCTTGGTGTTTTTTCCTTTTCTATCAAGTTTATTTGTTTTTATTATGGAGTTTAGCCAGTTATCATGTGTAGGCGGTCCCGGTTTCATCCAATTTATACAAATCTCTTACGCGCCAGCAGGATTAGCATGATCATCAAGCTTTCTTGTCTTGTACTTAGTTTATCTTTACTGATAGCACTATTATTATGTGTTCCAAAGATAATGAGAGAGGTACTTACAGTTATGTTGACTCCTAATACTGTAGTTAATGTCTTACCGATCTTATTCCAGTAGGTGTCAAGTGTGGGGCATTTCTGAAACATATGGACGTCGTCTGCTTTTGCTTCTCCGCATTTTGGACATGATTTTATGTTCGTACCTTTAAATTTAGACAATCTTTTTGGGGTCCATTACGCTCTATGTAGTGAGAAATAGTGGTTCCTTTTTAGTGAGGCAGGTTTTACACAGGACCAGCATTTTTCCATAGATTTCTTCCAGAGTAGTTTTAAATCCAAGTCTTGTTCTGGCATGTCTTTTCTCCATATGTTTTCCGGGGTTGAAAAATCTTCCTCACCTGCTTCGATAAGAGCCCAGTACCATTTCGCTATTTCTTTCTTTATTGGTGTTATTTTGGTCATTTCGCTTTCAAGATTATCATAGTTACTCTTATTTTTTGGTTAACTGTTAGACCAACTGCTTAGTTGATAGAATTTAAATTTTGATAGTTTGCCTTCAGTAATTGAAAAAAAAAGATCCCACGTTGTTAGAGTGTTTTCTGTCAGTAATTGTCCCCATCTTTCAATTCCTGCATTTTTGAGTGGGATCGCTAAAGAGTCTTTTAAGCAGTCCGGTGTCCCGGGCGAGTTCCATACTGGAGCTGTGTTACTGTAATACGGGATTTTTACTGTTGTTCTTATGCGGCTCCAAAGTTTCGCTGCGTTGATTAGAATCTTTAGTTTTATTTTTTAAAGTATTTGGGATGGCCAAATTTAAATAGGAAGTGGTCTTTCTTTTCAGTCATAGTTTGTAGGAAGTTTGGATATGTTTGATGTTTTCTTAGGAGAGGTCTAAAGTTTTTAAATTGAAAAGATCTATAATATTCATATATATCCGGACTTGCTATTCCGCCTTGTTCTTTCCTTCTCCTAAGTTTATTCCAAGCAATCCTTGTACTTTTCGATGCCCATATGAAACTAGCTATGTCTCCTTGTATCTTCGTTAGAGTTTCTTTTTTAAATTCTAGTGGGATGGTGTTGAAAAGGTAATTAAATTTGGGAATAATGGTAATTTTTACAGCGTTAGATCTTCCTAGAAAACTCAGGGGGAGTCCTGACCAAATCTTGAAAAGTCTACTCATTTCTTTCATTACTATGTTTAGATTAAGTTGTGGGATATTTCCAAGTTCTTTTACTATTGTGATTCCCAAATATTTTATTTTATCTCTGGAAAAGGGCGTGTTGGGGTTAGTATTCAAATTCATTGCTTCTGTTTTTTCTTTATTAGTTAGGTATCCTGAAACTTTGCCGAATTTTATCATCATATCCTCTATTGCTTGACTAGCTTCTTCATAGTTATTTGTGAATATCATTAAATCATCTGTGTAAAGTGCCACTTTTTTTGACCAGGTATGATATTTGAAAGGTGTTATTGTAGGATGGTTTCTGATCGAACAAGCTAGTAGTTCAATGTAGAGGTTAAAGAGTATGGGTGATAGGGGACAGCCTAGCCTCGTACCTCTTTGGATATTGATATTGTTAGTTAGATTTCCGTTTACTATTATTTTTGCTCTTGGGTTTTTATAGACCTCCCTTACCATATGACCGAAGCAGTCTCCCAGATTGTTTTTTTCAATGATTTCATTTAAAAAGGACCAGTTAACTCTATCAAAAGCTTTAGCTGCGTTGTAAGTAATAATTAAGTAACCACATGCTTCTTTCAAAATGATTGTACAAATGGACACAAACTCACAGTGTGATTCTAGACAAGCAAGACCATTCCCTGGACTTTAGCAGAAGAGACTCACTAGTCTGGAAGGGGTTAGATGACCACATACATTCTACACAATCGACTACAGCACTCCTTTTGTGAATGCCTGAATCATTCTGCATAATGCATAAGCAGTAACTGTGTTCTAATACTACTAATAGTTGACAACAGGATAACTTTTTAAGCAGTTATGCGTCAGCAAAGAGATTAGGAAACCACATGCTTCTGTCAGAATGGTTGCACAAGTGGACACAGACTCACAGTGTGATTCTAGACAAGCAAGACTATTACCTGTTCTTTAGCAGGAGAGACCCACTAGTCTGAAAAGGGTTAGGTGACGGCATACATTCTACACATTTGACTACAGCACTCCTTGTGTGAATGCCTGAATCATTCTGCATAATGCATATGCAGTGACTGGGTTCTAATACTACTAATAGTTGACAACAGGATAGGCTTTTAAGCAGTTATGTGTCAGCAAAGGCATTAAGTAACCACATGCTTCTTTCAAAATGGTTGCTCAAGTGGACACAAACTCACAGTGTGATTCTAGACAATCAAGACCATTCCCTGGACTTTAGCAGAAGAGACTCACTAGTCTGGAAGGGGTTAGATGACCGCATACATTCTACACAACCGACTACAGCACTCAGTCTGAAAAGGGTTAGGTGACGGCATACGTTCAACATATTTTACTACAGCACTCCTTTTATGAAAGCCTGAATCATTGTGCAAATGCATAAGCAGTGACTGGGTTCTAATCCTACTGATAGTTGACAATAGGATAGGCTTTTAGGCAGTTATGTGTCAGCAAAGACATTAAGTAAGCACACGCTTATGTCAGAATGATTGCACAAGTGGACACAGACTGACAGTGTAATCCTAGACAAGCAAGACTAGTCCCTGGACTTTAGCAGAAGAGGCTCACTAGTCTAGAAGGGGTTAGGTGACCGCATACATTCTGCACATTTGACTACAGCAGCACTTGTATGAATGCCTGAATCATTTTGCGAATGCATAAGCAGTGACTGGGTTCTAATACTACTAATAGTTGACAACAGGATATGTTTTTAAGCAGTTATGCATTAACAAAGACGTTAAGTAAGCAAATACTTCTGTCAGAATGGTTGCATAAGTGAACACAGACTCACAGTGTGATTCTAGACAATCAAGACTATTCCCTGGACTTTAGTAGAAGAGACTCACAAGTCTGGAAGGGGTTAGGGGACCGCATACATTCTACACATTTGACTACAGCACTCCTTATGTGAATGCCTGAATCATACTGCATGATTGCATAAGCAGTGACTGGGTTCTAATACTACTAATAGTTGACAACAGGATACGTTTTTATGCAGTTATGTGTCAGCAAAGACATTAAATAACCACATGATTCTGTCAGAATGGTTGCACAAGTGGACACAGACTCATTGTGATTCTAGACAAGCAAGACTATTCCCTGGACTTTAGCAGAAGAGACTCACTAGTCTGAAAAGGGTTAGGTGACCGCATGCATTCTACACATTTGTCTACAGCACTCCGTTTGTGAATGCCTGCATCATTCTGCATAATGCATAAACAGTGACTGGGTTCTAATACTACTAATAATAGACCACAGGATAGGTTTCTAAGCAGTTATGTGTCAGAAAAGAGATTAAGTAACCACATGCTTCTGTCAGAATGGTTGCACAAGTGGACACAGACTCACAGTGTGATTCTAGACAAGCAAAACTATTCCCTGGACTTTAGCAGAAGAGACTCACTAGTCTGGAAGGGGTTAGGTGACTGCATACATTCTACACATTTAAATACAGCACTCCGTTTGTGAATGTCTGCATCGTTCTGCATAATGCATTAGCAGTGACTGGGTTCTAATACTACTAATAATAGACCACAGGATAGGTTTCTAAGCAGTTATGTGTCAGAAAAGAGATTAAGTAACCACATGCTTCTGTCAGAATGGTTGCACAAGTGGACATAGACTCACAGTGTGATTCTAGACAAGCAAAACTATTCCCTGGACTTTAGCAGGAAAGACTCACTAGTCTGGAAGGGGTTAGGTGACTGCATACATTCTACACATTTGAATACAGTACTCCTTCTGTGAATGCCTGAATCATTATGCAAATGCATAAGCAGTGACTGGGTTCTATGAAGTACTGAAAATATATATCATAGAGCTATACCCACCAATAGCCCATATACCTTATTTACCAATAATAAGTCAGTCGGCAATGGAGACGGTTCAATCGTTTATTTTGCAAAAGCGCCCTATATAGGGCAGCCTCTCTCTCGTCCTCACTCTCAAAGGTGCGCAGAGGAGACTGCTGGATTACATTAAAAAAAGTGCATATATACTTTCCGCATACCTCATGAAAAACCCTGTACATGGAAAAGTACCACTTCTTGTGAAACCAACAGGAAAACCCATATAAGGAACAATTGATGGATTCGAAACTCAGCTTGAGCTATTCCGGGGGTAGGTCAGTAAAGGTGCCTCCCTTTCGTTCAGGAGCACGGGAGTATGGGCACAGCGCCTGCAAGAATGTGCTCATCCTACAAGAAAGACAGATGCGACCTTGGATTTCTTAAGTTAGAACCAATGGTCCATTCATAGCACAGACCGACCTCCTAGACTTTTACACAGTAGCTGGTCACGTGTTTTCCTAACGAACAAGGGAGGAACAGAGAAACGAAACCAAGATGGCGTTTGTTCAGTTCAAGGCCCGATTCATAATGTATACATAATTCGGGTGTATTTACAAGGGGTCTCTCTAAAATAGAGTATTAATATATTGGATACATTAGGTCAACATTACATAATATTGGATTTATATTCCTTCAGACCGCCCTTTTGTCGTGATGTAGCCAATATATAATATGGCAGATTTTCTAATCTAAAAACACGCCTTCATCTATTTTCATTAGATTGGTGACTTCCTTCTGCACTAGTTGCTTCTCAATTTTCTTCTGGCGTGAAACTGTCAATGAGGAAGTAAGCTGGGCAGCACAATGAGAGCAACATGCTGGCCCACAATGCAGGCAGGGGAGTGAGGGAATCACCAGGGACTATCACCATTAGGTATTAAGCCTTATCGGCAAGGACTGAGTGTGCTCGGGGAGGTGGTGACGACAGGAACACAGACAGAAGCAATCCCGTGACCTCCCACAAACCTCCCGTACCGCGTCCCACCCCGCGATAGCAACAGTCCCTTTAGCCGGCCCGTAACTTGTCTAGCCACACTTCTCCATAAGTGCAGCGGGGCGGCTCGTGACAACGTTGGCCTCCTGGCGTGTCCGTGCCCCGGGGCTGTTCGTCTTCTTCTTCTTCTGGACGGCGTGGTTTCTCCTCGAGGAAGCTGCTCGGTTCCGGCGTCTCCACTCCCGTTCTCCACCAGGCTTTCGCGACGTCTTCTTCCTGGAGGCGGTCTTTGAGCGCCGCCTCGATCCCTGAGTGGTGGACAGTTGGTGACGTCACGCCGGAGTTTTCCTCCTCCGGGAATGCCCAGGCAATATTAAAGGGACCGCACAAATCCTGTACACGGGGCGAAAACGAATAAGGAGTAAAGTCTTCGTTTGGCCCTGCAACCCCGTGACAGATAATTAGAAGGAGCTATATAGACTGGAGGGTAAAGGAAAGACAGGTATCACTGCCCTGCCCATCCTCAGGGAAGCCAAGTGTAAGCGTTCTCACCACATACAAAATACATGTTAGGCAGAGTTATCAAGGGCGGGGTACTAGTGGTATACAAAGTAAAGGTGTAGTTACATTTGCAATTTCCTACCTTAACATGACCTCTCCCTCCAATACAAAATGAAGTAGAACTATTTAAAATAGGAACTGGCATTGCCTTGTCATCTGTAACATTACGGTCTTGGAAATATTGAAAATATTGCATGGAATTAAAATGTTCAAAATCTAACATTTTTTCCTTCAACCAGGTAGAATTCTCATAAGTGGTGTACATATTCATACAGGCATCTGGGTCTAAAGATCCCTCTACTTGGTTTCCGAAAGCGCCGAATCCCTGATGTTGTTCTATATATTTCAGAATAGCTTCATAGTCCTTTTCAGTATATCTTTTAGGTTCTGCCACATAATGCAAATACATTAGGGACAACAATTGAAACCAGGTCTCACAGCTTGCTAAATGTGATAATGGTAAAGAAATTAATAAATCATGGCAATGTATTACGGAGGGCAAAAGGCCACATACCCAACAATTTGTCTTGTTCGTGGTACTATGAGCTTGATGCAGCATTTCAATGATCACATTTTTAGCATAGGTTTCTCGATGTCTTTCCTTATGGGGAGGCAAAGTATAAAAGAAATGTTCAGGCGGAACTGTTGTAGTACCTAACACCTTATGCATGGGATATTGACATTCTAAATACACAAACACACTCACTAATATCATCATGATTACTGCAATAATTATTACAAAGACTATCTTCACTCTGATAGTCTAACCAGAAAACTTAGGGATATTTTCAAGAAAAGGTCGGGGAGCAAGGGGTCGTTCATCTTCAAGGGCGAACCGGGCAAAGGGATACATCCTAACTAAAAGTCCAAACTAAACTCGGGGAAAAGGTGTAAGCCAACTGCCAAAGGGTTTCTTCTTCCTGTGTCCGTCTAGAG
This sequence comes from Lissotriton vulgaris, assembly GCF_964263255.1. NCBI lineage: Eukaryota > Metazoa > Chordata > Amphibia > Caudata > Salamandridae > Lissotriton > Lissotriton vulgaris. The sequence goes on from NC_141689.1 coordinate 1,271,811,547, forward strand.
CCTCACAGGCAGGCTCCTATCGTTCAGCAAAAAGAACAATTCCCAAACATTTGACTTTACCGTTGCAACTTAGGCCCTTAACATAGTCTTTCTTTCTGAACAGAGCAAAAGTAACAGTTCCAAGCTCTCAACGGGTTCAGTCCAGTGCCTCGCTCAGTACCCCAGTAAAGAGCTAACTTCAACCCTTCAACTCAAGTCTTTCCCTATCTCCTAGAATCTGAAACTGGGGTACCCCGTTGTTTTCAAGGCCGTAAGTTGTATTGAAGATGGCCAGGTTGTTCCTGGTCTTAAAACAAAACAGAAGCAGGGACATTCGGTGCGACAAAGCCCTCAGAAGCCTCCGAGGAATCAGCCTGGTCCAAAGATTCTGAAACTGTGGCTGATTTATTTCCTTGCAGTGCCAACGATCCTTCCTCTTGCCCGACTTCAAGGGCATCCGAGAAAGGCACAAAACTCAACCTCTGCTCTCTGTCTTGCGTTTGAACCCTGTTTTGGTTCTGCTGATCAAATGGGAGCGGAAGGGGCAATTTCTTCACGTGGGAAACGTGGATCCAGTGTTTCTTCCCATCCGCTTTCACTGCTGTCCGTGTTGCCAAGAGAATCTGCTATGGCAGCTCCACCTCGGTTCCAAACTCGATGTCCGCTGGTAATTTCGTACTAGGACCCACTGTCCTGGCTCCAAACGGTGTCCTGGACCCTCCGGCAGTTGCTGCAGTACAGCTGATACCTGTTGATGAAGGGATCGTAAATCTTTAGTTAGAGCGTACAGATAATCTGTCATCATAGGGTAATCAATATCACGGAAGGACCTAGGTCTCGGGACACCCCACACATTAGCTGGTCGACCAAAGACAACCTTGTGAGGTGACAGTCCTGCTCGTGAATGGGGGGGTTAATGACATTAAAGCTAGGGGCAAAGTGTTAGGCCAACTCAAACCTGTACTTTCTTGGATTTTTGCCATTTTTAACTTCAGTGTACCATTATATTTCTCAACCAGCCCTGCAGACTGCGGATGTTGAGCTGCATGAAACTTCTGTTTGATCTGTAAACCAACCTTTACAAATATATTTAACAAGATCTGCATTAAAGTGTACTCCGTTGTCCGTCCAAATGACTTGAGGCAAACCAAACCGGGGCAAGAACTCTTTGATTAGGGCTTTTGCAGGGCCATAGCAGTGTTATCTTTGGTAGGGTATGCTTCAACCCATTTGCTAAAAGCACATACCACCACCAGTACATACTTGAGATTATTCACCCTTTCGAGTTGAATATAGTCCATTTGTATTACTTCAAACGGTAAAGTAGGAGGTGCAAAATTTCCACTAAGGACTGTCTCCCTACCTCCAGGATTATACTGTAAACAGATCATGCAGTATTTGACCACATGAGCAGCAGTTTTTGAAATGTTTGGATTATTCCACACAGGATCTAATAATGCACAAATGCCTTTTGCACCAATGTGAGCAGGACCACGGGTCATCACCACTACTGCATATACCAGTGCATTAGGCAGTAGCATCGCTGTTTTTCAGTCAAATCGATCCAACAATTATTCTTATCCAACTTCCCTATTTCCCGTTCCCATTTCACTATTTCATCAGGAGTAGCTTCTTTCTGTACTTCTTTAACACATTCAATCGTATTATCAAACACTGTTGTCTCCACCACCCACCTTGCTGAAACACTAGGGAACATGCGAGACATTTTAGTTTGTGCTGTGTCTTTTGCTACCTGATCGGCAAAGGCATTTTCCTCCCCTGTGGTATCAATAACTTTCTTGTGGGCGCTACACTTGATAATGGCCACCTTCTCTGGTAAGGTTAGGGCATTCAACAATCTTTCAATCAAAGGGCCATGTTGTATCCTCTGACCATGGGAGGTAAGAAATCCTCGTTTTCTCCACAGCTGCCCAAAACTATGGGCCAGGCCAAAGGCATACTGTCTGTCTGTAAAAATATTTGCTCTCAAACCTTCACTCAGTTCACATGCTCTTAACAACGCTATTAGTTCAGCTGCTTGCGCTGAGTGATGGGAAACCCGAGCGGTCTCCACTATAGTTCTGAGGGTCGTTATAGCATATGCAGCTATTTCCGTGCCATATGGTAATTTAAAACAGGAGCCATCCACATACAACTCCCCTTGGGGTTCAGATAAAGGGGTGTCAGTGAGGTCTACTCGTCCCTTTGTTTCTTCTTCAGTTCGAAATATACAATCATGGACATTGTCCTTTTGATCACTCGAAGGGAGGGGTAGTAACATGGCTGGGTTCAGAATGGCACATCGTTTAATAGTAATGTGGGGTGCAAATAAGGTTAATTCATAGCCGGTCCATGGCGCACTCGTATGGTGCTGGGTTTTCGTTCTATTCAATATTATATCCATAGCATGCGATACTATGACTGTGAGGTCAGTATTCAAAACAATTCCCTCGGACTGTCGAATGGCCACTGCCACAGCAGCAGTAGCCCTTAGACAGCTAGGAAGGGCTCTGGCAACATTATCCAATACTGCTGAGAAGTATGCACAAGGTCGTTGCTTTCCGCCAAAACCCTGTGTTAGCACTGAAAGTGAACAACCGTCCACCTCATGTACGTAGAGTACAAAAGACTTTCGGTAATCAGGAGTACCCAAGACGGGTGCAGAGCAAAGAGCAGATTTCAAAGAATCAAAAGCATCCTGACATTCATCCGTCCAGGGCAAGGGTTCATGCAAATCTTTGGTAGTCAAATGCAACAAGGGTTTAGCGAAAAGAAAAAAATTAGGAATCCATTGGCGACAATAAGAGGTTATGCCAAGAAAAGCACGAACATCACGTTGAGTTCGGGGCACAGACATGTTAGAAATAACAGCTATTTGTTCAGGAGTTAGTTTTCTCCCCGCTTTCGACAGTAAATGACGAAGATAGGTCACTTCCTGTCGACAATACTGAAATTTGGATAAGGACACTTTATTACCATTAGCCGCTAAATGGGTCAATAATTTGACAGTGGCTTCCTTGCAACCTTCTGTCGTGTCTGATGCCACCAATATGTCATCCACATACTGGATGAGAACATTACCGGAGGGTAGGACTAATTCATCTAGTACTGCTTTCAATGCTTGGCTATAAATACTAGGACTTTCAGTATAGCCTTGAGGAGCACAACAAAATCTGAAGCTGCGGCCAGATAACGAGAATCCGAATATATGACGGCTGTCAGGGTGGATAGGAATGCTAAAGAAAGCATTTTTCAAATCTATCACTGAGAAATACTGGGCAGTAGGGGGGAATCATAGTAAGAATTGCAGTTATGTCTGGAACCACAGGATATTGGGGAACCACTATTTTATTAACCTCCCTTAAATCAATCACAAATCGATATGTATGTTGAAAATCAGGGTCACCATTCAGCGGGCCTTTTTCAAAAACGGTAAAATAGGACTATTACAAACATTAGCAGCCGTTTCTTCTACCACTCCTTTCCTAATCAAGTCACAAATGATCTGTAATAAGGCCTGTTCGCCCTCTTGCGAAATCCGATATTGTGGGATCCGTGGCAAATGTGCATTCGGTTTCAAAGTAATTGACACAGGGGGTATTTTTAACAAGCCTACATCCGTGTCCACCGTCACCCAGAGAGTCTGGGGAATCTTAGAAAATTCAGGGGGGAGATGCTTATTTTTGGCAAAACATTGAGATATGTTTTTGATGGGAGGCTGCATTGTTAAATAAACACCGTCAGGAGAACAATAAATGCGAGCATGCAATTTCTTCAGTATATCCAATCCCAACAGATTCTCGCCACAACTGGAAGTAAGCAAAAATGGAGAGTCTACAGTAAGTGGGCCGATAGTAAATGGAAGAGGCTTAGAAATGGGGCTTACTACTGGGATTCCTGAGAAACCCACTGATACGTTATTTTGCCCAGACAGAGCAGCCCCTGGGACCAGCAAATGAGCACCAGAACTATTCATTGCTCCAGTATCCACCAAAAACTTCTCAGATGTCCCCATCAATTGCCCATTTACATAAGGTCCCTGTTGGTCAACTGATACTGATATGTGGACCCTGCTCCGTCCATGGCTGTCTCATGCATAACCATTCCCATAAAATCCATCCTCCCGAAAATCATCGTTGTAGTATTGCCTTCCTTGAGGATCATCAAAATAATTCCTTCCTGACTCATCACCCTGCGTCTCATATTATTTCGATCAGTACCACCTCGCCCCCTTCCTCTTCCTCTGTTAAAAGCGCCTCGACCATATAACAAGGGGCACTGAGCTTGCCAGTGTCCTTCCTGTCTGCAATTGGAACACTGATTTATCCCTATATCAGGAGCCGAGCCCGCTCCTCCTCCTCGTCCCATCATTGCCCTTCTAAGAAATGAACCTCTTCTTCCCCTTCCAGCATTTTGTCCTCTACTAACCTGATGCAACAGCACTCGGGTTTTTAACTCTTTAACCTTCTTTTCTGACTTATCCTTGCTCTCATTCTCCCGATATTCATAATATTGGGCCATGCTAAGAATAACTGAATGGGTCGAGGTGGTCCATGTGCTTTCAGCAGCCTGTAACCGTGCCATTATTTTGGGCAATAAATTAGTGACAAATCTGTTCACAAATAATCGTATGCCACCCTCTGTGGGCAAATCCTGTCCGCTAAAATCAATAAATACCTTCTCAAATCGGGTAAAGAAATCGGACACACTTTCTTCCTTTTTCTGTTTACAAGCCGTTAATTTATCCCAATCCACTTTCCGTGGGGGAATAAGAGTTTGCATGTATGTTATAATACATGCGGGTATAGCTAAGATCTCATCTTTAGGTTTATCACCCGGCTTCTGATCCTTATCCCAAACTTTAATCTGATCCCAAGTCCCTTCAAGTTCTACAGCATGATCTGAATCATGTACCTGTCTCCATATATCTAATGGGATCAAAAGGCCGAAAAATAGCTCAATATCAGCTAAAGTCATGACGGCCGAGTTTGCAACTTCAGTTAATTCTTTATAATAGGCCGTAGGATTTTTACGTGGGTCAGGAAGTTGGGCTTTTAATGTAAGAACCTCGCTTCGCTTCCAAGGGGTATAAACCCACTGCTCTTGAAAACTTGCCTCTACACGATTTCTGGTCACTGCTCCACCTACGTCTCTGACTTCGGGAATCTCTGGATGGAAAAGGGGGTGCACTTCTCTCATAGGATGTTGTGCCCCCCAGCCTGGACATTTCCTATACATTCGTTCCCGATACTGTATCAGGGTCTCGACATGCTGGAATACTTTATCGACTTGTAATTCGAACTTAAAAGCTCGATCCCTGATATCACATAATATCTGAGGAGCCAGTCCTTCCTCAAAATATTGTTCCCATAAAGAAATCAATCGAATTGCCATGTGTTCTCTTGCCAATTGTTGCGTAACTGGTTCAAAATATTTCATAGTACTCCAAATATCTACTAAAATATAAATTGGGTTCCGCATCCATTGGGATGCCTGAACCACAATAGCCTGTCTTTCTTCAGACCCTAAGGACGATCGAGTAAAAACTCGTCGGCCTTCCAGACCCCCCACGGAGCGTCGTGGCGTAGCACTAGAGGGGCAGAAGTCATCCCCATAGTGGTGACTGCCGGTCCTGCAGCCGGGGGTGTTAAAACTAATTGGGGCAAGGGGGAAGCAACAATCGGCCCAGGTAGCAAAGAAATTAATTCTGAGGTAGGTGGACGAAGGGTAGGAGGAGAAAACAGCGGAGCCGGAGGGGGCACGGCTACGGGGCGGTAGCGACTGGGGGCGCCACTGTGGAAGAAGGAACTCCAACCATCCCCGTTCTAGCTACTGGTACTGCAGGATATAGACCATGAGGGGCATATGGAGGTGGCGGACGGGCTTCTAATAAGTCCTCTATATCATCTTCTGCCTCGGTCCGTGTCACATAACTTTTATCTGTCTGTAATCGGAAATGTCTATCCATTTGTTCAATATTTTTTTCTACCTTTTCCTTTTCGTACGCAACTGCTTTTGGGGTAACAGTCTGTCCAGCTTTAATTTTTCTCAATTTTTATTCTCTTATTCGCCGTCGTTTCACCTCCTTTAACCATAGGTTCAAGGAGTCGAACAAAGTTTGACGGCTTCTTTTCATAAACAATTTGTTTTGCAAATAATTAATTTTTCTTTCATCGAAAGACCCCGTTAAAGGCCATTGTAGTTCCGAATTATCTTTAGTATACTTGTTCCATAGTGTGTTATACAGAATGGGAGAAATACCATGCTTTACATGCATATCAAAACTGGGACTGCCTTCCGGAGGAGCAGGCTGTCTTTCTTCCAGCCGTCCACTCAGACGACGGCAACATCCAAAACACAATTTACTAAAACACAACATGTTTAAAAATTCAATAACTCATACCGTTTCAACTAGACTTACTCTCATGGACGCACAAGTTCACCACGTACCCTTTCACTACTAGATCATACAACCCCACTTTACCATTCATACTTAAAGTGCATACATTTCGATCGATAGAGGCAATTCGGTTACAGTTCCAAAATACAAAATGACATGTCTTCCAAATCGAACAGAGCCCGTCGACTCTTGTTCGGGGAATCGATCGCGCCGGATTCCAGACCACACAAATTCACAAAAGAGACAGTCCAAAGACTGCCCTGAGATCATCAGACAGGCGAACCACGAACCCCCCTACAGACCATCCCATAGTCCTGTGCTGGTTGGGCCAGGCGTCTGGGCGCGTAGCTCCAGAACCCAAGCTTACCCAGTTGCTCCTAGGGCTTTTCCGAAGAGGATCCGGCTGAGTGAGCACCCACCGTGCAACACTAAGGCGTCCGATGTTGTCTCAAATAATCACCAAACAAGTCTGTGGGGCATCCGCCCGTGCAGTCACTCCGCTGCCACGTCAGACCCCCAGATTCCCTGTGGTTCACTAACCACCAAATTCCAAATACAGTTAGCTGTTTTCCAGAAGCCACTCCTCATGAGTGCTTGTTCCAAAGACGTCTAAAGACAAACAATACAATCCACTCACCTGGTGCACTAAGGTTCGCTTGCGAGTTCTCCACTGCCGACTCCTTTATTGACCAACACGGTCAGCTCGAGCTATTCCGGGGGTAGGTCAGTGAAGGTGCCTGCCTTTCGTTCAGGAGCACGGGAGTACGGGCACAGCGCTTGCAAGAATGTGCTCATCCTACAAGAAAGACAGATGCGACCTTGGATTTCTTAAGTTAGATCCAATGGTCCATTCATAGCACAGACCGACCTCCTAGACTTTTACACAGTAGCAGGTCACATGTTTTCCTAACTAACAAGGGAGAAACATAGAAACAAAACCAAGATGGCGTTTGTTCAGTTCAAGGCCCGATTCATAATGTATACATGATTCGGGTGTATTTACAAGGGGTCTCCCTAAAGTGGCGTGTTAATATATTGGATACATTAGGTCAACATTACATATCAGACTTATATTCCTTCAACTAATACTACTAATAGTTGACAACAGGATCGTTTTTTACGCAGCTATGTGTCAGCAAAGAGATTAAGTAACCACATGCTTCTGTCAGAATGGTTGCACAAGTGGACACAGACTCACAGTGTGATTCTAGACAAGCAAAACTATTCCCTGGACTTTAGCAGGAGAGACCCACTAGTCTGAAAAAGTTAGGTGACGGCATACATTCTACACATTTGACTACAGCACTCCTTGTGTAAATCCCTGAATCATTCTGCATAATGCATAAGCAGTGACTGGGTTCTAATACTACTAATAGTTGACATCAGGATAGGTTTTTAAGCAGTTATGTGTCAGCAAAGAGATTAGGAAACCACATGCTTCTGTCAGAATGGTTGCACAAGTGGACACAGACTCACAGTGTGATTCTAGACAAGCAAGACTATTCCCTGGACATTAGCAGGAGGGACCCTCTAGTCTGAAAAGGGTTAGGTGATGGCATACATTCTACACATTTGACTACAGCACTCCTTGTGTGAATGCCTGAATCATTCTGCATAATGCATAAGCAGTGACTGGGTTCTAATATTACTAATAGTTGACAAAATGGATAGGCTTTTAAGCAGTTATGTGTCAGCAAAGGCATTAAGTAACCACATGCTTCTTTCAAAATGGTTGCACAAGTGGGCACATACTCACAGTGTGAGTCTAGACAAGCAAGATCATTCCCTGGACTTTAGCAGAAGAGAACTCACTAGTCTGGAAGGGGTTAGGTGACCTCATACATTCTACACATTCGACTACAGTACTCCTTGTGTGAATGCCTGAATCATTCTGCAAATGCATAAGCAGTTACTGGGTTCTAACACTACGAATAATAGACAACAGGATAGGTTTTTAAGCAGTTATGTGTCAGCAAAGAGATTAAGTAACCACATGCTTCTGTCAGAATGGTTGCATAACTGGACACAGACTCACAGTGTGACTTTAGACAAGCAAGACTATTCCGAGGACTTTAGCAGAAGAGACTTGTAGGAGAGTAGGGTCTGCTATCCTATGGTCACCCCAAATTTTTTTTGCTTCACTGGTTTATGACTTAATGTGGCTGTGGGCCTGCTAATCAGACCCACAGCCTGCTGTTCTCTCTGTAAATTAATACCAATGCACTCTAGGTGCATTACGAATTGGAGCTGGTTCCCCTTATTGGCCCCTGTAACAGTGTACCCTAGGTACCCAGGGCATAGGTGTTTTCAAGGCCTACCAGGGGCTGCAGCATGTATTGTACCACCCCTGGCCTGGTCTCCATATTTGACACAACTGGCTGATCACTCAGCTGGGGTAAGTTGGTGTAATCACCTCTTGCTTAGGTGTAGTATGTCTATACCTAGCCTAAACCTGACACATATGTTCCTATCAGCCACTCCTATGGAAGGCCTCATCAATCCTGGAGGCAGAGTGCTTGGAAATATGTGAGATGGTGCTCTAGCATGAGCTGAGCCTGTCTGCAGCTGTCGGGAACAACTCCCTTAGCTGTTCCGGGATACTGCCATACCACATACTTTTAAGTGCATTATAATCCTCGCGGTTATTTGCTAACTTTGGTTTGGCTTTATCAAAACATGTCGAGTAAGGTGTCATACGAAATGGGATACTACCCCCTCGCCAGTTCTGGCGACGGGGGTAGCCTTCCACCCTTCATGAGGGACACGACATGTACATAACCTGAACCCCGGTTAAAGTTAACTCGAGCCTCAGCGTCACAAAATGGACGCTGCCACCACAGACACAAGTCTGACCTCCTGCTGCTGGGAGACCTTCCAGCGAGGGAGGCTTGGACAAAGGGTTTCCTGCCTTGGGAGGTGCTAGCACCACCCCAGACAGGATTTTGTGTATTGGGTAGGACAGGGCTGAATAGAATCAGACATGCCTGGGGCACACAAGGTGTCCCTGTGCATAAGCCAGTTCAAACCGGTGCTGGGGCTCGCCAGCCCCAGCCCTGGTGCGAAGCTGGACAAAGGAAAGGGGGTGTAACCGCCCCCCTTCCTGGTCCCACCCAGAGGAGGGACCTAGCAGGTAATCCGGCCCCTAGATTTGGAATAAGAGTAGGAGCTGTGTCCCAAGACTTCAGATCATCCTGAACTCGACTTGAAACTAAGAAAAATACTGGACTTCGACATTCTGCTGCACAGAAGAATGAAGAGAATCTCCCTTGTGGTCAAGGAGTGGCCACCCTGTGAATACAGGTACCAACCAGCAACTCAACGTCTACTTTGCCGCTGCCTCCCGCCAAAGCCCAAGCCCAGAGCCCAACAAGACCTGGATTCTCAGACCTCTCACACCTCGATCCACAGTTCCTGAAAAGAAGGGACCCGTGGAGGCACCGAGACACGTGGGATCGGCCATCTTGAAAGACCCCCGAAAAGCTGACTGCGCAGCACCCGAGGCACCCTCGATGCTGTGCTTTGGGGTTTGAGAAGCCCCACCACGGAGCAGCATCTGCACCGAAGATCAGCCCCCCAGCATCTCCACGATCTGCGTGGGGCCCTTTTGCACTTTGTGACTCGACGCGTCATCCCGGTCGCTAGCCCGTTGGCTGGTGGCCATCTTGGCAAGGAACTCTACAATCTACACTGCTGGTCTGGTTGCTCCAGACTGGCCCTCGCTTCCCTGAAAAGGAGCACCCGCTCTGACCTTGCTGGTCCGAGTAACAAGCTTTCTTCACTTCCTGCATGGCTTGCATTAACCAAGGCCTGTTTGATCCAATCAAGTTGCCGACACCCCCATCAGCTAGAGCCTTTGTGAGACAGGTCGTGATCGACTCCTCGACGTCCTAGACCTCTTCATGTCCACGTGGCTGCGGAGACAAGCTGCACCTCATCGCCTGTTTGCACCCGACATCGCCAGGTTCCATTCTGGTTCCCAGTAGTCACTGGCTAGTGACTTTGAACATTGTCCCCTCTGCTTTCAGGTCTTCACCTCTTCAGATCCACCCTTGGATCCACCGGAACTCTCCTCGACGACCCGCCTGCAGCATCTTCATCCTCAGGCACCATCGACCTGCGTGACGAAACCCGACACTACTTCGCGCCTGTGCACCCGCTTCCTGTGGGTGAGGTAACTCAGCAACGCCGGTGTTCCTACACTGGTAAACACCTCTAGTGCCTAGGTCTAAAGTTTTGTCAGTCTAGGTCAATCGGAAGGTTCCTTAAACACTAACTTTGTAACTTTTACGCACCATTGACATTGCATTGGTGTATGCGTGTGCTTTAAGCGCTGCACCCGAGTCTCGCGGGCCTTTCCCGACTTCTTCACTGTTAGTCCCGAACAGCTCCAGCGATTACCCAGGCCCTAGGCCTACTTCCTTTCCCAATAGTGACTCTTATACCACTATTTTAGTATATGGCTTAGGTGGCACCTAGGGTCATCCATATTGTGCAACTTTTGTGTATTTAAACTGTGTTTTGTTTTAACGCATTTGCTTCTGTGCTCATAAAGAGTATAGGGGTTATTGTAGTAAATAAATATATATATATATATTCAATATATATCTGTGTGGTGTCCTTTCATTTGGTATTCAAGGGGATTGTATATGGTAAAACAGCTTGCTTCACATGCCTTACAGAGTTTATCCTAAAGACTGCTTTGTCCATGCTACCTCTAGGATAGCTGGTCTATACAGGTTGACTTACAACCAATCATCATAAGGGTTGCTTGGCATGGTACAAGGTGATCACTAGAACTAGTGAGCAGCATATACCAGGCCAACTTCTCACAAGACTCACTAGTCTGGAAGGGGTTAGGTGACTGCATACATTCTACACATTTGACTACAGCACACTCCTTGTGTGAATTCCTGAATCATTCTGCAAATGCATAAGTTGTCACTGGGTTCTAATACTACTAATAGTTGACAACAGGATAGGGATTTAAGCAGTTATGTGTCAGCAAAGAGATTAAGTAAGGACATGCTTCTGTTAGAATGGTTGCACAAGTGGAAACAGACTCACAGTGTGATTCGAGACAAGCAAGACTATTCCCTGGACTTTAGCAGAAGAGACTCGCTAGTCTGGAAGTTGTTAGGTGAGGGTATACATTCTACACATTTGACTACAGCACTCCTAGTGTGAATGCCTGAATCATTCTGCAAATGCATAAGCAGTGACTGGGTTCTAATACTGCTAATAGTTGACAACAGGATAGGTTTTTAAGCAGTTATGTGTCAGCAAAGAGATTAAGTATCCACATGCTTCTGCCAGAATAGATGCACAGGTGGACAAAGACTCACAGTGTGATTCTATACAAGCAAAACTATTCCCTGGCCTTTAGCAGAAGATGTTGTAAATGACTCTAGGACCCTAGTGTACATTTTCCTGATTCATGCCCTTATATAGGTATACATTATCCAATCCTTATATAGGCATAGAAATCATTACCATATTTAGACTGAGCCTATGCAACCCAAATACGGCATGGCTACTTCCACTAAGTTCCAAGAATCAACAATGATTTCTTAGAAAAACCCGCCTTCAGCAGCTAGGGAACTCTCCTTGCCTGAATACTAATTTATCTAGGAATTCATGGAGTTTTCGGAGAACTGAGTCTTTGATGACGTTATTAAGTCCAATCACACGTCAAACTCGGCACCTTCAAAGTCTAAATATGCCTAGATTTGCCCAGACAACACACAGTGGTTTGGAGCAGATGGACTAACTACTTGCCCGATGCCCTGCAGCAGCAAGTGCAGAAGAAGCCGACCCTCCAGCTGACGAACTGAGAGAAGCTGTCTTTTCTCCTGCTGAGAAATACAGCTCCAGTGTTTCCAGGCTACCCTTGCAGGTTGCTGGGAAATCGAGTCCTGAGAAAGAGATACAAGACCTCCTTCATTCTAAACCAAGGTACGGAGCTGATAAGACCCTTAGAGAATTCTCGGTTAGATTCTTGGAAGAGAAATACTGAACTTAAGCTACTCCTCACTTACTCCTTTACTCGTACTAGACCTAGGTTAGGTACACCAGGGTAGGCGTATTTTAGAAGCACCAGTTGAGTACTTTTAGTTATTATTTTATCACTGTATATATTTTATATGTTTTAAGGCAATTTATGGCTTAGAAACCATATCATGCTTTTACAGTACCACTTTATAATACTGTTCGTATTATATGCCCTTTACTTTTTAGCCAGTATTACGATTGTAGCAGTACAATTCTTATGCTTGATAAAGAAGACTGTTCAATAAAAACTTTTTATTGTAAACGCCCGTCTCTCTATTTTCTCAGCACCTCTGGTGAAATGAAGCATGCACGATTGACTGAGTAAAATAGCTCTCTATTGTTTCCGCGACTCTAGAGATTGATTTCTTATTCTTGGGAAGCAAAGTTGTCAGTTTTATGCGGTTGTCAGAAACTAATCCCTTCTTGTAATTTTGAGAAAGCTTCTAGTGACCTCTGAGCTAGCTGGCACTCACAATTAAGTCTAATACATGCTACAGAGACCCAGTCAACCTCAGTCCTACGTCTAAACTGCAGTATATATTATTCCAATGTGCTGAGCCTATTGGGAATATAGGAACTACACTACAAAGAGACTCACTAGTCTGGAAGGGGTTAGGTGACCACATACATTCTACACATTTGACTACAGCACTCCTAGTGTGAAAGCCTGAATCATTATGCAAATGCATAAGCAGTGACTGGGTTCAAATTCTACTAATAGTTGACAACAGGATAGGTTTTTAAGCAGTTATGTGTCAGCAAAGACATTAAGTAAGCACACGCTTATGTCAGAATGATTGCACATTAGTGGGCACAGACTAACAGAGTAATCCAAGGCAAGCAAGAAGAGTCCCTGGACTTTAGCAGAAGAGGCTCACTAGTCTAGAAGGGGTTAGGTGACCGCATACATTCTACACATTTGACTACAGCACTCCTTGCATGAATGCCTGAATCATTCTGCGAATGCATAAGGAGTTACTGGGTTCTAATACTACTAATAGTTGAATAGTTGACAACAGGATAGGTTTTTAAGCAGTTATGTGTCAGCAAAGACATTAAGTAACCAAATTCTTCTGTCAGAATGGATGCATAAGTGGGCACATACTCACAGTGTGATTCTAGACAATCAAGACTATTCCCTGAACTTTAGTAGAAGAGACTCACAAGTCTGGAAGGGGTTAGGGGACTGCATACATTCTACACATTTGACTACAGCACTCCTTGCGTGAATTCCTGAATCATTCTGCGAATGCATAAGCAATGACTGGGTTCTAATACTACTAATAGTTGACAACAGGATCGGTTTTTAAGCAGTTATGTGTCAGCAAAGAGATTAAGTAAGGACATGCTTCTGTCAGAATGGTTGCAAAAGTGGACACAGACTCACAGTGTGATCCGAGACAAGCAAGACTATTCCCTGGACTTTAGCAGAAAAGGCTCACTAGTCTGGAAGGGGTTAGGTGACCGCATACATTCAACACATTTGACTACAGCACTCCTTGTGTGAATGCCTGAATTATACTGCATGATTGCATAAGCAGTGACTGGGTTCTAATACTACTAATAGTTGACAACAGGATACGATTTTAAGCAGTTATGTGTCAGCAGAGACATTAAATAACCACATGCTTCTGTCAAAATGGTTGCACAAGTGGACACAGACTCACAGTGTGATTCTAGACAAGCAAGGTTATTCCCTGGACTTTAGCAGAAGAGACTCACTAGTCTGGAAGGGGTTAGGTGACCACATACATTCTACACATTTGACTACAGTACTCCTTCTGTGAATGCCTGAATCATTATGCAAATGCATAAGCAGTGACTGAATTGTAATTCTACTAATAGTTGACAACAGGATAGGTTTTTAAGCAGGTATGTGTCAGCAAAGGCATTAAGTAAGCACACACTTCTGTCAGAATGATTGCACAAGTGGTAACAGACTCGGACTGTGATTCTAGACAAGCAAGACTATTCTCTGGACTTTAGCAGGAGAGACCCACTAGCCTGAAAAGGATTATGTGACGGCATACATTCTACACATTTTATTGCAGCACTCCTTGTGAAAATGCCTGAATCATTCTGCATAATGCATAAGCAGTGACTGTGTTCTAATTCTACTAATAGTTGACAACAGGAAAGGTTTTTAAGCCCTACGCTGCTAGGCTTTTTCCCTCCTGTGCTAAGCCCTTTTTTGGCGATTTGGGGTAGTGCGCGCGTAGGCCCTTGTAACTTTTTGACAAAATAAGGTATCCAGGCCAAATTTGTGTCCTTTTCTTCCAACATCATGTGGATTCTAAAGGCGCCCAGGGTTTGTGGATTCCCTTGGAGGGGTCCCAGAAATTAACCAAAATATAGTGATTTTTTTGTTTTTTCAGAAAAATGGGAAAAACGGGCTGCAAATGAAAGCCTCTGGGTTTTTCCCTGAAAATGTTATCAAAAAAGGGTTTGTGGGGCTGAAATCTCCATTTTCTCAGCTTTTAGGAAATGACAGTCTTTTGTCAGAGAACCGACATTTTTTTACACAGTTTTGGCATTTTTCTGGGACATAGCCTATTTTTGCTATTTTTAGAGCTTTCCACCTCCTTCCAGTTAATGGTAGAAATGAGTTTGAAAGCAATAATGTATCCTAGAAAGCTGTACATTTTCTAAAAGTAGACAAAGTTCTGAATTCAGAAAGGGGTCATTTGTCTAAATCCATGAAGGTTTCTTTATAGAAACTAACAGTTAAATATTGGAATAATTGAAAATTTGTTGAAAAAAACAGCCTTTTGTCTCAACGTTTTCACCTATAACTTTTTCTAATTTTGACAGCTCCTGGAAAGCAATATACTGTTACATCCATTAGACCTTCCTGGTTGTGGGGATATATAGGACTTGTAGTTTCACCAAGAACCCGACAAACCCAGATCCAAAAACTGAGCAGCAACTTGCAATGGTATTTTTTCATTTACTGGGTATAGAGCACATTGTCTTGGAAAATGTATACATGGAAAAATCTGTATGAAAGACACCTATGTATTTCTGAATTGGGTACAAATTATAGAGTTCAGAAACAGTATATAATTTCTAATTTTCAAAATTGGGAATACTCATACTAGCATGAGAATTATTGGTCATTTTTCAAAAATATTTATTTTTTACACAATGTCTTTCATTGAAAGGGAGAAATGCGCAAAAGCTCAATTGGTAATAACAGTTGATTTACAAATCTGAATTACCCCAAGTCTCCCTATAAAAACGGTACCTCACTTGTGTGGGTCGGCCTTGTGCCTAGGACAGGAAACGGCACAAAATGCAACGTGGTGACACCTAAATTTTGTAGTTACAAATTGACCCTTTTTTAGCAAAGTGCCTACCTGTAGTTTTTGCACCCTAGCTCTGCCGGCACCTAGGGAAACCTAGCAAACCTATACATTTTTGAAAGTAGACACCCAGGGGAATTCAGGAGGGGGTGAATCGACTGCCTACCACCAGATCTTGTTACCCAGAATCCCTTGCAAATCTAAGAATTTGACAAAAAAAAACACATTTTCCTCACATTTCTGTGGAGGAAAGTTCTGGAATCTGTGTGGAACAACAAATTTCTACCCACCCAGTGTTTCCCCAGGTTTCCCGAAAAAAATGGTACCTCACTTGCCTGGGTAGGCATAGTGGCTGCGACAAGAAACAGCGCAAAACGCAACGTGGTTGCACCTCAATTTCCAGTGAAATCTTGCGCATTTTTGGACAAAGAGACTACCTTTTGTTTTTGAGCCCTAGCTCTGTCAGCACCTAGGGAAACCTAGCAAACCTATACATTTTTGAAAACTAGACACCCAGGGAAATTCAGGATAGGGTGAGTCGACTGCCTACCCTCAAGTTTTGTTACCCAGAATCCCTTGCAAAGCTAAGAATTTGACAAAAAAAACACATTTTCCTCACATTAGTGTGGAGGAAAGTTCTGGAATCTGCGTGGATCAACGAATTTCCACCCACCCAGTGTTCCCCGAGGTCTCCGGAAAAAAATGATACCTCACTTGCGTTGTTAGGCATAGTGGCTGCGACATGAAACAGCGCAAAACGCAACGTGGACGCACCTCAATTTACAAGTGAAATCTTGTGCTTTTTGGACAAAGAGACTACCTTTTATTTTTGTGCCCTAGCTCTGCCAGCACCTAGGGAAACCTAGCAAACCTATACATTTTTGGAAACTAGACACCCAGGGGAATTCAGGATGGGGTGACTCATCTGCCTACCCCCAGGTTTTGTTACCCAGAATCCCTTGCAAAGCTAAGATTTTGACAAAATAAACACATTTTCCTCACATATCTGTGGTGGAAAGTTCTGGAATCTGCGTGGATCAACAAATTTCTACCCTCGCAGCGTTTCCCCAGGTCTCCTGGAAAAGATGGTTCCCTCACTTGTGTTGGTAGGCATAGTGGCTGCGACATGCAACAGCGCAAAACGCAACATGGTCGCACCTCAATTTCCCAGTGAAATCTTGCACTTTTTGGACAAAAAGACTACCTTTTGTTTTTGCGCCCTAGCTCTGCCAGCACCTAGGGAAACCTAGCAAACCTATACATGTTTGAAAACTAGACACCCAGGGGAAGTCAGGATGGGGTGACTCCTCTGCCTACCCTCAGGTTTTGTTACCCAGAATCCCTTGCAAAGCTAAGATTTTGACAAAAAAAAACACATTTTCCTCACATATCTGTGGTGGAAAGTTCTGGAATCTGCGTGGATCAACAAATTTCTACCCTCCCAGCGTTTCCCCAGGTCTCCTGGAAAAAATGGTACCTCACTTGTGTTGGTAGGCATAGTGGCTGCGACATGCAACAGCGCAAAACGCAACCTTGGTCGCACCTTATTTCCCAGTGAAATCTTGCACTTTTTGGACAAAAAGACTACCTTTTGTTTTTGCGCCCTAGCTCTGCCAGCACCTAGGGAAACCTAGCAAACCTATACATGTTTGAAAACTAGACACCCAGGGGAAGTCAGGATGGGGTGACTCCTCTGCCTACCCTCAGGTTTTGTTACCCAGAATCCCTTGCAAAGCTAAGATTTTGACAAAAAAAACACATTTTCCTCATATTTCTGTGGTGGAAAGTTCTGGAATCTGCGTATATCAACAAATTTCCACCCACCCAGCGTTCCCCCAGGTCTCCCGAAAAAAATGGTACCTCACTTGCGTGGGTACGCATAGTGGCTGCGACATGAAACAGTGCAAAACACAACATGTTTGCACCTCATTTTCCCAGTGAAATTTTGGACTTTTTGGACAAAAAGACTACCTTTTGTTTTTGCGCCCTAGCTCTGCCAGCACCTAGGGAAACCTAGCAAACCTATACATTTTTTAAAACTAGACACCCAGGGAAATTCAGGATGGGGTGACTCCTCTGCCTACCCTCAGGTTTTGTTACCCAGAATCCCTTGCAAAGCTCAAACTTTGAAAAAAAAACACATTTTCCTCACATTTCTGTGGTGGAAAGTTCTGGAATCTGCGTGGATCAACAAATTTCTACCCACTCAGCGTTCCCCCAGGTCTCCCATGAAAAATGGTATCTCATTTGCGTGGGTAGGCGTAGTGGCTGCGACATGAAACAGCGCAAAACGCAACATGGTCGCACCTCAATTTCCCAGTGAAATCTTGCACTTTTTGGACAAAAAGACTACCTTTTGTTTTTGCGCCCTAGCTCTGCCAGCACCTAGGGAAAACTAGCAAACCTATACATGTTTGAAAACTAGACACCCAGGGAAATTCAGGATGGGGTGTCTCCTCTGGCTACCCTCAGGTTTTGTTACCCAGAATCCCTTGCAAAGCTAAGATTTTGACAAAATAAACACATTTTCTCACATTTCTGTGGTGGAAAGTTCTGGAATCTGCGTGGATCAACAAATTTCCACCCACCCAGCGTTCCCCCAGGTCTCCCGAACAAAAATGGTACCTTACTTGCATGGGTAGGCATAGTAGCTGCAACAGGAAACAGATCAAATCGTACGGTGGTGAATTTACAATACCCAATTGCAAAACAACCTTGATTTTTGGGGGGGTCACCTGAGTTTTTGGCCCGGGGCTCGGTGGTATTCTTTGGAAAGTACCAAACCCAAACAGTTCTAAAAAGTAGACACCCGGGGGAGTCCAGGGAGGTATGGCATGCGTAGGTCCCCCAATGTTTTCCTACCCAGAACTCCTTGCAAACCTTAAAATTAGGTAAAAATATCACTTTTCCAAATTTTTTTGCGTGGGATCTCCGTGCCGGCAAAAATGTCCTACCACCCAGCGTTCACCTTGTTCTCCCGAGTAAAAGGATACCTCACTTGTGTGGGTGCCTCAACGCAGAACAGTCCGAAAATGAATTTTGAAAAAGTAGTATTTAGGTTTTACAAATTACCCCCCCTGCCTTAGTCACAGGCCTTGGGCCCACCCACACAAGTGAGGTATCATTTTACTCGGGAGAACAAGGGGAACGCTGGGTGGTAGGACATTTGTGCCGACACGGAGATCCCACGCAAAAATGTATGGAAAACTGTTTTTTAACCTAAATTTATGGTTTGCAGGGATTTCTGGGTAGGAAAACATTGGGGGACCCACGCATGCCATACCTTCCTGGACTCCCCCGGGTGTCTAGTTTTCAGAACTGTTTGGGTTTGGTAGTTTCCAAAGATGCCCGCCGAGCCCCGGTCCAAAAACTCAATCCTACCCCCCAAAAAAGAAGGTAATGTTGCTATTGGTTATTGTAATTTCTCCACCGTACGATTTGGACCTTTTCCTGTTGCAGCCACTATGCCTACCCACGCAAGTGAGGAACCATTTTTATCGGGAGACCTGGGGGAACGCTGGGTGGGAGGAAATTTGTGTGAGCCCAGTGACGCCACGCTTTCCCACACAAAAAAAGTGTGAAAAAACAGATTTTTTCTGCAAAAATTGATGTTTGCAAGGGATTCTGGGTAAAGGAACGTTGGAGGATCCACGCAAGCCATACCTCCTTGGAAGCCCCCGGGTGTCTACTTTTCAGAAATGTGTGGGTTTGGTAGGTTTCCCTAGATGGCCGTCTAGCACGGGGCCCAAAACCCAGGTAACCCCTCTTGCAAAAGCTGGTGGTATTGAATGTCAGTACCACCAGCTTTTGCAAGAGGGGTTACCTGGGTTTTGGGCCCCGTGCTAGACGGCCATCTAGGGAAACCTACCAAACCCACACATTTCTGAAAAGTAGACACCCGGGGGCTTCGAAGGAGGTATGGCTTGCGTGGATCCTCCAACGTTCCTTTACCCAGAATCCCTTGCAAACATCAATTTTTGCAGAAAAAATCAGTTTTTTCACACTTTTTTTGTGTGGGAAAGCGTGGCGTCACTGGGCTCACACAAATTTCCTCCCACCCAGCGTTCCCCCAGGTCTCCCTATAAAAATGGTACCTCACTTGCATGGGTAGGCATAGTGGCTGCAACAGGAAACGGTTCAAATCGTACGGTGGTGAATTGACAATACCCAATTGCAAAACAACCTTGATTTTTGGAGGGG
Organism: Lissotriton vulgaris; assembly: GCF_964263255.1. Taxonomy (NCBI): domain Eukaryota; kingdom Metazoa; phylum Chordata; class Amphibia; order Caudata; family Salamandridae; genus Lissotriton; species Lissotriton vulgaris. The sequence goes on from NC_141689.1 coordinate 1,271,831,476, forward strand.
GGGGCACCTGAGTTTTTGGCCCGGGGCTCGGTGGTATTCTTTGGAAAGTACCAAACCCAAACAGTTCTGAAAAGTAGACACCAGGGGGAGTCCAGGGAGGTATGGCATGCGTAGGTCCCCCAATGTTTTCCTACCCAGAACTCCTTGCAAACCTTAAAATTAGGTAAAAATATCACTTTTCCAAACTTTTTTGCGTGGGATCTCCGTGCCGGCAAAAAGTCCTACCACCCAGCGTTCACCTTGTTCTCCCGAGTAAAAGGATACCTCACTTGTGTGGGTGCCTCAACGCAGAACAGTCCGAAAATGAATTTTGAAAAAGTAGTATTTAAGTTTTACAAATTAAGCCGCCCTGCCTTAGTCTTAGGCCTTGGGCCCACCCACACAAGTGAGGTATCATTTTACTCAGGAGATCAAGGGGAACGCTGGGTGGTAGGACATTTGTGCCGACACGGAGATCCCACGCAAAAATGTATGGAAAACTGTGTTTTTAACCTAAATTTATGGTTTGCAGGGATTTCTGGGTAGGAAAACATTGGGGGACCCACGCATGCCATACCTTCCTGGACTCCCCCGGGTGTCTAGTTTTCAGAACTGTTTGGGTTTGGTAGTTTCCAAAGATGCCAGCCGAGCCCCGGTCCAAAAACTCAATCCTACCCCCCAAAAAAGAAGGTAATGTTGCTATTGGTTATTGTAATTTCTCCACCGTACGATTTGGACCTTTTCCTGTTGCAGCCACTATGCCTACCCACGCAAGTGAGGTACCATTTTTATCGGGAGACCTGGGGGAACGCTGGGTGGGAGGAAATTTGTGTGAGCCCATTGACGCCATGCTTTCCCACACAAAAAAAGTGTGAAAAAACAGATTTTTTCTGCAAAAATTGATGTTTGCAAGGGATTCTGGGTAAAGGAACGTTGGAGGATCCACGCAAGCCATACCTCCTTGGAAGCCCCCGGGTGTGTTCTTTTCAGAAATGTGTGGGTTTGGTAGGTTTCCCTAGATGGCCGTCTAGCACGGGGCCAAAAACCCAGGTAACCCCTCTTGCAAAAGCTGGTGGTACTGACATTCAATACCACCAGCTTTTGCAAGAGGGTTTACCTGGGTTTTGGGCCCCGTGCTAGACGGCCATCTAGGGAAACCTACCAAACCCACACATTTCTGAAAAGTAGACACCCGGGGGCTTCCAAGGAGGTATGGCTGGATCCTCCAATGTTCCTTTACCCAGAATCCCTTGCAAACATCAATTTTTGCAGAAAAAAAACAGTTTTTTCACACTTTTTTGGTGTGGGAAAGCGTGGCGTCACTGGGCTCATACAAATTTCCTCCCACCAAGCGTTCCCCCAGGTCTCCCGATAAAAATGGTACCTCACTTGCGTGGGTAGGCATAGTGGCTGCAACAGGAAACGGTTCAAATCGTACGGTGGAGAATTAAGTTTTCAATTTGAGAGCGTGTGATTCAAGGAAATTGTGACAGACAATTTCAAGTTTGCAGGAGATTCTGGATAAAAATCAACAATAGAATTCACCAGAAAGACATGACCATATACTTCCATGGTTTAACAATAATAACTAAATTTAGTAAGTTATTTATAGCTATAATGTACACCGTAACAGAGTTACTCAAAAGTCAAACATTCAAGACACGGCTAACTATTCCTCAAAGACACACACATACAGGTTGGATTTGGCACGAGGGCGAGTGATGGTTCAGTACATAAAATTTTATTAACAAAATATTTCAAAAAATGAAATGCTCTGTCAATAAATAAATGCATAAAAACCGAACCAGTGACTCGCAACTCGTGAGCTGTAAAGCCACGACAAGGCACCAACCGTTTTACAGGCCATTCACGCGCTTTCATACCTGATACAAACCAGACCATTGACACCATCCGGAAAGAACAGCAACACATTACAACAATCACAATAAGGGACAAGGTACACCCTACTTCAGAAAGAGATAAAAGACAAACATTACTGCACAGCCATCTAATCCGCAAGCACACACACATTCTGGTTGGATTTGGCACGAGGGTGAGTGATGATTCAGTACATACAATTGTATTCGCAAGTAATTTCAAAAAAATGAAATACACTGCGTATAATTGAAAGTATGATAAACTGAACCACTGACTCACAGCTCGTGAGCTGTAAAGCCACGTCAAGGCACCAACCTCTTGACAGGCCATTCATACACCTTTCGTACGTGTGACACATAAAAAACATTCACACCGCCAGCCGCGGACCCATTACATTTCAACACTCACACCAGCAGACAGCGCCATTCAAGGGCCCATCACTTTCACATGCCCACATTTCTGACATTGCAACAACACAAAATGATGGACTGCGTGGAGTGTCACTCACCTAGCAGTGTGTGTAGTGACCAACAGAAAGTAACTACTCACACACCGCCAGCCGAGCGCCAGTCCACCGACACCACCATCCAAGCACCAGACCATGCACACCACTAACCAAACACCACTCAGCGCACACCGACAGCCAAGTACCACTCCACACACACCACCAGCCAAGCAACACTCCACGCACACTGCAAGCCAAGCGGCACTCCACACACAACGCCAGCCAAGCACCACTCTGTGAACAGACAGCCAAGTACCACTCCACACACACCGCAAGCCAAGCGCCACTCCACGCGCATCACCATCCAAGCACCGGACCATGCACACCGCCAGACAAACACCACTCCACACACACCACCAGCCAAGCACCACTCCACGCACACCCCAAGCCAAGTGCCACTCCACAAACACCGCCAGGCAAGCACCACTCCGTGCACAGACAGCCAAGTAGCACTCCACGCACACCACCAGCCAAGCGCCACTCCACACACACCACCAGCCAAGCGCAACTCCACACACACCGCCAGCCAAGCACCACTTTGTGCACAGACAGCCAAGTATCACTCCACGCACACCACCAGCCAAGCGCCACTCCACGCACACCACCAGTCAAGCGCCACTCCACTCACACCACCAGCCAAGGACAAATCCAAACACAACACCAGGCAAGCGCAAGAGCACGCACACGGCCAACAAAAGACCAGACCACGCACACCGCCAGCCAAGCACCAGTCCACAGACACCGCCAGACAAGCACCAGTCCACAGACACCGGCAGCCAAGCGCCAAACCATGCACACCGTCAGACAATGGACACTACACGCAAACCAACATCATACTTTAGTTTTTTTGAAAATAAAAGAAAAACAAAAACAAATTGCAAATTTATACAAATCTACTAACTCAACAACTAAACTAAAACGACTACACAAATGCAAACTTTGAAACTGAACAATAAGACCAACCAGTTCACTTTACCACTCATTGATACTCCCAAAAATTCTTTTGCGTGTGGTACAATCTAAAACAAGCAGGTACACACAGCCCGGGGTTTGAAGGGCAGTCAGGGTAGTACATACGAACCTCCTTCCGCAAACCTCTTCGCCAACAGACTCTACATCTCCGACTGGGAAAGTCTTTTGAGGTTGTAGGAGGAATTGTATCAGGAAAGTGGCGATCTTTCAATCTGGCAATATCCTCCACCACTCCAACTCTAGGAACACTTGCCTGTTGCACTAAAACAAGGCTGCCTATTACAGACTCCTGAAACTTTTCAAAAGACAACTTTGACTGGGGACAAGATTTCTGGAACACATCAAAAGCATTAAAGGTTGCCAAGTGGAAAAGATGGATAGCCAACTTCTTGTACCAAATGTAAGCCTTACGAAGAGCAGCATACGGTTCCAACCTCTGATCTACTCTGTCAACACCACCCATGTAGTTATTGTAGTGCATTATGCACACAGGTTTGCGCACTTCTGCAACCTGACCCCAAACAGTCACCGGTTCAGTGCTTTCATCATGTATTGTAGTCAACATGTAGACATCTCTCCTGTCTGAAAACTTCACAGCTAGAAGCTCCTCACAACGCAATGCACTACACTGTCCCCGAGCAAGCTTCTGACACACAAGTTCTTTTGGGAAACCTTTACGGTTTGAGCGGATTGTGCCGCAAGCAACAGTGTCCACTTTGCCCAATTCCCTGAACAACCGCACACCAGTGTAGAAGTTATCGACATACACATGATGGCCTTTGTTAAAAAATCCACGACCAAGTTCCCACACAATTTTCTCAGTCACTCCAAAAGTCGACGGACAACCAGGGGGGTTAATCCTGGATTCCTTACCAGTGTCCACCCTGAAATGAGAGACATATCCAGTCTCACTGTCACACAGCATATACAGTTTGATTCCATAGCGTGCCCTCTTACTAGGAATGTATTCCCGAAATACCAAGCGGCCTTTGAACAACAGCAAAGACTCGTCCACTGCAATTTCTTTCCCAGGATAAAAGATCTCAGAAAATCGATCAACGAAATGATCAATGACAGGCCGAATCTTGAAAAGACGGTCACAATCAGGGTGATCTTGTGGCAAAGCAAGACTATTGTCAACAAAATGCATCATCCGAAGCAGAAGCAAATACCGATCACGACTCATGACTGCCGGAAATATAGCTGTTGCCATCAGGGGACAAATAGACCAATATGAGGCCATTGATGGTTTCCTAAGCAAGCCCATCAAAAAAGTTAAACCCAAAAACTTTTTCATCTCCTCCAAATTTGTGGGAGTCCACCGGGTAGCTCTAGCATGGGGCTTAAGGCTGGCACTGTTCACCCTCAAAAAATTTTCAGCATACAAATTAGTCTGCTCTACAATCTCTGCCAAAAACACATCATCCATAAACAACTTTAAAAAATCAATAGGCAAAAAGTTTTCAGTGTTCACCCTACACCCTGGAGCACCAGTAAATTCAGGCAATGCCGGCTGTACCATGCCTGGTGCAACCCAGAGGTCAGAACTTTCAACATCAAGTCTTGCAGCCGCAGGCTGCCGCCCAGCTGCCTCTCGTCTCACTGCACCAACTGGAAGTCTAGCAACCCCAGGCTGCAGCCCAGATGTCTCTTGCCGCACTATTGGCACAGGAATGTCCTCCGCAACCACAGGCACAACAATGCCCTCTGCAACCACAGGCGCAGCAATGTCCTCCGCAACCACAGGCACATCATCCACACCAAAAGTAGCTTCATCAGCACTCAGAGTGTCTTCATCATCAGATGAAGCCATGTGTAGAGAAAACTCACTTCCTGAATCTTCACCTCCCACCTCTGGATCAGAATCAGAGTCAGACTCTGGACCATAGTCAGAGGAAGAATCAAAAAGCAATCCAACAACTTGCTGAGCAGTAATCCGGCGGCTAGCCATTATCCTTACAAATAAAGGAGTCTGCACAAACAACTCAACAACCCCAACACTGCGCAAAGTAAGATAAAAAATGTAAGCCTTTTTAAAAAAAACTAATTTAGAAAATATATACAATTCACTTACAAGACACAACTACACTCACCAGCACCTACTCTGCAAAGACACAGCAAAGAGGCAACGATATCCCACTAGAAAGAAGAAGAAAAAAAACTTACATCTACAGAAGGAGACATCAAAAACAAATTCAAAACATTTTTTACAATCACAACAAACAGAAACCAAACATACTCGTATTTTACTACACACTTTGCAAAAAAATACAATTACAGTACAATTGAACAAAAAAGAGGTCTCTTACCAAACACATACAACTAGAGAAACAGCAGAACAACAGAACCACCAGTAACGGAACCGCACACTGCAACACTCTAAAGAGAAAAAAAAACAATACACATTAGAAGAAACAAAAACAACACACATTACAACAGGCTATGTCACAAATGGGGGGTCTGTGCCCAAGGGGGGAAGATTATAAATCATTATAAACGTGGGCCCCCTGGAAGCAACCCTACGGAGGGCAGAGAGCCCAAATAAAGACACGGCAGAACATACTTTTGAAATGGGCACAAGGAAGCAATCCTTGGCCAAGGGGTCGCTCCCTATAAAAAAAAAACCTGAAGTCTAGTGGGCTTTTCTATCCCCCCCTGGGTCCAGAAACGGTTAAAAAAAACAGTTGAGGGGAGGCAGAACAGTCTACAATATTCATAATGCCCCCTAGAAGCGACCCTTCCCCAAGGGGTCGCTTCCTTTTCAAAATTGAAACAAATCCCTGGTGACTAGTGTGCTTTTATGCCCCCCCCGGGTGCAGATAGGCCAAAAAACGGCCAATCTGCCCCAGGAGGGGGGGGGCAGAAAAGTCTGAAAAAATATGTTATCCCCCTAAGGAAGCAACCCTTGCCCAAGGGGTCGCTTCCTTTATAAATATAACCCAATCCCTGGTGTCTAGTGGGCTTTTCTGCCCCCCCCCCTGGGTCCAGATGCGGCCCAGAAAACGGCCAATAAAAAAATATTAGGGCCACTAGGAAGCAACCCTTCCCCAAGGGGTCGCTTCCTTTTCAAATAAAAACAAATCCCTGGTTACTAGTGGGCTTTTCTGCTCCCCCTGGGTGCAGATCGGCCGAAAAAACGGCCGATCTGCCCCAGGGGGGGCAGAAAAGTCTGAAAAATATTGCATGCCCCTAAGGAAGCGACCCTTGCCCAAGGGGTCGCTTCCTTTATAACTAAAAATCAATCCCTGGTGTCTAGTGGGCTTTTCTGCCCCCCCCTGGTCCAGATGCGGCCCAAAAAACGGCCGATCTGCCCCAGGGGGGGGGGGGGGCAGAAAAGTCTGACAAATTATTTGCCCCCAAAAGGAAGTGACCCTTGCCCAAGGGGTCGCTTCCGATTTCAAAAACAAAGTAATCCCTGGCTCTAGTGGGCTTTTCTGCCCACCCTGGGTGTAGATCGGCCAAAAAAACGGCCGATCTGCCCCAGGGGGGGCAAAAAAGTCTGATAAATATTATGGCCCAAAAAGGAAGCGACCCTTGCCCAAGGGGTCGCTTCCTACACAATAACATATGCCCAAAAACAATCCCTGGTGTCTAGTGGGGCATTCCTGGTGCACGATCGCGACGCTGTGCGCGATCGTACACCAGGAATGCCCTGCATTGGGACATCAGGGGAGAGGAAACACAGTTTCCTCCCCCCCGATGCCTCAAGGCACCGAAAACCGCCCCCCCCCGCCCCACCGGAGCACCAAACACGCACCTTGATCCTGGACGCGCTGGAAACAAAAGGCTTCCAGCGCGTCCAGCCCTTCCCGATGACGTCGGCGCGCGCTGTGCGCGCTGACGTCACCAGGAAGCGTGGGGGGGCCAGGGGGTGGCAGCGGAAAGTCTTCCGCTGCCACCCCTGCAACAATAACAAAGATCACTGCACAGGGGGGCAGCGCCAGCGCTCCCCCCCAGGGCTGTACTGATGACGGAGCGGTTCCGTCATCAGCACAGCCCAACCGATGCTGATGACGGAACCGCTACGTCATCAGCATCGAAGGGGTTAAGCAGTTATGTATCAGCAAAGGCATTAAGTAACCACATGCTTCTTTCAGAATGGTTGCACAAGTGGACACAAACTCACAGTGTCATTCTGGACAAGCAAGACCATTCCCTGGACTTTACCAAAAGAGACTCACTAGTCTGGAAGGGGTTAGGTGATCGCATACATTCTACACATTTGACTACAGCACTTCTTGATTGAATGCCTGAATCATTCTGCAAATGCATAAGCATTGACTGGGTTCTAACACTACTAATAATAGACAACAGGATAGGTTTTTGAGCAGGTATGTGTCACAAAGAGATTAAGTAACCACATGCTTCTGTCAGAATGGTTGCACAAGTGGGCACAGACCCAGAGTGTGACTCTAGACAAGCAAGACAATTCCGTGGACTTTAGCAGAAGAGACTCACTAGTCTGAAAAGGGTTAGGTGACCGCATACATTCTACACATTTGACTACAGCACTCCTTGTGTAAATCCCTGAATCATACTGCATAATGCATAAGCAGTGACTGGGTTCTAATACTACTAATAGTTGATAACAGGGACAGGTTTTTAAGCAGTTATGTGTCAGAAAAGGCATTAGGTAACCAGATGCTTCTTTTGGAATGGTTGCACAAGTGGGCACAGACTCACAGTGTGATTCTAGACAAGCAAGACTATTCCCTGGACTTTAGCAGGAGAGACCCACTAGTCTGAAAAGGGTTAGGTGACCGCATACATTCTACACATTCGACTACAGCTCTACTTGTGTGAATGCCTGAATCATTCTGCAAATGCATAAGCATTGACTGGGTTCTAATACTACTAAGAATTGACAATAGGATAGGTTTTTAAGCAGTTATGTGGGATGAAAGATATTAAGTAAGGACATGCTTCTGTTAGAATGGTTGCAAAAGTGGAGACCGACTCACAGGGTGATTCTAGACAAGCAAGACTGTTTTCCTTGACTTTAGTAGAAGAGACTCACTAGTCAGGACGGGGATAGGTGACCACATACATTCTACACATTTGACCACAGCACTCCTTGTGTGAATGCCTGAATCATTCTGCATAATGCATAAGCAGTGACTGGGTTCTAATACTACTAAACTTTGACAACAGGATATGTTTTTAAGCAGTAATGTGTCAGCAAAGAGTTTAAGTAACCACATGCTTCTGTCAGAATGGTTGCACAGGTGGACACAGACTCAGTGTGATTCTAGACAAGCAAGACTATTCCCTGGACTTTAGCATAAGAGACTCACCAGTCTGGAACGGGTTAGGTGGCTGCATACATTCTACACATTTGACTACAGCACACTCCTTGTGTGAATGCCTGAATCATTCTGCAAATGCATAAGCTGTGACTGGGTTCTAATACTACTAATAGTTGACAACAGGATAGGTTTTTAAGCAGTTATGTGTCATGAAAGAGATTAAGTAAGGACATGCTTCTGTCAGAATGGTTGCACAAGTGGACACAGACTCACAGTGTGATTCTAGATAAGCAAGACTATTCCCAGGACTTCAGCAGAAGAGACTCACTAATCTGGAAAGGGTTAGGTGACCGCATATATATTCTAAACATTTGAGTACAGCACTCCTTTTTTTTTATTTATTGAAAAAATACATGAGTACATAACATTACTTCAGATCAACAAATCTGAAGTATTGTTATGTACTCATGTCTGGAATGGGTTAGGTGACCGAATACATATTAAACATTTGACTACAGCACACTCCTTGTGAGAATGCCTGAATCATTCTGCAAATGCATAAGCAGTGACTGGGTGTTCTAATACTACTAATAGTTGACAACAAGATAGGTTTTTAAGCCGTTATGTGTCAGCTTAGGGATTAAGTAAGGACATGCTTCTGTCAGAATGGTTGCGTAAGTGGACACAGACTCACAGTGTGATTCTAGACAAGCAAGACTATCCCCTGGAATTTAGCAGAAGAGACTCACTAGTCTGAAAAGGGTTAGGTCACCGCATACATTCAACACATTTGACTGCAGCACACTCCTTGTGTGAATGCCTGAATCATTCTGCAAATGCATAAGCAGTTACTGGTTCTAATACTACTAATAGTTGACAACAGGAAAGGTTTTTAAGCAGTATGTGTCAGCAAAGACATTACATAACCACATGCTTTTATCAAAATGGTTGCACAAGTGGACACAGACTCACAGTGTGATTCTAGACAAGCAAGACTATCCCCTGGAATTTAGCAGAAGAGACTCACTAATCTGGAAGGGTTTAGTTGACTGCATACATTCTACACATTTGACTACAGCACTTCTTGTGTGAATGCCTGAATCATACTGCATAATGCATAAGCAGTGACTGGGTTCTAATACTACTAATAGTTGATAAAAGGGACAGGTTTGTAAGCAGTTATGTGTCAGAAAAGGCATTAGGTAACCAGATGCTTCTTTCGGAATGGTTGCACAAGTGGACACAGACTCACAGTGTGATTCTAGACAAGCAAGACTATTCCCTGGACTTTAGCAGGAGAGACCCACTAGTCTGAAAAGGGTTAGGTGACCGCATACATTCTACACATTCAACTACAGCTCTACTTGTGTGAATGCCTGAATCATTCTGCAAATGCATAAGCAGTGACTGGGTTCTAATACTACTAAGAATTGACAATAGGATAGGTTTTTAAGCAGTAATGTGTCAGCAAAGAGATTAAGTAACCACATGCTTCTGTCAGAATGGTTGCACGAGTGGACACAGACTCACAGTGTGATTCTAGACAAGCAAGACTATTCCCTGAACTTTAGCAGAAGAGACTCACCAGTCTGGAAGGGGTTAGGTGGCTGCATACATTCTACACATTCGACTACAGCACACTCCTTGTGTGAATGCCTGAATCATTCTGCAAATGCATAAGCAGTGACTGGGTTCTAATACTACTAATAGTTGAATAGTTGACAACAGGATAGGTTTTTAAGCAGTTATGTGTCAGCAAAGACATTAAGTAACCAAATTCTTCTGTCAGAATGGATGCATAAGTTGGCACAGACTCACAGTGTGATTCTAGACAATCAAGACTATTCCCTGAACTTTAGTAGAAGAGACTCACAAGTCTGGAAGGGGTTAGGGGACCGCATACATTCTACACATTTGACTACAGCACTCCTTGCGTGAATTCCTGAATCATTCTGCGAATGCATAAGCAATGACTGGGTTCTAATACTACTAATAGTTGACAACAGGATCGGTTTTTAAGCAGTTATGTGTCAGCAAAGAGATTAAGTAAGGACTTTCTTCTGTCAGAATGGTTGCAAAAGTGGACACAGACTCACAGTGTGATCCGAGACAAGCAAGACTATTCCCTGGACTTTAGCAGAAAAGGCTCACTAGTCTGGAAGGGGTTAGGTGACCGCATACATGCTACACATTTGACTACAGCACTCCTTGTGTGAATGCCTGAATTATACTGCATGATTGCATAAGCAGTGACTGGGTTCTAATACTACTAATAGTTGACAACAGGATACGATTTTAAGCAGTTATGTGTCAGCAAAGACATTAAATAACCACATGCTTCTGTCAAAATGGTTGCACAAGTGAACACAGACTCACAGTGTGATTCTAGACAAGCAAGGTTATTCCCTGGACTTTAGCAGAAGAGACTCACTAGTCTAGAAGGGGTTAGGTGACCACATACATTCTACACATTTGACTACAGTACTCCTTCTGTGAATGCCTGAATCATTATGCAAATGCATAAGCAGTGACTGTATTGTAATTCTACTAATAGTTGACAACAGGATAGGTTTTTAAGCAGGTATGTGTCAGCAAAGGCATTAAGTAAGCACACACTTCTGTCAGAATGATTGCACAAGTGGTAACAGACTCGGGCTGTGATTCTAGACAAGCAAGACTATTCTCTGGACTTTAGCAGGAGAGACCCACTAGCCTGAAAAGGATTATGTGACGGCATACATTCTACACATTTTATTACAGCACTCCTTGTGAAAATGCCTGAATCATTCTGCATAATGCATAAGCAGTGACTGTGTTCTAATACTACTAATAGTTGACAAAAGGAAAGGCTTTTAAGCAGTTATGTGTCAGCAAAGGCATTAAGTAACCACATGCTTCTTTCAGAATGGTTGCACAAGTGGACACAAACTCACAGTGTGATTCTGGACAAGCAAGACCATTCCCTGGACTTTACTAAAAGAGACTCACTAGTCTGGAAGGGGTTAGATGATCGCATACATTCTACACATTTGGCTACAGCACTTCTTGATTAAATGCCTGAATCATTCTGCAAATGCATAAGCATTGACTGGGTTCTAACACTACTAATAATAGACAACAGGATAGGTTTTTGAGCAGTTAAGTGTCACAAAGAGATTAAGTAACCACATGCTTCTGTCAGAATGGTTGCACAAGTGGGCACAGACCCAGAGTGTGACTCTAGACAAGCAAGACAATTCCGTGGACTTTAGCAGAAGAGACTCACTAGTCTGAAAAGGGTTAGGTGACCGCATACATTCTACACATTTGACTACAGCACTCCTTGTGTGAATGCCTGAATCATTCTGCATGATGCATAATCAGTGTCTGAGTTCTAATGCTACTAATAGTTGACAACAGGATACATTTTTTAGCAGTTATGTGTCATGAAAGAGATTAAGAAAGGACATGCTTCTGTCAGAATGGTTGCACAGGTGGACACAGACTCAGAGTGTGATTCTAGACAAGCAGGACTATTCCCTGGACTTTAGCAGAAGAGACTCACCAGTCTGGAAGGGGTTAGGTGGCTGCATACATTCTACACATTCGACTACAGCACACTCCTTGTGTGAATGCCTGAATCATTCTGCAAATGCATAAGCAGTGACTGGGTTCTAATACTTCTAATAGTTGAATAGTTGACAACAGGATAGGTTTTTAAGCAGTTATGTGTCAGCAAAGACATTAAGTAACCAAATTCTTCTGTCAGAATGGATGCATAAGTGGGCACAGACTCACAGTGTGATTCTAGACAATCAAGACTATTCCCTGAACTTTAGTAGAAGAGACTCACAAGTCTGGAAGGGGTTAGGGGACCGCATACATTCTACACATTTAACTACAGCACTCCTTGTGTGAATTCCTGAATCATTCTGCGAATGCATAAGCAATGACTGGGTTCTAATGCTACTAATAGTTGACAACAGGATCGGTTTTTAAGCAGTTATGTGTCAGCAAAGAGATTAAGTAAGGACATGCTTCTGTCAGAATGGTTGCAAAAGTGGACACAGACTCACAGTGTGATCCGAGACAAGCAAGACTATTCCCTGGACTTTAGCAGAAAAGGCTCACTCGTCTGGAAGGGGTTAGGTGACCGCATACATTCTACACATTTGACTACAGCACTCCTTGTGTGAATGCCTGAATTATACTGCATGATTGCATAAGCAGTGACTGGGTTCTAATACTACTAATAGTTGACAACAGGATACGATTTTAAGCAGTTATGTGTCAGCAAAGACATTAAATAACCACATGCTTCTGTCAAAATGGTTGCACAAGTGGACACAGACTCACAGTGTGATTCTAGACAAGCAAGGTTATTCCCTGGACTTTAGCAGAAGAGACTCACTAGTCTGGAAGGGGTTAGGTGACCACATACATTTTACACATTTGACTACAGTACTCCTTCTGTGAATGCCTGAATCATTATGCAAATGCATAAGCAGTGACTGTATTGTAATTCTACTAATAGTTGACAACAGGATAGTTTTTTAAGCAGATATGTGTCAGCAAAGGCATTAAGTAAGCACACACTTCTGTCAGAATGATTGCACAAGTGGTAACAGACTCGGACTGTGATTCTAGACAAGCAAGACTATTCTCTGGACTTTAGCAGGAGAGACCCACTAGCCTGAAAAGGATTATGTGACGACATACATTCTACACATTTTATTACAGCACTCCTTGTGAAAATGCCTGAATCATTCTGCATAATGCATAAGCAGTGACTGTGTTCTAATACTACTAATAGTTGACAAAAGGAAAGGCTTTTAAGCAGTTATGTGTCAGCAAAGGCATTAAGTAACCACATGCTTCTTTCAGAATGGTTGCACAAGTGGACACAAACTCACAGTGTGATTCTGGACAAGCAAGACCATTCCCTGGACTTTACCAAAAGAGACTCACTAGTCTGGAAGGGGTTAGATGATCGCATACATTCTACACATTTGGCTACAGCACTTCTTGATTGAATGCCTGAATCATTCTGCAAATGCATAAGCATTGACTGGGTTCTAACACTACTAATAATAGACAACAGGATAGGTTTTTGAGCAGTTATGTGTCACAAAGAGATTAAGTAACCACATGCTTCTGTCAGAATGGTTGCACAAGTGGGCACAGACCCAGAGTGTGACTCTAGACAAGCAAGACAATTCCGTGGACTTTAGCAGAAGAGACTCACTAGTCTGAAAAGGGTTAGGTGACCGCATACATTCTACACATTTGACTACAGCACTCCTTGTGTAAATCCCTGAATCATACTGCATAATGCATAAGCAGTGACTGGGTTCTAATACTACTAATAGTTGATAACAGGGACAGGGTTTTAAGCAGTTATATGTCAGAAAAGGCATTAGGTAACCAGATGCTTCTTTCGGAATGGTTGCACAAGTGGACACAGACTCACAGTGTGATTCTAGACAAGCAAGACTATTCCCTGGACCTTAGCAGGAGAGACCCACTAGTCTGAAAAGGGTTAGATGACTGCAAACATGCTACACATTCGACTACAGCTCTACTTGTGTGAATGCCTGAATCATTCTGCAAATGCATAAGCATTGACTGGGTTCTAATACTATTAAGAATTGACAATAGGATAGATTTTTAAGCAGTTATGTGGGATGAAAGATATTAAGTAAGGACATGCTTATGTTAGAATGGTTGCACAAGTGGAGACCGACTCACAGGGTGATTCTAGACAAGCAAGACTGTTTCCCTTGACTTTAGTAGAACAGACTCACTAGTCAGGACGGGGATAGGTGACCACATACATTCTACACATTTGACCACAGCACTCCTTCTGTGAATGCCTGAATCATTCTGCATAATGCATAAGCAGTGACTGGGTTCTAATACTACTAAACGTTGACAACAGGATATGTTTTTAAGCAGTAATGTGTCATGAAAGAGATTAAGAAAGGACATTCTTCTGTCAGAATGGTTGCACAAGTGGACACAGACTCAGAGTGTGATTCTAGACAAGCAAGACTATTCCCTGGACTTTAGCAGAAGAGACTCACCAGTCTGGAAGGGGTTAGGTGGCTGCATACATTCTACACATTTGACTACAGCACACTCCTTGTATGAATGCCTGAATCATTCTGCAAATGCATAAGCTGTGACTGGGTTCTAATACTACTAATAGTTGACAACAGGATAGGTTTTTAAGCAGTTATATGTCATGAAAGAGATTAAGTAAGGACATGCTTCTGTCAGAATGGTTGCACAAGTGGACACAGACTCACAGTGTGATTCTAGATAAGCAAGACTATTCCCAGGACTTCAGCAGAAGAGACTCACTAATCTGGAAAGGGTTAGGTGACCGCATATATATTCTAAACATTTGAGTACAGCACTCCTTTTTTTTTTTATTTATTGAAAAAAATACATGAGTACATAACATTACTTCAGATCAACAAATCTGAAGTATTGTTATGTACTCATGTCTGGAATGGGTTAGGTGACCGAATACATATTAAACATTTGACTACAGCACACTCCTTGTGAGAATGCCTGAATCATTCTGCAAATGCATAAGCAGTGACTGGGTGTTCTAATACTACTAATAGTTGACAACAAGATAGGTTTTTAAGCCGTTATGTGTCAGCTTAGGGATTAAGTAAGGACATGCTTCTGTCAGAATGGTTGCGTAAGTGGACACAGACTCACAGTGTGATTCTAGACAAGCAAGACTATCCCCTGGAATTTAGCAGAAGAGACTCACTAGTCTGAAAAGGGTTAGGTCACCGCATACATTCAACACATTTGACTGCAGCACACTCCTTGTGTGAATGCCTGAATCATTCTGCAAATGCATAAGCAGTTACTGGTTCTAATACTACTAATAGTTGACAACAGGATAGGTTTTTAAGCAGTATGTGTCAGCAAAGACATTACATAACCACATGCTTTTATCAAAATGGTTGCACAAGTGGACACAGACTCACAGTGTGATTCTAGACAAGCAAGACTATCCCCTGGAATTTAGCAGAAGAGACTCACTAATCTGGAAGGGTTTAGTTGACCGCATACATTCTACACATTTGACTACAGCACTTCTTGTGTGAATGCCTGAATCATACTGCATAATGCATAAGCAGTGACTGGGTTCTAATACTACTAATAGTTGATAACAGGGACAGGTTTGTAAGCAGTTATGTGTCAGAAAAGGCATTAGGTAACCAGATGCTTCTTTCGGAATGGTTGCACAAGTGGACACAGACTCACAGTGTGATTCTAGACAAGCAAGACTATTCCCTGGACTTTAGCAGGAGAGATTCACTAGTCTGAAAAGGGTTAGGTGACCACATACATTCTACACATTTGACTACAGCACTACTTGTGTGAATGCCTGAATCATTCTGCATGATGCATAATCAGTGTCTGGGTTCTAATACTACTAATAGTTGACAACAGGATACATTTTTTAGCAGTTATGTGTCATGAAAGAGATTAAGAAAGGACATGCTTCTGTCAGAATGGTTGCACGAGTGGACACCGACTCAGAGTGTGATTCTAGACAAGCAGGACTATTCCCTGGACTTTAGCAGAAGAGACTCACCAGTCTGGAAGGGGTTAGGTGGCTGCATACATTCTACACATTCGACTACAGCACACTCCTTGTGTGAATGCCTGAATCATTCTGCAAATGCATAAGCAGTGACTGGGTTCTAATACTACTAATAGTTGAATAGTTGACAACAGGATAGGTTTTTAAGCAGTTATGTGTCAGCAAAGACATTAAGTAACCAAATTCTTCTTTCAGAATGGATGCATAAGTGGGCACAGACTCACAGTGTGATTCTAGACAATCAAGACTATTCCCTGAACTTTAGTAGAAGAGACTCACAAGTCTGGAAGGGGTTAGGGGACCGCATACATTCTACACATTTGACTACAGCACTCCTTGCGTGAATTCCTGAATCATTCTGCGAATGCATAAGCAATGACTGGGTTCTAATACTACTAATAGTTGACAACAGGATCGGTTTTTAAGCAGTTATGTGTCACCAAAGAGATTAAGTAAGGACATGCTTCTGTCAGAATGGTTGCAAAAGTGGACACAGACTCACAGTGTGATCCGAGACAAGCAAGACTATTCCCTGGACTTTAGCAGAAAAGGCTCACTAGTCTGGAAGGGGTTAGGTGACCGCATACATTCTACACATTTGACTACAGCACTCCTTGTGTGAATGCCTGAATTATACTGCATGATTGCATAAGCAGTGACTGGGTTCTAATACTACTAATAGTTGACAACAGGATACGATTTTAAGCAGTTATGTGTCAGCAAAGACATTAAATAACCACATGCTTCTGTCAAAATGGTTGCACAAGTGGACACAGACTCACAGTGTGATTCTAGACAAGCAAGGTTATTCCCTGGACTTTAGCAGAAGAGACTCACTAGTCTGGAAGGGGTTAGGTGACCACATACATTCTACACATTTGACTACAGTACTCCTTCTGTGAATGCCTGAATCATTATGCAAATGCATAGGCAGTGACTGTATTGTAATTCTACTAATAGTTGACAACAGGATAGGTTTTTAAGCAGGTATGTGTCAGCAAAGGCATTAAGTAAGCACACACTTCTGTCAGAATGATTGCACAAGTGGTAACAGACTCGGACTGTGATTCTAGACAAGCAAGACTATTCTCTGGACTTTAGCAGGAGAGACCCACTAGCCTGAAAAGGATTATGTGACGGCATACATTCTACACATTTTATTACAGCACTCCTTGTGAAAATGCCTGAATCATTCTGCATAATGCATAAGCAGTGACGGTGTTCTAATACTACTAATAGTTGACAAAAGGAAAGGCTTTTAAGCAGTTATGTGTCAGCAAAGGCATTAAGTAACCACATGCTTCTTTCAGAATGGTTGCACAAGTGGACACAAACTCACAGTGTGATTCTGGACAAGCAAGACCATTCCCTGGACTTTACCAAAAGAGACTCACTAGTCTGGAAGGGGTTAGATGATCGCATACATTCTACACATTTGGCTACAGCACTTCTTGATTGAATGCCTGAATCATTCTGCAAATGCATAAGCATTGACTGGGTTCTAACACTACTAATGCCCCGGTTACTTACCGGTAGTCTTCATTACTCCGAGTATAGTCTTCCTCGCCACATGATTTACATAGTGAGCTTTAGCTCCACCACAGAACCCTCCAAAGCAAAAGAAAAAACCTCCCACCCCCTCCCAACATGGCCGACCAGTCCCACCTGACCTCTATAAGAGGCGGACCGGCCCCACCAACAGCCTGATCTACCAAGCAAACAATGAAGCCGATAGCCAGACAGGGAGGGGGGGAGGGAACTCATGTGGCGAGGAAGACTATACTCGGAGTAATGAAGATTACCGGTAAGTAACCGGGGCATTACCTCCTCGTAAGTCTTCCTCGCCACATGATTTACATAGTGAGCAAATACCCAAGCCAACAAGGCTTCATTGACCACCAGAAGAACCACACCACACGGTGATGCAGGTAAACCAACATAAGGTTTTAATCAGCATAAAGTAAAGCAAACAGGAATTACAGCAAACCTGAATCTAGACATAACAGAAACACACCTCAAGGAGCCACCGCTCCCGCACTGAGAACGGCCCCCGCGAAGTCCCCATGGACAGAACCACCCAAGACAACGCGATAGTGTTCCATGAACATGTGGGGGGATGACCACGTCGCCGCCCGACAAATCTCCTCCGTGGAGACACCCTTGAAGGAGGCCCAGGACACAGCGACACTCCTCGTGGACCGCCCCTGGACCCCCGCCTGAACCCCCGAACCCAGCGAAGCATAGGAAAGGATGATAGCCTGTTTAAGCCAGCGACTCAAGGTGGAGAGAGAGGGCTTGTGGCCTGATCGGACTGGACCGAAAGTTACGAACAGGCTATCACACCGGGCAAGGGGAGATGTGCGTTCAAGGTAAACCAACACTGCCCGCTGGACATCCAGCAAAGCGATGGCAGGATCCATGTCGGGGGGGAAAGAAGGTAAAGACACCTCCCGAGCCCGGTTCACCAGGGAAGGAACCTTGGGCAGGAACCGCGGGTCATGCCGGAGCAGCAACCGGTCCGGCAACACCCGTAAGAAGGGTGGGGAGCGGAGGAACGACCCCAGCTCGCCCATCCGCCCAGCAGACACCACGGCAACCAGGAAAACCACCTTGAAGGTGAGAAATCGCAAAGCCACCGAGGCCAGGGGTTCGAAAGGAGGACCCTGAAGCGCCCGCAGCACGAGAGGCAGATCCCACGGGGGGGACAGGCAGAGTGACCGAGGGCGACGGAGAAAACAACTCCGGAGCAAGCGAGCCACCAGGGGATCCAGCCCGTCGAAATCCGGACTGCGGAAGGCCCGCAAGGCCGCCCACTGGGCCCTCAGGGAAGAAGGGGCCAAGCCCAATGAAAACCCCTCAGCCAGGAAATCCAAGACCCGCAAGGGAACAACGGAGGCGGGGTCTGTACCCCGCAGACCGCACCAACGCGTGAAAGAAGCCCAGTGCCGGGCATAGGACGACAAGGTGGAAGACCTGCGGGAGCCCTGCAGCAAATCCACTACCCCCGAAGAACACCCCCGAGCCAGCAGCGTCACCCGCTCAAGAGCCAGGCCTGCAGATGGAGCCGGCGCAACACCGACTCCGGGAGCGGGGGCCCCTCAACAGAAAGGGCAGATCCGGGATCGGCCAGCAGGCCTGAACCCCCAGATCGCAAAGGAGAGGATACCAGGGGCGGCGGACCCAGCCGGGCACCACCAGGAGCACCCTGGCCCTGTCCAAGCGAATCTTGCAGAGGACCCGGGGGATCAGGGGGAACGGGGGGAAAGCGTACAGCAGACCGGAAGGCCAAGCGAACGACAGGGCATCCACTCGCCATACCCCCGGACCCGGGAGGAGAGAGCAGAATCTGGGCAGAAGGGCCGAGTCCCCGTCCGCAAACAGGTCTACCAGAGGAAGACCGAAACGAGACACCAGGCGTTGAAACACCCTCGGGGACAGGGAGAGACAAGGCAGCGAAGGAAAGATCCGACTCAGTCGATCCGCCTCCACATTGTCGGACCCCGGGAGATAGAGAGCACGAAGCGACAGGACCGATGTCTCCGCCCACGTGCACAACTCCTGAGTCAGCAACCAGAGGGAGCGAACCCTGCATCCCCCCTGATGGTTGACATAGCTCCTCACCACCTGGTTGTCCGTCTGCACCAAGACATGGTGACCCTGCAGTGAAGGAGCAAAATGATGGCAGGCCAGGAGGACTGCCTTCAGCTCCCGATAGTTCGAGGAGCAGCGAGACTGAAGGGGATTCCACCGACCCTGAACCGACTCCACGCCCAAGGTCGCCCCCCAGCCGAGGAGACTGGCATCGGTCGTGAGCACCCTGGACGGGGATACCAAGAAGGGAAGCCCCTCCGAGAGGTGAGCCTCCACCAACCACCACCCCAACTCCGTCCGGAGCTGAGGGGAGACCGGGACCAGAAGCTCGTAATCCTCTGAGCAGGGGTCCCAGAAGGACAGCAGATGGTTGATCAAAGGATAGAGGTGGAGGCGAGCCCAGGGGAGCACATTGATGGTTGCCGACATTAGGCCCTGAACACGCAACCAAAGGCGAACCGGAGCAGACCCCTGAGCCAGCAGGGACCCCAGATCCCGCCACAAAGTGTCCCGGCGCCCTAGAGGCAAAAACACCTTCCCCAGCACCATGTCCAGACGACCCCCAATGAATGCCAAGACCTGAGCGGGCAACAGATGAGACTTCCGCTCGTTGATCAGGAAGCCGTGGGTGGACAGGACCTCGCAGACCCTTCTGACGTGCAGCATCCCCTTGGAAAAAGAAGAGGCAGAAATTAGCCAATCGTCCAGGTACGGAAACACCCTGATCCCCTCCCGGTGCAGTATACCCACCAGGGGGGCCAGGATCTTAGTAAAAACCAGCGGGGCAGATGATAAGCCAAACGGAAGTACCTGGAACTGATAGTGGGAGCCTGCCACGCAGAATCTGAGGAAGGACTGGGAATTCGGATGAACCGGGACATGGAGGTAGGCGTCGAGGAGATCCAGCGAAGCCACCACCTCGACCTGCACCAGAAGAGGCAGAATCTCCTGTAGAGAGATCATTTTGAACTTAGTATGAGGAATATAAGCATTCAACCCCTTCAAATCCAACACAGGGCGGAAATCCCCAGACACCTTCCTTACCAGAAACAGGATGGAGTAGACGCCCCGACCCCGCTGCGACGGAGGGACCGGGCGGATGGCCTGTTTGGCCAGCAAGTCCTGAACTCCGGCCAGCAATGCCCGTCTCTTGACCAGGGAGGAAGGAAGGGGCGTAGCGCGGAAAAAATCCGGAGGAGGGGAGGAGAAGGTGATGGATAATCCTTCCCTCACAATCCGCAGAGCCCAAAGATCCGTGACCGAAGACTCCCATGCCTGGATGAAGTGGCGGAGACGGCCCCCCACAGGGAGCACCCCGGAGGGAGATGGCCGAAAGTCAGGACTTTTGGGTGGCAGAGGAAGTGGCAGCCGCCGGCTGAGACCGGGATTTTCCGAAGTAAGGTGCGCCCCGGCCGCGACCCCTTCCACGAAAGGGCGCGCCGCCCCTACCCCTGGGAGCTGAGGGGAAAATCCGGCCGCGACCCGGGAAGCGGGGCCCTGATGACCTGATGGGAGCCAGCAATTTGCGGTCCTCAGCCGACTTTTTAATCATCGCCTCCAGAGGAGGGCCAAACAACTTAGCCCCTGTAAATGGAATTTTCATGAGCAGAGTCTTCTGGGCCGCCTCCGACTTCCAATGCCGCAGCCAGATCTGTCGTCGGGCCTGGATCGCTGCACCCCACGCGGCAGCCGCCGCACCCAGGGTGTCAAAGGAAATGTCCGATAGTAGGCGAGTCTGCTGTTCCATCAGGGCTAGCGTGGGCACCACATCAGCCCCTTGATCCAGGAGTTCCCCCAAGGACTGGAAGTCTTTTAACAGAGACTGTACCGTGCATGACAAATAGGCCGAGGCCCGGATGGAGAAATTTGCAGCCGCATAAGAGCGCTTCGCGGCAGCCTCCACGCGTTTGTCCACAGGGTCAGAGGGAGAGGCGTCCTCCGAAATGATGGAACCCTGGGACGACAGACCCACTACCAGGGAGTCCACCTTCACAGCCGGAGGGAAGTCCTTGGTAAACTCCTCCACAGCGTAACGTTTCGTCAGATAACGTGGAAAAGCCTGTTTATCAATGTCCAGCCACTCCCCCTCGATGACCTTCTTGATGGAGGCATGCAGCGGCAGGGAGTCCGGCGCCTTGCGCTGATATTGGACAAAGAAGTCCTCGGACGCCTCCTCCGTTGCAGGAGGCGGGAAGGCCAAGTTATCCTTAATGTGCGCCAGGACCTCACGCAGTTCCTGGCCCTGTATGTATCGACCATGGAGATCCTCCTCCTCCCCCTCCGCCTCAGAGACAGGAGAGGGGTCCCTGCGTGGACGTTTCGGCGAGGAAGGACCCTGCGCATCTCGCATCGCCAGGGCATCGGCGACCGCTGACTGGATCATCATCTGCAAGGACTGAGCCGAAATGGGCAAAGCAGAACAGGGGCCAGGTCCCTGACCCGCCGTGACATCTTCCTGCTCCATAGCGCCAGAGAAAAACACCACAAACCAAAGTAAGCGGAGAAACTCAATGACCCCCGGTTCAGAGGGCCTAATAAATCCGCCCGAGGACACAGCTGTAAGCCCTCAATCATCAGCTGCAAGGTGCTGCACCTGGCGAGAAGCCCCGCCCCCAAAAGGCGGGACGCGACCTCGGCCAATCAGGGCACGGCACTGTTCGCGTGCCGTAGCTGAAGAACACCCAGTACGGCGGCAGCGTCCAGCGCTGAAATCCGCCACACCCGCCGGTGTCCAGGAGTCCCCGGGGAGCCGACAAGGAAGACCCGGAGCCGCCGAGGCGTGAAGAGAGTCAACCCCCGGCCCGGCGTACACCGGTAAGAATTTCACCAGCCCCGAGCGGGTAGCGCGGAATCCCGCGAGCGAGATCCCAGGCTCAGGCCAGACGTGGCAGCCCCCGCCACCGCCGAACGGCCCAACGGGGAGACATCGTTTAAGCCTACAGCACCTGGTATACCCAGGCGGCCACACGGCGGACGCATAATCAAGCGACCGGCGCCGCGTCTCCCCACCCCCTAGAGGCAGAGACGGGTCCCAGAGCCCGAGAAACGTGCGAGGGACACCCCCAAACGGCCGGTACAGGGAAAAGGGCGAGACCTTAACCCCCCCGCCACCCCCCCCCATCCCCCCAAGAGCCCAGGCACGCTAGAGCAGCACCTCACCCGCCAAATTAGGACGGGGGACGGGGGAGGGGGAGGGGGCAAGGTCCCAGGTCCTAGGGTCCGCTAGGGCAGGACCTCCAACCCAAGAGCCACGGACCAGCTAGAGCAGGTCCCATCCTTACCTTACGGCGCTCTGGAGTAGAATGCGCAGAACAAAAAAACAGGCTGTTGGTGGGGCCGGTCCGCCTCTTATAGAGGTCAGGTGGGACTGGTCGGCCAAGTTGGGAGGGGGTGGGAGGTTTTTTCTTTTGCTTTGGAGGGTTCTGTGGTGGAGCTAAAGCTCACTATGTAAATCATGTGGCGAGGAAGACTTACGAGGAGGTAATAATAGACAACAGGATAGGTTTTTGAGCAGTTATGTGTCACAAAGAGATTAAGTAACCACATGCTTCTGTCAGAATGGTTGCAAAAGTGGGCACAGACCCAGAGTGTGACTCTAGACAAGCAAGACAATTCCGTGGACTTTAGCAGAAGAGACTCACTAGTCTGAAAAGGGTTAGGTGACCACATACATTCTACACATTTGACTACAGCACTCCTTGTGTGAATGCCTGAATCATTCTGCATGATGCATAATCAGTGTCTGGGTTCTAATACTACTAATAGTTGACAACAGGATACATTTTTTAGCAGTTATGTGTCATGAAAGAGATTAAGAAAGGACATGCTTCTGTCAGAATGGTTGCACGAGTGGACACAGACTCAGAGTGTGATTCTAGACAAGCAGGACTATTCCCTGGACTTTAGCAGAAGAGACTCACCAGTCTGGAAGGGGTTAGGTGGCTGCATACATTCTACACATTCGACTACAGCACACTCCTTGTGTGAATGCCTGAATCATTCTGCAAATGCATAAGCAGTGACTGGGTTCTAATACTACTAATAGTTGAATAGTTGACAACAGGATAGGTTTTTAAGCAGTTATGTGTCAGCAAAGACATTAAGTAACCAAATTCTTCTGTCATAATGGATGCATAAGTGGGCACAGACTCACAGTGTGATTCTAGACAATCAAGACTATTCCCTGAACTTTAGTAGAAGAGACTCACAAGTCTGGAAGGGGTTAGGGGACCGCATACATTCTACACATTTGACTACAGCACTCCTTGCGTGAATTCCTGAATCATTCTGCGAATGCATAAGCAATGACTGGGTTCTAATACTACTAATAGTTGACAACAGGATCGGTTTTTAAGCAGTTATGTGTCAGCAAAGAGATTAAGTAAGGACATGCTTCTGTCAGAATGGTTGCAAAAGTGGACACAGACTCACAGTGTGATCCGAGACAAGCAAGACTATTCCCTGGACTTTAACAGAAAAGGCTCACTAGTCTGGAAGGGGTTAGGTGACCGCATACATTCTACACATTTGACTACAGCACTCCTTGTGTGAATGCCTGAATTATACTGCATGATTGCATAAGCAGTGACTGGGTTCTCATACTACTAATAGTTGACAACAGGATACGATTTTAAGCAGTTATGTGTCAGCAAAGACATTAAATAACCACATGCTTCTGTCAAAATGGTTGCACAAGTGGACACAGACTCACAGTGTGATTCTAGACAAGCAAGGTTATTCCCTGGACTTTAGCAGAAGAGACTCACTAGTCTGGAAGGGGTTAGGTGACCACATACATTCTACACATTTGACTACAGTACTCCTTCTGTGAATGCCTGAATCATTATGCAAATGCATAAGCCGTGACTGTATTGTAATTCTACTAATAGTTGACAACAGGATAGGTTTTTAAGCAGGTATGTGTCAGCAAAGGCATTAAGTAAGCACACACTTCTGTCAGAATGATTGCACAAGTAGTAACAGACTCGGACTGTGATTCTAGACAAGCAAGACTATTCTCTGGACTTTAGCAGGAGAGACCCACTAGCCTGAAAAGGATTATGTGACGGCATACATTCTACACATTTTATTACAGCACTCCTTGTGAAAATGCCTGAATCATTCTGCATAATGCATAAGCCGTGACTGTGTTCTAATACTACTAATAGTTGACAAAAGGAAAGGCTTTTAAGCAGTTATGTGTCAGCAAAGGCATTAAGTAACCACATGCTTCTTTCAGAATGGTTGCACAAGTGGACACAAACTCACAGTGTGATTCTGGACAAGCAAGACCATTCCCTGGACTTTACCAAAAGAGACTCACTAGTCTGGAAGGGGTTAGATGATCGCATACATTCTACACATTTGACTACAGCACTTCTTGATTGAATGCCTGAATCATTCTGCAAATGCATAAGCATTGACTGGGTTCTAACACTACTAATAATAGACAACAGGATACGTTTTTATGCAGTTATGTGTCACAAAGAGATTAAGTAACCACATGCTTCTGTCAGAATGGTTGCACAAGTGGGCACAGACCCAGAGTGTGACTCTAGACAAGCAAGACAATTCCGTGGACTTCAGAAGAAGAGACTCACTAGTCTGAAAAGGGTTAGGTGACCGCATACATTCTACACATTTGACTACAGCACTCCTTGTGTAAATCCCTGAATCATACTGCATAATGCATAAGCAGTGACTGGGTTCTAATACTACTAATAGTTGATAACAGGGACAGGGTTTTAAGCAGTTATATGTCAGAAAAGGCATTAGGTAACAAGATGCTTCTTTCGGAATGGTTGCACAAGTGGACACAGACTCACAGTGTGATTCTAGACAAGCAAGACTATTCCCTGGACCTTAGCAGGAGAGACCCACTAGTCTGAAAAGGGTTAGGTGACCGCATACATTCTACACATTCGACTACAGCTCTACTTGTGTGAATGCCTGAATCATTCTGCAAATGCATAAGCATTGACTGGGTTCTAATACTACTAAGAATTGACAATAGGATAGGTTTTTAAGCAGTTATGTGGGATGAAAGATATTAAGTAAGGACATGCTTCTGTTAGAATGGTTGCACAAGTGGAGACCGACTCACAGGGTGATTCTAGACAAGCAAGACTGTTTCCCTTGACTTTAGTAGAACAGACTCACTAGTCAGGACGGGGATAGGTGACCACATACATTCTACACATTTGACCACAGCACTCCTTGTGTGAATGCCTGAATCATTCTGCATAATGCATAAGCAGTGACTGGGTTCTAATACTACTAAACGTTGACAACAGGATATGTTTTTAAGCGGTAATGTGTCAGCAAAGAGTTTAAGTAACCACATGCTTCTGTCAGAATGGTTGCACAAGTGGACACAGACTCACAGTGCGATTCTAGACAAGCAATACTATTCCCTTGACTTTAGCAGGAGAGATTCACGAGTCTGAAAAGGGTTAGGTGACCACATACATTCTACCCATTTGACTACAGCACTACTTGTGTGAATGCCTGAATCATTCCGCATGATGCATAATCAGTGTCTGGGTTCTCATACTACTAATAGTTGACAACAGGATACATTTTTTAGCAGTTATGTGTCATGAAAGAAATTAGGAAAGGACATGCTTCTGTCAGAATGGTTGCACGAGTGGACACAGACTCAGAGTGTGATTCTAGACAAGCAAGACTATTCCCTGGACTTTAGCAGAAGAGACTCACCAGTCTGGAAGGGGTTAGGTGGCTGCATACATTCTACACATTTGACTACAGCACACTCCTTGTGTGAATGCCTGAATCATTCTGCAAATGCATAAGCAGTGACTGGGTTCTAATACTACTAATAGTTGACAACAGGATAGGTTTTTAAGCAGTTATGTGTCATGAAAGAGATTAAGTAAGGACATGCTTCTGTCAGAATGGTTGCACAAGTGGACACAGACTCACAGTGTGATTCTAGATAAGCAAGACTATTCCCAGGACTTCAGCAGAAGAGACTCACTAACCTGGAAAGGGTTAGGTGACCGCATATATATTCTAAACATTTGAGTACAGCACTCCTTTTTTTTTATTTATTGAAAAAATACATGAGTACATAACATTACTTCAGATCAACAAATCTGAAGTATTGTTATGTACTCATGTCTGGAATGGGTTAGGTGACCGAATACATATTAAACATTTGACTACAGCACACTCCTTGTGAGAATGCCTGAATCATTCTGCAAATGCATAAGCAGTGACTGGGTGTTCTAATACTACTAATAGTTGACAACAAGATAGGTTTTTAAGCCGTTATGTGTCAGCTAAGGGATTAAGTAAGGACCTGCTTCTGTCAGAATGGTTGCGTAAGTGGACACAGACTCACAGTGTGATTCTAGACAAGCAAGACTATCCCCTGGAATTTAGCAGAAGAGACTCACTAGTCTGAAAAGGGTTAGGTGACCGCATACATTCAACACATTTGGCTGCAGCACACTCCTTGTGTGAATGCCTGAATCATTCTGCAAATGCATAAGCAGTTACTGGTTCTAATACTACTAATAGTTGAGAACAGGATAGGTTTTTAAGCAGTATGTGTCAGCAAAGAGATTACATAACCACATGCTTTTATCAAAATGGTTGCACAAGTGGACACAGACTCACAGTGTGATTCTAGACAAGCAAGACTATCCCCTGGAATTTAGCAGAAGAGACTCACTAGTCTGGAAGGGTTTAGTTGACCGCATACATTCTACACATTTGACTACAGCACTCCTTGTGTGAATGCCTGAATCATACTGCATAATGCATAAGCAGTGACTGGGTTCTAATACTACTAATAGTTGATAACAGGGACAGGTTTTTAAGCAGTTATGTGTCAGAAAAGGCATTAGGTAACCTTATGCTTCTTTCGGAATGGTTGCACAAGTGGACACAGACTCACAGTGTGATTCTAGACAAGCAAGACTATTCCCTGGACTTTAGCAGGAGAGACCCACTAGTCTGAAAA
This sequence comes from Lissotriton vulgaris, assembly GCF_964263255.1. Lineage (NCBI taxonomy): Eukaryota > Metazoa > Chordata > Amphibia > Caudata > Salamandridae > Lissotriton > Lissotriton vulgaris. Next base: position 1,271,859,246 of record NC_141689.1, read on the forward strand.
GGGTTAGGTGACCGCATACATTCTACACATTCGACTACAGCTCTACTTGTGTGAATGCCTGAATCATTCTGCAAATGCATAAGCAGTGACTGGGTTCTAATACTACTAAGAATTGACAATAGGATAGGTTTTTAAGCAGTTATCTGGGATGAAAGATATTAAGTAAGGACATGCTTCTGTTAGAATGGTTGCACAAGTGGAGACCGACTCACAGGGTGATTCTAGACAAGCAAGACTGTTTCCCTTGACTTTAGTAGAAGAGACTCACTAGTCAGGACGGGGATAGGTGACCACATACATTCTACACATTTGACTACAGCACTCCTTGTGTGAATGCCTGAATCATTCTGCAAATATATAAGCAGTGACTGGAATCTAGTACTACTAATAATAGACAATAGGATAAGTTTTTAGGCAGTTATGTGTCAGAAAAGAGATTAAGTAACCAAATGCTTCTGTCAGAATGGTTGCACAGGTGGACACAGTCTCACAGTGTGTTTCTAGACAAGCAAGACTATTCCCTGGACTTTAGCAGAAGAGACTCACTAGTCTGGAAGGGATTAGGTGACCGCATACATTCAACACATTTGACTACAGCACACTCCTTGTGTGAATGCCTGAACCATTCTGCAAATGCATAAGCAGTGACTGGTTCTAATACTACTAATAGTTGACAACAGGATAGGTTTTTAAGCAGTTATGTGTCATGAAAGAGTTTAAGTAAGGACATGCTTCTGTCAGAATGGTTGCACAAGTGGACACAGACTCACAGTGTGATACAAGACGAGCAAGACTATTCCCTGGACTTTAGCAGAAGAGACTCACTAATCTGGAAGGGGTTAGGTGACGGCATATATTCTAAACATTTGAGTACAGCACTCCTTGTGTGAATGCCTGAATCCTTCTGCAAATGCATAAGCAGTGACTGGGTTCTAATACTACTAATAGTTGACAACAGGACAGGTTTTTAAGCAGTTATGTGTCAGCAAAGAGATTACGTAACCACATGCTTCTGTCAGAGTGGTTGCATTTGACTACAGCACATTCCTTGTGTGAATGCCTGAATCAATCTACAAATGCATAAGCAGTGACTGGGTTCTAATGCTACTAATAGTTGACAACAGGATACGTTTTTAAGTAGTTATGTGTCAGCAAAGACATTAAATGACCACATGCTTCTGTCAGAATGGTTGCACAATTGGACACAGACTCACAGTGTCTTTCTGGACAAGCAAGACTATTCCCTGGACTTTAGCAGAAGAGACTCACTAGTCTTGAAAGGGTAAGGGTACTGCATATATTCTGAACATTTGAGTACAGCACTCCTTGTGTGAATGCCTGAACCATTCCGCAAATGCATAAGCAGTGACTGGGTTCTAATAATACTAATAGTTGACCACAGGATAGGTTTTTAAGCAGTTATGTGTCAGCAAACAGATTACGTAACCACATGCTTTTGTCAAAATGGTTGCACAAGTGGACACAGACTCACAGTGTGATTCGAGAAAAGCAAGACTATTCCCTGGACTTTAGCAGAAGAGACTCACTATTCTGGAAGGGGTTAGATGACCACATACCTTCTACACATTTGACTACAGCACTCCTTGTGCGAATGCCTGAATTATTCTGCAAATTCATAGGCAGTGACTGGTTTCTAATAATACAAATAATAGACAAAAGGATAGGTTTTAAAGCAGTTATGTGTCAGCAAACACATTAAGTAACCACATGCTTCTGTCAGAATGGGTGCACAAGTGGACACAGACTGACAGTGTGATTTTAGACAAGCAAGACTATTCCTTAGATTTTTGCAGAAGAGAATCACTAGTCTGGAACTGGTTAGGTGTCCGTATAGATTCTACACCTTTGACTACAGCACTCTGTGTGTGGATGCCTGAATCATTCTGCAAATGCATAAGCAGTGACTGTGTTCTAATACTACTAATTATAAACACCAGGATAGGTTTTAAGCAGTTATGTGTCAGCAAAGAAATTATGTAACCACATGCTTCTGTCAGAATGGTTGCACAAGTGGACACAGACTGACAGTGTGATTTTAGACAAGCAAGACTATTCTCTGGAATTTAGCAGGAGAGACCCACTTGTCTGAAAAGGGTTAGGTGACCGCATACATTCTACACATTTGAGTACAGCACTCCTTGTGTGAATGCCTGAATCATTCTGCAAATACATACAGTGACTGGGTTCTAATACTACTAATAATAGACACCAGGATAGGTTTTTAAGCAGTTATGTGTCAGCAAAGAGAATTCATAACCACGTGCTTCTGTCAGAATGGTTACACAAGTGGACACAGACTCACAGTGTGATTCTAGACAAGCAAGACTATTCCCTGGACTTTAGTAGAAGAGACTCACTAGTCTGGACGGGGATAGGTAACCTCATACATTCTACACATTTGACTACAGCACTCCTTGTGTGAATGCCTGAATCATTCTGCATAACGCATGTGAGAAGTTAGCCTGGCACATGATGTCCACTAGTTCTAGTGTTCACCTTGCACCAGTCTAATCGACCCTTATTGATGGTGATTGTAAAGTCAACCGTATAGAAAGCTATCCTAGCAGTAGCGTGGACCAGCAGTCAATAGGCTAAAACTTCAGAGAGCATGTGAAGCTAGTTGTTTTATCAATTATAATCTCTTGAATACCAAATGAAAGGACACCACACAAGGTATATATCAAATATATATGTATTTATTCTAAACACAACCCCTCTGCACTCTTTATGAGGTCAGAGGTCAAAGCACATTACAAGATTCTCAATCAGCATACAAGAAGTTGCACAAATACAGTTATGCCCTAGGGGCAACACAAACCATATACTAAAATAGTAGTATAAGAACCACGTGAGGAATAGAAAGTAGGCCTAGGGCCTGGAGAATTGCTGGGGCTACACTAAACAACCAAGGGTTTGGAAGTATGAGGCCCACGGGAGACGCGTGCAGTATCTAAACACAGCCAAGGGTTACCATTGACTTTCTATGGGAAATGAAGAAGTTACAAAGTTACAGTTTAAGGACACTTCCGAGTGGACTACCATAAAAGCCCTTTAGACTAGGAAATTTCGAGAGTCAAGATCGGCGGGAGCACCGGAGTACTCGTGTTACCTCACCCAGGGAAGCCGGGTGCATAGGTGACTTTTGGTGTCGTGTTTCGTCGTCGTTTTCAATGGAGAGCTGCAAATAAGTACTGCAGGCGACCAGAGGAAAAGTGTCCGGGTGGATCCAAGGATGGATCAGAGATCTGAAGAACCTGAAAGCAGAGGGGACAGAGTCTGTGTCACTAGCCAGTGACCAGGAAGGTACCAGGAAGGAACCAGGCTATGTCGGGTGCTTAAAGGTGAAGACGGTGAGTTGTCTCTTCAGCCACGAGGTCCAGGAGGCATCGACGATGACCAGGCGCTGGATTCTAGCTGTGCCATGACGGCTCTAGTTGACTGCAGTGTCGGTATCCGGATGGGACCCAACAAGCCTTGGCAAACCAACCCACGCAGGATGTCGAGATTGGCTCTGTTGCAGACCTGCAAGGTCTGTGGTGCTTCTCCTATGCAGGGAAGCTGGAGCAAGTCTGGAGCAATCAGGCCAGCAAGTAAAGTTGAAATGAATGTCTTCAGGAGGCTCACTAGCCAACGGGGAATGAACCGGGAAGACGCATCAAGCACAAATGCAAAAGTGGGGCCCATGAGACACTCATGGAGTGTGGGGGCCTGTGCTTCGTTGCAAAGGGTGCTCAGGGTGGGGGATTCTTTTACCCCAATGCACAATTGTGAGGGTACCTCGGGAGTTGAGCAGTTAGCAAAATGCAGGATGTCCAGGAGTTCTGGTCCCATGTCTCTCGTGACCGCCACATGTCTCAGCTTTGCTGTGGATGTGGGTCAGGGTCCAATATGTTTGGAAGTCCATGTCCTGTGTCGCAGATCCTTCAGGATCCAGCGGGAGCTTTGAAAATGCAGACAAGCAAAGTTGCTGATGGTGCCTGTTTGAACAGGGTGGTCACTCCTTGACTACAAGGGAGATGTCTTCCATCTTCCAGTTGAAATGGAACGTCGAAGGTCCAGGATATGTCTTACAAAGATTCATCCAGGGTAATCTAAAGTCCTAGGGACACAGCTCCTATACTTATACTAAGGTTGGGGGCTGGACTACCTGGCTAGGTCCCTTCTATGGGTGGACCTGAGAAGGGGGTGGTTACACCCCTTTCCCTTTGTCCAGTTTCGTGCCAGAGCGGGGTTGGAGTGCCCCAGCAACTGGTTTGAGCCGGGCTATGCATGAAGTACCTTGTGTGCCCCAGGCAGTGTCTGGAAAAGGATTTCTCAATGCAGCCCTCCCTGCCCCAGTACACTAAATCCTGTCTGGGGAGGTGCTGGCACCTCCCTGGACAGGAAACCTATTGTCCAGGCCTCCCCTGGTTGAGTTTCATCCAGCAGCAGGAGGTCAGACTCGTGTTTGTGGCAGCAGCATCAATTTTGTGATGCTGTGGCTCTGTTTAACTTTTACAGATAAATGTTTTCACAGTAACAACATGTCTTCTCCCTCTAGAAGTGTGGGATGCTATCCCCGCCGCTAGAACTGGTAGGGGTAGTATTCCAAAGTGTTTGACACCTTACACGACATGTTTTGATAAAGCCAAACCAAAGTTAGCATTAACTACAAGGATTATAATGCACTTCAGAGTATATGGTATGGCTATATCATAGAACAGCTATAAGGAGATAGTTCCAAAAGCTTCAGAGGGGCTCAGCTCATGCTATTGCACCCTCTCACATAAAACCAAGCCTCCAGGATTGTCGAGGCCTACCATAGGAGTGGCTCATAGGTGTATATGTGTCTATATGTAGGTAGATATAGGGATACTATATCTAAGTAAGGGGTGATTACACCACCTTACCCAGGCTGTGTGAACAGACCTGTGGTGTCAGTTTGGAGGGCCAGCCATGGGTGGCACAATACATGCTGCAGCCCCTGGTGGACGTTGGATGCACCTATGCCCTGGGTACCTATGGTACACTATACAGGGACTCACAAAGATGACCCAATGCCCAATCTGGTATGTCCCTAAAGTACATGGTTACAATTTAGAGAGCGAACAGCTAGGCTGTGGACCTGATTAGCAGGGCCACAGCCAGTCTAAAGTAAAAAAAAAACAGAAAATCACAGCAAAAAGTGGGGGTGAACATAGGAAGCAGACCCCACTCTCCTACTCACCCCCCCCCCCCCCATTGCAGGGACATTAAACTAACCTTGACCAGTTAAGTCTTCATGTTCTAAGTGGAAATATCTGGAGAGTCTATCTGCATGGTCAGTCCCAGGTCTATGTTCCAGTGTAAAGTCCATCCCCTGTAGGGAAATGGACCACCTAAGCAGTATGGGATTTTCACCCTTCATCTGATTTAGTCACAAGAGGGGCTTATGGTCTGTCTGAATCTTGAAGTGAGTGCCAAACAAGTATGGCCTCAGCTTCTTCAGGGCCCAAACCACAGCAAAGGCCTCCCTCTCAATAGGTGACCAACGTTTCTCTCTAGGGGTCAGCCTTCTGCTAATAAAAGCTACTGGCTGGTCTTGACCATCTTTATTCAATTGTGAAAGCACAGCCCCCATTCCCAACTCAGAGGCATCTGTTTGAACAATGAATTTTTTAGAGTAGTCTGGATTTTGCAGAATAGGTGCAGTGCACATGGCCTGCTTTAGGTCATCAAATGCCTTTTGACAGCTGACTGTCCACTGAACTTTCTGAGGCATTTTCCGGGAAGTTAAGTCATTCAGGGGTGTCACAATGGAACCATAGCTCTTGACAAATTTCCTGGAGTACCCAGTCAGGCCCAAGAAAGCTCTGACCTGAGTCTGGGTGGTTGGAGCAGTCCAGTCTATTATGGTCTGGATCTTGCTCTGCAATGGTTGAACTGGGCCTCCAACTACAAGGTGGCCGAGGTATACAACCTGACTCTGCCCTATCTGGCATTTGGTAGCCTTGATAGTTAGGCCTGCCTTTTGCAGGGCCTCCAAAACATTCATCAGGTGGACCAGGTGATCTTCCCAGGTAGAGCTAAAGACAGCAATATCATCTAGATAAGCTGCACAGTAGACATCCAGGCCTGAGAGGACTTGGTTTACCAACCCTTTGAAAGTGGCAGGTGCATTCTTCAAACCAAAGGGCATTACCACAAATTGATAATGTCCTCCTGGGGTTGAAAATGCTGTCTTTGGCTTTGCATCATCAGCTAGTCTAATCTGCCAGTAGCCAGCTGTCAGGTCAAATGTGCTCAAAAACTTGGCAGATGCCAATCTGTCTATGAGCTCATCTGCCCTGGATATTGGATGGGCATCTGTCCTAGTGACAGCATTGAGGCCTCTGTAATCCATCTAAAACCTCATCTCTCTCTTACCATCTTGGGTGTGAGGTTTAGGCACCAGGACTACTGGACTGGCCCAAGGGCTCTCTGAGGGCTCAATGACTCCCAATTCCAACATCTTCTGGACCTCTGTCCTGATATAGTCCCTGACATGATCAGGTTGCCTGTAAATCTAACTTGCGGACTGTCCCCAGTGTCTACTTCATGAGTGCACCAGGTAGTCTGACTTGGAGTCAGTAAAAACATATGTCTGTAGGCCTGCAGAACTTGTCTGCAGTCCCTCTGCTGCTGATCAGTGAGGCGGCCTGCCAAGGTTACACCATCAACTGACCCATCATCAGGGTTCTGAGAGAGCAGGTATGGGAGAGGATCACTCTCTTCCTCCTGTCCTTCATCAGTAGCCATGAGCAAGCCCATGTCAGCCATGTCAATATATGGTTTCAGTCTGTTGACATGAAGCACCCTGTGGGGGCTCCTGGGAGTTCCAAGATCAACCAAATAGGTTACCTCTCCCTTCTGTTCAACAATAGTGTGCTGTCCAGACTATTTGTCCTGGAGTGCTGCTGGGGCCACTGACTCCAACACCGACACTTTCTTTCCTGGCTGGTAAACAGTCAGCGCAGTCCTTTGGTCATGCCAGGCTTTTTGGAGTTCCTGGCTAGCCTCAAGGTTTTTGGATGCCTTTTTCATATAGTCAGCCATCCTGGAGCGGAGACCAAGTACATAATCCACAGTGTCATGCTTTGGAGCTTTGAGAGGTAACTCCAATCCTTCCTTCACCAGACAAAGGTGTCCTCCTACAGGGTGCACAAACAGAAGTTCAAAAGGGCTGTAGCCAACCCCCTTCGGTGGGACCTCTCTGTAAGCAAACAAAAGGCAGGGCAGTAGGATGTCCCATCTCCTCCTAAGCTTTTCAGGTAGACCCTTAATCATGCCCTTTAAGGTCTTGTTGAATCTCTCAACTAGACCATTGCACTGTGGGTGGTAGGGCGTGGTGAACTTGTAGTTCACTCCACACTCTTTCCACATAGTAGTCAAATATTCAGACATAAAGTTTGCACCTCTGTCTGAGACAACCTCCTTTGGAAAATCCACTCTTGAGAAAACTCCCAGGAGGGCTCTTGCCACAACAGGTGCTGTTGTGGTCCTTAGGGGAATAGCCTCTGGGTATTTGGTGGCATGATCCACTACCACCAGAATAAACCTGTCCCCAGATGCTGTTTGGGGATCCATTGCTCTAACAATGTCAATCCCTACTCTTTCAAAGGGAACCCCCACCACAGGTAGTGGTACTAGGGGGGCCTTTGTTGTGCCACCTGATTAGCCACTGGCTTGGCAGGTGACACAGGAGCAACAAAACTCCTTGGTGTCTTCTGACATGTGGGGCCAGTGAAAGTGAGGGACAAGCCTGTCCCAAGTCTTGTTCAGGCCAAGATGTCCTGCAAGGGGAATATCATGGTCTAATGTAAGAAGGAAGCCCCTGAATGCCAAAGGTATGACGAACCTCCTGGAAGCACCAGGCTTGGGGTCTCTAGCCTCTGAATACAGGAACCCATCATCCCAATATACTCTATGGGTTCCATTAGCATTCCCAGCAGCCTCAGCAGCAGCTTGATGTCTGAGGGGTTCAAGAGAAGGGCAGTCCAACTGCACCTGCTACAGATATGCCCTTGAAGGTCCCCCTGTCCCAAGAAACTCAGCCAGATCAGGCTCAAGCTCTTCTAGGACAGTTCCTTCTTGGGTCTCACAATCAGCTTCCTTGGAAGGCTGATCCTCACTCTGAGGCAAGGGGGAAGGCACTGCCTCAACCCTACTGCTTCTCCTCCTTGTAGGCAACTGGTCAATCATTTCAGGATCCAGGGCCTGTTCAGTGTTGCAATTTTTGACCTGTGACCTGTTCACAGCAAGGACATGTGCTGATATACCTAACATCTCTGCATGAGTCCTATACTCCACTTCAGACCAGACTGAAGATTCTAGGTCATTGCCAAGCAAACATTCTACAGGGAGGACTGAACTAACAACAACTCTTTTGAGGCCAGTTACCCCACCCCAGGAGAAATTAACAATTGCCATACTATGGGTGGTAGTGACATTGCTTGCATTGGTCACTAGGTAACAGTCACCTAGTATGATCTGTCCAGGGTCCACAAAGCTGGGTTTCACTATTGTGAAAATAGCACACGTGTCCCTGTAGGCCTGAGCCACTTTGGAATTAATCAAAGGAGTATGTTTGTACTTGCCCAAGTTACTGGGGCTCACAGTAGAGGACATAGCCATGTCCACATCACAGACAAGAACAGCTTGGGTTGGTATCCTGACTAGGCCAGGATCCACCTCAGTTCCCAGGGTTAACCCTACTAAAAGCTTTGGTTGAGAACCACCACTATTAGCTGCACTAGGGGGAACAGTTGCCTTAGGGGCAATGGTGGTTGGAGCTGCCTCCTTTTTGGTGCAATCACTAAACCAGTGAGTATTAACCTTACAAAAGGTGCACCATAGTTCCTTTGGACCTTCTTTCTTTTTGGATTTCTTAGAACCCCCCTCATTAGAAGCTTTTTGGGGACCTGGCGAAGACTTCTGGTCTTTTGCTTTCTCCCCACCCTTTTGGTCTTGCTTCTTCTGATCACCACCTTGGTTCTGTACCTTGTGCTTCACCCTGGTTCGGACCCATTTGTCTGCCTTCTTACCCAATTTTTACCAATTCTTGGGGAGAGGTCAGATTAGAGTCAATCAGGTGTTGATGCAATAACTGGTTCTGACAATTATTTAGAATCTGTTCTCTCATAATCAAATTATACAATCCTGTATAGTCATTAACCTTACTGCCCAGTAACCAGCCTTCCAGAGCCTTAGTAGCACCATCTACAAAGTCAATCCAGTCCTGAGTATGTGTCTTTTGGGTATCTTTGAACAGCAACCTATATTGCTCAGTGGTTAAGCCAAATCCATCTATTAGGGTGCTCTTCAGGACAGTGTAGTTGTTTGCATCCTCATCAATAACTGTGAGGAGCTTGTCTCTTCCTTTATCTGAAAAGGAGAGCCATATGATTGCTGCTCACTGACTCTGGGGTACCTGCTGTACTTTTCAGGCCCTCTCCAAAGCAGTTATCCACTTGTGGATGTCATCCCCACTCTTGTAGAGAGGGACAATCCTATTTAGGTTTTTGAGACCTTTCCCTATCTCTAGGAATTATGCTGCCACCGGTGGGCTCTAGCCCACACAATTTTCTCTCTCTCTCAAGACTCAGTGTCTCTTTTGCAAGGGCAACTTCTTGCCTCTTGATTCTAAGCTTAGATTCCTTCATTCTAGCTTTATGCTCTCTTCTCTGAGGAGAAGTCATTCTCCGTAGAGCTGAGGCATGGGACCCAGCTGAGTCATCAGAGAGGTTGGATTCACTGGAGAGTGACCTTCATTGTCTGTGCTCAGTGTTAGGCCTACTTGGGGGTCTGGCTTGGATCCTTCTACTCTCAGTCCCATGTAGGTGGGCAGGGACTCTATTGCTGGTAAAGCAGTGACAATGTCGCTGGTGACTATAACAATGTCATCTGCGTACGCTAGGGCTCTATAATCTATTTGCTGTACCTGCATGGGTTTGATGTCTGTGGTGCAATTGAATTTTTCCCAAAACAAATCAATGTATAAGGCAAACAGCAATGGGGAACACGGACAACCCTGCCGAGAGCCGCAATTGATTGTGAACGGATCAGACTCTCGCCCGATATCCCGACACTACTATCTGGTAAAAAATAAAGAGACTTTATTGCCTGGAGCATTACTGGGCCAAAGCCCTTTAATCTTAGAACTTCCCACATAAAGGGCCAAGAAACCCTGTTGAATGCCTTCTCGGCATCCAACAAGGTTATGCCAAGTGTAGAATTAGTTTCCTGTGCCCAGTCTATCAGTGCGATTAGGCGTCGTACGTGGTCTGCTGTGTCTCTACCAGGGATGAAGCTGTGCTGATAACAAAGAAACAAGAGTACCAATGATCTTAGATAGTCGTACGTCCAAGATTTTCGAGTAGAGTTTGCTGTCAGAGTTGATGAGGGAGATGGGTCTGTAGGTGGGTGGATGTGAAGCTGGTTTATCTTTTTAAAAAACACCGAGATGATTGATTTCTGCCAGGATTGAGGGGCATTTCCCTTTTGTACAACTAAGAGGGTTGTCATAAGGTCCACTCTTAGCGCAGAGCGGAAAGTTTGATACAATTCTAGCGGGATCCCATCTGGTCCCGCCGCCTTTCCTGTTGGAAAAGAAGTTAAAGCGGCTTCTACCTCATCCCAAGTTATATCTGCTTCTAGTTCAATCATGTCATCATATGTAAGATTAGTGATTTTAAAGTCTCTACAGAACTCGATAATTTTGTCTACACTTCCATGAGTAGCCTTGTCTGTGTACAAGTTGCTGTAGAAGCTGCGAAAAACCTCCAGTAGTTTGACTGGGTTAGAACAAATATGGCCCTGCTCATCCTGGATGTTATTAATCCAACTGGACAATGCCTTTTGATGAAGTTTTTTAGCTAAAACTCTACCAGAATTTTCACCAGCTTCATAGATTTCAGATCTATATGCTTGAATTTGGGCAGCTAATTTAGAAGCAACATTTTGATAGATTTTCATTTTGGATACTGCAAGTTCTTTAGAGGTTTGTTTGATACCCAGGCCTTTACTAAGTTCATTTAAAAATGTGATTTCTAAAACTCGGAGTTTATTCATTTCCTCAGAGAGTGCAGACCGTAGTCTTAATTGTTTGTTGACTGAGTAGCTCAGGGTTTCTCCACGCGCGCCGGCTTTGAAAGAGTCCCATACCATTTGAACCAATGCAGACCCACGGTTAATCGTAAAAAAGTCTGATATCCACTTAGACATCTGTTCACAAAAATCGGGGTCCACCATTAAATTACGTTCGAACGACCAGGGTTTCAAAGGTGGTCTAAGGCCTGTTTCTAACTCTAATAAAATCGGGTTGTGATCTGAGATTATTTTAGGTTGGATATCAATCCTGGCAGAATTTGCAAGCTCAGCTGTTACAAAAAAATAATCTAAGCGGACGTATTTACGATGTGGTACAGAGTAATAGGTGTTCCCTGGCGCTCCATTCCTTTTCTTACACCAGACATCTAGAAGACCAAAGTCCTGTACTAGCCCCTTCGTTGCTTTACAAGTTTGTCTTTTTTTCCCTGTATAGCAATAATCGCTGGTTATGTCTACACTCCCAGGTACATGAATATTAAAGTCCCCACAAAGAATCAGGGCTGAGGGCCATTGGGCTAGTTTGATACTAAGGTTGTTCAACATGCAAGGATCATCGAGGTTAGGGCCGTAAATAGAACATAAGGTTACAGCCCAGCCATCTAACCATAATTCCACAATCACCCTGCGACCGCAAGGATAATCTTTCACCAGTTTCCACTCCCCCCAAACATACCATTTCAGAACAGCCACCCCCCTGGTAGTAGTGCCTTGTCGTGTACAACAAACCAGCTCTAAGCCCAGGTCTTTCAACCAGCCCCTATTGTTCCAGGCAATGTGGGTTTCTTGTAAACATAATAAATCTACTTTCATTGATTTAAGTACCTGAGCAGCAATCCCCCTTTTCTTTTTATCATTTAAGCCGCAAATTTTCCATGATCCAATTACGTATCTACAGATTGTCATAGCGGGGTTGAGTTATCATTACTGAAATGACTTGCTCCCCTCTGATTATAAGCATACAATTTACTATTCCAACCAAGTCTAAACATTTAGTGAAAATGTTTTTAATCATACTTAGAAAGCTGTTCCTGTATAAACGAAAAGATGTATTATTCCTTGCCCCCCCAGAACACCCCAAACACCCTCCCCAATTGACCCACCCTGACAACCCCTCCCCCCCACCCACCCATGCTAACAGCCAAATGAGGCAAAGGGACTGTCTAGTCCCTATTGGTGATGGAGAGAAAGGACAAGGTGCCTCCCACCAAACCCCTCCCCACCCTCTAGCTGAAATAAACCAAATAACCAGAAATAAATGACTGAAAAAAGGGAGAGCTGTGAATCAAACAAACATCCCCTTAGCAATACCTTCCAGCTGACCAACTACATTGTTCCCATTCAGAGTCAGAGAAGTCAGGAAGTCCAGTTCCTGTGTCGCTGAGTGTGTGAAGTTGGCCTGATGTATGATGTCTCCAGTTCTGGGGGCACCTTGTATCAGTCCAAACAATCCCTTATGGTGATGGTTGTAAGTCAACCTTATGAAAAGTTATCTTAAACTGGTAGCATAGACTGAGTAGTCTAAGGCTTAACTCAAGAGGAATGTGAAGCCAGCTGTTTTACCACATGCAATCCTGTAATATCAAATGAAAGGACACCACACAAGTTATATATTATAAAAATATATGTATTTATTACTAGAATAATCCCCACTACTCTTTATGAGTATTGGAGCACAAGCGTTTAAACAAAAGCACAGTATAACATAGAGAAGTTGCACAATTATGGATGAGGCCAGGTGGCCACTCAAACCATATATTAAAAAAGTGGTATAAGTATCACTTTACGAACAGTGGGCAGGCCTAGGGCCTGGGGAATCGCTGGGACTATTCGGGACTACCAATGGTGAAGTCGGGAAAGGCCCGCGGGACTCGGGTGCAGCGCTTAAAGCACACGCATGCACCAATGCAAAGTCAATGGTGCGTAAAAGTTACAAAGTTACTGTTTTAGGAGTCTTCCGACTGGACTAGAATTACCAAACTTTAGACTTAGACACTAGAGGTGTATACCTGTGTAGGAACACCGGCGTTCACGAGTTTCCTCACCCACAGGAAGCGGGTGCATAGGTGCCAAAGTGTTTCGGGTTTCGTTACGCAGTTCGATGGTGCCTGGAGATGAAGATGCTGCAGGCGTCCAGGAGGGAAGTGTCCAGTGTGATCCAAGGGTGGATCGAAGTTGTAGAGTACCTGAAAGCAGAGGGGACAGAGTCTGGGTCACTAGCCAGTGACCAGGAAGGAACCAGGAAGGAACCAGGCAATGTCGGGCGCAATCAGGTTGATGTTGTGAAGCTTGTCTCCGCTGCCACGTGGACTCTAGGGCAACTGCGATGACCAGGAGTGGATCACAAGCTGTCCCACGGAGGCTCTCGCAGTCGGCGTTGTCGGCTTCCGGATTGGAGCTAACAAGCCTTGGCAAAGGCAACCCACGCAGGATTCAAAGATCGCTTCTCTCTCAGACTAGCAAAGTCAGAAGGGTTGCTCCTTTTCAGGGGAGCGAGGGCCAGTCTGGAGCAACCAGACCAGTGGTGTAAATTCAAAGGTTCGTCGGTACTGGGGCCACAAGCCAACGGGCAAGCAACCGGACCAATGCGTTGAGCAGAAAAATGCAAAAAGGCCCCACGCAGCACTCGGTGAGTGTCAAGGGATGAGCTTCGGTGAAAAATCGGCTCAGGGCTGGGGCTTCACAAACCCCAATGCACAGCATCGAAGGAGCTTCGGGAGCTGCACGGTCAGCGCTTTGTTGTTTTTCCAAGATGGCCGGCCCCATGCTTCAGGTCGCCTCCACGGGTCTCAGCTCTGCAGGGACTGTGGATCGGGCTGTAGGAAGGCAGGCACGCTGGGTCTTGTTGATCTCTGTCGCTCGAGTTCCAGAGGGAACTGCAACAAAGCAAATGTCGAGGTGCTAGATGGTGCCTGTTTGCACAGGGTGGTTACTCCTTGACCACAAGGGAGATTCTTCAGTCTTCTATGTCGAGTAGGATGTCGAAGGGTCCAGAATTTAATTTCATAAGTTTCAGTCAGGATAATCTGATGTGCATCTGCACTGCTCCCACCTTTATTCCAATCTTGGGGGCTGGATTACCTGCTAGGTCCCTCCTATGGGTGGGACCCAGGAAGAGGGTGGTTACACCCCTTTCCCTTTGTCCAGAGTCGCGCTGGGACTGGGGCTGGCGTGCCCCAGAACCGGTTTGACCAGATTATGCAAGGGGACGCCTTGTGCTCCCCAGGCAGTGTCTAGTTTCTTTCAACCCTGACTGACTGACTGACTGACTGAAATTCTTGTAGAGCGCACGAATGCCGCGGCGTCTTGGCGCTGAGAATCACTTAAAGCACAGTGGGACAGGCCTAGGACTGAGTGAAGAGCCAGGTTTTTAAGGCCTTTCCAAAGCATATTTTGGACTTTTGCGCATGCAGCAGGGGGGGCAGGGAGTTCCACAACTTGGAGGCTTGGTAGGAAAAGGATTTGCCTCCCCACCGAGCTCTGTTTATTCTTGGCTAGCACACCAGATCCTGATTGGCTGACCTCAAAGATCTGGAGGGTGCATAGCGAGGTAGTAATGTGATGAATTCGTCAGGTCCTCTTCCATACAGTGATCTGTGTACCAAACAAAGTGCCTTGAATTGAACACGGTGTCTAACCGGGAGCCAGTGAAGCTCCCGAATGGATTTGGATGTAGGGTGCTGCTTGGAAAGATTTAGCAGCACTCTTGCCGCAGCATTTTGGATGGCTTGCAGCTTTGTGAGTTGTTTCTCTCCTGCTCCCAGGTAGAGTGAGTTGCAATAATCTACCCAGGACAGGACCAGGGCTCCCATCACCACCTTTCTTAGTGTAATCGGGATGTAGGGCAGAATCTTTCTAAGCACCTTAAGTTTAAAGAAACAGGTCGAAGTCACTTGGTTGATCTCTGCCCTGCCTGAAAGGTCCTTGTCAAATACAAACCCAAGGTTCCTGACCTTGTCAACTGGGACCGGACAGGACCCTGCCTCTGGAGGCCACCATAGGTCACTCCAAATGGACGGTTTTTGAACAAACTCTATGATTTCCGTTTTGTCCGTATTTAGTCTTAGAAAATTGTGGCTCATCCACTCTCTCACTCCAGTGAGACAATTTCTAAAACGCTCCGCTATGGTTTCATTAGATTTTGAGATTGACACTACAATTTGAGTGTCATCAGCGTAGGACACCAACTGTAGGCCATAGGATCTGATCAGTGCTGCCAGAGGGGTAACATATAAATTAAAAAGTGTGGGCGATAGGGCCGAACCCTGTGGGACTCCGCCAGGAAGGGAAAATTCAGCTGACTGTAGCCCATTCCAGTGTACATGCTGAATTTGTGAGTCCAAAAAGGAGGTAATCAGGGTTAGAGCATTGCCTGTAAAACCCAGGGTGGCTAATCTCTTTAGCAGGACGGAGTGGGTAACAGTGTCGAAGGCCGCCGTTAAGTCCAATAAAATCAGGGCTGTTCGGCCACCTTCGTCCATAGCCTTGCGAATGTTTTCTGTGGCCACAATGAGAGCAGATTCCGTGGAATGGTATGGTCTGAAGCCGTGTTGGGAGGGGTCTAACAGTTTCTTTTCGTCTATATATTTCATGATCTCTTGGTTCATAGCCTTTTCCAGTATTTTTGCGGGCAGGGGTAAGCAAGAGATAGGACAGTAGTTCTTGGGCACGGAAGGGTCTAGATTCTCCTTTTTAATAATGGGTCTGATACAGGCCTTTTTCCAACTGCGCGGAAATTTGCCGGTGTCAATAATTTTGTTGAGTAAAGGTGTTAGCACCTTGGTAATGCTTTCTGGGACCAGATGCAGAGCATAGGGGGGGGCAAAGGTCAAGGGGCGAGCCAGATTTCATCTGAATGAACAGATTATGTACTTGTTCTTCGTCAAGAACAGGAAAGTTGGGGAAGGTGGATGAGGTAATATTAGAAGGTTCAGTGTTATTATCAGCAGTGTCTATGGCCATAGTATTCAGTTCATCATACACTGTTTGTACCTTGGCTTGAAAGAACGTGGCGATACCATTGACGAAGTTTTGGTCCGGAGTGAAAATAACATCACGGGGAGTTTTTGCTAGACAGGCTACCGTCTTAAAAAGTTCTCTAGCAGAGTTAGAGGAGTTTTGGATTTTGTTTGTAAAGTGAACTGTTTTTGCCTGGGCGATTATAAGTTTGTACTCCTGGAGGCTTTTAACATAATTAAGCTTGCTTGCCTGACCATAATCCAAGCGCCAGGTGCGCTCCAGTCTGCGACACTTTATTTTGACTGCTTTTACCTCCGCGGTGTACCATAAAGCGGTAGCAGAACGGTTTCTGGATTTCTTGGTTTGAATTGGAACCAGCTCATCCATAGCCTCATTTATCCAATTATTGAAGTCGATGGCATCCTTATCGTTATTACTGCCCATAAAATCCGGAGGATTCCTGGCCAGTATTTTAGCTAGGGGCTCAGACTCAAGTTTTTTTCAAGGGCGAGTTTTTTCGGGGAGAGTGAAAGTTCTACGCCTCATTACGGGGTTTTTGAGTTGTAGATTAAAAGAGACGGCGCTGTGGTCGGACCAAGGTACAGGGAGAATAGAGATCAGCTTGATGTGGTCATTGTTGGTAAAAATCCCATCAAGGGTGTGCCCTGCTATATGAGTGGGCCTATCAACTATTTGCCTCATTCCGAAACTGAGGAAATTGTCCAATAGCGCAACTGAGTCCAGATCCTTATTGGTCTCTAAATAAAAATTAATGTCACCCAAGATGGTGTAGGTGACTGAGTCCGAGGTTGTTTCCAAAAAGGTGTGGAGTGCTTTTATAAAGGGACCTCTGGGACCAGGGGGGTGATATACAAGCAGTCCTTCAAAGATCAGACAATTATTGTCTTTAACCTTAAAGGTCATGGCCTCCGCCTCCAGATCCTGTTGGGAGCATGCATAGAGTTTCAGATGTGATTTATATATTATTGCAATTCCCCCGCCCACATTTTTAGTTCTGTTTACAAATTCCACAGAGTAGCCTTCTGGAGTGACCATGTTCCAATCCGGTCCAGAGGCCTCGTGTGCCCATGTCTCTGTAAGGAACATGAGGTCAGCCTGATGGTCGATAATCAGGGCTGCGACCTCATGCTTATGTTTATGTATGGATCTGGCATTCAGCAGAATGCAGGTTAAATTTCTGTTCCTGCCGATCATACTCCTTAGATGGTTGCTCTGAGTAGAGGATAGGTGACTGGAATTTTTTAATAATATTTGCCTTTGTAACCCTCCCTGCTACAATCCACTATCTCCTGTCTGGGGTGGTGTGACACCTCCCTGTGACAGGATATCTATTGTCCAGGCCTCCCCTGCCGGAGTTTCGGTCAGCAGCAGGAGGTCAGACTCATGTCTGTGGCAGCAGCATCCATTTTGTGATGCTGGGGCTCTCATTAGGATTAACCGCGTTTTAGTAAAGTAACATCTCTTCTCCCTCTAGAAGGGTGGGATGCTATCTCCGTCGACAGGACTGTCGAGGGGATAGTATTCCAAAGTGTATGACACCAAACACGACATGTTTTGATAAAGCCAAACCAAAGTTAGCAAGTAACCGCGAGGATTATAATGCACTTAAGAGTATATGGTATGGCATTATCCTAGAACAGCTAAGGGAGTTGG
Organism: Lissotriton vulgaris; assembly: GCF_964263255.1. Taxonomy (NCBI): domain Eukaryota; kingdom Metazoa; phylum Chordata; class Amphibia; order Caudata; family Salamandridae; genus Lissotriton; species Lissotriton vulgaris. The sequence continues at coordinate 1,271,877,003 of NC_141689.1, forward strand.
TCCCGACAGCTGCAGACAGGCTCAGCTCATGCTCGAGCACCACCTCACATAAAACCAAGCACTCTGCCTCCAAGATTGGTAAGGCCTGCCATAGGAGTGACTGATAGGTATATATGTGTCCAGATTATAGATTTAGATATAGGTATACTGGGCCTCATTTATGAGGCATTGCGTCAGTTTTGCGCTGCGGATGCTTCACTTTTTGTGACGCATCGGCGGCGTAAAACATGCGCCTTGTTGCGCCATATTTAAAAAGTGACGCATCTAGGTAGATGCGTCACTTTTTAAACCCCTGCGCCACATTATACCTGCGTCAGGTATAATGTATGCAGAGGGGGCGTTCCCCCGCAAAAAGCCTCGTAATAGTGACGCAGTGAAATCTATGAGATTTCACGGCGTCACTTTTAGGATGCTGTTGCGTCAAAATCTTGCGCCTGCCTCACAGCAGGCGCAAGACTGACGCAAGCCCTTTCACATGGGGCTTTCCCCATGTGAATGGACGCATTGCTGGAGTTGCGTCACTTTTGTGACACACTCCAGCAATGCGTCACTTTTGCGCTTACAGATGCGTCAGAAATACTGACGTATCTGTAAGTCCTTGCGCCATGATGCGCCATACATTAAATATGACGCATCATTGGTGTCGCAAGGAGTGCGCAGTGAAAAGTCACGCATCGCTGTTTTCACGCAGCGATGCGTCACTTTTCATAAATGAGGCCCACTATATCTAAGCAAGGGGTGATTACACCACCTTGCCCCAGCTGAGTGATCAGCCAGTTGTGTCGATTTAAGTACCAGCCAGGGGTGGCAAAAGATATGCTGCAGCCCCTGGTAGGCCATGGATGCACCTATGCCCTGGGCACCTATAGTGCACTGTACAGGGGCTGACAAGGTGTCCAGTTCCAATTGGGTTATGTACCTATAGTACATGTCTATGAATTTAGAGAGAGGACAGCTGGCTGGGGGTCTGATTAGCAGGCCCACAGCCACATTAAGTCAAAAACCAGTGAAGCAAAAAGCAAAAATTGGGGTGACCATAGGATAGCAGACCCTACTCTCCTACACTGAGTCTTCGGTATCGAGCGGGAGCTTTGACAAAGCCGACCAGCAAGTTACTAACGGTGCCTGTTTGCACAGAGTGGTCACTACTTGACCACAAGGGAGATGTCTTCAGTCTTCTAGTCAAAATAGACCATCGAAGGTCCAAGAGTTCTGTATCAGAGTTTCGTTCCAGGATAAACCTAAAATCCTGGGGACACAGCTCCTATACTTATACTAAAAAAAGGGGCTGGATTACCTGCTAGGTTCCCTCCTATGGGTGGACCTGGGAAGGGGGTGGTTACACCCCTTTCCCTTTGTCCAGTTTCGAGCCAGAGCGGGGCTGGAGTGCCCCAGCAACTGGTTTGAACGGGGCTATGCATGGAGCACCTTGTGTGCCCCCAGGCAGTGTCTCAAAAAGCATCTGCCCTCCCTGCCCCAATACACAAAACCCTGTCTGGGGAGGTGCTGGCACCTCCCTGGACAGGAAACCTATTGTCCAGGCCACCCTTGATGGAGTTTTCCCCAGCAACAGGAGGTCAGACTCGTGTCTGTGCCAGCAGCATGCATTTTGTGATGCTGAGGCTCTGATTAACTTTAACCGGGTAAAGCAGCAACTACATGTCTTCTCCCTCTAGAAGGGTGGAATTCTATCCACGCCACCAAAGTGTTTGACACCTTACACAACATGTTTTGATAAAGCCAAACCAAAGTTAGCATTAACTGCAAGGATTATAATGCACTTAAGAGTATATGGTATGGCTATATCATAGAACAGCTATAAGGAGATGGATCCGAAAGCTGCAGAGGGGCTCAGCTCATGCTAGGGCACCCTCTCACATAAAACCAAGCACTCTGCCTCCAGGATTGTCGAGGCCTACCATAGGAGTGACTTATTGGTGCATATGTGTATATATATATATGGGTAGATATAGGTATACTATATCTAAGTAAGGGGTGATTACACCACCATCCCCAAGCTCAGTGTTCAGCCTGTGGTGTCAGTTTGGATGGCCAGCCAGGGGTGGCATAATACATGCTTCAGCCCCTGGTAGACCTTGGAAGCACCTATGCCATGGGTACCTATGGTACACTATACAGGGGCTCACAAAGGTGACCCAATACCCAATCAGGTATGTACCTAAAGTACATGGTATCAATTTAGGGAGAGAACAGCTGGGCTGTAGGTCTGATTAGTAGGCCCACAGCCACACTAAAGTGGAAAAAACACAAAATCACTGCAAAAAGTGGGGGTGACCATAGGAAGCACACCCTACTCTCCTATACAACAGGATACGTGTTTAAGTAGTTATGTGTCAGCAAAGACATTAAATAACCACATGCTTCTGTCAGAATGGTTGCACAAGTGGACACAGACACACAGTGTGATTCTAGACAAGCAAGACTATTCCCTGGACTTTAGCAGAAGAGACTCACTAGTCTGGAAGGGGTTAGGTGACCACACATATTCTACACATTTGTCTTCAGCACTTCTTGTTTGAATGCCTGAATCATTCTGCAAGTGCATAAGCAGTGACTGGGTTCTAATACTACTAATATTTGACAACAGGCTAAGTTTTTAAGCAGTGATGTGTCAGGAAAGATATTAAATAACCACATTCTTCTGTCAGAATGGTTGCACAAGTGGACACAGACTCACAGTGTGATTCTAGACAAGCAAGACTATTCCCTGGACTTTAGCAGGAGAGACTCACTAGTCTGAAAAGGGATAGGTGACTGCATACATTCTACACATTTGACTACAGCTCTCCTTGTGTGAATGGCTGAATCATTCTGCATAATGCGTAAATAGTGAATGGGTTCTAATACTACTAATATTTGACAACAGGCTACGTTTTTAAGCAGTGATGTTTCAGCAAAGATGTTAAATAACCACATTCTTCTGTCAAAATGGTTGCACAAGTGGACACAGACTCACAGTGTGATTGTAGACAAGCAAGACTATTCCCTGGATTTTAGCAGGAGAAACTCAGTAGTCTGGAAGGGGTTAGATGACTGTATATATTCTATACATTTGACTACAGCACCTCTTGTGTGAATGCCTGAATAATTCTGCATAATGCATAAGCAATGACTGGGTTCTAAAACTACTACTAGTTGACAGCAGGATAGGTTTTTAAGCAGTTATGAGGCAGCAAAGGCATTAAGTAACCACATTCTTCTTTCAGAATGCTTGCACAAGTGGACACAAGCTCACAGTGTGATTCTAGACAAGCAAGACTATTCCCTGGACTTTAGCAGAAGAGTCTCACTAGTCTGGAAAGGGATAGGTGACCACATACATTCTACACATTTGACTACAGCACTCCTTATGTGAATGCATGAATCATTCTGCAAGTGCATAAGCAGTGACTGGGTTCTAATACTACTAATAGTTGACAACAGGATACGTTTTTAAGCAGTTATGTGTCAGCAAAGAGAGTAAGTAACCAAATGCTTCCGTCAGAATTGTTGCACAAGTGGACACAGACTCACAGTGTGATTCTAGACAAGCAAGACTATTCCCTGGACTTTAGCAGAAGAGACTCACTAGTCTGAAAAGGGTTAGGTGACTGCAAACATGCTACACATTTGACTACAGCACTCCTCATCTTGATATTGCGAATTGTTCCCTAAGTAATACTATTAGGAGTAGAAGGGAGCAATTCGCAATATCAAGATGAGGGTTTTATATTTGTGGCTATGGCTGTTCTACGCCTATGTATAGCCACTGCATGGAAAGATAAGACACCACCCCCGTTCCAGCATTGGCTGGCTAGGTTATTGTGCATCCACAACTTAGAGAAGGCTATTTATGCCAGAAGGGGGAAAAAGGGCAGAGCACTTGGTTTACAGTTGTGGAAGCCTATTGCAGATTGGAAAAGAAGGATGGCAAATGTTTAGGGGGGTGAATAGCTAGAGGTGTCCATTTGTACTCATGTTTGTACTTATGTTTCTTGTTTTTGCCTTTTCGGTGGTTTAATCTGTCCTCTTGCTTTTGACGATTTCTGTTCTTGATTCTTATTCCCCTTTTTGTATCTTGATTATCGTGCTTTTGAGCTCCTTTCTTTATTAATTTGTGTCTCACTGGCTTTATTATACTGATTCCTTCTCATGTATTTTCTTCTAAATCTGTTTTTCTATAAGACGTATAAATTGTGGAAGTATGTAATGGAATCCCTCATTTTTTTTATTTTTTGTTAATTTTCTTTATTACGTGATTATTTAGAAGAATACCTGCTGTTAAAGGATACTGTCCGGTGCGGGGGGGGGGGTAAAATGTGCTGTAAAAATTATCAAAAGACTACAGCACTCCTTGTGTGAATTCCTGAATCATTCTGCATAGTGCATAAGCAGTGACTGGGTTCTAATACTACTAATTGTTGACAACAGGATAGGTTTTTAAGCAGTTATGTGTCAGCAAAGAGATTAAGTAAGCACATGCTTCTTTCAGCATGCTTGCAGAAGTGGACACAGACTCACAGTGTGACTCTAGACAAGCAAGACAATTCCCTGGACTTTAGCCGAAGAGACTCACTAGTCTGGAAGGGGTTAGGTGACCACATATATTCTACACATTTGAGTACAGCACTCCTGGTGTGAATGCCTGAATCATTCTGCAAATGCATAAGCAGTGACTGGATTCTAATACTACAAATATTTGACAACAGGATAGGTTTTTAAGCAGTTATGTGTCCGCAAAGACATTAAGTAAGCACATGCTTCTGTCAGAATGGTTGCTCAAGTGAACACACAGACTCACAGTGTGATTCTAGACAAGCAAGACTATTCCTTTGACTTTAGACAGAAGAGACTCACTAGTCTGGTAGGTGTTAGGTGACTGCATGCATTCTATACATTTGACTACAGCACTCCTTGTGTGAATGCCTGAATCGTTCTGCAAATGCATAAGCAGTGACTGGGTACTAATACTACTAATAGTTGACAACGGGATACGTTTTTAAGCAGTTATGTGTCAGCAAAGAGAGTAAGTAACCACATGCTTCCGTCAGAATGGAAAAAAGAACAGTTGCTTTACAGAATGCAGGACAATGTCATACATTCACCCCAGTACAGAGATCTGGGCCTAAATCCATCGTTTTTTTGCACTCCCACCACCCCACTACAGACATGGCCATATGCAAATCAGCCTTGATCCTGTGCCTTATGGGAACAGTCCAGCCCGAACTGCCAAGCCATGTCTTTCCTGGACCGGAATCAAGCATCCTAGGACAGGCTTCTGGCTATTAGCCGTCATCATCCAGGATAGCTTGACTCCAGTGGTGTGGAGAGCATGGGACTCACGTCTGAGCATACCCATTCCACTCGGGGTGACAATTGCAAAAACAACAGTTGAGGGACAGAATGCAGAACAATGTCATACATTTACCCCAGTACAGAGATCTGGGTTCTATTACTACTAATAATCGACAACAGGGTAGGTTTTTAAGCTGTTATGTGTCAGCAATGAGATTAAGTAACCACATGCTTCTGTCAGAATGGTTGCACAAGTGGACTGGACACAGACTCACAATGTGAGTCTAGACAAGCAAGCCTATTCCCTGGACTTTAGCAGAAGAGACTCACTAGTTTGGAAGGGGTTAGGTGACCGCATTTATTCTACACATTTGACTACAGCATGTGAGAAGTTAGCCTCACATATGCTGTCCACTAGTTCTAGTGGGCACCTTGCACCAGTCTAATCAACCCTTATTGATGGTGGTTGTAAAGTCATCCTTATAGAAACCTATCCAAATTGGTAGCATGGACCAGCAGTCAACAGTCTAAGACTTCAGAGAACATGTGAAGCAAGCTGTTTTACCATGTATAATCCCTTGAATACCAAATGAAAGGACACAGCACCAGGTATATCTCAAATATATATGTATTTAATCTAAACACAACCCCTCTGCTCTCTTTATGAGGTCAGAGGTAAAAGTACAATACAGGATTCTCAATCAGCATACATTAAGTTGCACAATATACAGTAATGCCCTAGGGGTCTCACAAACCATATACTAAAATAGTGGTATAAGAACCACGACTGAAATGGAAAGTAGGCCCAGGGCCCAGGGAATCGCTGGGGCTACACTAATCAACCAAAGGTTAGGAAGTAGGAGGCCCACGTGTCGTAAATTGACAGCAGTGGGTTAGCATTTAGCTGAAGCCATCCTGTATTTAGAAGTTATCTTATCCGCTTTGTGAAAGACATTTTGTATTTCTGGCAGCCATTTTTTTGCCATGTGCTCGCTATGTGCTCTGTCCTCCCTCAGTGTTAACTGCTCTTGAAATCTGTCTAGAGACAAACTATATTCAGCATCTTCCACTTCGCACATGCCCAGAAGGGCCTAGCTAGTAGAATGCACCTGCTTCTCTAGTATAACTGTCAGGCTATTTTGCTGCTGTATGGAAAAGTAACTCTCTTCCCACTTTGTTGAGCAAGTAGATCTTGTATGCCCATCTTAGTCATTTTGCATGCTTACATGAGCCAGGACTGCCCCTTAGTTTTATGCTTACTGTGTAACTCTAAGCATATAAAAAAAACAGTTTTCTGTACTCCTTAGACTGCCTCATTCAGTTGCTAAGGCTTCAGTGTGACTTAGTCTCACCTCATTTGAGGTTAATAAATATGATCTTTTATATTTCAGCTTCTGTGCCTATTTCTTCTTTGTTGGTTTAAAAGCACTAAGTATCAGTGAGACCCCTGAGAAGGATTTTGATTACTTAAGAATGGCGCTCCAACGTGGACCTCATCAGAAGTGGCTTTCTAAGGAGTGATCTTGTCAGGAGACAGAAATCTACTGAGGAGGACAGGACAGGACTCTACTAAGGAGGTACTCTGTGCACGGAGATTCTGGGGATTCTCTGTCTCTGCAGCCCAGTATAGTTCTGATCTTCCTGATTTTGATCCTCCACATGATGTCACCCCTGACTGAGAACCTTTTTGGCGTGAGTATTTAAAAACACCGTTAGGTCATTCAGAACTTGCCAGTTAGAATTTGGACAACCATTTCTTTTGTAAGAGCCGTTTTGCGGCACTTGCTGTAAGTTTGAAGCCTTGGATTGGTAAGGTAGCTTTAGAAACACTTACTGTGGCATTTTTGATATGTATTGGCCAAATATTGAGTTAGTCCTATGAATATGAAAATTATATATGTGTTGCAATACATATAGGCAGGTAATGAGGAGATTTTTCTCTACTTCTAAGAATATTTGAACGGCTCAACGTATGAAGAGTACTTTAAGAGCTACTTTGATTATAATACTGCATATTTTGCACTATTTTTGGCATGCCTGTTTCAAGCACACATCGAAGAATGTGTTGCTTTTTGGAGGTACCATAGTGAGATGTGAATTCAATTAGCCGGCTCCCTTGAGGGAATATCTAAATAGGTTTAGGTATAAAAACATATTTCTTCCTTGGTGATTCTGTATCCCCATGGAATTCAAATATGTACAAAAATATATACAAGGATCTTTTTTTGCGCAATTTTATGAATGGAGATATGCAGAGCGATTTTTTTTGGTGTTCTGCCAAACAAAGCTAGTGAATTGAGTGTATTTTAGCTACTTGGAAATAAAACGGTCTGTTGGGCTGTTTTTGCAGTCTTTTGGAATACTATTGAGAATATGACTTACAACTAGTATTTACAAATAGTTTGGTTTAAGTACAGTCTGTGGGCTGTCCTTTGTTTCTATCTTAAGTGTTGATCTGTGGGTTAAATGTATGTTTAAATGTCTATGTGGTTTGTGGTTTTCCCATCAGTGCAACTTCTGTAAGTAAATAGCGATTGCGCTATTTATGAAATAATGGCTATTAGGCTCGCTGTATTATGTGTCCTGAGTGTTTGACCCCTTCTGTATATGTCTAAAATGAGGTCAATGAGTGTTTTTGTGGTTTTTCTTGTTGTCTTCAGTTTGTTATGAAACATGTCATTTAATTATTATTAAATAAAAATTAAATAAACATCCAGAAATGAACCATATGATATGCTAAAATAGCTATATGTTACTATTTAATTTATAGAGTAAGCAATTATGCATATGTACAAACTGCTAAATGCTTAAAAGATAAAATTAGAATTCACATTCAATAGGAATAAAAAGGCCTCAAAAACGAAATTGTGTTTTTGTAATAAATAAACCATTATAAAGCATTTTCCTTAGATAAATTGTATTAGATATTAACAGGCGAACACATCATCTGAATAAATTGGATTTTGCTGAACTATACACACATATAAAAAAACTAGAAATGTCTCAGTTTTAAATAGACTGCCACCATGCTCACGTTTCAACACTGAGAAAAGCTTTTACTGCTGCTAAGCAAACAGCTGTCGTTTTTGTAGGCCACGACTAGACAGGAATGTTCACTCAGCCAGGACTTCGTCAGTTAAACACGGGTGAAACTCTGCATTTCAGACTGCTGTTTTTAGAAAGTTACAAAAATGAGGTTCATTATTTTGGATAAGAGGAAAATATTGAACAGGATTTCCTTTTCTTAAAGCCTTTTTTTTTATAAGCACATTCTTGGTTCTGATGCTAAGAAATGATTGTCCTTTTAAAAAAAAGAGGCGCAAGAATTTGTCATGTTTCAAGTTAGGCTTCTGTGCTTAGGCTTATGAATGAATGCGTGTAAATATGATAGGCAAGAGATGCAGCTTGCTTTTCCTATGTGGACTTATCAAAATGATTGGTTTTATTAATTTCTTTTTATTAATTATGAAAAATTATTTAAAAAATAAGTGCTTTTAAATTTGTTTTTTAATATTTATAAAGCTTAATACTCATACTATGTCCTCCTAGTACTTAAATTTAATTTAAGTTGTGTTGTACCGCATAATGAGGGCATTTGCATATGGAATATCACTCTGCGCAGGCGTAAAAAACTCATTTTTATAAAGGTACTAGCAGCCCGTCCCGACGTTGTCCAGGTATGAAATAGAATGTGTGTAATGTGTGTATTTGGCAAGGGCAATTTATTTTAAAATCTCGCGGTAGACAACGTTTTTTGTTTCATAAGAATAGGGACGGAGAAGGGCCAGCTGCAGCCCTGGCTGATGTTATCAGGTGCGTGTAATTGGTGTAGTGATCCGCCGCCTGAGCCCGGCTACAGCCCTGGTTGATGTTAGCAGGTGCGTGTAATGTTGTTGAATGAGATAGTTATCAGCCACGGGTAAATCCGTTTAATGAGAGAGTTCAGTGACAGCGAGTAGGAGAGGCTGCAGTGATTGTCCCTGCAGACACGCTCATTTGCGTGCTCCCCCGCTTGAGGCCCAGATGCAGGCCTGTTTGATGTTAGCAGGCACGTGTTCCCCCGCTTGAGGCCCAGCTGCAGCCCTGGTTGATGTTATCAGGTGCGTGTAATTAGTGTATTGATCCGCCGCCTGAGCCCGGCTAGAGCCCTGGTTGATGGTAGCAGGCGCGTCTAATTACGCTGAATGAGAGAGTTCAGTAACAGCGCGCAGGAGAGGCTACAGTAACGTTACTTACCAGGCCTCCAGCTGAACGCGTTTGTCATGCACCCAGCACACGGCCACAGCAGACGATCTTATGAATAATGTACGACCCATATGGCATGAAGGGCAGAACGTAGCACACGCCCCCAGCGTTTCTCACGCCCCCAGCGTGCCCCTTGATGCGGCGCAATTGCGTTCACATGACATGAGGGCCGGACACACCCCCCCAGCGTTTGTCACGCCCCCAGCGTTTGTCACGCCCCAGCACACGCCCACAGCCCATGATGTGATGGCCGTACCACACGCCCTCAGCGTTAGTCACGCCCCCAGCCCACACCCACAGCACAGCGCAGACATGCCCACAAGGGACTACTTTGCTGGCACGGTTCTTTTACCTTTTAAATGTATATGGTGTCCTACGGTACAATTGTATGTCTTGCACTGTATGATTGTGATGAACACCACTGTTTCTTGAAAAGTTAATAAAACCAATTAAAAAAAATGGATATGGTGGCCGTCTGCATAGCCTATGTCCTTCTGCTGCAACTGCCCTTTCCAACGCTGTATTGGGTGTTGTGATTGGTGCTGTGGTTACTGAGATTACCCGCCTCAAAGGTTTGGGCTCTCTCTTTATAATATTAGTACGGATAAATGATTATTTTCAATTTCTAACTCCTGGACTATGTAATGAACATTCTGATAATGAATATTATGCAAAAAGTTATAGGATATTCATTTTTAAGTGCCCCAAATATCAAAGTCAAATTGGGTAAATTGTACTATTTAAACAGCATTTGTTCATTTAGAGTAGCTTTTAAAGTGCCTTAGGCTTCAGTAAATGCATACATGTAGGTATAAAACAAATAGCTGACCTTTATTTTGCTGCAATAGCATATTGCACACTGCTTACAATTAAAAAATGTATAAAAAAACAAGCAGAAGTTATTCTTTTAACTGCAAACAGGGGGATAAGTGCTTTCCAGCTTTATGTCTCTAGATTGACTTTGAATAGGGAAAGCTGCATTCGCACACAGAATATGATAGGTGGGAAGAGTTAAATGTCAGCTCTATATTTAGAAGCCTGGTTGGGCTCCCACAGTAAAGTTCTGCTTTGACATTCTGACATCTGACATTTTTTGAAAGACAAGATGGTAGCACATGGAGGAGTTGTGCTTATTTTTTGTTGGAGAAGCAAGTTTTATGCACTTATGTGAGAGAAAATGATATGATGGTATATGTGAACTTTGATTAACAGATAGGTTTTGCCATATTTATACAGCACTAATGCTTAAAAGCTGAGGCAATGAAATGTGTACATTTGCTAAAAGGATTTTTAGCCCTCTCAAAAGTGCTATCTACCTCCTAGAACTTTGTTTCTGGCCAGTTGTTACAAATAGGGGTTGATAGTGTTGACAGAAGTGAAACCTGCTGCAGGTTTTTCTACTGTCAAACTGGAGGAAGGAGGCTAGCTCCTCTACAAATTAAGGCTAGGTAATATGTATGTTGCTCTCTCCTTTTCTCAATTTTTTTTAGCCTGTCTAAACTGTCTGTGAAATAGCAATGAGACATTTAATTGGCTATTCAGTAATACTGTTTTAAACATTGTTAGCATTAATAAAATGAATAAATATATAGGTTTTATTACTGCCCATCCTGTTTGATGAAATTATGACAGGATCAGTAGTTTAGACTGTTGTTCACTTATTTTCACCTTTAAGGGGAATTAGATGAGGGTAGTTTTGTTCTACAAGTCTTAGGTGAAAACACCATTATTGTAGTTTTGCAAGGGCATTGCTAGTTCTGTATTAGCTAGTCTGTGTGTTGGACTTGGCAGGTTCACCCCTGAACTTTTTGCCTAATGTTAATAAATAATTATAGTGATTTCTGGTCTTTGCGCACTTTGACACTGTGGCGCAGTGTAAAGTGCGTGCGCTCCCTGAGTGCGTGTGTGAGATTGGCCTGCCCTCCCATAGGAATGCATGGGGAATGTCTGTGTCCCTGGTAGTTCCTGATGCGTGAGGTGTGCATGGTCAGGTTTGGTATGTGCGCACTCGTGTGATTGAATGCTTCGCAACATGTATGTGGCATGACTGTGTCTTGTGCGGAAGTGCCACTTCTAGGAGTTGGCATATTAGTGTAATATATGCCTGGCGTGTGATTGGCTAGAGCTGGCTGGGATGCCCGGCTCCAGGAGTCTGTGTGGGTCTGCCCCGGTGGTGAATGGAGAGATTTGCATGCTGATGTGAGGGAGGGGCTGCACCTGTGTCCTGAATGGGGCTGGGCTTTCCCCCACACAATGCTGGCTCCACCCCCTGTGGTGCGTCTAATGACCCAAGCCCTGCCGGTGAATAGAGACGGTGGTTGAGCCCATCAACAGTGCTCACAAACCAGCTGCGACTGGTTCCGCCCCCACCCTGCCCAAAGACAAAGGATTTGTCTGTATAAAAAGAGGCTGTGACCTCTTGAAAAATGCTCCTGTTCTGGTTGCTGACTTGAATCCACCAGGGGTGTGCTGCTGCTTGGGCCCAGGGGAAGGCTTGCCCCCCTGGGCCCTTCCCAGCCCCTGGCTTGCTGATGGACCCCTGAAGGACTTTTGTTGCACTCTGGTTGCCCCTAGCGCTGAAGAGTGCTTTATTTTACACTAGCTCCTTTTGCAGCATGAGGAGCGCTGTGCTGCCTGTCTCATAATTCCCCCCACTGGTGCCTGCAGGAAGCGTGGGGTTAATTGGCTGATTTCCCCTGTTCGTGGCTGTGAGGAGACTGGGGGAGGCTTGTGCCCGGATCGCCGCCGCCGGCCCGTGAGCCGCAATTGCGTTTTCTCCCCGATCCTTGCCCTATTTATCTGCAGGTGCCACCCTGCATTATGCCCTGGATTAATTGAAACTCACCGCGGGTGTCCCCCCGCTTATTTAATTATTAAAAGTCGGGTGCCACCCCGATTATGGCCGCATCTTGATTTTGCCCCTCGAGGGTGCCCACCCCTCAGTTGCAGTGCTGTGGAAAAATTCCCCGTAGTCCGCTGCAGCCGCCCCGGAAGTCAGGCAAGATCGCCTGTGACGGGGGCGGGGCCGCGGCAGGACCGGAAGGAGGAAGCCGGCGAAGAGGAGGCGGCCGGACCAGGAAGTAGAGAGCACCATTTGCGGGGCTCCCGAGAGCGATGGGAGCCCCGAGAGTTGTACCGCGAGGGAGGCCATGAGCCCACCCCACCTCCCGAAGTCTTGCAGCCGAGTCCCGTTTCCGAGATGTCCCGCACCGCCGCCTGGAAGAGCCCCGGCACCGAAAGGAGACCAGCGAGTCCCCCCGAGTCCCGGTGAGTGAAGGAGGGGGGGCGGTTGACCTGGTCGTTGCCTCCTTTCTAGGGCAGCCCCGCTCGACGGAGGGCTGCCCCAACGGTTGTCCCCTGCAGAGCCCCAGTAAAGGGGGCCCTATGTTGTTGGTGCCTTCAAGGCACAGTGCCCCCCTCCTCATGCACTGAGCGGCCCCGATGGCAGCGGGCCGCTCCCACATTTTGGGCATCAGTATTTAGAGCCTCGAGGGCCCCGTGGCTCCAACGATGGGGACATTGATTTCTTTCAGGAGCCAGAGGGCTCCCCCACGCTGGGCAGTAGTATTTCTTGAGCCTAGATGGCTCCAACCAGGGGCATATTTGTTTTCAGAGCCAGAGGGCTCCAACCTATTGCGCAGTTTGGATTCAGTTTTGATTCCTGAGGGGCTAGCGAGAGCCCCAGCCGCAGTTTTAGTCCAGCTGCCCAGCAATTAGTGGGCAGCTGCACCGTTTAGGTTTTTCCTTCCTAGGTACATGTTCTATGGACTTAGGAGTGAGACGCACTCCTTCATCCCTGGCCTTCCCCCAGCTGCGCAGCACTTAGTGCCAGCTGCAGCGTTTAGGCCCTGTCCCTGTCATCAGCTGCCCAGCAAGTAGTGGGCAGCTGCTACGTTTAGGTTTTGGCGCAGTGGCGCAACCTGGACCCTGGACTTTTGATGTAAGTTCTGTGTTAATGTGATTTATGCGAAATGTTCTTTGCTGCACCTCTGAATGTGTTGTTGATGCATCATGTGCCTTGTTCCTTACACCGCTGAACGTGTGTTGATGCGTCATGTGTTCTTTACACCGCTGAATGTAGGTTTCTGCATCATGTGTTTTCCTCCCCTACACCTCTGAATGTGTTGTGATGCATCATGTGTAATGTGCCTATGCCCCTACTTGTATTGTGATACTTAGTTGGTTGTTCTTGCTAGTACAGGTGGTGCTAGTGAGGTCCTGGTTCCCTGTGTGACCTGTTCCTAAGGTGGTTAGGATTGCGTAGGTGGTACTTACCGGTTACCAGTGGTTACTGGTTGTGTGCTTTATGTTCTATTTTGTGCTACAGTGATTTTCTGTTATGTTCTAAGTGATATTCCAAGGGCGTGGTACTGAGCTCGCCCCCTGACCAGAGTCCCAGAACCAGTGGACTCTATTGTGCCTTCCCTGACAAATTGCTGGGACTTGTCTGATCTCCCTGGGCCACGGGGGCCTCGCTGAAGTGTGCCTCGCTCACTCCCCTCGGCAGCTCGTGCCGGCCGCCTGTCCAAGCCTCGAGCCGCGCCGCTCTCCCCTGAGCCGCGCCGCTTCGCTGGGCCGCCCGCATCCTGCCTCCCCCTCGCCCTCCTCTTCTGAGCCGCACACATTGGTCGCCCCAGAGAAATGCTTGTAGCTAGCCGGCCGCCCACTCAAGTTTACTAAGGAGGTCACTCGCATTATCCCGCGCAACCAGGACAGAAGGTACTGTCCGATAGGCTCTATGTTCTAAGTTCTACGCCTACAAGTATTGTATTCTAAGTTCTAAAAGTGCTGATTCCTGACAGTGGTCCAGGTGGCCCTGTCTTGTACATATCCCCTGTAAATTCTGCCCGTGCCTGTTGGCACATTGGAAAGTGTGTGTGTTTTTATCTAATGTGTTTTGGTATAATACAAAGGCTATTTTTATAGATAACCTTGTGTGGAGTTTCCTTTGTGGTGGGCCTTGGGTGTTGTTGCTGGGGTGCGTGCGCAAATACTTAACTCACATCGCCTCCAAGTTTACCCTTGCTGCTCGCGCCACGTTACCTAGAAGGTGAGCAGGGGCTATCTTGGCTTGTAACTCCCTTGCCCTGACTTAGGAGTGGTGGTCTCTGACTGACTTTGGCGCAAGCCCTCACCAGCCAGGGATCCCATTTCTAACACTGTGTAAGTAAACTGACAGTCCTTATTAGAGCTGATGTTATATAGTTTGGATCATGAAAAATAGAACGTAGGGAAGATGCCCATGTGATCCTTTGCAAAAATGTTTTAAATAAAATGTTGTTTTATAGATAAGAGCCCCTCTGCAATTAGCAGTTTTAGATTTTTCCTGCTGCTCCTATAACATGAGAACATATAAATACAATAAAAAGAGCAAGAGCTGGGGGTAGGATGTTTTCCCTTAATGCTGCCAAACAATGGAACTCCCTTCCCCTCAATCTTAGATCCAACCCCAATCTCCTCTCGTTCCGGAAACAGTTGAAAACCCTTCTGTTTCATGCCCACCATTAATCCCCCCAGTCAACCCTCTTTTGTTCAGTAAACATCCCTTTTATCAGCGATTGGACGCCCTTGGGCAGCAATCGTGCTTTACAAATACCCATTTCATTTCATTCATTTCATTTCAACATGGTCCTAAGCATCCAATCTAGGTGCTTTTTATTAAGAAGAATCATTTTAGAAGTGTCTGCAGTACTGTACAAGTAATGTAACATTTATGAGCAAAAGTGTAGAGCATTTCCTTTTTTCTTAAGAGTTTTCAGCAGATAGACTTCCCATGCAGCTATCTCCCCTTAAATGGCAGAGGATAATGCTCCCACATTGAAGTTAGGGAGGATAATGAAGAGTACCCAATAGAAGAGACTAGAAGTACTGCCTTTGCCTTTGAGAGTGACAGTGCATTCTAGACCAGAGTTATCCCATGGCTTCTGGCCACTCCTTTGAAGATTACAGGCCATGCAGTCCCATTGTTAAATACAATGAATTGTTTTTGTACTATATTGAAGGAAACTAACAGCTGTGTCAGGTTTTTATATCACCAGGTTCTGCAGGATCTTCCAGAATAAAAGGAAGAGTTATAATAACCTGCAGAACGCAGACAAAGATGAGTCCTAACTCCCATCAGTGAAAGCTACAGATGAAGGGGCAGACATCTTGGACCTACAGTCCCAGCACCCAGAAAGTAGCAAGGCTCGACAGCGATCGCCAGCGCGCCATCAATGGCATCTCCAAAGCATCGTGCTTGCTCCATCAGACGGCGTTGGACATCAGAGAAGAAGGAGAAGGAGCTGGTTCCCTGTTTGCCACAGAACCAGAGTTTCAGTGCAAAAGAGTGAAAGAGAAGGATCCCTGTTGTTGATGTCAGGGCTGGTTTGAGGCATCAGTTTTCTACCTGTCATGTGCTGGTAACCTCTGACAGCGCGCTGTCCCTTGAGCCCCTTGTACTGAGTTTTGGCCACCCCCCTTTTCTTTGCTCCAATGGAAGGGCAGTGCACTGGAGGATCCAAGATTGGCAAAAGGCACTACATTGTGGTACCCATGATGAAAGGAAAAATAAAATGAAAGAGCAGCCCGAGCGTCCTCTGACACTGAATAACGAGTGTTGGAGCCTGAGAATGTTACTGAACATGAAATGTTATTGCTTTTTCTGTTTAAGTAGTACCCGGGTCTGCAAGAGATGATCTGTGCCCATGACCAACGAATAGCACAATATCTGTGGTGCCTGCCGCAGAGGAGAGACACTGGTGCGCTGCATTGAGACATTAAGACTTTCGAGTGAGCTGTGAGTGTTTGCCAGGAGGGCACTCCAACAAATACTGAGAAGCATTATTTTCATGGAAGGCCTGGATCAAGAGGCCCAATGCGGAAGAAGACAACGGAAGCAGATTTGATGGACGATAGAAGCCTACCAAAGAGGCTTAGAACGGACTTTGGCATAGTTGCACAAGTGTTTTCAGTGCAACTGTATAAAGTGGGTGTTGGATATGTTCCCATTTGACTGAATTGCCATCGAAGAGGAATAGCCTCTAGTGGCTCCGCCCCTAGCATCCAAAATGGTTCACCAGAAGAGAATTTGTGTGACTGTTCTTACTGTTCTGCTGGCATCGTTTTAAAGTAGTGTTCTGTCTGTACTCTGATAAAGGGTATTCCCATTTCACCTGAGAGCATTGATAAGGATCGCCACTGTCTCACCTGAGTATATAATAGTCACTGAAATGCATAGGAGCCATGAAAATATTTGCTAGATGATTTCAGGACTTGCTTCTGCTTAGGACTAGAAAAATGATAATTCTATTTGTAATAGTGGTCATTACTTTCTACTGCTATCTGAAGGTTAATGATGACTAAATGCTCTGTTCCCCTTGTATTCCTACTCATACAAGCTTAATGAAATGTTTAGAGTGGAAAATGCCCACTTAGCAATGAATTAGAAAATTGATAAAATTATGAAAATTAATGTGTAAATATTTTCTATGTTCCTACTGGATCATAGGAATGTCTTCAGCTAATGCTAAAACGGTGGTCTGTCATAAATTGGCAGCAATGGGTTAGCATTTAGCTGAAGCCATCCTGTATTTAGAAGTTATCTTATCCGCTTTGTGAAAGCCATTTTGTATTTCTGGCAGCCATTTTGTTTGCCATGTGCTCGCCATGTGCTCTGTCCTCCCTCAGTGTTAACTTCTCTTGAAATCTGCCTAGAGACAAACTATATTCAGCATCTTCCATTTCGTACATGCCCAGAAGGGCCTAGCTAGTAGAATGCACCTGCTTCTCTAGTATAACTGTCAGGCTATTTTTGCTGCTGCATGGAGAAGTAACTCTCCTCCCACTTTGTTGACCAAGTAGATCTTGTATGCCCACCTTAGTCATTTTGCATGCTTACATGAGCCAGGACTGCCCCTTGGTTTTATGATTACTATGTAACTCTAAGAATATATAACGCCCCAGTTTTCTGTACTCCTTAGACTGCCTCATTCAGTTGCTAAGGCTTATGTGTGACGTAGTCTCACCTCATTTGAGGTTAATAAATATGATCTTTTATATTTTAGCTTCTGTGCCAATTTTAAGGACTAAGTATCAGTGAAACCCCTGAGAAGGATTTTTGATTACTTCACACGGGAGATGCGTGCAGTGTCTAAACACAGATGCGGCTTACCATTGACTTATAATGGAGAACGAAGAAGTCACAAAGTTATTGTTTAAGCACACTTCTGGATGGACTACGACAAAACCCCTGTAGACTAGGACACTTTGAGAGTCAAGACCCACAGGAGCAATGGAGTACTTGTGTTACCACACCCAGGGAAGCCGGGTGCATAGGTGCCTTTCAATGTCGGGTTTCATCGTCGTTTTCTATTGGGAGCTGCAAAGAAGTGCTGCAGGCGACCAGGGGAAAAGTGTCCGGGTGGATCCAAGGGTGGATCGAGGATGTGAAGAACCTGAAAGAAGAGGGGACAGAGTCTGGGTCACTAGCCAGTGACCAGGAAGGTACCAGGAAGGAACCAGGCGACATTGGGTGCTTGCAGGTAAAGAAGGTAAGTTTGTCTCTTTAGCCACAAGGTCCAGGAGGCATCGACGATGACCAGGCGCTGGATTTGAGCTGCCCACAAAGGATCGAGCTGACAGCGGTGTCGGTATCCGGATTGGACCCAACAAACCTTGGCAACCGCAACCCACGCAGGATGTCGAGATTCACTCTATTGCAGACCAACAGGATCTGTGGCGCTTCTCCTTTTCAGGGAAGCTGGGGCGAGCCAGGAGCAACCAGGCCAGCAAGTTAATTTCAAAGGAAGGTCTCCAGGGGGCTCACAAGCCAATGGGCAAGGAACTGTGAAGACCTGCCAAGCACAAGTGCAAAGGTGGGGCCCAAGGGGACACTCGTGGAGTGGAGGGGCCTGAGCTTCTGTGCAAAGGGTGCTTGGGACTGGGAATTCTCTTACCCCAATGCACAACTGCGAGGATGCCTCAGGAGTTGAGCAGGTAGCAAATTACAGGATGTCCAAGATGTCCGGTCCCATGTCTCTCGTGACCACCACGTGTCTCAGCTTTGCTGTGGATGTGTCTCGGGTAAGAGAAGTCTGGAAGTCCAGTTCTTGAGTCACAGATTCTTCAGGATGTGACAGGAGCCTTGAAACTGCAAACCAGCGAAGTTGCTGATGGTGTCTGTTTGAACAGGGTGGTCACTCCTTGACCACAAGGGAGATGTCTTCTATCTTCCAGTCAGAATGGAATGTCGAAGGTCCAGGATATGTATTGCAAAGATTCGCCCAGGATAATCTAAAGTCCTAGGGACACAGCTCCCATACTTATACTAAGATTGGGGGCTGGACTACCTGGCTAGGTCCCTCCTATGGGTGGACCTGAGAAGGGGGTGGTGTCACCTCTTTCCCTTTGTCCAGTTTCAAGCCAGAGTGGGGCTGGAGTGCCTCAGCAACTGGTTTGAACCGGGCTATGCAAGAAGCACCTTGTGTGCCCCAGGCAGTGTCTGGAATTGCAGCCCTCCCTGCCCCAATACACTAAAAGCCTGTCTGGGGAGGTGCTAGCACCTCCCTAGGCAGGAAACCTATTGTCCAGGCCTCCCCTGACGGAGTTTCGTCCAGCTATAGGAAGTCAGACTCGTGTCTGTGGCAGCAGCATCCATTTCGTGATGCTGGGGCTCTGTTTAACTTTTACCGGGTTTAACAGTAGTAACATGTCTTCTCCCTCTAGGAGAGTGGAATGCTACCCCCGCCACCAGAACTGGCGGGGGCGGTAGTATTCCTAAGTGTTTGACACCTTACACTGCATGTTTTGATAAAGTCATACCAAAGTTAGCATTAACCGCGAGGATTATAATGCACTTAAGAGTATGTGATATAGCTGTATCATAGAACAGCTATAAGGAAATGGTTCCGAAAGCTGCAGAGGGGCTAAGCTCATGCTAGGGTACCCTCTCACATAAAACCAAGGACTCTGCCTCAAGGATTGTCGAGGCCTACTATAGGAGTGGCTTATAGGTGTCTAAGTGTTTATATATATATATATACCTAAAGTACATTGTTACAATTTAGCGAGAGAACAGCTAGGCTGTGGTCCATATTAGCAGGGCCACAGCCAGTCTAGAGTAAAAAAAACAGAAAATCACAGCAGAAAAAGGGGGGGGGTGACCATAGGAAGCAGACCCTACTCTCCTACACAACCCCCTCCAAACGCAGGGACATTAATCTAACCTTGACCAGTTAAGTCTTCATGTTCTAAGTGGAAATATCTAGAGAGTCCATCTGCATTGGCATTGTCAGTCCCAGGTCTATGTTCCACTGTAAAGTTCATCCCCTGTAGGGAAATGAACCACCTAAGCAGTTTGGGATTTTCACCCTTCATGTGAGTTAGCAACAAGAGGGGCTTATGGTCTGTCTGAATCTTGAAGTGAGTGCCAAACAAGTATGGCCTCAGCTTCTTCAGGGCCCAAACCACAGCAAAGGCCTCCCTCTCAATAGCTGACCAACGTTTCTCTCTAGGGGTCAGCCTTCTGCTAATAAAAGCTACGGGCTGGTCTTGACCATCTTTATTCAATTGTGAAAGTACAGCCCCCACTCCCAAATCAGAAGCATTTGTTTGAACAATGAATTCTTTGGAGTAGTCTGGACTTTGCTTCAAGTCATCAAATGCCCTTTGACAGCTTACTGTCCACTGAACTTTCTTTGGCATTTTCTTGGAAGTTAAGTCATTCAGGGGTGTCACAATGGAACCATACCCCTTGACAAATTTCCTGTAATACCCAGTCAGGCCCATGAAAGCTCTGACCTGAGTCTGGGTGGTTAGAGCAGTCCAGTCCATTATGGTCTGGATCTTGCTCTGCAAGGGTTGAACCTGACCTCCACCTACAA
Source organism: Lissotriton vulgaris (assembly GCF_964263255.1). Classification (NCBI taxonomy): domain Eukaryota; kingdom Metazoa; phylum Chordata; class Amphibia; order Caudata; family Salamandridae; genus Lissotriton; species Lissotriton vulgaris. Next base: position 1,271,897,405 of record NC_141689.1, read on the forward strand.
GGTGTCCCAGGTATACAACATGACTCTGCCCTATCTGGCACTTAGGAGCCTTTATAGTTAGGCCTGCCTTTTGCAGGGCCTCCAAAACATTCTTCAGGTGGATCAGGTGATCTTCCCAGGTGGAGCTAAAGACAGCAATATCATCAAGATAAGATGCACAGTAGTCATCCGGGCCTGAAAGGACTTGGTTCACCAACCTTCGGAAAGTGGCAGGTGCATTCTTCAAACCAAAGGGCATTACCACAAATTGATAATGTCCTCCCGGGGTCGAAAATGCTGTCTTGGCTTTTGCATACTCAGCTAGTCTGATCTGCCAGTAGCCAGCTGTGAGGTCAAATGTACTCAAAAACTTGGCAGAAGCCAATCTGTCTATGAGTTCATCTGCCTGGGTATTGGATGGGCATCTGTCCTAGTGACAGCATTGAGGCCTCTGTAATCCACACAAAACCTCATCTCTCTCTTACAATCTTGGGTGTGAGGTTTAGGCACCAGGACTACTGGACTAGCCCAAGGGCTCTCTGAGGGCTCAATGACTCCCAATTCCAACATCTTTTTGACCGCTGTCCTGATACAGTCCTGACATGATCTGGTTGCCTGTAAATCTTACTTTTAACAGGCAGACTGTCCCCAGTGACCACTTCATGAGTGCATCAGGTAGTCTGACTTCAAGTCAGTGAAAACATATGTCTAAAACTCTGCAGAACTTGTCTGCAGTCTCTCTGCTGTTGGTCAGTGAGGCTGCCTGACAAGACTACACCATCAACTGAACCATCAACAGGGTTCTGAGAGAGCAGGTCTGGGAGAGGGTCACTCTCCTACTCCTGTGCTTTATCAGTGGCCATGAGCAAGCCCATGTCCGCCCTGTGGGGGCTCGTGGGAGTTCCAAGATCAACCAAGTAGGTTACCTCTCCCTAGTGTTCAACAATAGTGTGGGGTCCACTCCACTTGTCTTGGAGAGCTGCTGGGGCCACTGGCTCCAACACCCACACTTTCTGCCCTGGCTGGTAAACAGTCATCACAGCCTTTTGGTCATGCCAGGCCTTTTGCAATTCCTGAATGGCCTCAAGGTTTTTGGATGCCTTTTTCATGTACTCAGCCATCCTGGAGCGGAGACCAAGTACATAATCCACAATGTCTTGCTTGGGAGCTATGAGAGGTAACTCCTGTCCCTCCTTTACCAGACAAAGGGGTCCTCTTACAGGGTGCACAAACAAAAGTTCAAAAAGGCTCTAGCCAACTCCCTTTTGTGGGACCTCTCTAAAAGCAAACAAAAGGCAGGGCAGCAAGATGTCCCTTCTTCGCCTAAGCTTTTCAGGGAGTCCCTTGATCATGACCTTTAAGGTCTTGTTAACTCTCTCAACTAGACCATTGCATTGTGGGTGATAGGGGGTGGTGAACTTATAATTTACTCCACACTCCTTCCACATTGCAGTCAGGTATCCAGACATGAAGTTTGCACCTCTGTCTGATACAACCTCCTTAAGAAAACCCACTCTTGAGAACACTCCCAACAGGGCTCTTGCCACAACAGGTGCTGTTGTGGTCCTAACTGGAATAGCTTCCGGGTACCTGATGGCATGATCCACTACCACCAGAATAAACCTTTGCCATGATGCTGTTTGGGAATCCATTGGTCCAACAATGTCAATCCCTACTCTTTCAAAGGGAACACCCACCACAGGTAGTGGTATCAGGGGGGCCTTTGTAGTGCCACCTGATTTGCCACTGGCTTGGCAGGTGACACAGGAGCGACAAAACTCCTTGGTGTCTTCTGACATGCGGGCCAGTGAAACTGATGGACAATCCCTTACCAAGTCGTAGTCTGGCCAAGATGTCCTGCAAGGGGAATATCACGGGCTAGTGACAAAAGGAAGCCCCTGAATGCCAAATGTATAATCAACCTCCTGGAAGCACCAGGCTTGGGGTCTCTAGCCTCTGAATACAGGAGTCCCTCAACCCAATATGTCTTGTGGGTGCCACTAGCATTCCCTGCAGCCTCAGCAGCAGCTTGCTGTCTGAGGGGTTCAAGAGAAGGGCAGTCCAACTGCTCCTCCATCAGATCTGCCCTGGAAGGTCCCCCTGTCCCAAGAAACTCAACTTGATCAGGTTCAAGCTCCTTTGGGACAGTTCCTTCTTGGGTTTCACAATCAGCTTCCTCAGAAGGCTGATCCTCTGAAGGACTTGGTTTTCCAAAGACCCAGCGGTGCCAGGGATAACACCTAAAACCGTCGTGGGTAACCTGTTCCGGCGTACAAATGACAGAGACACGGGACACTTCCTTCGGCGTCAAAGATTCGAGGTTTATTACTGCAGGGAACATAGAAGTCACAAGAAGTACAACACGTGTAGGTTCGAGGAGACTGCTTCAAATTGTATCTGTGGATCGCTCCTCTTATGCAGTTTTCGTGCATAGGATAACATGGTGTACAAAGGTTTACAACTTGGTTCCCATCGTAAAAGACGTAAGGGGTCGCTTTCATGAATTCAGAGCCCGGAACATGATTACAGTAACGTTTGGCGGTTCCCAACTGTAAAAGTACATCTTCCCACCATTAGTACATTCCAATCAGTAGTAAACAGATCGAAGAAGGAACAAAAACAGGTGCAGAGGAAGACAGAAACAGTGGGGAGATCGGAAAGGGTGTAAAAGGGGGTGGTATCTGAAACACGAGCTACAGGCATCAAAGGGACGTGCCTAATGAGATGCACGGCTGAGACAATAGAGCGACACGGCAAGATGTGCCTCGAGCGGGGCCATCTGCCTTACAGTGTCGTCCCCCTCATCATAAAGACACTTACAAAGGAAACGTGTCTTCCGCAAGAGTCTTGGGAATCCCAGGGTCGCGAAGCGGACAGCGTCCGTTCGCTGGCTACTTGAGGGCAAGAAACAAAATGGATGCCGTATCTAAGATGGAACCCGTGGGCTCAGATGAAGAAACTCACGAAACAAACAAATTGTTCAGGTTGGCACAGCGTAAACGCATACACCCACTAAACTCGTCATTTGCGATTCATAGATACTCGACCATATTCGTGCGAGTCCAAAACATCACTTGCGATCGTCACGGAACCTCAGACGCTCCTTTTGCCCTCATGTAGGCAAGCACTAGTCAGAATCATACTCGATATTCATCAGACCATCCAGATGCTGCTGCAACATCATTCTATCCAACTGAGCTGCTTTGGTAACAGGCGGCTGTCTTATACACGTCGTAGCACAGAGGCCACATAAGGCAGGACCACACTGCACACAAAGGCAACACGTGAACAGAAATGCTGCAACAACCCCGATGATCATCAGAATCTTCCAACCCCAGGTCGACATTAGGCCCCAAAACCACCCAAGTAGCGTCCAATCCCCTACGTCCACGTGTATGGACTCGGAGATCTTATGCAACTTTGAAATGGCTTGATAGACAGTCGGAGCGTTATCTGGAATGAAAATACAGCAGCTCGAATGGATCACCTTACATACTCCACCTCGATCTGCGAGAACAACGTCTAAAACCATACGGTTTTGTAACATCATGAGCCTATCCGCCTGAAGTTCTGCCGTAATGTTGCCAAGGGCACTGGTAGTGATATTAGCTGTCGATTCCACCACTCGGGTCAACTGTCTCAGATTCCTACTATTGACCATAGGTCCCCAAAACGGAAAGAAACCCTTGAAAAAGTCTCCTGCCTCTTGACCGGCAGTGTCCTCTTCGCTAATCACGCCCCTCACAATTCGAGTCTTGTGGTAATCGGAGGCGACTGTAAAAGTCGGTGGCAACAAATTTGCAATGTAACATGTGCCCGCAAAGTCGGAGGGCAACCATGTGTACGCACGATCATGACAAACAAAGTACGTACCCTTGGCAGTCAGAAACACAGGGGAAGAGAGCATCGGTAAGACATACGTCTCAGAGCAAGCACTCTCTCCAAGATATGCTCTCGATCTTCGGCCACGACCTTTTAGACAGAAATTACCAAGGTGGGGTACGATCCATATTGGAGACGAGCTTCTAAGCTGTCTTTCACCCACGAGCGCACTATACTCAGCCTCACTCAGATCCCTATATGCTCGCACCTCTTCCTCTCAGATGAGCGATGGCTCATAGATATCCCTATCTAAATCAGCGATCGCTATAGCCAAAGGCTTGTGGTACGGACCGGGACCAAAGTGCGGAGGACGTGGCTCTCGATTGGGGTAGGAATCTAGTGCACTTCGAAACATCGTTTGGAATGCTCGAGCTGAACCCTGGGAACTATAAGGAAGGACCAGATACGGAATTCCCTTATCGGTGGTATGTGGCATCAACCCACACACCCAACAATTGGTAGTGTTAACCACCAACTGATGTTGATGAAGGAGCTGAATGAAGGAATTGTTCATAAATTCCGCACGTCTAGCCTGTTCGTGTTGAGGTAAGATGTGAAAGGAATTAGGGGAGACAGTAGAGGTAGGTTTAGGCTCGGGAGAAGGGGTAGGTGAGGCAGAAGGCAAGAACGTCAATATCAGGTAATACACCCCACCCACCAATAGCGAAGAAACAGTTAAAAACAAAAGGAACACTTGAATCATGAAGCATTTGGTACGAGTGATTTGCTGCAACTTGAATCTTTGCGCCTGAGCTTTTTCCAAATCCACTAGCTTAGAGAACGGCATCCTCTAAAACCGTCCGCAACGTTTCTTGACGCACTTCGTTCTGTGTAGCAGTAGTCAATCCCCAGGAGTTCCCAGGAACCGACGGCCTTCGACCTAGTGTCAAGACCTACTAACCAGAAGGAAGTACACGCGCGGCCCTACGGCTCACCCGAATGCAAGGTATTTTATATACAAGTATATACAAAAATCTCCTAGCTGTGGAAGCAAAAACACATATGGAAACAAACTCACAATATTTACAAAAAAAACAAATCATACGAGTGTGTTCAGACTGAATAGCAATGGGGTAATGCGAACGTCAAAAAGGGGAAGCAAAAGCTTTTATTTGTCCTTGGTATTGGATCGCAAAAAGTATCGGGTTTTCCCGGGACGTGTCTGTTCGTCAAACAACTGATCCGATGGTGGGACAGAGTTCTGCTGATCAGTCAATTGTTCAGATCTTGAGTTTTTCGATGGTAAGGGTTCAGCAATGTCTTTCTGCTGCACTGAGGGCTCTCCAACAAGTTGAGCGTCGCTGAAAGGGACGAAAGTCTGTGCAACTACCGTTTCCGATGAAGCAATGCCTTTCCTCACCCACGAGTCTGCTGATAAAAGTATAGGCACCTTTTTGGTGTGGGTGGCATCCACCCAGTGCTTTCAACCTTCCAAACGAACTGCAGTCCTCGTGGCGAGTAATACTTGGTAGGGTCCAGTAAAACGAGGCTCAAGACTGTGCTTTCGGCTGAAGTTCCTCGTCACCACCCAGTCTCCGGGCTGGAGCTGGTGGCCTGGACCCTCCGTCTGCGTCGGCAGTGCTTCAAAGACCTGTTGGTGAATTAACCTCAGTTTAGCAGTCAGATCATGAAGATAATCGATCAACATTGGATATTCAAGATCAGAGAACACACTTGGCCTAGGGACCCCCCAAACATTTGCAGGACGGCCGAACACTATTTCATAGGGACTGAGCCCTACTCGGGAGTGTACAGTCGCCCTAGTCGACAACAGAGCTAGAGGCAAGGCGTCAGGCCATGAGAGACCAGTTGTGGCCTGAATCTTTGCCAACTTTAGTTTGAGCGTGCCATTATAACCCTCGACCAAACCCGCTGACTGAGGATGATTGGCGCTATGGAATTTTTGAGTAATTCCAAGGCCCTTACACACATTCTTCATCACACTCCCCACAAACTCACTTCCGTTATCAGACCATACAATCCGTGGCATTCCGTACCGAGGAAAGTATTCCTTCAGTAGGATTTTCGCAGTGGACATAGCAGTGTTGTCTTTGAGAGGGTAGGCTTCAATCCATCGGGAGAATGCGCAAACCACAACTAAAACGTATTTCAGGTTATTGCATCGCTCCATATGGATGAAGTCTAGCTGAATTACTTCAAAGGGACATGAAGGGGGTGCAAAATGGCCAGGAGGTGTAGGGGTTCCTTTTCCAGGGTTGTACATCATACATATCATACAATTCTTAACCAGTCTCTCAGCACATTTAGTGATACCGTCATTCTTCCATACAGGGGACAACAACTTGCAGATACCTTTCACACTAATATGTGCTAACCTGTGTGCTATCGTCACAAGGGCCAGTACATACGCATCTGGCAACATCCATCTCTTATGCTCCGACAAATCAATCCAACAACCATTCGCATCCAACTTTCCCCGTACTCTCTTTCCACTTCGTCTTTTCAGTCTCGGTGGCCTCGTTCTGAATCGCTTTCACACTCTCGATGGTATCCTCACACATACCAGTCTCTGTAGGCCACCTTACCGAACTCGTCACATACATTCTCGTGCTAAGGTTCCGGGCAGTCTCCTTAGCAGTCTCATCCGCAAACGCGTTCCCACAGCCAACATCATCCGTCACCTTACAATGCGCACTACATTTAACAATCGCCACCTGCTCAGGCAATGTAAGTGCATCCAGAAGATCACTCACAAGCTGTCCATGCTGAATCTTAGTGCCATGCGACGTCATAAAACCTCTCTCTCGCCACAATCGTCCAAAGCTATGCGCGACGCCAAAAGCATATTGGCTATCGGTAAACACATTCACCCGTTTCCCTTTCGACAACACACACGCTCTAGTCAAAGCGATCAGCTCTGCAGCCTGGGCAGAATTCTGATTCAATCTTGCAGCTTCCACAACCGTACTCAATGTCACTACAGCATACGCGGTCGTCACATCACCATTCAGCAATTTAAAACACGACCCGTCCACATACAGAGTCCCATCGGGATTATCCAAAGGAGTATTTTTCAGGTCAACAACATTTTGTTTCCTCTTCAGTTCGTAAGTAGCAGTCATGAGCTGCTACTTCATCTGATTCCATACTGATTGGTAACAAAGTCGCCGGGTTCAGGACGTTACAGCGTTTTATTCGAATGTGACTTGCCAAGAGCGTCAACTCATACCCAGACAAACTTGCGCTCGTCAAGTGCTGAGTTTTCATACGATTCAAAAGAGTGTCAACTGCATGCGGAACCATCACCGTAAGCATATTATCCATGACCAGTCCTGCAGACTGTCCGATGGACACCGCAGCTGCCGCTGTTGCCCTTAGACAACTCGGCAATGCTCTTGCTACTGGGTCCAAGGTCGAGGAAAAATATGCACATGGACGCTGCTTACCACCGAATTGTTGCGTCAAAACACTTAACGCACAACCTTCCTTCTCGTGAACGTATAGTGTAAACAGCTTACTGTAGTCAGGGGTACCTAACACAGGAGCCGAACACAATGCGTCACGCAGTTCAGAAAAACTTTTCTGACATTCTTCCGTCCATGGCAAAGGAGTTGGAACGTCCTTGCATGTAAGAGCCACCAATGGTTTCGCTAGCAATGAAAAATTTGGAATCCATTGCCTGCAGTATGACGTGATACCTAAAAAGGCACGCACATCTCTCTGAGTTGTTGGCACAGTCATTCGGGCAATCGCTGCAATTCTCTCTGGGGTCAACCTTCTTCCCTCCTTTGACAATAAGTGATCTAGATAGGTTACTTCTTGACAACAATATTGTAGCTTAGAAGGTGACACCTTGTGATGTAAGTCACAGAGATGTTGCAACAACGACGCCGTAGCAATTCTGCAAATGTCCTGAGTGTCTGCAGCCACCAATAAGTCATCGACATATTGAAGTAAGGCCGCACCAGCCGGCAACACAAACGCATCAAGTTGACCCTTCAAGGCTTGACTGTATATCGATGGACTTTCACAGTAGCCCTGAGGAGCACGTTTAAACCGGAAGCTGCGACCACCAAGAGAGAAACCGAAAAGATCTCTACTCTCCTCAGCAATTGGTATACTGAAAAACGCATTTTTCAGATCGATCACAGAGAACCAAGATGCAGAAGCTGGAATCAGAGTGAGTAGTGCTGTGATGTCGGGCACCACAGGGAACTGAGGAACCACAATTTTATTCACCTCTCGTAAATCGATAACAAAACGATAAACAGGGGGTTTCGATGGGTCAGTGCGCTTTAAAATGGGAAGTACAGGGCTATTGCACACGTTTCCCCGAGTCTCCACGATAACGTCTTTCTCAATCAAATCGTAGATGATAGCTAACAGTGCCCGTTCATCATCAAGGGAGATATGATACTGGGGAATACGTGGCAAACGCACATTAGATTTCAAGTGAACAACATAAGGGGAGATGTCAAGCAGGCCCACGTCATTGGGACCTGTTGACCACAAAGATGCAGGAAGAGAACTCAATTCCGGTGGAAGCTTATCGAGAGACAAGTACATAGGAGAGATAACTCTCTCACCCAACGTAAGCTTCACTCCCGCAGGAGAACAATACAAAGTCGCATACAATCGTTTTAGCAAATCCAGGCCCAAAAGATTTTCACCACAACCAGTGGTCAAAATCAACGGAGCTTGCAGCTCACGAGGCCCAATTGTAAGGGGCAAAGGGCACGAAACCGGATTGCTAACAGGGGCGCCAGAGAATCCAACGGAAACATTTGTTAAGCCAGACAAAGGTGCGCCAGGGAGTTTCGAATGCATGATAGAACTTTTCGCTGCACCAGTGTCCAACAGAAAAGGCTCAATGACGCCTGAGGTGGCAACTGCAACGTAAGGCCCACTCTGATCGACCGGAACTGATACTACTCCCTCTCTTTGTCCATGGCTGTCCTAGTAATTACCGTCGTCAGTGTTCTGATCAACGTAAAAATCGTCTACATTATACTGAGCAGATCTGCTTTGCGATGATCGACGCTGATCGAAACAATTATTAGAATCGGAAGAGTTATTGGAACGATCATTTTGAGCACCGCAACCTCTACCTCGTGATGCTTGTTGGGGACCATTACGACCTCCTCTAGATGAATTACTGCTGTTTCGATCCCGCAAAACCGGACAATCGAATTTCAGATGACCCTCGTTCCGACAATAGGCACACTGATTGTACCCCAATGAAGATCTGTCAGAAGAGGAGTCATTCCGAGATTGCGATCTGTTCGACTGAGACTGTGGTCTATTCCGCTGTTGTGAATCATTCTGATTCGAACGTGGAGGATACGCTTGTTGCAACAACACCTTCGTTTTGAGCTCTTTCGTCTTTTTATCGGCACAATGATTCTCTTCTTTCTCTCTGTTCTCATAATATTGTGCTGTGGCCAATATTTGGGCAGAAGTAGAAGCAGCCAAAGCACTTTCTGAATTACGCAATTTGTTGCTTAAGTCCGGCAACAAATTTGAAACAAACTTATCCACGAACAATCGCTGTCCACCCTCAGTACCCATATCCTGACCACTATGATCAATGAATGCCTCCTCAAATCTCGTAAAGAAATCAGAGACACTCTCGTCCTTCTTTTGCTTGCAAGCGGACAGTTTGTCCCAATTCACCTTCATGGCTGGCATAAGCGTTTTCATAAGAGTGATAATTCTCTGAGGAAGATCCGTAATCAACTGTTCAGGCTTAGCCCCACCAATTTGACGGGTGTCTGCTGCCACAAGAGCAGGCCAGTCACCACCTAATTCTGCCGCATGGTTTTCTTGACGAATTTTCGCCCAAACTGGTTGCGGAACTACATTACCGAACAACATATCGATATCGGCAAGATTCATTATGGTAGCATCCACAAGCTGCGATAATTCTTTGTAGTATCCTGCAGGATTTTTGCGAGGATCAGGCAAAGATTGCTTCACCTGCAAAACTTCCGATCGTTTCCACGGGAGATGTATTCACACTCTCTGAAAATGTGGCAAGATCGGCGGAGCTCGAGTAGCATCACCCGGCATCCACACTGGTGGAACTTCGCGCATAGGATACTGACCAGGCGCTGCTGACGATCCCTCAATATCTTCTACAAACAATGCTCTAGGCATGATAGAAGGACGGAAGGATAGCAACTGCTCGACAGCACGTCTAACATTGCTACCCACTATCATTCCGCTCGCAAACTGAAGCTGAAGATTAGTTAGAGCAGTCAATGTATCATCAGACGCATCAACCGATATCAGATCTCGCAAAGCCTTGCACATTTCCTCAAATACAAACCTCTGTGTTGGTATATTAAACTGAGAAAACGTGTCGAGTACCGCACGTGGTGGATTCCTAAAGGGATATTTCATCCAAGCCATCGCCATATCATGTAGGCAGTCACGTTCCCGACTACCGGGAAGCTGACTACGTCTCTGAGGACCATCCGAACCAGCGGTCTCAAGAATCGGACCAAGAGAATTGAAGAAGTTAGCGGCTACAGAAGGGACACGACGTCCAGTAGACGGGGTAGTAGAATAACCCAATGGGGTAACAAGAGAAGTCCCAGGAACAGAGGGAACAGCAGGAGAAACCAGAACAGTAGAGGCAGCGGGAGCAGGAGTATGAGGAAGTACAAGCGGAGGAGCAGTAGGGACAGAAGCAGGTAGAGGAGCAGGGACAGCTGGAAGTACAGGGACAGGAGCTGGTTGGGGAACAGGGACAGGGGGAACCACAAGAGCGGTAGTACCCTGTACATACGGAGGTGGTGACTTCATGAGATAAGACATTAAGGGGTCCTCTGTACCTTCCTCCTTTTTATCTGTATCCGCCGGTAAAGCGGGATAGCACTTATCTACAGACATACGCTGCAATCTATCGAAAACTTCCTTTTCCTTTTCCTCCTTATCTCGCTGAAACTGCTCTGCTTTTCTTACCGTGGTAACAACTCCGTCTCTCTGATTACGTTTAATCTGTCTGATTTCTTTCTGCTTGGCTTCTTTACGCCACAACCGAAAGGAATCAAACATGGCCGGCCTTGATTTTCTTTTAAACAATTTGGCTTCAAGATTATCTAGAATCGGGGGTTTCAAAACTACCATGAGGTGGCCAGCTAAGGGCACCATCATCTTTAGTATAGCGGACCCAACACTCATTGAATGTAATCGGACCTAACCCATGCTTGCTATACAGCTCATAATTTGGAGTTCCAATCGGAGTTATCGGACGCGAGTCCTCCAATTGGGAATCCGCACCACAACGTCTAAAACAACTGAACGAAGTACTACGGCCAGGCATCTTGCACACTAACCGAGTTTTACAAACTTCAAGGGTTATAGGATTAACAAAGTCCCTGCAAAGAGCAAAAACCCTCGGTTTTTGGCGACTGCAGACGTCAAATATCACAACAAAGAACCAAGTACTAAGAACAACAAATGCAATGGAACCATGCAACAACTAAGTACCCACAACTAAGGACTCTGGGAGCGACCCACAAATACTTAACTTAAAGATCGATGGCGTCACCAGGAAGGCCCGTCTATCGTCTCGCTGTACCAAGGTCTACGCCAGGCGCCAAAACAGGTCTACAGTCAGGGCAGCAGTCCGTCGCAGCCGTCATGAGGCGGGAATCTTCGCGGGAAAAGTCGTCGGGCCACTTGTTTCGACAACAGGATCGATGAAGCGGGGTGCACCTTCCCTCGGAGATTTCACACGAAGTTCCTCACGATCGTCGGGCTTGGACCGGTACCACTGATGCAGCCCCACATTGGGCGCCAACTGAAGGACTGGGTTTTCCAAAGACCCAGCGGTGCCAGGGATAACACCTAAAACCTTCGTGGGTAACCTGTTCCGGCGTACAAATGACAGAGACATGGGACACTTCCTTCGGCGTCAAAGATTCGAGGTTTATTACTGCAGGGAACACAGAAGTCACAAGAAGTACAACACGTGTAGGTTCGAGGAGACTGCTTCAAATTGTATCTGTGGATCGCTCCTCTTATACAGTTTTCGTGCATAGGATAACATGGTGTACAAAGGTTTACAACTTGGTTCCCATCGTAAAAGACGTAAGGGGTCGCTTTCATGAATTCAGAGCCCGGAACATGATTACAGTAATGTTTGGCGGTTCCCAACTGTAAAAGTACATCTTCCCACCATTAGTACATTCCAGTCGGTAGTAAACAGATCGAAGAAGGAACAAAAACAGGTGCAGAGGAAGACAGAAACAGTGGGGAGATCGGAAAGGGTGTAAAAGGGGGCGGTATCTGAAACACGAGCTACAGGCATCAAAGGGACGTGCCTAATGAGATGCAAGGCTGAGACAATAGAGCGACACGGCAAGATGTGCCTCGAGCGGGGCCATCTGCCTTACAGTGTCGTCCCCCTCATCATAAAGACACTTACAAAGGAAACGTGTCTTCCGCAAGAGTCTTGGGAATCCCAGGGTCGCGAAGCGGACAGCGTCCGTTCGCTGGCTACTTGAGGGCAAGAAACAAAATGGATGCCGTATCTAAGATGGAACCCGTGGGCTCAGATGAAGAAACCCACGAAACAAACAAACGGTTCAGGTTGGCACAGCGTAAACGTGTACACCCACTAAACTCATCATTTGCGGTTCATAGATACCAGACTCGACCATATTCGTGCGAGTCCAAAACATCACTTGCGATCGTCACGGAACCTTACCTCATTCTGAGGCGGAGGGAGGCACTGCCTTAACTCTACTGCTTCTCCCCCTGGTAGGCAGCTGGTCCATTGTTCCAGGATCCAGTGCGAGTTCAGTGTTACAAACTTTGACCTGTGACCTGGTCACAGCTAGCACATGTGCTGAGATGCCTAACATTTCTGCATGAGTCCTATACTCCACTTCATCCCATGCTGAAGTCTCCAGGTCATTGCCAAGCAAACATTCTACAGGGAGGTCTGAACTAACAACAACTTTCTTTAGGCCAGTTACCCCTCCCCAGGAGAAATTAACAACTGCCATACTGTGTGTGGTAGTGACATTGCTAGCATTGGTCGCTAGGTCATTCTCACCTAGTATGATCTGTCCAGGGTCCACAAAGCTGGGTGCCACCATAGTGACACTAGCACATGTGTCCCTGTAGGCCTCAGCCACTTTATCATTAATTAAAGGAGTCTGTCTGTACTTGCCCAAGTTACTGGGATTCACAGTAGAGGACATTGTCATGTCCACATCACAGACAAGAACAGATTGAGTTGGTATCCTGACTAGACCAGAATCCATCTCAGTTCCCAGGGTTATCCCTACTACACCCTTCTGTTGAGAACCACCACTATTAGCTGTACTAGGGGGAACAGTTGCCTTATGAGCAATGGTGGCTGGAGCTGCCTCCTTCTTGGTGCAATCACTGGTCCAGTGAGTATTTGTGAGAAGTTGGCCTGATATATGATGCTCACTAGTTCTAGTGATCACCTTGTATCAGTCCAAACAACCCTTATGGTGATTGGTTTTAAGTCAACCTTATAGACCAGCTATCCTAATGGTAGCATGGACAAAGCAGTCTTTAGGCTAAATTCTTTTGGCATGTGAAGCCAGCTGATTTACCACATATAACCCCTTGAATACCAAGTGAAAGGACACCACACAGGTTGTTATGAAAATAAACAGATATTTATTAACTAACATTCACCTCTGAACTCTTTATGAGATCAGAGGGCTAAGCACATGACAATCTCTTAGGAAAAATACGTTTAAGTTGCACAATTACGATGTTGCCCTACGGGCACGACAAACCATATACTAATTAAGTGGAACGTGAAAGTCAATAGAAAGAATGGAGCTGTCCAGAGGCTGTAGGATCGCTGGGACCACGCTACACTAACTTGAGGTAAGTAATAGGAGGCCCACGGAACGCGTGTGCAGAGTGTGAACTCACACGCGGGATGCGTACAAACGTCTATGGACAGTACAGTTTAAAGAAAAGGTGAGTACGGACGTTCCTGACTAGATAGGACAAAAACGACAATGGAACTGGACACTAGGAGAGTCAAGCTACCCTTGAGCACCGAAATGCTCTTGTTACCTCACCCACGGGCTGCGGGTGCATAGGTGTCAAAGTGTGTCGGGTTTCCGCGTCGAAGTCTATGGAGCCTTGAAGAAAGATGCTGCAGGCGACCAGGAGGAAGGTGTCCGGTGGGATCCAAAGGTGGATCGGTGATGTGAAGAACCTGAAAGCAGAGGGGACAATGTTCAAAGTCACTAGCCAGTGACTGGAGTGGAACCAGGAGTGGAACCAGATGTCGTTGTCGCGATCAGGTGAGGATGGACGCTTGTCTCTGCAGCCACGTGGACCAGGTGGTGTCTTCGACAACCAGGATGGAGGCACGAGCTGTCCCACGCAGGCTCTCGCTGTCGGCGGTGTCGGATCTGGGATCGGAGTCAACAGGCCTTGTCAAAGGCAACCCACACGGTGAGAGGAAACGGCGTCTGGAGTGGACCAGGAGGGTCCGGGGTGCTCCTCTTTTGGAAGGGAGCAAGGGCCAGTCTGGAGCAACCAGATCAGCAGTGTTGATTTTGTGGATCGTCGTCTAGGAGGCCACAAGCCAGCCGGCAAGTGACCAGACAACGCGTCAAGCAACAGGCAAGCAGAAGGGCCCCACGCAGATCTCGTGGAGGCTGGAGGGCTGATCTTCGGTGCAGGAGCTGCTCGGGGCTGGGGCTTCTCAATCCCCAAAGCACTTTGTCGAGGATACCTCAGAAGACGTGCTGGAAGCGAAGTGCAGTCTCGTTCAAGATGGCCGGTCCCACGTGTCTCGTCGCACCCACGGATCTCAGCTGTGCTGCAGATGTAGGTAGAGGTCGGAGAGGTCTGGGAATCTGGGTCTCGTCGGGCTCTGAAGTCTGGATCCTCGAGGAAAGACGACAAAGTGAAGCCGCTGGACGCTTGATGGTGCCTGCAGATGCAGGGTGGACACTCCTTGCCCAGAAGGGAGATTTCTTCAGTCTTCTGGGGAGCAGAACTTCGAAGTCCAGAGTTTCTTCTTGTAAAGTTGTTCAGGACAATCTAATTTGGAATGGGACCAGCTCCTACCTTTATCCGGCTAAAGGGGGCTGTACTACGACTAGGTCCCTCCTATGGGTGGGACCAGGAAGGGGGGTGGTTACACCCCCTATCCTTTGTCCGGTCTTGCGCCAGCACTGGGGCTGGAGTACCCCAGGAACTGGTTTAGACCGGTGTATGCACAGGGACACCTTGTGTGCCCCAGGCATGTCTCATTCCTTTCAGCCCTGTCCTACCCAATACACAAAATCCTGTCTGGGGTGGTGCTAGCACCTCCCAAGGCAGGAAACCCTTTGTCCAAGCCGCCCTCGCTGGAAGGACTCCCAGCAGCAGGAGGTCAGACTTGTGTCTGTGGTGGCAGCATCCATTTTGTGATGCTGAGGCTCGAGTTAACTTTAACCGGGGTTCACAGTTACATACATGCCGTGTCCCTCTAGAAGGGTGTGATGCTACCCCCGTTGCCAGAATTGGCGAGGGGGTAGTATCCCAATTCGTATGACACCTTACTCGACATGTTTTGATAATGTTATACCAGAGTTAGCAAATAACCGCGAGGATTATAATGCACTTAAGAGTATATGGTATAGCGTTATCATGGAAACAGCTAAAGGACTTGGTTCTGAAAGCTGCAGACAGGCTCAGCTCGTGCTAGAGCACCATCTCACATAATTCCAAGCACTCTGCCTTCAGGATTGATAAGGCCTGCCATAGGAGTGACTGATAGGAGGATATGTGTCCATTTTAGGGTTAGATATAGGGATACTATATCTAAAGCAAAGGGTGATTACACCGCCTTGCCCCAGCTGATTGATCAGCCAGTTGTGTCAGATTTGGATGGCCAGCCAGGGGTGGCATAATACATGCTGCAGCCCTGGTAGGCCCTGAGTGCACCTATGCCCTGGGTACCTAAGGTACACTGTACAGGGACTGATAAGGTGACTCAGTCCAATTGGGTATGCACCTAATGTACATGGATGTCAATTTAGAGAGAGACAGCTAGGCTGTGGGTCTGATTAGCAGACCCACAGCCAGGGAAAGTCGTAAACCAGTTGAAGCAAAAAGCAAAAATCGGGGGTGACCATAGGATTGCAGACCCCACTCTCCTACAGTATTTACCTTACAAATCTTGCACCATGGTTTCTTAGGGCCTTCTTTCTTTTTGGATTGTTGGGAACCCCCACCATTAGAAGCTTTTTGGGGACCTTGAGAAGGCTTCTGGTCTTTTGCTTTCTCCCCACCCTTTTGGTCTTGCTTCTTCTGATCACCACTTTGGTTCTGTACCTTCTGCCTCACCCTGGTTCTGACCCATTTGTCTGCCTTCTTACCCAATTCTTGGGGAGAGGTCAGATCAGAGTCAACCAAGTGCTGATGCAATAACTGGTTTTGACAGTTGTTAAGAATTTGTTCTCTCGTAATAAGGTTATACAATCCTGTATAGTCACTTACTTTACTGCCCAGTAACCAGCCCTCCAGAGACTTAGTAGCACGATCTACAAAGTCAGTCCAATCCTGGGTCTGTGTCTTCTGGGTATCTCTGAACAGAAACCTGTACTGCTCAGTTGTTAAGCCATACCCATCTATCAGAGCACTCTTCAGTAAGCATGAGCGTAAAATCCGTTCCGCTCGTGGATTTTGCGGATTTTCGGCAAATTCGCAATCCACGAACTCTCGCGAATTTGCCAAAAATCCGCAAATTCGCACGCAGCGGATTTTTTTGCTTGGTGATACAATATTGCGGCGCGCGGCGTTCACTTACCGTCATTCAGCGTTTGCCGAGTTGTTTTTCTCGATATTTTGCGAGTGCTGCGCCATTTTGGATCTTGCTGCGGGATCCCGAGGGAGTTTGGCGATCGCGATTACGTCATCGCGCCTTGCCACCTTGCACAGCGGCACGCATCGCGAGAGTTCGCAATTGCGAACACGTAGGTGCGGCGGGCAGCAACAATCTCGCACTCGCAAAATACAGATTTTGCAATTTCGCACAAAAAATCCACCAGCAAACAGCATAAACCTTCAGAAAATTATGATTTTTATCAGAATCACTCCTCAGGTTGACATTTGCCTGCACTTTTTTTAGCAAGGAGTCCATTTTGGAAAGAAGTGCCCCACAGTCTCCAACTTCCTGTTCCTGTACAGCAGGCTCCTCCCAGTGCTTTCTTCATGTGCTGGTCACTTTCATTTGGACCTTGACCTGGAAGGATTACTCTTTGTGGATGCTGCTGGATATTTGGATTTAAGGCCTTTTTGACTTTCTTTGGATCACATTTGGATTAGAAATCAACTTTCACAAGTAAGTTTGTTTGGGGCATTACAGTTGCTTCAACTACAATTTTGGAACTTTTTCAGAACATTAAATAAAATATATTGTGGGTAGCCACAGTATCCAGTAGGACCAGGGTTAGTTATGGGTGCATGATACAACTGTTTTGTTGAATTTAAACATCATTGAGGCCATGGATGGGCTGGGATTGTGCTGAATGTTGTGTTTTTTGTCGATTTTTTGGGGGCTGCTGTTGTGACCTTTTGCCCAGGGGTAGTGAGTGGTGCATGGACTGAGTCTGCCTGTGGGGTCTCTTTAATGTAAACATCCTGGATGGCATTGGATTGTGGTGATTTTTGTGTGTTTTTAGTTTTTTTGGGGGTGTTCTGTTGATGTGGACTGGCCATGTGGGTGGTGGTGGCCATTTTGAGTGCTTGTACAGGCAGGCCCTCCACATGTGCTTGGGGTGCAAGGGGCCATTTTGAAGACAGGCAGTGTCTGAGGCCTGCACTCATTTTGCCTAGCTTTCATCCATTATGCCCAGGGGTAGTGAGTGGTGCATGGGCCTAGTCTTTCTGTGGGGTGTCTTCTTGAATTTAAACATCATTGAGGGCATGTGTGGGCTGGGATTGTGCTGAATTTTGTGGTTTTTGTCGATTTTTTGGGTTGTATAACTGATGTTCCTCTGTCTTCCATTGCTTTTAGGTGCACAATAGAACCACCAGTGCCAGGAAGAAGTCCTGCTGTGGTGTGTGCAGCCCAACATCACGTGTGGCCACAGACAACTCTGCAACTTGTGCAACTGCGGCCTGCTGTTCTGAGTGACATCTGAAGAAGATGGCCCCAAAAAAAAGTTCCCCGTAGCTCCTCTAGCAAGAAAGATGCCAGAAAGGAGCAGAAGAAGCAAGTTAACAAGCAAACTGGTGTGCCGCCCGCCACATTTTTTGGGAATAAAAAAAAAATACGCCTGCAGCAGCAGCGGGATCTGCTGGGGACCAAGCTGGGAGCAGCACCCCTGCTCCATTGGGCTCAGTGCCACCACCACCACGCCAACTTATGTCCAAGCCCTTGAGTGCTGCAGAGGCAGCCAGTCTAGTTGTTCAATCACCATCGACCAGTGATGTTGGCTCATCGCAAGAAAGTAGCAGCAATGTCCCTCAATCAACACAGGTTGTTGTAACTCATCTGACGAGTGTTGAACAACCACAGCCGCAACAACAACCACATGTGCAAGTACAAGCCCAAGTACATGTGGAAGGAGAGGCGGCGCAAGGAGAGGAGCAAGCAGAGGTGCATGGAGCGGCACAAGTGCCCACAATAGTTGTTCCTCCTGAAGTAGGGGCACATCTGGAAATCGACAATCAAGCCGAGGTATCATTCGAGGAAGCCACTCCTCCTGATGATTCATTGTCTTCCAGATCCCTAGCAAGGAAAAGATTAAGGATGGTGTCTACATCTTCAAGCCCACCTCCTTCTGCTGATATGGATCCAACTTGGGAACCAGCACCACTGCCGTCTGAGAGTGAGGCTGAGGCACACCATGATCTGACAAAGGTAGCTAAGCGTAAAAGGAAGGTCGTCAAAACTCTCATAGTTATGGAGTGTGATGACGCTCAACAAGAAGTGGCGTCTACTCCTGCTGCTGAAGACTCTCACGACGACGAAGCAGTCATCACTAACGTCACTGAAGCCCCAGCGGGCATGCAGCAAACAGACATTTTGACCCTAGCCCGACAAGCTGCTGAGCGTGATGATGAAGTCGACGAGGAGGCAATGGGAACACCACAATCATTGAAGTTAACTAGTACACCACCACCTACCGCTTCCATATTTCTTACTCGCCAGAAGGGACCTCCATCCACCTCGACCTCAATTAGTGGTGGGCAAAGTGCACAACGTAGTAAAGTTCGGCAACACACATCCTCCACTTCATCTGGCATTAGCAGCATGACCACCAACAGTATCGCCTCCTCTGGCCCCCCCAGACATTTCAAGTCCGCAGTTTGGGACTTCTTTAGTATTTGCACAAAAAAGGAAAACCGAGCCATTTGTATCATTTGTAAGCTTGGAGGTAGTCGTGGTAAGCTTGGTACCAACTATGGGACTGGAGGCCAGAGAGGTCATCTTGAGAGACAGCACACTGTCCAATGGTTTGCGCACCTAGAGGAGATCAAGAAAGCCCGAATTGCAAGTCGAGAAAACGTTGATGTTCCATCTGATGATGACGAGGAGGAAGAAGCGTCAAACGCTTCACTTACACCCAGTACCCCTGTCAGCACACCCCCTGTGAGCCACACTAAGAGTGTGGGACAGAGTGAGACACCAATGCGAAAAAGTTTATCAGCGAGCGTAACTGGGTCGAAGAAGTCATCATCATCATCCCGTAAAATGGTCCAAGCCAACATTAAAACCATGTTGTTTTCAGACGTGCCATAGGAACGCAACCACCCAATGGTGCGTCTGTATAACAGTAAGCTGGCTAAAATGCTAGCGCTGGATCTTCTCCCTTTTTCTTTTGTAGAAGGGGTTGGTTTTCTAGAATTAGTGGCAGCGCTCTGCCCTAAATAGAAGGTTCCTAGCCGGTTCTATTTTGCCCAAATTGCGGTTCCAGCACTACATGAAGATGTGCTGAAGGTGATTGGGGCAGCTTTGCAGAAGAGTGCTGTTCACACTATACATCTGACAACAGACATGTGGACCAGTGGCGCAGGCACTGATTACATGTGCATCACTGCACACTGAGTCTCTTTTTCAGGGGTTAAAGCAAAGCTAAACGCAGGTGCTGACCTGGACCAAGTTTTTAAAGCTGCTCGGAAACATGCAACACTATCCATGTTTGGCTTGGAGGAACTTCATACAGCAGAAAACATTTTGAATGAGTTTAAGACAAAGGTCTTTGACTGGCTGTCCCCAAAAAAACGCAAGATTGGTTATGTTTCCACGGATAATGGCGCCAATGTAGTTAAGGCCATGGATCTGGGTCACTATTTCAGAGTGCCGTGTGTGGCGCACTGTATCAACCTGGTTGTTAGAAAATTCTTGGATAAAGACAGTCCAGCATGCGAGTTAGTGTTCACCTGCCAAAAAATGTGCAACCATTTCAGCCATTCTTTTAAGGCCCGGAAGCATCTGAGGCGCCTGCTGCATGAACGTCGAATGCCAGTGAAAGCACTCATCCAGGAGGTGCCAACACGTTGGAACTCAACCTTCTACATGCTTGAGCGTCTGTATGAGCAGTTTACGGTACTTGATCTGTATTTCTTAAAACAGGGGACAGCTCAGAAGGACCTGAGGCTAGATGCGGAGCAATTGGAGCTAGTTAAATGCCTGACAGACATGCTTCGTCCTTTTGAGGTCTTCACGCGTGCAGGGAGGACTGTAATTTGGGAAAAGCTATCCCATTGTTGCGCATGCTGGAGCACAAACTGAAGGCGGTGTCTTCTAAGTTTCAAAAAGATGAAGAAAAGCAAGAAGCTTTTGTTTTGTCAGAGAAATTATTAGAGCGCCTACTTGGCGATGAACGTTTTCAAAATATCCACTCAGAACAGCATTACATTTGTGCTACTATTCTGCATCCACGCTACAAAAGGCGCTGGCAGGCAGTGCATTATTTCCTTTTGGTGATGAAGATGTTAGAAAATACAAACATTGGCTAGCCTTGTCAGCCATGAGGTTTGAAAGAGAACGGCAGAAAATTCAAGGTAGAGGCAGTACATCAGCATCAGCAGGCCATCCCCAGTCAAAAGACTCCACTTCTGCACCTGTGGCTGTGGCAGAAGTGACCTCTCAGCCGTTAAAGACACCGGCAACCGGATCATCTGCACCAGACACAACAGAAATATCGAGTGATGAAGAGGATTGGCTTGCTGAGATTGGGTTTGGTTCTCAAAAGGTCCGAGCAAAAAGTAGGCAAAGTGGAAGAACCGTGGAGAACCTTGAGTCGATGGTGCAGGACTATCTGAATGACTCAACAGAGGTCTATGTTAAAGCTGACCCATTGGCGTATTGGCATGGGAAAAAAGAATTGTGGCCAGAGATCACCAACCTGGCTATACATTACTTGTCTTGCCCACTTGCAAGTGTGTCTTCTGAACGTGTTTTCAGTGCTGCTGGTGGCATTGTAACTTGCAAACGGACCCGCCTCTCGCCAAAAAATGTGGAGAGGTTAACAATGATCAAGATGAATGAGCACCTCATACCACCAGATTACAAAGTACCAGAATACACGCCGGAAGAAGACGAGGAGGACAGCAACTTAGATGAGGGAATTTCTTCTCTGTTAGGTGACACTGACCTACTCCTGTCTGAATTTGCAGAGTATGAGGACGAACTCTTATTCCCTGACACCGAGCCCTGAAAATGAGGCAATGATTCAGAAATTTTCTTTTTCGCACTTATTCACTTTTATTCCTGTGTTTCTGTCTTTCTTTGTTTTGCACAGTTAATATAATTAAAACTTTAATCACCTGTACTTTTGCTTTTTCACTCAATGTAGCATTTTCGGGGGCCTGTTTGGGGGGGCTTCCTGGTGTTTGTGGGTGGGTTTCGGGGTCTGGGAGCACTGCTGGGTATGAATACTGTTGATAGCAAGAGGTTTGAAGGAAATCCATGGAGGCAGAGGGGAGTTATGGCCTAGCTGCAGAGCGCGCACTGTGTGATTTTGGAAATTTTCAGAAAAGTGACTATGTCCACATTTTTGTACTTTTGCTTTTTGGCTGTTTGGGGGTCTTCTACTTGTTTTCACCTGGGTTGACGGCTCTGGGGCCATTGCTGGGAAGGTCTAATACCGGATAAAACTGGTTCGGACAACATCCATGAGGAAAAAGTTTTTGCATTTTCTGACTTTTCACTCAATGTAGCGTTTTCGGGAGCCTGTTTGGGGGGCGTCCTGGTGTTTGTGGGTGGGTTTCGGGGTCTGGGAGCACTGCTGGGTATGAATACTGTTGATAGGAAGAGGTTTGAAGGAAATCCATGGAGGCAGAGGGGAGTTAGGGCCTAGCTGCAGAGCGCGCACTGTGTGATTTTGGAAATTTTCAGAAAAGTGACTATGTCCGAATTTTTGTACATTTGCTTTTTGGCTGTTTGGGGGTCTTCTACTTGTTTTCGCCTGGGTTGACGGCTCTGGGGCCATTGCTGGGAAGGTCTAATACCGGATAAAACTGGTTCGGACAACATCCATGAGGAAAAAGTTTTCGCATTTTCTGACTTTTCACTTAATGTAGCGTTTTCGGGGGCCTGTTTGGGGGGCTTCCTGGTGTTTGTGGGTGGGTTTCGGGGTCTGGGAGCACTGCTGGGTATGAAAACTGTTGATAGCAAGAGGTTTGAAGGAAATCCATGGAGGCAGAGGGGAGTTAGGGCCTAGCTGCAGAGCGCGCACTGAGTGATTTTGGAAATTTGCAGAAAAGTGACTATGTCCACATTTTTGTACTTTTTCTTTTTTGCTGTTTGGGGGTCTTCTACTTGTTTTCGCCTGGGTTGACGGCTCTGGGGCCATTGCTGGGAAGGTCTAATACAGGATAAAACTGGTTCGGACAACATCCATGAGGAAAAAGTTTTTTCATTTTCGAACTTTTCACTCAATGTAGCGGTTCGGGGACCTGTTTGGGGGGCTTCCTGGTGTTTGTGGGTGGGATTCGGGGTCTGGGAGCACTGCTGGGTATGAATACTGTTGATAGCAAGAGGTTTGAAGGAAATCCATGGAGGCAGAGGGGAGTTAGGGCCTAGCTGCAGAGCGCGCACTGTGTGATTTTGGAAATTTTCAGAAAAGTGACTATGTCCACATTTTTGTACTTTTGCTTTTTGGCTGTTTGGGGGTCTTATAATTGTTTTCGCCTGGGTTGATGGCTCTGGGGCCATTGCTGGGAAGGTCTAATACCGGATAAAACTGGTTCGGACAACATCCATGAGGAAAACGTTTTTGCATTTTCTGACTTTTCACTTAATGTAGCGTTTTCGGGGGCCTGTTTGGGGGCTTCCTGGTGTTTGTGGGTGGGTTTCGGGGTCTGGGAGCACTGCTGGGTATGAAAACTGTTGATAGCAAGAGGTTTGAAGGAAATCCATGGAGGCAGAGGGGAGTTAGGGCCTAGCTGCAGAGCGCGCACTGAGTGATTTTGGAAATTTGCAGAAAAGTGACTATGTCCACATTTTTGTACTTTTTCTTTTTTGCTGTTTGGGGGTCTTCTACTTGTTTCCGCCTGGGTTGACGGCTCTGGGGCCATTGCTGGGAAGGTCTAATACAGGATAAAACTGGTTCGGACAACATCCATGAGAAAAAAAGTTTTTTCATTTTTGAACTTTTCACTCAATGTAGCGGTTCGGGGACCTGTTTGGGGGGCTTCCTGCTGTTTGTGGGTGGGATTCGGGGTCTGGGAGCACTGCTGGGTATGAATACTGTTGATAGCAAGAGGTTTGAAGGAAATCCATGGAGGCAGAGGGGAGTTAGGGCCTAGCTGCAGAGCGCACACTGTGTGATTTTGGAAATTTTCAGAAAAGTGACTATGTCCACATTTTTGTACTTTTGCTTTTTGGCTGTTTGGGGGTCTTCTACTTGTTTTCGCCTGGGTTGATGGCTCTGGGGCCATTGCTGGGAAGGTCTAATACCGGATAAAACTGGTTCGGACAACATCCATGAGGAAAACGTTTTTGCATTTTCTGACTTTTCACTCAATGTAGCGTTTTCGGGGGCCTGTTTGGGGGGCTTCCTGGTGTTTGTGGGTGGGTTTCGGGGTCTGGGAGCACTGCTGGGTATGAATACTGTTGATATCAAGAGGTTTGAAGGAAATCCATGGAGGCAGAGGGGAGTTAGGGCCTAGCTGCAGAGCGCGCACTGTGTGATTTTGGAAATTTTCAGAAAAGTGACTATGTCCACATTTTTGTACTTTTGCTTTTTGGCTGTTTGGGGGTCTTCTACTTGTTTTCGCCTGGGTTGACGGCTCTGGGGCCATTGCTGGGAAGGTCTAATACCGGATAAAACTGGTTCGGACAACATCCATGAGGAAAAAGTTTTTGCATTTTCTGACTTTTCACTCAATGTAGCGTTTTCAGGGGCCTGTTTGGGGGGGCTTCCTGGTGTTTGTGGGTGGGCTTCGGGGTCTGGGAGCACTGCTGGGTATGAATACTGTTGATATCAAGAGGTTTGAAGGAAATCCATGGAGGCAGAGGGGAGTTAGGGCCTAGCCGCAGAGCGCGCACTGTGTGATTTTGGAAATTTTCAGAAAAGTGACTGTCCACATTTTTGTACTTTTTCTTTTTTGCTGTTTGGGGGTCTTCTACTTGTTTTCGCCTGGGTTGACGGCTCTGGGGCCATTGCTGGGAAGGTCTAATACAGGATAAAACTGGTTCGGACAACATCCATGAGGAGAAAGTTTTTGCATTTTCTGACTTTTCACTCAATGTAGCATTTTCGGGGGCCTGTTTGGGGGGCTTCCTGGTGTTTGTGGGTGGGTTTCGGGGTCTGGGAGCACTGCTGGGTATGAATATTGTTGATAGCAAGAGGTTTGAAGGAAATCCATGGAGGCAGAGGGGAGTTAGGGCCTAGCTGCAGAGGGCGCACTGTGTGATTTTGGAAATTTTCAGAAAAGTGACTGTGTCCACATTTTTGTACTTTTGCTTTTTGGCTGTTTGGGGGTCTTCTACTTGTTTTCGCCTGGGTTGACGGCTCTGGGGCCATTGCTGGGAAGGTCTAATACCGGATAAAACTGGTTCGGACAACATCCATGAGGAAAAAGTTTTTGCATTTTCTGACTTTTCACTTAATGTAGCGTTTTCGGGGGCCTGTTTGGGGGGCTTCCTGGTGTTTGTGGGTGGGTTTCGGGGTCTGGGAGCACTGCTGGGTATGAAAACTGTTGATAGCAAGAGGTTTGAAGGAAATCCATGGAGGCAGAGGGGAGTTAGGGCCTAGCTGCAGAGCGCGCACTGAGTGATTTTGGAAATTTGCAGAAAAGTGACTATGTCCACATTTTTGTACTTTTTCTTTTTTGCTGTTTGGGGGTCTTCTACTTGTTTTCGCCTGGGTTGACGGCTCTGGGGCCATTGCTGGGAAGGTCTAATACAGGATAAAACTGGTTCGGACAACATCCATGAGGAAAAAGTTTTTTCATTTTCGAACTTTTCACTCAATGTAGCGGTTCGGGGACCTGTTTGGGGGGCTTCCTGGTGTTTGTGGGTGGGATTCGGGGTCTGGGAGCACTGCTGGGTATGAATACTGTTGATAGCAAGAGGTTTGAAGGAAATCCATGGAGGCAGAGGGGAGTTAGGGCCTAGCTGCAGAGCGCGCACTGTGTGATTTTGGAAATTTTCAGAAAAGTGACTATGTCCACATTTTTGTACTTTTGCTTTTTGGCTGTTTGGGGGTCTTATAATTGTTTTCGCCTGGGTTGATGGCTCTGGGGCCATTGCTGGGAAGGTCTAATACCGGATAAAACTGGTTCGGACAACATCCATGAGGAAAACGTTTTTGCATTTTCTGACTTTTCACTTAATGTAGCGTTTTCGGGGGCCTGTTTGGGGGCTTCCTGGTGTTTGTGGGTGGGTTTCGGGGTCTGGGAGCACTGCTGGGTATGAAAACTGTTGATAGCAAGAGGTTTGAAGGAAATCCATGGAGGCAGAGGGGAGTTAGGGCCTAGCTGCAGAGCGCGCACTGAGTGATTTTGGAAATTTGCAGAAAAGTGACTATGTCCACATTTTTGTACTTTTTCTTTTTTGCTGTTTGGGGGTCTTCTACTTGTTTCCGCCTGGGTTGACGGCTCTGGGGCCATTGCTGGGAAGGTCTAATACAGGATAAAACTGGTTCGGACAACATCCATGAGAAAAAAAGTTTTTTCATTTTTGAACTTTTCACTCAATGTAGCGGTTCGGGGACCTGTTTGGGGGGCTTCCTGCTGTTTGTGGGTGGGATTCGGGGTCTGGGAGCACTGCTGGGTATGAATACTGTTGATAGCAAGAGGTTTGAAGGAAATCCATGGAGGCAGAGGGGAGTTAGGGCCTAGCTGCAGAGCGCACACTGTGTGATTTTGGAAATTTTCAGAAAAGTGACTATGTCCACATTTTTGTACTTTTGCTTTTTGGCTGTTTGGGGGTCTTCTACTTGTTTTCGCCTGGGTTGATGGCTCTGGGGCCATTGCTGGGAAGGTCTAATACCGGATAAAACTGGTTCGGACAACATCCATGAGGAAAACGTTTTTGCATTTTCTGACTTTTCACTCAATGTAGCGTTTTCGGGGGCCTGTTTGGGGGGCTTCCTGGTGTTTGTGGGTGGGTTTCGGGGTCTGGGAGCACTGCTGGGTATGAATACTGTTGATATCAAGAGGTTTGAAGGAAATCCATGGAGGCAGAGGGGAGTTAGGGCCTAGCTGCAGAGCGCGCACTGTGTGATTTTGGAAATTTTCAGAAAAGTGACTATGTCCACATTTTTGTACTTTTGCTTTTTGGCTGTTTGGGGGTCTTCTACTTGTTTTCGCCTGGGTTGACGGCTCTGGGGCCATTGCTGGGAAGGTCTAATACCGGATAAAACTGGTTCGGACAACATCCATGAGGAAAAAGTTTTTGCATTTTCTGACTTTTCACTCAATGTAGCGTTTTCAGGGGCCTGTTTGGGGGGGCTTCCTGGTGTTTGTGGGTGGGCTTCGGGGTCTGGGAGCACTGCTGGGTATGAATACTGTTGATATCAAGAGGTTTGAAGGAAATCCATGGAGGCAGAGGGGAGTTAGGGCCTAGCCGCAGAGCGCGCACTGTGTGATTTTGGAAATTTTCAGAAAAGTGACTGTCCACATTTTTGTACTTTTTCTTTTTTGCTGTTTGGGGGTCTTCTACTTGTTTTCGCCTGGGTTGACGGCTCTGGGGCCATTGCTGGGAAGGTCTAATACAGGATAAAACTGGTTCGGACAACATCCATGAGGAGAAAGTTTTTGCATTTTCTGACTTTTCACTCAATGTAGCATTTTCGGGGGCCTGTTTGGGGGGCTTCCTGGTGTTTGTGGGTGGGTTTCGGGGTCTGGGAGCACTGCTGGGTATGAATATTGTTGATAGCAAGAGGTTTGAAGGAAATCCATGGAGGCAGAGGGGAGTTAGGGCCTAGCTGCAGAGGGCGCACTGTGTGATTTTGGAAATTTTCAGAAAAGTGACTGTGTCCACATTTTTGTACTTTTGCTTTTTGGCTGTTTGGGGGTCTTCTACTTGTTTTCGCCTGGGTTGACGGCTCTGGGGCCATTGCTGGGAAGGTCTAATACCGGATAAAACTGGTTCGGACAACATCCATGAGGAAAAAGTTTTTGCATTTTCTGACTTTTCACTCAATGTAGCGTTTTCGGGGGCCTGTTTGGGGGGCTTCCTGGTGTTTGTGGGTGGGTTTCGGGGTCTGGGAGCACTGCTGGGTATGAATACTGTTGATAGCAAGAGGTTTGAAGGAAATCCATGGAGGCAGAGGGGAGTTAGGGCCTAGCTGCAGAGCGCGCACTGTGTGATTTTGGAAATTTTCAGAAAAGTGACTATGTCCACATTTTTGTACTTTTGCTTGCTTTTTGGCTGTTTGGGGGTCTTCTACTTGTTTTCGCCTGGGTTGACAGCTCTGGGGCCATTGCTGGGAAGGTCTAATACCGGATAAAACTGGTTCGGACAACATCCATGAGGAAAAAGTTTTTGCATTTTCTGACTTTTCACTCAATGTAGCGTTTTCGGGGGCCTGTTTGGGGGGCTTCCTGGTGTTTGTGGATGGGTTTCGGGGTCTGGGAGCACTGCTGGGTATGAATACTGTTGATAGCAAGAGGTTTGAAGGAAATTCATGGAGGCAGAGGGGAGTTAGGGCCTAGCTGCAGAGCGCGCACTGTGTGTTTTTGGAAATTTTCAGAAAAGTGACTATGTCCACATTTTTGTACTTTTGCTTTTTGGCTGTTTGGGGGTCTTCTACTTGTTTTCGCCTGGGTTGACGGCTCTGGGGCCATTGCTGGGAAGGTCTAACACCGGATAAAACTGGTTCGGACAACATCCATGAGGAGAAAGTTTTTGCATTTTCTGACTTTTCACTCAATGTAGCATTTTCGGGGGCCTGTTTGGGGGGCTTCCTGGTGTTTGTGGGTGGGTTTCGGGGTCTGGGAGCACTGCTGGGTATGAATATTGTTGATAGCAAGAGGTTTGAAGGAAATCCATGGAGGCAGAGGGGAGTTAGGGCCTAGCTGCAGAGGGCGCACTGTGTGATTTTGGAAATTTTCAGAAAAGTGACTGTGTCCACATTTTTGTACTTTTGCTTTTTGGCTGTTTGGGGGTCTTCTACTTGTTTTCGCCTGGGTTGACGGCTCTGGGGCCATTGCTGGGAAGGTCTAATACCGGATAAAACTGGTTCGGACAACATCCATGAGGAAAAAGTTTTTGCATTTTCTGACTTTTCACTCAATGTAGCGTTTTCGGGGGCCTGTTTGGGGGGCTTCCTGGTGTTTGTGGGTGGGTTTCGGCGTCTGGGAGCACTGCTGGGTATGAATTCTGTTGATAGCAAGAGGTTTGAAGGAAATCCATGGAGGCAGAAGGGAGTTAGGGCCTAGCCGCAGAGCGCGCACTGTGTGATTTTGGAAATTTTCAGAAAAGTGACTATGTCCACATTTTTGTACTTTTGCTTTTTGGCTGTTTAGGGGTCTTCTACTTGTTTTCGCCTGGGTTGACGGCTCTGGGGCCATTGCTGGGAAGGTCTAATACCGGATAAAACTGGTTCGGACAACATCCATGAGGAAAAAGTTTTTGCATTTTCTGACTTTTCACTCAATGTAGCGTTTTCGGGAGCCTGTTTGGGGGGCTTCCTGGTGTTTGTGGGTGGGTTTCGGGGTCTGGGAGCACTGCTGGGTATGAATACTGTTGATAGCAAGAGGTTTGAAGGAAATCCATGGAGGCAGAGGGAAGTTAGGGCCTAGCTGCAGAGCGCGCACTGTGTGATTTTGGAAATTTTCAGAAAAGTGACTATGTCCACATTTTTGTACATTTGCTTTTTGGCTGTTTGGGGGTCTTCTACTTGTTTTCGCCTGGGTTGACGGCTCTGGGGCCATTGCTGGGAAGGTCTAATACCGGATAAAACTGGTTCGGACAACATCCATGAGGAAAAAGTTTTTGCATTTTCTGACTTTTCACTCAATGTAGCGTTTTCAGGGGCCTGTTTGGGGGGGCTTCCTGGTGTTTGTGGGTGGGCTTCGGGGTCTGGGAGCACTGCTGGGTATGAATACTGTTGATATCAAGAGGTTTGAAGGAAATCCATGGAGGCAGAGGGGAGTTAGGGCCTAGCCGCAGAGCGCGCACTGTGTGATTTTGGAAATTTTCAGAAAAGTGACTGTCCACATTTTTGTACTTTTTCTTTTTTTCTGTTTGGGGGTCTTCTACTTGTTTTCGCCTGGGTTGACGGCTCTGGGGCCATTGCTGGGAAGGTCTAATACAGGATAAAACTGGTTCGGACAACATCCATGAGGAAAAAGTTTTTTCATTTTCGAACTTTTCACTCAATGTAGCGGTTCGGGGACCTGTTTGGGGGGCTTCCTGGTGTTTGTGGGTGGGATTCGGGGTCTGGGAGCACTGCTGGGTATGAATACTGTTGATAGCAAGAGGTTTGAAGGAAATCCATGGAGGCAGAGGGGAGTTAGGGCATAGCTGCAGAGCGCGCACTGTGTGATTTTGGAAATTTTCAGAAAAGTGACTGTCCACATTTTTGTACTTTTGCTTTTTGGCTGTTTGGGGGTCTTCTACTTGTTTTCGCCTGGGTTGACGGCTCTGGGGCCATTGCTGGGAAGGTCTAATACCGGATAAAACTGGTTCGGACAACATCCATGAGGAAAAAGTTTTTGCATTTTCTGACTTTTCACTCAATGTAGCGTTTTCGGGGGCCTGTTTGGGGGGCTTCCTGGTGTTTGTGGGTGGGTTTCGGGGTCTGGGAGCACTGCTGGGTATGAATACTGTTGATAGCAAGAGGTTTGAAGGAAATCCATGGAGGCAGAGGGGAGTTAGGGCCTAGCTGCAGAGCGCGCACTGTGTGATTTTGAAAATTTTCAGAAAAGTGACTATGTCCACATTTTTGTACTTTTGCTTGCTTTTTGGCTGTTTGGGGGTCTTCTACTTGTTTTCGCCTGGGTTGACGGCTCTGGGGCCATTGCTGGGAAGGTCTAATACCGGATAAAACTGGTTCGGACAACATCCATGAGGAAAAAGTTTTTGCATTTTCTGACTTTTCACTCAATGTAGCGTTTTCGGGGGCCTGTTTGGGGGGCTTCCTGGTGTTTGTGGATGGGTTTCGGGGTCTGGGAGCACTGCTGGGTATGAATACTGTTGATAGCAAGAGGTTTGAAGGAAATTCATGGAGGCAGAGGGGAGTTAGGGCCTAGCTGCAGAGCGCGCACTGTGTGATTTTGGAAATTTTCAGAAAAGTGACTATGTCCACATTTTTGTACTTTTGCTTTTTGGCTGTTTGGGGTTCTTCTACTTGTTTTCGCCTGGGTTGACGGCTCTGGGGCCATTGCTGGGAAGGTCTAACCCCGGATAAAACTGGTTCGGACAACATCCATGAGGAAAAAGTTTTTGCATTTTCTGACTTTTCACTCAATGTAGCATTTTCGGGGGCCTGTTTGGGGGGCTTCCTGGTGTTTGTGGGTGGGTTTCGGGGTCTGGGAGCACTGCTGGGTATGAATATTGTTGATAGCAAGAGGTTTGAAGGAAATCCATGGAGACAGAGGGGAGTTAGGGCCTAGCTGCAGAGGGCGCACTGTGTGATTTTGGAAATTTTCAGAAAAGTGACTATGTCCACATTTTTGTACTTTTGCTTTTTGGCTGTTTAGGGGTCTTCTACTTGTTTTCGCCTGGGTTGACGGCTCTGGGGCCATTGCTGGGAAGGTCTAATACCGGATAAAACTGGTTCGGACAACATCCATGAGGAAAAGGTTTTTGCATTTTCTGACTTTTCACTCAATGTAGCGTTTTCGGGAGCCTGTTTGGGGGGCTTCCTGGTGTTTGTGGGTGGGTTTCGGGGTCTGGGAGCACCGCTGGGTATGAATACTGTTGATAGCAAGAGGTTTGAAGGAAATCCATGGAGGCAGAGGGAAGTTAGGGCCTAGCTGCAGAGCGCGCACTGTGTGATTTTGGAAATTTTCAGAAAAGTGACTATGTCCACATTTTTGTACATTTGCTTTTTGGCTGTTTGGGGGTCTTCTACTTGTTTTCGCCTGGGTTGACGGCTCTGGGGCCATTGCTGGGAAGGTCTAATACCGGATAAAACTGGTTCGGACAACATCCATGAGGAAAAAGTTTTTGCATTTTCTGACTTTTCACTTAATGTAGCGTTTTCGGGGGCCTGTTTGGGGGGCTTCCTGGTGTTTGTGGGTGGGTTTCGGGGTCTGGGAGCACTGCTGGGTATGAAAACTGTTGATAGCAAGAGGTTTGAAGGAAATCCATGGAGGCAGAGGGGAGTTAGGGCCTAGCTGCAGAGCGCGCACTGTGATTTTGGAAATTTTCAGAAAAGTGACTATGTCCACATTTTTGTACTTTTTCTTTTTTGCTGTTTGGGGGTCTTCTACTTGTTTTCGCCTGGGTTGACGGCTCTGGGGCCATTGCTGGGAAGGTCTAATACAGGATAAAACTGGTTCGGACAACATCCATGAGGAAAAAGTTTTTTCATTTTCGAACTTTTCACTCAATGTAGCGGTTCGGGGACCTGTTTGGGGGGCTTCCTGGTGTTTGTGGGTGGGATTCGGGGTCTGGGAGCACTGCTGGGTATGAATACTGTTGATAGCAAGAGGTTTGAAGGAAATCCATGGAGGCAGAGGGGAGTTAGGGCCTAGCTGCAGAGCGCGCACTGTGTGATTTTGGAAATTTTCAGAAAAGTGACTGTCCACATTTTTGTACTTTTGCTTTTTGGCTGTTTGGGGGTCTTCTACTTGTTTTCGCCTGGGTTGACGGCTCTGGGGCCATTGCTGGGAAGGTCTAATACCGGATAAAACTGGTTCGGACAACATCCATGAGGAAAAAGTTTTTGCATTTTCTGACTTTTCACTCAATGTAGCGTTTTCGGGGGCCTGTTTGGGGGGCTTCCTGGTGTTTGTGGGTGGGTTTCGGGGTCTGGGAGCACTGCTGGGTATGAATACTGTTGATAGCAAGAGGTTTGAAGGAAATCCATGGAGGCAGAGGGGAGTTAGGGCCTAGCTGCAGAGCGCGCACTGTGTGATTTTGGAAATTTTCAGAAAAGTGACTATGTCCACATTTTTGTACTTTTGCTTGCTTTTTGGCTGTTTGGGGGTCTTCGTCTTGTTTTCGCCTGGGTTGACGGCTCTGGGGCCATTGCTGGGAAGGTCTAATACCGGATAAAACTGGTTCGGACAACATCCATGAGGAAAAAGTTTTTGCATTTTCTGACTTTTCACTCAATGTAGCGTTTTCGGGGGCCTGTTTGGGGGGCTTCCTGGTGTTTGTGGATGGGTTTCGGGGTCTGGGAGCACTGCTGGGTATGAATACTGTTGATAGCAAGAGGTTTGAAGGAAATTCATGGAGGCAGAGGGGAGTTAGGGCCTAGCTGCAGAGCGCGCACTGTGTGATTTTGGAAATTTTCAGAAAAGTGACTATGTCCACATTTTTGTACTTTTGCTTTTTGGCTGTTTGGGGGTCTTCTACTTGTTTTCGCCTGGGTTGACGGCTCTGGGGCCATTGCTGGGAAGGTCTAACACCGGATAAAACTGGTTCGGACAACATCCATGAGGACAAAGTTTTTGCATTTTCTGACTTTTCACTCAATGTAGCATTTTCGGGGGCCTGTTTGGGGGGCTTCCTGGTGTTTGTGGGTGGGTTTCCGGGTCTGGGAGCACTGCTGGGTATGAATATTGTTGATAGCAAGAGGTTTGAAGGAAATCCATGGAGGCAGAGGGGAGTTAGGGCCTAGCTGCAGAGCGCGCACTGTGTGATTTTGGAAATTTTCAGAAAAGTGACTATGTCCACATTTTTGTACTTTTGCTTTTTGGCTGGTTGGGGGTCTTCTACTTGTTTTCGCCTGGGTTGACGGCTCTGGGGCCATTGCTGGGAAGGTCTAATACCGGATAAAACTGGTTCGGACAACATCCATGAGGAAAAAGTTTTTGCATTTTCTGACTTTTCACTCAATGTAGTGTTTTCGGGGGCCTGTTTGGGGGGCTTCCTGGTGTTTGTGGGTGGGTTTCGGCGTCTAGGAGCACTGCTGGGTATGAATTCTGTTGATAGCAAGAGGTTTGAAGGAAATCCATGGAGGCAGAGGGGAGTTAGGGCCTAGCTGCAGAGCGCGCACTGAGTGATTTTGGAAATTTTCAGAAAAGTGACTATGTCCACATTTTTGTACTTTAGCTTTTTGGCTCTTTGGGGGTCTTCTACTTATTTTCGCCTGGGTTGACGGCTCTGGGGCCATTGCTGGGAAGGTCTAATACCGGATAAAACTGGTTCGGACAACATCCATGAGAAAAAAGGTTTTGCATTTTCTGACTTTTCACTCAATGTAGCGTTTTCGGGGGCCTGTTTGGGGGGCTTCCTGGTGTTTGTGGGTGGGTTTTGGGGTCTGGGAGCACTGCTGGGTATGAATACTGTTGATATCAAGAGGTTTGAAGGAAATCCATGTAGGCAGAGGGGAGTTAGGGCCTAGCTGCAGAGCGCGCACTGTGATTTTGGAAATTTTCAGAAAAGTGACTATGTCCACATTTTTGTACTTTTGCTTTTTGGCTTTTTGGGGGTCTTCTACTTGTTTTCGCCTGGGTTGACAGCTCTGGGGCCATTGCTGGGAAGGTCTAATACCGGATAAAACTGGTTCGGACAACATCCATGCGGGAAAGCCTTTTGGCACTTTTTGTAACTTAGGGTTCGTTAGGGTTAGCCCTAGCAGCAGGATTGCTTTTTTTCCTGGGGTGTTCTTGATTTTTGCAACTGAGTTCTGGGGTCTTAGAGCACTCGTGGGAATGTGTAATTTTGGTTGCAAGTGATTTGAAGAAAATCCATGGTGGGAAAGGGGGGATCACTTACTCTGTGAGAGACACTTAGTGTTGAAAACATTTATCCATTTACACTTAAAGAAAGAAAATGACACAGACCTAAGTTTCAGGAAAACAAACTTACTGTTAAACCCCCACCCACCAGACTCAAAAGCAGTAAAAAAACAGGTATGCTCAGATAAAGTTTCAAAAAGTATATTTGTATAGCCCTAACAAAATAATCTCCTGCAAGACCCTCCCTAACCCCAACGATTGTCCTTCAAAAGTCCCAAAAAGAACCCAACTCCCAAATCCCACCCCCAAAAGTCTCTAAAAAAGGGGCAAGGGACACTACGGCAGGATGCTGTTCACTGTAGCGGCCAGGGCATCATACTCCTTGCGGAGGGTGGCATGGTCGAAGCGGAGGCCCTCCACCGAGTTCTTATAAGTTAAGACCTCCTGCTCCAAGTAGGACACTCTGAAGGATAAGCGGCGCTGGCGTGCCTTGCAACTCCTGTGGGGGGCAGCTGATGTCTTTGCTGCTCGGCGGTGGCGGTTGGCTTTGGTAGCCCGGCTCCGTACCGCTGGAACACTGTGCTGGCTGGCTGCCCGTGTGGGCCCGGAGGAGGATGCAGCTGTCGCAGTAGATGTACTAGTAGACTGCGTGTCCTCCTCCTCCTCCAGGGCCAGCAGCCGCCGATATTCGGCGACAGTGGCATCCAGCCTCCGTTGCCGGGCCATTCGAGCCTGCTCCTTCCTTGATGGTTTGTTGGATTTGGAAGGAGCAACTATATAAAGAAAGAAAGACATAGGGGGTCATTAGGATTGCGGATTTTCCGCATCCTCGGGGCCGGCGGAAGGCACCGCCGGCCCAGAGGATGCAAATAAACCGCAGCGGACTGACCAAAGATCCACCGCCACATTAGGATGGCTGGTGGGTCCTGGTTTCCGTCTGCAGCTTTTCTGCCGCGGCTGGCTTACAACCGCGGCGGAAAAGCTCTAATATGGTGATGGTGTCTGTCAGACACCGTCCACCATATTAGGATGGCCTGTAAAGTATGCTTTTCCGCGGCGGGTTTTCTGCCGTGGAAAAGCATACGGAACTTCACTGCGGGGGCCCGTTGCCCCCAGGTGAAGGGGGGGTGGGGGGTGCACATGGGGGGTACCTATGGTACCCCCCTGCATTTGCATGCAGAAAGCGGCAGGCACCGCGCGGTGCCTGCCTCTTACTGCATGCAAATGCAATGCGTGCATTTTTAACATTGCGGCGGGTGCAGCTTGAAGCTCCACCCGCCGCAATGTTAAAAATAGAGGATGTGACCGCAACCCTTGCGGTCACATCCTAATTGCACAGGAGGGAACTCCGCATGCCATGCGGAGGTTCCCTCCTGCTCTGTTGCGTCCGTCCGCGATCCTAATGACCCCCATAGTCTGTAACCAATGCTCTTAAGATTAACACAAAATGATTGAGCAGAAAGTTGTGTCACAGTACAACTAGCGTTATGACACAACAAGGGAAACCCAAAAGGAATCACGCTAGGGTCCTTGGGTAGTAAGCTATTTTACAGAACAGGGGGCCCTAGACATTTGAGGATTGAGGTAAATAATAGACATATACTAAATAGTGTATATGACCTCTGCCCAGCCGGACAGGTCTTTTAATAGTCAAAGTTTTTTAAAGTTAATCTGTATAGAAACAGTTGTACAAAAGTGGGCACAGCCTGTGACCCACAGGGAACAAGGACAAAACAAGTGACACAAACAATTATGTAGAGACGCTGAAAAGCGGTCTGTACTCATTCCATAGTAATACAGACTGGTTTACAATTACAGCAACCCATTGTTGTTAAGGAATTAAGAAATCAGGTCAACATATGGTGCATTTAAGTCGACAACGTTTCGATGCAATTTACAACATACTTGCATCATCATCAGGACAAGAAAATATATATGTCATGTTTGTCTTTGAAATTGGTTACTATCACCAAACCTTTTTTTCGCGAGTTTACATAATGCACAAAGAAGGGGAGAAACAAAAATTAGGAAAATCAAGAAAAGATCATTAGAAATGACTAGGCATGGAAACATTTCATCATATAAATAACAACAGTCCCCAGCTTATAACATAGTGCTGTGTGGAGGAACTGGGTCCAGTTTAGTGCAATGGGGCACATGCTAGTGAATAAAACCATGCACAGGTGTGCGTTTTAAAAGAATGGCGCAGTGATAAGAACTATTTAAAAAAATTATTATGCAAGTCAAGGGCACGTGGATAGTTATAGGAAGTGAAAAAACGGCGCAATTATCCAAGTGTCCTATTTAGGGTGACTATATATACACAGCTTGTGGCACCGGGCGCCAGGAGAATTGGTGAGTGTGTGTCGGGCTGAAGGTCTGATGTGAAATCGGCGCAGTGAGGGAAAATAAGTGTTGGAAGCGGCGCAGTGTCAGTGGGAAATTGCTAGTCAACCTGACTTGAATTGTCAAAAAGGGGGGGCGCAGTGGTTACCTCCTATCAGTTCAGAAGGGCTCCATAGCTTCTAGAGATATGTCTAACTAAAAACTTCTTTCTCTTCGAAG
This sequence comes from Lissotriton vulgaris, assembly GCF_964263255.1. Classification (NCBI taxonomy): domain Eukaryota; kingdom Metazoa; phylum Chordata; class Amphibia; order Caudata; family Salamandridae; genus Lissotriton; species Lissotriton vulgaris. Next base: position 1,271,934,056 of record NC_141689.1, read on the forward strand.
GACAATTCTACGGGCAAGTCCGTGGAACTTCCATGGGGGCTGTTTTTGCCCCCAACCTAGCAATTCTTTATATGGACCACATTGAGAACTACACCATCCTTGATTCATCTAACCCCTTCCACAGTGGCATCAGCCTGTGGAAGCGGTATATTGATGACATTTTTATGATCTGGAAAGACTCAGACACTTCCCCAGACCAACTTACACATTGGCTATGTAACAATAGTGGAGGGCTTAAATTCACTATGACAACCAGCAAAGAATCCCTGCCTTTTCTAGACCTCGAAATAAAACACTCTGAGGGACGACTAATAACCAAACTCCACCGAAAACCAACAGAAAGGAATACCCTTTTAAACTACACAAGCCATCACCCTCGTGCCCTAAAAGATTCATTGCCTTACTCGCAATTCTTACGCATCCGCAGGAATTGCTATTACAAACAGGATTATTTCACAGAAGCTAAAACACTAAGCTATAAACTTAGAAACCGAGGCTATCCACGAAAACTAGTAAGGCGCTCCATGAAAAGAGCATGGTACTGTCCTAGGGAGACATTACTAGAACCCCGCACCAAACAAAACCCAGAAAGAATTACATGTGTGACCACATTTTCCCCAGCATCAAATGCCATCAAGAAGAGTGTCCTTAAACATTGGCCAGTTCTAAATGCTGGCATTCTCAACCTAGAACGACCTATGTTCGCTTTTAAAAGAGCAAAGAACATAAAGGACCATTTGGTCTGTGCCTCACTTCCACAATCTGATTCAAGGAATACCCTAAATGATTTATGGAACTTACCAACCCTTAAAGGCCACGCAAGGTGTGGCCAATGTGTTTCATGTGAGTCAACTATAGAAGGCAAAATATTTAATTTCGGTACAATCAGATATGAAAGGCACTACTTTACGAACTGTAATTCACAAAATGTGGTGTACGCAATTTTCTGCCCCTGCATGTTAATATACATAGGACAGACCAGCCAAAAGATCAAGCTCCGGATGGGACAACATAGAAGCCGGATTAGGTGCCAAACCATCAATGCACCCTTAGTGGAACACTTTATGGAAAAAGGGCACACAGAGAATGACTTCTCATGGACAGTGATTACGCAGGTAAAACCGCCCCCGAGAGGAGCAGATATCTCCCAACTGCTGAACAAAATGGAACTCCACTGGATCCTGAGAACTGACAGTATCCGTACAGGACTAAACAGAGTTGAGGACTGGACCTCCTTGTTATGAAACTATAATATAACGGTATAAGCTCTGAATATGTTGAGAATGTTTATGTTTTGAACCTATGTCCACTGAGCACCTTCACCCCACTTGCGCCGTATCACCATCACTACCACTTGATAACCTTATGGCTAGTCACTCTTGCGTTACTCTGCACCAAATAAACGTAAATTCGTTCTGTGCCTTGCTCTATTATTTATAAACGTGTAGCAAGCCTCTGATATCCCCAATAAACGGTCAGCTAGCCACCTCAATCCCTATTTAATCACAGCTCCTGCAGCTGTAATAACCTATTACTAACCCATTATAAGATGGCGGCCGAAGTCACTTACGCCGGCATTCAGTCCTTCTTTTACTATAAGTACGTAGTCCTTCCTCTATTATAAGTACGCGCTGCTTGCATCAGCTCAGTAGCGATCGCCGCCAGAACCCCGTTGTCCAGCCATCGTGCTACAACCCACTGTAAGTACCGCCCCTCGCGCCTTGTCTTGATTAGAGATCACCGTTTAGAGAAACAACTAATGGCTAGCCTTCTCCCCGCCAGATCCCTCATACGACGTATTAACCAGGACCAGTCTCTTCGAATGGCCTAATTAAGTAAGTTTGGTTAAGTGTCTTGGTTTTCCGTGAAACCCGATCACACCCTCAGTCCTCCTAATTAAATATTCCCCTTGTTTCAGCCCCTCATTTATTCTGACGAAAATGCAACTATCGTGAGTATCTAATATCGCCACGAATTACTTCGAGTGCGTGCCTTGCAAACACGGCATCTTTTTTAACGATCTGACTTTTGCTCTTATTAGTGACCCCTGCCTGCACTAGTGGTTAAAGCTGTGCGGAATACATATGGAGCCCTTCTGAACTGATAGGAGGTAACCACTGCGCCCCCCCTTTTTGACAATTCAAGTCAGGTTGACTAGCAATTTCCCACTGACACTGCGCCGCTTCCAACACTTATTTTCCCTCACTGCGCCGATTTCACATCAGACCTTCAGCCCGACACACACTCACCAATTCTCCTGGCGCCCGGTGCCACAAGCTTGTGTATATATAGTCACCCTAAATAGGACACTTGGATAATTGCGCCGTTTTTTCACTTCCTATAACTATCCACATGCCCTTGACTTGCATAATAATTTTTTTAAATAGTTCTTATCACTGCGCCATTCTTTTAAAACGCACACCTGTGCATGGTTTTATTCACTAGCATGTGCCCCATTGCACTAAACTGGACCCAGTTCCTCCACACAGCACTATGTTATAAGCTGGGGACTGTTGTTATTTATATGATGAAATGTTTCCATGCCTAGTCATTTCTAATGATCTTTTCTTGATTTTCCTAATTTTTGTTTCTCCCCTTCTTTGTGCATTATGTAAACTCGCGAAAAAAAGGTTTGGTGATTGTAACCAATTTCAAAGACAAACATGACATATATATTTTCTTGTCCTGATGATGATGCAAGTATGTTGTAAATTGCATCGAAACGTCGTCGACTTAAATGCACCATATGTTGACCTGATTTCTTAATTCCTTAACAACAATGGGTTGCTGTAATTGTAAACCAGTCTGTATTACTATGGAATGAGTACAGACCGCTTTTCAGCGTCTCTACATAATTGTTTGTGTCACTTGTTTTGTCCTTGTTCCCTGTGGGTCACAGGCTGTGCCCACTTTTGTACAACTGTTTCTATACAGATTAACTTTAAAAAACTTTGACTATTAAAAGACCTGTCCGGCTGGGCAGAGGTCATATACACTATTTAGTATATGTCTATTATTTACCTCAATCCTCAAATGTCTAGGGCCCCCTGTTCTGTAAAATAACAGTACAACTAGCAACTTGAAAGCACAGTACATAACTATTGAGGCCAGTATCTATCTAACCTCCCACTTCTTCATCCTTGCTCTAACATTAGTGGGAGTTTAAGGAACAAATTCTACGAGCACTATGGACTTCCATTACAGTCGACTATGACAGTACACCAGTCTTATTCTTCTTCTTCTCTCTTGTTTAGTAAAATTGGTACGTTATCTTCTGCAAGCCGGCATAATGCCAGCGCAGTGAACTTGCACCCGAGAAAAACAGATGCACACCATGATGAGTGACACAGACTTGCGTTACTGTACCGGTACAGTACATGCAGGTGGTGAAGCTCATATTTTTCTATTACAGGTTGCACTGAGAATACTCTGTTAAAAGGGCTACTGCTTAATTAATTTAACTTTCACCCTACAGTGCAAATGAGTACTAGAGAAGGAAAAAGAAGAAACTAAATAATCTGATTATCTATCACTTCACATGGGATGTATTTGATTACATATGGGATGACTTTAGGTGCTTTGCTTTTTATTGAGTGAACAGTGATACACCCACACATGAATGACTTACTACCAAATTAAATTTATTAAGAGAGGTAGGGAGTGTCCACCATAATAACCGGATATATGCTGTGCTTGCAGTTGCAATACAAACTACTGCTACTATTCATGGTAGTATTTGGACAAAATTCTAAGTTCTTTTCCTTGCCTTTCCTACACTGGAACGGACGTGCGGGTGCGGTGTTACATGATCTTCAAAGTAACACTTTGTTCATCCAGTGACCATCTACTCTCTCTAGATACACATATGCTATCTAAGAGTCAGATAGTACCATGATCCAGGCATCCATCCATTCAAAGTATATGCACACATACAGTTTCTGTTTTACCCACCAAGGCTGTTCTCCTTCCACCCATCCTTGCTTCATCATTCACCCAGCCATGCACCATACCATATTCTTTCCTTCCCAGCCACCTCGGGGACCAAGCAAACACATATCATTCTTCTTTGCCAGTCATCATTAAATTTCTCGTCCTTCCACACTTACTTACACCCTTCTTTCGCTTTTCGTTCATCCCATCCATCAAGTTCATCTCAGATCTGATTGGGATTCTTCTCGCCAAAAACTTCACAGCTAAGTCGAAGTAAGTTTAGAGGAGGCTACTACCTGGTTGATTTATAATACACCCGTGCAGAAAGCACACTCTGCCGTCTTCAATCTCAATAAGTAAGGAATATATAGCTTACCTCTGCCCGCCACCACCGTGTGAACCCTCACAGGCACATTGCTGGTGTCCTCCGGCACTTGCACCGCATCCTCCCCAGAAGTGTCCTCCTCATCCACTACCACCACCTCCGTGCTGGTCCCGCCACCAGATGTTCCACCTACAAAGTACATTTAAGATTGTTAGAATATACCACTCACTACTATATAATATTTGGTCTAGGAATAAAGAAATGTAAAAAAACCAGAAAACAATGTAATAATTTGTGACTGTCTAATCTAAAGTAAAAATATTCCTTTTTCCAGGGAAGGCTCAGTGCATAGAGCTATTGCTGACTAGAATGGGAGTCCAATGGAATTGCCAAATGTGCAATCTTAGTTAGCTACATAGACAGACTAAAAAGAATAATCTAGTAATACCACAGGGAGTCATAGTCGAGGCAGGATAAGAATTTAGATACAGTCTACAAGAAGAACAAAGACGGTTTAGAAAAAATCGAATGAGGAACGCTAGGAAAAAATAGGTACTCTATATTAAAATGAAAACTTACTGGGGCCAGCAAAGGAGCCCTCGCCTGGCCGATCCTGCCCTTGTACAGCAGCAGCAGCAACCACCTCCTCCTCTGTCCTCTTGCCCCTGGGGGGAGCTGATGTACAACATGAAAGAAAGAAAGACACGAAAACATGGATGATTGTTGTCAACCAAATCAAACATTTCAAAAGAACAATAACAAAATATTTTGGCGAAATAGCAAATAGACAACTATTCCACGGGATATATTGACCGATCCCATGTGGTCTACTACGTTATTAGTATTGCTTGATTTGCGGACCGTCGACTTTGAAAGTTCTTATGTAACTCACTAAACAAACTACTAAAAAGGTTCGCCTAGGACTGGCAGGCAGCAGTCCGTAGCACGCAAAGTGACAGACAAAGTCCATCGTGATTGCAGATCAGCGACAACACTAAATAGTTTCCTACTACATTAACCAGTCATTAAAATACTCAAACTCTCAATCCTCCACCACTATTTCTTCTTATTGCCATGTGTACAAAAGAAGGACTAAACTGGAGTCTGTAGGGGCTGATTTAGAAGCCCCTTGCGGCTCTTTTGCTCCATTCTTGCGTGACTTTTGTGAAGCAGCGGCAGGACAAAAGAGGCGCATGGTGCGGCGTATATTAACAACGTGACGCATATGGGAGATGCATCACGTTGTAAAGCCCTGCGCCATCAGGGGGCGTTCCGGCGCAAGGGAAGGGCGTTCCTGCGCAGGAACGCATCCTAAAAGTGGCTGAGTGACATCTACAAGATTTTAATCGGTCACTTTGAGGACAATGATGCGTGACTCAAACCCTGCGCCTGCTTGAAGCAGACATACGGCTTGACGCAGCATTGGGGAGATAGAGCACCCCAGAGCATTGCTGGAGCTGCACCATCGTTGCGACGCAACTCCAGCAATGCGCCGCCTTTATGGCACAGAAGCGTAACGCTTCGGTGACGTTTTCGGCACATGGTGCGCCGTATTGTAAATAGGGTGCACCATGGGTGGTGGTGGCGTGGCGCACAATTACTGGCGCATCCCTGCTACTTTGCAGGGATGCACCGGTAATTAAATATCTGACCCTTAGTGTCTAGCATTACACAGTTCTTTAAACTACACTCAGGCATAATTTCACAGGCCAATGAAATGAACACAAAATCGAAAACAAATAAGCATAGTAGCAGCGCAACTGAGAAGGAGAGCAGTGCACCTGAAATGCACAGAAGATTTTGAAATATAATCTACCTACAATGTAATCGGCAGCATTATTGCTCTTGGTAAAAAACAAAAATTTGCAAGATAATAACACACAGAGCAGGAGAAAACAGAGTAGTAAAAAAATAGCTACTAATACTCACCAAGCCCTGGGATCTCAAGGCCGAGCAGGTCCAGCAGATCGCGTTCCCTGTCCAGGAGATCTGTCCAACGGTGGGTGACTTGGTTGTAGGTGCGCCGGACCCGAGATTGTTGGTACATGGACCGGCACACCTTCTCCCACCGCTTCCGGCGATCCCGGAGCCCGTATCCGCTAGCGACCTTGCCACCTGCCATGATGGTCCTGGGGAGGCGGCGCTGAACATAAAAAACTAGTGCGGCCACCTCATCCACGCTGAAGATCTCCCGGGGCGCGACATTCTCCCCCCTCAAACACCCGCACGGGAGCCGGGCACGGGGTGCGGGACCCTTCCCTTTCGCGGGCTGCTTCCCGACTCCCTTCACCATGGTCTGGGCAGAAAGGAAGCTAAATAATAAAGAAGAAATAGAATAGGGAAGAAGAAAAGAAAAGAGTTTAAAAAAATAGTTTAAAATTAACAAAAAGTAGCAGAAAACACAAAAATATAGAGCTAGAAAAATAGAGGGATAGATAATAAGTAAAATAGATCAAAAAAAACTTCAAACAAGCAAAGGATGGCAGAGATTCAGAGAGGATACAGATTCAGAAAGCATGCCCAGAACCATATGAATGAATGAGAAACAAGATGGCCGCGCCCGTTCACGACCGCGTGGGTAAGTTCGCGCAAGATTTTCCTCGCGAGCACACGCGAAATTGTACTAGCAAGCCGCACACTTTGCGAGATTACACTTGCGGCCGGAAACGGAATTATGTCACGCAAACAAGATGGCCGCACCCATGAACGACCGCTAGGGTAACTTCGCAAACCTGTGATGATGAACCAGATGTAGAAACAACATAGTCGCGGCCGTTGCGAGCCGACAAGTAAGTTCGCAATTGCGAACTGGTACACAAACCTCGCAAACTGGCAGAAACCCTTGCGAACAAAAAAAAAAAAAGATCCGCAAATTCGCGGGAGTTCGCGGATTTTGCGGATTGCCAATCCGTAAATACGCAAGTTCGCGGATTGCCAATCCGCAAAATCCACCCGTGCTTACTCTTCAGGACATAGTAGTTGTCAGCATCCTGTTCACTAACTGTCTGGAGCTTATATTTGCCTTTGTCTGCAAAGGAGAGCCACAAAGTTGCTGCCCACTGACTCTGTGGTACCTGCTGCACTTTGCTGGCCCTCTCCAAAGCAGTTCTCCACTTGTGGATGTCATCCCCATCTTTATAGGGAGGGACAATTTTGCTCAGGTTTCTATGGCCATGAGACCTTTCCCTATTTATAGGTACTATGCTGCCACAAGTGGGCTCTAGCCCACACAATGTCCTCTCTCTTTCAAGAGCCAGGGTCTCTTTAGCAAGGGCAACATCTTGCGTCTTGATTCTAAGCTTAGATTCCTTCCTCCTATCTTTATGCTCTCTTCTCTGAGGGGAAGTCATCCTCCTTAGAGCTGAGGCCCTGGACCCTACTGATGAGTCAGAAGCTGTGGTGGTGAGCCTCAGCAAGGCCTACCAGTGCAAGGGGTTCGCCCTTCTCTGCACAGAGTCCTCAGACCAATAGAACAGAAGTTGGCACGGAAACTGTAATAGAAAATACAAAGTATATTAAACCTCATGTGGTGGAACTTCAGTCACACAGTACCCTTCGGTAATGTATTACGTAGCACACTGAATGGAAGGAGCATGGTCCTTTTATACCCACACAGGGGCTCAAAAGAAGGCCATACAAGTACAAAATGCCGGTTTTAGGTACATATATGGTCATACAGAAGATGCACAGTCAACAAGTGGGAGGAGTTAACAGTTGCTAATCCTGGTAAACACATCCTGACAGTTACACACTAGTAACAGCTGCAAGGACAGCTGTAAGCTCAACTAAGCATGTGCGAAGCAGAAGAGGCTAAATATATCTTATCTCCAGGCAGATTTCAAGAGCAGAGAACAGTAAGGTTCGGACAGAGCACATGGCACGCATGTGGTAGCATAAGGAAGACAAAATGGCTGCCAGAAATACAAAATGGATTCCACAAAATGGTCAAGATAATCTCTAAATACAGGATGGCTTCTGCTAATCTAATCACTGCCAAATTACAACTAAGTGTCAGACCCACTGGAAAGGGATCTGGCTCTTCTGTTCCCATGATTAGGCCTAAATGGGGGTTAGAGGGAGGCCTGTTCTAGCCTTCTCCACCTCCAGTTAGTCCTGTGTTGCCCAGGTCAGGTTCACCAACCTCATTCTGGTCAGCATCCACATCATCATCAGAACCCAATTGGTTCTCACCAGTGGGGTCCTCTGTTGAGGGATGGCCCACCTCTTGACTACCTTGGTTATCTGGGTTGGATGCTCTATCAGCATCAAACTCCACTAAGATATCTACCAGGTGGTTAAAGGTTAGACTCTGTCCTTATCTCAGTCTTCTGACTGAACACAAACTTCTCAGTTCTTGAAAAGTAAATGTTTCATCTTTAGAGCGCAGCCTTGAGCTGTCTTCTTGCAGAGGCACACTAGGCCCTGCATCCAAAGACATTTCTAGTGAGGTGTGGTGTGTGCACCTACCTACACTATTTGTTTCTTACTAGAACCTCTCTAGGAGTTGTAGTCAGGGTGTGCTAAGCCCTTACCACCTACAACTGCTAAGTTCAGTAGAACTTAAGTATTATAAGAACTTGATTTATATGTACCTGCAGGTTTCATTCATTCATAGTAACTTTATTTTGACCGTTATGGCCATAAAATTGCAAGGATATACGATTTTTTACATCCACAGAAAAATAAAGAAAAGAGAAAGGGGATCACCGATAAAACCAATTCGGAGATACAAAGGCGTACATATACTATATGTTTACAGTTATTTCATTTAGGGAGTTTGACCATTAAAAGATTAATAACAGGCAGTGGGGAAAATCTAAAACAATCTCTTAAGAATATAATTTAACATTTAAATATTAAAATACAGTTAAAAAATTCTTAATAAAAACATCTAATAAAAACAAGGCAAGCACATCAACCCCCTCCAGTATTTGATATGGTTCAATCCTTATACTGTATATATCCAACCAGAAACAGCCCACCTTAATAGCACCTCAACCTCAACATGGTAAATACAGTGGACATATTGCGCTCATTTGATACATATTGCCCTACATGGTGAATAAGAAGGCTCAAAATCTTACTCTTAGACAGAACTAGTAGCAAGAAGGTGCCTTCTCTTTAACCACATTGCAAATAGGAATTTCGATATTACAACAACAGTAACTGGGGCAGTATCAGATTTTAGAATTCTGAAAGTTTCTCTGTAGTTTCTAATGCCCTGGTTTTTACAAAATTGAATCACCCACTTGGATCTTGGACTCTTGTATGACGGGCAGAGGAAGAGCACATGGATAACGGTTTCTTCCTCCGTTAGGAACCCAAGACAAAGGGGGTCTTGTGGTAAATTTAAATTACCTATACTTAATTTATGCAGTAAAGTTCAATAAGAATAACTCAGGAAAAAATAAGAGGCAGAGTCCGTGGCATCTGAGGTTTTAAAAGGGGTTTTATTCCTTAAAAAGGAATTGGTTCGAACCAGGCAATCATGTTCCATCACCACGAAGGATCAGGAAGGGATAGACAAAACTTTATTGACAGATTATCATATATATAGTCAATGCATTACAGTGGTGATTGATGCAGAAGGCGTAACAGCTGAGAGGAGAGATAAAAACACACATACGTAATGAAAAAGGCGTAACATAAGGCGTGCACAAGGGCGTGTACTAGAAACGTCATTATGAAGGTGTCACAGGTGGGTGGATCCATAGGAGAATCCTGCAGTGTCAGCAGAAATACATGGCAGAGATGCGCGTGCAGCAGCATGACGTGTAATTGACGTGGAACTTGGAGGGTGAAGGGGACTTGACATTTAGCCTTACATGAGGAGACAGAAGTCTGGGGTGTCAGAACAACCCAATCCCAAATCATATCTAAGATCTTGTGTTTGAGGAACTGTATTATCTGGAAGGAAAAGGTCTCTCGGGCAGAGGCTATTCTATACTGACTGCTAGTGCGTGCATATGCGTCTACGTGTCTATGTGAGATGCGAGGGGGGGCATGGGCCTACCATGGTAACAGGAGCAGTGAATTACTTGCACGGAGTCAGAAAGGCCGGGCCCTTTGCTCTGCAGCTGGAAGGATGTTTACCTAAACTACTAGACAGGAATGTATTTTCGAGGAGCGGAGCGGATAACTTGAAGGCAAAATACAGTCTTGGCAGGCAAGCAGGCCGAGCCAGGCACCGCTAGCCGCGCAAGGAGTAAGACAAAGTTCATGGATACAGATGCAGGTCCAGGCTGTAGCATTCAGAGACAGAAGGCAGGAAAAGGCTCGATGGCAGAAATCAGGGCCTAACTCGCCAGAGCTGAAAAACGTGAAAGGTGCACCATATAAAGACGGTGGCAAGGCATACTTAGGAACGGAATATTTGATCCATTCATGGTGGATCTGAAAAAGGACATGTTAACGTTGGACGCAAATGTATTTGCGTCTTCATAGCTGGAAGTGGAGGGAACATACATGTACTTGAAGCACGTACATGGAGCCGTTGGGGTCTAAGATAGGGGACACAATTGACCATAAAAATTCATATTTCCTCATTCCCTCCTTGTCCCCTACGGACCCTTCATGATATATCGATCCTCATAAATCTATCAATCTGTTCACGCAACATCATTTGCTCTTCTTTCTTCTTACGGTATTTTGAATGTGGACTTGAATGAGGAATACATGATGTGGCACACAGGCCGCAAATCGCTGGCCCACATTGTAGACATAGGCAGCAACTGAATACTATGAGAAGGGCAATACCTAGGAAGGATAGGACCTTCCATCCCCAGGCTGACAACACGCTCCAGAACCAACCGAACCAAGTCCAGGTGCCTGGATTCTGGTGTATCTGACTTGCAATCTTATGAAGACGGGTTATGGCTCTATATACTGATGGCGCGTTTTCTGGAATGAAAACACAGCAGCTCGATCCAATGACTCTACAGGCTCCGCCCCTATCGGCCAGGATGACGTCAAGGACAAGACGATTTTGGAGAACAACAATCCGCATCGCAGACTGCTCCTCCGTTAAGTTGCCTAGGGCAGAAGTAGTTTCATTCACTACTGCTTCGAGGGTTCTGGTTAATTTACGTATCAGTTTACTATTAAAGACAGCACCTAAGTAGGGAAAGAAACCTTTATTGAAGTCTGTGTATTGCTCCCATGCCGTTTCAGTGTAGTCGACAATCGGGAGATCTCTCTGGGGTCTATTGTGTACTAGATGGGTATTCCTATGATAATCAGGAGGAGCTAGGAAAACAGGTGGCAGAAGGAATGCAATGTAACAGGTGCCATCCCAATCTAGAGGTAAGCGTATATATGCGGTATGACCACAAATGAAATAGGAATGACAGGAAGCTCTAAATGTAGACTTGCCTTGATCACTGAATTCGATCACAGTAGTACATATACTATGACCCAGGTGTACTGAACCATTCTTTCTAACACATAATTCACCTTTGACTGGTAATACTGACATAGCAGGCAAGACTGGTGCAGCTTCGGATTCAACATTCAGAATCATGAGGTTAAGTGTAAAGTTACCTAATCCATATACTTCATTTTCTAGATCAGTCCCTGTCCTTTTGGGAAGACCCTCCTTGTTAGGGTAGCAGGCTTTATGCAAAACTACGTTCAGGTCTCCCCATACCCAGTTGCCCTGGTAAACTACAGTATTTGAATCTAAAGAATTAATTAAACTAAACCATGCGCCACAGGAACCATTGTGTGTGAACGGGTACGGAAAGAGGGGCAGAACTCCCTTGTATTTCTGGTAGGGAGGGAGTCGGCCACATATCCAACAATTTGTAGCGTTGCTGGTCTGATGGGAGTGATGTAACATACTAATGAATGTATTGTTGCGCAGCGCAAGTCTGTAGGACAACTCATGCGGGGGTAATTCACTGAAAGAATGCTCGGCAGTGACATTGAAGGCAGAATGTGCACGTTTGAAAATAGGGTAATATATATGTAACAGTATACTTGCAGCAATAATCAAAAGACTTAGAAAAAACATAATCAATAATGTCACAATGCAGTGACTACGAAGTGATTTACAATATTCATGTTTCCTGAGCTGTTTCTGTCTATCTCTCTCTCTATTGCGGTCTAGGGGATACATGTCAGAGACTAATTTAACCGATTCACCTAGGGGAGGACTTAAACAATTAAACTGTCTGACTTGCTAGACCTTAGTTTTAATTTATACTCCTGAGAAGCAGTTTTCTCGACCAGGGGGAGTTTTGAGTCAGTCTGTGGAGGAGGGCAGGGCTGAAAGTTCAAATCTGGCGGCAGTCCATGAAATTTTTTAATATGACTCGAGTGAAGCCAGCCCTTGCGGCCCTCGACTTTAATCGCTGTCCTTGTTGTCAGAAGTACTAGCTTCGGCGATTGCCAACGGGGCTCCAGCGGACTCCTCCTGTCAAAGTTCCTTACGAATACGAGGTCTCCTGGAACAACTTCATGGGGCTTCACCTCGGTGTTGTCGGGAAAGGCTGCAGCTACCTGTGAACGACAAGATTGTAGTGCAGACATCAAGGAGGCAAGGTAATCTGTCAGCATATTACAATCAACATCGGTAATTTTTTGAGGCAAAGGCGTCCCCCACATATTCGGTGGCCTACCAAAGACCACCTCGTACGGGGATAGCCCTGTTCTAGAATGGGCGACCATCCTCATATAAAAGAGCGCAACTGGTAAAGCTACTATCCAGTCGACGCCTTTCTCTCTACAGATTTTGGCAAGACGTATTTTCAGAGTCTGATTATGACGCTCCACGAGACCTGCTGCCTCGGGATGTCGGACACAGTGGAATTTCCACTGATAGCCTAGCAGGAGTGTAACTTGTTTCACAAGCTCGGATGAGAATGGCTGACCGTTATCTGAGTATACGATACGGGGCAAACCATACCGTGGGAAAAATTCACGAACCAGATGCTTGGCAGTGTAATCTGGGACTGGATATGCTTCTGTCCAACGGGAAAGTGCACATACAATTACGAGGACATATTTGAATCCTCGACAACGTTCCATCTGGATATAATCCATCTGGAGGACTTCAAAAGGGTGATCGGGAGGATGAAATCCACCTTGCTCTACGGGAATGCTTTTACCTGGGTTGAACTGACAACAAATCATGCAAGTACGCACTTTCTGTTTGGCTGCTGCTCGTAAATGTTTATTGAACCAAATGTTTTGAATACTGTCTAGCATAGCTTTTTCTCCTAGATGTGCTGGACTATGTACTGTGTTAATAATGACTTGAACCATAGAGTCGGGGAGAAACCATGTAGATTTTCCCTTCGTCATCCATCCCGGATCTGTTTGGATCCCTCCTAGTTCAGTCCATTTCTTGATTTCATCTGGTGTAGCATGTGTCTGTATGTCAATTACATCAAGGGCGGGATCCCTAACTGCCATGCAGTGTGTCGGTGTCGGGACTATTGTCCTTGTCAAGTCAGTTGTGTGAGTCCGATTCTGAGCTGTCTGCTTGGCTGTTCGGTCTGCCAGGTCTTACCCTGGGAAATGATATCGGTGACTTTTGTATGTGCCTTGCACTTCATGATGGATATAGCAGTAGGCAGATGTATTGCGTCTAACAGAGCTTGAATGAGGAGACCGTGTTGAATGTTGGCACCGTGAGAAGTCAAATAACCTCTCTCTCGCCAGAGGACTCCGAAGTTGTGTACAACTCCGAATGCATAACGTGAATCTGTGTATATGTTAACTCTCTTATTTTTGGCTTGAATACAGGCTTGTGTCAGGGCGATGAGCTCTGCTGCTTGAGCTGACAGGGTGTCAATACAATTTGTTTCTATAACGTCAGTTTCTGTCGTGACTGCGTAGGCGGCCACTAACTCTCCTGTACTTGTTCTCATGCATGAACCATCCACATAAAGTGTCAGGTCCGGGTCTGGTAATGGAGTGTCTGTCAAGTCTTGTCTGGGTTTCGCCGTAATAGTAATGATTTCAATACAATCATGTGCCAAAGGGTCTGTTCCACTTAATGGCAAAAGTGTAGCAGGATTCAATGTATTACAGCGTCTGATTTCTATGTGTGGCTGAAACAATGTCAATTCATAACCTGTCAGTCGTGCTATAGTCAAGTGCTGGGTCTGTGTTCGGTTTAAAAGAACTTCCACGGAATGCGGAACTTGTACTGTCAATTGATGTCCTAACACTATGGAATCGCTTTGTCTGATTGCTAGAGCTGTCGCTGCTACTGATTTCAAGCACGCAGGCAGAGCCTGGGCTACTGGATCTAATGTACTAGAAAAGTAAGCACACGGTTTGTGTGAACCTGCTTGTTCCTGAGTGAGTACTGACAATGCAGTACCTTCGCGTTCTGTGACAAAAAGTGTAAAAGGCTTACTGTAACATGGTGTTGCTAAAACAGGTGCTTGGCATAAGGCTTTCTTTAAGTCTTCTAAAGCTTGTGTATGTTCCTGAGTCCAAGGGAGGACAGTCGATGTCGCTGCCTCCTGGGTTGTCAACTGTATGAGTGGCTTTGCTAGAAATGCATATTGGGGAATCCATTGTCTGCAGTACGAAGTGAGGCCTATGAAGGCCCGCACCTCCTTTTGTGTCTTGGGTGGTGACATGTTTACAATTAACTGGATGCGATCAGGTGTGAGCTGTCTCCCCCCTTTGGACAGCAAGTGCCCAAGGTACACAACTTGCTGAACACAGAATTGCGGCTTCGAAGGGGACACCTTGTGCCCCTTGTCGGCCAGAAAATGCAAAACCGTCAGTGATGCTCGTACACATTCAGGTTCGCTTCGGGCGGTGATCAGCAGATCATCGACATACTGAAGCAGGGCAGTGTTATCAGGCATGTGAATACTGTCAAGTTGTCTTTTCAGTGCTTGGCTATAGATGCTGGGGCTTTCTGTGAATCCTTGAGGTGCGCGTGCAAATTTGAAGCTTCGTCCATTTAAACAGAATCCGAACAAATATTGGCTTTCCGGATCGATTGGGACACTAAAGAAGGCGTTCTTGAGGTCAATTACAGTAGAGAACGTTGCTTCTGAATCAATAGCTGTCAATAATGAAGAGATATCTGGAACCACGGGATACTGTGGTACAATGCATTTATTCAATTCGCGCAAATCAATAACTAATCGATAAACTGGGGGTGCATTTGGATCAGTACGTTTAAGAATCGGAATAATAGGGGAATTACATACATTGGAGTCGGTTTCCACGACCACTCCTTGTGCAATGAGCTCGTCAATGATTTTCAGTAAAGCCATCACAGCATCTGGGGGTAACTTGTATTGTCGAATTCGTGGTAATACCACTCCTGGCTTGAGTGTGACTCGATATGGTGTAATGTGCATACAACCTACATCAGTGGGGCCTTGTGCCCATAAATGTGCAGGGACATTCTGTAACCGGTGATCCATATCTCTCAACACATAGTGACCCTTAAAGTCACGTAAAAACAGTCTTACTCCTTCCGGAGAACAGCAGATTACAGCTCCTAGAGCTTTCAGTGTCTTTATACCTAACAAGTTTTCTGGACATGAGTTTGTAAGCAATAAATCTGTAGTCCGTGTCAATGGACCAACTGCAAGGGGAAGTGGTTGCGATACTTCATTAACAATAGGCTTTCCTGAAAATCCAAGGGAAACATTCTGTGAGCCAGAGAGGGGTGCCCCTGGAACCTCGTCGTGACTTATAGTTATCCTGCTTGCCCCTGTATCAATTAAAAACTTTCTGTCTTTCCCTAATACTTGACTATGTACATAAGGACCCTCTTGATCTACAGGAACCTCAATAAGTGGCAAGCCAACCTCCCTCTCTAGGCTGTTTCATGTGTATCGTTGATAGTCGGGGTAATCATTTTGTGCATACTGGTACATCTGTTGTGTCGTGTTTTGTGTTGCGGCAATGGGCTGTGGCTGTGGTACTGCTACGGTCTGTACTGTCTGTTGTGAAGCATGCATAGGCTGTACATTCTGGGGTACTTGTTGTTGAATCTGATCTTGTCTAGGTGGACGCGGTCTCTCTTTGGTTTTACCCGTAGAGATATTGTGTTTCAGAACTGCACAATCGTTTATATAATGACCTGGCTGTTTACAATAGTTGCATGTCCCTTTAGCAGGAGCCGCTGAATTACTGGACTGGGCCATACCCTTTTTATGACCGTCAGCTGGAACTGACTGAGCAACTAGCATTTTCATTTTCGTGTCTTTCATACGTCTTTGTTCGTGTTCTTGTTCTTCTCTAATTCTATTCTGGTGGTACTGTAACATTTGTAACATTTGTGAAGGGGTATTAGCTTGCCATGTGCTCTCGACTTTCAGTACTCTGTTCTTAACCTGGGGCAGGGAATTCTCGACTAATTTTGTTACAAAAAGATGTGGATATGACTCGCTACTTGCTTTCAGGCCACTATTAATACCAAAACATTTTTCAAATCGGGAATAAAAATCACTAGTGTCTTCATCAGGTTTCTGTTTTCAGGCTGAGATTGCACCCCAGTCTTCCTTTTTCGTTGCTAACAAACGTGGCAATACTTGTACTAACAATCCTGGTAATGCTTTAGTTTTGTCCCCAAGCCCTAGGCCTGGAGTTCGAGTGTTTTCTTCGTTTTCTAATGCAGCCCAATCAATCTTTTGCTCTCCCACCTCCCATTCTTTTTCTTTGAGTTTCTCGTAAATACCGGCAGGCAACAAAACCTTTAATATTTTCATAATGTCAGGGTATGTATAATCACCCATGAGTAACATGTCTTTCATTTCACGGTGAAAACCTGCTGGATCTTTGTCATGGCTGGGCACTAATTTCTTCATTTCCAATAGTTCTATTTTAGTTATGGGCGTGTATACAAACACGCGTCTAAAAGTATTATCATCATTCCTGACTGGGTGCACTTCGCGTAAGGGATTCTGTCTGTCTATGTAATACTGTTTTCTTTCTATGGATGGAGCTGGAGCAAACTGTGGACACAGGAAGGCACTATATCTGTGCCGATGTTCTAGAATTATTTTAATTAAATCGGTACCTAGGCCTCTCCATTTATTCATGAGTAGTTCTATTAATATATCAGGTAGGGGACCAGGATCAGAGTGTTGGCTTTTATACAATATAAGGAGGTGTTGTATCATGTACATACCAGCTAGACACTGTTCGTCTGGGGAAAGATTTAAAAACGTTTGCGCTAATGCATCATCACTATATTTGTCAGAACTGTCAGCCCATTGTACTGCTGACCTGGCTAATTCTTGTTCATCCATGGAATCGAGTACATGGTACCCCATTCGTTCTTGAAGTATTTTATCGGTAGCCTGAAACAAATGTTCAGGGGTCTTCGGATTTGACATGGCTGCTTGAAAAAGTCTCTTACTTTCTGGACGTACCGGACGTATTGAATTATTAAAGGGTCTTCCCTTACCTACATATGCTATCATTTCTCTAGCTGGTAACTGCAATTTTCCTGTTGTCGTTTCTGGTTGTTCCTCCTCCTCTGAGGATTCAATCTTGTCTGAATCTACTTCTCTTTCAGGCGGTCTTCTTTCATGTATTTGTTCTACTGCTTTTTGGATCCTTTGGTACATGTTGTCTATACAACTCTGTTTATCATGTTTTCCGTCTGCTATATTCTGACCCCATTTGTTAAGTGCTTTCATTTCTTCCTGGTCTACACCAGGCCTGTCATGGTCTCTTATCAAGCAGTTTATGAAAAAACGTAATATCATTCTTTGAGTGTCAACTTTCTGGTGTGCCATAGCCTCGCCAATACTTTCAGGACCTTCCCCCGTTTGGACAAAATGATATATTCTGTCTAGATGTTCAGTCATTCCTGGTAGTAACATTAAATAGTTTGCAACTCGTCGTAGGCGTACTGATGCGAGCATCATTCTGTCATCTTTACCGGGTACTGAATCATATCTACAGTCTGTGAGAGGCTCTTTAAGTATATCGTAACTCGCTGTTTGTGGTGTACGTTGTTGTGCTAGATCTCTATAAGTCAATCGATGTGCTGGTGGTGGTGTTTGAAAACCTCCTGTCGCACCTCCTGAGGTGCCAGGTAAGAAAGGGTTTAGTGGGTGCATGGTAGGAATAATAGGTGCAGGAAGGGGTGGGGGAACAGGCGGAGGATGTGGAGCGGGAGGAGGAGTTTGTTGTTGCAGAAGTGGTTGTTGATTATCTCGGGGTGGAGTGCCGTCAACGGGTGGTGTGCGGGCACGTGGATTTGTATATGCGGGAGCTACGTCGTCTAAATAGGAAGAAAGGAAAATGTCTTCTGCGGTTTTGTGACGTAACTTAGTCGGGAGCAATGGAGGTGGCAGATCTTTCGGTACTTCCGGGGTGGCCTTAGGTAAACCCGCGGCCAATAGAGGATACATACCATTCGCAAGAGTATTTCGCTGTCTGTCTACTTGTTCTGCTTTTACTCGTATACCTTCCTCAACTAATACATTTTCTCGGGCTTTGTCTGAATCCTCTCTACTTTTCTCTGCTTTTCTGAGTGCTTTATCTGTGCGTCTATGCGATTCTTTACGCCATAATTCAATGGCATCTTTCTGTGACTGTCTGGTTTTCTTTTTCCATAATGCTTCTTCTACTCTCATGATGCAATCTGCATCCCATGTCCCCGTAGCGGGCCATTTCTGATTCTCTTCTAAATCCTTGGTGTAGTCCACCCACAAGTCAAGGTATAATATGGCATCTAGGCCGTGCTTATGGTACATAAAATATCCGGGAGTGTCCCTGGGTGGGATGGGAACAGCTTCCTCGAGTATCCCTTTTCTAGTTTTTATTTGTCTTAGTTTGGAAAATAAAGGCATCTTGAATCTTGATACTTACTCGAACACAGTTAATACAATGAACACAGTAATGAAGATCGAACACTCACTCATACCACGACATTTAAAAACACATTAAAACATATTAAAATGAACAACAACAATTAGAATAAAACTAGCTAACTGCATACTGGATATACTGCTAAACAGTACAGATACACCGCTAAACAGTGCAGACTGGGTCTGTGTACCCAAACCAGTCTTGACCGGCACAAATTAATGCGCTCGTCTAGGTGCGTCCCCAGCAACGGTACTCACCGGGAAGCACGGAATGGAAGGCCTCGGAAACTCTGGACTGGACTGGACCGGACTGGACTGGACTCGACTCGTGACGTAGGTACTTCAGAACTTCGGAACATGGTGGGCCTCTGAATACCTCGGACCTTGCTCTCTCAGCTGGGCTCTGGTCGGCATCCTCCGCACTCCTCACCGCCTTGTCTGGGTGTCGATCGCAGCCTCAGTCACCTCCGTTGGCCTGAGGGAGGTACAGGAAATCCTGCGGGTACGCGTTGTTGTCCGTCACGGCTGTGGCAGGGGACCGGGCCTGCAACGCACCGCCGGCGCGTTAGGTGGGGGAGGGTCCCTGTTCGGGCGCCAATTATGTGGTAAATTTAAATTACCTATACTTAATTTATGCGGTAAAGTTCAATAAGAATAAGTCAGGAAAAAATAAGAGGCAGAGTCCGTGGCATCTGAGGTTTTAAAAGGGGTTTTATTCCTTAAAAAGGAATTGGTTCGAACCAGGCAATCATGTTCCATCACCACGAAGGATCAGGAAGGGATAGACAATACTTTATTGACAGATTATCATATATATAGTCAATGCATTACAGTGGTGATTGATGCAGAAGGCGTAACAGCTGAGAGGAGAGATAAAAACACACATACGTAATGAAAAAGGCGTAACATAAGGCGTGCACAAGGGCGTGTACTAGAAACGTCATTATGAAGGTGTCACAGGTGGGTGGATCCATAGGAGAATCCTGCAGTGTCAGCAGAAATACATGGCAGAGATGCGCGCGCAGCAGCATGACGTGTAATTGACGTGGAACTTGGAGGGTGAAGGGGACTTGACATTTAGCCTTACATGAGGAGACAGAAGTCTGGGGTGTCAGAACAACCCAATCCCAAATCATATCTAATATCTTGTGTTTGAGGAACTGTATTATCTGGAAGGAAAAGGTCTCTCGGGCAGAGGCTATTCTATACTGACTGCTAGTGCGTGCATATGCGTCTACGTGTCTATGTGAGATGCGAGGGGGGGCATGGGCCTACCATGGTAACAGGAGCAGTGAATTACTTGCACGGAGACAGAAAGGCCGGGCCCTTTGCTCTGCAGCTGGAAGGATGTTTACCTAAACTACTAGACAGGAATGTATTTTCGAGGAGCGGAGCGGATAACTTGAAGGCAAAATACAGTCTTGGCAGGCAAGCAGGCCGAGCCAGGCACCGCTAGCCGCGCAAGGAGTAAGACAAAGTTCATGGATACAGATGCAGGTCCAGGCTGTAGCATTCAGAGACAGAAGGCAGGAAAAGGCTCGATGGCAGAAATCAGGGCCTAACTCGCCAGAGCTGAAAAACGTGAAAGGTGCACCATATAAAGACGGTGGCAAGGCATACTTAGGAACGGAATATTCGATCCATTCATGGTGGATCTGAAAAAGGACATGTTGACGTTGGACGCAAATGTATTTGCGTCTTCATAGCTGGAAGTGGAGGGAACATACATGTACTTGAAGCACGTACATGGAGCCGTTGGGGTCTAAGATAGGGGACACAATTGACCATAAAAATTCATATTTCCTCAGTCTGGCCCGCCTTCCCACTTATTAGTACGAGCGTTAAGCGGGAAGGTCCCATACCTAAATTGCCGATACAATTTTTTAGCTAAAACTGGTTGTATGGTATCTATTACTTGTTCGAATTCGTATTTGCATTTATAATCCAGAAACCCATACGTTAAACTAGAGGTAGCGACTGTCTGGACAGAGCGCACCTGTTTGTAGTCTTTTAGCGCACGTGCTAAGGGTTTTTTTGAGATTTCAGCACATGCTACATCAGGCGTGGACCATAAATCGCCCAAGCCCAATGCTCTGGTCAAGTCCTTGATAAAGGCCAACCAGGGGATCTTGCCCGCCCCCATGGTCATGAGCACAGCTTTCAGGTCATCCCTGTAGTGAGCCAATTCTGGGGTGCTCCAGAGACGTCGCCAATATAGCATTGGACGCAACCAAATCAAATCTGCTATGGGGCTAATACCCAGATCCATTCTGAGCGGAACCATAGGTGTCTGTCAGGATCTGTCATATAAAATTATTTTCAGTTATTGTGAGGGCATTTACAGAGGAATGCCCCCACAATTCTGCCTCATACGTGGCAGCGCCCCGGGCTTGGATTTTATAAATTTCTACTGGGGGACTTAAGGCATTACGGGCTGAGGTTTTATAGAGTTTTGCAATCCCTCCTGATGCCTGTGTCAGTTTCATATTGGCCTTAGTGATTTGGCGACCCCACCCCATTTTATCATTTAAGGAGAGGCCTACATAATCAAAGATAGAGACTCTTTCTAAAGGTCTACCATCCAAGGTGGGGTGGGGGCAGTTGGTTAGATTTGCATTAAAAACCATATATATCATCTTAGAGATGTTAACCACCAGGTTCCTCCTCTTACAAAACAGGGCAAATTTGTCTAGGACACGTTGCATCCCCATCGATGATTTGGAGAGGAGCAGAGTGTCATCCGCAAACATGAGAGCAGGCAATTTGCGGCTTGCAAATTTTGGGGGGGTCTATATTGTTCACAGCAAGAAGGTCTTCGATTAACCCATTGAGAAAGAGGGAGAAAAGGGTTGGCACAAGTACACACCCCTGTCTCACCCCCTTCTCAACAGGAAAAGGAGATGTCAGGTTACCTTGCTTGCCAATCCTCACCCTTGCATATGTACCTTCATGGAGGAGCCTAAACTGATGGCATAGGTACGCTGGCACTCTCATGTATAACAGTTTACCCCACAATTGCTTGCGGTTGACCATATCAAAGGCGGATTTTAAATCCACGGACGTGAGATAGAGGCTTCCACGTTCCAAGACTATATGTTTCCAATAGATCAGGTGTAGCCTGAACAACTGATCTATAGTTGAGGTTTTACATCTAAAACCCGCTTGGAGGGGGATCAAAATGTCATGATCCTCCATCCACGCGTTATAAATTGGAATGATCTCAGCCCCAGCCCATGTGGCAGGGGGCGGCATCCCAATTAGAATCGCATTGAAAAACAGTTGGAGGTAGGGGGCCCACACTACCTGATCACTTCTGTAGAGATCCCAGGGAATTTTATCTAGACCAAGGGCCTTACTTAGTAGTATCTTCCCAATTGCAGAGGACACCTCAGCCGGGTGCAAGAGGGTGGATCCCTAAAAACGACTAGAGTTTGAGTATTGGATATGTTACTAGTCATCGGTTGGATTTCTATAGTGCTTGAGTACAATTGTTTAAAATGGAGGTGCCACAATTCCTCGGGGATGTTGGGCTCTATGGGAAGCTTACCCCCAACATGTCCCGAGTGGATCAGATTCCAAAAGTCTCTAAAATCTTTTTGTTCTAAGGTGTTTTTTATTGCCCCCCATCTTGCAATTTCCCATTCTGCCTTTGCGCATAAAATCACCTTTTTAAAAAAAAGACCTACTTTCCCTAATAGATACACTGTCGCCTTTTTTAAGTGACGTCAAGAGCGCACTTTTAGCGTCCCTGCACACCCTGTTATACCAGGGGTTTTTACACCTGGATCAATTATGCTTCGTTGGTTTGTCGGAATAAAAAAAGAGTGCCAAGGACGGAACCAAATCCTGGTGGAGGATTGCTAACTCTAAATTGGGGGTCTCACAATCTCCGGGGCAAGTAAGAAGGGTGGCCTTTTCCAGCACAGGTATAACACATGAATACATTTCTCTGATAGTGTCCTGAGATTGGGATATTGCCATCCAGCGAATACGTCTGCCTCCACCAGCCACTATTAAATTATACTGTTCCACCGCTTGCCCCGATTCTGGCACTTGAACATCTAATGTCAGAACGAGGGGGTTGTGGTCGCTTTCTGGCCGGGAGTGGACACAAAACTTGATTGCTTTATGCCAAATATCAGTCTGGATAAAGATGTAATCTATTATGGATTCCTGGGCTGGTTTGTTATAAGTGAAATGGCCCGGAATGTCATCGGCGAACCTCCAATTACAGGCCCTCAAGGAGTGTGTCAGAGGTAATGATGTCAATTGGAGGACCAGAGGAGTCCATCTCTTTATGGGGTAGGCATTAGCAGCCGGGATCGATAGTGATGCATCCTCCTCAGATAAGATTGATAGTGGTAAGCCATTAAGGGGTTCAAAGTGGCCATTAAAGTCGCCACCTATGATGGACGATGCTACCTCTGTAAAAGTCTCTAATAAGGCTGCCAACATGTTCAACGTATCGGATGTATACCCATACTTTATTGGTCTTGAGTACACATTGATAATAACGATTTTAGGTAAATCAGCCTTGGAGAGAATAATGCATTGGATGTCCTTCGTATGGGTATCAAGGCACTTTACTGAGTACCCTATATGGGAGCTCACCCAAATGCATAAGCCCCCAGAGGGTCTACCTCTCAAACTTTTCACGGCTGACTCGCTATAAGATACAAATCTGACTCTATGGAGAGTATTTAAGGCCCACGTTTCCTGGAAGAGGCATATTTCGTGGTCACCCACGAAATTGGCCCAATCCTGCTGTTCCAATTTGCCCCATAGTCCTGCTATATTCCAGGACATAACTTTAGTGCCATTAGAGGTTCCTTCCCACTCGCAGTCCAGATTGGACTCTATCTTATGCCCAGGTAGATTGGTTGGCATGGGTTGATTTTTTCACGAGGGTAGAATGGTTTGGTGATGTACACCCTCCTCCCCAGTGGGTATAGTGTTGGCGATAGGTCCTACCACCTGATGGTCAACACCCTCCGGTATGTCAGGGGAAAAGATCCTCGCTCTTCCTTCGCACCCTATTTCCCTCCCTTGGTGGAACGGTTGGCCTAAAGGCTCCTCCCCTACCATAGAGATAGAGTAGACAGGGTCAATAGGGTAAATAGGGGTTTGAGCCTGGGATGGCTCCAGTCAGTCAACCATATCCAAGGTACTATATCTGTTACTTAAGGGGATGTTAAATGCAAAATCAAAATCATCCCCCCTGTGGAATTAGTCACTGTTCCACGGAGGGATCGACCCTCCCAAATCCTATCCAGGGACCCCCAGTGATCTCCTCGTGGTGTACTGGGATGAAAATATTTGAGGTCCAAGGTCTGTAAAGAGGATTTGGAGTCAGGGTGTCGTCCCCTGGCGATAAAGAGTGCCGCCCACCTGTCTCCAAAATTCACTACAATACAGTTCCCCGGAATATCTTTTTCCCTCGGGCCAACCCAGTTAACTCTACGCACAAACAACATTTTGCTACATGTGTTAGGAGGGAGGGGTCAGCGGTTGTTTAACCAGTGGGTGGTTTTATTTTTTAATTCAGTGTAAGATTCCAACCTACCCTCCGCTAACCCCGGAACCCCAGCCAAAACAACCACATATGGAACGGACTCCGGTGGCAAATCAATGTGCGGTGGAATGTTCACATGGTTAACAGTAATGTCTGCACCACTCGGACCCTCCTGTAACCTTAATGCGGAGTCCACGACCAGCGTTCGGACATGCCTAGTCCCACCCCTCACCAAAGCACTATTCCCCTTTGTTACTCCACCATTGACATTGGTTTCACTTGGTGCATTTTTCCCACAAGATGGACCTTCCATTGGTTCTCCAACGCGGGGGTTAGAGTTCAAGTTGACACTTGGCATGGCCCTGCATCCTTCAGTTGTTACGTTGCTGGCCGATTTTACCCCTGGAAGGTTCCTCTGTATGCCATTAAGGTTAGACATTGCTGAGGATTCAAAATTCACCAACCTCTGCTCAATCAATGTGAGTCTATCCAGCAAAGGTTGCATAAAAGAAGAGATAAGACCGCCTATCTTTTGTAAGAGTTTATAGTTTAATGCGATCTGGGGCCCAGCAAATGGGGCAACAGATGGTGTGATCTCCTCTATCATGCCTGAGTATGAACAGCTAAGATCATATGAATGTCCTTTTTGGATTGCCCCCATCATTTTTGCAGGTTTGGCCCCATTGGGCTTTCGTTGAGCTGTTCCGCTTTTGTGCTGGTGAGTATTTGGACTTCCGTGGAAGGGGCTTGAGTGTTCTTGCACTTGATGCTACTCAGAGGATAACATCCCCCCTCCTCCATGAGTGCGCGGGCCCCCTCTCCCAGGGGTTGAGAACTACCATCCGGTTGCAAAGCTCTGCGTGCCTTCGCCCTACCATTGGATCTATCTGGAGTTCGTGCCTTAGTCAGATCGCCCAGCGAGGAACGTTTAGCAAATTCCAGTTCCTGGGACACCCTACGCTCAGTCACGGTAATCTCCTGGGCCAAGCCCTAAGTAGCCCTGGTGATAAACTGGTCCAAGGTTCCAGCTACGTGACCCCCCGTCGCGACTTTTCTGCTTTTCCCCTCACAGCCAGACATTGTAATCAAGTTGGTGAATGAACTTAAAAGCACGTGAAGGATATGGAGTTGCTAGTGAAATTTGCAAATAACTGACCTTGGGTTGCAGGCGTAAGGGGGGTGGCCCAGCCCAGCCTCCACCAGGCACCAACAGGCACAAATGGGCCCGCCCTTGGCCCGGGCTTTGCCCAGCGCGCGCGCGCCCCGCGAAGCGGGGGCCACAAGCGTGGAATAGCGCTGTGGGCGGGATCACAATAGAGCTCAGGTGAGTGGTGTTATGGGGCTCCTGGTCGCTGTAGTCCCCCAAGCTTCCTGGCAGCAAAAAACAAACTCGCACCAAAGTCCCGGCTGCGAGCGGCTCCCGCGAAGCGGGGGCCGCGAGTCGCCAAATAGCGCTGTGGCTGGGATCAAAATAGAGCCCAGGTGAGTGGCGTTATGGGGCTTCTGGTCGTTGTAGTCCCCCAAGCTTCCTGGCAGCAACAAACAATTTCGCACCAAAGTCCCGGTACCTGAATGTGATCTTTCAAATGATATTTCAAGATTATATGGTAAAACAAATGCAAACTCTTATCCCATCCCCTGCACACCAATGTGAGAGGTTAGCCTGGCATATCCTGTCCACTAGTTCTAGTGGGCACCTGGCACCAGTCTAATCGACCCTTATTGAAGGTGGTTGTACAGTAAACCTTATAGAAAGCTATCCCAGTGGTGGCATGGACCAGCAGTCAATAGGCTAACACTTCAGAGAGCATGTGAAGCTAGGTGTTTTACCAATTATAATCTCATGAATATTAAATGAAAGGACACCACAGAAGGTATATAGCAAATATATATGTATTTAATCTAAACACAACACCGCTGCACTCTTTATGAGGTCAAAGGTAAAAGTACAATACAAGAATCTCAATCAGCTTACATTAAGTTGCACAATATACAGTAATGCCCAAGGGGTAAAATAAACCATATACTAAAATAGTGGTATAAGAACCACGACTGAAATGGAAAGTACACCTAGGGCCTAGGGAATTGCTGGGGCTAAACTAATCAACCAAGGGTTAGGAAGTAGGAGGCCCACGGGAGACGCGTGCAGTGTCTAAACACAGACGCCGGTTACCATTGACTCTCTATGGGAAATGAAGAAGTTACAAAGTTACTGTTTAAGGACACTTCTGGATGGACTACGACAAAACCCCTTTAGACTAGGACACTTCGAGAGTCAAGACCCACGGGAGCACCGGAGTACTCGTGTTACCTCACCCAGGGAAGCCTGATGCATAGGTGCCTTTCGATGTCGGGTTTCGTCGTCGTTTTCTATGGAGAGCTGCAAAGAAGTGCTGCAGACAATCAGAGGAAAAGTGTCCGGGTGGATCGAGGATGTGAAGAACCGGAAAGCTGAGGTGACAGAGTCTGGGTCACTAGCCAGTAACCAGGAAGGTACCAGGAAGGAACCAGGCGATGTTGGGTACTTGCAGGTGAAGAAAGTGAGTTTGTCCCTTCAGCCACGAGGTTCAGGAGGCATCAATGATGACCAGGCACTGGATTTGAGCTGTCCCACAAAGGATCTAGCTGACTGCAGTGTCGGTATCTGGATTGGACCCAACACACCTTGGCAACCGCAACCCATGCAGGATGACGAGATTCACTCTGTTACAGACCAGCAAGGTTTGTGGCACTTCTCCTTTTCACAGAAGCTGGGTATAGACAGGAGGAACCAGGCTTGCAAGTTAAATTCAAAGGAAGGTCTTCACGGGGCTCACAAGCCAACGGACAAGGAACAGGGAAGACAGGTTGAGCACAAATGCAAAGGAGGGACCCACGGAACACTCATGGAGTGGAGGGGCCTGAGCTTCGATGCAAAGTGTGCTCGGGCTGGGGCTTCTTTTACTCCAATGC
This sequence comes from Lissotriton vulgaris, assembly GCF_964263255.1. NCBI lineage: Eukaryota > Metazoa > Chordata > Amphibia > Caudata > Salamandridae > Lissotriton > Lissotriton vulgaris. Next base: position 1,271,961,582 of record NC_141689.1, read on the forward strand.
ACAACTGCGAGGATGCCTCAGGAGTTGAGCAGGTAGCAAATTGCAGGATGTACAAGATGTCCGGTCCCACGTCTCTCGTGACCACCACATGTCTCAGCTTTGCTGTGGATGTGGGTCGGGGTCAGAGAAGTCTGGAAGTCCAGTTCTTGAGTCTCAGAGTCTTCAGGATCTGATGGGAGCCTTGAAACTGCAGACCAGCGAAGTTGCTGATGATGCCTGTTTGAACAGGGTAGTCACTCCTTGACCACAAGGGAGATGTCTTCCATCTTCCAGTCAGAATGGAACGTTGAAGGTCCAGGATATGTAATGCAAAGATTCATCCAGGATAATCTAAAGTCCTAGGGTCACAGTTCCCATACTTATACTAAGATTGGGAGCTGGACTACCTGGCTAGGTCCGTCCTATGGGTGGACCAGAGAAGGGGGTGGTTACACCCCTTTCCCTTTGTCTAGTTCATGCCAGAGCGGGGCTGGGGTGCCCCAGCAACTGGTTTGAACCAGGCTATGCATGGAGCACTTTGTGTGCCCCAGGCAGTGTCTAGAATTGTAGCCCTCCCTGCCCCAATGCACTAAAAGCCTGTCTCGGGAGGTGCTAGCACCTCCCAAGGCAGGTAACCTATTGTCTAGGCCTCCCCTGCCAGAGTTTCTGTCCAGCAGCAGGAGGTCAGACTCGTGACTCGTGTCTGTGGCAGCAGCATCCATTTTGTGATGCTGGGGCTCTGTTTAACTTTTACCGCGTTTAGCAGTAGTAACATGTCTTCTCCTTCTAGAAGGGTGAAATGCTACCCCTGCCACCAGAACTGGCGGGGGTAGTATTCCAAAGTGCTTGACACCTTACACGACATGTTTTGATAAAGCCAAACCAAAGTTAGAATTAACCGTGAGGATTATAATGCACTTAAGAGTATATGGTATGGCTATATCATAGAACAGTTATAAGGAGATGGTTCCGAAAGCTGCAGAGGGGCTCAGCTCATGCTAGGGCACCCTCTAACATAAAACCAAGCACTCTGCCTCCAGGATTGTCGAGGCCTACCATAGGAGTGGCTTATAGGTGTCTATGTGTCTATATATATATGTAGATATAGGGATACTGTATCTAAGTAAGGGGTGATTACATTACCTTACCCAGGCTGTGTGAACAGGCCTGTGGTGTCAGTTTGGAGGGCCAGCCAGGGGTGGCATAATACATGCTGCAGCCCCTGGTAGGCATTGGATGCACCCATGCCCTGGGCAGCTATGGTACACTATACAGGGGCTCACAAAGGTGACCCAATACCCAATCTGCTATTAACCTAAAGTACATGGTTACAATTTAGAGAGAGAACAGCTAGGCTGTGGTCCTGATTAGCACGGCCACAGCCAGTCTAGAGTCAAAAAAACAGAAAATCACGGCAAAAAGTGGGGGTGAAAATAAGAAGCAGACCCTACTCTCCTACACAGCACTCTTTTTTGTGAATGCCTGAATCCTTCTGCAAATGCATAAGCAGTGACTGGGTTCTAATACTACTAATAGTTGAAAACATGATAAGTTTTTTAGCAGTTATGTGTCCGCAAAGACATTAAATAACCACATGCTTCAGTCAGAATGGTTGCACAAGTGGACACAGACTCACAGTGTGATTCTAGAGAAGCAAGAGTATTCCCTGGATTTTAGCAGAATAACCATACTAGTCTGGAATGGGTTAGGTGACCGCATACGTTCTACACGGATGTATGACATTACAATGCATGCTTTTACCATGCATGCCTTTACAACGCGGTTTTTACATCGCATACCATTACAACGCATAGTGCTTTTGGGTGTTGTATAGAGAAATAATTAATTTACTAGTCCAACTCCAGTCCTCGTGGACACTAGGGAAGGTGTTGGATAGTAAATTAAATCTATTCCCTATCCTAGAGCGCCCCCCAGCGCAATACGTTGTAATAGTTTGCGTTGTAAAAGTTGTGTCGTAAAGGCACTGCGTGGTAAAAGTTGCGTTATAAAGGTTGTTCACTGTTCTACACATTTGACTAAAGCACTCCTTGTGTGAATGCCTGAATCATTCTGCATAATGCATAAGCAGTGACTCGGTTCTAATACTACTAATATTTAAAAACAGGATACGTTTTTTAGCAGTTATGTGTCAGCAAAGACATTAAGTAAGCACATGCTTCTGTCAGAATGATTGCACAAGTTGACAAAGACCGACAGTGTGATTCTAGACAAGCAAGACTAGTCGCTGGAATTTAGCGGAAGAGACTCAGTAGTCTGAAAAGGGTTAGGTGACTGCATACATTCGACACATTTAACTACAACTTCCTTGTGTGAATGCCTGAATCATTCTGCTTAACACCATCAATGCTGATGGTTTTCCCCCTCCTGCGCTGATCCTATCTTTTTCCCATTGTTCATGACGAGCTCAGCTCGTCATGAGCACAGCTCCACTGTACCTCATGACGAGCTGAGCTCGTCACGAGCATCGAAGGGGATAATGCATAAGCAGTGACTGTGTTCTAATATTACTAATAGTTGACAACAGGATAGGTTTTTAAGCAGTTTTGTGTCAGCAAAGAGATTAAGTAACCACATGCTGCTGTCAGAATGGTTGCACAAGTGGACACAGACTCACAGTGTGATTGTAGACAAGCAAGACTATTCCCTGGACTTTAGCAGGAGAGAATCACTAGTCTGAAAAGGGTTAGGTGACTGCATACATTCTACACATTTGAATACAGCACTCCTTGTGTGAATGCCTGAATCATTCTGCATAATGCATAAGCAGTGACTGGGTTCTTTTTTAAAAAAAATATATATATTTCATCAACATCAGAGTTACAAATTCATAAAACATTGCCAGAGAAACAAAAGTACCTTACATTTCAGAAAGCATTATTATCAGGTTCAAAACAAAATAGAGCATTTTTCAAACACACAAAGAGCTATGGTCTGTGAAACGTGAACCATAAGAAGGGAAAAGTTCATCCCAAGAACAATAAAATAAAAAAGAACCATCATCAAAAAATATCATACAATCTTAATTGCATTAAACTTTCCCCCTATTTCAGCTCGCTGAGCTGTGCAATCTCCTAGAGATTGAGTTTTAGTGACCATAGGTCGGAATTTACCATCGCGCCAGCGACCTTTAACAATAGCACAAGCAGCTGTAAGCTTGTTTACCCCCAATTGCAGGCTGTGCTGATCTGTCTGTATAAATTATATATTCGTACTGTTCTAGAGGCAGAATCTCAGTAGGCAGAGGAAATTCTTGTTCGTATTGTAGAAATTATTGTGTTTTCAAATAGGGGTCAAAAACGTATTCAACGTCTGTTGCAGCAAGATAATTAACCCATTGTATCCATCTTTGATGTAAAGCATCTGCGTTTACCCTGTGCGAGGGCTCTCTCTTTTGCTACTGCAGTTTGAACCGCTGTCAGAATTTTTTCTGTAGAAGTGAATTTCATTTCAGCTTGTGTGTACAAGTGTGATTTATAAGCTATTGGTACTTTTTCTCCTTCATTAAAGGTTAAGTTTGTGAATCTGCATCTTCCTGGAATGATTTGGATTACAAGGTTGCGTACATTTACGTGAGTTTGTAAGTGTGTTGTTGCCAACATGTCCTAAAATTTCGGTGTGTTTTTGAGTCCAATTATTTGTTTTAAAATCAGGTTTGATTAATTTGTAGAGGTTTAACCCTTTCTGCGTAATTTAGAATGTAAATTCTTCCGAAATTTATGAAACCTAGAATTGACTGTAAGTTTTTCAGCATTTTTGGAGGTTGGAGCAGCGCACACTTCTCTAAAAAGTTTGCTGCCAGGCTTTAGCCTTCACTTGAAAGTTCGTATCCTAAAACTTCAGCTTATAGGCGATTATGAGATTGCATGTAATGATTAGTAGAGCATACCAGGCAATTGACATAAGGGTATATTTACATTGTTTAGAAAAGTTATATAACGCCCAAGGATTACACGTTTGTTGCTTTTAACAAAGTAAATTGTGATAATGTGATAATTGTTTAGTCTATGAATTAGCGCATTGTATGTTAATAAGTGTTCAATTAATTTCACAGTTACCCCTGACGAAGGGCCCCTGGAGGCCCGAAATGCATTGGGTTCTTAATAAACTGCTCATGATGAAACACGCCTCCAGTACGTATTTTTGAATCAAGAGGCTCGGATGGCCCATCAAGGATATGAGAAATTTAAGTAAATTGGCATTTCCTTGCCCGTGGATGAATCACGATTATTGTTGGTTGAAGTATTGAAAAAACGGACAAAGCATTTAAGTGGAAGATAAAAAGTTAAAATGTTGCATTAGCACTAGCGCAATGCCATGGTTTGGGGCACTGAATCAGTGCCCCTTCACAGTGACATAATGATTTATTCGCCATGTGGGCACTCCCGGACAAATTCAGGCGGCCAGTCTTGTTCAGCTAGGAGAATGTCATAACCCTTAGAGAGCTACTCCCAAAAGGGTGCTCTTATTTTTCTAGTTATGTGCCCCTCAATCCAGAGTGTTACTGCATATAACTTATGGGGTACACTAACCCTGGTATCGGCAGTCTCACCTTGGATGTACTCATTCAAGTCCACTGTCTCCAGATGATCCTTCAAGATCTTGCGAGCTACGGTTACTTCTGCTGTGCTGTCTAGCATTGTCTGGGCCCACTCCCCGTTCTTGAGTTGTGTCCTCATGATCCTCGGCATGTCTGATCTTTACACCTGCTACCTTCTTCTTGGTGAATTGAGTTTTCTTGTTTTTTGGAACGTGTTGATCGTCTTTGGACTTCACGCGTTCTTCCTTGTGTTCTGACCGTCCTCTTCTTTCCGATTTCTGTGGGAAAGTCTGAAAGGTACGAGTGGAATGTGTATCAGTATCTTGATATCTATCAGGTTTTCTCAAACTATCCCTATTCCTGAGATTATACCTCCTTTCAGAGGGCTCCTTTTGAGGAGACCTACCTCTGGATTGAGAACGCTTCTCTTTAGGAAGTGTCTCTTTAGTGTTCTCCAACTTCTTTTTAGGAGTAGTGAGAGTGTTTTTAATAAAAAACCTTTTCAGGACTTTTAGACAGTTGGAGTTTCACTGGTTTACCACCCAAACTGTGTCTACCTAGTTCTTCATAGGATATTCTTGCCAGTTCATATGGTTGCTCAGTTACATCAAATTCTCTCAGTTTCTGACGGATCGCTATGGATGCTGCTTCACCTTTAATAATAGCTAATATTATAGCTGAGGCTTGTTTGAAATACTTCAGTAACTTCATACCTAGATTTAAAGCAGGCTCTGCCCCGTATTTATTTTGAATCTGTTTCAGGACGTTTGGTATTATCGCCATTGACGGAATACCGTGTGGTTTTGTGTAGATTGCAGCAAAGACGGTACCCCAAGTGTCACAGTCTTCCAGGTGTGATGTGATCCCCATCTGTAAACAGATTGTTAGAATTCTGTGTTTCTCATGAGGTGTACTAATAGGAAATACTGCCTCGATTTGAGTAATCTTTTGAGCTATCCAGAATGGAATGTGTTCCCTTTTTGCAGGCAATTTACCAATGACTGATTGTATAGTCTATGGTGTAATTTTATTTGTGTTGGAATGTTAAAGTCCGCATGACATATGAACCAATTTTCTATGTTTAAAAAAAAAAAAAATTTAAACAGTTTTTATTAAAACATATTGCAGAGCATTTCAATGACAGCATGACATTCAACGTTGGTAAAATCATAATCATTGAGATCACATTACCTGCTATGTCTATGTATTTTGATCAGTTGTTTTAGTTGAACTAAGAGTTCCATACCTGGCATTTCTTCAATGGCAGGATGTGGTGTACGGCTGGCTAATACCGGCCATGTTGCTCCTGGTCTACCTAGTGAACGAAGCCTGGTAATGTGATTTTGATGTTGTAGGGCGCCTTTAAACCAGAGCACATGCTCTTGGTATGTTAATGGAATTTCAACATCCTCTAAAGGAGTGTATTTTATGGGAGGTTCCTCTACCTTTTTGAAGTAGAACACATGTGATACTGAATTAGCTTAAGGGAAGCTAATTTAAGAATAGAATACCTCCGTCTGCCAATATTCATGTGCCCCTATGACAAAAATTACCCTACCACCTCTTGATAATAGGCCATTTGTTATAAGCTTTATAGTGATGTTTTTTCTTATATTTTCTGGGATGATTATAGCATCCGCGTCGTCTTGTTGAAAACCTGTAATGTTAAGACCTGGTAGGGCATTATTGCCTGCAGGTCCACCATTCTCTTTGTCGCTCATTTTGTTGACTAAAAGTTTGCAGAGCAAGTTTCAAGGAAACAAAGATAAGGTGCACAATATTTTGCAACACTCTATCCTTCAACGTTTAACAAAACCAAAAGCTAATACATAGGAGTTTTTCGTTCTACTCAGCTATGGCGGATATTTTATCCTTTTACCCACTCCAGAGGTCTATTGGAGTATTTTATGGGAAAAAGGGGTCTCTGTGAAAAGCACAACTGAGTTACTCTAGTATCAAGCGTTAAATTAGTGCCTTAACCAAACGTTGGGCGCCATGTAGTGTAGTTCCTATATTCCCAATAGGCTCTGCGCATTGGAGTAATATATACTATAGATTTGAAGTAGGACTGAAGTCGACTAGGTCTCTATCTAATATACAAAACTTAATAGTGAGTGCCAGCTAGCTCAGAGGTCACTAGAAACATTCTCGGATAAACAAGAAGGGATTAGTTTCTGACAACCGCATAAACATGACAACTTTGTTTCCCAAGAATAAGAAATGTATCTCTAGAGTCATGGAAACAATAGATAAGTATTTCACTCAGTCAATCGGGCATTCTTCGTTTCACAAGAGGTGTAGAGAAATAGAAAGACGGGCGTTTTCAATAAAATGTTTATTGAACAGTCTTCTTTCTCATACAGAAGAAATGAACTGCTACAATCATAATGCAGGTTACAAAGTATAATGCATAGAGCGTAATATAAAATAATACTGTAGGAGCATTGTATGGTTTCTAATCCATATAAAATAACATACATAAATAACAAAGGCTAAAAGTACTGTGCTTCTAAAATACGCCTATCCCAATGTACCTAACCTAAGTCTAGTACGAGGGAAGAAGTAAGTGTGGTGTAGCATAGGTTCAGTTTTCTTTGCCAAGAATCTATCCAAGATTTATCTTAGGGTCTAATCAGCTCCGTACCTTGATTTTAGAATGAAGGAGGTCTGGTATCTCTTGTCTCGGACTTGATTTCCCAACACCCCACAAGGGGAGCTTGCAAACACTGGAGCTGGATTCTCAGCAAGAGAAAATACAGTCTCTGATCAGTGCATCAGCTGGAGGGTCGGCTTCTTTCGGCACTTGCTGTTGCGAGCTGCGTCGGGCAAGTAGATAGTCGAACTGCTCCAAACCACAATGTGTTTGCTAGAGCAAGTGAAGGCATATTTATACATTGAAGGTGCCTAGTTTGACGTAAAGTCGGGCATGATAACGTCATCAAAGAACCTCAAGGGAATGTCAGTTCTTTGAAAACTCCATGAGTTCTTGGACACATCAATATTCAAGCAATGGGAGGTCCCTGACTGCTTTAAGCTGATTTTCCAAGAAATCCTTGTGGCTTTTCAGAACTAGTTGAAGTAGTCATGCCTGTATTTGGACTGCATGGGCTATGTCTAAATATGGGTATGAATGCTATGCCTATATTAGGGCAACGTAAATTGTACCAATATAAGGGCATGAATCTGGAAATTTACACTTGAGTCCTAAAACGCTATACAACAATGGAGTACCATGTTTGAAACCATTGACACACCAATACAAGTTTCTAAAAACCCACTCAGTGATTCCTACATCTACACACACATCTAAACACTTACCTATATATTCACTCATACATGCTAACAAAGATCAATAGAACAATATTAAATATACTTATACACCTGCATCGACATTACACACCAGCACACATCCTATTCACTTATGCAGTCATCCTACTCACTTATGCAAACAATCGATCATACTTATATTTACTAAGCTACATATTTATACAAACACCACTTTATGTATTCATATAGATAGTAACTCATACTTAGTGTGTTATAAAATAACTATTAGAAGTATGCAGTTTTTGATAGAGTCACTCATACAATCACTGAGTCTTATGTATACTTATTTATATACAGCAACTGTCACATACACTGCCTTTTATATTTCTACTTTGTTGGACATTTATCATTGAGAAATATATTTACTCATCACCACACCCATAAAGAGATTCACTCACCCAAACAACTGTTTTAACATACAGTCTTAACCTCATATACCTACTAAATCAACTATTTACACATCTTTGGACAGTCACACACCTCCCACCCAATCATCACACACACATGCACTATCCCATACAAATACTCACTTAAGTACTTAATAACTAATATAGACTTTCACATAGCTAGTAACCAACTTAGGTAGTAGAGTGATACAGATATGCACACAGTTTAATTACTATCCCATATATTTAGTGAGACACTTTAAATTAGTTACTTAGACAGTCAATCACACTGCTACTTAATCCTCCATCCAGACACTTATACATCCACTCAGTCTTCAATGCAGATTGCTTTATATATAATACTTTCCACATTCACTGGATGATGTCATCAGTAATGTCAGCAGTGATGTCATTTGAGATGGCATCAGTGATGTCATCAGTGATGTCACTGACCATGTCATGAATGATGTAATATGTGACATCATCACCAGTGGATTGCGGGCACGAGAGTTACAGTTAGAACAACTAACTATAACGGAGGAATTTCAATGGTTTTGTATGAGTGAAATGTCCAGATAACTATAACACCCCTAAAACCTATGGTTTTTTCAGTGAAAATAATATTTTTATATTTTTGTTTTAATAAACTTATATTACTTTTAAATGCGAAGTGCTGCGTGTACGCACCCAAAATGCATCCCATGTGACCAAAAAAAAGGGATTTCATTGGTTTATACACTTACTGTTCTAACTATTGAAGAACCCCACCCTTTATAATCACTCCTCTCAGACCTTCCTTAAGAGAAGACCTGTTCTGAGAAAAACCTCACTTTTTCGTCATTGGAAACCTGATCTTCTTTTTTGGATTACAAAATGGCTACACCAGTGCAAGAATCGTCTGATTCTGATGATTTTGTTACTGAACAATTTCTACCAGAACCTCACCCTCCCAAAAGATACACATCCATCGTATGGAAATTTTTTATTTTTCTGGAGGGACAAAATAAATGTAATGCCACCAAAGTAACATGCAAGATTTGCCAGGCAGTGCTGTCCAGAGGAGATCCAAACAAGAAATACTCCTGTGGCACTGCTAGTATGCGTAAGCACCTCCAATCCCTGCATTCTGAACTATGCTCACGAAGAATGTAGAAGACTGCGCCAAAATGTACCTCCACCATCGGCAATACCAAGTACATCTGGGGCATCACCTTCAACATCACCACCAGACATATGTCCCCAATTTGTGAAAGTTAGAATGCACTGCGTTAAGTGCTTTCATTTAATTTGTTATGGGGAGCAATCAGTAGACCTAGTTTGCAGAGCAATTGATAACCATCAATGCTATTTTTTTAAAATTCCCTCAAAGTTCATGGTTTTGTTTGTCCTGTTCACTTTTTTTTTCTTTTTAAAAAAACCAAAAAAAAACTCCCCTCTCCACTGCTGCTTAAACTGCACGCATGTGTTGGGTGATACAGGCACCCTTGCACCATGGTGCAAGAATATCTGTCTCTTGTGGAGTTTCTTTTTGTGCAGGAAGACACACCTTCCTGCACAAAAACAATCAGTGAAGGCATTTTTCTCCTATAATGTATGCTGCGCATTGTAGCGTATATTTGGATGAACAAAATGAGGAGAAATTAAAACAATTCTGCGGCAGATTTACAAGCTCTCTGCGGCACCAGTACATCACTATTTGTGATGTACTGGTTACGCAGGTGGCTCCTCCATATTTACAAGGAGAAAAAAAGTTACCCTTCATGACTTTTCCTTTTCTTCTAAATACAGCCCCTTCATACGCAGCTCTTTACATTTATATATATTACATCATTCATGACATGGTTAGTGACATCACTGATCACATCACTGATGACATCTCATATGACATCACTTATCACTGATGACAGCATCCAGTGAATATGGTTTAGTTTCTAATTTAAATATGTATTATATATAGAACAATCTGCATTATAGAATGAGTGGATATAACAAAATCTGGATAAAGGGTTTAGTAGCAGTGTGATTAATTGTTTACTTGACTAATTTATACTGTCTCATTGAATATATTGAATAGTGACTAAACTGTGTGAAAATTTGTATTACTTTGTCAGTTGTTCTGTAAACTGCTGCACCAGTTGGTTGCTAGCTACGTGAAAGTCTATATTACTTATTGATTACTGAACTAAGTATATGTATGGGAGAATGAATGTCTGTGTGGTTCGGTGGGAGATGTGTGACTGCCCAAAGATGTGTGAATAGTTGATTCAGTAGGTATATGACGTTAAGACTACATGTTATAACAATTGTTTGGGTGAGTTAACATTTTTATGGGTGTGGTTATGAGCAAATATATCTCTCAATGGTACATGTGCAATAAAGTACAAAAATAAAAGGGAACGTTTGTCACATTTCTTGTACATAAAGAAGTATACATATGACTCAGTGATTGCATCAGTAACTGTATGGATAACTGTATACTTGTATTAGTGATTTTATAACACTAACTGTGAGTTACTATCTATATAAATAAATGAAGTGCTCTTTGTATAAGTTTTAGGGGTACTGTTTTAGGGTAGTGTAGTGGTGTTTGTGTAGTGAACAGGTTCTGATGGGGATAGCTTTAAGCTTTAAGGTAGTGCATAGGTCTTTATCTAGAGTAGGGGGTCGTGTTGATGGTACATTTAGCATTTAGGGTAGTACACTGGTGTTTGTGTAGTGTAGGGGGTCATGCTTAAGGTAGTGTTTTAGGGTTTAGGATACTCCAGTGGTGTTCGTCTACTGTAGGAGATAGTGTTTTAGGGTTTAGAGTAGTACAGTGGTGTTTATGTACTTTAGAGGTTCATGCTGGGGATAGCGTTTAGGCTTTACCGTAGTGTAGTGGTGTTTGTGAAGTGTAGGGGTTGTGCCACCCTAAGCACTATTGTCAGTATCAACCACCCAAAAATTCCAGATGAAGTTATGAGCAGAATGCTAGGAAAATGTTTATCAATATTAAATGCTTCTAATCAAGTAAAATTGAAATCATCACATGCAGTGTGCCACAAATGGTATTACCACAACAGTTAGTCTCCCCAACTTATATTTAAAGTGCATAAACATGTTTCATGTGACAGACCTATAGGCCAATGCTGCAGCTTCCACATGCTTCAACACCCTCCACATACTCAGCAAGACCTTCAAATAGACCCACCCCACGAATCACGGAAGACCATCACCCAAGCACTCATCACCAGCAGGCTGGACTACGGGAACACCCTCTATGCCAGAATCAACAAATCTCTACTCCACAAACTTCAGACTGCCCAGAACACTGCAGCCAGACTCATACTCAGCATCCCATGACAAGACCACATTACCCAGCATAAACAAGCACTCCACTTACTCCCCGTCGAAAAAACAGTGACCTTCAAGCTGCTCACACACACCTATAAACCCTCCACAACACCAGACTCCAATACCTCAATCTCCTACTGCACCCACAAAACAAACCTCCACTCCGCTGACCAGGCCTTGGCCAAAATCCTCTGTATTCACATAACCAGACAGGAGGCACACCCTTCTCGTACTTCATGGCCAAGACCTGGAATGAACTCCCCCCCCAGCATCAGATGAGCCCCCACACTGAAAGGATTCAGGAAGACCATAACACCTGCCTTTTCGAATGACCAAAGCTGAAAAATCCCCTCCACACTCCCCAGTGCCTGAAAACCCTCACAAGTGAGTAGTGAGCTCCATACATCCCTAATTGATTAATCAATATACCACCACAGTTTGTATTTGAGTGTTATGAATAGGCTCTGCCATTGTATTGGCTGTCCGTAACTCTTAAGGGTAGTGAAATGAGCAGTGCTGCCTTCTTTGATATACACAGAATCTCTGATATTGGTTTGCTTTAGCTTCACCTCTGAGAGCTACTTTCAGGGTGCTGGTGAGCTACCAGTAGCTCCCATGCTACTAGTTGGAGACCCCTGGCATGTATAGTGAGTGGGGAATTGTAGTCCTCAAGCATAAATGTGAAGGTTATTACACCACTACATGCATAATACATAGCACTTTGAATCACTCCATTCTCTAAAGTCTGCCTCACTGCATGAGTACATGCTTACTGACTGAATGATTACATTAACATAAGTAAAGACACTGGGTGAATTCTTAATTGATTCACTTTTATTTTACTGAATGAATTACTACATGGTACAGAAACAGTCATTTTGAAATTGCAACAGCACTAACACTGTGTTTGCTGGATTATATAGATACTGACTGGGGAATTGTAGGCCTGAAGCACAAATGTGAAGGTCGTTACACCACTACATACATAATGCATGAGTTTGAAGCACTGCATACCCTAAAGCCTGGCTTACTGCCAGACTATATATACTTATGTAACTGCAAACACATCAACCAACCAAATCAATCTCTCTCAATTTTGTCAAATGGACACTGATTCATAGTGTTATTCTACACCAATAACAGTATCCCTTGCAGTGTATAAAGAAAGATTAAAAATATTAGATAAATAAATAAAACTCTGACGTAATGGAAATAAATAAATTAATACTCGGATATAAATTAGAACACTCAAAGTTTAATACGGAGTATCTCTAGCATGGGATGCAGGGAAAATAGGGGTTTAGGGTAATGAAGAATATTAAAAATAGTTTTACAAAATAAGGGAAGTTACTAGAATAATAAGTCGGAAAAAAGGGGGAATGAATGTTAATACTGGTATTAAAAAAGAAGTAAGCTATAGAATTGCTTTAATAGGAAAAACGAGTTAAATAAAGCATTTTAGAAAATATACGAAAGTTAAAAAGTATGGAAAGGGGCCCGTTTACATAAACAGGTGATGCACTAAAACAGTGGAAATGAGAACACCTCTCAACTGAAAAACGTGACTTAAAAGTGGGAGGAGCAATAAATTGATCCCATAGAGTGTTAAGTAACCAAAAAGTATATAAACCACACCCCTCGGATGATTAGTTTCGTTTCTGAGCATCAATACGGGCGAAGAAACTATGAGCAAGGTAATGATTCGGGGCTATGGAAGCATCTTCAGAATATCTTTCATTTCCTCAGAGGGAACATATTGTTAATGTATATTTAAAAATACATTAAAGATTATCTTCCTTCTAGAGGAGTTGGATGAATTTCGACGAAAGAAGGTAAGAATATCGAAGAGAGGTAAATTATCTGAATTGGTATATGTTTGATATTTGTAAAAAACAAAGCAAAAATATTTAAATGATTATAGATTGTGGTATGATTAAATGTAAATGGAATATAATAACAAGATGACGAAAGAATCATTACAAGAAATATAGGTTAATTAGGGAATTACTACATGCAAAGAGATGATTAGCAGCGATGCCATCAACTTCAATTTATCTTTCATTTCCACAGAGGGATCATATTTTTGATGTATATTTTAATTTATATATAACTTTAAGATCCTTCAACTGGAGTTGGATGACTTTTAAACCGAGAATTATATACATTAATAAATAATATGTTTGTAGTATGCAAGTATTTCTTAATGATTGAAAAATGTAGTATAAATAAACTATCAACGATAAAACTATATACTTTGGAATAAAGGAGAATACTCTTTATCTTCTTGAGTGAAAATGGGCTAAAAGTATTTATATTGAGTAGTGCTTTTACCAATTTTCACTTGTGAAGAACAGGAGGATTAGCTTCGCAAGCACTTTTTTGGAACAAAATATTTTAATGCTGGCTTCAAATGTTAATAATTCTTTCCATTTTTAAAAATGATTGTTAAATTTAATAATGACATAACGTGTACATAAAAAAAGTTAGATGAAGTAGTGAAGGAGTGTTTGTCGAAGCAATTCTATTCTACTTTATCTGAAAGTAAAAAAAGCCCAAACATTTAAATAAAGATGATGGGGCAAAAATTATATAATGTATAGATAAGGAATGAGTGGTTATGATAAAATAAAAAAATGTGATCCAACGCGTGATACCAATGAATGAAAAAAAGATTTTGCATTTCAACCATGTGATGAATATAAAAGATTCAATAAAAATATTTTCAAAATTGTTCCTTTTTCTTTTAAGGATGTTTTGAAGAATTATACATTTAATGAAAGGACAACGTACTCCATGCTAAAGGAGAAAAGTCAGCACAATTATGATAGAATAAAAAATAGAATAATATTTTTAAATACCATTACAGACAACAAACTAAAAAGCAGAGTACACAGTTTAAGTTTAAAACAGCCTACTACAACTACTTCTTGAAACGCATTGTAAAATAAAGTGCGTCACAAAATAGGCTACGTATATGGTGAGGGTATCGTAACCTCACATAGAAGAAACAAGCCAATCAACATTAGGATCAGCAAGGTACAGTTAGCCACACAACAGCCAATCAAATGTTTTTCAAAATCTGCACAAGGAAAGGGATTGGTCGCTAATACCTCTTCTTACAATGCTTCACAACCAATCAAAAAGAGGTGTAGAAAGTTTCTGTTTTTAACATACGAGCAAATCAGATAGCCTTGCAAATACACGCAGCGAGAGGCAATTATTTAAGAGGACTTGCTTTCGCAAGACCGCGAGAGGCTTCTTCCAGAATAAGTACGCACTTCACTGCCAGACCCCATTTAATGATTAACCAGGCTCTTAAGCCTAAACACATCAAGAATCATCTCTCATCACTTTCTCTTCTTCCACGTTCACCATGAAAGTGCGTGTCTCCTTCTCCTTTAACTCCTTTATTTTTCATAGTAATTGTTACTCATACACTATCCAGCAAATACCCCACAGATGCAACCCCCTGGATTTGCAATACTAATTGTTACTCATACACTATCCAGCACATACCCTACAGATGCACCACCTTGGGGTTGGAATATTTTTTTTACTGATACACTATCCAGCACATTCCGTACAGATGTACCCCCCTGGAGTTAGAATACTAATTGTTACCCCTACACTAACATAAACTTACCCTACAGATGCACCCCACTTGACATAGAATAGTAATTGTTACCCCTACACTAACCTGCACTTACCCTGCAGATGGACTCTACTTTCTCTTTCAAAATCCAAACCAGATTTACAACACCCTTGCACCACATTCGCATCACTTTTCCCATCTTAAAAGTGATGCAATATTAACGCAATGAACTTGTAAATCTACCCCTATGCACATTACGAGCAAATCAAGTACACAACTCATTCACTTCTTTATCGATCACAATTAGACAGTGTTGTTTCACAATTCACAATGAAGTTCAATAAATACCTTGTGCTTATTTAAATGGAAGACGAGATTGTCGACATTACAAAACTTAGTGACATATTTACAAAGACAGAGTTAAAATTGTCGTCGCTTTAACGCCTGCAAAGTACAAAAAAACACTGAAAATGGACTTTAAAATCTTTCGTTATCTTACCGAAAGATTTTCCCAACATTGCTGTTTCCTATACAAGACTGAGAGCCACCTCCCAGGGCTATAAAATAAATGGTTGTGGGAGGCTCCAACGCCCCCCCCCCCATCAAAATTAAAAGTGTGGTAACCTCAACGACCCCCTCAATCCCTGGGAACCACCACCCCCGGGATTTAGTGTATTGCAGGAGGCAGACTGCGTGACCCTCTGCCTGGAGACCTCGAATGCCCAGAGGATCGCCATGCCCCAGTATCCCGGGGTGCCTACCCCCGGAACACTGCTGTTTGCTATGAGAGGGCGTGAGTCTCACGCCTTCCCCCCTCCCATAGCAAACTTAGTTTAGGTTTTGAAAGACAGAGCAGTGAAATCTATTCTCACTTTCAAAATCCTAACCAGATTGCTTTTCCATATACAACTTAGCATCTCCCCATGTAGAAAAGCAATGCCGGCTCCCGAAGGACGCGGAGAGCTGGTTGGACCGTGGGGGCATTGTGGCTCCCCCCACGGTCCCCAACATTTTTTTATAAGCCCCGGGGGATTGGGTCCCCGGGGATATTAGAAATTACTGATAGCGACCATTTTTTAACGGTAAAATTAAAAGTTGCGCACCCAGCGCAGTGCTCAGTGCGGCCCCCAGGTGTGCACGTGCTGCATGCACGACTCATAATCTGTAGGGTACACAAATCCAGCGCCTTTGCTGCACCCCGTGTACATGTTTGGGAGCCACCATTGCTTTTCCACATGGGCAGCTACTACCATGCAGCTCTCCATGTAGAAAATCAATCTCATTTAGATTTTGAAAGAGAGAACAGATTTCCTTACTATGGGAGGGTGGGATGGACACCCTGGGACACTGCTGGAACTGGCCCTCCCACAATACATAAAGCCCCGGGGAGTAGCGGTTCCCGGGGCTTTGGAGACCTTGCAGCACCCCCCACCATTTTTATTGTAGCCCCGGCAATGCGCCCCCCTGGTGTGCAAGCGCTGCATGCACGACTCATAATCTGGAGGGGGCACAAATCCAGTGCCTTTGCTGCACAACTTATACATGTTTGGGAGCCACCATTGCTTTTCCACATGGACAGCTACTAACATGCAGCTCTCCATGTAGAAAATCAATCTCATTTAGATCATTTAGATATTGAAAGAGAGAACAGATTTCCTTACTATGGAAGGGTGGGATGGACACCCCGGGACACTGCAGGAGCCGGCCCTCCCACAATACATAATGCCCAGGGGAGTAGTGGTCCCAGGGGCTTTGGACACCTTACAGCCCCCACAACCATTTTTTTTGTTGCCCTGGAGGTAACGGGGCCCTCGAGTGCTCCAGGAACGGAGCCACGCAGTCCCCCTCCCACAATACATAAAGCCCCGGGGGTGGTTGTCCCCACAGCTTTGGGGACCTTGGACCCCTCCCCCTACCATTTTTTTCTTTTTAGCCCCGGGGGTGACGATCCCCGGGGCTGGGGGGCCCGCCTGGGCCCTCCATAACATTTTTTATAATTTTGCTCCCGGAGCCCCCCCGAGGTCTAATTAGAAGCCCCCCCCCCATAAAATATAATAATTTTGCGGGGGCTAATTATAAAAAAAGCTCAGTTTTATTTTGTTTATTTTACGGCAGAGTCCGCGCATCCTACACCAAACTGCTAGCTATTTAAAAAATAATCGTCTTCGTCCTTCTGGGACCCCCTAAACAGCTCTAGAAGGTAAAATGTTTGCTACCCTGCCCCCTTTCTATGTTTTCCACACATATTCCACTGACTTCCTCAGCTTCGCTTCTACTGAGGCACAAAATGGTTGCCAACAGTTCCTGCTTTCGAATGTTTACAACCGCTTGACAGCCAATTAGAATTCAGTGCATGATCGGGATGGTGCGCTTATAGTATGATGACAATATTCGCACCCTCCGCGGATCCTCTGCGCCCATAGATATATGAATGATTTAACCATAATTCTTTCAGGAACTACTGAACAGATTAACACAATTCAAGTAAAAGGCACAAGCCTGAACTGAGGACCTCCTCTTTGCCAAATTTGGTGTAATTCCGTTCTGTCGTTTGGGCTGTAGCTGTGCCTAAAGGTCCTATGGGAAATTGCATAGGGATAACAGGTTTTGGGACCCCCCTTTTTTCTTGGCCCCCCTTTACGAATCACCCCCGTGCTTTTAGGGAAGGAGCGGAACTGAACTGGACAAAATTTAGGAAAATTTTGCGAAGATTCCTCAATCACCTCCAAAGTTATTGGCAATAGAATGTTGCAGATTTCCTTTGCATAATAGGTCCTAACTATATATATATATATATATATATATATATATATGTATGTATCAGTGTGTATATATATATATATATATATATATACATATATATATATATATGTATGTAAATTTCCAGCTAACTAAACTTGTGTCAAACCTATGGTTTTTTCAGTGTATATATATATATATATATTACCTACTGGCTATCGCCAGTAGGTATATATAGTTAGAATTTTTTCCCTATGGGACTTTTGAAAATTCTATGTCTAATAACTTTGGCGTTTGTGGACGGAATCGGCTGAAATTTTCAGGAAAATGGCACATTTTGTTTCTGAGCAGCCCCTGAAAATTTGGTGGGGTTTCGTCAAGGGGGGGCTGAGAAAAAAGGGGGGTCCCAAAACGCGTTTTTCCCATTCATTTTTCCATAGGGCGGTTGGACTCACTTTTAGCTCGAACGGCTGAATGGATTTGCACGAAACTTGGCAAAATTGTAGGGACTGTTAGCCCGATGTGCCTTTGCTAGGTCTCAATATATGTGCTCCAGTAGTTTTTGAGAAATTAACGTTCAAACCAAGATATATATCTGTAACAGCGCTCTGGGCAGCGATCCGGTCCGCTTACTTTTCGCTTATCGGAACTTTGCGCGCAGAAAGCTGATTGGCTCTCCGGTGTCTGTCAACATTCTAAACAGTCCGGAGCGGACGCCATCTTGTCTCTCGGTAGGATCGAGAGAGAAGAAGAGGTGGAAAACGAAGGGGGAATTTAATGAAAGGGGGCAAGGTATCCCCCTCTTGACCCCCTAGGAATGTTGTTGGGGTTATTAAAGGGTCCCGTGGGGAAAATAAAAAAAAAATGATTTTTCACGGTAGAAGCGCTGCCGCGAACTGGTAGCGAAACGGGAATTCGCCATTTTGTGCTTCGTAAATTAAATTACTAGTTATAAGTGGGTGCGGGAGACGTATCCTAATCCCCTATGTTTCCTGAGGGTGGGTGAGGAGGCTGATATATGTTGATACATCTCTTCCAGCGGCTGTGCGTGAGCTTTTTTTTTTTTTTTGCTGCGTGACAGTCCGGAGCGGCCGCCATCTTGTCTCTCGGTAGGATCGAGAGAGAAGAAAAGGTGAAAAACTAAGGGGGAATTTAATGAAAGGGGGCAAGGTATCCCCCTCTTGACCCCCTAGGAATGTTGTTGGGGTTATTAAAGGGTCCCGTGGGGAAAATAAAAAAAAAATGATTTTTCACGGTAGAAGCGCTTCACGGGCCGCGAACTGGGCCGCAAACTGGTAGCGAAACGGGAATTCGCCATTTTGTGCTTCGTTAATTAAAGTACTAGGTATAAGGGGGTGCGGGAGACATATCCTAATCCCCTATGTTTCCTGAGGGTGGCTGAGGAGGCTGATATATGTTGATATATCTCTTCCAGCGGCTGCGCCATCTTGCCTTTTTTCGAATGCCACAATTTTGTCGTGCACGGCAGCCATTTTAGATGCCAGGCTGGTCCCAGGCTATCACCTACCCCTGCGGATGTAGTTTATGGCCCCAGCTGTAGAGAATTCAGACATGCCAATCCTCCTGATTCAGGCGTGTGAGTACTGATTTCAGTGCTAGTCTCCCGCCTCCCGATTTCTGCAAGCAAAAACCCGGGGGCATATTACGAACAACTAGCGATAATTTTTGTCTATAACTTGTTTAGAGACAAAAATTATCGCCGCACATCGGCGATTTTTATCGCAGATAAACCTTGCTATTATCGCAGAAAAGTCAGCGATATTCATGTATTATCGACCTAATGCTCTTAGCCAGGTTATCCACCTCCCATTGGATAACATGGCTAAGAACTGCTCAGGGCAGGTGTTAGATTTTGGAGATATTCGCGCTTAGCGCGAATATCTCCAAAAGTTGGTAATAGAAGGTAGCGATGTTAGGGACTGTTTCCAGTCGCTAACATCTTGGCACGCCACTTTGCATGTCATTAGTGATAAGTATCACTGACATGCAAAGCCGGGCCCAAGATGGTCGCTATCTCCTTTTAGGTGTCACTAACTGGTGTTAGCGACAGCTTGATAATAGGGAAATAATTTTATCTCCGCTTTCATGGTTTTTAAAGCCAAAAAAGCGGAGATAAACCCCCTTGATAATATGCCCCACGATTCCTTGGGGGTTTCAGCTGACAGGGCTTGGTATTGTGTTACATGGTAATTTTTCCATGAAACGTCAGAGGGTCGATGTAGGGGTTCTAGAAGAGGTGATAAACCATTTAAGCCTCATGAACAAGCGCATGGTCTTTTAAAGATTTGTGAAGTACTCGGGGCGGCGGTGTGTGTGTGCCCTCTTTCAGGAGCGGGCGGGGGGGCACTGCCAGCAACTTGCCAGGTCAGGTAGTGTTCAACACGTGCATCACCCTTTCTCTGCCTGGTATTGCGCTCCATGCTTCGGAAAGGTAAGAAAAAGAACGTGCATTTGAGTTTGAAATGTCCGATCCTGCAGCAGCACACTTCCAAAGCCCACACATGACAATAACCCGATTCAAGGCCCCATTCACCCGTTTTTCAAAAAATAGATAACACTCCAACAAATTAAGGTTATAAAACTTTATTAACTTTTAACGATAATGAACAGAACAAAAACTAAAAACATTTAAACATTTATTAACACAAAAAGCAACAATGGTTAGAAGCTGTCTTTTGTGCGAATAGTCCCAAGGCAGCACAACGTGCAGAGTTCTGGACGGCACCCAGGTGATGTCGCCTGGGTGCCGCACTGGTTTAGGGATCCTACAATGCTGCTCCGAAAATTGGCGTGGGGCGTCCCGGGTGGGGCGGGGGGAGGCCTCGTCAGTAGCGGTCTGTTGTGCGAATAGTCCGAAGGCAGCACAACGTGCAGAGTTCTGGACGGCACCCAGGTGATGTCGCCTGGGTGCCGCACTGGTTTAGGGATCCTACAATGCAGCACAGAAAAACAGCGTGGGGCGTCCCGGGTGGTGGCCTCGTCAGTAGCGGTCTGTGTCCAGTGTCACATGGCTGACACAACATGTACGACAGGCACCCAGGTGATGTCCAGTAAACTGCCGCACTGGTTTTGGTATCCTACAATGCTGCTCCGAAAATTGGCGTGCGGCGGCCCGGGGGGGGGGGGGGGGGGAGGCGGCGTGAACGGGCCTCCCCAGGTGGGGGCCATCTAGCTGAGTTGCGCTCGCTCTTGCGGCCACAGCGTCTCGCTCACCATGTTGTGGAGTTGCTCCCACTCTTGCAGTGCAGCGATAGGCGGCTGCCACATGGCTGTCAAAATGGCGGACGGCTCTTCGGTTTTGGGCCTGGTCCACTGAAATGGCCCTGGGACACCTTGGAAGTCGGACGCTTGCCTGCTAGGGCTTGGGCTCCATTCTCAAAAAGCGTCCCCTCAGCCGTGAAGATTGTATAAAAGTCTTGGGGGCCCCCGACTCCCGCAGGCTTCCGGTGGGGAGCGGCTGACATGATTGCTCGCGGAATGACCACGACGGAGCCAAGAGATGGTGGTGCTCTCATGCTGACGCCAGCTTCAGTCTGAATGATCCAGAAACAAGGTGGGGCTTTCATTGTTTGGGGAAAAAAAATGTTCTAAACCAATGAAAAGTGTTATTTTTAGGTCATATGACCAAGCCTTCCATCTTTAGGAAACCAAAAGTAAAATGAACCAATGAAAAGTTTTATAAACAAGTCACATGACCTGTTATGCGACATAGGGCTACAAAAAGCGTAGAAAATCCGTTGGCACGTGAGGCGGCGTCAGTAGCGGACCGATGTGCGAATAGGCCGAAGGCAGCACAACGCGCCGAGATCCGGATGGCACCGAGGTGGTGTCCAGCAAATTGCCGCACTGGTGTGGCCATCCTACAATGCTGCGCCGAAAGACGGCGTGTCCAGCTGAATTGCGGTCACTGTTGCGGTACAGCGACTCGAACGCGCCGAGATCCGGATGGCGCCGAGGTGGTGTCCAGCAAATTGCCGTACTGGTGTGGCCATCCTACAATGCTGCGCCGAAAGACGGCGTGTTCAGCTGAGTTCCGGTCACTCTTCCGGCACAGTGACTCGAACGAGCTGAGATCCGGATGGCACCGAGGTGGTGTCCAGCAAGTGGCTGCACTGGTGTGGCCATCCTACAATGCTGCGCCGGAAGTCGGCGTGGGGTGCCCCGTTGGCTTATGAGGTGATGTCAGTAGTGGACTGATGTGTGAATAGGTCGGAACCAGCACAAGGCGCCAAGATCCGAATGGCAAGTCCTGGATGTTGAGTGCCTCAGTTGAGATTTCTGAGCAGTGCTTGTAGAACTGTCTGAAGCTTATTTGCACCTGCTGCAGCTTCACTAGGTCCGGCGGAACTTGTTGCCTTTTCCTTTCTGCTTCTTTTCCTACAATGCGTTTCTTCTGAAGACACGACCAGGTCCCTGAATGTGTGCAGGGGGACGCTATTGAATGAATGAACGCGCCGAGATCTGGATGGCACCGAGGTGGTGTCCAGCAAATTGCCGCACTGGTGTGGCCATCCTACAATGCTGCGCCGAAAGTCGGCGTGGGGTGCCCCGTTGGTTTATGAGGTGATGTCAGTAGCGGACCGATGTGTGAATAGGTCGGAACCAGCACAAGGCGCCCTGCACTGTTGAGCCTTTTTCAATGTCTGTTTTTTGTTCTTTCCCCTCCATCAAAAACAAAACAAAAATACAAGGCGCCAAGATCCGAATGGCAAGTCCTGGATGTTGAGTGCCTCAGTTGAGAGTTCTGAGCAGTGCTTGTAAGACTGTCTGAAGCTTATTTGCACCTGCTGCAGCTTCACTAGGTCCGGCGGAACTTTTTTCCTTTTCCTTTCTGCTTCTTTTCCTACAATGCGTTTCATCTGAAGACACGACCAGGTCCCTGAATGTGTGCAGGGGGACGCTATTGATTGAATGAAAATGGCGGCTTGACACAAAGCTGACTCAAGCGTTACTGTTGGTGCTATACAGACAAAAATTGGTTTTCAGTTTGTACATTCTTCAGGTTTTTTTTTCCATCCAAGTCTGATTGAGAGTTTGTAGAAAAATGGCTTCAGATTTTCCACATACTACTCTTCAACATTCTTCCTAAATGTAACAATGTGAAACTCACTAGGAGAACGGCTGTTTCTGTTTCCTTTCAAAATGCTGCCATTAATATTTTCTGAATGGAAGACACCATCTTGTAACATAAAGGGCTGAAAGGGGTTCTGGTCTGGCCGATGGTTGGTGGAGACATTTTGACTATATCTTGGACCTGCCCGGCCTCGCCCAAAATGGCGCCGGTATAAATGGGACTCGTAACTCTTTGCCCGCAAATGTATATCTAGAAAATGTTATTGTAAGTGGCCCTGTCGTATTTTAATTACAAAATGTACGTCCACCGATTCCGCAACTGTTAGACACCTTTGTTCTTGTCACCTAATGGCCCGCTCGTTACGTTCTTCTACAGTGTAAATGTCTCCTCATCATATACGATTTGAGTTTGCTCCGTGGCCGGCCCACGTGGTTATAGGCCCGTATTTGTATACTGACATTTTCACAATAAAGGTTTTTAAAACAAAACACGGTAGTAGTATTTTCATTGGTAAAGTTTTTACTTTTAGTGACTGTTTTCGAATCAGTAAAAGGCAAGTGAAATAAAGCAGTCCAATTACATGACGGATAAAAGGTATAATATGTAGGAACGCAGTAAAGATAAATGGTCAAGGGCAGTTGTGTTTTTCATGTCTGCAACATAAAGTGATCGATAAGAATCTGATAATCAGGCGTATCGGCGACTAAGACAGCAGGCCGAATCTCTTTTACTCAACGGCTCCGTCATGGAAGGAAGAAACGCCCTTTTTCTCGAAAAAGGAATATATTTTACTTGCAAGATAGTTGTAAATTTTCCGGGAAAGTACATTAGCCTGGAATATTATAACATATGTTTGAAAAAAAAATATTGTTCGAAAATAATAAAAAGCGTAATTTTTAGGTCATATGACCAAGCTTTTCATCATTAAATTAACAAAAGTAAAATGAACCAATGAAAAGTTTTATTAACAAGTCACATGACCTGTTATGCTTACGTTACGCGCTGCGCTCCGCGCCTCGGATCACTTCCGGGTGCGCTAACGCGGCGTGTCATAAAACGCATTACGCGACAACGTAGGTCAAGAATATAGTCTAAATGTCTCCACCAACCAGCGTTCAGAACACAACCCCTTTCAGCAGTCCAAAAAGTTCTGTTAAATGACAACAGAGGGGACAGGCAACAAGAACCATCAGTCAAAGAGGGGAGGGCAAGTTCTTCTCTTCCGGGTCATGTTGGGGCGCTACCGGAACTGATCGAATTGGTAGTCTACAGTGTTTCTGGATGTTTCAGACTAAAGCTGGCGTCAGCATGAGACCACTACCATCTCGTAGCTCCGTCGTGGCCACTCCACGAGCAATCATGGCAGCCGCTCCCCACCAGAAGCCTGCGGGAGTCGGAGGCCCCCAAGACTTTTGTAGAATCTTCACGGCTGAGGGGACGCTTTTCGAGAATGGGACCCAAGCCCTAGCAGACAAGCGTCCGAGTTCCAAGGTGTCCCAGGGCCATTTTAGTGGACCAGGCCCAAAACCGAAGAGCCGGCCGCCATTTTGAGAGTCCTGTGGCAGCCGCCTATCGCTGCACCGCAAGAGCGGGCGCATCTCAACTACATGGTGAGCGAGACGCTGTAGTCGCAAGAGCGGGCGGAAAACAACTGAATGGCGGAAGAGGCACAGTGTAGCAAAAGCGGGCGGAATGGCAACTAAAACGATAAAGGGGCGCCTCACTACAGCTTGTCTTCAGGTCAAACGGATTGTGGGACAAGGTCCAGAATTGAAGAGTCATCAAAAGGCAAAAAGTACCGCCGGACCCCGGGAGCCGGCCGCCTATGTCGGGGGTGATCTCAGGCTACACCAGTGCTAT
This sequence comes from Lissotriton vulgaris, assembly GCF_964263255.1. Taxonomy (NCBI): domain Eukaryota; kingdom Metazoa; phylum Chordata; class Amphibia; order Caudata; family Salamandridae; genus Lissotriton; species Lissotriton vulgaris. The sequence goes on from NC_141689.1 coordinate 1,271,986,451, forward strand.
AAGACTTGGGGAGGGTGTCGGAGCCAAGCGTCTTCTCCGAGTCCATGGCCATCACAGCGCCCCTCAGGGGCCTCCGTCAAGCTGTTTAGGAAGGTAACATATCACATTGTTTTCTAATGCAGTCAGGTCCACAAACGACACTCACTTACTTTGAGAATAGTGAAGCTGCAGTAGGTGGAAATAAGCTTCAGACAGTGTTACAAGCGCTGCTCAGAACTCTTAACTATGGCACCCAACATCTAGAACTTATGCTATTTGAGAATGGTAGTGACATCGAAGCATCTCAGGGACCAAAACCATTAACGTACTTTCACGTATGAAAATCTTACTTGGGGAGGGGGCAGGAGCGAAGCGCCCCCTCCCAGTCAGCGCCACCACACCGTATGTTGAAAATCTGAAGCCATCGTTCTACAAAGTCAACCAAACTTGGATTGAAAAATCTAGAAAAATGTACAAACTGAAAACCAGTTTTGGTCTGCATAGCATCAGTAACAACGCTTGAGTCAGCTTTGTGTCAAGCCGCCATTTTGATTCAACAAAGCACAGGCATTGAAAAAGGCTCAAACTCAGAACTCTGAACTATGGCACCCAACATCCAGGAGCTTGCTATCCGGATCTTGGAGCCTTGTGCTGTTTTCGATCTATTCACACATCGGTCCACTACTGACATCATCTTATAAACCAACGTTATGTAAATAGTTTTTTAATAAAATGTTTTACCCTGTTTCTTTGCTGGTGTGTTGTCTATATTTTTAATATTTGCATAGGGTTTGTCATTATTTTGTGCGGGATGGGTGATGGAGCCGAGCTGTCTTGCAGCCCTCATGGTGTGGAGCTCAGTTCATCTCACTATTTTCGTATTTCTCAAGAAGGGTTGTTCCTAATATTTCTATTTTAGCGAGGTCAAAAAGAGATCCAATTAGTGGCCTACTGATTTTGCTCGATTACTTTTATTTTTTTACACGATTTTTCACTATCTGCAAAGACTAAACAGAGTATTGCGACTTTGTGCTTGTTTGTAAATAGAGAATGATCCAAAGAGAACCAATTCTAAAACAGTAAATGCTTGGACAACAATCAATCAAATGGAGAGACAAGGAGGTACGACGGATTACAACGGGGGTAAAGGCCTGCGTTAACTACCCTTCTGTATCTGCAAAGAGAGAGTACTACTAAGGCAAAAGAGGGGAGGGGGGGGGGCAGCGTTCAAAGCACATCAGCGTGCATAAATACGAAAATGTTTTTATCTATCACGTACTTGACATTTTAAAGCTTTTCATATTTGCTATTAAAAAACCAATGAAATTCACAGAAAAAACCATAGGTTATAGTGGATATATAGTTAGGAATTTGCATTTACAAAACCTTGAAAATTCAATGAAAAAACCATAGGTTATAGGCCATATATAGTTAGGAATTAGCATTTACAAAACCTTATTTTACTCGCATAAAACCATTGAAATTCCATATATAGTTAGCTAACTATAAGCGCTAACTATATATCGCGCACCCGCAATCCACTGCTGATGATGTCACATATTACATCATTCATGACATGGTCAGTGACATCACTGATGACATCACTGATGACATCTCAAATGACATCACTGATGACAACTCAAATGATATCAATGATGACATCTCAAATGACATCACTGATGACATCACTGATGACAACTCAAATGACATCACTGATGACATCTCATTTGTCATCACTGATCACATCACTCATGTGATAATACAATGAACCTCTTCAGACTCTAATATAACCTTACATACACTCAGTATAAACAGACACTCACAGACTGTCACTCATCCATGGAGTTACTCACACACCTAGTCAGTCATGCAAAGAATCAATCACACCTCCATTTCCTCAACTATACAGTTATACACATCTTACTTATTCAAACATATAATAACACATATTTACTCTCTTATATAATCCCTGATACAAGCTCACAGTGATCGATACAGCCACTCACACATTCAGTGGGTCTTATGTTCAGTTATTTATATATCTCAACTCTCACATGTATTGTGTTTTACATACGTACTTACTTGCACATGTAGCAATGAGAAATCCATTCACTCACCAACACACCCATGCACAGTGAACCGCCCATATAGCTGTTTCCACATGCACTCTTGAACTCATACTCCTAGTGAATCAACTGCTTACACATCTATGCACAGAGTCATGCACCTCCCAGCCACCCACACACACACTCAGCCTCCCATTCAAATATTTGAGCAACCAATCAATAACCCATATGGCCACTCTTATAGCTACTGATCAACACATGCAGCAGCTTACACAACAACAAACATACTGATGCACGAATTAAGACAGTTTAGTCACTAACCCATGTACTCAGTGAGACACATTTAATCACTCACTCATACAGTCAGTCATGCACCTACTAAATTCTTCATCCAGACACTTATACATCCACTCATTCTTCAATATGTGAAACATATTTAAACTTTACAGACACATACAATCACTGGTTGTTTTGATCAGTGATGTCATCAGTGATGTCACTGACCATGTCATGAATGATGTAATATGTGACATCATCAGCAGTGGATTGCGGGTGCGCGATATATAGTTAGCGCTTATAGTTAGCTAACTATATATGGAATTTCAATGGTTTTATGCGAGTAAAATAAGGTTTTGTAAATGCTAATTCCTAACTATATATGGCCTATAACCTATGGTTTTTTCATTGAATATATATATATATATATATATATATATATATATATATATATATATATATATATATATATATATATATATATATATATATATATACACACTGAAAAAACCATAGGTTTGACACAAGTTTAGTTAGCTGGAAATTTTACTCGCATAAAACCATTGAAATTCCCACGTTACAGTTAGTTGGACTCACAATAACTTGCGCGCCTGCAATGCACTGCTGATGACATCACATATTACATCACTCATGACATGTGTGTCTTTCTGTAAAATAAATATGTTTTACAAATGTATTTGGAAAGGTCGATGGAAGAATACATTTTTAAATATGTGTCTAAATGGATGTTTTTTAAAAAAAATTGATTGGTTAACTGGCTTATTAAGTGTATCTTAGTGAATACATATATTAGCGAGTAATTTTTAAATATTTAAATATATGTATCAGTGTTTCACTTTGTGTATAAGTGGCTGCATGGGTTGGTGAGTAGCTACATGTGTGTGTATATGAGTTATTAGATGTTTTTTTTAGTATCAGTATAAGTGTCTGTATGGTTTGGTGGGGGTATAACTCAGCACATAGATGCATCAATGACTGACTCACTGTATGTGTTTTAAAGACAGCATATATGCAGGACTGTATGGGTGAATGAGTGTGTATATGTGTGTGTTAGTGAGTGAATGACTGTTTCACTAGTGTCTTTATCAGTAACTACATATGTTTTCATCTAGTATATGTGAGTATTGATGTATATAAGTGAGTATATGTGAGAGTGAGAGATTGAAAGAGTTCTTGTTTAAATATGTATGTGTTTCTATAAGTGATTGTTTAAGAGAGTATGTGTAAGTTTCCTTAGAAGTAAGGTGGTAGTGTGTGTATAGCTGTATATACAAATAAATGGATGTTCAATAGTTTATTTGCATGTGTGATTATGTGTGTGAGTAACTATTGAATGACTGTCGGTGTGTAACAGGATGTATAGGTGTTTCACTACATATGATGAGTGAATATATGTATGAGTGACTATATAGAACTGTTGGTGAATGAGTGGATGTGTATATAGATGATGGTTTTACTGAATTGGTTGTTGTAACTGGTGTGGGTATCTCCATTTTTTTGAAAATGTTAGTTTCTATTTTTGAATATGTGTTTCAAGGGTTACATTACACTGAAAGGAGGTCTGTCACTCTGTCACAAGGATGGTGTCATCAGTGATGTCATGAGCGATGTCACTGACCATGTCATGAGTGATGTAATATGTGACGTCATCAGCAGTGCATTGCAGGCGCGCAAGTTATAGTGAGTCCAACTAACTATAACGTGGGAATTTCAATGGTTTTTTGCGAGTAAAATTTCCAGCTAACTATAACTGGTGTCAAACCTATGGTTTTTTTCAGTGAATTTAATAGGTTTTTTAAATGCTAATTCCTAACTATAACTGGTGTGAAACCTATGTTTTTTTCAGTGAATTTCATAGGTTTTTTAAATGCTAATTCCTAACTATAACTGGTGTGAAACCTATGGTTTTTTCTGTGAATTTCATAGGTTTTTTAAATGCTAATTCCTAACTATATATAGGGCCTCAAACCTATGAAATGTAATATTTTTTATAATGAATCCTAAATTGTATATTTATATAATACTATTTTTATTTTTTATTTTTTGCCCTGGTTCGCTCCCAGGGCGCGTACCAGGGAGCACCCCGGTCAGCGCAATTTTGCCGCGCGCCCCGGGGCGCGTACCGGGGAGCGTCCCGTTAGCGTTATTGCCGCGAATGAAAACTTCATCGTGACGTATCGCGTAGCCGCGTCCGCGTGATATGCATGGCGTAAGCGTGCCCAGAAGCACCCACGCGCATATGAACGTGCTACGTAAGCGCCGCCGGGCGCGCCCCGGGGCACGCACGGGGCGCGTAGCGTAAGCGCGTTGGGTCATGTGACCAGAAAATAACACTTTCATTGGTTCAGATCCGTTTTGGTTTCCAAATGATGAAAGCCCGGATCATGTGACTTGAAAATAACACTTTTCATTGGTTCAGAACAGTTTTGTTTTCCAAATGATGAAAGCCCCCACCTTTTTTCCTCATTCTCACTTTGTTCTTTGAGTGAGGAAGACCTGCTTTTTTCTTACAGATATGGCTACAGTACTATCAGCAGCTGGAGCATCTGCCCCACCACCACCACCACAAGGACCACCAGAACATCACATTGGTGGTCAAGAAGCAGAGGAGGAGGAGGAGGAAGAGGAGGAACAGAGAAGGCAATCCACCATACAAACCTAAGGAGCACTTCATATGCGAGTTTTATAAAATCCCAAGGGGTTCTAAAAATGTAAACGCTGCAAAGGTGACCTGTCTCATCTGTGGTGCTGTGCTATCCAGGGGGAACCCTGCAAAAACATATTCCTTTGGGAATCATACAATGATTCTGCACATGCAGCGTTTGCACCCTATTAACTATTCTGCAGCAGAGGTGAGGGTACTCTGCAAAAACCTACCCCAATCATCTGGCACAACCTCAACAACCAAAGAACCCACTACATCAGGTCCAGAGGCAAGTCAGATGATTTCAAATATACAACCAAAGTTTGGGGGATTCAAAATTGTTTGTGTACATTGTGGGAAAATAATTACTTATGGTGAGCAGAGCATTACACTCATCATTCTTGCTGGTGATAACCACAAATGCCCAAAGAAGCCTTAATTTTTTCCTGATTTTTTTTTGCTCCAGTTGAGCCGTTTACAAATCCCTGTTTTTTGTTTCTCCCTATAAAAAATACAAAAAAAATATAAAACGGTTCAGAAAAGCCCAAAAAAGTAAAAAATGTTCAAAAAAACAATAAAAAAACAAAACAACAAAAAGAATAAAAAAACTGTTCTTTTTAGAACTACCTCTAATTTATAAAAAAAAAAGCATTTTTTAAAAACTCTGTCATTCTTTTTTCTCCAGGGTACGCTCCCCGGTCCGCTAACCAGTGCGCGTACCGGGCGCTCCCCCGCGCAAGTCGAAAAAAAAAGAAATTTATTTTTTTTGTCCCGCGGGGCCCTTTTATAGCCCCCACATCAAACCTAGGGAGTCTGGGGGGGTCTACTCTGCCCCCTTATGGTCATTTCCCCCTTTGTTTTTGCCACCTCTTGTGTCTAGATCCTACCGAGACACAAGATGGCGGCCACTCCGGACTGTTTGGAATGTTGAAAGACACCCGAGAGGCAATCAGCTTTCCGCAAGCGAACTCGCGTAGCGCGCTGGAGCGTGCCCCGGTGCGCGTACCGGGGCGCGCTTATAGATATATATATTTTTTTTAACCTAAATTACTCAAAATCCACGGGAGCACTTATCTTGAGACATAGCAAAGGCAAATCGGGCTACCAGTCCCTACAATTTTTGCCAAGTTTGGTGGAAATCCATTCAGCCGTTCGGGCTAAAAGTGAGGTCGACCGCCCTATGGAAAGTAACATGGGGAAAACACGTTTTGGGACCCCCCTTTATCTCGGCCCCCACTTGACGAATCCCCCCCAAACTTTCAGGGAAGGAGCAGAGCGCCGCGAGGCAAATTTGAAAAAATTTTCAGGCAGATTCCTCATCTGGCGCCAAAGTTATTCCCAATAGAATGTTGCGATTTCCCTATTGAAAATAATCCTAACTATAACTACCTACTGGCGACCACGAGTAGGTAATATATATATATTACCTACTGGTGATAGCCAGTAGGTAGTTATAGTTAGGATCTACTTTCCATAGGAAATCCGCAACATTCTATTGGGAATAACTTTGGCGACGGTGGACGAATCTTCGCGAATTTCTCAAAGAAGATGGCCCTCTCCGCTCCTTCCCTGAAAATGTTGGGGGGATTCGTAAAGCGGGGGCCGAGATAAAAGGGGGGTCCCAAAACGTGTTTTCCCCATGTTAATTTCCATAGGGCGGTTGGACTCACTTTTAGCCCGAACGGCTGAATGGATTTCCACCAAACTTGGCAAAATTGTAGGGACTGGTAGCCCGATGTGCCTTTGCTATGTCTCAAAATATGTGCTCCAGTGAATTTTGAGTAATTTATGTTAAAAAAATATATATATCTATAAGCGCGCCCCGGTACGCTCACCGGGGCGCGCAATAACGCGTATCACGAATACGCGAGCGGAAACTGATTGGCTTTCGGGTGTTTGTAAACATTCCAAACAGACTGGAGCGGCCGCCATCTTGTGTCTCGGTAGGATAGAGACACAAGAGGTGGCAAAAACAAAGGGGGAAATAACCAAAAGGGGGCAGGGTAGACGCTAGGTTTGATGTGGGGGACATAAAAGGGCCCCTGCGCTAAAAACAAAAAAACCCAAAAATTTCGATTTTCGCGGGGGGAGCGACCGGTACGTGCCCCGGTACGCGTACCGGGGAACGTACCGTGGAGAAAAAAGCATGACAGAGTTTCCCAAAAAAGTTGCTTTTTTTATACATTAGAGGTAGTTCTAAAAAGAACTGTTGTTTTTATTCTTGTTGTTGTTTTATATTTTGTTATTGTTTTTTTGAATTTTTTTACTTTTTTGGACTTTTCTGAACAGTTTTATATTTTTTTGTATTTTTTAAGAGGAGAAACAAAAAACAGGGAATTCTAGAGGGCTCAACAGGAGCCAAAAAAAAGCGGAAAACATTAATGTTTCCTTGGGCACTTGTGGTTATCCCAAGCACGGTTAATAAGTGTGATGCTTTTCTCTCCATAGCATATTGTTTGTCCACAAAAAATACAAACCATTTTAAAATTGGAAAACTTTGTTTGTATGGTGGAGCACATCTCCCTAACAACCGGTCCCGATGGGGTGGAAACATTAGTTTGGGAGGTGCTGGCAGAAGATTGGACAGGGTTTCTGGCCAGTTCCCTGAACTCTGCCCTAGCATAGTTATTTGGATGCTTCCGTTGCATATGTCTGATCATGGTGTGGTTGCCAAAGGAGTATTTTTTGTTGGGATTCCCCCTTGACAGCTCCTGATGACATATTAAGCCGGTTGCCTTAGGCGCCTTCACTCTTTTTTTGTCGTTGGGGATTGAAAAAAACTGCCAGATGATGTGCTCTTTAGGTTTGTAGGTAATATTGTCCTCTCGGACGAATCTCCTCTCATCCTCCTCCTCATCCTCCTCCTCTTCTTGATCTCCACCACTGTGAAGTTGTGGTGGTCCTTGTGGTGGTGGTGGTGGTGGTGGTCCAGAAGATCCAGCAGCTGCAGCTAATGTAGCCATTTTCTACTGAAATACCTGCAGGTCTACCTCTCTCAAAGCACAAAGGTAGAATGAGGAAAAAAGGTGGGATCTTTCATCATTTGGAAAAGAAAACTGTTCTGAACCAATGAAAAGTGTTATTTTTAGGTCACATGACCTGGCCATACATCATTAGGAAACCAAAAGTGAAATGAACTAATAAAAAGTTTTATTTTCAGGTCACATGACCCGACGCGCTTACGCTACGCGCCCCGGAGCGCGCCCGGGGGCGCATAGCGTAAGCGCGTCAGGACGTTGTGCGATCGTATGCGCTCGCGTGCCCCTGGGTGCGCTTACGCAGTGCGTCATATGATGCATCACGCGGTTACGCGAAAATTCACGATGTTGCTTTCGTACGCGAGAATAGCGCTAATGTACGCGCCCCGGGAGCGCTCCGGGGCAAAAAATAAATAAATAAATAAATACAAATATTACATAATTATACAATATAAAATTTGTTATAAAAATGTTTACTTTTTATACCTATAGAGATTTGCTATTAAAAAACCATTGAAATTCACTGAAAAAACCATAGGTTGCACACCAGTTATAGTTAGGAATTAGCATTTAAAAAACCTATTAAATTCACTGAAAAAACAATAGGTTTCACACCAGTTATAGTTAGGAATTAGCATTTAAAAAACCTAGTAAATTCACTGAAAAAACCATAGGTTTCACACCTGTTATAGTTAGCTGGAAGTTTTACTCGCATAAAACCATTGAAATTCCCACGTTATAGTTAGTTGGACTCACTATAACTTGCGAGTGTAATGCACTGCTGATGACATCACATATTACATCACTCATGACATGGTCAGTGACCATGTCACTCACGACATCACTGATGACACCATCCTTGTGACAGAGTGACAGACCTCCTTTCACTGTAATGTAACCCTTGAAACACATATTCAAAAATAGAAACAAAAATTTTCAAAAAAATGGAGATACCCATACCAGTTACAACAACCAATTCAATAATCCAACCATCTATATACACATCCACTCGTTCACCAACAGTTCTATATAATCATTCATACGTATACTCACTCATCATATGTAGTGATACACCTATACATCCTGTTACACACCGACACGCATCCAAAAGATACTCTCACACATACTCACACATGCAAATAAATACTATTGAACATCCATTTATTTGCATATACAGCTGTACACACACTACCACCTTACTTCTAAGGAACCTTACACATACTTACTCTCTTAAACAATCACTTATAGAAACACATACTTATTTAAACAGGAACTTTTACAATCCCTTACTCTCACATATAGTCACTTATATACATCAATATTCATTATTTTATATATATAATTATTTATATTAATTATTATATTATTATTATATATATATATATATATATATATATATACACATTATATATATATATATATATATATAATATTCACATATATTACATTAAAACATATGTAGTTACTGATAAAGACAATAGTGAGACAGTCATTCAGTCAGTAACACACACATATACACAGTAATCCACCCATACAGTCCTGCACATATGTTGTCTTCAAAACATATACAAACAGAGTCAGTCACTTATGCATCTATGTTCTAAGTAATACCCCCACCAAACATATAGACACTCATATTTATATTAAAAAAAACATCAAAAATTCCATATACATACACATGTAGCTACTCACCAACCCATGCAGCTACTTATACACAAAGTGAAACACTAATCCATATATTTAAATATTTAAACATTACTCTCTAATATATGTATACACTAAGATACACTTAATAAGCCAGTGAACCAATCAATTTTTGAAAAAAAAACATCCATGTAAACCCTTATTTAAACATTTATTCTTCCATCAATTTTAACATATACATATATAACACATATTTATTTTTCAGTAAGACACACATTCACTGGATGGTGTCATCAGTGATGTCATGAGTGATGTCACTGACCATGTCATGAGTGATATAATATGTGATGTCATCAGCAGTGCATTACACGTGCAAGTTATAGTGAGTCCAACTAACTATAATGTGGGAATTTCAATGGTTTTATGCGAGTAAAACTTCCAGCTAACTATAACAGGTGTGAAACCTATGGTTTTGTCAGTGAATATATATATATATATATATATATATATATATATATATATATATATATATATATATATATATATATATATATATATATATATCTCCTTCCTTATATATGTCCTTCCACTTTGCAATAAGAGAGGGATGACGAAAAAATAGTCATCAAACCCAGTGATAAAGGGGGAACTATTGTGTTGCTAAACAAACAACAATACGAGGATGAGGCTCTCTCACAACTAAGGAAACCAGAACATTACGCTCCCATCAAAAGAGAACAATATGCTGGGAGTATAACGAGGTTCCATACTCTTATTGCAGAGTGGAAGGACAAGGGAATTTTGGATGTAAAGGATTGGACGGACTTGAAAAATGAACATCCACAATTAGCTACATTCTATCACTTGCCGAAAGTGCATAAGAGTAAAATTTGGCCGCCCGGACGACCCATAGTGTCGGCAATAGATAGCTTGTTGGAGAAAACCTCTATGTATATTGACAATTTCATAGCACCATTAGTAAAGGACTTGAGTTCCTATCTTAGGGACACACAGGACTTCTTAAGAACCATCCAAGGTGTGATGTGGGATGAGGACTTATTATTGATAACTCTAGATATTACAAGCCTCTACACATCGATCAGGCACGAAGATGGTCTAGAAGCCATGAATTTTTTCTTGCAAAGAAGGGCATTGAAATTCAGGACACATAACCGCATGATTATTGCATTAACGGAATTCTGTTTGAAAAATAACATTTTTCTATTTTCAGGCCAACTGTATTTGCAGCTACAGGGGACCGCGATGGGCACGTGCTTCGCCCCCAGCTACGCAAATTTATTTGTGGGCTGGTGGGAGGAGCACGTGGCTTGGGCGGGAGCCAATGAAAAATGGGTTGAGAAAATATCACTGTGGACCCGCTACATTGATGATCTCTTTATCGTGTGGCGGGGATCGCAGGATGAGGCAGAGGAATACATCAGAAACCTTAATGAGAACAATCTCAACCTTAGATTCACCAGCAGTGTAAGTAAAGAGGAGGTTTTCTATTTAGACCTGAGGGTATACATCCAGGATAACAAGATACAAACATCATTATATAGAAAACCGACGGCAGGTAACACAATCCTGCACGCTGGTAGCTGTCACCCACGATGTGTAGTGAATAATATCCCGCTGGGGGAGTTCCTGCGCATCAAGCGGAACTGCTCCTCTGAGGAGGAGTATACAAAGGCCAAAAAAGAATCCAGACAGAGATTCGAAGCAAGGGGCTACTATAGAGGGGTCCTAAATGAGGCTGAAAAAAGGAGTGATGCACGACCTAGGAACGAACTACTGATAGATAAGGTCAAGAAAACAGATATGACATTGAGACTTATTACAAACTTCAATGACAAGTCACCAGAGATGTTCCAAATTCTGCGAAGAAATTGGAATATATTTAAATCAGATGGTGTGGTGGGAAAGTCTTTGTCTGACTACCCACTAGTAACATATCGAAGAAGTCATTCACTTACAGACCACCTAGTGAACAGCCATCATGAAGTTAAGAAAAAGAAGAAAGCCCCAGCATTGGGTTTTTATCCATGCATGAAATGCAAGGCCTGCAGAAATTCCCAAAAGGTCAAGGAGTATGAGGTACCAGGAAGGGGACAGAAAAGACAAATCTCCAAACTACTGAACTGTAACTCAGAGTTTACAGTACACTGCTTGGTGTGTCCATGTGGCAAGAAGTACGTGGGCAGCACCACCAAACAGACCAAACTGAGAATCCTCGAACATATGAGGGCTATAAATTTGAAAGATCAAACCTATCCAGTGGCCCGGCATTATGAGAAGGTACATCAAAGCAATAACAATCTACTGTCCTTCTTCATATTAGACCAATTGGTAAGAACAGAGAGAGGAGGAGACTGGGTCAAGAAGTTAAGAATGTTGGAGTCTCGTTATATTATCATGCTCCAAACTAAAAACCCAGTAGGTCTGAACAACGAAGAGGAAATGTGGGTACACTTACACTAACCCACACAACCAGAGCAGAGAATACTGAACAGAGAGCCTTCTTTTTCATCCCCCCTTCCTCTTTTTCCCCCTCCCACCACTGATAACTGTTAATGCTTATTATAACTCTCCTGCTGTATTTTTCCCCTCTTTCCCCATCACCGTCCTACCCTCTTTTTTGCCCCCCTATATGTTTGGAGGAATGTGTCTACTTGATTAAGATGTGAAAGCCCATTCAGGGCAAAATAGTAGTGAATAAAGAGGGTACTATGAGGCACTTTCTAAGATGAGCATAGTTGTCCAAGAAATTAGTAACGGTACCGATGTACTCTGAATTAAGAGTTCGTCGTGTGACAAGCCCATTCAGGGCATGATATGCTGAACAAGGGTGAAATGTATACTCTTTCAAATTAAATATAGTGAACTTAAGTCATTGTTATGTAACAGTAAGATTATATGGTAATAACGTATCTCGAACTGTGAGGTTGCGGAGAAAGAAAAAAAGCCCATTCAGGGTTATGTAATGTAATGTTGAATTTACAAGAAATGAATTATTTACTCCGTGTATTATTTGTTTAAAACTGATGCAATGAACTTAAGTCAAATGTGATTCAACATTTATATCGGATGGGGATGACACCGATCTGAGACGTTACAAGATGGCCGCCAAAAGTGAATGAACTACTGTGCCTCTTTTTATGTTTACGTTTTAACATTTGATGTGTTGTTGATTGAAAACTTTATTTAAATGAAGAAATATCTCTGTCAGCCAGCACTGACGAAGGCGGCAACGCCGAAACGCGTTTGTTGACTGAGTGTGCGCGCGAAAATAAACTAAGCGCAGAGACAAAGAAAACTGGCTGGAGTGTCCTTACTTGTTGAACAGCTCGGGGATTCGAGCTGCGTGTTTGGAGACATTTTACGCACTCCACCATGCGTTAAGGAGGCACCCGGGAAAACGAGGAGCGGCAGATGGTGGATGTGAGTTGTGGATATATATATATATATATATATGTATATATATATATATTCACTGAAAAAACCATAGGTTTCACCCATGTTATAGTTAGCTGGACATTTCTCTCATACAAAACCATTGAAATTCCACCGTTATAGTTAGTTCAGCTAACTGATGATGACATCACATATTACATCACTCATCACATGGTCAGTGACATCACTGATGACATCACTGATGACATCTCAAATGATATCACTGATGACATCATCCAGTGAATGTGTGTCTTTCTGAAAAAGAAATATTTTTATATATGTATATCTAAAGGTCGATGGAAGAATAAATGGGTAAATAAGTATCTAAATGGATGTTTTGTTTCTGAATTTCATTGTATAAATGACTTATTAAGAGTATCTTAGTGAATACATGTATTAGTGAGTAATGTTTAAATATGTAAATATCTGCATCTGTGTCTCACTTTCTGTATAAGTAGCTGCATGGGTTGATGAGTAGCTACACGAGTGTCTATATGGGTTACTAGTTGGTTTTTTGAGTATCAGAGTGAGTGTCTGTACGGTTTGGTGGCAGATATTACTTAGGGCACAGATGCATGAATGACTGACTCAGTGTTTGTATATGTTTTGAAGACAGCATGTGTGCAGGACTGTAAAGGTGGATGAATGTCTGTATGGGTGTGTTACTAACGAAATGGCTGCCTTAAAAGTGTCTTTATGAGAAAGTACATATGTTTTAAACTAGTATATGTGAGTATTGATGGACATAAGTAAGGATATATGACAGTTTGAAAAAGTTCCTGTATAAATAACTATGTGTTTCTATAACTGATTGTTTAAGAGAGTAAGTATGTGTACGTGCCTGTAAAACTAAGTGTAGTGGTGTTTGTATAGCTGTATATGCAACCAAATGGATGTTTGATAGTTTATTTGCATGTGTGAGTATGTGTGTGAGTAACTGTATGGATGAGTATCGGTGTGTAACAGGATGTATAGATGTATGAATACATATGACGAGTGAGTACATGTTTAAGTGACTATATAGAACTGTTGGTGGATGAGTGGATGTGTATGTAAATGTTGGAATGACTGATAGGTTGTTGTAATTGGTATTGGTATCTCCATTTTTTTGAAAATATTAGTATCTATTTTTGAATGTATTATAGGTTATATTAGGGTGAGAGGAGGTCTGCCAGTCTTTCACATGGATGAGGTCATCAGTGATGTCATTTGAGATGTCATCAGTGATGTCACTGACCATGTGATGAGTGATGTAATATGTGACGTTATCAGCAGTGCATTGCGGGGGCACGAGTTATACTTAGCTGAACTAACTATAACGGTGGAATTTCAATGGTTTTCTATGAGAGAAATGTCCAGCTAACTATAGTGTGTGTGAAACCTATGGTTTTTTCAGTGAATTTCAAAGGTTTTGTAAATGATAATTTTGAAATATACTAATTATTATATTTCTTTCTTTTTATAGTATTTTCCTAAATTTTTATTATAAATACTTATATTTATTTTATTTTTAATGTTACATTTCATATTTTTAATCTAAAATAATAACAAAAGTAAATTCAAAAAGAATGCAGTGCTAGTGAAACTGCCTTGGTGAATTTGTAAGTGTTTCTTAATCAATCAATCAATCAATCAATTAATCAATACATTTGTAGAGCGCGCTACTCACCCGTGCAGGTATCAAGGCGCTGAAGGGAGGGGGGGTGCCACTACATCTCGAATAATCAGGTTTTGAGGTGTCTCCTGAAGGTGAGATGGTCCTGGGTCAGTCGTAGCTGTGCGGGGTGGGAGTTCCACGTCTTGGCTGCCAGGTAGGAGAATGATCTTCACCTGTGGCTCTGCGAATCCGTGGGACGTGGCGAGGGTGAGGCTGGTGGACCGGAGCTGACGGGTGGGAGTGTAGAACGAGAGGGGGTTGTTGAAGTATTCGGGGCCCATGTTGTGGAGTGCTTTGTGTGTGTGGGTGAGCAGCCTGAACATGATCCTCTTGCTGACGGGGAGCCAGTGCAGGTTTCTCAGGTGAACGGATATGTGGTTGTGGCAAGGGATGTCGAGAATGAGTCGTGCAGAGGCATTTTGTACGCGCTGAAGCCGTATCTGACGTTTGGCTGTCGTTCCTACGTATAGGGCGTTCCCGTAGTCCAGTCGGCTGGTGACGAGGGCCTGGGTGACGGTCTTTCTGGCTTCGGTGGGGATCCATCGGAAGATATTTTGGAGCATGCGCAGGGTGTTGAAGCATGAGGATGAACTTAAAATAAAAACGAAGGGAGGCCTCCTCTATAGTTAAATAGGGGACAAGGAGTCTAATTAGGAGGAACAAGAAAAGGTCCCACAGCAAATCAACTCAAACAGGAAAGAACCCAAGTGTAGTTCACATATTCCTCCAGGTACCAGATCTAGCTTAGATTGTATATCATGTACATAGAAACAAATACTGAGAAAAGATGTAAACCATAAAGGATGTGTGTCTTATAAAAATATACAATTTATTACAATTCAGATTAAAAACAGGTAGTTTGTACAATAAATGTGCCCAAAAACACAATTTCTTATTAGTTAAAAACAGTTAAAAATCACAATTTATTTAAAAAACATTTGATCACGAAAATCACAGTTGTTCTTGTAGTCGACGCAGCGTTTCGGTGAATCGGTGATAGCACCTTCTTCAGGACTAACAATTCTATAAAAGAACATTGCAATTAGAGACATGCCATGTTATGCAAGGCTGGCATATTCTGCCTTCTTATTTCTAACAATTTTCTTGCTATCTGGGCACACATTACGAGACACATTGTGGAGAGGTTTTATTAAAAAAAAATGGAAAACTATCACAAAAGCATTCTATGCGGTACATTACTGGAGGTATTCAATCTATGTGACTCTACACTCGGGTCTTGGAAAATGAGAACATCTAATCCTCATGAGGGAGGGCTATAAGGTTTAAGACACCTGTAGCCTACCTGTGTGTTATCTTGACACTGTCCTCACAATTTCAATTTGGAGGAGTTTTTTGGTCAGCTTCAATCAGACATCTGGAATTTTTAATTTTTAATGTGTCGTAACTCCGTCGTGGTCATTCCGCGAGCAATCATGGCAGCCGCTCCCCACCGGAAGCCTGCGGGAGTCGGGGGCCCCCAAGACTTTTGTAGAATCTTCACGGCTGAGGGGACGCTTTTCGAGAATGGAGCCCAAGCCCTAGCAGGCAAGCGTCCGAGTTCCAAGGTGTCCCAGGGCCATTTCAGTGGACCAGGCCCAAAACCGAGGAGCCGTCCGCCATTTTAAGAGTCATGTGGCAGCCGCCTATCGCTGCACTGCAAGAGTGGGAGCAACTCAACAACATGGTGAGCGAGACGCTGTAGCCGCAAGAGCGGGTGCAACTCAGCTGGATGGCCGCCACCTGGGGAGGCACGTTCACGCCGCCTCCCCCACGCCCCCCCCCCCCCCCCGGGCCGCCGCACGCCAATTTTCGGAGCAGCATTGTAGGATACCAAAACCAGTGCGGCAGTTTACTGGACATCACCTGGGTGCCTGTCGTACATGTTGTGTCAGCCATGGGACACTGGACACAGTGCCATCAACATCTCAACGCGTTCTGCTGCCTTGGGACTATTCGCACAACAGACCGCTACTGACGAGGCCTCCCCCCGCACCACCCGGGACGCCCCACGCTGTTTTTCTGTGCTGCATTGTAGGATCCCAAAACCAGTGCGGCACCCAGGCGACATCACCTGGGTGCCGTCCAGAACTCTGCACGTTGTGCTGCCTTGGGACTATTCGCACAAAAGACAGCTTCTAACCATTGTTGCTTTTTGGGTTGAAAAATGTTTAAATGTTTTTAGTTTTTGTTCCGTTCATTATAGTTAAAAGTTAATAAAGTTTTATAATCTTACTTTGTTGGAGTGTTATCTATTTTTTAAAAACGGGTGAATGGGGCCTTGAATCGGGTTATTGTCATATGTGGGCTTTGGAAGTGTGCTGCTGCAGGATCGGATATTTCAAACTCAAATGCACGTTCTTTTTCTTACCTTTCCGAAGCATGGAGCGCAATAGCAGGCAGAGAAAGGGTGATGCACGTGTTGAACACTACCTGACCTGGCAAGTTGCTGGCAGTGCCCCCCCGCCCGCTCCTGAAAGAGGGCACACACACACCGCCGCCCCGAGTACTTCACAAATCTTTAAAAGACCATGCGCTTGTTCATGAGGCTTAAATGGTTTATCACCTCTTCTAGAACCCCTGCATCGACCCTCTGACGTTTCCTGGAAAAATTACCATGTAACACAATACCAAGCCCTGTCAGCTGAAACCCCCAAGGAATCGTGGGGCATATTATCAAGGGGGTTTATCTCCGCTTTTTTGGCTTTAAAAGCCATGAAAGCGGAGATAAAATTATCTCCCTATTACCAAGCTGTCGCTAACACCAGTTAGTGACAGCTAAAAGGAGATAGCGACCATCTTGGGCCCCGCTTTGCATGTCAGTGATACTTATCACTAATGACATGCAAAGTGGCGTGCCAAGATGTTAGCGACTGGAAACAGTCCCTAACATCGCTATCTCCTATTACCAACTTTTGGAGATATTCGCGCTAAGCGCGAATATCTCCAAAATCTAACACCTGCCCTGAGCAGTTCTTAGCCATGTTATCCAATGGGAGGTGGATAACATGGCTAAGAGCATTTGCTCGATAATACATGAATATCGCTGACTTTTCTGCGATAATAGCAAGGTTTATCTGCGATAAAAATCGCCGATGTGCGGCGATAATTTTTGTCTCTAAACAAGTTAGAGACAAAAATTATCGCAAGTGCTATGATGTCATCGCGAGTTGGAATGGAAAATGATCAAGAAATCAACCAAGAGACTCAAGAGACTCAAGAGACTCAAGAGGTTCAAGAGGATGAGGATGAGGATGAACCAGAACAGGAACCAGAACAGGAACATACGGAGTATATGGCTAAAAATAAGACGGAAAAAATCCTGGAGGTATGCATGGATAAAATGATGGATAAAATACTGGGAGAAATGAGAGAAAAATTCTCAATCTCAGAAGGTAATCAGAACAAAATACAAGAAGCTGTTGAATGTCTAGACCAGAAACTAAATGATTTAGGGGTCAGAGTTACAGTGGTCGAAAATGAACTTGGTTCTCTAAACAAGAAAATAGGCACAAATCAAAGAGAAATAAGACTTTTAAAAGACAGCGAGAAAGTCATCAAGGAGAAACTAGAATCCTTGGAAAATCAAGGAAGAAGGAATAACATCAGAGTGTTGAATGTCCCTGAAAATTTAGAGGGATCTGATATTAAGGCTTACGTTCTAACTCTCCTAGAAGAATTTTTTCCTTGGACGAAGGATTGTGATTTGGCCGCAGATATTCAGCGAGTCCACAGAGACCCATTCAGGAAAAGTAAAGAGAGGAAAACCCCGAGAAAAATCTTGGTAAATTTCAGAACATACTCCCTGAAGGAAAAAATTCTGAGTGAGGGTCTAAAAACTGGGAATTTTAATAAAGACAACTGGTCATTTCGTATACGATCAGATATCTGTAAAGCCACACAAGACAGACAATGGGAGCTAGGGCAATATATGCAGGAACTGAAAACTCTGGGAGCAAGTGTACAACTGAAATTCCCTGCTTCATTAAGAATAATGTGGCGAAATAAAATGCACAACCTGAGGGAGCCAAAAGAGGTAGAAAATCTTATTCAGTTAATAAAAGACCAAATTGAGATCGATAAACTAAACAAGGAATAATGCTTTTACTAAAAAGTCTGAGCCGAAAACAAGAAACTGGAAAACACAAAATACATATTCATATGTATTCATATATGTATAATCATATAATGGGACTGATTACCAGCAGTTGGAAGATACACTGAGAAGCGTTGATTGCAAAGTAGAACAAAAGATAAATACCTGGAGACTCGGAGCACGAACTCGGGTGTAATAACACCTGAAAGAAGAAAAAAGGGAGGTTTCCCCAGGGAGGGAATCCCAGTAACACTCAAACACAAAAATGCATTCCTGTAAATACACACGGGTGGGGAGCAAGGTAGGGAAAAAAAAAAGAAAAAAATCCTCTAAATTGGAATACAAAAGGAATAGTAAGGGAGTTATCATCTGCCTCAATCGAAACAACAACTTAAGATGATAAAAGAAAAATCAATAAAAATTCTAACATGGAATGTTAATGGGCTTAGAACCCCCTCAAGAAGAAGAAGGATTGTGGAATATTTGAAAGAAAACGATAGTGAAATTATTATCCTTCAAGAAACACATCTAATAAACTCAGAGTGGACTAAAATGGTAAAAAAATCATCACTGGATTGGAGCAAGTGTACATACAACACAAGAGTGCAATATAAAGGGGGTGGCAATCATCATAAAGAAATCCCTGAACGCCAAAATAGAATCTACAGAAGTAGATAGTAATGGTAGATGGGCAATTGCTAAAGTTAGAATTGAGGACCGCATCCTCACAATTGTGGGATATTATGGACCAAACAGGGATGATCCGACGCCCCTTAAAAAACTGTATTCTGAACTTTTAACATTTCCAACTCCGATCGTCATGGGAGGAGATTTCAATATTATTGAGGATCCTAAAACTGACAGAATGCCTCCAACAAAACAATGGAATTTACCAAAAATGAGGGAATGGCTAGGAATCTACAAGAAAGACCTAATATTGGAAGACATGTGGAAGCTAAAAGGGGTAAAAAATTACCCGTTCACCTACCACAATAAGAAATTAGGACACAAATCTAGAATAGACTTCTTCCTGATGAATAAATTTTTGAGAGCGAATGTTAAAAGTATTGAACATCTACCTGCGCACTAATCAGACCATTCTGCGGTACAGTTAATCATAACACTTCCACAACCTCATATGCCCAACAGGTGGACAGTTGACCGATCAATTCTCAGAGATGAACAATGTGTAGAGCAACTTATAACAACCTCCATTCATTACTTTGAAGATAATGCGGTCGGAACTTCTAAAAGAGTAATGTGGGATGCCTATAAAGCGGTAATAAGAGGTAAACTGCTCAGTTTGGGAGCATACAAACATAAAACAAAAAAACTGGATATCAAGAAGTTGGAACTGGAAATTAAAGAAGTAGAATTACAATTAGAGTGTGATATAACTCAAGAATCAAGAACAAATTTAGAAGAGAAGCATCGCAAGTTAAAAGAGAACTTGACGGACTACCTGGAGAACATAGTCAAAGAAAAGTGGGAGAACAGCAAATTAGCAAATTACGAATACGGAGAAGGTTGCGGGAAGATGCTAGCCTGGAAAATGAAATCTGATCAGACTAGAAATAACATACTAAGCATTTATACCCAAGACCAATCATCCACATGCTCAGATGACATTTCAATAAGGCAAGAATTCTCTAACTTTTTCACCACAATATATAAAGAAGATATAATCCCAGCAGATGAAGACATCAAGAACTATCTTGAGAATGTCCCCCTTCCAAGCCTGACAGAGGAAGATGCGAATCTCTTGAATGCTGAAATAACACCAGAAGAAATAAGAATTGCCATAGGTAACCTAAAGAGAGGAAAAGCTGCGGGTCCAGATGCGCTGCCTAATGAATTTTATATTGCATTAAAAGAAACCGTAATTGAACACCTAACAGAAATAATGAATAAGACCTATCTGGGGCATGAAACGATACCTGAATCATGGAATGATGCGACGATTACCATCTTACTAAAACCAGGAAAAAATCCGATGAATTGCGCATCGTACAGACCAATATCACTTCTCAACTGTGACTACAAGCTGTATATGAATGTAATAGCTAAAAGACTATCAAAGGTTATGGCTAAATTAATTAACCCAGATCAAAAGGGCTTCATAAAAGGCAGACAAATCCAGGAAACTACGCATGAACTAGTGGCGGCAATTGATGCAGCTGTCTGCGAAAAATTACCTCTAACGATTGTCACATACGATGCTGCCAAAGCTTTTGACCGTGTCAACTGGGCCTTTCTAAATAAAATCATAGAAAAAAACAAATTAGGGAGCAACTTTAGTCACATGGTAAAAGAAATCTATACAAACCCAAGAGCAAGGATAGTAGTTAACGGAAACCTCACGAATAACATTAAGATTCAGAGAGGCACAAGGCAAGGTTGCCCCTTGTCTCCGTTACTTTTTAATCTATATATCGAGCCCTTGGCCTGTACTATCAGAAATCATCCACTCATTACACCTTTCAAATATCAAAACTGGTCCAAGAAAGTAGCCCTCTACGCTGATGATCTTATGTTGTTTACTGATAATTATAATTTATCTAAACCAGCGATAGAGGAGGTAATGAACAATTTCAGCAAGGTTTCAGGTTACCTGATAAATACTGACAAAACAGAGGCAATGAGCTGGAATACTAACTTAAACTTACCTCTTTTAAAGGATAAAATAAAATATTTAGGCATCACTATAACAAAAGACCTTGGAAAAATTTCAGAAACAAACCTAAACGTAACGGTGAAAGAAATGAGAAAACTTCTCAAAAGTTGGTCAGGTCTGCCTCTAAGTTTTTTAGGCAAATCTAATGCAATAAAGATGTCAATTATTCCCAAATTCACATATCTCTTTAATAACATTCCGTTAGAATTTAAAAAAGAATCTCTAACAAAGATACAAGGAGAAATATCTAGTTTCATTTGGTCAGCAAAAAGTGTAAGAATCTCATGGAATAAACTCAGGAGGAAGAAGGAACAAGGAGGAATAGCAAGCCCAGACATATACGAATACTACAGATCCTTCCAATTTAAGAATTTCAGAGCCCTGTTAAAGGTACACCATGCCTATCCAATTTACTTACAACATTTAACAAACGGTGAAGATTACTTCCTCTTTAAATATGGTCACCCAAAATTCTTCAAAAAAGTAAAACTGAAGGTTTTGAATAACACTGTTAAGCTTTGGAATCAGATAAGAATTGCCACAAAGATCCCTTACTATAGTAGCATGGCTCCAATATGGGACTCGCCAGGCACCCCAGAATGCTTAAGGGACTTACTATCAACCCCACTCAGACAATATGGGATTGAAAAATGGGGTCAACTCCTGGTTGGAAATGCTTTAATATCATGGGAACATCTACAAACAATAACAGAACGGAAAGTATCAAAGTATAAATATTATCAGTTATGCAGTTGGGCAAATACCCTCCCGAAAGGAGCAACTGATCCGAATAATGTGGAACCAGAAATGACGAAAGAGATGGTATTAAAGAAAGAAGTTTCAAAATGGTATTGGACTCTTATCGAATCTGGCGAAGAAAATTTTACTATACCTGAAAAGATATGGAGGAAAGATCTACCAAACGAAGCCCTAGATCTAAATCAAATTTGGGAAAAATCAGTAGAGAAATGTTGGCAGTGTGTAAAGCCCGCAGCCCTGAAAAGAAACCATCTTTTCTCTATACATAGAGCCTATTGGACACCCAAAAGATTGTCAAAATTTAAAGGCTTGACAGTAAAATCATGCGGCAAATGTGGCGAAGAAAAAGTGGATGATATCCATATGTTTGGCAACTGTCCAGCTCTCACACAATACTGGCAAGAGATTGGTAAGACACTAACTGCAGTACTGGCATCACCTATAACCGTGAGTACTCTCTTAATTATTTTTGGGATCCATTGCACATCTCAATCAAACCCGATTAGGTTAAGTAAACAGCAAGAAAATTTATTGTTCATCATGATCTTGTTAGCACGCAGAGAGATTTGTATTAACTGGATAAAATCGGTTCCACCAACCCATGAAAATTGGTTAAATGCTGTAATAAGAACCAGCAGATTGGATAGAAGAGGGAAACAATCGAAAAGAATGAAGTATTGGGAGATCTGGGAAAATTATATCACCTCCAGATGAGATTTTAGAATCCTCCTTGTCCTGAAGCTTCTTAAGCCCCTTGTTCTTTTGCTTTTTCTTTTTTCTTTTTTCTTTTTTGGATTCCAATGATTAAGCGGAGTAATAATTCCAGGCATGACGTGATGTCTGCCAAACAGCCCAAGGGCCAGATAGTCTCAGCAACAAAGGAATTATTGAGCAAGAAAAAGGTGTACGGAAGGAAAAAGACTGAAAAGAGCTAAGACAACAGAAACTCCCCTTGTATCCTTCGATAGACGATTAGGGGCAGTATGTTGGAACAGCCACTCAAATACGGTCAAACTCCTAAACACCTCCTTTTCTGCATAAACCGCAATATGAGGGAAAAAAAAAAAAAAAAAAAAAAAAATTATCGCTAGTTGTTCGTAATATGCCCCCGGGTTTTTGCTTGCAGAAATCGGGAGGCGGGAGACTAGCACTGAAATCAGTAGTCTCACGCCTGAATCGGGAGGGTTGGCATGTCTGAATTCTCTACAGCTGGGGCCATAAACTACATCCGCAGGGGTAGGTGATAGCCTGGGACCAGCCTGGCATCTAAAATGGCGGCCGTGCACGACAAAATTGTGGCATTGGAAAAAAGGCAAGATGGCGCAGCCGCTGGAAGAGATGTATCAACATATATCAGCCTCCTCAGCCACCCTCAGGAAACATAGGGGATTAGGATACGTCTCCCGCACCCCCTTATACCTAGTAATTTAATTAACGAAGCACAAAATGGCGAATTCCCGTTTCGCTACCAGTTTGCGGCCCAGTTCGCGGCCCGTGAAGCGCTTCTACCGTGAAAAATCATTTTTTTTTTCTTTTCCCCACGGGACCCTTTAATAACCCCAACAACATTCCTAGGGGGTCAAGAGGGGGATACCTTGCCCCCTTTCATTAAATTCCCCCTTCGTTTTTCACCTCTTCTTCTCTCTCGATCCTACCGAGAGACAAGATGGCGGCCGCTCCGGACTGTCACGCAGCAAAAAAAAAAAAAGCTCACGCACAGCCGCTGGAAGAGATGTATCAACATATATCAGCCTCCTCAGCCACCCTCAGGAAACATAGGGGATTAGGATACGTCTCCCGCACCCCCTTATACCTAGTAATTTAATTAACGAAGCACAAAATGGCGAATTCCTGTTTCGCTACCAGTTTGCGGCCCAGTTCGCGGCCCGTGAAGCGCTTCTACCGTGAAAAATCATTTTTTTTTCTTTTCCCCACGGGACCCTTTAATAACCCCAACAACATTCCTAGGGGGTCAAGAGGGGGATACCTTGCCCCCTTTCATTAAATTCCCCCTTCGTTTTTCACCTCTTCTTCTCTCTCGATCCTACCGAGAGACAAGATGGCGGCCGCTCCGGACTGTTTAGAATGTTGACAGACACCGGAGAGCCAATCAGCTTTCTGCGCGCAAAGTTCCGAAACGCGCAAAGTAAGCGGACCGGATCGCTGCCCGGAGCGCTGTTACAGATATATATCTTGATTTAAACGTTAATTTCTCAAAATCCACTGAAGCACATATATTGAGACCTAGCAAAGGCACATCGGGCTAACAGTCCCTACAATTTTGCCAAGTTTCGTGCAAATCCATTCAGCCGTTCGAGCTAAAAGTGAGTCCAACCGCCCTATGGAAAACTCAATGCAAAAAACGCGTTTTGGGACCCCCCTTTTTTCTCAGCCCCCCCTTGACGAAACCCCACCAAATTTTCAGGGGCTGCTCAGAAACAAAATGTGCCATTTTCCTGTAAATTTCAGCCGATTCCGTCCACAAACGCCAAAGTTATTAGACATAGAATTTTCAAAAATCCCATAGGGAAAAAATCCTAACTATATATACCTACTGGCGATAGCCAGTAGGTAATATATATATATATATATATATATATATGTATATATATATATATATATATATATATATATATATTTCATCCTCACCCACAGGTACCACCTGTGGCATGCTTCATCATTAGACCCTCACCCAGGCACTGAAGGTGAATGGGTGAGCTCTACATGTTTGTAAGTGAAGCTCTTTGAGTGGTGTGAGTGACTTAAAATAGCCTTTAAATCCTTTGTAACAAATGTATTATTCTGGGAACTAGGTCTAGGTTAAAATAGATCAGTGTGATGCTTTTAGGAATACGTGTTAGTAGGCATCTGATAGATCGACATGTTGCAGCATTTATATAGCCCATGAAAGGTGACTAAGGTTCCCCAGGACCTTGTTTTTACCCTGTTTTTGCATTTGCTAATTTTCTGTGCAAGTAAATAGTAATAAACATGCACGTTACCATACATTCCATATTTATAGGACCTTTTCCTTGTATGGTTGTAAATTACTTGTTTTTTTTACAGACATCATGAGAGTACCAGGGGAGGACGGATTCTGTAGTCACACATTCATCAAGAGTAGGCGTCCGCTTGTGCTCGTGGCTTTCCAAGGGACACAAGGAGAAAGCATTTGATAGGGTCTCCTCGGACTATATTTGGGCGGTCATTGCATGGTTAGGTTTCAGGAAAGGTTTCATCAAGGCAATCCAGGGCCTATACAAGGCTCCAGTAGCTTGATTAAGATTGAACACGGGTATACGGGTACTAGGCAAGGATACCCGTGCTCTCCCCTTCTGTTTGCCTTATACATTGATCCTTTCATTCGGAAGAGCAACACTAATAAGGATATAAGGCCAATGAGGTTTCAAGAGCAAGAAACCAAAGTCTTGGCCTACACTGATGATGTGGCAATGTTAGTCCCCAATCCCCAAACCACACTAGTTGCAATTTTGGAGGAAGCACAGGTATTTGGCACTATTTCAGGCTACTCACTTAATCAGCAGAAGACGCAGATAGTTATGAATAGGACAACTGATCTGCATGATAAAAGATTTACTGTCCTCGAGCACAATACAGCAAATATTGAGTCTTAAGAGAAAAGAAAAAACAGATCATATTCTTTCCGTATTTTAAGTTCATTAAATCAGTTCCTTTCATTTTATTTTATTTTCTCTTCACAAACGTGAGATTTACATCACATAGTCAGTCTTCATACAATGTTCATTGGAGTCATACAAAATGTAGCCAGAAAAACAAAGCCGACACGTGTTTCGTCACGGGAAGCAATCACCCAATGACTTCTTCAGGGCATAAAAAACTCCTCACAAAGTCATACACCACATTCCAGGTATGACCTGTCTACGGCCAAGTACTATATAAGACTAGGTAAAATCGTATTCTCTTCAAACAATCAAGTCTCCGTCCATCATTAATAGGTTCAATATATCCATATAGCTCATGAATCCCTTGTGATTCAGAAAAGATTATATAGAAATTTCTGGGAGAGTGCTCCCGTCGTCATCTACAGTGCTTCTAAAGTTGTGGCGACTTGAACATTGTATGAAGACTGACTATGTGATGGAAATCTCACGTTTGTGAAGAGAAAATAAAATAAAATAAAAGGAACTGATTTAATGAACTTATAATACGGAAAAAATATGATCTGGTTTTTCTTTTCTCTTAAGACTCAATATTGGCTGTGTTGTGCTCGGGGACAGTAATACTTTCTTATTGTATTCTTTGTGTTTACACAGAGGAGTTTTGGGGACGTAAGTTGCCGTTTTTCCCTTGTTCCCTGGAGCAATTTACTTTAGGATTTACTGTAAAAGCTGGCTTTGCGCAAGGTTAACCTAGCCACGATCTGGATGATCCTCGGGTGAAGCAGGCAGCCACTTATCTAGGTAGTTATATTACCTCCAAACTGGGACAACTAGTGGAGGGAAATATTGCTCCAGCTATTCAAAAAGCAAAGAAGGTCTTTGACAAAATGCATAACCTTCATCTATCCATTGTATGCTGGTGTGATATTATTAAGATAGTCTTCCTACCCAAAATGCTTTACATTTTTAAGGCAATACCCATAGAATTTGGGAAACAATGATTTAAAACACCGAAATATGTATGCTAAATAGGTTAATTTTGCCTCAAGGCAGGACCAAGAGAGCACTGAGATAAATTAGACTTTCAAGAGAGAGGGGAGGTAGGGCGGTGCCAAATCTCAGAATGTATTTTTGGTCAGCTGCTCTACAATATATGCAGGGATTAATTGGAGGCAATGTAGCAGACCGTTGGAGCAGAGCAGGGTCACCAGATATATATGAGTTACTATTGGGAGACAAGGCCCGTAATTGCTTGCTGAAGTATAGAAAACCCAGATATCATGAAAAACTAGATTTAAAACACTGGTAGCAGCATTTCAGATTTTTAAAAGGGAAACTGGACTTGGGAGAGTAAAGTTTTATACATGGCTTTTTAGAAATCCGACATTCTCGGAAATCTTTAAAGATAATATAATGGCTAGGAGGGAGCAGTTGGAAATCTGGAAGATAGGAGTTATTTTGGGGCCAGATGGAATTCAGCCATTTATAGATATACACGCTAAATTTGAAATTGACAAAAGAGACTTTTTCAAATATTTGCAAATATGTAGCTTCTTAGGAGCGAAGAAAGGGGGATCTAACAACGTTTGTGAGTCCATATTATCAAGGTGTTTAGGGGTAGTTAGAGCTGCACCATCAGAAAACTTTACTCAGAACTGTCCCAGTTGAAACAGGATGATCTTGAGAAACAAGGGTGGTTATGGGTGGATACGCTTAGGATAGATCAGGGTAGATTTTTTTGAGTCTCTTGAACTACGGCAGACCATCCTGTGTTCAGCTGGGCTGCAAACACAACATAAAAAAAATCTTCTCACTGTATCAAACCACAGCCAAAATAGTGCAATGGGGGGACCGGAAGGGATCAGGTGTCCCTGCTGTAGCAATATAGAACAAGATTTAATACACATGTTCTCGTCCTGCCCCCGTTTAAAAACTTTGAAGTAGGAAATAGAAACATTTTTAGATCAAACCCTAAACATAAAGGTAATGCTAACACCTGAATTAATGCTCCTCGGGGCCAGCAATGGTGAAATACAAGATGCATGCCAATATTTTTTACTTGTGGCTACAGCCGTTGTGAGAATTTGCATAGCCTCGGTGTGACTGGACCAGCTGGCTCCTTCATTTCAGCAATGGCTTGGAAGGTTGCTAGCCATTTTCAATTCAGAAAACGGGGTCTGTGAAAGAAAGGGGAGGCGGACAGAAGACTTGGCAGGTCTATCGGGGCCTCAGTCTATAGATGGAAGGAGAAAAGACTGGATAACAGACCTTAGCCAATCATCTGATCAACGCTGGGTGCTTATAACTATTGGCTTATACATTGTTTTAGGGTTATGTTATTAAGTATTATTTATTAAGCAATATTATAACTCAATTTTTTAAAGCCTATCTTTTTGGAAACCATGTAATGGCTGCTATGAATTTAATATTTATATAACAATATCCTGCTGTCACTCTCTTTTAGGATCCTTTTGTTTTGTAATATTTAATGGTATTTATTGCTCTTCTCTTTTCTCTTTAACTTATGTACAAACTTCCTGATAAACTATTTGTATATTTAATGATGGTGTTGAAATGAGAAAACAAATAAATATATTAAAAAAAGAAAGATTTAATCTAATGTAGGAAATACAAACATTCTAATGTATTTTGCTTGACTCAGAACAAAACCTTTAAAATATCCTAGTTTGTACATAAAAATATTACTTAACTATACATCACAACAAATACCAAAGCATCACCCACATCCCTTCCCACCAGAGAATACTGCAAACGATATCACAGCTTGAAGGCTGAACCAACCACAGGCAAAATGAATTCACTCTAGTGCCAAACTACAGCCAGATAACGGCTGACAGCAAACACTACTGGTGTAGAAGTGTCTCATGTCAGAATCCTATAAGCTATAGAGTGGATTCTGGTCCCAAGATTTAGAAATATCGTCTGTATCCATTTACGCCTCAAATATAAATATTTCGGACAAAAGGACAATAAATGCTACCCGGTCTCCGGTGTCAGCACACAGGCAGGGCAAAGAATGGAACCAGCATCCTTGTTACACCTGCAGGTAAACACTTTTGTAGGCAGACAGTTAAAACGAAACTGCACGTACAAACTCTTTGTGAGTGCAGCACTAATTATGCCAAGGTCAAGTTCAAAAGAAGGAGTATCCTTAAATTTAAGGAATTTCTTAGTTAGCTGTCCATTAGTTTCTTACAAAGTACAGTTTTCACAGAAAAGAGCCCAATAACGTTCTTTATGATTCTTTCAACGTACTTGTGAATGCTGATAGCGCCAAGCCAAATATTTTCAACATAGAGCTTCAAAAGCCAATTGCGTACAAAGTTAAACCAAGGGATTTGTTGGACGGTACTAAGGACTATAGGGGGCATATTTACAAGAACTTAACACCGCAATAGCCTCAATTTGTTGATGTTACTGCAACTTTTTTTATTGCCTTATTTACAAAGTGCCGCTAATTGCAGTTATCAGCGCTTTTCTATTGTAAACGTTAATTTTCTCAACCATCACTCCTGTTAGCAGGACTTAACCAAAATGAGATCCAAGGTGGGTGTTCCCGAGCAAAAACTGACGCTAACCCCACTTCGCGATATTTACGATTAATTTTCCGTCCGGCAATATCCTCTCAAAACTGCTAGGGAATTTTTTAAGAACAGAGAATACCTGCTCTTAAAATTGAGCTAACATTTGGGGCCTCATTGCAAAGGTTTTGCCACTAAACAAAAGGGCAGTAAGATAGGGTGCATTCCTGGGCCCCACTCATGAAAAGTATTGCATTGCTTCGACAAAAGAGAGCTGCAACACTTTTCCCTGCGCCCTCCTTGCGACACCATGGATGCGCGGTATCCACTGTTTGACGCTCCATGTTGCAATTAATGACAGATATGTCTGCAAAAGTCAAAGCTAAAGTCACACATTGCTGCAGTTGTGTCACAAGCATGACGCAACTCCAGCAATACATGGGGCCAGCCTATCCCTTTGGCACTGCATCACCCTTACACCTGCTGTGAGTCAGGTGTAAGGTTCTGACGCAGTGGCATCCTAGAATTGTTGCAATGAAATCTGATGGATTTCACTGCGCCACTCCTGAGGCTTTGTTGCATTTTATTTAACTGAATTTACATAGTGCAAATTTTACCCAAATCGGGTATCAGAGCGCTTTACACAGCATCAGTTACATTACATTAGGACACATTCATTTTTGGTAGGTACATGGAGATTAATTGATTTGCCCAGAATCACAGGATGTTCTGCGTCATTGAGGAGACTCGAACCCAGTTCACCAGAATCGAGGTTGACCGCCTTAGCCGTTTGGCCAACTCCTCTCCGCAGAGGAACGTTGGATTGCTCACCTTGCATACATCATACCTGACAGGTATAAGGTGGCATAGGGCTTAATAACTTCATGCATATGCCCAGATGCAACACTTTGCAAATGCAGTGCAACGTGGTGCAAGATTCATTCTGCAAATATGTCACGTAAATTATGCACTGGTAGTGTGAAACTGTCAGAAGGGGCTCATGTATAGCCCACCTATCTTTTTCTCTTATCTTGGCACACAATAGCTGGCAGGCGCCAACGTAGGCACCCTTGTGCCATAAGGGTGACTGTGTTGTGGATTTGATGGATTTTGTAGCTCCATCTCTTCTTGAGATGTCTACAGTTGGGGCTGGACTAGTGGAGGGTGGGAGTGAACCAGTTTGCCTTCTTGGAGTGTTGTTTACCTGGTCTTTCCTTGAAGGGTTCCAGGGTGTCGGCATAAGTTGGAGATCCATCGGTGGAGGTTGTGCGCTGGGGGTTTGGCATCTGTAAGCGGTGGCGGAGTGGTGGTGCTGAGGGAGTTGACGAGAACTTCTTCAGTGGTCTCGATCCAGCTGTGCCGGGGGGCAATGATGGGGATGGTGTACAGTGGGCATGGTGAAAGTGTGATGTAAACTGTGGTCTGGCGGTGGTTGAAGTTCCCACTGGTGGAGAAGATGGGCTCGAGCATGTGTCAGGCTACGTAGGTTGGTGGGTGTGGTGACTAGCTGCTTGAGTCCGTTGTTGGCGAGGTTCCCCAGGAGTGCAGTGGTGTTCTGGTCACTGGGGTTTTTCAGGTGGACCTTGAGGTCTCCGAGCAGGATGTAGTTGGTGGATGGGAGAGCCTGAGGTCCGATGAGGTCTACAATGGCTTCAGTAAATGGGGGTGTATGGCCAGGGGGGCCAATATATGCAGTTGCCGTGGAGGGTGGTGTTGGAGTTGGTCTGGATCTGTAAGTGGAGGTTGTCCGCGGTGGGCTTTTGTAGACAATAGCAATACGTCCTCCTGCGTAGTCGGGTTGGACCTTGCGGGTGATTTTGTAGCCGTTGTGGATGGTGATGGCAATGTCCAGTCCGGAGCAGAGGTTGGTCCAGGTTTCCATGAAGAAGGTGTTGTCTGAAGAGGTGGTGCAGAGGAGGTCCCAGATGTCTGTACCGTATTTGTGGAGGGACAGCACGTTGAGGAGGATGCAAATGAGTTGGTTGGGTGCGCTGTTGGTCGGCTGGGTGGCAAGAGGCGCTGGTGTGCTGATGTTACAGGAGGTGCGTTTGCAGTTTTAGCAGGAGGAGGGTACAAGGGTATTCTTCGATGATGCCAGATGGCAGGTGGCGTTGCATCCAGGGTTGAAGGCGAGGAGCGTGCTGGTGTTGTAGCGGCGGAGTGTCTGAGAGGCAGGGTTTCTGGTGCTGGGTATGGTACAAGAGCAGACGGATACAGGTGGGCTTGCCTTTGGCTTCCCTTCGGCGCACCAGTGACACACCAGCTCAACATCGTATGGCATGTCATGCAGAGTGACATGGCCCACCATTGGTTATCTCCTCGGTGCACCCCAGTGTAGTTGTGGTGCTTAGTATGTGATACAGGCCTCCCTACATTGGTGCACAGGAGCACCTTTACCGTTCACAGCTCCAGGGAGCCCAAGGCGGTCTTCTCACACAGGCCAGCAAACGTTTCTCTGTACGACCTACCAGACTTCATCAATATGTATGGGTGATCACCGAGCCTCAATGTCTACTGCCACAGCCCAGCAACTCCACACCGCCTCTCCGCATCCCACTCTGGGTCCCAGACACAGGCCCAGTGAGGCCCCAGGGTCTGTCTGCGCTTTCACGGTTTTGGATGCCATGGTGTTGCAAGGAGTGAGCAATGAAAAGTGATACATCACTGGTACTGTCCAGGGATGCATCTCTTTTAATAGATGTAGTCCTGAATGTTCTCATTCCCTGGAATCATGGTGGTCATTCTGGCTATTGGGGTCTAGGGGTGGTTGTTGATCTGTGCTGCACTTGATCCTGGCTGCTCCATTGTGCATTGTGCACGTGGGGGTTGTGTCATTTTTTGCCCGCTAATGTCAGCCCTTTTATCCCCTTTTGCTAGTGTTAGCGACAGTTTTCACTGTGTTTATCTAAAACTACTGCCATGTTGCGACGTATTGTATATACATCGGTACCAAGGTGATAGTTGTCGGTGACACGCAGCAGTAAGAAAATTGCTGCTAACTACAGGTAACGCTAGTTACCGGTAGTTCTGGTAAATATACCCCTATATTCCCTCAAAGAATCCCTATATTCATTGAGTTCTGGGGTAATCCACATGCGTACTCAATACGCATGTGGCTTCAGGACATTTTAGTGAGAAATTCTTCTGATGCCTAAATACAAAAATTGGAGTCAGGGGAATAATACTAGCTGGACAAGTAAGCAATGATCTAGAAAAAATATTCTTATCTACAGCTAATTGTTGTGATATATACCCTATCATTAGGTTTCTTTTACAAACCACAAGATATTCTCCAGTCAGAGGAAGGGAGAGAAATAAATAATTTTCCTCCCTTTTTTGTAGCAACTCTTTCAAAGGAAGCCTTAGATTCTAGCCGGAAATAAGTTTGCCCCCTGGAGAACTTAGAGGATTGTGATTGACTGGCCAGTAGCTGAAACAAGACAGTTAAGGATGGGAGTTGTAGGGAATCAATAAAATGGGTGAAGGATAAGATGGTGAGGGAGACAGAAGTAATCAAGATAGTACCCTGAAACATAGTGGGTTTCAGACGATAGAGGGATGACATGGACTGGATAATAGAGATAATATAATATGACAACACATGCCTTCAGGAAACATGGGAAGTGGGTCCCATGGATGGCTTTCACTCCTACCAAACCTCAGCAGTAACATCCAGGGCCTGTAGAGCAAAATATAGAGTTCTGACATTGATAGTTAACACTCACAAAATGAGAATTCTTTAGTTTTTCAATTCACTCTACTTTCATCATTTAGTATATGGGGGCAAGGAGACTAGGATCTGATAATTATAAATTATTGACTTTGAGGCCAATATGTCTAAGGTGGCAGGAAAACTGGAGCAGGTGATTAATGATATGAGCACTCAACATCCCAGCACCTGAAATGTATTTGGCTGGGAGATTTTATTGCCAGAAGCTGTCATTAAGTAGAGACGCCAGTTTGTTGGATAATGGATTGTGAAATAGACTAAGCATGGGCGAAATTTGCGAATTCGCGTTCCGCGAATTTTTGTGGATTTCCCCGCGAAATCGCAAAAAAATCAGCGAATTCTCCCGCGAAATTGCGGATTTTTGGGCGATTTGCCCTGGAGTACTTTCTACTGGCTAATACTGTAAGTGCTCCCTCATTGGGTAAATGTATAGTGCTTTTACTACACTGCAGCTGCATAAAGGGCCAGAAGATGTGTCTCCAGTGACCATGTGTGCCTGTAACACAGGCACAGGCACACATGGTCACTGGAGACACATCTTCTGGCCCTTTACGCAGCTACAGTGTAGTAAAAGCACTATGGGGCAGATTTACAAGCTGCTTGCGCCTCTTTTGCGCCGCAGTTGCGTCACTTTTGTGATGCAGCGGCAGCACAAAAGATGCGCCATGGTGCTGGGTATTAACAATGTGACGCATCTAAGAGATGCGTCACGTTGTAAAGCCCTGCGCCATCAGGAGGCGTTCCGGCACAGGGGAGGGCGTTCCTGTGCAGGAACGCCTCCTAAAAGTGGCTGAGTAAAATCTACAAAATTTCACTCACTCACTTTTAGGCCAATGCTGCGTCAAAACCCTGCGCCTGCTTGAAGCAGGCGCAAGACTTGACGCAGCATTGGGGAGATAGGGCCCCCCAGAGCATTGCTGGAGCTGCGTCGGGCGTGCTTTTACGGCACAGATGCGTGACGCATCTATGCCGTTTTTGCCACATGGTGCGCCGCATTGTAAATGCGGCGAACCATGGGTGGCGGAGCTGCGGCGCAAAATAACAGGTGCATCCCTGGGGATGGGCCAATTATTGTAAATCTGCCCCTATACATTTAGCCAACGAGGGAGCACTTACTGATTAGACAGTAGAAAGTACCTCAGTTGAGTAGAGGTATTGCACAAAAAGTTGGCATCTTCGTGGACAAACACGCAGGGCGGTATTCATTCTGCCCCCTGTTAGACTAGTTTTTTGTGCCCTTCTGCCCTCTGTTAGACTTGTTTTTCCCTTGTTTTTCTGCCATTCTGCCCTCTGTTAGACTCGTTTTTCTCTTGTTTTTCTGCCCTTCTGCCCTCTGTTAGACTTGTTTTTTGTGCCCTTCTGCCCTCTGTTAGACTCGTTTTTGTGCCTTTCTGCCCCCTGTTAGACTCGTTTTTTGTGCCCTTCTGCCCTCTGTTAGACTCGTTTTTCCCTTGTTTTTCTGCCCTTCTGTCCTGTTAGACTGGTTTTTGTGCCCTTCTGCCCTCTGTTAAACTCGTTTTTCCCTTGTTTTTCTGCCCTTCTGCCCTTTGTTAGGCTGCTTTTTGTGCCTTTCTGCCCTCTGCATCACCACATCATCACTCAGCGCTACCCCAGCATCTCTCAGCACCACCACATTATCACTCAGCACCACCACATTATCACTCAGCACCACCACAGCACCACTCAGCACCACCACAGAATCACTCAGCACCACTACAGCATCACTCAGTGCCACCACAGCATCGCTCAGCACCACCACAGCATCGCTCAGCACCACCACAGCATCGCTCAGCACCACCACATTATTACTCAGCACCACCACAGCACCACTCAGCACCACCACAGCATCACTCAGCACCACCACAGCATCACTCAGCACCACCACAGCATCACTCAGCACCACCACAGCATCACTCAGCACCACCACAGCACCACTCAGCACCACCACAGCACCACTCAGCATCACCACAGCACCACTCAGCGCCACCACAGCATCACTCAGCGCCACCACAGCATCACTCAGCGCCACCACATCATCACTCAGCGCCACATCAGCATCACTCAGCGCCACCACATTATCACTCAGCACCACCACAGCACCACTCAGCACCACCACAGCATCACTCAGCACCACCACAGCACCACTCAGCACCACCACAGCACCAATCAGCAGAACCACAGCACCACTCAGCGCCACCACAGCATCACTCAACCCCACCACAGCATCACTCAGCACCACCACATTATCACTCAGCAGCACCACTCTGCATCACTCAGCACCACCACAGCACCACTCAGCACCACCCCAGCATCACTCAGCACCATCCCAGTATCACTCAGCACCACCACAGCACCACTCAGCATCACCACAGCACCACTCAGCACCACCACAGCACCACTCAGCACCACCCCAGCAACAATCTGCACAACCATTCACCAACAACTGGTTCAAATATGTTCTCTCGATGTTTCAAGCTTTATTACAAATGTCACAAAAAGATGTTAATATTTCACTACTGTTCTTGGATTTTCGTCACAATAAAATACACTGAACATAATCTTCACAAAAGTTATTTACAAAAGTTTAAGCTATTGCCATTATAAATTAAAATCGCTTTTATTTAAGTATTAATTATTTAAAAAAATTAAAAGCCATTGTAATTTGTAATATCAATACATCTAAGTCACGTAAATACAAAACATGTTGCATTACAAATGCTATAGGTGTCACATTTGCGAAAGTTATAACTATTGGCATTGTAAATGACAAAGCTATTAATTTAGCTATTTTCAAAACCAACACATAAATAAAAAAATTGTCATTTACAAGACCAATAGCTCAAACTTTCCTAATGCGAGACCTATTGCATTGCAAATGCTTGTTTTTATATCTGTCAGTGCTTCCTGTTGAGGTTTAATTTTCGTGACAGGCGCCTCATTGCCTACTTGTAACTCTTCTCTGACCCTGCTTCAAGGGTCAGAGCAGGGTCAGAGAATAGTTGCAAGTAGGCAACGAGGCGCCAGGAACCACTTACAGGCTTACAGCAGCAGGTGCCCAAGTTGAAGTTAATTTCTTTGTAACCCTTTTGTAAAAGGTTACAAAAAATTAGCTTCAACTTTTGCACCTGCTGCTGTAACCCTGTAAGTGCTTGGCTGAAAATCCGTCCCCGCTGATTCGCGGATTTTACCGCGATTTCACGAGATTCGCGGATCGCGAAATCGCGGAAAATCCGCAAATTCCGCTAGCGGAACGAATTTTCAGCCCATGCTTAAAATAGACACCATTAACCATTCTTACCACAGTAATTATCGGAATGCAAAAAAATAGACTGTTGTGAATGGAACCTGAGGATAATAACCAGGTAAATCCGCTCACAGGATCCATGGATGGGACCTTAGAGAAGTGCAGATAAATGGTCCACAATTGTTTATGTATTAGCTTCAGAAATCTTGAATGCCAATCTATCTAATATGCAGGTAAGCTTTTCAGGGTTTATTGACTATGCCTCTCTCACTTGAAATTTGAACTGGGAGTTACATTTTAAAAAGAATGTGGGAAAAAGCCCCAGAAGCAAAGGTTACATATTGAAATGGGAAAATGTGGACAAGGAAAACCTTTTGCAATGGAACTTACATGTAAACAAGCTGAGGTTATGGCCAGTACAGATGCTAGTGCTATCCGTGAATAGGTAACCAGGGCATTGGAGGAGGTTTTGGATGATTAGAGTGCACATGACACACCCATTACCAACTAGAGAGTGTCCTCCAGAGCGATGGTTTGATACAAATGGCACTAAGGCCTTCTTAAACTTGAACAATGCCTTGCACACTGTTCCCAGAGATGCTTCCCTTGTATAAGATTTGTGTACTAAGTATGAAGATATGAGAGGGATTAGGAGAAGTAGTTTTAGGAAGTAATCATGGGTGGATCAGAGACAAGAAAATGAGATGAATGATAGTAGAGGGTTTTGGAAGGTGGTAAATGCCCCATTTTTAAAAGATGCTGGGGAACCCTTTTGAGCCGTAGAACAGTATTTTCCTGAAGCCCCCCGGACCCGATAGGGTCCATGTAAATATCTTCTTGGAGACTAAGGTCTTATGGGCTCCCATATTGAAGGATGTATTTATTGCTATAACCAAGATGGGCCCTCTTAAAACAAACATTCAATAATTGTTTCCATATTTAAAAGAGGGGCAAGGCAACCCCAGTAATTTATAGGGCAATATCTCTAATGGATAGTACGGCTAAGTTGATGAGACTAAATAGAGTAGATGAATGCGTGGGGAAAACAAAAGCCCTGACCAAAGTACAGTATGGATTCAGAAAAGGTAAAGCGACCATCGATCAGTGCCTTAACTTGAGTATGGTGATGGCCAAATACATGGTGCCTAAGAAAGGCCAACATTTCATGGCCATTATGGACCTCTCAGCCGCATTTGATTACAGGGTCAATAGTAAATTATGGCAAATATAGAGAGCATGGGAGTTGACCTACTTTTAATTAGATCCGTACGACAGCTTACTCAGGTGCAATGGCATGTGTTCGTTACAGCACAAAATGCGGATTGTATAAAATCTTGTGAGACAGGGGTGCATCTTTTCACCATTCCTGTTTTCTCTCTACACTAATAGAGTGGATGCAGTCCTGGCGGGGGGAGTGTTAGGGACGTTTCCTATATTGTGGCAGCCCCTCTTCTGATACTCCTCTATGCAGACAACATAGTGATTTTAGCCAGGACTCCCCTGGCATTGCAGAGGTTTATGGATGGCTTGGACCTACATGTGAATGAATCAAAACTGTGCTCTTATTGTGGGTAAACACACAAAGAAACTCCCAAAATTCCATATAGCCTACAGGAGGGTAGAGGTAGTAGAAACACTTTCGTACCTTGGGGTATTATTTGATGGAAAGGTTTTATGGAAAGATATGGTTTTAAACAGAGCTATTCTTCTATTTCAGCAACAGCCGAAATGTCAAGTGTTTTTAGAGCGAATTTGGATGCATTCACAGCAAATTCCATGGCCGCCTTTCTGGCATTAACGTCTCCATATGGTAAGAGTGCTCTTGTTGTCTTGTAGCTGTGCAAACTATATTTGTCATAGTGAGTTATGTCTACTGCATATTGTTGATACGATTCCATCTGATTGACTAATATTTTGACATACAATATGGAAAAGGGAGAATGCAATATTGAACCAAGTAGTGCTAAAAGATTGTTTAAAATTGGATTTCGCAAATAAGATACCATGGCTGAACAATGTAGAGTCCACCCTGACAGCCCTGGGTTTTTGAGTCTTATTTGACTCTCCATCTATATGTACCATTTTCCCTAACGCTAAGCTTAAAAAGATCATTTTTTAACAAAGTCTGCTATTTATAGCTGGGAGCAGAACAAAAATAAAAGCACTGTAGGACTACATCATATGGTTCCCCCCCTGAAGTATTATGAGCAGTCTTACATGGTGCTTGTCCAAAACACCCAGCACTATTTTATATTAACAATGTTTTGTAAAAAGTATATTCCTCTTATGCTGGTTTCCCCCTAACACCAATTCAATGAATGAACTGCCCTCTTGTACTTGTGATGGAACGACCATTCAGTCAAATTTGCATTTATTACTTTTTTGTTCCCTATATATTCCTCAAATGAAAAAAAATCATAGTTTCCCTATGGCACAAATTTATATTACTCAGTTTTATCATATATTCAGCAGATTGTCGAATAGGGACCGCCAGAGCCGTGGTGGCTCTAAAACAACTCGGGAGGGCTATGGTTAAGAGTAGCAGAAAAGTAAGTAAACAGCCTCTGCTTACCTCCAAAGGATTGTGTTAACACCGAAAGTGCACTTCCAGCCATTTTGTGTACATACTGCACGAAAGGCTTCTTATAATCAGGTGTACCAGGCACAGATGCAGAGTAAAGGGCAACTTTTAATTGTTCAAAAGCATGCTGACATTCATGTGTACAGGGCAAGGGTTCATGTACATCTTTAGTTGTTAGATGAAGGAGGGGCTGTATTAGTAAAGAATAAGCAGGTATCAGGTGTCAACAATATGAGGTGAAAGAACGCAATCCCTCTGTGTCATAGGGACAGGAATCTTGACAATAGCATCAACTTGTTCATGTGTTAGCCTCCGACCTCTTTCGACAGCAGGTGACCTAAATAGGTGACCTGCTGTTGACAATATAGGAACTTCGAAAGAGACACTTTATGTCCTTTATTCACCAAATGCTTCACAATTTTACCGTGGCATCCCGACAACCCTCTTCGGTATCGGAGTCTACCAAAATGTCATCCATGTACTGCAATAATACATTACCTGGGGAACAGGGAGAGAGTCCAATTGACTTTTCAAGCCTGGTTATAAATACTGGGACTTTCAGTGTACCCCTGAGGAGCTCAACAAAATTGGAAGCTCCTACCAGCCAGAGCAAATACAAAAAGATTCCTACTATCTGGATGAATTGGAATACTAAAGAAAGCATTTTTCAAATAAATCACAGAAAAGAATTTCGCTGTGGGAGGCATCATAACCAAGAGAATGGTGATGTCTGGAACCACTGGGAACTGGGGGACTAATATCTTATTAATCTACCGTAGATCAATCACAAAGCAATATACATCAGGACGTGCATCAGGGGAATCTAGAGGTGCCTTCTTAAGAATAGGAAGAATGGGGCTATTGCATACATTTGCTACTGTCTTCTCAACCACCCCGACTTAATCAGGTCCTGTATATACTGTATCAGCGCCTGTTCCTTAGCTTGTGATATTTTATTCTGGGTAATACAACGGAGCACAGCATTATCCTTGACCTTTATAGAAACTGGTGGTATCTGCAACAACCCCACATCCGTATCCCCTGTGGTCCACAATGAGAACGGCACATCCCTAATTCCAAACACTGTTTTGCACTAACCATATTAGGTCCAACAGTCATGTAAACACCATCCGGGGAATGGTAGCATGTAGCTTTTTCAACAAATCCAATGCTAATACATTTTCTTCACAATTCGCCGTCAACAAAAATGGGGAGTCTACAGTGAAAGGACCAACAGTTAAAGCAGGAGGTTTGGTAATAGGGCTCATAAACGGTACGCCTGGAAAACCTACCAAAACATTATTACGGCCAGACACGGCTGCCTTGGGGATCAGCGAACGAGAAACAGAGCTATTCATTGCACCTGTATCCACCAACATTTTCTGTGCCGAATCATGCAAATCTGCTGTGACATAAGGACCACGCTGATCTACAGGAATTTGGACTGGTCCCTTCCCCTGTCCCTGGCTGTCCTACCCATGAGACATCCCCGCAGCTTCATTCATGTCATAATCATCATGATAGTACTGCCTTCCCCGAGGGTCATCAAAATAGTTCTGATCAGAACGATCCCCCAAGGATGCACCTGCTTGAACCTCATCCCAACCAATCTCATCACGAACCCTTCGACTCAAACCATGCCTTCTAGGTACTGCAATTTTCTGTAACTAATCTGGACACTCCTTCTGCCAATGTCCCTCCTTCCTGCAAGATGCACACTGATTCGGCCCTAAGGGTGTACCTCCTCTACTGGCACCCAGCAACCTCTGAGCCGGACCAGTGCCTTATACCCTTCCGGACCCTATTGCAACCTGCTACTGCAATACCCTTATTTTCAAATCCTTACTCTTCTTCTCCACCTTTTCCTTTTCCTTATTTTCTTGATGCTCATAGTACTGAGCCATACTCAATATCAGCGGAGGGGAGGAGGTAGTCCAAGTGCTTTCCGAAGTATAATTGACTATTCCAATTCCACCCTGGGCAACAGTAGGGAAGGTGTTGGAATGGTAAATCATACCATTCCTTAGGATGGAGCACCATCTAGAGCCCGTTGATCTAATGACTTGCGATGTAATGGCATTGCGTTATAACACGTGGTCGTTGTAATGCTATCGCGGTGTCACAACCACGTTGTTAAGGTTGTTTCCCTGGCTGTGCTGATGGCGAGGGTTGCTTTTTCTTTTTCTGAACTTGGCTCTCTGTGTTGCTCGCTGCGGGGACGGAGCCCTGAAGAGGCGTGTGGGCGGAGGCTGCAGCACGACTCAGCTGAGGCCACCGCATTGCAGCAAGGATCATCTTTGCGGGCCTCGCAGGGAGAGAAAGATGTATGTTTACAGCTCGTCAGGGGATATATGGAAAGGGGCGACCATTCGGTCCCCCCGAACGTATGGACGGGTGCCCCGATCCCCCCGGTAAACCGTTTTGGGCGGGAGGCGTGGCTCGGCTGGTATGCCCAAAGTGGCGTAGCCGGGGCGCGCCCTTTCCCGCCCAAGAGGGGTTGTCCTAGACACCCGCATGGAAGACCGCGCCCAGAGGCGTACCTGTGGAGGGTTCCCGCCCTCCGACAGACAGATAAATGGAGCAGGAATCCGAAGAAGGTCCTCTTGTTCCTGTGCTCTGAAGGCTGCACCACTCGATTGCTCGTGAGCCCTCGACGGAACAAACGGCAATTTTGAAATTGGTAATCTTGTTGTTTCTCTTTCAGTTATCTGGAGAACGAAGGATCTGGTCCTCGTTGATCGACTAAAAAGAGCGGGATAATCGAAGCTATGGCCGGCAAAAAGGCGGGAAAGAGCTCCGAGTTGGAGAAGGTACTACGCACCTTGTCGAACAGAATGGCGATTATGGACCGAAAAATCGGTAAAGTTGAGTCGATCGATCGAGGTTTGGCCGAGGTCAAAAAGCAGTTAGCGGCCCAGAACAACCCCTCAGGCCGTCCTAAGAAGGTAACAGGCCCGGCCTTGCCGGGAGTCGTCCCTGAGGGTAGGGGGAAGCGGATTAAGAAGAGGGCGGTTTCCGGGGAGGATCCGGTTCCCGAGGCGCCCCCAGTCGCCCCCATTGCACCAGACGGTACCCCGGTACCAAACCCAGATATAGGCCTACCAATCCCTGTTGTAATTACCCCAGTTAATGAAGAGGAGATGCCCCCGGAACTGGCCATCCAGTTAGCGGCAGTGTTACCCTGGCTCAAGAAGAAAGCTGGGGGGCTGTGGCCGCGGGAGACCCGGCCGAGGAGGCTAGGCTTATAATTGAGCAGTTACGGCAGACGAGGGAAGCCGGGACGGCGAATGTTCCTTTTGTTCCCCCACAGGTGGCGCCAGGAGTACCTACGTTCAGCCGGGAAAGGGCAGCAGACACGACGATTGCACCCGGTAAGCAACCATTGCCATTGGCAGGAGAGGGTTCAATACCCTCGAGGCGCGAAAGGGTGGCCCAGCACATCCCTGCGGCCACAAAAGAAATGATATGGGGAGAAAAATATGTGAATATGTTTTCATTGTTGACTGACCATCGCGAGATGGAATATGCGAAATCCCAGAAAGACTTATGGCACCCCAGCGCATGGCGGGCCAAGATGGCGGAATTCAGGGTCGATGAGACCGTTGCAAACTGGGTAAAAGCCTTTTCGATATTTACGGCAGTCATGGGTGAACAAAAGCCGGAAGTAATGACCGAGTTGTCCTGTTATCAGAATAGGATTATGGATTTTTATACCATGTATAGGGGGGACGAGTGGAAAGGTTATGACATGAAATTCCGAAAAGCGAAAGAGTTTGATGCAACTTTGTCCTGGGATTGCCTCGACTCGGTGTAATGGCACAAGCAGCTCTTGCCTGGTGCGGCGGTTACGTCCTCGCCGGGCGGGAGTGGCCCGGGGTCAGTTTGCCAAAAGCCTGCATTGCCCTTTCGGGCAAGCGCCGCTGGGGATTTCCAGACCAAGAACGGCGGAAATGGCGGCAAGCGGGGGGTTTGTTGGGGCTTCAATAGAGGTAACTGTAACAGGCCCCAGGGAACATGTAGGTTCAGGCATGCGTGTGCGGGTTGTGGGAACCCCTCTCACCCGGAGAGTAGCTGTAGATCAAAGAACAGCGGAACGGGAGGTAAAGGGGGGTCTAAGCCAGAGTGAGGCGAGGCTTGGGAACCGATTGCCTACACCTATAGATATCACGGCTCTGACTCCCTGGTTGAACAAATACCCTGATCATGTATCCGCCGGGGTTTTGAGGACTGGATTCCTATATGGCTTCAACATCCCGGCGGGGGATTTTCGGGGGAACTCCTTGTGTAGAAATCAGTTATCTGTACAGCACAACCCTGGTGTAGCAGCAAAGAAAATCTCCAAAGAAGTCAGCCTGGGGCGGGTGGTGGGGCCCTTTAGATGCCCGCCGGTGGCGGATTTTGTGTGTTTTCCCCGCTAGGAGTGGTCCCGAAGAAAGACCCGGGGGAGTTTAGACTCATTCA
The DNA here is from genome assembly GCF_964263255.1 of Lissotriton vulgaris. Taxonomy (NCBI): domain Eukaryota; kingdom Metazoa; phylum Chordata; class Amphibia; order Caudata; family Salamandridae; genus Lissotriton; species Lissotriton vulgaris. The sequence goes on from NC_141689.1 coordinate 1,272,029,894, forward strand.
CAACTTATCTGCCCCAAGGGGTACTTCGGTGAACGATGCCATTGACCCGGATATCTGTTCGGTGCGGTACGCATCGTTCGACGAAGCTGTTGCCATGTTAAATCATCTGGGCCCCGGAGCGCTGATGGCAAAATCGGACATTGAATCAGCATTCAGGTTGCTCCCGGTACACCCAAGGGACCAGTGCTTGCTAGGTTTTGCGTTTCAAGGAAGTTATTACATGGATAAATGCATGCCTATGGGTTGCTCCATTTCTTGTGCTTATTTTGAAATGTTTAGCTGTTTTTTGGAGTGGGCATTCACCGAAACCACAGGGCATGGGCACGTTATGCATTATCTAGATGACTTCCTGTTCTTGGGAGCGGCCGGCACTGCGGAATGTGCACAGGCGCTGCACGATTTCTGCATCCTCATGCGGGAGTTCGGAGTCCCATTGGCGCCAGGTAAGACGGTTGGACCATCTACTTCACTGGAGTTTTTGGGTATTGAGCTCGATTCTGTGGAGGGATGTTTGCGTTTACCGATGGAAAAGGTAGCCAAGTTCAGGGCTTCCTTGACACAATGCCTGGGCAAGGAGAAAGTGACCCTGCATCAGTTACAGCAATCAGTGGGTCAACTTAATTTTGCCTTAAGAGTGATACCGATGGCCCGCCCCTTCTCACGCTCTATTGCCCAAGCTATGGTTGGCCTTAAGGAGGGACATCACCGTACGAGACTGTCAGCAGAGGTTCGCCAGGATATGCGCATTTGGTTGGCATTTCTGGCGGACTTCAACGGTTGAGTTGTGTGGAAAAAACCACCAGCATCATCGGATGAACTAGGTTTGTGGACCGATTCAGCTGGGAGCGTGGGATTCGGCGCCATCTTTGGTAACCGATGGTCGGCACAAGTGTGGCCGATGTGGTGGCACTCCAGCGGTCTGACAGGTAACATTGGGTTCTTGGAGCTGTTCCCCATTTGGGTTGCTCTGATGGCATGGCCAGATGACTTTAGGGACCGTTCTGTGGTTTTTTGGTCCGACAATATGACGGTGGTTGAGTGCATTAATCAGCAGGCAGCCCGCTGCAAGTGGATATTGAGATTGTTAAAAGAAATTGTTTTACGTTGCATGAAATTGAATGTACAGTTCAGGGCAAAACATGTGCCAGGTGTACTGAACAATGCAGCTGATGCACTCTCTCGTTCACATATGCAGGCTTTCAGGGGCTATCTACCCACAGCGGACCTAGTGGCGGCACCATTCCCCGAAACGCTATGGCTAATCGGTGCCCCGGATTACAAGACCTCGTGGCAGCCAGCTTAGCGCCCAGGACAAGGAAAGCTTACGAAGGGGCGTTTCGTTCCTACTGCACATTTTTGGGTCCGACAGGGAGACAGACCTGGTGTCAGGAGGAATCCTTCCTGGGGTTCTTGGTAGCACTGCACAGTACAGGCCGATCAGCGGCAACGGCCAATAGACATAGGGCGGCCATTTCGTTCATGGCACAGCTGCAAGGCATGAGTGACCCGACGAGTTCCTTTCTGGTTAGGAAGGCACTCCGCGGCTGGCAACGCCTTGAGGGTCGCAGGTGGGATACAAGGCGCCCGATTGGCTTAGACAGGTTGTCTCTGCTTTTAGCAAAGCTGGATGAGACATGCGCCTCTCATTTTGAAGCAGTTCTGTTCCGATCAGCTTTCGCCTTGGCATTCCATGGGGCCATGCGGGTAGGCGAACACATGGCGAGGAACAAGAAGGATATGGAGGGAGGCTTGGGCAGGGATCACTTACAAATAAGGGGTGATTCGATGGTAATCTCAATAGCCAGGTCCAAGACAGACCAGGATGCTATGGGAGATAGTGTTGTCGTACAGCGCACACGAGGGTCCCCCGCCTGTCCGGTAAAGTGTGTAGAGGAATACTTGACAATGAGGAAGGCCACATGGGGGGGGGAGCCTGCTGAAGCACAAAGATGGCACCCCACTAACGAGGTTTCAGTTTCAGAGGGTGCTGGCACTGGAAGTGAAACGGCTGGGCCGTTGGTCCTCGAACTGCTTCAAAAGGTATGTGCGATTGCACATGTTGTAAAAAGTCAATTGACATGCACTCACGCTTCTTGTCTTTTGTTTGAATTACAGTTTCGCAAGCCTGTCACGCGGGGCGGAATGGGAAGTCGACCCATCACCAGGAGACCAGCGGTCGAGGATCACCGACTGGAGAGAGAGTGGTATGGGTCGTGGGCCACTCCTATGTGAGAAGGGCCGTGGACGTATTCAGGGCAGGTGACGCGATCCACGCATCTGGGGAATACGGGTACAGAGTGACCTTCCATGGGAAGGGTAAGAAGGGAAGGGGTCCCGAGACCGAAAAGAAATTACAAATTTAAGGCATTTATATACATGAATTCAAAAAACAACGTTTTGTGATGCAAAAAAGATTTTACTTCAAGATTGCATACATCCTAATTAATAGGTACAGTGTTCATTATACATTTGCTCTATATACCGTGTACGTGCCCACATTCACAACGGGGAGGGGGTGACGTGAGGGAAAGTGTAGGGGGTAGGATATGGTTAAGCTGATTCATTCAGTGACAAGTCTTATTCAATCTATTAAGACAGTGTACATGTGGTCCCTTGACATCAGGGCCACATTTGTAGGCTCCACGAGAGTCCAAAATTATAAATATCAGAAAAGGCCTAACTCCGTTATAGCCGTCAGTGACTGAATGGGGACCGGAGCTGGTCTTTGATTACGTAGTGGTCTACGTTTCGACCCAAAATTGGTAGGAGTCTTTTCCTTACGGAAGGGTCTTCATAAGGACAAGCACTGTTGTGGGTGGGCAAACTCCTGGGGAACAATTAAAAAACGAATTAGAGACACACCATTCCTGTATTTAAATTCATAGGATGGTGGTACATGATTGTCAGTGAAAAGAAGAGAGCCGTGTTCTCTAGCTACGACAGAATCTCATACGTAGGAATAAATACAAAGACTAACGCTCACCTGTCGCAGGGCGCGATAGGAGTAGACTCAAAAGATGGATAATCTTAATCCAAGTTGATGGTTGGAAACTCTAAATGTTTGAGAAAAGAAACTAGTATTGGAAGGGGTCAGTTAGTACATTGGAGTTTATACAGAAGGTCTGAAACATTAAAAAACCTATGAAGGTAGTCAGCAAGCCATCTGTGCTAAGGAGTATGTTATCACAAAAAGGCGAGAGTCATTGGGCACCTATGTAGTTATTACCTGTCAGCCTAAATAGGGTGATGTATCGGTCGGGGATTATGGTGTTCCTCGATGGTTGATCAAGGTTTTCAACCTATACAGCAGAGAAATGGAATATCTATTTACAGACTAAATCATATATAAAACCAAATTAAGGTCTCACAAAGAGATATTCACTTCAAAGTGGACTTACCACTGTCGACAAATTCGTATGGATTAATTTAGATGGATTCTGTGTGCATTGCGTAATGAATTTTATTCAGGCGTATTCATTTCAAATCGGGCACCTATAAATATCCAGGGTAACCTACATGTAAAAAACGGGGGGTTCGTAAGTGGAACTAGTATTGGTATTGCATGGATATCCATATATACACGCAAAACATTATCTTTACCAGTAACGGCAGCAGCTGATTATCTATAAACCACTAGACTTGTTAGTCTCACAACTTCATAGCAGAACATATGGGGAAATTCACCTATTAAGGCAAGCGGCAGATAATCTAGCCTGAAATAACAAAAGTGGTCCCAAATCATAAAGGTCACTAAAACATTTCTCAAATGTTTTCTCATCCATACACAGTATGTATTGTATGTATTGGCATTTATATAGCGCACTACTTACCCGTAGGGTCCCAAGTCGCTTCGACCGCTGCGAAACCCTTCCTGGCTTCCCTGAGAGATGGTCCCTTAATGGGTATCTCCAGGGTGAGACCAGGCATCCCCGGCGGTCTGGTGGGGCCGTTAGTGAAGATGAGGCAAGCTAATGCCCAGAGTTGCCGAGTGTGATCGCTGATCAGAGTGGGCACCGAGGCGAGAGAATTATCGAGTCTGCTGACCCTGGTCCAGAAACCTGCCGCGCCGGGAATCGAACCCTGGTCCCGGGCCGTCCTCTGCTCTCGGGTCTGCCGCCTCTAACCAGTGAGCCACACTACTTCAGTCAAAGAATAAATACTGTTACAGGGATAAAGGAATCTTTGTACAGTCCTCACCACTCCTCACGGGCGGGTGCCATCTCACCTAAAAAGGGGGGGTTGTAAATATACGGTAGTCTAAGTACTGTGTGAGCCAGAGAGCAATTTATGACCACTACAAACGGTCACTTTAAATTCAGATTTTCCTACCTCAACCGCCGAGTGATCAGAGTTAGGTGAGGGAAGAGTTCTCCAAACGCGTTCCTCTGTATCCTAAGTTCGGGTAAAGAAATACCGGTTCAGGGGAATGCGAACGATCCGACCGCATCGGTCTACAAACCCCCAGTATGTTCATGGGGCATGTTTACCTTGTTATCGTGTACAACGTACAAATTGCGCATTCATCGCCACTCGAACGGGGTGTCTCCTCAAGGCTGCCGCGCTCCGTGTGCCGTGCCAGTAAACCTAGCGTTTTTGTATTTCCTGGTCGTTTGGAGACTAGGGGGCGGAGTTACGTTTTTTCATAGAAGCGGAAGACAGACTTAACTCTCCGCATTATTGTGAGAGGAAAATATAAAATTATAAACAAACTTGCTGCATCATTACATTCCGCTGATCGGTAATACATTATAAGTATTCAAAAATAATTAACGCATCGCATTTTAGCATATGACTATTTCGTACAGTGGAGCTTGGGATGCGCACATCGCAAAGGGTAGTGTAGATCCCAGCGCTCCATGTTGTGTTTTTTTAAAAAGAAAGACATTCAGAATCACAGGTTATTATTGAAAAACATTATAGGCAAATTCTGAAAAATAGGTCACCTTTTGCATCTGAGTGCACTTGTCTTCATAGGACAGTGAAAACTCATATTTACATCACTCCATAAGAAATGTTGAAATGCAATCCACTTCCAGATTGAAAAAGCTTATCTTAACCTGGTATCCATATCATAATGAACATAGGATTAACAATCATTATGCATACCAGAGTGCACTAATCACACAGGATAGTGTAGACTCCAACATTCCAAGTGGCAAAAGGGAGACATAAAGTTAGAACGCACAGTCACATATGTATGAAAACATTACCCTAAAGGATGGCCAACTGGGCAAAACTATTTTCTGACTCGTTAAGGCCCTCTACTACGGAATTAAAGGTGTAGATCCATTTGAGCTCTCTGATGTTAAGGATATTAGACAGATCACCTCCCCTGGGGCCCAATGTGATGTGTTCCAAAACTACCCACTTGAGTGAGTCTGGAGAATGATTATGTGTAGTACAATGTTCAACCAGAGGAGCCCCGGGTACCTTGCATCTAATCCTGCTACAGTGTGAAAGGAACCTTGCCTTCACCCGTTGCTGAGTCTGGCCGATATAGATAAGGTCGCATGGACAGACAATCCCATAAATTACATTTTTGGTGTTGCAATTCATGTGTTGACCAAGCATATGTCGATGATTTTTAAAGACAAATTCCTTGGATTGAATGGTAGATGGGCAAGCTTTGCACTTCCCGCATCTGTAATGTCCCACTACTCGAGGTTGGTTCCAACATGAGGTTATAGTGGGTTCAGGTGGACATTCTAGAAAAGACGAAACCACATGATCTTTAACATTTCGTGCCTTCCTGAAGGCATGCATCAGCACATTCATTATATCTAGATCTTTTGCAATTAGGTTGCAGTGTTTGTTTATAGCCTTTTTGATGGAATGGCTCTTGGTTGAAAAAGTAGTGACACAAATCATACGTTCTTCCAATGAACAGTTGCGTACTGTCGGTTCCAAAAGTATTTCACGATGACAGAACCATGCTCTTTTTCTTGAGCGTTTAACAAGTCGTTTGGGGTAGCCTCGCTCTATTAAGCGTGACATCAGGATCTCGGATTGTAGCATGTAATCTTCCTTCTTACTGCAGTTCCTACGTATACGGAGGAACTGCCCATAAGGTAAAATGTCCCGGAGACTCCTGGGGTGGTGGCTGGAGTACTGTAATAATGAATTCCGTTCTGCAGGCACTATTGTAATGTCCAAGAAGTCAATCTTCTTATTACTCGATTGCTTCGTAAATTGGATATCTGTAGACCGTGAGTTCAACCATTGGTGGAAAAGTTCAAGTTCATTGTTATCACCCTTCCAGATGAGCAGCACATTATCAATGTACCGTACCCAAAGCTGTATATGATGATGAAATGGATTTTGATCACAGATCACAAAGGTCTTTTCGTAAAAAGCCATAAACAATATGGCCAGGTCTGGGGCAAAGGCAGCCCCCATTGCCACCCCCTTCGTTTGTAAATAGAACACATTTTGAAACATGAAATAGTTCCTCATCATGGCAATCTTGAGTAACAGTAGTATGAATGTGGTTGGTACTTGTACTGGAGCCTCGCGGCTGTCAAGAGCTTCGGTGACCACCATCAATGCCTCCTCCTGTGGTATGCTTGTGTATAATGACACAATATCGCATGTGACCAATAGTTCTTCTTCTGGGTTAAACAGTTTTCCGTCAACCAAAGTGATCGCCTGGGTGGTGTCCCTCAAATAGGTGGGAGTCGACTCGGCTAGTGGTTTCAAGAAAAAGTCTATATACCGGCACAGGGGCTCAAGGATAGAGCCACACCCGGACACGATGGGTCGTCCCGGGGGGTTATGTAAGTCTTTGTGCACCTTGGGTAAGGTATATATTGTGGGTATTCGTGGGTGGCTCTGATTGAGATAGCGATATTCCTGATCCGAGAGGAACCCCTGCTGGACCCCTTCTTGCGTCACCCGTTGGATTTCAGTGGTCACGTGTAGGGTCGGATGGCAGTTTTTTGTAACTTATTCCATCATTCAATTGGCGCAAGATCTCTTCTTTGTATTTAGTTACATCTTGGATGATGATAGCCCCACCCTTGTCTGCTGGTTTCACAACCACTCTGGGATTGGCTTTGAGGGTCATCAGTGCTGTCCTTTCACTTTTGCGGATATTGTATCTCACATAAGACTTCTCTTTCAAAATCTTCTTAACCTCTTCAGTAATGATACTTTCATAGGCCAGTATGCGATGACTCATTGTGTTAGACTGGGGTACGAAAGTGGATGGTACTCTGAGACCGGTAACTGATGTATTCACTGTTGGTGGTCTGTTTTTAAAGAAGAAACATAGTCTTATTTTTCTGAAAAATTTTGAGAGTTCCATTAATGTATTGAAGCTGTTAGGGGGGGTTGTGGGGACAAAAGACAAACCTTTGCTCAGTACCCGGTGTTCATCCTCACTTAGTTCATGAGAAGACAAATTGATGATAGGGTATCCGGTGCTCTCACCACCTGTAGTTCTTGCGTCTGGTTGAGCGTTCTCCATGTTCTTCCGGTTGGAATCTGACTTGTTTCGTGCCGCAACCTCTGCCACCGTCGTTGTCCCACTGCATCTGGGGGCCTTGTTGCCCCCGTCCTGTCCCTCGGTTCCAGTTGTTGCCTCGTCCGCGAGGCGGTCTCCATGTTCCTCTCTCTAAAAAAGAATTGGGTTGATACTGGGGATGGTAATTGTGCTGGTATCCGTAGGAATTGCTGGGACCTGCTTGTTCTGAGTCTTCTCCGGAACTGCAAGAGGAATCAGAGAATGTAGTGAAACGTCCCCTGGATCTGCCACCTCTGTAGCCTTGATTAGTAAATCGTCCTTGTTCGTCCTGTCAGAAGTAATCTTCAGATAGATATGGATACGTTTTTTTCTTATCATAAAATTTTAGATCACAAGCTAATTTGTCAAGCTTCTTCTTGATGTTAGAGTTCTCAAAGTCTTGTAGAGTCTCAACCAGTTTGGATAACGCCTCTTTAGAGTTGGTAAGTGTGCTATCACCTGAAATACTTGTCTTCAGTTCGGCTATTTGTTTTGTAAGTATAGCCACCTGTTCTGCTGCAGTCTCTATCCCCAACACCATCCAATGTCTAGAACAGTTATTTGCAACAAAGCTGAATCCTTCTCGAAAATTTGGAATATCCACAAAGATAGCTGGTTCTACTCTAACTTGTAACCCTGTAGGTATGATATTGTTCTGAAGGCACTGTGCAAGAAAGTGACCATGCAGTTTTGTATGAATTAGCTTCTTTTCTAATCTTTCTAACTGAGAAATTTTATCATTTAGAGTGATGTCTATGATAGGTGTACTAGCTGAAAAAAAGTTATTCGCTGGATCGTGTAACAATTGATCAATATAATCTTCTGTGTATGAAAGTATCTCCTTATCTCCCATATTGGTGAGTCATAGATGTAATTCCAAACAAAATTGTCTTAACAAAGTATTTATTCTAGAAAACACGGGAAACCATGGGAAGGGTGGCATCCGTTTTGACCAGTTCCAATCATTTTTTGAGGGTCTTTTAGGGCGGCACAGGTCACCGCCATCTGTGGTAATAGTACACCTGGGGGCAATGACTTGGTGAAACTGGGAAGGCGAGTGTTTTTAGAATGCATCCTGTCAGCAGTCAGCTGGTTGGCTAAGAAACTCCTGGGGTGCACGATTGCCTGGTCCCCCATGATCCCCAGGAAAGTTTGGCGGGGGGGTCTTTCAGTACCAGCGTTGAACCGCTCGGTGAAGAGGGTTAACAATAAAATTGGGAAGTTGTTTCGCTCCGCGCTGTTGCATAGCATTCCTCATGGGTGTATTTGGGGTGATCACATGTATCTGAATGATGGGGTTCACCTGTCCAGGGAGGGGAATGATTTACTCATAGGAGACTTCATAGCATGGTTGAGGGGTTTGAGAAAGCATGACCTATAGGAGGAGTGGGGGGTCCGGATAGTCGGTCAACTATCCGGCCTGTGGCGGTAAGGTCATGATCGGTGAGCAGTAATTTCAAGGTCCCTAGAGGGGGGCGCCACCCAAAATGGATGGGAGCGCCCGGGGGGAGGCGGCATTGGCCCCTTCCACGGGGAGGTGGCACCCACTAAAGATGGGTCGCCTAGGGGGAGACGGCCATTGGCCCTTTCCAAGGGGGGAGGCGGATATATGCCCCTCCTACGAATTTCCCAGGGGCCGGAGATCCGCTCCGGCGGAAGAGAGTGTGGGGATGGGGGGGGAGTCCACGCTGTCCTTCCTACAGATACCTCACACGGGAACTCGGACGACCTTTAAGATGGCGTCAAGTGAAAGGGGGCTCCCACGACAAGGGAAGTTGCAGTTGGCAATAAGGGTAAAGTCCTCTGCGCATGCGCCACTCACACAGTGAGGGCGGGATTTTGGTAGTAGTGATCTGACACCGGTTAAGACCTTGCCGTTGGCCCTTAATGCTAGGATGTACAATTTTAATTTTGAATGTTGAAGTTTCAGGATGCTAGACTCGGCTAGGAAACCTTTGTATTAGAGATCTGTTAAGGTTGGCCAAAGAACATGTCTTCATCAAATGTAATAAAAGTAAAATTGTACACGATTCATGAAACTTTTATTTAATGTTTTAAATTTTGTTTCATATTTTAATAAATACGGCCGGGGGGGTCACTCCCCCCCGCCTTCCAAAAGTTCAAACTTGTGTCTGTCTCCTCCCATTGGGGATTGGTGTTGGGAGGGGGTGGCGGGCATCCCGGCCATATGGAAAGGGGCGACCATTCGGTCCCCCCCGAACGTATGGACGGGTGCCCCGATCCCCCCGGGAAACCATTTTGGGCGGGAGGCGTGGCTCGGCTGGTATGCCCAAAGTAGCGTAGCCGGGGCGCGCCCTTTCCCGCCCAAGAGGGGTTGTCCTAGACACCCGCATGGAAGACCGCGCCCAGAGGCGTACCTGAGGAGGGTTCCCGCCCTCCCACAGACGGATAAATGGAGCAGGAATCCGAAGAAGGTCCTCTTGTTCCTGTGCTCTGAAGGCTGCACCACTCGATTGCTTGTGAGCTCTCGACGGAACAAGCGGCAATTTTGACCCACCCACCAGCCCCTAATGCAATGTTGTTGAATAAAGTTGGTTGATTGAAGAGATACAGTCTCATCTTCGGTAATTGTATATGCCTTGGATTAATAATTTGTATTAGGCCTTTTTTCCTTTGTAGAAGAGTAAGTGAGTGTTTTCATATAATGATTTTGCTTCAGTTTTAGGGCATTGTCTTGGTAAAAAGTGTAAGTGATGACTTGCAAGGTGATGTCTGAATTTTTCTTCCCTTAGTAGATAAAAATTGTCGTATTTATTTTTGGTCGGGCGGTAAGGTCATGATCGGTGAGCAGTAATTTCAAGGTCCCTAGAGGGGGGCGCCCCCCAAAATGGATGGGAGCGCCCGGGGGGAGGCGGCCATTGGCCCCTTCCACGGGGAGGCGGCACCCACTAAAGATGGGTCGCCTAGGGGGAGACGGCCATTGGCCCCTCCCAAGGGGGGAGGCGGATATATGCCCCTTCTACGAATTTCCCGCGGGCCGGGGATCCGCTCTGGTGGAAGAGAGTGTGGGGATTGGGGGGAGTCCACGCTGTCCTTCCTACAGATACCTCACACGGGAACTCGGATGACCTTTAAGATGGCGTCGAGTGAAAGGGGGCCCCCACGACAAGGGAAGTTGCAGTTGGCAATGAGGGTAAAGTCCTCTGCGCATGCGCCACTCACACCGTGAGGGCGGGATTTTGGTAGTAGGGATCTGACACCGGTTAAGACCTTGCCGTTGGCCCTTAATGCTAGGATGTACAATTTTAATTTGGAATGTTGAAGTTTCAGGATGCTAGACTCGGCTAGGAAACTTTTGTATTAGAGATCTGTTAAGGTTAGCCAAAGAACATGTCTTCATCAAATGTAATAAAAGTAAAATTGTACATGATTCATGAAACTTTTATTTTGTAGTGTAGTTCCTAGTTTCCCACTAGGCCCTGCGCATTGGAATAACATAAACAGTAGTATCGACGTGGAACTGCTTATATTCCAGGCCTCCACTGACTATGCTAAACTTAATTGGGTTGTGTTACCAACTAGCTCAGAGGTCACTGGAAACTTTCTTCTCTGCATAGGAAGTGATTAGCTTCCTTGGCACAGACAAGAAGGGATTCAGCTTTCCAACAACCGTGCAACATGACAACTTTGCTCCTCAGATCAAGAGTCGATCTCTAGGGTCGTGTGAAACAATAGACATAGATTTCACTCAGTCAGTCTAGTGCAGTTTACTTTCACAGTATGTAGAGAATAGAGAGACGGGCGTGTATCAATAAAGGGTAACATTTATTGAACAGTCTTTCTTCTCGTACAAGAGAAATGTATTGCCACAATTGCAATAACTGTTATTATAAAAAGTACGTACAGTAAGATAAGAATAGCGAAATAGAACTGTAAAAGCATTGATATGGTTTCTTAGCCATACAATGGTTTAAAAGTAATAAAACATTTATACAGTCATATATACATTAGGCTAACATACTCAACTGGTGCTTCTAACTAAACCTACCCCAGTGTGCCTGACCTAGGCCTAACACGTGAGAAGGGGGAGTTAGTAAGTAGCTTAAGTTAAGTTGGTTTTGCCAAGGTTTGTTTCAAGAATTCTCGTCTAAGGGTTTAGTCAACACCATACCTCTGAATAGAATGATGGAGGATTGGTATCTCCTTCAGGGGTCTCTCTCGATATCCCAGTCACCTGCGAGGGTAAACTGGAAGCGCCGGGACTGGATTTCTCTGCACGAGAAAGGCAGCGGCTTCTCTCAGCGCGTCGGGAGGAAGGAGGGGTGACAGCGTCCGCGGGCAGCTGGGCTGGATGTCTTCGCAGAGGACGGCTGCACGGCTCCTCAAGCGTACTGCACCATAGGTCGCGCTGTAGCGGCGATAATGGTAATCAGTAGCTTCACCACCACAGGATAGCAGGCTGCAGCGACAGAGTGCTAGTTTTTACCAACACGGGGTCATGCAGGCAGCTGGCATCAGCAACAGGCAACGAACCGCACATTGCTTAAGGCAACGTTGGTAATATTTATACCTGACAGGTGCCGGGTTTGACGCAAGTTTGCTGGACATAAGACGTCAATTAAAGATGTCACTAGGAAGTGACAGTTATCAGTTGCTCATTAGAGTTCCATTACTAATCAAAACATAGCAAGCGGGGATTTCCAGGTTTGCTAAGTTTTTATCTTGTTGAAGAACTCGGAGTGTTATCTAGGAATATCAGATAGTGACTGCTGCTCTGTCATTGCACTAATTGGTCGCAAAGGAAGTAGCAGAGAGTCATGCTGGAATGTGGCTCTGTGGCTCTGCTCGTGTGAGGCCAGAGATGACTTTACAGAAAATCGCACTTGAACGGTTATGCCAATATAGGGAATAAATGGCTTTATAGCCGAATAGGGGCATAAGGTCACAGTATCGATCAGGAACCTAGATAAGCACGCAACACCCACTCCACGTATACATGTCCATCAAAATTACTAAAACTAAGCAATTAGGTGTATGTGTAACATTGCCCACCCCAAAATACATAAATGCATTCGAAATAGGCGTACTTGCAATACATGGAATTTAGGTACTGTACGTTTTTTAAAGCATAGTAATCATTCAAAAAGTAATGCATATGAAAGCAATGAACGATTATGCAAAAAAGAATTACACATGAAGTATCTCTGACAGAAGAAATGCGAGATAAATCATCACATAAAAATGCATTGTAATAACATGTGTGCTAGAGGCTGGTGTTATGTTGTTATGTCTCTAGATGTGTTTAGAAATAGAAGTGTGAAGCTTCTGTTCTCTAAGAATAGTTTTTACGTTAAGCAAAGAATTGTTCGTGCCAGAAAAAGGAAAGGGTCAATATTCGAAAAAATTGTCCAATTCAAAGAAAATATTTCCAAAGCTCCTGGCAGATTTGTTGATCAAAACTGAAGGCCGAAGTCAGAGTTCATGGGAACGCTGTGTGTCGGAAAGCTTCTCAAAAAGTTATTGTTTCTCTGTGGGTGAGAACATCGTATCAGACAGGCTCGCAAAGAATTGGTCTACAAAATCAGGTGATAGTTCAACCAAATTAGATAGCGCTGAAACTTGGCAGGTGTGAGAATGATTGCTGTCATCGAAGGTAGGACCAGCAATGCTCACAGAACGTTGTACCTGGATGATGTTGCTTTTGTCACTCGCTCCACTGTTACCACTTGGCTGCAGTACAGGAGTCTCCACGAATGCCGTCATCAGGATTGGTAGCCGCTGGGGACAACACAATGCGTGAGCCGTTATTGGACTTAGCAAAGTATCGACGTCCATTGGTACTGCTGATGGAAGTGAAAGACAAATGTCCAACACGCATTCCTCGCCGCAAAGCATACACCGTAGCACAGGTAAAATGCAATTTTGCCATATTGGTCTGAATGAAAGGAACCAGGTCATGTTTAGATCTCTCAGCCTGGCCAATCCGAGGACGTTAGTTATCCTGTCCCTGTAGCGCATTGCTAGGATTGTTTCTTCCATTCCCATGGGAGCTATGTCTGAGCCGAGGCTTGCCATATCGAAGCAGGAGGGTCAAAAATAGAATCCCTGCGATGAGTCCAAAAAATAGTGGAATACCACCAAAGATGGAGTGCACAAAATTAGGAAAGATTCCCAAAATTGCCTGGAAGGGTGTTAGCAGTCCCGTAAAGACTGTCTTAAATATGCCTGGGATGCTTGTAGCACTAGACATGTTAAGGAGTTCGTCGAGCATTTGTACGAAATGCACAGGGCAATTTGTTGATAAAAGGTCATGGACCTCAGTAGCCGTCCTTGCGACTAGAAGATCATACGTCTCTTTAGATGACGTTATAGGCACTGTTGTCTGTAAAAGTACAGATTTCATTTTGCTTAATGTATCAATTCGTATAGAATAGAGATTCAGACGAGGCCAGATGGGAGTCACTATGTCTGGAGGCCCGCTCGGGAACAATGCTTGCATACAACATTTGACCATGGACGTTACTTCTATTAGATAACTTAGTCCGGGCGCGAGGCCACAGCACCTGTGATCCGTTCTTAGAATGTAACTCCCGTTTGCGAGTTGCATAAAGAAGGGCTCTATCTGAGTTGCAGGTGTGACTAGCTGGTGGCATGAAAGGTTGTTTGAATTCCCATCACATGCTCCGTGTAAATTAATACCCTGACACAAAAGTATACCGCTTAGTGAATGTTTACAATTGTCACCACTAAGAAATACATTTTTGTCGCTGTCACTATAGCAAGAATGAGTGTATGGTAATTTCCATTCGGATTTAACATATCCCTTACCCAATTGTTCATACTGGCCAGCAGGTATGTATTCAAGGCACTTATGAAATCGGAAAGTTGTTATCGGAATTGTGATAATCCCGTGTATTATCCATTCAATGACAGGACTCTCTGACATTGTCAATGATAATTTCTCGAGTTTCTCGATGCTCAAGATTGTATAGTCTGCTCCTTTCTGTGCCAAACTGATCTGTTTATCAGTAAGGTTAAAACTGGAAAATAATGACGTTGTGTTTATCAGACGCCAAGGCACATAGCCTGAACGAAGATTTTGCAGCGTCCAGCCTAATTCTATAATAGAGCGTAATTGAGACTGGCCATGTTGTAACATTAGCAAATCTCTGTCTATCACATCAAAGGCAGAGGATACAATATTGTCCAAAGAATATATTCTGGAAGACAGAGTCATTAACCCATTGTCTACTACAGAAAGTGATTTCTCCAAATTAATACGATCAATTTCTCGTATTTTTTCAGCAGTTTCAATTTGCTTTACTTTCCAAGCCTCGTTGTAAGCAGCATAGATGCTGGTCGCTATGAAACGCTTTTGACGCTGTTTGCGTGGTCCAAGAATGAAATCGCGCAAATCAGCACCATCTTTTAGCAAAGACAAGTGTTGCTTAATTTCAGCCAGTGTGGATGTAGTTAGCCATTCTAGGCAGAGTTTCCCTACACTGTATGTGGTTATAATTCCTGGATGTTGTCTCTGGGAGTATCTAGGGTCTAATCTGGTCATTTTTAACCCCTGTGTTTTATTCAGGAACCTATCTTGACAGCTATTTGTGTCTGTAGGCCAGATTAACCACTTTTTCCAATCAGGATGTGTTCTGTTGAAATTTAAAATTTGTGACACGTCTAACTCATTATCAGCTGTTGCATTTTCAGGTATTGGCTTTGGTATAGACGGTGTTTTAAGGTCTTTGTTCTTAGCTAGGCCAAGACAAGATGTTTGGTGTACAGTGTCATTTAAAAATAACATTTGTTCTGGTATCATGCAGGTTCTAAATAGTGCTTCAATGCCTTGCACCTGCCAATCTTTTGTACCCCAAATTGATTTTGTTTCAATATTATTTTTCCAATAATCAAAACCAAATGTCATCATTTTGTCATAAAATGCTTCTGAATATATCAATTTAGAATTTGTCAGCATTGTTTTCATTCCTGTTTTATCTAACAGTTTATAATAAAACGTTTCTGCATCACTTGTGTTAAACCCTGAGAAGTATTTGAATTTCTCAAAAAATGCTTTAGAACTGCTTTTAGGTGGTGTAGAACAATGTTCCCATTGATTATACATAAAAACATTTCTAGGCTGTGCAGATTTATGCAAGTAATGATCCCCATAGTGGGTGTAACAGAATAACTGCTCATACCTAGATGAACCTTGTAAATAATCATGATCTGTGAATCTAGCTGACATTACTAAATCAGACATCATGTCATTAATACTGTTAAAGTCCCAATCATCAGAGAATGTACTAGGTGTAACAAAGTCACTTAAGGAAACCTTTAGTTGATGAGGATACTTCAGGATTTCGACCGGACCATAGATCTCATAGTCTGTTTTCTCCCATACTACCCCACCAGGTATTGGAATTGCTGTGACATTTACTGTTGACAGTTCTCTTTTCTTCACGTGGGATGATCTGTGTGGTTTCAGGACTAGGTTGATGTTCTGACTTGCTGTGTCCATTCAATTGTAATGAATTTCCCTAAAATTAAAACTAAAATTAGGCATAGTAGGAGTATGAATACCCCTGAGATGATCCAATGCTCAATCAACGGTGAATCCAGATATAGTTCTTTGATTTGTTGAAGGAGTCCTGTTTCTTTTTCTTTAGAAATCTTTTTTGTTTCTGGCATCACTTCGGGGTCGTTTTCATCTTCAGAGAAGTTGTCGAAGTTGATGAAATAACCAGAGGCAGTTCTGTCAATTGATGGGATTGTTCTTTCAATCTGTCTTTCGGTAGCACATTCTGATGCCACATCTTTGTAGACTGGTGTTGTTTCTTGACGAACTGTTTCAATCTGTGTTTCAAGAGGCACGAGTTCCATGGCTGTATTGCATAGTCCTTCATTGTGCACTGCAGGCTGATCGAATGTGATGAGTCTTTCAGTTTGAACCTCTTGGATTGTTGCAAGTTTGGGTATTCTGTTGTTTCTTGGGAGTCCACTGGGCCTACTGTTGATTATAGGCCACATGCTTGTGGTTTTACCAGATCGATGGACACGACTCTGTTCTCCTTTTTACCAGCAAGGGGCGGTAGCACAACTGATCTTGTTCCAGTGACTGCTAAGACAGGTACTGCTTTTCTGTAAGAAGGCCCAAATTCCTTCTTAACCGCGATCTTTTCTCTGACTAGATCCCCAATCTTTGGAATCCAGACAGGCCTTGCTGGGGCTGTTGCGGGTGGTGCCTCGTCAGTGGTATTTGGCTGTTGCTTTAACTTTATGTTGCTTAATGATTTTCTTGTTTCATTCAGTTCCTGTAAAACAGCCAAACGGTCTTTTACTTCAAACTGCTTTGTTTCTTTTTGTACCACTGACATCTGACTATCGAGGTCCTGAATGTTCATTCTTATTCCGAACAATAGTTCGTATGGGCTGAAACCTTTTAGAGAATTTCTTGGCATGTTGTTAAGACTAGTCTGGACACTTATTAAATGTTTGACCCACCCAGCGCCTGAACCTAATACCTTCGCTGTTATAGATTCCTTTATGTCCCGGTTTTTTCTTTCCATCACACTTGTGCGATGGACAAGAATACCGCAACCCAATTCCCATGCTGGCCATGGCCTCCTTATAGGCTCGAGAGCTGAAGGCAGGACCCTGGTCAGAATGGAACGTGGTAATTGCGTATGTGCCGATATGGACTCGCTAATCTTTTATAACAGTTCTAGCGTCAGCCGAGCGCTGGTGGCCTCATTTTTTAAGTGCATTTCGTCTTAAACGTTGTACACTGGGACGCGCTTCTCTTCTTTGATTGCGCAGATAGACCGCCTTATGCTGTCTAGAAGGGATCCTGAAACTACACTGGCCTGTTCATTACTGCGATCTCTGTTGCAGTCTTCACAATTTTGAGCAAAACATTGAATATCTATACTCATTCCTGGCCACCAGTACTCTGATTGCAATTCTTTCAGAGAGGCTTTGATTGTTTGGTGTTTCAGACCCAACCCCATGTGTGCTTCCAGTAGGAGGAAGCCCCTCCTGCTCCTGTTTGGAATTACTCTATCCCCCACTCCAGGGATTCGAGCAAAAGGAACAGAGTTTGCATCGATTATGTATGCATAGTATGCATAATTGAGTGGATAGTTTACGGGTAGTGCTGCACAGTCGCCTGTTACGGTCGTTTTTACTGCTAGCATGGTTTCCCCGTCTATATACTTATCTGTACGCTTTTTTGTAGCTACGGAAGCCGGTTTAGTTGCTTCCGTGGTGGCTGTATTAGCCAATGAATTCCCTGCAACGTGAACGCCATCACGTCGAAGACTCTGTGCGTGAATCACGTGAGTCTTTTGTAGTTCTTTGTGTAAAAGAGCTACCTGTTCCCAAAGCATTTTATGCTTTATTGTGGCACCTGTGTCATCTTTGTAGTCGTTTTCGATCCAACTCTGCAGTTTGTTGTTGTAAGAATTGACGCAAAAATGAGAATCGCACACTATAAGTGTGGGGAATTCGCGTTCTGCATTTTCGAGCGCCATCTTTAAAGATCTGATTTCAGTTCTTTGAACCGAACAGTACTTTACTGATTCAGTTTTTGTTATTTTCGGTCTGAATTTACCGCACAGCCAACGACCTTTAATAATCGCACATGCTGCATTGTAGGATTTACTCCCTACATTAAAATGCTGTACAAAGCTATCTGTATAGATTATACAGGCGTATTGTGGGAGAGGCAGGATTTCGATTGGCAGAGGATATTCTTCTTCATATTCTAAATCATTCAGTTCTTCGTATTGCGGGGCGAAATAATATTTCACATCTTCCGCTCCTAGAGAATCTATGCACTGTATCCATTTCGGATCCAGTGACACTGTAGGCAGGTTTACTGGGCTGAATAGCGCTTCGAAGGCGGATTCCGCTGTAAGGATATTAATCCGTTTGCCGTGTGCTAGTTCTCTTTCATTTGCTAATGCGATTTGCACTGCGTTCACAGTTCTTTCTGTGCGACTGAATGTTCTTTCTGCTTGTGTGTACAAGTGAGATTTAATTGAAATTGGTACCTTTTCTCCCTCATTAGAGGTTAGGTACGTGAATCCGCATCTTCCTGGGATGACTCGGATTACAAGATCACGTGTGTTGTCACGTGTATCTAATTTTGTTTTTGCTAACATGTCTGTTTGCAGTGATCTCAAAATTTCTGTGTGTTTTTGAGTCCAATTGATTTGTTTTAAATCAGGTTTAATTAGTTCGTAGAGAGGTTTAACCCTCTCTGCGTAATTTAGAATGTAAGTTCTTCCGAAATTCAGAAAACCTAGAATTGATTGTAAATTCTTCAGCGTTTTTGGAGCTTGGAGTACAGCGCACTTCTCTAAGAAGTTGTCCGCTAGGCTTTTCCCTTCACTTGATAATTCGTACCCTAAAAACAGTACTGTCAGATGGGCAATTCGGGACTTTTTAAAATTGAATTTGTAACCCTCTGCTGCGAACCCAAGTATAATGGTGTTCACTCTTTTCAAGTGAGTATCCAAGTCGTCGTCTGTGAGATAAATATCATCTACGTAAGATAATGCTTCATCATCATAGATTTGTAGTAACTCTGTTACCCTAGCTGAGAATAGTCCTGGGCTGTTCTTGAACCCCTGTGGGAGTCGACAGAATTTTTTCTGCAACCCAAATGCGGAGAAAGCGGTCAAGTATCTGCTTTCTGGTGCAATGTTTTGACAAAAGAAACCATTAGAAATGTCTAATGTCGTTTTATATTTTTTCCTAACTATATTATTCATTAGGGCTGCACTATGCGAGTTTTGTACTGCAAAAGTTTTGCAACATGTATTAAGATGTCTGTAGTCCAAAACTAGACGATATGAATTGTCTGGCTTGGAGACAGGAAACAAAGGATTGTTCATTTGAGAGGTGCATGTTTCAATCACCCCCTGGTATTCAAGTTGATCTAAGATCTCCCTGACTTGTTTTTTAGCTTCTTGCTTTATGGGATACTGCCGTTGGGCAGTTGGTTCACTTTTTAGTTGGATTTTGTGAGGTGGTGAATCCTCATCCCATCCTACGTGATTTTTATACAATGCAGGTGCCTGGGCTACAGCCCATTTCCTTGCATATGTGTATTTTTTGTGAATCGGTATGTGATTCGAGAAGGCAGGCATAATTACCTCTTCGCCACGAGGGCACTCCCTGACAAACTCCGGGGGCCAATCTTTTTCAGCTAACAGAATATCATAGCCTTTTGAGAGCTTATCCCAAAATAGACCCTTAATTTTCCTAGTCTTATCACCCTCTATACGCAATGTTATTTCGTATATTTTATGGGGCTCGCTAAGTCTGGCGTCGGCAGTTTCAACCTGAATGTATTCATTCGTGTCCACTGTCTCCAGATGACTCATCAAGTTCTTGCGCGCTATACTGATCTCTGCTGCACTGTCCAACATTGTCAATGCCCACTCCCCGTTTTTCAACTGTGTCCTCAGTATTCTCGGCATGGTTGATTACTCTAATACTGGCTACCTTCTTTTTCTGAAATTGAGATTTTTTACTCTGAGCAGGTTCCTTGTCTTTGGACTTGGTGTGCTCTCCTGGGTCTGACCGTCCTCTTCTTTCCGAATTCTGTGGAAGAGATCGAGAGGGACGTGTATCAATACTTTGATATCTATCAGGTTTTTTTATATTATCCCTATTTCTAAGGTTATATCTTTTCTCAGAGGGCTCCCGTTGGGGAGACTGGCGTTCTCGAGTCGGAGTTCTTTCCCTCCGTCGAGGAGACCTTCCTCTGGACTGGAAAACTTTTTCCTTGGGAGTGGATTGTTTATTTCCATCCCAGCTCTTTTTAGGAGTATTTAAATTATTTTTAATAAATAATTTTTCAGGATTTTCGAGCAGTTGGGGCTTAACTGGTTTTCCACCCAAGCTGTCTCTACCTAATTCTTCATAGCATTTTTCTATGATTTTTGCAAGCTCAACAGGATCTTTTATATCTGTTTCCCTCAACTTCTGGCGGATCGCCACAGATGCTGCTTCTCCCTTTACGTTGGCTAATAATATAGCCGTGACCTGCTTGAAGTCTTTCAGTAATTTCATACCTAGATTTAAAGCTGGTTCTGGACCGAATTCATTTTGAATCTGTTTTAGCACGTCTGGTATTACCGCCATAGACGGAACACCGTGTGTTTTTGTGTAAATGGAAGCAAAGACTGTACCCCAAGTGTCGCAGTCCTCCACGTGTGGTGCGATTCCCATAGGAAGGCAGATGGTCAAGATTCTGTGTTTCTCAATAGGGGTAGTATCAGGAAATACTGCCTCTATTTGAGTGATTTTCTGGGCTAACCAGAAAGGAATTTGTTCCCGTTTTACGGGTGTTTTACCAAGACATGACTGTATGTTCTGTGGTGTAATTTTATTTGTGTTCCCCTGATGAGGGGTCAGCTGGTGTGAATTAACAGCTGGCTGGACTGTTGCAGTCCGTATTACATATTGGACTAATTGCCTATGTATTTTTATTAATGTATTAAGCTGTGCTAACAGCTCTTCCTTAGACATTTTTGCAATGTCAGGATGTGGTGTGTAGCTGGCTAGAACCGGCCACGTGGCTCCTGGTCTACCTAGTGGACCGAGCCTGGTTATGTGATCAGTGTGTTTTAGGGCGCCATTAAACCAGAGCAGGTGCTCTTGAAATTTAAGTGGGATTTCAATCTCCTCGAAAGGAGCGTACTCTCCCGGAGGTTCCTCTATTTTGTAATAGTGAAACTCTTGTGTTATAGCGTTTACCGCTGGAAAGTTTATCCATGAATAGAATACCTCTGTCTGCCGATACTCGTGAGCCTCTATCACGAAAATTACTGTACCACCTTGAGGTGTCAGTCCGTTTTCTATAAGTTTTAAAGTTATAGATCTTCTTAACTGGACCGGGATGATAATAGCATCCGGGTCTGCCTGTAGGAGACTTGAGTCCTCCTCTATTAGTATGGAAGCCAGCCTAGCTGCTTCCCTTTCTTCTTCATTGTCTGACATTTAAAAAATGCAGGCTTTCGCAGAGTAGGTCTCCAAGGAGACAAAGATTAGGTGCACAATATTTTGGAACACTGTATCCTTCAACGTTGAATAAACCAGAGCTTTACATAGGAATCTCTTCCTACTAAGGTCGGGCGGATTTTAACCTTTCACCCACTCCAGACGTCTATTGGAGTATTTACGGGAGAAAGGGGTGTGAAATATGCACGACTGAGTTACTCTACAAGTCTTACGTTAGTTTATCGCCTTACCAAACGTTAGGGCGCCATGTAGTGTAGTTCCTAGTTTCCCACTAGGCCCTGCGCATTGGAATAACATAAACAGTAGTATCGACGTGGAACTGTTATATTCCAGGCCTCCACTGACTATGCTAAACTTAATTGGGTTGTGTTACCAACTAGCTCAGAGGTCACTGGAAACTTTCTTCTCTGCATAGGAAGTGATCAGCTTCCTTGGCACAGACAAGAAGGGATTCAGCTTTCCAACAACCGTGCAACATGACAACTTTGCTCCTCAGATCAAGAGTCGATCTCTAGGGTCGTGTGAAACAATAGACATAGATTTCACTCAGTCAGTCTAGTGCAGTTTACTTTCACAGTATGTAGAGAATAGAGAGACGGGCGTGTATCAATAAAGGGTAACATTTATTGAACAGTCTTTCTTCTCGTACAAGAGAAATGTATTGCCACAATTGCAATAACTGTTATTATAAAAAGTACGTACAGTAAGATAAGAATAGCGAAATAGAACTGTAAAAGCATTGATATGGTTTCTTAGCCATACAATGGTTTAAAAGTAATAAAACATTTATACAGTCATATATACATTAGGCTAACATACTCAACTGGTGCTTCTAACTAAACCTACCCCAGTGTGCCTGACCTAGGCCTAACACGTGAGAAGGGGGAGTTAGTAAGTAGCTTAAGTTAAGTTGGTTTTGCCAAGGTTTGTTTCAAGAATTCTCGTCTAAGGGTTTAGTCAACACCATACCTCTGAATAGAATGATGGAGGATTGGTATCTCCTTCAGGGGTCTCTCTCGATATCCCAGTCACCTGCGAGGGTAAACTGGAAGCGCCGGGACTGGATTTCTCTGCACGAGAAAGGCAGCGGCTTCTCTCAGCGCGTCGGGAGGAAGGAGGGGTGACAGCGTCCGCGGGCAGCTGGGCTGGATGTCTTCGCAGAGGACGGCTGCACGGCTCCTCAAGCGTACTGCACCATAGGTCGCGCTGTAGCGGCGATAATGGTAATCAGTAGCTTCACCACCACAGGATAGCAGGCTGCAGCGACAGAGTGCTAGTTTTTACCAACACGGGGTCATGCAGGCAGCTGGCATCAGCAACAGGCAACGAACCGCACATTGCTTAAGGCAACGTTGGTAATATTTATACCTGACAGGTGCCGGGTTTGACGCAAGTTTGCTGGACATAAGACGTCAATTAAAGATGTCACTAGGAAGTGACAGTTATCAGTTGCTCATTAGAGTTCCATTACTAATCAAAACATAGCAAGCGGGGATTTCCAGGTTTGCTAAGTTTTTATCTTGTTGAAGAACTCGGAGTGTTATCTAGGAATATCAGATAGTGACTGCTGCTCTGTCATTGCACTAATTGGTCGCAAAGGAAGTAGCAGAGAGTCATGCTGGAATGTGGCTCTGTGGCTCTGCTCGTGTGAGGCCAGAGATGACTTTTCAGAAAATCGCACTTGAACGGTTATGCCAATATAGGGAATAAATGGCTTTATAGCCGAATAGGGGCATAAGGTCACAGTATCGATCAGGAACCTAGATAAGCACGCAACAATTTAATGTTTTAAATTTTGTTTCATATTTTAATAAATACGGCCGGGGGGGTCACTCCCCCCCGCCTTCCAAAAGTTCAAACTTATGTCTGTCTCCTCCCATTGGGGATTGGTGTTGGGAGGAGGTGGCGGGCATCCCGGCCATAACATCGAGCGACAGACACGGCAGGAACATGCCATCCAGGGCCCCCTGATGACTCCAGTAAGGAGAAGTGAAGCGCGCCTCTGAAAAAGTCAATGGCAGTTTAGGAGGTGTCTCCAGGCATAAAGTGGTTATTGCTCAAAGTAACGAGGAGTCCAGGGAAGGGTCAGTGTGCAGTATTAACAGGTATACATTAAGAAGCAGAACTATTTGGGGAGGTGGGGGCAATATTCATAATGATCTTGTGAAGAGAAAGATCTTCTCTGCTCCTCTAGCCTCTCTGAAAGCAACACATACAAGCTACAAAATACCATGTGCTCCCCCTCAGTCCTCCCCAGGTTTCTCGTGATCATGTGTCAAAAAATCTCTCAAGGGGAAAAGGCACAGAAGAAAGCAAATGCCAGGCATACAAAAAAGAAGACAGAGAATATACAAATAACTTCATCACTCCACTCGTATTTTAAAGTCAAAGCCCAAGCTCAAGGACATGATACTTTAAAGGCCTGTCCCTCACTACCATTGTCTCATCGCGTTGAGACAAGAGCCCCCTAAAAAACTATGGAGGACACAGTTTCTGGTAACATTTAGGAAGATGCCCTACAATTAGAGAACATGTTTGAGCCTAAGTCCTACAGTCTCTGAGAGCCATTTGCGGGTTCAGGATGGATAAGTTATTGCAGACTTTAAGCAGACTAACAGCCCTGAACTGGAAAAAATTCTATCTACTCTATTAACAGAGGTCCGGGAGAAGTTCGCGATTTGTGAACTAAATCAGCCAAAAATGTAGGGTACTGTTGAGGCTCTTGAGGTGAAGATTAATAATTTGGTGGGAAGAGTCGGGGTCATGGAGTTCTCATTAGAGGACCTCTCCAATAAAGTAACTGCCGATAAGGGAGAGATACAGAGTCTGAAGAACAGTGAGAAAGAGTTCAGAAATAAATTGGAGTCTTTAGAGAATAAAGCCAGAAGAAACAATATTCGAAATCAGAATGTGCCTGAGGGCCTCGAAAGGGGAGACATTAGAATGTTTTGTGATAAATCTTCTGAAGGAATTTATTATGGAAATTAATCAAAGTTGCCTAGAAAAGGATATTCTAAGAGTACACAGGGATCCTTTAACGAGGCGTTCAGGAATGAAAAATCCAAGAAGGATCCTTGTGAACTTTAAATCTTACACCTCAAAAGACAAAATTCTCGTGGAAGCCCTCAAAGCAGGAGTCTTTAAAAAAGATGGCTGGACCTTCTGTATTAGATCAGAGATTTTGCCTGACACGCAGGGCAGGCAATGGGAATTGGCCAAATTCATTCAGGAATTGAGGGAGATGGGAGCTACCGCAAACATATGATTCCCAGCCACGCTGAGGATGATGCAAAATATAAAGCGTTCAACTTCAGGTTCCCAAGCGAATTTACTTCATTTATCGAACAGATTAAGGCACAATAAGTATAATTCTCAATATTTCCATCCTAGCATAGCGAGAGTTCATATGAGGTAACATCAGTATGCCTCTAGTGTAAAGGGAGGGTTAGCCAGGGTGGGGGTGACTTCAGGAAGGAGGGACTCACAAGAAAATGTAAATAAAGCACTTTTGCACCGGGTGAAAGAGTATGTGGGAAAAAACGAAAATAATTTGCCCTCCTTTGTAATTGTCAGACTAGGATCCTTTTTTCAGTTATGTAAGTCTCCTAGTCTGATTGGAAGAACTAGGCAGTTAGGTATTTATATTTTAAATTTAATGTTCACCTCATCGCAAATTTGGATAAGCCCAGGTTTTTAAAGATTCTATCCTGGAACGTCAATGGTCTCAGGGTTCCTGCAAGAAGGAGGAAAATCTTAGAGTATTTGAGAATTAAGGATATAGATGTTTTCTTTATTCAGGAATCAGATTTGGCCAAAAAAGAATGGCCTGAGATCTTAAGGAGTCAGCAATGGATTGAGCATTGCATATACACTTCACAGTCCTGTATGGTGAAAGGGGTTGGCTTCTTTCTAAACAATTCATCCAAGCCATATTGGGGGAGTGTGTAGTAGATCCATCCGGTAGATGGGTAATAGTTAAGGCTAAAATGTATAATGTTTGGTTGGTTTTTGTTGGATATTATGACCCTAACCTAGATGACCCTGCACCTTTACACACCCTATTTTCACACTTAGTTGACATTAGTGACCCCATCATATTGGGAGGTGACTTTAATGTTTGTCTGGATCCAGCACAATATACAACCTCTAAGAGGGCAGCGTTGTCAAACCCTAATACTAGAGGGACTCTGAAACAACCGATAGCTGACAAAGGTCTTGTATTCATCTGCAGGACTATGAACTACAAGGGTGGGACAGAAGGGGAAAACTTAATTTTCCACAATACAAAACACAGTCATTGTTCCAGGATAGATTTCTTTCTAGTAGATTTAATTATTAGTAAAAACATTAGGAAAGTCATGCATGTTCCTGAACATCTACTGGATCATTCTGCAGTTTCTATCAAGATTATGTTCAGAGATAAAGCCCCTCTGCAACATTGGACAGTAAATCGCAAGTTGCATTGGTGGAAAATCCTACGGCGGCCACAAAGGCGTTTTTCCTTTTCAACCCTTGAAATGTTTTTGGGGACACATATAAGGTGTTCCTTGGAGGCATTCTATCCAGCCTAGGTTCTGCCCATAGCTAGAAGGTCAGGGAAGAAATTAATACTCTCGAAATCACCATAAAAACTCTCCAAAGTACTTTGGCACAGGTACCTACCCCTTTAAATATAGTTCAAATCAGGAATTGCAGCTGGCAAAATCCAACCTAGATGATTCTTTGGAGGTTATAGTAAGGCGGAAATGAGAGGCCAGCAGGTTATCCTATTATGAATATGGGGTGGGGTGCGGAAAATTGTTAGCTTGGAAGATCAACGCTAACCAGTCCAGGAACTTCATAAAAGACCTAAAATGCCTGAATTCAGGTAACATAATTTCGGAAGCTTGCGAAAATTTCAAAATTTAGACCTCCCACACCTTCAAGGGCTTTAAGAGAAAAACTAAATAATCCTATTTGTATGGAAGAGGTTGAAAAAGCCTTAAGTAGCTTAAAGAAAGGGAAAGCGGCAGAACCGGAAGGATTTGGACCTATTGGATAATTGGGGAAAAAAAGGCTGTGATGGGTTTGGCTTGTTTCCTCAATTCTTAATTTTTGTTTTGTTGCCTCTGTAAATATTTCTCCATTTTATTTTTGTAATTTGACTGGTCCAATAATTAACAACATGATACACAATTAGCTTGAAAGGGGAGGAAGGCGTCCTCCAGCTCATTAGTTCTGTGGTACAAAGCTTAGCACCTGTTTAAAGGGGTTGTTTCCAGGTTGGCAGCACATAAAAGACTCTGGATGTTTATACATCCCTCTCCTGAAGGAGAGGCCGAGGTCTTTCATCCAGCTTATGCCGCTTAGATCCTTTGACACCTAATACAAATATTGGCAAATGAGGACTAAATAAATAAATAAATAAATAAATATAGGGGCACAGATCCTCTGCAGATCTGACAGTCCCCGCGCTGAAATCCGATTGACTGCCAACACTTAAACCAGGCAGGCTTCAGCCAAGTCTCAATAACAATGGTTAAAATTAAGAAAAAAGGGTGGGATAGGAATACCCTGACCCCTATGTGTGGTGGTGGGGATGAAAACATGTTTTTTCTCTAATTTTGCTGCAAAATCACAGATGTATTCATGTATCTACGCAAAATTCAAAAAAGAAAATAGTGCATTTTTTTATATGTTCCCCGGTTAGGCCAGGTCCCAGGAATAGATTTATGAAATGCAAGTGCTTATACAGCAGTAAATTCAGTAGAAGCAATGGTAGACATGCCCCTGGAGACAGTGCACTTTGCGCCCAGTAAAGTAAGCTTCTCAGCGTTTAGTGTAGAGACTCAGATTACCACATGCAGTCCTGCGGCAGGTTTTCACTTCTTGGGGGACTCAGTGTTTGATTTAAAAAGGCTGCTGAGAAGTGAGGTAGGCATGGCTTTTCAGCTGTCAGTGATCCGCTTCAGGGAGCAAGTTGTGAAGCCCTCTGTACATTTGTCGAAAAATTGTTACCAGGGAACACTACTCACAATGGAACCAGGGGGCATGTGTTATAATCAGAAACAATGATTCCTGTGAAATAATACTGGTAATGACAATAAATATTGTGCACAATGGCAATGAACAAATGGTTTATTTCTAAACATAGACAGAGCACAGCACAAGGTAAGTAAACAGCCGATTGCTCCCAACCAGCAAAGTTATTTTACTCCAAAATTCATGTAACAAATTCTGTTCAGCCAGCGATCTTCATGACAATTGTTTTACACCAATGATACAGCTACAGCCAGCTGACACGTTTTTCTTTGCCATTCGCGACTTTTTCAAGGCTGTTGGCAAGATGATACAGAATATTACTTTGTTTGTTCAGTTACAATTTGATGGAGAGATATAGCGAATTTGTCGTAAAAATTCATTTTTAACAATTTGAATCTCTCTAATGTGCTTAATCAAAGAGTCCCTATCCCCTTTACCTTAGTGATCATACACAAAAAAGAGAAAGTGACCAAGACAAGGAATCTCCCAAGAATGAATTGCGAGACTCCCCTCAATCTAAAAAGGATGTAATTCATCAAGAGTGGTGTGCAAAGCCAAAAAAAAATTGTGAATGAAAAATAGGAGAGGAACCAATCAAAATGCCCAATGAGAACACCGAGTCGGTGATTAATAAAACAGAGTTGAAATTAGATATAAATACCTTCTATGTAACGTCAGAACAAAAATCTAATTTGATAGATCAAAGCACGCAAAATATGGATAGAATAGTCCAGAGCTAGAAGTAGTAGTTCGAATATAGCCTGTAAATCACGTCCTTATATCAATTTTCCTTTTAGAAGTATAAAAAGACTGTAGTATCTTGGTTATTATGTTTTACATGTCTTCCACTGCTTCACCAGTGGAACACTCATAAGATGATGTCACTTAGAATGTTGGTGTATGAATCACACAGTTGGAGAAGGGCTGAGCGCCTTGCAGGCTGCTTCTGGTGGGACTGATTACCATTGTACTTCTAATCTTGTAACTAACTTCAATAAATCCTCCTGAATATCATCTACCTGCGTGGAGTCAATTACTATCGTTTTATTGTATCTAAAGAACCTGCATCTGCTACCTCTGAGGACCGGTGAGGACATCCTGAGTTCCTACTCTTAACCTCAAGCTACTTCTGAATCTACAGCGGCTCCAACTCTTCTTCTGGCTCACATCAACCCCACCAGTGACCTCCCACCGGTTGCCCTTAACGCAAAAGTGCCTGTTCTAGCTACTGCAGTGAGATTAAGCCTGCCAACGCTTGCGTCTTGTGTGGCGAGTCTGCCATTATCTCGCCTATACACTGTCTGGTGAAGAAGTGTATTTTCTCATGCGAATGCCAGTTCCAATCTACTTGCACCTCAAGTTTTTGCCTGCTGTTGCTAAAGCCTGTCTCAACTCTGTCTACATTGCACAGATGATCCAATGCTACAATAAATGTCTATAAAGCCTCAAAAAACGTTTTCAAGAGCCACATCAATTGAATACAGTGCCTTTTCAAATAAAGTAATCTGTGGTTGCCTGTGTTTCTGCCCCAGTGAGGGTTAAACATTTTGTATGGCTAATGGCCTATTTTATAAAAAGATCATGGAGAGCTACCTTCTTTGCACAATTGAAGTACTGCATACTGCCTGTATTTTCTACTTAGAGAGCAATTGCTTGGGGAGTCCCTGGCAGTCATCAAGTGAGTTTTCTGCTATTTACAAGTGTTACTGCACCAGTGCTTCGATTTTTTTTTGTTGCCTGTGAGCCACTCCAAGTACTGTGTTTTCTCTTTCTAGTTACATTCCTTATTTTACAATTGATATTGTCTCCGTGTGGCTGGCAGCAGTTTAACTGTCACGATGTATTAAAAAAACTGTGCGCGAGCGCGTAAAGCTTACCTGATTGTGCTGTCTCGTGCTTGAGCTCCATGTGCTCTCTGACGCTACTGGCATCTTCACTGCTTCTACCATGCTCACTCACGTCTGTCCTGCACCAACGTGTCGAGAGCCACCCGGTGCAGCGTATGCTACGTGCCCCCATTTTGTGGATGAAAATGTATACTGATACTATTTGAATCTCTATATCTACAGCGTTTTTCATTTTTTTTTCGTTTTCATGTCTAGCACCACTGCAGCATCTTCGAATTTCCCGCTATACAGTATTCTATTCTTGTCTTTCCATTTGCCAACCACGGCCTTTCTTCAGTATAGCGTCTTGTCGATCATCGATGTTGAAGGAGTCTGGATCTGCGGCATGGGACTTCTCACGTCTGTCACCTGTGGAGCGGACATTGTGGCTTGTTTTACACCGAGATTTGTCTTGAAGTATTTGCTGTACATGGTTTTTTTGGTACTATTTATTTTCGCTCACAGCCACATCTACGTTGGCAGCAATGATAACCCTTTCTTACACAAGCTAGGAAAATTTTCAAAAGGTTACATTGTCTGTTTAATCCTAATTTTATGCATACTGCTATGTCGCTTTTTATGCATTATTTTAGTACTCTTGCTGTTTTGTTTTATATTTAAGTGTATTTTTTCAGGGCAATTATGCATAGGTTCCAGTCTTCTTGCATTTTTTTTGGCTTTTCTTTCATACGAGATAAGTCATGGGTTCCTACCCATTTATTTTGGGGTCCTTCCCGAAAAGTCTACATTCACGTTGTTTTAGTGCACAATATGTTTTTTTTACTCTACTTAAGGTATCTTCACACAGTGCACAATGTTTTTATTTTTACCCTACATAGGGTGTCTAAGGTACTTACCTTCACTACAGTGTGCAATCTGTACCTCAATTTGAGGTGTCACAGAGGAGTTTTAGGGTATACAGACAAAATATCAAGTTCAAAATATCGAATTACACAAATATCGACTTCAAAATATAGAATGGACAAAATATCGACTGCACAGAATATAGTTATCAAAAATATAATTTTAGGGTAAGTAATGTAATAATGATTTTTATAAATATAGAAAGTCAAAATATCAAAGTATATAATATAGGTATTGAAATTATCGAATTTTTAATAATATCGAATTTTTTAAAGTGTTTTGTATGTTAGTATAAGTGTGTGGGGGAGCCTCACCTGCTGTTTGAAGTTGCTCTTGAGGGCCGGGCATACCTCCGCCACATCCACTTGGCCGGGCTTGGCTCCGCCGAGCCCCGAATCACCGTGGCAGCATCTAAGGGCCAGGCTTTGCTCTGCTTGTTCCTCCGGCCGGGCTTGGCCCAGCCGGGTCCCTCCTACTCCTGTGACCAGACCTCCCAGCAGCAGCGGACGTCAGAGGGTAGCGCCAGGAGACGCATAAAGGCTCCCTCGGTCCCTCGTCCCGCGCACGGTGCGTGCCGGGAGAAGCCCGGGACAATGGCGTGACAGTCTGTGACAGTCAGGGACAGAAAAGGGCAGGGCAGGGCTATTCACTGTACATCTGGATCAACAGACCGACTTATAACTGAGACGATCACCTTTAAGGTACTGTGGGATAATTGGCGGGCCGTTAGGATCTTGTCGACGCCCCTTGGAGCGAAAGGAATCTGAGGGTGGACTTGGAAGGTTAAAGGCCGTATTACAACACTGGGGAAAAGAAAGGCGATTGAAGGGGGCACAGACCTTTGAAATCTGAAAAAAGGGGAAAAAGCAAAAAAATCTAAATTCCTACACGCTGCATCTAATTGTGTCCTTTCAAGAATTGAATCAATTGTAGATGACTGTGAGGAGATACTTAAGGGAACCTTAAGCTCAGAATAGCTAGGTAATATAAACTCCGCATTAAAAGGCTCTACCCAGAAGAGTGACAAAATAATCCCGCCCATATTCCTAAAGAAATCCCCATCCGCCTGTCCTGTAGTTGAAATACATGCTCCTCCAATAACCCCCATCATGGTTAATGGCCCCCAAACACAGAGGGGATGTAACTTGGACTCGAATGGAATTGAGGAGGTTCCACCAAACATAATAGAGATCATAGAGTCGAGTGGGGAAGAGTCTGCAGGAGTGGAGGGGGTTGTTTGCTCCAATAGATACGCTGCGCTAGAAGGGGAACCCAGAAAGTTAGGTGAGGTGCTACAACATGTTTCTAGACCCGTGGAGCCATCCGGAGTCAATACAGTAGAATGTCCCAGTTGCCAGGACTTTAAAGGGAATATTTTAAAGAAAATGGGACGGTTAGGAACAGAATTAGCGCAAATAAAAAAAATGCTATTGGATCTAAGCAAGCAGGGAGGAATGCCCAATCCCTGGGTTTATTAGCAACGGCTAAAGCCTGTAATGCACAAATAGTTTCAGCAAATGGCACCAATAGCACTGGAACGATTGGCAGTTTAAGTGACCACCAAACAGCGGCAAGGTCTAACCCGCCGAAATCCTCATCTAAGCAAATACCCCCTCCTAAAGGCCTTACTGTAGCAAGAGGGCTGACTCCTAAAACCGCCCCTCAAATAGAGACTGATAGGGCGGCATCAGGGCGCAGTGGCAATCTTAGCTCTTTTTTTTTTTTTTTTTTTTTTTTATTGAGAGTTCATACCGGTAAATACATATTCATAGAAGCATACATACATACATAGTTAGAAGCATTACATTATTACGTCAAGCAACAAAAGAAGCAAAAAAGAGTACTATAAAGTAGAGATTCAGTTGACATGTTAAATATCTGCACAGCCAGTAAATCATTCATTTTGTATTTTTGCTGTCCTCCAAGTGGCCACTGGGGCCCAAAGTCGCTTGCCCATATCCCTTAGCTTCACTCCCTTTAAATCATATAATGCTTCCTCAATATTATGTATACCCAGCATTCTGCACAACCACATTTGAAAAGTCGGGGCTTCTGTATCCTTCCAGGCTGCGCTAATTAAAATCCTAAGGACTGCTACGGAAATGAAAACTAAAGCTTCGGCCTCAGTACTCATATCTAGTTTCACATCACAACCAATTATTATCAAAGTTGGGGATAGGTTAATTTTGACGTTGAGTAGCCCCTCTAAAAACCGTGTTATTTCGGTTTTAATAGTTTTTAATTTTTCACAGCCATAGAACATGTGTATAAGATCTGCTGTACCATTACCACATCTGGGGCAATTGCTATCTGTCGCTTTCCCCCAAGAGAATAATTTTTCGGGCGTATAGTATAAATTAAATAGAGTTTTGAAATGTTGGGCCCTGAGATTCGAGGAACGCAGAAACCTCTTATCCATAGCTAACGCTTTATCAAGGTCTACTTCGGGATCTCCCAATTTTTGGGCCCATGTGGTTTCAGTTTTTCCAATATCATCAACTAATGCGTCGTTAAATATTTTATAAATATCTCTAATTCTATGGCCGCCTGACTTCAAATATTCAATTAGTTCGAATTTCCCAAGCTGAGTGATGCATGGCCTAATTGCTTTAATTCTATTTACAATCTGTAGGTATTTGAACTCTTGATAGCCTTTTAGGGAATAATGGTATGTGAGTTCTTCAAGCGTTCTACAATGATCTCTGATCATTGTTTGCCCCAACTCCACAATACCCTGACTCTCCCAATGACGCCACGTTCCATCCCTACTAAGATTTGGAAAGAGTGTTGAGTTCCACAGTGGTGTGCGATAATGGATAGTGGGTATATCTAAAACTTTTTTAACAGTTTTCCATATACACCATATACCTTCCAACGTCTTGTATCCAATTTCCTTGTAATAGCTCCTCTGGGTTCTCCTTAATAAAAGCCCTACGGCTTCACTTCCCACCAATAGCTGATAAATTGATGGTATCATCTCCTGCCTGAGGGTTGGGCCCCCCGGATGGAGTAGGATAGCCGTGTCTGCAAGGAGGCATGCAAAATGATAGCTCTTAATATCTGGCAATCCCAACCCACCTCTATCTTGTGGTAATGACATATATCTATTTGACCGCCTTATTTTACCATATTGCCATAAAAATTTCATGAAAATGGACTCAATCTTCTTAATAATTTTCTCGTCAATTTTGAATGGGATTGACCTTAATTTATAAAGCACCTTAGGAAACATTGTCATTTTTATGACGTTGGCCCTCCCAATCAGTGACAACTTTAATGAGTCCATTCTTTTTAGATCTGTTTCCATAGATTTGAAAAGAGGGGTGTAATTATCGTCAATTATTTTACCTGGTTCTGCATTTATTGTTATACCCAGGTAAACTACAGATTCTACATACCTTCCATCCACCTTGGCTATTTTTTTAGAGCAAAGTACCTGTGTTTTATCCACATTTAGTCGGTAGCCCGACACATCTCCAAACTGACTAGTTATATTAACTACCTCCCTCATAGCTAGCTCTGGATCTTTTGTAATGACTGCTAGATCATCCGCATAAGCGAGAAGTTTGGTGTGAAACCCATTTGATATTACTGGTTTAATAAGCGCACTGTTCATTAATTGTGTAATTAAAGGGTCTATGTAGAGTGCAAACAAGATTGGAGAGCATGGGCAGCCCTGTCTTGTACCCCTTGTTATGTTGATCCTATCTGATCTTTCCCCCATTAATTGAATTCTTGCCATAGGCGATGAGTACATAGCCTGGATGGCTTGACAAAATCTAGGGCCAAATCCCCTTGCCTCCATAACCTTCCATAGGAAACTCCATCTAACGCGATCAAATGCCTTCTCCGCATCGAGGAGGATCATTGCAACCTCCTCCCCCCTACCAGCACCGATGTCAAATAGTGTAATAGCTCTCCTAATATGGTTTGTGGTTCCTCTTCCTGGGATAAACCCATGCTGCCAGGGGGAAACCAAGGACGCAATGAACCCTCCCATGCGAGTGGCCATGATTTTAGCATATAACTTGTTATCACCGTTAATCAATGATATTGGTCTGTAGGAGCCCGGGTTAGTCTTAGGTTTCCCTTTTTTGTGGAAGATTACTATATTAGTTTCTTGCCAGGACTCAGGTATTATTCCGGTATTCATAACACCATTGAATAAATCTAAGAGCATTGGCGTTGTTTCCTCCCTTAGACTTTTATAAAGCTCTACTGGTATAGCATCTGGGCCCGCCGCCTTTCCGCTTGCAAGATCTTTCAGTGCTTCCAATACCTCTGACATTGTAATATCTTGTTCCAGTAGTTCGATCTGGCCTGGTTTTAACTTACTACCCATGTCTAACCAACATATATTTGGTGCCTCTGCAGCTGCTTCCTCCTGATATAATACTTGATAAAATTTCCTAAACCCCTCCAGAATTTCACCAGGTGTGTCGTGTATTTGGCCCTGATATTCAATTTGTGTCACAATGTTCTTACTTGCCACCTGCCTAATTCGCAGGGCAAGAGCTCTACCTGCTTGCTCCCCAGTTTCGTAAAGGCGTGATCTCTGTGCCTGATAATTTGCTGCCGCTTTTCTTGCTAGTTGTTTCTGGATCTCAGCTTTTAAGGAGTTCACTCTATTTAGGCTCTCGACAGATTGAGCACCTGTAATTATATCTTGTCTATGTTGTGTCTCTGCCTCACTCAGTTTGCCCAATAATGCTTCCCTAATAGGGAAAGGGAAGCATTGATGGCAATCTTAGCTCTTATGTAGAGGCAGTGAAGCAGAAGGGCCCATTACGAGAAACAAATGATGTATTGGGGAGTAACAATAAACATCCGAGAGACCCAATAGAAACAAACATAATGACAAATCGGGGGGATAAAAGACCCACTACTCAGAGCAGGAAACCTAATAAACCCACCGACACCACTGTCTTTATGACAGGGGTACCGAAGCTTAGCCCTAACACGTATGAGAGTAGCAATTCCATCTCTAACAAAGCTATTCACTGGTTGCGACACGTGAGAGGGTGCAGGTTCGTCATCAGGGAAGACTTGATTAAGGTCAAAGGACTGTCTCTGCCCAGCTCTGCTATGGATTGCATAGAAATACAACTAGTCAATATGGAGATTGCTGAAAATCTAGTGTCCCTGGAGTATAGAACATCCCCCCCGGCGTATTCAAATATACAATTCGCCAGTCACCATTATGGCTAAGATCTAACTATCGGGACGAATCAGACCTCAATATTATAGACTGACTAGGTATGGGAACCCAGCTAAATAATGTTACACACACATACACAGGCCAAATGACTGAGCTCCAGTCCGATACCATTGTTAGCCTTGTGGTGCCGGGGGTGGAGTCGCCACTTATTAAAGGACATATCGGGCTGATGGAGACCGGAGTCCAAGAGTTAAACCATCAAAATATAATAGAGGAGGGTATTCTTCCTCAAGTTCCTGACAAAAGTGTAGAGGGAAACTTAAAAATAATTAATCTTGTCTCATGGAATATAGCAGGCCTCCAAAATAAATTGTCCAGCCCAGAATGGAATGAATTTATTGAGAGGTTTGAGATTTGCTTGTTTCAAGAAACGTGGAGCAAGACCCCACTACATAAGAATGGCTATGCAACTTACTTTATCCCGGCAACCTCGATGGGAAGAGGGCGCCCATCTGGCAGCCTCCACATATGGATTAGTGTAGTGCTTAATTGGGTCGTTGCAATACATAAGTTGCCAAAAGAGGACATATTACATATTTCTCTTAAAGGTCCCGATGTCGAATCATCTATGGAATTGTTCTGCATATACGCCAGGGGCACCCCGTGGGGCCAAATTTCTCCAACGATAGCAGTTCTCGATGGAGCACTAGCAGGTGTCCCTCCTTTGTCTAATGTTATTGTAGGTGGAGACATGAATTGCACATATGAACCCCTAGCTGAGGATGACGTGTTGGGTATTAGTGCCGAGGACGCCAGGCAGTCGATTTCTCCTCTAAATTTGGCAACTATCAAGAGGTGGACACCACGAGTTATCCAACTAAATGCCTTAACACTAGAACATAACTTGCGTGCTCTCACTGGGAGGACTAGCTCTGATGTAAATGGGGCTATGACGTTCAATAGACTTAGTTTCCTGTCTCACATTGATTATATCCTGTTGGATACTAGATCCTGGGGGAGACTGGTGGATATGGAGGTCAAACAAACCCAGGTAGTGACCACAATCCTCTCTGCATGAAAATTAAAGGGGGGAGGGAGGCGCTAATAGATAGTCACCCATTAATTATTACTAAAGAAGTAACCCCTTTGCACTGCAATTGTAATCTCAAATGGAATAGAGTTATGTGTCATGAGGACAATCTGAATAGCATCAAGGAGCTTATACAAGTGGAAATTAGCGATCTTTTGGCCTCTACATCCACACAGGCGAATGCCCTAAGCTTTGACCTACTTGACTCCTATAAAAATCTAATAGAGAAGATCGGTGCCTTCTTTACTATGGGGAGACTAGAGGGTCTTCTAAGAACCAAGTATATAAGAAGGGATCCCCCTGGTACACGGCCAATTGCAGGGCAAAGAGAAAGGCCATATTGGCCTCAATCAGGAGCAAAGAAGAAATAGCAGTGAGGGTTGCCAGAAAAGACTATCAAAATAGCATTAAACTGGCTAAAAAGGTGTGGGAGGAGGAACACTGGCAGCAACTCAAACAAGCGGCCGGCCTGAAAGATTCAACCAGGTTCTGGAACTTGATAAACAAACTAGAGAGAAGGGATGCAGAGCCTATACCGAACCATATAACCGAGGGCCAGTGGTATGCTCACTTTGCTAAATTGTATTGTGATGTAACAAGCACGGAGCAAATCACGGCGGCACCGACTGCATTTGCAATAGTGAATCATAGCCAGGTTGATCCCTTCTCTACAAGTGAAGTACACGAGGCCATTATGAATATATCACCCGGTAAGGCAGCAGGTCCTGATGGCCTTCCTGGCGACCTATTACGGTATGCACCCAAGTTGTGGTCAGATTTCATCGCCCTCCTAATGAATATGATCCTCCAGGGACACCTTGTCCCTGAGTCATGGAAGGGCGCTGAGGTAGTGAACATATTCAAGAAAGGCAACAGAATGGGGTCTGGATAGAGGAAGATAACATACTCACCCACTTCCAGGCAGGATTTAGGCAAAATCTGTGACTGTCGCGAAGGGAAGTCTATATGTGGCCTTTATTGACTTAAAGACCGCATTCGATCTGGTCCCTCGTGATAGACTCTGGGAAGTATAGCTGGACATGGGGTTCCCGAGTTATCTCCTGGAGTTTATTGTAAAGCTCCGTCAGGATAACTACGCCAGAATCAGGTGGGGGGCCCAAGGACAACTAACAGAGAGGGTGCCCGTACAGAGGGGGGTCCGCCAGGGATGCGTGATGGCTCCGACGCTGTTCTCCCTCTTTATCAATGGGGTGGTAGACCATTTGAGGGAGGAACCAGCGGATGCCCCGGTCCTGGTGGGTGAGAAAACACCTACCCTCCTCTTTGCAGACGATACCCTCCTTATGTCCAAAACTCCATCGGGTCTCCAGAGGCTATTAGATAGATTCCGCCTTTTTTGTGATGAGCGGGGGCTCACTGTAAATACCACCAAAACTAAGCTGATGGTATTGTCTGCATCAAAAAAAGCTAGGAGATTAAACATAACTCTCAATGGGGCCCCATTAGAGGTGGTAGAGGAGTTCGACTATCTGGGTGTCAGAATTAATACCAGATTGAAATGGGACTCACATGTGGCCAAAATGCTCTTAAATCTCAAAAGAGCGTCTGGATCCATTTTGAGAAACCAGAGCATGTCCATTAGTAGACCGGTAGCCCCTGCCCTGGAAGTCTATGACGGCAAAGCTTTGGCCTCTGCTGTCTATGGCTCAGAGCTCTGGGGCTGCGAAAACACTGTGGACTTGGTAAGAGCGGAGAATAAGTTTGTGAGGGATTTAGTTTCCCTCCCGCTCTCGACACCATTAAAACCCCTTTTTTTAGACATGGGAAAACACTCAATTGCAGACATAGTGCGCCTCCGTCCCTTGCTGTTCTGGATGCGCCCGAGAAGGACACCAGAACTGGCAAACTATGCCTTGGTTCTGGATGAGCTGATCACCCTGAATGGCTTGAACAAGATTCAGTGGTTGAACAAATTGAGGCAGCTAGTTGTGAACCTAGGCTTGGGAGAGTTTTGGACCTCCCACTCCCCGCCCCATAAACAAGTGGTAAAAAAAATCTATTGGGAGTGGGTGCAGGCGGAGGAACTAAAAAGTGTAAAGCGGGGAGTGCTAACTAACCGATTCATGGAACATAAGCCCACTAAGAAGCTCGAACCTTTCTTGATTTTATCCAAATCCCAAGAGATAGATCCCTTTTCCTTAAAATGAGATATGGGATACTCCCACTTAATAAATTTATCGAGGGATGGAAAGGAACGAGGACTCACTTGCATACCTGTCCTGGGTGCCCATCCATGAGTGAATCTCTACCCCACTTCCCGTTCGCTTGCAAAGCATACAAAGCCCCTAGAACTAGATGGCTAAAGCCTGTATGTAGGAAACTGGGAGTGAGAGATTTTAGAATAGCCCTTCGTATTCTCTCATCAGACACTACATCTTTGGTTATTGTATGTGGGGTTGCTAAGTACATAGCGAAGGCTTGGTTCATATGCACAATGCTGCTAAATACTGTAACAACTTAGACCACGTTACCTAATCTGGTCTTTAAGCCCATCTCTGTGTATGTATTTTATGACTTTTTATATAACCCGTTGTTTTAACTGTAAATACCTTTTTACATTTTTTATCTTACGTAATGAAATGAACATAACATTTTGAATTTCTTGTTATTTTTATGTGGATTATTTGTACTTTTATGATATGTATATATCGAATAAAGTATTTCAACAATAAGTGTATTTTTTTTTGTAATTCATTTTAAGTGATGAATTTTATGTTATTTAATATTTGTGTAATTTAATTCTGTAGCGGGTTGTGGGTTTATAGAGGAATAGGGTGGGAAGTAATTTAAATATAAATATTAAATATGTTAATTTATTTATTGGAAATTATTTTGAATAAATTGTTAATTAATTTTTAATTGGTAATTAGTTAATTCTTAATTGGTAATTAATTTTTATTAATTTATTAATTGATAATTATGTGAATTTTATTAATTTATTTTCTATAGTGGGTTGTGAGTTTATAGGGGAATAGGGTGGGAAGTAATTTAATTTTTCTTAATTAAATATTTTAATTTATATATTGGTATTTATTTTGAAAAAATTGTTAATTAATTTTCAATTGGTAAATAATTAATTCTTAATTGATTGGTAATTAATTTGTATTAATGGATTAATGATAATTATGTGAATTTAATTAATTTAATTTCAGTAGCGGGTTGTGGGTTTATAGGGGAATAGGGTGGGAAGTTATTTAATTGTAATTAAGTAAATGTTTTTATTTATTTATTGGTATTTATTTTGAACTAATTGGTAATTACATTTTATTTTTTAATTATTAATTGTAAATTGGTAATTAATTTGTATTAATAGTTAATGAATTTTAATAATTGTTTTTAATTGATTAATCATTATATTGTATTAAAATGGTATTTACTTTTAATTAATTTTTTATTGGTATAGATATTTAATTTATATTTATTAACATATTAAATATTTACTTTCTCTACTGTTAAGCTCACTAGAGTGGGAATAGTAATTTTTAACCCTAATCTATCCAACGCTTTCCCTACTGTTGCACTCACTGGAGTGGATATAGTAATTTTTACCCCTACGCTATCCAACACTTTCCCTACTGTTGCACTCTCTGGAGTGGTAATGGTAATTTTTACACCTACGCTATTCAAAGCTTTCCCCACTGTTGCACTCACTGGAGTGGAAATAGTAATTTTTACCCCTACGCTATCCAACGCTTTCCCTACTGTTGCACTCACTGGAGTGGGAATAGTCATTTTTACCCCTACGCTATCCAATGCTTTCCCTACTGTTGCACACACTGGAGTGGGAATAGTATTTCTTACCCCTACGATATCCAACGCTTTCCCTACTGTTGCACTCACTGGAGTGGGAATAGTAATTTTTACCCCTTCGCTATCCAACGCTTTCCCTACTGTTGCACTCACTGGAGTGGGAATAGCAAATTTTATCCTCCTGCTATCCTATGATAAAAATATATTATGTTTTTTATTATTATCATATGAATATATATATATATATATATATATATATATATATATATATATATATATATATATATATATATACATATATATATATACATATATGTATATATATATGTATATGTATATATATACATATATATATATATACATATATATATATATACATATATGTATATATATATATATATGTATATATATATATATATATGTATATATATATATATATATGTATATATATATATATATATATATATATATGTATATATATGTATATATATATATATATAAATATATATATATATATATATATATATATATATATATATATATATATATATATATATATATATATATATATATATATATTCATATGATAATAATAAAAATATCGATATTATGTCAGTGATCCGAGTTTTAGTCCTGTCATTACTATTCCCATTACCAGTGGAACACTCTTAAGATGATGTCACTTAGAATGTTGGTGTATGAATCACACAGTTGGAGAAGGGCTGAGCACCTTGCTGGCTGCTCCTGGTGGGGCTGATTACCATTGTACTTCTAATCTTCTAACTAACTTCAATAAATCCTCCTGAATATCATCTACCTGCGTGGAGTCAGTTACTACATTTTATTATCCTCCTTTCTTCCAAAGGGACAAAAAAGAGAAGAAAATGTATTCAGGTGTATATAAATAAAATGTAGTAATCAAGTCCAGGCTGATTGTGAAATTTCATGAAGATTTATTCAAGTTGGATACAGATTTGTAGTGCAATAGTATTCAGCCCCACCACGAGCAGCCAGCAAGGCGCTCAACCCTTCTCCAACTGTCTGCTTCATACACCACCATTCTAAGTGACATCAACTCAAGAGTGTTCTACAGATGGAGGAGTGGAAAGCATGTAAAACATAATAACCAGGATACCACAAAGACAAAAGGTCGAAAATTAGAA
This sequence comes from Lissotriton vulgaris, assembly GCF_964263255.1. Taxonomy (NCBI): domain Eukaryota; kingdom Metazoa; phylum Chordata; class Amphibia; order Caudata; family Salamandridae; genus Lissotriton; species Lissotriton vulgaris. Next base: position 1,272,071,343 of record NC_141689.1, read on the forward strand.
CTATAAACTGATGTAGGCCAAACACAACAAAGAGAGAATTTGTTAGTCTATAATAAGCACTTACCATGTAGAAGGTGAAAAGACTTAAAACCAACACACACATTTTTTATTAAATCATCTTAAAAAAACAATCCATAAAATGGGAATTCTATTCTGACACACGACTGAAAATCTCACCAGTCATCCACTAGAAATCAAGTACCCTAATTGGTACTCTATGAATTCAAGAAGCTCGGTGTTGCTAATCATCACTAGTGAAAAGTTAAATTAAATTATTACCAGAATTCTCTTAAATACACTTACTTCGTATTTCCAATTCAATGTTTAGAGAAATCAATTACTGAAAATCTTGTTTGGGTAAGGTATTTATATCTAATTTCAACTCTGTTTCATTAATCACCAACTCGGGTGTTCTTGTTGGGTATTTTGATTGGTTCCTCTCTTCTATTTTTCATTCACAAATTTTTTTGGGTTTGCACACCACTCTTGATGACTATACATCCTTTTTAAATTGAGGGGAGTCTCGCAATTAATTCTTGGGAAATTCCTCGTCTTGGTCACTTTCTCTTTTTTGTGTATGATCACTAACGTAAAGGGGATAGGGACTCTTTAATTAAGCACATTAGAGAGATTAAAATTGTTAAAAAGGAATTTTTATGACAAATTCGCTATATCTCTCCATCAAATTGTAACTGAACAAACAAGGTAATATTCTGTATGATCTTGCCAACAACCTTGAAAAGTCACGAATGGTGACGAAACATGTGTCGGCTGGCTGTAGCTGTATCATTGGTGTAAAACAACTGTCATGAAGATCGCTGACTGAACAGAATTTGTTACATGAACTTTGGATTAAAATAACTTTGCTGGTTGGGATCAATCGGCTGTTTACTTACCTTTTGCTGTGCTCTGTCTATGTTTAGAAATGTATTAATACATACGGAGAATTCTGTTTGTATTAGGTGATACTGTGGGTGGCACGGTATGCAGACATAGAGCACGCCTTAAAAAGAGAGGGTTATTTACTGACTTTAATGTGAACACAGCCGAGGTGCTGGCGGGTTCAATTATTCCACTGCCACCATTCCTTTTTCTGAACAATTGGGTTATGGTGATATCAAAAGGAGAAGATCCTTGCACAACTCAGTGTTAAATGTAGACAAAAATAACTTTTATGTAGATATATATATGAAAAATAATTACAAAACTGAATAGTGCATTGTGACCCCAGTGAACATGGAACCTACAACACTTTGTGACAAAATTGTAACAATTATAAAGGGTTTCCAAAACAGTATTAAAGTCGACCTTCCAAAGAGATCTGTGATAGGAATGGTTTGCTTTATTTTCGTCGACTGCGTTTCGACCCTTGTGGGGATGAAATGTCTCTTCAGGACCTAACGATATAGGGACATCTAAAAGGTAAAATGGAATATTGTGACTGATATGAGCCTTAGGGGCAACAGCGTTACTGTATAGGGAGACTAGAAAGGGCCTATACCTGAAAGGATGATGGCCTTTCATCATGATATGTGTGCACCACGGGAAGCGAAGAGTGATAACAAAAAAGTAACTCATGTGGATCCCAGCCGGGCGCTGCACATGTGGTAAAATAAAATGAGGCTGGGTAAGCACAAACTGGCACATGCATCAAGGTAGGCTTTTGTGATTCCTTAATTGAGTTTATTAAGGAATAGCAATTAAGGAATCGCAAAAGCCTATGCATGTAGGAATCTCTATAAAAATAGAGATTCCTAAACATTCCTTAATTGCGAATCGCAAATTGCGAGTCACAATTTAGGAATGCCATCCCATTCATTCCTAAGGGCCTACAGGCCCATATGAATGAATTGGAGATTGCATGCGCAATTTGCGGGTACCAGCAGGTACTCGCAAATTGCTTGTGCGATTTCAAGGGTGTCAAAATGACACCCTGTTGCACCCCTGAAATTATGATGTGCACCCATGTTGGGAAAACAAGAAATCAGGACAGTCCCTCTTAGTCAATAAAAGAAAGAGGATAGTGCTTATTCACATTGTGCCACCATAACTCAAGAGATCTTTACAATTAGAACCACTCCTAACAGTTGTAACAAAAAATATATAAAAAACAATTCAGGTAAAATTTATAAACAATTTATTATAAAAGTATACAATATAGAATCTCAATAACTGTGCCACAGTGAAAAATATTAAAAAAAGAGTGTCAGCATCATACAGAAATGATGTACATCTCTACAACGTCCACAATACGAAATTAAAAACAGCAAGAGATTCCTTTCTAATGTCATAATCCATTTGATGTCCTGTGATGAATTAAGGATTGTTTTCCTCAAATTGAACAGAGGATAATACGGCTCGAAGACAACACAAGTCCGTTTTTATAAAACCCTGTCCTGATGAAGGTGTCAACTTAGAAACCGAAACGCTGCATCGACAACTTGTTTTTAACCCTCTTGCTGTTTTTAATTTCGTATTGTGGACGTTGTAGAGATGTACATCATTTCTGTATGATGCTGACACTCTTTTTTTAATATTTTTCACTGTGGCACAGTTATTGAGATTCTATATTGTATACTTTTATAATAAATTGTTTATAAATTTTACCCGAATTGTTTTTTATATATTTTTTGTTACAACTGTTAGGAGTGGTTCTAATTGTAAAGATCTCTTGAGTTATGGTGGCACAATGTGAATAAGCACTATCCTCTTTCTTTTATTGACTAAGAGGGACTGTCCTGATTTCTTGTTTTCCCTTCACTCCTCGTCCCTGGATTGGATTCTGTGAGGAGACCTCCCTTTCTGTTTTTTATTGTGCACCCATGTTGCGCACACACATGCCCCAAGGGCATGTGTGTGTGGAACCTTAAACTAAAAAAAATGCATTTTAGTGCATCTGTCAAAGTTTTTGCAAATTGCAGACAAGTTTGAATTGTCTGTAATTTGCAATCCCAAATAGTGAAATTGCTATTTGAAAGTGCTTCTAGCATTGCATTTAAGGAATCACAAATTGCGATTCCTTAAATGCAGTTGTAATTTAGGAATTCGCAACAAATTGCGAATTCTTAAATTGCGCATAAGAAACACTTTCATGCATCTCCAAAGGCCAATTTGGGATCGCAAACCTCCGATTTTTGCGAATCGCACCGTTTGCGATCGCAAAATCCTTTGAAGCATGTGCCCCAAAGTGACCGGTAACTCAGCATTTCAGTCGCTGGTATAATACACAGAACATACCCCAGTGAGGGGAAGGAAAGAGATGACAGATGAGCTGAACTGCAGCTCGGTGCAGCCGCTGGATCAATCGTTCATATGCTCTGGATGCGCATATTGTAAAGCCTATGTAAGTGCAATAACGTCTGATTAGGGTGCTGGCAGCATTTATATGTTAACGCCATAACAGTAGCATAAGGTTATATTTACCTGGCCTCACAGTGGTTATCCTTATTCCGTTTCTTTGGAAAGGGTGTCTTAGCTTTAGAGAGAATGATGTGGAGAAGTGTGGCTCAGGGGTTAGAGGCGGCAGACCCGGAAGCTGAGATCGGCCCTGGACCAGGGTTCAATTCCCCGCCTCGGCGGGTCTTGGGCTAAAAATTCCACGGACTTGATAATTCTCGCTCCGGTGCCTCCTCGACTCACGGGTTCACACTCTGCGACTCTGGGCAATAGCTTGCTTAATCTCCACAACAGCCCCTCGCGGCGGGATGCCTGGCTTTCACCTTGTGGATACCCTGCCAGGATATCTCACAGGGGAATACCAGGACGGGTTCCATAAGCAAGCGCCGGGACACCCACTGCGGGTAGCTGTGCGCTATATAAGCTCAAATACATTTACATTTACATTTACGACAATCCATGTACCTGCTATGTTATGTTATGTTAATAAAATTTATAAAAGCGCACAAATACCTAATGGTGTCTTGGCACTGAGTACCACATTGACCTGTTGTACGCCTAGCCCCGGAACAGACAAGTTTTCAAATTTCTCCTGAAACCAGTTAGGGAACTAGCGTTCCTAAGCTCAAATGGAAGAGAATTCAAGAGTTTGGATGTCCCGTAGTAGAAGCTGCGCCCACCCCAGTGAGAGGTCCGAATTTCAGGCACTAGGAGAAATTTGGCACCTGTTGACCGAAGAAGTCTAGTAGGTTGGTACCAGGCAAAAATATTCTGTAAAAACGGCAGACTAGAGTGATTTAAAGCTTTATAGGCAAGACACAACGCCTTAAATTTAATGCTCTGAGGTACCGGCAGCCAATGAAGATTACGAATTTTGTTGGAAACTGCTTTATGCCTGGGAAGATTAAGCAGAAGACGCGCTGCGGAGTTTTGCACCATCTGGAGCTTCTTTAGACACTGCTTCTGGTCGTTCAGATACAGCCCATTGCAGTAGTCCAATTTGGATTGAATGAGAGACGGGACTACTGTTTTCTTGGTGTCTGCCGGTATATAGGGAAGAATCTTCCTTATTTTCTTTATAAGAAAGTATGAGGCAGATACAATGGCATTATTCTGTTGACAAAGCGTTATTCTATTGTCAATCACAACCCCTAAGTTTTTTTCTTCTACCACAGGTTTGGGGGGGCACCCATCTCTGCCGGCCACCATAGATTGCTCCAGGAAGGCTGCATATTGCCAAAAAGCGAAACCTCTGTTTTATCGGATTTAAGTTTGGGGCAATGTGCAGTCATCCAGTTGTTGATAGCACTCACGCAGTTTTGAAACTGCTGAAAAGGAGATGTCTGATGTTTATAAGCCGCTAGCACAATCTGGGTGTCATCGGTATAGGATGTCAAACTAAATCCAAAATCCCGGTCAGTGGGGCCAGTTCGGAGACATAAATGTTGAACAAGGAGCGGCTCAACGAACTGGCCTGGGGGACTTCACATAGTAGAATGTAAGGGGCCAAATTAAAACCGTCAAGTGATACCGGTGATTTCCGATCTGTTAGAAAAGACGACAGAAGAGCCAACGCCATTCCGTCCAATCCCATCTTTTTCAGCCGATGTTGTAAGAGAGCATGGTCCACCGTATCAAAAGCGGCTGATAGATCGAGTAGCACAAGAGCAGCTGTGCCTCCTCTGTCCATCACCGCTCTGATTTCTTCGTTTGCCTTAATAAGCGCTGTTTCTGTGCTGTGTTCCTTACGGAAACCAAATTGGGAATCATCCAGCAAACTATACTCCCTGATAAATTGTGACAATTGAGTGTTCATAATTTTGTCAACTATCTTGGCTGGTACTGGTAATATAGCAATGGGTCGATAGTTCAATGGATTTGTGGCATCCGACGTTGGCTTTTTTAACACCTTCGCTGCGGCGGCCTTTCCGCCGCAGCGCTAAGGGGGCGAGGCGGCCGCGCGGCGCGCCCATGCTGGTGACGGAACCGCTCATGACGCTGTGCTCATGACGGAGCGGTTCCGTCATGGCCCCGCCCGCTCAATGGAACGCCCAGCGCAGGCGCGGAATACGCGATGCGCAGGCGCGGCGAGCGGGCCATGACGGAACCGCTCCGTCATCAGCACAGCGCTACCGCGGCTGATGACGGAGTGGTTCCGTCATCAGCGCCGAAGGAGTTAATAGAGGAAGGATAGACGTCTCCCTCCAACTTGTGGGAAAGATTTCCAAATCAAACATAAGATTAAATATCTCCACCAGCCCAGGACTCACCAGATCACCCAACTCTTTCAGAAGAGCTGGCGGACACGGGTCCTATGGGGATCCAGATCTGGCTTCAGTTATGCACTTTCCCACTACTTCCAAGGACACAGGGGAAACATTCAACAAGGTGCTTTTGTTGGGGTCCGGGTCATAGTCTTGGGATGAAATACTGGGCCCTGGTCCATCTTTAAAAGCTTTAAAGATGTCCAACACTTTTGATTTTAAGGTTGTCGCAATGTCATCACAATTACCCTTTTTTCCAGCATTGGCAGGCAGGGTGAGTTTGTTAATGACCGAAAACAATTCCTTTGAGGAATTGTTAGCTAACTCAATCTGTAGAGTAAAATAGTTTCTCTTTTCCACAGTAAGTACTTTTTTATAGTTCATTAAGGCTTTTTTTATACTTGTCTATCTGACTCAAAGTAATTTGTTCACCAGCGACGTTCTAGACGGCGACTGTTTTGCTTTTCCTTACGAAGTAAATCAGAAAACCAAGGGGCCGACGGGATGGTCCTATTTCCAGACAGTTGTTTTATAGAAATTGCGGCACTCACTGCCTCTGAAATCCAGATAGTATATTTAGTGACCGCTACATCCACCTGGTCCTGAAATTGAGGGCATGAGGCTTGCAAATGAGTACGAAGGACAGTTTTATCCACTTTGCTCCATGCTTTACATGAGGATGCAAGCGGCTTCATATTACTCGCCTGTCCAACCGTACTACAAGGAAGACTAAACTTAATAAGAGAATGGTCAGACCATGACAGAGGGAGGATGTCTTTCACTATAAGTCCATGTGCTGATGAGAAGACACCATCCAGTGTATGACCAGCCTAGTGCGTGGGTACTACCACTACTGAACAAGTCCTACCGCTCCTAAGGAGTCTAAGAGCATAGCTGTCTCTCTATTGCCTGTGTCTTCCAAATGGAAGTTAAAATCTCCAAGAATAGTAAAATCCTTACTTAAAAAAATAGATTCAAGCAGGGTATCAAAATTTGCTAAAAAAGTATTTCTCATCCCTGGTGGGCGATACAGTAATATACCTTTTAATGTCAGTTTCGAAATAAGTTCAAACAAAAATTGCAGAGCCTCGTAAGAAGGAGTGGAGACAGGGTAGTAAGTTACTGTGAGGTGTTCCCTAAGGATAATTGCTACTCCGCCCCCTCTTTTCCAAGGCCTGTGTACTCTAATCACTCTAAAACCCACATTGGTAGCAGTGACAAATTCGGGGTCTGAAGCATCATCTGCCCAAGTTTCAGTTATAAAAAGAATATCCAGACCCAGGTTTTCTATAATGTAGGCTTCTTCATATTTATGCTTAACCAAAGATCTAGCATTCACAAGACAGCCATGAAGCGTAGACTTCTCATAAGGGATGTTAAAATCATGAGTCATGAGATTCTGAGGAGATTCAAGGGCGGCAATTCTTTTCTGTTGTGGAAGTGAGAACCTGCATGCCCCACAGATAATGCTATGCCCAGGTCCTACCATGTAACATGAGAAAAATGACTAGTTGTATATTCAATTCAATTCAAGGATTCTTTATTCGATGATTAAAAATCACCTTAAAAGCACAGACATATATACATGATTAAAAAAAAAAATGTCATTAAATCGTTATCAGAATCCTAGTTATCATAATTATTTATACATATAACAAAAAGGAAAAGGGGATTTGACACTTTAGAAGAAGATTAATAACAGTTTTAAGAATCATTCCTCTCCTCTGGTTACCCTTAATCGGACCGCCACTTTAATAAAATTCATTATACAGCACAATGTAAAAGGATCAGATGCTTTCTGTAAATAGGTTAAGGCCTCTCTAGCATGTTTCAGATTGGCTTGTTTTAAGATTTTCACTAAAAATCTACGCCTGGGCATTGAATTAAAAGGACACAGGAGTACAAAGTGAAGGGAATCCTGCGGAGACCTGTTGTCGCAGCCGCAGGATCCCTTCTGCTCAGTTGTGGTTAAAAACCCTGCTGGTGATGCCAATAAATACGGAAGTAGATTTAATCTAAAACGGCACATCAGAAATCTGTCCTGAGCATTATGCATGAGGTACAGGTATGGCTCCATTCCCTCGGTGTTCTTAACCAGGTTATGAGCCCTCACAGTCTTTTTGGGCCCTTCAGCCTCAGCTCTCTGTTGTGTTTTTGATGTAAAAAAGCTTTTTTTACTAACGCTTTGTGCTGGGATACAATTGCTACCGGGTCAGTGAAGAGGTTCCTGTAGCCAAGAGCCTCTAAGGTACTCTTTACATAGCTGAGCCATGGGATTCTCATACATTTGTCTCTTTCTAAGCAATCATTTAGAATTTCCCTGCTCAGAGACGCCTCGGGGTTGACCCAAATTTTTAACCAGGCCACTATTGGTCTAAGTTTTACCAGATCTTCTAGGTAAGGCCTCCCTAGTTCCCTGTGTGCAATGAAGCCAGCGGTACTTGGGGGTACTCTCAAGATGGTTCTGAAGTATTTATTTTCTTCCCGCTGTATTTTCATAGTGTTAACAAAGCCCCATACCTCTGCCCCATAGATCACTTTGGAGCAGCATATGAAGCTATACAGGTTGATCACCTGTTCAGGGCTCCATCTACCTACCCTCCTACCGTAACTTGCAATAGCGCCATTAGTGGCAATCATTTTGCAACAGCGCTCCTCAACCAGGGAGTTAAATTGTAAAGACCCGTCAAAAATTAGACCTAGATAGGAGAATGTTTTGACCTCTTCTATTTTATGGTTTCCTATCGTGTACGTAAATTTGGTGCATGGTTTGTTACCGGCCAGCAACACATATGATTTGCCCAAATTGACAAAAAGATCTAAAGACCCCATAAACTTAACAAATCCATTGATCAAAATTTGTAAGCTCCTAGGCGTACTTGCGAGCAGGACCGCGTCATCTGCGTAAAGCAGAACGGGAATATGACGCAACCCCACCCTTGGACAATCTGTCTTTAGATTTAGCAGGAACTGCTCCAGGTTATTTATATAAAGTGAAAATAGGAATGGGGCAAGAATACAGCCTTGCCGTACCCCACTCTTACAAGGAAATGAATCGGTCAGCCCCCCCTCCCTATTAAATCGGACTTTAGCAGAGGTATCAGTATGGAGTTCCCTTAAAATATTAATTAGACCAGCCTCAATCCCCATAAGAGACTAGTTGTATATATTTATAATAGGGAATATTTGGACGTTCAATTGCCAGCTGTCAAGGCTTCATACCTGACATCCACTGGATTTACATTTACATTTGTGGCAGGCAGTGTATTTCATGTGTAACATGGTGAGGTGGTTTGCATGTGTGTATTGCAGCCAGTGCATCGCTTCCACCAGCAGCCTCAACACACGTGGCCCCAGCACACTGGCCAGCGAGTGTCCCACCACTCTGAAATTTATACTATGATTAGACAGTTGAAAGGACCTGCCAAATGTAAAGTAAACATTGGCAGTGCTCGCTTCTGGACCAGTCCTGTAAACCTTTGGAGTCAGGGGTGACCTGGTCCATGTCCCACACTCAAAGTGCCTCCCAGGTTCACACGCTGTGCGATATGGGACTCATATGCAGAGGATCAACCATACATGTGTCATTGTTCTTGGGTTTTTTCTAGGAGGTGTTGGTGTTGTGATTCCCAGCAGGATATATAGACTACTATTGCTCTGCACTGCTTGGACTGGGCCACAGGGCTCTCCGCATCCACGTATCTAGAGATTACTAGAATCTGAGGCACCGCCTAGGCTGCAGTTCCCCTTTCCTGGGTAACTGGTTTAGCTGGTGCTCTGCCAGAAATGTCACGCTAAGATTCATCGTCCATGCATCCTCATCCTGTCAGATACTCTGTCTTCTGGTGAGTCGATGGGTGTCAGCAGCATATAGTTAAAATGCACAGACCTGGTGAAATGAAGCCTAATCTCTACATCGTGTACTAAAATGAAGTACACTGTGCAGAGAGTCCAGTGAGACTCAGATTGATATAAAGAGGCAAAACAGATAACCCTAATGCTCTATTTTGTGGTAATATGGGCGAGCAGTTAGTCTTTTTTTTCTTATTGGTTTTCTTAGTACAGCCAACAGTGACACTCAAGATTGCAGGAGTACATTGTACATTTCACACACTATCCAGAATGAAGACAGTAGATAACCATTGTAGTCTGATTAATCATCTATACATCATGACTAAGAAGTAAACATCGACTGAGGCATATCTGTAACACTTGCATACCTGTCAGTTAAGTCGACATGATGTTGTTGTAACTAGCTGGGGTGTGAATAATTGCGTCAGCAGTGTTGTTATTTGCTGATGTCAGTAACGGAATGATCTTGTCTAGAGTTCAATCCGGTGTCACAGTAACTTCACTAGCTGTGGTGCATAGATAAGTTTAATATGTCTCTCAGAGGTTTTTAGGTCTGTTACTTGGGGGGAGTAAGTCGCTGAAAAGTTCAGTCTGTGTACTACAATATGCCATGTCACGTGTCCACTGTGTGATCGTAGGGACTCGACCACGAGACCAGTTGATAGATACCCTACATTTGGCCATCAACAGTCCCATATCTACCAGAAGACGGACTCCTTTTGGTATTGATTTAGAGTAGCCCAATAAAGCCAACGCTGGATCAGGGTCCAAGGTTAGCTTAGTCATTTGTCCAAGTTCTTGAAGACTGAAACCCAAAAAGCAGAGATACCATGGCAGGTCCAGGCTAAATGGAGGAAATTTGCTAAGTGTGCTGCGCAGCGGTCACAGGTTGAGTCTTCCAGTAATCCGTATCTATGCAGTCTCTTTGGGGTGTAATATACCCTATTAAGGTATTTAAAATGTACAAGTCTGTGCCGCCCATTAACTGAGATACATTAGGTGCTGATGCAGCAATAGGTCCACATAGTGCCAGCTATTTCTATGTTCAAGTCCCATTGCCATGCCAAACCGGCCTTGGTGTAATGGTTCGCTCTATATGAATTATAAATTGTAGATACGATTTGTTTACGGGATTTCGTCCTTATGGTGTGTGTTAAGGTTAGTAGTTCTGGGGGTTCGAGGTATTCGTCTCCTAGAGTAATCCGCAGTGCCTGCCATATTCTATGTAATTGAAATTTGGTCATTGTGGTGGGTTCTGGTTCAAGAGGGGTAAAGTCTTCCCATGCTTTGGCCACACCATCTTCAAACAACTCGCCCACTGTCTGTATGCCCAGAGTGTTAAGTAACCCCCCTTTCCTTACATGGTGGCAGCCGCAAGCACCAATCAAGTGGGGTAGACGGTGAATACATGATCGTGCCTGCTAGTTGTTGCAATCGGTGGTGCTGTAGTGTAGTTCCTATATTCCCAATAGGCTCTGCGCATTGGAATAATATACCCCATAGATATGACCGAGGACTTAGGTCACTATGTCTCTATCGAATATACTAAACTTAATTGTGAGTGCCAGCTAGCACAGAGGTCACTAGAAACTTTCTCGAATACACAAGAAGGGATTAGTTTCTGACAACCGCCTGAACATGACAACTTTGTTTCCCTAGGACTGGGACAAATATCTTCAGAGTCGTGGAAACAATAGATAACTATTTTACTAAGTCAATCGTGCATGCTTCGTTTCTACAGAGTTGCAGAGAAAATAGAGAGAAGGGCGTTTCAATAATAGGGGTTTATTGAACAGTCTTCTTTCTCATGCAAGAGAGGTGAACTGTTACAATCGTTAGACAGAATGCAAAGTATAATGCGTACAACGTAAACAGTAATATAAAATAATACTGTAATAGCATTGTCTGGTGCTATGACATATAAAAATACATACATAAATAACACAGGCTAAAATACTCAACTGGTGCTTCTAAAATACGCCTACCCCAAGAATTTGCCAAAGGTTTCTCTAGGTTCTAATCAGCTCCATACCTTAGAATGAAGGAGGTTGGTATCTCTGTCTTGGACTCAATTTCCCAACATCCCGCAAGGGGAGTCAGAAACACTGGAGATGGATTCTCGGTTGAGGAGGGCTTCTGATCAGTGCATCAGCTGGAGAGTCGGCTTCCTTCGGCACTTGCTGTAGCGAGCTGCGTCGGCCAAGTAGGTAGTCCAACTGCACCGAACCACACCGTGCTTTGCCATAGCAAGTGAAAGGATATTTTTTACCTTGAAGGTGTTTTAGGAATGCCACATTTGACGTAAAGTCGGGCATATGAATGAAGCCCTAAGGAATAGTTGTTCATGCATAATGATGAGTTTCTTGGAGAAATCAACATCCAAGCTAGGGGAAGTCCCTTCTGCTTAAGAGTCTGGTTTTCCAAGAAATCGTTGTGATGTTTGGTGAACGGATGGAAGTAGCCATGCCTGTATTTGGATAGCATGGGCTATGCCTAAATAAGGTCTTTATTTCTATGCCTATATAAGGACAACGCGAATTGTACCTATATAAGGGCATGAATCAGGAATTTCAATCGGAATCTAAAACGCCATACAACACTCACTCCACTTTCTTATGTACGACTTTTCCTAAAATACTAAGGGCCAGATGTAGGAAGGCTATTACCGGTCGGTAACGGACAAAATTAACGAATTTCGTCCGTTACCGACCGGTAATGGGCTTTTGTGATGTAGGTGGCCAATTTACAGATTCGGTAAATACCGAATCGGTATTTACTGATTCGGTATTTACCGAATCATCATTTACCGATTTAGTATTTACCGAATCTCTAAATGACATGTAGGAAGCACTTTGAAGAGTGCTTCTGTGCTTTAAGGATTCGTTATTTACCACCAACTATAAGTTGGTGGAAAATAACGAATACCTCTTTAAATGCAAATCTGTGCATTTACACCAGTGCCATGTGGCAGACATACATGCCCTTAGGGCATGTATGTTTGCCACATGTGCACACAAGCACTATTTAGGGGTGAAACAGGGTGTCAATGTGCCACCCTGCCACCCTTGACTCTTTCCCTATTTTACTGAATCGGTATTTACCGATTCGATAATTGACATTCATTCTTATGAGCCTCCAGGCCCATAGGAATAAATGTCAATTACCGAATCGGTAAATACCGATTCGGTAAATACCGAATCTTAACGATTTGGTAATTCTTACCGATGTTTTAGCTACATACCATTTACCGATTCAAAAATACTGAATCAGTAAAATCCGGTATTTTCGAATCGGTAAATTTCAATTACCTACATCTAGCCCTAAGTCCTAAACATGTTGAAACATATCTAAAATACATCTACACAACAAGTGTTTAAAACCCACCCAAAATATATACAAATGCATTGGTACTGGTTGTACACAAACAAGCATTGGTGCTGTACACATTTAAAGCAATGTTTCATTATAAGCATATAGATGACATTTGAAAAAAATGCTGTTTGAATGAATCATGACAATATAAATGTATGAAATAGCTTGTTAATACAGAAGAAAAAGGTGCTGAAACCATTTCATGTCGGATTACATGAAAATGCTGCTATGTGGAAAAGGGAAAATATTGTCTCTGGAAGTTTTTTCAAGAATTCTTGTTCTCTATGAATAGTTCTACCTTAGGCAGATTACTTTGTGGCAAAAATGGAAAAAATACAAATTTTGGAAAAAAGTAATCATAGGAAAAAGAGTTCCAAAAGTTGCCAACTCAAAAGTCAGTGTTTGCGTTTGGAGAAAACATCAAATCTTCTAAGTCAGTTAAGAATTCATCTACCTTTGTAGGTGAAAGTTGGATTACCTTGTTTAGAAGATTAACCACACATAGATGTGAAGCATCGCCATCAGCATTGGTCGCAATGTTCATAATGGATGGTACCTGTGTGCATGTTTCCTCTCGTACCTCACCGTCAGCATTTTGCTTCTGTGAGAGCACAATAAATGCCGTCATCAGAATTGGTAGCCGCTGGGGACAACACAGTCCATGGGCCGTTAATGATTCAAGCAAAGTATCAACATCCGTTGGCATGACTGATGTTAGTGTGAGACATGAGTCGAACACACATTCTTCTCCGCATAGCCGGCAGCGTAGAACAGGTAAGATGCAATCTTGCCAAATTGGTCTGAATGACAGAATCCATGTGGTATTTAATACTCTTAGACGAGGTAGTCCAAAAATTTGGACAATGCGCTCATGACACTTCATCGCCAGTAGAGTTGTCTCCATGGAGAACTGGGTGTCGCTGGTGAATTGGCTTGCCATATCGCGGCAGTAGGAGCAAAAATAGTTTCCCTGCAGCGAGTCCCAAAATGAGGGGCAGTCCGCCGAACACAGAGTGCACAAAGTTTGGAAATATTCCTAGGACTGCTTCAAAATGTGCTAACAGTCCTGAAAATACGGTCTTAAATACATGTACAATGCCACTCGTATCAGACATGTTTAAGATACGACTTCACATTTCTGAGAAATGTATAGGGCAGTTGGTAGTTAAGAGGGCATGTATCTCGGCAGAAGTCCTTGCGACTTGTAGATCATAAGTTTCTTTGGCCGAGGTCAGTGGCACAGTTTTTTGCAAAAGAATGGCTTTCATTCTGCTTAAAGAATCAATTTGTATAGAAGAGATGGTCAGTGAAGGCCATAACGGCGACTCCCCGTCTTTCTTAGTTTTTGGAAACAATACTTGCATACAACAAGTGACCCTGGCTGACCCAGTTACAAGATGGGCTATTCCTGGCAACATGCCACAGCAGCTGTGATCATTCAACAATAAGGTAACTCACATTCGAGAGTTGTCCAAAAATTGGATCAATCACCACGACTGGTGAACCTTGCAGGTGGCAGGATACATTATTCGAGGAACCATCACAAGCCCCGTGTAAGTTTCTACCCTGGCAAAGGAGAGAACCGCTTAGTGAGTTTTCACAGTTTTTCCCGCTAATAAACACTTCACGTTACCCACTCCAACATCTTATGTATGTACGGTAATTCCCAGGATGTGTTGATGTATTCTTTACCCAACCTTTCATATGTGCCTGCTGGTATTTGTTTTAGGCAATACTGAAAATGGAAAATTGTAATAGGCAGAGTGATTGTTCCATGTATAATCCATTCAGTAGCTGGCTTTTCAGTGACTGTGAATGGCAATCTTTCCAGTTTTTCAATGCTCTGCACCGTATAGTCTGCTCCCCTTTGTGCCAATTTGATCTGTTTATCAGTGAGATTGAATTCCGAAAACAGTGACGTAGTATTGATTAAACGCCAAGGCACATAGCCTGAATGAAGGTTTTGCAACGTCCAACCTAATAGCATGATAGAACGTAATTGCGACTGACCGTGTTGCAACATGACCAAGTCCTGTTCCATGATGTCAATGGCAGAAGAAACTAGGCTGTCCAATGAATATATCCTGGACGGCAGAGTTGTTATCCCATTGTCAACCACAGAGAGAGAGTTCTCTAAATTAATAGGATCAATTTCTCGTATTCTTTCTGCAGTCTCTGCTTACATAATCTGCCATGCTTCATTATAAGCAACATGGATACCGGCATATATAAAACGTTTATGACGCGGTATTCTTGGTCCCAGCAAGAATTCCCTAAGATCAGTGCCATGTTTAAGTACAGATAAGTGTTGCTTTACATCCTTAAGTGTAGATCTTTGTAGGCAGTCAAGGCAAAGCTTCCCTACACTTGTTACTATTCCAGGATGCTGTCTTTGAACATATCTTGGGTCTGGCCTAGTGAATGTGAAATCCTGTGTTTTGTTCAGGAATCTATCTTGACAGTTGTTTGTGTCTGTGGGCCAGATACACCATTTTTTCCAATCTAGATCTGTTCTGTTGTGATGCAAAATATTAGTCTGTACGTCGACCTCCCCCTCCAAAGTGTTACTGCTATCAGGTGTAGGTATAGACGGATTGTTCAGATCTTTTATCTTGGCTAACCCAAGACAAGACGTATGTTGGACAGTGTCATTCAAAAACATAATTTGCTCAGGGATGATACAGGCTCTAAACATAGCTTCTATCCCCTGCACCTGCCAATCTGTTGTGCCCCAGACAGTTTTTGTCTCAATGTCCTCTTTCTAAAACTCGAAACCTAGTTTAGACATTTGAGCATAAAAGGCTGCAGAATAAATTCGTTTTGTATTTGTCAATATACTTTTCATGCCTAATAGGAAATAGATGCCCCCTGAGCACTTCAAGAATCAATATTAAAATACATATATTCATATAACACAATATAATATCCGTGACAGTGCAAAGCAGTCCAAATTTTTTCTATGCAAGGTCCAAATAATGAAGTTCCATTTGTAGAAAAGCCAAACTCAAATATCCAGCAAGGTAAGTACGTCCAGAAGGAATTTATTTGTTGTCATCACAAAGAACTTCTTATGCAGCCAACACGTGTTTTGTCATGCAAAATTCACATGTATCATTGACATCATCAGGGTAGCAACCTAAAAACAAATTTCATGTACATAATATCAAATAATTTTCCAAAACTAAGTATTGAATAGGTATATCTCCTTCACCATTACAGCCAAGACAGAAAAGTAAACGAAGAAACTAAGGAGTTTTAATTACCTTATGTGTGATTAGTAAACAGAATTTGAAAAATCTATATAGTATTAATTAGCTCACTTATCAGAAAACACCCTCAGTGTATTCAAGAGCCCGATGCACCAATGTATTAGGGAAAAAATATATGTTTACCGCAAACACTAATCCATATGTAATAAGATCTTAAATTAAATCAAATTGAACCTCAATTTGTAACAAAAGAATGCCAGCTTGGTGAGCAAATCCAGTGATGGCCCAAATCAGTTTGTACCAGGTCATCAATTGAAAGCCATTTACAAAAATCTACATCCTTCATCAACTATCACTATTCAGATGCCCTAACTAAACCCCTATGACTGTTGTTTCCTATCAATACCAACAGTATCTCTTATCAATTTGGAAGCACAATATATACTCAAATCCAAAAAGTACAAACAGAACTTCATTATTTGGACTTTGCATAGAAAACATTTGGACTGCTTTACACTATCATGGATATTATATTGTGTTATATGAATATATGTATTTTATTATTGATTCTTGAAGTGTTCAGGGGGAATCTATTTGCTATTACTGATGTACCCTATTTTTTTGGGGACCTGTGGGATAGATTGGTAACCTATCCTTCTCTCTTAGGAGCACTCACTTATTACATTTCACCAACATTTGCCTTTACATCAAGTTGTGCGCACAAGTGCATACCTGGTTACCATTATTAATAGTTGATACTTTTCATGCCTGTTTTGTTTATATTTTTAAAGTAACATGATTCTGGATTGGATACATTGAACCCTGAAAAATACGGAAATTTTCTAGCAAATGTTTTTGAGCTGCCCTTTGGTGGCGTAGGACAATTTTCCCATTGGTTATACATTAATACATTTCTAGGATTTGCAGATTTGTGCAAGAAATGATGGCCATAATGGTTATAACAATACATTTGTTCATAGTCTGATGAACCTTCTAAATATTCCTGATTTGTAAATACTGCAGACATTTCTAAGTCTGACATCAAATTATTAATAGTCTCGAAGTCCCAATCATAAGAAAAGGTACTTGATGAAACAAAATCACTTAATGAAATGAAAAGTGTGGAATCTTCAACAGCTCAGACGGGCCAAAGATTTCATAATCAGTTCTGTCCCAGGCTATACCGCCAGGTATAGGAACGGCTGTGATGTTTACTGATAACAAGTCTCTTTGTTCACGATGAGATGATTTGTGGGGATTGAGGAGTACGTTTGATGCTCTTACTTGCTGTATCCATTTTGACATATCTTCCATTTATCAGCATTCCCAAAGTTATTACTAGAGTCAACCAAAGTAGAAGAAAAAGCAAACCCAATGCAATCCAAAGTTCAATCCATGGTGAAACCAGATAAGAATTTTCCAGGTGATGAAAAAGGTCTGTTGCTTGTTCTTTCAAAGTTCTTTTTTCTGGCATTGTTTCAGGTTCGCTGGGATCCTTGGAAAATGTATCAAAGTTAATGAAATAGCCGGAGGCCGTTCTGTCAATTGTAGGGATTGCATAAGGATTCATTGAATTCACTGGAACCTCAGGATCACTTGCTACATTTGTGTAGTCAGATGCTACCTCTTTGTAGACAGGCGTTTCTTGACAAACTGTTATTTGGGTCTCAACAGGTACAAGTTCCATAGCTTTGTTGCTTAGTCCTTCATTTCGCACTGCAGGTTCTTCAAAGGTGATGAGTCTCTCAGTTTGAACCTCTTGGATAGTAGCCAGAGCTGGGAGTCTGCTACATTAGCAGAGTCCACTTGGCCTACTGCTTATTATCGGCCACATGATGTGGTGTGACCAGGTCGATTGACACAAACCTGTTCTCCTTTTTACCAGCAAGGGGTGGCAGTAATACTGTTCTTGATCCGTGCATTGCTAGGACAGGTACTGGTTGTCTGTAAGAAAGCCAAAATTCCTTCTTGTCCGCGATCTTTTTTCTGGCTAGATCCCCAAGCTTAGGAAACCAGACAGGCTTTGCTGGGACGGATGTTACTTTGTTTCGTTCTTATTTCATTTAAGTCCTGTAAAACAGCCAAATGTTCATTGATATTGAAATCTTTTTGGTCTACCACTGAAGTCTGACAATCGAGGTCCGCTACTAACATTCTGGTCCCAAAAAAGACTTCATATGAAGTGATACCCCCTAAAGAACTTCTTGGCAGATTGTTAAGTCTACGTTGGACACTTATTAGATGTTTGACCCATCCGTCACCCAAGCCTAATACCCTAGCTGCTATAGATTGCTTTATGTACCGTTTTTTCTCTCCACTACTGAATTTCCCTCAGGATGGAATAGACTAGAGTACTGCAATGCAACACCCAATTTGGCCATGGCTTCCTTGTAAGCTCGAGAGCTAAATGCAGGACCCTGGTCAGAATGTAGCGTGCTGACTGCGTATGTGCAAATAAAGACTTGCAAATCTTTTATAACAGTTTGAGCGTCAGCCGAGCGCTGAGGCCACATCCAAATGAATCTTGTCTTAAAATTTGTGGGACCGCATTTGTCCACAGGAACTGCGTGTAGAACATCTAATGCTGTCTAACAATGGTATCTGTACTGGGCTGGCTATGCTATAGTCAGGTATCTGGCGGCGTTCTGTACTGCGATCTCTAGTGCAGTCTATGCAGTCAACGACAAACATATGAATGTGAGCATTCATTCCTGGCCACCAGTATGTCTCTTTAACATTTAATATAATTTTAGAGATCCCTTGATGTATCAAACCCTCTCCCAAGTGTGCTTCTTATATCAAAGCTACTCTACATTTCCTGTTTGGAATCACTCTACCCTCCCATTCCATGGATTCGAGCAAAAGGAACACTGTTTCCATCAATTATATATGAGTATTCGAGTGGGAACTTTTTAGGTAACTCTGCACCGCTGCCTTTGCTTGTGGCATTGACAGCTAGCGTTATTTTGCCGTCTATTTTAATTTTTGAACCAGTGATTGCAGCTACGGATGCCGATTGCACAGCTGCCTTCGTAGATTCTTCAGCCAATGAATTCCCTTCAACGTGAACGCCGTCACATTGATGACTCAGCATATGTATCACGTGAGTATTTTGTAGTCCTTGTCGTAACTGAACTACTTGTTCCCAAAGCATTTCATGCTTGATTATGTCACCTTTTACATCTTCGAAACCGTTTTGAAGCCAATTTTACAAATATTCATTGAAAGATTGAGCACAATAATACAAATCGTACACTATGTGTGGGGAGTTTGTGATCCGTTTTTTCAAGTGCCATTTTGAATGCTTGTAGTTCAGCTCGCTGAGCTGTACAATCTCCTAGAGATTGAGTTTTAGTGACCATTGGTCGGAATTTGCCATCGCGCCAACGACCTTTAACGATCGAGCACGCTGCACAATAGGCTTGTTTACCCCCTGTAGCGGGTTGAACTGATCGGTCAGTATAAATTCTACATTCATACTGCTCTAGAGGCAGAATTTCAGTAGGCAGAGGACATTCTTGTTCATATTGTAGAAATGCTTGTGTTTTCAAATAAGGATCAAAAACGTATTCAACGTCTGTTGCAGCAAGAGAATTAACCCATTGTATCCATCTTGGATGTAAAGCTTTAGCATTTGGAATGCTCGCTTTTGTTGCTGCTTCTAAGGCAGGTACAGGTGTAATGACCATAAGCGCTTACCCTGTGCGAGGGCTTTCTCTTTTGCTACAGCAGTCTGAACCGCTGTCAGAATTTTTTCTGTTGAAGTGAATTTCATTTCTGCTTGTGTGTATAAATGTGATTTGTAAGCTATTGGTACTTTTTCACCCTCGTTAAAAGGTAAGTATGTGAATCCGTATTGTCCTGGAATGATTCAGATCACTAAGTTGCGTACGTTTACACGTGTTTGCAAATGGTTTGTTACTAACATGTCTGGTTGCAATGAACGCAAAATTTCTGTGTGTTTTTGTGTCCAATTTACTCTTTTAAAATCAGGTTTGATTAATTTGTAGAGAGGTATCACCCTTTCTGCGTAATTTAGAATGTATGTTCTTTTGAAATTTAGGAAACCTAGAATCGACTGTATGTTTTTCAGCGTTTTTGGAGGTTGGAGCAGTGCACACTTTTCTAAAAAGTTGGCTGCCAGGCTTTTGCCTTCACTTGATAACTCATATCCTAGGAAAAGGACGTTGAGGTGGGCAATTCTTGATTTCTTAAAATTGAATTTGTACCCTTCAGAGGCGAAGCCCAGTATAATGGTGTTCACCCTGTTCAAGTGCCTGTCCAAGTCATCGTCTGATAGATGTCATCCACATATGACAATGCTCCATTATCAAACATTTGTAGTAACTCTGTTACCCTCGCTGAAAAGAACCCAGGACTATTCTTGAATCCTTGAGGGAGACAACAGAAGTGACGCTGTGTCCCCATAATTGAGAAAGCGGTCAAATACCTACTTTCTGGTGCAATGTTTTGACAAAAGAAACCGTTAGAAATATCTAATGTTGTTTTATATTATTTACACACAATGTTATTGTTTTGTAACAAGAGTTTAAGGGTCTGTAATCCAAAACTAGATGATACATATTGTCTGGTTTGGAGACAGGAAACAAATGATTGTTCATTGACGAGCTGCATGTTTCAAACACCCCTGTGGTATAGAAGATCTCCCTGACCTGTTTTTTAGCTTCTTGATTAACTGGATCCTAACTTTGTGCAGTTGGCTGATTTTTTAACTGGATTTTATGGTGAGGAGAATCCTCATCCCATCCTACATGATTTTTGTATAATGCAGGAGCCTGGGCAACTGTCCATTTCCTGGCATAAGTATATTTTAAATGAATTGGAATGTGGTTGGAGAAGGCTGGCATAATGATGTGTTCGCCATGTGGGCACTCCCTGGCAAATACTGGTGGCCAGTCTTGTTCAGCTGGTATATCTCCCGCTATCCGGATTGTTACTTCATATAACTTATGTGGAGAACTAACCCTGGTATCTGCAGTTTCAACTTGTATGAATACATTCAAGTCCACTGTCTCCAGATGATCCTTTAAGTTCTTGCGAGCTATGGTGACTTCTACTGCTCTGTCCAACATTGTCTAAGCCCATTCTCGAGTTGTGTCCTCAAGATCCTCTGCATGTCTGATTTTTAGACGTGCTACCTTCTTTTTAGGTCTCGCCTCTCGAGACTATAGGGGCTTTAACAAGGTTTACCTAGACTGGCGATTTACTGCCGATTTGATGCTGTGCCCGTGCGCTTTTAGGTCAATGCGCAAGCGCATTGACCTAAAATGCGCGTGCACATCATCAAATCTTCATCTGTTCCCCAGCAGCACTCCTCCCTCTCCTTTGAAGTGAAGCTTAGCTTCACTTCAAAGGCCCCTGCTTCATCGCCGCTCTCCCAGCTCCACCCCCCGCTGCGGCTGTGTCGCATTTCTTCTCCTCCCTCCCAACAGCAATGCCCTCCTTCTTGTTCAGCTAGCTGGTAGTGCAATTAGGTGGAATTTATATTTCGCTTTCCGAAGTATTTTCTTTATTTTAGCTTATTAATGATTACAAACGCAATTGATCGATTGGCTGGCGCTCAAATTGTGGCTTCTCAAAGAGCGAAAAAATATGTGTATTGACGCCTTTTTATAAAGCTGGGTCCTGGCCAGAATAAAAGGTGTGCACTTTTACTCACACCCAAAAGGATGACCCATAACATTGTGTTAAAGAAGCTTTTTCATTGAGCCCTCACGCGGAATGTGCGGCTCTTGCGCCACTATTGTTTTTGCAGACAGTTCTGCTTAGTTTCTTTTAGCAATCAGCTGCCTACACGTGGGAACATAGAGCACCCCCTACACACACACACTGAGGAGAAACGAGCATTCAAGTCCCAGAATTGAGAGCTCTATCGATCGGAAAAAAACAAAACGGACTAGCGGCCCATGACGCAAAGCCTGTTGGGAACCATGTCAAATTTTAAGAAGAATGAGGCCGAAGAGTACTGCAGGAGCGGATTTCACACCCGGAAGTAATGCCTGTTAGGCGCACACCTGTTTGCAAGATCACATCTTGGCCACACTAAGATGCACCCTGGCGCTGCCTTGAAAATCAGAACGTGCACTGTGTTTTGGATACATTTGGCAATGTAAACCGAGTTCCTACCTGGATCAACACGAGCTTAGAGGCCAAGAGACCCCACTACGCCTCATGTGTGATGTACAGCTGCCCTGGGTTGCCACTCAGCATGTTGAATTCTCGCACTTGAAGTTTTGCGTTTAACGTTATGCAGCGTGAACTTGCGGTCGCTGTACCTTTTCTTCTTACCTTTTCCTCCATCCCTACAAACTAGCGTTCACACGAACCCTGTTCTCAGAACTGTTGCTGGTCTGTGTCCACCCAGGCAGCCTAGGCAACCCCATGCGCTCCATAACAGCCCGGTTCACTCTTGTTCTGGCCCGTCACTCATCGGCTCCTCTCGGTGCTTGATTTTGAACACACCCGCCTCCCCTTTCAAGACGCCGGGACGCAAATTTTTTTCGATTAAAAGTGCCAGTGTCTCGTCAAACAGTTCCTAGGCGCAACAGCCATCTGGGGAGGGGCGTTACTTTCGTTTCACAGTTTGCTGTCACCTGACATCCTCGGAGGTCGAGAGGGGACACATGGAGCGCGGAATTTGTTTGGTGTGAAAATATTCATTGGTTCCCCCTCCCTGCATCCAATCAGTGGTTAATCCCTCGGCTTCCTGCCAGCCCCCTCCTCCCAGGAACAAGGAGCAAGTGAGGGACTCCGGTCCAAGCCAAGAGGGCTCGCACAGTGTGGACGACCCTCGTTTTCTTTCTTTTTAGGTCCCAGGTAAACCGCAGATGTGGCCTAACGACCAGAGCTGCCATCTAAGTCACGTAAATACAAAACATGTTGCATTACAAATGCTATAGGTGTCACATTCGCGAAAGTTATAACTATTGCCATTGTAAATGGCAAAGCTATCAATTTAGCTATTTAAAAACCAACACATAAATAAAATATTTGTCATTTACAAGACCAATAGCTCCAACTTTTCTAATGCGAGACCTATTGCATTTCCAATGCTTGTTGGTGAATTGAGGTTTCTTGTTTTTCTGAACGTGTTGATAGTCTTTGGACTTTACACATTCTTCCTTGTGCTCTGACCCTCCTCTTCTTTCGGATTTCTGTGACGAAGTCTGAAAGGTACGAGAGGAACATATATCAGTATCTTGATATCTATCGAGTTTTCTCAAATTATCCCTATTCCTGAGGTAATACCTCCTTTCAGAGGGCTCCTTTGAGGAGACCTACCTCTGGAATGAGAACGCTTCTCTTTAGAAGTTTGTTTGCTATTTTCCATTTCTTTTTAGAAGGAGTAGGAGTGTTTTTAGTAAAGACCTTTTCAGGACTTTCAGACAGTTGGGGTTTCACTGGTTTCCCACCCCAACTATCCCTGCCAAATTCTTAATAGGATTTTTTAATTATTCTGGTTAGTTCTTGTGGTTGCTCAGTTACATCAAATTCCCTTAAATTCTGGCGAGTCGCCACTGATGCTGCTTCACCTTTAATATTAGCTAATATTATTGTTGAGACCTGTTTCAAATCCTTCAGCAATTTCATACCCAGATTTAAAGCAGGCTCTGCCCCATATTCATTTTGAATCTGTTTCAGGACGTCAGGTATTACCGCCATGGATGGAACACCATATGTTTTAGTGTAGATTGCAGCGAATACTGTACCCCAAGTGTTGCAGTCCTCCAGATGTGGTGCGATCCCCAGTGGTAAACAGATTGTTAAAATTCTGTGTTTCTCATGATGGGTAGTTTTAGGAAATACTGCTTTGATTTGAGTAATTTTTTGAGCTATCCAAAATGGAATTTGTTCCCGCTTTTCAGGTAATTTACCAATGACTGAGTGTAAAGTCTGTGGTGTTATTTTTAGTGTGTTCCGCTAGTGAGGGGTATGTGGTGGAATCATTATTGCAGGTTGTACTGTAAGAGCCCGCATGACATATTGAACCAATTGTCTATAAATGTTGATTAACTCTTTTAGTTGAGTTCGTAATTCTACTTCTGACATTTCATTATTGTCAGGATGTGGTGTATAGCTGGCTAAGACCGGCCATGTTGCTCCTGGTCTACCTAGTGGACCGAGCCTGGTAATGTGATTTAAATATTTTAGGGCGCCTTCAAACCAGAGCGCATGCTCGTGGTAAGTTAGTGGATTTCAATATCCCCGAAAGGAATGTATTCTTCCGGTGGATCATCTTCTTTGTAGAAGTGAAACACATGTGTTATTGGATTTGCTTCAGGGAAGACTATCCATGAATAGAATACCTCTGTCTGGTGATATTCATGTGCCTCTATTACAAAAACTATCCTACCACCTCTCGATGTTAGGCCATTTTTTATAAGTTTTATAGTGATGGCTTTCCTTAAATTCATAGGAATGCATATAGCATCCTTGTTGTTTTCTTGGAAACCTGTATAGTTTAAAGCTTGTACGGCGTTGTCGCCTGTAGCTCCACTGGCCCCGGGATTTTCTTTGTCTGCCATTTTGTTGACTGAAAGTTTGCAGAGCAAGCTCAAAGGAAACAAAGATAAGGTGCACAATATTTTGGAAAACTGTATCCTTCAATGTTGAATAAACCAAAAAGCTAATACATAGGATTTCTCCTCCTACTCATCTAAGGCGGATTTTATCCCTTTACCCACTCCAGACGTCTATTGGAGTATTACAGAGAAAGGGTCTCTGAGAAAAGCACGACTGAGTTACTTTAGTATCTAGCGTTAAATTAGTGCCTTACCAAATGTTGGGCGCCATGTAGTGTAGTTCCTATATTCCCAATAGGCTCTGCCCATTGAAATAATATACCCTATAGATATGACATAGGACTTAGGTCACTATGTCTCTATCGAATACACTAAACTTAATTGTGAGTGCCAGCTAGCTCAGAGGTCACTAGAAACGTTCTCAAATACACAAGAAGGGATTCGTTTTTGACAACCGCATAAACATGAAGTTTTGTTTCCCTAGGACTGGAACAAATATCTTCAGAGTCGTGGAAACATTAAATAACTATTTTACTCGGTCAATCATGCATGCTTCGTTTCTAGAGAGTTGCAGAGAAAATATAGAGACGGGCGTTTCAATAAAAGGTGTTTATTGAATAGTCTTCTTTCTCATGCAAGAGAGGTGAACTGCTACAATCGTTAGACAGAATGCAAAATATAATGCGTACAGTGTAAACAGTAATATAAAATAATACTGTAATAGCATTCTCTGGTGCTATGACATATAAAAATACATACATAAATAACACAGGCTAAAATACTCAACTGGCGCTTTTAAAATACGCCTACCCCAATGTACCAAACCTAGGTCTAGTACCAGGGAAGAAGTAAGTGTGGTCTTTAGCATAGGTTTCGTTTTTGACAAGAATTTGCCAAAGGTTTCTCTAGGTTCTAATCAGCTCCATACCTTAGAATGAAGGAGGTTGGTATCTCTGTCTCGTACTCGATTGCCCAATACCCCGCAAGGGGAGCCAGAAACACTGGAGCTTGATTCTCGGCAGAAGAGGACAGCTTCCGTTCAGTGCGTCAGCTGGAGAGTCGGCTTCCTTCGGCACTTGCTGTAGCGAGCTGCGTCGGGCAAGTAGGTAGTCGAACTGCACCGATCCACACAGTGCTTTGCCATAGCAAGTGAAGGTATATTTAGGTGTTTTAGGAATGCCACCTTTGACGTAAAGTCGGGCATTTGAACATCATGAATGAACCCCTAGGGAATAGTTGTTAATGCATAATGATGAGTATCTTGGAGAAATCAATATCCAGGCTAGAGGAAGTCCCTTCTGCTTAAGAGTCCGGTTTTCCAAGAAATCGTTGTGACGTTTGGTGAACGGATGTAGTAGCCATGCCTGTATTTGGGTAGCATGGGCTATGACTAAATAAGGGCTTGATTTCTATGCCTATATAAGGGCAACGTGAATTGTACCTATATAAGAGCATGAATCGGGAATTTTAATCGGAATCTAAAACGCCATAAAACAGTTCCAGGCATGCGTTGTTGCGTTAATCGAGTCTAGTATGCCCGTCCTCCGGTCAACGTCTTTAAACAGCAAGGCAGGGAGTGGGAGCAGTGACGCAACTTCAGTTTCTATTCAAAGGTATGGGATGTCTGGAGAGGTATGCATCCAATTGTATTCATGCGCACTCTGTGCAGCCCTGTAATATAAATTGAAATCTGGTGCTTCCAGTCCTCCCATATGATAAGGTAAGACTAGTATCTGCCACTTAACGTGCGTTTGTTTACCTGTCCAAGATAACTTGATCATCAGTGTGGTGAGACGGCTGAAAAAGGCACGCAGGAGTATCATAGGGATATTGGAAAATAAAAACAACAGACGCGGCAACACCACCATTTTCAAGATGGAAATTCTACCTAGTAGGAACAGCGGGAGTCAACCTCATCTTCAAGTTTGCTGAAAGTCACTCTGTAGTTTTCCCTGAACAGTATTTCAGAGTCTGTGTGGATTTCTATACCCAAATATCTCACCCCCTCTGTGGTCCAATGTAAAGGATAATCCAGGTCAATTTGGGGTGTGCTCGGTGTAAGTGGAAAGATAATGCATTTCGGCCAGTTGATATGGAGACCTGACAGGGCGCCAAAGTGCACTACCTCTCGTAAGGCTGTAGAAAGGTTGGTTTCAGGGTTTCTAACTTATAAAAATGTGTTATTAGTGTATGTGGAAACTATGATTTTGTAGTGTGGATAGCATATACCTCAATGCTGGTGATATTCCTTAAGCGCACACGCAATAGGCTCTGGCCCACACCCATCCTAGTCAGTACTTGTGTCATGAAATACCACTCTACAGAATCGAAGGCTTTCGCTATGTCTTGGAAGACAGCCACTGCTGGTGTTTCTGGTTTGGTGTGCTGTAGAGTCCTAAAAAATGTAAGTAAATTATAGGTCAAATTTCTGCCTGGGACAAAACCCGCTTGTTCCGGTGTAACTAGTAGTGGGACCAAAGGGACCAATCAATCTGCGAGGAATTTTGCGAATACTTTTCTGTCCATGTTTAGCAATGACAGCAGGAGATAAGAGGCACAGTCCTCTGTGGGCTTACCTCGTTTAGGCAGGACAACTATCACTGCTTCCATCATGGAGGGTGGCATAATTCCTGTAACACACGTCATCAAATAGAGTAGCCAGCTGTGGAAGTGGTTGATCTATGAAGGCCCTATAGAAGGAAACTGTCATTCTGCTCGAGCCTGGAGCACCCCTGCTCTCATACTTGACAAAGCTAGTAGGATTTTGTCATGTTCAATGGGTCTCATGAGGAACTCCCTGTGTGTGTTAGTGAGCCATGGAAGTTTTAGGTGTGCTAAATCTATAATCTTGTCTACTGAGGTGGTACTTCGAGTTGCATATAGTTCGGTATAGTATTCGCAGAATCTGTCTGCCACCTCGTTAACCCCAGTTAAAATCTCGCCTTCTGCTGACTTGATTTCGGCCACCTGTACTTTTTCCCTACGTTTCTTAATCAATTGGGCTAAGACTGACTCCGGTTTTTCGATCTCACCATACGCCCTAGCTATGGCATATTTACCCAGGTGTTTAATTTAGTCATCTGATGTCATATGGTATGCCTCTAGCAAGTCCTCCTGATGGTGTCATCCTTATCCATCAATTGGCACTGTACTAAAATCCTAATTTTCCTCTCTAAGTCAGTTAGGCGTTTTCGTATAGAGCGAAGGACCTCAGAAGTGTTTTGATATTGTGACCCCTTATATAAACTTTGAAAGCCTCCCAGACAACTTGGTAGTCGTCCACAGAACCAACATTCTTATCAAAAAACGTATCTATTGCCTCAGTCAGTTCTTCTTTGAATACCTCGTCTAATAGTGATTAGGGTGGAAACCGCCATGTGACTGGGGAAATATGCCTGTGAGGAGTGTCCAGCACCAGTAGAATTGACGAGTGGTCTGAGTGTGTACGGGGTAGCACCTGGCATGAGCTGACCCTGTTGCTCAGTGTCCTGGCAGCACGCCAATGATCAATACAGGTATGTAGGGTATGGTATGCTAAGTAGTGTGTGAAGTCTCCTTGGTGCGGGTATTTCATGCTCTAAACGTCATTGAGATCAAATTTGACCATCACACACTCTACCGCCCTAGCTGCCGCTGTAGTATGCCTCTCTGGTCCACCTGATCTAACTAGTCTTGGGTTCCGAAATAAATTATAATCACCCCCCAAAGATTCTCCCCCTTGTTGAAGCTGCCTAATCTGTCAGACAGTGTAGAAACAAATTTGGGGGTTGTCGAAGTTACGTCTCTATGTATTTACAATGAGTATATCCATGCCCTTCCCACAGCACCTTGTGACCGCGTGTCTGCCTGCTGTGTCAGTGATCACTGGATTGAGGGTGAGGGACGACTTAGGGTTAACCCAAGTAAGTACACCTAGTGCATGGGTGGTAAAGCCTGCGTCATGAATGTTGTCATGCAATCCTCTGCAGCGTAACATAGGGAACTTGGGAGGGAGGTGTGTTTCTTGCAGTAGGGATAAATCTATTACGTGTCTCGTCAGATATGAAATGACTTAACAAACTTTTCTGTGATTATTCAGTCCTCTAACATTCCATGTATGTGTTCTAAGAGTGTCCACCTTCGTCTCCCGATTACTTTTAGTCATGTGCATCATGGAATCAGTCAATGTAGCCATGGTGTGATTATCTTTGATACCGATTTGCAGTATAGCAGGTGTGAATGTCTGTTTTCTGGTACATTATGTCGTCTGAGTCTCATTAACCCTCCACCCCAACCCACATCAGGACACCCCCAACCTTGACCTGACGGAAAATACCCCAATAGCCACCCAGTTCAATACTTATGTAATACTGTCCAGAACAGCCATAACCCATCCCACCCTCACAAACCAAAACAATTCCAATACCCCAAGGGTGTGTTTCACTCGTAGGCGGAGGTTTGCAACAGAAGAAATCTTCCAAACAGCGATGTTTAGTTATCAAACTCCTCCGCACACCATCAAACTAATAGTACGCAGTAGCAGGAAGGAATTCATTTCCCACCCCCGGTGAACATGAGCTGCCCAGGAACCGGCCAAGTCTACACCCCAGCAGGGCTCAGGGCATTTACCCAGGGGAGGGAGAAACTACAACAGAACTTCTGTGCCATAGCCAGGTGCCATGCAACCAACCATTACCCCCCGAGATCAGTAACATCTCCTAAATGGCTTTGTCTTACTCTATCCCCCATTTATTCTATTCTATGGTTTTGGTAGAAGCCACAGAAGCCCTACCAGAGCTAGGTGGTCAGGTAGAGAGGAGAGCTAAAGAGAGGGGAACAGGTGAGTTTTAATGGCCTTCCTGAAGGTGGAAAGGTTATCTAGGGAACGGATGTTTAGAGGTAAGGCGTTCCAGAGCTTGGCTCCCAAAACTCTAAAGGAGCAGCCACCAACGCGACAAAGCTTTGAGCGGGGAACGCACAATAGGAGCTGGTTTGAAGATCGAAGATCGAAGTTCGCGTCGCGGAACAGATTCTTATCTGTGTTGTGGTCATGCAAGAGTTGAGTCCTGTTTTTCCGTGGAACCTCCATCTGCTCCGGCTGAGACGCCTTTATCCGGACAGCGTCACGGTTCCCTGGTCCAGTCTTTCATGGCTTTCTGTAGGATGTTGGGGTCTGTAAAAATCTGTGACTGGCTTTAGCGGTTAACACGTAGGCGAGCAGGGTACAGCATTGCATAGTCTATATTATGCTCTTTTAACTGCCTCTTGAGTGGCGCAAACTGACGGTGCGCCTCCTGAACCTTCATTGTGAAATCTGGAAACAGTGAGAGGATGGAACCTTCATAGTGTAAGGTCTTTTTCTCTCTGGCTACTCTCAGTGCTGCGTCCCTGTTGCAGTAATTTAGCAGCTTTCCAATTATTGGCCTGGGGGACACCAGGCGGAGGGCGAGGGCCCAGGGAGAGATTCGTTCTCTCAACCACAAACATGGGTGAGAAGATGTCACTACCAAGGAGCATGACCAGCAATTTCTCTATGAATTGTTCCATGTTGCCAGTCGGTGTCAATTCCGGCAGGCCTGTAATTCTAGGGTAGCTCCTCCGGGATCTTGCTTCTAAGTCTTCGGCTTTATCTTGCAACGCCTGAAGCGTCTTATCTAGTTGTTTGTGGCCAGTGACCAATTCCGTCTGCAACTCCTCGAACTCTGTGATACACCGTTCGGCCATATTAATGTGTTCCGCATGCTTGTCAAGCCTCTCGGACATCCTGTCCATGCGATAGTATAGAGAATCCATCTTCGTGCCCAAGACAGCTAATGAGTTTTGTAGACCCTTTTCCATCGAGGCAAGGATGGACTTTATATCGCCGTCGTGTGTCTCCCGGTCTTGTTCTCTACCATTTTCCCCTTCCTCGGTAGACGTTGCACGCTCTCTAGGTTTGCATTGCTCAAATATTAATATCGGCTTTGTTCTGTCCATTCTGCCCATACTTGCCAGCTTTGGTTGTTATCACTAAGGCAGGAAGCCAC
Organism: Lissotriton vulgaris; assembly: GCF_964263255.1. Taxonomy (NCBI): domain Eukaryota; kingdom Metazoa; phylum Chordata; class Amphibia; order Caudata; family Salamandridae; genus Lissotriton; species Lissotriton vulgaris. The sequence goes on from NC_141689.1 coordinate 1,272,101,984, forward strand.
AGTGCAGTCGCAACCAGCTCGCTCCTGGTGTGTATCAGGTTAAGGCACATATTGGGCTCTCAGACCAGTCGTGGTCTGCTGCGAGCCACTCCAGGACGACTGCTCGACAAGACGAATTACTCTGATGCCCGTAGCCCCACTCCCACTGGATCTCTTGTGGCCCAGCGCACTCCAGTGCTCTCAGTCAGCAGCAGTGCACTTCTGCGAACGTCCCCCATGCACTCTGGCAGGCTCCCAGCCACCATTGATCGCCATAAAGCAAGTGGAGCTGGACGGAGGCATCTCGGCTCTGTTTGATTATAAAAGACAAAATTGCATGAGGGGGGAAGGGGCCCCCGGAGCAGCAGTATCAGTCAGCCACGGAAGTAGTACAGCTGGGATGATGTCTTTAAAGCGTCTTTATCAATTCCAAGCGTAGGCCTGTGATCAAACTAAGCCCCACATTACTGCCCGGTATAAAATGTCATCCTCACAGTTTGGAGCACACAAAATTGCGGATCTTGCCTTGCCCCTTTGTTCGCTTGTCATCTCAGTCAACTTTGTTTTCCAGGGCAGTCTGATTAATAGAACCTCTGGGCAGGGGGGAGAAACACTGTGGGTACACCGATTCTCCACTCTATCAGCGCTCCCGGACGGCGCTATCCTAGAGCTCCGATCTCGGAGCGTTCGCCAGTCGTGGCCCCGACCCAGGTGTGTGCGCTGTCCTGCCACCTCCTACTGGTAATCAGGTAGGCGCCGATTGCTCTCCCCGCCCCGAAGTTGATCACATGGCCCTGAGAGTGCTTTACGCTGTTCCGCAGTTCCGGCCGGCACACCGAGGCACAGCACCCCAGTGAGGTCCTCAGCCTCTGGGCGTGTGTAACTACCAGAGGCCGGTGCTTCGAGGCCTGATCGGCGCTCCACTCCACCGATGACATCCGTTCAGCCCACACTTTACCCCCAGACGTCAGGGGCGGCTCAAACCGCAGCGGAGCTCCTCAGCTGATGCTAATGCTGCATTAATGAATTGGCGCTTTCTGCCAATGCCAGATTCCTTCAGGATTGCGGGATAGTTGTGCGGAGCTCTTCTCTTAGGCGGCCATCTTTGGCGCCAGCAAGCTCCGCCCCCCCTGCAGTTAGTTTTATCAGAGGATCATGATAAGCATTTGTTGTAACTCATAGAAGCAATAAATGAGACACACACTCAAGAATACATTCGAAACCAATTTGTAAAAATAACATTGAATTTCATGTAGTTTTTTAGACTAATAATTTTCTACAGTAAACACTTTTCATGATAGCAATTTTGAAAGTTTGCAATAATATATTACTTTTATCCGCAATTACGCGCCATTGAAGTCAATAGGAGAAAAGAGAAAAATACATATACATTCGCAGTTAGGTTTCTAACTTCATCTTTGGGATTTAGTTAATTAGCACTGTCAGGACCAATGTTACAACAGCAGGTTCTCTAAAGCGGCTTGGATTCGGCCAGTTGACTTCAAATGAGAGACTGGCATACCTCCACTGGTACTGAAGTGGCCTACATTTTAGTTAGATGTGTGCATGTGAAAGAGTAAAATGCCATCATAGGCAGTGAAGTTAGCCCATTGCGCCATGCTGTGTAGTGTAGTGGACAACAGAAACAAGCATTGGGAACTCATGTGTTTAGCCAGAGATATTGACTTTACCTATGTCTTTAAGCTGTGCTGTACAGAAATTTGCAAGGGGAAACTGGGGAAGGCTTGGGTCCTGTCACTGACCGGCCTGGACCACTATTACATAGAAAAACAAAGCAATGGCCGGGCAGTTTTGAATTAGCGTCAGAGTACACAGACCTAGTGTAATAAATCACTGGGTTGGACAACCATTTGTGTTGATTGAATTATTTTTTTATAAAATATTTCGTGCAAAAAATTCTTTGGCATCAAAAGATACAACACAACATTCATAACAAAATACAAATACAAATTCAGTGAACTGAGAGAAAATTATCAAAACACATTGTGTAAACAAAGAAATTGTCATACATAAATAACATGGACAACTATAGAAAGGCCTCAAGTTAATCACTTTACAGAGGCTCCAATCCTGGATATGAAATAGACAAGGGGACTATTGTGTTTGAAAGAAACCTCCTTGTTACAACCATCACAAGATACACAGTAGATACCACATCAGGTGCTTAGGCTAGGAAAAACATAGGAACAGTTAAACAATTCCAGAGTGTGTTTTAGTTGAATCCTAGCTTGCCCTAGCAATTTGGTATCTTGGAGGTGAGAACGTCGACGCGTTTCGAACCCAATACCATTCGATGGGTTCTCCTCAGGACATGGACTGGGGGGTTGTTGTCACTTATTTGTGAGGTGGAAGGGTCACTCCCTTGACAGAGGGCGAAGTTACCGCTGAACAAGGACGCGGTGCCGGCCGTGATCAGTTGTTCGGTGCGTGGATCTAAAATCTTTTTTGACGTGGCGATTTATTCAAATTGAGCGCGTGGGAGGCGGCAGCCGCCGCACGGGCTGGCGTGTTCTCGGCAGAGAATACGAGCTGCAACGGTCCGGCACACAGTGACTTCTGAGAGCTGTCTCTCAGAAGTCACTGTGTGCCGGACCGTTGCAGCTCGTATTCTCTGTCAAGGGAGTGACCCTTCCACCTCACAAATAAGTGACAACAACCCCCCAGTCCATGTCCTGAGGAGAACCCGTCGAATGGTATTGGGTTCGAAACGCGTCGACGTTCTCACCTCCAAGATACCAAATTGCTAGGGCACGCTAGGATTCAACTAAAACACACTCTGGAATTGTTTAACTGTTCCTATGTTTTTCCTAGCCTAAGCACCTGATGTGGTATCTACTGTGTATCTTGTGATGGTTGTAACAAGGAGGTTTCTTTCAAACACAATAGTCCCCTTGTCTATTTCATATCCAGGATTGGAGCCTCTGTAAAGTGATTAACTTGAGGCCTTTCTATAGTTGTCCATGTTATTTATGTATGACAATTTCTTTGTTTACACACTGTGTTTTGATAATTTTCTCTCAGTTCACTGAATTTGTTTTTGTATTTTGTTATGAATGTTGTGTTGTATCTTTTGATGCCAAAGAATTTTTTGCACGAAATATTTTATAAAAAAATAATTCAATCAACACAAATGGTTGTCCAACCCAGTGATTTATTACACTAGGTCTGTGTACTCTGACGCTAATTCAAAACTGCCCGGCCATTGCTTTGTTTTTCTATGTACAGAAATTTGCAGCATGCTGAAAAGTTATAATAAAGAAGCGTCAGAAGCATTTTTGTTACCTTAGATATTACCAAAAAAGCATTATGTACAAATAAACAACCATATTAAACTAGAAGGAGTCTCTTTGAAGTTACAGCAAAGGCAACAAAGGGTGGTACTGCTGCAGAGTGAATATTTTTTCACCCAGAGAGTAAGGGCAAAAATAAAAATCCTGATAGGGACCCGTCTCGACACCTGCTTTTTAGAACTGCTGATGCTAAGCACCAGCAGGAACCGGCCCACTTAAAGCCATGCCTATACTCCGTAGCCAGTACCTCCCAGGACAACTCTCACTCCTTAGTCTGACAGTCCACATGTCCAAGGGCATCCCTCACTCCGCAGCCCATGCATTACAGAGAGCACCCCTCACACAGCCACTTAAAAAAACTATTTTGATCATACAGAAGAAAATTGGATCCTTATTAAAACGGCTGAGCAGTACAGTCGTCGCTAACCAGCTCCACCTCCCAACCGGTGCCCTTCCTTAGCTCTGACTTCATGGGGGCAGCTCAAGGCCCCTCCCCAAATCGCATAGCAAAGAGTTGGGCCATTATGACCATTCAAAAATTATGCAGCTGCAGGCATTTTGACTATGCAATTGCATGTGAAAATTCTCCCTTCCCAATAGTAAATATCACTGAGCATCTCTCACAATGCAAGCAATGTACTTCAGCAACTATCACTCGCTAATTACCCATTGACAGCTCACATAACCCACTTGCTCTCTTCTTCTATGCTCTGTAACCTTTATACAAATAGGACAACTTTCCCCATCTCATCCAACCCCAGCTCAAGAGTTCCATGGTACGTTCATCCCTGTGTCATTTTCTCAGTGTGTCCCCGAATGTCTGACCCTGCTCCTCCTCCTGCTGGTCAACCGCTGCACCTCTCCTTACCGTTTTGCTTCGGCTCTCTCGGCGTACAGCATAAGTAGGATGAAGCAAGTCCAGAACGGGAAGCGGGTCAACAACACCAAACCAAAACGCATCAACAGCTGCAGCATACGCCACCTTCCTCCTGCCGCTATCTTGGAGAGGGGAAAATCACAGGAATTAGCCACTGTTCTAGAATTCGATATTTCCGGTCCGTTGGCTCAATGCTTCCGACCTGTGCTTGGGAAGGAGCGATGGACAGCGGGACGTCTTGAACGGAGGAGAATTAAGGGCAAGAGAAGTGATTACGAGGAACCTAGGAGAAGGAAGAATTTACAATGCATATTCTTCTTGATAAACCAGTTAGGTACTGACAAAGTAGACACATTGGGACTCAGTTCACTTACTTAAGATAATATTATTTTCAACGTTTTACTGGCATTGCAGCTTAATTTACGGTCCTTGACGTGTTATGTTCGACGTTCTGATTGCGCCTACAGTATTTTTTCAATGCTTATCCTTGATTATTGTGCCCCAAATGGTGAAAGTACTGAGCTGGCAACTGCCCGAAACCTTTTGCTGTACGTTGAAACCAAACCGAAAACAAGTGCGCGCGCCTCGCAGCAGGGGGAGGGGAGAGAGGAGGGGGCCTGCGCGATTCACTCACGGGAGGGAGCGGCTGGTGCTGCAATAATTGCTGCCATATGCCAGCCGCTCACTCCCGCGAGGAGATTGCCAAAACGGGCACGCGTTGCATTCAAATCAATGCAACGCTTGCACGTTTTTAACTGGAAAGCTTAAGCGATCTCAAGAGGTCTCTTTCCCATTCAGCGCATGCGCGCTGCGTAGGCGAGACCTAAAAAGGTGAATGGCACAAAAACAGACCAGTGGATGAAGGATACTAAATAAAATCCCTTCTAACTAAGAACTAGTATATAAAACAATCTAATGTTTTTGGCTAATAGTAGACCTACTAATACTTCAGTTGTGCTACTGCTGGCCAAACTATGGCAATGGGTGTTTGAATGCACGACTGTGACTGGTTACATATACCCATTTTCAAACAAAGAACTGCATAATAAAGTAATTAGTCCATCCTTTGAAACCAAGATCTATTTGTCTCTTTGTGAGATGAATTACATCATTGTTACTATCCATGGGATGCAACCAAATTTTACTACTGTATCTTTAAAACTTAGCTTCCTTTATGCTAGAAGAATTTCTAGGAAACCCATATTTTCAAAGCACATAAGGGCAGCCAAGTCTTTCAGCCTAAACATTTGTTGTGTCCTTTATTTGATCGTATCGACTCCACACATGTTACTCCCAGCTTCACTTGTAACAGATCATTTTGCCCAAGAGGGAGAACAAATCATGTTTGTTCTGCATACATGCAAGTAATTTAGGGGTCACAGCTACAACCCCTGGCTTCCCCTTTTGACTCCTGGCACTGACTTCAGAGGTGGAAAGATATGTGCCAACAATGCAGGGTTGACTCGCCTTCTCAGCCTCCGCCTGCAACCTCTTTATTTTCTGCTCATTTTGCATTACAGTCCCAGTGAATAATAGTCTATCATTCACCATTCACAATTAGTAAATTAAAAAGTGGAGCAGACCGATCTGGTATGGGACCTAGGATAGGCGTAATGTGTAACTCCTCGTGCCGAATTGGCTGAATGCGGTGAATCCACTCTTTTAACACGAAGTTCCAGGCAAATTCAGCCAATTTCCAAGTTGTAGAACTATTGCCTGCGAGGCTCTAAAACGCGAGCGTAAGCAATATTTGGCATCCATAGCAGCACTAAAAGTTAATACAAGAAACTGAGAGAAAGTGAATGAGTCTGAGTGCGAATTGGTGAGCGAGAGTGTGAGTGAATGAGAGTGAATGTAAGTAAGAAATAGTGAGAATGAGCTGTTATGCTCACAGGTTTCTTCTGGACCCACAATTCTTCTTGATTTATAGAGACACTAAGGCAAAATTCTGGCTCTGGCATAGTTTTAATTTAATTTAATTTAATAACGATTTCTAAAGCGCCTGGTGACCCAAGGGCATCCCCGCGCTATAAGAATTGTGATCCTGTTGAGGGGGAGGGAGAGAGGAGAGACACTTATTGAGAGACTCTATTTAGGGAATAGGTGTGTCTTTAATTTTTTTAGAAAGACCAGGTAGTTGGGTTCAAGTCTGAGGGAGCGGGGAAGAGCGTTCCATCCAGCGGCTGCTTGAACGGAGAATCGTCGTCCTCCTGTGCGAGTCCTTTTGAATCTAGGGGTTTTGGCCAGGTTCTCGTTCTGGGATCGTAGGGATCTGGGTGCTGTGTAGGGGGTGATCATGTTGCTAAGGATCGCCGGGCCAGATCCGTTGATCAGCTTATGTGTCGTGCACATGGCCTTGAATTGCACCCTTTGGCGCACAGGGAGCCAGTGCAGAGCCATAGTGGAGTCAAAACGTGCATAAAGATACTGGTGCTGCCGCAATGAAGTCCATCTTGGCATGGGGCAGTTGTTGAAAAATGCTGTAATACTGGGGAGAAACCCCTACCACCAGTGGCATAACAGATTTTGTGTATACCTTTAAATACTTTGCAGGGGGCCCCCGCTCGCCGGCCCATCACCTACCACTTGTGCTCTGGAGGTCTGGAGCTCGGGCCCCCAAACACCACAGGTGGTGCAGGGGCTTATGTTACTCACTGCCTACCATCACTTTCTCCCCTTCTATAAAATGTCAGACTAGCTCACTTTGCTCTCTTACTACAAACCAAGTGAATGGTCTCTTGACATTTCATGTCGGCACCTTAACATATACGATGTCTAAAATAGACAGCTGTTTGTGTTATATAAATCATGCAGTTATTATCTAACTTCAGCGACGTCACTTATTGTGATATCATCAGGGATAAGGTAATGTGACATCACCTTCTGTGACAATTCATGGTCTAAGTTCATATAATGTCACTTCCTTTGATGTTACTAAGGTCAAAGGGTGTTTGATTTCACAACCACTTCCCCTAGTGTTTTGATGAATCAATATCCATGCCTACAAATACTTTGTTATAGTAGATTGCTGTGTTTTCACATTTAATTGGGGATGTGTTTTTTGGATATACCATTGTTTCATTTCCATTTGATCTACCTGTAAATGACTAGTGGAGAGGCTGCCATGGGCCATTTATTTTTTGACGCACACATGCATTTTACGCAAAGTAGGTATGGGTGGTCCTGTAATAATGTATCCTTCACATGTTACTTAATTGTTTAACATTTTAGTTAAACTTCAGAATTTTTGTAGTGGATCAATTCACTTTTGCCATATGATATGAGACGATTTTAATGCAGAAGCAAAGTGAACTTATAAAACTTCCTTGGCCTAACATCACCCTCAAATGGTAGCCATGCCTTCTGAATTATTGTTCTCAAACTCCTCATCAACGTTCCTGTTATCATGCTACACCTGCTTTCAGCAGGAGGAAAATGTCAGTGAATTTGTCCATATGTGTCAGAGAAAAATACACTATAAAAGTATGTTTATTCCCCAATCTCAGTAGAAATCTCATTATAGGAATGGGGGTGTGGACAGCCAAGATGGCCGTATTGACGTGATCCACGATGGCTCTGCTACCACAGCTCAAGAAAATATGGTTAATGGGCACCTTCGACAAACATTGTCTCTGATACTCACTCCCACTCACCCAGTGAATCCTGCTGTTGCATGTCCATGGTGGTGATGGAGCATCCGGATGGCAGTGGATGGTGAGAGCTCTGATGAAGGGAGGGCGTTATCAGTGAGACTCCCCACGCCCGGACTGATGGATCCCATGCAACATACCTCACAGAATGACCATGCCACAAACAGCTACGAGCAGTGTCCGGCCTTCCCGCTTGCTGAGACGCCCGGTTCAGCCACCAACTTTCCTCCAAATGACATTGAGTGAGTAGCAAATGACAAAGGCCACACTACAGTGACAGTTTCCACTGACGTAGCATACTTGGGTGGGAAACCCAGGACCCCTGGACCTGGAGAGGGGTGCCGACTCCAAGGAGACGTCTGCGGAGGTGCGGGGCAGTACTGGGAATCATTGATAGCAAGGCAAGAAAGGGCAACCAAAACTTCCCAACCGGCCTGACCTTAAGTTGGCACCCACACGCTACAGGACATAAACAGAGGGCAGCCCAAGGCGCCAGAGAGAGACCAATTCACTGCCAGAGAGGCAACTTGGCAAAAGAGCCTAAACATTGGGCACTCAACCCCTCATGAAGGCCCAATGAGATAGAGCTTCCCCTTTGGCAGTTATGGAATGGAAACACAGTAGTCAGACATGGAGGGAGACAAGAGGACTCTGGAGCACGTGTGGCAGAACGGTGGGACAAATGGAACCTCCAGAAGTGGGGCAACTCATTGAGCCATAGTCCGGGAGCCAGTTGGCCCACTCAAGATCCAGAAGTGCACCAGGGAACTGGCTCAAGGTGACGGATAGATACACACATGTAGGGGATTACAGCAAAACCCTGCCACACTCGGCAAAACGATCAGGGCAGCCCTGATCACAAGACAAAGGCAAAACACAGACCCCACCGGAAAAAGTGCCTCCCACTACCCCTGAACACTGTCCTGACAGGCATAGATGCGATAGAGACTCTCTCTATGCAGCTGCCGAGGAAAAACAACCAACTACAGAAGGGTAGAACAACATGGCGCTAACCAAAGAAAATCTACTCTTCTCTCTGCATAAATTCAAACAAGAACTAAGAGAGGAACACAAGGCAGCTATGTCCACCTCTCTGGAAATGCTTAATGACCACCACAGTGGCAGACTAATCACACTCTAGCAGGATGTGGACTTGGTGGGGTCCAGGGTGATGGATATGGAGACAAAAAAATGTCCCTTGAACAACAAACGTACCAGATGGCAACAGTCATGCAGGTACTTCAAACTCAACTGCAAGTGGTTCTTCTAAAAACTGAGGATGTAGAGAATTGGTCCAGGCGAGACAACATTACAATTCGGATCCTTATGGAAATGGCAGAAGGCCAAAACCTTGAGGCCTTTGTAACGGGACTCTTCTCCGAAGTCCTAGGAATGACAACCATCAAAATCAAACTGGAGAGAGCACACAGGGTGCGGAGGCACATCCAAGTTGACAACCGTCACATGAAAGACATCTTTGTAAAACTGCACACTTTTAAAACTAAAGAAGTAAGAAGTAAGAAGCAATTATACAAGCAGCCAGGAAACTGGACACAGTGAAGTTTCAGAGATTTACATGTGAACTATACCAAGAAATAGCATCAGCGACCCTAGCACGTCATCAAAAATTTAGACCAGTCACACTAAACTCAGACAAGACAACATTAGATATTGCTGGAGCTACCTATTCGGCTTGGGTTTCGAATTCTGGAACAAAGCACACCACACCACCAAAGTGAAGGAGACCCTCACAACATTGGGGAACTTGATACAAGAGGATGACAATTGCTGGAGCTACCTATTCGGCTTGGGTTTCGAATTCTGGAACAAAGCACACCACACTACCAAAGTGAAGGAGACCCTCACAACATTGGGGATCCTGATACAAGAGGATGACAATTGCTCTGACAGAACAGAGCACCAGGGCGCTTCCTCCACAGGGGCAAGGAGTAGGGGCCCATGGCAGGTACGGTGCCCTTTCCAATCACAAAGAAAACTATGATTCCCTGGAGTTCCACGAACATGATCAATCTACTGGGCCCTCTATGCAAACGGAAACGCTATTGCACCTGAAGCTTGAAATTGGGATACACAGACACCACCGTATCAGAATTGGGGTCTGAATGCTCGCTGAATCGTGCCCTCAGCCTGAGTTTCCCATAATCCAGCAAAACCCACAGACAGTTACCAGTAACCCAATGTCGGGTAAACCCACTACAACACGCTCTGGTGTCATTGGTACCAACCTTCTCAAACAGAGATCACACAGGTACTTTGGTAACCAAAATGGTCCAATTCGCCTCCAATGCTCTATGGATATCACATGCGTACAATGAACTGGGGACATGTTAATCCAACACTTTCTGTTTTATGGTTCAATTTTCCTTTTACAGGGCCTGGGGGATGGGGTTGGCACTCTGGGAACAATGTTTAGCCAGGTTGGGGTAGTAGGGGCTGAAAGAGGCAGGGGATGGAAGAGGGAGAAGGAACAGAGGAAAAGGGACACTCAAAGGGGAGAGGGTGTGGTCCATCGTCTAGACTGCCGACTTTGGTGCTGGAAACTAGGGTTTGAGCCTCGGGGTCGAGTCCACATCCTGTGTTTTTGGGCAAATCACTTAATCCCCCTGTGTCTGGATTTGTAACATAACCGGTGCTCATGTGAAGCGCTCCAATACCTTCGGGTCGAGTTCGCTCTATATAAAATCTGCAAAATAAAGAAAAAGTTGGTAAAGGAGATATAATTGTTACTATGGTGATTACTACACTCTCATGGAATGTTAGAGGTATATCTGCCCATTCCAAACTTCAGAGCATTTGGAAATACCTTACAGATCAACACTATGATATAATAGCATTGCAATAGACTCACCTCAAGAGATCGGAACACAACAGATTAAAACACAAGTAGCATCCTTTGATATACACATCCTCAGCCTCTACAAAACATAAAGGAGTAGCCGTGTTCTTTCATTCTTCTCTGAAGTTTCAACCAGAGGACTATAAAACTGACAAGGAAGGGAGGGTTGTATTAGTGAAGTGCTGCATCCGAGGGTTTCTATGTACAATCGCATCAGTCTATGACCCAAACACTAACTAGGCTGCGTTCATTAACAATACACCAACTCTGTTGGGAGATTTGCAGCAGGAGACGTCATCATGATGGGGGACTTAAACCACACCTGGCATTTGGTGTCAGACAGCATGCACCCACACAGATCCCCCAGGGGTAGCTTCACGAAAAACCTGAAGCAAGTGATTCAAGAAATGGGTCTTATCGATGCCTGGGGGGAGGTGCACCCAGAAGACAGAGATTACACTTCCTTCTCTCACATCATTCATACCTACTCTATGCTAGACTATGTATTCTTGAGTCAAGCCCTAAGTAAATATTTATTATTAATGCATCTTGTATAGCGCAAACAGCTACCTCCAAAAGATGTGTCCCGATGCTGACAGCGATTGCAGGGGGTGGTACCTGGTGGGGGAGGCTCTAAAGTAGGCTAAAGAGCCTGGTTTTAAGAGAATCCCTAAATAGAGGCTCTGAGCTAGCATTTTGGAGATGCTCCGGCATGGAGTTCCAGAGAGAGGTGGTTTTAAAAGCAAATGAGCGACTGCCTCGTCTTCCTTTTTTGAAACGTGGAGTAGTTAGGAGTCTCTGGTGATTCGATCTCAGAGTCCTGTTTTGGATATATTTGGGTTGTCTTAGTTTTAAGTATTTGGGGCCATTGTCACTGGTAGACCTATAGGCAAGGGTTAGAGCCTTAAACTGGATCCTGTTTTTAACATGCAGCCAACGTAGGCCGCGCAGATGAGGGGAGATGTGATGGTGGAGTGGAACATTCCTGATGAGCCTGGCGGCCGCATTTTGAATAACCTGCAGCTTTCTGATGAGGTAATCTGGGGGACCCAAGTATAGACTGTTGGTATAATCCAGCTGAGAAGTAATCAGTGCATGCACTACTGTTTTCCTACAGTCCATTGGTAGGAGATGTAAGAATCTCCTTAGGGTTTTCAGCTTCCAGAAGCATACGGACGAGACTTGACCTATCTGGGCTTTCCCTGAGAGGGCGGAGTCGAATTTGAACCCTAAATTTCTCGCCGACGAGACTGGCAGAGGAGGGGGATTAAGTTCCGTTTGCCACCAAAGTTCGGCTTTTGGTGGTGATGGCTGGTTAAATTTAAACAGTTGTCTGTCATCCACAAAGAAATGTTAATCAGACACTGTTTGAAGTTGGTGAAAACTGCCTCAGAGTGATCCCTGAAAGAAAACACCAGCTGGGTGTCGTCAGCTTATCAGACCAACTTGACACCATGTTGCTCGATGATTAAGGCAAGTGGGCCGAGATAAATATTAAAGAGGGTTGGGCTCAGGGTCGAGCCCTGAGGGACTCCACAAACAAGCAGGCGGGCGGAGGATTAATGAGGGCGTAGACAGATTTTCTGGGATCGGCCCTCGAGAAAGGAGTGGAACCAAGTTATGACGGTGCCCGCCACGCCCATCTGCTGAAGCCTCACCAGAAGGATCAGGTGTGAGACAGTGTCAAATGCTGCGGACAAGTCCAGCAGCACTAACATTGCATAATTTCCATGATCCATGGTTCCTTGTATCGTTTCTGCCACTTCCAGTAGAGCTGTCTCTGTGCTAACCTGCCCTGAATCCAGATTGGAAGTCATGTAGGAGGTTGTTCGATTCAAGGTATGCTGAAAGTGGGGGGCGCTAGAGGGCGCACAAGCGGAATGGCTGCTTAGTCTCGCAGCTCCCGCTCCTTGGGACATTATCCTTCTAATATCCTCTGCCACGGGATCCATATCGGCCTGAATTCCCGACAAGTTGCAGCAGGACACCTGTCCCTACACTCGGTCCAAGTTTGGTGACGCTGGGAGACTCGGGGCCGGAGCGGTGCCTCTTTGAAATATCGCCGACAACTGCCACGGTACGGAGGAGTGCATGAGACCGGCCGTGCAGAGCTACTTCAGGCCGGGGATTGCCACAAGGGACTAGGCCTCTCCCCTGGGTGGCTGGCGGACCCCTGGACAGATCTTCACCGGCGGACCCGAGGTAGAGGTGAGAGGCGGGCTGCCAGGTGGTGCAGGGACCCCCCCCGCCCCCCCCCCTATATTCTAGCCGCCCCCGCTGGTGGAACTGCTGCTGCCCTCTGTGTTGCGGGCTGCCGAGGGGCGGACGCCGCGCAGCCTGCCTGATCCCCGGAGGGTGCCGGGCCCGCTTGGTAGGAGACGGCATGGATCAGTGCACTACCCGACGGGAGGGCTGACTGTTGGCCCTGGGCCCTCGAGCTTGCTGCCGCTCCTGCTTCGGGCCTTGGCCGGCCCTAACCATCTGCATTGTGCCTGGAATTCGGGACGCTGTCCCTCGCTGCTGAGCGACCGAGCCTTCCACGTGGGGGGGGCTGGGACCCTCCTCGCTCCCCATTCATTCACCTGGCATTCCTCCTCTATACTACTGACTGTGCTGTGCGGGGCAGACGTGTTGCGGCTTACCCAGATTGACCACCACATCTGCATGGCACACCCCCGCTGAGGTTTGGCTGCCCTGCCTCTCACGCCTGACTGGACCTGTCGCGCTGCCACCCTACACAGCGGCGTTAACGGGCTGGGCCTCACCACCAACGCCATTAGGGCTTCGCCGCCCCCCTCCCAGCCGCTGGGCCGCGCAGGGCCTGCACGGACTCGCCAGGACCCCGTGCTTTCACCGCCTGGATCCTTGTTGCACTTTTGAGACGCTGCCCTGCCTTACTCTCGCTGTGGCCCTGCATCCTGGTGATAGACTCCTAGCTGGACGGCCCGTAGTGCTTCTGCACCTCACACTCCTGGAGTGTTGTGCCCCGGCGCCATCATGGTGCGTCCAGAGAACTGCCAGACCAAGCTCAGCTTTGATACTGCGAGGAAAGGTGCGAAGTCGACGCAGCTGGACCCGGACCCTGGCACGTCATCCCCGAAGGCCGCTGTCTCCTCAGCTAAGGACGCCGACCTGTCCAGCCTGATACAAGAGATGCGACAGGGCTTCGCCACTGTTGTAGAGAAAGTCGATGGGGTCACCGCACGGCTGGACGCACTGGTGCACAAGGTAGACCGTCATGAGGAACGCATCACGGCTGCGGAGGAACGCATCACGGCTGCGGAGCAACGTATCTCTGATACCTCGGATGTGGCCACGTCTCACACCACTCAACTGTCCAGGATGGACAACCTCCTCCGGATCATAGCGGCAAAAAATGAGGATTTGGAAGCCCGTAGTCGCCGAAACAACATACGGGTCACCAATGTGCCGGAATCCACAGATACGGGCAGAATGGAGCTGTACGTTGAGAAACTGCTCAAGGGGTCCATCGGTGAGGACGCTTTTTCGCCTCAGTTTATCGTCGAGAGGGCGCACCGCTCCTTGGCGCCTATGCCCAAACCTGGCCTCCCTCCGCGCCCCATCATTGCTCGGTTGCTGAACTACCGCGACCGGGACACAGCCCTCCGAGCGGCCCGGTCTCAAAGATCGCTACAGTATAATGGAGTCACCTTCTCCATCTACCCGGACTTCACGCCAATGGTGCAGGAGGAACGGCGCAAGTTCCTCCCGGTGAAGAAAAAGCTACGTGAGGCTCAGATCGACTATGCGCTCCTGTACCCTGCAAAGCTGGGAATCACCCACCAGGGCAAGCAACGGTTCTTCACCAATCCACAGAAAGTGGAAGACTTTCTCAAATCGCTCCGGAGAGCACGCAGAGAAGACCGGGACGCGGAGGAGGATCATGACAATGCAGACTTGCCCCCGGCGCCACCTGAAGACTGACTATTGCTATCCGCTACATTGCACACCCCGCCTGCGTCAGCTTGTGCTTATCCCGAACATTGACGCACAGACACGAGAGACCGAATGGACAATGACCCTGCATGGACTCTTCATCCCTGTGGTAATGTAACCCAAGGACCACTTTCCTGGCCCTAGTCTCCACCGAGGGCAGCGCAGTTACGGGGCTGGGGTTTAGGAAGTGGCTGTACGTACTCTATGTCTTACCCCCACTGGGAGATCCCCTTTGGCTTGCTGGCATTCCACCTGTTCATGTTGCTTGAGTTGGGGGAGGGGGGAGGGGGGTGGGTTGTTGGGTGGGAATACTTGGCTGCTGGCATACAGGGAGAAAAAGGCTTTTCATCAGTATAGACACAGGTGCACAGCCCGTTTATACGCACTTCAGTGTAAAGATGATTGACTATTTAGGTGCAGAACGGTGAGTGGAGAAACCTTAAACCACTCCACAGAGTAGAAAAAATACTACCCCTATATGTACAAAAACAGATTACCGTTGCACTCAAGACAGTGTGTGTAGTGTTAAGTAACACAAAATCAACATGTATTTCACAAAATGGCAGAATTATCCAAACAAAGCACTCTCAATATGTAGATCTTGGAGTCTTTAATATGTTGAACAGCCAGCCGACACGTGTTTCATCGCAATTATGCGAATCCTCAGGGCTGAAAGGCTAAGATCCAGTCAAGAAGGTCGCTCAGCCGGTGATACTTCCAACCCAGCTGGGCTCTTGACCGTGGAAATTTCAATTGTATATATCGAAATAGTTTGTTAATTTCTCGAAGTGTGTCCAATTTTAATATATAAATCCGCTTGACAATCCAATTTAGATATTTAATGGCACATCTTTACACAGTGCGTAGAGTTGAGCCCCAATGTTAATAGGTAAGAGTCGTGCACCGTGGTAATTAGTTCCAGTAATGTGTCTCCCAGCTTAGTCAAGCGGAGAGCCGGCTTGTAGACGTCCAAATCCGACGATCGTGTTCCTGTATGGACCATACAGGAACACGATCGTCGGATTTGGACGTCTACAAGCCGGCTCTCCGCTTGACTAAGCTGGGAGACACATTACTGGAACTAATTACCACGGTGCACGACTCTTACCTATTAACATTGGGGCTCAACTCTACGCACTGTGTAAAGATGTGCCATTAAATATCTAAATTGGATTGTCAAGCGGATTTATATATTAAAATTGGACACACTTCGAGAAATTAACAAACTATTTCGATATATACAATTGAAATTTCCACGGTCAAGAGCCCAGCTGGGTTGGAAGTATCACCGGCTGAGCGACCTTCTTGACTGGATCTTAGCCTTTCAGCCCTGAGGATTCGCATAATTGCGATGAAACACGTGTCGGCTGGCTGTTCAACATATTAAAGACTCCAAGATCTACATATTGAGAGTGCTTTGTTTGGATAATTCTGCCATTTTGTGAAATACATGTTGATTTTGTGTTACTTGGCTGCTGGCATGATTGGGATGCTGGGGTGGGTGGTGGGGAGGGGTGTTCCTTTTTTTTTTTCTCTTCGAGGCAATCATTTCTTGGACTGTATGCTTGGACTCTATCTTGGTGTGAGCATCGATGCTTGTGGTGCGGAGGTGGTTTATTCATGCTGCCTATGCTGGCGCTGTTATGGCTCTTGTTGTGCTATCCATGGCCACTCCAGCAGTTAACACGCAAATAACTTGTTTATCCTGGAACATAAGGGGGTTGAATAATGCCAGAAAGTGTTGTGATGTCATTGCCTATCTTCATAGAAATCACGTGCAAGTCGCTATGCTACAGGAAACACATCTGTCACCACAGGGCGGGACATCATTCGCGAGTAGGTGGGCCGGAGAACGTGTTTTCTCCTCCTATTCCACCTATTCGAGGGGAGTCGCTATCCTCATTGCCCGCAAGGTACCCTTTCAGAAGTATGGAGACTTACTCAACGGGGAGGGCAGATATGCGCTACTATGGGGCAGGATAGGCCGTGACACCTTCACATTTGTAACCATGTACGCGCCTAATGTCGACACACCAGCTTTTTTCACTACTCCCTGGGGCAAGATCCTCTCTATTGCATCAAGACACGTAGTTTGGGGAGGGGACTTTATTCTGGCGATGCAACCACAGTTGGATAGAGCGGATGGGGTCTGCACCTACAAGCCTAGGGCACGGGAGGCGCTGGAGGGTATCGTTGAGGAGGGCGGACTGTTGGACGCCTGGCGGCACTGGCACCCCCTGGGGCGGGAAGGCACACACTTTACATCATATACCGGGACCTGGGCGCGTCTAGACTACTTCCTCATTGTTAGACCTGGCACCTTGGCGTGAGTCTCCCTTCCACTTTTTGCTGGTGTGCCTCCGATGTTTTGCTGATTTTCCGATACTCAGGGCACTGCGTCACGGCCGACCCGTGCCACAGTGCAAGTGCTCCCTACTGTAAATTGTACATGTGATTGGTATCCATGATTGGTTCATTGGATTTACTGTTAGTCCCTAGTAAAGTGCACTAGGAGTGCCAGGGCTTGTAGATGCCAATACTGCTAGTGGGCCTGCAGCGCTGGTTGCGGCACCCACAGAAGCAGCCGTAAGTTGTGTCTGGGGACTGCCACCGCAGAACCCGCGTGCAGTCTCGTACTGTCATGCCGGCTGGGCAAGTGCACCCACTTGCCAGCCCCTGAACCTTCCCTTGCCTACATATTAGTCACCCCTATGGTAGGCCTGCGGGCAGGGTGCATTGTAGGTGTAAGGTAGGACAAGCCCTGATGTGTGTGGCATGTCCTAGTAGTGACTTACAACTAAATGCGTATTTCACTATTGAAGGCTACCTGTTCCCGTTAGGCCAGACTGAGCTGCTGGAATTATTACACCCTATAATCCCAGCAGGCTCAGGGAGCATGGTAGAGAGTCGTGTTGAGTATTCCTGAACTCAGAATAATAAAATATTTCTTTTAGTAAAGTTTATTTTAATATCCTTTGTTTGCAAATGCTACTTTTAGAAAGTTAGCATTTGCTTGCCTAACCATTTCAGCCCGCCTCTGCTGGTATGTGTATCTGACTGTCTGGGATGTGCGAGTGACAGGGCTGGGGGATGACAGGTGGTGAATGCGAAGATTACACCTTAGTGGGAGGTAGGAGTGGCTCTTGACTCTGGATCTTGCTGTGCTCTGCCACCACAATGCTGGCTCCACCCTCCTGGGGAGCGACTGATGACTCAGCCGACACCTAGCCCAGGAAGGGCGAAGCCCCATCAACAAGGTACTCTGGCTGCCCCTGTCCGCACAATGCTGGCTCCACCTCCTGTGGGGCGTCTGATGCGCCTGCCCCTCACACTGAAAGCAGAAGCCGGATTGCACCCACCAGAGTACTCAAGGACTGAAAGTGGCTATGCAAAGGCCCCCCTGGCCTGCGAGAACAAAAGAAATGCAGTATAAAAGTAGGAGCCCTGCTCCTTGTAAATTAGATCCTGTTTGGGCTACAGAAGGAACTCTACCCGACGAGAAGGACCGGGAAGGACAAGGAAGAGTGCTGGCTCTTGCCTGTGTCTGGTGCCTTGCTGCAGAAGGAGAGGAAAAGGAAAGACTACAAGAAGACTTTTGCTTTGAGAAACTTTGTGCCAAACTCTGTTGAAAGATCTCCAAGGGCTTGCTGCTGAACTTGCCCCCTGACCAGCGCCCCAGGACCAGTGGGCGCTACATCCTGAAGAAAGCGACTGTGTGTGCTGCTTATCACTGCAGTACTTACAGAGGGGTCTGGGAGCGCTGGGCAAGCCTGCCACGCTCCCCGTAACCAAGGCATCGACATCCCCCCGAGCACCGTGACCGGGGCCCAAAGCAACAGCGAGAGCAACGTGAGGTCCAGCCGCTGCTGGCCCGAGCACCGTGACCGCAACTGCGCCGGGAGCCCGAGAGCAAAGTGAAGGAGGGCCCGTCCGGTCCAAGCTCCCGAATTGACTGCGCTTCGAGCCGTCAATCCACCTGCGAAGACGGACAGCCGCCCTGTGATAACCCCCCTCTGGTCGGTAGCCTGCCCGACAGCTCAGCTGTGAGCGCACAGCTGCAACCGGTACTTTGGCTGGGTACGTCCTGCACTTGGGGACCGTACTGCCACTTGCCGCCACCACACAGCCGCCGCCTCCAGGGTCGGAGCGAACGACGAGGGAAGGACCCTGCCGCCACAGAGCACCGCCGCCCCGGTTGACCCGTGACCTGCCCGGCTGAGAGCCGCAGTGAACAGCGACCCTGGAAAAGCAACGCGACGTGGGACAGCTCCCCTGGAAGCCGCCCGCTCCACAAGAATTTGAAAGGTACTGTGTGGTATCCTCAAGGTGCGAGCGACCTGCAACTCGAGCTCGCACCGCGCCATCTGCTCCCAACGCGAGCCGCCTCTGAAACCGAGGCTCGCACAGCTCCTGGCCCTCGAGGCCCACGCAGAGAGCGCATTGAGGCGCTACGAGACCCTGAACCTTGTCGAACCTGGGCAGAAGGCCCGAAAGATTGCTTATTGCTAAAAGAGAACTGTGGCAACCTGAACTTAAGTAACCTGGAACCGCTATTGAAAGTTTTACAACTGTATTTACAAGCCTGCTTGAAAATTATATAAAGATATATATTTTTAAGAATACAGTTTGGTGTCATTGTGTGGTGGGTTGGTTGTGACGGTGTGATATTGCAAATGTTTAACCCTATGTGCCCCAAATATTAGCCTAAGACTGCTTAAGCCACACTACCTAGAGGGTAAGCAGAGGTTGTCTGGAAGGTAACCCTCAGCCCTGACGAGGAAGAGAGAGTCCCTGCTTGTCGCTAGTGCTACACTGCGCCAACTAGAGCCTCCCCCTTCCTACATTGGACGCAGCGGTGAGGATTTTCGAATTTACATTTGCAGTGTCTATACCTTAACTTCTGACCATTGCACAGTGATTTCAGTCCAGTTACTTGGCCACAGGTTTTGTTGTAATTTTGCCGAGAGAAGATCCCTAGCGAAGAAACCATGCCGGGCACGAAGAGCCTGGATGGAGCGGAGTCCACGACCTCTGAGATGTTGGAGTTGGAGTGGGACGCCGCAAAGCTGGACAAATACTCAAAGAATGAACTGAGGTTTTTTTGCAAGAAACTCAAGGTTCCGCACGCCGGTTGCAAGAACAAGCCAGAGCTCTACAAGGCCCTGAAAGCCTGGATAGAGTCCAGAAAGGCCCCGGAGGATCAAGATGCCCTCGCGGAGCAAGATGCAACTGAGGAGAAGAATGCACCTATGGATCTTGTGGATCTCGAAAGGCAGGACAGCGTGCACAGCTTTGGTAAAGGCCTGTCGCCAGAGGAGCTGGCAGACAGGAAGGAAACGAGGGATCATGAAAGAAAGCTGGCAGAATTAAAAATCCAACTGGAGCTTGAAACCAAAAGAATGGCGCTGGAAGAGCGAAAGCACCAAATGGATTACGAATTGAAAATGAGGGAGATGAGTCTAAAGGAGAGAAACTTGGATCATCCTCCCTCTGGTGGCAGCACAACGCCGGTGCAGGTAGAGTCAAGAGTGCACATCCCCAAAGATGTAGTTAAAGAGTTCTTCAAGGGGGATGACATAGGACAGTGGTTTAGGGCATACGAGGTAGCCATGTCCTCCCACCGGGTCCCTGACAAGGATTGGAGAGCGGGGTTGTGGGGAAGGTTCCTTAGCGAAGGGCGAGATACCCTGCTAGATTTGCCCGTTGAAAACCAGAGGTCCTATTCCCACATGAAAGAAGCTTTAATGAACAGGTATGGGCTTACCCCTGAAATGTATAGACAGAAGTTTAGGGGATGTACTAAGCGGCCTGGGAATACGTATGTGGAGTATGTGACTTATTTTTGCAGAGCACTGGATGGTTGGGTGAAGGGTAGCAAAGGGAATGATTTTCAAGGTCTCTTTGATTTAATTGCATGGGAGCACTTGTCTGATCACTGTTTTCCTGAGTTACGCCAACACCTGATCGATAGCAAGCTGTCCAACCCGAGGAAGCTTGCTGAGGAGGCGGACCGCTGGCTCAGCACCAGGGTCCACAAGGGTCCAGTGGGAGACTCCGCCAAGAGTGGGCAGGGTCCCCAGCAGAAGAGTGGGGGGGACAAGGGAAAACAGAAAGGGTTCCAAAAAGGCCCCCAAAGTAATCCCCAAGGGGACCAGCAGAAAGGTTCTCAGCCTCCCCCACCCCCAAAGCAGAATGGGGCCCCGACAGGTAGACCTGTTCCAAAGGGGCCCTTCAATTGTTTCAAATGTGGTGAGCCGGGGCACATATCCAGTGACCCCAAGTGTCGCCTGTTTGGAAAACCAGCACCCACTGGTGCTCCGCCCCGTCAAGTGACTAGTGTTCACTTAGGAGAAGAAGTGATGGTCCCGGGGGGTGGAGATCCCGTTCACATGACCCTAGTCTCGCTAGGAGACAGTGAGATGATCCCTACAAACTACCTGCCCTTTAACACTGAGAAATATGGGCAGGTGGTGATCATCAATGGTAAGGAAGCTGAGGCTCTTAGAGATACAGGAGCCAGTGTGACTGCAGTGAGGCAGCACCTGGTGTCTCAAGAGCAGGTTGTACCCCATGCCTACTGTAGGGTTATCAATGTTGATAATTCAGAGAGTCAGTGTCCGATGGCTCAAGTTCCCTTCGAGTGGGGGGGGGGTCTCTGGTACTCTGCAGGTCTGTGTGAGGAAAACCATGCCTGTTGACTGTTTGCTAGGGAATGACTTGGAGCACTCCCCTTGGGAAAAGGTGGAGAAGACGACTCACCTGCGGATGGTGGGTCTGCCTGACTGGGCGTGCGTGACCACCCGGTCAATGGCAGCCAGTAGGGGTGATCAAGAGGTCCTGGCGCCTGAAGGAGAGGCCCAGGAACCGGCCTTAGGGAGAAGGCGCAGGGGGCGTGGGAAACCGGCCCCTGAAGTTCCCACGGTCCAGGAGGAAGCAGACCTTGAGGGGGATGCCCTGGAGCCTACAGGGGAACAGATTACCGAACTGGGGGACCTGCCTGAGCTGACCCATTTACAAAAAGGGGGTGGTGATGAACAGAGTGTCTGAGTTAAACAGACCACTCTTACCCAGTCCAAAGATCAGGGCTTGATCCATCACCGTTATTTATCTCACTGCCCCATCCAAGCTCAGAACCTGGCTATATGCAAATCAGTCTGTCCCTGGCCCAGTGCATCATGGGAACAGGGCAGACTAAACTACCAAGCCAATTCTTTACCAGAAAGGAGACAAGCTACCGGGGACCGGTTTCTGGCATTTCAGCCTAAACGCATCCAAAACGGTGTTGGATCTAGCCCTGATCTTTTGACTGGGTGAGAGCTTTCTGCTTAATTCAGAGACTCTGTCCCTCACCACCCCTTTTTGTAAATATTTTTGTCCACCCTAAGCGTGGAAGGGTATTCTCAGATGTGAGACCCTTGCTCATTGCACCATCAGGATTCAAGCAAACCGGGCCGAAGACGGCTGTAATGCCAGAAACCGGTCCCCGGGAGCTTGTTTCCTTCCCAGTGTAAGAATTGGCTTCTGTAGTTTGGTTTGTCCTGTTCCCATCATGCACTGGGACAGGAACAGACTAATTTGCATACAGCCAGGTTCTGAAACTGGGATGGTGCAGTGAGCTAAAAAACGGTGTTGGATCTAGCCCTGATCTTTTGACTGGGTGAGAGCTTTCTGCTTAATTCAGAGACTCTGTCCCTCACCACTCTTTTTTGTAAATATTTTTGTCCACCCTAAGCGTGGAAGGGTATTCTCAGATGTGAGACCCTTGCTCATTGCACCATCAGGATTCAAGCAAACCGGGCCGAAGACGGCTGTAATGCCAGAAACCGGTCCCCGGGAGCTTGTTTCCTTCCCAGTGTAAGAATTGGCTTCTGTAGTTTGGTTTGTCCTGTTCCCATCATGCACTGGAACAGGAACAGACTAATTTGCATACAGCCAGGTTCTGAAACTGGGATGGTGCAGTGAGCTAAAAAACGGTGTTGGATCTAGCCCTGATCTTTTGACTGGGTGAGAGCTTTCTGCTTAATTCAGAGACTCTGTCCCTCACCACCCCTTTTTGTAAATATTTTTGTCCACCCTAAGCGTGGAAGGGTATTCTCAGATGTGAGACCCTTGCTCATTGCACCATCAGGATTCAAGCAAACCGGGCCGAAGACGGCTGTAATGCCAGAAACCGGTCCCCGGGAGCTTGTTTCCTTCCCAGTGTAAGAATTGGCTTCTGTAGTTTGGTTTGTCCTGTTCCCATCATGCACTGGGACAGGAACAGACTAATTTGCATACAGCCAGGTTCTGAAACTGGGATGGTGCAGTGAGCTAAAAATCGGTGTTGGATCTAGCCCTGATCTTTTGACTGGGTGAGAGCTTTCTGCTTAATTCAGAGACTCTGCCCCTCACCACCCCTTTTTGTAAATATTTTTGTCCACCCTAAGCGTGGAAGGGTATTCTCAGATGTGAGACCCTTGCTCATTGCACCATCAGGATTCAAGCAAACCGGGCCGAAGACGGCTGTAATGCCAGAAACCGGTCCCCGGGAGCTTGTTTCCTTCCCATTGTAAGAATTGGCTTCTGTAGTTTGGTTTGTCCTGTTCCCATCATGCACTGGGACAGGAACAGACTAATTTGCATACAGCCAGGTTCTGAAACTGGGATGGTGCAGTGAGCTAAAAAACGGTGTTGGATCTAGCCCTGATCTTTTGACTGGGTGAGAGCTTTCTGCTTAATTCAGAGACTCTGTCCCTCACCACCCCTTTTTGTAAATATTTTTGTCCACCCTAAGCGTGGAAGGGTATTCTCAGATGTGAGACCCTTGCTCATTGCACCATCAGGATTCAAGCAAACCGGGCCGAAGACGGCTGTAATGCCAGAAACCGGTCCCCGGGAGCTTGTTTCCTTCCCAGTGTAAGAATTGGCTTCTGTAGTTTGGTTTGTCCTGTTCCCATCATGCACTGGGACAGGAACAGACTAATTTGCATACAGCCAGGTTCTGAAACTGGGATGGTGCAGTGAGCTAAAAAACGGTGTTGGATCTAGCCCTGATCTTTTGACTGGGTGAGAGCTTTCTGCTTAATTCAGAGACTCTGTCCCTCACCACCCCTTTTTGTAAATATTTTTGTCCACCCTAAGCGTGGAAGGGTATTCTCAGATGTGAGACCCTTGCTCATTGCACCATCAGGATTCAAGTAAACCGGGCCGAAGACGGCTGTAATGCCAGAAACCGGTCCCCGGGAGCTTGTTTCCTTCCCAGTGTAAGAATTGGCTTCTGTAGTTTGGTTTGTCCTGTTCCCATCATGCACTGGGACAGGAACAGACTAATTTGCATACAGCCAGGTTCTGAAACTGGGATGGTGCAGTGAGCTAAAAAACGGTGTTGGATCTAGCCCTGATCTTTTGACTGGGTGAGAGCTTTCTGCTTGATTCAGAGACTCTGTCCCTCACCACCCCTTTTTGTAAATATTTTTGTCCACCCTAAGCGTGGAAGGGTATTCTCAGATGTGAGACCCTTGCTCATTGCACCATCAGGATTCAAGCAAACCGGGCCGAAGACGGCTGTAATGCCAGAAACCGGTCCCCGGGAGCTTGTTTCCTTCCCAGTGTAAGAATTGGCTTCTGTAGTTTGGTTTGTCCTGTTCCCATCATGCACTGGGACAGGAACAGACTAATTTGCATACAGCCAGGTTCTGAAACTGGGATGGTGCAGTGAGCTAAAAAACGGTGTTGGATCTAGCCCTGATCTTTTGACTGGGTGAGAGCTTTCTGCTTAATTCAGAGACTCTGTCCCTCACCACTCTTTTTTGTAAATATTTTTGTCCACCCTAAGCGTGGAAGGGTATTCTCAGATGTGAGACCCTTGCTCATTGCACCATCAGGATTCAAGCAAACCGGGCCGAAGACGGCTGTAATGCCAGAAACCGGTCCCCGGGAGCTTGTTT
This sequence comes from Lissotriton vulgaris, assembly GCF_964263255.1. Lineage (NCBI taxonomy): Eukaryota > Metazoa > Chordata > Amphibia > Caudata > Salamandridae > Lissotriton > Lissotriton vulgaris. Next base: position 1,272,126,541 of record NC_141689.1, read on the forward strand.
CCTTCCCAGTGTAAGAATTGGCTTCTGTAGTTTGGTTTGTCCTGTTCCCATCATGCACTGGGACAGGAACAGACTAATTTGCATACAGCCAGGTTCTGAAACTGGGATGGTGCAGTGAGCTAAAAAACGGTGTTGGATCTAGCCCTGATCTTTTGACTGGGTGAGAGCTTTCTGCTTAATTCAGAGACTCTGTCCCTCACCACCCCTTTTTGTAAATATTTTTGTCCACCCTAAGCGTGGAAGGGTATTCTCAGATGTGAGACCCTTGCTCATTGCACCATCAGGATTCAAGCAAACCGGGCCGAAGACGGCTGTAATGCCAGAAACCGGTCCCCGGGAGCTTGTTTCCTTCCCAGTGTAAGAATTGGCTTCTGTAGTTTGGTTTGTCCTGTTCCCATCATGCACTGGGACAGGAACAGACTAATTTGCATACAGCCAGGTTCTGAAACTGGGATGGTGCAGTGAGCTAAAAAACGGTGTTGGATCTAGCCCTGATCTTTTGACTGGGTGAGAGCTTTCTGCTTAATTCAGAGACTCTGTCCCTCACCACTCCTTTTTGTAAATATTTTTGTCCACCCTAAGCGTGGAAGGGTATTCTCAGATGTGAGACCCTTGCTCATTGCACCATCAGGATTCAAGCAAACCGGGCCGAAGACGGCTGTAATGCCAGAAACCGGTCCCCGGGAGCTTGTTTCCTTCCCAGTGTAAGAATTGGCTTCTGTAGTTTGGTTTGTCCTGTTCCCATCATGCACTGGGACAGGAACAGACTAATTTGCATACAGCCAGGTTCTGAAACTGGGATGGTGCAGTGAGCTAAAAAACGGTGTTGGATCTAGCCCTGATCTTTTGACTGGGTGAGAGCTTTCTGCTTAATTCAGAGACTCTGTCCCTCACCACCCCTTTTTGTAAATATGAGCTGACCCATTGGCAGCAAGAAGGAGGACCCTCCAGGGAGGAATTTTGCAAGGAGCAGAAAGAATGCCCTTCTTTCGTGGGTATGCGGCAGCAGGCTGCAGACCAGGCCAATGGTGTTCAGGCCAAAACACATTATGTGCACTGGGAGAACGACCTCCTGTATTCAGAGCCTAAGGCTGCTGAACCTGGGTCAGCCAGTGTGCTGGTGGTACCCCAGAAGTTCAGAGCCTTCCTACTGGGTCTGGCTCACGATGTGCCTTTAGTAGGACATTTGGGGATGGACAAGACCTATGACAGGATTGTCACCCTCTTTTACTGGCCCCAAATGCACAAGAGCTCAGACGCTCACTGTAGAACCTGTCCGACTTGCCAGGCAAGTGGGAAGAGCGGAGGGAAGAACAAGGCTCCCCTCCAACCCTTCCCTGTGGTCGGTACGCCATTCCAGCGAGTGGGTATTGACATTGTTGGGCCTCTGGACCCCAAGACAGCCATGGGCAACAGGTTCATCCTGGTCTTGGTGGATCATGCCACCCGGTACCCTGAAGCCATCCCTCTGAGGACAGTGACGGCCCCCGTGGTGGGACGTGCACTGATGGGAATTTTCTCACGAGTAGGATTCCCTCTAGAGGTGGTGAGCGACAGAGGGACCAACTTCATATCTAAGTATATGAAGTCCCTTTGGCAAGAGTGTGGTGTAACGTACAAATTCACCACGCCCTACCATCCCCAAGGTAACGGGTTGGTTGAAAGGTTCAACCGAACCCTGAAAGGCATGATCATGGGCCTGGAAGGTCCAATGAGGCGTAAGTGGGACGTCCTCTTACCATGTCTGCTCTTTGCATATCGCGAGGTACCACAGAAGTCCCTAGGGTTCAGCCCCTTTGAACTGCTGTACGGTCACCCCGTGAGAGGACCACTGAGTTTGGTAAAGGAAGGCTGGGAGCGATCTCCCAGGAAACCTCCCCAGAATGTATATAGCTACATGCTGGCCTTCAGAAACCAAACCAGGCGCTTCAGACAACTTGCCGAGGCAAATCTGGAAGCAAGCCAGGAGTAGATGAAGCGGTGGTACGACCAGAATGCCACTCTGGTCGAGCTTCAGCCTGGACAGGAGGTGTATGTCCTGGCCCCAGTGGAACCCTGTGCCCTTCAGGATAAGTGGACAGGTCCATTCGAGGTTGTGGAGCGCAAGAGCCCAGTGACATACTTGGTGGACATGAAGACGGCCAGGAACCCTTTGAGGGTCCTACATGTCAACCGCCTCAAGCCCCACTTAAGAAGGTCCGAAGTGGGCATGTTTTTGGCAACTGATGATGGAATGGAGGAGGAGTCGGAGCCTCTTCCTGACCTCTTAGTGGCCTGTGAGAAAGACGGGTCAGTGGATGGAGTTAACCTCTCACCCACCCTGACCCCCGAACAACAGGAAGACTGCCGCCAGTTGCTGGGTCAGTTTCTAGACCTGTTCTCCCTGGTTCCGAGTGTCACAGATTGGTGCGTCCATGATGTGGACACTGGAGACAGCTTACCTGTGAAGCATAAGGCTTACAGAGTGACTGACAGGGTCCGGGCCTGCATCAAGGAGGAGGTCTCCAAGATGCTTGCCCTTGGGGTGGTTGAGTCTTCCAGCAGTCCTTGGTCCAGCCCCGTGGTCTTGGTCCCAAAGGCTGCTGCGCCGGGAGCCACACCCGAACTCCGGTTCTGTGGGAATACAGAGGACTCAATTCAGTCACGAAGACTGACGCGCACCCCATCCCCAGAGCTGATGAGCTCATTGATCGGCTAGGGGCTGCCCGGTTCCTCAGCACGTTTGATTTAACGTCTGGGTACTGGCAGATCGCCTTGACCGATGGGGCAAAGGAGAGGTCAGCATTCTCTACACCCGATGGGCATTTCCAGTTCCGGGTTATGCCATTCGGAATGAAGAATGCCCCTGCCACCTTTCAGAGATTGGTCAACCAGGTGCTGGCTGGGCTGGATGAGTTCAGTGCCGCCTACCTGGATGACATCGCGGTGTTCAGTGGCACCTGGCCAGAACACCTGCGACACCTCTGGGAAGTGTTGATGGCCCTGCGCAGAGCAGGCCTCACAATCAAGGCAAGCAAGTGCCAGATTGGGCAGGGTTCCGTGGTGTACTTGGGACACCAAGTGGGGAGTGGCAAGGTAGCACCCTTGCAACCCAAAATTGAGACCATCCTGGCTTGGGAACCCCCCAAGACCCAGACTGCAGTGAGAGCCTTCCTGGGGCTCACTGGGTATTACAGGAGGTTTGTCAAGGGCTATGGCACGATCGTGACCCCCTTGACAGAGCTGACTTCGAAGAAGCAGCCTAGGAATGTGATTTGGACTAACACCTGTCAGAAGGCTTTTGACACCCTGAAGACTGCCATGTGCACGGCGCCCGTGCTCCTGGCTCCTGATTTCTCCAAGGAATTCATAGTGCAAACAGACGCTTCAGAGCATGGTGTAGGGGCTCTTCTTTCACAGATGACTGAGGAGGGCTTTGACGAACCCGTAGCCTTCATAAGTAGGAGGTTACTTCCACGGGAAAGTAGGTGGAGTGCAATAGAGCGTGAAGCATTTGCTGTGGTCTGGGCGCTGAAGAAGCTAAGACCCTACTTGTTTGGGTCTCACTTCCGATTTCAGACGGACCACAGGCCCCTCAGATGGTTGATGCAAATGAGGGGTGAGAACCCGAAACTGTTGAGGTGGTCCATTTCTCTACAGAGTATGGACTTTACGGTGGAACACCGCCCTGGCACAGATCACGCCAACGCTGACGGTCTGTCCAGATTTTTCCGCCTTAGTGATGTGGAACTCCCTGGGGAAGGGTAGTTCCCCCCACATTTCAGCTGGAGGGGACACATGTTAGACCTGGCACCTTGGCGTGAGTCTCCCTTCTACTTTTTGCTGGTGTGCCTCCGATGTTTTGCTGGTTTTCCGATACTCAGGGCACTGCGTCACGGCCGACCCGTGCCGCAGTGCAAGTGCTCCCTACTGTAAATTGTACATGTGATTGGTATCCATGATTGGTTCATTGGATTTACTGTTAGTCCCTACTAAAGTGCACTCGGAGTGCCAGGGCTTGTAGATGCCAATACTGCTAGTGGGCCTGCAGCGCTGGTTGCGCCACCCACAGAAGCAGCCGTAAGTTGTGTCTGGGGACTGCCACCGCAGAACCCGCGTGCAGTCTCGTACTGTCACGCCGGCTGGGCAAGTGCACCCACTTGCCAGCCCCTGAACCTTCCCCTGACTACATATTAGTCACCCCTATGGTAGGCCTGCGGGCAGGGTGCATTGTAGGTGTAAGGTAAGACAAGCCCTGATGTGTGTGGCATGTCCTAGTAGTGACTTACAACTAAATGCATATTTCACTATTGAAGGCTACCTGTTCCCGTTAGGCCAGACTGAGCTGCTGGAATTATTACACCCTATAATCCCAGTAGGATCAGGGAGCATGGTAGAGAGTCGTGTTTAGTATGCCTGAACTCAGAATAATAAAATATTTATTTTAGTAAAGTTTATTTTAATATCCTGTGTTTGCAAATGCTACTTTTAGAAAGTTAGCATTTGCTTGCCTAACCATTTCAGCCCGCCTCTGCTGGTATGTGTATCTTACTGTCTGGGATGTGCGAGTGACAAGGCTGGGGGATGACAGGTGGTGAATGAGAAGATTACACCTTAGTGGGAGGTAGGAGTGGCTCTTGACTCTGGATCTTGCTGTGCTCTGCCACCACAATGCTGGCACCACCCTCCTGGGGAGCGACTGATGACTCAGCCGACACCTGGCCCAGGAAGGGCGAAGCCCCATCAACAAGGTACTCTGGCTGCCCCTGTCCGCACAATGCTGGCTCCACCTCCTGTGGGGCGTCTGATGCGCCTGCCCCTCACACTGAAAGCAGAAGCCGGATTGCACCCACCAGAGTACTCAAGGACTGAAAGTGGCTATGCAAAGGCCCCCCTGGCCTGCGAGAACAAAAGAAATGCAGTATAAAAGTAGGAGCCCTGCTCCTTGTAAATTAGATCCTGTTTGGGCTACAGAAGGAACTCTACCCGACGAGAAGGACCGGGAAGGACAAGGAAGAGTGCTGGCTCTTGCCTGTGTCTGGTGCCTTGCTGCAGAAGGAGAGGAAAAGGAAAGACTACAAGAAGACTTTTGCTTTGAGAAACTTTGTGCCAAACTCTGTTGAAAGATCTCCAAGGGCTTGCTGCTGAACTTGCCCCCTGACCAGCGCCCCAGGACCAGTGGGCGCTACATCCTGAAGAAAGCGACTGTGTGTGCTGCTTATCGCTGCAGTACTGACAGAGGGGTCTGGGAGTGCTGGGCAAGCCTGCCACGCTCCCCGTAACCAAGGCATCGACATCCCCCCGAGCACCGTGACCGGGGCCCAAAGCAACAGCGAGAGCAACGTGAGGTCCAGCCGCCGCTGGCCCGAGCACCGTGACCGCAACTGCGCCGGGAGCCAGAGAGCAAAGTGAAGGAGGACCCGTCCGGTCCAAGCTCCCGAATTGACTGCGCTTCGAGCCGTCAATCCACCTGCGAAGACGGACAGCCGCCCTGTGATAACCCCCCTCTGGTCGGTAGCCTGCCCGACAGCTCAGCTGTGAGCGCACAGCTGCAACCGGTACTTTGGCTGGGTACGTCCTGCACTTGGGGACCGTACTGCCACTTGCCGCCACCACACAGCCGCCGCCTCCAGGGTCGGAGCGAACGACGAGGGAAGGACCCTGCCGCCACAGAGCACCCCCGCCCCGGATGACCCGTGACCTGCCCGGCTGAGAGCCTCAGTGAACAGCGACCCCGGAAAAGCAACGCGACGTGGGACAGCTCCCCTGGAAGCTGCCCGCTCCACAAGAATTTGAAAGGTACTGTGTGGTATCCTCACGGTGCGAGCGACCTGCCACTGGAGCTCGCACCGCGCCATCTGCTCCCAACGCGAGCCGCCTCTCAAACCGAGGCTCGCACAGCTCCTGGCCCTCGAGGCCCACGCAGAGAGCGCATTGAGGCGCTACGAGACCCTGAACCTTGTCGAACCTGGGCAGAAGGCCCGAAAGATTGCTTATTGCTAAAAGAGAACTGTGGCAACCTGAACTTAAGTAACCTGGAACCGCTATTGAAAGTTTTACAACTGTATTTACAAGCCTGCTTGAAAATTATATAAAGATATATATTTTTACGAATACAGTTTGGTGTCATTGTGTGGTGAGTTGGTTGTGACGGTGTGATATTGCAAATGTTTAACCCTATGTGCCCCAAAGATTAGCCTAAGACTGCTTAAGCCACACTACCTAGAGGGTAAGCAGAGGTTGTCTGGAAGGTAACCCTCAGCCCTGACGAGGAAGAGAGAGTCCCTGCTTGTCGCTAGTGCTACACTGCGCCAACTAGAGCCTCCCCCTTCCTACACTCATAACAAGAGATGTTGCTGTCGACCTGGTGGGGGTTTGTCACCTGCCGAGGACGTACTCTGATCACAGCCCTGTCTTGCTACACTTTCGTACACCAGGCTGGGACAGCCCTCGACCGCAATGGAGACTTCGCCCTGATATCCTCCTTGATAACCTGTTTCACAATGAACTAGGGGAAGAGATTGCGGATTTCTTCACTAGGAATAAGGGATCAGTAGACTCTGTTGAGCATATATGGGAGGCATTCAAGGTCACAATCAGGGGGTATTGTATTTCCAAAGGCCATGGTGTACTACGCGCTATCCTCGCATCCATTAGCACATTAGAGAAAGAGCTGCGGGATTTAGAACTAAGGATCATGTCCAACCCCAGCCCCGACCTGCAGGCCACTTTCAGGGAGAAACTGTCACGATATGAGGAAGAGGCTGCGCGGGAAGCAAAGTTTAGGGGAAAACACTGGCAAGCCCGCAAATATTGCGAAGGGGACAGACCCGGAAAGGCACTTGCTGTGATTACACAACCACCACGAGCTCATAACACCATATTGGAACTCACCAACACCTCTGGCACTGCTATTAGGGACTCGGATGCGATCCTCGCTACCTTCGTGGCGCATTACCATTCACTCTACACCTCCACGGTGGGGCCCGATGTGTCCTATACTGACTACCTCAGCGACGTCGCACTGTGTTGGCTTAGCGACGGCGATGGAGAGTTCCTCGCAGCACCGTTCGAGCAAGACGAGGTGCGTGAGGCCATTATGTCCTTCAGGAATGGGAAAGCCCCAGGACTCGATGGCATACCAGCCGAATTCTACAAAGCTTACATAGACATTATGGCCCCTTTTCTCAGCGAGGTCTTCTCGGAATCCTTATGCGATGGGGTACTCCCCTGTTCCATGCGCGAAGTGGTGATTACATCCCTCCTTAAACCCGATAAGGACCCCAAATCCTGTAACTCCTATTGTCCGCTCTCCCTCCTTAATTGCGACGTCAAGGTACTTGCTAAGGTCTTGGCCACTCGGCTGTCGCTGTTAATGACCAGACTCGTACTGCCCGACCAATCAGGATTTGTGGCGGGTAGGTCTACCTCCCACAACCTTCGCACGCTCTTCTCCCTGCTCCGCACAGTGCACCCTGGCACACCTGTGGCGGCCATTTTCCTTGATGCAACCAAGGCATTCGACTCTGTCGAATGGCCATACCTGTTCTCTGTGCTGGCTAGTATGGGATTTCCCAAATTATTTATATCCTGGGTCCACCTGCTGTATACTTGCCCTATGGCAAGAGTACTGATCAACGGTCATCTATCTCAGCCCATCGCACTGACCAGGGGTACAAGACAGGGGTGCCCTCTCTCTCCCCTATTGTTCGCCATCGCTGTTGAGCCTCTCGCCTGTAGGCTGCGCCAACTGCATCGCGGCGGCGCAGTACAATGCTTGCAGCGCCAGATTGATGTGTCCCTCTACGCGGATGACATCACACTATATGTCAAGCATCCCGAAATAAATCTTAGTCCGTTACTTAGGGAGTTTGTTCTGTATGGCGGGATGTCTGGCATCCATATCAACTGGTCCAAGTCGCAACTCTTCCCCCTGACCGATGCGGTGACTGACTTCCCCCTTGATTACTCACTTGAGTGGTGTCGGTCTGATCTCCGCTATCTTGGGATCTCCATTTCACGAGACAGGGACGAGACCCTGCGGTCCAACTACGGGGTAGCGATAACCAAACTGATTGCTTCAGTGGACCGCTGGATCACCCTGCCACTATCCATGGCCGGGAGAGCATCGCTCATAAAAATGGTGGTACTCCCCCACTTTCTTTATCTCTTTCTGAATATACCTTACTTCCCTGGCGCTAATTTTTTCCGAACCCTGCGGTCGGAGCTGCGACGGCTCTTTTGGGGTGGCAGGAATCCCCGACTCAAGTGGTCCACCATTACCCTCCCCTATGAGAAGGGAGGTTTCGATGTCCCTGATTTCGAGGCCTACTATCAGTGTGCGCAGGCGCATTTCTCTTACCACTGGATGGCCCCTACTCCCTTTATGCCGCATGTAGCAGTGGAGGATTGGATCGTACATCCTCTCCCGCTCAATGGCTTGCTTCACTGTCCTGAATCTTCCATTACTACACCACATACGTTGGTCTCCTGCACATTGGACGCATGGCGCTGCATCACCAAGAGCTTGGCTTGTAAACTTCTCTATTCGCCCAAGTTACCGCTCACACATCACCCTGATCTTACCCTTTTGGGGGAACTGGGCTTTCGCAACCTCTGTGCAAGGCTACGAGTTTCTTGCTGGGGAGACCAATTTTCCAATGGCACCTTCAAGCCAGCGGACCTGTTCTTTGCTGAACATGGCCGCACTCCCCTCGACCTCTTCTACTATGTGCGGCTGCGGGCGGGGATGAGAGACATCCTGCTAGATTTTCCCAACGAGCCCGACACCCTACCACCGCTACACTTTTTATTGAGCTCACAGGATGGGGCCCACCTGGTCTCCGGCCTTTATCGTCAACTCAGGGGAGCTGCCCCGGTACCAGAGTCCAATGTTCGGCTGCGCTGGTGTACCGAACTCGCTCTCGACATATCAGATGAGCAGTGGCATCGCTGCTGCGCGCTCACCTCTCGCATTTCTGCCAGCAGCAGATTAAAGATCATTCATTATAAATACTTGCAGCGAGTGTATTACACGCCGGTGAGGAAACGGCGATTCGGCCTGGCGGATGATGACCGCTGTGAACGCTGCCATGTCGCTTGTGCCGACTTTCTTCACTTGGCGTGGGCGTGCCCTCAGGTGGCGGACTACTGGCAACAAGTGTTGGATGCTCTTGTGGAGATGGTTGAGGAGCCCATGCCCTTTGACCCACTGGTGGCCCTACTTGGGGACTCTGTCCGTTTTCCCAGATCCTGCCGGAAATTTGTTGATGAAATTAGATGGGGACGGGGCAGAGCGCCCAAATTTAAGGATTGGCTGGGCGATTTAACTTACTGCCAAGACCAACATGCGACATTTGCTGAACTGTTGCCCATTTCGAGTCGCCCCGGCGACATTTGGGACCCACTGGTGCGGTATCTACTCGCACGCTCAGATGATGCGAACTCGGCGGGTGACCAACCCATCATAGATTAGCGCACTGCTCTAATACTGGACCTGGCTGGGGATCCTGTTTCTGCGTGCATGCCTCCTCCTTGTACTATCCGGATGGGGTCCCGCCCTAGATTTGACCACTGTACACTTACTGGCCTCCCCCCACCCCCGGACTCCATGCGACGCCTGCACCATGGCTCTACTCCCTTAGATTACCACTACTCTTCCTTACTTGCACGCAGTTTCATCTGTGCCCTACCGGCAATATGTCGCGACACCCACTGATGGCTGACTCTCTAGGGCTCCGCACCTGACCTAGCTTCTGGCTTATAGAGGCCCTCTTGCTGGGACGATTGTGACTTGCACACACTCTTATGCACACCTCCGCTCACATAGTGTGCCACACCTACTCACTGCTGCTTAACTTACCATGTAGCATGACTTGCCTCTTAGTTACCACATAGTTGGGTTGTTTTGTTCAGTTGTTTTAAACACCATAAACGGAGAGGGAAGAGCTTTCTTCTTTCTCCAATAGAAAACGCTGTTCTGCTGCTGTTCATCCTCTTTTACTAAGCTGCATCGGTGGCGCTCCCCCACTTCATTCCTCCCATGTGATGCCGCCGGGCCTCAGCCAAGGCTGTGTTCATTTCCGTTTCTTATTGCTGCCGGCCCCCAGGTTGTGGGCACGACAAGCTGTGTGACATGTCTCCAAATACACAATAAAGCAGAGTTGAACTCCAAAAAAAAAAAAAAAAAGAATGGGCTGTACTAGTGCAGTTTTCCAGATAGATAGATAGGTGCTGGTGCTTAAGGAAGCGTTCCAGATCTGGTTTAGTGAGGGGTTCAGTGACAGAGTGAGTGAGGTAAAAAACTTAGCCGGACACGGATAATTTGGAGATCCAGATTTGACTTTGACAAGTTGTTTAAGGGAGGCTTCAGAGCTCAATCGGTGAAATTTACACCAGATGTCTGAGCAGTGAGGTTTAGGTGGGGGCGGGGTAGGGTTTTTTGTTGGGATAAATGCAGAGTATATTGCCTTGATTTTATCCTGAAAGAAGCTGTAGAGGTCCTCACACACGGCTGCAGAAGGTGCAATAGTGCATTTCAAGGCCTCTGGCTTGATAAATCCTTGGACAATACTAAAAACTTTGGTAGAATTGTCAGAGGCAATAATTTAATCAGCCATAAAGTCCCTAATAGAATTTAAGTTTTTTAAATTGTTTTAATGCTGCTTTGTAGGCGCTCTTAGTCTCAGTGTCAAATGTTTTCCACCATGTCCGTTCCAACTTTTTACAGAGACTTTTCTCTTTGCAGAGTTTATCTGTAAATCAGAGGTGGATGGTTTGGTTCTAATCATTTTCGTATTTCTAATTGGACCACTTTGTCAAGAGCTGTGGTAATCCAGCCATTGAAAGAGGAAGCATCACGGCTAGGATCCCCTGTAAGCAGCAGAGGGGTGTTTGAAAGTACTGGTCCCATAGATTCTAGTGAAACTGTCCTCCAATTCCTTTTATCTTCATATTTGGCTTTCATTGGATCTCTGCGGCTTGGACCAGTGAGAGTGAATGGTATTAGGCGGTGATCTGACCATGTGAGGGGGTTAGGATCTGCCACCTTCAGAGTTGGGACATTGGTTAAGATCGGGTCAAGTAGATGACTAGCTTTGTGAGTGGGAAGAGCAACCCTTTGGGTAAGGTTTAATCCCATTGGAGAGTCTGATAGCTGAGAGGCTAAGGACAGTTATCATTGTCCATGTGGACATTAAAGTCACCCAGGACAATGAACTTTGCGTGTCTCAGTGGAAGATCAGCGATCAAATCGCACATCTGCAACAGCTCAGAGTCTGGGGGCCTGTAGACCAGTAGTCCTGCCACAGTGAAGGGGGGGAGATTGTAATACTGAAGGACATTGCTTCAATTCGTCTGGTCTGATTAATTCTTTTGTATGAGATCTCCCAGTGGTCTCTTAGGATCACAGCAAGCCCCCCCCTTCTGCTGCCCATCTGGTTAGCTGTGATTATTTTATAGCCTTCTGGAATGGCCAGCAGTATATCAGTGTTGGAGCATTCCCTCAACCATGTTTCAGTAAGAAACATGAGGTCAAGAGTTTTTGATTCAAGTGTTAGCCAGATGTTATCTCTGTGCTTGGGGAGAGATCAACAATTGATTAGACATGCATTGATAATGGTCCCATCGGCTGGTGTCCGTGATTTAAACAATGTTTCTGTACTGATGCCATTAGGTCTGCAACCTTGGGCCTGTCCTTTACTAAGAGTAAACATGCATGCCTTGCAATCTCCCTCTTAGCCATCACCACCTAGTTTAATGGTACTTGGATCAAGGCTTGTTGGCAGGTTGCAACCTCCCATGGACAGCTCAAGCAGTTATGCCTGGACCTGAATGTTTTTGTAATACAGTCGAGACAGGCAGCGCTGCTGGCACTGGACGCGAGCCGGATGCAGACAGGTGCTGACGGGCTTACCTTTGATGCGCCGCTGTCCCATCCGCTTTAAAAGGGAAGAGCCTGTTACAAGAGGACCACCCACCATGGCATCAGAGAGCAGCTGAGCTGTGTGTTGCTGCCAACCCCGCTCTCCACACAATCAGCAGCCTGTCGCGGTGGCCAGAGCGAGTGGCAGTAAGAGAGTACAAAATGTGCAAAGTACAATACAGGCTAAAAGAATTTAAAAACACAGTTTGAAAAATAGAATGCTTTGCCCCCCAAGAAATTCCCCACAGTCGGTTGCCACGAAGCAGTCCTACCATGAATCGCGTAAATACACCAGAGAAGCTATAATACATCCCTTCCTCATATCTGACCATGCCAGATTATCCGTCTCCTTGGAGTGGAGCAACCCTGTGCCCAAATTTAGGCAATGGTTCTTCCCGAATGCATTCGTCCTTGACAAAACACTGCAGGATACACTAAGAATAAACATCAGGGAATACTTCCAACTAAACAACCCTCAAGATACCTCACTTACTAACAACTGGGACGCATTCAATGCGATAGTGAGGGGTCAATGTTTGACCTTGATTGCCCCCCTTAACAAATAGAGAACCACAGAACGGCTGACACTAGAAGGGGAATTGAGAACCATAGAACAAGCCCATAAACCTAACCCCTCTCTAACCCTCCAAAGTAAGGTCACAGCTGTGAAAGGGAAACTAAATGCGATTTATTTTAATAGGGCTGAACTAACACTACTAGGCCTCAGGCAGAAATCTTATAAGCACAGCAACAAGGTCAGATTGCATCTAGCATGACAATTAAGAAACAGAAGAGAGAAAGATTATATTGGAGACATAAAAGAGCTCTCATGAGCCCCAATGCAGGAAGACCTAGGAAAAGCTCAAATATTCAAGGAATTTTATACTTCATTTTACTCTGCAGACCAACCCAACACACAGACACAACTAGACTATCTTAGCTCTGTAGATCTTACACAAGTCACACCAGCCCAGAATGAACAACTGGGAGAACCAATAACCAATGAGGAAGTATGTCAGGCAATAGGGACCTTGAAACTACACAAATCCCCAGGCCAAGACAGCATGACAACCCAATTTTACAAAAACTTAAGCGCAGAGTTAATCTCCCACTTGACCAATCTCTTTAATCATATTGTGGGCACCAAGCTGGTAACTCATATCATTCCTGAAACCCTTATCACAGTAATACCTAAACAAGGGAAAAATCCACAACATTGCAGTTACTATCATCCCATAGCACTCCTCAATTTAGATGCCAAATTATACTCCAATGTACTGGCCACCCGAATAGAGAACCTGGTGCCGGGCTTGATTCACCCAGACTGATCCGGCTTCATCAAGGGCAGACAAACACACAACAATGTACGAAGAGTAATCCACTTAAGAGAGAAGTCTACCAAAACCAGATTCCCGCAGTACTGCTTGGTGTAGACGCCAGGAAGGCATTTGAACGAGTGGATTGGTCATTTTTTTTCCATGCCCTCCAGAGATATGGCTAATGCAAAACGTTTATAGCTATGATTTGGGCTAACTTTTAAGGGTGGGCGGAATTTGCGTAGTCGCACTACACAAAGCTCCGCGAAACTGTAAAAAAATCTTCACGAGCACGCAGATTTCCGCAAACATGTGAAATTGCTTGTTCCACCCATTGCTTTCTTCCAGTTCGTGAATGCTGTTTGCGTGCTCGGGGAGAAATATCTTGTGAACACGCATTTTGAAAGCACGAACAAGCAAAAAATTCTGCAAAGCTGCGGATTGCGGAATTTTGGGCAATTCCGCATTCTCCGCAGAACGGGAAATTACCCAAATTCCGTAAATTTTGCAAGCGGAATGGAATTTACCACCCAGGCCTAATAATTTTGCCTCTCCCAGTGTCGGAATACTGATCAATGGGATGAGTTTGGACTTTTTTTTGCTGACTAGGTGGACAAGACAAGAGTGCCCGCTCTCCCCACTCCTTTTCGGGCGTAGTATTGAACCCTTAGCCACAAAGATAAGAGAGAACCCAACAATCAGGGGTATTAAATTTGGCCTCAATGATCACAAGATCTCGCTGTTTGCTGATGACATCTTACTGACACTTAATGACCTGCAGTGATCCCTGAGAGCACTTCAGGAGAAGCTGAGACGTTTCGAAGTGGTGGCAGGTCTCCACATCAACTTACCCAAGCATTTTCTCCTTAACCTAACATTGTCAGAAGCTGAATTGGGAGCACTAGTGGCTACAACTCCATTCCAGTGGGCAAAAAAGGAACTAACATACCTAGGTAAAAACTGAACCCCACGATCTCAGGGCTGTTTGCAGCTAACTACCCACCTCTCCTACATCACTTAAAAGGCAATCTCAAGAGAAGGTCACCAATTTACCTGTCCTGGCTGGGCAGAATACACGCCATTAATATGGTTGTACTACAAACATTTCTACATCTGTATTAGAGATTGCACTGGACAGGGAATACCTACAGGGTGTCCACACATTCCTAAAAATATATATTTGGCAAAATAAAAAGCCTTGTCTTCCCTTTAATCTCCTCCGGAAATCAAAGGATGAGGGAGGATGGGTGTTTTCTTGACCTGGTTCTCTACTGTAAAGCGGCCCAGCTATGAGTAATCACAGAATGGTCGCAATCTGAGTCGGACAAATACTGGCTACACATGGACAGGGCTATAACAGAAAGGGAAACCAAAATTAGACCACCCCTCTAATGCCTACATAAGTAACCCCAAGAGAACAAGCCTGAAAGCCTGGGATGACTTACTAAGACAGATTGCATGGACAATGTTTCCCTTTCCGTTTACCCCCAGACACCACTATCTGGTTTTTCAGCCAGCATTATAGTCAGGGCCCTTTGATGTATGGGGGGAGTGGACATCTAACCTTAGCAGACATTTTTCACAACTGAAAACTGCCAATGCAACTTCCACCTTCTGAACACAGAATATTTTCACTACCTTCAGCTATGTCATTGGGTTCTACAACCCGAGATTCGAGAAGGTGGACCAGAGATCTGACACCACTAGAACACTTCGTGAAGGGGCTGGGACTATAAAGGAGGCCATATCCTTTCTTTATTCTCTTCTGTTGCACACACTATCCTCCAGGTGACCATGCCACCTCCAATTCTGGGAACGCCCACTGGGTCATGACATCACGGATGCACAATGGAAGGCTCTATGGAAAGATATAAGGCAGCACAATCACTCCCTAGGGCAACATGACGCCCACTATAAGATACGTTATGACTGCTACCTATACCCCACCAAATTATAAAAGATATTTCCCAACACATCAGACCTCTGATGGAGAAGGTGTGGGATACTAGACAATTTTCGCCACATATGGTGGGATTGTCTGAAAATTCGTCCCTTTGGACTGAAATCCTAGCCCAAATTAAAGAGATTCTGGGTTATCCTATACCAGACACCCCTGATGATTTCGCGCTTCTAGGCCTGCAAGATACATGTCTGAAATATCAAACTATGGCAGACCATTCCATAATGTGGCTCTGCCTTGGGGCAGCTAAGGCGGGCGATTCCCACAGCCTGGAAGAAGAAAGATGCCCCAGCCCTGACAGAATAGCATGCATGACTGTGGCAAGTATTTATTATGGAGCGAATGAGCGACATTTTTAGAGACAACTTTTAAACTTTGAATATGCTTGGGGCACCATGATCAGTTATCTATCTAGAGGACTGCCACTGATCACCTGTCCCTAAAGGGTGAGAGCATTGCACCTCTTCTAGTTCTAACCAGTAAAACCTCCTCCACTAAAGCACAAATTACCCACCCCCAGCCCCACATCACCCATATCTCATGGTCTGCCCTGTTTCTTTGTTTTTAAACTTTGTTTTCTTTCTTTCCCTTGCTCACCTTTTCTCCCAATAGCTGTATTGCACTACCAAAATATTTTTCTAATTAGATTTTAGTTAACAGGAGGGGGAGGGATGGGGGAGGAAGGGAGGGTTCAGTCTGTGGGGGGGATGTAGAAGACATATTTCATAAGCATCCTGGTAATACTTGAACAGGTATTCAAGGAAGAGAATACCCAGAGGGACCGAGAAACACGGTACAAGGATATAGATACAAGGTAGGTATAAAGGATGACTCTGATTTAATGAATTAACATGCTTTGGGGCACATGCATCATTGTTTTTTTGCAGTCACAAAGAGGCAGATGTGCAGAATCTGCCTCTTTGCGACCACAATTTTTGCAGCTATTTACTTAAATAGCGATTTTTGCATTTGGGATGCATTATTCCAAATGCAAAAATCGCTATTTAAGTAATTGCAAAATTTGCGATTACTTAAATTGCAATTCCATTTAGGGATCGCAAATTGCAATTCCCTAAATGCAATGCAACAAAAAAAGAAAATTGCGATTTCGCTTTTAAGAAACACAAATTACCATCAACTTAATGTTGATGGAAATTTGCAAAAACTTTGAAAAATGCACAAAAATGCACTTGGGGCATGTGTGTGTGCAACATGATTTTTAATTGCACTTTTATGGGTGCAGCAGGGTGTCCTTTTGGCACCTATTTGATACTCACAAATTGCGCATGCAATTTTCATTGATTCCTATGGCCTCTAGGCCCATAGGAATGATTGGGAAGGCATTCCCTAATTGCGATTCGCAATTTGCGAGTCGCAAATAAGGAATGTGAAGGAATCTCATATTATTTTGCATAAGGAATTGCGATTCCTAAATTGCGATTTCTTAAAATTGCAATTTAGGAATCGCAATTCCTAAGTTTGATACATGTGGCCCCTACTGCTTTGAAAAATCAATAAAAAGAATTTCTAAATAAAAAAATCTCATTATAGGTCCATTTTGCTGTGAGTATATTGGCTGGCATTGGAAAATCTGCCCTACATCTCCACACCAAAAATGTAATTAACTTGAAGCGAGGCCCTATGTGTTATTTTCCTACTTCATGACAATCAGCAGTTAAGGGAGTCACTAAAATCTACCCTGAAAGAGGCAATATTTTTAGGATCTGGTAGCATATAGTTGGTTGGAGCTTCTTTAAGGAATACAATGCATATCCTCCATACCAGTACTTTTGACTAGGTTAAAAAAAATCCAATCCCAAAACTTTTTCTATATGTTCAAGAACACAGAATTACTGTCTGTTTAAAAATTGTGTTTCTGATCGGCAGAGGTATGCACCCTGTCCAAGTAGAAACCACAATTCCTGTCCAGGTAAGTCTTAACACAACCAAAATTATTCTTTGCTCCCCCTCTGGTAGCTTGCGTAGAGCAATCAGGCTTACCTTAATAGGCAATGTGTAAGGTATTCGTAGAACACTTAAACAGTAAAACTGCGAAAGCACCACAAAAGTATTCCTCAACGGTTTAGAAAACGACGAATAATGTTATAAATAAAACAAGAACAAAAGAACAAAAATCCATTGTGTAGAAGTTGTGATATGATTTTTTAAAGATTAAGGGCCAGATGTAGGTATCCAAATACCGGTCGGAAACGGCCAAAAACACCGATTTTCGGCCGTTTCCGATCGGTATTTGGATATTGAGATGTAGGGGCATGTTAAATTACAGAATCGGTAATTTTACCGAATTTGTAATTTTTCCGATTTGGTAAAATACCGAATTGGTAAAATTACTTATTCTGTAATTCAACATGTAGGTAGCACTGTAATCAGTGCTACAAGGGTTTAAGAATTCATAATTTACCACCAACTAGAAGTTGGTGGTAAATAATGAAAACCCTTCAAAAAGAATTTTTTTTGCTTTAAAAACGTGCCATGTTGCAGACATACATGCCCTAAGGGTATGTATGTCAGCAACATGTGCACCTATGCACTATTGAGGGGTGCAACAGGGTGTCAAAGTGACACCCTGCCCCCCTTGCAAATTCGGTAATTTTACCGAATCAGTATTTACCGATTCGGTAATTAGCATTGATTCCTATGGGCCTCAAGGCCCATAGGAATCAATGGCAATTACCGAATCGGTAAATATCGATTCGGTAATTACCGAATCATTCCGATTCGGTAATTTTAAAAGTGAAATTACCTACATCCCATTTACCTACTCTTAAATACCGAATCGGTATGATTCGGTATTTAAGAGTAGGTAAATCGAGATTACCTACATCTGTCCCTAAATGCAAAAAAAGCACTTAGAAGCAGTAAGCGTCGGACTGGGATAAAGTCAAGCATTCAAACCAATTGCGATGGAATGCTGACTGGATAGAGGTACCCATTTACACCAGCTGAACAAAAGTTCATTGATCCTTACTTTGCATCAACAAAGATGTGGGGTGCAGCCAAGTGATGCGTGAGTGATCCCCATGCAGTTGGGGTGATGCACCGGATTTGTCCACGTATCGGAGGCAATCAACAGTTCCATGAGCAATGTTCTGTTTTTGAGGTATGGCTCTTTCAAATGTGATGAGCCTAGTTTGCGCTGTAGAAGCGATGTGTTGATCTTCCCCACACAGTGACAGCAATGCATTGGTTCCCGAAGAGGCGGTCCCGGATACAATGTGGTAGTTTTGAAAGTGATGCACCGTTCCTGATCCAGCAACAGTAGCAATGCGCTGATTCTGCTCTCACAGCAGAGGTTGCGTCGGTTCTGCTGGAGCAAAACAGCTAAGTATATTTCCAATGGTCCAGAACTGGAGTCTCACCACTTGGCTGGACAGACTTTCAAGCAGTAGAGTCCAAGTGTTAAAGCAGGAGTGTTGTAAGTGTTTTGAGTCCCTGAGACTAAATACAGAAGGAAAACCAGCAAATCCTTTGAGTCATCCTGGGTTCAAGTAATGCAGGTCCAATCATTCTCGCCCAGGCAAGAAAGAGCAGCAGGCAGCAGGGAAACACAGAAAGGCAGGAGTTCAGCAAACATAAGTCCATCAGTGTGGCAGTCCTTGAGTAGCACAGCAGTCCCTCTTCTTCCTGGCAGAGAAGTCACAGGTCCAGATGTGTACTGAAGTTATTGTGTCAGGGGTCCAGTATTCATACCTAGTTGTTCATTCATTCATTCATTCATTCATTCATTCATTCATTCATTCATTCATTCATTCATTCCATTCATTATCTTTATTCGGTCTGTTAAAAAAATAGACCTTAAAAGTACTTAGAAATATTGTACATAACCGTAATTTAAAAATAATCTATACATATGAACAGTTTATAAAGATATATACTCACAAACAGCTTTAAAATTCCACAGTGCATAATATGTGACTTGGTATAATTAGCTTTTAAGTACAGGTTTTGCATAAACGAAGCAAAGCAGTCCACCTGATGTCTAAGCGTATTTGGAGTGAGGGCTATCAATATCGCGGAGTCGGCATACAACAGCGCAGGACTTGGGGAACGTGCAATTCTGGGCACGTCTAGATGGGAGGAGGATAAATAAACGTTTAAATCATTAATGTACAAAATAAATAATAAAGGTGCCAATATACACCCCTGCCTCACACCATTCTTCAATGGAAAATCTGGATAGAGCTCACCATAGGAATTTATGCAAAATATAGCTGAAAGTTATAAAGTAGGGATTAAAAAAAGTTTACAAAAGGGGTGTTCAAGCTTATTTCCAGCAGCATTAGCCAAAGTTTAGTTCTGTCCACAGAATCAAAGGCAAAGGACAGATCCATAAAAGCCAAGTAAATAGGGGCATGCCTGGCCTAGGTATATCTAGAAATTATCAGGGCCAGGTTCAAACATTGTTCATTAGTTGCTCATTTCGGACGTAAACCAAATTGAAAGGGGGATGAGTATGTCCTCATCAGCTGCCAATTTGATCAAATGGTCATAGATGATTCTTTTGATGACTTTAATGGTGCTGTTGATGAGGGAAATAGGTTGATAGCCCTTTAGTGACATACAATCTGTTTTTTTTAAATATATATGAACAATTGTAGTGGTGGTCCATAAAGAAGGAATATTAACTGATAAACAGGTATTAATTGTATTAGTGATAAGAGTTCCGCATGTCTCAGGCAAGGATTTCAGCCGTTCCATAGGTACCCCATCTGGGCTTAACGTTTTTCCACCCTTGCCATGGTGGATGGCCGACTCCACTTCCTGCAACATTAATCAAATTGGAGGGGAGTGCAACAAACTATTACACAGAACAGCTGGCCTTAATTGGAGCGTCCACAAAGTGTTAGATAGGAGCAGAGTGGGTAACCCAGTCCACGCCCCAAATTTTATTTTGCAAAAGAGGGTTGGCAGGGGAATTCCTAGATCGAATTTGTTTTACTAAGGTTCAGAAAATGTTACAGTCCTTTCCTCTGGAGGCAAGATCCAAAAGCGCCCAATCATGTATGTATAATTCCATCTTCTTGTTTGTGAGTGCAGTTTTATATTTAGTATGTATCAGGGAGATTTCACTCCTTAACCTGGGGCATGCATTTAGTACTTTCCTCCACTTTAGATTTGCTTGGGAACAGGCCCCATTAATCCATCTCGGATCCTAGTTCGATCTGCAAATTGGCTTTAAACCTTTCGCTGCTAGGCCTCCCCCCTGCTCAACCTTTTTTTGTCTATTTAGTGTAATTCGAGCTTAGGCCTCTGTAAAATTGTATCCACATAAGGTATCCATGCCAAATTTGCATCCTTTTTCCTCCAACATCATGGGGATTTTAAAGGTACCTGGGGTTTGTTGATATCCCTGGAGGGGACCTAGAAATGAGTCAAAATACAGGTAAATGTTTTTTTTCGGGGGGGGGGAGAGTGCTGCACAAGAAAGCACCTGGTCTTTTCCCTGCAAACGGTATCAACCAAGTATTTCTGGTGCTGAAATCACCATCTTCACAGCTTTCAGGAACAGGCAGACGTTTGTAGAACAAAAACCATTGTGTACACAGTTTTGGCATTTTACTGGGACATAGCCTATTTTTGCTACTTTTTGGCTCACTTCTTTCCAATTAGTGGTAGAAATGGTTGTGAAAGCAATAATGGCTCTTGCAAAGTTATACATTCCAAAAAAGTAGACAACATTTTGATTTAAGCAAGGGGTCATTTGTGTAGATCCTTCAAGTTTTTTTTGTAGAAACTAACAGTTAAAAATAAGAAAAATTGAAAATGATTTGTAGAAAATAGCCATTTGTGGAAACGTTTTCACCTATAACTTTCTCAAGTATGACAGATTTTTTAAAGAAATATAGTGTTACATCCAATAGACCCTTCAGTTTGTGGGGATATATAGGGCTTGTAGGCTCACCAAGAACCCGAGGAACTCAGAGCCAAGAACTGAGCTGCGTTTTGCAATGTTTTTTTATTGTGTACCGGGTATATCACTATTTATTTGGTAAGATATAAAGAGTGAAAAATAGGTATCAAGGAAACCAATTTATTTCTGAAATGGGAAAATGAGTCTAGAAGCATTATCCATTTGCAATTCTCCAAAATTGTGGCTACCCATACTAGCATGTGAATTATAGGACATTTTTCAAAGTGGCATCCGTTTTACACATTGTCTTACATTTTGAAGACAGAAATGCATAGAAAGTCAATAGGTAATAACAGTTTCTCTACAAGTCTGTGTTCCCCTAAGTCTCCCGATAAAAATTGTACCTCACTTATGTGAGTAGGTGTAGTGCTCGTGACAGAAAACTGGCCAAAACGCAGCGCTGACACAACATTTTTACAAGGAAAACTGACCGTTTTGTTCAAAGTGCCTAGCTGTGGATTTTGAACCCTAGCTCTTCCAGAACCTAGGGAAATGTGGCAAACATTTGTTTTAACTAGACACACAGGGAAATCTAGGAGGGGTGACTTGTGTGTCTCTCACCAGGTTCTGTTACTCAGAATCCCTTGCAAACCTCAAACTTTGCAAAAACACACATTTTCCTTAGATTTCTGTGATGGAAAGTTCTGGAATCTGTTTGGATCCACACAATTCCACCCACCCCGCATTCCAAAAAGCTGTCTGATAACAATGGTACCTTGCTTGTGTGGGTAGGTCTAGTGCCCACCCAGGAAAAAGCCAAAATGCAACTTGAACACAACACATTTTTACAGTGAAAACTGACCATTTCTTTTCAAAGTGCCTAGCTGTGGATTTTGAACCCTAGCTCTGCCGGCACCCAAGGAAACTTAGCAAACCTATACATTTTTTAAAACTAGACACCAGGGAAATCCAGGAGGGGTTGACTTTTGTGGCTCTCACCAGGTTCTGTTACTCAGAATCCCTTGCAAACGTAAAACTGTAGTAAAAAAAACACATTTTCCTCACATTTCTGTGATGGAAAGTTCTGGAATCTGCGTCGATCGACAAACTTTCACCCACCCCGAATTCCCAAAACTCTGTTGATAAAAATGTTATCTCACTTGTATTGGTAGGCTAAGTGCCCGCAACAGGAAATGGCCCAAAATACAACGTGGACACACCACATTTTTACAGTAAAAACTGTGGATTTTGAACCCTAGCTCTTCCAGTACCTAGGGAAACCTGTCAAACCTATACATTTCTTTTACCTAGACACCCAGGGAAATCCAGGAGGGGGTGACTTGTGTGGCTCTCACCAGGTCTGTTACTTAGAATATCTTGCAAACCTCACACTTTGCAAAAAAACACATTTTCCTTTCATTTCTGTGATGGAAAGTTCTGGAATCTGTGTGGATCCACACAATTCCGCCCACCCCGCATTCCCCAAAGCTGTCTGATACCAATGGTACCTCGCTTGTGTGGGTAGGTCTAGTGCCCGCCCAGGAAAAAGCCAAAACGCAACATGGACACACCACATTTTTACAGTAAAAACTGACCCTTTTTTGCCAAGTGCCTAGCTATGGATTTTGAACCCTAGCTTTGCCAGCACCTAGGGAAACCTAGAACACCTATACATTTTTGAAAACTAGACACCCAGGGGAATTTAGGATGGGGTGACATGTGTGGCACTCACCGTGGGTCTACAAACCTCCACCCACCCCACATTCTCCAAAGTCTCACAATAAAAATGGTACATCACTTGTGTGGGGTTGGCCAAATGCCGCCGGCTGGGAAGGACCCAAAAATTATTGTGGAGACATCAAAATGACCTGGTTTTGCAAGGGGTATCTTATAATATTAATAATAATAATTCACATTTGTAAAGCACGAACAATCACCCGTTAGGGTCTCTAGGTGCTGGGGGCCGTCGGGAAGATTAAGCAAGCTATTGCCCAGAGTCACATGGTGCTGAGCTAATCTGCTGCCGGTGATCGAACCATGATCCCCAGATTCCGAAGTCAGTCACCCTGGCCGCGGCGCCACACCTCTTATGGAATGCTGGTGGGTGGGAATTTTCTGTAAGCAATTTGTGTTTTCACTGTAAAAACGAGGTGTGTCCACAATGTGTTTTGGTCCATTTCCTGTAGCCGTCACTAGTGCTACCCACACAAGTGAGGTACTATTTTTATTGGAAGACTTTGGGGAATGCAGAATCGATGGAATATTGTGGATCCACACAGATTCCCAAACTTTTCATCACAGAAAAGTGAGTAAAATGTGTTTTATTTCAACGTTTGAGGTTTGCAAGGGATTCTGGATAACAGAACCTGGTGAGAGCCTCACATATCAACCCCTCCTGGATTCCCCTGGGTGACTAGCTTTAAATCATAGGTTTCCTTAAGTGCTGACAGAGCAAGGGTCCAAAAGTCTCTGCTAGGCACATGACAAAAAAGGGTCAGTTTTTACCGGAAAAATGTGATGTGTCCACATTGCTTGTGGGCTATTTCCTGACGCAGGTACTAGGCTTAAGCACAGAAGTGAGGTACCATTTTTATTGTGAAAATTATTTGGGGACTGCTGGGTGGGTGGAAGTTTGTGGACCCACGCAGATTCTGGATGCTTCCATCACCAAAATGTGGGGGAAATATATATTTTTTATAAAATGTTGCGTTTGCAAGGGATTCTAGGTAACACATTCTGGTGATAGCCACACAAGTCTTCACATCCTGGATTCGCCTGGGTGTCTAGTTTTAAAGAATGTATAGGTTTGCTAGGTTTCCTTAGGTGCCGGCAGAGCTAGGGTTCAAAATCCACAGCTAGGCACTTTGCAAAAAAATGGTCAGTTTTCACTGGAAAAAAGTGATGTGGTCATGTTGCATTTTGAGCCATTTCCTGTAGCTGGCACTAGGCCAACCAGCACAAGTAAAGGACCATTTTTATCAGGAGACTTGGGCGAATATTGGGTTGGTGGACGCTTGATGCTCCACTTAGATTCCAGAACCATCTATCACAGAAATGTGAAGAAAATGTAGACTTTTTTCACTACGTTTGAGGCTTACAAGGGATTCTGGGTAACAGAACCTGGTGAGCGGCACGCAAGTTGTCCCATTCTGGATTCCCCTATTGTCTAGTTTTCAAAAATGTACAGGTTTGCTAGGTTTCCCTAGGTTCTGGCTGCGCTAGGGCCCAAACAGCTAGGCACTTTGCTAAAAAAATGGGCAGTGCCTAGTGGGCTTTCTTCAGCCTGGGAAGGCATATCAGGGGTTATTGGCCTGATATGCCCCCAAGGGTGGCAGAAAGACTCTGGCTATATTTTGGAGGGGTTGGGGCATTCCGGCAGCCCCCACCACTACGTTTAAAAAAGTCAGCGTAACCCCTGGCACCTAGGGGGCTCTCTGCCCCGTTGGTGAGGGGGGCAGATCAAGGGCTATTGTCCCCATCTGCCTCCTGGGGGGGTATAAAGGCTGTGGCAGTTTTTTTGGGGTGGGGGCGTTGGCATGCCCATCCTGTGCATCCCCCATACCCTACATTTTAAACAAAGCGTAATCCATGGTGCCTAGTGGAATTCTGCCCCCCCGGGGTCAGATCAGGGGCCACTGTTCCATATGCTTCCTGGGGGGTCAGAAAGACTGTTGTATTTTTTTGGGGGTGGGGGCACTGGCATACTTATTCTGGGCAGCCCCTAACCCTAAACCGTAAAAAAAAATCGCTGGTGCCTAGTGGCTTTACTGACCACCCTGGGTGGCAGATAAGGGGTTATTGCCCAAGATGCATCCCGGGGGGTAAAATGACTGTGGCAATTCTTTTGGGATGGGGCACTGGCATGCCTATTCTGTGCAGCCCCCACCCCTAAATATAAAAAAATAAGAATAATCCTTGCTGCCCTAGTGGGCTTTCTGCCCCCCCCCCCGAGGCAGTTTAGGGGCTACTTCCCCCTATCTGCCTCCTGGAGGGGCAGAACGACTGTGGCCTTTTCTTGGGGTGTTGGGGGCATTGGCATACCCATTCTAGGCAGCCCCCAGCCCTGAACTTTAAAAATCAAATCCCTGGTACCGAGTGGGCTTTCTGCCCTCCGGGGGGGCGGAAAAGGGGTTATTTTTCCGTTCTGCCTCCTGGTGGGGCTCTAAGGCTGTGTCATTTTTGGGGGAAGGGTGTGGCCTTTGGCATGCCCATTCGGGGCAGCCACCACCCCTGAATTTTGTGGAAAAATTCCTGGTGCCTAGTGGGCTTTCTGCCTCCATGGGGGAGTTAAGGGGCTATTGCCCCATCTGCTTACCAGGGGTCAGACAGACTGTGGCAATTTTTTTTGGGTGGGGGCATTAGAAAGCCCATTCTGGGCAGCCCCCTGGTGTCTAGGGTGCTGTCTGCCCCCCGGGAGCAAATATCAGGCTACTGTGCCCCCATCTGCCCTCTAACTATGCTGGTTTTTGTGTTTGGAGCAAAGTCCCTTGCCCAAGGGGCTGCTCCTCCCTCCCTGGTGCCTAGTGAGTGTATCCCTGCTTGAGAGATTCTCCCCTTTCCAACATTACCTTTCCCATGTAATTCGGTGCTCAGGGGCTTTGATAGCCCAAAGAGCACCGAAACAGTGAAACTGAAACTAAGTTTCAGTTTCATTTTCAATGTAATAACATCAGCGCACCATTCGCTCGATTGTCATTACATTGAAACAAAAAAAGCAGCAGGAGGTTGGGGAAGCTCCTCCTGCAGCAAAGGCTCTGGCTGCAGCAGAGGGATTTTGTGCACCTGTGCGCATGAAGGATTGGAGCACTGGTGCTCATGACGGAACAATTCCGACATGAGCACTGAAGGCATTACCATGAACTCCCTGATTGTGCACATTGTACTGTTATAATGAAAAACCATTGAGTCTTGTTGGCTCTCCGCTAAAAAAAGAGGGAATATTAATAGATGTGACTTAAGTATGGCTGCTAGTGAGTCTTTAAGCTTTTCCAGGTGCCAAATTAATCTCAAACCATCTGAGGAATGTTGCGTAACAGAGACTAAATTACAATTACGGGCTTATTCCATAATCGGTAAATGCATAGAAGCGCACATGGCATTTGATCTCCCCACTCTGTTGGCAGGATCTCTCCTTTTGAAAACCAAGGTAAAAAATCTGGGCTTACTAACATGTAGTCGATAGGAGAGGCTCTCCCCCCTTTAAAGGGAATTAATGTGTTGCTTGGTCCCCCTAAGGATAAGTAAATTGGCCAAGCCGTGAGCAGGAAGGTACTTTAGAAGTTCTGTCCCCCTTGCGTCCTAGGTGTTACAGTGGCCTTCCATATGATTAGCTTGTGTCTTGGGACCCCTGCTAAGGTTTGCATTAAAATCACCAAAAAGGAAAAAGTTAACTTGAAAAGCACAGCTATCAGCATTAGTTAATGGGATATGAAATTAAACAAACTAATGTAATGTTTACAACTAGTATTAATAAAAACATTATAAAAAATATATCAAATTTAAAAAATGAGTCACGGAGACATGAATTGCTAACACTAAGAAAGAGGAAGCACTGTGATCACCTGTGATATGTTGACCCAAATGGCTAGTCCGCTGGCCGTGCAGCCACCAGTAGAAGGAATAGCAGGACTTGAATAATAAGCATAACCCTCAAAACATGAAGCAGCAATAAGCCAGGTCTCCTGCAATAGGATTATATCAAATTTGGAAATAACTGTCCTCCAGTCCTCATTATTAAACTTGCCTTTAAAGACTGCCACATTCCATCTAAGCACAGATAAAGTTCTTTACTGCCTAGAAAAAGTATGGAATGTGTCTGCCAATACCCTTTAATAGGGGGGGCAATAGGTGTCACTGGTAGTTTATCAACCCAGAGTGTTTTGAAAGCAGTATCAGATATTAAAACTGCCACTGACCCGGAAACTCAATCCAAATCAGAAAGTGCATCAAATCTGCTAGATTTAGGTACAGAGTACGGAACATAAAATATGTGCAGTGGAACCTGAACTAGTGCCAGTGCATTGAGAATGTTATAACTAACTATGCATGTTATCCTCCCCATGAGAAATGGCTGGACTTGTGGCCTGTGCTCTGCAATTTGCTGGTAAGTTAGGGGGACTCTGCCTAAAGTGGAAAATAAAATCTGTTAAAAAAAGCCCAGCAGGACCAGAGTGATGGAGGACTAGATACAACATTAAATAATAGATGGTGTACCAGGTTTGGGGAACTAAAATGAGTCACAATACAATTAAGCAAACAAAAGGAGATAATGGATGGAGCGCTGAAACTTTTCAGACCTCACCCTCAGTCACAGATCTGGGTTGAATCCATCATCATTCTTTAGCTCACTTCACTACCTCAGTTCAGACAAAGCTATATGCAAATCAGTCTTGACCCTGTGCATCATGGGAACAGTACTGCGCGAATTGCCAAGCCAAGTCTTCCCTGAACCGGAACCAAGCATCCTGGGACCGGTTTCCGGGTAACAACCTTAATCAGCCAGGCTAACTTGAATCCAGTGGCAAAGTGAGCAAGGAACCCACGTCTGGGCATACCCTGCCAACTTAGGTCGAACAAAGCAAACACAAGGAGATGGGGGACGTAGCACTGAAACTTTTCAGACACTCACCCCCAGTCACAGACCTGGGTTAAGTCCAACATCATTCTTTAGCTCACTTCACCACCTCAATTCAGACTCCTTTATATGCAAATCAGTCTTGACCCTGTGCCTCATGGGAACATTCCAGCCCGAACTGCCAAGCCAGGTCTTCCCTGAACCGGAAACAAGCATCCTGGGACCGGTTTCTAGGTAGCACCCTTCATCAGCCAGGCTAGCTTGAATCCAGGGGCAAAGTGAGCAAGGGACCCACGTCTGTTACAATACAATTACCCAGGAGTTCAGGTGGATTTGGCCCAATCCATGTGCATCTCCTTACATGCAAGATGTCTCTAGCATGAGAAACTGGCATGCCTCTGTTTTGCGCTACCAATCTAAGGTTGGTTTAAGAAGTTGATTGTAAGTCTTGCGCTGGTCATAAATCAATCGGATTACCTCTATTATGACAGCCCCGTACGGGCATGCAGCTGGAAGAAGATTAATAACTGGTAGTTGTGCCCATATCTGTGGCTGTGCTGGGATAGCTTTAACCACTGTTTCCCGCAAGGTAGTAAAAAATTAGGAGTTAAAATAGGCAAATGAACACGTTTCTGCCTATTTGAAATATGTTTGGTACATAAGTGATCTGTGTGGGTTATATATGGTGATGGATTGCTGGAAGCAAGCAGAACCTGTAATAAAAGAAATAGGGCCTATCAAGGATTCTTCATGTGAATCCTTCACAGTATGCTGCCTGTTTGGAGCGCTAATTATAGTTCCTTTCAAGGGTCCTGGTTCACCAATTCTAAATGCAACGATTTTGGATTCAATATAGTACTGGCCTGAGTCTGGGGAGAAGGTACAGTATTAATCATTGAACATCGTTTCTCTGAAAAAGTCTTTAGATGGCTGGCCAAAAAGTCATTGATAGAATTCATTATGCAAGACTTGTCTTCCTGTAGGAGTAGGCATAATACAACGGGTCTCCTGGGCTTGGTAATGAACCAGTCACAGGCTCAATCTCAGACACTTGTAAAGAAGTCTCAGATGACCATTTTTGTAAGCCTTACCTCGTTTAGATCTCTTTAACTGTGTGGTGTGCACAGACTTATTGTTTGCAGAGTTAGAGGTAGGAGAGGGAATGGCTATAGGCGGGGTGGTCTCACAATTTATTTTAATTCCATGAATAGTCAGAGATTTTAGGTTTGAAATTCCCCTTCCCGTTGTGCACTTACACATGCTACATTAGGTTAGCAATATGTGGCTAAATAGACGCCATTTGTATTCACGTTATGCAACCCACGGAGTTATCCTCAGAACATGTAAGTTTTAGTTAGCTTGTGTGACTCCATTTTGTATTCCACAATCACTAGAAGACTGCTTGGGCTGTGCTTGTACTAGGCCTTATTTTTAATCCAATTGCCTCAGCAGCACACTGTGTTTTGTCATTATTTCTCTCTCCTGTTGAGGGCTCTAACCCGACTTGCTAATGAACTGATGTTCTTTCTTTGCATTCCAATCTCAATGTGTAGCTCTGCTCACATGTTAGGAGATGCTGAGACTCGGCACAGTGGCCTTGGGCTACTGATAGTGCACCCATCTAGCAGGTGTTAGCTCATCTCTCTGTCTACCTTATCTTAAGTGTGAATGACACTTAACCTTAGCGCACTGTTGCTCTAGCGCTCAACACGCTACAAATTATATAAACACTCTTAAATGCGTTTTCAAAATTGGTTTTAGTGATTTTTTCAAAAAAATTTTTTTCAAAACAATGCAAATAAACACAACATGTTTTCGTTATATATCAAACACAACACATGATTATAACAAAATGTTCAAAAACTTCAATATCAGTTTCTTTGTGAATCATAACATTTCATCTGTATATGCCCAATGCATTTCGAGCTGTGGGCAGCTCTTCGTCGGGGGCCTGAAAAGATATAATGTAGAATACAATGCTATCACTCAAGTCTTTTGGCACAAGAAAAATAATAGAAAGTGGAGCATCATCACTCCAATAAGAGAAAAACCTTCACCACCACCTAAGTGCATGTGTCAGAATGACACCGAAATAAAACTTACTACAGTCGCGCTCTTCAAGCGCTATATCCTTCTGTAAAAACAAAAACAGAACATATACTCTAACTCATGTTTCCACCCTAATAGCTGGAACAATGTCTACGGTCCAAAACATCAACACAAACTAGTGGCGCAGTACGTTACCTTGTCTTGAACTCCAATATTCAAGATACTTTACTTTGCACCCAGCGCTTCTATATTCAACCTAAAAATGACGAAGAAACCAATGTCTATCAGTCGGGAGAAAAACTAACCCTGACAGATGTCAATGACACCACTGCTGCAGCGCAGCACGCTCACCTTGTAAGACTTCCTCGACATGTACAACGAAACTCCTCTCTGTTTGTCTCTCGATCACTCTCTCTGGGAACAATGAATGCGAGGGAACAAACCTCGCCGGTTCTATACACGGAACAGCGTCCAAAGACATAGAAAACGGACTCATAACTTCAATCTACTGATGCTAACCCGCGCCATCTTGTAATGGCTAAAAATGAAGACCAAACCACTAGATTACACGAAAAGTTGTGAAAGGGAAAAATAAAGTGATCAAAAAATAAATAAATAAAGAGTGTGCCTCAGAATGCATGAAATTCAATACAATACAATATGGCAGTACAAGTCACAGACAACATACTCAAGTGCAGGGACAAAGTCAAGGGTAATCATAGAAAACATGAAAAATCGATTTTTTCATTGAGACCTTTGGGTTCTTGTGACGATAAAAATTTAATCCAGTGAATTTCTCTCTGGAGGAGGGATCTGGTGAGATCAACCCCCTCATGAATTTTAACTACCTCTAGGATTGAAAACCTTATCTGAGCTATGCTGTGGTTATTATCATTCCAATGTCTGGCTAAGTTGCTTTTGGTATTTTTGTTTCTGATCGTACTCTTATGTTCTGAAATTCTTGTTTTCAGTTTTCTTTCTGTTTTTCCCGTGTAGATTTTGCCACACGGGCATTTGATGTAATAAATCAAATTTTTTGTGTTGCAATCACCGTTGTAATGTAGCTTTATTTCTCTGCCAGTTTGCGGATGGTTTAACGCATTTCCTGCAATTACATTGGAGCAATGTACACAGTTTTGGCATTTCTTCATACCTCTGTTAATTTCTTCAGTTGCCCTGGTTGGGGTCATAAGTAGCTCTTTTAGGTTTTTTGAGCGTTTGTAAGCAAAAATGGGTGTATTGTTGTATATCCCATTAAAATCAACTTCATTTCTTAGGAGAGTCCAATGTTTGTTTATTATTGTTTTCAGTTTGTTCGATGTTGTGGAGAATTTAGATACAAACACCTGTCTGTCTTGAAGTTTCTTGGGTTTTTGAATGAGCAAATTCTCTCTGCTGTAAGCTTTCACGCGGTCTTCAGCTTTTTTTAACACCTCCTCTGGGTATCCTCTGTCTTTGTAACGTTGGTATTGCAAGTCTAGGTTCTTTCTACATTCATCCTCTTCAGAACAAATCCTCTTGATTCTCATGTATTGAGATACCGGAAGGTTATCTTTGAGGTGTTGGGTGTGAAAACTTTGATACAGTAATGAGTTGTTGACATCAGTCTGTTTTCTGTATATGGTGGTAGAAATTTGCTGATCATCAATTTTGACTAATACATCCAAGAAAGAAAGTTCTTTTTCACTTATGACATGTGTGAATTCAATATGTTCTGAACATAGATTTAACCTTTCTATCTCCAGTTCCAGACTTTGTCTAGTACCTGACCACATCAAAAAAATGTTGTCGATAAACCTCCTGTATAAGGTTGTGTGATCATTCCAAAATTTGTTATTGTACATGTGATCTGCCTCAAATTTCGCCATAAAGGTATTGGCATATGCCGGGGCCCCGGCAAATCCCATGGATGTTCCATGCTGTTGAAGAAAAAACTCAGAGGACCATTTGAAATAACTGTGATGTAAACAAAAATGTAATAGCTCTAAAATAAACACTTTGTTGGCTCTTATCGGATTCTGTTGTAGCAAAGCCCATTCCACGGCTTCCAATCCAGCTAGGTGGGGAATCGAAGTGTACAATGACTTGACGTCAATGGTACACAATAATGTTGGACTCGTCATGGTGACATTTTTTAGCGTCAAAAGAAAGTCATTGGTATCTTTAGTATACGATGGCCATTGTTGAACGAATGGTTGTAAAAATGTGTCAATATACTGACCGAGTGGTTCAAAAATGGTGCCACACCCGGTCACAATCGGACGCATGGGGGGGTCTAAGAGATTCTTATGCACCTTGGGGAGCATATAGAGTGATGGTCTCCTGGGATTAGTCACCGTAAGAAATTGTTTGGTCGTGGCAGTTATGTGGCCTTGGTCAAATGCTTTGGTCAGGATTACATTGAGAGTTAGCTGCAATTCATCTGTAGGATCTCTGTCCAATTTTAGATATGTCATGGTATCTTCTACATGTTCATTCACTTTCCTGTGGTACATTGACTTGTCCATAATAACTATGGCGCCTCCTTTGTCAGCTTTTTGTATGTGGATGTTTTGATTATCCTGAAGGCCTTTTATGACGGATCTGTCATAAATAGAAATGTTTTTCCATCTCTCTGTACCTCCTTTGTTCATGCCCAGCTCAATCCGGTAACGTTCCATTAGAGGCGGGCCGAAGTCTCAAGAAGGGTTTATTATGTATTAGCGTACCCTGGGGCCTTAGTCCCCTCAGCAGACATCTTAGGGTGAAGGCCTGACTGGGATCCTCTGCAGAGTATATGCTGAATAAAGTAAGTTTGTGTTCTCTACTGTCTGACCAACTCTTCATTTTGGGGAATCCATAGCAGGTGGTTGTAAAAGACCTGTGTGGCACTAGAGGGCCCCATCCTTCAGTTTGGCGCCCAAACAGGAACCCGGCGAAG
This sequence comes from Lissotriton vulgaris, assembly GCF_964263255.1. Classification (NCBI taxonomy): domain Eukaryota; kingdom Metazoa; phylum Chordata; class Amphibia; order Caudata; family Salamandridae; genus Lissotriton; species Lissotriton vulgaris. The sequence continues at coordinate 1,272,159,134 of NC_141689.1, forward strand.
TGATCTCCTCACCCGTAATTGGGCTGTAGGGGTCGGGGTGGTGTCTGGCCGGTCGGGTGGATCGCGCCCCATATACACAAGACTGAGCTTGGTTCTCGCAGCTGCCCTGCCCTTCCGATCAAGCGGATCCTCAGCTAGTGGTCACCAGCTGGGGTCCTGAGATGGCGAAACCTTGGAGCTGACCGTTTAGTCTGAAGAGTTAGCTGTGGAGATAACTTGACTCAACCTGAGTGCACCAGGTGAGTGACTTGGTTCTTGGGAAAACTGTGCCATTCTTAGTTGGCCGTTGGGCTGTGTCTTGATGCAGTCTCCGGACTGTCTTGTCTGCAGTTTATGAACTGCCTTGCTTGAACAACACGAGTCGCTGGCTGTGTCTTAGTATGGTTTTAATACTGTCTTGGTTTGTACTAGGTGGGTTTGTGGACCCTTGTAAAGCACACAGAATGTTTGCGAGCAGTCTGACGGACCAATCGGTAATTCGGCTTGCGTTTTGAAAAAGGGCTGGGGCTAAAGCCTGTCCTCTTGAACTTGGTACAGTCTATAGACTGTCGTCCTGAATGTGATGCATTCTTTGGGCTGATGTGTGATTCGTTTACATGTCTGGGTGCAGTGCGGTCTGTGGACTGACGCTGATGATGGTGCTGGTGAAATGCTTGGTTCAGTGAGTAGCGACTGTGCTCTCCGCACAGTTTTTTCCTTTATTGCAGTTGTTGGTGTTGTTTGTTCATTAGGGACAGAGTGTGTGTCGTATATTAGGATGCCTTGTTTAAGTCAGTTAGGATGTTCCGGATGTCGATGTTGTTCTACCCATGTTCGGTTGTAAGAGAGCCAGCCCGCACCTCCAGAGGGTACCCCAAATGTTAACATATATGTCAAGCATGGTATTGGCCCAATTATGTTTAGCACATTGTGGAATAAAAATATGAGAGACGATGCTTAGCTGCAATGGCCACTTACTGGTTTATTTGATGAACAAAAAATACATTTCCTGCACGACAAATTGTTTGCTAAAAGGAGTATGCAATCCATGCTTGATTCTTTGAGAGTGTTAGAAAGAAGTAAAGCAGCGACGCATGCAAGCAAAGAAAAAGGCTTGAAGGAAGCAGACACAAACTATTGCGCATAAGGTGGTAGCCTATGAAAGAGAAAAGACAGAGTGCATGCACAGATAGGACATTCCAACTTCTGACTGACAAGTTGTTGTATGGCGTTTTAGGATGCGAGCGCAATTTTCCAGATTCATGCCCTTATATAGGTACAATTCACATTGCCCTAATATAGGCATAGAAATAATACCCATATTTAGACAAAGCCCATGCAGTCCAAATACAGGCATGGCTACTTCCACCCGTACTAAAACGTCACAACGATTTTTTGGAAAATCAGCTTTAGCAGTCAGGGACATCCCCTTGCTTGAATATTGATTTGTCCAAGAACTCATGGAGTTTACAAAGAACTACCATTCCCTTGGGGTTCTTTACTGAAATTATTATGCCAGACTTTACGTCAAACTAGGCACCTTCAAGGTATAAATATGCCTTCACTTGCTCTAGTAAACACACAGTGGTTTTGAGCAGTTCAACTATCTACTTGCCAGACGCAGCTCGCTACAGCAAGTGCCGAAGGAAGCCGCCTGGACCAGCTCCAGTACGGCCGCTCCACCACGCTCCTCCTGTGCTTCAGCTGCGACGATCCCTGGTATCGCTGTAACGCACTGAAAACTAAACTGCTGCTGCATTTGTATTTTGGCGCCTCTGCTGATTACCTGGCTCTCTCAGCGCTTTTGGAATCATTATTGCCGCATTTGTAAAGCGCTTTTGGTCAGATTGTGCTATATTTGTAAAGCGCTTTTGGTCAGACTGTGCTGCATTTACATAGCGCTTTAGGACAGATTGTGCTGTATTTGCATAGCGCTTTAGGACAGATTGTGCTTACTCGCTATATTTCTGCTATTGTTACCCCTGTCTGCCTACCACTCGGACCCTCCATTTTGTTGTTGTTGACCTCCCCAGGCCCGCCCCTCAGCCACACTACCGCCTCCCTGCTGCCCCTCCCACCCACGTTCATCGAGCCTTCCTCTCCCCCAGCCTGATTGTGACCACCTGGACCAGCTCCAGTACGGCCGCTCCACCACGCTCCTCCTGTGCTTCAGCTGCGTCGATCCCTGGTATCGCTGTAACGCACTGAAAACTAAACTGCTGCTGCATTTGTATTTTGGCGCCTCTGCTGATTACCTGGCTCTCTCAGCGCTTTTGGAATCATTATTGCCGCATTTGTAAAGCGCTTTTGGTCAGATTGTGCTATATTTGTAAAGCGCTTTTGGTCAGACTGTGCTGCATTTACATAGCGCTTTAGGACAGATTGTGCTGTATTTGCATAGCGCTTTAGGACAGATTGTGCTTACTCGCTATATTTCTGCTATTGTTACCCCTGTCTGCCTACCACTCGGACCCTCCATTTTGTTGTTGTTGACCTCCCCAGGCCCGCCCCTCAGCCACACTACCGCCTCCCTGCTGCCCCTCCCACCCACGTTCATCGAGCCTTCCTCTCCCCCAGCCTGATTGTGACCACCTGGACCAGCTCCAGTACGGCCGCTCCACCACGCTCCTCCTGTGCTTCAGCTGCGTCGATCCCTGGTATCGCTGTAACGCACTGAAAACTAAACTGCTGCTGCATTTGTATTTTGGCGCTTCTGCTGATTACCTGGCTCTCTCAGCGCTTTTGGAATCATTATTGCCGCATTTGTAAAGCGCTTTTGGTCAGATTGTGCTATATTTGTAAAGCGCTTTTGGTCAGACTGTGCTGCATTTACATAGCGCTTTAGGACAGATTGTGCTGTATTTGCATAGCGCTTTAGGACAGATTGTGCTTACTCGCTATATTTCTGCTATTGTTACCCCTGTCTGCCTACCACTCGGACCCTCCATTTTGTTGTTGTTGACCTCCCCAGGCCCGCCCCTCAGCCACACTACCGCCTCCCTGCTGCCCCTCCCACCCACGTTCATCGAGCCTTCCTCTCCCCCAGCCTGATTGTGACCACCTGGACCAGCTCCAGTACGGCCGCTCCACCACGCTCCTCCTGTGCTTCAGCTGCGACGATCCCTGGTATCGCTGTAACGCACTGAAAACTAAACTGCTGCTGCATTTGTATTTTGGCGCCTCTGCTGATTACCTGGCTCTCTCAGCGCTTTTGGAATCATTATTGCCGCATTTGTAAAGCGCTTTTGGTCAGATTGTGCTATATTTGTAAAGCGCTTTTGGTCAGACTGTGCTGCATTTACATAGCGCTTTAGGACAGATTGTGCTTACTCGCTATATTTCTGCTATTGTTACCCCTGTCTGCCTACCGTTCGGACCCTCCATTTTGTTGTTGTTGACCTCCCCAGGCCCGCCCCTCAGCCACACTACCGCCTCCCTGCTGCCCCTCCCACGCTCCGCCCCCTCCACTGTCCATTAATGTCAGATGGTCCCACGCGCAGCGTCCACGCGCTACGGCCACGCCGAAGGTGCGCCAAAGGTAAGCCCGTCTACGCCCGTCCGCGCCTGGCCCGCGCCCAGCGCCAGACCCCCTGCCCCTCGCGCTGCCCAGCCCCCCCGCGTTACCTACGATGCTGCCACCCTCCTAGCCCTTAACCCCGGTCGCACCCCCAACTGCGTCCAAGCCGCTCCTGGACGCACCCATGGACCGTTCTCCTGCCTCTCCTGCAAATTTAGCGGCACCGACAACATCCCCGCTACGACCACTCCACAGACCCCCGACCCCAACCACCTAGAATGCATCCTTCTCAACACCCGATCGGTCCACAGACACGCCATTGACCTTTGGAACCTACTAGACACCATCTCTCCTGACGTCGCCTTCCTAACGGAAACATGGATGAACGCTTCCTCCACCCCTGACATCGCCATCGCTATCCCTGATGACTATAAGATCACACGCAAGGACCGCACCGACCATACAGGAGGTGGAATCGCTATCGTCCATAAGAAATCAATCCGCATCTCAACCAGCTCTGACGCCAACCTCGCTAACTCCGAACACCTTCACTTCCAGATCCACATCGACCCCAAGATCACTCTCAGAGGCACCCTCCTCTACAGACCACCAGGTCCCCGCGCAAAATTCAGTGAAGACATCACAGACTTCATCACCCCACACGCGCTCCCCTCCAAAGACTACATCCTTCTGGGAGACCTCAACTTCCACCTTGAAAAAATCAACGACCGCAACACCGCCACCCTCTTGGACAACCTAGCCAACCTCGGACTTAAACAACTGGTCACTTCCCCCACCCACATCGCAGGTCACACACTCGACCCCATCTTCACCTCCAGCAACCACGTCTCCTTCAGCCACACTACAGATCTCCTCTGGACTGACCACAGCTGCGTTCACTTCACCTACAACAAGCCGAAACCCATCATCCACCTCCAACCAACTCTACAAAGAAACTGGAACAAAATCACCACGGAGCAGATCTCCACATCGCTCCTTCAAACCTCCCCAGCCCTCTCTTCTAACGCCAACGAAGCCGCCTCCAACCTCACCCTTTGGCTATCCAACACTGCCGACACCTTAGCACCACTGAAAAAACGTCAACACAAACTTGGCATCAAGAAGGCTTCATGGTTCAACGATGACCTCAAGAAGTCCAAGAAACTGTGCCGCTCCCTTGAAAAGGCCTGGAAAAAAGACCCAACCACCAGCACCAAGGACGCCTTCAAAAGCGCCACCCGCACTCACCACCAACTGATCCGAAAAGCCAAGAAAACAGCATTCAAGGATCGACTTGACAACAACGCCCACAACAGCAAGGAACTTTTCAACATCGTCAAGGAATTTTCCAACCCCTCGGCCAACTCCAACGACATCACCCCCTCTCAAACCCTCTGCGATTCCCTAGCCTCTTTTTTCCACAACAAGATTGCTGACATCCACAACAGCTTTGACAACCAACCCGGAAGCCAACCCACCTTACCATCAGCTGACCATCTTCCCCCCGTTAACACCCTTAACGCCTGGAACCCAATCTCCACTGAGGACACCATCCGCCTGATGAATTCCATCCACTCTGGATCCCCCACAGACCCATGCCCTCACCACATCTTCAACAAAGCTGACTCCGTCATAGCCCCGCACCTCCGAGACGTCATCAACTGCTCCTTCAACTCCGCCACCTTCCCAGAAGACTGGAAACACGCTGAACTCACCGCCCTTCTGAAAAAACCAACAGCAGACCCCACCGAACTCAAAAACTACCGCCCCATCTCGCTTCTTCCATTCCCGGCCAAAGTCATCGAGAAATCTGTCAACAACCAGCTCGCCGCCTTCCTCGAAGCCAACAAATCACTCGACCCCTCACAATCTGGATTCCGAGCCAAACACAGCACTGAGACCGCCCTCATCGCAGCAACAGACGACATTCGATCTCTACTGGACAATGGAGACACAGTCGCCCTCATCCTCCTCGACCTCTCTGCAGCCTTCGACACAGTCTGCCACAGCACCCTTTTACAACGCCTCAGAAACATCGGAATCCAAGGAAAGGCACTGGAATGGATCACCTCGTTCCTCACCGGAAGAACCCAGAGAGTCCGCCTCCCACCATTCAAGTCCGAGGCCTCTGAAATCATCTGCGGCGTACCACAAGGATCCTCACTCAGTCCCACCCTCTTCAACGTATACATGAGCCCCCTCGCGGCCATCGCCCGCCAACACAACCTCAACATCATCTCTTACGCGGATGACACTCAACTGATCCTATCTCTCACCAAGGACCCCAGCACCGCCAAAACTAACCTACACGAAGGAATGAAAGAAGTCGCCGAATGGATGAAACAAAGCCGTCTGAAACTGAACTCAGACAAAACAGAAGTCCTCATCTTAGGTAATTCCCCCTCTGCATGGGACGACTCCTGGTGGCCGGAAGCCCTCGGAAATGCACCCATCCCGACAGACCACGCACGGAACCTTGGCGTCATCCTAGATTCTTCACTCTCAATGAACAGACAAGTCAGCGCTGTATCCTCTTCCTGCTTTAACATTCTTCGCATGCTCAGAAAAACATTTCGCTGGATCCCCACCGAAACAAGGAAAACAGTCACCCACGCTCTAGTCACGAGCCGACTGGACTACGGAAACACCCTCTACGCAGGTACCACCGCTAAACTCCAGAAGAAACTACAACGAATCCAAAACGCCTCAGCCAGGTTGATATTAGACATCCCACGCAACGAACACATCTCTGGTCACCTTAAAGACCTCCACTGGCTACCCGTCAACAAGAGGATTACTTTCCGACTGCTTACCCACGCACACAAATCACTCTACGACATCGGACCAGATTGCCTCAACTCTCGACTGTCCTTCTACACCCCCTCCCGCCAACTTCGCTCTTCCAGCCAAGCCTTCGCCACTGTACCTCGCATTAACAAGACCACCATGGGAGGCAGATCCTTCTCATACCTGGCTGCCAAAACATGGAACTCACTCCCCGCTTACCTTCGCCTCACCCAGAATCACCTAGCGTTCAGAAAGCAGCTTAAAACGTGGATATTTGACAAATAATCCTCCTCCCCTTCCTAAGCGCCTTGAAACCCTCTGGGTATGTAGTGCGCTATATAAATTTTATGACTTGACTTGACTTGACCCTCCAGCTGACACACTGATCGAGAAGCTGTCCTTTCTCTCACTGAGAATCCAGCTCCAGTGTTTCCAAGCTCCACTTGCGGGGTGTTGGGAAATCGAGTCCGAGACAGAGATACCAGACCTCCTTCATTCTACCTAAGGTATGGAGCTGATTAGACCCTAAGAGAAATCTTGGATAGATTCTTGGCAAAGAAAACTAAACCTATATTACACCACACTTATTCTTCCTGCGTACTAGACTTAGGTTCGGTATATTGGGGTAGGCGTATTTTAGAAGCACCAGTTGAGTACTTTTAGCCATTTTTATTTATATATGTAGTTTATGGCTTAGAAACCATACAATGCTTTTACAGCATTATTTTATAAAACTCTTCTCACTGTACGCATTATACTTTGCAGCCTGTATTATGATTGTAGCAGTTCACTTTACTTGCATGAGAAAGAAGACAGTTCAATAAATCCTTTTATTGAAAACGCCTGTCTCTCCATGTCTCTGCACTTCTGATAAAATAAAGCATGCACGATTGACTGAAGTGCTTGCTCAAAAATTCCTGGGGATTGTAACTTCCTCCTACCTGGCTGACGGACACTGTTTCCCGCGCATTGCTGGTCCCCTCGCCGCCGCACTTCACCACCTTCGCGGCCGCCGAGGAGGGGATTGCAGCGCTACACTGACCAGGCTCCCTAGCGGTTCCCCAGCGGCAGAACGCTGCCACATCATCTTTGGGACCGAAGGCGCTTTAAATTGCGGCCCACCCCGGCAGAGCGGGTGCTTGCTCAAAAATTCCTGGGGATTGTAACTTCCTCCTACCTGGCTGACGGACACTGTTTCCCGCGCATTGCTGGTCCCCTCACCGCCGCACTTCACCACCTTCGCGGCCGCCGAGGAGGGGATTGCAGCACTACATTGACCAGGCTCCCTAGCGGTTCCCCAGCGGCGGAACACCGCCACGTCATCTTTGGGACCGGAGGCGCTTTAAATTGCGGCCCACCCCGGCAGAGCGGGTGCTTGCTCAAAAATTCCTGGGGATTGTAACTTCCTCCTACCTGGCTGACAGACACTGTTTCCCGCGCATTGCTGGTCCCCTAGCCGCCGCACTTCACCACCTTCGCGGCCGCCGAGGAGGGGATTGCAGCACTACACTGACCAGGCTCCCTAGCGGTTCCCCAGCGGCGCGCCACGTCATCTTTGGGACCGGAGGCGCTTTAAATTGCGGCCCACCCCCGCGACGCGGGAGCGCGTGGCAGCGTCGCCGGGCTAAGCCCGGGCAAAGGGCGGGCCGTCTACGGCCGACATAGGCCGGGCTGGGCCACCCCCCTGACATTTTTTACGGCACACTGACTGCTTGACCTGGAAACGAACTAAGTAAGGTGTCATTACCTTGTTATTTTGGCAAAGTCTAAATTTTAATATTGTTTATTACTTAATGTTCACCCACATTACTTAAGGGTACTATAGCAGTCACTGGGAGCCAGATAGAGTATTGCGGTACCAACAATGAGTCCCGGGAAAAACACATAGGTGGGAGGGTCTGTCCAAGGGACCTTGGATCTATTTATAACCAGGGCTGCGAGTGCCTTAGAACGGGAAATAGCCCTCACGGAAAGCCGCCTATCTTTTGAGCTCTTGTACAACACGTGTTTGTCTCTAGGCCTTACACAGCATATTATCGCTCCCCCGAATACACTTATAGAAAGGGACTCCATGGGAGAGATTGGTATCCCCCAACAATTGTTAGATTGTAGTGCTCTCACCAACACCAGTAGGGTGTCTGTTAGTGACAATTCGTATCCAGAAAGCCCTATGATAACTAGCACTGACATCGATACACACCCCAAGTCAACCACAATGTCCAGTATTCAAAACTCACCCGGCCCTGGACAAACAAATAAAAGGAAACGAGGGGGAATCAGGCACAAGGGCAGGTGCGCTAAGTCCTCAAAAACTGCATCAACAGTCACAAGTCCGTCCAAAGGCTTAGCCGCTAACTTAATCCAGCCACAATGCCTTGCTTCCTCCATTGATGTTCACTCAAAATGATTGGGAAACATTGAAAATGTAATTAGATCTTTTATACTACCTTTACTGGAGCGGGTTAAAAAAATGAACGGGAGCATGGAGGAGGTAATTGAATCAAACACAAAAATCCTACATGAATTTGCAGCCACTAAAGCAAGTCCCACTTCGAAAATGCCAATCTCTGATGGGCAAAACATCAATCAAGAAGTTGGCAATAGCATTACATCTCAGACACAGATAGCCCATCCCCCCCCCCCAACCAACTAGCACACACATAAAAGATGGGGAAGGGAGGGAAGGAGGACCTATGAAGCCGACTAATTCTGTCCCAGAAAGTAAAAACAGGAAACCCGCCAGATCCCCAGATAGGGATAAACAAGGTATCTTTCGTAGAGTAGATCTACCAACTGAATCAGCTGCCTTTGTAATAGTCCTCACCGGAGTCCCCGAATTATCAGATGGAAGGAAAGAAGGGCACCGCGAACTTAAAAACAAGGTTGTCCATTGGCTTGCATACAACAGGTCTCTACCGTCCAATATAAGTGGAGAGATTTTATATGTCAGGAGATTGGGATGGGTTGGCCAGAGGCCAAAAGATGTACAAGGGGACGTGGTTGTCGTAAACTTCAGAGACCGCAGGGCAACCGCGTATTTAAGAGATTGGTACTTGGAAAGCGGAGGGGGAGGAATATCCACTAAGGACTTAACATATTTCTACACCCGATATCAGATGATCAACACACAAGTCCCAAGGATTTATGCCGAAAGGGGGGTACAAGTCCCAGGCTTCAATATTTTAACATCAAACCGCTTTGCATTGTTGACCGGACTTGAAGGGGTGGATTGACGCACAGACAAGATACCATGTAAACGACAAGTGCCTGGAGGAACTGATTTATGAATGATCATCAAGGGAACTCATGATTGGGCCAATCAAACCCCTTGGAACGACAGAACAGGGGGAAAATGGGAAAGGAACTGATGCCCATCATAGCATGATTCAAGTAGAAAATGGGAGGGATTTAGGTACAGATGATAATTCCAGAATAGAACATAGTTTAAATGTAAACTACCATGTATCAATTAAGACTAAAGCTATCCCCAGGAACGCTCCCAAAGGGAGGTATGCACAAACTAATGAGTGCATTAGTAATAATGAATCTGCCCAACTATTGGTGTCTTGGAACATAGCAGAACTAAAGAACAAAATGGTATCTTCGGAATTGTTAACCTTTATTGATAAGTATACCGTAATAATACTCCAGGAGACCTGGCAGATGGTACCCCAGTTTAGGCAGGGTTACTTGAATTTTTTCATACCTGCAACACATAACAAAAGAGGCAGGCCCGTGGGGGGCCTGACCACTTGGATAAAGCAGGATGGCAGGTATAAAATTAAACAAATAAATTCCAATTGCAGTGACATCCTGATTGTAAAACTAGAATCTCCTGACTCCAGAGATTTAATTGTCTTCAATGTCTATGTCAGGGGCAATCCAGGAGGCAAACCGTCCGAGATAGTCACCCAGCTGGGCCAACATTTGGATATATTTAATGGCAAGGCAAACCTATTGGTAGCCGGTGATTTTAGTTGCTTGTTCGAGCCCCTGGACCAATACGATATTGAACTCACCTAGGCAGAAGACTGCAGTTGGCAGATCCCCGAATTAACCATCCCCCCCATAAAAAGGTGGACACAGGCTGCTCTTCAGCTCAAAGCCCTATGTCTCGAACAAGGCCTTAGAGCAGTAAACGGCAGGTCAAATGCAGATAAGGAGGAAAGACCTACTTTTGACAACGGGTTGAGCACTTGCCGGATAGACTATATTCTAGTCAACCTAGAGTTTTGGGCATCTATTCGAGATATGGCTATCATAAAAAGAATAGAGAGTGATCACAAGCCTCTCAGCTTAGAGCTAGTAATATTTAAAGCCAAGGATGCTGTAGCCAGTCCGGCCAACATAGATATTTTTCCCACAAATGACACCAAAAGATTAAAATGGGCCGAGTGTCTTCTCAAACAGGAATATATTACTGAAATGGACAAATTAGTAGCAAGTGCAATAACAGATCTCGAGGGATGTACATCCGATGATGACCTCATGTCCAAGGTTGTTCCAATTCACATAACACTTTTTACAAATCTTAGTAAATATTTTATTAAAGAAGTAACTGGACCACGACGTAACAATAGAAAGCGGGCAGAATCTTGGTACGGTAAAAGCTGCAGGGCTGCATACAAGATATTAGCAGCAGCGGTTAGATCGAAAAACAGAGATCTTATACAAGATGCAAGACGCAATTATAAAATGACCCAGCAGAAAGCCAAAAAATCCTGGGATGAAAAATACTGGGAAGAGCTTTTTGAAGCCAGTAAATTGAGAAATATGGCAAGCTTTTGGGACCTAGTAAAATGGGGCAAGGGGTGTCATAGGACTTACCCGCAAAATGTTGTCGCTCCTGAAATGTGGGTGTCTCATTTTAAGACTCAGTTCGCACACACAGATTGGGAAAAAGGGGCAAGCAGTGATATCATCCTTAATCATGTAACTATTACTCCACTGCAATTCAGCCTGAAAGAAGTTGAATGCGCCCTAACTACTGTCCCTAAAGGGAGAGCTCCGGGGCCGGATATGATACCCGCGGACCTCTTCCTGCATGGTAGAGAGGTCTGGGCACCGTATATTCAGCTACTAGTAAATGCCATTGCCAAAGGCTCCCCAATTCCAGATATCTGGAAGGGAGCCGAAAAAATCCCCATCTTCAAGAAAGGAGACCGTGCTGATCCTGCAAACTACAGGCCAATTTGCTTGATAGCCTGCATCCAGAAGGTGGTGGCCAGGCTCGTCCTTTTCAGGATTCAGAGTTGGATAGACGACGTGGAGGTCATGTCGCCACTGCAAGCCGGTTTTCGCCCATTTACGAGCACTGTGGACCAAGTCTTCAGATTCGCTACTATTTATTGGAAGTGGGTAGTTCTAGGGGGAGGCACACTCTACGCAGCGTTTGTCGATTTGAAATCGTTTTTTGATTTAGTGCCACGCACCAGGCTGTGGAGAGTTCTCCAGGAGCAAGGTATGCCACCGGAACTCCTTGCCCTTTTAATAAAATTCCACGGAAACAACTACGTACAGGTCAGATGGGGGGAGCTAGGCCAGGCCACTGACAAATTCCCAACTGAGAGAGGAGTAAGACAAGGGTGTGTCTTGGCACCGGCATTGTTTACACTCTACATCAACAGGGTTATTGAATATTATAAGGACTCACCCCCAGATGCTCCTAAGTTAAATGGGGTCCCGATACCTCTGCTGATGTTTGCCGACGACACCCTTTTAATTTCCAAAACACAACAAGGGCTCCAGAGAGCAATAGGGTGTTTTGAGGCTTTCTGTACAGATCATGGCCTAAGCATTAATGTATCGAAAACAAATTTCATGGTCATGCACAGACACAAGACCGTGAAAGGCAGGGTGTTAATGAATGGAGAGCTCCTTGAACAGACCCAATGTTTTAGCTATCTTGGAATTACCCTGGGGTCCAGACTGGAATGGAAACATCATATGAACTACCTGTCTACCAAACATGCACAGTTGGCAGGACTGCTCCTAAGAGAACTACGATCTACGCCCACACAACCAATAGCTCCGGCCCTAAAAATATATGACACCAAAATACGGGCCTCTGTGCTATATGGAGCAGAATTATGGGGGGCATTTAACATCTCGGCCCTGACAATAGCGCAGAATAAGTTCATGAGGGGCCTTGTGAGGCTTCCCCCATCCACACCGTTGATACCCCTCTACCTAGACCTGGGCTGTCAGAGAATTCAGGATGTTGCACGATTCAGATCTATCACATACTGGCGGAGGATCTCGGTCACCCCTGAACTTTCTCTCTATGCTCAAGCTCTATTAGAAACTAGAGACATGGATAAAGGGAGTAGAATACCCTGGTTCAGAGAAGTGAGGCTGATTTATAAAGCTATGGGACTGGGGGATTTATGGGATAACCCATTCCAAAATTATTTTCCGTCACACAAGACCCTAAAAGAGCTTTACTGGGCCATGGTAATCCAAAGAGATTTCCAAAAATGTATTGCCCCCTCATTACCCAGGGATTTCTTGGGGCAAAACATATACCGGCCTACGAACCATATTGGGATGTTATTACCATCCCTGACTACAGGAAATTGTTCCATCAGTACAGGGTGGGAATTCTTCCAAATAACACATCCACCAGTAAATGGACAACTAATAAAAATGACGTTCTGTGCCCCTTCTGCACTACCCAACCAGAAAGCCTAGCCCACGTCCTTTTCATATGCCCTGAGTACAAATTTCCACGCTCTAAATAGCTGAGGCCAATATGTATTCAGAAAGGCATCAAAAGAGGTATTGTTGCGCTAAGGAATATTAAGAACTGTTGGTTCTGAAAGCTTGGTAATCGCCGTGGCCACATTTTTGAAATGGATGTGGGTAATTCGCAGGAATAAATTTAAAATTACTGAATACTCCATCAGTTTAATCTTGTTTTTAATTTTGTTTGTATAGAAATTGGAAATGTATTGAAATAGTGTGTTTTTTAATTCTAGCTTTATAATATTTATTCTCTTAATTAACGTGTAATGGAACAATCAGTGGACTGGATTAATCCAGAAGTGTAAATAAGAACATCCTTTAGATCTTGTAAAATATTAGATGAAATAATTATCTTTTGTCGCATTTTGGATTTGATGCTGTGATTTTATTTTTATTCCATGTTGTGTTTTTTAAATATGTTGTCTTTTATGACTTGTAGTCGAAATAAAGACTTATAAAGAAAGAAAGAAAGACTGAGTAAAATATCTATTTATTGTTTCCACGACTCTGAAGATACGTTCATTCTTGGGAAACAAAGTTGTCATGTTTATGCGGTTGTCAGAAACGAATCCCTTCTTGTGTATTCAAGAAAGTTTCTAGTGACCTCTGAGCTAGCTGGCACTCTCTATTAAGTTTAATATTTTCGATAAAGACCTAGTCGACCGCAGTCCTACGTCAATTCTTTAGGATATAATATTCCAATGCGCAGAGCCTATAGGGAATATAGGAACAACACTACATGGCGCCCAACATTTGGTAAGGCACTAATTTAGCACTAGATACTACAGTAACTCAGTCGTTCTTTTCACAGAGACCCCTCTTCCCGTAAAATACTCCAATAGACGTCTGGAGTGGGTGAAAGGATAGTATACGCCAAAACTAAGTAGGACGAAAATCCTATGTATTACTTTTTGGTTTGTTCAACGTTGAAGGATACAGTGTCCAAAATATTGTGAACCTTATCTTTGTTTCCTTGAAACTTGCTCTGCAAAACTTTCAGCCAACAAAATGACTGAAAGCGAGAATGGAAGAGCCTCAGCACAACCAGGCTTGGAAGTTACAGGTTTCCAACAAGACGACCCGTATGCTATAATCTTGCCAGAAAACTTAAGGAAAACCATCACTATAAAGCTTATAACAAATGACCTATCATCAAGAGGTGGTAGGGTAATTTTTGTCATAGAGGCACATGAATATCGGCAGACAGAGGTATTCTATTCATGAATTGTATTCCCTGAAGCAAATCCAGTAACACATGTGTTTCACTTCTACAAAGTAGAGGAACCTCCGACGGAATACACTCCTTTCGAGGATGTTGAAATTCCATTAACATACCAAGGGCATGCGCTCTGGTTTAAAGGCGCCCTACAAACTCAAAATCACATTACCAGGCTTGGTTCACTAGGTAGACCAGGAGCAACATGGGCCGTTATTAGCCAGCTATACACTGCATACTGTCATTGAAGAAATGTCAGGTGCAGAACTATTAGTTCAACTAAAACAACTAATCAACATACATAGATAATTGGTTCAATATGTCATGCAGACTCTAACAGTACAGCCTCCTGTAAGTAATCCACAACACACCCCTCACCAGGGGAACACAAATACAATTACACCACAGACTATCTAATCAGTCATCTGTAAATTGCCCACAAAAAGGGAACACATTCCATTCTGGATAACTAAAAAAATTACTCAAATCGAGGCAGTATTTCCCGATAGTACCCCTTATGAGAAACACATAATTTTAACAATCTGTTTACCAATGGGGATCGCACCACACCTGAATGACTGTGACACTTGGGGTACAGTCTTTTCCGCAATCTACACAAAAACTCATGGTGTTCCGTCTATGGGGTAATACCAGACGTCCTGAAACAGATTCAAAATGAATACGGGGCAGAGCCTGCTTTAAATCTAGGGATGAAACTACTGAGAGATTTCAAACAGGTCTCAGCTATAATATTAGCTAATATTAAAGGTGAGGCAGCATCCATGGCGATCAGCCAAAAACTAGGAGAATTTGATGTAACTGAGCAACCATATGAACTGAATAATCCTATGAAGAACTAGGTAGAGATAGTTTGGGTGGGAAACCAGTTAAGCCCCAACTAATAGAGAACCCTGAAAAGGTCTTTATTAAAAACACTCTCACTACTCCCAAAAAGAGGTGGGAGGATACTAAACAAACTCCTAAAGAGAAGCGCTCTCAGTGCAGAGGAAGGTCTCCTCAAAAGGAGCCCTCTAAAAAGAGATATAACCTTAGGAACAGGGATAATTTGAGAAAACTTGATAGATATCAAGATACTTATACACGTTCCTCTCGTACCTTTCAGACTTCTTCACAGAAATCGGAAAGAAGAGGACGGTCAGAACAAAAGGAAGAACGTGTGAAGTCCAAAGACGACCAACACGTTCCAAAAAATAAGAAAAGCCAATTCACCAAGAAGAATGTAGCAGGTCTGAAAATAAGACATGCCGAGGATCTTGAGGACACAACTCAAGAACGGGGAGTGGGCCCAGACAATGCTAGACAGCGCAGCAGAAGTCACCATAGCTCGCAAGATCTTGAAGGGTTGTCCAGGGTTAGTGTACCCCATAAGTTATATGAAGTAACGCTCCGAATGGAGGGGGACCTAACTAGGAAAATAAGAGCACTCTTTTGGGAGAAAGTCTCTAAGGGTTATGACAATTTTCTAGCTGAAAAAGACCGCCCACCAAAATTTGTCATGGAGTGCCCACATGGCGGAGACATAATTATGCCAGCCTTCTCAAATCATATTCCAATTCACTTAAAATACACATATGCCAGAAAATGGGCTGTAGTCCAAGTTCCAGCATTATATTCAATTCAAAAACCTTTATTTCGGTAAGAATATTACCATAAAAGACAATCACATTACACATATGTTAAAATGAGTTTGTACAATGAATATAAAACGCATAAAAAATGCATAAAAACATTACTGGAAGACACCTGCATGTAGTGCAACAGAACCATATTCAGCCCACAGTTTAGAGATATTTCCTTCTGGTGAACCAAAGGGCGCCCAGGTATTTGGCCATTGCAAATAGAATTGGGTGGGACATGTCAGTTTTTAAAACTCTGTAAGCCTGCATGCACTTGTAGAATCCCAAGTTCCTGCATAGGGGGACAATCCAGTGCCTGCGAATCCCCTGGTAGGCAGGACAAAAGAAGAGAATGTGGAGCTCGCTTTCATCGGTGGTTCTGCAAGCAGGGCATGTACTACTGAGATCTTGGTTCCATTTGGCCGTAAAAGATTTAATTGGAAGAGAGCCATGCCTCCACTGAAGATATAATTTTCTCAGTATGTTCGGATAAATTTTATCTAGAGTCAGTTCCATATTGTAATTCGCTTTATGGGAGAAAAAGGACTCTGTTAAGGACCCAGGATCTAGATGGTTGAGAGTCTGTGAGAGTTTAAGTTCTCGATAGGACCTGGCTAGATCTTTTTTAGAGAGGGTTTGGCACTCGTTCTGAGGGTCGGACCACATGCCTGAGAAACCTGCAGCCACAAGTTCGTGCTTAATGTGGGCGAGCCATTTGATTTTTCCGGCGCCTGGTGTGGCTAGGATCTCTCGTAAACCTTCTCTGTAGCTATCCAACTCAGGGGTTGACCATAGTCTACGCCAAAAAGCCAGTGGGCGTAGAGCTAGCTCCTCATTAAGTGGTCGTAGGCCAAGGTCCATCCTCAGCGGGACGAGAGGGGTGCTCAGTGGTAACCCTACAAGGTTACGAATGAATCTGTTTTCCACCATCAGTAGTTTGGATGTATTTACGTGGCCCCAAAGTTCAGATCCGTAGAGGGCGGCCCCCTTGGCCTGAGATTTGTAGATCTGTAGTGGGGGGCCAATCGGCCTGACCGAGGATTTATTATTTGCCATGAGCTTCATTACACCTCCCGAATGCTGGGTCAGTTTCAGTGCCGCTTTTTCCAGGTGGGAGCTCCAGGTAAATTTATCATTCACAATGATTCCTAGGTATTCAAAGGTTTTTACCCTTTCTAGTTTGGTGTGTAAGATGCTGGGACGGAAATGAAATTTCTGTGGTGGGTTGAAGACCATGAATTTAGTCTTTGTTGCGTTAATTTCTAGCCCATGGGTTCCACAGAAGTCCACAAAGCCATCAAGGGTGCACTGAATACCTTTTGCCGACTTTGATAAAAGCAGTGTATCGTCTGCGAACATTATGGCTGGCACCCTCTCGGAGGCCAATTTCGGTGCATCGGAGTTGGTTACACCTGCTAGATGGGCAATTACCCCATTGACGTAGAGGCAAAACAGGGTTGGTGCGAGGACACAACCCTGCCTCACCCCCCTGCCAACGGGGAACTTCGCAGACAATTCTCCCATCCTGCCACATCTAACCTGGGCGTAGTTTTTAGAGTGGAGGCGTATTATCATGTTCAGGAGACCATCAGGGACCCCCAAGTTGTCAAGGACCTCCCACAACTTGTTCCTTGGTACCAGGTCGAACGCTGCCCTTAGGTCCACGAATACCGTGTAGAGGCTGCCACCCTCTAGTAGTACTGTTTTCCAGTGTATCATGGACAGACGAAAGACCTGGTCCACTGTGGAGACCTTTTCCCTGAAACCTGCCTGGAAGGGACTCAAGATGTTATAGTCCCTAATCCACTCGTGTAGGCGGTTTAGCAAAAGTTTCGAAAAGAGTTTCTGGGAAACATCAATTAGGCTTATGGGCCTATAGTTTGCAGGGAGGAGGGGCGAACCCTTTTTGAAAATTGGCACGATTTCAGCCCCTGGCCAGGTGGATGGAATTGGCAGGCCCTTCAGGATAGCATTGAATAGTACCCCTAGATAGGGGGCCCAAACACTGGGTTCATGTTTGTAGAGATCTCCTGGTAGCCTGTCTAGGCCCGGCGCCTTACCAGCAAACAGGGAGGAGATTGCCAGTGTGATTTCTTCTAGGGTGAAGCCCTCGATCCCAGTTGTCCAGCTTGTAGCGACAGAGGACTCTCCACCATGTTTGCTACTTCCCTTGTCGCTGTTATGTGGGAGATATAGGTTTTTGAAGTGTTCCTCCCAGACGGAAGGTGCAATACAAGCCTCGACAGCTGCAAGAGGTTCGGGCGAGCCATGCCTAACAATTTGCCAGAATGTCCGCGAGTCTTGGTAGGCGAGGGCGGCTGTGATCTTTGACCAATTCTCCTCGTCCCATTCAATTTTTGCGGTGTGGAGGGCAGATTTGTAGGAAAGACGTTTCTCCCTGATTTCGGCTGGAGATTCTCGGGCTTTCAATGATTCGAGAAGGAGAGTTTTCGCTTGTCTGCAGGAGGAGTTGTACCAAGTCGCTCTTCTCTTTTTGGGCTTGCGAAGCCTGGCCACTGGGTTCAGTATATCTGCAAGGTTGATACATAGCTCTGAGTGGATGTTCCCGAGTGCAGCCAAGTGATCCTGAGGGTCCAGGCTACTCATGGTGTTAGTCTCTGGTTCGCCCCCCAGTGAGTTCAGACAGCACTCTACTTCTGCCAGGGCAGGTGCGGTTAGAGCATAGAGTCTTTCAATGTTGGATGGATTTTCCAGCAGTTTGGTCCATTTAATTTTGCGTCTGTTGCTAGTTAGCACTAGGTCGGACTGGGGTGGTGCATTGCGATCTACCTTTTCTAGCTGACGATAGGGGGTCTCGAACTTTAGTGTGAGCAGATTGTGATCACTGTCATATCTAGGGATGATTCTAAAGTCTTTCACCCTCTTCCAGTCTCTGGTAGGTATCATTATATAATCAATCCTTGATTCGTGTCCCAGCCTGTTAAAGGTGTTTTTAGGGGGAATATCACCCTCCATCCGACCATTGCATAAAAATCATGCAAAAAGGGAAGTAACAGTGGTAGATTCTCAAAGGGACAGCACCTAGTCAGTTTATTCTCCAAGAAATCTCGCCCTCTCGTACATGGGGCAGTATGTGTGCACACTTCAAAGAGCACCCACTGTCACAATGCAGGTTCAAACATGAACTATAGTAAGATTTGAAAAAATGCCAAGGTGCACCACATCAACACTTAGGGGAATAACTATTTTCAGTGAAATAAACAGTAATAATCATATCAGAGAGATTATTCTTCATGTAGTTTTGAGAGTTCTCTATTTAGTTCAGATGGTTAAAATATACAGGATCTACAGCCGACGCGTTTCGTCCACAAGGGACTTCTTCAGGGCAGGATAGTCAGATGGTGATGATGTCCCTGGTTACTGGACCGTAGGTGAAGAATAAATGAATCAATCCGGATAACTATATTAATCATCCGATGGTATCATGTGTAATTCGAGTTTAAATCCAATTGTATATCTGGCGTAAGGGGGTTCAACTGTCATCAAGATTGCACCAATAATATCAGGTGTTGCAATGTCTTTTGTTCTAGCCACATCCAAAGTGAGGACAATACTCCAAAAGTAGTGGAACCAGGGTAGAAAGGTGATGGAGACCTCCGTATAGGATCTACTTAAATCTTTTCTTTTATATGCGGGGAAGTATAGGGAAAAATTCTATTGCCAGAAAAGCTCTCAATAAAGCTTGCTGCTGCCCCCCCTGGTTCCTGCGTGGCTAGTGATGATAGCGTCTGTCGAGACGTCCCCCTCCGTCAAGTGCCGGTGACCAGGGCAGACGGCTTAAGTGGGGTAAGGTGGTCCAGGAAACCTTCATGGCTTCCCTGTGCCCAAAGATAGAGGAACCCATGTGTATTTGTCTAGACCAAAATGCCACTAGCAAAGAGATTGTTTTAGCTTTTAACTCTATTTGCTCACGAACAGCTAAAGAACTCACAGTTCCCAAATCTAATTTGCCACCCAAGCCTCATAAATGGTTTGACAGAAATTGTTCTAAAGCCCATAAAGACCTGAAAAATGCACTCAAAACAAAGCCGAGGGATAAAACCTTAATCTCTAAATTAAGACGGGAGTATAAACTGGCTATCAAAAATAGGAAAAACACAATTAAAAAAAATGCCTGGAATGACTTGCTTGACGTGGATATACTACGTAATAGTAAGAGATTCTGGGACATTATAAATAACCAATTCTTCTCTGGGGAGATTAACACAATCTCGGACTGCATTATCAGTGATGAGAAATGGGTTGATCATTTTAAAAACATATACGGCGGTAATGATTCTGTGAATGGAAACGATATAGGACTGACCAGGGGGCTAGCGGCAGTAGAATTCTGCGAGGAAGAGGTATATAAAGCTATAATGGACTCCACGAAGAATAAGGCTCCGGGCCCAGATGAAGTCCCGGTAGACTTTTTTATATACGCCCCAACCACCTGGTCTAAAGTCCTCACAAATGTTTTTAGGGCAACAAATGATGGATGTTTTCCAGAAACTTGGAATACATCTGTCATAGTACCCATTTTTAAAAAGGGAGATAGGGAGAATCCGGGATGCTACCGCCCAATTTCTTTAATAGACTCTGCCTTTAAGATCCTGGGCAGAGTACTATTGACTAAATTGAGAACAAACCTGGAGCTCTGTGGGGGCCTCGCAGAGATTCAATATGGCTTTAGGGAAAAACGGGGAACCTTAGAGCAATGCTCAAATTTACATCTCCTAATATCTAAGTACACGGTGGCCGGGGAGGGCTCACTATATTTAGCCTTTATGGACCTCTCCTCGGCCTTCGACTTGGTTAATAGGGCCAAGCTCTGGGCTATACTCCGTGAGCTTGGTATCGAGGATTCCTTGGTGGCTCTCATAGCAAGTTTGCACCAAGGACTTACTGCGAAGGTCCGGGTAACCAGGGAAGGGCGATGCTCTGACAGCTTTAGGTCAAATAAGGGTGTTCGCCAAGGCTGCATTTTGGCCCCACTTTTATTCACCATTTATATTAATGATCTAGGGAAGTCCTTGTTAGCAGGCAACGCTGATGTCCCGCGGGTAGGTGGGAAGCAGATTCCGGCTCTCCTATATGCGGATGATGCTGTTCTCATCGCCCGCACGGGCATTGGTCTACAGACCCTTTTGGAGCTTTTTGGTTCCTTTATGGCTAAATTAGATTTAAAAATCAATGTGACCAAATCGCACACAATGATCGTGGGTCCGCAGAAAAATAAATCACACACAAAAACTTTTTTCTGTAAAGGCGAGGTTCTCTCCAGGGTCCCTGTTTTTCCATACTTAGGGGTCCTGTTTGATGAGAAGGGCTCCTGGGTCCCGCAAATTAAGGCCAAGCATATTTCTTTAGCCCGGTCCACAGCAGCCCTGATGGATTTCACTAAAAGACTAGGGGCTAAACCAATGGAAGCTGTGTTAAAAGTTTATAAAAGTAAATGCATTTCTATAGCCTCATATGGTGCAGCATTGTGGGGTTATACCAACCTGGACAGTATGCAGAGGGTAGAGAATAAGCTTATTAGAAGAATCTTGTCGGTTCCAAACTCCACACCTACCTACTCCATACATGAAGAAGTTGGCCTACCCTATATTATAGACGGATTGAAATTGGCCCCTTTACTTTTTTGGGCCAATACCTGGTTAAATACTGAGTTATCCTTAAACCACACAATTCTTAAAGATGTGACTGCAAGGGAGGGGGCAATGAATATACCCTGGTTGAGATACATAAAGTCATCATTCACTGCCCTCGGGAGACCTGACCTTTATACAACACCGTCAATAATTAGGAAAGCAGACATTGCATGGATCAAGAAGGAATTCCAGGGGAGGACACGCTTAGAGAGAGAGGAGTCTGAAGTTAACAAACCACTAGTAAGAGCACACTTGGTTTTGTCCTCTTCCCCCTCGATGGAACCATACCTGCAATATGTTTCTAAACCCTTGCACAGATTTTTGATAACCAGATTTAGAATGAATCTGATCCACTATTCACTAGGCACCTTCCCTACGTGGGGTAAACCGGAGCATGCACCACCCTGTGAGTGTGACCAGTTTTCTAATCAGGACACTCTCCATTTTCTGTTTTTTTGTGCATTTCATAACACGGAGAGGAGAAAATATCTAATTCCCCTCCTGAAAATTCTTGGCTTCATACAAGTGAGACCAGCCTTGCTTTATCTTCAAAGATTACCGGATGCACACGTCACTTTTTGTGTAGCAAGTTTTTTAACAGCTGCATACAGAGGAAGAAACAAAAGAATCCCTAGAACTGTACTGTTTTAAACTAAAAACCAATATATTAATTGTAACTTCATTTTATATATTATGGTGATTAATTAAGTGACTCTTTTACGGACACTGTGTAAAAACAAAATGATTTGTGGGTATTTTTAAAATGTTTTTAATGTATGTATTTCCCTTGCCTTTCATGATTTTAACAAAAATCGAATAAAGTGTATTTTGACTGACTGACTGAATAACATTGTGCGTAAAAAATATAAAACCACATTAGATATTTCTAACGGTTTCTTCTGTCAAAACATTGCACCAGAAAGCAGGTATTTGACTGCTTTCTCAATTATGGGGACACAGCATCACTTCTGTCGTCTCCCCCAGGGATTCAAAAATAGTACGGGTTATTTTCAGCCAGAGTATCAGAGCTACTACAAACTTATGATGATGAGGCATTATCTTATGTCGATGACATCTATCTAACAGACGATGACTTGGACAGGCACTTGAATAGAGTGAATACCATAGTACTTAGATTCGCCTCTGAAGGGTATAAATTACATTTTAAGAAACCGAGATTTGCTCACCCCAATGTCCATTTTCTGGGATACGAGTTATCAAGTGAAGGCAAAAGCCTGGTAGCAAACTTTTTAGAGAAGTGTGCGCTGCTCCAACCTCCAAAAACGCTGAAAAACTAACAGTCGATTTTAGGTTTCCTGAATTTTGGAAGAACTTACATTTTAAATTATGCAGAAAGGGTTAAAATCAAACCTGATTTCAAAACAGTTAATTGGACTCAAAAACACACAGAAATTTTGCGTTCAGTGCAAACAGACATGTTAGCAACAACCCATTTACAGACACGCGTAAACGTACGTTGTGATCCGAATCATTCCTGGAAGATGTGGATTCACGTACTTAACATTTAATGAAGGAGAAAAAGTACCAATAGCTTATAAATCACACTTGTACACACAAGCTGAAATAAAATTCCCTTCTATGGAAAAAAATTGACAGCGGTTCAAACTGCAGTAGCAAAAGAGAGAGCCCTCGCACAGGGAAAATGCATAATGGTCGCTACACCTGTACCTGCCTTAGAGGCGGTGACAAAAACATGCATTCAGAATGACAAGGCTTTACATCCAAGATGGATATAATGGGTTAATTCTCTTGCTGCAACAGACGTTAAATACGTTTTCGACCCATATTTGTTAACACAAGAATTTCTACAATACGAGCAAGAATGTCCTCTGCCTACTGAGATTCTGCCTCTTGAACAGTACGAATGTATAATTTATACAGACGGGGCAGCACAGCCCGCAATTAGGGGTAAACAGGCTTATAGTGCTGCCTGTGCGATCGTTAAAGGTCACTGGTGCGATGGTAAATTCCGACCTATGGTCACAAAAACACAATCTCTCGGAGATTGTACAGCTCAGCGAGCTGAACTACAGGCATTCAAGATGGCGCTTGAAACTGCCGATCTCGAATTCCCCACACTCATAGTGTGCGATTCTTATTACTGCATTCAATCTTACAATGAATACTTGCAGAACTGGATTCAAAACGGTTTCAAAGATGCAAAAGGTGGCACCATCAAGCATAAGTTGATTTGGGAACAGGTAATTCAGTTGCAAAAAGAACTACAAAAACTCACGTTATCCATACACTGAGTCATCAACGTGATAGCGTTCACGTTGCAGGGAATTCATTGGCTGATGAAGCCGCGAAGGCAGCTGTGCAAACGGCTTCCATAGGTGCAATCACTCGTTTAAAAACGAAAATAGACGGCGAAATAATGCTAGCTGTCAATGCCACAAGCAAAGGCAGCAGTGCAGCGTTACCTCTAAAATATCCACTCGAATATGCATACATAATTGATGCAAACTCCGCTCCTTTTGCTCGAATCCCTAGAGTGGGGGATAGTATCATTTCAAACAGGAAACGTAGAGTAGCTTTGATACACAAAGCACATTTGGGAGAGGGTCTGATACATCAAGGGATTTCTAAATCTATACTAGAATTAAAAGAGACGTACTGGTGGACAGGGATGAATGCCCACATTCACGAATTTGCAATTAATTGCCATGACTGCAATGGAGATCGCAGCACAGAACGTCGCCAGATACCTGACTACGGCTGTAGCCAGCCCAATACAGACACCATTGTTAGACAGCATTAGACTTTCTACACGCAGACGTCACTATGGACGAATGCGGTCCCACAACTATTAGGACAGATTCATTTAGATGTGGCCTCAGCACTCGGCTGACGCCCAAACTGTTATAAAAGATTTGCAATTCTTTATCGGCACGCTACATTCTGACCAGGGTCCTGCATTTAGCTCTCAAGCTTACAAAGAGGCCATGGCCAATCTGGGCGTTGCATTGCTGTATTCTAGTCCATTTCATCCTGAGGGAAATTCTGTAGTGGAAAGAAAAAACCGGGACATTAAGCAATCTATAACAGTTAGGGTATGAGGCTCGGGTGACGGGTGGGTCAAACATCTAATAAGTGTCCAACGTAGTCTAAACAATCTGTCAAGAAGTTCTCTGGGTGGAAGCACTCCATATGAAACCTTTTTTGGTACTAGAATGATTGTCCAGGACCTTGTACGTCACACTTAAGTGATATAACAAAAACCTTTTGATATCAAAGACCGTTTGGCTGTGTTGCAGGACTTAAATGAAACAAGGAGAAGTCAAAGCAACACATTGCAGAAGCCAACGACCACTGAAGAAAAACCACCTGTCCCAGCAAGGCCTGCCTGGATTCCAAAGATTGTGGATCTAGTCAGATAAAATATCACTGACAAGAAGGAATTTGGACCTTCTTTCAGACAACTAGTACCTGCGCTAGCAATCCACGGATCAAGAACAGTGATACTGCCGCCCCTTGCTGGAAGAAAAGAGATGAGGTTTGTGTCCATCGACCTGGTAAAATCACAATATGTGGCCGATCATAAGTAGTAGGCCATGTGGACTCCAAAGATGTAGCAGACAACCAAATCTGGCTACTATCCAAGAGGTTCAAACTGAGAGACTCATCACCTTTGAAGAATCTGCAGTGCGAAAAGAAGGACTATGCAACAAAGCCATGGAACTTGTACCCCCTAAAACCCAAATAACAGTTTGTCAAGAAACTCCTGTCTACAATGATATAGCATCTGACTATACTAATATGACAAGTGATCAAGTGGTTCCAACGATTTCATCAAATCCTGAAGCAATCCCTACAATTGACAGAACTGCCTCTGGCTATTTCATTAACTTTTATACGTTTTCCGAGGATCCCATTGAGCCGGAAACTACGCCAACAAATACAACTTTTAAAGAATAAGCAACAGAACTTTTTTGTCAACTTGAAAAAATGTATCTGGTATCACCATGGATTGAACTTTGGATTGTGCTAGGCGTATTTTGTCTCCCACTTTGGCATACTCTTGTAGTATCTTTGGGAATGCTGATAAATGGAAGATATAGTAAAATGGGCACAGCAAGTAAGAACATCAACTTGCTCCTCAAGCCACACAACTCATTTCATCGTGAACAAAGAGACTTGTCATCAGGGAACATCACAGCCATTCCTATACCTGGTGGTATAGCCTGGGACAGAACTGATTATGACATCTTTAGTCCTGCAGAGCGTTTGAAGATTCCACATCAATTCAAGGTTTCCTTGTGTGACTTTGTTTCACCCAGCACATTTTCTGATGATTGGGACTTTGAGACTGTTAATAATATGATGTCAGGCTTAGAGATGTCTGCAAAATTTACAAAACATGAATACTTAGAAGGTTCACCAGATTATGAACAATTATATTGTTATAATCACGATGGTCATTATTTCTTGCATAGATCTGCAAAGCCTAGAAATGTTTATAATTATAATCAATGGGAACATTGTCCAACGCCACCAATGGGTAGCTCAAAAACATACTATGAAAAATGTCCATACTTCTCAGGTTTTAATGTCTCAAATTC